>NC_087351.1:98154570-100654570 GCF_030014295.1 Loxodonta africana
TCCTACATCACAGAATTATTCTTAAGATTACAACAGCTAACATTTGCAAAAGCATTCAACACATATATGTCATAATGTTTGTATGCACTACAACTAAGTTTCCTTCCTATAGCTCCTTTCTTCCTTGTCCATAATGTAACAGACAAAGGAATGCAGTGTTGATGAATAAAAATATACCTAAGTCCCTGACCACCACAAATTGGCAGGCACCAAAATAAATTGCTCTATGAAGACTCCCAAAGTTCCTTGCTCCCAATCAACTTGATATTCTTCATTCAACAAATACTAAGTGAATGCCCACACTCTGCTTAGCAATGAGAGAATATAATTATAAATATGGTAACGTCATCTTAGATTTTCTGGGGTTTATCTTCCAGTGCCATTATATACACATATGGCCAAGAGATGGGGATAGTATCTTTGAAAAAGACTTGGCACATGTCCCCATATACGTTTCAAACTGGCAGTGGAAACAGTGCTTTGTTAGTTGTAATGCCATTAAGTACCGTATATACTAGCTCAGGTATGGCATTTAAGGAAACACACAGGAGGAACAAGTAACTGGACATGGCAATGGGAGTGGGGTAATGAATCAAAAGACTTCTGGAAATATGTGGCATAAAGGTTGTGATCCACAGGCCATAAAAGGGGAGAATGTCAGGAAATGGGAGAGGGAAGCTGTAAGTTTAGAAGAAGGCATGGGGGTAGAGCTATGGAGCATCCCAATAAAGGAAGGGCATGTACAGACCTGTGAGTGAAAAGAGAGCAAAGTACACTAGTGAACAAAAGAATATCAGTAAAACAGAAGCATCATGAATGACCCTGTGAGCTACATTAAGAATTTTAAAATTTATACCGAGGGCAATGGGATACCACTGGATCAGGCCGAACAAGAAAATAACATGATCAGGTTTGAGTTTTACTCTTATTGTGTATGAAAATCTAAACAGTACCTTTGTCTACTTTCCAGTCTCTAAGCATAGAAGAACAAGACCTAAGAAAGTCAGAGGAAAACCACTATGGGCAAGAGAAAAGACAGAAAGACTATGAATACCAGACACACTCTCAAAAGCGAAGTGGCCCGTGCCTTTTAAAATCTTTTTTCTATTTATTATATCTATGATTATTTGGGGTTTTTTTTGTTTTGGTTTATGATTATTAAACGAATATGACTGAAAAATATATGTATGGTGAGCTGATTCATATCCAATCCTCTACTAGACTTTATGATCCACAATGACTGAGGTCATGTCTGCCTGGCTCACCTTTGTATTCCCAGCTCGAAGGGCAGTAACCTGTAGCAATTGAGTGGATTCCAACTCATGGTGACCTCTTGTGTGACGGAGTAGAACTGTGTCCCATGGGGTTTTCTTGGCTGTAATCTTTATGGAAGCAAATTTCCAGGCCTTTCTTCCATGGTGCCTCTGGGTGAGTTTGAACTGCCAACATTTTGGATTATAATCAAACACAAACCATTTGTGCCACCCAGGAATTTTGTGAAGGGTAGTGAATGGAACTAATATATGGTTTTGAATGACTGAGGATGTGAGTGATGACAGCACACAAGCCTTCATGACCGTTAGGGCTACATAATATTATAGCAGAGTCACACACACCAGAGTACAGTGTTAATAAACACAAATCATCTATGGAACTTTAAATTATATCCAGAATACTCTGTTTAAGAAAGAATTGTACAAAACACATTTTAGAAAATCCGTATATATACATATATATATATATTTTCCCATTATCAATATAGACATGGTCGTTAATCTGAATCATGTCTACCACCAAACTGGCTTGACAATTTTGATCATCTGTGGCTAACTAGTACTGTGACAGCTGCTCTGTGATTCTTAATTTACTGTCCAAGGGATCCAGAGAGCTGAGGTTTTATATTTTTTAAATAATCACCGTGATTAATTTAGAGTAGTATTTAAAGCATATTATCTTCCCCCTCTCCCATTAGGCTTTTGGACTTAGGAATTATCTCTATACTCAATTCTAAGAAATCATGTAGGAGTTTAATATTTTTCATGATTTTCATTTAAAACCAACCTACACAATTGTGTCAACCTAAATAACTGTGTCTTGTGCTAAAAAGTCTCAGAATACCTATGATTATAGTTATTAATTTACACACACTGAAAGCGGTTATCACTAAGTAGACATGTTATAGCTGTTCAGAGTGTACAGAACAATGAAGCAGGAAGTGAAAGATTCCATGTTTCCTTTAAGCTCGAGAGAAATACATGTAATCAGCTAAAGTGTGTCCCATTGGGAATCTAGCCAAACCCACAAAGCTCTGCAGAGAAATTAGTCTACATCAGCCTCATTTAAACACACTAGAATCCAGTTCTTAACTGAGAATGTGGAAACAACAATTAC
This sequence comes from Loxodonta africana, assembly GCF_030014295.1. NCBI lineage: Eukaryota > Metazoa > Chordata > Mammalia > Proboscidea > Elephantidae > Loxodonta > Loxodonta africana. The sequence continues at coordinate 98,156,962 of NC_087351.1, forward strand.
TATGTGAAAGTGGCTTACTGCAAAAAGGATCAAAATTAAGCATCTGGTCTATTCTTTCCCTTAGAGTTAATCATTTACTTAAAAAAAAAAAAATCTGTTTCTGCATTCTTTTCTCCATGAAAAAAGAAATTCAGAATCTTTATCAAGAGGTATGAGATTGCTTGCATTTGAGTGCTTTGAATGATGAGAAGCAGGTCTCATTGTTGACTTAATCAACAGCTCTGTGAACAAACTAAGAACAAGCTTTTAATCTCCTCCCAGGAGAGAGCAAAAACCACAGTCATTGCTTGTTGATGAGATGTAAATGGCTCTCCATTTTAAAGATCACAGCTGGACAGCTTGGTGAAGGATTTTGTCCCCTGACTTCCTAATTATAAAGAAAGGTTAAATAGTCCTGCTATCTTCTTTTGAACTTTTGGAGTTTTGCCTACAAATGTTGTATGCATACACCATTAATATTATTAATGCATGAACCCTTATTATCAGTATAATTTTTACTTCTTATTTTTATATGATTAAGTTCTTTTCTTCTACTCTGTGTTCAAAAGCAAGCTTCAGAGTCTTTTCTGACATCCATTTTGGTCTTTTTTTTCTGTGTTTTATTGACTTCTTTGCAAATATGTAAAGTGCGGATCATAACAAATTATGGATAACATTGTGAAGAATGGAAATTCCAGAACACTTAATTGTGCTCATGAGGAACCTGTACATAGACATAGAAGCAGTCACTGGAACAGAAAAAGGGGATACTGAATAGTTTAAAATTAGCATAGGTGTGCATCAAGGTTGTATCCTTTCACCATACTTACTCAGTCTGTATGCTGAGCAGATAATTCAAGAAGCTGGACTATATGAAGAAGAATGAGGCATCAGAATTAGAGGAAGACTCATTAACAACCTGCGTTATGCAGATGACACAACCTTGCTTGCTGAAAGTGAAGGGGGCTTGAAGCTCTTACTAATGAAGATCAGCCCACAGCTTTCGGTATAGATTACACCTCAACATAAAACAAAAGTCCTTATAAATGAACCAATAAGCAACATCATACTAAATGGAGAAAATGTTGAAGTTGTCAAGGATTTCATTTTACTTGAATCCACAATCAACGCCCATAGAAGCAGCAGTCAAGAAATCAAAAGAATTATTGCATTAGGCAACTCTGCTGCAAAGACCTCTTTAAAGTGTTAAAAAGTAAAGATGTTACTTTGAGGACTAAAGTGGGCCTGACCCAAGCCATGCATGGTATTTTCAATTGCTCATGTACATGCAAAATCTAGACAATGAATAAGGAAGACTGAAGAAGAATCAATGCATTTGAATTACGGAGTTGGTGAAAAATATTGAGTATAACATGGACCGCCGGAAGAAAGAACAAATCTGTCTCGGAAGAAGTACAGCCAAAGTGCTCCTTAGAAGAGAGAATAGTGAGAATCAAGCGCTTTGGATGTGTTATCAGGAGGGAGCAGTTGCTGGAGAAGGACATCATGCTTAGTAAAGTAGAGGGTCCGAGAAAAAGAGGAAGACCCTCAATGAGATGGATTGACATAGGGGTTGCAACCGTGGCCTCAGGTATAACAACAATTGTGAGGATGGCACAGGGCCAGGCAGTGTTTTTTTTTTTTTTTCCTATTGTACATAGGGTCGCCATGTGTCAGAATAGTCTTGATGACACCTAACAATAACATCATGCCATTTTCAAGCTGAGCAAACTGAGACCATGAGTTTAACAGATTTGTCCTACTTCAGTTGGGAAAAAGAAAAAAATTAGCCCATTCTACAAAAAAATAAACTTAGAAACAAAAACAATGGTTGAAATGAAAAGCAATTTTACATGAAAAAACTATATCAACAAAAGCCCCTTAAATAGCATTCCTTGAATTTTTCATTTTCATTTGTCCTCAAAAATTAGATGTTTTTTTTAAAAATTATTTTATTTGAAATAAGAATTTGAATTAATTAATTTTTTCCATTTTTTACAGAAGGAATGATTGAAAAGCTGTACAAAATTCTTGTAGGTATTACTTCAATAAAATATATTTTTATGATTGGATGGCCCTCAAAGAGTTGGAGATTGTCACTCTCATGAGACAACCTCAAATTGTTCAGAGGAAATTCAATTTTTTTAAAAAAGGAAAATTCAGTGAAAACTATGGTGATCTTTCTTTTCCTAAGACATGGAATCACACAAGTATATATACAGTTAAAAAAAAAACAAAAACAAACCCCTTTGCCATTGAGTCGATTCTGACTCATATATACAGTAGTACTCCCTTATTCAAACGGGATAAGTTCCAACCCCTCTCGTGGATGCCTGACACCTGGAATATATCAAATCCTGTATATGCTATGATTTGTCCTATACACACATATCTATGATAAAGTTTAATTTATAAATTAGGCACAGTAAGAGATTAACAACAATAATAATAAAATAGAAAAACTATAACAATATACTGTAATAAAATTTTTTGTGGCTATGTGAATGATGGAGCAGGGGTGTGTGAGATTTCATCATGCTATGTACTCATTTTACATTTTCCAACCACAATTAACCGCGGGTAACTGAAACCTTGAAAAGTGAAACCAAGGATAAGGAGGAACTACTATAGTCTCAGATCCTTATCATCACCATAGACATCATTGTTTTTCTGAATCATGTCTACCGTCTAAATGGCTTGACAATTTTGGTTAATCTGTGGTTTACTAGTACTGCGAAAGCTACTCCCTGATTCTTAAAAGTTGTTTCTGCTTTATATTTCTGCATAGGCACAAATAAAACTACAGCACACTTGCCTTTATATAAGTTAGATAGCTAAATTTTTATACTACTATAGCTTTGGGTTTTTTTTTTTTTTTTTCCTTTGTTATAGCTCTTTAACTTTCAGATCTGTACAGGGTTTCCTATTCATTATAAAATATTTCTTAAGACATAGTACATGTTCAGGAAAAAACAAGAATCAGGAGACTTCAATTCTCATTCCAGCTCTTCTAAACAATATCTGTATGATCTTGGATAATCACTTTACTTATAAAATATTTATGATAATGTCTATTTTATAGGGGTTAGGGTGGTATAAGTATCAACTGTGAATTTTTGGGACCTGGCGTCTCAGAATTGTTAAAAATCTGATTCTTCACAAAATCACTTTATTTTGGATATAAAAGAATCACTTCTTAACAAAATTATTATTATTAATATGATCACCATCATTCATTACGTGCTTATTATATGACTGAGACTGTGAAAAACCCTTATATGCTTAATGTCATTTAACCAAGATACAAGCTGGGATTGCCCCAAAATTTAGAGTGAAATGAAAATCTCATTCTACTTCCTATAGGAGACACAGTATCTTTCACAATAGCTATGAAATTTTTGCAGTTTTTTTTTCCTCAAAATCACAGCAAAACTAAAAACTTTTTCTTCTAGTATATTATCCCACTTTCTACATGCCTAAACATGTCTTGGCTTCCTAGTGTTGCCATAGCACAAATACCACAAGTAGATGGCTTTAAAGAACAGGAATTTAATTTTCTTATAGTCCAGGAGGCTAGATATCTAAATTCAGGGCATGGCTCTAGGGGGAGGTCCTTCTTTGTCTACTTCAGCTTCTAGTAGCTGTTGGTAATCCTTGGAGTTCCTGGGCTTGTGGATACATCTGCTGTGTTTGTCTGTCTTCATATGGCATCTCTATGTGTAAATCTGTATCTATTCTGCTCTTTTTATAACTCAGAAGTGATTAGGTTTAGGACTCACCCTACTGTTGTACGACTTCATTAATGTAACAAAAAGAAAACCCCTATTTTCAAAATGGGTTGTATTTACTGATTCAGGGTAGGATTTCAACACATATTTTTTTGAGAGCACAGTTCAGTCTATAACACAACACCCTTCTGATCACTTTGTATCCAAAACAGAACACTTCCATAAACGGAAATGTGTGTATCAGGCATCCAAGACCAGGACAATAAACAGTCTAAATTATTATATCTGATATCTCTTTTGGAATTCCTTTAGCCTTGCTATCTTCAGGAATATCTCAGAGGTGCTTCTCTCTCCAAACTAAGTCTCTACTGATCCTTTCCCTCTTTCTTCTCTAATATCTGCCCCTCTTTCTTATCTCTTTCATTCCCAAATACCTTTTAAAGTCATTATCAAAGCCACATAGCTCTTGTTTGACTATTTCCTTCCAGATTTTTCCTTGAGGGCTTTATCAATTATTATGAAAGCAGTCTATTACGGGCTTTCTCTAAACCCAGATCAGTGTCTGAGAGGAACTTTGATGCCAGTAGCTATTTGCTTATTAATTTTTTAATTACCCTCTTTCCAAGGGTACTGACAGCAATCCTATGAAATGAACACAATTATTATCATTGACATTTTGCAGATGAGGAAACCGAGGATCTGAGAGTTGAAGTTGACTGCTCCAAGGGTCCCATGGCTAATGATTGAGAAAGCCACATAGCTTTGTGGCTTGCCTCTTCTTTGAGCATAGTTAACTTTGACCTCAGTTCATGCCTCAAATTCTGGTTCCCATGTTAATTCCTACTTGGTGCTTCCAGGTTTACCTGTCCTTAACCTGTTGCTGACTCCATGTTTATTTTAGAAACTCTTCTACCAGCTCGTCCCTTCTTAGTTTCTGAATTCAACTTCACAGCCTGTTTTCAACTTCTCTGCAAAAAAGAATTCCATATCCACTAAAGTTGTGAGATATGTCAGTATCAATCCAATGACTTAATGCACATAAAAATGCTTTATAAACCCTGAAACTCTTATAAAACAGAAGGTATTACTAATGTTGAAATATGTCACTTATACTTCACTCAATCAATAACAGCACATTAAGTGAATTATCTGAGATTCTGCAAACTGGATGGCAGTTTATAATAAATAACCTTAGTAGAAACTTCTATGTGATGAAACATCAATACTAATAAGGATTTCTTATCATAAACATCTAACACAATCCTACTAATTAGTTTAAATAAAATTGAGGGTTGCATTTAAATGGAGCCAGCAAAATGATCAGAAGGAAAATCCCCACAATTTATACAACGACCGCTCATATTATATGTGAGAGTTGAACTTTCTCAGAAAGTCGAAGAGCTGGGAAGTAAATACATTCATCACCTTTTTCTGAGTTAAACTACAGAAATACGATACCCCAATTCTTGAGCCCCAAAGATTATAATATATTAAAATAAAACAAAACCAAAAAAAATATTAAATACAGAGGTAACTTGATTTCAAGTGGACCTAGTAAAAGATATGGAAAAATCTAGTATCTTACCAACTTCCAAGAAGATAAATGAATCCCTTATTTACTCTGTATTAAGATGACCTGTAAGATGTGAGATTAGAATTTATCTGCAGGCTAGGCTTTTCTTTGACCTATAAATCGATGTCATGGATAATGGTCAATGAACATGAATACCCTTTTTGTACGTATACTGTCTCAAGACTACGGGACCCCTCTATCTTCTAGGCAGGGATTAAACTGATGAGACAGTTATGCAGAAAAACCTAACTCACAATCTGGTTACTGGAATAAACTAAACGTCAGGCTACAGAATAATGAAAAACTCTCATTCTCTCATGAACTCTTGTTAAATATTATTTCAGTTTACACAATAGGATTACATTAAAAGTAGATAGTGAAGATGCTTTCTTTTTATTTCGAAAGTACAGGCAGAGGGAGGAGAATAAACTGGTAATTCTAATAAAAGGATCTGAACATAGGGCAAAGGGATTCTAATGGCATTTTGGGATAGACAGAGACACTCTTAGTTTTATAGTTTTATGTACCTAAAATTTTGAATATCGTTCCCGAAAAAGGACACAAGTTTTGTTTATGTTTTTTCCATTTTCCAGTGAGCCTTTTTTAAAAAGAATTCAAAAAATCCTTTTGTTGAGTCTGTAAGCAAATGGAGTTATCTGCTTTGGGCCAGAGAAAGACTTGACTGTAAGGGTATATACATACACAGAGATGGGTTGCTGCAATTTTATCTTTGGATGTAATGAGCTTTGGAGTACAACAATCAAGAGGGCCTCCCAAAGTAACTGATTTTACTCCACTGTCTGTTACTTTCATGTGCTACTTGAGACAGAACCCCTGCAATGCTGTGCTCTTTACCTGGCTTCCTCCTCTACAGTGTTCTACTGCAAAATCCTTTCCTTTGCTGGGTTCCTTACTCACCCCACAGCTTTGCATTTGAATCTTGCTTTTTCTTGGAGGTTATATGTAAACTCCATTGTGCCTGCATAGTATGACTAAGAATGTTGCTGACATAACTTGTATGAAATCCCTACTTGTAAACCCCTTAAACAGTAACTTACCTGCCCACTTTGGTGAGCAGTCTTGGCAGTAAGTAGCTCCAACTGACTCCGTTTCCTTGTACAACAAAATAAAGATGACTTTCTTGTTCTCCCACCTCAGTCTCTCATTTATTGGCCAATACGAATCATGGTGAGTAATAACCTGGAGTTTCCACCTGGTAAGAATCTTACAAACTTAAGCATTGGAAGAAGTACAACCAGAATGCTCCTTAGAAGCGAGGATGGTGAGACTTCTTCTCAAGTATTTTGTACATCTCATCAGGACGAATCAGTCCCTGGAGAAGGACATCATGCTTAGTAAAGTAGAGGGTCAGCAAAAAAAAAAGAGGAAGACCCTCAATTAGATGGAATGACACAGTAGCTGCAATCATGGGCTCAATTATAACAATTGTTATAATTGTTGTACATAGGGTTGCTATGAGTCAGAACCAACTCAATGGCATTTAACAACAACAAGGTCTAAAAAAGAAATATAATCTTTGAATCAGTTGCATGATGTAGTGGTCATTTTTTAAATTATTACTTTTTTCAGTACAATTGGCTTAATCTAACAGAAGGAACAAGATGGTCTTCCAACTAAAGTGTTATAAATCCAGCATTGTGTGATATTATATTTTTCAACACATAGTTACTTGCACTGAGTTACAAGTAAAAACTTAGGTGAACTGGAGTTCACAGCAGCTCTAGGGGCCATAAAAATAATATTTTGTTTTGTGTCCTGCCTCTCTCAAAAAATACTTAAGATTGAGTGCAGTGATGCATAGAATATTAGAGAGAGAGCATAGACATAATACAGCTTTTTGAGCCCCCTCAACTCTAGTAATCTTTACTTTTCATTCACATATAGATAGAGTCACAACTTGGCTTTCATCAGTGCTGTGGAGAAGCAATTAAGCACTTGAGCTCTGTGTCAGATGGCCTAAGGGTGAAGCTCAGTCCCACCATGATTAGACAAGTTAATTATGCCCATGATACTTTGGTTTCCTCAACCATAAGAAATTAATCAAAATAACAGTCATAATAATAATATCTGATTCAAATTAAAACAATGTTTGGCACATAATAATACTCAGCTTAATATTAAAGGAAACAGAATTCTTCCTCTAAGACTTCAACTTTTACAACTTTTTAAAAACTTTAGGCAGCAAGTATAATTCACATTCTTTTGCAGCTTAGGTCTTTCTCCTTCTCTCTCTACTTGTTTCTTTCTCATAGCCTGAAAAAATTATTCTGGCCGAAAAAGGATGGGGAAGAAGTAGGAAAAGGAGCAACTCACTCAAGCAAAATTCCTTTTTTAAATATTTAAATATTGTCTTCTCTTGACTTTATAACAAACTGGCAACCATCTCAGTCATGCTATTGAAATTGCTCTTTTAATGGTCACCAACAGCCTCAAACGTGCTGTATCTACAAAGTGGCATCACTAGGCGGGTGCAGACCACACCAGGTGACACTGTCAGATGGTGTGATGCAAAAAAATTGTCTATAAAATTTTTGTGCAGTGTTTTAACAGAAATTTATTATTTTTTATAAAAATATCTCTGCAGTTAGTTGTAATGATGAAAAAAAATTTTTTTTTGGAAGACCAGCTTGAATATATCAATATACCTACAAGTTAAAACTCTATGCTAATTTTCTTTTTTAGCCTTCTAATGTGCTCTGGTTGGAGCTGTCATTATTACCCAATTACAGTGTCTCTGTGAATCATATGGTTTCATCTTCACATGCTACAAGCACACGCTGTTGTTTTCATTGTTGCCTGGGTTTTTATAGTAGCTGATTTGGTCAAATTTTCTGGTGTTTTAGCTACAATATTGAGGTAATTAGCATAGGAGGGTGAAACCATGAGTTACTGCACTAGGTTACAGTCCTCAAAAATTGTTTTCAGCATTAAACTTGCTTGCCCATTCAGAAGCAATTGACCTTATTAGATGGCTAAACTCTGCTTTCTGAAACTTTTCTCCTGTGTCTTCTCTTTCTGTGGTTCCTACTCCAATACATCCTGATGCCATAAGTCAGCCTTGTGTTGGCAGTTCCTTAGGCCAAGGGATGGACAAGGAAGAATTGAGTCTATGCATGAGCGAAGTAGTATTCAGAGAGAGGACACAAGAACAAATGTGGAAAAAGGGCAAAAAAATTCTCCACAAACATTAGTAAAGGGCCAGGTGTTGTGGGTACTTCTTGGGAATCATCACGTATATGCAAAAAGAAATTCAGTTTGCTGGAGTCATGCTAGATGCTTGCTGGGTGCTTTTTAAATTGGCTTTTAATAAAGAATGATCCCTAAATCCTTTAAAATGCTTAGCATTGAGTTCATAAACGTTATCATTAACCTATTTTGCTTTAGTTTTTTGAAATTTATTAACACCAACTCAACCTAATATATGTTTGTAACTATTTCTACATATTAGAGTTGAGACACATGATAGGCTGTTACAGCTAATGTTATGAAATCAACAGGTAACAAGCAAAAAATTCCACAGGTTAAATTAAATAATAGCTTGGTATATTTATATAAATCCACCAAGAAGAGAGAAATAAGCATGAGTGATAATTCTCAAACCTTTTTTTGACTATGTCTTTTTTGGTTTTGTTTTGAAGAATTGTAATTTTTTTTTATTGTACTTTAGATGAAGGTTTACAGAACAAACTAGTTTCTCACTAAACAATTAATACACATAGTTTTGTGACATCGGTTGCCAACACTGCGACCTCTTCTCGACCTTGGGCTCCCCATTACCAGCTTTCCTGTCTCCTCTGGGCTTGTCTTCCTTGCTCCTGGGCTGGTGTGCCCATTTAGTCTCATTTTGTTTTATGGGCCTGTCTAATCTTTGGCTGAAGAGTGAACCTCAGTGACTCCATTACTAAGCTATAAGGGTGTCCAGAGCCATACTCTCAGGGTTTCTCCAGTTTCTGTCAGGCCAGTATGACTATGTCTTTTTAGATGGATCAAGCAGCCTACAGCCTACTTACCTCACTTGTTACTCCTGTGTAGTGTAACTAGTATGTAACTCAGTGATAAAAACGATGTGTTGCTGCCTCATCTAAAAAGAAAAAGAGAGAGAGAAAATGTGATTTTTATTTACATCTGCTTTTGCAATAATCTTGTGTATGATTCACATTTAAACCACAATTTGTACATAACAATGTTTAGCTATTAGAAAATTATAGACAAAAATAATTTGGATGCAATTATACATCATTATGTTTTCTAGGCTTTACCAAAACCATCCCAAACTAAATAGATAATAATAAGGCTAAACTAGGGATTCATGTTGTAAAAAGATGAACAACAATAATTGAAAACTAAGCAGTTTGAGTCAAATTGATGGTTCCTTTTTGGTTAAGCACTTTATCAAGATAGAAATTACAAGTTTAGTATCCATTAAGTTCTTCTTGCCCAGAAAATCATGGAGCATACTTGGAGAATCCATGCATACAGATGAAAACTATAAAGACCTTTGGGAGAAACATTGGAACATTTGTTTTTATCAAAGAGAAAAATTAATAACAGTGATCTTACTTTGATTTTAAGGTTTTCTTACCCTTGAAAACAGATCTTCACTGGAAAGAAATTCCTGACAAAAATTAATCCTGCCAAGGGTTTTTCTTTCACCTAAAGCTGCTGGTCTTTTCTTTTTTGTTCTAAACCAGGTTTACTAAATTTGCATTTCAAAAGGAATGGCTGCAGGACCAGAGACCACCTTGTGACCTGATGTCAGCTGTTCTCAGTACAAGAGGGAACCAAAACCCATTGCTGTCCAGTGGATTCCAACTCATAGTGACCCTATAGGACAGGTCAGAACTACCCCTATTGAGTTTCCAAGGAGTGGCTGGTGGATTAGAACTGCAGACCTTTTGGTTAGCAGCTGTATGTCTTAACCACTATGTCACCAGGGTTTCAGGGGAGGGTTAAATCAAACACATTAAGATTAGCCAATAGTTAACCTGCGATTTTCTCCCTTTTTTATTCTCTTTAGAAGCCTCATTGTAACTGGTTTACTTCCAGCCATTTGCTTTTACTGAAATCAAAATGGTCTCCCTGTATGTGTATAGAATAACTGCTCAGAAAAAACCTTGTGTTTCAATTTAGTTGAGTTTTGATTACTTTTAACACTTCCAAAGAATCTTGATTTGCTGTGCATTAGAAAGCCCATGTCACATAGTAGAAAGAAACATGACCAATCTGAAGAGGTCTCTTGGGTTCTAAATCTGACTGTTGAAAGCAATCAAATTGACTTGCCTCTGCTTTGTCTTTTAAAATTATTTAGAAAGGAAAAATATAAGAAAGAAACATCCTGCCCTTTCCTCATAGATTGTGCTAATGTTCCAACAGGACCCTTCCTGTGAATGCGTGTCAAAGGGAATAAAGTACAGCCATGCAATATTAGAAGCGGAGGGGATATTTACATTTATGAAGTGCAGTCTTCTCATGTTGTAGATAAGACAGCTAAAGTTCAAAAAGATTTATGATTTGTCCAATGATAGAATTTTACTGGCTAGAATCCAGTTCTTTTGAGACCTGATCCAGAGTTGTTTCAGATTCTTTATATTGACCCTCAATTCACAGTTTCATCACAAATACTAATAATGTTGTAATCAATATTTTACTGATAAAATATATAAAAGGCCCACAACCCTGCCTACCACAACTCTCTTCTTGAAACTTTTCCCTTCTTGGTCTTTTTGACTCCCAATAATGTGGTGCTGTGGAAACCCTGTTGGCATAGAGGTTAAGTGCTACGGCTGCTAACCAAAGAGTTGGCAGTTCAAATCTGCCAGGCGCTCCTTGGAAACTCTGTGGGGCAGCTCTACTCTGTCCTGTAGGGTTGCTATGAGTCGGAATCAACTCGAAGGCACTGGGTTTTTTTTTGTTTTTTTTTTTTGGTTTAATGTGGTACTAGGAGTCCTGATGGTACAATGGTTAAGCTCTTGACTCTTAACTGGAAGGTCAGTGGTTCTAACCCACCAGCATCTCTGCAGGAGAAAGATGTGGTAGTCTGTTTCTGTAGAGATTTTACAGCCTTGGAAACCCTATGGCACAGTTCTACTCTGTCCTTTAGGGTCACTACGAGTCGGAATAGACTTGATGGGCAACAGGAATGTGGCTCCTCCCTTACTGTTCTTCCTTATATTCTTGCTTTGTCAGATATACCTCCTGTTCCCTGATCATATTAAGTTTAGTCCTCACCTCTATACTTCTACCATTTCACACTCTCATGGTTTTGTCTCCTTCAAATAAATGACTAAAAATTTATGAGTCCAACTTTTTCAAGCCTAAGTGTTAATGAGACATTTACCCAGAGATGTGACACTCATTGTCAAAATTGTAACAGATTAGAAAGCAGGAATTTTAGAATCAAGGAGACATTGTGTGATGGCTGAAGGAAAATGGCTTTTAACCTAGAATTCTCTAACTAATCAAATGTTAAACAAGCATAACTAATTAAATGGAGATGGCATGCTCAGACATGGATAAAGTAAAAATATTTGTCTTTAAATGAACCTTCTGATAGGAATCATTGAGTTTAAGAGCTACACCAAAATGAGGGAGAAAACTAATAAAAAATGAAGTATGGCACCCACAAAATAAGCATATTTGAGGAAGCAGAAAACGGAAGTGCCAGGATGAAAACTGTGCAGCAGGTTTGAAGATCAACCCATAAATCTTAGAACAAGAGAACAAAGGCCTCAAAGCAAAGAAATGTAATTGATAAAGTATTTAAAATATTTGATTGTTGGAAAATATTAGATATATTTAATATCATTAGTGGAACATATAAAAAAATAATAAGTACCCAGGGAAGTTGTCAGATAAATAATAATAAAAAAAAAAGATAGTTGTTAACTCCTTGAAATCCTAAAAGATGGGTGCAAATGTGGTAAGCCATGGCCAGATTCCTCTGACCTAAAAAACTCCTTCCTCTGGTCAGGCAGTGACAACTTAACTTTGGGTACCCTACCACCAAGGAGGCAATGAAACTTGCAGCCACTTATCCTTATCCTAATCATGAATATATCTTTTACCCTACTTGTTTCCTAGATCATTAAGCCAAGTGCAAGCTGATATCTCTCCAATTTTCAATTTCTAATCTCTCTTTGTAGTTTTCCTACAATGATCAATAAAAGTAATATAATTCTAGTGCATTATTTGAATCAACAATAGACAGTATTTATATAGCAATAATAATGCAAATAACTCAAAATGAGAAGAAATAGCTGCATGTGTCCATTAATACAGGAATGTGGAATGTATGAAGGATGAATCTAAGAAAATTGAAAATCATCAAAAATAAAATGGAACACATAAACATAAATATCCTAGGCACTAGTGAACTGAAATGTTCTGGTATTGGTCATTTTGAAGCTGACAATCATATGGTCTACTATGCCAAGAATGACAAAATTAAAGAGGAATAGAGTTACATTCATCATCAAAAAGAACATTTCAAGATCTATCCTGAAGTATAACACTGTCAGTGATAGGATAACATCCATATGCTTACAAGGAAGACCAGTTAATACAACTATTATTCAAGTTTACACACCAACCACTAAGGCCAAAGATGAAGAAATTGAAGATTTTTCTCAACTTCTGCAATCTGAAATTGATCAAACATGCAATCAAGATGCATTGATAATTACTGGTGATTGGAATGCAAAAGATGGAAACAAAGGAGAAGAATCAGTAGCTGAAAAATATGGCCCTGGTGACAGAAATGATGCTGGAATCACATGATACATTTTGCAAGATCAACAATTTCTTCATTGCAAAAACCTGTTTTCACCAACATAAATGGGGGCTACACACATGAAATAGACAGAAATCAGATCGACTACATTTGTGGAAAGAGGCTATGGAAAAGTTCAATATCACCAGCCAGAACAAGGCCAGGGGTCCACAGCAGAACAGACCATCAACTGTTCATATGTAAGTTCAAGTTTAGGTTGAAGAAAATTAGAACAAGTCCGTGAGAACCAAAGTATGACCTTGAGTATATCCCACCTGAACTTAAAGACCATCTGAAGAATAGATTTGATGCATTGAACCAAAGACAAACGAGTTGTGAAATGACATCAGGGAAGTCATACATGAAGAAAGCAAAAGGTCATTAAAAAGACAGAGGGAAAAAAATGATTTCAGTAGAGACTCTGAAACTTGCTCTTGAACATACAATACTTAAGGAGAACTGAAAAAATGATGCAGCAAAATAACTCAACAGAAGATTTCAAAGGGCAGCTCTAGAAGGAAAAGTAAAATATTATAATGACTTGTGCAAAGACCTAGAGTTAGAAAACCAAAAAGGAAGCACCGTCTGCATTTCTTGAGCTGAAAGAACCGAAGAAAAAAATCAAGCCTCAAGTTGCAATATTAAAGGATTCTACGGGAAAAATATTAGAAGACACAGGAAACACGAAAAGAAGATGGAAGGAATATACAGAGTCACTGTACCAAAAAGAATTGTCTGATGTTCAATCATTTCAGGAGAAAGAATATGATCAAGAACTGATGGTACTGAAGGAAGAAGTCCAAGCTGCACTGAAGGCATTGGCAAAAAACAAAGCTCCAGGAACTGGCTGAATGCCAACTGAAATGTTTCAACAAATGTATGCAACACTTTGCACTGGGCAAGTCTGCTGCAAGAGATCTCTTTAAAGTGTTAAAAAGAAATTAGCTTTCTCACACTCGGGCTCACTCCTCTATGCCAAGAAATTTGGAAAATAGCAAGCTGGCTGTCTTAGTTAACTAGCACTGCTGTAACAGAAATATCACAAATGGATGGCTTTAACAAAGAGAAATTTATTCTCTCACAGTTTAGGAGGTCAGAAGTCCAAATTCAGGATGCCAGCTCCAGGGGAAGCCTTTCTCACTCTGTTGGCTTTGGGGGAAAGTCCTTGTTATCAATCTTCCCATGGCCAAGGTGCTTCTCAGTTCATGGACCTGGGGTCCAAAGGACACACTATGCTCCCACAGCTTCTTTCTTGGTGGTACGATGTTCCCCTGTCTTTCTTCTGGATTCTCTCTTTTATATCTCAAAAGAGATTTACTTAAAACGCAACCTAATCTTGTAGATTGAGTCCTGCCTCATTGACATAACTCCCACTAATCCCACCTCATTAACATCATAGAGGTAGGATTTACAACACATAGGAAAATCACATCAGATGACAAAATGGTGGACAATGACACAATTGTGTAAATCATATACTAGACAAGTTGATGGACAATTTTGGGGGACACAATTTAATCCATGACACTGGACAATGGACTAGAAGAGATCCATATCCCAGCCCATTCCAAAGTAAAGGTGATCCAACCCAAGAGAATGTGAAAATTATCAAACAATATCATTAATATCACCTGCAAGTAAAATTTTCCTTAATATAATTCAAAAATCATTGCAGCAGTGCATCAGCAGGGGACTGTCAGAAATTCAAGCTGGATTCAGAAAAGGATGTGGAATGAGAGATATCATTGCTGATGTCAGATGGATCCTGGCAGAAAGCAGAGAATGCCAGAAAGATGTTTACCTGTGTTTTATTGACTATGCAAAGGTATTTGACTGTGTGGATCATAACAAATTACGGATAGTATTGTGAAGAGAGTGGGAATTCTAGAACACTTAATTGTGCTCATGAGAAACCTGTACTTATACCAAGAGGGAGTTGTTTGAACAGAACGAGGGGATACTGCATCATTTAAAGTCAAGAAGGGTATGTGTCGGGGTTGTATCCTTTCACCATACTTACACAATCTGTATGCTGACCAAATAATCCAAGAAGCTGGACTATATGAAGAAGAACATGGCATCATGATTAGAGGAAGTCTCATTAACAACCTGCAATATGCAGATGACACAACCTTGCTTGCTGATAAAGTACACGGGAGCTGAAGCACTCACTGATGAAGATCAAAGACCACAGCCTTCAGTACGGACTACACCTCAACATAAAGAAATCAAAAGTCTTCACAACTGGACCAATAAGCCACATCAGGATATATGAAGAAAATGTCGAAGTTGTAAAGGATTTCATTCACCCACAGAAGTAGCAGTCAAGAAATCAAAAGACTCTTTGCATTGGGCAAATCTGCTGCAAGAGATCTCTTTAAACTGTTAAAAAGCAAAGTTGTCACCTTGAAAACTAAGGTGTGCCTGACCCAAACCATGGTGTTTTCAATTGCCTTGTAATGCATTTGAAAGCTGGAAAATGAATAAGGAAGAGCACAGAAGAATTGATGTCTTTGAATCATGGTGTTGGCAAAGAATATCGAATATACCATGGAATGCCAGAAGAAGGAACAAATTTGTCTTGAAAGAAGTACAGCCAGAATGCTCCTTAGTAGAAGCAAGAATGGTGAGACTTTGTCTCATATATTTTGGGCATCTTTTCAAGAGGGACAAGTCCCTGGAGAACGACATCATGCTTGGTAAAATAGAGGGTCAGCAGAAAAGAGGAAGACCCTCAGTGAGATGGATTGACACAGTAGCTGCAATGATGGGCTCAAGTATTACAACTATGAGGATGGCACAGGACCTGGCAATGTTTCGTTCTGTTGTACATAGGGTCACTATGATCAGGAACTGACTTGCGGGCACCAAACAGTAATAACGACAATGCAAATAATTCATACTGCCTCAATCCAAAGTTGTGATATAACTTTATCGGAAGGATAGAAATGGAGGAGATAGTTGGGGCAGGATTCTTGAGTGTGAGAAAGCTAATTTCTTATTAACCTAATTGAAAGCCAATAGATATTGTCCAATATTGATTAAACCAAAAAGGAGCAGTATATTATTTAGAAATGCAGACGTAAATATAAAAAGAGACAGCTAAAATATTTGAAAGTTATTCCCAGGGAAGAAGTGCAGAGATTATTAATAAGGATGTATATTTTAAATATCGTAATAATAAGGATATATATACTAATGTCCTTCCATTTGAAATATAAGCTTCTCAAGTACCCACCTTTGCCTTATAATTTCATTTTTATAGCCCAACATACTTCTTTGCTTATAATAGGAATTCAAATATTTATTTAAGGAATAACCATTAGTTTAATGGCATGCAAAGTGTCTTTACTTAAGCTTAAAGGTCTTGGGCAAAGCAGAGAGGAAGTGATGGAGACCAAATTAAGGCAAGAATCCATCCCTGGCTGTTTAAAGACCTATGATTTTAAGCTACATTCAGTCTTCTTACTTAATTTCTCACTTTTGAATACTTAGACTTTTCTTCTTTTAATGTTGAGCGTTGTACTCACATTTAACAAATTTAGGTACTTTATATTTACCCTGCTTCTTTCCTCCAAAAAATTGACAAGCATGCAATAAAATCACATGTTTTAACTGGATTAATAAAAGACAAATGGAACATCAGGACCACAGAAAAGAGAAGGAAATACATATGTTAATGAAGATCTTTATCGCTGTATGACTAAACATTTACTTTATGTATTTCTTTATACCATCCTCTCCTAGCGACTGGATAAACAATAAGTCAGAAAATTAGAGCAAAAGGAAAATTAGAAAAGCAAATGTGAGCTACTGTTCAAAATGCATGTGTTGCTACTTGAAAAATTGCTTGAAACAATTTGGATCTCAGCTCTCAAGCAGCTGATACAGAAAGGTATGGTCGGGATGAAGTGGCTGGATGTATTGTTCTGAGCTGTCTGGCAGTGAGAGGAAAATAAAAACATAAGTTACATCCATTTTACTTTCAGAATTTGGATGGCACAATAATCATTATATGAGGATGACAGAAGATGTTACTATTGTGATCTATTTCATGATTTTTTTTTTCCTATACTTACATTAATATAGAGTAAGCTTGTCAGAAAAAAAATACAGGATTCCCATTTAAATTTGAATTTATGACAAACAGTGAATAATTTTTTTTTTAATACAGGTATGCCTCAAATTTTGCATGTGGTACACTTGTACTAAAAGCTGTTTGCTATTTACTTAGTGGTATACTAATTTAACTGGAGGTCCTGATTTTTTTTTTCTTAAATTTGTAAGCTGTAATCTACAGTCTTAATGAAACTTCTGTAACTAAAAACTTTCAGATACATTTCGAGATGACTCTACCTTATATTCTACATCTATTAATACCTAGTATAATATAAATTTCCAGAGTAGTGATATATTGGGTTTTCTTAGTGATCCAGTTAATTTACTGAGAAGAGGCTGCCCAAACTATGTTTTACATGTTATTTTTTAAACTATTACCTCTGTATTTTATGATTTCCTATGACTCACCTAAGAAACTTGCATCCTGTCCAAGAATGTAGCATAAATTCTTTATAATATGTTTTCCCTGTGCTGTGAAATGCCGGAATAAAGAAAAGAATCATTATTTAAGCCAATAATTTGATAATTTATATCATACATTCTTTTTATGTGGAACACCAAAAGGGAGCTAGAAGAAGAAGACACAAATGAGCAAGCTATCATTGTCTGATGGAGAGAAAAATAATCATCCCCACCAACTGAGCTTGGAAAAAGTGATTCCACTCTACTTGTAGAGATGACAATAGCATTTATACTCACTGTGTTTGGAGGGGGAAAGCACAAGTCTATCGGCAGGCGAAAAAGTGACTAAAAATAGGAATAAGGGTATTTTGTTCCTGTCAAATCAAGAACACTAGAACCTCAAAACCTTTATTTTTACAGCATTGGAAGAAAATAGGTAAATTTTTTAAAGGATACATGCTCTTCATTTCTATGCATAAGTTCTTTGAAAAGAAACACAATTAATCTATAGTACTATATTTCTTGAACTTGTTCATTTTTTTAAATTTAATATCCATTCATTATTTTTTAAAATAATTTTTATTGTGCTTTAAGTGAAAGTTTACAAATCAAGTCAGTCTGTCACATATAAGCTTATATGCACCTTACTACATATTCCCATTTACTTCCCCCTAGTTTTTTAGTGAGTCAGCCTGCTCCCTCCCTCCAGTCTCTCCTTTCATGACCATTTTGCCAGTTTCTAACCCTCTCTACCCTCCCATCTCCCCTGCAGACAAGAGATGCCAACACAGTCTCAAGTGTCCATCTGATACAAGTAGCTCACTCTTCATCAGCATCTCTCTCCAACCCATTGTCCAGTCCCTTCCATGTCTGATGAGTTGTCTTCGGGAACGGTTCCTGTCCTGGGCCAAAAGAAGGTTTGGGGACCATGACTGCCATAATTCTTCTAGTCTGAGTCAGACATTTAAGTCTGGTCTTTTTATGAGAATTTGGGGTCTGCATCCCACCGTTCTCCTGCTCCCTCAGGGGTTCTCTGTTGTGTTCCCTGTCAGGGCTGTCATTGGTCGTGGCCGAGCACCATCTAGTTCTTCTGGTCTCAGAATGATGTAAGTCTCTGGTTCACGTGGTCCTTTCTGTCTCTTGGGCTCATAGTTATCGTGTGACCTTGGTGTTTTTCATTCTCCTTTGATCCAGGTGGGTTGAGACCAATTGATGCATCTTAGATGGCCGCTGGTTAGCATTTAAGACCCCAGATGCCACACTTCAAAGTGGGATGCAGAATGTTTTCATAATAGAATTATTTTGCCAATTGACTTAGAAGTCCCCTTAAGCCATAGTCCCCAAACCTCTGCCCTTGCTCCGCTGACCTTTGAAGTATTCATTTTATCCTGGAAATTTCTTTGCTTTTGGTCCAGTCCAGTTGAGCTGACCTTCCATGTATTGAGTATTGTCCTTCCCTTCACCTAAAGTAGTTCTTATCTACTAACTAATCAGTAAATAACCCTCTCCCCTCTCTCACCCTCCCTCCCTCCCCCCTCTCATAACCACAAAAGAATGTGTTCTTCTCAGTTTATACTATTTCTCAAGATCTTTTTTTTTTTTTTTTTTTATAATAGTGGTCTTATACAATATTTGTCCTTTTGCCTCTGACTAATTTCACTCAGCATAATGCCTTCCAGGTTCCTCCATGTTATGAAATGTTTCACAGATTTGCCACCGTTCTTTATCGATGCGTAGTATTCCATTGTGTTAATATACCATAATTTATTTAACCATTCATCTGTCGATGGACACCTTGGTTGCTTCCAGCTTTTTGCTATTGTAAACAGAGCTGCAATAAACATGGGTGTGCATATATCTGTTCATGTAAAGGCTCTTATTTCTCTAGGATATATTCTGAGGAGTGGGATTTCTGGGTTGTATGGTAGTTTTATTCCTAACTTTTTAAGAAAACGCCAGATAGATTTCCAAAGTGGTTGTACCATTTTACATTCCCACCAGCAGTGTATAAGAGTACCAATCTCTCTGCAGCCTCTCCAACATTTATTATTTTGTATTTTTTGGATTAATGCCAGCCTTGTTGGAGTGAGATGGAATCTCATCATAGTTTTAATGTGCATTTCTCTAATGGCTAATGATCGAGAGCATTTTCTCATGTATCTGTTAGCTGCCTGAATATCTTCATTAGTGAAGTGCGTGTTCATATGCTTTGCCCACTTTTTGATTGGGTTGTTTGTCTTTTTGTGGTTAAGCTTTAACAGAATCATATAGATTTTAGAGATCAGGCACTGGTCGGAGATGTCATAGCTGAAAATTTTTTCCCAGTCTGTAGGTGGTCCTTTTACTGTTTTGGTGAAGTCTTTAGATGAGCATAGGTGTTTGATTTTTAGGAGCTCCCAGTTATCTGGTTTCTTTTCATCATTTTTAGTAATGTTTTGTATTCTGTTTATGCCTTGTATTAGGGCTCCTAACGTTGTCCCTATTTTTTCTTCCATGATCTTTATGAGTTTAGGTCTTTGATCCACTTGGAGTTAGTTTTTGTGCATGGTGTGAGGTATGGGTCCTGTTTCATTTTTTTTTTGCAAATGGATATCCAGTTATGCCAGCAACATTTGTTAAAAAGACTATCTTTTCCCCAATTAACTGACACAGGGCCTTTGTCAAACATCAGCTGCTCATATGTGGATGGATTTATATCTGGGTTCTCAATTCTATTCCATTGGTCTATGTGCCTGTTGTTGTACCAGTACCAGGCTGTTTTGACTACTGTGGCTGTATAACAGGTTCTAAAATCAGGTAGAGTGAGGCCTCCCACTTTCTTCTTCTTTTTCAGTAATGCTTTACTTATCCGGGGCTTCTTTCCCTTCCTTACGAAGTTGGTGATTTGTTTCTCCATCACATTAAAAAATGTCATTGGAATTTAGATCGGAAGTTTCCCTGGAAACTGTATGGGGCAGTTCTACTCTGTCCTATAGGGTCGCTTTTAAGTCTTCCTATCCATGAGCATGGTATGTTTTTCCACTTATGTAGGTCCCTTTTAGCTTCTTGCACTAGTACTTTGTAGTTTTCTTTGTATAGGTCTTCTACATCTTTGGTAAGGTTTATTCCTAAGTATTTTATCTTTTGGGGGGCTACTGTGAATGGTATTGATTTGGTGAAAACTTGCTCATTTTACTCCACACTTGAGATAGGATTTCATTAATAACGTGAAATGAAATGAATTTGGAATATTTAAATTCAATGTCAAAGAAGCTTGAAATAAGGGTAATTGTTGAGGGATTCGTGATACCCAAATTCTAAATTGTACTATACTACAGTGAATTCTTTCTAGAATGAACAAGAGTAAAAGCAATGCTTCATTTTTTTTTTTTTATAAGATACTAAAAAAAAAAAAAAAAGATACTAGGGGCCCAATTTTGACAAATTTTCAAGTGCCCTATCATAATCTTCACAGGTAAAATCTAAATCCTGAGCCTCTCTTTACTAATAAACCTGAGAATTGGAAATAATGTGAGAGAAGAAGAAGTTTAAAAACCTTGTTACTAACATAGTAAGTAGTGTCTTGTATTATTATAATGATTTTTACTAATCAAGTGAAAGACAGAAAGCTGCTCTCACACTTTCATTTCTAGCAGGCCAGAGGCATTCTTTAGTATAATAACATTCTCACAATTTATCTGATTCTTTAAGAGGGATGAGGAAATACTGGAAGGGTAAGAGAGCATAGAAAATGTATATAATATTTAAGAGATTAGGTTGTATACCAATGTGTACAAGTATTACTATATTGAAATAAGTGATAAAAAGAAAAAGATGAAATAAGAATCTACATAAAGAGAAGTTCTAGTATTTTCTTTCCGTACCCAAACTGATTATGTTGTATGCCCCTGGTGAGCATCTGCCATATTTTGGAGACCAAAGGAATAAAAGACAGAGTTAACAAGGAAGAGTGTGGTTGAGAAGGGAAGACTTCCTGCAGGGAGTGACTCATGATCTAAGATTTAAAAGTTTATGTTTTGTGAGATTCTTTTTGTTTGTTTTTATTTTTTTAATGAAGAAGAGGAAAAAGGAACACACCATGCACAGGGAAAACAAAAAACACCTGCTGCCGCCAAGCTGACTCTAACTCATAGCAACCCTATAGGACAAAATAGAACTGCCCCAAAGGGTTTCCAAGGCCATAATCTTTACGGAAGCAGACTGCCACATCTTTCTCCTGCTAAGTGGCAGCTGGGTTCGAACAACCAACCTTTCGGTTAGCAGTTGAGCCCTTAACAACTGTATCACCAGGGCTGCTTACATACAGGGAAGAGTTGGTAAATATGCATGATTTAATGATTTGATCAAAACATCACAAATAGTTGTGTACTGATAACATATCAATTGAAGTATAGAAGAGAATGAATCAAGATGAGGCCCAAGAGATGTTAAGCACCATGATGAAAGTCTCACGAACCGTATTAATAACGTATATCTTATTTTAAAGACTACGGGTTGCCTGTAGAGCATTTTCTACAAACCAGAAAGATCACTTGAGAAGATATACAAGCATGGGTCTTCAAAGTGAGGCATGTGCATTGGGGTGTGGGAAGAATATTTTAGAATTTCATTGTTGTTGTTAAAAAAAAAAGGTACCATTAAATCATTTCCAACTCATAGCGAACTTATGTATGACAGAAAGAAATACTGCCTGGTCCTGTACCATACTCACAATCGTTGATATGTTTGACCCCATTGTTGCAGCCATTGTGTCAAACCATCTCATTGAGGATCTTTCTCTTTTTCACTGACCCTTTACTTTACCAAGCAAGATGTCCTTCTCAAGAAATTGGTTCTCCCTGATGACATGCCCAAAGTGTATGAGATGAAGTCTCACCATCCTTGCTTCTAAGCAGCATTCTGGCTGTACTTCTTCCAACAGTGATTTGTTTGTTCTTCTGGCAGCGCATGGAGTTTTCAATATTCTTCGCCAACACCATAATTCCAAGACATCAATTCTTCTCCAGTCTTCTTTACTCATTGTCCAGGTTTGCATGCACAAGAGGTGACTGAAAATACTATGGCTTGGACCAGGCACACCTTAGTTCTCAAAGTGGCATCTTTGCTTTTTAACACTTTGAAGAGATCTCTTGCAGCAGATTTGCCCAATGCAATAAGACCTTTGATTTCTTGATGCTGTTTCCACAGGCTTTGATCGTGGATCCAAGTAAAATGATATCTTTAACAACTTCAAACTTTTCTCCATATATCACAGTGCTGCTTATTGGTCCACTTGTGAGGACATTTTTTTTTTTTTTTCTTTAAATTGAGGTATAATCCATACTGAAGGCTGTAATCTTTGAACTTCATCAGTAAGTGCTTCAAGTTCTCTTTACCTTCAGCAAGAAAGGTTGTATCATCTGTGTATCACAGACTGTTAATGAGTCTTTCTCCAATCCTGATACCACTTTCTTCTTCATGCAGTCCAACTTCTCAGATGATTTGCTCAGCATACAGATTGAATAAGTATGGTGAAAGTATACAACCCTAACACACACCTTTCCTAACTTTAAACCATGCAGTATCCCCTTGTTCAGTTTGAAAGGCTGCCTCTTGGTCTACGTACAGTTTCCACGTGAGTAGAATTAAATGTTCTGTAATTCCCATTCTTCACAGTGTTACCCATAATTTGTCATGATCCGCACAGGTGAATTTCTTTGTGTAGTCAATAAAACACAAGTAAACATCTATCTGGTAATATCTGCTTTCAGCCAAGATCCATTTGACATCAGCAATGATAACCCTCATTCCAAGTCCTCTTCTGAATCTGGGTTGAATTTTTGATAATTCCCTATTAGTGTACTGCTGCAACTATTTTTGAATTATCTTCAACAAAATTTTGCTTGCATGTGACATTAATGATATTATTCGATAATTTCCACACCCTGTAGGATCACTTTCTTTATAATGGGCATGAATATGGCTTTCTTCTAGTTGGTTGGCTAGGTACATGTCGTTCAAATTTCTTTGCATAGTCCAGTGAGTGCTTCCAGCATTGCTAGAACTTTAGTTTATATTTATTTGTATTTGATCCTTTTAAAACATCTGTTTCTGAAATGTTTTATATTACAGTAACAAAATCCATTGACTTCAAATCAATTCCAACTCATAGCGCCCCTATGGGACAGAGTAGAACTGCCCCATAGGGTCTCCAAGAAGCAGCTGTTGGACTTGAAATACTGACCTTTTGTGTCGCAGCCAGGTATTCATTTACTTTTATATTAACATATATATGTGTCAGTGGATGCTCAGTTTTCTTTGAACTGATGGGATGATGATCAAAAAAGTTTGGCGACCACTGATTTTGAGATTGGTTTGAGGGAGATAGAAGAGCAGCAAAAAGGAAATCAGATAAAACAAGGATGCATTGACCCAGATGAAGATAACTCGGGACTCCCACAAGACAGGGCAGTGTGGATAAAGAGGAGACACCTGACTTGGTTGATGTTTGGTGTGTATACTTTCTCTTCAGTAGACTTGTGGATTTTTTCTGCTACCTCCACATAGCAGACCTGACTGATTTTCTGATCTCTAAGGCTAGCTGCTAACCAAAAGGTTGGTAGTTCAAACCCACCCTGCATTTCCAGGGGAGAAAAGACCTGGGAATTTACTCCCATAAATATTACAGCCTAGGAAACCCTATGGGGCGGTTCTACTCTGTTCTATAGGGTCACTATGAGTCATAATCAAAGTGGTGGCACACAGTGATGACAATAACTACAAGTTTTGTCTGACTTTTGGGATTTTGGTTGGCAAATCACACTCCTCTGCAAGGTTATAGCTACTCTAGAATACATCTATACGTTGTTCTCCTATTGCTTCAAAATGGACACTAAATTAGAACACACCAAGAGAATCGTGAGGAGGAGAGGAGGAAGAAAACAAAAAAAAGGAGAAGAACCAGAAGAAAAGAGAAGAGATGGGGATAAGTGAGGGAAGATACCCCTTCAAAAGAAAATTTCTTTTAATGAATTTAATATCCAAATGAAATGTGATTCTGTCCCTCAGTTCCTGTGACCTTTCCATCATCAGTCATTTATTCTTCAAAGATGAGTTCCAGAACAGCTTTTCCAGCTGGGACTGGGCTGACTTGTTCTCTTCAAAGTAAGTGTACTTCAGAGGGGTTCGTTATGAAGCCATATCTCTTTGAATGACACATGCCTAATAGTTTACACTCACCCTGGAAATTGAATCTGCTACAAGAGACAGTCGATAGATCCCCTGCATACAGGAGGCAGCCTATAAGCTCACTCTCTCTCACACACACACAGGCACACACGTATGTGTTACAAACGCAGAATACATATGCATATACATATATAATACATAATTATATATATTCATGTGTATGCACTAAACGTGTCTTTGTGTATGGGTGTGTTTGCGTGTACTATGGCACAGTAAAAAATCATGAGTTCTGGAGTTAAAAAGCCCTGCATTTGAATCCCAGTTCCAGCACCTAGAAGCTATAAAAAAATCTGACAACTTAATCTGTTTGAACCTACTCTACTCATCTCTAAAATGGTGATAACAATGCCTAACTTGCCATCTTATTATGTGGATTAAATAAAATGATGCATATAAAGTGCCGACTTACATAGAAATCCAGTAGACAGTAGCCATTGTAGTTATGTTGTGGAAGATACAGCTGCCTGCTATGACCACAAAGATGCTCTCACTGAAGTTCAGAGATGAAGGCATAGGAACTGGAAATTTAATAGGATTCACAAGATTTTGTTTATATGACAAATAGAACACAGAGATGAACAAAGCACTGAATCTACCTCACTGGGTCTCACAGACGAAGCAAGCTGTGATACTTCCTGAAATGCTTTTACATAATAAAATTCCAGCACTGGAGAGAGGGAGGGAGGGGAAGAGAGAGAAGAAGAGGGGAGAGGAGAAAGAGAGAGAAAGATTGGAGAGCCTAGTGACATAAGAATAATTTGCTATAAAATCTCACTTATCCAGAAATCACATTTGGCAAAACTTAACCAGGACGGAAAGTGAAGAACCACTGAGAGTATGCAAAGCAATGGAAAACCTGCCTGCACTGTGGCAAAGGAGAAATTCGTCCTCTTGCTTTCATTTATGTTTTATCCTGATATGCAGTTCTAATGCATTCATTTATTTACCTCCCTAACATATGGGAGATTGGATGTAGAATTTTCAGGAAGGATGGATTTTATTGCTAGTGGCCAAAGTGTTGAGAGCAAAGCAAAGTGATAGTTAATGATTTAATAGACAAAGAAGAAAGAAAAAAACCCATTTAAAGCAAACATTAGAATTTCAAACTGAGAGTGTGTCGGATGGTTTTATGTAAAAGTAATTAACCCTAGCATACTCCTTTCCCCTTCTTGCATCTAAGTACAAAAAAATATAAGAATTACTGGTGCTCCAAAAGTCACAGTCATCAAAAAACAAGTTAAATTTTGTTTACTATCTCTTTTAATGCAATTAAAGTGTAAAATGCATTGTTGAATGATACCCTTAAAATAGTTAACATTTCATTAAAAGATTTATTTTTCTTTTTTTTTTTATTGTGCTTTAAGTGAAAGTTTACAGCTCAAGTTAGTTTCTCCTACAAAAATTTATACACACATTGTTGTGTCACCCTAGTTGTTATCCTTATAATGTAACAGCACCCTGATCCTTTCCACCTCGGATTTCCCATGTCCATTCAACTAGCTCCTGTCCCTTTTTGTCTTCTCATCTCACCTCCGGACAGGAGCTGCCCATTTAGTCTCATGTATCTACTTGAACTAAAAAGCACACTCTTCATGAGTATCATTTTATGCCTTATAGTCCAGTCTAAACTTTGGCTTCAGGAATGGTTTTATTCCTAGGTTAACAGAGCCTCCAGAGGTCATGTCTTCTGGGGTTCCTCCAGTCTCAGTCAGGCCATTAAGCCTGGTCTTTTTACTAGAATTTGAATTCTGCACCCCACTTTTCTCCTGCTCTGTCTGGGAATCTCTGTTGTATTCCCTGTCAGGGTGGTCGTTGGTAGCAGCCAGGTACCATCTAGTTCTTCTGGTCTCAGGCTGATGGAGTCCCTGGATTATGTGGCCCTTTTTGTCTCTTGGGCTAATATTTTCCTCTTGTATTTGCTGTTCTTCATTCTCCTTTGCTCCAGGTGGGTTAGGACCAATTGATGCATCTTAGATGGCCAATCACTGGCTTGTAAGCCCCCGGAAGCCACTTAGCAAAGTGGGATGCAGAACATTTTCTTAATAAAATTTGTTATGCCAGTTGACTTGGATGTGCCCTGAAACCATGTTCTCTAGACCCCTGCCCCTGCTACTCTGTCCCTCAAAATGTTGGTTGTATTCAGGAAGCTTCTTAGCTTTTGGTTTAGTCCTGTTGTGCTGAATTCCCGCATATTGTGTGTTGTCCTTTCCTTCACCATTGTGTTTTGTGATTGTGTTTTTCCACTTATGTAGGTCTCTTTGGGTTTCTTGCAGTACTGTCTTGTAGTTTTCTTTGTATAGGTCTTTTACATCTCTGGTTAGATTTATTCCTAAGTATTTTATCTTCTTAGAAGCTATTGTAAATGCTATTGATTTGGTGATTTCCTCTTCGACGGTCTCTTTGTTGATGTAGAGGAATCCAACTGATTTTTGTATGTTTATCTTGTAGCCTGATACTTTGCTGAAATCTTCTATTAGTTCCAGTAGTTTTCTTATGGATTCTTTCAGGTTTCCTGTGTATAAGATCATATCATATGCAAATAGGGATACTTTTTTGTCTTCATTATCAATTTGGATGTCCTTTATTTCTTCATTACCAATTTGGATGCCCGTTATTACTCTGGCTAGGACCTCCAACACAATGTTGAATAAGAGCCGTGATAAAGGGCCTCCTTATCTGGCTCCCATTCTCAAGGGGAATATTTTCAGATTCTCTCCATTTAGGATGATGTTGGCTATTGGCTTTGTATAAAAGCCCTTTATTATGTTGAAGAATTTCCCTTCTATTCCTATTTTGCAGAGAATTTTTATCATGAATGGGTGTTAGACTTTGTCACATGCCTTTTCTACATCAATTGATCGTGGGGTTCTTGTCTTGTTTTATTTATGTGATGGATTACATTGATTGTTTTTCTAATATTGAGCCATCCCTGCCTACTTGGTATGAATCCTACTTGGTCATGGTGAATTATTTTTTTGATATGTTGTTGAATTCTATCGGCTAGTATTTTATTGAGGATTTTTGTGCCTAAGTTCATGAGGGATATTGGTCTCTAATTTTCTTCTTCTTTTTTTTTTTTTTTGTAATATCTTTTCCTGGTTTTGCTATCAGGGTTATGCCGGCTTCATAGAATGAGTTTGGGACCATTCCACCCTTTTCTATGCTTTGAAATACCTATAGTAGTAGTGGTGTTAACTCTTCTCTGAAAGTTTGGCAAAATTTTCCAGTGAAGCCATCAGGGACAGGGCTTTTTTTTTGTTGGGAGGTTTTTAATTACCTTTTCAATCTCTTCTTTTGTTATAGGTTTATTTAGTTGTTCTACATCTGTTTGTGTTAATTTAGGTAGGTAGTGCGTTTCTAGAAATTTTGTCCATTTCCTCTAAGTTTTCAAATTTGTTGGAGTACAATTTTTCATAGTATTCTGTTATGACTCTTTTAATTTCAGTTGGGTCTGTTGTGATATTATCCAACTCATTTCTTATTCAGGTTATTTGCTTCACCTCCTGTTTTTCTTTTGTCTGGCCATTGGTTTATTGATTTTGTTTATCTTTTCAAAGAACAAGCTTTTGGTCTTGTTAGCTCTTTCAATTGTTTTTCTGTTCTCTATTTCTTTTAATTCTGCTCTAATTTTTGTTATTTGCTTTCTTCTGGTGCCTGATGGCTTCTTTTTTTTTTTTTTTTTTTTTGCTGCTCTCTTTCTATTTGTTTGAGTTGTAGGGTTAATGTTTTGATTTTGGCCCTTTCTTCTTTTTGGAAATGTGCATTTATTGCTATAAACTGACCTCTAAGCACTGCTTTTGCTATGCCCTAAAAGTTCTGGTAGGACGTGTTTTCATTCTCATATAGTTCTGTGAATTTCTTTATTCCATCCCTAATTTCTTCTATAGCCCAGCAGTTTTTGAGCAAGGTGTTGTTCGGTTACCGCGTTTGATTTATTTTTCCTTGCTTTTGCAGGTATTGATTTCTACTTTTATGGCTTTATGGTCAGAAAAGATGCTTTGTAATATTTTGATGCTTTGGATTCTGTTAAGACTTGCTTTGTGGCCTAATACGTGGTCTATTCAGGAGAATGTTCCACGTGCATTGGAAAACAAAGTATACTTGGCTACTGTTGGTTGGAGTGTCCTGTGTATGTTTATGATATCAAGTTGGTGGATTGTGGCATTTAGATCTTCTATGTCTTTATTGAGCTTCTTTCTGTCCTTCATTGAAGGCCGTATGTTGCCATACAGAAAAACTAATTCAAAATGGACCAAAGACCTAAATATAAACCCCAAAACTATAAAGTTAATAGAAAAAAAAATAGGAGCAACAATAAAGGCTTCAATACACAGCATTTACAGGATACAAACCATAACAAACAACACACAAACTCCAGAAAATAAGCTAGATAAGTAGAATCTTCTAAAAATTAAACACTTATGCTCATCAAAAGACTTCACCAAAAGAGTAGAAGGGGAACCTATAGACTGGAAAAAAAAAAAAAATTGGCTATTAGAGATCAAACAAAAGTCTAATCTCTGAAATCTACAGGAAAACCCAGCCCCTCTACAACAAAAAGACAAATAATCCAATTTAAAAATGGGCAAAGGATATGAACAGACACTTCACCAAAGAAGACAATAAAGCAGCTACCAGACACAAGAGGAAATGCTCATGATCACTAGCCATTAGAGAAATGCAAAACAAAACCATATACCTTCTCACACCATCTCATTCCAGCATTACTGGCACTAATCAAAAAAACAGGGAATAACAAATATTGGAAGGCTGCGGGTAGATGGGAACACTTAAGCACTGCTAGTAGGAATGGAAAATGATACAATCATTTTGGAAAACAATTTCTAGCTTTCCTAGAAAGCTAGAAATAGAAACACCATATGATCCAGCAATCCCTTAGGCTAGAGAAATAAGAGCTGTCACACAAATAGACATATGCACACCCATGTTCTTTGCAGTATTGTTCACAATAGCAGAAAGATGGAAACAACCTAGATGTCCATCAACAGATGAATGAATAAGCAAACTATGGTACATACATACAATGGAGTACCACGCAGCGATAAAGAACAATGATGAGTCTGTGAAGTATCTCACAACATGGATGAATCTGGAGGGCATTATGCTAAGTGAAATAAGTCAATCACAAAAGGACAAATATTGTATGAGACCACTATTATAAAAAGACATGAAAAGGTTTACACACAAAAAGAAAGAATCTTTGATGGTTACAAGGGAGGGTAGGGGTGGGGATGGAAAAACATTAAATAGACAATAGACAAGCAGTAAATTTAGTGAAGGGTAAGATAGTACACAATACAGGGGAATCTAGCACAACTTGTACAAGGCAAGGTCTTGGAAGCTCCATAGATACATCCAAACTCCCTGAGGGACTGAATTTCTGGGCTGAGAGCTGTGGGGACCATGGTCTTGGGGAACATCTAGCTTAAGTGGCATAATATAGTTTATAAAGAAAATGTTCTATATTCTACTTTGGTGAGTAATATCTGGGGTCTTAAAAGCCTGTGAGCAGCCACCTAAGATACTCCACTGGTCTCACCCCTTCAGGAGCAAGGGAGAATAAATAAAACTAAAGATACAAGGGAAAGATTAGTCCAAAGGACTAATGGAGCACATCTACCATGGCCTCCACCAGACTAAGTCCAGAACAACTAGATGGTGCCCAGCTACCACCACTGACTGCTCTGACAGGGATCACAACAGAGGGTCCCAGACAGACCTGGAGAAAAATGTACAACAAAATTCTAACTCACAAAAAAAGACCAGACTTACTGGCCTGACAGGCTAGAGAAACCCCGAGAGTATGGTCCTAGACACCCCTTTAGCTTAGTAATGAAACCACCCCTAAGGTTCACCCTTCAGCCAAAGATTGGACAGGCCCATAAAGCAAAACGAGACTAAAGGGGCACACCAGCCCAGGGGCAAGGACTAGAAGACAGGAGGGGACAGGAAAGCTGGTAATAGGGAATACAAAGTCAAGAAGGGAGAGTGTTGTAGTGTTATGGGGTTGTAAACCGATGTCAAAAAACAATATATGGAAAAAAAATTACGATCACTCACTATGAGTTACAATCGACTCCATAGCAAACAACCACCACCACCACCACCACCATGACTTTTTGAGATAAATTTCCTTAGCTATAACATACATCCACATGATAATACCTAAGTAGTGATGGCTCAGCGGTAGAATTGTCACCATCCATGCAGGACTCTGGGTTGTCATTCCGGCCAACGCGCTGCATGCACAGCCGCCACCTATCGGTGGAGGCATGCACGGTGCTATGATGCTGAATGGGTTTCAGTGGCGCCTCCAGACTAAGACAGACTAAGAAGAAAGGCCTGGCTACCTATTTCTGAAAATCAGCCAGTGAAAGTCCCACGGATCACAGTATTCCAATTTGCATGGGATGGTGCAGAACTGGGCAGCATTTTGTTCTATTGTGAATGGGGTCACTGAGAGTAAGAGGCCAACTTAAAAAGTTAATAACAACAACACTGGGGTTGTTGATGTCATTATTGTACGCTGTCGAGCCGATTCTGACTCACAGTGATCCTATAGGATAGAGTAGAACCGTCCCATAGTTTCCTAGGCTACAGTCTTTATGGGAGCAAATCAACAGGTCTTTTCTGCCATGGAGCCACTGGGTGGGTCCGAACTGCTGCCTTTATGTTAGCAGCCGAGTTTAACCATTTTGCATCACCTGGGTTCCCAATGGGGTTGTAGTAGATCAGAAATAAGATAATAATTTGTAAATGTGCCTAGTACTTGGTTTGGCACATAAGATGTTAATTTCTGCTTTAAAGGGATATGCCTTAGTGATTTGGAAAATTCATTCCACATGAATTTGCTACAGTGCTAGTTGAATTAGTAGTTACTTCTTTTTCTCCTTTGTTAAATAGCCAAAACTTTAAGTGTAAAGATATTAATATATGGTATAGTCTATTAAACTATAGTTTGTTACCCTGTCACAGGGGTTCTTTCAAGTGTTCTAATTCCTTTAAGAGTTCAAAAATGCCATATGGGGCTAACCCTGAGAGAACATCATTTATTTTTCATGAATACAAGGTGTGTGCCGGATTTACCACACAACTGTGGGATCACAAATTTTCTCCTTGTTGATTCATCAAGACTAAGAAGAGGGAGTCTTAGTCCACAAAAATAATGTGCATGTGGGTATACATGTGGGAAAGGAGATAGATTTGTCTCATTTTGTATGATACACTTTGGGAATGAATGTTAATTACCAAAGACTAGTTTTTTTTTAGGGTTACTAAAGAGCAGTTGCATATGACTTTCTGATAAAGCCTATATTTTATTTCATATTTGGAGATCTGTAACATGAGTAAAAGTCTGTTCACAAATGCTGTGTGCTCTTTCACTGAAATCGATTGTTTTTTCGTTTTGAAAATGAGAAATTGTTTCCGCTTGCATTACATCCTTCCAATTCCACTGCAAAGCAGTGTTGCAGAAGCATGTCTATTTTGCACGTGGCCCTAACAACATCATGTCTCGGCAATATCTTTCACACCAAAGGAACAGGAAGTATTTGATTGAACTTATCAATGGCTCAATTCCCTCCTTTTGTTCTGGTGAAGATGAGGCAAGAGAACTTGTTACTGGTAGTTAAAGAGAGTTCAAGCTGCACAGCTTTTTGCAAATGTTCAATCTCTCTGCTGAGAAAATCGACAAGCCTGGTCTCTGACCTCATCTGAGGTCCAGGCTCTCAGACTGAGCAGAGGGCTGGGCTGTAGATCCTTGGCAGCTCCTTCTCCCTTCTGTACCACACACACACATACACACACACAGACACACACACACAGACACTACTCTTCCTGAGCACCATGTATGGGTTCAAAATATTCGTTTCATTCCCATGTTATTCATGAAATCTTATCTAACTATATGGCATCCTTTTTCATACTGTCAAGATAATATCAAGTAATTGTTTGATCTTCCTTTCAGTTTGGGAATAAGAGTGCATCCAGACACAAAAAAAACCCACTGCCGTCGAGTTGATTCCGACTCATAGCAACCCCATAGGACAGAGTAGAACTTCCCCATAGAGTTTCCAAGGAAAGCCTGGTGGATTTGAACTGCCAACCTTTTGATTAGCAGCCATAGCATTTAACCACTAGGCCACCAGGGTTTCCAGTACATCAAGAGCACTAGTCAAATGGGCTACAACCAGGCTTGTGCTGGAAGGTCAAGTCTGTTCTTTGTAGAGGAGAGATGGAATGCTCAGAATAAAAGGAAAATACTGAGACAAAAATGTTCTGTACTGAGTAGAGTATAAAAGATCAAAACAGTAAGGCAAAATCTTCTTTAGGAAGAAGGGGAAAGTATAAATCCTCCCCCCTCCCCCGCCAAAAAAAAGCCAAGAGGTCAGAAATAAAGGTGAACTGCAAAAGCAGGGATGATGTAAATGTATACAGGACTTCCAACATGGGCAGAGCTGAGGCTCTTTGTGTTGGGTGCCACCTGTATGGTACTTTGTGGGATCTATCTGTATGGAAGATCAGATTGGTCCCACAATTCCCTGTAGATACAATATATAAGGTGAGTCAGGTCTGCAATATCCAGCAGAGAACACAGTGGGTTTGGTGAAGTGGCTTTAAGTGCAGCAAGTTGATCATCTGGAAGAGATTTACCAATACTGGAGCCCTGGTGGCACAGTGGGTAAGAACTTGGCTGCTAACCAAATGGTCAGCAATTCAAATCCATCAGCCACAGCTGCTCCTTGGAAACCCTATAGGGCAGTTCTACTCTGTCCTACAGCTTGCTGTAAGTTGGAATTGATCCTCTGGCAATTTTTTTTTTTTTTTTTTGGAGGGGGGAGCCAATAATAAAGCTAAGTCACCTGGGTAGTGAGAGACCAAATTAGGGAAATGAAGCAACAAAGGGGTTAAGTGGTCCAAATGCACCAGTTTAAAAAGAAAAAAAAAAGTTTATTCATTTAACAAATATTTATTATGCGACAAATATTGTCATCATATACAATAAAAACCCACTGCCCTCAAATCGATTTGACTCATAGCAACCCTATAGGACTGCCCTATAGCCTTTCCAAGGCTGTAAATCTTTATGGAAATAGACTGCCACATCTTTCATGCTTGGAAATACAGTAATAACTACCAAAAGCTTTCAAATTATCCTTTCCCTTTAACATGGAAATGTCACTTCTAGGAAGTTATCCTAAGTTAATTTATTATAAATATAAATAAGTAAAGAATTGGAAGAATGCTGGTGGTAGTATATTTTTACACTACTGTCAGCCCCCCAGGTCTCCCAGAGTGCTGAGATACAGGGACCAGCAACCCCAGGCAGAGGGCTGATCTAACCTAGAGACAATTATTGACTTACTAGCAATAAAGCTTTACTCTAAACTGAATGGAAAGTCAGGTGACCAGAGTGTGCCTACTTCCTGCTGTCCAACGGTACCATGCCCACAATACATACTGTTCTCTCCCCTCAAGAGCAAGAAGTAAAGAAATGCCCAGCCCCACAACACAACCATGAGGTTTGAATTTCATTCTGGTCACAGATAAATTCCATGAAGCTAAGTACTGCCTGTGTTTCTACACTGTTTTGTTGTTGTTAGTTGCCCTCAAGTTGATTCTGACACATGGCAATTCCCTGTATCACAGAGTAGGGTTTTCTTGGATGTAATCTTAGTGGAAATAGAGTGCCATGCCTTTTCTTCCATGGCCCACTGGGTGGGTTTGAATCACCAGCCTTTAGGTTAGTAGTTGTGTGCAAAATGTTTGCGCCAGCTGGGAACCTCTTATTTCTTGCCAAACCTGTAAGCCTATCCCATCATCCATATTCACCAGACTTTTAGCTCCATGATACACTGAGCTTTTTCTATCTTCTCTTTCTTCCACATCTCTCTTCCAAATTCTTTCATCAGGCCTCTGGAACACCCATCACAGAATCAGAAAACTCCTCAATCTCTCTAACATCCATACTGAAACAAATATTCCCTGAATCTGCACTGCTTCCCCTGACTTTTTCCAAAAAGGAACCGACCTTTCTCACACATTTTATGTCTTCTGGATTGACAGTTGGGAGGTGGGAGGGGGGTCAGGGTCTACTTTGTCTAGTCTAGGCCTTTGTCTTTACTCCTCATAGACATAGTCTCTGTCCTTGTTAAATTCCCCCTAAATCCCTCCTCTCCATTCTCAACTTCTGACTCTTGTAAGCTACTCCTCATTCACTAACTTTGTTCTCTGGCTTACAGTCTTCCTCACTACCTCTATTCTGGCTTTGGCAACAATCTGAGCAACACATCAACACTCTGGCCTCTTGGGCACTCACCTCCTCTCCCATGGCCTCCTTCTCCTCTCAAGTTGCCCACTGCAACTAATCATGAAATTAAATTTTTCCAAAATTCTACAATCCCATCCTTCCCATTAGTGCTCCACTTCTGTTAAGCATGTTCTTGAACCCCCACATCTGCTGACTGCTCCATAGTCTCCTATCCCTCAGCCTCACCTGGATTCACTTCTCTCCACACCTAGCTTCATTTCAATCCTTCTTTTACCAATTCCCGAAGTTCCCTTTGCCTCTTTGATCCTTTGTGGTGCGTTCCTGAAAAAAACTCCCATCCTGGATGAATTAAACTTTTTCAGGCCAGTCTCAGGCTGTGGAGCAGAGGCAGAGTAAACCTCACAATATGGCATTTTGATGCTTCTACAAAATCAGGGTCCTACCTCACACAGGTCTCCACCACTTAGCAAGCTTCCCATATTTCCCATCATCTCGCTCTTCCTCTCTCCACAATGACACCTTCAAACTTTTTCCACACTCTTTAAACAGCTCATCAAACCCTCAACTTTCAGCAGATGACCTTGTAACTTTATAAGAAATATAGGACAAATACAATAAAAACGCAACTGTTTTGGCTCCCTACACTAAAATATCCGAACCCGCCTGCATCTACTTTCATTCTTCCTTTGTTTCCTCTTCAATGGAGGTTTCTCTCCTACTCTCCAAGATCAGTTTTCTCCCATGGGCACCCTGCATCATATATGTCCCCACCTCTCAGGACACTTACCCGACCTTAAGATTATCTCCTTAGAAAACTCTTGGTTACTTCCTTAGGGTGGCCAGTGACTCCTTCTTGTCAACATTGACACAAGTGCAAATTTCTCCCTCCTTGAGAAAATGAAACAAACCAACCCTTTTCCTTCAACCCTTTATGTTCTCTTCTTCTACCACATTGTCCCTACTCCTGTCTTTACAATGCAGCATAGGATAGTGTTGTGCTTCAAAGAATGAGTTATGGAAACAGATTAATGCAAATTCAAAGTACTGTATGAGTGACCTTGAACTTATTACTTAACTTCCCTGAGCCTCAGTTTTCTCATTTGTAAAAAAAAAAAAAAAAAAAGATACACATGGTTCCTGCTTCATAGGGTTATATTAGGGATTAAATAAGGTAATGTGTATAAAGCACTAAGCACACTGAGACCTGGGAAATAATCAAAAAATAAGATTTATTATTGGTATTTATAGCCAAACTGCTAGAAATATTTGTCTGAACCTTCTATCTCCATACTGTATCTCTTATACTCCCTTCGCACCTCATAGAACTACAATCTGTATTCCATTGCAACACTCCACTGAAACTCTTCTACTTAAGATTGCCAGTGACCTTCAACTCCCTCAAGTCAGTGAGCACTTCAGCTTTCATCTAATTGGATCTCTCAGAAGCCTTGAAAAAAAATTACTGTGTTTTGGAATATTTCTTTGCTTTGTCCCCATGATCCTTAAGTCTTGCTGGTTCTTTTCATGGAGATAGTATTTAAAATATGATTTTTTTCTCACATGCTAAAAATTTGCATTGTTGTGAAATAATTGTTATTATAGGCCTAGCATCCATAAGACATTCTCTTCTTCTTTTTAGATATAATAATCAAGCCAGTATACCTTCTTTTAAGGAGCCCTGGTAACACAACGGTTAAACACGTGGCTGCTAACCAAAAGGTTGGTTAGCAGTTGCACTGCAGGAGAAAGACCTAGTGATCTGCTCTCATAAAGATAGCCACCTAGAAAACCCTATGGGGCAGTTTTACTCTGTCACATGGTGTTCCTGTAAGTCAAAAATTGACTCGACAACACCTAACAACAACATACTGTTTCTTGAATACATAATTTTAAAATGGTATATTCTTAAATTATTGATAAAAATTTCAAACCATACAAAAAGTTAACAAAACATAAATTAAAAATTTATCTCCACCTGACCCCAGGACCGGTACTTGGACCTCAATACAAATGTAACCACTTTAG
Organism: Loxodonta africana; assembly: GCF_030014295.1. Taxonomy (NCBI): domain Eukaryota; kingdom Metazoa; phylum Chordata; class Mammalia; order Proboscidea; family Elephantidae; genus Loxodonta; species Loxodonta africana. Next base: position 98,194,095 of record NC_087351.1, read on the forward strand.
TAGTTTTTTGTGTATCTGAATCCCCAAACCAAAAATATATTGGGAAATTTTTTTACAGAAAAAAATACCTGAACCAGAATTACCTAACAACAATCGGTCCAGATTCTTATGCACAAAGCATGACGCCAGAAAACCAGGTAAATAGTGCCCGTTTAGGTCATGGGTTCTTATTTTGGGTGCCACAGACACATTTGGTAGTCAGGTGAAACATGCCTAACAAATCACTCCAAAATGTAGTGCCCCAAAACAACACCCAAGTATTTGCTCAAGATGCTGTTGGCCACCTATATGGGTTGTGCTCAGCTGGGCAGATCTTCTGCTGATCTTCCTGGAGCCTCTCGTACAGCACCAGTCATCAAGAAAACAGACTGGTATGAGATGGTACGAGATGACCTTACTCACATGCCTGGTGTCAGTGTTAGGGTTGGCCATCAGCAGGACCTCTCTCTTCACAGGGCCTCTTATCCTCAACGAGGTTAGTCCAGGCTTCTTCACATGGCAGGACCAAGGCAGTAAGAGATTGAAGGCAGAAGATGCAAGGCTTCACGAGGCAGAGGCTCAGAAGTCATGTCACATCTGAATCATTCTTTTGGTCAAAGAAAGTCACAAGTCCAGGACCAATCAAGAGGGGTAAAACTCCATTGCATGATGGCGAAAGTGACAAAGTCACATTGCAAAGGGGTGTACCAACAAGGATGAGAGGAATCATTGTGGTCACCTTTGGGAATAATCTCTCACAATACCACATTACTACTTCTTGGAGTAATGTTTTTAAAATCACAAAATGAAACACATAGAATTACGAACGAAGACAATTATAGAATAATACGGTTATTTTTTTTTTTGAAATATTCAAAAGAACCACATTTTTGATATAGTAACATATGAGTTAACTATTAAGAAAACAAGGTCTAACAGTGAGTCTAATAACTGCTATAATTTCAGATTAGCGTTGAGCATTGCAATAGTGTGAGATATTTGCAACAATTGCAATGTGCTTTTTTTTCTTTAACTGTGATTTCTATTGGTATCAAATTCACCGATACTGATAGTACCACTGGGGTTTGTTGCCTACATTCAAAACGGAAGGAAAAGTAAAATTTTAGTTAGAGAAAATGAGTTTCCTCTCATCTTATTTCAGAGGCGCCCTGAAGTTCGAAGACCCAGGTGAAGTAGCCTGCTTTATATAGGGTCATGGCTTGTTGAGATATCAGTGTGCCACTCTGCATTGCTACGCAGTGAAATATCTGAGAATACCCAACTCTTGTGTCTTAGTCATCTAGTGCTGCTGTAACAGAAATACCACAAGTGGATGGCTTTAATAAAGAGAAATTTATTCTCCCACAGTCTAGTAGGTTACAAGTCCAAATTCAGGGTGTCAGCTCCAGGGGAAGGCTTTCTTTCTCTGTCGGCTCTAGAGGAAGGTTCTTATCCTCAATCTTGCCATGGTCGAAGAGCTTCTCAGGCAGCAGGGACCAGGTGTCCAAAGAACGCGCTCTGCTCCTGGTGCTGCTTTCTTGGTGGTAAAATGTCCCCAGCTCTCTGCTTGCTTCCCTTTCCTTTTATCTCTTGAGAGACAAAAGGTGGTGCAGGCCACACCCCAGGGAAACTCCCTTTACCTTGGAGCAGGGAGGTGACCTGAGTAAGGGTGGTGTTACAATCCCACCCTAATCCTCTCAACATAAAATTGCAAGCACAAAATGGAAGACGACCACACAATACTGGGAATCATGGCCTAGCCAAGTTGATACACACATTTTTTTGAGGGGGAGACATAATTCAACCCATGACACCTTGCATTCACAGGATCCACATTCAAACCATTCATTCCTTCATCCAACAAATATTGTTTGGAAGTCTATGATATGTCAGGGTCTACAAATCTTAAATCCAAAGCCCTGGGAGTAGAGTGATGAGAAAGTGATGTAAAACCCCTGTTCTCAGGGAGCGTACATTATAGAGAGTGTTATTTTATAACGAAAAAAAAAAAAAAATCATTCCTGCTGTTACATCTACCATTTTAGGATCAGTTTGAGCAGAGTTATTTTTTTATACTGTAAACAGATGTCTTGCACATTACCTCGCACAAAGCCTGGCATTTGGCAGATGCTAGACGAGTATTTCTTGAATGAATGAAGAACTGTTCTTTATGTCATAGTAATAATATTATCAAAATTTTAGAAAGCATTGCTATGGCTCTTTCTTCTTCTCTAAGTAGAATAATTCAAATTATTTTCCTCTATGATGGCTTGATCTGCAATAAAAACAAACAAGATAAAAAATATTAAGTGGTAAGGGTTCATCTGGGCAGAGAGATGTTTTCCTGAATCCTCTGTGATTAAACATAATGTAAGCATACCCTTTAATGATGTTTATGGGCGAAGATATATCCGAGGAGATTATTTAAATGGGTGCTGTGAGTACAACATGAGTCATGAAGCCAATTTTTAAATCACTATCGAAATAAGACTGCACCTGTTAAAACAGTAATTTTCTGTAAGGCGGTGCCGTGTTTACTGTAAAATAGCACTAGCTTGATCTTTGATACAAAATGAAATTGGGTTTTCATCCAAACAGGCAATAAATTGTAGCATGCTCACTCCCAGCAGATTCCTATAGTTGACCTCCTTCCTACACACTATTTCTGGAGAGTAATAATAACAAGATTTTTTTAAAAAATTAATCTTGCTTCTTTCTCATAAAAGAATAAAGTACACTTTCTTGTGTACAGTCTCACTCACAATCCTGTAACATAGTTAAAAGCCTGACAACTTTGCAAAGTAAGTGAAAAGACATGGATAAGATTAGATAATCAGCCCTTGGTTAACTCTCCATTACATAGTCAATTCCATCATGTAATTCAGGCTTGATTGTCCTCCTTATTGACCTCCTCCTTTTATTCAATCTATTTGCCTTCTCTTGGTTTTATTATCTTTTCTATTCCTTCTAGAACTCATCTCTCACCCTATTTAAATCCTTAATAACTCAAGCACTGAATTTTGCCACTATCATTCACATCTTGGGAATTTCTCAATCTTGATTCAATTCAGGATCTGCTGTCCTTGCCTCTATGTCCTGACTGGTGAAAAATAAATTGTTTACATATACATACATACATACATATAGGCTGCAGCTTTTGCTGATACTGTGCCTCCTGGTAACCCTTTTCTTTTCCCATTCTCCCCAGCACATATTCTGAATTTTCTCCATGCTCATCAAATCTCTGCTTGGCTACACTTCCCTGTGTTACACTCAGTATATAAATATGCCTCCTAAGTCATAGAGAAAATGGAAGTCATTAATCAAGAACTCCCTTCTTATCCTTACCTTGGACTCCTTATAAAACTGTCAGTATCTATTCTCCTATTTGCTTCCTTCCTTTGGATAGCCAAGGAAGAGGATGACCTTCTTCCTTTCCAGGGCTAATTCCTTCACTTTTTATCAAGATTGCATGATTTTCAGACTTTTCTGGGAACCTTCTTCATCAGTGAACTCCACTTACCTGTATTTTCAATCTTTCTTTCTTCACAGGAACAGTTCCTTTAGTCCATAACTAAACAAGTCTCTCTTTATTGACAAACAAAAGCAAAAAAAAAAAACAAAAAGTAGAAGACAGAATAAAGAAAATCTTTTGTTAAACATTGTGTACTTCCAGCTTCAGTCCTTGACTGTATTCACATCCAAGCTCCTAGAAGGTATAATCCAGCCTCTGTGTTTTAAATTGCTTGTCTGTTAAGCCCTCCATTTTTTTTTTCTTGTCATAGTCCCTCAACATTCCACTCAAACTATGTTTGTTAACGTGACCAATACATTTCTAATCCTCAACTATAGTACACACTTTTTAATCCTCATCTTCCTTAATTTGTCTGCTGCACCTGATAGTATTAATGACTGCAGTCCATGCCAAGATTTTCTGTCGACCCAGACTTACGGTGACCCCATGTATGTCAGAACAGAATTGTGCTCCACCTAGTTTCCAATGGCTGATTTTTCAGAAGTAGATCACCAGGTCTTTCGTCTGAGGTGCCTCTGGGTGGACCATTTGGTTAGCAGCTGAGCACAGTAAGCAATTGCACCCTCCAGGGACTTCTGGATATAATATACTAAAACAAACCCGTTGCCCTCAAGTCGATTCTGACTCATAGCAACCTTATAGGACTGAGTAGAACTGCCCTATAGGGTTTCCAAGGCTATGATCTTTAAGGAAGCAGACTACCACATCTTTTTCCCATGGAGTGGCTGGAGAGTTGAAACCACCAACCTTTATAGGTTACCCACAGAGTCCTTAACCACTGCTCCACCAGGGCCTGTTTGGATATGACATATAAACTGCAAAATCAACACGTTCAGATGGAATACATACCTTCCTCTCCTTCCAGTATGTACACCATGCACAAAATTGTTCCTCCTCCTCTGTCCCAATCTTACAGGCAAGTCACATCACAATTCAAAAAGCTGGGAAATTCCCCCAACTCTTTGCCTCTGTGCTCATTCTCAATCAGATCCTCTGGTTTTTTCTGGACTTCATCTCATTTTTGAACCATCCCTACCACTACTTTAGTTCAAGCCCCATCATCTCTTCCTTGGTTTAGACAGACCCAGTTCTGATGGCTGTAATTTCTGATCTCACTTATTGCTACTTACTTATACAGTATCCCACACTTCAGGCCTTCCAAACTACTTGATTTTTTTTTTAAGGGTCACATTCTCATATGCTTTTACCCCTATGTATTAACACATGGTTTTGCCTCCGGAATAATCTTGCCCTTCTCTCCCACTCCTGGCCTCTCTGGGAATTACTTATTTATCTTTCTAAGTTTGCCTAAAACATTACCTCCTTACTGAGTCCTTTCTTGGTTTCACTAGGCAGAATGAGGCACTTATACTGTAAAAAATAACTTTTATATATGACTCCTTTGGACCTCTTATTGGTTTCATACTGATTACCTCCAATAATCTCTTAGCAAATTGAGAGGAATGTTACTAACCTTCTTTTCCTCAATGTTAGTGCAGTGTCTGAGTTCTATTACACATTCAAGTTGTTTTGAATGAATGAACAAACTACTAAATGTTTGTATGCAGAAATTAGGGGTACCATGGTAAAAATGAACACTTTTTTATGTTCCAGCAACAACAATCACCACAATTCTGGTCTCTAATCCAAAAACGTAGTGAAGAGAAAGCAGAGTGTTATCGTAGATTTCCTACTGAGCATGTCTTTCCTCATTATCAGAATCCTAAAGCTCTAGATGGAAACCGAGTACATGGCAATCAACTCTTGAGTGACCAGATGATCACGGGAACTGAATAAATCACTTTCAGATTATTTTCCCAAGATATTGCACACTGATGCAGCCACTATTTCTATTCAGAGGATCTTGGTTTCTAGTAAGTTAGAGAAAAGATGGAGGCTTCTGCCCCATTTCAAAGATTAAGAAACCAAAGAACAAAGCAATTAAGGGCTGCAGTTAGGTTTATGAGCAATTTTAAGCTCACAGTTGTACCACTCTCTTTCCCTTTCAATCCAAAAAGCATTTGAAAATACAAAATTGAGAGTAAAGTTACTATCAGTATAACCTTCCACTCTCAAATTTGTGAATATATAAACCATTTACAAACTTCAATATTTTGTTATTAGCAGCAATCTGTTTGTGATATATCCCTCCATTCATTACAATGCACCTGTGTGGCTTGACAGTAAAGCCGGACACTGTCCCACTAGATTTTTATGGGCTCACCAGACACCTTTCCTTTACTGGAACCTTCAAAAATGTAAATAATAATTAAAAAAAAAAAAAAAGATCTCGTAATTTGCTGTCCATTTACATTTATATTCTTACCACTAGAAAACATATATTTCTCAAAACATCTTCTCTTAATGAAATGCAGTATCTTGGATTGGACCTTAGAACAGAAAAAGGCTGTTTGTAGAAAATCTGGAGACTTTAAAGTCTGTAGGTTAGATAATAGTATTATACCAACGCTCAATTTGTAGGGTTGAAAAATGTGCCACGATTATGTAAGAAGTTAACATTAGGGGTGGCTGGATGAAGGGTATCCAGGGACATTCTGTACTATCTTTGTAACTCTCCTATACAACTGAAATTATTTCAAAAGTAAAAAAAAATAAACTTTTAAAAAGTCTACCTCATTCTTACAGAGATGCTTTTTAAAAAATAGTTATCATTATGAGAGAGCAAATTAAGTGGTTACCTTTACAAATGCATTATTTGAAAATATGCACCTGGTACAACAAAAAGCCCAGGCTAGTGTATTCCCAGCAACGACCAGCATCACATACTTTAATAAGTAAACTTAAGCTTCCAGTCAAGCTTACAGTCATTCCAACGTTCCAGGAGAGAAAATTGATTTTTTACTCCTTCACCTGGATGATCATGCCTAACATCCATCTTACTTTTAAGATCAAGGCCAGGAACTAAGGCAGAGCCTGGAGGGGACAAAATCCAAATCCATACTATGCATTCTATCCTAGCCATGTATGATTTATGATGAATGTCATACTAAAGATATAGGACAGAACTAGTAATACCAATTCAGAATTATTTTTCAAAATCAGAGTTTGTGATCATTTCCCTGTGCCAAGGTGATGTTTCTCTCTTCCTAGGAAATCATCACTGGGTTAAAATGGGTATGTATGTGTGTGGGGAGAAGGGATGGAGGGGTGTGCTAGAGATCGGGTCAGAATTAAAAATAAAATATAGCAGACTTGAAAAATGGTTTAGTTTCATATAACTGATTCATATAACTGATTGGGCAGCAATATTGACAGTCAGAATCTGAAGAACACATAAGCAGTATAAGGGATTCATGCCTTCATTTAATGAGTTTGCATTGAACACCTACTGTGTGCTTAGAGGGGAATATTAAAAGGAAAGAAATTTAATATCATAGGGTATCAAAACTTACAGAGCAGAAAACTGAAACGATAATCTATTTTTTCCCCTTTATACAATACATAATTCTGACAGTCATAGGATTTCAGAATGAATAGGGAATGAAAAATGTACTTTATTTCCATTTATGTGCTATCCTTAGCAGAATCTGAGCAGTTTAAGCATAGTTACATGATTCACAGCCCTAATGTGGGCATAGAGACATCAGGAAATATTCGGAATGCCTGTGTCAGAGCCTGCATCTTAAACGGATGTAATTCTTCTCAGCATGCCTGCATTTTAGATGAAAAATAATACAATTATAATGTTCAGAGTGAGGTTTGGAATTTTTGAACACAAAATGTGCTTTTTCTATTCAAAGAAAAACAAATGAAACCCTTTCTCAGTGTCACAGTTTGTAAACTTCCAGAAACATAGCTATATGTTCTTATATTGAAGGAATAATTATAATGCAAACTTACCATTCTTAATACTAACTGCTAACATTCATTGAGTGCTTCGTACATCCACCACCTGTCTATAAGTTTGTCCTATTGTGGTAGCTTGCATGCTGCTATAATGCTGAAAACGCTGCCACCACTATTCCAAATACTAGGTCACCAATGGTGGAGGGGTTTCAGCAGAGCTTCTAGACTAGCAAAGACTATGAAGAAAGGCCTGGCAATCTACTTTTGAAAATTAGCCAGTGAAAGTGTATGGGTCTCAGCAGAACATTGTATGATTCGCTTGGTTTGGTCACATCATCAGGAGGGATAAATCACTAGTGCAGGACATAAGTTTGGTGGAGTAGAGGGCCACAAAGATGGAGTCAAACATGTGGCAATTGAGGGTGACATAGGACCAGACAATGTTTCATACTGTTGTGTATAAGGCTGCCATGAGTCGGAGTCAACTTAATGGCAGCTAACAACGGCAAGTTACTATATGTGAACCACTATGGTAAGGGCTCATGTACTTCTCACCAATCATCATTAGCATTCCCATTTTATATAAAGAAACACTGAGTCCTAGGATGGTAAAGTAAATGACCCAAATTAAACAGCTAGTAAGTGATTGCCCATCATTCTAACTAAGGTAGCCTGTGTCCAGAGTCTACCTTCATAATCCCTTCTCTGAACAGTTCTTCTTCTCAGTTAAATCATTTAATTATAATCACAGGACTTTTTTGCCTCTGAAGTAATAAACAAAATTGTTCTCATGACTTAAAGAAAACAAGTAGTGTTTTTTCCCCCTAAGAAAAAATGTTACTACATTATCTTTTTCCTAGCTCTTTGCCCTCCCTCAGCAAAGAAAATTTTGAATTTTTCTGCATTAAAGATAAATAAGTAAAGGTGGAAGTCACAAAAGAAGAAAAGAAAAAAAAAAGTTGAACACTGCATTTGAAAGAAGATGAAATTTCAGAGCTAGGTGATACAGAAAAGGATAGCAGGCAAAATACATACTATTTCCTGGTCTGCATCACAGGGACCAAAAAACAAATCAATCCTATTGCTGCTGAGTCCATTTCAACTCATTCATAGTGACCCTATAGGACAGAGTAGAACTGTCCTATATGCTTTCCAAGGAGTGACTGCTGGATTCAAACTGCTGACCTTTTGGTTAGCAGCAGAGTTCTTAACCACTGAGCCACCAGGGCCCTGGCATCACTGGAAGAGCCATGAAAATGTCATGTCAGTGTTGCAAATATTATGGATAGAGGGGCAGGACAAGCCAGGCCTTGTGCAGCACAGAGCAATGGGAAAGTGACACAGATGCAAGATCAGGGGAAAGAGAAAGCCCTACCAAAAAAAAAAAGGAGATATGAGTCAAGATGTCCATCCTGCCAACACTGGGATTTACCCTGCCATATACATAGCTCACGCACGAGGAAGCAACAACAAGTGGACAACGCACTAACCAGGAGCTGGTCCACACCAAGGCCTCTGATCCAGAACAGCAGGTGCTATGGATTGCCCAGCATAATGGCAATGAGCTGAGTTCCACTCTGCATGGCCCCTGGGCTACAACAGGGATTAGCCAGTAAGTAAGATATGCACAGGTTTATTTTTGCTTTACTTACTAGTCTGTAGTGCACAATTTCATCTGTTTTTGATGTGGTGAAACCCATAGGAAATTGTGCACAACAGATTAGTATGTAAACACAATTAAGCCCCTGCAAACCTCGCTTGCTGGTTTATCTGCCCCTGGGCCTCAAGGGGTCCAAAATGCTTTCCAAAGAGGAAGAGATTTTTCAATAGAAAACAAAGGAACTGCAGAAGAAATATGAAGAAATTTCAGAAGAAATAAGAATGCCCAGATCAGCTGCCTTCTGGAGCAGAAGTTTCCACAGGGAAAGCATCTGCCAGCATCACTTTCAGGGCTGGCCTTAGTGGCCCCGTTGGTGACAACCTGAGATAGAAGTCAAGGAGCTCAAGTTCTACCTAAGGATGATCAGTGCTGGGAAAGCAAACACCCTTCATCCCACTCTAGCTCATGTAATAAAGGGGTTTAGTATTTGATAAATATTAAATATAATTATCAGACCATTCAGTGTCACTGGTAATTCAGTTCAGAAAGTTGAAGTCTTTGACAGTCAACTTCCAAAACCTTCCCTTTCTTCCACAAACTAAGTGTGTGGTCAACTGGTAACTGGAATTGTCTCTGTTCACATCCCCACAATGGCCACATCTATCATTTTAAAAGCTAATAAACCTTAGCTTAGAGAATAAAGGAAACCCTGTTGGTGTAGTGCTTAAGTGCTACGGCTGCTAACCAAAGGGTCGGCAGTTCGAATCCGCCAGGTGCTCCTTGGAAACTCTATGGGGCAGTTCTACTCTGTCTTATAGGGTTGCTATGAGTCAGAATTGACTCGACAGCACTGGATTTGTTTTTTTTTTTTTTTTTTTTCTTGGTGGAGAATAAAGACACACAGGCTCTTTCCCCTTTAAGACAGAAGTGCTTTCTAGAAAATGTGTTTAGTTCTATTATGTGCTATGTGACATTGCACGTTACAAGTACCCCAAAAAGAGGCTGAAGAGGGGAAAACGTGCCTTCCATAGGCAAGAGATCAGTTGAGAATGATTTCAGTACAGCACCAACCCACTCTGTCTTAGTGCTGCGATTTACAGCAGCACTCGGTTGAAATCCCCAGTTGGTCCTCTTCCTGTGAAAACCGGTAGTGAGAAGTGCTTCAGGGAAAGGCGTCCCCGGCACCTCAGTGCTGGCTGGAAGGTCTGCACAAACAGCTCTGCTTGGCGTCAAAGCCCCCATCTGGCTACACAGTGTGGGTACATCATCTGCTTATCTGCCCGTCTGGATGAGAGTGTACGGAATTTAGTACACACGTGTCAGCTTTTCCTCTCTGAGAGGAAGGAGAGCTTGTGGGGAATGATAATGTGTGTGTGTGTGTGTGTGTGTCTGTGTCTGTGTGTGTGCATGAGAGAGTGAAAACCCGGAAACAGAATCCTAGTCCATTTTTCTGACTTTTTTCATGTGTGTATGAGTTTTCTAGGGCTGTTGTAATAAATTGCCACAAACCCAGTAGCTTAAAACAACAGAAACATGTTCTCCAAGGATTCTGTAGGATGGAAGTCCAAACTTAAGGTGTCAGCAGGGATGTGATCCCTCTGAAGGCTTTAGGGAAGGGAAGAGCCCTTCCTTGTCTCATTCCAGCTTCTGGTGGTAGCTGGCAATTCTTGGCTTTCCTTGGCTTGCCATTGCATTGCACCGCTTACTGCCTCTGACATCACCTGGTCGCTTTTGTGTCTATGTCTTTGTGTGTCCTCAACTCTCCCTATAAGGACACCAGCTATATTGGATCTAGGGCTCATTCTCATCCAGTATGACCTCATCGTAACCTAACTAATTACATCTACAAAGACCCTGTTTCAAATAAGATCACATTCTAAGGTTCTGGGTGCACAGGAATTTGGGGGGGACAGTATCCAACCCAGTACAGTGCATATGCAAACAATCTTGCTCTCCCTTATTATGTTAACTTGGTGATGAGTACTTGGTACCCCCTTTAAATATAATGCTTTGTTGTTGTTGTTCAGGTAATTTAAACTAATTTTTGAGTGTAATACACATTTCACTTAGACTCCATTTCTAGAGAATCTTATCCCAAAATTATAGAAAGTCAGTGGGCTTTGGAATAAGACACAAGAGTTCAAATCCTGAGCCTGCCCCATTCTCGATCATTCTACAGATACTTACTGAGCACCTATTATGTGTGAGACACATAACAGCAACAAGACTGTGCTCTCATATTTAAATTGCAATGAGGACAACAGATAGCATCTAAGTAAAAGCATATCTAGGGTATGGAGTAGAGTTCAGAACTATGAATAAAAACAAACTACGGTGAAATTACCCTGGGAAGGTAGGCTGATAAAATGCTACTTGAGCAGAGACCTAAAGAGAAGGAGTGAGTCATACAGAACTCTGAGGGAAAGGTGTACTAGGGAGAGGAAATGGTAAGTGTAGTCCCCAGGAATGGGCATGCCCTGTTGAGGAAGAACAGTGAGGCCAAGATGGATGAGTAGACAGAGTGAGGAAGAGCTACACATAAGATTAGGTTACCTTGATAAATTACCTTTTTAGCTTTTAACTAAATATGAAGATAGTAATACATAGCTTTTGGGTGTCATTGTGGGGGCTACAGCAAAAATTTCTTAGGGCCTTATCACCATGATTTGTTCAAGGTTAGTGTACTTGGTAGTCTCCACTTTCACCCACTCCCACAGATCTACTCTCTGCCCATCTCTGTCTGGCTATATGCCCTGGAAAGCTGATCACTGTGAACGACACCTCCCAGGCTCCCCTGAAAGATGGTTGGCTGGCTCCCAATAGAGTTTGGCCAAATGGAGGCACTAATAGACCAGCCAAAGAACCCAACCAAACCCACTGCCATCAAGTCTATTAAGACTCATAGCGACCCTATAGGGCAGAGTAGAACTGCCCCACAGAGTTTCTAAGGAGCGCCTGGTGGATTCAAACTGCCGACCTCTTGGTTAACAGCCATAGCACTTAACCACTAAGACCAGAGGCCTGGAAAAGAGAGATTGAGGTGTTTCCTTTCAATTGTCTTCCTGCTTAGGTGTTGCATTCTGGCAGTAGTTGCATTTCTCCAAGTCTGGAGCCCCTGACAGGAGGCCCTTCCTCCATGGTACCAGTTCTCAGGGATTCTTTCAAAGCTCTTTCCTTCCCTTGCGCCATCACTTTCCACAGCAGGTTGTCTCTGGGTACATCATCATCCCTTATTTCTTTGCTTTGATTTCTGTAACCCTGACCACAGCTTTACAGACAGTAATGTCATTAAGGTTTCTTAATTTGAACCATCTGGCATGAGTTCTATTTACAGCCAGGACCTGTATGATACAGTAGGTATTCAGTTCTTATCCTCTTGTCGCAAATCCACTCAACCCATCTGCCAAACCATAATGATACCAGATTGTATCTGTTACCAGAAAGTATGAACCCCCAGAAACATGGTCACACCCAGAAAACTGGGTTTAATATTTCTAGAAGGAAATGTATTACAGTTTGCCATTTGATGAGGGTTTCCTCTGCAAGCACGTTATCTAATAGCTCCATAGGCTCGTTAAACCTAAAGTGAAGCAGGTTACAGACTCTGAGTTATTCATCCTCATTCTTCCTATTTTTAGCTGCTCTGGTATTGCACAACTTTTTCCCTAGCTTTAGCTTCTGTAGCTTTCTTTATATTTTCTCCCTTTTCCCCACCTGAATCTAGGCACTAGCAGGTCTTTGTCCATGTCTTCGAATTTTTCCAAGGCTTGAGTAGCCACATCCACTTAACACAAGGAAGATGTCTATCTATTTCTCTTGTTCAAAACAGTCTGACCTCAAAATATAAAAGGTTCTCAATTCCCAGAATTTTCCTTTTGGAAAAAAAAAAAAATTGGAGAGAAATTAGTTCCTTTTATCACCTGGGGAGTTAACTACATAGAGAGTCAGAGACTCTGCAACCTTAATTCATACTGTTACCAAAAAAGGCACCATCTATTGACAGTATTGATTTCTGATTTTTGGCATGTGCCATATTCATAGAAAATTCTAGAAGTTTATCTAATAGAACACGAAGGATAATAACTTACTTCATCATAATCAAGGGGGAAAAAAAGTGCCTAACTGCCTGTACTTTTATTCTGAGGTACCTACCTACTAGTCCTTTTTTATTTTTAGCCACACAATGACAATGCCAGGTGTTGTTGTGTGGTGAAAAGAGAATGGTGTTTGGTGATCCTTCGGACACTGAGAAGGAAAAGGAACCAGGTCATTTAGGAACCTTTCTAGACCTCAGTCTCCAGGTCAGTTACATAAAGGAGAGAGTAGAAGTGTTCCAGCCTGCCTTCAGCTAAAAAAGCTTTTATTCTTCTGAACCTTAATTTGAATGCTATTTCTCAAACCCATGAATAATACTTTCCCGGATAGAAACGCTTTTGTAAAAGTTCCAAACTTTAAGTTGTACCAGTATTGATATTAAAAACATCCAAAACAAAAACAAACAAAAAAACCTACTACTCTATCAAGGCAGCATTTTCTTTTAAGAATTCACAGAAAACAGTTTGTTTTCTCTCCTTTGGCTTTATTTAGATCCCCCGCTGTGCACAGTAAGGGGCAAAAGGTGCCATAAAAACAGGCAGAGAAAATAAACCAGACGATCAATCAGATGTCTTGGTTTTTGTTTTAACCTAGAAATCCAGGTGCTAATTATTCTGCTAACCTTCTCACAGGCTGCACAGGAGTAAAGGAAGCGAACAGAACCTGATGCTGTGAGTTCTGAAAAGAATGCACCTATTCGAAAGTCTCTTCGATCTCAACTGTGCATTGAACGTTCTTGAATATTTCTAATAAAGCGTCATTCTTTACAACTCTTTTTGAATATATTCTCAACCTTCTCCTTTCGGCTTTGCCTGCTCAACTGTTCCAAATGCAGCCTGTTGCAAGGACAGTGACTTTTCCAGAACCCAGAAAATTTGTTTCTTGTTGAAGTTTTTAACATAACATCTCTTTTAACTCTAAACCTTTAGTCAGGCTGCTGGCAGCCTTCCAGGCTTAAAGCACTGTCACGGGTATTTCTCTACGGAAAACAGGTTTAAAACTGAGAAATGTTGAGGTCTAATCTTGATTTGGCTTTTGGTGCATAAACGGCAATAACTTCCCTAGGGAAGTTATTTCATTCCTACTTCCCAATTTCAAAACTGGAATTATTCTATCTACCTCTTTCACACTTAAAGTTATTAGATAAATCAATTCCGTTATGGACTTCCTCAGGCCGGGGAACATTAGAAGGTGAGGGGGTAGCATCTTCTTTCGAATTGTAATTTTATTTGGCCAGCTAGAACTGGCGGACCCTCTGCTTGTGTTGCCAGAGGAGACAGGTAGGAACAGGTGAGCTCTAAACTTTAGTTCAGACGCCCACAAGGGACCTACTATCCCACTCAGGAGACAGAGTCTTAGCTTGTAAGCCCAAGCCCACCTTGCTTAAGCTGATCACTGTTCTTGCTGATACAATTTTTCCGGAGACAGGGAAAGCATTTGCATTCCTGAGGCAAGTTCGTAAAAACTGTAAAGCCTAGTCTGAGGTGGAAATTTTGTGTCACACTTCAAACATCTTGAATTTTTCGTGGTGAATTTTTGACTTGTCTTCAGCGGCATTCTTTCTCAGAGACACCCTCCCCGTTGCCTATCTAAATAGCCAGGAAAGTGCTTGAAACATAATAAGGCACAAAAAATATTCATTACTTCTTTACTGAATTCCTGTTACATGACAGAAGCCCCTGGATGGTGCAAATTATTAACGCACTCAGCAGCTAACCAAAAGGGTGGAAGTTTGAGTTCGTGCAGAGGTGCTTTGGAAGAAAGGCCTGGCAATCTACTTATAAAGAATCAGTGATTAAAAACCCTATGGAGTACAATTCTACTCTGACAAACATGCAGTCTCTATGAACTGGGTATGGACTGGACAGGGGCTGGAAGAATTATGTAACAAACACTTTCCCAGGCACTGGGTTACAGCAGTTAAAAAAAAAAAAAAGACAAAAATCTCTGCATATGTGGGGTTTACACACCAGGTAGCAAGAGTATAGGGGAAGATATCAAAATCTACTGTTGCTTGCTTGGAGGCAATCTGACTGACATCAAGACTGGATTCTTCCAAGACTTCCTGTGTGACCTTAGGCAAGTTACTTAATCTTCCTGTGCCTCAGTGCTTCATCCACAAAATAGAGGCAGCAATAGTTCTTACCTCATAGGCTGTGGGGAGGATTAAATGACTTAATGCAGTACTTATTGTGTCTGGCACACAGAGAATGCTCAATAGCATCTATTATTATTGTTAATTATGTTTTAAATTTATTGTATGTCAGGTTTCCTCATGTTGCCCAAAGGGTTTTCTATCTGCTTTCCTGCTAGTTGTGTGTGCCAGTGGTGATGAAGGATACAAATTTTATCTGGAAACTCATTCAGATATAGATGTAAATCTGCAGCAGAGAGATGCTGTCCCTGTTCTTAGGAAGTTTATATTCTAATAGAGGAAAACAGACAATAAATAATAATAAAAAGATGTACATCAACTGTGAAAACCGGTTGCTGCTGAGTCAATCCTGACTCATGGCAACACCATATGTTGCAGAGTAGAACTGTGCCCCACAGGGTTTTCATGGCTGTAACCTTTTGGAAGCTGATTGCCCGGCCTTTTTTCCAAGGCACCTCTAGGTGGGTTCGAACCTTTGAGCACTTAACTGTTTGCACCAGCCAGGGACTCATGCCAAGTACAATGCTGTGAAGGAAAATACATTAATAAATAATTCAAGCGATGGAGTAGATCTTATTCCAAACTGGATTATCAAGGAAGACCTCTTCCATAAGATGGCATTTAAACAGAGACCTGAAAGAAATGAAGGGGTAAGTCATGTGTACCTTTGGAGGTGGAGCAATTCAGGAAGGGAGAATAGTAATGCAAAGATTCCTTAGGCAAAAAAGAACATAAGTTGTTGGACAACAACAAAGAGTCCATTCTTGTTGCTTTATCCACGGAAATTTCCATATGAAATTAATGTCTAAGAAGCATTTGCACGCTAGGACTAGCCTAAGCTTTACAAGTGACTATACGGTAAACGGAGTTTAGCTATTGCTGAAGAATAATCTTCCAAAAGCCAAAATCATGAATCTAGCGCAAACGTAAAACAGACCTTTGTTAAAGATTTTATTCCATTCTTTAATTAGCAAGGGAACCAGTAAGATAGAGCAATTTAAAAATTATTTGTGGATCTAGGTATTTCTAATCAATTGAACAAAGGAAAGTTAGGATAAAATTGCTGGTTTAGATCCTAAACTGGTTTATGTCCTACAAGGCAATAAACCGTAATTTGGGGTTAACTTTTTCTAACAGACAGATTGCTTTTTTTTTCATTTCTACTGTGGTTAAGAGCTTGGCTGCTAACCAAAAACTTGGCAGTTCGAATCCACCAGCCACTCCTTGGAAACCCTGTGGGGCAGTTCTGCTATGTCCTACAGGGTCACTATGATTCAAATCAACTCAAAGGCATTTTTTTTTTCTTTTTTTTAAACTGGATAAAAACTAAATTGAGACATTTACTCAGTAATAAATGGGTGGGCCAGTCTGTCAATAAAACTTTGAAAATATATACCACAATCTTTTGCCCATTTCTAGAGCCCCAGTGGCACAGTGGTTAAGAGCTCTGCTGCTAATTAAAAGGTCAGCTGTTTGAATCCAGCAATGCTTTTTGGAAACACTATGAGGCAGTTATACTCCGTCCTGTAGGGTCACTATGAGCTGGAACCACCTTGACGGCACCTAACAACAACAACAATGCTAGGAACGGAACCCTGGTGGCGCAGTGGTTCAGAGCTTGGGTGCTAACCAAAATGTCAGCAGTTCAAATTCACCAACTGCTCCTTGGAAACCGTATGGGACAGTTCTACTCTGTCCTACAGAGTCTCTATGGGTTGGGTTCGACTCGACGGCAGTGGGTTTTTGGTTTTTGCCTATTTCCAAGTTTTGGATTTAGAACACAATTTAACTTTCAGAGAAATGCTTTTAAAAAAACAATGAGATACATGTGTAGTTGCTCAGGATGTTAGTTTCTACCATCTTTAAAGATCCAGAAAGTTGAAGATCTATATTCATGAAGCACTAACTGGTCAAACAATTCTCTTTCTACCCCAATAAGTCCTTTTGTTTTGTTTAAACAAATGAGCCGGTATCTGTGTTCTTTGCTACCAGAAAAGTCCTCACAGGTAGCAAATCAGAGCTAAGGGAGCTGCTAGTGGTTTATTGTACTTGACCCAGTTCAGTGGATTGCTCTGATTACGTACAAACAATTCACTTCTGATTCCAAAGACACTATTTTGCCTAGTAGTTCTTAATACACAGGGCTGATTAACTCCACATAAACCCAGTCATGCTTTGGAGATCCAGATTCTCTCTGGAGAATGTGGGTAGAAATTCTGTGCTTCTAATTAAAGATTGTGAAAGACCCAGTTTTTCTCGACTGTGTAAAGGAGGTAAGAGAAGGTAGGTGAGCTAAGCTTCTGTACACGTCTTAATTTTGAACCACAAGTTCATTTCCCTTTCCAGATGGGAACGTCCTCATTCTCGTTGCTTCCTAGACTTTAATCCAAACAGGAGCAATGAGAAGCATTTCCCAACTTTTACTTGTCAAGGGTCAGAGGGGGTCAATGATCTTCAGCGTCTTTTATCGTTTTACTGTGAACACTTCCTTTCTCCCTGTCTTCTCTTACTTCATCAGATGCCTGTCTCACAGCTCATTGTCCACATATCAAAGAGATGAGGATCATAAGAAAACAATTACCCTTTCATGACAAGGAGTGGAGAAAATGCTTTATACTATTAAATGTGATGGTAACATTAACAATTACTCAAAATGAATTGAGATGCAAGTTTATTAATCTTTATCGCAAAGACTTGTAAGCTTCTGCAAACTACTCAACTAAAAAAAAAATTTTTTTTTTTTTTAAACTCAACTAGAGGATAATAATTAGCTTCAGCAACACAGTAAATTACATCACCAAAGCAACTCAAACTCTTCACTTTAGGCTTTGCTCTTCTGCTCACTAGAGGGCTAGATTTGCACCCTGCAGCAAATTAGCTGCTCCTGAGGCCACATTATAAGTTAGGCCTTAGTCCTTTGACCAGGCTGCTCTGTGAAGTCATTTGCAATCCATTTTCTTTTAATTGGAAACAAATTAGTACTGTCTGGAGAGAACAATGTGAACATTGAACCACGATCTCTTGGTCGAACCCACCACAACCAGTACGCACGATTTTTTTTTTAACACTTCCTTTTTAGCTATAACTTTTTAGCCTCCTATTATTTTATGTTGCCTCTAGGGTTCCACTATAAGCAAGCCATTAATGCTAATGTGAAAATCGTGCAATGTTTGGAATAAATTAAGCACATGCTGGACCCTAATTATTTTACAGGTATGACGGCTCTGCTGGCTAGGTTGTGTGCAGGAAGCTAACTGGAAACTTTTAAATCATCTGGTAGACATTAAGCTGAAAGGATCTCTGTCTACACTCATTGCTTAAACTCTGTTTGGTAAACAGACTGTGCACAGCTAACTGCTCTGACTTCTCTTTGAAAT
This sequence comes from Loxodonta africana, assembly GCF_030014295.1. Classification (NCBI taxonomy): domain Eukaryota; kingdom Metazoa; phylum Chordata; class Mammalia; order Proboscidea; family Elephantidae; genus Loxodonta; species Loxodonta africana. Next base: position 98,212,643 of record NC_087351.1, read on the forward strand.
GAGTATATAAATAAAAGGCCACCACTGCTGTGCGTATTTCCATTTATGAAGCTTATAACCACAGGGTTGCACCATCATTAAATGTGTGGGCTGTGAGAGTGACTGTGCTCAGGATAAATGTCAATTAGTGCCCATGGGACAGAAAATGAGTCAACTACCTACTGTCTTCGACAGCAAGATGATCACTTGATGAGCTTCTCTAACTCAAAGGGTATTTTTAAAAGGAAGTTAGGGTTAGGTAAGATATCAAAGCCTTCATTTACTCAAAGCTGAAATCTTCAAAGAATGGCTCTCAGACACCTAGCATCAGAATCACCAGGTTCATTAGTGAATATTTGGATTCCTAACCCTAATCACACCCCTGGATTCTGCATTCTTTTAAGTACCCCTGATGTTTCTGGAAGACCTGATGAGGCAGTGGTTAACATCTGGGTTGCTAACCAAAAGGTCTGCAGTTCGAATCCACCAGGTGCTCCTTGGAAACTCTATGGGGCAGTTCTGCTTTGTCCAATAGGGCCACTATGAGTCAGAATCGACTCGATGGCAATGGATTTGGTTTTGAGCAATTGCAATTCACAGTAAATTTTAAGAACCACTGGGAGAGTCTCCCCCCTCCGCCGCCACCTCACTCTCCCTATACACACTAGGTCAGTTTCACCTCATTTCTCAGGTTTACCCCTGGGAATTAATACAAAAAGGAGACTACTGTTTGGTCACATTTAAGGCATATATTGAAGGGTACCTTTAATAGAAATGATGGTTGAGCCAGTTATATCTATTAAACTAGAATTATCAAAGTCAGACTGGTAAATTGTTTAGAAAGAACTGAAAGACCCATCTCTGTTACTAGAGAGAAGTAGAATTGTCCTATCCAGTAGATCAAGCGGATTAATACCTTTAAGGGAAAGCAAGGTGTAGCAGTAGTAATATTTGTGTGATTCTCATAAATGCTATCAACAGTGTATTTTGGCAGGATATATCAAAAATCTGGAAGTGGTATCTGGAAGTGGTATTTGAGTCAGCCTTTAACATAGCCTGACTTCTGGCCCAGATATTGGGAGTTGGGAACATTGGCCAGAGCAAAAGGGTACCGTGACCCTTAGGTAGCATGACACACACTCTTATCTATTGGTTTCCATCTCTAGAAGCTATACACTAATAGCTAACTATCCCTGACATTTCAAAACCCAGACCCATTGCCATCAAGTTGATTCCAACTCATAGCAACCCTATAGGACAGAGTAGAACTGCCCCATAGAGTTTCCAAGGAGCAGCTGGTGGATTTGATCTGCTGACATTTTGGTTAGCAGCCAAGCTCTTAACCACTGCACTACCAGAGCTCTGTCCCTAACATTAAAGAACCCATAGTTGTCAAGTCAATTTCAACTCATGGCAACCCCACAGGACAGAGTAGAACTGACCCATAGGATTTCCAAGAAGCACCTGGTGGATTCAAACTGCCGACCTCTTGGTTAGCAGCCGTAGCTCTTAACCACTATGCCACCAGGGTTCACTGAAAATTCTGGAAAACTTAATCCTGCTTCTTTTGGCCTAATTTAAATCTTTGCTGCATTCTCATTATTCCAGACATAATAGTCACTCAGTAAAACTTACCTCATTTCTTAAATTTCCCCAAAGTCTAATGTTTTTAGAGATGACATTGAAACAGAGATTTTTTGCTTTATTTTAAAGTCAAAGCATGTGAAAGATGGGCAATGTGGTCTTCACCCACTCCAGTAAAACGGAATTATTTCTCAATTATCACCTAGGATATGTTCCTTAAAGAGTATATATAGTTTGCATTGTCTTGCATTATATTTCCTAAGCAGAATGTTATATGAAGCTTAGATGATTTCAAACAACACTCTTTTTAAACTTTCTGTCATATTTTCAGATACCTAATCAATTATTTATTCTGGCATGTTAGCTCAAACTGTGAATGATAGAGTTGGTTCAAATTTAGGTTTTAACTTCTTAGAAATTTAATCCAACACTGTTAATTTAAAGACACGCATAAAAAAATCCATTGCTGTCGAGTCCTTTCCAACTCATAGTTACCTTGTAGGGCAGAGTAGAAAAACCACCCCATAGGGTTTCCAAGTCTGTAATCTTTTCGGAAGCAGACTGACACCTTTTTTGCCTGTGGAGCAGCTGGTGTGTTTGAACCTCTGACCCTTTGGTTAACAGCCTAGAGCTTAACCATTAAGCCACGAGGGCTCCTCAGGATATGCAGAAAACATCACAAATCCTGAGGTCAATAAAAGGCCTATTTCATTTAGTCTAGGTTCTAATAAAGCAAAAGCATGACAAACATAACCAGTTTCTCTTAGAAGGTGGGGCAAGAATGTTTGTTGAATGTATCTTTAACTGCTCTTACAGAACTCTTAGTAAAAAAAAAAAGCATTTTATGAATGATAAGAATGCTTTCATTTCTGCTTTCTACAAACAGAGGGGTGTGGACTCCTGTTGGCTGTGCTTGACTCAGAACTCCTCCTTGGAAACAATTGAAAAGGCTCTAATCTTCACGAATACATTTCATATAATCATGACCATGATTTCTAAATAAACAGCATCTGTCATTGCTGAGATCATAAAGAGGCACCCTTGAATTCCCTTGTCCTTGCCTGAGCCTAATTCCCAAATTAGTGAATACTATGCGTTATTGTTAAAACTTGAACTCACCATGAGATTATAGTCAAGATTCAAAAGGGGTTCCATTCCTTTTTGAGAACATGAAAATAAGCTATTTGAATGATAAGATTTTATATACATTGATACAAATAAGATCATCCCCCAAAAGTAACTGCATTCTAATGATCACCTTCTTTTTTTGACAGAAACACATAATAAAGTAAAGAATTCTGCATGGGAAGCAGACTTTTGTCATCAATGTGTTTTGACACTATGAACAAAAAGATAGACCAAGAATAAAATGGGAGTGGTCTGTGACGCCATTTCTTTTTCTTGCCATTGAACTGGCAGAAACATACTGGTGCCAGAGTAAAAATGACTCACAAATTAAATTATACCCTAAATTTTTATGAATCAGTTCAGTATTACAATGATGAGTGGACAGAGTTTTCTCTTTTAGAGCTTTCCATTGGTGCATGATTCCCAAATCAAAACGGTAAGGGGCAACAAGCCATCAGGAAATGAAGCGCCTAATCCGTTGCCCTGAAATTTATTTGTCTTCTTCCTGTGTCATGATCTCTCTTTGCTTAAGGGAGCTCGGGCCTCCAAATTTCCCGACCCCTGCCTTCTCAGCCTCAGGGAGAGGAGCTGGCTCCCATAATGGCGGGTGCCAGGTTTATAAACACTGTCTGTTTTCCTTCCCATGAGTTCAGTAAGTGATGTCTTGTTAAGTCATATACCCTCCAGAAGGCAAACAGAACTCACAAAAGATCCTCCGTTTTCTTCAGCAGTGATACCTCCTACTTTCCCAATGAAGTCAGGGCTGGTTCACGGGCGGAAACTCAGGCTCTGATGGAGTAGCCACACACACACTGGCCTCACAAACGCCTTTTCTTCCTGCCCCTTTCTTTCTTGACTTTCAGTTTATTGTTGCTGTCAAAGGGAGATAAGCCTGTGTTTGTCAAGATTACTTCCTGAAAAAGATCCCGTTTTTGACTCATTAAATAAATCGTGACTTTGAGAAAACATAAGGCAAAGGTTCTTTTGTTTCTCCCTTCCCCTCCAAAGTGGTTTGCATTAGTAGAGCATTTAATAACACTGCTTTGCTCAAGGTTGTATGTGATCTTTCTTTTTTTAAATCTTTTGTGATTTATATGATAAAACCACTTCTGTATTACACTTCCTCCCACTGTCCAGACTTCTCATTATCATTGAATTGAGATACAACCTCCTAACTAGTCTGAAATTTAATCAGAAACACAACTGCTTCCTTATGAGCTAGGAGGTCCAGCTTTTTTTTTTTTTTTAATCTGAGAGTTGCTGCTATTATACTTTAGCCTATTTCAATTATTTTCCAAGTATTTCAATGGGTGGTGCATAGCTCTGAATCCATCAACAAAAAATTCTTCAGAATATGCCACGTACCCAGGAACCTGCCAGCTGACAATAGCAAAAAAGAGAGAAAAATGTTTTTTTAATTGATCTCAGGAAGATTGAAATTAAATAGATAAAACCATTAAAATATTTAAGGGCTAGGCTATGAGGTTTTTTTCACTAAATGTAACTGAGCTTTGGAGATTTTAGAAATATGCTTTGGCTGGGATACTAAAAGAAGGACTGAAAATATCTGTGGTATTAAGCTGAATTTTGAGATACTAGAATTTGAATGCATGGAATCAAGGCGGATGGAAAGTTAGGATACGAGCCAAGGCCTAAATAAATGAAGCCTATGTGGCAGGCAGCATCACCACCATATGTTGGAACCTGCCTGCCTGCAAAGTAGGGTTGGGTAGGAAAAAAATGGGGGAATCAGGTTTAAGGGACATTGTGGGTCTAGTTTATTGTGACTTTAAAAACCAGACAAAGTACTTTAAAACATTCTCCTAGTGACATTTGGGTCCTGAAGATTCGAAGACAGAGTTTGAAATTCAAGAAATTTATTGAAATCAACACTTTGGAAAGATAACAGTGGAGAGCAAACAGAAGCAGACAGGGAAGTCCTTCAACCATTATGGGTTTGACGCCTGTGTAAAAAAAGGGAGAAGGAAGAAGGATTGGATTGGATGAGACTCCAACTGCATGGCAGCTCTGAGAAAGTCCTAGCCAGCCCACTGGGAGTCCTGGCACCAAGACGGCCTGTGGAGAAATCTGGCATAATCAGAACTGACCAGGCCTAGCTCCACCAGCCGTCTGTTAGTTTATTATACAGTGTTGACTTGAGTGTTGCTATGATGCTGGAAGCTATGCCACCCGTATTTTAAATAACAGCAGGGTCACCGTGGTAAAAAGGTTTCAGCAGAATGTCTCGACTAAGACAGACTAGGATCTACTTCTGAAAATTAGCCAGTGAAAGCCTTAGAGATCACAACTGAACATTGCCTGATCCACTTGCTTGCTTTGGACACCTCATTAGGAGGAATCAACCACCGGAGGAGGGCATGATGTTTGGTGAAGTAGACGGCCAGGAAGGGTGAGGGAGATTCTTAGCTAGATGGATTAGAACAATAGCCACGATTGACTCAGATATGCTGCAATCATGAGGTTGACATGAGACCAGGGGTAAGGCCTCTATGGGTTGGAGTCGACTCTACCACAGCTACTTACTTATCTATCCAGTGTCACCATTTCTGGCAGCTGCATGGGAGGAGCCCAGCCTTGGCTCAAAAGCTGGGGCAGATCCTAAAGGCACCCACAGCTCCAGTCTCTCATCCTACTGAGCTCTCTTGACAGGTTTTCTCTTGAAAGAACATTTGAATGATGCACCCCCATGGCTGCCCAGACCTCAACTGCCCAGATAAGAACATCTAAATGAAGTAAAAAAAAGCCAAGAAACCCACTGCCGTCTAGTCGATTCCAACTCATAGTGATCCTATAGGACATAGTAGAACTGACCCATAGAGTTTCCGAGGAGCGCCTGGTAGATTCAAACTGCCGACCTCTGGTCAGCAGCCATAGCACTTAACCACTATGGCACCCGGGTTTCCAAATGAAGTAGTGCTAAAAGGCCTCTGCATACTGGCTCCAACTTTACTTTCCCAGATCCATGACACACAAATCTCTTCCTACACAAGTGGTTTTAAGAATGCTTCTTGGGTCCTATGGTTCTGAACAAGCTCTTTTATCCATAACTGCCAAAGGCCAACAAGAAATTCAGAGAAACAAGTATATTGGCTTTAAAACACAAAACTATAAAATTGGTATTAATAATTTTTTTATTAGTGAGGTAACATTAAAAATTCGCTTAGCCCAATGTTTAATACACACAGTGGGTATATAACCAGAGCATAGCCACAGTCATCTCTAAAGGCCATACTGTTTCCTGTACAAGCTATTGGCTAGTGTTGAGTTGGTAGCCTACTCAAAATTCCAGGATTTTTTTTTTTTTTTGGCATGAACTTTTATTAACTTCCCCACCAAAAGCACACCAAGTTCTAGAACCCTAGAATATTTAAAGTTGATCTCACTATCATTCCCGAAATCAGTGCCCTTTCTGGCTCTTGGTAGGCAGAATAATGCCCCTCTAAAAATGTCCACATGAAACGTGTGAACATGTTAGGTTACGTGGCAAAGAGGGAATTAAGGTTGCTAATCACCTGACCTTAAAATAGGGAGATTATTCCGGATTATCTGAGTGGATCCAGTGAAATCATGAAGGTACTTAAAAGTGAAGAGGGAGGCAGAAGAGAAACGACAAGGCGCGAAGGACTCAGCTGAACTTTGATGGCTTTGAACTTGGAGGAAGGGGACCATAAACCAAGCAGGCACTCTCTAGAAGCTGGAAAAGACAAGAGATTAAATTCTCCCCTAAATAGTCACTAAATAAGTGCTCAATGAGTGAATGACAGTGCATGCCTCCAAAAGAATGCAGCCACGCTGATGCCCTGATTTTAGTCCACTGAGACCACGTCAGACTTCCAACCTCAAAACTATAAGATAATAAATTTGTGTGGTTTTATGCCACTGCTGCTGTTGTTAACTGTTGTCAATTCTGACTCATATCGACCCCATGTGTGCAGAGTGGAACTGAGCTCCCTAGGGTTTTCAGGGCTGTGACCTTTCCGAAGCAAGTTGCCAAGCGTGTCTTCTGAGGTGCCACTGGGTGGATTTGAACAGCCAATCTTTACAAGCCTAGTGCTTAACCATTAGCACCACCCAAGCACTTTTATGGAAATTTGTTACATCAGCATTAGGAAATGAAAACACTGACTTTCCTACTGCTGGTAATTATATCTCCAGGATTCATGGAGTAAAAGAAGTGAAACCCCTTTTCTCTTGTTGTCCCTATTATATCCAATAAGTTTCCTGGCTCTAGTATTCCATTATACCAAAGAAAGTTCCAAAGTCCTCAGGCAGGCATTCACAAGCCTCAAGATTCTTGCCCCAAACTACTTATTTCCACTCTTGACATTTTATCGGCTTCCAATTTCTTGCCTCTATTTCTCCCACTCAAAATCCCATCTCTCCTTAAGACTGCATAGCAAAAAATAGCTCTTATATAAGATCTTCTGTCATCTTCTCCATTCTTACCCTGACTCCTAACATAGATGTATCCATTCCCATAGCATAGTGCCATTAACCTAATCATCACTCACTGAGTGTTGAATGAATGAATGCTAATTTTTTTAGAGTTATTTCCCCCAGTCTTCCATACTAGATGGTACAAGCTTCAAGGGTTTATGATCTATTATAGCAACAATCACATTAACTATACATGTGTTTTACTAGATTTTATTTGAGCTGGAAATCTTATCAGATAGAGCATTTTTCAGTATCATCTGGTCTATAAGTGACAGATTGAGGTTTGATTTAATATCTTCATTCAAACACTTAGATATTATTCATCTTAATAGACTCCGAAACAAAAACTAATATGACAAAAAGAAAGCCAGTGTAATGACATGCTTGAAATAAAACCCAGAATTCAAATCCAGAACCATTAGAGGCTAATGGTTGTGGGGAAAATCAACTAAATCATTTAAATAGGCAAAATTTGGGGATTAATCTCTGTGGAGTCCTATTTTTCAGGGCAGCAACTAAAATGGCTTTCTTTTCCTGTTAGTAAAACTATACCTCCCAGGATGTTTTAATAGAAATTCAATTATCATGATTGAGTTTGAATTTGTAGACATTTCCTTTTGCTGCTCTTAATGAACTGAGATGTTAACTTATGTACTTCAATATGTTTAGCTTCTGTGTGAGATGATGTAGAAGCTTTTGGATTTGGACATGCTAGAGGGGCATAATTTAGAGCAAATCTAATCACAGGACTGTGGTAAAGACTGGCTAAGTTTACTGCGCTGGGAGCTGAGGTTAGGTTGGCTGATGGCAGATGCCCTGCTGCGCTATTCATCACACCCCTTTGCTTAAGGAGCTGGCCCACCTACCTTGTTCTACTACGGGGGAAGAAAGAGTGGTTATCCATCATTTCCTTAATTACTTCATGATTAGGGAAGCCATAGGAGAAACATATTGTCTCATTCCAGGAGCTGATAGTAGAGATTTCAGATAAAAATGGCAACCAAGAACTGGATAGCTCCTTGCTTCCTCATCAAGACCTGTGCTCTGGAAGTCCCCTTCATTTGATTCTTCTATATTTTTTGTGTAATATCTCAGCAGTGCTCATGAATAAGTGAGCATCAGAGCTCTGCCTTTCCTTAGCCAAACCTTTCCCTAATAAAGGTAGCCAATTTGTTCTTCAAGTCATTATTAAGACTACTGTCATCATCATTGCCATCATTATGATTTACAGAGTACTTACCATGAGCCAGGAACTGTTCTTAAAGTTTGCTGAAGTCTGAATGATTTATTCTGACAAGAAATATATATATCAAACTGTCACAAGGACCACCTGGCAGCAAAGTAGGTAAGTGTCAGACTTGGAGACAAGTCACCAAGGTTCAGACCCTGAATTTTTCCTCTTGGAATTGACTCGATGGCACCTACCAACAACAGGAACATTAGCTGCTTAATTTAGGAAAGTTACTTAGATTCCCAGCGATACAGTTTCCTCATCTGTATAATTAAATAAGTAATAGAGCCTACCTCATGGGGTTATTGTGGGATTTAAGCAAGAATTAAATATCCAGAGTACCTAGCACATATCAAGAACTCAGTAAGTATTAGATAATTTTACTATTTTTATGAGCAAGGACATAGCCTTATTCATTTTTGTATCACTAAAGTCTAACAGATTTCTTATATCATAAGAGATACTAAATGCTTTTAATGGAAGGAATAAATAACTTGTAAATTTTTCCTAATTGCCATTGAGTTGGCTCCAACTTACAGAGGTCCCAGGTACAACAGAAGGAAATGTTGCTTGGTCCTGAGCCATTTTCATGATTGCTGGCAAGCTTAAGTCCATTGTTGCTGCTGCCACTGTGTATTTTCAGTGCCTTCCAACCTGCGGTGCTCAAAGCACTATTTCTTCTAGCACTATATCAGACAGTATCCTGCTGTGAGCCATAAGATTTTCATTGCCTTCATATTTTGAAAATAGACCACCAGACCTTTCCACCTAGACTGTCTTAGTATGGAAGCTTCACTGAAACAAGCCCACATGGATGATCCCATTGGTATTTTAAACAGCAGGGGCATAGCTTCCAGCATCATAGCACTATACAAGTCACCACAATAGGACAAACTGACAGATGGGTGATGGAACTTGAAAATACTCAATAGATTTTGTTTGATTTTTTTTTAGTGTGGTAGGCTAAGTAATGGTTCCTCAAACATGCACACATTTGAATCCCTGGAACCTGTGAATGTTACCTTACATGACAATGGGGACTTAGCAGATGTGATTAGGTTAAAGACCTTGAGATGGGGAGATTATCCCGGACTATATGAGCGAACCCAATGTAATCACAAGGATCTTCATAAGACGAAGGCAGAAAGATTACAGTCCGAGGGGAGACAAGTGATAACAGAAGAAACTGGAGTGATGCATTTAGAAGATGTAGAAAGGGACCATCGGAGACATGAAATGCAGGTGGCATCCAGAAAATAGGAAAAGCAATAAAACAGATTCTCCTCTAGAGCATCCAGAAGGAACACAGCTCTGTGGATACCTTGATTTTAGGACTTCTGATCTCCAGGTAATAAACATGTGCTGTTTTAAACTATTAAGTTTGTGGCAATGTGCTACACCATCACTCATCTGACAGTTTGTTATACTTTGGTGGTTTACATGTTGCTGTGAGGCTGGAAGCTATGCCACTGGTATTTCAAATACCTGCAGAATTACTCATGGTAGACAGGTTTCAGTGGAGCTTCCAGACTAACAAAGACTAGGAAGAAGGACCTGGCAGTCTACTTGTGAAAAACTTGGCCAGTGAAAATCTTATGAATAGCAGCAGAACATTGTCTGATATAGTGGCAAAAGATGAGCCCCTCAGGTGGGAAGGCACTCAAAATATGGCTGGGGAAGAGCTACCTCCTCAAGGTAGAGTTGACCTTCATGATGTCAATACAGTCAAGCTTTCAGGACCTTCATTTGCTGTGACACAACTCAAAATGAGAAGAAACACCGGCAAACATCCATTAGTAACAGGAATGTGGAATGCATGAAGTATGAATCTAGAAAAATCGGAAGTCTTCAAAAATGAAATAGATTGATATTCTAGAGATTAGTGAGCCAAAATAGACTGGTATTGGTCATTGGAATCAGACAATCATATAGTCTTTTATTCTGGGAATGACAAATTGAAGATGAATGGCATAGCATGCATTGTCAAAAAGAACATTTTAGATCTATCCTGAAGTACAGCACTGTCTGTGATAGGATAATGTCCATATGCCTACACAGAAGACTAATTAATACGACTATTAATCAAATTTATGCACCAACCACTCACTAATGCCACAGATGAAGAAACTGAAGACTTTTGCAACTTCTGCAGTCTGAAATTGACCAAGCAGGCAGTCAAGGTGCATTGATAATTACTGATGACTGGAATGTGAAAGTTGGAAACAAAGAAGAAGGATCTGTAGTTGGAAAATACTGCCTTGGTGATAGAAATGACACTATAGATCGCATGATAGAATTTTGTAAGACGAACAGCTTCTCCATTGCAAATAGCTTTTTTTCAATGACATAAACGGTGACTAGACACACGGACCTCATCTCATTGTATGGAATACACAGGAATTGAATCAACTACATTTGTGGAAAGAGATGATGGAGGAAGTACTGATTTTAATGGTTGTCTGGGGGCCATACTCTTGGGATTTCTCTAGCCTCTACCAGACCACTTAAGTCAGTCAGAAAAGGGCAAATATTATATGATCCTACTTATATAAAATAGGCAAATGTATGGAGATCAAAGTGTATTAGTGGTTGCTAAGGGTGGGAGGTAAGAGGGAAGGGGGAGTCTTCGCTTAAGGAGCACTGAGGTTCTGTTAATGGTAGCGGAATAATTCGGAAACAGCAGTGATGGTTGTACAACATGATGAATGTAATCAATGTCACTGAATTATATTTGTAAAAAGTTGAGTCAGCAAATGTTTTTCTTATATTTGTAAAAAGCGAATCAGCAAATGTTTTTCTTTTGTGTATATATATATATATACACATATCTATGTGTATATGTATATCTGTATATATAAAACCCACTGCCACTGAGTCAATTTTGACTCATAGCAACCCAATAGGTTTTCCAAGGCTATAAATCTCTACCAACCGCCACACCTTTCTCCCACAGAGCAGCTGGTGTTTTCAAACTGCAGATGTTTCAGTTAGCAGCTGAGTACTTTAACCACTGTGCCACCAGGGCTTCATACCAAAACCAAACCAAACTCGTCTCCATCAAGTCAATTCTGACTCATAGCGACCCTATAAGACCAGGTAGAACTGCCCTACAGGATTTCCAAGAAGTGGCTGGTGGATCTGAACAGCTGACCTTTTGATTAGCATCTGGCTCTTAACCACTGAAGTCCAGGGCTCCAGGGCTCCAGGGCTCCGGGGCTCCAGGGCTTCCTTTCTCTATATATATACATGTATTCATACATATGATGATAAAACAATTTTTTAAAAAGTGAGTGTATGGAGTAACTTCGCTCAGCTGATAACCTGGTTTGCTTATGAGCAGGTCATAAGTTGCAGGTATTGGATAGCTGAACTCCACCCTTCTATCAAGGTGACCTGAGAACTGAGTTCACCTGGTGGTCAGGGTGTGTAATGAACTGGAAGTTACCTCGAAGGCATCCCTCAAAAATATCTTTCATTTTAGGGACGGATCTTGTCTTCTATGCATGTCTTTAGAGTGAATTGCTAAAGAGTCCTGCATGATCTGTTTAGACCTTGTGTTTAACGTTAAGCATCTGTCATTCTTAGAGCCTTACCTTTGCCCAAGTAAGTGGGCTCCTATAAGCAAAATAAATGATCCACAGGGCCAAAGAGATTGCAATAGAAATCGTCTCTGTTTTCTGTGATCTCAAATCCTAGCACCCATTTTTCCAACCGATTCTGACACCAACCAGAAGTTCAAACAACCTCAAACTTTTTTGTTACTTGAAGTCTAGCTACCCTCTGACTTCCCCACCCCTTCCCTACCTAAAAGCGATTGGAGAAGCAACTGCATTCCACATCTTAGATTGGCGAGGTAGGGAGACTGGACCCCATTTCAAATGGCAGTGCCCACTAAACTGCTACAACTAGGAAACTGAGGGCCCAAAAATAAGGTTAAATCTCATGGTCTGCAGTGAAAGGGCACATTCATTTATTTGGCAGGGGGAGGGCACTTGCCCATGGCCAGTAAAATTAAAAGTATGAGACCTGAGATTTTGAAAGGAGACCTATTGAAAACTTCAGATCAAAGCTGCACTGGCAAAATGGTCTATTTAATACAGAAATAAACCAACCGGAGATCCCAGAGAAACAGGCTGAATGGAGTGCTGCATTTGGGGGGTGGTGAACTGAACTTGTGGTAGACAAGAGCACTAGCTTCGGGGCCAGGTCAAGATCTGAATGCTAGCTTTGCCCCTTGGTAGTGGTGTGGCATAAAACAAGTTATTTAACACATCTGTCCCTCAGTTTTTTCATGTGCAGGATGCAGATCGTACTATCTACCCTTCAGGTTTGTTGTGAGGAGTAAAAAGGAAAAATCAATGTAAGGTATGTTAGCACAGAGCCTGGTGTAGAGTAAGAACCACGGAAAAGGTAGCTAACATTACCGTCTGCAAACAGACAGGTACAACATTCTGGAAGGGGTTGCAGGGGCTGTGGTCTGCCCTAACCCCTTGCTTTCCTGCTACACAGCCACCTCCTCCACTGGCAAGTAGGCTCTAGTGGTTGATGGTGTTGGAGAATCAGCCTCCTGGGTTTCATCTGGGCTTTCTCATTGGTTTCCTGTGCGATGGCCTCATTTTAGTACTTAGAACCTTGTAGAGAAACTCCAATCTCTACTGTCTTTCTTGGTATTTCACAAAAGCTTAGACAAACTCAGACAGTGTCAATTTTATACCTTTTTGAAACTCTATATTCACTTAAAAACAACCCAAAACCAAGAGAAGTCACATAAACTTGTAAACTGCAAACTCCTAGCCAGCCTGGCTACTGTGTAACGACGGAGCGATCAATGCACCTTCATTGTGTTGGTGAGTTCCCTGGGCTCCAAGAACACAGCTCACAAATGGAAAGCTGAAAATGTTACATCTGGTCCTTTCCCCTCAATATCTCACCTTACTCCTTTGAAAAGATTACATCTAATTTTAAGACATAAATAACCTGGGAAGGAACTATAATGCATTTTACAGTACAATAGTGAAAAAAATAATGAACTTAGCTCAGTCCCAGTCCACCTAAGGCTTACTGCATGCATTACATCCAACTTATAAAGTATCATATTTGTGGCATAACTATAACAGCCAACTCCCAGAATTTGAGGGAGGGGCACCAATACTTAAGAAGAATACAATTCAATATGAGGCAAAGACATCCAAGTCCAATTGTAGTCGCTTTATAAATCATATTTTAAATATGTATATTTAAAACCAGAGGTTTCACCTTCTTAGTAGACAATTACTCTTAGTAGTATTATTATGAATCATAACTTGCTATTGATTCTGTATGTGTCAAGAGACAGATATTCTCTTTTTTCTGATCTAAAAGCCTAAAGTGTCATTCAATAATAATTTATAATTCAATGGCCTATACACTATCAATATAGACTCTTTTTCACTTTGTAAACTCAAGCATGTTATGCCAATTTCTTTTATTTTTAAAAACGTTTTTATTGCCTGTTGCATAAGTATATATATATGCCATTTCCAGGAGCTAAAGAGAGAAATTACATGGAAAATTGAGGATTAGTGGGTCCTGTGCATAAAAAGCAATTTCGTGTATCCATACATTTCTTTATATGTCCATTTAACTCAGATTAAAATGGTTTTCAGAAAGGTCTCGTATAATATTGGAAGCAATCCTAGTCCATCTAAATTGTGTATTTCAATTACTCAACATATTTAATCTCTCCTTTCATATAAATAACACAGTTGATGAAGACTAGCATTTAAACAAAGTAATGAATCCACAGATATCTTGAGAAATAAATGCTGTCATAGTTCAGAAGATGGTAAAGCTTAGACCAGTTTCTACCAGGTAAATAGGTTACTACGAGACATGAAATGAAAAATGCACAGGGTTGAAGAATTCTTTTTATAATGTTGGATATACCACTAAACGAGTAAAAACTGAGTGATAACTCATTCAATTAATATTTATTGGCCACTTAATGTTTGCCAGGTCCAAGGGATACACTGGTAAACAACAACAACAAAAAAAAAATTTCACAATCAAAAAGGAAACAACCTAGTGATGAAGAGAAACTCAGAGAGAGAGAGAGTCATGTGGTCCGTTGTGAAAATTAATCACAGTACACTCTATTTAGTGTCAGGAATTCTTAGTGCCCAGAAATATGTTAAGTGTTATAGAAATACATTGTAAGTAAGAGAACCCCTCTTGCAGTTTTCCAACATAGTAGATAAAACAAGCATGTTGTTTTAAAAAAAGAAAAAAAAAAAAAAAAAAAAACAGCCAACAAGACAAGATAGCCTATGCAAAAAAAAAAAAAAAAAAAAATTTTTTTTATGCAAAATTAGGTCATACTTGTAAATTCATAAGGAGTTCATGGTCAGGTGCAGAGAATGGAATAAAAACTTGACCCAACACAGAAAGAACAAACTTCTCCCCAGAACTCTGATCAATTCACAGGCCTAATATTTTGCTTAAATTTGGAGGGGAAAATGATTTCAAAATGTTACATGATTGAGCTTTAAACAGATAGCCATATGCAGTGGGAAAATTCTCTTCTCACATAAAAATCACATCTTTTTTTTTTTCCCAACTGGATTACAACTAATTTTCAGAGTAGTTTCTAAAAGTCCCTCCACAAAGTTATCAAAACAAACGAATTACGTTTCCTTGATGTTTGCTATTAACAGATTGTCCAGCGGTAGGATTACCGTCTCCTTTTTTGCCAGACATGAAAAACATTCCTGGGAGATGGATTTAAAAATCCAGATAAAATAATAATACTAACAATATCTTCTGCATCGCATTACTCTCCATGCTGTTATGTTTGTTATCTAGCCCAAAAGACAGTGTCCACAGATGAAATGCACTGAAATGAAAACCATGTGTAGGCTGTTTATCCCATGCAAAGTGAACCAGGAGCAGAAGTCGGTGGAGTTTATTGCTGCGACTTTAATAGAGAATTCTTTACATAATGTTGCATAAAGTGGCAGGGCTAGAATATACAGTAATTGGAAGAAGGATACATGGAAAAATAAACTCTCCTGATGTTATATATTAGACTCCAAAGTGGTCTCGGGGCATGTCTGATGAGCTTAACTCATTTAGTGTGTTGGAGTGATCTTTCTCTTGGGCTCACATCTTTTCAATGCATATAAAGCTGTGCTACTGGTTCAGACCTTAAAAAAGGAGCCTTGTAAAATGTTTCTTATGAAAATAAATAACTTGAGTATCCAGATATCCTTCTACTCTGTGTCTGAGAGCTTAATTCTTAAAATCCAGCAAGTTGAAGCTTCACATTCTTTGGGCTTTAAGCCTGAACCAGAGAAGAAAATAATCTTTTAAAGTTGAGATTTCTGAATATATAAACCCACGAGTGGTGCATAAACGTTGACCTTTGCCTGCTGACTACATCTTCTAGAATGAGTGAAAGGCAGCAGGACTACTTGAAACATCAGCCATTCAAATGAAACATAATTTTCAGGTATCTGAAATGGCATGTATATGAGAAAATGGTTAATATTTTCAGGTTATGTATGTTCCTACTGCTTTTCTAATTTCGATTTGATAGTGGTGTTTCCATGGCATCAGAAAAAACACCGGAGGATGCTGGTCATTTCAAATACACTGGATTTTGCCCTGGCGTATCAAGATTTGTTCACTGCAATTTTTAATTTTCCTGAGTGCATCAAACTAATGCTCCTAATAAATTGGTCTAGACTATAATCTGCCTTAAAAAAACAGATTCAGATTCCTTTCTCAGGGTTTAAAATTTTGTTTCTATGTTTAAGGCTTATACAGCCAGACTTCTACTCTGTGGATAAATAAATCCCTTGGGAAGTCTCTTCTAGGCTGGCAGGCAAAAGACAAGGTGAAAACTAGAATGCATTTATCTGATATTTATACCTTGACCTGGCCCTGGGCAAAAATCAGAAATACAAAATCTGCTATCCACCCCTCAGTCAGTCTCCTAACCATGTGCTCCCAGGTGAACTACCATCTCTCCCTTGAACCCTCCTTCCCCCTTTTCCAAACCCATAATCAGATAATGGAATCCCTGCGTGGTGCAGATGGTTAATGCAATCCCTTGCTAAAGGAAAGGTTGGAGGTTCAAGTCCACTGAGAGGCAGCTTTGAAGAAAGGCCTGGTGACCTAATTCTGAAATATCAACCATTGAAAATCCTATGGAGCATGATTCGACTTTGACACCCATGGGGTTATCACAAATCAGAATGGCCTTGATGGCAACTGGTTTTTTGAGTCAGGTAATAAAACTTGATCGAGTTATTCAAGAGATATTTTGAAGACAGGGAACTTACTTTAAGCTCCTAGCTCTTGCTTTTATACCATGTAGAACACAATTGACTTGTAAAATTAACCATATTACCATAGTGTGTTAGAACCCAATTAGAAACAGTTTATTCGATCTGGATAAACTGCATGTCAGACTGCGTTTCAGGCTGTCATCGCCGTTGTTGTTGAGTGCTGTCAGGTCAGTTCCAACTCATAGCAACCCCATGTACAACAGAATGAAATGCTGCCCAGTCCTGCACCACCCTCACAATCATTGTTATGCTTGAGCCCATTGTTGCAACCACCGTGTCAATCCATCTCATCGAGGGTCTTCCTCTTTTTAGCTGACCTCTACTTTACCAAGCATAATGTCCTTCTCTAGGGACCAGCCCCTCCTTATAATACGTCCAAATTATATGAGACAAATTTTCACCATCCTTTCTTCTAAGGAGCATTCTGGCTGTACTTCTTCCAAGAAAGATTTGTTCATTCTTCTGGCAGTCCATGGTATATTCAATGTTTGTCATCAACACCATAATTCAAGGCGTCAATTCTCCTTTGCCCTTCCTTGATTGTCCAGCTTTCACATGCATATGAGTGAGGAATTAAAAAGCAGAAGAAAATCTGAGTGATGAAAAGTTGATGTAACTCACAGAACAGGAGGTGACTTTCAATATTATTTATAAAGAAGGAGACAAGTTTATCTTCAGAATTACAGATATTGAATATCAGTGACTTGATCAAAGTGTGGATTAAATCTGGCAGTTTATCTCCAGGATAAAAGTGGTCAGCCTGATATGTTCGTGGAGGTCATTCAGTGTGTTTATATATCTGTCTTACATATGTAGAATGTGTTCTCAGGTTTACACTTGCCTTTTAACTTCCAGAACAGGAAATCTGCTGATGGAGAGACTTGTAAACTTTTTATGACATTTAAATCATGCACAAGATTTCTTATTCAGGAAGAGTGGGCTACAAATTTTGCATACGGTATCCAATATTTGGATCCAAAGTCCTGTATTTGGCCTTCTACAATCTTGAATATACTGCTGCTTTGTCTCCTTGCCATTTGATTATATTTTCAGCTAAGTGTATTTTTGTTATCAAATGTCCCATTGATTGGGTCATTTTTGCTCTCTGTTGTTGACTAATAATTTATGAATTATATCAGCATCTCATCTCTTTAAATCAATCTTGTCATTGAGGTGTGTAGAGGACCTTCCACTGTACAAAGTGAAAAGTTTTAACGTGTTGCTTGGAACACCAGACTTAACATCAGAACAAACTATATGAAAATATCAAGTGAACAAGGCCATAGTGGGTGAATGTTCATAGATCATCACACATGTAATTCACGGAGATCCAAGATTCATTCTTTGTCACTAGCATGAATGAAAGTATTTATTTTTGTTTGTAACCAAACACCTATTTAATATGATACCAACAAACACATACAAAATCACAGCTAATCTATATATTTCTCTTAAGAGCATTTTTTAAATGCTTTTAAATTTTTACTAATATATAAATGAACAATTTCTTTTATAAGGATCTGCACAAAGATGGTTCTGATGAGGCAGAGGTGACAAATGTCCCAAATGCCCAACTTTTCCAAGCTGCTGTTCGTTCCGTCATCTCTAACATCAACTACTCCCTCTCCCCTCAGTAATACCCTCTCTCTCTTATTTGAGTTCCCTAATTTGCTGCAACATCTCGCAGAACTCAAGAACCATATAAAGGAAATGTTTCACTTGGTTTTAGAGGCCGGCAAGTCCCAAATTCGTGGATCAGGCATAGACTTCTCCCTGGCCCTCTGTCTCTGCTCAAAGGCACTCAGGTTTCTTGCTCCCTGGGACAGGAAGCCCACCACACCATCTGCTGCCAGGTCTCTCCTGCCACCACTTCTTAGAGTCTTCAGCATTATGGATCTCTCTCTCTCTCTGTCGCCGTTTCTGCTCTCAGGAGCTTCTCAGCACAGGGATCTTAGGCCCAAAGGATGTACTGGCTCCTGGCTGTTCTTCCTTGATGGTGGTTGGATCTTCTCTTTCCTGCCTCTGGGGTGGCTCATTTCAAGCCCTTTGGGATGGCAAAATTGACCAATACCCTTGGTGGGCCACAATAACCCTACCACATAGTCCCACCCAATCACTTGGGTAGGAGTTGTAAGACCATGGCTAGAAAGGCCACATGAACAGTGACCCATTACACTGGCATACTAATATTTTTTAAAGTCAGTGAAAACAATAAACCATCTTCAGACACAGACAACTAAAGAAGGAGCATCAACAATTCATTTTAGATCGCAAAATGTGATCATGAAAAAGAGCAACAGCAAACGTTAAAGGAGCAGGGATGTGGCATAAAGGAGATGATGACAGAATATGACCTGTGCTTTCCCTGAGATAATGTGCAAAAATTGTCCCCTTCTATTGGCTGTTAAGACAATAAGGAAAAAAAAATCAGAGAAAGCAGTGTTAACAGTGAAGAGTCAGTGGTCAGAACTGAGGCCACCTAGAAGAATGGCTTCTTGTGAGCTTGCTCAGACACCAACCCGGCCTCCATGTCATCTGGGTCACAGGGCTCACGGCTCCTGATAATAGAATCCGTGTGAAGACTCTGGAAGTGCTTCAGGTCTTTAGTGTTAGAAAATAGAGCATTACAAAACAATTGACTCATACGGATAGGGTTAACATTTCGTCTCTTCTGAATTCCTTTTGATTATATGTAAAAAAAAAAAAAAAAAAAACTTTGTAAAAGCAAATCGATTTTGCCTATCTGGTGGTGGTCAAGGTCACTGTAGACTGATAAGGGAGATAAAGAAAGATAAAGTGGGCAGATGAAGGTTCTACCTTCAAAGGCTGCACTATTCAATAACCAGGAACAAGTTCAAATGTGCAATGCAACCATACAAAAGCGATCTTCCAAAATGTATGAAATAATCCTACGGATTGAGGAGCTGAGACAGAAAGCTGACTGGATTCCTAAGGGAGGATCAAAATAGAATTAAAAAGCTCTGGATGGGTAGAAAAGGTGCAATAGCCCAGTCTCTGGGAGACAGATGCCAGAATCCAACTGACATGACTTTTCTGTTCCCCATTTGTTTCATGTGCGTTATGGAGAATGTAATAGTGGCTACCTCATTGGATTTAAAGAGGTAATAGATAGGAATTTAAATAGTGCTTCATACTGGATAAGTACTCAAAAAATGTTGGCCATTGTTTTGTTGTTGTAAATCTGGTGTTGTTTCTGCACTAGGTATTGAGGCAGGAACAAAATTTAAGATGTTTTGGAATCCAAGAATGGCTTCACTGGGGTAGAGGTGTTGGCAAGAATGTATGAAGTGGTCACTTTCATTGGGGATTTAGGGAATCGGATGCACTTGAGGTGTTTGTTAAACTACCACATTCCTCTATTCTCTATCCTCCCCCCCAACACATATTTGAATACAGCCCACCTCACATCTATTTTAAAATAGCCTCTTTGTTGTTATTGATGGGAGTGTGGGAGTGTTAATGTATTCCTCATATATACTGGGGAAGAGTAAAGTGTTGAGAAAAAATTCACATGTTCAGAAAATATTTAGTGAGCACCAAGAATAGGCCTGGCATTGTGTGCTACCATTGGCATAAAGGAAAAGTTACTTTCATAGAGAAAGACAAATTTTATCTGGGAGACACAAATATCTATTCAATGAAAGGTTGCAAGATTTGTCACATAGCAAAAACCCAGAAAAAATGTTAGCTTTTTCCCCAGATTTATCAATCCGTTAATTTGAATCAGAAGCACTGTGAAGATCATCAAGTTGAGTAAACCCATTGCTGTCAAGCGATTCTGACTCAGAAAGATCCTATAATTGAGTCCAAAAAAAAAACCAAACCCAGTGCCGTCGAGTCGATTCCAACTCATAGCGATCCTGTTATTATCTATGAGACGGTAATTGAGTAGGCCTCTCTAAATTCACTGAACTAGGCAAGGATTATGGAGGGCTTGATTTGTAAGCTCCTACCTGGGCATGATGGGTCCTGTTTGCTTTCAGGCTTCTAAGCTTCTGCAAGTGCAAGAGAGGGTATTTGCTGAGATTTAGAACTGGGTACCCTGCTTTGCACACTGACCTTTGAGATAATAAAGAGCAGAATACATTATTTTCCCAGTCAAACAGAGTCTGAGTATGTATACCTGCCAGAACCTTCACATACTGGCAAGGAATGCAACACATGGTGACAGTAGCCTAGATGGCCAATCCTGTGAGAGTGGTGTTCACAGTAGGAATCTCCTTTAGGTCAAATGATTTGCTACAACTTGGAGACTGGTCTGTTCAAAATTAGCCTGCAAACATGACTTCCTGGGATAGAAGTCTCCAAGTGCCTAAAGACCAGAGTTTCTCAACCTTGGCACCGTTGGCATTTTGGACTGAATGATTCTTTGTTGTGGAGTCTGTTCTGTGCATTATACGATGTTTATTAGCATCCCTGGCCTCTACTCACTAAATAACAGTGGAATTCAATCAGTTGAGACAAACAAAAATGTCTTTAGACATTGCCAAATATCCCCTGGGACACAAAAGCAAACTCTGGGTGAGAACATCTGCTCTAGGTTTATGAAGTGTAAACATATATTTCAAATTTGTTTTAGAAATGTTTCTATTTTATTTTAATAAATGTGTATTTCAGTGATCTAGTGACACTGGCAGAGGCAAACCAAGTTTCTTCAGAGGGCATTTAGGAAAGAAACAGACAATTACAGCAAGGATTACTACTAATGGGCTGAAGCAAGTGTGTATCAATATGACAATAAGAAGGATGTGTGTCTATCTACCATGGCACCCACCAAGCTGAGTCCAGTACAACTAGATGGTGCCCGGCTACCACCACTGACTTCTCTGACAAGGATCACAATACAGAGACCCAAACAGAGCTGGAGAAAAATATAGAACAGAATTCTAACTCAAAAAGAAAGACCAGACTTGCTGGCCTGACAGAAACTGGAGGAACCCTGAGAGTATGGCCCCCAGACACCCTTTCAGCTCAGAAATGAAGTCACTCCTGAAGTTCACCCTTCATCCAAAGATTAGACAGGCCCACAAAACAAAATGAGACTAAAGGGGCATACCAGCTCAGGGGCAAGGACTAGAAGGCAGGAGGGAACAGGAAAGCTGGGAACCCAAGGTTGAGAAGGGTGAGTGTTGACATGTCATGGGATTGTTAATCAATATCATAAAACAATATGCGTACTAAATATTTAATGAGAAACTAATTTGTCCTGTAAACCTTCATCTAAAGTACAATAAAAAAAAAAGTAATATTCTTCTGAGAAACAGTTTTAATTCTTGTGAAATCCAGATTTCTCGGTTCCATGAAAGTTAAGGCGAAACACCTAAACTATTGATCTTTGGATCACGAGCCTTAAGAACACTGGTCTCCTAAAAGCCACCTTTAAGTCAAACCATATCTGATAGTAAAAAAATGTTTTGCCTTGGGTATAGAGTTCATCTGAAGAATTATCTACATCCAGTCAGTTTTGAGAAAGAGGCCCTAAAGGTCAACAAGAGTTACGTTTTTGGGTAAATCACTAATTGTTTCAATGGTTCTTTACAACAATGCTGTATGAAATTCTTCCTCACCACAAGCTGTTTTTTATCAGTTCTGTTCTGGCCTTCTTCCACAGCAATGTCGATAAGGTAGGGTATAAGAATCTTTGGAAGTTCTTTCTTCTTTGGAACATTTTTGACTTCCTATTCAAACTGCATGCTAAATAAACTTGAATCAGTTTCAAAAAAAAAAAAAAAAAAGAAGGATGTGTGTCTAGAGGTAGTTTAGGATTAGGAGAAGATTAATTGGACTCACTAGGAAGACAGTGGACTGTATTGTTCTGCTACTTTCCAAAAAAGCTAGAACCCAAGCTCTTTGGATAATGAATCCTTGGTTGGAGCCAACCTATTAAATGATTGGTTCAGAAAGCTAGGTGTGCTATACGGTCTATAAAGAAAATGTTCTACATCCGACTGTGATGAGTAATGTCTAGGGTCTTGAAAGCCAGCAAGCAGACATCTAAGATACATTTACCTGTCCCATCCTGAATAGAACAAAGGAGAATGAAGAAAACCAAATACACAAGGGAAAGATTAGTTCAAAGAACCAAGGGACCATGGCCTCCACCAGACTGGCCCCATAACAACTAGATGGTACCCAGTTACCACCACTGACTACTCTGGCAGAGATCACAATAGAGGATCCTGAACAGAGCAGGAGAAAAATGTAGAACAAAATTCAAATTCATGCACACACAGAGAGACTAGGCTTCTGACAGAGACTGGAGAAATCCCAGGAATATGGTCCCCGGACACTCTTTTAACTCAGTACTAAAGTCATTCTTGAGTTTCTTCCTTCAACCAAAGATTAGACAGGCCTATAGGTCCAACAATAACACATGTGAGGAACATGCTTTATAGTTCAGTGATGTATATGAGACAAATGGGCACACCAGCCCAAAAGCAAAGACAGGAAGGCAGGAAGAGACAGGAAAAATGGACAAATGGAAACAGGGAAACCTGGGTGGAGAAGAGGAGAGTGCTGACGCATCGCTGGGTTGGCAGCCAATATCACAAAAACAATTTGTGTATTAACTGTTTAAAGAGAAACTAATTTGCTCTGTAAACTTTCACCTAAAGCACAATTTAAAAAAGAAAGAAAAAAAAAAAAAGTAGGTGTGCTAGACACATTAATCCCTGCTCCAGTGATCCTCAACTTCACCTTCTACCTAAAACCTCACCTAAAGCTCTCTACTTTATCTAAGTCCATTTACTTAATGAACCAAAGACAGTTGGCACTTGGCAGCAGGCTGTAAGATGTGGTTGTGAAAATAGGAGCCGAATCAATCAGATTTCCTCTGTGTTGAGTATAAACTGGAAGGACAAACTGAATTTGAAAACTGGAAATCGACAGCACAGAGCAGACAAGAAGCTGAGTCAAGTTAATGGAAAAATTCCAGGGCGAAAATTTTATGGTCTGATCTAATGCTAGCCCTGCCCTTCCTGGCTTCCCGGTGGTTGGGATTCTCCTACATTACGTCCGCTTGTAGCCTTACAGTCAACTCCTGTTGCTTGTGCTAACTTGAGTGTGTCTTGTTTCTTGCAGGCAAATATGCCTATTTTAAATACAAGAGTTTTACCAACTCCATGGAAAGTCTGCGTAAGGTATTGGGAAGCAATATTCACAAACAGAAAACTTTATTCCCTGATGTCAGTATGAGTGTGCAGGTGTTATTCACTATTCTATTGCCTTCATGACTCTACAAGTTGTCAGTGCCGATATTACAAAGACAAGTATGGCATATATTTGTCAAAGGCACTTATGCAGTAGTGACTGTGAAGTATATGTACAGCATTAATTTTTATACGTGTATTGCCTTAGTAAATTGAGTTTGAAACAAATGCTAAAATTATGAGTAGGCTGCAGTGAAATGTTATTGCAAAGAATTGCTTTTATTTCACCTGAAATCGTCTTCCACCATGACTTAACAAATTAAATTCACTCATAGCAAGGGGAGGTAGGAAGTGCCTTTTATAGGATTGTCAATACAAAAAGCTAGTGGTTAATGGTACATTTGTGGCCACCCTGTTTGCTGTGTTGAATCTGCCACTGTCTTTTTACCTTCTGGCTCCTCTGAACTATTCCATAAGCTGAAAGTTAAAAATATTCCCCTACAGGAGGGTGAGTGGTAATGTATTCCTCACGTCAGGCTCAAATTAGAAATGTTCTCTCAGGTCTGGGAAGGGCTAGGTATAGGAGTGTCTTTGCACACCCCAAATCGGTTCAGTTTCCTCTCCTCAGGCAAAACATCCTGGTCCTGCAGATTGATCTATTGGAATTGTTGTATAACCTCCAGAGATGACTCACCAGCCAGGGGAATATGAACAGCCCTTCTGAAAAAATAAGATGGTCACATTATCATTAGTGAGCTGGTACTTGGAGAACAACCAAAAACTACAATGGAAAAAAAAAATCATAAAACTCCCATGCTTTTATCCAAAGAGGAACCCAATGTGTTCATCCAAAAACTCACTGCTGTGTGTAGAGTTGATTCTGACTCATAGCACCATTATAGGACAGAATAGAAATGCCCCGTAGGGTTTCCAAGGCTGTAAATCTTTGTGGAAGCAAACTGCCACATCTTTCTCCCATGAAGCAGCTGGTAGGTTCTTACCACCGACCTTTCGGTTAGCAGCCGAGTGCTTTAACTACTGAGCCACGAGGGCTTCTTTAATGTCTTCATATTCTTATAAATTATAGGCAGCCAATTTTTTTTCATCAAAAAAAAATTAAATAATCAGGACTGTCCGGCATTATGCTTATAACCTGGAACTGAGCTTTTTTTTTTTTTGGTATGTATTTTAAAATAGAGCTAGCCAGGGCCTTTTTTAATGAAAACTGTGTAAATAGTGTCACCAGTTAAGAATTCTTAGACTAGGATTGAGAGAAATATTTTTCTTTGATCCTTCCCCTACAACCTGTCTGCTACATTTAACTGGCAATAAATATTAGTAGAAGAGAGGCTAAAAATGACGACAATGCCATATACTGCCTTATTTTTTAATGGTACATTTGATAACTGCTTTGGTTGGTGAGGAGATTAGCAAAGATAAAAGGAACACACCTGGTATTCATGACAAATTCTGTCTTGGAATTTCTATGCAGATTGCCAATTCAAACCAAACCCACTGCCGTCCAGTCTAACCCACAGTGACCTTATATAGGATAGAGTAGAACTGCCCCATAGGATTTCGAAGGAGCAGCTAGTGGATTCGAACTGCCGACCTTTTTGTTAGCAGCGTAGGTCTTAACCACTGCATCACCAGCGCTCCATAGGTTTCCATATAGGAGAAGAAAATGTCTTTACGCACTGGGCACCTATAATGTGAATCACTACCCGCCCATTGCTATACAGTCCATTCCAACTCCTAGTGACCCTGTAGAACAGGATAGAACTGCCCTATAGGGTTTCCAGGGCTATAAATCTCTATGGGAGCAGACATCTTTCTCCCACAGAGCAGCGGATGGATTTGAACTGCTTAACCACTGTGCCATAGTGTGAAGCAGAGGTCTTAAGTATTAGAATTTCTATTTGTATTTATTTGATTATATTTTTTTAACATTTTTATTTCTATTTTAATGTGTATTATAATCTACATAATGTATTAAACTGACTGCCAGTGAGTCAATTCTGACTCATAGTAACCCTAAAGGACAGAGTAGAGCTGCCCCATAGGATTTCCAAGGCCATAAATCTTTGCAGAAGCAGGCTACTACTTTTTTCTAATGTGCATAATATATTAAAATATATTAAGACACTAATATAATATGTGCTGTAGGGTTGCTATGAGTCAGAACTGACTTGGTGGCACCTAACAACAACAATATATGTATAGTATCTATGAGTTGAAATTGACTCAATGGCAACGGGTTTGGTTTCTTGGTATTTAAAAATAAACGTACTTTTTTTTTTTTTTTTTTTAATTAGGGGTATTTCTTGAAGAAGATGGTCATCAAAAAAGTTTGGAGACCACTGAAAAGGAGAATTTTCCCTTTGCTTTTTGGTAGTCAATAACCTTTATTTCTATGTAACCGTTTAACCATTTTATTGAGGGGAAATTTCACAACATTTAAGGAGAATGCTGCCTTTACAAAAAGAGGTTTTTGTTTTCAAACAATCGAATGTGTGAAATGACCTCCTCTTCAACCTCCTCCCCATCCAGACCCTCGTTCCTGTTCACGGCTTCAGATAGCACAGTATTTTTTATTCAGATAATGTCATGCCATCCTCCACATGAGACTCCTTTAGATTCCCTAGGTTTCTGTTGCAGCAAGCAGGGTGTTTCCCCTCTATTTTGGCTATCACTCACATGCTGTAAATCCACAAAGCATTGTATTTTCTTCTGTACTTAATGCAGTTTTAGGAGAAAGCTATCATCTCCTTTTGACAAATCTTTATTTACTTAAATTCTATCTTTTGTCTTAAGAGCCAAAAGACTTAAGCAATCTACAGCACAACAGCTGCTTTCCAGAACCTTCAGGAATGGCTCCTTGTGGACAGCTATGTTTTATATAGTCAGGTTCACCATTCTAGTGTGGGAACTCTGATTTTATTTTGGCTGAAGCTCTTTCACCTAAGTATTATGTTCTTATCAGCGTGATAATAATCTTCGTATGTGGGTGACTTGCTGGTAACACACGTAACTATTTGAATTGGTTATTGTTTTCCTCATCATAAAAAAAAGTGGCTGTGGAGTTGATTCTGATTCATGGCAACCCCATGTGTGTCAGAGTAGAACTACATTTCAAAGGGTTTTCAATGGCTGATTTTTCATAAGTAGATATCCAGACCTTTCTTCTGAGGCACCTCCGGGTGAACTCAAACTGCCAACCAACCTTTTAGTAGGTACTCAAACATTTAACCATTTTATACCATCCAGGTGGCTTATTGTTCTCATTGTAAAGGTCATAAATGCTAACCTAGTCCAGGCAGACAGGTTCCTCAGGATCACAGAAGAGATATACGGATACAAGGTGTCTGACATACAATGAGCCTAGACAGCATATCTCCTGACTCGATAGGATCCAGCAGCATTGGTGCTTTTACATCAAGCAGAGTCAAATAATCTACCCGCTGTCATTACTGACCCTGGCAATACATGTCCATAGTAGCAGACCGGCCTGGGTGTGTATGGCCCTGTTTGCTCTTGTCTACAGCACCTTTATTGAACAGAGTTTCAACCACCCACTTAAGATAGTGTAAATTGTTTTGGTACAAAAAGGAATGTGAAAATTACTATCAGCCTTTTTTCAGAAATAGCCAGTATTAACAATTTGAATATTCTTCTGGTAATGTAATATTACATTTTAGTGTTTGCCTCAGTCATTCAATACTTTTAGTAAAGACGCATTATGAGAATCCAGTACCCAGTGCCGTCGAGTCGATTCCGACTCATAGCGACCCTATAGGATGGAGTAGAACTGCACTGCCCCATAGAGTTTCCAATGCATTATGAGAGTTGTAAATAATCCATTCATAAATATAGTTAACCAGAATCCTAGTACTGGACATTCAAGCTAAACTTTTACTTATTTGCTTATTATGTTACTACTATAACTTTGGAGTCCCTGGGTGGTGCAAATAGTTAATGTGCTCGGCTGGTACCAAACAACTGAAGGTTCAAGTCTACCCAGAGGCACCTCAGAAGAAAGGCCTGGTGATCTACTGTGGAAATATCAGCCATTGAAACCCTGTGGAGCACAGTCCTTCTCTGACACACAGAGTAGCTGTGAGTCAGAATTCACTCGGTGTCAACTGGTTTATTATAAATTTAGTTCTAATACACAGTTTATTAAATAAATCTTTACACAAGTTCTTTGTATACTTAAAATGGAGTCCAAAGAAGATCGTCACTGGGGAAAAGAGTATGAATTTAAGTTTTATAAGGTAACGGATTTTACTCTTGCTTTCTAGAAGAGTTGTACCAATTTCTGCTCATAACAGCAGGTTGAGAATATCTGCTGCCATCAGAGTAAAATTAAATACTATAAATTTTCTTAAAATACTATTTTTAGGAGTGAAGACCAATTATTATTTTATTTCTATTATTATAAACAATTTTTATTTTTTAGTTACTAATATGTTTTCCTCTGAGAATGATCCTTTCTTGCCCTTTGTCAACGCTCCGGTTATACTTTTAACACTTCTCCACATAAATTACCCTATAATCTGTAAATAGTGACATGGTAAAAGTGCTGTCTTATTATCAATATTTTTTATCTTATCTTTTTTAAGTGGCTAGACTTGTAACAAAAATATTCAAAAACAAGGGTGACAGCAGTCACCCTTGTTTTATTCATTACTATTTTTCAGTGACTCTAGTACAGTGTTTTATAAATTTCTCTGGATGAGTCATTAGTGAATTACAAACCAAATTTAGCAATTCCTGACTAGCTTTCATTAAAAAAAAAAATGTATTTTGAATTAATTGTAAATTCATATGCAGTTGTTTAAAAATAAAACAAAGAAATCCTTTCTCCCTTTCATCAAGCTTCATCCCTCAATGGTTATATTTTGTATAACTATAGTACAATACCATCACCAAGAAATTGATATTAATATTGATACAATTCACTAACCTTACAAGACTGGCTTTTTTGGGAAAAAAAAGAATGGAATAGAAAAAAATTAAAACTGACGGAATGCATTGCATACAGCAAGGGTAGGTCCTATTTGTGAAACTTGATTCTCTTACATGTGCATGGTCTCTCTTACATCTGTGCTAACCAAAAGGTCAGCAGTTCAAATCCACCAGCAGCTCCTTGGAAACCCTATGGGGCAGTTCTACTCTGCCCTGTAGGATCACTGAGTCAGAATCGACTTGACAGCAACGGGTTATACCACAGTTCCCCATTAATTATGGGGTTAATTATCAGCCTAACAAATATTTTGTTTTATACTGAAGAATTACAGAGATTGAATTAAAATTTAGCAGATATATGGATATTTAAGTATGTTAAGTGAATTCAGGGCTGTAAAAACCACGTTCGTCAAAGAGCCATTGATTTTAATCATTAGAGAAATGCCAATCAAAACCACAAAGAGATGCCACTTCACATCCAGTAGAATGGCTATTATCAGATAAATAGAAAATAACAAGTGTTGGTGAGGGTGAGGGGAATTTGGAGCACTCTTATATTACTGGTGAAAATATAAAATGGTGAGTCTGCTATGGAAAACGTTTTGACAGTTTCTCAAAAAGTTAAACATAGAAATACCACATGATCCAGCAATTGCACTGCTAGGTATATACTCAAAAGAATTGATGTATATACACCAGTGTTCGTTCATTGCAGCGTTATTCACAATAGCCAAAACATGGAAACAACCCAAAAGCCCATCAACAGACGAATGGAGAAACAGAATGTGCTGTATACGGACAATAACAGTATTATTCAGCTATGGAGAGAAATGAAGTTCTGATACATGCCACCACATGGATGAACCTTGAAAGCATGATAGTAAGTCATGTAAGCCAGAAACAAAAGGACAAATACTGTATAATCCCATTTATATGAAATATCCACCAACAGCAAAAATTGGTATCATTTTGACTTCAACTCATGGCAACCCCATGTGTGTCAGAGTAGAACTGTGCTCCACAGGGTTTTCAATGACTGATTTTTTAGAAGTAGATTGCCAGGCCTTTCTTCTGAGCTGCCTCTGGGTGGACTTGAACCTCCAACCTTTCAATTAGCAGCTGAGTGAGTTAACAGTTCACACCACCCAGAAACTCCATATGAAATATAGTTTATAAGTAAATCCACTGAGGCAAAAAAAGATTAGTGGTTACCAAGGGATGGGAGGAGGGGAGAATGAGGAGTTTAAGACAAAGCCATTGATTATTAAACTACTTTCATGCCTGAGCAGGTTGCCAGTAGTCTGCTACAGGGCTCTGGTCTACTCGATGTTTTTATCAGTAAATTTGCTGAAGATGTGGAAAGAACTTTAGAGCAGTTCATCTAACGCCATCACCAATCGGTGCCAAGTTAACGGTTATAATTCAATAGACAAAGCGCAATAGGAAAAAGTTAGTCTTAAATTTAGTTTGGAAATTAACAAAACAAACATGGCCATGTCCATAATGGGACCAAAACCAGCTCATCTCCTGTCCCCCCCAAAAAACTTCTAGGGTATTACGTAACTGCAAGTTCCATATGAATCCACAGTCCAAAGAAAAGTGATCACATTGTGTAAGGTCTAGAAGTCAAACAATCTAAGTAGTAGTTGTAGAAAGTACATTTGTTTGGCCAGAAGATGAAGGTTAAATGGTAGGTAGGATTTGGTATTTAAAAGCTGGCTTTGTGACTATGAACGAATACTAGAAAGTAAACTTAGGAACAATGAGAGGAATGACTGGGAATTTTGATGAGAGAGCTCCTTGCCTCCAAGCAATACAAGCTGACAATCCAGGTTGACTTATGCCAACTGGAATGGATTTGAAGGTATAAGGAACAAAAAAAGTGAAGTGAAGGCTTAGCAATAGACTGGATTCAAGGAAATCTGGAAGGCAGCAGCAGAAACTGCCAGAACCATCTGATCTGGGCAGCATCAGTGGAGTGACTCTAAAATCCCCAGTTTTTTGTTTGCTTTTTTTTCCTTTCATCTTTGTTTTACTCCTCTGAAGATTGAAAGTCCTTGGATGGAGAGTTCTTTGGTTAAGCCACGTGTCTGTCCCTTGGACAGGAAGAGGAAGCAACTGTTGAAGGAAGCCTGCTGCAGTCTTTGAAGTGGGCATGAAGAGCACCTTGACATACTGTTACTCCAAGACTGCAGGCAACAGTGCGAGTCAAAATTATTCTCTGTTAGGAAAGGAGAATGGACATCAGGCAATCAGAGACACAACCAACGTCAACCTCAAAAAAAATTCAACACTTAGAAAAGTCCAAAACTAAAAAGTACCTGCCAAAATTGTACCCAAATGGGTCTTTTATCAAAGATACTTAGTTCAATTGAACTTAAAGTATGTTACGTGTGTATGCTGTGATATGCCTTGTAGGGTATACGTTATGGCTTCTTGGGGTGTCAGACCGACTCAACGACTGAACAGCCTCTGGGATCAGTTCCAAATCAAAGCTTTTATGATTAATAGAGGGCAGCAATTAAAAATCTAATTTGCATGACAATTATACCATTTTCTCTTGATAATTTATTGAAAGATAATTTGTCATTTGAGGCTGAGAATATATTTTCAGGATAGTGCTTTTCAAGGAGTTCAAAGAAGCAGCGTAAAAGAGAAAGTAAAGGCCTAGAAAAATCACTTTGGAAGTCATTTAAAGGATTTCTTTGTGCTTCCGAGTCTCTAAGCCTGATTCCAAACACTGGCTCTACTACCATAGAAGTATCTCCAACTATTAAGAGGTTCTAAAACAAAAATTAAAAAATCTCAATTATAAAATAAAAATGTACTTCAATAGGTACTAATCTGAATATTTCCAGGAGAGGTGTTACGACTTTAAACAAATGATTGAAAATATCCACATGATCTTTGCCTTGCTTTTTCTAAATTGAGAGAAGTCAATGTAGCTCATAGTACAGATATTCAGAACATGTTTACAGCTTTCCATGTAATTTCACCTGCATCTGAATGTCGTATTTAAGGAAGATGAAAACTCATCTTTCCTTTTTATGAGTTGCATGCTCGTGCATCTTGAGATGTGTTTTTGTGTAAATAAATCAAGGAGGAAAGGGTATCTAGAGTAGATAACATTATGCATTAATCTTCTATGACCATCATTGAGTCAAAAATAATAATAACAGAGATCTATCCCAAGCAAGGAGCCCTGGCGGCACAGTGGTTCTGAGTTTGGCTGTTAACCAAAATGTTGGCTGTTCGAATCCACCAGTGGCTCCTTAGAAACCCCATGGGGCTGCTTTGAGTTGGAATTGACTCCACAGCAATGGGTTTTTTTTTTTTTTTTTTAATCGCAAGCAAATTTGGGCCTGCGTGTGTGTATGTGTGTGTGTGCACGCACGCGTGTGTCTTTCAGTCTAGATGTAAAGTCTAAAACATGGCCTATTCTTTGTTTCTGATTTACTAAGGCCACTGGTTGGATTTTTTCTTTTTTTTTTTTTTTTACAAATTAAAGCGAATAATTCCGCCTTGGGTAATGCATCATGAACACTTTGTAATGAATTCTAAAAGATTAGCCCCCAGGCTCCCATAATGGATACTCTTTAGTGCTACAGATGGCAAAACAGCCTGTGGGAACATGTCTAGTGGGCATTCTGAGAAAGCAGCTTCTGTCGAAATAAATCCAGCGTGACTTGCTGGACAACTATAGCACGGAGGGTTCCTGTGACAATTTCTCACGTTTATGTCTCCTTTTTGCTCCCTTTAGTGATAATTTTGTAGATTGAGTTGACAATGTGTGTCTTTCTAGCTCAAGGGGAACAGTCAAGGATAACCTATATTTACAATGATACTCGGTTATGACTCGAAGGGCTCAAATCAGCAGTAATTTGCTTAACAGAGTCTAGGAAGTTCCAAGAGAGATTTTTCTGAAAATTCAGTTTGGAGTATATAAATATATCCTGCTTAGGTTATTCTCTGTGCATAAAAATCCTGACACATTTTGACAAGTGACACCCCCCCCAAAAAAAAGAAAACCCATTGCCATCGAGTTGATTCCGACACATAGCAACACTATAGGATAGAGCAGAACTGCCCCATAGAGTTTCCAAGGAGCACCCGGCGAATTGAAACTGCTGACCTTTTGGTTAGCAACCATAGCACTTAACCACTACACCACCAGAGTTTCCAACAAGTGACACAGTGAGGTTTATTAAATCAATGTGATATTTAGAAAATATGATGACAAGACTCCTTGTTCTGAAGACTAGGTACTTCTCTATGGTTATTAATTTTATTAACTTTTATGAGCTCAAACCAAAACTACCAAAAGATAAAAAAAAGATAGACGCATATATAGTCTTGCAGTATGCAAAGAATTATGAGTCTCTGTTTTGGACACCACAGGTTAATTCAATCTGATTACATATGATGAGCAGAGCTGTTGCTGACCTGTGTGAGAATGTAAACTGTAGCCTGGAACCTGTAATAAATTAGTCCTATTATACAACTGTCACCTCTTTGAGACTTAGAAAAAAGGCATATAAGTACTGTGTCTTTTCCTCTCTAAATATAGAGTTCCTCAATTGCTCATAAGTACATTGTTGTTGTGGGTCCTTGAGTCAATTCTGACTCACAGCAACCCTGTATGACAGAGTAGAACTGTCCGTAACGTTTCCTGGGCTAAAATCTTCTTGGGAGCAGATTACGAGGTCTTTTTTCCCATGGAGAAGATGGTGGGTTGGAACCTCTGGAACCTCTGACCTTTTAGTTAGAAGTGAGCGCCTTAACTATTGCACCACCAGGACTCCTTGGTCATAAGTAAAATGGATCCTAAAATTGACATGCATTTCGACTCCAAGGCATCTTCTCCTGAATGAAGCTATGCTACATTTCAGACTAGCATAGGAAGCTTAAAGGTACTTCCATGTAGTTATTATGTACTTATAAATGGAAAATAGTTTAAAAATAGGGAATACAGCCAGACTTAAAAGTGTTTCTGATTCTGCCCAAATAAACAGTCAGCAAGACCACACATGCTTTCTTCTTTATTGCAGATGTTAGCCTTTGTGTATGAAATCAACGGCTAATCAGGTACAGTAAAATTTCATTAGGTCCATGAATGTTTACTGTAAAATAATAATTAGAAAGATGTCTTATCCTTCAGTCAAGTCAATGTGCTAATAAGCCAGGTTTAATCACTTAAACCTGGTTAACTTGAAGCACTTTTTTAATTCTCCTGTTTTGAATTAATAATATATTCCTTACACCAATAAAATGCTTATATTTCATACAGACTAATGTGATTATGGTGGTTCTTACTAAATTAAATTAATATCATTTGCATTAGAATACCTGTGACCTATATTTGGCACCACCAATAGGTCACTTATGTGAATAAGCACACTGATATATTTCTTTTCTTCATCGTGGAACTTTCATGAGGCCCCAAAGAGATAGCATAGGCACAACAGTTCTGAGGTAAGATATTATCATTATCCCTAATTATAGCATTTTGCAAGATAAATAAGTGTTTTGTCTGAGTTTAAATCCAGAAAATTCACCAAGACTTCTCAGCTTCTAGAACACCTGTAACTTACTGCTTTGGAGTAGCTCCATATTTACTTAAATTTTCTACCCCACCAGCAATCCAGGCAAAAAAGTCAAGCCCCAAATGATCTCTTTTTGACAGTAAAACAACGATGGCACATCAAGGAGAACCTTCAGTATGGAGACATTGTTTACTTTATATAAGCAAATGGAACATTTTCCCTTGCAGTTTTCCATACCTGACTTGCTCCTGTTCTGTTGAGTCATAACATGGCTTTCCAATCTCTTGGACAGCTTCTAAAAAATAAAGACATCCCACTCTAGATCCAAGGAGAAAAAATAAATAAATCCCTGAAATGTTGATTCCAAACATCTGTATTATTTGAACTCCACCAGAAGATTCTGATGACCAGTCAGGGTTGAGAAGATCACTGTAATTTCAACTCTAAGAAAACAATGTGAGCTCGAAATTATGAGGGTCATAGCCATCAGGATCTTCATTCTTACTTCAAAATGGCTCAAGTTCCCAAAACAACATTTAATAGGAAATTAGTAATGATCTCCTTAGGATAAATGTCCCTCAAAAAATTACTTGCTCCAGGAAAAAAAAAAAAAAAAAAACCCATTGCCGTCAAGTTGATTCAGACTCACAGCGACCCTACAGGACAGAGTAGAACCACCCCATAGAGTTTCTATGGAGCACCTGGTGGATTTGAACTGCCAACCTTTTAGTTAGCAGCCATAGCAGTTAACCACTACACCACCAGGGTTTATGCCAGTTTTTATTGGCCTTCATATTTAAACAAAAAGGCTAGTAGAGGGTGAGAGAGATAAGCCTTGTTAAATACTAACTCAAAGGATTCAAAGCAAGCCATCATATGAGGCTTCAGGAAGAAAGGCTCAAATCTTAACTCGGTGTAAGAAAGAACATTCTAATAGATTTCAGTTAGAATGGGCTGTGTTGGAAAGTAGCTCATTTTCCATCACTGCATGTGTTCAGATGTGTACTTGTATAGATGTTGTAAAGGAGACTCAATTTCAGAAAATAGATGTATTTCTAGCCTTTGGAGTCCTTACTAAGCCTTAAACTTTCATGCTGACAATATTTCAAAGTTTGTTCTTTTTCTTCTTAACATATCCACTGCCCTTCTAAAATCCTATATGGCCATATTTTGGAGGCATTGTTTCGGGGCTGAACATTTTTATTGTTCAATGACGAAGTGAAATCATAGAATGGAATCTGTGAATCTTAGAATCCTGGAATATTTCTTGCATTGTATTGATAAAAGCAGAATCATCCGGCCAGGGCCCACACTGGGATGTGGTGGAGAAGGGCAGTGAGGCATCTGCCTGAGGGACAAAATTGAAAGGGATGCCAAAAAAACTCAGTAATCAAAATAAAGAATACCCTAATACAATATTTTAAAAAATTAATACCAAAAATCCATGATGTAGAAAATACCAACACTTTATTTAAATAAAGACAGAATGGGCATTCTTACTGGTTTTGCTTTTTGCCACAGACTCTCTGTGGCTCAGTACAGCAATATTACTGATCCTTTATCCTGATTGCTGAGCTATTTGACTCCCCCTTAAGTTTTTTTTTTTAAGTTTTGCACCCCAAGCAAGTAGCTCACTCACCTCATCCTAGTACTGGCCCTGAGAACCCAGGCAAAGAGGGAGTGAGCAGTTGACCTCCAGGTGTGCACATCTGTGTATATATTCGGTGAACACATAGGTGGGTGTGTTCACATAAGAGTACTCAGATTAATAACATTTCTCTCACGATTGCGGCCATTTTTCTTTTGAAAGAGAATGAGCTGAGGTTGCACAACATATAAAATATGACTTTGACTTTTAAAAATTTCATCTTGAAAAGGACTCCATTATAGTCACATGATTGGCAGTAAATTATTACTCATCCACCCTTGGACAGAAGGAAGTAACCAATTGCTAAACTCTAGCAGTCAGCTGCATTCTGGCAATATACTTAAGGTAGTCACGGAGCTATGCAGGGAGGGAAGTCCCTTTGTATCAAACCTTAACGTGAATGTTCTTGCGTAGTGAACAGATTTCAAAGTTCCACAATTTATTGCTTGTCAAATTTCATTTTGAAAAACAAAAAATTTTGTGTTAAGATGAAGTTGGTGTTGTGTACCTACAGTGGAAAATAAACTGTCTATGCATGTTCTGAAGTGCCTGGGTGCCATGAATGGTATAAACCTGCTCAGCTGCTAACTAAAAGGTTGGAGGTTTGAGTCCACCCAGAGGTATTTTGGAAGAAAGGAATGGCAATCTATTTCCAAAAAATCAATCACTGAAAACTGGCGCACAGTTCTACCCTGACACACATGAGTCAGAATCAAATCAATGGCAACTTTTTTTTTTTTAATGAATGTTGTGGTGTTTCATTGTGGTTGTTGTTTGGTGTCCTAAAGTCAACTCTCACTCAGCAACCCCACACACAACAGAATGAAACACTGCCCGGCTCTTCTGCCATCCTCACAATCCTTGCTTTGTGTAAGCCCATTGTTGCAGCTATTGGGTCAATCCATCTCATTGAGGGTTTTCCTTTTTTTTTTTTGCTGAGCCTCTACTTTACCAGACATGGTGTCCTTCTCCAGAAACAGGTCCATCCTAATAACGTGTCCAAAGTAAGCGAGACAAAGTCTCACTATCCTCACTTCTAAGGAGCATTCTGGCTATATTTCTCCAAAGACAGTGTTATGAATTGAATTGTGTCCCCCTCGAAAATATGTGTTGACTTGGCTAGTCTATGTTTCCCGGTATTGTGTGATCGTCCACCATTTTGTCATCTGATGTGATTTTCCTATGTGTTGTAAATCCTACCTCTATGATATTAATGAGGTGGGATTAGCAGCAGTTGTGTTGATGAGGCAGGACTCAGTCTATAGGATTAGGTAGTATTTTAAGTTAACCTCTTTTGAGATACAAAAGAGAGAAGCGAGCAGAGAGATAAAGGAACCTCCTACTACCAAGAAGTAAGACCCAGGAGAATGGCAATCCTTTGGACCCTGGGTCCCTGCGCTGAGAAGCTCCTTGACTGGGGAAGATTGAAGACAGGGACTTTCCCCCAGAGCCTATATAGAGAGAAAGCATTCCCTGGAGCTGGCACCCTGAATTTGGACTTCTAGCCTCCCAAACTGTGAGAGAATAAATTTCTCTGTTAAAGCCATCCACTTGCGACATTTCTGTTATAGCAGCACTAGATAACTAAGATAGACAGATTTGTTCATTCTTCTGGCAGTCCATGGTGTAATTAATATTGTTTGCCAACACCATAAATCAAATCCTTCTTCAGGCTTCCTTACTCATTGTCCATCTTTTGTATGCATATAAGATGGTTGAAAACACCATGGCTTGGCTCAGGCTCACCTTAGTCCTTAAAGTGAACTCTTTGCTTTTCAACACTTTAAAGAGATCTTTTGCAGCAGATTTGCCCAAAGCAATGTGTCATTGATTTCTTGATTGCTGCTTCCATGGGTGTTGATTGTGGATCCAAGCAAATGAAATCCTGGGCTCTTCTATCTTTTCTCTGGTTATCATAAAGTTGCTTATTGGTCTAATTGTGAGGACTTCTGTTTTCTTTATGTTGAGGTACAATCCATACTGGCGACTGTAGCCTTTGATCGTCATCATTAAGTGCTTCAAGTACTCTTCACTCTCAATAAGCAAAGTTGTGTCACCTGGGTATCACAGGCTGTTGATTCTTCCTCCAATCTTGATGCCGTGTTCTTCTTCATGTATTCCAGCTTCTCAGGATATTTGCTCTGTTCAAATGACTGCCTCTTGGTCTGTGTACAGGTTCCATAGGAGCACAATTAAGGACTCTGGAATTCCTATTCTTCAAAATGTTATCTATTATTTGCTGTGATCCACACAGTTGAATGCCTTTGCATAGTCAATAAAACACAGGCAAACATCTTTCTGGTATTCTCTGCTTTCAGCCAAGATTCATCTGACATAATCAATTATATCCCCTTGTCCCAGGCCCTTTTCTGAATCGAACTTGAATTTCCAGCAGTTTCTCACAAATGTACTGCTGCAACAGTTTTTGAATCATCTTCATGTAGTATTAATGATATTGTTTGATAATTTTTTGCATTCCATTGGATCACTTATCTTTGGGATAGGAATAAATATGTATCTCTTCCACTTAGTTGGCCAGGTAGCAGTCTTCCAGATTTCTTGACATAGACGAAAGAGCTCTTCCAGTGTTGCATCCATTTGTTGAAACATCTCAATAGGTATTCAGTCAATTCCTTGAGCCTTGTTTCATTCCAAAAAACCAAACCAAACCAAACCCATTGCCTTTGAGTCGATTCCAATTTATCGCGACCCTATAGAACAGAGTAGAACTGCCCCACGGGATTTCCAAAGAGCAACTGGTGGATTCGAACTGCTGACCTTTTGGTTAGCAACCTTAGCACACCATAGCCCTCAACCACTGTGCCACTAGGGCTCCCCTTGTTTCATTAGGAGACCATATTTAAAATAATTCCTTTTCCCCTTCTTGAAATTGATGTTCTAGGGTCTTATGTCTAATTTAAAGGTGAGGAATATGGTTTAGTACTTAGAATTTCATTAGAACCAGAATTTCAAAAGAAACTGCCTAGAAAGATACTTTTAACTTACAACTGGAAGGAAGTGCATTGCAGTTAAAGCGTTAAAAGAAAGTCCATCTTGTGTTTGATTTCCTTCCTTCATTGACTTCATTTATTTCTTTTTATTAGCTCTCTTATTATCCCCTCTCCTCTTATGTCTGGAGGAGAATCCTAGCCCACATCCTTTCTCTCTTTTCCTTTATCCTTGTCTCGTCCTAAGCTGAGGCAGAGTCAGGTATCATCACTGAGATCTTCTCTTGTATTTAGGCCCTGCGCTCAACCAGCAGAAGTAGACCTGTTATCCGAGAGGCACTGGAAGCTACAATTCCTGTTTCATCCATGTGACTTACCCTTTATTGGGTTCCTGGGATGGGTTGACAGTAAGGGAAGAGAAATTTATTTATTTATTTATCAAAAATGTATTGACTGGCTTCAATGTGTAAGACATTATGTGGTATTTAGGATGTAAGTGGGAATGAAGTGGACTTAGCTGTGTGTGACTCTATGAGCTTCTCTCTGCCAAGGATGGCTTGGCATTGAACTTGCACTTCCATAGCAAGTGAAGGAAATGACATCCTCCTATGATTACCTTTTACTCATCCTCACAGAACTGTGTATAGATCTCAAAGTGAATCTTAATAAAAAATGTGTACAATTTCAGTAGCTCAGTAAAAAAATAGCACCACAATTGGAATTGACTGTGGTTATATATTTTTTTTTTTTTCTATATTAGATTGAGGAAACTCTGGTGGCATAACGGTTAAGTGCTATGGCTGCTAAACAAAAGGTTGGCAGTTTGAATCCACCAGGTGCTCCTTGGAAACCCTTTGGGGCAGTTCTACTCTGTCCTATACGGTCACTATGAGTTGGAATTGACTCGTTGGCAACTTTTTTTTTTTTTTTAGATTAAAGGAGCTCTGGTGGCACAGTGGTTAAGTGCTGGGCTGCTAACTGAAAGGTCAGCGGTT
The DNA here is from genome assembly GCF_030014295.1 of Loxodonta africana. Classification (NCBI taxonomy): domain Eukaryota; kingdom Metazoa; phylum Chordata; class Mammalia; order Proboscidea; family Elephantidae; genus Loxodonta; species Loxodonta africana. The sequence continues at coordinate 98,252,621 of NC_087351.1, forward strand.
TGGACCCACCAGCCAATCCACAGAAGAAAAGTGTGGTAGTCTGCTTCCATAAAAATTACAGCCTTAGAAACCCTATGGGTCAGTTCTACTTTGTCCTGTAGGGCTGCTATGAGTTGGAATTGACTCAGTGGCAACAGGTTTGGTATATTAGAACCAGACAAAGATATAAATAGTGAAAATTTTCTCTGCTTCTCAATCCTAACATTGAAACCAACTAGCCATGTGACACTAAACAAATTGCTTCACTTCTTTGTGCCCCATTTATTTCATCTATCAAATAAGTGAGAGACAGGGAGGATAGATTAAATCATCTCCATAATTCTTTCTGGATCTAGAATACTGAATTTTATAATGTTGTCCTATTTGAGATTTATTGATTTCATATGCTGAAAAAAGAAAAATCCCTTAAAAATTTGGAATTATTAACAGTTGGTTCACAGTAGGTGCTCAAATGTTTGCAGTACTAAAGATTGCTTTGGAAAAATCTAATTTCTCCCATTAGCTAGATATTTTGTTTTTACCACACTAGAGATGTCAGAGTAGCTCACTGAATTCTCACTGCCACGGGATTGTGTGCTATAGATATAAATTCTTTTGGATCTTAAATTGTGTTTGCTTATGCGCTAGTGAGAAAATATTGATACCCATTTTATTTTTAACTTGAATATTGCATAGGGGGTCTATACATAGCTAGTTGGAAATTCTAGGAATAGGTTTACCTTATTTAACAAATCTATTCTTTGATCTTTTTTTTTTGACGTTTTATTTAACGCCAGTAGAATTTGCCAACCTTTTCTTTGATCATGAGTCAGTTAGCATATTTTTTTAAGAATACTCTTCTAAAGCTTCATAGTACCTTTTTTTTTTTTTAATCTTTATATTTCTGAACCTCTTGCCAGTAGCTCAGTAGGATATCAAAACCCCTTTTGTTTCAAATCAGCTTCATTTTTCTTGTAGTGGGGCTTGGGTACTTTCCAGAACCATCAAACAGCAATCTTAGATGGACACCAACTTTTCTACCAGGATGCAATCATTGTGCTCAGTGATAGCTGTTGCTCTAAGTTCTTTAATTTACTTACTTAAGCATCACCCATTATAATAAATATTAAAGGGCCCTGGTGACACAATGGTTAAGTACTCCACTGCTAAACAAAAGATTGGTGGTTTGAGCCTACACAGCGGCTCCACAGAAGAAAGACCCGGCTATCTGTTCCCATAAAGATTAAAGCCTACAAAACCCTATGGGGCAGTTCTGTTCTAACACATGGGGTCACTATAAGTTGAAAAATGACTTGACAGCACACAACAACATCATACTAAATAATAATGATAATAAAAAGAAGACCTCAGTTATTCTCAAATGGGTATTTCATTTGCTCTGTGATATATGCCCTATCACTTCAAATCACCCCCGCTGCTACCACCTTGAACCAAGAACAATCATTTCTTACCTGGGTAACTACAATAGCCCCAACTATGCTTATTGTTTCTGCCCTTGTTTTCCTTCAGCCCATTCTCAACACAGCAGCTAAAATGATCTTGGTAAAGTCAGTACTGTGACTCCATTTCCTTACATAGGGAATGCTTCACTCGCCTAAGAGTTAACTCTCTAACATCAGCTCTTAGTTCTCTCCCTGTATTTATTCTTCTCTAATCTCCCTTGTTGTTCTTCAAGCATGCTATACATGCTAGTACCTCAGGGCCTTTGCACTTCCTGGTCCCTCTCTGCCTGAAATGCTTTTCCTCCAGATCTAGTACTCTCAGTTCCTTTAGGCCTTTATTCAAAAGTCACCTTCTCAGTAAGACCTTCCATGGATGTTGTATTCTATCCCTTCTCCCACCACTGATATTTCTTATCCCTCTCCCTCACTCAGTTCTTTATCCTTAGTTCTTATCAACACTTAATATCCTACAGATTTTACTAATTTATCTGGTTTAATGTCTGTCTCCCTCTGGTAGAATACAAACTCCACACGGGCAGGGATTTGTTTTTTTTGTTGTTGTTGTTCACCATTATATCTTAGTTCCTTGAATACCGAAAAACCGAAACCAAACCCATAACTGCTGAGTCAGTTCCAACCCATAGTGACCCTATAGGACAGAGCAGAACTGCCCCACAGGGTTTCCAAGGAGCGACAGGTGAATTCAAACTGCCAACCTTTTCGATAGGAACCCACTGCTTAACCACTGTGCCACTAAGACCCCAGTTCCTTGAATAGGAACTAGCAAATAGTCAGTGTTCAACAGATAATTGTTGATTCTTAAAAACGTATGAATTGTTTAGCATTTCAAAAATGACATGAAATAATATTATTCCAAATTTTTCTTCTTTACTCCGTTGTATTTCAAGCATCTGAAAGGTTAAGACAATGTCCTTTTTTTTTTTTTTATTTTTTGTACCTGTTTGCTTTGTCCTCAATGAATCTGAGTAAATACAACAATTCCCAGGCCTCAACATTCCAAGTTTTTACCACCCACATTGTTGCACATCGGTGTTCCAATTCTACCACCCAGGCAGTTAATAGTTGTTATGTTTGGAGTATTTTTATATAGGCCCCATGAACTAAATACATACAACTGAGAAGAAGATGGAAATTATCAAACCACACAAAAGCACCAAATTCTTAATATCTATCAAGACAAATTGGCTTTAAACTATTTGTGTGTTAATCATAAAGAAAAGAAATAATATTTCTAATCATGTATGAACTACTGGAAATATATCATCAAAGGCTAACTTGAAAATGCAAGGTATAATTTGGGGTTTAGTCATTTTCTTCCCAGTTCTGGGAAGGGAAACTCCATGTATTAGGGTACTTTACTTGGAAACAATAGAATGGGAACCTTGCAAGTTTAAGCAGAAAATAACTTTATTGAAAAGTTTCTAGTGTTGTTTATGGAATTATAGGAATATTTATAAGATTAGGACTTTGAAGGACAGGAAGCAGAGGGGCTTCAGGGATCTCACTGAGGAATTCATAAACAGTTCCTTTTGGGGAGTTGCCAAGAGTTACATTTCTCAGACTTGAATGTATGTAGAATTCACCTGGGGATATTGGTAAAATGCAGACTCTGATTCAGTGGATCTGGGGTGGGGACTAACCTTCTGCATTTTTAGCAACTCCTAGATGATGACACTGTTACTGGTTCATGGACCACGCTTTGCATAGCAAGTGCTAAGAAAATTAATCTTCCTGCCTTTTTTGGACTGACTCATAAATCCTTTCAGGTTTGCCATCATTGTCCTTCCTTCAAGGAAGGCTTCCCTGGTCCTACCCCTTACTTTCATACTAGGATGTCACATCTTCTTGGTGCTATCATACTCATCATGCATATTTAATTTATGAACACTAAGCTCTATGATAGGAAGACTTGCTCATTGCTGCTTTCTCATCTAGCATTGCATGGGCCATGGTAAGAGTTCGATAAACATTTGTAGATGTTCTGTCTAGTGTATACTTAACAACCCCCACCCTAACTTAAGGAATGGTTCTCAACCCTGGATGAATATTAGAATCATCTGTAGAGCTTTTATAAAATGTCCATGGTGGGTTCCACACCAGGCCAGCTAAATCAAGAACATGATTGGAAGGGTCCATGATTGGTAGTTTTAAAAGCTTCTTGAGTGTTTCCAGTGTTCACCGAAATTGTGATCAACTCACTTAAAAGCTCATTTAAGGAATGTCACATCTGTCAGATTCCCTTCCTCATCCTACATATTCCAGATATAGACGTTTATGAAGAAGAAAGTATTTTAAGTAATATAAACAAACCAATAGTTTTCATTAAGGCTACCGACACTCTGATCCATTTATCTTTTTGCTTTATTAAGATGCACCTCTGAGAAGCTGTGTGTCTTTCAAGATTAATTATGAAGATTAAATGAAAATAACTATATAAATGTTGCACAGTTCTTCAATAACTATTAGTTTTATTTCTCCCCTTCCATCCAAGCATTTTTAATAATTAAGCCATGCTGACAAGGTTCACTGGAAATGATTTATTTCATTGGTTGCCATCATAATTACTTACCTATTAGAACTTAGCTACACCGATCATTCTTATATGGAGTCCATGGATACTGCAAACAGTTAACATCTTGGCTACTAATTGAAAGGTTAATGGTTCAAATCCACCCAGAAATGCCTCAGAAGAAAGACCCAGTGATCCACTTTTGAAAGAGCAAAGTCATTGAAAATCCTCTGGAGCACAGTTCTCCTCTGACATACATGTGGTTCTTATAGTAATGTGGCTTACCTTTTCACAAAAAATCATGCAGAACCTTAATAGATCTGAAGTTCAGGATGGCAGAGAAGAGAAAGGATGCCCAGTATAAATTGGATCAATTCAACTGCAACTTTTTTTTTTAATCATTATTTTAAGATTCACCAAACTAAGAAAAAAAAAATTCAACAATCCTTATGTGCAGGAAAACAGGCACACTTTTGTTCTCTGACACGTGGCAAATGTGTAGGAACAACCCTGACACAGTTACTGGTGAGTTGACTCCAACTCATGGCGAGCCCATGTGTATCAGAGCAGCACTGTGCTCCGTAGGGTTTTCAATGACTGATTTTTCAAATGAAGATCACCAGGCCTTTCTCCCAAGGCAACTCTGGGTGGACTTGATCCTCCAACATTTAGCAGCTGAGTACATTAACTGTGTGCACCATTCAGGGGCTCCTGGTATGACATATTTATTGAAAAACATGAAGCCTTCGTATTTTAGTGAATTTAGAAGGAAAAATATTGCTAGATCTGCTCTCAAGTAGTTTCAGTCTAACTGAGAAGAAGTCAACACATGAATAGGTAACTAACACTGTGGACTGATTAAAAGGAAGAAAAAGTTATAGCAGCTCGTATAGAAGGCTGCACAAAAGAGCTAGTGTTTCAACTGATCTTTGTGGAGGGAGAAAAAGGGAGGATCCTTCAAAACAAAGGGAAGGATATGTAAAAAGGCACAGGATGGGACCGCATGAAGTGCACTAAAGACAATGTGAATAAGCTGACTTGGCTCAAGAAGCATAAATCACATGAATGCAAAGCTGAGTGAGGCTGGAGAGGTGGTTCGAGATCAGATGGCGAAGAGGACTGATTTCATTCTAGATTTAATGAGGTTCAGCAGGATAGTGAGTCACATGATGAGCATGCTATTCAAGAAAGAATTGTCTTCAACCCAAAAGTAACAGAAAAGATTTCACGTGGCGGGAAAATAAAAGAGAAAGTGAAGCTTTGTGGATCAGAACATTTTTTGGGTGAAATGACAGGCCAGCTCCTACCTGGTGACTTTCAGTCTCTACTGTCATGAGATTAATGTCAACGGAATCTGTCTTTTTCTGAGATGGGATGGGCGTCTCTTTTGTCTCTTTTATAGCTAGCTTGAAGGTGAGTCACGATTCTGAGTTTTATGTGTGGCTTAGTGAATAGGCTTCATGTTTCATAATCATATCTAATATTTTCATGGTAAGAAGGTTTCTTTTAGCATTTGTATATATATTATGATTTGGGACAAAATCAAAGAAGCTGAAACAAGGGAAAGGAGAAAGGAATTATACCCTTAATTATGCCTTAATGCCAAATAGATATGGCCCTAATTTTTAATTGATTGCTCCAATTAAAGTGTTTATTTTAACTACATCATGGTAGAAAATCAAGGGAAAAATAGGAATTAAGCCAAATTGTCCCACAAGATTATTTAAAAACCAAGATCTTGCACAATAAATTAGGGCTGCTCTATACACCAATGTCTTTCTTTCATAATTTCCTTTGCAATCCAAGACTACCCAAAATGATACCAGATTTGATATGGTGAAAATCACCCTCTGCTTATATAAGGTTAAAATCTTAGGCCAAAAGCTGTAATCTTAATGTTCTGGAGCTCTGTGTAAAAGAAAGAAAACCAGGGAAAAGTAGACTTCTCCTCTAGGCAATGTGATAAAGATTTAATTAAAAACCATGTGCCTATGAGGGAATTCTTGGTTTATAAGTATTAAACTCAAAAAAAAGTATTAGGCTGAAATAAAAGAGAACCTGAGTTGGAATCGATTTGGATGAAAGAATCTGTTGGGTCATTTTCCCTCCATACTTACCTATTTTCTTTGACACGTTCTTATATACGCCAAGATATAAGATGAAACTCGAAAACATGTAAGATAGAAATAAAAAAATAAAATCAGAAAAAATATATCTTTAAGGCTGCATTTATACACTGAAGTCAAGATCATTCCTAAACACCTAACATTCTATGACTCAAGGATATCTTTTGAGGACAGATATGTAGACACCAGTAGTAGTAATGAGTTTGCATAGCAAAGGAACGTGTAACTCCCCACTCAACTCTGATAAGATAAGAATGTAATTTTCCTTAACCTTTGAGAGATACATTATTCACCTTTAAAATTAAATACATACTGCTGGGTGCTTAGGTATTTGTAGACCCAAACAACCATAGTCGTAGCATTGTTTGAGGTAAAATTATAAGGAATAATACTTTATATGACTATATTATAGCTAATAATACACCCACTACTCACTTATCTACTATTTTGTTACCCAACATTTGGTATTTAAAACAAGAGTAAAAAATCTACTGTCTGACTATTTTGGTCATTAACAAAATCTGTCTGGCAGTAACAAATGTTGAGGTGTGAGGCAAGAGTAATGGCAGCTGTGATGGTTAAGGTTATGTGTCAGCTTGGCTGGGCCATGATTCTCAGTGGTTTGGCAGTTATGTAGTGATGTAATTTGGCAATTAAGTAATGATGTAATTTGGCAGTTATGTAATGATGTAGTCATCCTTCATTTTGTGATTTGATGTGGTCATCTTCCATTTTCACATAATGTTGATTTTCACATAATGACCTGGTCTTTGGAACCCGATCATATCAATAAGTGAGGAGTAGGTGTAGTATTTTCCACGTACTTAATATATAAGTCATAAATCATTATGTTAAGAGATATAAATGCATTAGCTTTAATATTTACTTTATAAATGGGAAAAATGAGACTTGCGAAATTAAGTGATTGACCAAGGACACACAGCTAGTAAGACATCACAGATCTGGCTGACTCCAAAATTCATATTTAATTTAGTTTATTACATATACTGCCTCTATCTGTCTACTAGAATGTCCACTCCATAAGGGATAGGAGCTACGTCTGGGTTTAAAAGACAAACAAACATTGAAGCCCCTGACCCCATCTAAGACCAATTATAATCTCTGGGATAAGGAGCACAAGTATTTTATTGTTTTAAAGCTCCTTAGAGAGTGATTGGGAGCCCCTGGGTGGTGCAAAGGGTTAACACTATTGGCTGCTGATTGAAAGGCTGGAAGCTTGGGTCCACCCAGAGACACTTCAGAAAAAGGCTTGGTGATCTATTTCTGAAATATCAGCCACTGAAAACGCTATGGAGCAAAGTTCTACTCTGACACGTATGGGGTTGTCATGAGTGAAGGTCAGTTTGATGGCAAAACGTTAACTGATTACATAGTGGTTATGTGAAGGCTAATTTCTCTCCTTCCTAATATTCTTGGAGGAACACCTCATGGTAATACTAAAGTATCAGATATCATTATCCCCATTTTTTTTTTAATAAGAAAAACAAAAGGTTAAGTCATTTATCTAAAGTCATGTATCAAGTAAGTGAAAGAGCCAGAATTTAAACTCAGTTTGTCCAGCTCCAAAGCCAATGCTTGTTTTACAGCCAATAAATTATGTTCTCTCAAAGGAAATTAGTGTGTTTCTGAATATTAATAATCCCCCTAAATTCTTTAAATGGCAAACATAAATATTATGAGTTTTTCTAAATTTCTGAAGTCTCAGTGGAAAAAGATCTATATACCAAGCATTATTGCAATTAACCTATTTATCAAGTAGAGTTATTATACATTGCATTTTTTTTCCTGAATATTCTACTTTTAAAATCTATTCTACAATTACATCAGCTCTACAGGAAAATCCTACAGGACCAAATAAAACTTTGTCCCTTTACAAAATAGGGGAATTATATTCTAGTTTTTTTTTTTTTTTCTTTTAATAGCCTATTGATCATTTACCAGTAAAAACTTCTCTTAATTTATTTTATCTTGTAAGGTACAAATCCTAGGCATTTAATAATTTATAGCTCAGAGGCTAGGGAGGTATTGGAATGCTAACTTCATGTCTGGGTCAAATAAAGTTTCTTTTCAAACAGGCAATATAAATTTCAGTTGTCCTGTTAGAGCCATTAAGAGAAAAGGATATGAATCAAGGTTATGAAGTTAAGTATTGCTTCCCATCATCCTCAAAAATGCAAGCTGAATCTCTTTGCCAAATGAAAAAAGACCATAGTCCAAGAAAGTGCAAAGCTACATCTTTGCCGACATGGTCCCTCCAATTTGTGGTGAGGGACCACTCTGTTCCTTACCAGAAACTTAATGACACCATGATTGGCAAGGGCCTTCTGATACGGAAGTGTAGACTTAATGAAGATAGTATAGCCAGGGGAATTCTGCGAGCAAGCTGAAAGGATGAAAGTTGATATTTCCTCGTGTTTCAACCTCCCCTAAGCCTGAAAGCCTGGACATGTGCAGCTTCTGGTGACATCCCCTCTTTCATTAACAACACAATTGTCTAGCAGTTCCAATTTCTTTGAGTACCTGGAGAGAGGTGTGAGATAAGAATGGTCTGTAATCCATGATTGTGGGCCCCTGAATTAATTATTCAAACTAATGATAGTAGTAACAACTACTTTAAGTTTGGCAGGAATCCTTGAGTTTTGCAAATGGTTAACATACTTGGCTGCTAACCAAAAGGTTGGTGGTTTGAGTCCAACCAGAGGCACCTTGGAAGAAAGTCCTGGCGATCTGCTTCCAAAAAGATCAGCCATTGAAAACCTTGTGGAGCACAGTTCCTCTCTGACACACCTGAGGTTGCCAGGAGTCGGAATCGACAGCAACTGGTAAACTGGTATGTTTGGCCCTGGCCTTAGTCTTTAAATATATTAATTCTGGAGGGTCACTAAGGTGTAAGTTCTTTGATGAAAGAGACTTTGTCTTCTTGTTCTCCTTTGTATCCACATGGAAAGTGTTCAATGAATATTTAATGATTAAAAAAAAAATGATTATGCCACATTTAATCTTTACCACACCATACCATCTAGGGATTATAAGGTTATACATTTTACAGGGTCATTATACATCACTCTGTATCCAGTGGACACACCTTTAAAGAGTGAGATTAGAGATTTAAACTCAGAATTCAGACTGCATGATCCCAAACAGGATATACAAAAAAACCAAAAAAAGAAGATAAGCCCTCTCCCAATTTGCCAGCCTAAAACTATCGACAAAACAGACAGTACTAATGTGAGTAGCACGCTTCTCTTTCTAAAAGGTCTGTTGTCTACAGAAGTAGCTGCTTCTCATCACAGAACATCAACACCCTTTGAATGGGTTCAAGATAATTAAGCTCACATTGTACCTGTCTGGGAATCGAGTCCATTGCAGGCTGGTTAAATAACCTTTTTATCTATAGCTTTCCATGGACAACCTGGGCTGGAGAGAATCAGGATTTGAAAAACTTCTCATCTGCACCAGAAGCAGATAAACCAGTAAGCAAGGTATGCACAGACTTCATTGTGTTTACTTACCCATCTGTAGTGCACAATTTCACACAGGTTTTTGTGCACTACAAAAAAACAGGTGAAATTGTGCACTACAGATCAGGAAGTAAACACAAGTAAACCTGTGTGAACTTTGCTTACTGGGTAGTCCGTTCGTGATGCCCAATTTAATAAAGCTATCATTGTAATTGTTTTGGGGCACCACGAACCGTGCCCATATAAGATGGTGAACTAATCGATAAACGTTACCTGTGTTCTGACTGCCATAGATAGTGATTTCCTCCTTTGGGTCTGGGAAAAGTAAGTGGAAAACCTTCTGGAAAGGATTCACCATTCTAGATGCCATTACGAACATTGATGATTCATGGGAGGAAGTCAAAATATCAACAGAAGAAGTTGATTCCAACCCTCTTAGATGACTATGAGGGATTCAAGATGTCATTGGAGGAAGTAACTGCAGGTGTAGTGGAAATAGAAGAGAACTAGAATTAGAAGTGGATCCTGAAGATGTAACTGACTTGGTGCAATCCCATGGTAAAACTTTAATGGGTGAGCCGTTGCTTCTTATGGATGAGAAAAGAAAATGGTTTCTTGAAATGAAATCTACTCCTGGTGAAGATGCTGTAAACATTGTAAAAATGACAACAATGGATTTAGAATATTATGTAAACTTAGTTGATAAAGTAACAGCAGAATTTGAGAGGATTGACTCCAATTTTGAAAGAAATTGTACTGTGGGTAAAATGCTATCAAACAGCGTCGCATATTACAGAGAAATCTTTCATGAAAGGAAGAGTGAATCAATGCAGCAAACTTCACTGTCGTGTTGTTTTAAGACATTGATACAGCTACTCCACCCTTCAGCAACCACCACCCTGTGCAGTCAGCAGCCACCAGTATCAGGGTAAGACCCTCCACCAGCAAAAAGATTACGACTTGCTGAAGGCTCAGATGATGGTTAGCATCTTTTAGCAATAAAGTATTTTTTAATTAAAGTACATATAGTGTTTCTTTAGATATAATACTATTTCATACTTACAAGACTACATAACATTTATATGCACTGGAAAACCAAAAAATTCATATGACTTGCTTTATTGTGATATTTGCTTTATTGTGGTGGTCTGGAACTTGACCCACAATATCTCCAAGGTATACCTTTTTTTCAATGAGACAGATTAGTTAACAGCTTGATAATAAAGGACCAGTGGAAAAAAGCAAACGTATGAATCTCTTTCAGGAAAAATCCTTTTCTGTATGTAATCAACAGGAAAAATTCTATTCTGTTTGACCATATTATATACAGCACATTAACTTCTAATAATGTAAAATTTGAAAATATAATATCGCTTCTAGATAAGATTTTTAAAAAAAACTAGTGCCAAATTTAGCACCTTATTAAAATAATGTATCAATAATATTTTAGAAAGTTTAAATTATATCCTTCCTTAAGTAGCTAAAATAGATTCTACCTACAAAAATGAATATGACCGTAATTATCCCAAATTTACTTACACATGTTAATCTGACAATGTTCCCCAAATTATTAAGAAAATTGTTTTGAATATAAATGGCAAGCCAGTTGCAATCAAGTCTATTCCAACTCATGGAGAGCCCATGTGTGTCAGCGTAGAACCGTGCTCCATAAGGTTTTCAATTGCTGGTATTTTGGAAGTAGATCGCCACGCCTTTTTTCCAAGGTGTTTCAGGGTGGGCTCAAACTTCCAGCCTTTTGGTTAGCAGCCAATAGTGTTAACTATTTGTACCACCCCGGGATTCAATTTTCAGTATAGCAGTCCAGTTAGGCTTAACTACTTGGATCTTAGTGCACTTGGAAAAATCAACAACAGCATCAAGATAAGTGGGATTAAAAAAAAAAAAAAGGTGATTAATACAGTGAAAACCATGCCTGAATGTCAAGAGATACTTTTTTGGAGAGAAGTGGTGGTTGTAAGGGGGAGAAAGAGGCCTGCAGAAGACACTGTGAAGTCTAACGTGAGACAAATGGAATAAATTAAGAGTTTAGCTGAATTGTTTTTATTGTTTGGACAAAAACAATGGATCAAAACCTAATGATCTCAAAGGTGATTCAGGTTGCATCTTTACTGTGCTTTAACAAAGGTCAATTGAGTGGGAAAATTTGTCAGACTAGTATTTGAGTGTGTGGAAAAAAAAAAAAAAAAAAACAATTTTCCCAGTGGTGATATTGTGTAGACCCAGCCTGAATCTCTCCCTGACGGGCAAAGCCACTTATCTGCATTTTGTGTGCTTTGCCCAGGAAGCTCTAGGGAAAACTGCATTGATCTCTTTGCCACTCAACCTTTTTACTTGTTCTTTCCCAGAAATGTTCTATTTTTTTTTTCTCTGTCTTTTTGTACAAATTTGTAAAGAAATGAACTGGTGAAAATTTCAGCTGAATGAAGTGGAAATATGGGGCATCTTTAACATAGGGAAAAGTGACTTTTTATCACAAAGTCTTTGCTAGGTTTTCCCCAGGGGAATGGTGAGACAAAAAAAGAATGTTGAGAGAGGTAGGCTAGGAACTTCTCATTGCTATCAAAAGCCGCTTAACTAAAAATGTATGTAAAGTCATGACTTGAAAATTAGTTAACCCAACTAAATTTGCCTTTAAGTATTGATGAAAAATGACTCTAAAATATATTAAAATACCAGCACACAACAAATAAGCGGGTACCTTTGACCTAAATGAAGATTCTCCAATATTAGACCATTTCCTTGCTCTCTCATTCACAAGATTCTAGTTTAACTATTGGCTTAGCATCATTCAGGGGTCAGCAAACTAAAGGCCTGTGGCCTGGCTGCTTGTTTTCATAAATAAAGTTTTATTTGAATACAACTATATCCACTTGTTTATATAATACCTATGGCTGCTTTCACACTATAATGTTACCAAGTGGAAACCCCAGGTTCTTGTTCGGCATGACCCGTATTGGATAGTAAATGAGAGACCAAGGTGGGACAAGAGGAGAGGCAACCTCATTTTCGTTGTACAAGGAAAAGGAGTCAGTCAGAGCTTCTGCTACCAAGACTGCCCACCAAGGGTGGGCAGGCAAGCTGCTCTTAAAGGGGTTTATAAATAGGGAGTTCATACGAGTTATGTCAGCAACATGCTTAATCATACTGCGCAGGTGCAGTGGGGTTTACATACAACCTCCAAGCAAAAACAGGATTCAAATGCAAAGCTAAGGGGTGGGAAGGGGCAGCAAAGGAAACAGGATTGTTCACTGTGGGGGGCTCTACCTCACTAATGGCAGAGATGACTACTTGTGACAGGAATCTAATGGCCTGCAAATTTACAGTAAGTTTACCTACTCCTGTTCTAGATGGTAGTCTTAGCAGAAAGAAACTATCTCAGTATGTTTAAAGGATCTGCACTTTAGATTCTGTGATTGAAAGAGTCATTGACAAGTTGTCCCAGTGGTTCCTCTACCAGCTTACTAGGCCTGTCTCACACACAAGTAACATCATCTCTCCTGAGCGCCCAGTACTTTCTCCTCCGTCTGCCTTTGTTTATGCCCCCCTCCGCCCCCCATTAGTAAAGCCATCCACTTCCCAAAATGCACAAAGTTCACTTTTACAAATTTCAGGTCCTCCATGAAGTCTTCTCTGATCCTTAGGGGCAGAATTAACTACTATCTTCCAATCACTACAAGGATTGTTAGAAGTAGTGTTATTGTTATAACACTAACTTAGCCCTTATCACATTGTATTGTGACCATCTATGCCTTGATCTCTTTTCATGAACTCCTTGGAGACAGAAACTCCACTGTTCTTATCTTTCATGGTGCTTAGCAAGGTACCTAGCTACCTACCATTTACTGGATACTCATTAAGTATTTGCTGAAGCCAGCTGAAAAATTCCCTAAGGCAATCTATAAAGGGTCCAATTGAAAGATACCTTAGATTTCTTAGAACCTGTTATCAGGAGAGATCAGTACCTATATAAGGACATCAAGATTCCTAAAGTAGAGGGTTATCAAAAAAGAGCAAGACCCTCAAGGAGATGGATTGACATAGTGGCTGCAACAATGGGCTCAAGCATAACAACGATCATGAAGAGTCAGGACCAGACAGTGTTGTACATAGGGCTGGAACTGACTCAAGGGCACCTAACAACAACGACATTCGCAATTTTATTATTTTCGCAGAATGTAGATTCCCCAGATGAATGGGACAAATGGCTGGTAAATTATGAGAGAAATTGAAGACATACAAAGGGGCCTGGTGCTTGAAAATGAGGAAGAGTAGGCTGGCTCAGGTTCTGAAGACTAGACTTTGCACTCGGATGTTCTACCTAGTTCTAACCCTGTTCATCCATTGATTCTCTTTTACCCACACCCACTCGCTCCCAACCACAATATTCCTTCTGGAATTATTGCCTGTCTTTCCTGCTTTCCCAAGTCCTAAATACCATACCAGGCTTACCTTAATTTTTTGTTCTTTCTTTCCCTACCACCCTCCCTCAGTTACATTACCCAACCCTGAACCCAAGCCTACCCTGAGATTCCTCATACAGACTTGACTCCACGTTTATTTTTAATTCTTGTCTTTTGACTTTTCTTAAATTCCATTTCTATTCGCTTTGATCTTCTAGGTAATTTTCCATGAATTATTGGGTAATTAGCATTAGGTGAATTGGGGTTTTCATTCCCCAAAAAATGGTAAGTTAAATTCCTTTGTTTACATTGAAGGCAATTCATTCCTTGAAACTCCCTTTAATTCTAACAAGTTATTTTCACTTTTAATTTTTGAAACCTTTTATTTTCTCAAAAATGGCTGTCGACTGAAATCAGCAGTCAGGCAATGATGATCTACTTTATGTTTATCTCCCTAGCCTGACTGCTTTGGACTAATTTATACCCCTTTGGGGGCCACTGTGTCTTCAATTCACTCCCAGAAGAGTCTGTGGATGACATGGTTTTCTGCTTACTAGGAGTTGGGGCCTGAAAACATTCGGCAAGTTTCCGAAACATTTCCTAAGCAGGTGTGTACCCTCCAGTCTCCTCTAACTAAAATTTCATCTTCATGGACACCTAGTTATATAACATAGAAGTAAAAGCAGATACTTTTTTTCTTAAAGTATTTTAAAAAATAATACAGATAATAACTCTTTCTTTTGCTATGAGGCTTTTATATTGCTCCTGCCAAAATCTACTAGACAAACACCCTTTGAGCTGGTATGCAATCACTTGTGTGCAGATGTGTGATTTTTGCCTTTCTTGTATTCTTTCCTACTTCTTCTGGATGGAGAACAACGACTTTACTTTCAGAAACCACCATCTTCATCCATGTGCTAGGAGATAGGCTCACCATTTCCCTCCCTGTCACCCCATCTCCTGGTGGGAATCAGAGCGGGTGACTTAGATACAGTCAATAAGAATACACAAAGATTGGTGCAAGGTGGTGCAAAGGTAAATGTGCTCAGTTGCTAACTGAAAATTTAGAGGTTCAAGTCCACTCGGAGATGTCTTGGAAGAAAGGTCTGGAAGAAAGGCTTGGCAATCTACTTCTGAAAAATCAGTCCTTGAAAACCCTATGGAGCCCAGCTCTGCTCTGACACGCATGGTGTCTCCATGAGTTAGAACTGACTCGAGGACTGCTTTAGCTGGGTCAGCCAGAGTCTTCGCTTAGTAGAACTATCACTAACGAGGCTCTCTTTCCTTTCTCACAGAGATAGTGAATACCAAGGACCACATCAACATGGAATGACCAATGGCTGTCTATTCTACTGTCATAGGGTGGGGCGGGGACTGCCTAAGAATGAAGCTTGCATCAAGGAAATTATAGGAGAGTCGAGAGAAGGAGAAAGGGAAGGGAAGGGACAAGAAGGAAAGGGAAAGAAAAAGCGGTGAGGTCCTGATGACATCATATGCACCTTTCAAGGAAGGAATGCCTGGAGCTGGTAGCATTCCTGGAGTTCTCACAGGAACTAGGAACAGGAGTCTGTCACTTCCATGTAAAAAAACTTTCAAGTGACTCTCCTGTTAATCCTGGGTGTCTTTTTAGGGCCTTTTAAGTAGGACCTGGAATTGTTTACATATAGTTAGTTTCTCTTAGCAAAGAACGAATTTGAGATAATAGAAGGAAATGGCCGTTATAAAATGAAAGGCCTAGTTAGTGGCTTAGCTAGTTATGAATGTGGCTCTGGGTTGATTAATAGGAAGCTATTCCAACACAATTTGATTTGACATCTTGCAGTCTGAAATATTTTTATGTAAACTTGTATGTGAAATTCTACCAAATACTCTTTCTAAAGTTTCCATGCTTTCTTCTGCTATGACCACTAGACCTGATTAAACTGAATAAATAATCAGGCACATATGACAGGCTTTGTTTTGATAACTACTGTTGTTTATTTTTCAGGCTTTTGCTGCATCCATATGTTCATGTATTTTTGGTGCTTAAAAAGCAGAAATAAAAAAAGTATTAATCTCAGACTTTCCAGAAAGACATTATAATGTATGTATATGGAAACCCTGGTGGCATAGTGGTTAAGTGCTACAGCTATTAACCAAGAGGTTGGCAGTTCGAATCCGCCAGGCGCTCCTTGGAAGCTCTACAGGGCAGTTCTACTCTGTCCTATAGGGTCGCTCTGAGTCGGAATCGACTCAACGGCAGTGGGTTTTGGTATGAGTGTTTTATTTAACAGCAAATACAGTGTTTTTCTATCTTCTACTAGCCCTTGAGTTGGTTGTATTTGTCAAAAAAATGTGGATGCTCAGTGAAGACATTCTAAATGATCATTTCTATTTGATATAAAGTAAAAATAGCCTTATTCAGAGCTCAACTACAGAGCAAACTAAATGCTAAAAAATTATTTTCAACAAATAATCAAAAGACATGGCTAAAGACATATATAAAAGGACTCTCACTGCAACATTTGTGATAAAAAATGTTTTAATTTTGGTAACAGCCATAATTACAAAAATTAATATTCTACAGCAGTTTTAAGATGGATTTTAAAGTAATTAACTCAATGAGAAGAGTACTCAGTACATGGTTAAAATTTTCAGAAGTCAAGTTAAGCATTAAATATGTAGTATGATTCTAATTTCATAAAGCCAAGTTTATACAAGGCAATTAGAGGAGAATGCGTAGGATAGTGAAATTATGGACAATTTTTATTTAGTTCTTTATACTTTTCTATGCTCTTCACATCATAGACTGTGAATATGTGTTGTTTTATAATCAGAAGAAAAAAAAAATCTTAAAAATAACACCCAGCACTGACAAGGGTACGATGAAACAAGAAGCACTATATTGTTGGTCTCATTACAAATCAGTTTACCATTTTAGAACAGCTATTTCCTTGAAACAAGCTCATAATATTTTGATTAGTAAGATGAAGCCAATAATCCTGAAAAAAAAAAGGAAAAATCTAAATACCAAAGGAATGTTCTTCACAGAGCCATTTGTTATTATAAAAATCCAAAAGTAGCGTAAGGATGTAACCCTTGGAACACCCATTCCGTGGTATAGTAAGAGAATTTAAAGATATTTAAACGATAACCAAGACAAGATCATTACATAAAAAATTCTTATGCTATAACATTAGATGAAAAAAGAAAGAACATAAAATTATATATCTATATATGCAATTACATCTATGTTATTAACCAGCCCAAAGGTGAAAAATCCAAAAATCTATTCTGTTTAAAAAATAAAAACAAACTGGTTGCCCTTGAGTCTATTCCAACTCCTAGTGACCCTATAGGACAGAGTAGAACTGCCCCATAGAGTTTCCAAGGAGCACCTGGCGGATTTGAACTGCCAATCTCTTGGTTAGCAGTCCTAGCACTTAACCATTACACCACCAGGATTTCCATCACAAAAAAAAAAAAGAAAAAGACCAAACACGGGGCTATGAAGTTAATAGAAACAAATTTTCCCTGATTTTTGACATAAGCTATTTTTAAACACATAAAAAGGGTTCGGATTTCCTAAGTATCTTTTAGATAAAATATGTTTTTCAAATGGTTTGTCTTCCTATGAGGGAGGGTAGAATGTTTAAAAAAAATAATAATGGTATGTAGACAGGTACTGAAAGTTCAAAACTGGGTTTAGGAGGTTCAGTGTACATTTAATATTATGTAGACATCTTAAGAAACGTCTTCTATATTATATGGGCAAATATTTAAGAAAGGCAATATCTTTTTGTGAAACCTATATCTTGTAAAAATTAATTTTTATTAACAGCAAGGAGTGGTAAGTATGTAACTTCGACTTCTTTAGAGACAGAATATTAGGCTTATATTAATCAGGGCTCTTTTATTTACAGACTCTAAACCAAGCAAGTATTACAGACTTAATCCCACTGGGAACCTCTGACAATGTAGGCCCAGTGCCTACATTGTCCAAATATGTCCAGCAAATACATACTTGCTTAATGAACAAATGAATGAAACATTGAATGAATCAATCAATCAGTCAATCAGCCGTTGAGTCAATCAAACCATGAGTCAGCATTTCATGAGTAAATCAATGAGTGACCTGATTAAGGACAGAAATTTATTTATGGGCTTAATTTTCATACATGTTACTTTATTCTGAATTCAGTCATCCATTTCCATGCCTGAGTTCACAGGACAAACTGCAACATCACTGATACTGATGGGGTTTCCACGAGGAACCAGGGAAAAAAAGATTAACGGGCGAAGACAGGGATTACACTAAATGCTGCTAAACGTCACCTCGGGCACGGTAGCTGCCCTGGTATCCCTTAGCGAGACAGAATTCTCTTTGCTCTTCACTTACTGAAATCACTTTTCAGAATAGCTGATATCCTAATGATAAGAGAGAGCAGAGGGCATGAAAATTGAATATCCTATTCTTTTTGGCTCTGTATGTTAGACATCTGCTGAAAATAAAATTGATTTAATTACCAAGTTCAAACCAGAACATAAGAGATTAGCAATCACTGGGTTCAGGAGAAGTTAAATGACCAACTCGTGAGAAGAAAAACAACAGTTTAGATCAGGTACTAACTTGGTTTCATTGGCTCTCAATCCAGAGTTCTAATAGGAGATTAATACTTAACGTGTAATTCAGTTAATGATTATATACATTAGTGGTTTTTCAACCACTTCTGTGCAGCAGAAAAATTTCCGTACCTCCATCACATCAAACCTCCAGATAATCAGATTTAGGTGGTCTGATACTCACATTAGTTGGAGCGAGGCATGGTTTGTTTTTTTTTTTTTTGTTTCCTAAGTGATTCTAGTGTGCAGCCAGGGCTAAGAACCACGAAGAAAGTTGGTGACAAGGCTGAAAAAAAAGTCTTTTTCAAAAGCTTTACTCCAAAGAATCAAATAATCAATCACACTCTACTATGTCCTGCTTGTGTATTCAAAAGGCAACTACAAATTCTAAACTTAATGTATTTCCAACAGGGCTCCAGCAGCAGGAGGCCTCATCAAAATGGATGATGATTGAGAATAATACAAACACTTTTCACAGAAGCTGATAACCAAATGACTTACATTTCTGAATTCTCTTGGCCGAATCCATTTTAGTGCACTTTGTTATGACATTGACATTTAGCCAAAGGACTCCATCTAAACAGTGAAGTTGCCCTTAATCGTTTTTTGAATTATCAAAGTTTGTTGATCCTGTTACGATATGTATCTTATTTGCACTTCAGTTAAATGTGAAACGATTGCACATTAACCCACTTAACAACTTCCTGCCTATTAACAATATGGAAGGCTTAATTTAACGTTAGTTTGTTCAAGAGCCCAGAGATGTCAAGGTGAGGCTGCCGAAGGTTCTAATCTCTTTTCATAAGCCACAGTTGAATTAGAATGGCACATTGGTGTATCATCTCTTCACAGTTTATTCTTTTCCAATCAGTTTGCCGTTTCTCCTTGTTAACTCTGACAGAGGCGAAGTAGAAATGCCAAAAGCTGTTGAATAAATGTAGCATTCACTCCTATGTATTTCAGCTGCAGACAACAAAATCCAATTGGTTTTCTTGGGTTATGTTGCTGTTCATTTTATAGCCCTTAATTGGAACTGACGTTGTTTTTTATCTGCAAAGTTCTGGTATAAAGTAAATGCTCATTTTTAAAAAGAGAGGGGGAAACCCACTTGCATTTAATCATTCTAAACAAGCTCTTTAGATAATTTGTTCAGGAATTTCTCTAATTAAAGCTTGCCCTCCAGGTAATGCGGTGATCAGATCTACCAGCGGGTATAAATTAGGGACATTATGCAATTAGCACTAAGACCACAAATGGAAGTAACAGCTGGGTGGCTGTGAGAGAAGAAAATAAACAGCTCCTAGGTGGCTCCTTAATATTACGGAAAAGGTCTTCTGTAAGAAAGTGCTGCGGGCCTGGTTCCTTCTCTCAGGAAAGGGGGTATTTTTCTCTGAGTTCACTCCAAAAGATTACATTTGAATATGTTGAAAAAGTTTACTAACAGAGAAGAATTCTTAGCTTCAACTCAGAAGTGAATATTGGCTTCTATTAATTTGAAACTTCCTGAATATTTTTCAAACTAATTTCACCTTGATACAAAAAGTCAGGAGATGAAGCCAAAGATATTTCAATATTAATATAGCGCTCCTTTAGAAAAATTAAAATAGGCAAAACATATAGCTTTTTATTTTTTATTTTGGTAGGAACCCTGGTGGCACAGTGGTTAAAGCACTCAGCTACTGACCAAAGGTTAGTGGGAGAAAAAATGGCAATCTGCTTCCGTAAAGATTATGGCCTTGGAAACCCTATGGGGCGTTCTATTCTGTCCTATAGAGTAGCCATGAGTTGGAATAAACTTGATGGCAACGAATATGGGTTTTGGTTGTTTTTTTTGTTTGTTGGTTTTATAGGAGTCAATGATAACGCTTCATGATTCTCTGCTTGAACCCCTGTTTGAAAGCTCATTCATATAAAAGTACACATTTGGAATTTTATCTTGAAATGTCTGTCTAAAAGGATTTCCTCCCGGGTTGTGTCTTATTCATTTTCCCTTCTTGTTCTATCGTAATACCTTAGTTCTCTAAATTCAGCTCATCTATCACTTTGAGTAGCCCTTTTTTTTTTTTTTTTAACCCTTTTCTGAGTTAGATGTTGGTACTTCTGATCGAGTATTTCCCTTCTGACCTCTAACATCACAGCAGTTATTCACATGTACTGGAAGAGGTGGACTCCTTGGGTGGCCCAAACAGTAAACCCTCCACTATAAACCAAAAGGTTGGCAGTTCAAACACACCCAGAGGTACCTTGGAAGACAGTCCTGGCAGTCTGCTTCCAAAAGATCACAGCCTTGAAAATCCTATGGAGCACAGTTCTACTCTGTACACTTGGGGTCACCATGAGTCAGAATGGACTGGAAGGCAACTAACAACAACAGTCTACAAGAAGTAAGTCCATTTGCCTGATGACACATTACATACACACCGCAGCAGGGTATGGCTGTGAACTGTTCTGTGATTTGTTGAGCTTCTCGGATTTGAGGGAAAATATGGAAATAGGGTCAGAATGTCCCTTCCCACATTGCCCAAGTGGAATGTTTTCACACTAATAAAATGGGGCACTCCGTGTGAGGAGTCCAGTGAAACATACTAGGTCTGAAAGAAAATAAGAAGCAATTAGAAAAATTAAAAAGCTCAAGTTTTAATCTTTCTGAAAAGGATAAAATAGTTAATTTGCTGTCATTTTTACTTACCAGGTATTCCCTTTTGGTAACATTTCAACCTCAAATAGTGTTGAAATCTCAACAGGGGACAGACTTCTGAGCCATTTTTTAATTACAACTCATTTGACAAGCCCTGTTTCAACATGGCGCATCCTCTCTCATTGCTCTCATGGAAAGGCCATCTATATGAACAGGAGCTCTGGCTAATCAGCCTAGATGAGATTAGCCCTTAAGGGGCATTAAGATCTAACTGCTCAAGTGCAGTTAACAAGTCAAAATGTTCTTTAGAGCCTCTGCAGGGGAACTGACTCACTACAGCAACATCCAGTTTTGGGGTTCCTGATCTAGGCCTCCTTCAAATGCCGTGTACCGGTTCTGTTAAGTCAGCAGGACAATGACATTAGTTTAGGTTTGTCAACAGCTACTCTATCGACATTTTGGGCTAGATGATTCCTTGTCATGGGGGCTGTACCACGCAGTACATGGAGGGATGTTTAACATTCTGGTCCTCTATGCACTAGATGCCAGTAGCACTCCCCATGTCTGACAACTGAAATATCTCCAGATATTGCCAAACGTCCCCCAGAGAGTGGGGGCAAAGTCACCCTAGTTGAGAACCACTGCATTAGGCAAGCCACACATAACTCGCTGTGGACCAGAATATTTTAAACCCTAAGTTTCTCTGAGCCAGAGCCCTTGAGCAGCAAACCTCAGTGACCTGGGACTGAGCTCATAATATGGCCTAAATCCTTTAATCAAGGATATGCATTCACATGATGGAGCTTCTGGTCAGTCACAAATGCTGAAAGGATTTTATTTTTGTAGAGACCCGAAGTATCATCATAATAGGTTTTATTAAGTTGCAAGACAGATTACAGCCTTGTTCTTTGACGGAGCTAGTCTGCTTTCAACACATTTACAAAAGTCCTTCTTCAGAAATCCCTTAAAGAGGACCACACTGGAAAACATGTCAATTGACTCCTAGGAACCCTAATTTTTAGAGTCAGCGCGGATGAGTTTGGTGCCTTCGAGGAGTGGAAATTAGGAAATGAATCAAAACAATTAGAATTGTTTTTAATTTATTTAAAACACTCATTTTATATCATTCTGATTTGGAATTTTTGTGAATTTGAGGGATTTTGTGACTGAACATAAAACAGTACAGATGCAACAAAATGAAATAAGGATCATGAACCAGGACCTGTCCCATATGTTCAGCGTGATTGCTGGTCACTACATCTTTCTGAAGGAGCCCTGGCGGCACAACAGTTAAGAGTTCAGCTGCTAACTGAAAGGTCAGCAGTTTGGCTGTGTGGGAGAAAAGACTTGGCTAACCCTAGATTACAGCCTAGGAAACCTTATGGGCAGTCTCCTCTGTCTATAGGGTCGCCATAAGTCAGAATCCACACAACGGCACCGAACAACAGCAACAAGTCTCTCTGGGCTTCAGTTTCCTCAGTTGTCAATTAAAAGATTAGAATGGAGGAATGTTTTCCAAAGTTCTTGTTCTGTTAGCATAATTTATTGAAGAGGGCAGAGGCCTTATGCTCTGATTTAGTCATAAAAGCTTTACCTGGATTAGATTCGTATCTTGAGTTTCAATATCTGGTATTGTCACAGTTAGGGTTCTTTGAAGCAGATGTGAAATGGAGTTTGGGATGTGAGATGTTTATTAGGAATCAATACCTGTGAAGGGATGGGGGGAGGCAGGACTGGATAGATGAAGAAGCTGGACTGCAAATGCAGGCCTGACAAAGCCACCAACACCCAAGACGACCAAGAAACCAGGGGTAGAACTCTGAACTAAGTATTCATATCAGAGTACTTCATGTCACCTGGCATGGCTGGGACTTTGTCCTATACCATGTTCAAGTACCAGATGATGCTGCCCCAAGAGGTATGAATTTGGGATGAGCAAGGCTGCTCCCTGGAGGTAAAGGCAGACCCTCAAATAGCTGACATCTGAACCTTCTGCTGACTACATTCCCTGCAGCTGGGGATTCAGACCATTCATCTCCACATCCTCCACTGTCATGGACTGAATTATGACCCCCCAAAAAATGTGTGTATCAATTGGGCTGGACCATGATTCCCAGTATTATGTGATTTTCCTGTGTTGTAAATCCTGTCTCTATGATGTTAATAAGGGAGGATGGGTAGGAGTTGTGTTAGTGAGGCAGGACTCAACCTACAAGATTGGATTGTGTCTTGAGGCAATCTCTTGAGATGTGAAAGAGAGAAGCGAGCAAAGAGACAGGGGGACCTCACATCACCAAGAAAGCAGTGCCAAGAGCAGAGCGCATCCTTTGGGCCCTGTGTCCCTACACAGAGAAGCTCCTAGTCTGGGGGAAGATAGATGAGAAGGCCAACAGAGACATAAAGCCTTCCCCTGGAGCTGACACCCTGAATCTGGACAGAGTAGACCTGCCCCACAGGGTTTCCAAGGCTGTAATCTTCACAGAAGCAAACTGCCACATCTTTCTCCCGTGGAGCAGTTAGTGGGTTCAAACCACCAATCTTACCATGAAGAAACAAATTTCTCCTTGTTGAAGCCATCCACTTGTGGTATTTCTGTAATAGCAGCACTAGGTGACTAAGGCAACCACTAACATTGGTTAGACAATGGGGTCTACAGTTTTAAATCAGGAAAACAGTATATTTGAGATTCATTTCTGTGTTGATATTTAATGAATCACAAAATCGAAATAACCAGAAGTTACAGAAAAATAGACCTGTGGTCCTGCTGCATCCGTATTCTCAGCAGCACCCATACTTGTCCTGGAAATCTATCGCCATCATATTCCGATTCATTAATTCATCAGAGCTTCGTAGAGCTTATACTATAACAATAATAATACTTAACACTTATTGGATAATTGCTATTTTCCAGGCATGAACTGACTCGTTTAATTTCTAAAGCCTATGGAACAGGTGCTATTATCATCCCTATTTTACACGTGAAGAAACCGAGTCACAAAAATATTAAGTAATTTATCCAAGCTCATATATCTGGTAATAGTTCAAAGCCAGGAATATGAACACAAATGATCTTTGTGGAAAACACTCGATCTTAACCATTCCACTACAAAAGGGCTCGATTGGTTGCCAGCCACCTAAGCACAGTGTTACCATACCACCTGATAAGAACAGTAATAAGGTCCACTTCTCATGGCAGCTGTAAGGATGAGAGATAATGAATGCAAAGCCAAGTGCTCCATGCCTGGCACATTTGGACAGTAAAAGCAATCATATACTAATTAATAGTGTGCAGTGATGTTAGGAAAAGTAATATTCTAAGTGTCAATGGGTGGAGGTTCACAGAGAAAAAAAATAATAAAATGGGCCTTGTCCGTTGAACAGAAGATTACATAAGTAAAATGGAGAAGAGGGTTAAAAAAAAAAAAAAAAAAAGCTGTTATTGAGTCGATTCAAACTCACACAGACACTGTAGGACAGAGTAGAACTGCCCCATAGGGTTTCCAAGGAGTGGCTGGTGGATTCCAACTGCCAAACTTTTGGTTAGCGGCTGTAGCCCTTAACCACTCTGCCACCAGGGTTTCCAGATTAGAATAACCAGAGCCTGATAAATGACGTTGTATGAAACGGACCTGGACTACTACAGCGATTTAGAGAAGGAAACAGTATTTGAATTGCAATAGTCACAGACAATTTAAAGCTGTTGGTGGGATTTAAGCTATTACCCTCAAATCAATTCCAGCTTATGGTGACCCCATGAAAGCAGAGTAGAACTGCACGACATTGGGTTTTCAATGGCTGTGATCTTTTGGAAGTAGATTGCTGGAACTTTCTTCTGAGGTGACTCTGAGTGGATTTGAACAATCTTTTGGTTAGTAGCCAAGCATTTAAGCCTTTAAATGGGATTTGAGCTAGGAAACCCTACCTGTCCCCATAAATGTATATAGATGGGGCTGAGTAGGGACTTAACAGAGCCTGTGATGGTTAAGGCTATGTGTTAACATGGCCAGGCCATGAATCTCAGTGGTTAGGCAGTTAAGACGTAGTTTGGCAGTTATGTAATGATGTAATCAACCCCATGATGAGAATTGCTATGAGCAGCTAATCAGCTGAGAGGCAGTTTCCTTGGGGATGTGGCCTGCCTCCAGTATATAAATGGATGTTCCAGCAATGCTTTCACTCTGGATCCTGCATCTGGCTCATCATTATCTGACTTCCAGTTCTTGGGACTTCAACTAGCATCTTACTTGCCAATCATGGGATTCCTTGGCGGCCTGTGAGCCAGAGACCTACCATCTGACTTGCTGATTTTGAGTTTGTCAGCCCCTGCAGCTACATGAGTCACGAGAACCTCTAGCCTGATACCTGATCCACAAACGTGGAACTTGCCAGCCTCTACAACCACATGAGCTCTTTCCTTGAGCTAAATCTCTCTCTCTCTCTCTTTCCATACATATATGTATGTATATACACTTCACTGGTTTTGCCTCTCCAGAGAACCCAGACTAAGACAGAGCCTTTGGATCTTGATATGAAATGTTGATGGTTCAGGCCCCAGATTAGCTTGAATAGCCTCAATATATTATCTACCACAACCATTCAACCCACAGCCCCCCAAAAACACAGCCACAGAACACACACATACATACACACCCTTGGGAGCTAGTACCAGAAACTGAAAATTAGATTGTGTTAAACCTGTTGACCCACTGCTGTCAAGTCAATTCCAACTCATAGTGACCCTGTAGCACAGAGTAGGACTGCCCCATAGGGTTTCCGAGGAGCACCTGGGTGGATTAAAATGCCGACCTTTTGGTTAGTAGTCATTGTTCTTAACCACTACACTACCAGGGTTTATCCCATAGTGGCAAGTCGTTTAAGTTAAGGTCACTTAACTCAAATCCAATCAGGATTGTTTTTAAATGTAAATTAGACAGTGAAAAGTTTAAACGGTGTGGGTTTCTTGTTGTTAGTTTCTTTTTTTTTCAGTGTTTTGTTTTTTGGGTTTAGGGTTTTTTTGTTTTTGTTTTTTGAAAAGTTGTTTTCATTTTTTGTGTGTGTTTATTTTGCTTTCTTTCCAATGGAGTCTTTTATACACTTCATCTGATTTTTTCATTTAAAGCTGGAATTGAAAAATTGCTAATGTAAGGAGATAAAAGAGGTAGGTAGGCAAACTAATAAATAAAATAATTTCTTGGCCTTCTCAAATAATCCTAAAACCCCAAATCTGTTTCTCTATTAGCTTTTCTCATATAGGCCCGAAATCATACCCCAATATCTCAAATATTTTGGTATAAAGAATGTTAGGAAATCCATATACAAGATACTCATAACGAACAAAATATAACTAAATGCTCAAATGTGTGCAAAGATGAAGATAGAAAAATTATAATCCAGAGCTTGGATCATGATGACCAATCCCTCATTTACTAACACTGTCTATAAAACCAGCAGGATTAAAAGCTTTCAGACCTTTTCTAGATAGCTTCTTGCCAGGCAATACCATTCACAGAGTTCCTAGTCTTTAAAAGATTTCCCTTCCCCTGCTAATTCAACTCCAGATACCAGATAGCATGTAGGAGATATAAAGATGGTGTGATGGAGTTAAGATACAAAGGCTGTGTGTGGGAACATGATACACTGGTTACAATGAAATTCCACTAAAATGAAAACATTTGGATTTCCACACAGACCTCACACTAATAGGATTTAAATAGCCGTTTCATCCTCTTCCCCAAATGGATCTACTTAGAAAATTGCTGAAATAAGTAACAATTGACACAAATGAATATATTTAAGTCCATGAATTGAGCAACTCAAAGGCTAAATAAGAACATAAGCAAAAAGTAAATACTCAACTCTGGTTAATTTCAAGATATTACTAAATCATTTCAAATTTTTTCTTGACATTCAAATACTTAAAAATTGTGGTTTTGTAAGGAAACAGCTGATGTCAGAGTCTGAGTTCCTGATGCCTACTCAAATGTCTCAAAGGCATCTCAAAGTCAGCATGTCCAAAGTGAATCATTCTTCTCCCAACCTGGTCCACGTCCATCTTGGAGAAGGTACCACCATGTATCATCCCGTTACTCAAGCCAGAAACCTTGGAGCCCACCTTGACAACTCTTCTCCTTCATACCCCTGCCAGTGGGCAATCCATCATCACTCTCTGTCAAGTTTATCTCCAAAAAAATGCCATACTTAAGAAAAAGCAGACTCTCCATCTGTTCAAATCCTCCCACTACCCTCAAGAGCAGTGTAACCTCAGCAAAGTGGTCAACCTGTCACTGACTCAGTTTCCTCCTTGATAAAATGGGGATTATAAAAGCATAGTAGCAACTTCACATGCCATAGCAGGGATTCGCTTCAAAGGGGAGCACATATGTCAAAACCACTTTTGAAATCCCCTTAAGTCAACAATAAAATATATGTTTTTGTATATACTCTGTGACATCAATAAGTCTTGCAAATAAATTCAGAGCAGCACTTTTGTCTTGAGAGTTAGTACAGCCAACTCACTTTGCTATTACAGAGCATATCCCAGCCCCCAAATGCACAGGTTAGTTTGGGTTTAATGGGTCATTTTGAACAACATAGTAACTCTATGAACAACAGTATCAAATCAGTAGGCAAGTGCTTGAACTATGGGATGTGTAGGACAACTGATGGTAACACAAATGTATGAGTACTCAGACTGTGTTCCAGTGGAAGCCAACCACTTTTGTTTCCTTTGTCTCCATGCTCTCCTCAGCACCATGTCAGTAGGCAGGGGCATGGGCCTGAGTGATGAAGGAATGAACACATCTATGCAGTACTTATGTTGCTTTGCCTCCAGGTAACATGGGTACCCAGGCAGGTCAGCTATGCAACGATGGGTTCAGATATGCCAGTGTGCAGTTCAAGGGCAGGGATTAGCCTGCAGGGCATAAATTTTTCTTGAACTCAGACCCAGTTCTATTTTCATGTGCAATCAGTAAAACGGTGGAATGGGGAATGTGGTCGAAAGGAATACTTAGAGTTAAATATGCATAAATTACATTCGAGTAAGGTATGATACTACTATATCACCTCTTCGGAGTTTCTAGAAGACTAAATGAGATAATACTCCTGAGGTATTTATTTAGAAGAGTATCTGGTTTTGATAAGCACTTCATAAATTCTTGAAATTTATTTTCTTTCTTATTCATTTATTGTTAGTGGGAAGTACAAAAATTTTATTACAAGATGTACTTCAACCTGCTTGAATTTCCAAGAACCAGGAATGGTGATGGGGAAGGAAGTGTCATTCAGTCCAGCCAGGTGAAAAGAGGGAAGGAACTGGATTGTCTGATTAATTCACTGCACCATGTTTTTCTGTCTCTGCCAAATGACATCACTGCTGAATGCAAGTCCTGCACAGACGATATTCATTCCCGGCACAGCGTGATAGACTTGTTTGCCCGGATCCCTGCATAGTCCCTGGTAATACCCAACACTAGGTGTTCCAAGATTATAGGAATCTTTAGTTGTTGTTGGTAGCCATCCTTTTGGCTCTGATTCATAGCTACCAATGTATAACAGAATGAAATGTTCCCCAGTCTCGTGCTATCTCCATGATCTTTGACATGTTTGGGCCTGTTGTTGAGGCCGTTGTGTTATTTCACCTCATTGAGGATTTTCGTTGTTTTCACTGACCCTCTAATTTACCAATTATGATGCCGTTCTCTAGTGATTGGTCTTTCCTGATGACATATCCAAAGTAAGCAAGTGGAAGTCTCACCATCCTCACTTCAAAGGAGTATTCTGGTTGTATTTCTTCTAAGACTGATTTGTTCGTTCTTCCGGCAGTCCACAGTATATTCAATATTCTTTGCCAAATATTCTTGCACAAAATGAAGACAACTTGAACCACTTACTGACGAAGGTAAAAGAAAATCCTTGCAACTGGACCAATAAATAAAATCATGATGAATGAAGAAGAAATGTAAATTGTCAAGGATTTCATTCTGCTTGGGTCAACAATAAGCGCCCATAGAGGCAAGAGTCAAGAAATAAAACAACATATTGCACCAGGCAACTATGATGTAAAATACCCTTTTAAAATTTCTAAAAAACAAAAAAGTCGCCTTGATGAGGAAGGTATCCCTGACCCAAGCCATAGTCTTTTCAACAACCTCATATGAATACAAAGCTGGACGATGAAAAAAGAACACAGAAGAACTGATGCACTTGAATTGGGGTGCTGGTGAAGAACAGGCATCATAATGTACATTAAATATGCTCAGCCATTTTTCCCCCCACTTAGACACTATGCTGAACCCAGAAGTCCTTCAAGCTCCAGTCATATCTAGTGCCAAATTATTCCTCCTAAAATAATTAACTGTTCAGGTAGTACGCCTTGGTTACCAGTCCAGTCTTCTCCTCTCTAATGAGCAATTTTTCTCTGAGGACATTCTTGTCAATGACCCTTAATTAGTACTGTCCCAGTCCAACTAACACAGGTTTACTATCTGTAGTCAATTGCCAAGATAGGTGCAATAATACTTTCCATACTTGTGTGTATGCCCTTTGCAATATGCTTTTGCCAGTTTCCCTTCAAGAGACAGAATCTATTTCTCCTCCCTTTGAATTTGAGCTGGCCCTGTGACATGTTTTAACCAATTAGTGGTAATAATGCTACGTATCTTCTGAGAAAAGCCCTCAGGAGGTTTTGCATCTTCCATTTTGAGAATGTTGCTGTTTGGTCTACTATGTGAAGAAGCCTGGGCTTGCATCCATGGAGACAAGAGACCATGTGGAGAAAAAGGCCCCAAAAACAGCCAGCCACAAACTCCAATCGTGAATGAGGCTATTTTGACCATCCAGTCATAGTCAAGGGAGTGATTTCAGGTGAGATCAACAGAAGAGCCATCCTCCTAATCCCAATCCAAATGATTAACAGAGAATTGTGAGCAAATGGAGTGGTGGTTGTTTTATGCCATCAATTTTTGAGTTGCCTTTGTTATACAGCAACAGATAACTAATGCATTATCTTCAAATCCTGGGACGGAAAAGTTGAGATCTCTATTCCTTTCCTTCAAAACACTCCTTGTGTTCCTTGTTAAAATTAGTTCTCTTATTTCAAGCGTTCTTGAGGAAGGATAACATTCTTTCCCAAGTCACAACCACTCTGTTAGACACTTCTTCATGGAAAATATTGCATTCTAGAATCTATCATTCTATGTATCTGTCTATCTGTCTATGTACGTATGCATCTATCTATCTACCTACCTACCTATCAATTTATCATTTATCTATCTACAAATCAATCATCTCTCTATCATCTACTTAACGAAGACTATGCATGTGACGCTTTGTTTTTAGGAGACTGCCTCCCACTGTGAAGAAGGAAGTGATACACTTAATTACATTATTTTAAAAAATGCTTTTTACTATCCATCATACATCATATGACTGAATCATAATTTATCAATCGTTATCCTATTGTTGAATATTATGTTTCTGAAATCTTACTACTATAGTTCTTTCATGTATAAATCTTTGTGGACATTTTTGACCATTCTTCAATATAGCATTTCTAGAAATAAAATTACTGACTTAGAGGGCAAGAATATCTTTTTAAGCTGTTGGTAACTGCTTCAAATTGCTTTCCAGATAGGCCATAAGAATAAATATCGCTATTGGAAGAATAAAATAGTACCTGTGTCATCAATTGCAATTATCGGTTATTAACTTTAAAAAAAATTGCTGAATATTTGACAATAAAAATGGTATTTTTATTGTTACTAGCACTTTGTTTAGTTGAATAAAATTTTTTGAAAATTTTTCCTTGTAAGTACTTGATTCTATTGTTTTCCTGTTTGTAGATTGCCTCTATAAGTACTTGTTTTTTCATATTTATTTTTCAGGGTTCTTGATATTTTAAGGATAGTTATATGAAATATTTCTCAGTACTATCTTTCACATGTGAAAAATAACTGTAATTTATATTTTTGTAAGAAAAATATTGTTAAATAAATATTTATTGGATTGAAGAGCCCATATAACCCCATTATTTCTTCCTTTTTTTTCTTTCCATCACCCACCAAAATAAATATATGATAGTGCTTCCTAGAGCTGACCTCAACTTGAAATTTCCTTAGAAAATTTACTTAATTAACTTAGTTGTAATCTGGTTTGTACTAATAAAGGGCTGCAAGCCTGGTTTACCAAACAAACAAAAAATACTCATGAAAAGCAAATATATATATATATATATCAGAAGCATTTACTCTTGAGGTTGATTAAGGCAGTTAGGTTTCGTCTAAGTAAGGATGTTTCCAAGCCCATTTTTTGTTGTTGTTGTAGTTTTTGAATTGAAAGGCATGCCATACAAGCAACTGCTAATGCTCTCTATTGGATTTAGAATAATAAACTTTTGGTTTGAGGCATAGCTTTATTGGACTCACTGAAAAGAGATTTTAAGTAGAAGGGTCTCATAACACCAACCAAAATGGTTCAGTGTGCTTCCTATAAAACTCATCTTGTGTACAACCATTTATTTTTGCAAATTCCCTTCTGGAATCCAGACTATACTTTCCACAAGAAAAAATTAATCTGGTGTTCCTGACCCACAAAATAGTTGGCTTCAGAATTTGAGGAATGAGAGTAGCTGGGAAGTGGTTCTTTTGTGGCTGTAATTCTCATTCCCTTTCCTAGGCCAATCTACTCACCCTTCAACTTTTCCATGTGAGACATCCATGTGAATGTGTAAACATATCTTAAATATTATTTCTTCTTAAACTAACAAAAGTTTTTGGAATGACTCTCGTTTTTCCTTCGGAAAAAAATGATTTCAAGAGGGTAGAAGGTATTATAAGATTTGTGGTGAATGCTTTTGTTGTCATTTTGGAATTCTCATTGCCATGGAAAGCACAACCACAACACTGTTGAAGGCTATTCGCTTAAAGAAGATCAATGATAAATTACTCCAAGGCCCTATGGAATAACCAGCATTTGCAGCCCTTTTAAATAGGGTAACATTTTCATACTGGCACTCTACTCTGCAAAAACTGGATTTGGTGTCATGGCATGATGGAAATTGTCTGACCTTCTATGTCAGGTCTCCTACCAGAGCATAAGCCTAGAACTTCTCATAGAAGAGAGTTTTGCTGACATTTTTAAGGGTATGAATTAGTACTTGTAGAGTTGCCCCACAAGTGAATTAATCAATCTAAAATATGGCATTCTCTTTCAAATCATGTATAGCGTTGTTGCCTTGATTAAATTTTTCAAGTCATAAGATTTATTAATTTTGAAATTGTTTTGTGAATGCATCCTGACTAATGTGGATTCTTCCCATCACCTGCTATTCATTGAAAAAACAACTGGCTTGGAAATGACTCTGTGTTCCAAGACAAGCCCTGATTTTACTGCTGCATGATTGGAGCTCTTCAGGATATGAAATATGATGTTTAAAGCACAAGGAGAACATCTAGGAAAAAAAAAAAAGAGTTAAAGATAAATATGGGGGTAATGAAAAAACGGAGCCACCTCCCTCAAAGGAGTATATAATGAGATGAATTCTTGTGAATGTATATTAAAAATTAAAAAACTAAGTCTTGAGGAAATCCACTTGCTTAATCTGAGTGTTAAATTAAGGAGATCCTAAAGTAGAAATTTCTAGGTATTTGTTTCTATGATTTTGATTGCTCCTTTTATCAATATTGCTTAAAATACCACAAGGCTTGTTTTCTTTGTATTAGATCTTCCCAGGATTAAAAGGAAATAAGCTGACTTATAAATACTAAAAAGTATTATAATTTATTATTTTATATCCTTAGAAATAATTGATACTGAAGACCTAAGCTATGAAAAAAAAAAAAGCTATGACACCTGTTTTATTTCCATTATCTCAAAGAAATTTTTTTTTTTTTAGCTAGCTAGCATTAGAAAACATCAACATATCTGCAACATTTGACTCTCTAGACTATATTCTGAAAAACAACTATAATCCCTCCAAATATTTTTATATAAATCAACTAATGGACATTTTGTTTCCTACAGAATATTTAAATAATCCTCTGCATAAGTAAATTAATTGTTATCAAATTCACTCCCATCCAAGTAACTTATGTCTAGTTATCAAGTCACCCAAAGACCCTGGAAAGATAAGTGAGATAACTGGACTATCGCCACTCTCTACAGAAGATTCTGGACAGCCAGCATATGGTGCTTTATCCTGATAGCACATTGTATTGAGCTGAGAAAGTCTCAAATGAACACAGAAAGACAACCATCTCTCTCACAGCTTCACCAAATTGAAGTACAAATTAAGGTTACACATCTTTAATACTCCTATTAAATGATTCTGGCTTGTATCACTGTTTGGTTTCCACTCACCCACTCTCCACCACGCATACTAACAACTCTGGGGAGCTTCATCAGCCAAGAGGTCAGTCCTGGTTAATATAAATTTACAGAGAATAAACCAGAAAACCTGTTCTGACCACTTCATGGCCATCTGCTACTGCACTTGCTCTGTTGGCTCATTATGTTGCTGTTGAAACAGTAAGTCCCATTAACAAAGTGTTGCTCCAGCTACCATGATGTTCATGTGTGTACGTGTGTATGCTTGCATGTGTGTATATAGGAAACTACAAACATTTCAGGCATGTGCATTGGCAAGTGGTAGAAAATAAGGCACAGAAGGGATTAGATTGTTGGTGACCTTGTTCGCTAAGCAAAGGAGCTTGGTTGGGCTTTGTATTTTAGTCAAAAGAGAGTTTCATGCGATGAAACGAAAATTAATTTAAGCTTATGTAGTTCTCTGATTCAATACGAAACAGGGATTTGCAGAGAGAAGATTAGAAATACAGATATTAGTAGGAGTATTCTGCAGATACAATAAGGCTATGAACCAAGGCGACTTTAATAGGGAAGGGGAAGAAGAGAAAGTTATAAATATCTTTTTATAATCTAAAATTTCATAATGATTAAAGAAGTCTAGATTTAATTCACATATACGAATTTAAGTACCCTCTCTTTTAAGAAACAATAATATTTTGTCTAGGATTTATAATAAATAGACCCTTGGTTATCATACTATATTTGAAATCTAACTATGATTTAAGTCTCTAAGTCAACAAACAACTTCTCACGATCATTCTCAAACTCCCTAGTCTTGGCTGGATCTGCCATTGTGCCATTCATATCAAACTTTGTTTTATCAGTTGAAACTTCACTTTATAACGAAGATGATCAATATTTTTTGTTGAAGTTAAAGAAGTTAAATTACATGAATAAAATAACTGGGTTATTTGAAGTCAAAGAGGTCACTTTGCCAACATTTTAGAGTGGCACAAATTTTGTTTTCTTTACACCATTGTAAAATTGGGAGGAAGGGGTATGTCCTCATTATTGCCCAGTGCATCATCTAATATGGACACTCGTTCAGTCAACCCAGGTTATTCCAAAGATTACGGTAATCAAGGTCATATAAACTTCCAAGGATCATTAAACTTATCATTGATTCTTTTGAGTGAATCTAAAGATACTCTATTAGTCCATCAGGTCATGATGTTTGAACAACGTATTAGTTCCTGCATTATTGGCTGGCTAGAGGGTTGAAAGGGAATGGAGATGGCTTTTTGAGTAGTATAACGTAAGCAGTCTTTACCAAGAAGCTGTCTCAGCACCAATATTTTGAGAGTTTTGAATGAAAGGACTAAATTTTTACACTCTGTATGAACAGAATACTCAGATAAAAAAAAAAAGATACAGCACACTAAATTCATGCTCAGCTCAAGCTTGGTCATCTGCCTTGTATGCCTTCAGGTACATAGCCTCTTCATAATTTAGCTCCTCTGAACTGAAATCTTGTCCATTGCCTCACACCCAATCTTGTCTCCTTATAAAAAAGAAAGAAAAGAAAAAAAAAATTCCCAAAATAAAATCTGCATAGTATCTCCTCAGGATTATACTGGGAAATATAATAAAAGTATATTGTGAAGTCAAAGTGCTGAGGTAAAAGAAAATAAATATAAACAATCAAATGGAATGACAATAATTGGCTGCAGGTTTTCCCTGCCCCCCTCACTTTTTAAAAATGTGACTATGATTTTAACTGACTTTAAATGCTTCTTTCTCTTAGAAAATTATTTTGAAAGCTGTTTTTTTTTTAATTTTTTTTTTTTTTAATTAATGCAGTATTGCAAGGGGAAGATTATGTTTAAACAGATACAACTGTTTGTTGGGTGAAATGATTAACAAGCCTTGGGAATATAAATTGTCAAGTAATAAGAACTTGTCCACTCCTAATGGTGTGTGGGCTTTGCTTTCTGACACTGAGAATCCTGCAATTACAGATAGTCACTTAATAACAATGAGAATCCATTCACATGCTCCTATTTCCAAAAAGGTAAACCCAGTGTGCAGGAAAAGCATTTGCTTATAGCATTTTAAATTAAATTTACTAAGAAGTTGTAATATGATTTCCCTCAAGTTCCTTTAAATTAATACTTAATATTCTGTACTTGGAGTTAAAATTTGGTTGTAACATGGGGTTATGAAAAGATAATAGGAAAAACAGAAATATCATGTTCGGTAATCATCTTGACACTTGCCTTCTCTGAGCATGAGTTTCACAAAACCATCAAGTTGACTGCTAGTCAGTTGGGGGAAGACGGTATGTATTGCATCCATGCTGATATATGGCTCACATATGGCTTGAAAGCACCAACTCTTTTGACATGTGACCGATTGAATGATCCAGCAATATGAAAAATAGCTTTAAAGGAACGAGTCCCTTTGGTGATCATCTGGAAAACAGTGCAGACTTATTCAGCTCACAGTTGGTCTGGAAGTAAGGATACCGATGGGCACATTTCCCCAGATCATACGTTCCCATTTGCTGCTTGAACATATTAAGTTGGAGGCAACTTTTCATCCTGCGAACGTTTAGTATAAAAGTATTTCATTAAAATGCTAACTTCCTGGTATTTTCATAATGCTCTTATGCTGAGAATAATGCTAGGCCTACCTGATATATTTCAACACATGTTAACCTAAGTATTGATTTCATTTTATGTTTCAAGGTAAGGTAAAGTAGGATCGAGATTATTCATGTACTAAAAGGAAACTCATCACCAGCTATTACATGTAAGAAACACATGGCAGTGTGAAAGAGCATTGTAGATTCTCCTCCGTGTATCTAGATGAAACAGGAAGGAAGCATGAGACACGCATAAGAAATGAATGATAATTTTATTCTTCTTATGACCAAGGGAACCCTGGTGGTGTAGTGCTTAAGTGCTATGGCTGCTAACCAAAAGGTCAGCAGTTCAAATCCACCAGGCACTCCTTGGAAACTCTATGTGGCCAGTTCTACTCTGTCCTATAGGGTAGCTAAGAGTTGGAATCAACTCGACAGCAACAGGTTTCGTTTTTGGGTTTTTATGACCAAAAATTTCAGCCTGGTGGTCCATATTCTGATTGTAATCTCTCATCAGATACTTGTCCCAGAGAATCTTTATAAGAGTTTTTATCGTGTTGTTATCATTTGGTTTGGGGTAGTTTAAATTTGTAATGTATCTTACATACTGGGTATTATGTCCTTTAGCCCACAAAAGTTGAATTTACCTCCATATTACTAAAAGTTGACACAACCTTATAACATAGGAAACACTTACTAAATATGTTTCCATTGTGTTGTTTTGGAATGAAAAAATGAAACATAGTTATCTGTATAAGAATAAATCTCTCCTATTAGATATAAATATTATCACGCTTTTATAAAATGAACTCTTCTTTCTTAGAATGAGTATGTGAAAGTCGTGTGCGTGTGTGTGTGTGTTGAAACAGGAATAGAAGGGGAATCATTTTCACACTCAATAAATAAATCTTTGATTAATTAATAAATACTTTTTCCTCCTCCATGGCCCTGGTGGCACAGTGGTTAAAGCGTTTGGGTGCTAATCTAAAGGTCAGTGGTTGGAGCCCACCAGCCATTCCATGGGAATAAGATGTGGCAGTCAGCTTCCATAAAGATTACAGTCTTAGAAACCCTCTGGGGCAGTTCTGCTTTTTCCTATAGGGTTGCTATGAATTGGAATTGACTCCATGACAGTGGATGGGTTTTCATCTTCTGTCCCTTTACTTTACCCTCCTATCCTTTTCTACTATCTTTATTTGAATTCATTTTCCTGAAAAGAGTCAGCTAAAATGGAAATTTGAGCAGAAATATGTGAATGCTCTGAGAAATAACGTTCTGTCTCACACACAAATGTGTAACACACGGAACACTAGATCTGGGCAAAGCTTAGAGAACATTTCTCTGGCTCACTCTCTTCACAGGAGATTACCTATAAAGGGCCTTAGTTGGGGGAGTGGGTTTTAGAGTCAAACACACCTGGATTTAAATCTCCACACACCTGCTACTTTCTAATTTTGTAATCTTAACCAAACCCAAACC
Organism: Loxodonta africana; assembly: GCF_030014295.1. Taxonomy (NCBI): domain Eukaryota; kingdom Metazoa; phylum Chordata; class Mammalia; order Proboscidea; family Elephantidae; genus Loxodonta; species Loxodonta africana. The sequence goes on from NC_087351.1 coordinate 98,290,288, forward strand.
CAAACCCAAACCTGTTGCCATCTAGTTAACTCTTTTTCATAGTGACCATATAGGACAGAGTAAGACTGCCCCATAGGGCTTCCAAGGCTGTAATCTTTACAGACACAGACTGCCACAACTTTCTCCTGCAAAACAGCTGGTGGGTTCGAACCTCTCACCTTCCAGTTAGCAGCCAAGTGCTTAGCCACTGTGTCACTTGGGCTTCTTTTGTGATCTTAGGCATTCTATTTACCCCTTTAAATCTCAGTTTCCTCATCTATGAAGTTGCCATAATAATACTAATTTATAGTTTATAGCTTCCAGTATCACAACAACACTCAAGCCACCACAGTACAAGAAACTGACAGATGATGGATGGTGAAAAGTGGTATTTTCTTTGCTTGTCTTTCGTTCTTTATTTCTTCCTTCCTACCTCCTTCCTTCTTTCCTGCTTTCTTCCTCCTTCCTTCCTCCCTCCCTCCATCCCTTCCTTCCTTTCCTCCCTTCTTCCTTCCTTCCTTTCTCCCTTCCTTCCTTCCTTCCTTTCTCCCTCCCTCCCTCCCTCCCTCCCTCCCTCCCTTCCTTCCTTCCTTTTTCTCTTCTTTCCTTCCTTCCTTCCTTGCTTGCTTGCTTGCTTTCTCTCTTTCTCTCTCTCTCTCTTTCTTTCTTTCTTCCTTTCTCTCTTTCCTTTTTCCATTTCTTCCAAGTACTTTTCTGCTGTAGTCAAAATGAGGTTTCCAGATGAAGGCCTTCAGTTTGGACATTAGTAGATTTTGTCCTCCCCTCCACCTTCATCTAATTTGAGTACCTCTTATCTCTGGATTATCAAATAGTGGTGGTTGGCGGTGGGGTATAGGAATTTGTAGAGTAATATTTGAAAATTTGTAATGTGTAGTCACAATTTGAGACACGGGAGAAAAACAAAAATATTATTTTCACTTATAATAAACTATATAAGAAAATGGAAATAGTGGCATAGTGGTTAAGAGCTACGGCTGCTAACCAAAAGGTTGGCAGTTCAAGTCCACGAGGCACTCCTTGGAAACCCTATGGGGTAGTTCTACTCTGTCCTATAGGGTTGCTATGAGTCAGAATTGACTCGACGGCAATGGGTTTTGGGGTTATATAATACTGAAAAAGTGGTTGGGAAACTGCATTTGAAATCCCACAGTAAATACCTTAATAGTGAAATTAAACTAAAGTCTGAATACAAAATCCAGATTTTTTTGTTATTGTTAACAACTTTTTGTTTTTATGTAATGTTTTATTAAAAAAAAAGCAAAACGATCATTTTTGTCCATTTTTACATTTCAAAAGCACTTCTATAAATATATGTCATTTGACCCTCACAATGAAGCAGTCCTATGGCTCAGGTGTCACCCTGGTTCTTTTCTTTTTTTAACAAGATGGTAAAACTGAGGTTTAGACTATTTAACTGACAGCCATGGTCACATAATTAAGAGTTGTAGAGTCAGAGCTCCAAATCCTGTGTCCTTGCTGTGAAAACTCTCCCATTCTTCATCTTGCGTTTTAGTGCTGATTAGGTGGCTTCTTCTCAAAAGGTCAATATGCCACTGAAAGGGTGCTGCCTTCACTTCTCATACTCGCTTTCATCAGTTGTGTAATACTTTACTCGAGAACCACTTTCCTTTTGGAACTTGTGGGAGATGAAAGCAAGTCCCCAAATATGTAAATTATGGTTCTAAGAATCATTACCCTTGCCGATTTAATAAGAATCATACTCACTTGGCTGTTGTTTTGCTTCATTTTGTCCCCCACCGGTTACCAACAGAGATGGCATAGCAGAAGGCTACGCAAGGCATATTTTAATTTTAAAACTGTATTTGAGGATACAGTCTCCAGCATAGGTCTATCTGAGATATCATTTTTTTTAACATAGAACCTCTGTAAATGTCTCTGGGCATGAAATGTGGGCAGATTTTATTAACGTTTGTCGGGAGGTTTTACAATAGTATAGAGTGTGCCTCAAGAAGTATAGAAAGTCTGCAACATAATGTAATGGTAAGCTCTGGACGTTCTCTTCGGAGTTTTCTTGTAAAAGGAATGTTCCTTGCTGGAAAACTGTTCCAAACAGATGTTTGTAACTCTAGCATTGGTATTGCTCAGGGAAAAAGCATGGCAGGACTTTGAACATTCCTTGGAGGGTGGCTTATCCAGGAGTCTTGACTTTCTGTGCAATGTATATGCTCATGTTACAATGAGATTTGATGGTGCTATAAGTTTTAGCATTACTCATGGGGTCCCTAAGCTAGTGTTCAATGTATCAAACTGTCTCCCTGGAAAGTACAATGTGGGTTCTACATTTTTTTTAATATTTTCTTTTTAAATAGAAAAACAATGCAATTATGAGAATAAGGAAAACCATAAAATGTGAAAAGGATATGCAGAAATATCCACCATTTCCAAAATATGATATACAACTGTATCAACAAATGTGCACATATATATTCAAAATAAATATTAAAAAGAGCTATACACAGATCTTGCTTAGCTTGAATGGACAATAAATATGAAAAATGAAAGAAGGCTTAAAGAGAACAAATTATTAAAAATGCTAACTATTATTCTCTACTTATGGAAAGAGCTTCTTATGATATTGTATTACTCTCTAGGATAAAAAATTCTGACTTGAATACATGTGAAGTCGGAGTTGTGGACAGGAAACAACTATGCAGCTATTGATTATATTTTTTGAAAAATATGTGGGTAATTGTTGATTCCAGAGGATTTAGTAAAGGTCACATTTAAACAGAAAGACACTGTAAATTGAAAACACACTGCCCTGTGCCTACACAGTAAATGTAGATGACACCAGCTTAAATTGCAAGGGAGTAGAGGAAGAAGAGGAAGAGTCCCAAACCCCTTGGCAGAAGCTATGAGGGCTACTCAGAATTTCTTCTATGGCCATTTAGACAGGTCTGGATGAGTGATAAGAATTTCCATCAAATACAGATACAGAGGAGCCAGCTGGGGGGGAGGGGTGTGGTGGGGGAGAAGCGGACACACAGGAGCTCATATTTTGTGATTGCTGAGAATTCTATAGATTGGCTTGCTCTGCTCCAATATGACTTTCATTTCCCCTGCCTTTCTTTACAAAGAAGGGAGGACAGCTTAAAGCCAACCTTCCCAGGTTCTTTGAGAATTTCCATTTTGCCTCCTTAGGTAAGCACCAGCTCCTTTGTTTTCTTATAGCGTAGATTAGGGTTTTGATGGCTGGACCTACGGTAGCAATCATGCAACCATGAAGAAATCACAGAGGCCTTCACTCTGACTCATAGAGCCAGTGAACCAAGGCCGGCCACTGCTTACCTCAGCCTTCATCCCGTGGAGCAAACTGCAAACTACTTTGCATTTAAGCCACTAAATAAGTGCTCCATTCCCACAATCAAATATAACCACTGATACAATACTGAGAACAGACTTTTTAAAAAGAAAGAAAGAGAAAGAACAAGGAAGGAAAAAATAGCATTCCATTTGTGATGTATCATGCAAAGTATGTGATAAATATTGTCTCATGAATCCTCATATAACCCCATGGAAGCAGGTACTGTTTCCATTCCATTTTATCAATGAATTAAATGAAGCTCAATGAGGTTAAGATTCTTGCCCACATTACACACATACCTGCTTTATCTGATTCCAATGTCCATGTGCTTAACTTTGTCCATATTGCTTTTGAATTAAATAGAAGAAGCACAAAGGTAGTTTCCGAATATGAAAGGAGAGGCCAGATTATAGGGCTCAAAAGGAAAACAGTTTGGCACAGTATCTCTAAGCTCAGTGAGCAAGAGAATATTCACCAAGTTGCAATGCCCAAAGGAACTTTCTACAGTGAGGAAAATAAGCTGTGTCTATCTTTTCCAATATGGGAAACAAGCGCTAGGCACATGTTTACTTCCAATGTGGTTAGTGTGACTGAGAAACTGAATTTTTTAATTGATTTTATTTAAATTCAAATTTAAATAGCTCCATGTAGTTCATGGCTACCATATTGGACAGCACGGACAATAAGCACAGCAATAAGACTCTAGGAAGAGGTAGTGTGGGGCTTGAGTTTGATTAACATCAGATCCTGAAAGAATATATCTCAAAATATAAACCATTAGGCTTTTTAGGATAGTGCCAGGAATTGGGTTGTGGGGTGGTTAGTGTAGGGAAAGAAGATGTTTTAGGCATGTTTCTGGTATCATTGACAGCAAAGAAAATTCTCAGTCCTTTCTTATCAGGGTCTTTGCTCCATGTATTTCTTGTTTTTCACGTATTTATGTCTCTCTCATATTAAAAATAAGAAAAAGTGCCAATAAAAATAACAAAAATACTCCCTTAACATTCCATCTGCCTCCGGCAAGAGTTTTATCTCTTCCCTTCCCCATGTTGCCAAGCTTCTTGAGAGTTAGAACCATCTAACAAGTATTTTGGAGTCCCTGGGTAGTACAAATGGTTAAGACACTTGGCTGCTAACTGAAAGGTTGGAGGTTTGAGTACACCCAGAGTCATCTTGGAAGAAAGGGCTGGTGATCTACTTCTAAAAAATCGCCTTTGAAAACCCTATGGAGCACAGTTCTATTCTGACACTCAAGGGATCGCCATAAGTCAAAATCAACTCAACAGCAACTGGTTTGATAATGTTTCGCATCCATGTCCTTTGTTCATTTTTAGCCCACTCATCTGGGTCATCTTGCTGGAGAGAGTCTTGGCCTACTGAAAATATCAGTGTTGACAAATCCAAAGACACTCCTCGGTTTTAATCTTACTTAAACTGTGTGTGAGCATTTACCCATGTTAAACACTCTCAGAATACCTTTTCTCCATTGACTTCCATGACACAATTTTCTCCAGGCCTTTTATGCGTCCTTTCTGACTCTTTGTTTTATACATTTTTTGCCAGCTCATTCTTCTACTTTTAAATGTTAATGTTTTCCAGGGTTCTCTTCTTAATGGCCTTGTTTTCTCTCACCACAAATATTTCATGATGCCTCTCATTCATTAGAATAATCTAGCAGTACTAATAGTTATTGGCCACTTACCATGTGTTACCCTCTAAGTCAAATATCAATGTATTCAATCTTCCCCACAATGATACAAGATAGATATTACTATTGCCCTATGTTATAGGTGAGAACACTTGATCAGATATTACAGATGAGAAAACCAAGGTTCTGAGGTTGAATAATTTGCCTAAGCTTAAACACATGGTAAGCTATGAAGACAAAACTTGAACTCAGGGAATGGAACTCTAAGCTCCATTCTTTCACCAGTTATATTATGCCACTTAGCAGATGAATTCGGTTATTACACACCCCTCCCTTCTACAGCTATTTTGTAAGCACATAGTCTGGCCCATGCATATGCATGATGAGTACACAATAATCCAGCAAAAACCCCTCTTGAGAGCTCCATTCTGTTAACTGTCTGGATGGATAGTTCAATATTTCCTCAAATAAAACAGGGACAAAATGAAACATGTTCTCTCCCAGCCCAACATTGTCCTTCCTATAGCAGAAAATGAGCATCACAGCTACCTCAGAACTCAGATCAGAATCCATGTGGTCACCCTTAACTTTCTTTTGACACCTCACATGGTCTTTTCCTATGCATCCCCCTGTTTCTTGCCATAGTTAAAAGCTATATCATTTCTCAGTAGAATTATTATCTATTAACCTCCTATCTGGTGAAATTGTCTTAAGTTCAGCCAATTCTCCTGTCCAGCACCCCCCACCACACACACACACACAAACACACACAGCTCAGTCTTAAACTGTTGCTAGACTCTCATTTCTCAAATGTGAAACTGATCAGCTCTTTTTTTTTTTTTATTTCAAAATTCTTTAACTACTTCCCATTTCACAATTTTAAAAATTTCCAAACTCTTTAGCAAGGCAGGAGAACTCCTTTACAATTGGTACTTGCTTAGAGCTGTCTAGCCCTTTGTCCTGCCCCGTAACTGGCCTCCTTTAGCTGCTACTTTTAGCCCCCAAAAGAACTGCGTTGTTTCAGTCTCCCCCATCTTTATATTTATTGTCCCTTCTGCTAGAAGGCACTTTTCCTCTATTGCATGCCATCGTTGCCTCACCCAAGAACTACTAGAACTTTCTCCTCTGTTTCCCTCTCACCTTGTGTTTAAAATATTTACCTATTTAGTTTCCATTGTACAGCTTTGCTTTTCCCCACTTGGAGTCTCTCTCTGGGTGGTACAAATGATTAATGTGCTCAACTGCTAACCAAAAGGCTGGAGGTTTGAGTCCATCCAAAGGTGCCTTGGAAAAAAATGCCTAGAAATCTACTTTCAATAAGTTGGCCATCGAATACCCCATGGAGCACAGTGATACTCTGACACACATGAGGTCACCATAAGCCAGAATCAGCTCAATGGCAACTAGTTTTTATCCCCACTTACCCTTTAGGAAAGCCTGGTGGCTCGGTGGTTAAGGGCTATGTCTGCTAACCAAAAGTTCAGCAGTTCCAATCCACCAGGCACTCCTAGGAAACTACGCAGTAGTTCTACTCTGTCCTATAGGGTAGATGTAAGTCAGAATCTACTCGACCGCAATGGGTTTACCCTTGAAGGGTGAGACCATATAGCATTTTTTCCCATTCATGCATTGTGTTGTTTGGCCTGCAACGGATTCTCAGGAAATAACTGATGAAAGTTTGAGTGAATTTAGTCAACCATTCTCAGTGCTAGCACACTACTCTGGTTAACACCAGAATGGAGAGGTGTCAGGAAACTTGGTAAGCAGCTAAGAACCATAACCCTCCTTCCCAACCCGTTATATCAGTCCTGAAGCCCTTCTCTTCTAGGCATGCCTTCACTCACATTTGGGGGATGGATTGCCACCCTGGAGATTGTTTCCCCTTTGGTGAAATGCCATTGGCAAATCTTTCAGAAGCAAAGGGTGGGGCCCTAGAAAGGAAGGGCCACACACAGACAACAACATTCTGAGAGATTTTCATTCCAGAGCCAGCCCCTACTGCACCCACTTCAACTATGTTCTTAAGTCTGGCAGTCATTTCCGAGGCAGTTATTAGAAAAAAGTGGAAGCTCCAGAAAAAAAAAAAATAATAATACAATGATGTGCTTATTCTCATGCTTTGGTGTTCTTCCTATTTATTTAGCAGCAACTCTCTACAAAGCATAACTGCTCATGTATTAAATACAGACGCATGAAGCAGGCTCAGTAGGCTAACATGACTGCGAACAATGACAAAAGCTAACATTGTATTGTGCTTGCTCTTTGCCAGTCACTGCCCTGTTTTACGTATATTAACCCAGTGGCTCAGTAAATTTAAAAAAATAATACAGAAAGGCCTTTTCAAAGATCTTCTAATTTAGGTAGTTTTTACTGCTGATCACTTTATGGATGGCAAAACCGAGGTCCAGAGGGTTTAAGGGGCTTACTCAAGGTTCCACAGCTAGTGAGTATCAAAGCCAAACGTCCAGGGCACCCAGCCCCACATCCCTGTCCTCACAACTGTTCCTTGGACTGAGGTTATCAAAGCCAAACATGCTGCTTCACTTCCTACAACTCTTCTGATGAAGGATGGATTCCAAATTCTTCAGTCTTATGTGGGTGCATTTTGGGGGGTGGGGCAGTTCGTTAAAGTTATTCTTAATTTATGAAAGTGTATGGCTAAAAATATCTGTAAATTTTTGTATAATTCAGTTCACAAGTGTAGAAACGTCTCTTAACCTAGCCCAAGTCAAACCAATCTCGCCACAGTATGAAATCACCAGGCACACAGCAAATATCTCACTGAGCTTGTGAGTAGGCTCTAATTTTTAGAAAACAGAAGGAGTCCATTCAGTCACCCATTCATCAGACAGTGACTAAGCACCTGCTGTGTGGCTGGCACTGTTTTAGGGGCTAGCTAGGAAGAGAGATGGAAATACGACTACGTCCCTGCCCCCAAATGTGTTAGATGTCATAGAAGAGTTTGCTCTTGTTTCTAGGCCAAGCAGTATTTTGTAATAATGGTCATCCTTTTAGTGTTTCTTTTCTATGTCTCCTAAATAACAGTTACCTCTATCTTTATCTCGTCCTTCTAAGAAGCAATAGCCATAAACACCCATAAGAAGTGACAAAGAATTGAGAAGTTGTGGACATTGGGAAGTCATGGTGAGAGGAAGGAATTAAAGTTATTATGTAAGAAAAACAACTAATTGAAAAGATAAGAAATTTTTGGAGAAATCTAAAGGCAGTTGAAGAATAAGGGAGAACACTGGGGTCACATATGGGTCAGAAGGTTCTGCTGGGGACAGGTGTTTGCAGTGGTGGCAGTTCTTGCTTGGAAGGTCAAGAAACACCTGGTAGGTGTAACAACCCTGGAGAAACAAGAAAGAGTGATATTCTTAACATTTAGGCCAGGCTAGACCTGAGTTATTCAGCTCAGTAACTAAGTAGAGGAAACCCTGGTGGCATAGTGGTTAAGTGCTACAGCTGCTAACCAAAAGGTTGGCAGTTCAAATCCACCAAGTGCTCCTTGGAAACTCTATGGGGCAGTCCTGCTCTGTTCTATAGAGTCTCTATTAACTAGGTAGAGCTTAGAAAGAACAATCGGATTCTCTTAAGACAACTTAACTTTTAGCAGAAGCCAGGTCCTTGGGTGGTGCAACCTACACGTTGGCATTTCAAACGCATTCAGCAGTGCCAGGGAAGAAAGGCCTGGTGATCTGCTTCCACAAAGATTATAGCCACAAAAACCCTCTGGAGCAATTCTGCTCTGTACTACAGGAGGTTACTATGAATCTAAATCAATTTGAGGGCAACAGGTTTGGTTTTTTTGTCTGTTTGTTTTTATGAGAAGCCAGAGTTATGCTTTGAGACATGTGACCGACTGTGCATCAAATGGACAAGGTGAGAGGAGTCGAGGACATGCCACAAAGCAAAGACAGGTCATGAGGCAGCACTGGAAACACCATAGAATCAAAGGAAAGGAAAGCGTCCTGCTGAAGTTGTTTTGGGTTTGTTTGTTTACTTGTTTGTTTTGAATCCTGAGCATGTAGAGGATTGGACAAGCGTCACACAGGTCTTAGGCAAAGGTGTAAAGAAGGCTAAGAACAGCAGGAAAGCCGGGTGCTGGGACAAAGGAAGGATTGAGGAGCAAGATGTTTGTAAAGGAGGATAAAACTGCACACTGGGCAGTCTCGAAATCAATTAAACGTTTGAGTTGTATATTCACAGGAGAACAAACAAAATGTCAGAGTTCTGTTGCCTGATCGGCTTTGGAGGCCTTGAATCTGAAGTGGGGAATCATTACATGTTCTGCATTCAATTACCGCCGAGAATGTCTTTGACTTACAAAACAAACAGGACATTTTACAGAGATCCAGAGAGTGGAGAGGAAAGGCTCTTGTGATGCCTTGGATATTACACTAGATGTGCAGCGATATGATTTCCTGGACCAAACAAAAGAGCCAGCTGCAGCCCCGTCCTCAGAAATTGCAAGTCCTTTCCAGTTAGAAGCTTCAGGAGCATCACACTCAAAATTAGTTTATGGTCAAAGTAAACAGAATTCGGGCTGGAAGAAACAGTCTCCTGCCTTTCATTAGGCTAGAGACCAAAATAAATTAAAATATGAAGCTCTTCTTAGTTATATCCATGTTTCTCTATTTGGGTAATTATATACATTCCACTGAAAAGGACTGTTTGGTTCATCCCCACGTGTTTAGCAAAAGCATACAATCTATGAGTGAGAGAGTGTGCGTGCGTGTATTCAGTACATATATGTACAGAGAGACCAAAACCATTGCCGTTGAGTTGATTTTGACATATGGCGACCCCGTGCGTGCGGAGTAGAGCTGCACTTCCCAAGGCTATGAACTTTAGGAAGCAGTTCTCCAGGTCTTTCTTCTGAGGAAACTCTGGGTGGGTTTGAATTGCCCAACTTTTAGTTAGTAGTCCAGCGTTTAACCATTTGGGCCACCCAGCGACTCTTTCTCTTTCTTTCTCTCTCTATCTCTAAATACACACACACATACACATACTCTGTGTATGTGTGTGTGTATATAAAATCAGTTGCTGTCAACTCGACTGTGACTGATGGCAACCCCTGTATGTCAGACAAGAACTGTGCTCCATAGGGTTTTCAATGATTGGGTTTTCGAAAGTAGATGGCCAGGCTTTTCTTCCAAACAGATATATATGTAGGTATGCATGTCTTGTTTTTACACACCCACAAATCTGTTCAGTAATATTAAACTTAAATCATAGCTATAAGGGAGAAAATAATTATTATTTTGTAAAGGAGATGAAAAGAGAAAGTTCAAAATAGCCTAGACTGTCCAGGTAAGATCTAGAAAAATATATATACATATGTTTTTTTGCTGGGGTTTAAAATTAAGCTAGATTGATATAAGAAAGTAGAGCACCAAGACATGTTTTAGGTATGAGAAACAGGAACAATGGAGGAGAAGGGGCGCAGAAGAGGAAGAAGAGAAGGAAGAAGAGGGAAAAGGAATAATGTGTGAGGGACGAGGAAGAGAGAAGAAAGAGGAGAGAGTTCTGAGGAACTTTCCTTCTTATGTTCAGAAATTTAGATACATCATCTAATTTAACCTCACAATACCCCTGGAAGGTAGGTTCTATGATAAACCCATTTTAGAGACCAGGAAAGCAAGGGTTAAGGAAATTATTTAAATTGCCCAAAGGCTTATTGTTAACAAGAGTTGGCACCAGGCCTTCTACCTAGATCTGTGTGCTACCATCGTCCATGTTTGCAAGACACACTCAAGGTACAGGAGATTTTTAAAGTATCATCATCTATATCCCACCTACCTAAGATAGGCGTGTGCTTGCCAATCATCAAGAAGATGAATGCACACACAGAAGCAGCTTTCTTAGTGGAGGAAAGTTTAGAAAGATAAATTTTGATGAGATGTCTTACACATTCTATGCGAATAGAGTAAAAAAAACACACACACACAACTCTCATCTCTTCCAGTCCCACTCAATTGTCTCCTTAAAGGTGCTACAGTCATTTGAGTTCTCACATAAACAGATGAGGGAATGTGCAGGCCCTTGAAGAAGGAAGAAATGGAAGGGATTTTGAGGAGAAAAAAAAAAAGATTTCTCCAACTTGCATAAAAATAAAACCCAAAAGAACTGCATTTCCAGTGGTTTCCCAGACAGGAGTCTATGTTCCTAGCTATTTGAAAATGATTAATGAATTGACCTCGTGTGTACTACTTGGAAATCACACCAAATGTGCTTAGTTTGGCAGGCTAGAAGAGGAAGAACTATTCATATAGAACAAAAAAGGCTGCTGTTTGCCAGTAGCTATTAACTCGTGGCTATATCAACACTTGTGCTGTTAACAATAATCTTATCCAAGAGTCTATTCTGGAAGAACCTCAGGGGCTGAAGAAATATTTTATTGGCAGCATCCCTAAGCCTATAAGTAGCATTATGTTTTGACAGAATGGAACCACACAATTCTCACGTAGTCTTCGGGTTTACTTTCTTATGAGACAGTCTGAGACTAGAAGTGAAAACCACATCTCCCTTCTTTCTGCTAAGAAATTGTTTTTACATTCAAACCCTGTTGTTCTAATTTCCTTTAAATCTTCAGTACTCACAGATTTTCTAAACTTGTTCTTTATTGGCTTTTGAATCCAAACATCCCAGACTGATACATTTTTTAACCTATGCCCACAACTGTACTCAGCGACATTGATGTAGTCTCAAGATTGCATCTACTTTATGGTCAACTAGTGTTGAAGTACCTCCGCTTCTTGCCATATGCTGATTCTTAGTTTCAGATGAAACTACAAACTTCCACTTAAATTGAAGATTTTTTGATCTTGAAACAATGCACAGAGCTAAAAAGAGAAAAGGAAACTTAGCAAACTAAGTTTGTAACGGAAAGTGGAAAAAAAGAGCCTAGAGCCCGAGAAGAAAAGTTCTACTAGGAATTTTTGTTGTTGTTGTTTATTAGGATTAGGAGGGAGTATAAATACAAGAAGATAAGTGTTAGGTATAGGCAACAATGCATTCTTAGCAATACGTTGTTACATGCTTGCTATGAGCCTGGGCAATTTGTTGACTCCATCTTATTATCTATCTCTGAACATCCAAGCTTTTCTTAGGGCCTTTGCGCCCTATGTTTCACACATTAATTCAACAAATACTTACTGAGTGTTTACAATTTGCCAAGAACTCAACCAGATAATGGAGCCACAGAATACAATGCAGCAGGTTCTCGGTCCTCAAAGAGCTGGTGTTCTGTGGGTGGAGATAAGAACAGTGTAATGAGTGATCTGAGAGGAACAGCCAGATGGTGCGATGGCAGAGAAGACTGGACACCCTCAGACTAGGAAGACAAGAGAAGATAAGATGCTTCAGTAGTGTTTTAAAAGGTGAATACAAGTCAGAGAGAATACCTCTAGGTGTGAAGGAAGAGCATGTGGGGTCAAAATTGTGAAGTGTGCTGAGTGAAACGTAAGTGGCTCTGTAGAGTTGAAGTAAACCTGTATAGATTCACAAAGAGGAACTACCCAATCATGTGGTATTTAGTATGAAAGAAGCTCCAAAAGGGAACTCAGACGGCTCTGGGTTCAAATCCTGGTTCCACTATTTATTAGCTATGTGCACTTAGGCATATTACTTGTACTTACTTGTTCATTTATTCAGCAAATATTTATTAAATGTGTATTACACATCAGTGCTGGGCACTGAGGTTATAGTGATAAAGGGGAAAAGGGTAATATGAGATAATATTAAAGAGATGACTTACACAAAAGAGGTGCTGATAGCTTTAAGTCTGAATCTGATAAACTGAAATCTCTGGCAATACAGCCATTGCAGCCCTATCACCTTACACGTGATTTAGTGACAGTGGCTTCCACAATCACAGCATAAAATTGGCAAACAGTTACCTTCCCCAGCCCTGCCAAGTCATCCTATTGTCATTTGGAGGTAGCTGCTCCTCATGGATATATCAAGGAGAAAAAGAGGCCCAAGTTTAGGGTCAAGGTCTCGGCAGTCTGTCCCTTTCCTGCCACATTAATGCCCTTTGAAAAATCATTGAATTTCACATCTGTTTGTTTTTTCACTTTCCCACTGAGTGAATCACACATGATGCTCTGTAAGATTAGTTCAGCTCTATATTTACTTGGTTCATCAAACACAAACCATGAATTCACATTTATTCAAGTCACAAACTTTTTCTGAATGCCGAGTATTTGTACACCACTCACCTAGATAGATAAATTGATGTATAATATCTCGTGCTTTCCCTGGAGTCACTGAGAATTCAGGGTGAGATATGGTGAGTACATAAAATCCATATAACCAGACTAGTTCTGGGAGTACTCACAGAAGCAAAAAGAGCCATCAGTTCTGATGGCGAAGAAGGAAGACGTTTCTGAGATATAACGTGAGGGTTAGATATTGAAGAAGAGGTAGAAATTCACCAGGCAAAGAAGGAACAAAAGGACATTCCCAGCTGATGCAACTTCATGAGTGAAATGTTTGGTGGAATATTAACAATATCTAAGGCTTACTGAGCATTTAGGAAATGCTGAAGGCTTCATATGTGTTGTTGTTGTTAGCTGCTGTCCAGTGGACCCCTGACTGATGGTGACCCCATGCACAATGGAATAAAACACTGCCCTGTCCCCATGATCAGGTGAGGATCAGATTGTTTGATCCATAAGGTTTTTATTGGCTATTTTTTAGACATAGATCACCAGGCCTTTCTTCTCAGTCTGTCTCAGTCTGTCTCAGTCTTCATGCTACACTGAATCTGTTCAGCATCGTGGCAACATGCAATCCACTACTGACAGCTGGTGGTGCCTGCGTTTGAGGTACATTGACCAATAATCAAACCTGGGTCTTTTGCAAAAAAGTTCAGATTTCTACCCCTGAGCCACCAATGTCTCTCATATGTATTAACTCTTTTAAATTCTCATTTCAAGACTATGAGGTAGGCACTATTATCTCCACTCTACAAATGAAATATTTAAGGCACAGAGAAGTCAAGCAATTTCTCCAAGATTACAGAGCTAATGAAGGTAAAGTTGAAATTTAACCTCAGACAGTCTGGGCCTATCCTGAGTTCTAAACCCCTGGTTTTTGGCATGTTCTAGGAGCAGAGAACAGTCTGAAGAAGCCAAATAATAAGGTGTGGAATAGAGGAGTAAAGCTTGAAAGAAGACAATGAAGTTTGTTTATAGGGGCCTTGAATGTTGTGCTAAGGGTTATGGATACTAGAATATACTTGAGGAAATAGGTTGGGTAGAAGAGAAACTACAGTAAAAACATTATGACAATGATAACTAAAGGATGGTCCCATTGCTAAGAAGTCATGGAGACAATAGAGAGTGGTGGGGATTGTAGTAAAGTCTCTCCATTCTCACTTCTAATGAACATTCTGTCTGTACTTCTTCCAAAAGAGATATGTTCATTCTCCTGGTAGTCCATGGTATATTCAATATTCTTTATCAACATCATAATTCAAATGCATCAATTCTTCTTTGATCTTCCTTATCCATTGTTCGGCTTTCCCACGCATATGAGGTGATTGAAAAGATCATGGCTTGGGTCAGGAGCACCTCAGTCCTCAAGGTGACATTTTTGCTTTTCAACACTTTAAAGAGGTCTTTTGCAGCAAATTTGCCCATTGCAATACATCGTTTGGTTTTTCAAGAAATGTAGGAAATCTCTTAAATGAATTCTTTGAATTACTGTGTGGATAGTTTTGTTTTTAAACATCATGGGCCAAGCAAAACATGCCTGTTGGCCAGAGACAGCCAGCAGATGCCAGATTGCAGTTGAAAGACATCAGTGCTTTTAAAAATAGTGAATTTTCAAATTTCTTTTACCGGGGAAGCAACATACAGACATTTGTGTTTTGAGAAGATAAATCCAGTAGTACTACAGAAAATAGAGTTAAAAGGGGAAGGACCAGTTAGAAAGTTATTGCAGTAGAAAAAAGGATGACAAAGGCTTGGGCTAGTGGCCCTGGGAAAGACAAGATGTAAAACCCTTTTCAGAGTAGGATTGATCCATTAAATGTGCCTGGTGAGGAAAAAAACATATCAATGATAATCTGGGACTGTCTAGTCTGAGAGATTAGAAGGAAGGTGACCTATTGATGGAGACTGGAAACATAAAAGGAAGAGCATGTTTCTGGAGGAAAATAGTGAGTTCAATTTGAGAAGTGTTGAAAACAGGCTTAGGAAGCTTTCAAACTGTATCAAGGTCGTCTTGGTTCTTCTATTTTAAACAATAATCTTTCGTTAGATTAAGTGAGATCTGATCCATTGATTACAATGGCTGCCTTGAAAACACTGAGAATTTTAAGAATTGCTAAAATGGTTTATTCTTGTGAGATTGAAGCATATAATCAAGTATTGACAGGTTTAGTAACAACAGAATTGTAAACAGGATTCTCTTAAAAGAATTTGCTATTTTTTCCCCCTCTAAGTTTCCGTTTTTGTCTTCTGCATGTATTGTCTTCATCATCATGAGCAGTGAATCTATCAAAGGGAAACGGTGTTTCCCACCAAAAAGGCACACAAAAAGGAATGCTTTTTTATTTAAGAAAATCCAGTTTGAAACTTTAAGTTAAGCATTACTTTTCCTACATATATGCAGTCAGGTTTCTGGGAGTGGGTTTCCAGGGAGTGGCTGGTGGATTCAAACTGCTGACCTTTTTATTAGCAGCCAAGATCTCAACCACTGTGCCTCTAGGGGCCCATCTGTGATATTATTTAATGATAATAACATACATTTAACCAGTCATTATTGTTGTTAGACGCCATTGAGTCGGTTCCAAATAATAGCAATCCTGTGTAAAACAGAATGAAACACTGCTCTGTCCTGCACCATCCTCACGATCTTTGCTATGTTTGAGCCCATTGTTGCAGCCACCGTGTCAATCCATCTCATAAAGGGTCTTCTTCTTTTCTGCTGACCCTCTACTTTACCAAGTATGATGTCCTTCTGCAGGGACTGGTCTCTCCTCATAACACATCCAAAGTATTTGAGACGAAGTCTTGCCATTCTAGCTTCTAATGAGCATTCTGGCTGTACTTTTTCCAGGACAAATTTGTTTATTCTCCTGGAAGCCCCTGGCGTATTCAATATTCTTTGCCAACACCATAATGCAAATGCACCGATTCTTCTTTGGTCTTTCTCATTCATTGCCCAGATTTCGCATGCATATGAAGCAATTGAAAATGCCAGAGCTTGAGTTAGGTGTACCTTAGTCCTCAAGGTGACTTCTTTGCTCTTTAACACTTTAAAGAGGTCTTTTGCAGCAAATTTGCCCAAGGCAATACATAGTTTGATTTCTTGACTGCAGCTTCCATGGGCATTGATTTTGGATCCAAGTAAAATGAAATCCTTGGCAACTTCAGCCTTTCCTCTGTTTATCATGTCATTGTTAGTGTCCATAAATAAAACTTTTGTTTGTTGCAGGTAATATCTTCTAAAAGGCCCTGTAACCAAATATGACAATCGATCTATGAATATTAATTGGGTATTGAAATTTAAAAAAAACTTCTAGTTCTTTCTGGTCTCTGTGGAGTGTGGTTGATTTGTTTAATTCCTTGGTCATCAGGGTATAAACTGCTCATGTGTATGGAAAACCTCCCCTTCTTTTCACAGAATTCAACCTATTCTAAAAGAATGGAATCATCTCATCTAAAACATAGAGTTGAGTCAACAGAAAATAAGTAGGAAATATCTTAGAATGAATATGTATGTATATACATATACACATGCCTTAATTCATTCAGTAAACATTTATATTTATCCCATGCGAAAGACTTTGTTAGCTGGTGCAAAGAAACTCACAGGGGAAAGACACAGTTACCTACTGTAAACAAGCCATGATCCTCAATAATCTGTTTCACAATCATTTTTAATAGGATGCTGCTCTCTTATCTTTCTACCCTGATGAGATTTTCCTTGTTGACTTGTCTAGCCTTAAGTTCACAGTATTTCCCCGAATCTCCAAACTTTTCCATTATAGCACAATTTATTTTTAAGAAACAGTTGTAGCTACTAATCAGTAAAACTGGAAGTGGTTATTCTGAAGTTAGTTTTTAAACAATATTAAGCATTATCCTATGAAACTTACTATTATTCTCTAAGGTAAATATGTTGGATAAATAAATATTTATTTATTTATTTATTTTTTGCAGAACCTTAATTTCAAGAGTAGTTTGTGGCTCGTAAAATTTAGTCTTCAACTCTGCTATATAGTTCCCCCAGATTGGTGCCTCGAAGTCTTAACACACTCATACATGTTAATACAGTGCCTCTTCTTCCTGTACTTTAAACTGCACTGTATATGGCTGCAATTAAATTAACACTCACCCAAGACTACGTTAGCCTACTTTCATAGCCTCATCATTTATAGAACTCAGTGGACATGATGGGGCCTCACCAGGAGCTCATATCCTTTGGGACTTTTCAGTCTTTTACTGAGAATGATAGACACTCACTGGAAGACAGTGCTGGAAAGTTAGGGAGCGTCATCTAAATTTTCTGTGCCTTTTGGTCCCATGTAAGATGCTCACTCACCATTTTACTACACAGAGCAACATGTTCAAGTGTTAGCACTGTCTTAATAAAATGCAATGATCAGATGGTCTGCTTCTGGGGGACATAGATGTTATGTTATGTGAAAAATTCTCAAATATGATGGAAGACAGCATTTTTTTTTTTTTTTTTTTTTTGCAGAACAGGAAATAGTTTTACAAATGAGGACACTAAGGACATTTTGGTGACTTCTCCCCAAGGTCGCATTGTTGGTGTATAAAGTGTTCCAATTCAAATTTCATGGATCCTGACTCAAAGCCTAGTGATCTTTGTTCTTCATCTGTTTTATCAAGTATACAGATATTAGCTAATAGAATCCTTTTAACACCCTTACGAGTTAGGTATCATTATTGTTATTTCTGTTTTTACCAGTGAGAAACTGAGATAGTTTAAGTAACTTGCCCAAGGTCGTGTGGAAAACCTTAGATTGGACCAAGTTGGTTGGCTCCAGAGTGAGTGGGAGATATGACAGAGGGAAGCATATTTAAATTTTTTTTTATCCTAAAAGCAAAATGGTGTAAATGAGATGCCATAGGCTTAGGAATCAGTCTTTGCTTCCCTACTCATCAGCAGGGTCACCCTGGGCAAATAACATAATCTCTCTAAACCTCAGTGTGCTCCTTAGAGAAAGATGGAGATGGTAAGTTCCCCCTCCCTGGACTATTGGAACAATTAAAGAAGAAATGAGCTTCTGAATGGAAAAAAAACCTAATATCTGTGACGTAGCAAGTGTCTACTAAACGTTAGTTTCCCCACCTCTTAATCTTTCCTCTCTCATTTCTTGTTCTTAGTGTTAAAATGGAGTCTTAGGAAGTTGAGAAACCTCAGACAAGGAAGAGTTAATGTATATGGTAAGGATGCAAAATTGAAGAATTGGCAGAGACCTAGTCCGACAGCTATCAGTTACAAAAATAAGATGCTAGAGTGAAAAGCAGATTTATAAAGCACCCTTCCAAGAATGGGTTTCACAACTCTTGAGAGCTTCATACTCAGGCAAGAAGAAGGTATAAAGATGGTAGTGGGTGGGCAACCAGAGGATCTTTTTTTTTTTTTAAGAAAGAGAAATGCTTTCCTAATGAGATTTTTCCCACCTCCTTGAAACATTCTTCTCTGCTCATTCTAAGAGCGATAAGTCTAACACACCACATGGAAAGCTGAAAGATCTCTCCTTTAGAGTGGGGGAACACAGAGGACTGGGATCTAATCTTCATCCTAGAAATCAAGGGGCAGGGGAAACAGGCTGCCCAACTGTGCTGGGAGAGGATGCTAAGAGTGGCTGCGGGAGTCAGGGAGGAACCCCTATTCTGAGAGTTTGTCAAGTTAATGGATGTGTGAGTATTGCCATGGGCCCAATGTGGGAGAGCTGGATAAGAGGACATGTTAGAGATTAATGGGTCTCCAAGAGGGAGAGAATGAGTATAGAATGATGCTCTGAGAAACCAGCAGCTAAAAGTAGAAACCACAAATGTCCAAGACCTCAGATTGAAGGAACTTCACAAAGAAAAAAATAGTGTCAGTGTTATACGTCTCCCAGAACAGAGCACAGAAATCAGCTTAAGGCCTTATTCAAAAAAGCAAGAAATTCTCTCTTCAATTACTCCTCTTCTCTTGTCCTCTCCTTTGACCCAGTCACTCAGGAAGAAGGGGGAATGGCAAAGCCACGGCAGGGCAGGCAGCAGCCTACTGGGGGAGGCAAAGCTGCTCTTCAGAAGGAAAGCTTAAAGACTTGATTAACATCTAGAACTGAACATCCTCAATTTCTGAACTTAGACTTAAGTTTTTGACTTAAAGAGGCCAGGAGGCTATTTATTTCCTAGGAGGAACGGAAGAGTCATGCCACCTCCTCATTTTTGCTCTTAAGCTATGGATAAATAAATATTATTCAAAATCATCTTAAAGAGGAAAAATGAGACAAATATACAATTGCATGTTGATTACATCTCAAAATCATAGTAGTTCTATTTGTCAGATTCATATGTCTGTATATGAATATGTGTTCTATTTTTTATAATTAACAACTCAGCTTGTTTTTATAGAAGACATAACTTATAATTATAGCAATAAAAGATCATATTTCTTCTCCTTTCTATTGCTACCTAATAAAAACTTCTTTTACATTAGCAGATATATTTCACACTAAGTTTATAGAAGCCATTTTTCAATAGTCTCAATATCTGAAATACAAATACATCATCAAAATGTGTTCTTTTTCTTAATGTAATAGATCATATTAGTACTTGTTGCAGATTCATTCTATCACATCTGATTATTTAACATTTGATATGTGGGAGAAATATATCAAGACCTTGTATAGCTGGTATTATAATAATTATTATGGTGTAGTATATGGTACAGAAACCCTGGTGGTGTAGTGTTTAAATGCTACTGCTGCTAGCCAAAATGTCGGCAGTTTGAATCCACCAGGCACTCCTTGGAAACTCTATGGGGCAGTCCTATAGGGTCATTAGAGTTGGAATTGACTCGACGGCAGTGGGTGGGTTTTAGTACAGTGAATATCCATCTGTCCCCGTTGCTGTCGAGTTGTTTCCAACTTTTAGAGTCCCTATTTTTTTTTTTTTATAGGACAGAGTAGAACTGCTCCATAGGGTTTCCAAGGCTGTAATCTTTATGGATGCAGACCGTCACATCTTTTTCCCACAGAGAACACGGTGAGCTCCAATCACTGACCTTCCAGTTAGCAGCCAATCGCTTAACCACTGTGCTACCAGGACTCCTTCTAGAGAGTAAAAACGTGATCTAACAAATGAAGAACACAGTATCTCAGAAGGAGAGCAAACTAGAAGTACTGAGATTTAAGGTCTCCTTCCTGATCAGTCAGTAGCTACTTTTGTGACCCTGGACAGACTGATTAAACATCTCTGTTTCAGTGTTCTCATTTGTGAGTTAGGAATGATAACAATCTAACTACCTCAAAGGTTTGTGTTTTTTACTAAAGGAAATTAGCTTTATCTATGAACAAGGAATGTAGCCCAAGAAAAACACACAAAAATGTCTCAAAAGGAAGAAGAGGTTAATCAACTTTAGATGGTTTTCATTTGTTAATGTGGATCAAGGTATCATCTACATGTAACGGCCAATTGGGAAAATTGTTTTATATTTATATAATAGAATCCAGAAGTACCAGTTTAAACAAAAGTAAGCAGCGACAATACAGGTTTCCTCTTTTATAAGTTGGTGATAAAATATACACATTTTTTTTTTAATCATATAGTGAAAAATCTTAGAAATAGGACTTTTTGTAGACTGTCTTAGTTTCCTTGGGCTGCCACAACAAAATGTCACAAAGTGGAAGGTTTTAAAGGACAGACACTTATTATCTCATAGTTCTGGATGCTGGAGGTCCAAATCAGGGTATCAGCCATGTCAATTCCTTCTGAGGATCTGAGAGAGGAATTGTTTTATGCCAACCTCCTAGCTTCCAGTGGCTGCCAGCAATCCTTGGCGTTCCTTTGTTGCTTATAGCTACATCCTCCAGTGGTGTCTCCCCTCAATGTCTATTCTCCCTCTGTATAAGACACAACTCAGAAGGGTTAAGAACCCACCCTACTCCAGTATGACCTTGTTAACTTAACTATAATATATTCAAGGAAAAATCCTACTTCCCAATAAGGTCACATTCATAGGTACAAGGATTAGTCCTTCAGCATATCTTTTTGGGGGACATAATTTAATCCATAACATAGATAATGTTCCTCTGGTAACTAACTGTTATATTTCATCAATCAATCAACAATTAATCAATAAATAAATCAAACTGAAATGTATTAAACGGAATGAAATGAAATAAACACATTGTAATATTAAACCTATTCCATCCTGACACGCAAGACCATACTCCGTCCCCTGGCATCTTTGACAGGGACGTCTCTCTGAGTAGACCAGTGAAGAGAGACACAGTCCTTGAGTTGCAACTTTGCACATTTCTGCAACAGCAAGCAAGGACAGAAAGTGTCGCAGTTACGAGAATACAATCAATGAAGACTTTGTATCACAAAGTGTCAACTGTGTATAACTGAAGATAAAGGAAATGAGAATTACTTTCAATGAGTGCACTAGCTTTTATGCAAAAACGGGATTCTCCTAGAGTGCTTCTTCCTGGGGTGCAGACCAGTGAAGAGATAACAGAATGAGCACCAGCAGTATCAAGCAGTGGCTTTTTTTTGAGAACTGTATATACTGCATTTTACTTCATAGGTCCTGTTCTTCTCAATTAATCTTTTAAATGGTCTTTAAAGAACCATAAGGAAAAATAAAATTTTTCAAAACTCTAGTATGGTTGTTCACAAGCTATATTGTTCTAGGATATTTACTGTGGCATTATGCATAACGCAATAGCGGTAACGATTAAATACATTTTGGGGCAAACAGGCATGGAAATACATGAAACAGTCAAAAATGAATGAAAACCTCTAAGGCATTGTTAAGTAAACAAATCCATTTGTAAACAAAATGTATAGTTTTACTAAGTTAAATAATAGAACAATAACAACATATGTGAATACTTAGAAGATGGTCTAAGGCAATACGGTAGGTTAGATACTCTAGATTCATCCCTTGATATGTAACTAGATATTAGATGAACTGCAAAAGCACACTTTGCTCACAGTTGTTATCATAAAAATAGACTTTTAAAAATCACCTATATGAGATCGAATGGTCAACAGTTACATTAAAACAAAGATGAGACTGTAAGGAGTCAGGGAAGCTAAATTAATGGAAATAGAACAACCAGAATGAAAATAATGAGAACATTCACATATTATGAAGAATATAACTAACCTCTTTGAATGACTTGTGTAGAAATTGTTGAATAGGAACTTAAGCTACAGTGTAAACCTTCACCAAAAACACAACATTATTTAAAAATAATACTAAATAAATAGAAATCTCCATGGACCAAAAATAAAATAAGAACAGAGATAAAATCAATGAGAAGGATTGATACAGTGGCTGCAACAAGGGGCTCAAGCATCACAGTTGTGAGGATGGAGCAGGACCAGGCAGTGTTTCATTCCGCTGTGCATAAAGTCACTATGAGTCAGAATCGACCCCATAGCACCTAACAACAACAGCAACATAAACGACTTTGTAAAAAAAAATTTAAACACTTAGAAAAATAAGCAAATTTCTTGGAAAAATAAATTTGCCAAATACGGAATTCTTCTTTAACTAATTATAATAATTGTATCAGAAATTAAAATATTCCCCACAAATAAAACACTTGGTTTTACCAAACTTTCAAGGAAGAGATTATACCAGTTTTAAAAATGCTTTCAAAAAATCAGTTGCCATTGAATCAGTTCTGACTCATGGTGATCCCATGTTGTCAGAGAACTGTGCCCACAGGGTTTTCAGTGGCTGATTTTTCAGAAGTAGATCCTCAGAACTTTCTTCTAAGTTGCCTCTCGGTGGATTTGAACTGCCAAACTTTCAGTTAGCAGCCAAGCACTTAACTATTTACTCCCCCCAGGGACTCCACAACCCTCTTAAAACCCAGTGCCGTGGAGTCATTCTGACTCATAGCGACCCTATACTAACAGAAAAAGAGGCAACATCCCACAATTGTTTTTGGCAGATAGCATACAATTACTAACTGATCCAAACAATACTGACAACAACAGAAAAGGTCCTGTTATTTTTTAGGGGAAGAAGGCAGCAAAATGAAGTTTCAGGAAGAGACAAAGGGAATATTAAAAGAGAAGAATTTCAGCTTGTAGTGGCGAAAGAAGAACAAAAGGGGAAGCAAAGGAACTGTATAGTGATGAGCAAGGGGTATAGAAACAAAAATTGGAGCTCTTGCTGGAGAAGTGATGTGCACACTAGAGACTAATTTTGGACAAGTTCACAGAGAAAGAGAAGAAACAAAACAAGGCAGAGAGCAAAATTGTAGCTAAATACACCAGAAGCAGAAAAAAACAAAACAAAAAGTACATAATAAATGGAACACAAGCCCTAGAAGAAAAGAGGAAATTAGGGAGAAACACTGTTTCCCATGAACGTGAGAAATCTGTGGACTACAGGGAGTCATGGAAAGGGGAAAGGGACTTTCCATAAACTCTTAAAGGGATAAATGGGATAAAATGAGCATATCACAGCTAAAAAGAGGGTCGTGGAAGGAGACAAGGAACCCTGGCGGCACACTGGTTATGCGCTGGGCTGGTAACGGAAAGGTTTTTGGTTCAAATGCACCAGCCACTCCGAGGAACAAAGATCTGACAGTCTGCTTCCCTAAAGATTTACAGCCTTGGAAACCCTATGAGGCAGTTCCATAAGTTGAAATCGACTCATTGGCAATGGGTTTTTGTTTGGAAGCAGATAATTCAAACACAAAAGCCAGAGTCACTGCCTATGAAGCTCAAAGTAAACAAACTGGTTGTATTGTAGATCTAGGAACCGAGAAATAGTTATACCAGGAGTGACTGTATTGGCAATCAGCCCGTTAGTTGGGCAAGATAAATAGATATTAGAGAACTGCTGGTAAATTACCCCAGAGTCAGATGGTCATGGATGTGAATTGGGGAAAAGAAAGATTAAATTTTATAGCACATACTGTAGCCATCCTACTGCCCCTCCCCTCCCTTACCACTACCAATGGTGCCAAGAAATACAAATGGATAGGTTACTTCAGGATATAAGAGAAGATAAATGGTTGTATTTGGAGGGAATATCAGTTTAATTTAGGGAAAAAAAAAAAATGATATACCTAAAACTGACGTAAGAATGTAATTATATATAATCGGTCTGTAGTGAATACACGTTTTAACATGTTTAAGTATATAAACATGCATAAAGACTGGAAAAATATTTATTAAAGGTAGCCAAGCAGAATGGTTGGAGTTCACATGTAACAGAAAATAGAAAAGTGTGCCTTTTCAAATCATTGACGGCACTGGGTTTTTTAACACTAATAATATCTTTCCAAACAGCTGGATAAATTAGGAAATGTATTCGGCCAATAAAGATGTTTCTACAGAACAGGAAGAACGTTTAAATACCAAAGGAAAGGTGAGAAAAGCTTTGTGCCTTTGTCAGGGCATCAGAGTCAAGTAGAGTGTTAAAGAGAACATTGAAAGAACGTTCTGAGAAAAAGGAGCGAAGCTTAAAGAATTAATAGCAGCCAGGACAGTTCAATTTCAAATCCATTTAGTGAAAGCAGTGGCAAAAAAACAAAGATGAGGAAGAAATAAGAGCACAAATCAGAGCAAAAGGAGAGCAGCTTGTATTGATAAATTCAAAGAGAAAGAAAGAAGAAAAGAAAGCCAAAACAACAATAAAAACACACTCTATAAATGCTGTGTTCAAGGAGAGAGTGAGTAGATGATGATGATGGGTGTCTTAGTCACCTAGAGCTGCCGTAACATAAATACCGTAAGTGGATGGCTTTAACAAAGAGAAGTTTATTTTCTCACAGTCCAGAAGGCTGGAAGTCCGAATTTAGGGCTCCAACTCCAGGGGAAGGCTTTCTCTCTCTGTCTGCTCTGAAAGAAGGTCCTTGTGATGCATCAGTCTTCCCTTGGTCTGGAAGCATCTCAGCACAGGAACCTCAGGTCTAAAGGATACATTCTGCTCCCGGGGCTGCTTTCTTGGTGGTATGAGGTCCCCAACTCTCTGCTTCCTCCCTTTCCTTTTATCTTTTGAGAGATAAAAAGTGCCACAGGGCACACCTCAGGGGAACTCCCTTTATATTGAATCAGGGATGTGACCTGGTAAGGGCATTACAATCCCACCCTAATCCTCTTTAACATAAAATTACAATCACAAAATGGAGGATAACCACAGAAAACTAGGAATCATGGCCACCACACAACTCTGGGGGACATAATTTAATCCATGGCAGTGGGCTTAAGAGATCAAAATGGGTGCCAAAAAAATAAAAAATAAAAGATATGAAAAGGGAAACTGGATGATTAAACTGCTTTAATTTAATTTAAAGAAAAAAAAATAAGTACTTGGAGTTTTAGCTACAAAGAAGTCAAAGGTGAAGACATCATTGATTCCGTGGAGACATGGATCCCCAATCTGGGGACTGGGCAGTGTGTTTTTAGAGAGATATCCCCAGGTCCAGTGGTTTGGCCTTAGATTGGACCACTTAATCAGCTCAGATTTTTTAAAAAAAGGAAAAAAAAAAAAAAAACCTTATATGAATAAAGGTGAAATGGCTAAGACAATAGAAGAGTCTGAGAACAATTTTTTAAAGGAAGTTTGATAAGACACCAAAAACTAGAAGTGGCAAACTTCATTGTGCTGATTATAATGATTTTGCTGGAAAAGGTGCCTAGTCTAACAAAAGGCATGATGTAGTCTGTGTGGTCTGGGGTTATAAGGTATTTGGTGAACTGTATTCTGGGATCATGACAAAGGAAAACATTGATAAGGCTATTTTACACTATTTGGGTTAAGAAAACCTTGTAAGGAGGTGATATACTAGATAAATTGGGAATACATATAAGTATGCTTTATATCATGTCTATGGTCATCACCAGAGCCCTGGTGGCACAGTGGTTAACCAAAAGGTCTGCAGTTCAAATCCACCAGCCGCTCTTTGGAAACCCTATGGAACAGTTCTCCTTTGTCCTATAGGGTCGCTATGAGTCAGAATCAACTTGATGGCAACGGGTTTGGGTTTTTGGTTTATAATCATCACCCTGGGAAGATGGAAAAACAAATTAAATTGACAAGGGGCTAAGGTGGGGTTGTTTGTTTGTGAAACCTTCAAAAATTTTCCCGTGGAAAAAAAATCTCCAATGTGAAAGAAAATAAATATAAAGATGAAAAAAGACGTTGAAAAGTCGCACAGTCTGAGTCATATCTTATGCAGCTGAGATCATTCTGGAAATAATGAAAGCCAAAGGAATGAGGAAATTTAAAATATGTGACAAGTAGACAACAAAACATGGAGAACAAAATATAGCACAATAAAGGGAAGGGAGAGAAATTTCTATTGAAGCTTCACAGTGTGACAGATGAACTCTATGGTTCATATTATTCAAATGTCACAACCAAGTTATATATACATAAAAAAAAAACTTATCTGCATTTTGCCAGTTAGCAAATTGAGAATTAGGCAGCTTAAGTAATGTGTCCAAGGTCATGCAGCAAACAAATGTAGAGCTGAAATTCAATTCACTGTCTTACTCCTGAGCTTTTATCTACATGCCATTGCCTTTCAAAACAAAGACATAAAAGTGAGAAATAAAGGGAAATACAATTATATTGAAGTTGTATAGTTGAAGAATGGGTGTATGATCTGTAGAGCAAGAAGATGCAACAAATAAAAAAAAAAAGGTGAAAGAAAGAAATATTGGCAGGATTTGCACTCACTGGTTAGATAAAGGAAAACTCTCTACAGTGAGTGTCATGCCAAGGTGTTTCTGATAACTTGAATGCTTGGGGAGCCCAGCTGTGTATTAAACACCCATGCCAACAGAGTTTCAGCAGGGAGCTGCAGTTTTGAGCTAGAATTCTCGTGAAGGAAATAAACTTTTCCAAATAATACATAATTAAAGTAGAATAAGTATAACTTGACTTCTCTTTTGCTACTAATCAAATGCATCATCGCCACTATGCATAATTAAACTAACAGTTATTGTTCAAGTATGCCATTAAAAAAAAAAAAAAACTGCCATCCAGTGGATTCCAACTCATAGAGACCCTATAGGACAGAGTAGAACATGCCATAGGGTTTCCAAGGCGTGTAATCTTTATAGCAGCAGACTGTCACACCTTTTCCCATAGGCAGCTCTAGGTAAGACTTACTCACTGGCTTCACTCAAAAGTCACTCTGGAGGTGGCACACCTGAATGTTTTTATTCATTGAGGAATCCTGGAAGATCACAGTAGCCCTTGGGTAGAGCAAACAGCTAATATGCTCCCTTGACTGCTAACTGAAAAGTTAGGACTTCGAGTGCATTCAGAGGTGCCTTCCTGGCGATAAACCGAAAAGTCAGCCACTGAACGCCCTGCAGAGCGCAGTTCTACTCTGATACCCACAGGACTGCCATGAGTCAAAACCAATGGGATGACAACTGGTAAGACGGTCACAATGGAAAATTTGCAGTAGAGAAGAAATTTTTTTTTTTTTTTGTCTTCCGATGAAATAGTGTCTATACTTTGTTTATAGAGGGTTTCCGCCCTTATAAAGGCTACAGTATCTTTTTTAAGTTCCAGGGATTAAATAAATACAGCTGAAAAAATTAAAAATAAATAACATGAACTTTAAGATATATTTTATTGGAAACATTAACAAGTAAGTTTGTAAAGTGTGGGGATGCTTTTGTACAGTTGCACTTTCGTAAACCTTTTATGGGAGCAATGAAATGAAATCGTGCATGGGAGGCATTAATAGGTCAACAGTGTTTCTCTTACATGGTGATGTGATGGGTAACTTCCTGCATTTTTCTTTGGTAAAAATGAATTATATACATACACGTACGTACTTTGTAAACCCTGGTGGCTTGGTGGTTAAGTGCTGCGGCTGCTAACCAATAGGTCAGCAGTTCAAATCTGCCAGGTGCTCCTTGGAAACTCTATGGGACAGTTCTACTCTGTTCTATAGGGTCACTATGAGTCGGGATCGACTTGATGGCACTGGGTTTTATTCATGTACTTTATTAACTATACCTATGTATATAGTTAATTTAAGTAAATGCCAATTTCAACTTGCTCTTAGAGATAGAAATTAGCCTATTTGTTACACTGACTGAGGTTGACCTTTAAATGTTTTGCATAATATATAAAATGTCTTTGTACCTAATTAGCCCAGAATTTATGGAAATTTAGATGTCAGTTTTACCCCCTAAGCAAATACTTTTGTAAGCAGATTAAGAGTGTAAATATTCATGCTAACAAAACTTTAAAAGTTTCCTAAATATTATTTCTACTGATAATAATAATTGCTAGTATTTATTGCGGTGACTATATGTCCAACACTTTTCTAAGTGATTTACATCACTTAACTTATTTCAGTAATTATCTGACGTAGATGGGCTTATTGTCCTGATTTTTAGCAACAGAGAGACTGAGACAATGTTTTGACAACATTCATATAATTTAATCCTAGATTTATAAAAACACTGATTCTGTGAACACACTGAAATAAACCAGGTAGGACGGTTGTTTTCTAAACCTTCATCCTGCATTTAACACTAATCCTAAATGATCTTGATAATAATTTTTTATTGTGCATTACAGGAAATTAGAAAATCGTTCTCCTTTCCCTATTGAATTGAAAAGTTTACAGAGCTCATTGTTCCCAGTCAACATTCTTTAAAATATATTCACCAGAATCCTCCAGAAACTATAGAACCCAAATCCCAGTGGTGAGGCTAGTGCCTGCATTGTTAAAATGCTTCCCAGGGATGTTATAACTTCTGCTATTGAGATATGATGACTTCCAAGTTTGTATGGCAAATCAGAAATAAGACTGACAAGGTTTCCTGATTTCACTGTCTACTTTGATCCAATTGCCTTTTTATGAGCCACTGAGAAAGGAATGCTCACACCTGATTTTTTTTATTTTTTGACCCAACCTATTCTCAGTATAGTATCTAATATCCCAGAGGAAACCCTGGTGGCGTAGTGGTTAAGTGCTACGGCTGCTAACCAGAGAGTCGGCAGTTCGAATCCTACAGGTGCTCCTCGGAAGCTCTATGGGGCAGTTCTACTCTGTCCTGTAGGGCCGCTATGAGTCGGAATCAACTCAACAGCACTGGGTTTGGTTTTTTGGTTTAATATCTCAGAATACAGATGCCTCAACATTTCTTCCCTTATTTTCCCTCACTTTCCCCTTCTACATCCTGGCAGTTGCTGAGGAAATCATGATTTGGGCAAGAAGCACATTGATGTGTTAAGTTTGATTTATACTTTCACACCTGATATCCAACGACTGTCTGTGTGGTAAAACCAAAAAACCCTTTGCCATCAAGTCGATTCTGACTGGTATCAAATACTCCCAATGGGAAGTTTTCTTTATTCATTCAAGGACACAGTCATTAGAAAGTCAGGGAAAAAGAGACCAGATCCCTTCCTTCATGGAGGCAATGTTCTATTGGGGAAGGCAGAAATTAAATGAATAGAAAAATCAATAAATATGATGAAACGCAGGTGGTGATAAATGCTGCGTAGAAAAACTTAGAAAGGCAAGATTTTAGAGAGTGATAGAATGGGGTAGAGGTGCTAGGTTAGTTAGGGAAGGCCTCCCTGGAGAATTGACATTTGAGCTGAAGTATGAATGAAGTGGGAGAGTGGGCCACCCACAAATCGGAGGAAAAGCATCACAGATAGAGGTAACAGAAAGTGCAAAGGCTAGGGGAAGGAATGGGCTTGTTCTCGGAAAGCATGAAGGTCAGTGTGGACAGAGCAAAGTTAATGAGGAGAGTAGATGGACATGACACCAAGAAACAGGAAGCAGCTCGCTCACGTACGGCATTGTAGCACCTGGTGCTTAGACTTCATTCTGGGTGTGATAGAGACCATTTTGAGCGAGGGTGCGAAATTATCTAATTTTCATTTTAAAATATCTCTATAGCACATATTTGGAACATTGACTGAAGGCAGGGAACCTGTTAGTAGCCTTTTACAGTCCAGGTGAGAGAAGATTGTGGTAAGTCCCAGTGTTAGCATAGCAAATGTTGAATGATGGGCAGATTCTGTGTGTATCTATTGGCATTGTGAGCTACAGCCCATCAGAATTGCTAATAGATTAGATAAAGAATGCAGAAAATAGAGGAGTGTTATAAATTGAATTGTGCCCTCCCAAAATCTGTTTTGGAATCCCAATCCCAATACCTGTGGATGCGATCCCATTTGGGAGTTGGATTTTCTTTGTTATGTTAACAGTGCCACACCAATGTAGGGTGTGTCCTAAGCCTAATCACTTCTGAGTTATAAGCAGTAGCATAGACCCAGAGACAAGCAAATACCAGCAGGGGAAGATAAATGCCACCAAAGGAACTCAGGAACAGAAGCTGAAAGAGTCAAAGATCCTCCCCCAGAGTCAACAGTGAGAGCCTTCTCCTAGAACCAGTGCCCTGACTTCATACTTCTAGCCTCTTGAACTGTGAGAAAATACATTTCTGTTCTTTAAAGCCACCCACTTTAACGATTTCTCTTACAGCAGTGCTAAGAATCTAAGACAGAGTCAAGGATAACCCCAAGGTTTCTGGTCCAAGCATTAAATGTCAGGGCTATTGACTGAGATGAGGAAGACAGGAGCTCTGCATCGGACATGCCAAGTCTGTGATGCCAGGTATTCAACTGGCAGAGGAGGCATTCAAGTGGAGTGTGTCAGAACTTGGAAAGAGATCAGGGTGGGGATCCAAACAAGGGAGTCCTGAGCATATAGATGGATTGTTGAGTTCATGATTCTGGTTGAGCTCACCTAGGAAGGAGCCTACATACAAATAGAGAAGAGAAAGACGTGTGGCTGAGCGCCCAGAAGAAAACTTGCTCAAACCTGTTGTTATTCTATAATAAAAAGGTGCGGTTCTTTACCTAAAAGATGCAGTCTGCAAAGAGCAGACAAGGGACAATGATTTGTAGAATATAACATATACGATACTGTAAAAAAATTAGAGTTTTAATGTTATCTGTGATTCCATTATCACACAACCTCGCCGAAAAGGCAATTCTTTGTTGTTTTTAAATGTAAATTTAAGTGTGAATATACTAGTTCACATCCCACAGCGTATGAGTCATTTCAAGCCAAGAGCTTCAGTTAATCCTGAGAGGCTGGCAGATTCACATATAAAACTGGTGGCACAGTTGGGAAGAAAAACTACTCATTTGACTAAATGCTTTATAAAGGCAATTAAAGCAGAAAGATGTGTTTATGGGCTTTCACCCTTTAAAATGGTGATAGATCAAATTTATTAAAAATGTAATTTGGAAGAGAAGCTGGCAATATAGTAATAAAAATAAAAATGAAACTAATTTATCTTAGAAGTGTGGTGCTTTTAGTCCTAACCAACGCAAGGAACCTGCCATCCATATAAAAGTAGGAATTGGAAACTGGCTTTCTATTTCAAAAGGCTTTGACCTAGAATTCAGCTGCTGGATATATGACCATGTGATATGCTATTTCAATAGTTTAGAACAGAAAATATAGATACAATTTGTATACAACTGAAACTTAAGAATAACTTTTTAGGACTTTTTTTTTTTAAATCAACACAACCGATAAAAATAAAAAAAAAATATGCTATTAAAACTTAAATGCACCAATGTGGTTAAAGGAGGCAATATTGTTTACTATATATCTAAAGAAACCTTCCCCTGTTTTACAAAGCTAACTGTGCTTTCTTTTAATGAATTGTTTTTAAAAGAAGGTAAGGGAAAACCCTTTTGCAGGACACTAGAGATATCAGATGCTACGACAATGCAAATAACTCCATTTCTTAATATTTCTCCTAGAAACTTACTTTTTGTAAGAATTAATACAATTTTTTTAAGAAAAGAAAGTATAACCTGATTTTTAGTTCGAGACTAATGACAAAACAGATTGTTTTATTCCAGAAAATATCATTTCCAACACCATTTTAACTGCTTCGATGTCCTTTAAGGAAATGAATTGAATGATGAGATGAATCGAGTGGGCCTATCTCATTTAGAAGAAGTGCCTGGGTGACGTGAGTTGTTAAGTGCTTACCTACTACCTGAAAGTTTCAGAGGTGCCTTTGGAGATAGGCCTGGCAACCTACTTCCTAAAGGTCACAGCCTTTAAAACCCTATGGAGTAATTCTACTCTGCACACATGGGGTCTCAGTGAGTTGTAATTGACTTGAGGGAAACTAACAACAATAATCTAATTTAGGGAGTCCCGGGGTGGTGTAAATAGCTAATGTGCTCAACTCCTAACCGAAAGGTTGGAAGGTCATTTTCATCCAGAGGTGCCTTGGAAGAAAGGCCCGGAGATCTGCTTCTGAAAAATCAGCCACTGACAACCCGATGGAGCACAGTTCTACTCTGACACACATGGGGTTGGCATGGATCAAGATCAAGTTGATAGCAACAGGTTTTATCTAATTTTGGACAAAGAAAGTCCTTTCAGATAGAGAACTAGAGCTTGCGGAAAGCAGTCAGTTTAACTATATTCAAATAAAGGATGTTTGTGTCTATAAATAGAAAGAGTAGATGAGAGAATTGGAATGGTGATAAAATACAGGTAGTGCACTGGCCCCCTCAATGGGATGAGCCGAAAAGACTGTGTGGAGGGGAAGGACAGTTCTGACTTCTGATGTTGCTTTGCTCAGGGTACCAGCCTCGGTCTTGCCTTTGGCTACTATCTTCTCATGATCAGTAATTGTTCTAACGTGCAAATGCCTCCCTTCCTTTCCCGACTCCTCCCCACATCCCTGAAAGATTATACGTAAGTTTCAGAGCTAAAGAGTAAACCTTTATCTTTAGTATATTCAGCATGAAACGACGGTTTCAAAAAGTCCATATTATCATATAAGCTTACCTACAAGGTGATACCAGAACAAAAAGTAGGAGGTAATGATTTTAGCAGAACTTTAGCATGTGTTTGCCTTTTAAACCCTGTAATATCATTGCATCTAAAATCATTAAGTGATAGCCAAATTCCTACAGTAGCCAGATTATCTGGATTTTACCCTGAATTGTCTAGTAAGAAAATTATTTTTTTAAAGGTAAGTGAGTTTACTTATTACTTTTAGTTGGAAATTACCATCTACTTACTTAGATGTGTTTTTGCTTTGTCCCTAACTGCATACACACACACACACACACACACACACACACACACACATTTTGTTCTTTTCGTTACAGTTAACTGCCATCAAGTTGGCCCCTGGCTCATGTCAACCCCATGTACAATGGAAAGAAACACTGCCAGGTCTTGGGTCTTTCCAGTGTTCAGTTGGGGGTTGGACCATTGTAATCCATAGTGTTTCGTTGCTTGATTTTTGCAGTAGATTGCCAGGCCTTTCTTCCTAGTCCATCTTAGTCTGGAAGCTCCACTAAAACCTGTTCAGCAACATAACAACACACAAGCTTTCACTGCCAGGTAGATGGTGACTGCCGCTGAGGTGCATTGTCCAGGCTTTTAACCTCCATCTCCCACACGGAAAGAAAGAATACTGCCACTGAACCACCAATACACACACACACATACACACACACGTAAAAAAATTTTGATTTTTTTACTAAATAGATTTACGAGCAAAAATACTGTAAATTGTGAAATACATTTCTAATCGACTGTTGCAAAGAAGTACCTACTAGGCACACAGAGCAAGAACCCCAAAGATCTGCTCTTCATTGTTTTCCGAGTTCAGTAAAGTGATTCTGACCACGCGACAAACAATAGTGGTTCTCCAAGCATAAACATTTGCTGTTCTACCATAGAACTAGAGTAAGGACATTTTAAAAGCAGCAAATACCACCCAAGTCACCATTCAGCTTCATATTCTCAGCTATAAAAAAATATACAACAAAATCAGAAGAAGGTTTTTATGTGATGGAATGATTTTCCATCTCTGGGCAAAGGAGAGGAATAACTGATTTGCTTTGTGAATGTAATTCACCAATGTCTACAGAGAATGTGACAGTTACCTACTGCACAAACTGTATCCTTTTAGAAACATAGTAAATTTAAAGCTTTTTATGAGGCTGTGTGAGAGACATGGTAGCTGGGAAAATGACATGTTGAAAAGGAGTGTATTTAAACTGCAGTATCTGCCTAACAGTGGAAACCACAGCTTTGCCTGGAGACAGTAGATCTGTCTAAACGAAGACAGGCTAGTAATGTTTTAAAAGGACAACAGAATGGACCTTCTGCCTGCTATATCACATGTTATTTTTAGATGAAGTGTAACTTAGGACAAATAATATTGACTGAATGTTATTCTCTATACTAATAGAAACATGCCCAAATACATTTGAAATGGTAAAGAGTTTTTATTATTATGAGATCTCTCTATCATCTATCTATCTATCCACCTATATATATGTATGTATGTATATCTCCACAATCTATGTCTGCAAACGTTTTCAGGAAAGGGCTAGATAGTAAATATTTCAGAATTTATGGGCCATATGGTCTCTGTTGCAACTAGTCAGCTTTTTTGTGTTCTAGCACAAAAGCTGCCATTAACAATATGTAAATGAATGAATGTGACTGTCTTCCAATAAAGTGTTATTTACTGACATTGGAAATTGAATTTCACACAATTTTTATGTGTCACAAAATTGTTTTTCTTTCTTCTCTTTTTTTCTATTATTTAAAAATGAAAACTATTCTTAGCTTGCAGCCCATACAGTAAGAAGTGTCCGACTAGATTCAGACCACAGGCTGTACTTTGCAACTGGTAACATCCCTAATAACCAAATTACATTTTTCATCTCAAACAATCTCATAGTTCCTTGTAGAACTATCATCTTATTTGGAGCTATACTGATCTCCAAGGTAAATACAAACTCTTGACAAGAAGATAAAAGGTAGCTTTGAAGTAGAAGACTTTTTTTTTTTTTTAATAGAATTTTATCACACAAATGGGAATACAACCAAAATAGAAAAACTCACACCTCGGCTTTAAAAGAAAGTGAAAAGCCAGACCATCTCTCAGCTAAATGTTTTGTTGTAGGATAAGTTAAGATGTATAATTAGTCCAAATAAGATCTCAGTATTTTCACAGTATTGCAAACACAGTACAATATTAATTTTCACTTTATAGTTATATGCAAACAAATTGGGTTTGTCTTTAAAAAAAAAAAGTGTTGCTTGCCTCGCAAAAGCTGTCTTTGATAATAAATAAGAATTCCACTGTAAAATTGAATCTTTCCATATGTGACAAATTTCAGAAGAATGAAGAAAAGAGAAATGTAGCATTCTATTTCAAATACATGGTTTTACAGATGGAATTTCTTAAACTAACTCTCAAAAATATAAGCCAGTCACAAAAAGACAAATGCTGTATCCTTCCGTTTACATGAAATGTCTAGGATAGGCAAGTGTATAGAGACCAACGTTTATTAGTGCTTACCAGGGACGGGCAGAAAGAAGAGAAATGGGGGCCTCGTTGCTTAGGGAACACTGAGATTCTGTTAATGGTGATGGGACAACTGGGAAGCAGTTCATGGTGATAGCTGAACAACCTAATAAACACAGATCATGTCACCAAATTGCACATATGAAGAATGTGGAAAAGGAAAACATTTTGTTACATACGTTATTTGCTACAATTTCAAAAAATTTTAATGTCCAACTCTATCAATTTATACAAAAGCATGAATGGATGGAAAAAAAAAGTTTTTTTTGAAGAGAGCACTTGGGATCCAAGTCACTAATATAGTGTGGGTAATGGAAGAATCTCTTTCTTTAATTCAATTAAAATTCCCAATCGAATATCTGAATTTGTCAATTGGTTATCACGAGAGAGATGTAAATTTTGCTTCTTATCCAATTCTGATGTGCAAAATGTTACCATGCCTTTTATTTCTGTCTTTGCCACTAGGAGTTTGAAATCAACTCTTAAGTGTGCAACCCCATTCTGGAACCTTCTTGTCCTACTGAAAATGTGGCATGTATCTCATGCATATCTGGGCCTTTCATGACAAAGGCAAGAGAGAAGTTTCAGAACAACAACAACAACAACAAAATGAAGGAGCGCTTCTTCATTTTTCTCTTTATTCTCTTGCTACAATATAAAAACAAACAAACACAACAATGTCTTTTCGGATGATAAAGTGGACATTCTATAACAAATCTATAAAAGAATAGAAGGTGAAAATCTACTCACAAACTACTATAAAGGATTTTGTATAGTGTGTGCTTTAAAAATGAATTTACTTTGTGCTTGAAATACCACTTTTGTTCATATTAAAAAACAATGTCTGCTTCTTTGAATTAACAGGCTGGGTATTAATCCATCTTTAAGCAAGAACAAAACAGAGGTCACAGAAGGAAAGCCTTGCTTTCTGCTGAGCATCTTCCCAGCCCCAGTTTTGCCATAAGAAGCTCTCAGATCAATTAGCTATTATTTCTTTCCCCCAAATGATCTGGTATGGCTTATGAAGATGCGTACATAATAGGATAAAAATGAAAGACATGAAAAATAAGACCAAAGGAAAATAAAATTGTGTTATTATAGAAGGCAATCAGCATTTAACATAAATTTTGTCTATCGTTGGTTGGATTTACACTTGTCAATGTGATCAGCAGCTTCACGAGGGAATTTCTGATTGTAGTTTTGAGCCGGGATCCCTCTCCCACGCTCACTTTCACAGGATTTCTTGGCCAATGTATTTTCTTCCTTGTTCTGTGAGATTTATAATAATCAACACCACCTTCAGATGGACTGCAATTGGACATATGAAACAGTCTTAGAAAAGGCTCTGGCTGGGAGTTTTCATCACAGCATCAGAAATTTAAAGAGTGCTACAGCTGCCAACCAAAGGGTCGGCAGTTCAAATCCACCAGGCGCTCCTTGGAAACTCTATGGGGCAGTTCTACTCTGTCTTATAGGGTCACTACGAGTCGGAATCGAGTCGACGGCACTGGGTTTGGTTTTTGGTTTATTGTGATACAAGTGCTGCATATAACACTATACTGAATCTCAATACTATCAACAGAGTCCAACCTAAGGAATACCTAGCAGATAATTTCACATATGAAGACAGAAAAGTTGTTGAAGAACTGACGCCTTTGACTTGTGGTGTAGGCAAAGAATATTGAACAAAGAACAAACAAATCTGTCTTAGAAGAAGTACAACCAGAATGCTCCTTAGAAGCAAGGGTGGCGAGACTGTGTCTTACATACTTTGGACAAGTCATCAGAAGGGATCAGACCCTAGAGAAGGACATCTTGCTTGGTAAAGTACAGGGTCACTGGAACAGAGGAAGACCCTCAACGAGGTGTATTGACACAGTAGCTGCAACAATGGGCTTAAGCGTAAGGATTGTAAGGATGGCGCAGGAGCGGGCAGTGTTCCATTCTGTGGTACGTAAGTTGGAATCAACTCGACAGCACCTAAAAACAGCAACAAAAAATTCACACATAACAATCCCAAATTGGCCTAGGGAGTGCATTCCTGTTCTCTAGAATAAAAGTTGCATCATGTGACTCTGCAAGAAGGACCATCATTATCTTCATCATCATTCATTCCACAAATATGTATTGAATACCTATATGTGTTTATCAACATGAATCACAAGACCCTGCAATTATTGCAATGTAATTGATGAATTCCTAAGATCGGTTTATGAATGCTGCTCCTACATGTTGGCTATCAGCAACAGTTAAGGCGCCTTCCACAATATTTCAACATGGGCTTTTTTACCAGTGTTCTTGAATCATCCCTGAATTGCTTAAGAAGTGATGGAGATTAGTGTTGTTATTGATGTTGCCGGAAGCCTTGCTAAGAAGGTGCAGTGTGCCTTCTCCACAGAGGGATTTCACTCATTATCTCAAGAGAAAGCCCTATCTGAGGCTCTCAAGCCATTCCTGACTGAAAAGAACATTGTCAACAGACATAGCTGAGACTGTCAGGGCCCAGCTCACTCCCCTGGGTCCTACCAGTGCCTGCAAGGCTGATTTCTGACTTCTGGCATCCATGTGCCTTTGCATGAGGCCTTTGTCTGACCATTAGAGCTCACTCTGCATGTGGAAGTGCTAGACATGAAAGCCCTTAAAAGCAGCCTCAGCTGATGACCGGAGGGAATTGGCGGGAACTGGTGCAGAATGCCCCAGATCCCTCATTCCTCTGATGGGCCATCTTAGAGCCCCAGTCGCTCCTACAGAAGCTCCTTAGGACTACCTTGCAGCTTCTCTTGTAGGAATTTGCTTTATAATGCACATTTTCTTGGCTTTCCTTTGCCTGTTCCACTTCCCCATTTCACTATCAGTATTTCCAGAGACAATCTCCCAAATAAACAACTTGCAGTTGAAGCCGTTGATCCCTTGTGAATCCACACTAAAACAGCAGATTCCACAAAATATGTTCTGATAGGTAAGAGTAGGTAGCGTTCTTCTTCAATCTACCTATTAAAAAAAAAGTTACCCTCAGGTCAATGCTGACCCTTCGTAGCCTATGTGTGTCAGAGTAAACTGTGCTCCATACAGTTTCAATGGCTGATTTTCAGAAGTAGCTAACTAGGCCTTTCTTTCAAGATACATCTGGGTGGACTCGAACCTACAGCCTTTCAGGTAGCAGGCAAAGGCATTAACTGTTTGCACCACTCAAGGACTCCATCAAGCAGGTAGTAACTTTCAAATCTGGAATGATGAGCGCATTTGAACGCATTGAAGAGATTTGTATTACCACTTTTGCTTTGCCCTAAGGTATGTTATGTGTTCTTACAAACAGAATCAGAAGGATAGAGAGTTCTGAAGGATGAGTTGCTTACACATCATAAACAATAAGGGAAATTATTGCGTGTCAGCAAGGGAAATTCTTGCTGTTTTTATAAGGTAAGGCGTTCCACAACACCTCCTAACTGGGTACTTTAATTTTGATTAAATTTTGTATTAATTTTTATTAATTCCATGCCCATTTGGGGATTGTTTTCCTAAGTAAAATGATACACTCTTAACTAAGACAGCAGGTATGTAGTCCTGAAGCCCTTTTGTCTGAAGTCAAGATCCACGATATGTGTATATCCATTATTCACCAAAATTTCATAAGTTGAGCGTTGGCTTTTGGCTAGACATATTTCTATCTGCTGGGTAAATCCTGCTACCAGTGTCCTATGATAAGAGACAGACACACACAGACACACACACACACAAAAGAAATAGGACCACTAAACTCAAAGTATAAGTTGAAGGTAAGGTGTGGGCGAAAGGAGAAACTGACCAATTCTTGCTCAGGAAATAAATGACTTCACAGAGGAGGCCATGCTGTGCTTTTAGCCTGGGGGAAATGGAGATGTTCCTTAGGTAGAGATAAGCCTAGAGGGCATCCTGCACCCGTTTAGTCAATTCATACTCCTAATGATCCCATAGAACAGAGTAGAACTTCCCCCAAAGTGTTTCCAAGGAGCACCTGGTGGATTTGAACTGCTGACCTTTTGGTTAGCAGCCTTAGCTCTTAACTACTACGGTACCAGGGTTTCCAGAGGACATCCCAGGCAGAAGGAAAGTACAAGCAATGGAACACAGATATGGCATAGTCAACTGCATCTAGGAACCAGACACTTCATTAGAACTCAGGTAAACACGGAATGGAAATGTTTGGCAGAAACCAAGAGTGGAGAAGTTGGCAAGAGAGTTCATTTTATCCTGTAGGCAGTGGGAATATTTGGGGGCGGGAGGGGGCATTAACAGGGGAACGACAACACCATATCTGCTATTTAGAAGGTTTTCTTAAAGACCAACCCGTTGTCGTTGAGTTGTTTCCAATTCATAGTGACCCGGTCGGACAGAGTAGAACTGCCCCCATAGGGCTTCCAAGGCTGTAAGTATTTATGGGAGCAGACTGCCACATCTTTCTTCCATGGAGCTACTGGCCGGTTAGCTTAGTAGCTGAGCGCTTAACCGCTGTGCCAGAAGACCAAGGGAAAACGACAGAGGGCAAAAAGTGCTGTGATTGGTATGTTGCTGGCTTAATGGGAGTGGAAATTCATCAGCCAGACACACTGTCCTCTACAGAGCAGCAAGGTGCTGTTATAAATATTTCTATTATTACTTAAAGGGGAAGGCGGGAGGTGAGTGATGGTGACAGAAGGGAACAGTGGATTCACAGAAGAAGAGAAGGAATTAGTCCTGTTCTTGTCAGATATACTCCCGCCTGGCAAACATTTATCTCAGCGGTTCCTTTTCCATCTCATTATCCATTGCTTACATCTCTGCAGCATCCCACCTCCATCCCTAACTCAGAAACACATTTTAAAAAATAATAATAGCAATCTTTTGATCTGTAGAGAAATATGCTTCTACAGGAAAGATGGGGACTTTTTAAAAGCTGAAATCCTGTTAGACATATAAGGATGACAATGTTATTTTCACAAGGAGCTGTCAGCTTTAGGGGCTTGTGTGTGTGTGTGTGTGTGTATGGGTGGTGTGGTGTGTACTTAATCACTGTGTGAAACACTTCAGTAAACTGGCCTTTGCAACCACTTGTAAGCCCACTGCCTCCGCTAGGATTGGACCTGGGGGATAAAAGGAAATCTTTAAATTCCCAAGCTCTGCATCCGTCACTAATAATTTTAAACAGCATAAATGGCATTAGAATGTGGATTATGCTTTCAACCTGGTTTTACATCTGAAATGTTTCCTGTATAAACTGCCACGTAGTCCAGTGATCAGCAATCACAGTAAATCCGATTCAGTGCCAAACTAGTTTCCCTTTTCCAGCAAAAGAAAATGTCTTTCCCTCCCTGAACATCAAACACGTCCAGGATGACCTGCCTGAAATCATGTCATCGCAGGCTCCTGGCCCTCACCAGGAAACACAAGAAATTAATTTTAGCCTATAGCATAGCTTCAGGATAAAACTATCAAAGAAGTAAAAAAAGTTTTTCAGTGGCCAGAAAAGAGAATATGGATGAGAGATTTACACCCAGCACCTATTTCTCCTTAGCCTTGGTCATCTCTCTTACCACCAGTTTAATTGTTGACTTGTCTCTTTAGTTTCATACCTTTCCCAAAAGTGTTTTTTTCCCTTCTGCCTTATCTGTTCAAAGCCGTCACTCACACTGCAGGTTTGTAATGAACTTGCTCTCTGCCTGGCCAAAAGAAAACGAGAAGGAAAAAAAAAAAGTGACATCATTTTCCCGAGGGGGAAGATCAGCACTTTCATCTCAGCGAGATAGAAAATAGAACAAAGGAAACGTCTGGCAGGCCCAAAAGGGGAAAGGATGGGGACGGGGCACAGGCTTTCTTTCCTCTCCCAAGCTTTGTTTGCTGCACTTTAGAAATTTGGAATCCATTTGTTTTCCCTTCTCATCCTCTCCTGCTGGCCATGCAAGGTCTTGTCTGGACGTAATTACTGAACAAAAAGCATGACATTCTCTCTCTCTCTCACCCCTTTTGGGAGTTTGGTGAGATGGGGTGAGGGTGGAACATTTAAAGGCTTATTAGAGAGTTTTGACAAGTATGCAACATTTTAAGATTCTAATGCAAACTAGCTAGCTCAGGAATCCCGTCAGGCAGGTATGCCCTAATAAAACAAAAAAAGTATCTAAACTCAAACTAAAGTAAGCAGAAGGAGAGATGGTTGTGGGAGGACGAAGGAAGGAGAATTTTTTTAAAAAATCATTGAAGATCTCACTGGGCTAAATTATAGATGTATGAAGAAAAGATAATGTGGGAATCAACACTGAAGGCTCAGAGGCTGAGGTATTAAAACAGCTGTTTACAATAAATTGGGATATGTAATCAGAATTACTTTATAAAAACATAATTCCCTAAAATAATCAAACAAAAAAGAAATGTGAGTTCCCTCCAGTTACCTTGATTTGAGTCGCTTAGGGACCATGTGCAGGAGATTATCAAACATGTACTGTTCGTCAGAGAAACATGATAAATCTCCCTTGATAAAATGGGAGCAAATGCTTTCTTTTTAAAGTGAAGCTGGTGTAGAATTAGACGTGTATGGTGGGCATGTGCCTCCCAGGCCACAAGCTCAGGTGCGTCAAGAATGGAAGTTTCATCATTTTTCTATGATTTAATTTATATCTGGAATTTTTTTTTTTTTTTTACTTTTCCTGTTATCAAGAATCCCCATCGTAAATCAATTCTTGGTAAATTCAGCCAACTCTAGATTTTGCCCTTGCTCCTTCTTCCCTCAGCTGACCCACATTTCATGGCTTTTGCAGAGCAACCAGGTCCAGTTCCCAGCCCTACTCATATAATGCAGCCTCTACAAAAGTGTGCTTCACCCTGCCTGGTTCCGAGTCTCAGTGTCACTCCTCTCACCCCCGTGAGCACCTAATTCCCAGTGAAACCTCGGGTTGTCAGGGCAGAAGTTTTTCTGTGTAACTGGCATAAGTCAGTTGCCATCAACTCAATTCTGGCTCATAATGATGCCATGTGTGTCAAAGTAGAACTGTACTGTATAGGGTTTAAAGTGATAAATTTTTCAGAAATAGATCACCAGGCCTTTCTTCTGATGCAACTCTGGGTGGACTTTCATTTAGCAAAGAGCATCCTAACCATTTGCACCATCCAGGGGCTCCAGTGTTACTGGCAAAACTACTATGAAGTATCTTCAGTCCCCTTGGCTATTTCTTAGCAAATTTCATATCCCTCAGCATATTAGGAAAAGACAAGAAACTGCTAGATGGTTACCTGATCCACTTTGTGAGTGGGAACTTGGATCCATTATAGGACACTTGGTCTGGATTTAACCTGCCACACTATCTACCACACTACTGCCTCATCATGCTTACCTGGCAGGAGTTGTGGGAAGTGGAGTCTGAGAGGCACTGGTCATCTGAAGTTCCATGAGCCCTAGGTCTATACCAGCATCTTAGGCTATGGTACAAAGAGGGAGGATAGAGTGGGGTCCAGAGCCCTTTCTCAGATATCCTCACAACCATCTAAATCCTGTGTCCTCATTGAGTCTTCTCCTGTCTCTCAGTCCAGAATATTTTTGTCTTCTCTGTGATTGGAAAAATGGACAGAGCAAGTTTATTTCCAATCTATCATTTAAACCCCAAGACAATCATGCCCATGATTTTTTATACTAAAAATTTCAGACTTTCAAACAAAAACAAAAATTCTCTTCTCTTGAATTATTGTCTCCACAACACATTTTAAAAGTTTATTTTGAAAATCAAAAAAACTGGCTTTGATATTTCTTTTTCTTTTGATCATTTTGCTGAATACACCAAAAACAAAAAACATTGCCTTCAAATTGATTCCGACTCATAGCGACCCAACAGGACAAAGTAGAACTGCTCTATAGGGCATCCAAGGAGTGGCTAGTGGATTCAAACTGCCTACATTTTGGTTAGCATCTGTAACTCTTAACCACTGTGCCACAAGGACTTCACTGAATGTGTATACTCGAAATTAAAGGGTAGTAGGAAATTTGAAGGAAATACCATAGAGTGATGTTTCAAAATAGTATTATCTGTTTCTTCCCTTATAAATCTTTGCCTATGGAAGAGGCAGTTGTTTGAACAGAATGAAGGGACATTACATGGCTTAAAGTCAGGAAAGGTGTGTGTCAGGGTTATATCCTTTCACCATACCTATTCAATCTGTATGCTGAGCAAATAATCCGAGAAGCTAGACTATATAAAGAAGAATGGGGTATCAGGATTGGAGGAAGGCTTATTAACAACTGGCGTTAGGCA
This sequence comes from Loxodonta africana, assembly GCF_030014295.1. Lineage (NCBI taxonomy): Eukaryota > Metazoa > Chordata > Mammalia > Proboscidea > Elephantidae > Loxodonta > Loxodonta africana. The sequence continues at coordinate 98,334,115 of NC_087351.1, forward strand.
GATGGCACAACCTTGCTTTCTGAAAGTGAAGGAGACTTGAAGCACCTACTGACGAAGATCAAAGGCCACAGCCTTCACTATGGATTATACCTCAACATAAAGAAAACAAAGATCCTCACAACTAGACCAATAAGCAACATCATGATAAACGGAGAAAAGATTGAAGGTGTCAAGGATTTCATTCTACTTGAATCCACAGTCAACACCCATAGAAGCAGCGGTCAAGAAACCAAAAGATGCATTGCATTGGGCAAATCTGCTGCAAAGGACCTCTTTAAAGTGTCGAAAAGCCAAGACGTCACCTTGAAGACTAAGGCACACCTGACCCACACCGTGGTATTTTCAACTGCATCATATACATGAAAAAGCTGGACAATGAATAAGGAAGACTGAAGAATTGACACCTTTGAATTGTGGTGTTGGTGAAGAACATTGAACATATCATGAGCCACCAAAAGAACAAACAAATCTGTCTTGGAATAAGTACAACCAGAATGCTCCTTAGAAGCAAGGATAGCAAGACTGTGTCTTACATACTTTGGACATGTTGTCAGGACGATCAGTCCCTGGAGAAGGACATCATGCTTGGCAGAGTACAGAGTCAGCAGAAAAGAGGAAGACCCTCAATGAGGTGGATTGACACAGTGGCTGTAACAATGAGCTCAAGCATAACAACGATTGTAAGGAGGGCGCAGGGCCGGGCAGTGTTTCATTCTGTTGTGCATGGGGTCGCTATGAGTCGGAACTGACTCAATGGCACCTAACAGCAACGACATGGAAGAGAACATATGATTCTTGCCTACTTATCTTGCCCTCCACCAAGAAGGATGGAACTGAGCACTTCTCTTTAATCCACTTCTCCAGAACACTAAATTCCACATAGAACAATACCAAAAAAAAAAAAAAACCCATTGCCATCAAGTCGATTTCGACACATAGTGACCCTATAGGATAGAGTAGAAATGCCCCATAGGGTTTCCAAGGAGCGTCTGGTGAATTTGAGCTGCTGATCTTTTGGTTAGTAGCTGTAGCTCTTAAGCACTACACCACCAGGGTTTCCCACATAGGGCAAAGTAGAGCATATATCGAAAGTAGAGTGTACTGAGATCCTCCAAAATAGAATAGACAAATTCACATGATGAGGTCAGAATACGTAACTAGAGAATCCACCAGTTTTCTGAATGACATCCAAGGACAGATACCATTTTATTAAGGCCATTGTTCAGGTGGAGCCCAATTGAAGTTTTCAGGACCTCTCAGGGATTTGTACCGAAAGATACCAAAGTTAAACTATAGTTAGTGGTAGACAACTGAGTGAAAAAATCATGTGGAATTATGATAGCCAGTCATATTGAGTCATAACATGAGTACATAGAAGACCATAAGGACACACCTGGGGTTGAAAGGAAGAGTAAAGAGAGAGAGAGGGAAATAAAATTATAGAAGCCACAAAAAGCGTGACAGAAAAATGGAGGCGAGAGAGACTGTAATAGTGAAACACATTATTTGAAATTTTACCTTCTGCATTTCCTCCCCCCCCCCCATTTTATTTTTCTCCATAGAACTTATCAATAACCAACATGCTCTCTGGAGCCCTGGTAGTGCTGTGGTTAATAGCTTGGCTCCTAACCAAAAAGGTGGCAGTTCAAATCCACTAGCTGCTTCTCGGAAACCCTATGGGGTAATTATGCTCTGTCCTATAGGGTCACTATGAGTCAGAATCTACTTGATGGCAATGGGTTTAACAAGCTGTATATTTTATATGTTTCTTTGTGTACTGTCTGTTTACACACACACACACATGCACGTGTGCATGTGCAAAATTATAGGATCCACAGGAGAAGTAATTTTTGCATGCTTTGTTCACTGGTGGAGCCCCAGCAATTGGAGCAGTGAAAAGGACTCAATAAATATTTGTTGATGGAAAAAAAGAAGGAAGGTAAGAAGGAAGGAAGGTGTGAGGGAGGAAAGGAAGGAGAGCAAGGGGACAGTGAAGAATCTTTGGTTTTAATTCTGCAGACCCAAGAGGCATGACTGTACTTCTTATTCTTGGATTCTATGCTATCCCCGTATTTTTTTTCCACGTGCTCCCTTTTCTTGACTTGAGCTACTTTGAAAGGGCCTCTCTTCATTGTAACCAAATGAACCTTGACAACAACAGGTATAGTGACAGCATGTGTGGTGCCCCCTTCTTTATATCAGGCAATTAGTGTAGCAAACAATCTCATCTTTAAACCACCTTCAAACCTAGTATAAAAACTGGCTGCAACAGGAGCCATGAGCTTACTGGAGAAGCATGACCAAGGTTGCTGACTCAAGTCACAATGAGGACAGTTAAAAAAAAAAAAAAGGTAGAACATAAAACACATCCACAAGGACAGGTGTAGAATACCTGGGGGCTGAAGAAGCATTCTCACCCACTGCCATGCTTTAAGGACATTATATGATTCAGCAGTGGCTTCCAAACCTAATGAGCCTATTACTGGGATGCTGGCTAAAAGTGGGATTTCCAAAGTCCAACTCCTCAAAATCCAGATTTTATAGCTATAGGTTAGAAGCCAGCAATATGAATTATTGATGGTATCAATGCAAATGACTTCCTAAATACACATTAATAATAAAAACGCTGTAATCTTATTTGTGGCCCTTAGAATGCCCCGCTTCCAAAAATTTAACAATGGCCTCTCACTTCTGATTTCCATCTGCTTCACAGCCTGCATGACCTCAGTAATTCAGTAATTAACAATACAGCTTAAGAGTGGGTGAGATGGAAAAAGTGGGATTTTTTTTAAATGAACTAGGCTCTGTGCTAAATTTCCTTGCACAGAAAGTGCTACCTTTATTGTTGCATTGGCAAAAACATAATCAAATTATTTACCTGCTGGTCAATGCCTGGGATATCAAATGAGATAACAATGCCTTGAGTCACGCTCCTCTCTACCAGCATTCCCACTAATTATAGTATTTTACTGTCTTAACCTCTACATCCAATTAGAGCTTAGGTATATTTTCTTATAATAACTAGCCTCATGCTCTCCATGTTTGAATGCCTTCTTTGTAGTAAGTTAGACTCTATGAGAGACTCCTGAGCACTCTTGAGGGCAGGACAGTGTGGTCATGAATGTAAGGTAAACCCTGGGCCTTGATAGCCACTTTGTTTCAGGGGCCACAGGACAGGTCATAACCTTGAGAGCTGGAAATCCATTAGGATTAAGGTAACCTTCATAAATCCATCCTGTAACCCCCCCTCTCTTCACCATGAGTCTATCAGTTTCTCATACTGTCGTGGCTTGGTTGTGATATTCAGTCGCCTCACACGCATGTGAAACCTGGACAATGAATAAGGGAGACTAAAGAAGAATTGATGCCTTTGAATTATGGTGTTGGAGAAGGATATTGACTATATCATGGACTACTCAAAGAATGAACGAATCTGTCTTGGAAGAAGTACAGCTGGAATGCTCCTTGGAAGCGAGGATGATGAGACTTCATCTCAACTACTTGGGATATGTTATCAGAAGGGTCCAGTCCCTGGAGAAGGACATCATGCTTGGTAGAGCAGAAGATCAGTGAAAAAGAGGAAGACCCTTAATGAGATGGATTAACAGTGGCTGCGAAGATCGACTCAAGCATAACAAAGATTGTGAGGATGGCACAGGTCAGGGCAGTGTTTCATTCTGTTGTACAGAGATCATTATGAGTCAGAACTGACTTGATAGCACCTAACAACAACAATAAAAAAAAAAAAAACTCCCCTAAATTTCATGGCTTCATCTAAGAATAACGTGTGGGTTAATGTACATTCCTGATTAGGTTACATTCTCAATTCCTATCTTTTAGATACACTCAAATCTTACATCTCTGCAGCTCTCTCATTCCCACTTTACTTTATTAAAATAAGACCTGCCGGGAGGGAATAGTTAAGTTGTCTCCACAAGATTCCATCCAACTCTAAGGAGGATGTTGCGCATAGCTACCTACTTACTTGATGAAATGTAGTGCATTAGGCTTTTAGATAGAGTTATATAGAGCAAGATCAAATAGTGAAGAACCTCCCACTCATAGATTTGAAAAATATATCGCCTTTTGCAAAGAAGTACAAATGAGTATTCATAGACTTAGGAATAGTTTTGTGTTCCTAAAGTAGAGTATCTCAGGTAGGAACTGGAGAAGATGGAAGATTCAGTTAAAGCCAAGCCATAAAAACTGAAGACTAACTCTGAGTTCATTTTGCGATTGGTTTTATTATCTCAGGGTTTATAGAAAGCAGTTCTACCTAATGCACAAATAATTTTTAGTTTTATTCTTTTCTTTCTGTCACCTCTGTTTTAAACTTTCAGTGATAGGTGGTCTTGGAAAATGCTGAATTAAGACTTAGCAAAGTAAAACCTCTAGATTTGGCTGGTCCTAGAGTTCTAACACTCCCACAAACAAATGTTTCACATTTGTTGAAAGACCTAAGACCAAAGTAATAGCAACTTATAAACACACAACTATACATGAATGCACACACACAATGATGCAGCATACACGCACACTCTCCCTCTCTACTGCCCTGTTGTACAGTGACATAATTTAGTTTGAGAAAGTACTGCTTCTGTACATGAAAATATTCTTCCTTGTTGCACAATGTCCGTATGTCCTAGAAGAACATAAAACCAAGGTAGGATTCATGTTATAATAAATGGTAGGACTTATCTATCTAGTTTTACTAGCACTCAGTAACAGGTTTTCCATCTTAATATATTGGTGAACAATACTATTTTCACAGACATTTACAGGGTCTTATGAGTCAGAATCGACTGGATGGCAATGGATTTATTTGGTTTTGGGTTATAGTTCACAAAGTAGTTTTGCAGCCATTACACATTCATTTAAAAACTAGCTATCAAATACCTTCTGTGTGCCTGGCACATAGGTTCCTCATGAAGTGTACATTCCAGAACATCTCATTTGAGACACACAAACAATTCTAGGAGGTACTTTCTTTTGAGGGACATGACTTCAACCCAGATATTTTAATCTAAAAACTCTGTACTTTCCATTGGAACCAGCTGCTTCTCTGACAAAAACCTTATTAATGAAAAAGAGTAAGTCAATTATATTAACCATGGCAAATTCCCTACTGTACACTAGGAAATATGCAATTTTACTAATGAACTTAGTAAATGGGTAAGTGGTTTGGGGGAGCAATATCATTAATCTAAGATGTAAACTCGAGCGTTCCATGAAGGTACTCAGGAAGTGGCCGAGTAATAGTAATTCTTTGTTTTATCCACAGAAAATTTAGAATAGGACTTTGTATACACTGCCAAATGCTTGTAATTAATTTTGCTTAGCTCTACTCTAAATTTGAACTGGGATCACCCATAAGAAAGATTTTCTGTTTCCCATTACATTTGAACATTGGTTAGTCCCCACCTGAGTACAAATATTTTCTAAGCCAAAATTACAGATATTATAGATTGCCTTTACCTTAATAAACATTGATATTTTCCATTGGATTTAATTAATTTTAATTTTTTTCAAATATTTATTATGTTAGATACACATTGCAAACTAATCGATTTAACTAGGAATCTCCAGCTTATCCCTAATTTATTGTGACCCATAGTACATGAAGAGTCATGTTCTATCTTACAGTTGGCTCAGCTTGAAAGATTTATTTGGGCGTTCCAAGTAACTCTGTACGGAAACTATGTGGGTATGAGCTAACTGGTTCAGTGGATATAGTATTCTTAAACTCTTATAGCATTAGGTTTTATCTGGATTTTATGAGAAGCAAAGCCCACATGATTGTGTAGACATGAATCATTCTCAACATGGGCAGTGTTTTGGCTTACTTTTCCCTCACTAACGTTTCCAACTTTTGTTATGCTTTTATTTATAATGCTGAAATCATTATTTTAGTTAGGAGTTGCCAGATTAGCATTAAGTATTTAGTTTCTAACAACCCAGAATCTATAAACAGTAATATGTTTTAAAAGAAAAAAACTGTGACCATAGATTAAACAGGGATGCAGTAGTAGGAAGGGGAAGATACAACCCAAACAGTATGTAAATGAGCAGGAAATGTTACCAGAAAGGACTCCAAGTCACTAACAATCCACATGTTCATTTAAAAATAGTAGGTTAGACTTAAAGTGAAAATTTTTCTGGGAAAAATATCCCTTTACTTTTATATCCTGACAAATTTATAGTACTTAAGAATACTCTTCAGTTGGGGGAAAGAATATATCTTTCCCCCAACTGAAGAGTATTCTTAATTACAGTGAAACTGAGAGAACTTTCCTGTATATTGCAAGGTTCTAGGTTGGAATAGAGTCACTACACCAAAAAGAATTGGCTGACATTCAACCACTTGAGGAGGTTGCATATGGTGAAGAACCGATGGCACGGAAGGAAGAAGTCCATGTTGCACTGAAGACATTGATGAAAAGCAAGGCTCCAGGAATTGACGCATACAAATTGAAATGTTTGAACAAACAGATGCAGTGCTGGAAGCACTCACTTTTCTATGTCAAGGAAGTTGGAAGATAGCTACCTGGCCAACCAGCTGGAAGAGATCCATGTTTTGTACCCATCCCAAAGAAAGGACATCCATCAGAATGCAGAAATTATCAAACAATATTATTAATATCACACACAAGTAAAATTTTGTTGAAGATCATTCAAAAGTGGTTACAACAGAGTACATTGACAAGAAACTGCCAGAAATTCAAGCTGGATTCAAAGGGTTTGCGGAACAAGGGATATCATTACTGATATCAGATAGATCATGGCAGAAAGCGGGGAATAACAAAAAGATGTTTACCTGTGTTTTACTGATTATGTGAAGGCATTTGACAGTGCAATTCATAACAAATTGTGAATAATATTGCAAAGAACGGGAATTCCAGACCACTTAATTGTGCTTATTTGGAATCTGTACTTAGACCAAGAGGCAGTTGTTTGAACAGAACAAGCGGATACTGCATGGTTTAAAGTCAGGAAAGGTGTTTTTCAGGTTTTTTTTTATTCCTTTTACCATACTTATTCAATCTGTATGCTGAGCTAATAATCCAAGAAGCTGGACTATATGAAGAAGAATGTGACATCAGGACTGGAGGAAGACTCATTAACAACCTGCATTATGCAGACAACACAACCTAGCTTGCTGAAAGCAAAGAAGACTTGAAGCACTTGCTGATGAAGATCAAAGATTACAGCCTTCACTAAGGATTACACTTCAACATAAAGAAAACAAAAATCCTCAGAGCTGGACCAAGAAGTAACAGCATGATAAACGGAGAGAAGATTGAAGTTGTCAAGGATTTCGTTCTGCTTGGATTCACAGTCAATGCCCACGGGAGCAACAGTCAAGAAATCAAATGACGTATTATATTGGGCAAATTTGCTGATAGAGACCTCTTTAAAGCGTTAAAAAGCAAGGATATCACTTTGAGAACTACAGTGGCCTTACCCAAGCCATGATATTTTTAATCACCTTATACGCATGTGAAAGCTGGACAATAAATAAGAAAGACTGAAGAAGAATTGATGCATTTGAATTATGGTGCTGGTGAAGAGTACTGAATATACCATGGACTGCTAGAAGAATTAACAAATCTGCCTTGAAAGAAGTACAGCCAGAATGCTCCTTAGAAGCTAGGATGGTGAAACTTCATCTCATGTACCCTCATACCTGGGAGGTATTGAAGGTTCAGTTTCAGACCACCACAACAAAGCAAGTCACAATAACTTTTTGTTATCCTCGTACATATAAAATTATGTTTACGCTATAATGTAGTCTATTGAGTGTGCAATAGCATTATGTCTTAAAAAGTGTACAAAGTTTAATTAAAAAATACTTCTAAAAAATACTTGATTGATAAAAAAATGCTAACCATCATTTGAGCCTTCAGCAAGTGATAATTTTTTGCTGGTAGGTCTTGCCTCGATGTTTATGGCTGCTAACTGATCAGGGTGGTGGTTGCTGAAGGCAATTTCTTAAAGTAAGACAGCAATAAAGTTTGCTCGTTGATTGACTCTTCCTTTCACAAAACATTTCTCAGTAGCATGCAATGCTGTTTGACAGCATTTTACCCACAGGAGAACCTTTTTCAAGATTGGAGTCAATTCTCTCAAACCCTGCTTGTATCAACTAAGTTTATGTAATATTCTAAATCCTTTGTTGCCATTTCTACAATGTTCACAGAATCTTCACCAGTAGATTCCTTCTCAAGAAACCATTTTCTTTTCTCATCCATAAGAAGCAACTTCTCATCCATTAAAGTTTTATAATGAGTTTGCAGCAATTTAGTCACATCTTCAGGTTCCACTTCTAATTCCAGTTCTCTTACTATTTCTGCAACATCTGCAGTTACTTCTTCCACTGAAGTCTTGAACCCCTCAAAGTCATCCATGAGAGTTGAAATTAACTTCCTCCAAACTTCTGTTAATGTTGGTACTTTCACCTTCTCCCATGAATCACCAATGTTATTAATGGCATCTAGAATGGTGAATTCTTTCCAGAAGGTTTTCAATTTACTTTTCCCAGATCTATCAGATGAATCACTATCTATGGCAGCTACAGCCTTATGAAATGTATTTCTTAAACAATAAAACTTGAAAGTTGAAATTACTCCTTGATCCACAGGCTCCAGAATGGATGTTGTGTTAGCAGGCATGCAAACAAGATTAATCTCCTTGTACATCTCCATCAGAACTCTTGGGTGACCAGGTGCATTGTCCATGAGCAGTAATATTTTGAAAGGAATCTTTTTCTTCTGAGCAGTAGGCCTCAACAGTGGGCTTAAAATATTCTGTAAACCGTGTTATAAAAAGACTTGCTGTCATTCAGGCTTTATTGTTCCATTTATAGAGCACATGCACAATTCATAAAGGCCCTAGGATTTTTGGAATGGTAAATGAGTGTTGGCTTCAACTTAAAGCCATCAGCTGTATTAGCCCCTAACAAGAGAGTAAGCCTGTCCTTTGAAGCTTTGAAGCCAGGCATCGACTTCTCTACTGTAGCTATGAAAGTCTCAGATGTCGCCTTCTTCCAACATTAAGCTATCTCATCTACATTGAAAAGCTCTTATTTAGTGTTGCCACTGTCATCAATTGTCTTAGCTACATCTTATAGATAACTTGCTGCAGCTTCTACATCAGCACATGAAGCTTCACCTTGTACTTTTATAGAGATGGGTTCTTTCCTTAAATCTCATGCACCAACTTCTGCTAGCTTCCAACTTTTCTTTTGCAACTCCGTCATCTCTATCAGCCTTCACAGAAATGAAGAGCATTAGGGCCTTGCTCTGGATTAGACTTTGGCTTAAGAGAATGTTGTGGCTGGTTTGATTTTCTATCCAGACCACTAAAACTTCCTCCTTATCAGCAATAAGACTGTTTCTCTTTCTTATCATTTGTGTGTTCACTGTAGTACCACTTTTAATTTCCTTCAAGAAATTTTCCTTTGCATTCATAACTTGACTGTTGGTGCAAGGGGTCTAGCTTTCAACCTATCCAAGATTTCAACATGACCAAGATTTCAACATGACTGCCTCACTAAGCTGAATCATTTCAAGCTTTTGGTTTAAAGTGAGAGAACTGCCACTCTTCCTTTCACTTGAACACATAGAGATCATTGTAGGGTTATTGACTGGCCTAATATCAATATTGTCCTGTCTCAAGGAATGAAGAGACCCCAGGAGAGCGAGAGAGACAAGGGAACAGCGATCAGTGGAGCAGTCAGGACACACACACCATTTATTGGTTAAGTTCACCGTCTTATATGCAGTTCCTGGAACCCCAAAACAATTACAATAGTAACATCAAAGATCACTGATCACAGATCACTGTAACAGATATAATAATAATGAAAAATTTTGAAAATTGGGAGAATTAACAAATGCGACCAGAGACATGAAGCGAGCACATGCTGTTGGAAAATGGCACCGACAGACTTGCTTAACACAGGGTTGCCACAAACTTTCAGTTTGCAATAAAATGAAGTATGCCTGTACTTCATTATCATTAGGGACCAGTTCCTAGAGAAGGATATCATGCTTGGTAAATGAAGAGGGTCAGTGAGAAAGAGAGACCCTCAATGAGATGAATTGACACAGTGTCTGAATCAATGGGCTCAAACACAACAATTGTGAGATGGTGCAGGACAGGACAGTGTTTCATTTTGTTGTACCTGGGGTCGTTATGAGTTGGAACCAACTCCACAGCATCTAACAACAACAAGTTGTAAACAGGGGCCCTGGTAGCAAAACGGTTAAGCACTAGTTTGCTAACTAAAATGTTGGCAGTTTGAACCCACCCGGGGAAAGACCTGGAGGTCACACTATCAAATGGGGTGATGCAAAAAGGACCACAGGGTCTGCAGTGGTGGTGCTGCCAAGGGAAGGGCCTCCAAGGGGATGATATCACTAGGGTTGATGTCACCCATTACCAAGTGAGGTAACTTGTCACCCTGCCTCCCCCCGTCACTCCCAAGTCAGAGTGCAGGTGGCAGGGCAGCTGTGCCCGCCATTGGGCAAAGAGGAGGGTCTCTGCCTTGGCCAGTGGGAGAGGGGAGGAGCTGCAGAGAGCCTCAGGGATGGGGTGGTATGGGGGGGTGGGAGGGGCAGGGCTGCCAGAACTGGAGATCTGCTCCTGTAAATATAACAGCCTAAAGAAGCCTATGGGGCGATTCTACTCTGTCACAGCACATGAAGTCACTATGAGTTGAAATTGACTCAATGGCATCTAAGGGCAACAAAAGGTTGTAAACAATATCAGATCTTAAGATGAGAATTTGCACAAACAGGTCTGATTTTTTAATACTCTGACATTCTGGAACCTTATAGAACACCATTTAGAATTATACACAATAAAAAGCTTTACTAGCCTATGCAATGTTTGCTATCAGGGCATTGTGCCCCGGGCAGAACATGATATGGTTTTCCAGCCAGAGTCCAGTTAGGAAAAAGAAGCCCCCGTAGTCATTTTAATAGAGGATTTTGTTATGAAGGACAGTCAACCAGGTGTTACAGAAACGAAAAGACAAGAGGAGACACCGTGGAGTCACAAAAGGAATACTTCAGGAAGTAGTTATCATCCTTAGGGTTCAAGGAACAAATGGAAGAGGATGTATTAGTAAATACTATTAAAATTTAGAAACTTGGAGAAGGGTCCTGCAAAGTTCGCACCCCTACCTCTGAGAAGGAGGCCCTGCCTGTCTGGTGCCATTGCTTCAGGAGTTCAAGGGAAGGACTCCATGGAGTTGGGACCTAGAATAGCTGATTTTGATCTAGCTGAGACTACTCCTGAGGGCTCTTAGAAACTACTTCTGGGTGTGGAAAAACTGTAAACTGGAGCTAATCACAGCTATTGGACCTACTGCCATTGCCAGTGGAAAGAGCTATTTCAAGGATGAGGCTAATAAGGACAACAGAAGCCATCTGGCAAAGGAGAAATGTGGTTTGCCCCAGAATGGCAAGGCCAAATACAGAGAGAAGACTGAGTTTGAAGTTGAAAGAGGCAATAGCGTAATAAGTGGACTAAAGGCAAAACAACTTTTATTGATTTGTCAGTCGCATGTCATTTCTGTTTACAAACCTGTGGTTGTTGTTTTATTACAGAGAAAACAATATTGGTAATTGCTAGCACTTAATAGCAATTATTAAGTGCTAGACTCTGTTAACTGCAATTTATTTGTTGCATAATTTAGTTATTTAATTGTCAAACCGTCTTCTGAGACAAGAATCATCATAAACCATGAACAGAGTTACGCAAAGTGATACAAATGGACTTCAAGACAAAATTCTTTTTTTAATTGTGCTTTAAGTGAAAGTATACAATCGAAGACAGTTTCTCATACAAAAACTTATACATACATTGTTATGTGACCCTAGTCGCTCTTCCTACAATGTAACAGCACACTCCTCCTCTCCGCCCTGTATTTCCCATGTCTATTAGATCAGCTACTGTACCCCCCTGCCTTCTCAACTTGCCTTCAGACAGGAACTGCCCACAGAGTCTCATATATCTACCTGAGCTAAGAAGCACACCCTCACCAGTATCATTTTATGTCTTATAGTGCAGTCTAATCTTTGTCTGAAGAGTTAGCTTCGAGAATGGTTTTAATTTTGGGCTAACAGAGAGTCTGGGGCCCATGACCTCTGGGGTCCCTTCAGTCTCAGTCAGACCATTAAGTCCAGCATTTTACTATAATTTGAGGTCTACACCCCACTTTTCTCTGTTCCATCAGGGATTGTCTGTTTTGTTACCTATCAGGGCAGTCATTGGTGGTAGCCAGGCACCATCTTGTTCTTCCAGTTTCAGGCTGATGGAGTCTCTGGTTTATGTGGTATTTTCTTTCTCTTGGGCTCATATTTTCCTTCTGTCCTTGGTGTTCTTCATTCTCCTTTGCTCCAGATGGGTTGAAGCCAATTGGTTCATCTTAGATGGCTGCTAGCTAGCTTTAAAGACCCCGGATGCCACTCACCAAAATGGGATGCAGAACGTTTCCGAAATACACTTTGTTATGCCAATTGACCTAGATGTCCCCTAAAACCGTGGTCCCCAGACTCTTGCCCCTGCTACTCTGTTTCTCGAAGTGTTTGGTTGTATTCAGAAAACTTCTCAGCTTTTGGATTAGTCCAGTTGTGCTGATTTCCCCTATAATGTGTGTTGCCCTTCCCTTCACCTAAAATAATTCTTGTCTACTATGTAATCAGTGAATGCCCCTCTCCCTCACTCCCTCCCCACCCTCATAACCATCAAAGAATGTTTTCTTCTGTGTTTAAACCTTTTCTTGAGTTCTTATAATAGTGGTCTCATACAATATTTGTCCTTTTATGACTGACTAATTTCACTCAGCATAATGCCTTCCAGATTCCTCTATGTTATGAGATGTTTCACGGATTCATCATTGTTCTTTATTATTGCGTAGTATTCCATTTTGTAAATATACCATAATTTGTTTATCCATTCATCCATTGATGGGCACCTTGGTTGTTTCCATTTTTTTGCTATTGTAAACAGTGCTGCAATGAACATGAGTGTGCATATATCTACTCGTGTGAAGGCACTTATTTCTCTAGGATATATTCCAAGGAATGAGATTGCCAGATCTTATGGTAGTTCTATTTCTAGGTTTCTGAGGAAGTGCCAAATCAATTTCCAAAGTGGTTATATCATTTTACATTCCCATCAGCAGTGTATAAGTGTTCCAGCCTCTCCGTAACCTTTCCAACATTTATTATTTTGTGTTTTTTGGATTAATGCCAGCCTCGTTGGGGTGAGATGGTATCTCATCGTAGTTTTGATTTGTATTTCTCTAATGGCTAATGATCGTGAGCATTCATCATGTATCTCTTAACCACCTGAATGTCTTTTTGGTGAAGTGCCTGTTCATATCCTTTGCCTATTTTTTAATTGGGATATTTGTCTTTCCGTGGCCGAAGTTTTGCGGTATCTTGTATATTTTAGAGATTAGACGTTAATCAGAACTGTCATAGCCAATTTTTTTTCCCAGTCTGTAAGTTGTCTTTTTACACTTTTGATGAAACCTTTGGATGAGCATAAGTGTTTGATTTTTAGGAGCTCCCAGTTACCTAGTTTCTCTTCTGGTGTTTGTACATTGTTAGTAATGTTTTGTATACTGTTTATGCCATGTGTTAGGGTTCCTAGCATTGTCCCTATTTTTTCTCCCATGATCTTTACTGTTTTAGATTTTATATTTAAGTCTTTGATCCATTTTGAGTTAGTTTTTGTGCATGGTGTGAGGTATGGGCCTTGTTTCATTTTTTTGCAGATGGATATCCAGTTATGCCAGCACCATTTGTTAAAGGGATTGTCTTTTCTCCCATTTAATGGACTTTGGGCCTTTGTCAAATATCAGCTGCTCATAGGCGGCTGAATTTTTGTCTGGATTCTCAGTTCTGTTCCATTGGTCTATGTATTTGTTGTTGTACCAGTACCAGGCTGTTTTGACTACTGTGGCGATATAATAGGTTCTAAAATCAGGTAGTGTGAGGCCTTCCGCTTTGTTCTTCTTTTTCAGTAATGCTTTACTTATCCAGAGTCTCTTTCCTTTTCATATGAAATTGGTGATTTATTTCTCCATCTCATTAAAAAATGCCTTTGGAATTTGGATCGAGATTGCATTGTATCTGTAGATTGCTTTGGGTACAACAGAAGTTTTCACAATGTGGAGTCTTCCTATACATGAATGAGGTATGTTTTTCCACTTATGTAAGTATCTTTTGGGTTCTTGCAGTAGTGTCTCGTAATCTTCTTTGTATAGGTATTTTCCATTTCCAGTTAGGTTTATTCCTAAGTATTTTATCTTTTAGGGGGCTGTCATGGATTCAATTGTGTCCCACCAAAAAAAGTGTCAACTTGGTTAGGCCATGATTCCCAGTATTGTGTGATTGTCCTTCATTTTGTGATCGTAATTTAATGTTAAGAGGATTAGGGTGGAATTGTAATACTGCCCTTACTCAGGTCACCTCCCTGATCCACTGTAAAGGGAGTTTCCCTGGGTTGTGGTCTGCACCACCTTTTATCTTTCAAGAGATAAAAGAAAAGGGAAGCAAGCAGAGAGTTGGAGACCTCATACCATCAAGAAAGCAGCACCAGAAGCAGAGAGCGTCTTTTGGACATAGGGTCCCTGTGCCTGAGACTCTCCTCGACCAGGGGAAGGTTGAGGACGAGGACCTTCCTCCAGAGCCGACAAAGAGAGAAAGGTTTCTCCTGGAGTCGACACCCTGAATTTGGACTTATAACCTACTAGACTGCGAGAGAATAAATTTCTCTTTGTTAAAGCCATCCACTTGTGGTATTTCTGTTATGGCGGCACTAGATGACTAACACAGGGGGTATTGTAAATGATATTGGTTTGGTGATTTCTTCTTAGATTTCTTGGTATAGAGGAATCCAACTGATTTTTGTATGTTTATCTTGTATACTGACACTTTGCTGAAATCGTCCATTAGTTCCGGTAGTTTTCTTGTGGATTCTTTAGGGTTTTCTGTGTATAAGATCATACCATCTGCAAATAGAGATACTTTTACTCTTCCTTACCAATTTGGATGCCCTTTATTTCTTTTTCTAGCCTAATTGCTTTTCCTAGGGCCTCCCGCACAATGTTGAATAAGAACGGTGATAAAAGGCATCCTTGTCTGGTTCCCCTTCTCAAGGGGAATACTTTCAGACTCTCTCCATTTAGGATGATGTTGATAAGGGCTTTGATAAATGCCCTTTATTATGCTGTGGGATTTTCATTCTAATCCTATTTTGCTGAGAGTTTTTATCACGAATGTGTGTTGGACTTTGTCAAATGCCTTTTCTGCATCAATTGATAGGATCATGTGGTTCTTGTCTTTTATTTATGTGGTAGATTAATTGATTGCTTTTCTAATGTTGAATCATTCCTGCAAACGTGGTATGAATCCCACTTGGTCATGGTGAGTTATTTTTTTGATATGTTGTTGAATTCTATTGGCTAGAATTTTGTTGAGAATTTTTGCATCAAAGTTCATGAGGGCTATTGGTCTGTAATTTCCTTTTTTTGTGGTATCAGGGTTATGCTGGCTTCATAGAATGAGTTTGGTGTATTCCATCCTTTTCTATGCTCTAAAAAACCTTTAGAAGTAGTAGTGTTAGACTCTTCCCTGAAAAGTTTGGTAGAATTCTCCAGTGAAGCTGTCAGGGCCAGGGCTTTTTTTGTTGGAAGTTTTTTAATTACCTTTTCAAACTCTTCTTTTGTTATAGGCTTATTTAATTGTTTTACTTCTGTTTGTGTTAGTTTAGGTAGGTAGTGTGTTTCTAGTAATATGTTCATTTCCTCTAGGTTTTCAGACTTGTTAGAGTACAATTTTTCATGGTAATCTGGTAAGATTCTTTTAATATCAGTTGGTTCTGTTGTGATATCCCCCATCTCATTTCTTATTTGGGTTATTTGCGTCCTCTCCCATGTCTCTTTTGTCAGTTTGGCCAGTGGTTTATTGATTTTATTGATCTTTTCAAAGAACCAGCTTTCGGTCTTGTTAACTCTTTCAATTGTTTTTTTCTTCTCTACTTCATTTCATTTTGCTCTAATTTTTTATTTACTTTTTTCTGGTGCCCGAGGGTTTCTTTTGCTGTTCTCTTTCTATCTGTTTGAGTTCTAGGATTAATTCTTTGATTTTGGCCCTTTCTTCTTTTTGGATGTGTGCACTTATTGCTGTAAACTGACCTCTGAGCCCTGCTTTTGCTGTGTCCCAAAGGTTCTGGTAGAATGTGTTTTCATTCTCATTTCAGTCTATGAATTTCTTTATTCCATCTTTAATTTCTTCTATAACCCAATAGTCTTTGAGCCAGGTGTTGTTTAGTTTCCATGTGTTTGAATTTTTTCCTTGTTTTTTTCTGTTATTGATTTCTACTTCTGTGGTTTTATGGTCAGAAAAGATGCTTTCTAATATTTCAGTGATTTGGATCCTGTTAAGGCTTGCCTTATGGCCTAATATGTGGTCTGTTCTGGAGAATGTTCCATATATGTTGGAAAAGAAAGTATACTTGGCTGCTGTTGAGTGGAGCGTTCTGTATATGTCTATGAAGTCAAGTTGGTTGATTTTGACATTTAGATCTTCTGTGTCTTTATTGAGCTTCTTTCTGGATGTTCTCTATCCTTCACCGAAAGTGGTGTGTTGAAGTCTCCTACTACTATTATGGAGCTGTCTATCTCTCTTCAGTGCTGTTAGAGTTTGTTTTATGTATTTTGGAGCCCCCTCGTTGGGTGTATAAATATTTATTATCATTATGTCCTCCTGGTGTATTGATCTTTTAATCATTATAGTGTCCTTCCTTATCCTTTGTGGTGGATTTTTCTTTAAAGTCTATTTTGTCAGAAATTAATATTGCCACTCTTGCTCTTTTTTTGATTGTTGTTTGCTCTCTCTCTATATTTTCCCATCCTTTGAGTTTTAGTTTGTGCCTTAAGTCTAAGGTGCATGCATCTCTTATAGGCAGCATATATGGACAAATTTTCAACAATTTTCTCTGTATTTTCTGTTATCTCCCCTCCCCCCTTTCTGGTACCCCATTCGCTCATAGGTTATTCCTCTTGATAGAGTCCAGTATAATTCTTAGGGTGTCTTCATTTTTTTTAATTCTTTTATTTTTCCTCAAATATGTTGACACCAAGGGCTTTGTCTTCAATCTCACTAATTCTACTTTCCATTGCCTCAATTCTGCTCCTATGACTTTCTATTGAGTTGTCTAATTCTGAAATTTTATTCTTACTCTTCTGAATTCCTATTTGCTGTCTCTCTATGGATTCTTACAGACTATTAAATTCGTCACTATGCTCTTGTCTAATCTGCTTAAGTTCCTCTAATACTTTGCGCATTCCTTGGCTTGTTCTGCATTTTGCCTGATTTCCTTCCTGATCTCTTGAAGAGTTCTGTATATCAATCTTGGATTCTACCTTCAGTATTCCAGGAAGTTGTCTTCATCCAGAAGATTTCTTGATTCTGTATTTTGGGAACTTGCTGAAGCCATCTTGGTCTACCTCTTTATGTGATTTAAGATAGGCTGTTATCTCTGAGACATCAATAAGTTATTGTATTTATTTATTTTATGTTTTCTTACTGTGTCCTAGCTTCTTGTTTTGTTTTGTTTTGATATGCCCAAATAGGCTACTTGAGTGAGGTAATTTGATTATTGGCACCTTTGAAGCTCTAACATCCTATCACTGGGTGGTTAGAGCTGATACTAGGTATGTAAGCCCAGGAATCCACTTTCTTTTCTTGTATGGCTTCAGCTTTGCTGTCCAGATAGTCAGTTACCAAGTGAGTGGTACAGGTTTTCACCTACAATCCTAGATGAGGAGAGGTGATTGATATAGGCACAGGTATCTGGGTGCAGTAGGGCATCATGTGCTGAGAAAGGCAGGGGGCTGATAACCACCCCTGAGTATCCATGAGGAAAGCATATCCCCATTCCATGGAGCATGTAGGTGGGTAGGTTTTGCATCCAGACTGTGGGCTCCCAATGCTATTTGTTGTAAGGGCTGGGAGGCACCTCTTATTCTTGGACCCCTGTCAAGTGTGACTAGGTGTCATGGGTGGAGCCACCAGTCCTCAGGCCCCTGATGTGGGTAGGTAAGGCCCCTGCTTAATAGGCAGAGCAGTGTCAAATGACTGAACTTGCATCTCCACCATGTAACTGAAATGGTCAGAGTTAGACTTCTGGTTTATACCCTGTTGTACTGTCCTAATGAGGACCTATGCTGTTGAAATGGGCCCACACAGGTCTATGTAGGGGTGAAAGGCATTCAAAGTCTGTGGACCCCTTATGCCTGTGCCTAGGCACAGGAGATGTTTCTGCCCTGATTGTCCAGCTTAGGGGATCCAGCAGGTTATTTTTTCCCCCTATTTCTTAATTTGTTCCCTCTCTAAGACCAGAAGAATGGCTCAGAGTGAGTGCGGGGTCCTTTTACTGGCCCAGCTGATGCAGCTGGGTGGGATCCAGTGCATAGCAGGAAGGGAGCAGGTAAGTGGTGAGAGGTTTCTCCCGAAAGGTGTATTTTTGGATAGCAAAAAGTTAAACTTATCATTTAAGGCCAATTGTGGGCCACTTCTCACTTGTTCTGGAGGGTTGAGTAGACTCTCTGCCATTCGGCCTCCCCCGATGTAGAAAACACATCCCTAATGCCTCTGCTTGCCTCACTGTGCTCACAGCAGTTGTGGAATGGGCCTACAGGGAACTGGTTCCTGCCAGGTCAGGTCTAGCAACTCTTAGCTCCTTCTGAACAGTTTCTCCCTCCCCCTCCCACTCATTCCAATTCCTCAACTTTACCTTTGATGTTCAGGGCTCCTAGCTTATCATATATAACCAATTTACTTGTTTTGGGGGGGTCTTTGTTGGAAGAGGGACCACAGGAAGCATCTGACTACTCTGCCATCTTGGACCCACCTTAAGATAAAATTATTTTAAGCCATCATTTTGCCCATCCTTTTTTCTATAAACAAATCATCTTAAAACTAACCTTATCTACCTCTGAAGTATTTCTCTAAATCACCTGTAGCCAGTAAGAAAGCCAGAAAGATTTAAAGAGTTCCATTACTGGGATATAAGCCACAGTTTGTGTAAACATCATAGCCTTTTCTCTTAGTCACAGTTTGAGAAAAGATGGTAATATTTAATGGGAAATAGGAGTTTGCTAGAGACAAAAACTGGATTTCCTTAGAAGCAAGTTGAGTAAAATATACTCTTTTATTTATCTTAAACCATGAGGATGAGGATAGATTTAATAAGTCTTCGCAGCTGAAAATGAAGAGAAAATCATCGAGCTTTTAACCAAAAACCAAACCTGCCACGGTCGAGTCAATTTCTACTCACAGCGACCATATAGGACAGAGTAGAACTGCCTCATAGGGTTTCTAAGGAGCAGCTGGTGGATTTGCCGAGCTTTTGGTTAACAGCCAGTCTCTTTAACCACTGTGCCACCAGGGCTCCTTCTAGAGAGTATAAATGTGATCTAGCAAGTGAAGAACATGGTATCTCAGAAACAGAGCAGACTAGAAGTAATGAGATTTAAGTTCTCTTTCCTGATCAGTCAGTAACTGCCTGTGTGATCCTGGACAGGTATTAAACATCTCTGTCTGTTTTCTCATTTGTGAGTTAGAAGTGGTAACAGTCTAACCACCTCAAAGTTTTGTGTTTTTTTAAAGGAAATCAGCTTTATCTATGAACAACGGATGTATCCTGAGAAAAACAGACAAAATCATCTGACAAACATGAGGGGTAGCCAAAATTTTGCTGGAAATGTAGATCAAGATATCATCTACATGTAATGGCCAATTGAGAAAATTGTTTTATATACATATAACAGAATCCAAAAATTCCAGTTTAAAAAAAAAAAATTAAACTACAAAAATACAGGTTTTCTCTTTTATATGTTGGTGATAAAATATACATGGTAGTCAAAGAAAATGTCCATTTGATGTCCAAGTAATATAAAAATGCTTGTAAGAGGTGCAATAATTTTACATGACAGTAGAGCATAGAGTATAGTGTAAGTTACCCTGCCATACTTAAATTTTAGCTTTTCTACTTAATAGCTGGGCAGAGTTAAGCAAGTGTTTTCACTTCTCCAAGCAATAGGCTCTTCATATATTTGTTGTTAGGTGCTGTCTAGTCAGTTCTGACTCATAGCCACCCTATGTACAACAGAACAGAACACTGCCTAGTCCTGTGTCATCCTCTCAATCATTGCTATGTTTAAGCCCAATGTAGCAGCTGCTGTGCCAATCCATCTCATTTGAGGTCTTCCTCCTTTTCACTGACCCTCTACCAAGCATGATGTCCTTCTTCAGGGACTGGTCCCTCCTGATAGCATGGCCAAAGTACATGAGATGAAGTCTCGCCACCCTCACTTCTAAGGAGCATTCTGGCTGTACTTCTTCCAAGACAGATTTGTTTGTTCTTCTGGAAGTCCATGATGTATTCAATATTCTTCACCAACACCATAATTCAAATACATCAATTCTTCTTAGGTCTTCCTTATTCATTGTCCAGCTTTCATACGCATATAAGGTGATTGAAAATACCATGGCTTAGGTCAGCCACACCTGAGTCCTCAAGGGTGACTTCTTTGCTTTTTAACACTTTAAAGAGTTCTTTTGCAGCATATTTGCCCAAAGCAATACATCCTTTGATTTCTTGACTGCTGATTCCATGAGCATTGATTGTGGATCCAAGTAAAATGAAATCCTTGACAACAATCTTTTCTCCATTTATCATGATATCACTTACGGGTCCAATTGTGAAGATTTTTGTTTTCTGTATGTTGAGGTGTAATCTATACTGAAAGCTGTAGTCTTTGATCTTCATCAGTACGTGCTTCAAGTCCTTTTCACTTTCAGCAAGCAAGGCTATGTCATCCACACTTCGAAGGTGGTTAATGAGTCTTCCTCCAATACTGATGCTGAGTTCTTCTTTATATAGTCCACCTTCTGGGATTATTTGCTCAGCATAAGCATACACACATAAAAAGGGGGTAATAAGAGTTCTATGTCATGTGGGTGTAAGGATCTGATAAGTAATATATGAAAAGCATTTAGCAGTGTTTAGAAAATAGTGTTAACAACTGTTAACTGTCATTAGTGACAATAGATGGGTTTATATACATTGTTATATATTATTTTGCACTCTATGAAGACTCTGTGGAACAAATCTAATATTTGTGACTTAATACTGGTATCCTTGGAAACAGATGTCTACAAGCTGTTCCTGATATGTAAAATTCAATGGAATTTAGTCTTGCACCACTTCTTTCGTATTGGAAAACTAGAAAACTCAAGCCAGTCACCTCATGTGATGCTCACCTAGGCGAAGCCTGAGCTACATATTCTCATGGACCAACTCTTCAATTCACAAAATCTCCACCATCATCCTTCTATGCTTTCTTAAGTGCCTACACTTGACATCGTGTGAGGAAGTGAATGATTTTATAATGAGAGTCCCTTAGCATTTTTGTTAATAAACTATGTTGTATGAATTCAAAACAGACCTTCCTCTTCAAAACAGAAGTATCTTCGGCATAGGTTTGTTTTCAGGAGACTTTTGGAAACTTCTTTCTTTCTCCCACCGTTTGCCTATTTTTATTATCTGTGTCAGTTAGCATCTTTTCATTGCAAATGAGATTGTACCACACTATCGGTTTAAACAAACAATAACCATCAGTTGCCGCCCTTTCAGCTCTGACCTATAGCCATCCCGTGTGTGTCAGAGTAGAGCTGTGCTTCATAGGGTTTTCAATGGGTGATTTTTCTGAAGTAGATTGCGAAGTCTTTCTCCTGAGGCACCTGTGGATAGAGTCAAACCACCAGCCTTTCAACTAGCAGCCAAACGTGTTAACAGTTTGCACCACCAAGGACTCCTAAATAAACAAGAAAGATAAGTAATTATCTTTCATGGCAGGAGACTAGGGATCAGTGTCTTCAGGGTTTCCCAAGTGTCAGTGACACATGTCCTCAGAGATCCAAGATATTTCCATTCTTCTTTCCTGTTATTCTCAGTACCTGTTATTCTCAATCTCAGGTATTGGAGCTGGAGCTTAAAAGTATGAACAGTACCTAGCACATGCTAGACAGTCAGCGTTCTAAAATATTACTGGAGAATATAAAAATTCAAATGCAACAAAAAAGGCTAAGTAAGAATTTAATGGGAACCCCACTAACAGATACTAAGATTATTCCCTTCTCTGGCTTCAAGCAGCACTGTGACTTGGAGAAAACCATTTAACCTTTCTAGGCCTCTGTTGGCTTATTGGCAGAATAAGTATAAATGCTCCTAAATCATCATTAAGTGCCTAGCATGGCCCCTGTAGGAGGTACTTAATAAATGAATGAAATAAGCACACAATGAATGTGTGAATAAATGTGCAGTTAAAATAAGTGCATTTTAACTATTTAGTTTATGTGCTTGACTAGAACTGGGAAGTCTTAGGTTTTTGTAGAAAGTTTAAACTGGTGGCCTTTCATCAGTGAAAAGGTAGGATTTGCCTGATGCGATCACGGATATTTGCCCTTCCTGTGTACGAGTGGACTTGGCTGATCCAGGCATGCCTATGTGTGAGTAAGCTTAGCATTGATTCTGTTTCCAGTTTACCTAAATCTGTCTGAAAGGTGGAGCCAGACAGCTGAATCATTCTCTAACAATTGCCAACTGGTGATGGCTTTCCAAAGCCAGACAATCACCCTACATGGTCATCCTTTTTTTCTTTTAACAAAGATCATCAGAAAGTATATGCATTAGTTTCCATCTATTGTGTCATAAAATACCAATTTCAAACTCTGGGAAGGCGAGTGGTATCTGGGAAAAGGTAACTTTAAGGTGGAGGCTGGAACAAAGACCTGATTATGCGTGCTATCAAGTCGATTCCAACTCATGGCAACCCCACGTGTTTCAGAGTAGAACTGCACTCCACAGGATTTCGAATGTCTGTCATCTTTCAGAAGTAGCTTACCGGGCCTTTCTTCCAAGGCATCTCTGGGTTGATTTAAACTGTCAACCTTTCAGTTAATAGTCAGGCACGTGACTGTTTTTGCTACCCAGTGACTTTACGCCACACCACTACCAACCATAGAAGTTGGCAGTTACTGCTGGGTTTGTTGTCATTTCAATATATGTGAAAGAGGACAACTAAGACCCCACAGTGAAAGGCCAAACCACCTATGGCCAGGATCACACTAGTATTTGCTTGGATTTTCTCACACACAACCCCTTTCCCCCATGGCCTAGTCATGTTTTCTCGGAGGCAAAGATAGGTTCAGTTTCCCCAAGGCTCAGACAGAAAACTCAGCTGCCAGAAATGTGCTGGCTGTTGGTCCTTCTGGCACCACTTCTCTGCTACTTTTTTGGTCCTGTCAGATCTGGAGAAGGAAGGGGGAATAGACTCACGTTGTGAAGAGGCAGGCTGTAAAAACTATTTGAAATCAGCAACCAATAATAATGTTCAAGTGCTCTATTAGCACTAATTAGATTTTTATGTGGTAACAGGTGTCTATTATGAACTATATCCCCACCTTGGATTACTTTACCTTTGTGATGCTGCCCAAAAGGTACCGCTTTAACAGAGCTCTTCTTCAGAATTTATGAAAACGTAGTTAGCCGCCCCTTTTTTTAGATAACAAATAATTAATGTTGTTTCTAATTAACCTGTAGAACCAGTAGCTGTAAGATACCATTAAGACCAGTAGATTACTTAATTTATCCAGACTGTAACAGTGCTAATAATAATCAAAATAGAATCTCTAGCCATATTAAAGAAAATAAAATGATTGCTGCATTTGTGGTTTTATACTTACACATGGGGATGATGAAAATTGTTTTGAATATGGGAAGTTTTGAGAAGAGAAGTGGAAGTTTTCTAAAGTGAATTACTCTAAGGCATTACCCATAATTCAGTATTTCCTCTCAGACATTCAGATAATTAGCTCAGTGTTCGTTTTATGTGTGGAGTTGTTAATATTACATGAAATAACAAATTGGCATCATAACTAAACAGAGACTCTGGGCAGTTATCATAAAAACAACGATGGGAATCTAAGCACAGGAGTTTAGTTTTCACTCATGAATGGGTTATTCCTCACAACGTAAAATCAGTCATTACCACGTTCTGGCCGGAGACACTCCAGGCTCATTTTAAAATGTCATCATTATACAAATCTTATTTATTATAATTGTGTCTGAGATTCAATTTGCTGAACGAGAGCCCATAATACTGCTAAGTTATTTTAAAAACCTTGGGAATTTCACACGTACCCAAAGGAAGGGCTGATGTGTGGCGCTAGAACCATTTCACTGATGGCAAAGCCATTCCAACATTCTTGACGTGCTTCAGGCAGACGGCGTGCCCAGACAAATGTTCCACAATTCCCTTCAGTTTCTGAATCCCTTACTTCCTGGTGTCAAATAGTAACTGAGCTCCCCACCAACCCTTCAAAATATGTATATATACATATATATATGATGAAACGAAATATAGAATAAATGCAATATGATACAATCCATAGAAAACACCATGCAAGTTTCTATTGCTACAGCATGGGAGGGAAAAAGGCATATTAAGGAGTGGAACTCTAAATGTAGGGTAACATCATTTATTTAAAATGGAAATCAGTTGACTTTTTAACACCCTCCACTGGGTAATAGGAAGGTAATTTGACCCAAGCCTTATTCAAAAGGCCTGAATTTAAGACTTTTAACATTATCCCCCAATGATGGCCTATCTGTAGTCACAGAAGATAACCTGACATATAGAAAAAAAAAAAAATTCATCTTTCTTCAAATGCCTGTCCAGTTATGAAACCACCTTCCCTGAAGTCAATAACAATACTGCCAACAATTCATTGAACTCATTCTCTTGCCAGACACTGTTCTATAGGCTTTAATTTCACCAAGTAAGTCATAGTATTGCCTCCATATGGATAAGAGAAAGAGTCAAAGATAATACAAGCAACTGATCCAAAATCAAATGAGATGCCCCAAATATTGTAACTAGTAAGTGGGCTACAAAATAAACATTTTTACAAATCCTATTATCTGGGAAAACCTGGTGGCATAGTGGTTAAGAGCTACGGCTGCTAACCAAAAGGTCAGCAGTTCGAATCCACCCGGCACACCCTGAAAACCCTGTAGGGCAGCTCTACTCTGTCCTATAGGGTTGCTATGAGCTGGAATCGGTTCAATGGCAACGGGTTTGGTTTCTGGTTTATTATCATCTGGGAAAAAGTATAAGTGTATCCCTGTGTATTTGTATGTTTAAAAATATTCCTTTAGCAAATGTGAAATTTTTTTTTGTAATATAATAAAACTCTTCAGTCACAAATTTAATTTGAAATATATTGGAAGTCTCAAAAAAAAAAATGAAAGAACATGCTCAGAAAGGAGTTGTATCCATTAGTACATTTATATAAACATGGGAAGAAATCACTTGTGTTTAAAAACCATTTGGGAATTACACAGTTGGAGGACTTTTTTGTAAATCTTTAATAATGCAGATAATCACTTTTTAATTTATTTGCATATATATATATATATATCTGCTTTAATGTTGAGTGACAAAATTTCCTTTTGAATCCCAAGATGAGCTTAGAAACCAATGCATTTCCAGGAGGTAGGCAGCTACTATAAGCTTTTTTTTAACTTGTCAGCAAGTAAACATCTAACTTCTGTTGATCTTTCTCTGACAGCACTTGCTTGGACGGTTCCAGAGCTTTGATTAATATTTAAACACCAGGGCTTTCAAAGCAAATTTACACACTGAAATTACTAAAGCTACAATAAATACAGAAACATGTTGCCACTTTATTTTCAACATGAGCCGCAAAGAACAGCCATTAGGAATAAGCAAATACAGAAAGCAGGAATTTTGTTTTCAGTTTGTTTTCTTCGTTGACCGTTAGAAATTTACACTGTTGTTTGTGGCTTGATTTGCTGCCTCAGGAGCTAGACTGAATTTGAAGGCTGGCTCCACCACTTACTGGCTGTGAGACACTGAGCAAGTTAATTCACCTTTCAGTGCCTTAGTTTCCTCATTTGTGAACTGGGGATAATAACAGTACCTGTTTCATACTACCTTTATGAACAATAAAAGGATGATGATAGATACAGTATGAAGAACAGTGTCTGGCACAAAGTGTTCCATATGTGTTAGTGATTAATATTTCCTATAAATATAGTTGAAGATGAAACTGAAGCTGTCAGTGATCTCATTCTACTTGGATCAACAATCAACATCTATGTAAGCAGCGGTCAAGAAATCAAACTGGGTGAATCTGCTGCAAGACCTCTTTAGAAGTTCTAAAAAGCGAAGAAGTCACTTTGACGGCCAAAGTGTGCCTGACCCAAGTAATGGCCTTTTCAATTGCCTTGTATGCATGTAAAAGTTGGACAATGAAAAAGAAGACAGAAGAAGATCTGATGCATCGGAATTGTGGTGTTGGTGAAGAACTGAATATACCGTGGACGGTCAGAAGGACAAACAAATCCGTCTTAGAAGAAATATAACCAGAATGTTCCTTGGAAGCAAGGAAGGCTAGACTTTGACTTGCCTACTTTGGACACGTCATCAGGAATGATGAATCACTAGAAAAGGACATCATGTTTGGTAAAGTAGAGGATCAGTAAAGGTGAGGAAGGTGCTTGATGAGATGGATTGATGCCGTGGTTAAAGCAATGGACTCAAATATATTATAATCATGAAGACTGGGCAATGTTTTGTTCTGTTATACATAAGGTCACCGTAAGTCACAGCCAACTCAACAGTAACTAACAACCACAACAATACATGTAGTATTTTAATAATGATTCTATGATATTTACCCATTCATTTAACAAATATTCATTCATTCAACAAATATTTATTAAGTCAATGCCATGGCCAAGGCCTGGCTGTAAAGAGTTAAATAATGCATGATACCCATCATACAGGAGTTGGCATTCTATGGGAACAAACAGACACATAGATCATTGATAGATGCTGTCTAAGACTGAGATATCTAGTAGAACATGGAACTGGAAGTTTGAAATAAGGAATTCAAAGAAGGGTTTCCTGGAAGGGGTGTTGCTTGAGGTGAGTTATGCAACTTTGATGACTCAGAGTTAGTTAGAAGAGGAAATGGAGGCAACCATTCCTAGCAGAAGAAATAGCACAAGCAAAAGCTTGAGGTGTTTGGGAAACTAAACAGAGCTGTGATTAGCTTATGAAGCATATAAGGGTGCCATGAGGAAACCAAACTAAAAATTAAAAACTGATCCCACAGCCTTACCATTTCTAGCTTCCTGTAGCACCATGGTCCCTTTCTTCTGGGATCAATAATTCAATTCCAACTATAAGAAAAATAAAGCATGATCACACTTGTCCCTAGTCATCTATCTTGCGCGAACATTCCCATAAATAATCATCTTGGCCCAAAGTACGTGATTAGTTGGACAACATCCAAAATACACTAATTTTGAAGTGAAATAATTTTACCTGCAGTTGAAAATATTTAAAAATGCAGCTTAAGAATAACTAGACAAGTGTTAGCCCAGAGAGCAGTATAATATATTTGAAATTAAAGCTCAGTATGAAATAGTCCCATGAAGTACAATAAAATTTCACATCTGGTTAAAGAATATACATTGTCTAAATTACGGAGATGAGTAATTGCAAACTAAGTGTGAAAGCAGCTTCAGTTAAGGACGGCTATTTATGGCCCCGCTTGTTCTTGCGATGCATGTAAGATTATTGAGTTCACGGCACACAAAAGCCCTAATAAACACAGAAAGATTCTGGATGTGGAGAAATATTTAACCATGCCAGTTTTATTCTAGATCAGCAAGGGCATCTCTTCAGGTGAGCCTAAATCAACAATATTCCAATGAATAATTTACCCCACTCTGAACCCAACTGACTGCTGTGTGTCTAAGGAAAAATTACATAGGACCTTTGTAACTCTTTACCCGCCCCCTTGCTTGTAATGTTCATTGATCTGACTACGAACCGTGCATAAATCTGTTCTTTCCCAGCAGATGTAACTAAGGTGTCAATTAAAAATGATTTAACAGAAATTGGAGGGTGAATAACCAATCCATAGTACCCACACCACTCATTGATGCATACATAGCAGCCTCATCGAAAAGAACGAACTAAATGAAATACTCTTTTAAAAAAAAATAAATCAAAGGACTTTTTATGAGCTACTTGAAGCACAATTTTTCTGAGACAAATGGTAAGTTTCTGACAGCTCTGAGAACTCAACCTAAGTCCCTTATAATTTTTCTTTCTTACTTTAATGAGCAAAGATCAGAGCATCACATTTTATTTGCCAGTTCTGTTGACAACCTGTACAACACTGGTTCCCACCTAAACTTCCTCTGTTAGAGGAGCTCAATTCAATAGTGCAAGCTTATGTTTCTATGCGGAGGTATCAGAACAAGCTTATATTCTTATGGGGAGATCAGTAAAACAAGCTTACATTCTTATGGGGAGGAACAGAAAGCAAGCTTATGTTCTTGTGGTAGTGGGATCGGATAGAGCAAGCTTACATTCTTATGCGGTAATCAGATATACACACCAGACTATTTAGGGCCAAGAGTGCAAATAAGATCTGTCAGGTGAGGTATCTAGTCAACAATTGTTTACAAGAAAACTTTGCAGAAGAAAAAAGCAGCCCTTTCTAAAGAAAAGAAGGTTGAAGCACAGAGCAGGTAAGCCTCTTGCCCAGAGTCAGGCATATCATTATTAGCTGCCCAAAACCTCAAATCATACCACAATCTGAAGGATTCCATGGTTATCATTAGTGCAGTTCACCAAATATTTATGCCTCTCCACCTTCCAGGATTACATTTCTGGGCTCCCTGGTGTTTGGAAGGGGTCATGTGTTCAGTGCTAGCCAAAAAGATGCAAACACAGTGCCATGTGCTCCTTGCTGGATAAAGCATGTAAGCGCTAGTGTGAGACCCTCCAGAGCTCTCAAAGCTGATGGCACTGTTGGGCTAGTGGGAAAGTAATATATTGTGTATCTATCTCCTAACCCCAACCAGGACCAGCTAATCAGAAACCTTGGAACTGGGATATTCCCTGATAATGTTGTTGTTGTTAGGTGCCATCCAGTTGACTCTGCCTCATAGTGACCTTATGAATAACAGAGCAAAACATTGCCCAGTCCTGCTCCATCCTCACAATCATTGCTATGTTTCAGCCCATTGTGGCAGCCATTGTGTCAATCCGTCTCACTGAGGGTCTCACCAAGGGGCTCCCTCCTCTTGGCTCACTCTCTACTAAGAATAATGTCCTTCTCTAAAGATTGATCCTCCTGGTAACATGTCCAAAGTAAGTGAGACTAAATCTTGCTATCCTCACTTCCAAGGAGCATTCTGGTTACACTTCTTCCAAGGCAGATTTGTTCATTCTTCTGGTAGTCCATGGTATATTCAATATTCTTCTACTGAGCCTCCCTCTGTCCGTTTCTTCTTCTTCCTTATAGGAGAAACTCCCTGTTCTAAGTATATAGTAAATTTTCCTTGCTCTGCTTAAGTGTGAGTGCCATGCGGCTCCTGGCCAATCCCAGTGCTATATCTGTTACTGGTAGGGAGGGAACAAGTTCCTCACCTGCTTCATAAGTGGGGTGATGAAGACCATCATTCTTGCATCAGCTGCGGCAGGGAGTGACCCACTGACTGTAGGGGACCGATGCTCACTATTGAAGCTGAGTTTGCTCTGTCTTTTCTCTATGTAAATAAAGTGCCGTTCCATCCAGTGCATGTGTGTAAGTCTTACTTTTGTTGATGACCTTGGACCTTGGCTCAACAGGCTTTCTGCAAACTAGAGTCCCAGGGTGAGGTAAAGCAAAGCAGAGTCTCCAGCCAATCTTTGATGTAGCATCGGAAAGACACAAATTCTGTTGTTGACAGCCTCTGAGATTTGGGGTTTGTTGGTTTCCACAGTGCAACCTTCTCTATGTTGGTGAATATTGTTGTTGTTGTTGTCAGGTGTCGTCAATTCTTCTTCAGTCTTCCTTATTCATTGCCCAGCTTTTGTGTGCATATGAAGCAATCGAAAATACTGTGGCTTGGGTCAGGCACACACTAGTCCTCACGGTGACATCTTTGCTTTTTAATACTTCAGAGAGGTCTTTTACAGCAGATTTGCCCAATGAAATACATTATTTGATTTCTTGATTAATGCTTCTATGGGCATTGATTGTGGATCCAAGTAAAAAGAAATACTTGACAACTTCAATCTTTTCTTCATTTATCATCATGTTGCTTATTGGTCCGGTTGTGAGAATGAATAAGGACCACAAAGTCCATTCTGCTCCCATAGCAGAGCATGTGAACTAGGGAAATAATCATGAAGTCAAGTAGTCAGGGACACAGAAAGAGCTTCATGAGGGAGCTAAGATAAGATTTGGGCCTTAGAAAAAGGGAAAACTTGGGCTGGGTAAGAGCAATTTGGAATTCCAGGCATAAGCTACGTGTAGACACTAAACGGAGTCCCTGGGTAGTCCAAACGGTTAAGCACTTAACCACTAGCCAAAAGGCTGGCAGTTCAAACCCACCCAGAGGCACTTTGGAAGACAGGCCTGGTAATCTGCTTTGGAAAGGTCATAGCCTTGAAAACCCTATGTAGCAGTTCTATTCTAGACACGTGGGGTAGCCATGAGTCAGAATTGACTTGACAGAAACTAACAATGACAACAACAGAGGCTAAATATGCTTGGTATTTTTGGTGGATCACAAAGAAACTTCTGTAACAGTGCAGGGTAAGTGTCAGGAATTGAAACTTAATGAAGATTAGCTGTTGTTAGTACATTGCTGATGTAGTGGTGAAGCACTATGGCTGCTAACCAAAAGGTCGGGAGTTCAAATCCACCAGGGGCTCCTTGGAAACTCTGTGGGGCAGTTCTACTCTGTCCTATAGGGTCACTATGAGTCAGAATTGACTCCACAGCAATGGGTTTGGTTTTCTGTTGTTATTAGTATCCTCAGTGGAACTACTTTTTGAGTCAGTTTTTAGATCATTATAGCTTCTTTTACCTAAACCAAAATATGAAAATTACTTTTTTCTCCATATTGTTACAGGATCAGAGATTGTGACCTTAGCACAAAAGACTCTTCGTCACCTGGAAGGCCTTTGTCTGGTCTTTGAGCATTCCTCACCTTCCATGCTGCCCTTCATCTGTACTGGAGCAGACAGAGCCTCTAGAGCCTTCAAGTACTTGTTTGATTTCTCAACCTGGGCAGAATACTATCTTCCTTCCCCTCATAGGTCCTTCCACACTGTGAAGGCCAGTTGCCATCAAGTCGATTCTTACTCATGACTACTCTGTGCGCATCATGGAAGTACTCTGCTCCATAGGATTTTCAGTGGCTGATTTTTCAGAAAGAGCTTACCAGGACTTCCTTTTGAGGTGTCTCTTATGGTGGATTCAAACTGCTAAACTTTCAGTTAGTAATTAAGTGTATTAACCATTTGCAACCCCCAGGGACCCCACTAATTTAGGGTTCAGTTAAAACATCACGTAATCTAAGACTCTTATGTGCCCCTAGCAACCAAAGCCGGCTAAAAGCCCCTTCTAAGTGTTCCTAGAGGCGCATACCTGCCCCTCAGATCATCACCCTTGTGATCTGATCTGAATTTGTGCCTGTGCTTGCCTGCCTCCTCTCCTGGACAACAAACTACACAGAGGGAGGAGCTGAGTTTTCTCACCTTTTTGTTTGCCACATCTGATACCACATACAACAGGAACATCAGAGCCCCGGATAAATAGTTGTTGAGTGAATAAATGGGTGAGAAATGTCTTTCAAGTTAATTAGAGCGTCTTTACTCCATCGCTTAGAATGGTGCTTCCCAAGTGTTTTTAAATCAGGGCATACAGCACAATGGAGAAAAGAACGGGGAGTTTCTCCACCTGAGGCTAATGCAGGCTCTGGATGCCGCAGATCTCAACCTGCCTGGAGAACTGTGGGAGGACCCATTCACAACCTTCCAGCATGGAGGGCACCCCACTCCCCTTTGGGAAGCTCTGACTGCAAGCACAGAATACAACAACTGAAATCTCATCCTTTCACCTTTGCAGCCATCTTCACTCTGTCTTCCTCAGATGACTCTAATGAATTAAAGCTGAGATGTCTTTTTGATAATAACTGTGAAATTGGCATGTTTGATATACTCAGGGATGGGTGACCCAATGAGCAACGTAAGCACGGGGTTACTTGTGCTTACTTACTAAGCTGTAGCTCACAATTGCATCCGTGTTTCACCACATCTGTGGTGCAACGTATGTGAAAATGTGCACTACAGATACGTAAGTAAACACAAGTAAGCCCACACATACCTTGCTTGCTGGTGAACCCGTCCCTGAGTTGGAGCAATCAGAAGGCACAGGGCCCAGTGCCTTTTCCGCCATTCAGAGAATGGCATTGGCATACCCTTATTAAGCAAGAGTTTTCTTATTTATAAAATGGGAATGATAATGCCTGCCCTGGCTACCCTACCGGATTATTGTCAGTATAAAATCACATGCTGTATGTAAATGCGTGTTGAGATAAAGAAACTTCTATATAAATATAACATTGTCGTTAGTTGCCATTGAGTCAATTCCAACTCATGGTGACCCCATGTGTACAGAGTAGAACTGCTCCATAGGGTTTTCAAGGCAGTGACCTCTCAGAAGCAGATTGCCAGGCCTATCTTCCGAGGTGCCTAGGTTGTGTTCCAATTGTCAACCTCTCAGCTAGTAGTTGACCACTCAACTGTTCGTGCCACCCAGGGATTCCCTAAAAATATATTAGCGTATTGCAAATATATGCTCCTAGTATGTGAAATGATATCATTCATTATAAGCATGGCAATATTATAGTTTTCTATTTATAATTTTTTAATTTGTTTTGCTACCATGAAAATTAACACAAATTTAGTGGATTTAAAACAAACAAATTTATTATCTTAACAATTCTGGAGGCCAGAAGCCGAAAATGGGTCTTACTGGGCTAAAATCAAAGTGTTGTAAGGTTACATTTCTTTCTGAATTCTAAGGGAGAATCTATTTCCTTGTCCTTTCCAGCTTCTAGAGTCTTCCCACACTCCTTGGCTCATGGGCCCTTTCGTCCATCTTCAAAACCAGTAGTTTCAGGCCACGTCTTTCTCACACTGCTATCTTTCTGGTTCTCTCTCTTCTGCCTCCTGTTTTCCCATAGGGCCACAGTTTTAAACTGATGATTAATGAAAAGAGTCCTTTCATGATTCCACTACACTAAAATTAAGACCTGGCAATGGTGCAATTATATTCAAATAATAAGTAAGGAATAATTAAGGAGTAATTAATTAACTGTGGTTAAAGACCTAAGAAAAAACAAAAACCTGCAAATTGCAAATTGCACCTTTAAACTTTGTCTTTCAGAAAAGACCTATCTTCTTAGAAAAAGAGAGCAAAAATTAAACAATACACTGAAAAGAGAATCATATTAGAAGGTAATAAACTAATTTTTCTATGGAGGGGCTTAGTGATCCTTTGGAAACAAAACAGCGTTTGATTACGGTGTGGTTTGATGGATAAAAGAGAACAAGGACTGAGGACTTACATCTCTGAAAAGAAACACTGCTGAAATGGATATTCTTTTTCATCTGTTACTGAAAAAAATAAAAAAACCTTTGTTACAATGTTGTCAGTTAATTTATTATAGACAAATCCATTTGCCTTAAGTAGGTCTTCCAAACCTGCATATCATTCCAGAGAGATGGCTTTAATGCACATTTGTCCTTGTGTATAATATTACATCTTGCTGCCCATTTCCTCTTTTACTTGTTAGGCATCAAACATGCCAGCCACTTCACAAACGATTGCCAAAATAATCCTCACATCCCAGAGCAGGGAGAATATATCGTTGCTGCTCCTTTGGCTTCATCTGGCTTAGCTCTGCAGAGTCCCCTTAAAGACCATGTATCTCCATCTCTCAGCTTTTCAAATCAACAAGTCCAAGTCCAGAACATCTGCCCCAGCTGTGTTTCCCATTTTGGCCCAGGTCTTCAGGACGTACTTGAGTTCTCAAAGCTGCCCGGATATATATTCACAAACTTAGGGCTCAAGTTTCCATGGAAAAGCTTCCATGGACATCTCCTTAGACTTCAGAATTCCTCCAGTATCAGCAAAAAAGAGAACACAAAGCCGTTAAACAAATCAGTCTGAAATCTCTTTAGAGCTCATGAAACGGTTGTCACACATCTGGAAAATGAGTATAGAGAGGGGGAGCCTAGGAAAAGGAAAATATTAATCGAACCAATCAAAGAAAGAAGGGGAAATACAAAAATATCAAACTAACATGGACGCAAAGTCATTGATGGATATTGCTTCGTTTGCAGAATTGATGAGCGTGATTCTCTGCCAGGGAGGACTCCTTCCAAGGCACAAAACTGTTGCCTATATGTTTGCCTAGTTCCTCTCCATTTAGCAGGCTCACTAACACCTATTATCTTACACTGACACTTCTGTTTGCGTAACATGTAGTGCTGGTTGTTAACTGCACTTTAAGTTATCCCTGGAATCATGACAACCTATGGACAATTGAAAGAAATACTTCCCAGTCCTGTGCCATCCTCGTGATCGATTGCAGAATGGATTGTTGTAATTCAAAGGGTTTTCACTGGCTGATTTTTGGAAGTAGATCTCCAGGCCTTTCTTCCTAGTGTATCATGTCTGTAAACTCTACTGAAACCTGTTCAGCATTATAGGAAGAGGCAAGCCTTCACTAATAGATGGACCGTGGCTCCCCCTGAGGTACACTGACCTCAATCAAGCCAGTCTCCCACATGGACGGAGAGAATTCTACCACTGCTCCACCACCGCCCCCTATGGTACTTCAGCCAGACTGAGATACCCTTAGCATTACTCCAGAATGCTTCTTTCCTGATCTGTTCATTCTGGGTCCCAGACCTTAACTGTTGCTACTCAGTTGTTTACAACTTATACAAGTGTCTGACTCTCATTTATTTAAATTTTCTAATTCAGGTGGAGTCCCTGGATGGTGTGAATGGTGAATGTGCTATGCTAACCAAAAGGTTGGTGATTCAAGTCTACGCAGACACACCTGGAAAGAAAAGTCTGGTGATCTATTTCTGAAAAATCAGCCATTGAAAATCCCATGGAGCACTGTTCTACTCTGATACACATGGGGTCACCACAAGTTTGGATCAGCTAGAGAGCAACTGGTTAACTGGTGTAACCCAGGTGGCACCGATAGGAAGTGGGGTAGGGTAATGAATAAGAGTATGAATTTTAGACTCATACTTCCTGGGTTCAAATCCAAGCTCTATTCCTTATTGGCTGGGTGATCTTAATCATATTTGCTTAATCTATGCAATGAGGATGCTAGTGGTACTATTTCTCAGGGAGTTTGTGTGTATTAAATAAGTGAACATACATTAAAGTTCTTAGAACAGTACCTGGAACAGAGTTAAGAGCAATGTAAGAATTCAATCTCACTATAATTTTTATTGTCTTCTGTATGTCCCATGAGGTCCCAGCCCCTCCCATCTTTCCCTGAATCGTGCTTATTATGAATTAGAAATCATGTTTCATCTCAATATCTGCAAATGTAAGTTCACTATGCAAACATTCATGCTACCCACCACACACACCCAAAATGGCACTGACTTATGGCCAGGAACACCTTTCTTTCAGCCTAGTGCTACTTCAGTCCTGTCTTAGTTTCCTTGGGTTGCCATAACAAAATACCACCAAGTGGGTGGCTTTAAAGAACAGAAATAGATTTTCTTATAGTTCTGGAGGCTGAAAGTCCAAATTTGGATCTCAGCCTGCTCATTTCTTCTGTGAGCTCCTCACCTAATGTCTGGTGACTGCCTTGCTGTTCTTTTGTTGCCTGTAGATTCTGTGTGTATTGTGGTTGTAGTTATATGTGGTCTAGGCAGTTTCAATTCATAGTGACCCTATGTACAACAGAACAAAACACTGCCTGGTCCTGTATCATCCTCACAATCCTTGTTATGCTTGAGCCCATTTTTGCAGTGACTGTGTCAATCCACCTTGTTGAGGGTCTTCCTTTTTTTTGCTGACCCTCTACTTTACCAAACATGTTGTCCTTCTCCAGGGATCGATCCTTCTTTCTGTGTGTATACTGTTCTTTATAAAAGGGCTTAGGTTTAGGATCCACCTACTCCAGAATGACCTCATTAAGTAAAAGAAAAGAAAAATCCTATTTCCAAACAAAATCACATTCACAGATATGTTCAATACATATTTTAGGGGGAGAGGGGCTCAGTTCAATCCATAACAAGTCCACTCACTGGTTAGCAGTGCCATTCGCTGCCCAGATACTTTTGTATTCTCTGTGAGCTACCGCATATTGGAAAGGAGTTGAGATTTTCAGCAGAGTCTCTTTCCCTCACAAAGTCCTAATTTTATTTGTAATAACTGTCAGGTTCTGTACTGATCCATTGACATAGGGTATCTCATTAAATCCTCACAACTACCCTACAGAGTAGGTACTATCAGTAACCACACTTTAAAGAAGAGAATAATGAGGGTTAGAAAGGTTCATTGGCCAAGGTCACACAGCCAGTAAACGGAGAACCTGTCTGACTTCACAGCAAAAATGTACAAAGCATCGCATCCCGTTACGCACCGGCAACCTTCAAGCTACAGCTGAACAAAACAATGAAACGGAAGGTTAATTTGGTAAACACTGACTCCCTTATCATTTTACATTGACAGTAACATAAACATATGCATTTATACAAAGATAATCCATCATAGAATTGATTTACTCTTTCATTTGTTCCTATCAGGAAGTACATTTGTAAACCTGTGTCAGTATTGTTGCATAAAACTGTAAAATTCCACAGAACAGAAATCATGTATGGCTAATTGTTTCTTGCTGGATCATGTGAAATATATTGTGTGGGGGGTGTCTCTGGGAAGCTCTTCCTGTCCCCTTCAGGTTAGATCTGGGCTCTTCTTCTGTGATCTCAAATAGCCCTAAGTGTAGCCAATCATGGTATTTTGTCTCTGTGTTATGACTGTTATTTTCTTGTCTATATTGTTTTGTAAACAGTGATTTTTTTAATTGCAAGAACTCAGTCTTCTTTCCGTATCCCCAGCATCTTTCCTGATGACAAATACATTAAAAAAAAAAAGATGCTGTCACCGAATCATGGTGACCCAATGTGTCAGAGAAGAACTGTGCTCTATAGGGTTTTCAGTGGCTGATTTTTCAAAAGCAGGTCACCAGGCCTTTCTTTCAAGGCACCTCTGGGTAGACTCAAGCCTCCAACCTTTCAGTTAGCAGCCAAGAGTGTTAACTATTTTCATCACCCAGAGACACCAACTTGTATAGAGAAGGCTCTTAATAAATGTAGGATAAAATGATGAGCTAATAAAGTAATTTGTGAAAAAAGATGCAGAAATTAAAGCAGCATTTATAGATTGTTGTGAATGTGTAATATCAAGCCAGGAGCCACAGAGACAGCAGTATCCAGAGGTAAAGATGTGGCCTGCAAACTCTGATTGCTCAGTTTATTGGGGACCCTGAAGTGGTGAACGTACTCATGGAAATAACTTCAGATCGCCCTTTGTCCACTCTCCATCTTAGGATTGCTTCTGTCCCTTTCCTTTGTTTTCCTTAATATTAATTTTTTCCTCCTGAATTCTGAACTTTAGGACATATAGAGTCAGAGAACAGATCAGTCATTGTCTGGGGCCTGGATAGAGGTGGGGTTTGACCACGAATGGGCTCAAGGGAATTCTAGGGGTTAATGGGAATATCTTGGAGCTGGATTGTGGTGATGGTTCCACACTCTATACAATCACTCACAATGGTGGAATTGTACAGTTGCAATGTGTGAATTCGAAGGAATGTAAATTATACTTCAAAAAAGACATAAAGAACCAAAAGGTAAAGGCTGTTAAAAAAAAAATTCTGATTAAATATTTTAGGGGAAAAGAGGAATAGAGCTATAGAGAGCCAGTCTAGAAAGAGAGCGGAAGTAAGGAGTACATTAGTCCATTTCTGTTTTTTTTTTTTTTTTTTCCCCCTGTCTTTTTGGATGGCTGAATTATTTACTTTAAAAATAGTAACACCATTCCTTGGCTACCAAACATCTTGGGCTTATGAAATCAGGCAGTGTTCCAGAAAGCAATGCTGAGATAATTTCTGGATTGAGCAGGGTGAATGGGAAGGATGTGTGGGTGTGGATTGAGAAATCTGCAATCTGCCACCATTAGCTGAGTGGAGGTACCAAGAAAAAAAGAAATCATGTCAATAGAGATAGAAGGTTTTCGCTCTTTAGTGACAACAATTTATTATTGGCTTTCATGTAATCTTTTATCTGCTTTGAGGACCACTCAATGAAAAGAGCCTTAGCAAAGGAAACTCTTACTAGGAGCAAAATCGATTTTGGTAAAACAATGACTGTTTTCAAATAGCAGAATTTAATTTACACCAAAAGCAGATGGTCAATACAGTATGAAAAAAAAAGATGATGATGATGAAGAAATACAAATTACATCATCTGTTAAATCTCTAATGACCAATGAGAGGAAGAAGAAGTTTCGTGTTTCAACTGAGCTACAAGTCTTACATCAAACACTGAACTCAAAGAAATATTTCAGCAAATCCTCTCGGTATTTGTTATTTCTCTTTGCATTTTGGCAAAATTCTTGATATATTCAAAAGACTGCTAATTCTCACTCTGCTGAAACTTGTTCCAGCAGGGTGAGTAGCTGCTTCTTAGTGTGAATGGTAGATACTGGCAGGAATGACAAGATTCGAGTGAAGACAATAACATCAGTTTATCTGACTCTGCTTGCAGTAACTACAGAAAACCTTTGCAAACGTCATTTTACTTTTTCAAAGGAGATCAGAGGATAGAGATTTGGCATGTGCTTTAACGAGCCAATGAATTCATTCATTTATTTACTCTCGTCTTTCAGACCTTGTTTTATTTAAAAAGAAAATGTCAATCCATTTAACTCCTTGTAAAATGCCTCACTGATGACATCTAATCAAGAAATATGCTACTGGGCCTTCTTCAGGGTTGGCAATTCCTTCTTCTAAGAATTAAAAGTTGATCCCGGTATCCGTGGGTCTCAGAGTCCACCCCAGACTCTGATCCAGGCAGAAGACACAGATGAGATTCAATTGGGAGTGCGTCAGGCTTTCCAGGTGGCTGCTTTTGCTCTCTTAAAAGCACTGATAAAGGAGATCTGTCTTCCTTCGAAATAGATTAGCCCCTTCAGACCTGCAGAAGCAAAGGGACCAAGACACAGGATTTACTCTGAGTTAATGTTTGCCTGAATTATTGATTGCCACGTGGGATACAGAACAGCTGGCGACTTGGGTCGTGATGCTTTTTCTTTGAGTTACCAGAGCTGAGCTGTAAATTCTAACTTGAGAGGATTTCTTTCATCTTTTCTACTTATGAAATGGACCTCTTCAACAGAACTGACCCCGGGTCACATCAAATCAATTACTAATAAATTTGTGGCATTTTTCTTTCTCCCATTGAAAGAGAAAGTACCCTTTTAGGAATTAAATTAGTCTCTGGCTCAGGTTTGTCTCAGCCGCTCAGTTATGACTTTCCTTATTTATTTCACAAAATGATTGGGTATTAAAAGTTTACTGAATGTTAAGATACCTTGAGGTACAGGGATGTTCAATCACACAGAGAGTTAAAATATTTCCAAAGCCCGTGCAGATGTTAACAGCCAGCATAAAAACCACTGAATGGCAAAATGAAGTGTTTAGGTCGTTGTAATTCATGTCGTTTATTTCTGTACAATTCTTCTTACTCCAAAAAAGTTAGAGATGGTAAGGAATAAAAGACATATTCAAGAAGACAATTCTCATTAGAATAAGAACAGAATATGAAAGCCATAAGATGAAGAATGATAGAAATATTTCAGCTGCTAGAGAAGACGAAATTAACATTACCATCCACTGGACTTTAGAATTTGAGCTTCCTGGCAGCTGAGGGGAAAGGGGATATAATGAATGATACTAATTTTTATCCTATAGAAATTAGTAAATCAATTATTTAAAAGAAATATTTTCTACTGTCACATTCTAAAGCAGGCTCTTAACATGAGGTATACATTTTAATTGCAATGTATACTCAAATTAATGTACATTCAAAATATTGTAATGAGTTCAAGGAGTTCAGAGTTGATGAAGGAAAAAGATATGACCACGAGATAGCAGAGTTGCACACCCGTCAGTTGCCATCCAGATTTTCCGACTCATGGCCACCCCATGTGTGTCAGAATAGAACTGTGCTCCACAGGGTTTTCAGTAGCTGACTTTTCAGAAGTAGATCTCGGGGCCTTTCTTTTGAGTGCCTCTGGGTGGCCTCAAACCTCCAACTTTTTGGTTGGCAGCCAAGTGCATTAGCCATTTACAGGACCAGGAACTCCAGTGTTGGGCAACAAGCTATTTATTGGGGCTGAGGCATTGACAGCTTGCATGCGGGGGAAGGTCACCACGGCAAGAGGTCCTCCGGAAGCAAGCAGCACGGGGAGCCAAGAGAAGGAGAGAGTAAGAGAGTTTCTGGGGACAGGGGAGGACATTTACATCTGTCTAGGTGATGTCCCTTAGCAGCAAGGCAGGTAGTCTCTAGGTCAGGGAGTTCCTAAGTGCAGTAGCATCTTGCGGTCCTTACAACTACAAGGTTTAGCTGATCTATGGCTAGCAGGGAAACCCTGGTGGTGTAGTGGTTAAGTGCTATGGCTGCTAACCAAAGGGTAGGGAGTTCAAATCCACCAGGTGCTCCTTGGAAACTCTATGGGGCAGTTCTACTCTGTCCTATAGGGTCTCTATGAGTCACAATTGACGGGTTTGGTTTTTGGTTTTACGGCTAGCAGATGTTGGGTGCAGTTCTGCAGGATATGTAAAGCAGGCGGGCTCTAACTGGCTAAAAACAACTGGATATTGAAATTTTTCAGTTTAGCACCAGAGGATTTTTGGGGATAAAGGGCCTCAGCTTGCTATGAACCTGTAAACAACCTGATACAAGACACAGAGGTCATCTTTCACTCCTTTATACAATAAATATATTTGTAAAAACTTCAACTACTGATTCCAAATTTCTAGAAGTATTCACCCCTAGTTTAAAAAAACATTTTTGGAAAGGATTACATTATGTGGAATCACTATCGGGAGGCACCCCTGGTGAAACAGATTTTTCGCTAATGCTAGTTTTAGAAGAAATAGAAAATCGAACCTTTGACTATTTCTGTGGTCAGCTGTTTTTAATGGACTGATACCGTTACATTGAAGCACAGCTAAGTGAATTGAGGGCTAAGCTCACACAGTCTGTGTACATAATTCTGTATTTATTGAATTTCATGTAAGGATCTAATTAGAATACTTGGAAAGCTAAGTAAATAGAGTGAACTCAAAATTATCTCTAATAGGTATAATTTCTAACACCAGAATGTTTTACAACATGCAATTCAAGGATGTATGTTTCTGTTGCTATGTAAGGAAGTATTCATACATTTTAGGTACCAGGCGAGTACAGAGACCTGACCATTTGTTTTGAAATTTGAGAATCAAGGCCAATATTCTCACCTGCACGGAGGCTTTGCTGTGCCCACTTTGAGGAAAAACCCAAGACTTTATAGCAGGCAAAATATAGCCCTTCACTACATTTGTATCACTTGTATGACATATTTAAGGTCCATCTCCTCTTATAAACTATAATCTCCTTGAAGACAGAGACCTTGTCTATTTTTCCTACTTTTGCATCCCTGGTGCCTACCAGAAGATTTGTCCCATAGTAGGCATTTAAATGGCACTTGTTGAATTGGATTTAACTATAAATTCCTTTCAAAGTAACTTTTAATTTCTTTAGCTATCTGAACACTACAAAATGGAGAACTCATCTTGAGTAGATTAAAAAAAAAATTGTTTCCCAGTCCTAAACAGTGTAGCTTCTTGATGTATCCATCAGTGTAGCAAAGGTGTAAAATGTACCCCCAGATAACTGATTAAGTTAATCTGCTAAATAGAGCCTTACATGTTTTTTAACCTTTTAAAAACGTGGTAAGTATCTCTAAGCGTAATAATTTTAACTATGACCTGATCAGTATTAAACTGCTGTTTTGGACATTAGTCAAGCATTAATAAAGCCACCCATGGTTCAGAATAAGCCACAATTTTCTAAGCTTTCCTATAGTTACTAGACCTTTCCTTCCTATTTACGGTGTTTTTTTTTTTTTAAGGGAGTATCATTTTATAAAATAAAGGGTCTTGTCATTGTGTTCAATGTCAGAAAACATAAAAAGCATTTCTAGATCTTAAACACATCTACTATCTTTCAATAACTGCAAAACTACTCTGAATTATCCCTAACTTTGATTACTTTTTTTTTTTGATTACTGTAAGATACAATTCCAGGAGCTACAAATGAACAATCCATCTAATACAGTAATATCTTTTGTCTTTGCAGCACTTCATATCATTTGATGCAAATAACAACCCTATAAAATAAGAAGCTATTAATGGCCTCATTTTATAGACAAGAAGTCATAGACTCATAAATGTTGGATCAAAATGTCATTTAGTAGTATGCTGTGGAATAAAATGATGTTTTGTTTGTTTGTTTTTGATCAGGATAGCCTAAGTAATGTGGTAAAAAAAAAAAAATCCCAAAGGCTTGAATGAACAAAGTTTATTTCTTCTACATGTAGG
This sequence comes from Loxodonta africana, assembly GCF_030014295.1. Lineage (NCBI taxonomy): Eukaryota > Metazoa > Chordata > Mammalia > Proboscidea > Elephantidae > Loxodonta > Loxodonta africana. The sequence continues at coordinate 98,376,832 of NC_087351.1, forward strand.
TTGGCTGGGGATTCTGTCCAAAAGCATTGTTGTTCTAATGGTGGAACGAAGACTAGCAGAGTAGCTACAATATGGAAAATTACTCTTTGCTACAGCAGAAGGAAAAAGAGCTTGGAAGGGTCTCACATGGCAGTAAAATGTTCTAGCACGGAAGAGAAATATATCACTTTCATTCTCAACTCACTGGACAGAACTAGTCACAGAGCTCTATTGACCACGTGGACGCCAGGAAATGTAACCCTACCAGTGCCCAAGAGAATAACGCACTGGTATCCCATTCCATCATCCACTGTTCTTTTCAATACTACCTGTCATGCAGAACTCAACTATTTCTAAGGGGCTTAATTTTTTTTTAAGTAGTATCAGACTAAAGCAATGTGAAGGGTTCTTGGACGAATGTGGCTGTGCACATTCCTGAAAATGGAATTTGATGGTAGAGGTTAAGATATGACCACGGGAGTCAGACCAAGGGTCCCAAGAATGATTGTATAGTTTGTGCACTGCCCAGAAAGTCTGACCTTGAGCCAAACTGCCTCTCTCCTTAGCCCCCTAGTTGTTTAAACTTGCTATTTTAACCTGGTATATAGTGGTAAAGAGCTCAGCTGGTAACCAAAAGTCTGCATTTCAAATCCATCAGCCACTCCTTGGAAACCCTATGGAGCAGTTTTAATCTGTCCTATAGGGTGCTATGGAAAACCTGTCAGGGTAGTGGTTAAGAGCTATGGCTGCTAACCAAAAGGTCGGCAGTTCTAATCCACCAAGCACTCCTTGGAAAACGTATGGGGCAGTTCTACTCTGTCCTATAGGGTTGCTATGAGTCTGAATCGACTCGATGGCAACAAGCTTGGTTTTGGTTTTGGTTTAAGTCCTCTTTTTACATTATTGTTAAGGTTGTTACCGTTGTCGTTAGGTTCCATCAAGTCAATTCCAAATCATAGTGACCCTATGAACAACAGAACAAAACACTGTCCCATCCTGCACCATTCTCATAATCCTTGTTATGCTTGAGCCCATTGTTGCAGCCTCTGTGTCAATCCATCTTCTTAAAGGTCTTCCTCTTTTTCACTCACTCTCTACTCTACCAAGCATGATGTCTTTTTCCAGGGATTGGTCCCTCCTGATAACATGTCCTATGTATGTGAGACAAAGCTTTGCCATCCTTGCTTCTAAGGAGCATTCTGGCTGTACTTCTTCCAAGACCCATACCAGCCCATTGCCGCCGAGTCAATTCTGACTCATAACGACCCTACGGGACTGAGTAGAACTGCCCCACAGGGTTTCCAAGGAGCACCTGGTGGATTTGAACTGCCAACCTTCTGGTTAGCAGCTGTGGCATGTAACCACTATGCCACTGGGGTTTCCAAGACTGACTTGTTCATTCTTCCGGCAGTCCATGGTATATTCAATATTCTTTGACAACACCATAATTCAAAGGTGTCAATTCTTCTTCGATCTTCCTTATTTGTTGTCCCGCTTTCCCACACATATGAGGGGATGGAAAACACCATGGCTTGGGTCAGACATACCTTAGTCCTTAAAGTGACATCTTTCCTTTTAACACTTTAAAGAGGTCTTTTGCAGCAGATTTGCTCAATGCAACGTGCCATTTGATTTCTTGACTGCTGCTTCCATGGGTGTTGATTGTGGATCCAACTAAAATGAAATCCTTTACAACTTCAGTCTTTTCTCCGTTTATCATGGTGCTGTTTACTGGTTCAATTGTGAGAATTTTTGTCTTTATTATGTTGAGGTATGATCCATACTGAAGGCTGTGGTCTTTGATCTTCATCAGTTAAGTGCTTTAAATCCTCTTCACTTTCAGCAATGAAGATCGTACCATCTGCATAACATAGGTTGTTAATGAGTCTTCCTCCAATCTTGATGCCCCTTTCTTCTTCATAGAGTCCAGCTTCTTGGATTATTTGCTCAGCATACAGATTGAATAAATATGGTGAAAGATACAGCCCTGAGGCAACCTTTCCTGACTTTAAATCATGTAGTATTCTCTTGCTCTGTTTGAACAACTGCCTCTTGGGTACAGGTTCCTCATGAGCAGAATTAAGGGTTCTGGAATTCCCATTCTTTGCAATGTTATCCAAAATTTTATCATGATCCACATAGTCAAATGCCTTTTCATTGTCAATAAAACACAGATAAACATCTTTCTGGTGTCCTCTGCTTTCAGCCAGGATCCATCTAACATCAGCAATGATATCCCAAGTTCCAAGTCCTCTTCTGAATCCAGCCTAAATTTATGACAGTTGCCTGACCATGCACTGCTGCAACTGATTTTGAATGATGTTCAGCAAAATTTTACTTGCATGTGATATTAATGATACTAGTTTCTTCATTCCACTGGATCACCTTTCTTTGGACTAGATATAAATATGGATCTCTTCCAGTTGGTTGGTCAGAGAGTTGTCCTCCAGATATCTTGACAAAGACAAGCGAGCACTTCCAATGCTGTATCCATTTGTTGAAACTTATCAATTGGTATCCCATCAGTCCCTGGAGCCTTGTTTTTTACCAGTGTCTTCAGTGCAGCTAGGATTTCTTCCTTCAGTACCATCAGTTCTTGATCACATGCTACCTCCTGAAATTAATGAACATCAACCAATTCTGTTTGGTACAGTGACTGTGTATTTTCATCTTGTTTTGATGCTGCCTGCTTCATTCCGTATTTTGCCCAAAGACTCTTTCAGTATTGCCACCCAAGGCCTGAGTTTTTTCTTCATTTCTTTCAGCTTAAGAAATCCCAACTGTGTTCTTTCCTTTTGGCTTTCTAACTCCAGGTCTTTGCATGTGTCATTATAATACTTCGTCTTCTTGAGCCACCCTTTGAAATCTTCTGTTCAGCTCTTTTACTTCTTCATTTCTTCCTTTCGCTTTAGCTACTCAATGTTCAAGAGCAACTTTCAAAGTCTGTTCTGACATCCATTTTGGTCTTTTCTTTCTTTTCTGTCTTTTTAATGACCTCTTGCTTTTTTATGTATGATGTCCTTGATGTCATCCCACGACTTATCTAGTGTTTGGTGATTAGTGTTCAATGTGTCAAATCTACTCTTGAGATGGTCTTTAAATTAGGTGGTATATACTCAAGGCCATACTTTGGCTCTCATGGACTTGTTTTAATTTTCTTCAGCTTCAACTTGAACTTTCATATGAGCAATTGATGGTCTATCCTGTGGTCAGGCCCTGGCCTTGTTTCACTGTTGATACTGAGCGTTTCCATTGTCTCTTTTCACAGATGTAGTAGATTTGAAAATACACCCCGTGTATCCCATCCAGTGAGGTCCATGTTTATGGTCATGTTGTTGAAAAAACAACATAAACAACAAAAGGTATTTCCAAAGAAGAAATTGTTGGTCTTGCAAAATTCTGTCATGCAATCTCTGGCATCATTTCTATCATCAAGGCTATATTTTCCAAGTATAGATCCTTCTTTGTTTCCAGCTTTGGCATTCCAATCACCAGTAATTATCAATGCATTCTGATTGCATGTTCAATCAATTTCAGACTACAGAAGTTAGTGAAAATCTTCAACTTCTTCATCTTTTGTCTTAGTGGTTGATGCATACATTTGAATAACAGTCGTATTAACTGGTCTTTCTTGTAGATGTATGAATATTATCCTATCACTGACAGCATTGTACTTCAGGATAGATCTTGAAACGTTCTTTTTGACGATGAATGCAACTCCATTCCTCTTCCAGTTGTCATTCCCAGAATAGTAGACCATATGATTGCTCAATTCAAAATGGCTGATACCAGTCCATTTCAGCCCATTAATGCCTAGGATATTGATGTATACACATTCCATTTCATTTTTGGCAATTTCCAATTTTCCTAGATTCATGCTTTGTACAGTCACATTCCTAATATTAATGAATATTTTCAGCTGTTTCTTCTCATTTTGAGTCTTGCCTCATCAGCAACTGAAAGTCCCGAAAGCTTGACTCCACCCACATCATTAAGGTCGACTTTACTTTTAGGAGGCAGCTCTTCCCCAGTCATTTTTTGAGTGCCTTCCAACCTGAGGGGCTCATTTTCAGGCACTATATGATACAATGTTCCACTGCTATTTGTAAGGTTTTCACTGCCTAATTTTATTCAGAAGTAGATGACCAGGTCCTTCTTCATAATCTGTCTTAGTCTGGAAGCTCAGCTGAAATCTACCCACCATGGGTGATGTTGCTGCTATTCGAATACTGAAGGCATAGCTTCGAGCATCAAAGCAATATGCAAGCCCCCACAGTATGATAAACTGACAGTCATGTAGGGTTAGTATAGAATAAAAAATAGTTAAAGTTAGTATACAATAATATTTAGTTCAGAGGCCTCCTGGAAAGACTTAATGAGATAAGGTGCGCCAGGTGTTTTTCACTTTACAGCCATATTATACACTTAATAAAATTAATTTGTAGAATTGTTGAAAACATGATTGTTCTACCCTTTTTTATATATAATTTTTATTGTGCTTTAAGTGAAAGTTTACAAATCAAGTCAGTCTCTCACACAAATACTTATATACCCGCTCTCTCCCTCCACTCTCTCTTTTCATGTCCATTTCACCAACTTCTAACCCCCTCTACCCTCTCATCTCCCCTCCATACAGGAGATGCCAACATAGTCTCAAGTGTCCACCTGATCCAAGAAGCTCACTCCTCACCAGCATACCTTTCCAACCCACTGCTCAGTACGGTCCATGTCTGAACAGTTGGCTTCAGGAATCCTTCCTGTCCTGGGCCAACAGAAGGTCTGGGGGCCATGACCACCAGAGTCCTTCTAGTCTCAGTCAGACCATTAAGTCTGTTCTTTTTATGAGAATTTGGGGTCTGCATGCCACTATTCTCCTGCTCCCTCAGGAGTTCTCTGTTGTGTTCCCTGTCAGGGCAGTCATCAGTTAAAGGTGGGCACTATCTAGTTCTTCTGGTCTCAGGATTATGTACTCTCTGGTTCATGTGACCCTTTCTGTCTCTTGGCCTCATTTGCAGCACTGTTTACAATAGCAAAAAGATGGAAGGAACTAAAGAGCCCGTCAATGGATGAATGGATAAATAAATTATGGTATATTCACACAATGGAATACTACACATTGATAAAGAACAGTGAGGAAGAACATGTGTCCTTGTTGTTCTTCATTCTCCTTTGATCCAGGTGGGTTGAGACCAATTGATACATCTTCGAAGGCTGCTTGCTAGCGTTTAAGACCCCAAGCGCCACTCTTCAAACTGGGATGAGGAATGTTTTCTTAATAGATTTTATTATGCCAATTGACTTAGATGTCCCCTGAAACCATGGTCCCCAAACCCCTGTCCCTGCTACACTGGCCTACGAAGCATTCAGTTTATTCAGGAAACTGCTTTTGGTTTAGTCCAGTTGTGCTGACCTCCCCTGTATTGTGTGTTGTGTTTCCCTTCACCTAAAGCAGTTCTTACCTACTATCTAATTAGTGAATACTCCTCTCTCACCATCCCCCTTCCCCCCTCTCGTAACCTCAAAAGAGTGTTTTCTTCTCAGTTTAAACTATTTCTTAAGTTCTTATAATAGTGGTCTTATACAATATTTGTCCCTTTGCAACTGACTAATTTCACTTAGCATAATGCCCTCCAGGTTCCGTCATGTTATGAAATGTTTCACAGATTCCTCACTGTTCTTTATCAATGTGTAGTATTCCATTGTGTGAATATACCATAATTTATTTATCCATTCATCCATTGATGGGCACTTTAGTTCCTTCCATCTTTTTGCTATTGTAAACGGTGCTGCAATAAACATGGGTGTGCTTATATCTGTTAGTGTAAAGGCTCTTATTTCTCTAGGATATATTCCAAGGAATGGGATTGCAGGATCATATGGTAGTTCTATTTCTAGCTTTTTAAGGAAGCTGCAAATTGATTTCCAAAGTGCTTGTACCATTTAACATTCCCACCAGCAGTGTATAAGTGATTCAACCTCTCCACAGCCTCTCCAACATTTATTATCTTGTGTTTTTGGGTTAATGCCAGCCTTGTTGGAGTGAGATGAAATCTCCTGGTAGGTTTGATCTGCATTTCTCTAATGGGCAATGATCGTGAACATTTCCTCATATATCTGTTAGCTACCTGAATGTCTTCCTTAGTGAAGTGTCTATTCATATCTTTTGCCCATTTTTTAATTGGGTTATTTGTCTTTTTGTAGTTGAGTTTTTGCAGTATCATATAGATTTTAGAGATCAGGCACTGATGAGAAACGTCATAGCTAAAAATTTTTTCCCAGTCTGTAGGTAGTCTTTTTACTCTTTTGGTGAAGTCTTTGGATGAGCATAGGTGTTTGATTTTTAGGAGCTCCCAGTTATCTAGTTTTTCTTTTATGTCTTTATAATATTTTCTATACTGTTTATGCCATGTATTAGGGCTCCTAACGTTGTCCCTATTTTTTCTTCCATGATCTTTATCGTTTCAGATTTTATATTTAGGTCTTTGATCCATTTTGAGTTAGTTTTTGTGCATGGAGTGAGGTATGGGTCTTGTTTCAGTTTTTTGCAGATGGATATCCAGTTATGCTAGCACCATTTGTTAAAAAGACTGTCTTTTCCCCATTTAACTGTTTTGGGGCCTTTGTCAAATATCAGCTGTTCATATGTGGATGGGTTTATGTCTGGATTCTCAATTCTGTTCCATTGGTCCACGTATCTGTTGTTGTACCAGTACCAGGCTGTTTTGACTACTGTGGCGGTATAACAGGTTCTAAAATCAGGTAAAGTAAGTCCTCCCACTTTGTTCTTCTTTTTCAGTAATGCCTTATTTATTGGGGCCTCTTTCCCTTCCATATGAAGTTGGTGATTTGTTTCTCCATCTCATTAAAGAATGTCGTTGGGATTTGGATTGGAATTCCATAAAATGTATAGATCGCTTTTGGTAGAATAGACATTTTTATAATGTTAAGTCTTCCTATCCACGAGCAAGGTATCTTTTTCCACTCATGTAAGCCTCTTTTGGTTTCTTGCAGAAGTGTACTGTAGTTTTCTTTGTATAAGTCTTTTACATCTCTGGTAAGATTTATTCCTAAGTATTTTATCTTCTTGGGGCCTACTGTAAATAGCATTGATTTGGTAATTCCCTCTTCGATGTTCTTTTTGTTGGTGTAGAGGAATCCAACTGATTTTTGTATGTTTATCTTGTATCCCGATACTCTGCTGAACTCTTCTATTAGTCTTAGTAGTTTTCTGGAGGATTCCTTAGGGTTTTCTATGTAAAAGATCATGTCATCTGCAAATAGAGATATTTTGACTTCTTCCTTACCAATCTGGATGCCCTTTATTTCTTTATCTAGCCTAATTGCTCTGGCTAGTACCTCCAACACAATGTTGAATAAGAGCGGTGATGAAGGGCATCCTTCTCTGGTTCCCGATCTCAATGCGAATGCTTTCAGGCTCTCTCCATTTAGGGTGATGTTGGCTGTTGGCTTTGTATAGATGCCCTTTATTATGCTGAGGAATTTTCCTTCTATTCCTATTTTGCTGAGAGTTTTTATCATGAATGGGTGTGGAACTTTGTCAAATGCCTTTTCTGCATCAATTGATAAAATCATGTGATCCTTGTCTTTTGTTTTATTTATGTGGTGGATTACATTAATTGTTTTTCTAATGTCGAACCATCCCAACATACCTGGTATGAATTCCACTTGGTCATGGTGAGTTATTTTTTGGATATGTTGTTGAATTCTATTAGCTGAAATTTTGTTGAGGATTTTTGTATCTACGTTCATGAGGGATATAGGTCTATAATTTTCTTTTTCTTACGCTGTGTTTACCTGGTTTTGGTATCAAGGATATGGTGGCTTCATAGTAATACTTTGGTAGTATTACGTCCTTTTCTATGCTCTGAAATACCTTTAGTAGTAGTGGTGTTAACTCTTTTCTGAAAGTTTGGTAGAACTCTGCAGTGAAGCTGTCCAGACCAGGGTTTTTTTGTTGTTGTTGTTGGGAGTTTTTTGATTACCTTTTCAATCTCTTCTTTTGTTATGTGTCTATTTACTTATTCCACCTCTGTTTGTGTTAGTTTAGGTAGGTAGTGTATTTCTAGGAATTCATCCATTTCTTTTAGGTTTTCAAATTTGTTAGAGTACAATTTTTCATAGTAATCTGATATGATTCTTTTAATTTCAGTTGGGTCTGTTGTAATATCGTCCATCTCATTTCTTATTCGGGTTATTTGCTTCTTCTCCTGTTTTTCTTTTGTCAGGTTGGCCAGTGGTTTATCAATTTTGTTGAGTTCTTCAAAAAAACAGCTTTTGGTCCTGATAATTCTTTTTTTTTATTTCATTCAGTTCAGCTCTAATTTTTGTTTTTTTGTTTCCTTCTGGTGCCTGTGGTTTTCTTTTGTTGCTCTCTTTTTATTTGTTCAAATTGTAGGGATAATTTTTTGATTTTGGCCCTTTCTTCTTTTTGGATGTGTGCATTTATTGATATAAATTGGCCTCTGAGCACCGCTTTTGCTGTGTCCCAAAGGTTCTGATAGGAAGTGTTTTCATTCTCATTGGATTCTATGAATTTCTTTATTCCATCCTTAATGTCTTCTATAATCCAGTCTTTTTTTAAGCAGGGTACGGTTCAGTTTCCAAGTGTTTGATTTCTTTGCCTGGTATTGATTTCCACTTTTATGGCTTTATGGTCAGAGAAGATGCTTTGTAATATTTCAATGTTTTGGATTCTGCTAGGGCTTGCTTTGTGACCTAATATGTGGCCTATTCTAAAGAATGTTCCATGTGCACTATAAAAGAAAGTACACTTGGTTGCTGCTGGGTGGAGTGTTCTGTATATGTCTATGAGGTCAAGTTGGTTGATAGTGTCATTTAGATCTTCCTTGTCTTTATTGAGTTTCTTTCTGGATGTCCTGTCCTTCACTGAAAGTGGTGTGTTGAAGTCTCCTACTATTATTGTGAAGCTGTCTCTCTCACTTTTCAATGCTGCAGAGTTTGTTTTATGTATCTTGCAGCCCTGTCATTGGGTGCATAAATATTTAATATGGTTATAGCTTCTTGGTGTGTTGTCTGTTTAATCATTATATAGTGTCCTTCCTTATCCTTTATGATGGATTTAACTTTCAAGTCTATTTTGACAGAAATTACTATTGCCACTCCTGCTCTTTTTTGATTGTTGTTTGCTTGATATTTTTTTTTTCCATCCTTTGAGTTTTAGTTTGTTTGTGTCTCTAAGTCTAAGGCGTGTTTCTTGTAGGCAGCATATAGACGGATCTTGTTTTTTAATCCATTCTGCCACTCTCTGTCTCTTTATTGGTACATTTAGTCCATTTACATTCAGGGAAATTATGGATAGGTATGGATTTAGTGGTATCATTTTGCTGTCTTTTGTTGTGTGTTGTTGACAGTTTCTTTTTCCCACTTAATTTTATGTGCTGAGTAGATTTTCTTTATATATTGTCTTTTCCTCATATTTGTTGTTGTTGATTTTGTTTCTGATGAGTCTCTCTTTTTCCTCGTATTTTACTTTGATGAGTAGGGTAATTTGTCTCCTTTATGGTTACCTTATTATTTACCAGTATTTTTCTAAATTTAAAACTAACTTTTATTTCTTTGTATTGCTGTATCTTTCTCTCCATATGGAAGGTGTATGATTACATTTCTTAGTCCCTCTTTATTATTTTAATGTTGTCTCTTTTATATAATAACATCTTTGTTACCCAGTTGTTTTTTTTTTTTTTAATAGTCTTGCTTTTTTTTTTTTTTTTTTTTTTTTAGATTTCCCTGTCTGGGTTGACTTCTGGTTGCTCTGCCCAGTGTTGAGCTGATACCTGGCATCATTGATTTTCTTACCAAAGAACTCCCTTTAGTATGTCTTATAGTTTTGGTTTGGTTTTTACAAATTCCCTCAACTTGTGTTTATCTGGAAATGTCTTAATTTCACCTTCATATTTAAGAGACAGTTTTGCTGGATATATGATTCATGGCAAGCAATTTTTTTCCTTCAATTTTTTAAATATGTCTTCCCATTGCCTTCTTGCCTGCATAGTTTCTGCCGAGTAGTCTGAGTTTATTCTTATTGGCTCTCCTTTTTAGGTGACTTTTCATTTATCCCTCACTGCTCTTATAATTCTCTCTTTATCTTTGGTTTTGGCAAGTTTGATGATAATATGTCTTGGTGACTTTCTTTTCAGAGCTACCTTATGTGGAGTTTGATGAGCATCTTGGATAGATAGCTTCTCATCTTTCACGATACTAGGGAAGTTTTCTGCCAACAAGTCTTCAACTATTCTTTCTGTTTTTTCTGTTATCCCTCCCTGTTCTGGTACTCCAATCACTTGTAGTTTATTTCTCTTGATAGAGTCCCACATGATTCTTAAGGTTTCTTCATTGTTTTTTAATTCTTTTATCTGATTTTTTCCCAAATATATTAGTGCCAAGTGATTTATCTTCGAGTTCAGAAATTCTAGCTTCTACTTTCTCAATTCTGCTCCTCTGACTTTCTACTGAGTTGTCTAATTCTGTAATTTTATTGTTAATCTTCTGAATTTCTGATTGCTGTCTGTCTATGGATTTTTCCAGCTTATTAAACTTTTCATTATGTTCCTGAATAATCTCTCTAATTTCTTCAATTGCTTCGTCTGTGTGTTCTTTGGCTTGTTCTGTGTATTGCCTCATTTCCTTCCTGATGTCCTGAAGGGTTCTGTATGTTAAACTTTTGTATCTGCATCTGGTAATTCCAGGAATGCACTTTCATCTAGAAGATCCCTGGATTCTTTGTTTTGAGAGCCTGTTGAGGTGATCATGGTCTGTTTCTTTATATGACTTGATATTGACTGTTGCCTCAGAGCCATCTATAAGTTATTGTATTAGTTTATGCTTGCTTACTGTGTCATAGCTGCTGGCTTTGTTTTGTTTTGGTATACCCCTATTGGTTGCCTGAGTAAGCTAGCTTAATTATTTTTGCCTTTGGAGCTCTGATGTCCTGTCCCCAGCTGGCTATAGCCATTATCAGGTATATCAGTCTAGGAGTCCATTCAGTTTTCTTGTGTGAATTCACCTCAGGTTTCCAAGTAGCTGATATCAAGTGTGTGGTACAGGCTCTGTCCTACAGTCTTAGAGGGGCAGGGGTGATTGGCTTATATACTGGTATCTGATTGCAGCAGGGGGTCACACTCTGAACAAGGCAGGAGCTGAGAACCAACCCCTGAGTTTCTCTGAAGAAAATGCATCCCTATTCCCTAGAGTGTGCAGGTGGGTGGGTTCTTCAGACGGACCATGGGCACCCAAAGTTTTTGGTTGTAAGAACTGGGAGGTACCAGTTATCTTTGGACCCCTGTCGCGGGTGGCTAGGTGATCTTAGTGGAGAAACCAGTCCTTAGGTCCCTGATGTGGGTAGGTGAGGACCTTGTTTAATAGGCAAAGCAATATCAAACGTCAAACACCCGCCTTTCCACCGCACAGCTGAAATTGTTGGAGTTTGCCAACAAGGGCCTATTCTCCCTAAATAGGCCCACACAGGTCCATGCAGAAGGGAAAAGTGCTCAAAGTCCACGGACAGCTTATACCTGGACAGGAGCCACTTCTGTCCTGAGCTTGCCTGGCTAGTGGAGCTAGCAAATTATCTTTTTCCACAGTTGCAATTTTTTTTCCTTCTCAAATCCGGGAGGATGGCTCTAGGCACTCAACGGTGCGTATCTCAGGCCCAGAGAATTCACCTGCTGAAGCCAGCTTGGAGGTGGGGGGGGGCACGGTAAAATATACGCAAGTACTTAGCTTTTGCTGAGAGCGCCATTCTTCTCAGTTTCTGGAGACGCGAGTAGGCTGTGTGGCTGGCTCCTTCTTCCTGAGGAAACTGCAGTCAAATGCTAGTACCAGCCCACCGCCATTCGGCTCCAGGAATGGTGCCTGAGGGCTCCCCATGATTCAGGTCAGGTAATTCCTCTCCTCTCCTGAATGGTCTCTTCCTTCCCCTGCCTCTCAGTTCATCTTCTAAGTTTGCCTTTGAAGCTCAGGGCTCCCAGCTTGTCACAAATATACTCATTTCACTAGTTTTTTCGGGTCTTTGTTGTAAAGAGGGCTTTCCGGAAGCATCTGTCTATTCCGCCATCTTGGCTCTGCATCGTATTCCCTATTCTTCGTTTTTAACAAATAAATAGTTATATGAGCTTTTGATCATTTCCTTAGGATAAACTGGAGTAACTGGAGCAAAGTTTATGAGTATTTTAGAGGCTCCTGATATACGTTGGCTTTCAGAAATGACAATACTGATGTACATTCCTGCCAGCAATGAATGAGGGTGCCCACCTCATCATGTCTCCAATATCATTGTGATTTCAAGAAACTTCTTCAGGTTTCTGTGATATTCCAAATCCCACCATTAAAGTCATTAAAGCTTCTATTTCCTGAGGACAAATATTTAATTTGGAAGGAATAGTGTCAGCCTTCATGTACTTCCTAGTGTATTAAGAGGAGTTATAAAGTCTGCCTAAATACAGCAAAGAACTGTGTATGCAACATAGCCCCATTATTCCTGGTAGCATGGAGAACTACAGAAGTTTCTAGACAGAAGAAAGAGCATTGACAAAGAAAGAATTAATTCAAGTCTTTGTCAAGTAGCATCTAGCATGAGACCAGGAAAAACTTGGAGATTAAGGTACAACACATACAACAACACAATAGAACCTCCTTCCAATACTCCGTAGGGTCTACTGGGCCCCTAAAACTACAAAGAATCCTATACAGGATCTTAGCACTCTGTAGACACTAAGGCCCATAGAAGATAGCTGGATTGCTCACTGTCAAACCTATAGGTAATGACAAACACAAAAATGGAAGCTGTAGGGCAGTACTCCCTCCTCAGTCAACATTTAGCTATGTTTGTTGCACTCTCTATTCTGAAAGTTATGACACAAACAACTCCATAGTTAAGGCAAAGTATCTGTACAAAAGCAATGGTTTAATCTAACTCCAGGGCCCTAACATGTCAGTGTTTTCCTTGGAGGTAAAAATCCAAGGGAGTCAGTCATAATATAGGAAGGAAAGGTTATTTTCTCTGTAATTCAATGAAATATTTTCCACCTTTGTAAGCAGGGCACCTACTGGTATCAGGTGGGCATATTAGAGGACAGCTGCAGAGAAGAAATACGTTTATATCCTTTGGAAGTTTCAGCTCAAATCCGTTCAACATACTATTTTTTTTCTCTTTAATTTGCTCTGCTGAGGAAATATTCCCAGTGCCCTTTTCCACCATTTCAAAAGCAAAACTTTTATTTCATTCTTTGAGGAAGCAAGCTTAAGCACAAATGTTCCTTTGGGTCACTTGTCTAAGCCTACTCTATTTAAACAGCTGTATATCAAGTGATAGAAGCAACAAGACTCTTGCCTTGTTCGCAATGAGACTTCTGAAGAGCAAGTCCCCTAATGTCATAACATTTCATACTTAATCTACACAAAAAGACCCCGGCAGTTATCTGTCTTGCAATGTTTTACAATATTTCCCTGTTTGTGTTAAACAATCATAATCCCTCAGATAAGTACCTGAGCTCCCGGCACTTTTCCAGCTGAGTGTTTCAGTCTAGAATATTCTATTACTGGTATGCCCCCTCCACACACCGAGATATTTCAAGGATTAAAGCTCTGCAGAGTGTTTTACTGAGTCATGGTTAAAAATCCTATAGTTTCATGGGGAGTGGGTTCTAAAATTAAACCTGTCTCCGCTGTTTGAATTCTGAGATATTGTGTACATTTATTAGCCCATCTGCTTCCGAGAACGGCATCCCTGGAGCCTTAAAGCATTAAGTCTATGCCTTGAGTCATGCACAGAAGGGGAGAGGAGATGTCGGAGTCGGAGAAACTGTAGATCATAGCAAGTGTGTTGATATTCCATGAAAATTAGTTTACGTTGGCCAAATACTGTCGGGTTTTTCAAATTCGCTCCAGCTGTTTGCAAATCTGGGCAGTCAAGAGACAGGGAGTAGAGCACTGAAGGCAAAAGAGTCAGAGGGACAAAGCTTTCCAAAGCCTTCACAGAACCAAGTGCAAGAGCCTCTAAGTAGCTGTAGAGGGAAGTACACACAGAATGGTTGAGGAAATGGGGAGATGTTCAATAAACTTTTAACGCTTTTCTACGTCAAAAAACTGATTAAATATGAAATCATTCTGGCTAAGATCTGCCTGGAATGGCATAATTGTGAGCTCCTGACAGGAAAGGGAAATCGAGATCAATAGTGAGAAGCTTTACACAGAAGATCAATATTTAGAAGTTTTGATTTCTCCTGGTGGAAATATACATGAGGCCCAAAGCCCAAAACCTGGGAGGTCTTTTCTGTTTTGTTTTTTCCTCTTTTGAGAAATGGGAATGAACTATTGGAAACAAAACTTTAGTGCTTGGAAACCACCATTTAGACTTCCAGCAAAGTCAGCAACAGAGGGCAAATAATGGTGAACTTGCTCGTGAACCTTTTCCCTCTTTCTTAAGTCATCTATGGGAATATGGCAAACACTAAACATGTGGCTACTAATTAGTAACAAATATATGAAAAATGTATCTATAGGAAGGGAAGCCCACTGAAAAGTAAAAATGTCAATCAAACAAGATATTTGGGCTTTATATGAAATATGGACCCACATGTACACACATGTAATTCCTGTTTGTCATATGGAACAAAACTTTTTTTTTATTTCTTGAAAGTAGATTTTGCTACTTTGTTTATATAACCACAGCCTTAAATTGACTTTGTTATGTCTTGTTTTTCTGGTCAGCTTGACCATAAAGTTTTCTGAATCTATTAAAATATATAGTAGATTTTCTTTTCCTATCTTCCGGCAATAAGTCTATCTCAAATATCTCGGGATGGAATATGGTGACTTTTAAAGAAGTAGTTTAGATATTCAGAAATGACCGGACTCACAGATTTTACTGACTAACTCTCCCATTGTGAGAATGTCCACAGCAAATTCTTTGTCTACAATCCAGGGAAGGGCTGATAAGTAGCTGCCTTAAAAACCTTTGAGTTCCATTCCTCTCCCTGTAGGAATTCTTCACACATCAACTCAGCTGGCAGTGGGAATTCTTTCTAATGCCCAAAACACTGTTAGCCATTTATCCTATCCCATTTACACCTTTTATATCTGCATTTTATTTACTTAAACACATTGTTATTTTCCCAAAGGCAATGAATATATGTGTATGTTTGTGTTTACATGTGTATTTATATTTTGTATCTAGTACTCGGTAGATTCTCAATTTAAAAAAAAAAAGCTTCAAGTTAAAAATCAATGAGCCAAGAGCTAGAAAATCCTAGCTATACTAAATATATAGCAATGCTATAGGACAATGGTTAAGAGCTCAGCTCTTAACCAAAAGGTTGGCAGTTTAAGTCTACCAGCCACTGCTTGGAAACCCCATGGGGAAGTTCTACTCTGTTCTATAGGGTCATTGTGAGTTAGAATCCACTCAACAGCAATGGGCTTGGTATGGTTTTTTTGGAAACCCTGGTGGTGTAGTGGTTAAGAGCTACGGGTCCTAGCCAAAAGGTCAGCAGTTCGAATCTACCAGGCACTCCTTGGAAACTCTGTGAGGCAGTTCTACTCTGACCTATAGGGTCTCTATGAGTAGTAATTGACTCAACAGCAATGGTTTTTTTTAGTACTAACTAAACTGTAGAGACTCTCTTTGTAGCATACTGAAGAAGATACTTCCGTTTCATATAGTATTAAGAGTAGCTTCTTATCCTGTGTTTTGTATCTTCTTCAGTGGCTTTGGTGCTAACCAGATAAGGCATTCACATAAATTAAAAAATCGGTATTTATTAAACTCCCAGCATCAGAACACAAGGATCAGGAAGCATTTCCTCAGCTTCCACTGACTTTAATTTTAGCATTAGGATATTTTTGATTAGTTGACTCAGTGCATATTTTAAAATTAGGTCAGATTGTAGTATTAAAAGTCATCTTTTTAGCAAGTAATCTAATGTAATCATGATTATACAACCAAGAAGAATATGTGTTAGAGGGTTAAAGGCCTTGCTTGCCTATAGGAACAAAACAAGACTCTGGTGTGTTTCCCTTGTGGAAAAACCACAGCTACGAGAAAACCAGGTTTTCCTACATGAGGCAGCCGAAGTGGCTGTATTTTTTACTTAAGGTGGGTATCTTTGTTGCCAGGGCTTTTTCTTTACATGTTAAAAAAAGACACAAGTGGATGGAAAAAAAAAAAAATCTAAGCAGGGTTAGTCAAGACTGTTGCTGCTGATGTTTGTATATGTTTAAAGAACATGAAGACAGTAGCCTTGTCTTATTTTATATCTTCAAAAACCAGAAAGATATGTTACCACAGTGTTGATAATGGAGGGTCAGTGTTCATCAGGAAGAGCTCAGGGCTGAACTAAGGATCAACATATCAGTCTGGTGTCAGCAGCAACGTGAAAACACTAGGATTAGAAAGAATAGGGATCAAGGTAAAAGAAGTCAACATTTAAGGCTCCAACTATTTTGAAGCACCTGACCCATGACTACCAGTTCTAC
The DNA here is from genome assembly GCF_030014295.1 of Loxodonta africana. Lineage (NCBI taxonomy): Eukaryota > Metazoa > Chordata > Mammalia > Proboscidea > Elephantidae > Loxodonta > Loxodonta africana. The sequence goes on from NC_087351.1 coordinate 98,393,323, forward strand.
AGCCTTACTTCCTCCCTCCCTCCCTCTTTCCCTTCCTTTCTTGGTTCTTCCCTCCCTTCCTTCCTCCCTACATTTTGTATACATTGCCATCATACACTCTGCCATTACCAGGACTATGAAGACAAATCATTCACAGACCCTGCCCTAGAGGCCCAGTTTGTAGCCATGCTGATTCCCCTTCATTGAATGATTTCCTGACCTTAGTAGAATGAACCATATCTTACTCTAGCCAAGCAATGTTTTTCAAACTTTAATGTAATCACCAGGAAGCACCTGGAGACCTTGTTAAAGCTCAGAGTCAGTAGGCCTGGGGTGGGCCTGAAACTCTGCATTTCTAAGGAGCTCCTAGTCTTGCTCATGCTGATGCTGTTGGTCCACCAAAGACCACATGCTGAGAGGCAAGCCTCTAGTCTAGATCCTTTCAACTTGCAATTGGTGAAGTCTGAAAACTCAGGACCATGGATTATATCTCCAAATTTAGTTTTGCAAATAATCCCAAGGAACCCAAAGAAAGAATGTTAATAGATTATCCCCATTATGAAGAAAATATCACAAAACATTGACCCCTCCCCAAGAAATGTAGGTAAGTGTCTTCATCTCAATTAGCAATGAATAAATCATTAACAAAAGCAGCAAAAGGATTTTCAAGTCACAGTAAAAAACTACGGATTTCTAAATAAACAGGAACAACTTGAATTGGATTTAGGCCTTTGTGAAGTTTCTCTAACACGAGCACCATTGTCCCCGATGACTTGACCATCCTCTCCATGCACAGCATAAAGAAGAGCAGAGGATCATAGGACAATAATATGAGGTAATGAACTTGTTTGATTATACTTTCCAGGTGCTGCTGGGTCCAATTATCTTGGTGCTAAAATACCTTCTAATTTGGTGTGAAACACACATCATTGTTAATTATGCTGTACACTACTACATGGGCTTGAAATAATTAAGAATGTTTTTATTTCTCAACTGGCCTAGAAAAAAAAAAAAAAAACATATGCATTTCAAGTTGCACTCCTTAGAGATTTCTTTGAAAATCATGAGATCAGCTAGATATGAATTTATGTAAAATTTTAATCCAGAATCTTACTGAGACCATAAGCCTTTTATCATAACCTAGATACTTTGATCTCCAGAAGTATAGCTATCTGTGTCTTATGAGAAGCATGTACCCTTTGAAATTTAAGGAACCAAAACGTTATTTGAATAATATGTGCTAATTAAAAAAATATATATATATGTATGTGTGTGTGTGTGTGTATATATATATATATATATAACTGATTGCCCTGTGATGGATCACTTTTTTATGTCCTTTCTCACCAGGGTCTTATAACTCCTACCTATGGAACAATGCATATAAAGTCTATGGAACTCCAAGGAAGGAATAGGTAGGTTTTACCATCCCACTAGGCTTAAAATGAGCCATCCCAGAGGTGGGAATAGCAGGTCTCACTACTACCAAAGAAAAAAGAGTCAGGAGTGGAACGTGTTCTTTGGATCCAGGATCCCTGCACTGAGAAGTTCTTGGAGAAAGAGAGAGAGAGCTATAACACCGAAGATGGCAAGAAGCAGTGACAGAGAAACTATGGCAGGAGATATCAGCAGGAGACAAAGTAGTGGGCTCCCCAGCCCACCAAGCAAGAAAACAGAGTGCCTTCAGGCAGAAAGTTTGCTGGCAGTATAGGATGCCTCCAGGTACTTATCAGAGGAGCTAAAAGAGCTTTGTAACACTTGCCTGAGCAAGGCAGAGGCTGAGGGGCCAGAGAGAGGCACGCCTGTGGGCAGAGATGAGAAGAGGCTGTCCTGACAGAAGAACTGAGCATTCCTCAACCTGATTGCTTACATAATAAACCCCATAATCTGAGTATTGTCTGTGAGTTCTGTGTGGCCACTGCAACAAATTAATGAATCCAGCAGAGAAGTAGAGAGTTTCGTTGCGGGGACAGTTGGTGTCAGACTTGGTAAAAAAAGGAGGCATGTCTGACCTCTGCCTCATAGGAATCAGCCTTGATCTGTTGACCTTGATTCTCCTTTCTTCTTGTGAAGTTAGAGGAGGTCAGACACCTCTGTCATGCTATTTTTACAGTCACTTAAACGTAATATGATTTTGGGAGCCAAACTTCACAATAAATATTAGATTATCAAGTCCAACTACATTATAGATATTAGTTATATTATAGATGAACAGTGTTCAGAAAGTTGGAAGATTAAAACTAAAATATCACTAAACTAAAATCTAGAAAGAAAATTATTATTATTAAAATCTAGAAAGAAATATATTAGAGTTGGAACTATCTATCACAAGGAGACATAGAAGACGTATCTGTAGAGCAAAATTGAAAGACACATTCTTGCTTAAACTCCTCTGTGTTATTTAAAGTAAAATATATTAAATAAGAATATTTAGCAAACTTGAAATTAACTTGATTAATTCTTTCGAAGGGAAAATAGATGCAGAAGTTGATAATGAGTTAGGATGTCCAATGACTTAATTCCCAAAGTGTTTTGATCCATTATCCTGGAAGTTTGTGGCCATGTTGATTCTCCCTGGTTGGATGATTTCCTGGCCCTAGTGAACTGGCTCAGGATATCTGCCAAGTTTCTCGTGATATGACTCCCTGTCTGGTTCCTAGCTAATCCATTCATGCTGTCATTAGCTTCTTCCATTACATTTTACCTCTTTAGTCTTCATCAATCACCTTCTGCTGTCTTCCTATCAAATTGTACCAATAGTTTGTGCTCATTTGACCCAACACTTTTTGCTATTACTCACCCCAAACATGGCAATGATTAGCAAACATTGAAACAGGATAACTCCTCTCAAAATATGGTGCCCTATAGAGTTGCTTTAAAATAATGATAACAAGATATCTTAGATTCTTCTGTTCATTAAATCATTTCAGAAGTCAGAATTTTTTGATAAGGGTTCCTTTAACCTATCTTCTCTCACCAGAATAATTTGATTAATCGTCAATCTTTGAGTGACGCATTTTATATCCGCCAGCATTGCAATCTGATTTTCAGACGTTTTTCCGTATCGTTTCAATGAACCAGTTCACTAACCTGAACCACAAAATCTCAAAGCAGACACTGGTCCTGATTTTTTAAGCTGTTGTTTTTGTGCCACTGTCATTTCAGGAACAGAAAGTACTTGCAGAAGACACGTCATGTTTGAGAAATAGATTCTTGATTCAATAGCCATATGACATAGAACATTGGTAAGAATTAGTGTACCTTTATTTTGCTCAGTTTGTAGGTGAAGATTAAAATATTCAGAATATTTGCTGAATTTTTCCTTGCTATTCCTATAAACTCAGTCCAGCTCCCACTACCTGTTTGGATTTCACTTGACGGCTTCAAAAGAAGCGATCGGAGGAGAATTTGTTCTTACTGACTTATTAATTCTAAAAGGTCAGACAATTACACTTTCATGCTGAATAAAATAAGTACCACTGCTTAAACAGGCTTTATTCTCATTAATTTGTTGAAGTGGAATGTACTTTTGTAATCACAAATAAAGTCACTTTTCCACAGTAAAATGTATTCATTTTCATTTTATTTTATATTGTATCTAAAACCCTTGAAGTTTCTAAGAACTGGGTAAACCACAAAGCATTTTGTGTCCTTAGGGAAGTCAATATAATTCTTTAAAGGCTTGAGATTCCTTACTTTGTTAATGCTATCATAATATATATATTTTTTTAATTCATTCAACAAGCATTTATTGAGCATCTTCTATATGCCAGGTATTAGTGATACAAAGCCAAACACAGTCTCAAGGCCTGTGCCATGAGTACGCAGCGTCTAATGGGTAAAAAGAGAATTCATTGTATAATCACACTGATGTATTATAACAAACTGTGGAATTACAGAGCAGTAGTAGCAGTCTGGAGGTCTGGATACTCTTCCTCAATTAAGTAACATTTCAGTGAGAACTGAAAAGAACTACTTAATCAAGCTAAGCGCAAGACTTACTTTGCAGACAGAAAGGAACTTGTGTAAGTCCCTGCTTGAGGAGGAAGCTTGTCATATTGAGGAGCACTGAAGAAACCTGAGCGGCTGGAGCATAGAAGGGACAGAGACTGGACCCTTACTCTATTGATCCTGCCTTCATTTCCCAACACTCTACACTATCTGCCTTTTTCCTATCACGCCTCCCCAAAAGTAGCTGGTGCTAAAACATGTGAGTTCTCCTATATGAGATCAGCTCCTGATAACTGGTAGTGTGGCCTGGCTGGTTCACATTCAGATACGAAGAATGATGTCCATTCATGCAAGTGCCCTGTCATAACCCAGACTCACTTTCTGGAGGTCTGTGGAGTCATTATTACACCCAGTGTGGAGATGACGTTGCAGGGCTGCATGATGAGGCCTGTTCTGGAAAGATAACTCTAAATGAAAAGCTGAGGGCCGAGACAGATCTGCATTACCCCAAATTCTGTGCTAAAGCAGATTGCGTTGTAGCTGGCCTTTGATGTGTTCTCGGAGTCTAATAATAACTTAAAAATGAAGACAAGAGTCTGTCTAGAAAAACTTTTAAGGGGTCTTATTTAAAATGCTCTTGCAGTGTCCAATTAAGGGTTGTGATTTAAATTGCCTTCTTCCATTTTTACTGCAGGGATGAATAATAAGGCTCAGAAAACTCATTTCTTTACATTTTGGCAGAAGCCTACATATTATAATCTTTCTAAGTATGCAATTAAGGACATGGGACATGATCAAAGCGTGCTGCACTTGGGTGACAGAATAATATGCCCTTTACAAAAACATTAAACAATAGACTTTAGATAAAAATGGTAAACACTAGATTCTAAGCCCCTCACAGGCTTAGATCAGATTTTATTTGCATAGTAAAAGTCACAGCTATAGGGAAAAGTGAATTTTGTTAAACAGAAACAAGAGTGTACTCAACACCCTAAAATTTTAAGTTTTATTAAGGCTGTGATATTTGCTGTCATAGTTAATATAAGTTTGGATGTAGAATACCAGCAGCATAAGGCAGTTCACTTACCCGTAGGTCAATGTATCTGCTAAACACACACTAAGTGATGGGTATAGTGGTGCCATTTATGTAGTGTTTCCTATACACTAACCAGTGCACTAGGCACCTCTGCATGCTATTTCATTGATTCTACACAAGAACTCCATGAAATAGGCCATACCTTTATTTCCAACTTATAGATGAGAAAAAAGTGGGATTCAGAAAGTTTACTAAAATTCTCCAAGATCACATGGATAGATGCTGTCAGAGGAATTAAAAATGTTTCTTGCACATATCTGAGAAGTTAAAGCTTAGGTTTAGCTTTTTGTTACCATAAATGAGAAGACTTGAACTAATACCTTCCTACTCAAATATGTTTTATCTATTTAAAATAAACTCCTCTCTGAAGTAATTATTCTGTAGATAAAAACTAAGTTATAAACAAGGTTATGTTCAAGAACAATCCTCAGCATCTAGCCAAAATGAGCAAATGAATGAATGATTTATTGAACAGGTGATTGAAAATGACATAGAAAGGAGCGAACAATCTGAAGATTTTTACCCCAATGAGTTGTAATGGATTAGTGCGCCATATCTAAAAAGATAATGCTTAAACAGGCTGGTGATTCATTCATTCCTAACAATATTATTTCATACTTCACTGGGCACAGATTATATTCCAAGGGCTGTAGTAGGTGGTGTGGAGACAAACAAAGATTAATAGGGCATGGTTCATTCTGGTATAAGAGGCTGATAAATAATTAAAATTCTCTTTGATAATCAAAATATTGACAGTATATATAACTAAATAAGACAATGGAAACAAAATTTATATCTGTTTTGAAGGTTCTAGGAAGCAGGGCCTCTGAAGGATGAGTGCGAATTCCCCATGGAGCTGGATCCACAGTTAACGCCCATGGAAGCAGCCATCGAGAAATCAAAAGATCCATTGCATTGGGCAAATCTGCTGCAAAAGACCTCTTTAAACTGTTGAAAAGCAAGGATGTTATTTTGGGTACTAAAGTATGCCTGACTCAAGCCATGATATTTTCAGATGATATTGGGCATGTTGGGGGTTGTATGGCCATAGACAATATTTTCAGTCACCTTCTATGCAGGCAAAAACTGGACAATGTATAAGGAAGACTGAAGAAGAATTGACACCTTCGAAATGTGGTATTGGCAAAGGCTACTGAATATACCATGGATTGCCAGAAGAATGAACAAATCAGTCTTGGAAGAAATGCAGCCAGAATGCTCCTTAGAAGCAAAGGTATCGAGATTTCATCTCACATAACTTGGGCATGTTGTCAGGGAGAGCCAGACCCTGGGGATGGACAGCATGCTTGATAAAGTAGAAGATCAGTGGAAACCAGGAAGATCCTCGAGGAGATGGATTGACACGGTGGGTGCAACAATGAACTCAAGCATAACAGTGGTTGTGAGGCTGGTGCAGGACCAGGATATATTTTGTTCTGTTGAGTGTGGGTCACTATGAGTTAGAACTGACTCAACAGCACCTAGCAACAATAACAACAAGGTTTATTACTTACTATCTGTGAGCTGATAATGATTTATCTCTTGCAATCCTTATAATCAGACAGTAAACTGAGGTCCAGAAAAATTAAATGACTTCCTCAAGGTCACAGAGCTAATAAGTGGTAGAGCTAGTATTTGTATGCAAATTTTGCATACTCTAGGGCATAATAACTTAACCACTTTGCTCTCTTGGAATTATGGAATTTGAGTAAAGTTTATGAAGCTAGGTTTGGAGATAACTGGAAATTTCAAAAGGAGCTCTGTTGGCTCAGGGGTTAGGCACTCAGCTGCTAACCAATAGGTCAGCAATTTGAACTCACCAGCCACACTCTTCAAGAAAAATATGTGACAGTCTGCTTTGTAAAAAAAAAAAAAAAAATTACAGCCTTGGAAACCCCATGGAATGGTTATACTCTGTCCTGTGGGTCCCTACGGAGTCTAAATCAACTTCAGAGCACACAGCAGAAACTGCACAGAAATTTCAATGCCAGGTGGGATTATTAGATCATGAAACAAGCTCATATTGAGTTAGAAAAGATGTGTGAGAATGCACCCATCCTCAACCTCAGATAAAGTCAATGTTTTTACTGCTGCTGAAGACCTGGGCACACACTTCTTTTGGATATACCAAGGCAGGTTCATGAGCCTCCATTTCAAAGCAGAACACTCCAGGCACAAAGAACATAATCAAAGGATCAGAGGTGTGAACCATGTATCTTCAGCAAATTTTTGTTCAAGATTAATCTTCAGCTATCACCTTGAGAGCTTCGGATACTGAGTGTTTACCGATTAAAAGTAGTCACGGGTAGTTCTTAGGAAAGACCCTCTTCGTAAGATTCTGACTCTTGTGTGACCTGGTGTGACAGCATCGGAACAAAAGAAAGATTTTATTTGTATCTTCTAGGAGTTTTCAGTCAGAAGAAAAAAGAAATATTCAGTTCAGTCAACATGAGTCAAGACAAATGTTTTGAGTGTCTAGGCCAGTTTAGGCACTACAGCAAAATGTGGCATTTCCAGAAAAATCTTGGAAAAAAAAAAGAAAGAAAGAAAAGAAAACCACAACAAACCAAATTATCTTCTCCATTTCCTAAAGCATGTGGGCCAAGTTCCATACTGGAGCCAAAAAAAGAAAAGTCCAATTCTTTAACTTCTGCTCTTGGGAGAATAGATTGAGAAGCTGGTGAAAGAAACAAGCGAAGAAATGCTTTTTCTTCTTTAACAGGTGAAAATAAAGAGTATTTGAGCCCATCTGGGAAGTGGTAGTCATTTTTTTAAATCCATTTTTAAAGACAGACTTGTCAGATGTTTACTGTCCAGGTGTCTACTTTCTCAAGGTAAGAGAAGGGTTCATAGGGCTTCTTATCTCACACTGATAAACAGATGCAAACAGAGCCAGGCCTATCTGGGCTACCACAAGGCCTGTTTGACTAATTGCCCTGATAGATCACTCTCATGATGCCTGATGCTGTTATTGCACCCAGCATAGCTGAGATAGCACATGTTTAACCCCTGACCTTCCAGCTGCCTAGACCACGTTGCTCTGGGACTAACTGTTCTCCATCATCACTTCCTCCCCATGGCAGCCAGGGAAAGAGATCTGTTCCTAAGCAAATAGCAAAGGCTCTGACCCCGTCATGAGTCACCAGTCTGTCTACCCACTTCCAAGATTCCCCCTTTATGTATTTATTCAGCTTGTCAGAGTTCCTGGCAAAAAGGACAGTGATTTTTTACTTAAATAGGATTCATGCTAACTCTGGAAGCAGTAATTTCATAAATCTGAGCTATCTTAAATGGCTTCTATAGGCTTCACATGAACCAATCCTTCCCATCCTATTTCCATTGAAGGTAACTTTTTCCTTTACCAAAAATGATAAAATAGCGAAAGCCACAGAACAAACAAAAGAAATATATTCCAGGGCCATCTGTTATAATGTAGGAAATGCCTAATAGTTTTGTGCCTGAGGACACACATTTATAATTACTATAAAAAAAATAATAATTACTATAAAAAAAATTACTATAGGGCAGGTTAAATCTTATTACTAATGTTGGAGATGAGAAACAAATGTATTTTCTCTAAGTCATCTTTCTCTTATTGTATGTTTCACACATCGTATTCACCGATTAAGTTTTAACAGATCCTGCCAACACATGGCATCTCAGCTGCTGACAAGCCTGATGGTACAAAAATTTCACATTACACAACATCACTGAAACAATAAACAGGAACAATACAATGACAAGCAGTGGTTCTTATGGCCATTTGTGTTAATTAATGAAATGCTGTTGTCTTTACTAAGAGATGGAAACACTGGTGGCATAGTGGTTAATAGCTAGGGCTACTAACCAAAAGGTTGGTGGTTCGAATCCACCAGGATCCTCCTTGGAAACCCAATGGGGCAGTTCTACTCTGTTCTATAGGGTCGCTGTGAGCTGGAATCTACTCAACGGCAATGGGTTGGTTTTCTTTTTGGTTTTATTAAGAGACAGACAATATAGGGAAACAAAGAAAAGCATGGTCATTCTAGTGTACATTTGCACTTCTGTTCATTTCTTTTCAATATCTCCAACTTAAGTAGACATGAAATATTATAAGATACAGTATTGGAAAAAAGATCAATTTAGGCCTATACTGTACTTCAGTGTAACTAAACCATTTAACATAAAATCAAAGTATGGTGGCTTAATTATAAAATAGCTTCTATCTTTCCAAGACTTTGTTTAACCAGGTCTTTAGAGTTTAATCATTTTTTATCCAAAAAAAAAAAAGCGTATTTGTTTTGTGAAATCAATTCCTGAATACGTATGTCACTATCAATCATTACCATCCTTTCCAAGTTATGAATCCCTGCTAATTCCCTCTGCCCATTAAGAAAGCAGGATTGCAATGTTTGAAGTATTGAGTGGTTTGGCAAGAGATTGTAAACACCCGAGGACAGCAATGACAAAGATACAAAATCTAAATTATCTGTACCTTTGGGTTTGCTTTGAAGGGAAACATGACACAGAAGGGCTCCTCAGTGTCAGGAGATGATCTCTATGTAGTCTCTTTAAGGTAGTTTGGAGTCTGTTTCTCTGAATCTTGGTTTTTCATTAAATGGAGTTAACAAAGCTTCTCAGGTAGTAACTGGGATTAAAGAAGAGCGAATACTTGATGGATCTAAATTCTTTTTCTGCCCTTTCTTGAGAAACTGACCAGTGACTCCACCTTTGTCCAGCTGACCTTCAAGCTACTTTGAACATAATTTAACTAAACTCACACAAGTTTTCTAAAGCTTGATCCAGAGTGAGACAGCTTATCCTCTGAGAGGAAAGAAAGCTAATGTTAAACATTAGCAAGTGTTGTCTTACCCGAAGATAAGAAAAAATGAAGGTGAATTTCTAGAAGCATTGATAAAAGTAAAATAATTTTTATTAGCAAACTTTGGAAAAATGCCAAAGTACCGGATGATGTGTGGCTGAAGCTTGGAGGCCAGAGATGTCACAGGGTAGGAGTTAACCATGCAGGCTCTGGCACTGAGCAATTCTGGGCTTCTCCATTCACCAGCTAGACTACCGTGAGCAAGTCACTTAAGACTTGGTTCCCTCCTCTATAAAATGGAGTAATAGTACTTGTTTCATAAAACGATTAGCCAGGATTAAACGAGATAATGCATGTACTTAGCCTAACAAAGAACTGGGACATAGTAAAGTTATTTTAGCATAATTAGTATTCATATTGTTAAAACAATTGACTGCTAACCAAAACGTTGGTGGTTTGAAACTACCAGGGGCTCCGTGGGAGAAAGATGTGGCAGCCTGATTCTATAGAGATTTATAGCCTTAGGAAACCTATGAGATCACTATGAGTCGGAATCGACTTGATGGCAGTGAGTTAGTATTAATATTAGGAATAGCTGGGTGGCACAAATGGCTACGCACTCGACTACTAACCAAAAGTCTGGTGATTCGAATACACCCAGGGGCACCTCAGATAAAAGCCCTGGCTCTCTGCTTCCAAAAGGTCACAACCTTGAAAACTCTATGGAGCACAGTTCTAGTCTGCAACACGTGGCGTCGCCAGGAGTCATAGTTGGCTCTAAGGCAATTAGTTTGATTTTTGTTTTTGTTTTAGTATTAATATTAATTATTAATAAATGTGAGATGATTCTGAGGTAATTGGGAATCCCTTGATTCTATTTAGATTGCTAGGGTTCTCACATCCTTCAGACTTAACCCTCTTCATAATCATGTCTAAAATATTAATTCATGATGACAGAAACATCTTTGCCAATTTTTCTCCATTTCTTATCTAACTCTCCAACCAGTGGCCCCCATTCAAGCTAATACCAATAGAGCATTCCACATTAGGATGGCTTCCAGATTGTTGGATTAGCAAGAAAAATCTCCCTTCCTGCTTTTTTATGATTTATATTCTCAAAGCCTAAAATTAATCACATCTCCAAACATTTGGACCGATAAGGCAGAGCACTGGGCAAATAATTTACCAGCTTTTTAATGAATCCCAATAAACTTTGATAAACATGGGGCAAACCAAGAATTTCTCTACACCTGATATCTATATACATACATACATACATATTATATACATATATATGCACACACGTACACACACACACGCATATATACATGGCTTCTTTCTGTTGTACACAGGTTGCTATGAGTCAGAACTGAGTTGCCCGCACATAACAACAACAACGACACATCGCTTCGCATTTTTAATGATAGGCTCACAAGTGAAAAGCTTGTTGTATTGAATGTTCAGTTCGCCAGTACAAGTTTGCAAAGGGAAGGAAACTATTAAGCTCTGTGACACATTTTAACTAAATGATACCCCAGGACCCGGCCAATTTCTGTACAAATACATTATGGAAAAACTATTTTTTTTAATGTACTGACAACCAATAAACACCACATTGCTCAAGGACACCGGTAGCTTTGGAATGAAGGGTTTAACGTTCTGGCAATGATATTTTTTATACCATGCCTCTCTTTTAAATAAATGTAAGTAATTGGATTTTCTTTTATATTAAAAACCATGGTAACTGTGTCAGATAAATGTTGTAAATCTGAAAGCAGAAAAGTAAGGAAAAAATAGTAATTTACATGCCACGATGGAGTGTTTCACAATTTTTGTTTAATAAAACATATTTTACCCTGCTTACTCTGTGATGTATAGGACCCCACTGATTATAAGGCTGTAAATTGTGGGAAGGGCTCTGCAGAAAATCATAAAAGGGCAGCGAAGGGACCTTATATCACAGAGTCACTCGGTCCCTAAGACTCAACCAGGACTTTGATATTTCCTTTAAACACAACCATATATTCTTATTAAAAATAAATAGAGCCACTTGTTTCAATTTCATAAGCCCAATGCACCAGAGCTGGTGAAATTTCTATTACCTATGACCTGGATATTAATCCCTTGATTTAAAAAAAAAAAAAAAGTTTCTGTTTTTCAAACGTTGACTGACTGCTCAAACAATGAGAAACAACTTTTTCCCAGCAATTTTGGCACACTGAACTGGGAAATCAAGGCTGACCATTCTTGATCCCTGGAAGAGCTATTAAAAATGCTTTGGGTACAGGAAATAGTTTTTTCCCGTCAGGTATTACGGGATATCTTCAGGAAACTGGGCAGATTAATTACATGAGCCTTGGCTCAACTTTACTTCAAAGTGAAGCCTAAGCTTTGGCGGCACTCATCCCAAAATATAAACCCCCGTTCCAGTGTTTCATGATGCTGGTACTCCTTGTTTGAATGTTTTCCTCTTGGCTCAGAAACTGCTAGCAAGGGTTTTTAACTTTTTTTTTTGTTTTTGGTAGGGGGGAGGGAGGTGTTATTTATTTTAGTAATGGGGCAGAGGAAGGATAAATGAAGTAATTTTTTTTTTCTAAATTTCATAAAGTAATCCATATATACCTGGTCTTTGTGGTGGCTGAGTGCTGTCAAGTTGATTTCAACTCATAGCAACCGCATGCAACAAAGTAAACACGCCCCATAGTGTTTTTCTGGCTGTAATCTTTACTGACACAGATTGCCAGGGCCTGCTACTATAGAGCCACTGGCTGGGTTTGAACCACCAACCTTTTGGTTGGCAGCCCAGAGCCTAACCATTTGTACCACCAGGGCTTCTTACACCTATGCATACAAGTTTTTAAAATTCTAAACTTGAGTTAACTTAATGGTTTCGAACTAGCCATTTTCCAATAGGTTTCTGAATACGAAAGCTCCATTCAAAGAAACAAGTGCTTCTTCATTCTTTGTTGGGATAAGGCTTCTTCTGCCTTTTGGTAGAAGTTCCACAAAATCCCAGAAGGTTGCCTACTTTTTATTAAAGATCTTCTTTAAAAAAAGTATATCTTTACACTTCTAACAGGAGAGTTATACCACATGCATTTTGCCAAAACTCAAGACCATTCCCTTTTGCTGAGACTTAGAATAATAAGCACAGAGTCAAAGAAACATTTTGCACAATTAGCCTGCTCTCAGTCCAGGTTTAAACACTGAGGCAATTGTCTGGGGCCAGGGCAAGGTGATGGAGATAGAAGATCTCAGCTCTACTTTTAGTTTATTTTCTGAATGGAAAACTAGAAGTGACCAAAAACCAAAATCCAAACTCATTGTCATTAAGTTGATGCATAATAACTCTATAGGACAGAGTAGAACTGCCCCATAGGGTTTCCAAGGCTGTAATCTTTACGGAAGCAGACTGCCACATGTTTCTCTTGTGGAGCGGCTGGAGGGTTTGAACCACCGACCTTTTGGTTAGCAGCCACAAGATTAACCACTGCACCACCAGGGCTAAATAAGAAGCCATTAATACAGCTATGTGTCAAATGCAATTGATGAGTAGAGCAAGACCCTGATATAAACCCAGAGGGGTGCAGAGTAGAGGGAAACATGAGCTTACAAAACAGGTAATCTCCTGAAAGTTGTTAGGCTGAAAGAGGCCTGAATGAAAGTGTGGAAAATGAGTTGGATAAGATGGGAGTAGCCAGAGAGGAGGCAGAGGGATTCTTTGCTGTAATCTCGACCACTCATGGCGACCCCATGCACAACAGAACAAAACTCTGCCTGGTCCTGTGCCATCCATATGATCAGTTGTGTTTCTGACAATTGTGATCCATAAAGTTTTCACTGGCTGACTTTTGGAAGTAGATCGCCAGGTCGTTCTTCCTAGTCTGTTTTAGTCGGGAAGTCTGCTAAAAACTTTTTAGCATCACGGCAACATACGAGGCCTCCGCTGATAGATGAGTGGTGGCTGTGTGTGAGGTGAGTGGGCTAGAAAATGAGCCGGGTCTCCTGCATGGAAGGCAAGAATTCCACCACTGGACTAGCACGGCCTCTTAGCTCTTCATATTTTCCATCCATCCACCATGTTCCTAGTAGCATTCAGAAAGACATGTGGAAAGACGTGGAGTAAACTAGATTTATGCTTATACAAGCAGCTTCCTCAGACCTTCACCTCAAGTACAACAATTAAGAGTTGATCATTATAGTTCAAAAACTACTGATGTAAAACTTTGCCTCTGGCCCATGCCCTAAGTAGTGACCACTCCAGTTATATTAACCTCTCTGAACCTTGATTTTCTCGTGTGCAAAATGGGGGTGTTAAGAATGGAGTTATAAGGATTGTTTGATTTAATATGTAAGTTCAGTCAAGTACCAGTCAGCAGAAAGCACTCCAGTACACGCCCACAGTCAGAATAACTATTATGGTGTTTATCCCTGAGAATATAGAGGTATTGAGCAGCCTACATCATGATCTGCAGTATTTTACCTTCGACTTTGCTGTACCATAAATGTAGTGAATCAGAGGAGGGATGAAGCATTTACCAACAGAATGAGGGTATATTAATTTACACATGTTTGTGTAATTTTGGGTGTGATGGCTGGGAAGTGAAGCTTCTTGTTTTGCTCCTCTCCCCACAACTACTACAATCGTAAGTAATAACAAGAGCTCAGGGCCTGTTTAGGTCTTTGGTGGGTGACTTTACTCCTTGACAATTTGAGCACCTGTGAGAGAGACCGAGAGTTTGAAATATTTCAAAAACCAAAAACCAAACCCAGTGCCGTCGTGTCGATTCTAACTCATAGCAACCCTATAGGACAGAGTAGAACTGCCCCAAAGAGTTCCCAAGGAGCACCTGGCAGATTTGAACTGCCCACCCTTTGGTTAGCAGCCATAGCACTTAACCACTACACCACCAGGGTTTCCTAAAATAAATCAAGATCCTTTAAATCCAAGAACGAACAGATACAAGGGATAGTCAGGAACTATTTTACTAGATAAGCCAGTTTGTGTTCTAACAAAGGGGCAGTGTAATATGGAAATGGTAACCTTGGTGAATAAGGGCATATCCCACCCCACTTTATTTTTCTATTGTAATTGAAAGATTTGCAATTTGTTATTGCCCAGCGTGATTTTAAAAAATCCATTGCCAGTGAGTCAGTTTTGAGCCCTGGTGGCACAGTGGTTAAGAGCTTGGATTGCTAGCCAAAATGTTGGCAGTTCAAATCTACCCAGTGCTCCTTGGAAATTCTATGAGGCAGTTCAACTCTGTCCTATCCGGTTTCTATGAGTTGGAATCAGCTCAATGGCAATGGGTTTGAGGTTTTTTTTTTTTTTTTTTTAGTGTGATTTTAAGAGAATTCACCACAAATTGTGTGTTTTTTTTTTTTTTTTTTTTTAATGGCAGTGTTTTAAATGAACTAGATATGAGGATCATAAAAGCACTTAAAAAAAAGAAATGTTTAAACCTCCTGGGTGTTGGCCTGCAATACCCATCTTCCGAACTCTTGTTCAGCCATCTCCTGCCCTACAAGCACTAGCCAGCTAAGAAACTTAAAAGGTAACACTTCAAATAAAATGCCCTTGATATATTTATTTCCATGGATGATTTGTAACAAATCTGGAATAGCTATTTTCTGCCAAATGAAACACTGCAAAGATGTGTGTTTTTTAAAGAACAAATCCTAGTCAAGGGACTATAAAGAGGTTCTACTAGTCAAAAGAAATTACCTGCAGTCCTTTGGGCCCTATAATCCCAAAAATGTCAGGGGCTCTGTCCTGAAGAAAGCTGGCTGGTAACCTGCTGTGAAAACCAGGGAGGAAGAAATTTTCAAAGGACTCCACTAAATTCTAGCTGCAAGATTTCCCATTAGCAAGGCCAGGTTGTTTAGACATCAAATTGACATTCTTTCCAAGAGAAGAAAAGCAAATTTAGAACATTAGGGTCCCTGCTCCTCAGAAACTAAACCTTCATTTCAGTAGAAAGAGTAAGAGCTGAGCAGGTGGTTCTCTTATTTTTCTAAGCGATACAAGTATGTTTTTCAAAAAAAAATCACATAGATGAGGAGGAAGGGAACTCAGGAAAGCAAATGTAGGCTTTGAAAAAAATGAGACCACAAGAGGGAATTACGGATGACACCTTTAGAGTCAAATATGGTTTTTGCCAGCTGATTACAGCGATCACAAATGCTATTGCATATTTTGACTTAACCAGTAGGGATGGAAATGACCGTTCTCTAAACGCTGTTGCTATTTCAGATTGGAGGGCTGGGATGAAGGAGGAATTCAGTTCTGTTGTGAACTGAGAGAATAGATATTAATATTTCCGACACATAGGTTGACTGATTTTTATCCATGGCTAAATTTCAACCCATCTGTGGCAAAATGAGAAAAATAAAAACAATGTTCATAGTATTTTTAACTGAAAGTATTTTTTACCTTCTTAGTGTAAAAACATCCCTTCTTTAGGAAACGTTGGCGATGGTAAATGTTACTTGTCTGTTTTCTGCCCTATAGTGACTTAATGAATAAAATTTAAACTTGTCCACTACAGGTTAACCTCCTGTTACGGATTAAATTATGTCTCCCCAAAATATGTATTGGGATCTTAACCCCTATACTTGCAGATGTAATCCTGTTTGGAAAGAGAGGTTTCTTTGTTACATTAATTAGATCACAACAAGTCAGGTGGGTTCTAAATCTTACGACTTCTAACCTATCAAAAGAGTAGATTCGATACAGAGATAGGCACACACATGGGGAAGGTGAGGGCAGAAGCCACTGGAGGATTGTCTGTAAACCAAGGAATCAAGGAACACCCAAGGCAACAGATAAGAAAGTAATCTACATGTCTGAAACCCTGATTTGGACTTATAGCCTCCAGAACTATGAGAAAATAAATTTCTGCTGTTAGTAAAGCTACTGACTCGTGGTATTTGTGTTACAGCAGCACTAGGTAACGAAGGTACCTCCAAACATATTTTTTTCCTGTCTACAAAATTCCACAGTCTGGACCCTCTGAGGCTGTCTGGCAGAGGCATTTGGCTGACCGTTATTTAGAATGGCTTTACTCACCAGGAAATATGCATCACTTTACCTGCATTTGCGATAAAACTATGTTGTAGTTGTTGTTAGTTGCCATCAAGTTGATTTTTAGTCATGGCAACCCCATATGTGCAGAGCAGAACTGTTCCATAGTGTTCTCAAGGCTGTGATCATTCAAAAGTGGATCACCAGGCCTGTCCTCCTATTTGCCTCTGGGTGGATTAGAACCACCAATCTTTCGACTAGTAGTTGAGCACTTAACTGTTTGCACCAAGTATTTTTAGACATGTTGTCCTTCAAGGGTTTTGGGATGTGGAAATCATTGTCTGTGTATGTACCAGCATAGAATCACGCACCTTCACGTTCTGACCTATCGCAGCTTTGAAAGTTTGAGTCACTTCCAATGCCCACTGAATCTGCAGAGGATTTTCTCCCTTTTTGGGGGGGGATTCACCAGATGCTTTTTCCTGAAAAGGTCCTCTTAGAACTGTTACTTTTTCAGTTTCTCACACACATACACACACATAAGCATAGACACTGTGTGGCCCAGGAGCCCAAAAGAGATGAGAGTCAGGCTTTAACAAAGAATAAAAAGGCGCCTCCAGGCAACTCCTGCTCAGTCAATAGATGCATCATCAGCCTGACACCCAGAAGTGTGGGAAGAGCTGGTAAAAGGGTTGTAGTTTGGAAATAAAAAGTCGTGGGCTGACAGTTTTAAAACCTGACTGGTATTCCTGTCACGATCCATAACGATGTGAAAATGACCAAAGCTTGGAAAAGAGCACAGTCTAGCTATTGTGTGTATAAGCAAATGCAAGGGGGTGAATGATAGAAGCTGGCAGATTCTAAGGCACCATATTCCTTTACAGTGAGTCAGAGTGGAATGGGAAAATGGCTATACTAGTGCACTTAACCTATGCTTAACCTGGGTGTGTGGCTTCTGGCCCCTTCTTGCTAGCTTGCAGACCTATCAAGCTTGTGGATATGACAGGACAAACTGGACAGATAAAATTTAGAACCTGATGATTTCAAGTTCCAAGAGGTGCCAGCAAGAGTGGCTGACAATTGGGCTAGCACCCTGCAGCATCTGGTAGGAGTTAGGGTTCTGTCACCCATTTATCATTACTTCCATTCTCCAATGATGGAGGACAGCCTGGTTTCAGTGTCACAGAGCCCACCCCCCAGAACTACATAAATATTTTGACACCCACAGAGAGGTGAGGATGCTTCCTCCCACTGACACACATACACACACCCTAGAGATGAACCTGTTTGTAAATTCAATAGTTTGGTTGATTTCCAATGCTGTTCATTAAAGTGTGTGACCTGGAAATCAGACTGTTTGGGCATGGTGGGGGTGGGGGGAAGACTTCTCATCTGTGAGACATCAGAAGCCTTTACATTGTGTTGGCTTTGGCTTTGGTAATAAGGAAAATTTGGGAGGATTCTGGAATTCCTGGCCCCTGGTTAGGGATATCACATCTCTGCCTCTGCTGCTATTTCAACCACAGGATAAAGGTTTAGGCACAAAGTCTTGGGAGCATATTAGGCGAGAAAGCAATACTCTGACTTGTTAGCCCAGTTCCAGGTTTTGGGAACTGTGTGACCCACAAGACATTGTTTAACTTACACAGATCTAAGATTCTTAACTCAAAAAAGGGTATTGCAGTACACATTCACAAATAACTTTCCAACACAGAAACTCCATAATGCTGCATAACCTCAGACCCCTTCATCATCCATCCTTTCTCCCTTGAAATGAGGGACTGAATGGTTGTCAAAGGATCTTCCCTTCCTTTCTGAAGTCAAATTCAACTAGCATATATTGAGTATATGTGGTATACGAGTCACTTTTACATGGATTTTGTTCTTTTTAGTGCTATTACCCCCTTTTTACAAAATTATATGTATTATATAGAGAGAGAAGCTTATAGAAGTTATGTGACGTGCTCAAGTTTATACACTCACTGAGCGGCTGAGTTGGGATTTCCACTCATCAAGGAATAATTTTAAATCCAGGACTCAGTTATTTGAAGTTATCTTAACTTTCATGGGTGTTGTAAGGATTTTATCTTTAGGCATCTTTTTTTCCCTAAAAGTATCCGGGAGTGCCCATGGACTGCATCCCTTAGAAGCTATGTAAACAAGCCGTCCCAACCTTGGCAGTTTTGCTCTCAAACCTATCTTCATCATAACGCACTTAAGTGGTAGCAAAGTGGTTCTAGGTAGCCGTGGAAGCTGTGGAACTAGGCAGGCAAAGATGGTAATACCCTGCAGTGATTGCCATTCCTAGATACCCAGTACTAAGTTTATTCTTGAATTTCCAGAGATGTCGGTGTAAACCTATACAAAGTGTTGAATTTTTTCAAAACTTACTCAAAACCTTTCAAGGTACAAGCACTATTGAAATGCCTACCCTCTTCATCTTTCAAGCAAGTATTCCTTGGTAAGGAAAGGGTTTTATATTACAAACGTTGTGAATTGTTGTCCATAAATTATCATTTCTCTTATCCTGCTTCTCTCAGGTTGGCTGAGGACCCCCACTAACTCCCTGTAGGAAGCTGCTGTTTGCATAGGTGCCAGTGGACAGTTAAATAAGAAGTAACTCACAACACTGTGGAATGGTTTATTACCAATGTACTGAATTCCTATGAATTACAATATAGACAAGGAAAATAAAAGAATACTGTATGTGAAATATAATTTTTACTACGGTCCATGTTTACTGGGGGCCACTAAATAATTTTTTTCTACCCGATTCTGAAACAATTGATAAAGAAGCCAGGCAAATGGAGGTCAAAATACCTGCTTTATGCTGAAAAATCAGATTGGTGGATGTATCTTAGATATGAGGCAATGATGGGCTTCCTTCTAGTGGACACCAGAATGAGTCTTAAATTCCTCCAAGCCCAGGTGATGATAAACAACCACAGGCTTCTGCGTGTTAGGTTCTGTTCCTGCCAAATTTGGAACATGAGGACCAGGCCAGAATGCCTTCTCTCTGTAGCCAGGCTGGTTCTCAAAGGGAAGGGAGGGAAAGGGGCTAACCTGGGCTAACAAGTTCTTTACTCTGAAGTTATTATTCCGATAACCTTTTCCTCTTCTCTGGAGGGAGGAATTAGTGAGTGAGTGGGCAAGAGGCCAGGGATGTTTAGGGAAAAGCTGTCCTCATTAGAAAGCAGAGAAGTAGGGAGTAAGTGAATCCCAAAGGCATCCTAGGAATTAAGTATCTCCCACAGTGTTTCCCTTATGTAAATGCCTCTAATTTCTGACTTTGCTCAAGCATTCATAGCTTGCCTATGAATTCATGAAAATTCCACCTTCTTCTAGTCTCTGCTGTTGAAACGTCCTCCACTATTTAGACAATGGGTGGCTTACACCATGATTTATCTCCCCTACTATCACAAGAATATTTTCCCATGTGAGCTGTTCAGACTAACATAATAGCCTCAAAGGGACTCATTTCAAGGTAGTCAGTGCTAGTCTTTGGCAGCCTAAGTTCCACAGCACAATTGAGAGGAGCAAGTGGGTAAGTGGGGGCTTTGGAGTGAAGTGTTGGCACTTTGACTCCTTCAGAGTAGGCCGGAGTGGATGTTCTCTCCCGCATCCTCACATCAGTGCCCTTTGAAGGTCTACAGATACACCATTGTATTCCCTTATACTGCTAGTTGCCTAGCAGTAAATATTGACTCTAAGAGCCAGCACCCAAGGACAGATTCTTCTAGTTAAAATGTCTTTGGTATAGTTTACCATTAACAGACATAATGACCAGGCAAGTTAGACTGATAATCTTTCAGTGTTTCTATGACTAGCATTCAGTCAACACTGTGGTCTACTGACTTAAGAGTGCTCTTTCCACACTGCATGTTTTCTCTTTTGAGAACCGAATCATGGCTTTCGGGACTTTTGCTTGAGATTCCCAATTAATCTTCTCCAACAATCTGAATCCAGCCTTTCTAGAAGGTTCATGTGAAATCTGCTTTCATGATATCTTATCTGACAACTCTGAGGACCACCTCTGATCTCACGTAGCACTTGTCTGCATTAACCATTTGGCATTATAGCATTTGTCCTAGTTTAATTCATGAAATTTATTTTCAAAAAGAAGATGGTAAGCTCTTGAAAATGCTGACCTTGCCTTATACATCTCTCGAATCTTCCACATTATATGTTCAGTGAATGCTAATTGATTGGTTGAAGAATTTGTCCTCAGCTGACACTATGAGTAATGCTGCCTAATTACTCACACTGCTTTATCGGAATGTCATGTTATGATACAACTTAATGGGGAAAGGAGGAGGAAGTGGAGGGAGAGGACAAAGAAATTGAAGGCCCAATGAAGCCAGATAATGAAAATGATTTGGCCCAAAGACATCCTGCCAGTTGGCGTGGATGTGGGATCAGACATTGAGTTCTTCTGACACTCAGTGTGGTGAGGTTTCCATATCTCCACACTGAATCTTTCAGAGGTACTCTGACATTTCCCTGGGCTCAGAAGCCATCCCTATAACCAACATGTGAATATTAGGGCCTGATGCCCAGACCTTGAGATTGAGTAGATTGTAGGGGTTGCATAGGAATCTGAATTTCTAACAACTACTTTTTATCAGGTGCTGTGGAGTTGGTTTCAACTCACAGCCACCCCAGGTGACAGAGTACAACTGCCACATAGGGTTTTCTAAGCTGTAATCTTTTTTTTTTTTAATTGTGTTTTAAGTGAAAGTTTATAGCACAAATTAGTTCCTCATTCAAAAATTTATACACAAATTGTTCTGCGACTTTGGTTGCATTAGGCTGTAATCTTTATGGGAGCTTAATCATTGGACCACCAGGACTCCTTTTAACAAATGGCACAGTGGTTAAAGCGGTCAGCTGGTAACCAAAAGTTTGGCAGTTTGAGCCCACTAGCTGCTTCATGGAAGAAGATGTGGCAGCTGCTTCCATAACGATTTACAGCCTTGGACACTCTACAGGGTCACTATGAATAGGAACAGACTCGATGGCATTGGACTAGGGTGCTTTCTACAGGTAGCTAGAGAACCACAATCTCAGAAACACAGCTCTAGTCCTACCATCAATCTGTTTTGCTATCTCCTACTTTCTGTGTTAGATCCTCCCCCTACCCCCCATAGACCTAACTCCACCATTTGTGTGTTGTGTTGAGTAAGAATGTTTAGAAATGACGAGGGAACAGTCATAAATTCCACAAGACAATCTCTTATTTTAGAAAAAAAATGACTGGTCTACCACCACGACAACTATGAAAACAACACCATGCAAAAGTAACTCAAAATTATAGGCCATTTTCTCTCATGCCTTCACAGTGAACCTCAGGATCCCGTGTATAATAATACTCCACACCTACTTTACAAACTTTTCATTAGCTGTGAGAGATAATTTTAATGCACTTGTGTGACTGTGTTTCTGTCATACTTAATAATAATAAAAAAAATAACAGCAAAGTATTCTCCAGAAGTGGTGGTGGAGTTCAGAGAAAAATGACGTCATTTGCTATTGGCCATTGAAGAGCAGGGTACCATAAAACTGACACAGCCTCATAGCCTAAAATGTCCAATTTATCCATGAATTCATGCTCACACTACATGGTGCTTTCTACTCCCATTAGAATATTAGCTGTTTGAGAACAGGGATAATGTCTGTCTTGTTCACTATCATAATCTAGAGCCCACCTTCATGTCTCGAAGGCTGTAGATACTTGACAAGTTAAAAAAATAGAGGCCCTGAAGAAAACCTCAGGAGGTTTCATCAAAACCACAGGAGGCATTGTGTAGAAGTTTCTGTTTTGTTATACCGCAAAAAACTTCTGTTAAGATCCAGAAGATGAAATGCCATTCTTTCTGTCTAAATCCAAAAAAAGCAACTCTAAAATGATATTATGGCACATACATAGGACTATTATATGTGAAACGCTTAGTATCAAGGCTGGCACAGAGGTGGTGCTCAATAAACAGCTATTATAATTATTAAGGAGCCTTGGTAGCACACCAGTTAAGTGCTTGACTGCTAACTGAAGGGTTGATGGTTTTCGCCTACCCAGTGGCTCCACCCCCATGTGTCTGCCAGAAGAAGTCCAAGCTGCTCTGAAGGCACTGGCGAAAAACAAGGCTCCAGGAATTGATGGAATATCAATCGAGATGTTTCAACAAACGGATGCAGGGCTGGAGTTGCTCACTTGTCTATGCCAAGAAATATGGAAGACAGGTTCCTGGCCAACTGACTGGAAGAGATCCATATTTATGCGTATTCCCAAGAAAGGTGAGCCAACCGAATGTGGAAATTACAGAACAATATCATTAATACCACATGCAAGCAAAATTTTGCTGAAGATCATTCAAAAGCGGCTGCAGCAGTATATCGACAGGGAACTGCCAGAAAATCAGGCTGGTTTCAGAAGAGGACGTGGAACCAGGGATATCATTGCTGATGTCAGATGGATCCTGGCTGAAAGCAGAGAATACCAGAAGGATGTTTACCTGTGTTTTATTGACTGTGCAAAAGCATTCAACTGTGTGGATCATAACAAACTATGGATAACACGGCGAAGAATGGGAATTCCAGAACACTAAATTGTGCTCATGAAGAACCTTTACATAGATCAAGAGGCAGTTGTTCAGACAGAACAAGGGGATACTGATTGGTTTAAAGTCCGGAAAGGTGTGCGCCGGGTTGTATTCTTTCACCATACCTATTTTATCTGTATGCTGAGCAAATAATCTGAGAAGCTGGACTATATGAAGAAGAATGGGGCATCAGGATTGCCGGAAGACTCATTAACAACCTGCGATATACAGATGACACAACCTTGCTTGCTGAAAGTGAAGAGGATTTGAAGCACTTACTAATGAAGATCAAAGACCACAGCCTTCAGTATGGATTACACCTCAACATAAAGAAAACAAAGATCCTCACAACTGGACCAATAAGCAACATCATGATAAACGGAGGAAAGATTGAAGTTGTCAAGGATTTCATTTTACTTGGATCTACAATCAACAGCCATGGAAGCAGCAGTCAAGAAATCAAAAGATGCATTGCATTGGGTAAATCTGCTGCAAAGGACCTCTTTAAAGTGTTGAAGATCAAAGGCGTCACCCTGAAGACTAAGGTGCGCCTGACCCAAGCCATGGTATTTTCAATCGCATCATATGCATGTGAAAGCTGGACAATGAATAAAGAAGACTGAAGAAGAATTGATGCCTTTGAATTGTGGTGATGGCAAAGAATATTGAATATACCATGGACTGCCAGAAGAAAGAATAAATCTGTCTTGGAAGAAGTACAACCAGAATGCACCTTAGAAGCAAGGATGGCGAGACTGTGTCTTACATACTTTGGACATATTGTCAGGAGAGGTCAGTCTCTGGAGAAGGACATCATGCTTGGCAAAGTACAGGGTCAGCGGAAAACAGGAAGACCCTCAACGAGGTGGACTGACACAGTGGCTGCAACAATGGGCTCGAGCATAATGACTGTAAGGATGGCGCAGGGCTGGGCAGTGTTTCTTTCTGTTGTGCATGGGGTCGCTATGGGTCGGAGCCGACTCGATGGCACCTAACAACAACAACAACAAGTGGCTCCATGGGAGAAAGACCTGGAGATCTTCTCCCATAAAGATGCCTAGAAAACTATATGGGGTAGTTCTACTCTGTCATATGGGATCAGCATGAGTCAAAATCAACTTGATGGCACCTAACAACAGCATTATAATTATTGTTATTATAATAAATATTAGATTTTAATTAAAGTCATTTCAGGAATTGACTTGCAAGTGTATGTTGTTCCTAAGCTAGAGAAGCTGGCTAAGGGCTAAGGGTTAAGACCCCAGAAATTTTGCTTCTGCAAAAAATAAGGTTAGGGTTCTCTGGGAAGTAATTGCAAGGTTTTCTCTGAGCTAGTAAAACCTATGAGCCTTCAGTCATTTTAAAATAAACCCATCTTCCTATAAGTCACAAAAATTGTGAGTACTATAAAATATAATGAATAATTTTGTTCTATTTTGAGAGTATGTATATATGCATGTCACTCGTGTGTGTGTGTTAGAAAAAAATGGAAGGAATTTTAGTATTATTATTATTGATTCAGGCTACAGTTGTCTTTCTTGATTGTTTGAAGTCCCAAAGCTCTTTTAAAGCTAAATGCCTATGTCAGGGACATACACTCCACCCATAAATTCCCATGGTCAAATTTTAGACCAATATTACACTGCAATAAATTCCTATTTACCCACAGCTCAGACCACTAAGACAGAGAAGCACCATAAATGGATTTTATGGGATTTGTCTAAATGCTGCCCTCTATTCTTATGTTAAAAGAAAGAGGAGTGATAAGTAAATACATCGCTAAGGCTTGAGTCAGATAAAACCACCTCCAGGACATGTCAAAGATCAGCCTAAACCGCCTGAGTTGAAAAGAAAAGGCCAGTGGTTCTTCGGGATGACTCAGAGGGCCTCATGAAAACAATGGGTTCTCTCTGAAGATATACACTTTTAAACGTACAATTTCAGCGTATTTGCAAGTCCAGGAGAAATTAAGTTTTTAAAAGACTCACACTGTAGTTATCGAAGAGATGTCCAATTGTTGTTGAGTGTCATTCCTTGCCAAATGCTACCTGTTCTCACTCCATGACTTGGTTGGTGAAGAGCAGCACAGCGGCCCAGATGATAGCAGGTGTGCCAGCAACAACACTTTACTCTCTTAGAAACCGTTGAAATAGAGCTGACTGTATGACTCCAGCTTTTTCTTGACGTCCCATGGCTTCTTTCTGAAAATCGCAAGAATTATCTTTTTATTAAATTGTGGTAAGTAGAGTTTTCTTTTTTAATACATTGGAATTATCAGCATATCAATTATGTGATATATTAATTACAAGCAGTTACTCCATCTATTAATTACGAGCAGTTAACCACAAATGGTTAAGCACTAGACTACTAACTGAAAGGTTAAGTGCTCAGACTTACCCAGGGATGCCTCCAAAGTAAGGCCTGGAGATCAGTTTCCAAAAAGACACAGACTTGAAAATTCTAAAGTGCATTTCTACTCTGCACACTTAGGGCCACTATGATTTGGCATCAACATGACAGCAGCCAACAATATCAACAACTCTGTGCCTGGTGTATCTGTGGCACTGTACTAGACTCTGCAGTGGCCATACAAAGGCAGCCTAAGGCATGATCTGAGACCCTGAAGAGGTTCCAAGTTGTTTGAGAATTCTAAGTAAACTTGGAAACAAGGACACAATTCATGAGAATATAGCATACACCAAAACAAATGTGAAGAGATTTGGTGTCATTATATACGTCACTAGAGGAAGATTCAATATATTTTAGAGTACTGAAATTTGACATCATATGTAGAGAATTAGCTGCTATAGTATATTGAGGTTGGGCCAGGAATCACTCAGTGGTTTATCATAGGAGACAACAGATTTGTAAGACCTAACCAGGACTGGCGCTTGAGGAACAACAACTGCAAGGGCAGGCCTTTCTTCCCCATCCTTCCTCCTCATCAGAGTAGCTAACTTTGGAGTTTATGTGCCAGACACTGCTTCAAGGCCTTCACATATATTAATCTGGTTACCCCTCATAACCACACTCTGAGATCAAGTCTGCCTTCATTTTATCACTGTGATAATTGAGGCATGCCTCATCAAAAGCTCCGGGAGTAGGACACTGTACAGCCAGCGCATCAACCCAGGCAGATCTGGCTCCAGAGCCTGTGCGTTTAACCATTATGCTATTTTCCTCAGGAGACTTACTATGTGGCAGGTATGCTACTTGACTCTAAGAAGACAGAGTTCAAAGTTGATGTCCCTCTGTGGTAGATCATATTTTCAAGGGCCATCAACCTCTCAAATCCCACGTGCCATGTGTCTATGTGGTCTTGCCACTCCCTCATGAGTGGAGTCTATTCTCCTCCCCTGGAATCTGGGTAGGCTCTGTGACAGCTTTAACCAAAAGATTATAGCAGAAGTAATATTTGGGTCCAGGTCTTAGGAAGACTGATAGCTCCTGCCTTGGTCTTTAGAAATTCTCACTCTTAGGACATTCCCGTTAAGACCTCTGCCATCATGCTGGGAGAAGCCCAAGCCACATGGACAGAACAGGTGCCAGTGCTCTGGTAGATGAGCCCAGCTGTACTCCCAGCCGACAGCGAGTATCAGCTGCCAGCAATGGGAATGAGCATCTCTGACATATGGCCCAGCCCAACCTTCAGATAACTCCAGCACCAGCAGCCATCTTACCACATCTGAATGAGACCAGAAGTGAGAATCAACTAGCTGAGCCCGGGCAACCCACAGAAACATGAAAAATAGTATGAAATGGTTGTTTTAAACCACTAAATTTTGTTATATGGTCATATATAACTACAACAACCACCGTCAAGAAGCTCAGAGTCTATTGAGTCAGGCAAGCAACAATCAAATATATTTGAGAAGCAATACAGTAAATTTTATTAAGATAAAAATAAAGAATTCTGGGAGCACAAAACATTGACTCCTACCTCAGACCTGAGAATAGGAAAGTCTCCTTAGAAGTGGCAAGAGATGAGACAGTGAAAAGAGCAGTGAAGTGAGAAAAAAGGAAGAGGAATAGGCAACAGAGAGGGACAGAGGAGGAAGGCGAGAGGCAAAGCTATCACAAAGGTGACTCCCAAGGGAAAAAAGCAATTCCTTCAGGGACAGGTGAGTAGGTTGGCTTTGCTGAAGGAAAGGGTGTTGGTGATGGTGATGGGAGTGCTGAGTGAGAGGGAAGCTGGGATTAGAGTAGCCTGAGAAAGGTCATCCAGGGTCTTGTGTAGGATACTGAGGGTTTGAGACTTTGTGCTGAAAGTAATGAGAACCCACTGAAGCTTTGTAAAAAGAAGAGCTAACTGAGCATATTCATGGATAGGAAAAATAAGTCTCACAGGCAGCAGTGTGGAATGATAGGAAGAGGGAACCCAACTGAAGGTAGGGGTTCCAGGCAGGAGGTGGACCCAGAAATACCAGAAGAGAAAGAGAAAGAAACTGAAGTTGTAGTTGTGACGATGGGGGAGAGGAGGAAGAGAAGAGTGATATTAAAACAAATTAAGGAGATAGGATCAACGCTCCCTGGAGACTGATTAGCTGGAGGGTAAATGACACAGATGAGTCTCAGTTTTCTGGCTTGGACAATTATTGGTTGGTGATGCTGTTCATCAAGATAAGGGACAGATACTAAGAAGCAGAAAGGAGGATAAAGATAAGGAATTAATTTTGAACAGGCTGAGTCTGGTGCGCCTTTGTAGTATCCATGTGGAGATGCCAAGCAGACTGACAAACAGAACTCTCTGAAGTTCAAGACAGACGTTGTCCTGGACATACAGAGCTGGGAGTCACCAGTATGCAAGTGGTTATTGAACTTGCAGGAGTGATTAAGAACTCCTAATGAGAGCGTGTAGATCATCAAAAAAAAAAAAAAGAAAGAAAAAAAATTACTACGGAGTGATTCTGAGGAAAACCTGATATTTCAATAATTTCAAAGATACATATTTTTTCACATTTTAGAACCTAAATACTGCATCCGAATTCAGAATGCCTTTTAAAATTCATGGCAGATCACAGCTTATTTGACAGGCTTTTTCCTAGTGTTAGAAAAAATAAGGGTGCCTTATGACCAACGACATCTTAGATTCAATGAAATAAAGTAGCACATCCAAGCTGTTATCTCATGGATTTAAAAATTGCTTGGTTATATTTACTAAAAAAAAAAAAGTCCAGGAAAAATGTATTAAAGATATACAGGTGCAGATAGTATGCCAGTGGGGCTAATTAATGACGTGACTTGAATGACAAGTTTGGGAACACTGTTCCAGGGGTTATAACAACAGCAACAACAGGAGAAGCAACTATAGCTATTATTTATCGAGCACTAATGAGAATCGACTATGCAGGTGCTCTGCTAGGCATTTATGTGTGTTAATTAATTTCAATTTCATGGGCATCCCATGAGGTAATTACTGTTATTGGCCTCATTTTACAGATGAGGAAACTTAGGCAAGGTGATATCACATTAAGTCTCAGTCCTGGCAAAAAGTCCACAACAGGAGTCCAGATGATATGATAGAACGCCTGATTGGAGCACAGCCATGAAGAAAGTCAGGAAAGACAATACCCAGAAGTGAAGGCTTAATAGCCTGTAGAAGGAGACAAGAATTCTGTTAGCAGGATTCTAGCCACACAGTTGCAATTTATTGACAAGATGCAAATTTCTGGAAAGGAAACTTCCAAGAATAAATCCAGACCTCAGGCCCAAGAAAAGAATGAGGTATTTAGAGAAGTTGTGATAAAGAATAAGGAACAGGACCAAGGCGAACCAAGGCAGACATCCAGATGCAAACATGGAAGACCAGAACAGGGTCTTCTGGGAAAGGCTTTGGGGAGAGTGAAAAATAATAGTTTGGGATACTCCAGGTCAAGAACCAGGAATTGGCTAGTCAAATTCAAGTTCAAAGTGGAGCTGGGGAATGGACTAGCTTCTAAAAGTAGGATGAAGAAACCACAGTTGTGAAGAATGAGAGGCAGAACTCGAGATCAGCTAGAAATGTGTTCAAGAATTCCTTGACCATTTGATGCTGTCAATAGAGGAACAAGAGTGAGTATTCAATAGAGCAACTGTCTTCTTCCCAGGCAACAGTGATCAAGATGAGATCACCAGTAGGTTTCAAGAAGCTGGATTATTTGACTTTCCAGGTTATGGGCCAAAAATAACAAAGCATGAATAACTTAAAAAAAAAAAAAAAACTTTATATTTACCTAGAGTATCATTAATTAATATTAAAAACTGAAATACAATGTGTATTTGTCATGGGCCACATGCTCACCTCTCACAGCAAACCAATGAAGAAAGCCTCTGAGTCAGAATCGACTCGATGGCACTGGGTTTTTATTATTACATACAAGGAAAGTGAAACCTAATGATGTTATATAATTTGGCCAACAAGTAAGTGGCAGAAAAAGAATCAAAATCAGGTATTGACCGTGAAACCCATGGTCATTCCACTATATGACATTGTTCTAATGTACCTTTTAACTCTCAGATAACAATATTAAAACCCAGTGCTGTCGAGTCGATTCCGACTCATAGCAACCCTACAGGACAGAGTAGAACTGGCCCATAGAGTTTCCAAGGAGCGCCTGGCGGATTTGAACTGCCGACCTTTTGGTTAGCAGCCGTAGCACTTAACCACTATGCCACCAGGGTTTCCAACAATATTAGAGATGCTAAAAATATAAGACAAAGATATTCAGTTATGCAAAATGCAAGTGGTTAAGGAGAATGATCTTTTGGTCAGGTTTTTGCTAAAATGGAGAAGGACTACAGTATTGCTAAGACTTTCCTATACAGAAGCACCAACAACTAAATAAATAAGCCTCGACTCTTTTAAAATGTAAAAACAAACCTGTTATCATGGGAGCCTTGGTTTGTATGCTATTCCGGTTTTTGGGAGACAGAAAAACTGATTCCTGAAGCTTCTCAGTGGTCTAAGATCAAGACTTGAGTTGGAAGAAGCAAATAGTTGGAAATCTACAGACTTACGAAGGAATTTGTTACACAGTCCTTATTCATTTTCTTATCACCATCGTTTGGCACCAGAGAGGTTCTTATACCTGCAGGGAGAACTCTAGAAGCTACCTTTCTTTTGTAACATGGAGGAAGTGAAGGTGAGGAAACTTCCATCTCAGGCAGATTCATTTTAGGAAAGAGTCAGAGTTGGCAGTCTAGACAATGATGGCTGAAGAACTCTCCCTGCTCACTCACCCAACCTGAGAGTCTCCACTTGCCTCCCAGATGGGCATAGTTCAGTGTGAAGACCACTGTTCTAACAGATGCTGTATGCAATATTTACCACTGTATCCCCAAGAGATTTGCACAAAGTGGGTTAAGTTGTTGTCTTGGTCAACTACTGCTGCTATAACAGAGATATCGCAAGTGGATGGCTTTAACAAAGAGAAGTTGATTTCTTCACAGTAAAGTAGGCTAAAAGTCCAAATTCAGGGTGTTGTCTCCAGGGAAAGGCTTTCCCTCTCTGTTGGCTTTGGAGGAAGGCCATTGTCCTCAATCTTCTCCTGGTCGTGGAGCTTCTCAGGCACAGGGACTCCGGGCCCAAAGGATACTCTGCTCCCGGTGCTGCTTTCTTGGTGGTATGAGATCCCACTGTCTCTCTACTCGCTTCTCTCTTTTATATATCAAGAGATTGCCTCTAGAAAAAATCCCATCTTGCAGATTGAGTTTTGCCTCACCAACACAACTGCCAGACATCTTCCCCCATTAACATCATAAAGGCAGCATTTACAACATATAAGAAAATCACACAATACCGGGAATCAAGACCCAGCCAAATTGACGCACATATTTTTGGGGGGACACAATTCAATCCATGACAGTAATGTTCCACAGATAGTATTAAAAAAACAAAAAAAGAAGAAAAACCTGTTACTGTCAGGTTGATTCTGACTCATAACAACCCTATAGAACAGAGTAGAACTGCCCCATTCGGTTTCCAAGGAGTGGCTGGTGGATTCGAACTGCTGAGCTTTTGGTTAACAGAGGAGCTCTTAACCATTACACTACCAGGGCTCCTCCACAAATATAGCTTCACTAAATAACTGATCTACTTACATTACAGGAAACCCTGGTGGCGTAGTGGTTAAGTGCTATGACTGCTAACCAAAAGGTCAGCAGTTCAAATCCGCCAGGCACTCCTTGGAAACTCT
Organism: Loxodonta africana; assembly: GCF_030014295.1. Classification (NCBI taxonomy): domain Eukaryota; kingdom Metazoa; phylum Chordata; class Mammalia; order Proboscidea; family Elephantidae; genus Loxodonta; species Loxodonta africana. Next base: position 98,424,944 of record NC_087351.1, read on the forward strand.
AAGGGGCAGTTCTACTCTGTCCTGTAGGGTCGCTGAGTCGGAATTGACTCGACGGCAGTGGTGGGTGTACTTACATCATAAGATTCAACTTTCCTAAAAATTGGGCACTTTCCTTCCTTGTCATTCACATATAAGCCAGAAACCTTTAGGTTCCTCACAGTTTTTTAAACATTAAGAATTTCTCAGCTTTCAAAGATCCAACTTTTCTCTAATACAGCCCTATAAAGAAAGTGAATACAATGCGTCCAACCCTTTTGAGAAAAAGGGGAACAAGAAGCCTTGGGCTCTGTGACCATCCAGTTACCTTACCTTTTGAAAATGTGCAGCAAGGGAAAGAACAGATTAATTAACACTCCCAGAGCTAGGTTATATTCACAAGGTAGAGGTCTCATGTGGCTTCTGGCCAAAAAAGAGAGTGATAAGTTGCTAATTAGCTTTACCTATTATTTGTAGAAATAAGTTTACTTTGTATATGAGAATAAAGTATATATTTGAGCTAACAAAAATATTAAGGAACTTGGTGTATAGCAACTCGTTAAAAATAATCATGAAATAAGCTTGAAAAACCTGAATAATTTCATTTTCTAAATGAACTCTAATTTATGACCTGCTTTTTTCCATGGTTATGCCTTTCTACATGCTAAAATTTAAAAAAAAAAAAAAAATTTTAAGGGATGAGTAAATCGTATGACAGGAGTTCTCTTTGTTGTAGAACATTTTCCCAGATTTTCTTTCCCCCTGCCAAGTACTCCTATGTCTATAAAGGTGAAGCAGAAAATTGATTTTATTCAATTTCTTCTAAATCTGCTAGTGCAGTTTTATAAGAGGGAAGAACCAAGGACAAAACCGTCTGGATTTGCTGCCTATAGTGGTAGAATTAGGTAGTTAACTGCTGATGTCTGCAGCTCTTTTTGTCCTTAGAGGTCGACCATAAATTTCAGGATTAGCCTTTCTGTTTCTCTATTTCTTTATTGGCACCCCACAGTTAAAATATCTGAGCCCCATTAGATCCCTCCTCCTGAAATAATCATTAAGGTTTTTGCTTTTCCTTGTTTTGAAGTAGGCCATTTCTTAATCATATCTATTTCATCAATGGCAACTTCTCCCTTGAGGACCCTGGTTTGAATTCCTGAGATGACCAGTAATTCATAGGAAATCCCAGACCATACTATATATATGTATATACAGTATGATTGGTCTCATTTCAGGGAAAAGTTAGCCTATGTGTGGACCAGACAAGTGTAGTTGTATTATTAGTAATTAGTAGTAATATTAATAATGACATGTTGATATTATCTCTATTGTACAGAAGCAAAACCTGAAGACTTACAGTTCATTTAGAAAACTAAAAAAAGATACAGTAAGATGGCCAGGGTTACAAAGCTAGTAAAGCTCAGATCTGGGTTTGCTGGCTCCAAATTCAGCACCCCTTTTAACATACCACGCTGCAAAAGCCCTTTAACTCCAAGAATGAACACACATTGATAGGAAAGCACTTAGGAAAATCAGCCCTGGATGTAAGATAAGCAGACATTTTCCTTCCCTTTTTCTCGACTATAAAAAGTAACACACAGCAATAATAGCTTGGAATTCTACCAGGTTATATAGTTAATTAAGTATTGACTTAAAAAATTACTCACTACCAATTACAAATGAATGTAATTTTAACACCTAACACATGACAAGTATTTACATTTGAGTTGAAGTGAATATAGGTAACAAACTCTAGAAGCATTTAAAAAATGTTCAGCTTTTAGGATCCCCAAGGACTATAAAAATATGAAAAGGACCATGTTTATACTGACAAATGATACATTATGTTTATAGACTCACTTAACGGAATTATATACTATAATATCTTAAAGAGTCCTGCAAAAAACTAAACTTTGAAATACTCAATAAAATTATGAGACCCATCAGTTATACTCCTCCCCCACCCCAAGCCCATGGTGGCCCCACCTGTGCAGAATAGAACTGCTCCATAGTGTTTTCTAGACTGACTTTTTAGAAGCAGATCACCAAGCCTGTCTTCTGAGACATCTCTTGGTGAGTTCAACCACCAAGCTTTTGGCTAGAAGTCAAGAGCTTAGCCATTTGTACTACCCAAGAACTCCTTCACTCTGTGACAACTAACAGCAACAACCCACCACCAGCTCAGTTTCTCTGAACCTCCAGGAGCCCTGCTGGTCATTCCAAAGTCCAAAGACATTTCTGCAACACCAGGTCATCCTGAGATCACTGTGGATCCATGCCAGACCCAAAGAACTAGTTATATCTTTCCCATCTAGTACAATATGCATTAAAACTTCCTTTTTTCTCTACTTCTCCTTCTAGGTCCATCCCTTCTTCTTGCCTTTCTTAGTAACAAAATGCCTTGTCTGTATCCACTGTTGGCAATTCTCTCCTTCCTTTCTTTCCTGAACCCACTCAAGTCAAGTTTTCTTTCCTGCAAATCCATTATCCCAAAGCAAGTGTTACCAAGTTCTCAATGAACTCCACATTGCTAAACCCAATAATCTTTACATTGTTGTTATTGTCACTTCTTACTTTACCTGTCAACAATTGAAACGGTTGAAAGTTCTCTTAAAATGTTTTTTAGCACACCATTCTAACCTAGTTTTTCTCTTATATTTCTAGCCATTCTTTCTTAGTCTCTTTTTCTCACGTCTCATTTCCCTGCCTCTAAATGTCAGTATGCCACATTCAGTGAACCCATGCTCTTTACTAACCACACTCAGTCCCCGGGTGATCTCATCAGATTTCATGGTGTTACTTATTACCGACATGCTGAGGCCTACAAATTTATATCTCCACCCTGGAACTTTCTCCTGATTTCCAGGCCTAAATATCCAGTCTCCCGCAAACCATTTTCTCCTTGATGTCTACCAGGTAATTTAAACTTAATGTATCCCAAACTGAGTGTCTTAGAATCCACTACCCCACCACCACCAAATAACCAATGCCTCCTCCTGTTTTCCAGTCTTAGTTAATGAAAACTCAGTTTTGCCCAAGCCAAATCAACATATTCTACCAACAACCCAGATCCTGTCCATCAACAAATCTGTGAACTCTACCTTCAAAATGCATCATTAAATGAGTCTACAAAATGAAGGCAAACTTAGTTGAAACAGATCAAACAACCAATCAGTTGTAACGTGCACGGTTAAGGGCACCCATCCTTATAGAACCCCTCTTCTAAGAGAGCACCTCACTACCCTATAAAGCTGGCTAAGGAAGCCACATTTGGTTCCACACGATAATCTCTTATCCTGGGCCTACCTGATTAGAACAGAAATGAGCCACAACAGAAAGGCAGTAAAATCCGCAGCCCTTTTAACTAACCTGGAAACTCTGGTGGCACAGTGGTTAAGAGCTACGGCTGCTAACCAAAAAGGTTGGCAGTTCGAGTCCACTCCTTGGAAATGCTATGGGTCAGTACTACTCTGTCCTATAGGGTCGCTATGAGTCAGAATCGACTCGACAGCAATGGGTTTGGTTTTTTTTGTTTGTTTGTTTGTTTTTAGGTTTTTAACTAATCTGTCCTCATGTAGCCTTATTCAAGAAAGTGAGTTGAGCCAATAAGAGCCCTCTTTTAAACATTTGATTTTGCGAAGCTGAGAAGCTGAACCATCTGATAGTGTTAAGGCAGAGAATGGCCCTGGACATGACCATGAAGGACCATGTGGAGGGCAAAGGGAGGAGGGAGGAGCAAATGGAAAATGCAGAGAAGGTCGGTTTATAGGGAAAGGAAACTGGAGCAAGAGAAGCACACAGAAGCTGTGATAATAAAACAAGGTCTCCAGAGAAGCCTTACTTCCTAAACATACCAATTTGTCCATAAATCACTGTTTTTAAGGTAACGTGAATGGATCTCTTTTCCCTGCCATCAGGCTAGTCTGACAAATTCATCAGCTAAGTGTAAAATGAGGTTACATTTATATTAACTCTGTAAAAACGTATCCTACTTAGGAGTTTGAGCAAATGTTTGTTAAATCAGGTGCGTTGGCCTCAGGGTGGCAACGAACAACCTTGTACAGAAAAAAAAAAATTGTACAGAGTCACAGTTAAATGACGAGGTCAATTGTTGGAAACCGTTGTTTTTGTTGAAGGGCATTTTACCAAAACAAGTACATTTAACGAACCCACTCCTTGCAAATGATATGGTCTATTGTAAGAGCCTAGTGATGCTCAAAATTATGCCACTTTAATTTAAATTGAATTGACAATAATATTAAAGCAACTTTGTGGCCTTTCATTCTTATTCTTAATTTTTAAACGCACTAAGCTAAAGATCAGTGATAACAAGAGAAGATGGGAAGTGATTTTTTTTTTTAAGGGATGGTGACGCCGATTTTGTGGCATCTTTTGTGTTAAGGTGATGGAGAAAAATAGACACCAGCGACATTAATCACACAAGATCTGTCACTAAAGAGGAACACAACCAACAATTTTACCATCAAAAGGCAATCCATAATCAGGAGAAAAGGGAATTGCTTTGCAGAGTGACAATACCCTGATAACTAATTAATTAGATGCCAACTGCCAAATACTGGAGCCAAGGCAGACAAAGGGTCTATTTTCTCCCTTTGCAACAAAGATATTTATCAATGGACTATATTCATTTCTTCATTTTTTTTTTTTTTTTTGTCAGCTAGAGATTTGAAATAAATCATTTTTAAAACCTGAATAATTAAAATCCCTAAAGCCTTGGGTATCAATTTGCTAGCTGGAAATGTTTAAAATGTGAGCAGTCCTATTTATTCTACATATCTTTGAAACATGGTGTGCTGCTTAAGAAATTCTAAACAACTTTGTTACCAATTGATTGAATTAAAAGTTAAATCAATATTAGGCCAAGAGAAACCAGTGTTATGTAAAGACCAGATGGATATGCATTTTTGTGTACACACGGTTTATATTTTCTGCTGAAAGTAACAAAGGAAGTAAAATAATGATAATAATGGGATAAAAAAACTTGTCCTTGGCCTTCAGATTTCAAATCCATTAGAAGACAGGTTTTAGGGAGGTGGTTGTTTTATCTGAATTTTTTTTTTTTTTCATTTGTACCCTACTTATTAACCAAATTAAAGTTATTACCTAAAGAATAGAGGTCCTAGAACAGCCCCAGAGGGAATTCAAGGGCAGCTGCTTTTGCGTATGACCTTAAGCTGTTCTATTCAAAGGAAGCCATTCAGGCTTTCAGCAACTTCCTTCATTTTTATCGATGTTTTAGGGGGAACAACAACAAAAAGGATTAACATTGTGCATGTATGTGGGAAGGTGGGATCATTGAGATTTATATGAGTGCTCTAAAGGCAAAACCAAAAGAAGGATCGATGAATTTATATTCACTTATTTTTTGGTAAAAGTCAGACCTAGTGGGGTGTTGGATCATCTAGTTTATATAACCCAGAGCCTTCTCTGGTGGATCTGCAAATCAGCCACCACTAACCACCCCACTACTCCTACCTACAGGTCTTTTATGATTCTAGAAGGAAGTAGTACTCCATGAGTCAAAGGATCTCTGGGTCTTGAACTAAATTAAAGCTTCTTCAATCAAAAACGTTAGTCATATCTCACTGAACCCAAATCAGTTTTCTTTGGCACAAGCCACTGCGCTTTTATTGAAGCCTGGCTATGTCAGTAAACTGTGCTGGGCCTTTTAGGGGATCTAATGCATGTAAAACATATTTCCCACCCTCAGAGAGATTATAAACCAGCAAAGGAACACACAAGAAAAGGCAGAAGAGGGAAATGGGCCAAACGATGATGCTCACTTAAAAAGGAAAAGAAATCCCCTTTATTAATGACTCATTAGTTCTGAAATAATTCATCAATAAGTGAAGGTTGAGTATTATGATGGTCAAAATAGGTTAATCCTATCCAAATGTACAATAAAAAAAAAAATTAGAAATAGTGAAAGAATTAATGTTTTTGAAATGTGAAAAAGAAACCAAGTTTGTACCATAAGTAGTCAGTGTTAGCTGTTAGCTATAAAGTCTCCAGTATTAGTTTAATGACACAGTCATGTGATTGATGGTAAATAAATCCCACCTTTGAATCCTTCTTCATTACATTTTTCCAAGTTTCTAGAAGGCCATCAACTGCTAGAGGTGCCTACAAAGCCTTTTCTATGGTTCCAAGTAAATATTGGCTTAAGAATTGATTTTTCTTCACAGGATAATAGGCGGTGGCATCTTTGAACATATATTTTAAAGTACACCTGTATCATCTTTACTCATCAGAAGAGTGTAGTTTAAAATTATTTTTATGGGGTTTTATGTAAATTTTGTCCCGGGATACACAAACATCGTTTGTGTTTTTAATATGCATGCCGATAGCATTGTGATATTATTACCCCAGTTTATTTACTGAGCACACTACAGCACTCATACTTTGGATATTTAGTGGACCATTTAAAATATTGTACAAAATGATCATTTTTTCAAAGGTTTCTTTACATGTTTATTTGTTTCCACAAATTGTTAAAAGCAGAATCCTGTGTTAGGAATCAAGAGATTCAAGTCTTACTCTCTGCTATATTGCTAAGCTGTTTTCTGACGCTGGGCAATTCACATCAAAATCTTTGATGATTTCCCATTTCCTAATAATAATAGCAACAATGACAATAAACATTAACCTTTGCTGAATGCTTATTACTCACCAGGTACCACACGTCTTAATTCGTATAATCCTCACTAAACCCACCAGTGGCTCTGTGGGAGAAAAGACTGGGCTATCTGCCCCCATAAAGATTACAGCCTAGGAATCCCGATGGGGTGGTTCTACTCTGTCGTATAGGATTGCTTTGAGTCAGAATCAGCTCCAAGACACACAATAACAACTACATACTCTAAGAAGATTGGCACTATCATAATCTCCGTTTACCAATGAGGAAACCGAAGCACAGAGAGGTCCAGGCTCATGCAGCTACTAAATGGCAGAGCAAGGATAGGAGCAGTTTGACTCCAGAATCGTGCTTTCAGCCAGCGTGCTATATACATCACCATTACTAGTTGCTGTCTAGTTGAATTCGACTCTTGGCAACCCCAAGTGTGTCAGAGTAGACCTGTGCTCCATAGGGCTTTCAATGGCTGATTTTTGGAAGTAGGTCGCCGGGCTTTTCTTCCAAGATGTCTCTGGGCGGACTCACAGCCAAATGTGTTTACCACCCAGTACTCCCAGCACACTATACTCCCTTGAAAACACAAACTCACTAATATGCTGTTAAAGTCCTTCCACCACCTGCTTTATCCTTATTCTCCAATTCTCTCTTCAGATATCTTTGCTCCAGACAAATTCTTTGCCATTCCCAATTAATTTTCTAATCTTTGCTGCTTGTGATTTTTCACTTAGGTTTGCCCCTCTGACTGGAGTGTTCTTCGCCTATCTCTACCTTTTCAACTCCTACCCACCCTTCTAGAATTAGTAATTACTAGTAATAAGCAGGAGCCCTGGTGGCCCAGTGGTTAACTGCTTGGCTGCTAACTAAAAGGTCAGCAGTTCAAATCCACCAGCAGCTCCTGGGAAACACTATGGGGGAATTCTACTCAGTCCTATAGGGTTACTATGAGTCAGAATTGACTCGACGGCAATTTTTTTGTTTGTTTTAGTAATAACCAAGCAAAAATAAAATATTCTCCATAATAACACCCAAACTTCAAGTGTTTAGCAACCCACTTAACAAAGAATAAAGAAGATATTTACAGAGACATTGAAGAACAAGACAAATTGTTCGATATGTGAAGCTGGGAAAACAGGCTCACTCTATAGAGAAAAATTAAATCAGTTCTCCGCCTTCACAAAATGTAAAATGTAAAAATATGCCTCACAAAAATTATAGAAAATAACATAAGAGGTAATGCTATTAAGCTAATAGAAGAAAACATTCAAGAATATCTTTGTGACTTAGAGAAGAAGAGAAAAACTTCTTAAATAAGAATTTTTATCTAGTAAAGGATATTATCATCAAAGAGACAGATAAGAGACTGGGACAGACATTTGAAGTGTCTAAAGTATTTATTTATTTATTTTTTTTAAAGTAAGCATACTATTACTATTCTTAGTATATAAAGAATTCCAAATTTTAAAGAAAGAAAAAAAGTCCCAATTTTTTTAGATGGACAAAAATATAAAAAAGGCCATTGACAGAAAGGAAAGCTCAAATAACAACTGTCTGAATAATTCATTCTATGAAGCAAGGTTCAAACTCACTAGGAACCAGAGAAATACATATTATACTATTGCCACTTCATATTCATCAAAATTGCAAAACTTAGTAAGTGTTGGTGAGGAATGAGGAGAGATAAGCATGCCCATAGACTTTTGGTAAGCATGTACGTTGCAAGAGCTGATTGGGAGAGCATTTTGTTAGTGCTTGGTGAAATAAAGAGATCATACGCCTTCTGACCTACAGACATCCTCTTCCTAGAGATGTATAAGGTTCCACACATACAAGTAGTCTTCCTTCATGGTTTTAGGTAGTGAGTCGGGAGACATAACCAGGGAAATGGATAACCAAATATCAAAGATGCATGCTATGGGCCACTATCTGTTAGTTACAAGCAATAAACAGATCTCAAAAGCATAATGCTTAGTGAAAACAGTGAGAAGCATAATATTCGTAGTACAATATCATTTTTGTAAATTAAACATGTATACATCAATGGTACCACATTCTTTTTTTCACAAAGATACATATTTAAAAACGTATTTTTGGATCAAACACATTATAGAAAATGTTCACAGGGATGATAGCAATGGGAGTGGAGATAAGTAAGGGAGGAAGGGAGATACAAATGGAGAAGAGTGATTAGCTCACATCTCTGAACCTGAAGATCAAGAGAAAAAGGTAAACTAAAAAGTCTACTTTGCCTTCAGGGGGATATGCCTGAACTCATGCAACAAGGAATCCCTAAGGAGGGGCAGTGGGGTGGGCACTTAAGTGTTTCAGAAGGGGACAGGAAAAGAGGGCAAAGCTTTGCTTACCCTAACCACTAGAGCCAATTCTCTCTTCTAAGACCCTGTGCAGTCCTGGGTTCTCTCTTTCATTATGATAACATGCTGGTTTTGGCTGAAAGCACTTCCTTATTTGGAGACTGGAGGAAATGAACTAAGAGAACCCTTAAGAAGCATTGTCAGGGCATGGAAAGGGAGAAAAGATGCTTTGGCTTCAACATAAAGCTCTGCTCAGTTATTTACAGACCATATGGCTTCAGTTGACTTTGAATTTTATTTATTTGTCTTATAAGCCTTGTTTTCCTAATCTGTGAATATAGGTAATAGCACTTGCAATGTAGGGTTCTTAAGGAGAGAGAATCTATTCATTTCATTTAACAAATATTATTGAGTCTCTGTTATATTCTACTATTCTAGGGGCTAGGATACAGCAGTCCACAAAACAAGTGCAAAAACAAACCAAAACAAAAATAGTCCCTAGGCAGGGACTATAATAAATAAAATGCCCAGAACAGTAGATGGTGAAAGGTCTTAAAAACAAACAAACAAAAACCTTGCCCCTCAGTAGAACTCAGTAGGGTTTCCAATACTGTAAACTTTATGGAAGCAGACTGGCTAGTGGGTTCGAACCACCGAACTTTTGGTTAGCAGCCGAGTGCTTAACTACTTATAATCTTGGTGAGAGATTTAGGGGAGACAAAAAAGCAGGGAAGGAAGATAGGAAGTGCCCAGAAGTGGTACAATTCCATTTTAAGTAGCATTATTTTGAAAAGCCTTGCCAAAAAGTTTAAACAAAGATCTGGAGAAAGTAAGGAAGTAATCCGAGCCGATAACTGAGAGAAGAGCAATAAATCTTGGTGGCCATGAGGTGGAAGCTAGTCTGGCATGTGGACAATCATGTGACCGGAGAGCAGTAAGCAAGGCGAAGGCAGTCAGAGGTGAAGGGCAAGAGCTGAGTGTGTCCAGATCATGGAGGGTCTGGTGGGCCGTCGTAATGACTTTAGCCTCTACTCCGAAAGAGACAGGAAGCCTCTGAAGAGAACTGAGCATAAGAAGGCTATGACTTGACTTGCTTTAAAAGACAACACTCTATCCACTGGATTGAAATAGACTGAAGTAGAGCAAGGTGGAAGCAAGGGACCAGTTATGAGGAATTTGCCAAAATCTCAGCCAGAAATGATGGTGATTTGAAGCAGTTGTAGAGCAGAGGTAGGGAGAAAAAGAGACTCTGAATATGTTTTGAGTATATTCGCAGATTGAGATGTTGAGTGTGAAAAAAAGAGTGGTATCGAGAAGAGCAGTGCAAATAAACCACCTGGCTCAAGACCTGAAATCTAGAAGCCACTTTCGAAGGTAGTCACCCTCAAACCTTACTTTAAACCAGAAGCCTCTGGAGGGACCCTGTGAGAATGCCGCATCCTGATACCTATGTTCAGAGATTTTCATTTAATGTATTTGAGATGAGACCTCTCAGGAACCTGCATTTTTGACAGGCAGTCTAGGTGATTCTGGCACAAATAGTCTATGCGACCACCCTTCAAGAAGTGCTGATCTAAAGGGCTTGACATTTTCTGATTTTAAGCATTCTTGGAAGAAATTCAAATAAACTACCAAAAAAGTCACTGAAACTTTTGAGGCCGTCACAACACAGTTTAACTCGAAGATAGCAAAATGTTTCTAAGTGGGACAAGAAACTGCAAGTGGTGAGGGACTGCAATTCATGCTTTCTTCTTCCCATGGAATGTAAGAACCTGGATTATGAAGGACACTTCGTGAAGATATATTTAATTGCCTTTTAAATGGAATTAACAGCCCATATAAAAACTGAAGAAAAAGCAGCAATACGACAGAGAGAGGCAGACAGAGTGAGAGAGAGACTAATTCCTTTTCCATTATGCTGTGTTGCGATTAAAACTACGTCAGCTGGGACAAAAATCAGAGTATGAAAATTATCTACCCGCCGTTGTCAGAACACAACCTGAACTTGGATGTCAACTTGAAGGAGTAGAAAACATCTTAAAACTTTTTTTTTTCTTTAACTTGATTTTTATCCTTCTTTTAAAGTGCAAACTACCTGATGCTGCTCCACCAGGGCTTCTCCATTTGTAAATCAAAGTTTCCCAAATAGATTACAAATTAAGACCTCTTCTGGGTTTAAAATAATGTCATTCTAAACAAAGCCAAGTGAGAAGGTGTCTGTTGTAATTTTAATTAAATATCAGAGGGTCCCACTAATTTCTTCACTGGCTCATCAGGAGCTGGAATAAAGGATGCAGAAGTTGCCTGCACGCACACCAATTCTCCTTGGATGAGCTAGGTTTCTTAAAAGAGGGAAGCCTACCTCAGAGAGGTTGCTATCTAATTTCCAGTTCAGTATTTGAGATTTGAGACTCAGGAAGCCCAGATTGCTCAGATAAGGTTCAGATAAAAATCCTAACATTTAGATGCTTTTGAACCCCTTAAATTCATGCCCTCCGTCTAAACTGAGAGCTGAATATTTGTGAACAAACTCCAGAGATTGCTGCTGTGTATGGAATATGTAAATAAAGATCAAGGTTAATGGTAAGCTGTATCTTTTAATAATAATTTTTATAAATAAAAATACAAGTAGCATCATCAGTATTTTGGCTTCGGGGCAGCAAGAAGATTGTAAACATCCTTGATATGTAGCCAAGGAAATTAAAGGCAGGGAGCGTCAAGAGTAGCTTATACTCACTAAGGGATCATGTCCGATTGGTTAGTAACCAGAAAGAATGCAGTACAAATGCAGAAAGATGCTTGCTGGGCTCAAATGGCTTACAGATGACAGACAGTTCAATGCAGACAAATGAAATGCAATTATGACTTTGATGAATCTTCATGCCACAAGACAACTCTTTGTAAGAAATAAAATATGAGCTTTTTTTTTTCTCCTAAAGGATAAAAAAGGCTCTGGAGATAAATCTCTGCGTATCATTAATGAAAGAGAAACAAAAGAAAATGGTAAATCAATGCAGTTAATGAGTCTTAATGGCTCAATTGTGTATTCACTTCACCAAATCTGAACACTTGAGAGAGCACAAAACAAAAGGCGACTTTTGAATTACAAAATCCTAGAAATGAGAAATAGACTTCCAAAGTCTGGGTAATCTTTGAATGAGGGGGACCTGTGCCACATCTTCTCAGGTATGGCTTTGATAAATGTAAAGTAAGAAAAGAAAGATACTCACAAGATTCCTCAAATTCTAGCATTTGAGAACCTGTTATTTCCTTTTTTTGTTTGTTTGTTTCATTGTCAACTGCAACCAAATCTTCAAGGGAACAATTCAGTTACATTAACTTCATTTCTCATTTGGTGGCCAGTGGCCAGGGAGCTGCAGAGGTATGATCTGGAGTAACCTCTCTCAACCATGGGTGATTTCACTTCCCCAGATCTCAATCACAAGCTATTTTGCCCCCCAGAAAATATTTGGCCATAGCTGGAGATATTTGATTGTCACAACTGGGGCAGTGCTACTAGCGTCTTGTGGACAGAGGACAGGGATGATGCTAACCATTCTACAGTGCTGATGACAGCCCCCAATTACAAAGAATGCTGTGGACCAAAATGTCAGTAATGCCAAGGTTGAGAAATGCTGGACTAAACCTTTCAAGAGGTTTCAGACTATGTGGGTGAAATGAAACAGGTGGAGAGGGATACTCAGGCCATAGTGGGAACGTGTCTGAGGCAGAGATTAGTTTCTTTGGAGATCTGGAGAGGATAAGGGAAGTACTGCATACCTGTAGTGATCTTTGAGGACTCCGTGGGTGGAGGAAATGGTTAAGCACTCTACCACTAGCCAAAAAGTTGGCGGTATGGACCCATGTAGAGGCACATTGGAAGACAGGCCTGGTGATCCGTTTCCAGCCTTGGAAACTCTACTGAGTAGTTCTACTCTGCACACATGGGGTCGCCATGAGCCAGAATCAACTCAACAGCTACTAACAACAATGGTCATTAAGCTGACTTTAAATAAACGTTGGTAGGCAGAGGTAAGGGGGAGAATATGCCTGGCTGATGAAATGAACTGATCAAAAGCAGTAAGACATAAAAGACGGGGTGGAAATGGGGAAAGGGCTGACACGTTTTGAGAATAACAACAAACATCACAGGACAATTTGTGTATGAATTGTTGAATGAGAAACTAATTTGCTGTGTAAACTTTCACCTAAAACACAATAAAATGTTCAAAAAAAAAGTGAACATCAACGTCAATGTCTGCTAAATATCAATCAGGAAGACACGGAGCTGACAAGAGATGTGGTACAGATTCTTCATAAAGTACCTACTACGTGCAAAGCACTACTGTCGGCACTAGGGATACAAAGAGAAAGATGAACTGCAGAAGAAATCACAAGTTTTGGTTTATCCTCTAGGCAATGTGAAGCCTTCTAGGGTTTCTAACAAAGGGATAATATGGTCAAACACATAATTTTAGAAAGATAACTCTGGTGGCATAAAACAAGATGGATTGAAGCAAGAAAAAGTTTGAGTAAAGAAGTCAATCAAGTTATTGGTACATTTCCCAAAGTGTATTCCAGGACTTGTTAAAAACTGTCATAGGATAAAAGTTTTATGTGGTCAAATAAGTTTGGAAAATGACTGGTTGAATTAAAATAGATAGGGTTCTCTAAGATAGCACTTGTCAGAATCTTTTCTTAGTTGTTACGCATTTTGGCATTTTCCACGTATGTTTGCCTAAGGAATATTCTTCATTGAATATACAACAGGAATCATGTTCCAAAAAACAGTTCATAAGAAATGCAAAGTAATATTCAGAAGAAAAATGATGGACAGTGGATTTTAATCTAACAGTTACTGTGATGACAGAATTTACTTTCAGGTTTCCAGCTTGAGAGGCTGAGCAGAGAATGAAACCCTTAGGAAAATCCTCAGGGATCAAGATGTCCTTGATCAAGATAGGTCTGGAGCTAAGAAGTAAGGCACTCTAAGAAACGGCTAGACGACAGAAGATGCATGGTTTGAACTTGTATGCCAACACTGATCAATTATTGTAACTGTCTGAAATGCTGGGTTGAGAAGGATTCTGAGGCTCTATCAGGGATCAATGAGAAATTCACAAATCTAGTGATGTATTGCATGGAATCAGGAAAATAATGAGCAGTACTTGTGCCATCTGTTTGTTACATATGGACAGAAGGTAGCTAACTTAAGATAGCTGATTTAGTGGTTTTAAAAATATTGAGCTCATGAAGCTGTTCTTCAAAGGGAAACTTACCTAAATATGTAAACAAACAGAACAGATAAAAGCAGATCTGTTTCCTAGAAACCCCACCCACTCTATTTTCCCTCCCTCTCTACCTATCCACTGACATCATTACCTGTGATAGCTTCTGGAGTTAACAGTGGAATAAGACAGGGCTAGCAGATGCTAAGGGAAACTAGATAAGAGAGACACAAACATCTCTACCTTATCAGAGGAAATACTTTTATTTTCTACATTTAGTTCCCATCTGCTCTCTCTTAATAACCGGTAAATACTTGAGGGAAATTCCACAGAAATTCAACTTTGTCAATAGAAAATCAGGGGAGTGATTTATGGTTCACATGTGGGTATTTAGGGAAAAGGTTGGAGTTTACATGGGAGGACCAGATTGGCTCTTGGACAGTGGATTTGTAGCTGTAACTAAAAGTGGAAAAACCCCAAAAGAAAGGTGTATCTGTGGCAAGCAGAGTCAGCAAAGCTCCTCTCTCTCTGACAATTATTCTTGCTGAAGCTTAGAGGTTCTGAGATTTATTTAATAACTGGAAAATGATTTCTTTGCTGCTTCAGTGGTTAACGTAGTAGTAGTCTGTCCTATAAACTCCCAGCGAGGTGCAAAGCATAGGGACAACACATTTTAAAGTCATATTTTGTCTTGTAATCCGAAGAAAAAAAGGACAAGAATAATTTGTCATTTTGACAAACTTCAGATAGCTAATGAAAGTGGTAGGTGCCTGGTAACAATGATTAGATCTAGAACAAAAGCAAACCAGTAATTTGTAGTTGGACAGTTGTTTGGTTGGTTTTATCTCTGATACATACATATATACAGTTCTTGTCAACTAAAGCAACTTAATGTTTTCTTTTCCAATTTCAAGCAAACGCCCTCCAAAGGATCACAGCTATGAGTGTTTCTGTTGAGCTCCGCATACTGAGTACCTAGCACAGTTACCAGGCATCTAATTAGTAGGTTCTCAGTTATTGTTAGCTGAGCTAAAGCTATTGTTTTCTGAGTATCTAGACAATGTGCAATAGTAATAGATACTTTACTTTTGAGAGACTTGAACAACAAGGAGGCTGAAGCACTCCAGTCTTTTTTTTTTTTGAGACACTGTGACTATCTCTAAAGGCATAATGCCTGTGCTCAGGTAGATGCAAGTCCAGAACTCAAGTCAACTAGGAGCCCTGGTGGCGTAGTGGCTGACAGCTTGGCTGTTCACCAAAAGGTCACCATCCTGAATCCACCAGCCACTCCTTGGAAACCCTATGAGTCGGAATCAGCTGGGCGAAAACAGGTATGCTTTCTAACAATTTTTGAGCAATGGAGCTAAAAGTTATGAGGATGAGTTTCCATTCATGAATTGGTGTAATTAGCAAGGTTGCAATGGGTGGAATAATTTTTTGCTATATTACAAATTCCAGTTTATTATAATATAGTTTAATAAGCATATTTTATAAAGTGAATTACCACACATTTTCCAAATGATTTGGGTCATTAATTTACCAGATATGACTTTCTTATCTTAAATGGGTTTTTTAAAGCATTGATTTTGTTTTGAATTATCTAAAATGTAAGGTATGCACTGTTGCTATGAAATTTTGAAGAGGTACAATCTTGATCACTTACTCTGGATTCGTTTCAGCCAAAGCAGTAAGTTTTACAACTCACTGTAAATATCACCTTTCAGTGGTTTTAATGAACCTAATAAAGAAATATATGATTTGCCCGCTCTGTGCAGATACTTCGAAACCCTGGTGGTGTAGTGCTTAAGAGTTGGGCTGCTAACCAAAAGGTCAGCAGTTCGAATCCACCAGCCAATCCTTGGAAACCCTGTTGGGCAGTTCTACTCTGTCCTACAGGGTCGCTATGAGTTGGCAATGGATTTGGTTTATGCAGATACTTAGCTATTAGAAAATTAAATTAGGATTAAGCCATAGTAACCCTCATTACCTTTTTGGTGTAATTGATATATTTGTATAACTTAACACATTAAAATGAAGATATGCCAGAATCTACAGAATTTTTGAAATGAACACGTATGATATTCTTTACAACTATATTTTGGATGTGGTAGAATGAAATTATTCCTTACACTTTGAATACAATGAACCATCCACAGAGAAATTTGGAGTTGAACCTGGATAGACACAGCCTCATTCTAACAACGTTCTTGATAGATAGCTAGCACCTTCTCTTCCTTTATGACCTGTGCCCTATTTTATTAAAATGAACCATGTTATTAAAGAAAAGGGCTAAAGGATGTGCTGTTAGACCTATATACTTGTTTCCACATGGCAGACAACGTAACTAGGAAGATCTTTTGCAGATGATGAGAAAAAATATAGTAAGCCCTGTGATCTGCATTTTGGAACCATGAAATTTTACTTTCTGGACAATGCCTGTTTTCCTTTGCAAATGTAAACTCCAATATATGTCTATTTCAGGCTCTAAATAAATAGCCTTCAACTGTATGCCTCCATGTTCTTTTCTGGGCAAGCTAAACGAAACCTTATTTGTATGCATCTGGACATGCTCAGGGCTTGTCACATTTGAATTAAGAACTTGGGATGGCATCAACCCTGTTGTCATTAGTTTTTGACATTTGTATCAGTGTTCTCCTTTTAAAATGGGGGCATTTAGACAGTTCCTGGAGAGGTTCTTGATATCTAAATATCATTGACGCGACTCAGTGTACATGAAAAGGAAATGTTTCATTGTTTGTTAGTGGTTTTCAGGCCAAAAGTTTCCAGAATCTGAAGACACTGACATCAGGTTTTCAGAGAATGGGGATTGGTGGAGTGACGAAGAGGTTGGGGAGAGGTTAGATCTCTGCATTTTGGATGCTAAAACCAATGAAAGCTTGAAGTTCCAAGTTATACTTGCCAAGAATTTAACAGCTACATCTTCTCCCACTGATAGTCTAACTGTGATGGCCCAAGAGAAAGCCTGCCAAAAAGGAGGGGTGAAGGGATTTCCTTTACTCATCATATGTAACATTTCCCAAATGTCTTGCAGAAACCTGTAATTAGGAGTTGCCAGAATATTTTAACGTCACATTATGGTTCAGCCTCCCTGACTCCATGTTCATCTGTAGAATATGAAAAATGGAAGAAAAATCAGAGATGGAGAGAGTGAGGAAAAAAATGGCACAAGAATCATTGGTCTTAGGTGACAGCAGTGACATTCTCTGGGAAACTGGTAAAATTCCAATCTCAGATAAAGATAAATTACAGATGAAACCACTCACAAAGAAATGAAATAGAAAATGTAAGTTAAGCAACTTTTTAAGGAGAAAAGGCAGATTCTTCACTCCTCTTATCTCTGAAGAATGAGAAATTGCACCATCTGCTCCCCAAACAGTTATTTCATTTTGCTCTGGATTTTCCCTTGGTCTCCTCCCTATGTTTCTCTAAAATTTCAGATTGGCTCTCTTCCTGTGAGTCACATCCTTTCTTTAAATGTTTCCATATTTTCACCTTCTCTCTGCAGCTTATGTGTGGCTCTTTGTTAGGCATTTCAAAAGAGTACATGTTATTGTGCCATAATACCTTGCCTGGACCTAGTGCCTTTTATTTTTAAAGCTCAGTAGTCCTCAAGCAAATATTATCTTCCTAACTAATTTGTTTAAAAAATGATTTTTTTTTTACGGGTGTAAATTTGTAGTATAATCTTAAAAAAGAGTAGAAAGTCTAGAATTGTACAGTGCTTAATCTAACATAGGATGATTGTAGGGCCATTTTAAGATACTGTTCAAATTACACTCACTTTTCTTGTTGTGTCATTACCTCCCTCCTTTTTTTTTCTTCTATAATATTCTACATGGTATATAAACATGTGTGCCTTTAATCAGACTTCAGGGTCATTTATTAGTAGTTATCTTTCATACTACTTGCTTACTTATAGCCAGTAACCAAATCTTTGTAATTTTACATCGTCAACGGCTCACTAAATGTGGCAAACTATGGCCTGTGGGTCAACTCCCCTGCCACCTTTGCGTGCGTGTGTGTGTGTGTGTGTGTGTGTGAAGTTTTATTAGAACACACCCCTACTCATTCATTTATGTATTGTCTATGGCAGAGTTGAGAAGCAAAAGCACAAATCTGATCTTATCACATTCTTATTTATAAACCTTCAATGACTCTCCATTTCCCTCAGGATAAAGCTTAACTTTTCAAAAATGTTTTGCAGACTATGATCTAGCCCTTATTATCGCTTCTGCCTCTTATCTTTTCCTTCTCCCCAGCAATAGATATTTCAGGCGAAGTGTACAACTTTAAGTTTTGTCAAAAGTTCATGCTCTACCAGAAAGGATTTATGACTCTAAAAACTAACTTAGATGCTCGTTTATATTTCTCCTTATAGAACCTTAGGAAATGCATGCTTTATTTTCCATAAACACATCATTTTGACCGCGACCCAATGTCAGCATGTCCTGTATCTTGACTTGTTTATATACAGGTGATTACAGGATGTCTCAAATCCAGCCACGTGGTCTTGCCATATGTATAAATGGTATCATACTGTGAGACAGATGAAGTTTTCCATGTTACGTATTACTCCACATTTGCCTTGTTAGACTGATCTACAAACTCCATTACCATGGCTTTAAAAACCCATTGCCTTCAAGTTGATTCCAACTCATAGCAACCATATAGGACAAAGTGAAATTGCTCCATAAGGTTCCCAAGGCTGAACTCTTTATGCAAGCAGACTGCCACATCTTTCTCCGGGGGGAGCAGCTGGTGGGTTCGAACTGCTGACCTTTTGATTAGTAGCCTAGTGCTTAACCACTGAACCACCAGGGGTAAAAATAAATGAAGGGGTCCAAGGCAAGAAAAGCAGCCAGTGCTTTCATTCAGTTCAGTGGATCTAGATCTCCCAAAGCAACTTTGAAACTGGGACATAATATATTCTTCTTCAATTAAATTGTAAAGTTAATCATTTTTTAACATATTTTTATGTTTCCATATAAAATACACCCACCTAGTTATCGACTTGACGTCACTGGGTGGGTTGGGTACTTATTTAAATGGTCTTATTTGGGTTAATTCTTTTGGAGACCTTCCTATTATTGCTAAAAAGAAATACATTCCAACTGATAGACATGTTTTAAATATTTCCAGGAAGGAATTATTAATAATATCTTAAGGAACAAATAAAATATTTATGAATGGGAGAACTTTAGAGATTTTAGAAGCTAAATACTAGGGGGCAACCATGTGCAGATGAGTCCTAGTACACATCAATGTACTCTTTCTTGTACTCCCAAAGGTGATCTATCTTTTGGGTTGACTCAAAGTAGCCCATTCCTACAGAAAAGATCTTTCCAATAGAGTTTATGAATCCATTAGAAATAACACTTGCCTTTTAATCTCAACCAAAATATCCATAGGGAGGATGTCAGGGCTCTTTTTTCAAACTATAACTTGATAGCGTTAGTTTGCAAAGGCAGCTGAATGGGGAATTATGTGATTCACATAAACTCCTTGACTGCTTCTGAAAAGGAAAGCCCCCCAACTGTTCTTAATGGGTATGTGACTGGAACAAACCATGCTCCTTCTGTTTGAATACATATCCTCTTACTCCTGCCTGGTGGGATTCACTGTCACCCACTAGGCAGGGTTAACTAATGACTGAAATGAAATCCAGTCATTTAAGTAAATCTCAAAGGCTTCCTGGAGTGGGGTTGGAAAGATGTCACTAAGAGAAGGGCCGAGCTTTACACTTCTGCCATGTTTACACAACCTATAACACAATGGCGCATGATTAATGAGGCTCTTCATGCTAGAGTCCAAGCATAGGACTTTGTACTTGTCGTGTCTAAAGATCAGCCCTTTACCACTGCCATCAGACAAGAAATGTAAACCAGAAACTGGTCATTTCCTAGAGGAGTTACCCTGGCCTTTATCCTCAAGTAAACTAAGGGGTTAAAGAGGAGTCATTCTCATTTTTTAATAAGAATGACATCTTCACTTTGGGAAATGCTTTTCCTTTAAATATCTTTACATCTCTTATTTCATTCTATGCTTACAAAATGGTGTAAAAGAAGTAGGCCAGAAATTCTTATCATTGTATATCATTATATCATTATATGTTATCCCATTGTGACAAATGAGATAGCTGGGGCATAAGAAAATTAAGTGACTTACCTAAATTCCCCACTATTTGGGGACATACCTGATATCAGAACTCAGCCTGACTCTCTTCCAAAGAGATTGTAACATGCCCTTCTACTTAAAGGCATCCTTGATGGCATCAGGAAACCCTGGTGGCATAGTGGCTAAGAGCTACGGTTGCTGACCACAAGGTCGGCAGCTCAAATCCACAGGTGCTCTTTGAAAACCTATGGGGCAGTTCTACTCTGTCCTATAGGGTTGCTATGAACCGGAATCGACTTGACGGCCATGGGTTTGGTGGTTTTATTGTACGTGGCATCAACATAGAACCTGGTCAATTGGCAAATTTTCTCAACATTTTCAAATCTTGTCTCTACTCTTTTCCTAAAGCCTGGGAGTAATGTGAAAAATGAAAAAAAAAAATGTTTTTTATATCGGTGATAAAATAGTTTTCATTGTATCACTTCCTGAAGTTCATCTCACAACCTGCAGAATTGTGTTTTTCTGTCCATTCAGGGCTCACACCTCATTAAAAGCCGTTGCCCTCAACTCTTCTTCATCCGGGAGACTGTTGTGAATGGGTGATGGATGACTCACAGGTTTAGTAGATCTAGTCACAGTTCTAACCACCTTCTTTCTATCGGCAGTTTCCTGAGGCTTGAAAAACAGGGTCTTCCTGCCTATAAAGAAGCCATTAAAGAGCACACAAACTTGATTTTACCAGATCTGGTGGTCAAACTCCTGTTTGAGAAAAATGAAGGCAGAACACCAAAGAGGACCTGTTTTCAAGGGAGAACAATGTCAGTTGTCTGGAAAACTCCTCCTGTGAGGATTATAACTCTATAGTTTGGTTCCTTTTAGATCCTTGGAGGTAGATGTGTAGATTATTGTTCTTGGACCTTTTCACCAGCAGCACTCAGAAAAGCACAATGACAGTGCATTCAAATGTAATAGACATGACCTGCCCTTATTCGATTTCCTTCTTTCCCTGTTTTAGTTAAATTTTTCAGGTAATCATCCTAATAAAATGACATGTTTTCCTGTTGCAGACATTAGAATGGGAACCAGAGAGACACCTTTGGTGATTTCTGCTTATTTGTTTTCTGGTTGCTTGAAACTCAAGAGCTGTCATCATTTGAGAAAAGAAAGACTCTTGATCTGAGCTCCTTGAGGGACAGGGTGTTGTCTTTATTTTTTTCCCCCCTTTGGCAACCGATACTGTGTCTGACTTTCTTCTTAACCCATCTGTCTTACGCTTTCTTGTTTTGCCAGAAAAAAGAAAACTTTGACAGCCTCACAAGACGATATTTACATTTCCCTAAATGGACAGAGTCAAAAAGAAGATTCCTTCCTGATTGATGGATATCTGAAGGAATTAAACCGTTCCTTGGATATGCTAACATTCATAATTCTATTACCATAGATAGAACTTCAAAAATAAAACATCATGTTACCTTATGCCATAGTAAACAAATGTATCAAGGAGAGTAAAAATAAAAGACTCTTTTGGCAAAGACTCTAGTGAGCAGAGAACTCAATACCAAATCTGAAAAACTGTTTGCTTAGTTTATTCATAGACCTTTGAAAAAAAATTTTTTTTTTTTTACAACATGGAGTGAAAAGACATGCCACTCTGTATTTTTTTTTTCACTTGTGAATTTTATGGACCACATGGGTAGATTTAATCAGATTGGAAATCACCTGCTGTTCTGAAGAAGTAGGGTACCATGTGAGAAATTGTTAAGACTTGCAGATTCATTTACTCTTTCTAATACTCTCCATATCCTTTACTTATTATCTTTCTATTTCAAGTCCTTTTGGTATTGTAAAAGGACCTAACAAGAATTTTTTTTTTCCCTAACAAGAATTTTACCAAGATTAAAAATTCATAGATAGTCAGATCTTCCTTCTTAGCTTCTTAAAACGTAATTTTATTGGAATGTATTTTGCATATCGTACCATTCACCCTCTTCAAGCGTAGAACTCAACGATCTTTTAGTAAATTGGTCAAGTTATGCATCCATCACAATGAGTCAGCTTTAGAACATTTCCATCATCCCAATAGGATGCCTCACGTACATTCTCCCTCTCCTTCCTAGTCCACTCCCCAAGAAACCACTAATCCGCTTTCTGTCATTACCAGTCGCCATGGAGTTGATCCTGATTCTTAGTGACTTCACGTGTGTCAGAGTGTGCCATAAGGTTTCAATGGACGATTTTTCAGAAGCAGATGAGCAGGCCTTTCTTTGGGGGTGCCTCTCAAACCAAAATCAAATCCATTGCTATTGAGGCATTTCTGACTCAGAGTAACATTTTAGGCCCCACAGCATTTCCAAGGATGGGCTGGTGGAGTCGAACTGCCGACCTTTTTGGTTAGCAGACCAACTCTTAACTATTGTGGACTCAACCTTCCTTCCTTTTGATCAGCAGCTGAGCACATTAACCATTTGCCTCACCCAGGCACTCCTTTCTTTCATTACAGCTTTGCTTTTTCTGCATATTTCCTATAAATTGAATCATACAATATTTGATCTTTTTTTCACTGAGCATAGTATTTTTGAGATTCGGCCATGTAGCATGTGTCCATAACTTAATTTGTTTTATTGCCAAATAGCATTCCTTTATGTTTCTATACCACATTTTATCTATCCATTCACTTGTTGACAGACATTTATATTATTTCCAGTTTTTGGCTACTTATGCATAATGATTCTAGGAACATTCTCAAGAGTGTGTTGTGTGGACGTGTTTTCATTTCTCTTGGGTATATACCTAAGAGTGGAATTGCTGGGTCATAAGGTAAATTTGTAGCCCTGGTGGTGCTGTCGTTAAATGCTCGGCTGCTAACCAAAAGGTTGGCAGTTCAAATCCATCAAACACTCCTTGGAAACCTTATGGGACAACTCTTCTCTGTCCTGTAGGGTTGCTATGAGTCAGAATAGACTGGATGGCAGCGAGTTTATAGTAAATTTATGTTTAACTTGCTAAGAAATTGCCACACCAAATCTTTTCCGCAAGTGTCTGCACTATGTTACATTCCCACTAACAATGTAGGAGGGTTCCAATTTCTCCACATTACTCCCAAGCCTTGTTATTGGCTGCCTTTTTTATTCTAGTCATTCTAGCGGGGGCGATGTGATCTGTCATTGTGCTTTTAATTTTCATCTCCCTAGTGATGTCAACCCTGTCTCAGCAACAGGTTTAGTGATGTTGAGACCTCCTTAATTTTTATAAGTTTATTTCTATACTTTTCAAAGCTATCTACTTGGGATAAACATGTGAGAAAGATGTGGTATATTTAAAGAATCTGACTTTTAATTCAGAGACATTTAGAAAATTTTTGAAAATACCTTTGGTTTTGCCCAGAGGGACACAGACATATTTTCCTGTTGATAGAAGAAAAACGTGCAGCAGCTCAGTGACCTAAACTCTGGACAGGTATCTGGAGACCCTGCTTCTATTACTACCTGCTTAACTGGTTCTGCAACCTTGATCATGTAGCTTACACTTAACACTTTATTGCCCTGTCTTGGCGGGTGAGGGTTGTTAAGTTCTCAGATAAAATATTCACTTTAGAATGTTTAAGGGGTAAAGTTTCTACAAATGGAACACAACCAACCACTTTGACAGATAGAGTAGCAGGGGCAGGGGTCTGAGGACAATGGTTTCAGGGGACATCTAGGTCAACTGGCATAACAAAGTGTATTAAGAAAACATTCTGCATCCCATTTTGATGAGTGTCCTCTGGGGTCTTAAAAGCTAGCAAGTGGTCATCTAAGATACATCAACTGGTCTCAACCCACCTGGAGCAAAGGAGAATGAAGAACACCAAAGACACAAGGAAAATAAAAGCCCAAGAGACTGAAAGGGCCACATAAACCAGACACTCCGATACCCTGAGACTGGAAGGACTGGATGCTGCCCAGTTACCATCAATGACTACCCTGACAGGGAACACAATGGAGAATACCTGATGGAGCAGGAGAAAAATGGGATGCAGAACTCAAATTCTTATAAAAAGACCAGACTTAATGGTCTGACTGAGACTGGAGGGACCCCAGAGGACATGGCCCCCAGACTCTCTGTTAGCATAAAACTAAAACCATTCTCTGAAGCCAACTTTCCTGACAAAGATTAGGCTGGACTATAAGACATAACATGGTATTGGTGAGGAGTGTGCTTCTTAGCTCAAGTAGACACACGAGACTATGTGGGCAGCTCCTGTGTGGAGGCCAGTTGAGGAGGTAGAGGGGGACAGGAATTGGTTGAATGGACACGGGAAATACAAGGTGGAGAGGGGGAGTGTGCTGTCACATTATATGGAGAGCAGCTAGGGCCACATAACAATGTGTGTATAATTTTTTGTATGAGAAACTGACTTCAATTGTAAACTTTCGCTTAAAGTATAATAAAAAAAAGTTTCTAAAAATGCAAGTGTTTTAAAGTCAACTTGGACTTTCTAGCAACTTTGATTTGTCTTTCCAAGAAATAGTACATGGTCTTGTACTTGCTGCACTTAACAATGGTCTGACACTATTCCATTTATAAGGCATTCAGGGTAAAGAAGGGGAAACCCCACTGTTATGGGTTGAATTGTATTCTCCCAAAATATCTGTTGCAGCCTTAACTCCTGTACTTGTAGTTATGACTCTGTTTGGAAATAGGGAGTTTTCTTTTGCTATGTTAATGAAGTAGAGGCTATATGTTATGTTAATGAAGTAAGTCCTAAACCTAACCACTTCTGAGTTATAAAAGGAAAAGACTAGATGAAGAAAGACACAGGGGAAGGCAGAAGGCAAGGAAGGCCAAGGAAATCCAAGGAACTCCTGGAGCTGCTGACAAGAAGGGACCCTCTGCCATGAATTAGAACTACTAGCCTCCTGAACTGTGAGAAAATACATTTCTGTTCTTTAAAGCCGCCCACTTGTGGTATTTGTTTGTTATGACAGTACTAGGCATTTAAGACACCCAGTACATAAACATAATCATTCAGCAGAATCCTTGAAAATAAAAACAAACAATTGAAGAATAGAACAATTAGGGTCTTTCTATGGTCTCATATTGTATTTGGAAATAACTAGAAATGTCTTCAAACACCAAGAAAAACGGAAAGCTCTTTCCAAATCAAGACAATTTAAATTACTATATGGCTTCAGAGAAAGGAGTTCCATAGCTCTTTGTCAGCCTCAAAAAAAAAAAAAAACTGGTGAGCCAAATTTAACTCTAGCTCCAATACCATTGGTAAAGACTAAAAATCAAAGAATACTAAACTCATGTATATTCACGCTAAATATCTACACTGTTTGTGAGGGATTGCACAAATGGAAACTTTCAAAGGGTAAAACATCTAGGTCAAAGAGACTTAGAGACAGATACAGAAACAGAGAAAGAACACTGCGTGGAAAGTATTGCATTGGGCAGTATTTGTGAGGAATTTTTCTTTACATTTTTTATTATCGAGTTTTAACATTAATTTTATTTTTTAAAAAAGGATTAAGTAGAGAAAGGGGAGATATGAAATCCAAGTTTTTCCAGTTGAGTAAGTACATGAGATTACTAAATCCAGAAAACTCGAGCACTAAAACGAGCCAAGAACTAATTAAATAAGAACAAAATAAAAGAAACATTTGAAACACCAGTTACTTCTCTCAGTTCAGAAATGGAAGTGTGAAAGAAAATTGGCCAACAGCAGTTTACATGAAATTTTTAATGGCAAAGTGAGATGATAAAATAGGAATTCCCCGGGTTGAGAAAGCTTATTTCTTGGGTAGGTCAAAATTTGACGGCAAAATGTAGAATGTGACTATATTGTCCATAGTAACTTTGTAGGATCTAAGATTTTTTTTTTTTTTAAGCAGCTCTAGGAAACCCTGATGGTGTAGTGGTTAAGAGCTATAGCTGCTAACCAAAAGATTGGCAGTTTGAATCCACCAGGTGCTCCTTGGAGACTCTATGGGGCGGTTCTACTCTGTCCTGTAGGGTCACTATGAGTCAGAACCAACCTAATAGCAACGAGGTTTTTTTTTTTTTTTTTTTTTTAAGCAGCTTGATATTCTTGAAATTCAAAGATTACATGCAATAATGCTACCAGAAAAGCAAGAGAGCAACACAAATAAAACTCCATGGTTTAACATTATACAGAATAAAACATATCTCAGATTTAATTGTTTTACAAAGCACAATCATATAAATAATAACCATTTATTCTTATTTTGAGGTTTAAAATAGCTCATCTCATTCGATCTTTATGTATCTGCCCTCAGAGATAGTTTTGGTTTGGTTTTTCTTCCCTTATTTGTCAGTTTGTTGTACTGTGGGGACTTGCGTGTTGCTGTGATGCTGGAAGCTATGCCACCAGTAATCAGATACCAGCGGGGTCACCCATGAAGGACAGGTTTCAGCTGAGCTTCCAGACTAAGACACACTAGGAAGAAGGACCCGGCAGTTTACTTCTGAAAAGCATTAGCCAGTGAAAACCTTATGATTAGCAGTGGAACATTGTCTGATAGAGTGCTGGATGTTGAGCCCTCCAGGTTGGAAGGCACTCAAAAGATGACTGGGGAAGAGCTGCCTCCTTAAAGTAGAGTGGACCTTAATGACGTGGATAGAGTAAAACTTTTGGGACCTTCATTTGCTGATGTGGCATGACTCAAAATGAGAAGAAACAGCTACAAACATCCATTAATAATTGGAACATGGAATGTAAGAAGTATGAATCTAGGAAAATTGGAAATTGTCAAAAATGAAATGGAACGCATAAACATCGATATCCTAGGCATTAGTGAGTTGAAATGGACTGGTACTGGCCATTTTGAATCAGACAATCATATGGTCTATTATGCTGGGAATGACAACTTGAAGAGGAATGGTGTTGCATTCATCGTCAAAAAGAATGTTTCAAGATCTATTCTAAAGTACAATGCTGTCAGGAATGGAATAATATCCATACGTTTTTACAAGGGAGACCAGTTAATACGATTATTATTCAAATTTATGCACCAACCACTAGGGCCAAAGATGAAGAAATAGAAGATTTTTATCCTCTGCTGCAGTCGGAAATTGATTGAACATGCAATCAACATGCATTGATAATTACTGGCGATTGGAATGCGAAATTTGGAAGCAAAGAAGGATCAGTAGTTGGAAAATATGGCCTTGGTGAAAGAAACAATGCTGGAGATCAAATGATAGAATTTTGCAAGACCAACGACTTCTTCATTGCAAACACCTTCTTTCACCAACATAAACGGTGACTATTTTTTTTTTATACACATCTTTTTCTTATACACATGGAACTCCCCAGGCGGAACACACAGAAATCAAATTGACTACATCTGTGGAAAGAAATGATGGAAAAGCTCAATATCATCAGTCAGAACAAGGCCAGGGGCCAACTGTGGAGCAGACCATCAATTGCTCATACGCAAGTTCACGCTGAAACTGAAGGAAATGAGAGCAAGTCCACGAGAGCCAAAATATGACCCTGAGCACACCCCACCTGAATTTAGAGATCAGCTGAAGAATGGATTTGATGCATTGAACACTAGTGACTGAAGACCAGACAAGTTGTCCAATGACGTCAAGGACATCGGCCATGAAGAAAGCAAGAGATCATTGAAAAACAGGAAAGAAAGAAAAGACCAAGATGGGTTTCAGAGGAGACTCTGAAACTTGCTCTTGAATGTTGAGCAGCTAAAGCAAAAGGAAGAATTAATGAAGTAAAAGAACTGAACAGAACATTTCAAAGGGCCTCTCGAGAAGACAAAGGATTATAATGACATGTGCAAAGAGCTGGAAATGGAAAACCAAAAGGGAAGAACACACTCGGCATTTCTCAAGCTGAAAGAACTGAAGAAAAAATTCAAGCCTCGAGTTGCAATAGTGAAGGATTCTATGGGGAAAATATTAAACAACACAGGGAGCATCAAAAGACGATGGAAGGAATACACAGAATCATTATACCAAAAAGAATTAGTTGCTGTTCAACCATTTCAAGAGGTGGCATATGATTAGGAACCGATGGTACTGAAGGAAGAAGTCCAAGCCGCTCTGAAGGCACTGGCGAAAAATGAGGCTCCAGGAATCGATGGAATGTCAATTGAGATGTTTCAACAAACGGATGCAGCACTGGAGGTGCTCACTGGTCGATGCCCAGAAATATGGATGACAGCTTCCTGGCCACCTGACTGGCAGAGATCCTTATTTATGCTTATTCCCAAGAAAGGTGATCCAACTGAATGTGGAAATTATATCATTAATATCACACGCAAGCAAAATTTTGCTGAAGATCATTGAAAAATGGCTGCAGCAGTATATCGACAGGGAACTGCCAGAAATTCAGGCTGGTTTCAGAAGAGGACATGGAACCAGGGATATCATTGCTGATGTCAAATGGATCGTGGCTGAAAGCAGAGAATACCAGAAGCATGTTTACCTGTGTTTTATTGACTATGCAAAGGCATTTGACTGTGTGGATCATAACAAATTACGGATAACATTGCGAAGAATGGGAATTCCAGAACACTTAATTGTGCTCATGAGGAAACTTTACATAGATCAAGAGGCAGTTACGGGACACTGATTGGTTCAAAGTCAGGAAAGGTGTGCTTCAGGGTTTTATTCTTTCACCATACCTATTCAATCTGTATGATGAGCAAATAATACGAGAAGCTGGACTATATGAAGAAGAACGGGGCATCAGGTTTGGAGGAAGACTCATTAACAACCTGCGTTATGCAAATGACACAACCTTGCTTGCTGAAAGTGAAGAGGACTTGAAGCACATATTAATGAAGATCAAAGACCACAGCCTTCAGTATGGATTACACCTCAACATAAAGAAAACAAAAATCCTCACAACTGGACCAATGAGCAATATCATGATAAACAGAGAAAAGACTGAAGTTGTCAAGGATTTCATTTTACTTGGATCCACAATCAACAGCCATGGAAGCAGCAGTTAAGAAATCAAAAGAAGCATTGCATTGGGTAAATCTGCTGCAAAGGACCTCTTTAAAGTGTTGAAGAGCAAAGATGTCACCTTGAGGATTAAGGTGAGCCTGACCCAAGCCATGGTATTTTCAATTGCATCATATGCGTGTAAAAGCTGGACAATGAATAAGGAAGGCCGAAGAGGAATCATTGCCTTTGAATTGTGGTGTTGGCAAAGAATATTGAATATGCCATGGACTGCCAAAAGAACGAACAAATCTGTCTGAGAAGAAGTACAACCAGAATGCTCCTTAGAAGCAAGGATGGCGAGACTGTGTCTTACATACTCTCGACATGTGTTGTCAGGAGGGATCATTCCCTGGAGAAGGACATCATGCTTGGCAGAGTACAGGGTCAGCGGAAAAGAGGAAGACCCTCAACAAGGTGGATTGGCACAGTGGCTGCAACAATGAGCTCAAGCATAACAACTATTGTAAGGATGGCGCAGGACCGGGCAGTGTTTTGTTCTGTTGTGCATAGGGTCGCTATGAGTTGGACCTGACTCGAAGGCACCTAAGAACAACAATGACAACAATGTGATAGAAAGAAAACTGAGGCTCAAAGCAGGTAAGTGATTTGCCTGATAAACTGGTAGAGACTTGAAGTAACATCTTTTAAGTCCAATATCAGGGTCCTTATAATTACACAAAGCTTGACTGAGAAGGTATTTGTCCTCAAAATAAGACTGTCTTAAAAATCAGTTCTACTCCTTTAAAACCTGCTATCTTATTTTTCAAATATTCCAAGACGTTAGGGGAAAATGTTCCTTAATTCTAGTTCAGAACTGTATGTTGTGTTGTTGTTAGGTGCCTTTGAGTTGATTCCGACTTATAGCAACCCTACGTTCAACAGAATGAAAACACTGCCTGGTCCTGAGCCATCCTCACAATTGTTGCTCTCTTTGAGCCCAGTATTGAAGTCGCTGTGTCAATCCATCTTGATGCAGGTCTTCTTCTCTTTCTCTGACCCTCTGCTTTACCAAGCATGATGTCCTTCTCCAGGGACTGATCCCTCCTGATAACATGTCCAAAGTACTTGAGACAAAGTCTCGCCATCTTCTCTTCTAAGGAGCATTCTGGCTATGCTTCTTCCAGTTCAGATTTGTTCATTTTTCTGGCAGTCCATGGTATATTCAATTAAATGTGGTTTCTTAGATTAAAATGTCATCTCCGTCTTCTTTAGAACTATAGTTATAGCAGGCTCATAACATTTTCTACAATAGCAGCACCTAGATTTGAATAAGTCCCTGGGCAAATGTTTTATCTCTTCTTAAAACGGCTTACATATTTATGCCATCCCCACACCCTTTTGAAAAAAGGTATTTCCGTCACTTATTTCTCCTCAGCGCAGTTGGAGAACGTTTGCTTCAAGTTTTTGCCAGCTTCCCTTTGGAAGAGAGGCAACTGCTTAACAAATGGCACGTTTATGTAAAAGGAAATCTCCATGGTTTAACGTGCTTTTGTTTCCTGTCAGTATGTACCTTCTGTTTTTGTTCACGCATAATCATCTTGTAACCCGCATGGAAAGGCAAAGAAACCAAGGCTTCAGGAAATGGATATTCAAGCAATTACTTCCATGCTGATTTTCCAGTTCTTGCCCCAAAGGGCTTTCCGTGAGCTATGGGGACTTGAGAAGCAGAGGCTGCTGTATGCAGAAGGCTGGATATAAAAGTAATACCACAAAGGTCCCTGTGAAATCAGTACCTTGTCAAAAGAGCTTCACCATCCCCTTTCCTCTGTAGGGAAGAATGAGGCCTTCCCATTAGAGAGAAGTTCTTTTAGAGTTCTAAAGAACTTTGTATATGTTGTTGGGTGCCCTCGCGTCGATTCTGACTCATAGTGAGTCTCTTAACCTTTGTGTCACCAGGGCTCTTTACTTTGCATATATCTTTATTATATTTACCTAATTAGTGTATAAGTATTTGTTTTCCTGTCTCCACTAGACTGAAGTTTTGACAAGGCGGGGACTGAGTCTATTCATCCGGGCCTGCTACATGTTTTGTGTTTTCTACAAATGTTTGGTAGATGAATGAATAAACCATATACTATAGGGTGGTGTTTCAAAATCAAGAAGAATATGCATTTCAATGTCATGGATTCACATGAATCCAATCACATTCACAAAAAGATTGCCATAGGTGGTGGTGGTGGTGGTTAGTTGCTGTCAGGTTGGCCCCAACTCATCGCAACTTCATTGCCTAGTCCTGCTCCATATTCACAATCATTGCTACGCTTGAGTCCTTTGTTGCAGCTACTGTGGATTTTGAGTGCCTTCTAATATAAGGAGCTCATCTCCAGAACTATATTGGACAATATTCTGTTGTGATCCATTGGGTTTTCATTGGCTAATTTTCAGAAGTAGATCCCCAGGTGTTTCTTCCTAGTCTCTCTTAGTCTGGAAACTCCACTGAAACCTGTCCACCATGGGTGGCCCTGCTGGTATTTGAACTAGAGGTGGAATAGCCTCTAGCATGATAGCAACATGCAAGGCACCACAATATGAAAAACTAACAGACGAGTGGTGGTGCCATAGATCAAGAGTACTTTATACTCATGGAACAGAGAAAAGAAAAGCCTCTCCAAAGTGTGCTAGCTATGGATTTCCTTACAGTGGCCTTCATCTTGGAGAAAAGAATGCATTTCTCTCTACCTGCCAGAGATGCTTATTCAAGAAGTCAGCAAGCATATTCTGAGCAACACTGTGTGTACAGTGACGTTTTGGGCACTACAAGAATAGCAAAGGAAAGCAACTCAATTGAGTCACTTAGATATTATCAAGAGATAAATATGTAGATGGCTAATGCTACCTTAAGAATGAAATGAGCCTTGAACTGTGGAAAAATGCAAAATGGAGAGAGAGATAGGAAGTGCAGTGATATGAATTGCTTTTATATGGCCTTTTTAACCATGATCTTGTAACTCACAAAATGATTGCCTGGGATTATGCAAATAAGGTTATTGCAGCCCACCACGTGGGCTGAACAACCTGCTAATGAAAATAAGGTATATGGAACCCTAAGGAGGGGACTGGTCAGCTTTGCCATCCCACTAAGCTTAAAATGAGCCAATCCCAGAGTCTGAGGGGGGAACCTCACTATCATCAAGAAGAGCCAGGAGAGGAGAGTGTCCTTTGGACCTAGAGTTCCTACACTGAGAACCTCCTAGATCAAAGAGACAGGGAGAGCTGTAGCAGTGGAGAGAGCAAGAAGCAGCAACAGAGAAGCAGCAGCAAGCACAGCAGAGTCTAAGAGGCAACAGAACCCGGAGACTGGCACAAGACAGACAGGGGGGCTTCCTGAGCCACAGAGCAAGAGCTGAGCACCTTCAGGCAGGAGGCTTCCTGGAGGACTGGGATGTCTCCCGGCACTTATTGGTGGAGCTAAAGAGTTTTGTAACATTTGCCCAAGCCGGGGCTTAGGCCGAGAGGCAGGGTTCGGGTCAAGAGTGAGGGTCCAGGCTGAGAGTGAGGGCCCTGTGGCAGTAGCTGAAAAGAAACTGTCCTGATCAAAGAACTGTATCCTGAGTTGTTCTTACTACTTCCAAGCTGATCCTGATCCTGAATTGTAACCTGTTACTTCCCTAATAAATCCCATAATCTTGAGTATGGCTTGTGAGTTCTGTGCGGCTATTCAACAAATTACTGAGCCCAGCAGAGAAGTAGAGAGTGCCGTGGGAGGGATGGCTGGTGTAAGAGTTGGTAAAAAGGTTGGAGAGTGGAGGTATGGCTGACCTTCACCTCACAGGAATCAGCTTTGGCCTGATGATGATCCTAATTCTCTCTTCTCTCCCTGAAGTTAGATGAGGAGGTCTGGCACCAGGCCATTTTTATAGGAGGTCATGGATACCATCCTGTTAGTGGAAAGTTGAAGCTCTGAACCAGAGATGTGACAATGGGATTGGAATAGAATGAGATATTTCAGAAAATCAGTGGTAAATTTTGGAGAATGACTGCGTTAAACTAAGCCGAGTTGAAGATGGCTTCAAAACATGTAGCTAACAGAACTGAGGAGATTCTTGAGAACTTTCCTCAGGATATATACGGAACATAAGAGAAGATTTCCAAGGAGATTATTCCTGGATACATTTGGTATTTGGGATGCGTAGGAGTCATACTAAGTGTATGAGTTCTTTTTTTTTTTTTCTCTCATTTAAAAATCTTGAGTTCATGAGGAGAGTGGTCTGAACTGAGGGACTCACTTTCAAAGAAAGGACATTTAGTTTTACTGTGGAGAAACCTGGCACACGACCTTAGACAGATGGTCACGGTTAACATCATCAGTGATGCCATGTTGCTATCATGTACCCCCTAACATGATACCATAAGAAGGATACCTCCTTCCTGTGGTAACCTTTCCCCAAACCCATAAACACAGTCTAATCATGAAAAAAATCAGACAAATCCAAATTAAAGGGCTTTCTTCAAAATATCTGAGCAGTACGCAAAACCCTCAGCATCATTAAAAACCAACAAGCTAATAAATGAACAAACAAAAAATAAACCCACAGGAAAGACTGAGAAACTGTCACAGAGCACCGGAGACTAAGGACACAAAATGAGTAGTATCCTAGATGAGATCCTGGAACAGAAAAAGGACATTAGTAGAGGAATTGATGAAATCAAAATGAAGTCTGGAGTTAACATCAAGGTAACAACGTTAGTTCCTTAGTTCTGATAAATGTACAAACGTAATATAAGATGATAACAGAGGAAACTGACTAGGTTTAGATTGATGAGATTTTTCTGTTTTGAAAGCTGGAACTGTGTGATATGACGATGATATTATTAACAATAACAGCAATCCAAATTTTTAAAGCCATTTCACTTATGTTGATTCATAAACCCAAACCCATTGCAGTCTGGTCGATTCCAACTCATAGTGACCCTATAGGACAGAGCAGAACGGGCTCGTAGGGTTTCCAAGACTGTAACCTTTATGGAAGCAGACTGCCACATCTTTCTCCCACAGAGAGGCGGGTGGGCTTGAAGCTTTGACCTTTCGGTTAGCAGCCGAGCAGCTTGACCAGGGCTGCTTTCCTGACTCATAATGGGACAATATTATGAGGCTGGTAGAGCAGGTATTTTTATGCCCATTTTATAAAAGAAGAAATAGTAGCTCCAAGTTGAATTTACCCAAGATCAAGGCTGTCAGTGCCTTCGGTTTAAACCATGGTCTTGTGACTTCAGATCCTGTGTAATTTTTACTTTCACCACATGTTAGAAATACAGGCCAATGTATATCTGTATAAGCACAGATGAGGATGGGGAATGGCCAGGAAATGTGGTATGTGTGGGAGAGGGGCCTGAAAAATTTCAAATCACAATCAAATTTCAACTGAAATGGAAACTAAAACAAGAGAGAAGACATCTTCAAAATTTAAGAATAACTGTTGAGTTGACCGTCTGTTTCTTTGAGGTTCACAGGTTGGTTTTTTGTTTCTCTTCCACCTGCCTCTCTAGCCTGATGAATTAATGCTAATTTCTCAATAAAAATAAAGGAACCTAATTATCCTAGTTTTTCTAGCTTCCAAAATTATTAGT
This sequence comes from Loxodonta africana, assembly GCF_030014295.1. NCBI lineage: Eukaryota > Metazoa > Chordata > Mammalia > Proboscidea > Elephantidae > Loxodonta > Loxodonta africana. The sequence goes on from NC_087351.1 coordinate 98,459,791, forward strand.
ATTTGGAGCCCCTGAACCACATTTGGTGTTCTTTTACTTCCTCTGGCCCCACCATCACACGTTTTTCAAGCTGACTCATAAACCATGTGGATTAAGAAATTTCTGGCACAGCAATCCTGCTTATATATACGGTATGATATATTTTTCTTATTTAATTTTCCCAGTCCTGATTGAAATAATTGTACCAATAGCCATTAATAGGGAGCACATACACTTAATATTACCTTCTTAGAATTTAGAAGCAGCAATAATCTAAAACACTAATTCTGTATATGTGCTGTTATCCTTTTGGTCTAATTCATTTTTTTAGCAGCATACAGCAGAAAATAAACCATGTACAGGGCTCCGTTTTGCCTTAGAATGTGTTCTTAAAGATGAACTAATTATACTGTTGTGTCAGATTAGGATTTCAAAGGCAGAGCTTCATGGGGGTACTTATGAGCACTGACGCACCAAGAGGGATGTTTAAACGCACATAGGTGAGTACCTGTGCTAAAATGTGGTCTTTGGTGTCGATGCTGCCATCTAAGGAGCTATCCCTATGCTTTGCTGCCACCTTGGCAAACTAGAAGGATTTACAACGGAATTCTGCACAGGACGGGCTGGAATCAGCTTTCCGACTGCTTCCGTGGCTCTGAGATGGGTTTGAAATGGTTATTACCGATTCCAATTCCCGTTGGCTGGTAGGTTGCAGAGAGAAATTGGAACATCCATTCGGTGGAGAAACACCTTTTCTCTTTTGAAAAATAACTCAGTTTCAGTAAGATCCATGTGTCACCCTCCGAATGATTTTTAAAGACTGAGTATTTTTTTTCTTTTATTTAGTCCGGAATGGAGACGGGTAAAGAAGGAATCAGTTGAAGATGTCCGAGGGTGAATCTGAGTTTGTACTCTGAATGACGCCCTAACTCATTTGGGTGTGACGCAGACAGCAGTTTTCTCTGGTCTAAGCTTCCATTCTGCGTCTGCGAGATGACTCGCCTCCAACTCGAGCTAACTTCTTGGGAGTCCAGAGCACTCAGTGGAAGCTGTTTACAAAATGCAAAGCCTTTGAGCGGCCAAGGCAGAGGCTCCGGAATCCTGTTTAGCCGCTTCCAGAGCAGTCGGGGAATGTCGCAGATCAAAATCTAGACTCTTAAAGCTGACCTGCTGCTCTCAGTGTTGGCACTGAGATATTTTTCTGCATCATCATTCTCACTTGTATTTCTCTTGTTTATTCCATTCTAAGGCTTTCTGCGTTGCGTCTCTTTTACATTCCATTCCCCCCATTCGCGTCCCAAACTTCCTCAACCCCTCCCCCTCCCAACCAATCTCCCCTTGTCCTTGTCTTAGATGTTTGAATACGTGGTCATTTGGCTTATGGGGTTATGGGGGCAAGGGATGCGCGGGTAGGAGGAAGCTTTCCTTGTGGTTTCATTCAAATTTGGCGCGGGTGGGTGGATGCCCTGTCCAATTCATCTCGCACACCCGGGACAGTTAAAAGCGAGAGTTGGAATGGACGCAGAGCTCCAAATCTTCAAAGGTTAACTAAGAAAGGAGATCGGTTGGGGAAAGGGAGAGTAAAGAAATAAAATAAAAGCCAACTTCGCTGGCAACTTCAATAAATCCGGTAACTGCGGGTAAAAAAATAGATTGCGAGGGCTGGGTCTGGTCCGGATAAAACGCTAGGGCTCCTTCCCATCCCTAAGTCTGGCGCTGGAAGCCCGGCACTGGCGTCTTGCCACGCGCGAGTTTCCCCAGACAGCAACACACCCACTGGAAAACGCACGTGAACAAAGCTCTCGCCCCGGGAGCTGCAGCCTGCGCTTTTCTAGTCGGTTTCAGCTTCTCTGGGGAGTGTAGGGCGCACACAGGGTTAAGTTAGTTCCCTCCCTGGTAGGAGGGAAAGGAGGGGGAGGGGAAAAGCAGCAAACTGTCTCTAGCTGGGTAGGTACCTTGTAGTTGTACGTTCGAAACCTGTCGCCTTCACTTGTGAGTTTGGCATCTTCTCTTGTCATCGCGTAGGAACGAGCGCTCGGAGATAACATCATTGGCCTCAATCTTTGCGCCCAGGCGCTCGAGGCTCCTGCCAAGGGCGCGCTCTCGCCCTCTGTTTCGGGGGCGAAGCAGAGGCAAGGCGGCAGCTCCGCACCCGCCGCGGTGTCCACTGAGCCCGGGACCAAGGTGGCAGTTCTCAACAATGGGCAGGAGGGACCTCGGCGGCGACCCCTAAAACAATACCATGCCCCGGGAGCCCCGCTACTGCCATGCCAGCTTCTTCCCTTTCCACCTCCCCGACCCAGTGGGATTTGGATGAATCGACTGAGAAGAGACGCGGCCGCCAGGTAAAGGGGCTGCAGTGCCAGGTGAAGTTTCTCAGTAACCGCTCGAGCTGCAGCTCGGGGGGCACCAAGTGGTCTTTTGGGGGGTATTTTTATTTTTGAACCAGCGGGGTGGTCATAGGGGTGGGGTGCTCTAGGTTTTATCTTTCACCCCGAGAGAGAATAGAGAATAGAGTGTTTTGCCGTCCCCAGACTTTAGGGACATCTATCGGTCAAATCCACTTCCTCCAAAGTGTTTTGTAACTGAGCCCTGAGTAATAATGCAAATTTGTTTGCCCGGTAGGAGCAGCGATCTTAAATTGGGGTTCCCAGGGCTCCTACGCTCTCCAGAGTCCAGCCTCTCACTTCCTCCGACTGAATCTGTTAACTTCCACAAGTACTCCCGCCCCCCCCCCCGCCCCATCTGCTCTTAATGTCACCAGTGTTATTATCAAGCGGTTGCATCTAAAGCCCTCCTGCCCGCAATCCGGGATCAATTAGACGCTAAAATGTGGCTGGTGCTAGTTCGTTTTCCAGCGAGTTCGGGGATTTACTTTTCTCCCAACCAAAGCGTCTCTCCAGCCCTGCTGGCTCTCCCTCGGCTGGCCAGCACTGACTCGGGTCAGCGCGCCTTCCTGGCGCACCAAGGAGAGCGGCGGGGGCGCAGAGTGCAGGCGGCTGAAGAGGGATCGCTTTCTCTGCGCGGGGTGCGTGGGATGCGGGGAGGGGGGCGGATAACGCCCACAAGCGCGGAGTGCCTGGGCAAGGCGACCGCGAGGGTGGCGAGAGCAGAGCCTCGCCAGCTGTCACCGCGTCCCCGCGGGAGCTGGGAGCTGCTCGGAAAATCCCTCCGCCGAGCTGACCAGCCCCAGGCTCGCCCCCGCTCTTTCGGCGCCGGCGCGATCCTTTCTCCGCTGTAATTAGGGCCAAGGTCAAGGTTGCGTAGCTGAGGCTGGGGCGCTCACCGGGGGAAAGGAGCTAGAGGGGAAGAAGGTAACTGGGACTGCTGGACCCGCACTTGGCGCCCAGAAAACTCCAGAAGCACGCAGGGCTTCAGCCTGCGGCGGCTGCTAGTGAGAGCTGAGGCCACCGCAGCTGTCGTCGCTGACGCTTTCCTTCTAGAACCTCCCAGCAAGATGGCCCTCACTCGCTGCCCCCTCGGATTAGCTCCCCGGGTCGAGTCCCCTCCCCATATATTTATTTGTTACACACTGAGTCTGGGGAGGGGGTGTTCTATGTATATAGAAGTCAAAGCATTCTCCTAGCCACCTTTGCATAATGCAACAGGAGCAACGACCCGCGCGCACTAATCTGGGAAGTGTGTGCGTGTGTGTTCCTGTGTGTGTGTTTCTGCGCGTGTGAATGCGTGTGCCAGCGTGCGTCTCGGCGCGGGCATGCGTCTGGTGGATCCGTGCGTGGCTTGTGCTTGGTAGGCAAATCGGGCGTTTCTCCAAGTGGTTTTAACACGACTTAGGCACTCAAATACGTGAAGGCGGTAGACATAACAGGGATGAGAAGGAAATAACAACAATCGGAGAAGTGGTGCCAAGTGACTCAGGCTTTGAATTGAGGATAGGGACCACGGTCGCACCAGGGGCGCGTCCGGAAATCATCCCAATCCGGGTGCAGGCACCGCCCTAGCCCACCTATTCTGTCCCGAGAGCTGTGCGGATCCCTTGAATCCCTTGGAAGTGGATTTTGGGCTACTTTCAAGCTCTCTGATTGCTTCTCGCGTGGTCCCACAGACGGCGGGTTTCGGCGCAGCCTAGCACTTGGTGCAGGCTCGCTCTCCCTCTTCTGTTCAGATTCAGCCTCTCTCCAGACTTGTTAAAACATGACAGCAACTTACTGGAGGCAGAAAGAACGGCAAGGAAATGAGAGCAGAAAACCCGAATTCCTCCCCCCCTCCCACGATGAAAGAGACATGCACCTGGTTTTCTTACAACATTACTCTTAACCTTTACAAACAGATTGCGAAGTGGGAACGTTGCCTGTATACGAAATCAGGCTTCTTTAGCTGTCGAGCCTGCTTCCTAAGCCTTTGAAGGCGAATCTGGGCGCCCACTGCAATCTATGAGGAAATTAAACAGCGCTCTTTCCAGCAGCTGTTGTGAGGGGAGAAAATAGGGTGTTTAAAATAATCATACTTTGAATTATTTTCCCAATTAAAGTTAATTTAAGAAGGTCTGGGGATCCTGAAACTAGTGATAGGATGGTGGGCACATCACGAAGGCTGCCTGCATTTTAAATAACGCCATCTTGGTTGAGAGGATTGTTATATTTTTACCCCCCATCTCACGTTTTGATCATATCTCAGTGTCAACGTAAAAAATCCTCCCGACTGGAAGTACAACACTGGACGGCAGGGGAGAAATCGACCTTCAGCGCTCAGAGAGTGGCATCATCCCTAAGAGATGAGAAGGGGGTGCGGGGTTGAGTGAGAGGAAAAGGATGCAGGGTCAGGGTGGGATCCGTGGTGTTTGCCACGACGCTTTGCAACTCTCTTCAGGGAAGACAGGGTTAAAAGTCGAGACCGACTTCGCCTCTTGGAAAGCTTTGGGTTGCAGCCGCGCCTCCCAAGCATTCTTTAAACCAGAAATGTGGGAGGGACTCGGGGAGGGAGGGTGGAAAGGAGGGAGAGAAAAAGGCCTTGAGGAGGGGAGCGCGCCAGAGCGCGAGGGACAGAGGGAGAGGAGGAGCGCGGGAGCGGCTGAGGCGATCCCGCGAATTCATTACTGTAAACATCTCCCGGGGGTGTCAGGCGGGGCGGGGGTGGGGGTCGCGGCGCCTACATTAGCCGGGCAGCGTCGGATTGAGGCAGCAGTGTGATCGCAGCAGTCTGGGGACCCGCGCTTGGCCGGCGGGTACTTGGAGCGAGCCCCGCGCCCGCCCTCGCGCAGCTCCGCGCAGTACCGCACGCCGGGCTCCGCGCGGTCGGCACCCACGCCGCTGAGGCGCGCCCGCGCGCCTTTCCGGCCGCCCCTCGGGGTCCTCCGCCGCCGCCCCTCGGGGTCCTCCGCCGCCGCCCCCCAGGAGCTCCGCGCCACGAGCCGCTCGCCGCTGCCTTCCCGTTCGCCCTCCTCCTTTTGGGGCTCCGTGGCTTGGCCGAGGCGGAGAGGGGAGGCCGAAGAGGAGAAGAGGCGGGGGCCGCGGCGGCCGGAACCGAGAGAAAGTGGCATGCCCGAGCCCTGGAGGCGGAGGTGGCGGAGGACGGGGGAAGACGATGCCGCGACTCCGTAGGGGAGGAAGGCGAGAGCGAGCGAGGAGAGCGGGGCTCCCGGACGCCGGCCGGCTGCGGGGAGGCGCTCACCTCTCTGAGGCTCGGGTCTCCGCACCCCTGTCCCCCGACGCTGCAGGCGACAGGGCCCAGGTCCGGCTGCCGCCGCCGCCGCCCCCACCACCGCCACCCAGAGGACCGAGCAAAAGTTTGGATCTGGGGGAGGGCGCTGCGCTGAGCGGGATTACCACCAGGGCTGGAAGGAGACCTCCAGAACCTTCTCAGGTAACGCGCATCTCCAACCCTCTTCCTCCAGGCACTGCCACTTGGCTCCTGCACTCTCCCTAAGCCTTTAACCGCGCACGGTCGGGGCTAAAAGTAAGAGGGAAGCGAAGTTCCAAATCCCGGGGACGGGTTAAGTGCACTGCTGTTCTACTGTAATGTAGAGGGGAGCCTTGGTGCGTCTCTGCGCCCGGTGAGCAGCAGTGCGGGGAGGCAAGTCACCTGGGAATGGATTAGAACCCCCGGCCCCGGTTGGTGCCTCGTCACGTAGCTCTATGGAAATTTGGAATGTGGATTCTGGGGCTTTTAGTGTTGTTCAGTTCAGGAAAATGATGCGTGGATTTCACTCACCCACGCCCTCATCCCCTCACCCCTATTTAGGGTGTCTTAAAAATGACTTGAACCCAGTCCCACTCATCCACCTCGTTTCACTGGTGCAGGAGAGCAAATCTGGGCATGAAAATTGCAGGCAAAGAGGAAAAATTAAATCCCTCCTTCTTTTGACATCGCCAGAGTCCTGCTTCCCTCTATTCACCTTCTGGCTTCATAAAATAGGAACTTTAGAAGTCGTATTTTCCTTGAAGGGGTAAGATGAAACGTGTTAATCATGGGTGAGGTGAATTTGCAATGATTGTGTGTGTGTGTGGCGGCCGATTTTTCCCTCGGTGGCCTGATGCACCGTGGTGGGGGGCGGGGGGGAGTGAGTGGCCGCGTGTGCTCACTGAGGCGGTGGCGGCAGAGAACACGGTCGCGTTTTCCCGAACAGCAGCAGCCTTACTTAGGGCAACTGGGAAAATAGCTGCCTCTTCTCGTCCCGAGAGCAAAAAGATTCCAGCCCTAACTCCCTGCAACCTCCTCCCTCCTAGTTGCATTTTGAGTTTAGAAGCAGCTCAACGTTTACTGCTGGTATCATATTCAGTATGATCGTTATTTATTCACCTGGAATCTCCTCGTGCCATCCCTCGTGAATGGAAATCAGTCTTCAGAAGCTTTTGATTAAGTTCAGTGGAGGGACTCTCTTGTAAAGCTTACAGTAAGCTAATTAAGTGCAAGGTACAAATCCGTGTAAATGCGAGTGCAGGAGTGCGAGACGCTGATTAGATTTTCTTCATTTGCTGTATTTGCTATGCAAAGCCTCTTCTAAATGGGAGCCATTGCTCCCCACTCTGCTGGGAGGCTCTTTAATCACACAGGGTTTCAGGGAGCCTTAGGGCACGTCCACGTGCTCACAGGCTTATTACTAAATTTATTTTGTCTAACTTCTCCCAGCCCAAAGCTAATATGAAGGCTAGCTTCCATATCAGGACCGATGTTGTCTGTGGACTTAACTGGTTCGACCTTATTAAACCGCCAATGAAAGGGCTCCCCTGAACCTTTCGAGGTAAATAAAATACAGGTTGGCATTTGTCCAGGGAGATATTTGGTGGAGCCCTGGTGGCACAGTGGTTAAAGCGCTTGGCTGCTAACCAGAAGGTCGGCAGTTCGAAGCCACCAGCCGCCTGGGGAGAAAGATGAGGCTGTCTGCTTCTGTGAAGATTTACAGCCTTGGAAACCCTATGGGGCAGTTCTACTCTGTCCTGTAGTGTCCCTACGCTTTGGAATTGACTCCACCACAACGGGTTTTTTTTGTTGGTTTTGTGTTTGGTGGTGGCAGTATGAATCTAAAATTTTAGTTTAGTATCTGTGTTAGAACTGGACTACTTTTTTCTTCAATCACTGAGCAACATGGACCGGATACATAGGATCTACAGGGTAATGTGCATACCATAGAAAGTTGCCTATTTCTCCACAGCGTTACTCCTGCTGAGAATACAACTTTTCTTCCTTCCTTCCCTCAAAAGCACCAAGCAGAGAAGGGTTAAACCATGTAAGGGCTTTTTTAATAATCATGGGTGACAGTGCAACATCATACTGTCATGTTGAGGTGCAAATATCTGTGACTGGAGGAGGTTGGAAGATGAAATTGCAAACATTATTCCATGTCTCTGCCAGGATGTACAAGAAATTGTAAAAAAAAAAAAAAAATGATTGGGTTGGCTATACTGTAGCAGACGTATTATAAACCTATCATGGAAGGAATGCTGGTTTAAAAAATGCCATGTCTTAACACTTCGGTAGTTTCATTGCAGTTTTAGAAATTCCAGGGGATGCTTTTAACAGAAGAAAGTAGATTCCCAAATGACACCATGCTGGGCTGCCCTCAGGTCCCCAGAGCAGTCATGGCTTTTTCCTGTAAGCTGGGTTTCAGATGATGTGATCATATCCTAGTTTGACTTGGCCCGGCTGGATCTAATTTGAACCTCTTCTGATGCCAGTTACGTTTATATTCTGGCCTGCCGGAGAGTTTGATTTAGGATTTAGGCATATCTCCCTAAAGCAACCTTATAGCTTCCCAGTGTGACGCTGTGGTTTTAAGGAAGGCTGAAGTGTGTACAAGTCCAGAAGGCTCATTCTGTAGAGACCCTGTGTGAACATCTCATCAAGTTTGACTTTTCAGCTTTGTGTTTTACAAGGGAGAATTGCAGCTTCTGCGATCAGCAGTGTCTGAAGTTAAAAACACAGCAAGGGTGTTGACCTGCTTCTTGGTTTTGCTCTGTTTAGAAGATTAGGAAAAGGTCAAGGTGATGGAATATGTATATATATTTTTTCCATTCAGGTCAGACCATTCTGGGTAATCACCTTTTGGTATCGTTACTTTCATTTCAATTCAAGTTCGTTTTTCACTAGATTACTTTAATAACTTTGTGGTTTCTGCCACAGTGATTCAAATTCAGTCCATTAGTGACCTCTATCTGCGAGAAGTGAATACTCATTGTTTTTCTTCGTTCTCATCAGAGCCTACGGATTATGTGGAGGGAAAACCCCACCAGGTCCATAGCTGTTTCTGAATGTTTGCATTTTTTTACCTCCACTTTTCTAATACAGAGTACAGAATGGACAATGATACTTAACAGCAGTAATAAAAATGTTATGGGCTAATAGAGAGGCTACGAAATGGTTGTTCCATATAGCATTGGCAATATGATAACATAAATAAAACACCAGTGCTATCCATTTCCAATAAAAAAGGATTGTACAGTCAGGTAGACAAATGTTTTGAGACTCAAGATGCTGTTGAATGTAAGTGAAATTTTATTGTCCCTAAGTGCTTACATAACAAGGGAAACTTGAGACCAGCTCAGACCACGTATGTGGTAACTAGATTTCATAGTAGCAGTGTGTGTGTATGTCTTTAAATTCAGCTGTACTTCTACTGTGAACTTATGGTACAGATCAGACTAGGTGGGGTGTGAGAAGGGTGTCTATAAACAGATGGTCCCTTTTAAGGAGACTTTTAAAATTCGATCCCTAATCTCGCTTCCTCTTCTGAGGGTTTTCCAGTAGAAATTTCAATTTTAGTTGATTATTCTAAATGGTAATTGTAGGCAGAGTTTACTGAATTTCTTAGGTGGGCGGATACCATTATCTGACATTTTCCAGATGGTTTTTGATCTGGTGGTATTTGGGGATATGAAATTTTTAGGAGGTTTTTCTTTCTTTTCCCTTGGGCAAGTTTTACGCAAAAGACATTTTTTTAGACCAATTATTATTCAAGTAAAGCAACCATTGTTATACCTCAGCCAACTTGCTTACCTTTCCCTACCCTCCAAATGGCTTTGCCTTTGTGAAATTATATTTTCCATCTAAAACTACATGGGGCTAGGAGTAGAACTTTCAGTATCTTTTTACTCCCTTCAGCCATAAGTGGTCTCCAATTAAGTGCCTTTTTACAGGGCAACAAACACACACATACACCCCGAGAACCATTTTAAGACAGAATTTCTTTTGAAGATTTTAAATATGTTTCTTTTGAAAGAGCTATGACACAAATATTGTAATAAAAATATCCTGTGTGCAGATGAGCACAGAGGCTTACTTTAGTGGCCTGGAACAGTAAAACACTGTATTAGCAAAATAATCAGTGGTATTTTCAGTAGATGGTCAAAATCTGTTAGAAACTTCATGGCTTTTTTTTTTTCCCCCTCCGCGATTTTTAGATCTACTGGTCTTTTTGGTTTTCTTTGATTCCTTCTACTGTGGCTCTTTGAAGTGATTCCGAATTAAACAGTAGCTACTTTTTTTTTTTTTTTTTTAAGGGAAATTCATCATGTTATGTTCAGGATTCCAGAAGAGTTAATGATGCAGGAAAAGTTCTGTAAAACATCTTTCTAAAAGAAGTCCTTCTCTTGCAGGCTTCCTACTTACTGGCCTCCTGTACCATTTGCAGTGAATTGGAACTCCCTTATTTATTTATTTTTCAAATACCACCTCTAACTTAATTTAATGTGGCCTCTGTTTCTGCAGAAGCTTGCGGTGCCATGTGTCCTGAGTCGTCTGAACAAAGCTACGTCGTTGTTATAGATCTGTAATAAGGGAAGGTCAAAGAAAATATCCTTGTATAATTTGGGGAGTCAAAAGGCCACATTCATGATTCTCAAACACTGGCCAGTTATCCCGCTGATATTAAATAAGGGCATAGTTTCTTTCTTTCTTTTTTTTTTTTCCTGGCAGTTTGGTGGTTAAAGACCTCAGCCACTTTTTTGAAGCATTCATACAATAAATCTCTGGTGCTAACCATTAGGTGCTCATTAGAACTGAGCCGTTTTTCGCACTTTCTTCCCAGGTCGCTTTTAAGAGAATGTGCAAGAAACTTGGAAAAAGGTCTTCTGTTCCCCTCAGTTCACGCGTCATGTGTTAAATATCAGTTCTCTTTATTAGAGCTTTCAAGACACAGATAAAAGACTCTCCCTTGTGAACCTTTAAGAACCTGAGGGCTTTTGGATTTAAACCCACCAAAAAATATCAGGTCCCAGAGTTCATAGATGTTATTAGGCCTCAGAACGCTAAAACCACCTTCAGCAGGAAGTGAAGAGCAGTGGCTACTAAAATCAGCTCACAAATACCCTGTCCGTTGAAGTCAGCAGAGGTCATGTGGCTGAATGGAAAACATTAGACTCATAGCAGTCCTGAAATAGGTTCACGTGCTCATGTCACTCTTAGCCCCAGCTGCCTCTGGGTGTCACTTTAATGGAAATCCGGTGTCACAATAGCCTCTGTGATAGTTTTTTCTCCCACTTTGCTCCTGTGCTTGGAACTCAAATACCTAGAAAAAGGGAATAATAGAGGGAATAGCAATAGTCATCACATACCTTGAATAATAAGGATACAGAGCTGAAGGAAGTGGGTTAGATTAGCAAGGCTGTTTCAAGGAGTTCTTTTTAAGCTCTTTCAGAGATGAAATTGATTTAAAAACTTATTCATACCTAACATTTCTCCTCTTTCTCCTTACATTTTCTTGGTTCTCAGATATAGAATTCCATTTATTCCTCCCAGCTAGCCCTGGGACGTGGTACAAGGAAGCCCTGTCCGTTTGCTGTCTGATGGACTGACTGGAGCCAGAAGGAAGGTCAAAGCTACCTAAAGTTACACAGGGTTCTCCCTTAAACTATTTGGCTTTATACAAAAAGACGAACATTACATTTTATTACTTAGATGTTTAACTCTTCAGATACAGTTTAGAACTTTCATTTTTTATGAACTCACCCCCAAACATGAGACTTATTTTTTAATTAAAATAGTTAAAAAAAAAACAAAAGCAATCATATAAATAGATTTAAAATGATAGCATTTCAGTCTTTTTCCTATATGCCAAAAAACCCTAAACCAAACCCAATGCCTTTGAGTTGTCTCCTACCCTATAAGACAGAGTAGAACAGCCCCGTAGGGTTCCCAAGGCTGTAGTCTTTATGGAAGCAGACTGCTACATCTTTCTCCCACAGAGCAGCTGGTGGGTTCAAGCTGTTGACCTTTTGGTTAGCAGCCGAGTGCCTAACCACTGTGCTACCAGGCTTTCTTTTTTCCAATATTACATTAGATAAAACTTCCCTACTCTGAAGGAGTTTAATTTTATGATGTACACATTTGGGATCTTAACTCTGGTTGTAAGTGAGCAATAAACCCAGTGCCATCGAGAGGTGAGCAATAATAGGGGTGATATTTAGAGAAAAGTAAAGGTGTATTTACATAAAGAAAGCCTACAGTCTTAAGCCTACATCCTTACTACATTAGAGTTTTGTACAAATTACTTAATCTCCTAAAGACTCAATTTCCTCTCTGCAGAGTTCAATAGGGTCAAATAATGTGTGTGAAAAACAGCTTAATAACAATCCAGTGTTACATGCTCATAAAGGGGCTGATAACACTTATCACCACATGACTGTCTTGTGCTAGGACAGCACTAGGTTTTATGTAAATAAAATGGCAACCAAGGCTTGAGTACCTTGTCCTTAAAGAGCTTTTGCTCTTGTGGGTACTGTTGCTGGATTATTGCCCGATCTATATGGTATCTGTAGCCCCATACATAATTTCTTCTGTACATTTAACAGTGTGTGATTACCTTTTATGAGTTTGTTCTATTTTGATGCATGCATTCTTTTCAAGGATCAAGGGTAAATTAGGGCCTGTTGGGGGGAAGGAACAAATTTTCCTTTCTTGATAGCTTGGCTTCATGTTGGAAACTGAATTTATCATGAATGGATTCTCCTGGGGATCTTTTCTGGGAGAAACCCATTCCCTGAAATAAGGTCTTTTCCTCTTTTGGCACTTTATGCTTTAGCTATCCAAGTTATCTTTTATGAAAACGCAGTCATTAATAGGATATATGATGATATATATATATATTTTTTTTCTTTGGTGAAATAAGGCTGGCTGATACTAACATCTGTCTTTTCAGTAGTCTCACAAACCTCCTGAGCCCATTATCAGTGAATGGAAAGAACCCAGTTTATTACAGCTCACACATACCCTGAAGCTTGGCCTTGTTTTGACATTGTCAGTGTCCCAGAGCTCTTGTGGGGCAGTTCTTTACAACTTATTTCTCCATATTTTGTTCAGTTTTTACAATTGTTGAATTGAACGTGAGATGCTTTAAATTTTAAATGTTCCAAGAGTGAGCATGTTTATTTCATTTTCTGAATTTGTATATATTTTGAAAACCAAAGCCAAACCCATTGCCATCGAGTTGATTGTGATTCATGGCAATCCTGTAGGACAGAGTAGAACTACCCCATAGGGTTTCCAAGGAGCAACTGGTGGATTTGAACTGCCTACCTTTTGATTAGTAGCCAAACTCTTAACTGCTCCACTACCAAGGCTCCTGTATATACTTAGGCCTCTGTAGAGGCTGATTCTTAATTGTTTTAGGGTTGCTTGGCTGAAACCTGCAGAAAACACACACACATGTACGCAGTGTGAGTGGTCAGCTGGTGATTCTTGCCCAGAATGAAATATTTCTGTAAGCAGTTTGAATGTATCTCGTAGTCTGTATCTAACGGTGTTCTTTTCAGTGTCTGATTTGCTATTTCCTGGAGTTCTGATGCTTGCCTTTTAAAAGTTGATTAGTATTTTTGTAGTACATTATAAAGAACCTAGCCACAAAACTATATATTTTAATATGAAAAACTCCTTGTGTAGTTTGGCGAAATTAATCTGAGTACCTTGGGTTCTGGCAGTGCCGAATCATATAATATCTAAAGAAGGAAAATGTTTGCTATGACTCTGAATAGTTCTGCTTATAAAAAATATGAGAAGAATGTGTAGGTATATTCCTGGGAGTGAGCGTGTGTTTCTGTGTATCTCTGAAATGCACAAACAATTCTGAGTTTTAGATACTATGGGGTAGGGGGTATTGTTATATCTGCAAGTTAGGTGGTGCTAATTTATCCTATATGTCCCTACTATAATAGAATAATGAAATAAATGAATTTTAACAGTAGATTTTCTTTTCCAGCTAGGTCCTAAAAAAAAAAAACAAACCCGTTGCCATTGAGTTGATTCCAACTCATAGCGATCCTATAGGACAGAGTAGAGCTGCCCTGTAGGGTTTCCAAGGAGCATATGGTGGATTCGAACTGCGGACCTTTAGGTTGGCAGCCATAGCTCTTAACCACTAGGCCACCAGCATTTCCTAAGGAAACCGTAAATAAAGCAATCACAAAATGCAATCAGGAAATATATTTTTGCATGAATGGCTTGATATCCGTGAAGAAGATCTTATTTTTGTAGAGGCAGAAGGTATATATCAAATGATGAAGAAAGCAGATTGGCTTATTCAGTAGACAGCTGTTAGCACTTACCGTGTACCAGGCATAGAGTAAAGCTAGAGAGACAAAGATAGGTAATCGAGAATCTCTGCAGTCAAGGCCATACAGGCTACTGCGGAAATGGAAGCACAAAACCTAATTGCATTGCAGTTTTATACACAGTTGAAGACAGTGAAGTCAACATGGATTAGTGTGTTAGAAATTACATCTGCTTCCAGAATGATTACAGCCTTGGAAGCCCTATGGGGCAGTTCTCCTCTGTCCTGTAGGGTCGCCATGACATGGAATTGACTCCGTTGCACACAACACCAGTGAAAAGAGCTTTGCGCCTGGAGAAGAATATTCCTGAGTTTTAATGATTGGCTCTGCCACCTATGAATTTTGTAAGTTTTGCCAAATTTTTAAATGTGCTTTAGTCTTTGTTTCCTTAAGTATAAAATGGGGATTATAACTTCTGCTCATAAAGCCGTTCTTGTGAGAATTAAGTGAGATTATGGTATAAAATGTCTATGTGTTTGGCACATAATGGAGGTTTAATAAGTGCTGACAGCTGATCTTTCTGCAAAATGATATGATTCCATTATGTTACTCTCACCTTCTACAAATATTTTTTTTGCCATTTCTCTGGAAATGCAAGGAAAGGTTGTGACCCCTTGAACTATTTCATTAACACTAACATGATGCAGCGTCTTTTGCAAAATAAAATGTCATTATTGATACTTGTAACAGAACATGAGAAGGAAAGCAAAGAAATAAGCTCATAGCTCATGGTAAATAGCGTGGGATGATGGTGTGGGAGGGGACAGAGGGACTGGAGAGGGAAAGAAATAAGGACATGTCTTGGTTTGGGGAACCAGAATGTTGTGTCACTCAGGTCCTATCCAACTGCATGAGTTTCTTTTTTGTTCAGTGGGAGTGTAACCTTTGGCAATTGAGGTGTACTACACTTGTACCCCATTCATTGCCATTTACTCTTTCACTAATGACTGATGCTTCCAGTTTGCAACAAGTCCTGTGTCTACATAGTGACATAGGGCACAGTGAGCTGTGGTTGCTATGTCTTTGCAACCATTCAGAAATTATCAGAATGAATTTTAAACACTTGCTTCATACAATTCATCTAAACACGTAACTCTTGTCAGAGACATGAAGGTATTTATTGTAGAAGATTAACATGTAAATTACACCCTCCTCACTTATCAACTATCTTGTTATATGACATTTCGCATTTATGACAATAGTAAAAAAATCTACTGTCCAACTATTTTTTTGCATTTACAACATATGTCTGGCAATAACGAATGCCAAGGCGTGAAGCGACAGTAACGTAGGCTTTGATGGTTAGGGTTAAAAGTCCACTTGGCTAGGCCATGATTCTCGGTGATTTGGCAGTTATGTAATGATGTAATTTTCCTCCATTTTGTGATCTGATGTGTGTATATATATGTGTGTATATATATTTAATATATATATTAAATGTTTTAATATATAATGTTTTGTGTGTATTTATCCATTTCTGCATAAAACTAATTTCATGTAACGACCTGATCTTT
Source organism: Loxodonta africana (assembly GCF_030014295.1). Classification (NCBI taxonomy): domain Eukaryota; kingdom Metazoa; phylum Chordata; class Mammalia; order Proboscidea; family Elephantidae; genus Loxodonta; species Loxodonta africana. Next base: position 98,475,284 of record NC_087351.1, read on the forward strand.
GGAATCTAGCCATGTTGATAGGTGAGGAGAGGGTCTATTGTTGCGCTTATATAATACTTACTCTCTACTTACAGAATGGTTATACCTTGCCTATGTGATAATAGATGTTAGAATAAGAATGATGATATTGCGGTATCAGTTCAGTGTGGAAATATTTCCTTCAGAAAGTTTTGCCAAGTAATTTCTGATTAATTTGAGTAAAGAAGCTTCTTATTTCTTCTACAGCAGATTCTTCTGAACAAATACAGTGCTCAGAGGTCAAAAAGACAGGACACTGAGGTTATCTTTCATTTATCTTTATAATTATGCATATGGATGCTATAATTTCTACATTCTGTGAAACAATTGAGATTTGGTTCTTTTGTTATCAGTGAACGCTACTAATCCGGTAATTTATTGATGAAAGGTTACATTTAACAAGATGTTAGGCATGCCCGAAACCTCCAATTCACATAACACAGAAGTAAATTTTTTCTGCTAAAATCACAAAATATATCAAGTTTTTTATGTGTGTATATATTTAATATATATAATAAATGTTTTAATATATAATGTTTTGTGTGTATTTATGTGTACACAATCACATCATTTAACGTCCGCTATAAAAAAAAAAAAATTTTTTATGCATTCTGTGAAATAGGATGCTAGTGATTTGTATGTTGTTCGAACGTGCCTAAACTGCAAGCAACACCTTTTGCTGATTTTCCACCTTCAAGTTGTTTAATAGCCTTTTATTTCACTTCCAAATCAACAGTTGTCCTTTGTCTCTTGCTACTGCAAATTTCTAAATGGAAATTTCAAACCTCCACTGTCTTCAGTGTTCCATTTTCAACTCTCTTCCACTTCTCAGAATAAGTAAGAAGCCATGAAACCAACAAGTGCATAAACTTCCTCTAGCGACAGTTTCTCCTGCCTTAGGCTAGTTTCTTCACCTATACTCTAAATCCCAACTCCTCCCCTGGCAGAGATAATTTACACTATAAACGAGAGACTAGAAAATAGCAGCTGTCAAGATAGGCATGGACAGATGCATATCTATGTCACTAAATGTAACAGAAACTTTTTTTTCATATTGCTTGACCTTTCAGCAGCATTTAAAAGTACATATCTGAAAACCCTGGTGGTGTAGTGGTTAAGTGCTATGGCTGCTAACCAAAGGGTCAGCAGTTCGAATCCACCAGGTGCTCCTTGGAAACTCTATGGGGCGGTTCTACTCTGTCCTATAGGGTCGCTATGAGTGAGCGTCGACTCGACAGTAGTGGGTTATCTGAAAAAAAAAAAATCATAAATATCCACCTATCATTCTGACTTCTCGAGCTTTTAAATGCTTGCCTACCTCTGTTTACTCTGGGAGGAGCCCTGGTGGTGCCGGGGGTAAAGCACTGGCAGCTAACCCTCCAGCTGCTCCGCGGAAGAAAGATGTGGCAGTCTGTTTCCATAAAGGTTTACAGCCTTGGAAATCCGATGGGTCAGTTCTGCTCCATCCTGTAAGGTCTCCTTGAGTCTGAATCTATTTGAGGGTAATGGGTTTGTTTTGTTTTGTTTGATTTACTGTGGTATGGAACCACAGACGTGTATGCAGCCGGACATTGTCCAAATGGTTGCTTTACAGCGCCTGACTGTATAGAATCCAATTGGAGTGTAAAGAGGCAGGCACTAGAATGTATTTTTTAAACTATTAACATTTTAGTAATTTCTGTATCAACATCCAACTGAGCATGAAACAATAAGGCCTTGTTTGGCTACTTGAAAACGTGTCAGAGGGATTAACATTTTTTGAGAAATGTTTTTTTCTTTATTTACTTTTACCCAAATAGTTAAGGAATAAGTTTGATAGTGCTGACAGCAGTGGGATTGAAAACTCAACTCTAATAATCTCTTGAGTCCCAAAGGAATGCAAGGCAGATATCCATTTGAGTCACAAGCTTGGAACTGAGGATTTGATGAAGTTTAGCCCAGGCACCATGCTAACTTTTGGGCTAGGCATTTGGGATACACTGTCAAACAAAAACTTGGTCCTGTTCATAAAGAAATCTGACGGGCTGGCCTAAAGTCACCCTTTTCTAAACTTGGCACATTCACCTGAATTAACCGGAGGGGAGAGAGAGAACTGGTTAAAAACACAGGTTCCCAGGACCTGTGCCTAGAGATTCTGGTTCATTAAGCCTGGGATGAAGCCTGGGAATATGGAATCTTAAAAAGCTCCAAGATTGGAGATCAATGACTTAGGTAATTTTTAGAAATTTTTATTACCCGGAGATTCAGTGAGTGGTTTTATAATCATCTGATTTATAGTCACCTGTGAATTTCTGAGAGTATTTTGTGTGTGTGTATGTGTATATTGCTCAGTTTAACCCAGCTCTTCCAGGAAAGAATCTTTAGAAGTGCCAGATAACAGGGTGGGCTCAATTTTGGGTGCCACAGCCTCCTGCCTGGTCTTTCCATCATCAGTCTCCCTTAAACCGTGGTATTATATGTTCTTGGTGCATACCCAGAGCTAATTTCCTAAAAAAATCAAACCACATCATATTCCCTTAGTTACCTACCTCTTGGATTTCCCCTGTCCCTCTGGATACAGCCCATCCAAACTAGTGGTCATGGCACTTGAGATCCATGAAAATCTCAATCTCAAACTCTTGCTTAGGACTCCTTCCCAGGCACTCTTCCCCTGTACCCGTGTTCCCAAGTGGTGATGCATGGCCCTCTCGATAGATACTTGGCTGTTCCCTTGCTGTTCATCTTTTACATAGAATATCACCTGCTTATTTCCCTTTAACAACTCTTCTTTTCCTTTAAGACTCACCCACACAAAGGTTACCTTCACTCCCAGTCAAAATGCATCACACTTTTCTCTGGGTTTCTATGGCATTTTGTCTGTGGCCTTACTAGGTCCCTATTCTCGTTCACTGTTCATGCTGTGTTGTGATTTGTCTGCCTACGTATCTGTCTCTTATTAGATTCCAAGAATCTTGACTCATTCATTCCATCTCCTAAGTGAATAATAAGTGAACTTAATTTCACAATTGAACAGTAGTGTCCAGTGCACCAGGTTCTGCATAAATATAATTGAATGAATAAATACATAATTACACTGGCCAACCCTGGAAGATAAGACCTTTATAATTCACCCAGAGACTGCTTTTTCAGATGTGCTTTTCATTCTCTAGATTGATTGCCCCAATGGAAAAAATAAAAAATAAGTAAATACAACCAACACTTTTCTGCCTTACTCTGAGCACCTTTGTCAGGCAAATGGCTGCTGGTTAACCTAACACTGATCATCATCAGACTCTCCAAACCACACATGAGGTAACTCAGCTGCCACAGTGGATAGATTTGTTTCAAGAAAAAAAAATTTTTTTTCTTTGATGATATATCTTTCTTGGCATTGAATAAGACCATCAGTTAACCCTTCATGACCAGTGGGACGTGTATGGCACACGTACATTTTTTGCTTCTCTTGTGTCTTGAGATGCTAGTATGTTGCAGGTATAGTACGTGCTGGCATCTGGTGGGGACATGTATATGTAACTGAAGAAACCTTCGTGGTGTTTAGAGGGTATTGAATGTGGGGGTGCATCCCAGAGGTGTGAATGAGTGAAACTTTTGTCTTTTCTGGCATTTGTACAGAGAGGTGAGACTTGAAAGCATGTGCCGAGTTTCCTGTGTGTTGTTTGGAAGTTGTGGTTTTGGCGATGACGTAATTTTCAAGTGAATAACTTATTTCCAGGCACAATACCATATCTTTACACAAATCACACATGCCTTCTGCATTTGTTTGACAGCCGCTCCTCACTGTGAGGTGTTTTCTTAGATGTACTCTGCTAATTTTTATTTACAGCATCCTGTAACAACAGGGGCAGATGTGACCAGCATTCCTTCAGGCTTACCCTCCTTAGGCAACTTATTGTGGGCTAGGAAATCAGAAGACTAGGAAGACTCTCCTTTCTTGTGAAGCACAAAGCAGGAGTAAGCGGGGTGCCAAATGATTTATGACTCTGACAGGTTGGAAAGCATTTGTCTGCCAAGGGATCTAGAAGGCCATGCAGAGAATTCAGCACCAAAATGAGGGAGACTCGAACAGTAATCATGTGCAGCCATTTCAGGGCACCTGTATGTGTTACCCCACGTTTCCAAAAGTTACACCCAATAAATTTGCTAAGAACAAACGATTTTTCTCATGCCTCATCATACCTATCCTACCTCCAGAGTCCAGAGGGCCATATGCCTCCCACGTAATATTTAGTATCTAACAAAATTTTAGCATGACTCAATTTTTCAGTATGCATTCCATTACTGAAAAGCCTTATATCAACCAAAGCCAACAAACATAAAGTTATTTGGTCATTTAAGTAGATGTTGATGCAGATGGGGTTTTCCATATATAGATTTAACTTATAGCATTAACTTTGTGCATCTTCCTTGGCTAAGCTACAAGAGGTCAAAACACAGAGCGTGTGACAAATTTGTGCATGTGATCTCTTTAAACTTTTTGCCTTTATTTATTTTTTTATTTTATAGTAGGCGCGTTATTTCCTGATGGCGATATCTGAGGAGCCAGGGCCTTCCAGAGAGCAGAAGACTAGAAATCACAACTCCATAATTTCTGTACCTCTGCAAAGCAGCTATTCATCTTACTCTTCATAATTTGCACATTTAATGCAGCAAAGAGCATGTGGAGGTTACAATAAATCCTAAACTTACTTGGTTTGATGTGATTGTGGTGACTGCAGATATTGGACTTTAAGTCCTTTTCTTTGGCTAAAAGATGATTCCAACGGTGATTTGCTACTTTCTTGGTGGATTACGGATTAATGGTCAGAGATGACAGGCGTGCATGTGTGTACACTCACACACTTCTATCCCTCCCCCTTTTTTTCAGAAAAAAAATTCTGGGACTTCAAAGAGTAGGAGAAGGTGACACATATTTTGGTATGGTTTTTCCCTGGCCTCTGGTTTTCTTCGGGTCTGTCTGTTGGAGATACTGTCCATCCCAGTAGAAAACACAAGAGATGACACCTTAGCTGATTTTTTATAAGTCATACCCTTTTGGAGGAGGGACTTACAACACCATCCCAGGAGATCTTCCTGTGTTAATGTATAGGAATGTTTAGAAGCACTTGTTCTCCTGATTTGTGAATCACATCAACCATCAGCAAGGCCACGTTCCTGCACAGGGGAATAATAATATTAATCACAATAGTAATGGCGTTGATTATAGGTAAGGTTTATTTAGAGTACTGCTTATGCAATTCATATGTCTTATCCCCATTTAAATCTTCACAGAAACCTTGTAAAGTACACTCTGTTGATTGATATTGCTAATAACTCCATTTTACACAAATGGAAACTGAAGTAGAGAGAGTTGCCTCATGTTGTTTATGATATTTTATAGTTATTGTTAATTGCATTTATAGGATAGATGAGCACTGGGTAATTTCCAAAGCCAACTCTACATTGATTTGTCCATGCATAGCTTAAAAATCAAACTCAGGGGATTTCTCACTATCCAGTGGGTATAAATGATGGACTGTTAACTGTGGTCCAGGTTTCCATAGTTGACTTTTCTAAGAAGTCATTATTTGTCTTGGCCATTTTTGGTTGAAAATGATTCTTGGACCTCTCAATGTATTTCTGTAAAATGGAATAGTGGAAGTTCACTAGTTTGAAAATAACGCCTGACAACTTTACCACATTTTCAATACTAGCAAAAGTCTTTGAATAAGTGCCCAGTAGTTAAGGGGTGCATTTATTGCAGAGAACACTCTCCATTCTTTTTCCCTGACACTTTTACCAGCTCTACTAATAGTTAAATAGATTGATTTGAGACTCACCTCTTTTTCTCTGTGGAGGTGATAATGGAATGACCAAAGGGCAGATAGTTAGCCTGAAGCCAGTAGCCTCAGAGAGAGCCTGGGAATGATGGAGGATTGACTGTGTTGTAAATAGGTCAGCTTCTCTACTTTTCTAAATCTGTGTAATTACTCACGTAGTAGACTTTTATTGGATGAAAAAGTAACCCAGAGATGGGCTGGAAAAGGCTTGTTCACATTGATAATTTGTAACTAAGCACAGCGTGTGCTTGCAAGCCTTCATCCTATTGAAGCTGATTGTTGACAGTCCCTCCCTTTTTGCACTTTCTGATGATGTACTTATCTTGGTATTTTTGTGTGTGTATGTGTCTTTTTTTTTTTAATTCTGTGATTGTTGTTTGGGCCCTTCCGTTACTTGTTTATGCTAAAACCAAAACCAAATCTATTGCCATCTAGTCGACTCCGATTCGTGGTAACCCTATAGGACAGAGTAGAGTCACCCCATAGGGTTTTCAAGGAGCGGTTGGTAGATTCAAACTGCCAGCCTTTTGGATAGCAGCCGTAGCTCCCCATAGCTCTCAACCGCTGGGTCACCAGGGCTCCTTTGTCAGTGCTAGTTTCATTTAAATGTTATTGGTACTGTCTAAATCACATGATCCTTTTTTTAAAATTCCTTTACTTCCCTCTGGGAAACAAGACCTTGGCTACTGTCGTTGCTATGCTCTTTTATAACTGTATTTCCCAGTGACTGTCCAGCTGATTCCAATTCATGGAGGCCTCATGTGTTGCAGAGTAGGACTGTGCTCCATAGTGTTACCATGGCTGTAACCTTTTGGAAGCAGATCACTGGGACTGTCTTCTAGGTGTCTCTGGGAGGGTTCCAACCACCAAACTTTTGGTTAGTAGTCCTTTTGAACCCAGGTTGGTGGCTAGAACCCATCCAGAAGCATCTTAGAAGAAAGGCCTGGTGATCTGCTTCTGAAAGGTCACAGGCATGAAAATCGAATGGAGTGCACTTCTCCCCTGCACATGTGGGGTCCGCCATGAGTCAGAACTGACAGGACAGCATTTGGTTTGGTTTTTTGCTTTTGTGACCATATACCCATTACTTGTCATGAGTCAACTGCAGATCAGGTGGCAGAGGTTTAAAAGGGCTGTATTTCTGACTTGGGTCCATCTAGATGGGCTCATGAGAAGGTTGTTTTTGGAAGCAGGCCCTACTCAGGTGTGGTAGCAGTTTGTGAATGGCTCAACTACCAGACACATGAAAACATTAGCTGTGTTTGGCCCTCTGGTGAATTCTGTGGTATTTCTGTCTCTGACAGTGGGAGTGTAGCTGAACTGGGTGGAACCAAAACATTTGCTACCTGCGGTTGTTTCTGAGAAATGATTAGGCCCCGTGAAAGAGACCTGAACATACCAGTGTCACTACTACTAGATGTGGCTGCCTGGTTGTCTGGGCCACATGCATTTGGAAAAGATCAGCCTTTGGCTCAGTGTCAATCTTCCCTCCCCACACTGACTGCTCATTCTATGTTCTAGAATGAGCCAGCCATTCTCAACAGAGTCTCATCCCTGCTTAATTCACACTTCTTTCTTGAGTGAGAGATGCTGCCCAGACCCGCTACTTTGTGTCATCCTTGATTACTCCCTTTCACGCATCCTCATCTCTTCCATCAATAGTATTATGTGTTTTTAAAACATTTGTCCTTCATGCCCCTTATTTTGCTTCCACTGTGACTATCGTAGTTAAGCCGATTTTATATGTCTCTCTCCTTTCATCTTCCTTCCTCTGACGTACACACTATGGTTACGTTCCTCGTCTTCATTCCTGTGCTGATATTTCCCTCCATTATTTATAGGATCGGAAACCCTGGTGGAATAGTGGTTAAGTGCTATGGCTGCTAACCAAATAGTTGGCAGTTCGAACCCACGAGGCTCTCCTTAGAAACTCTACGGGGCAGTTCTGCTCAGTCTTATAGGGTCGCTGTGAGCTGGAATCGACTGGACAACAACGGGTTTGGTTTGGTGTTTATTTATCAGATCAAGCCTAAACTCCTGAGTTTAACACTCAAGGCTCTTCTCTCTGAAGCTTTCCCCAGGAAAATTAATCTTCCTTTCTTGGGATTGAATTTGGATTCTGCTCTACCCCTGCCTTTGTAGGAGTCCATTGTGTTGTAAAATTTCTCCGGGTGTTTTGTTTCCTTTATCTGACTGTGTGCTCATCCAGGGTAAAGGCAGCGCCCAAGAAATGTTTGAGGAGCTGAACTGAATTCAGAGATCTCGTCCTAACCAACCTCTGTGAAACTTACCTACAGTGCAAGTCTATGATCTACCCTTACATATTCTGCTTCACATCAGATTTCAAATACTGAGCAAATTAATATTAACATAGTTACACAAATAACACTGATGTATATGAGTTTTCAAATTGTTTAATTGTGGAAGCTTCCTTTGTTCCCTGGGTAGAATACTTTTTCAAAGCAGTACAGTCTTTTGCTTTGAAAATAGGAAGGTAGAACATTCCAAGGGCATCATGAGCCCTCTGTTTATATTTGTAAAACCTGCTCTCTTTCCAGGCCTCTACGCAAGAGCAAATAGAAATAATCAAAGGCATTAGAACTTGATTATGTTGAATTGGATTCCTATAAGTGAGGCTTGATAGCCAAAATTAGTGGGATGGTAGTTTATATTGAAAAGGGGATGCTTGTGATATTGCAAAACCGTAGACTCCAGCCTGCTGGGATCTTAGAAGACGTCTGTCCTTTGAAAAATACAACAATCACATGCTTTTTATTATCTCCATGATTGTATTCTTTTAAAAGAGAGTTGTATAAAGGTATAGGGTGGCCACGGACTTTGGATTCAGACAGACCTGGATTTGAATCCGGGTTCCGCCTCTACCAGCTAGGATAACCTGAGCATGTCTTCATCTTTATGCACATTTCCTTATTCTTACATAGAAACAAAATAATACTCATTGCATAGATCACTGAGACAAATAGATTATGTGATTCTGGCACACATTAAGTACAAGTTTAAGTGTTAGTTTCTGTCCTCTTTGCCCTCCTTGCGACTTGAAACTATGTGAACGTTGGGGCTTATGACTAGGAGCCCTCATGGCATAGCGGTTAAGCGCTTGGCTGCTAACTGGACAGTTTGGAGTTCGAACCCAGCTGCTCCACCAGAGAAAGATGTGGCAGTCTGCTTCCGTTAAGATTGCAGCTTCAAAAACCCCATAGCCAGTTCTACTCTGTCTTATAGGGTTAGTATGAGTTGGAATCCACTGGACAGCAATGGTTTTTTTTTTTCTTTTTTTGTAGCGGGGTGGCTTATAAATAGTGAAAGAGCCCCCTGGTGGAGCAGTGGTTAAGAGCTCAGCTGCTAACCAAAAATGTTGGCAGTTCAAATCCACTAGCTGCTCCTTGGAAACTTTATGGGGCAGTTCTACTTTGACCTGTAAAGTTGCTATGAGTCAGAATTGACTGGACAGCAACAGGCTTGGTTTTTTATGGTGATTTCTTTCTGCATGGATTGGGCAATTCTAAGACTATACTATTTCCCCAAAGGATTGCTCTGTGGGGCCTCAGTGCATCTTGCCCATTTTCTTTATAAGAATATCTATTTCTGGCATCTAGAAGAGGATGTGATACCCTAAAAATCGTCCCCACTCTTTCTCAATTGGGACATTCACTGTTAAAGAACTTTTATAATCATTTCTGGGAAAAAAGAAGAAATCTTTTCAGCAGTCTTAGCAACTCAAAAACAGCAGGGATCATGGATTATTAGAAAGGAATTACCCCAAGAAAATGCTCTGAAAAACAAATGCCTGTAGAGGAGTTTGGTTTATCAACAGGCAGAAAAACAAAAAGAATTTTTCTACTCAATTTCAGCTTGTCACTATAAACATGAAAATAGCAATGTTCATAATATATTCTGTGGGGACAATGCTGTGAATGTTTCTACTAGGTGGAATTCTCAAGGAAGAGTTTTTAAAAATTCACTTTACTCTTTGAGAACCCTAGGGAATGTCAAGGAGGAAACAGGTAATCAACAAAAGGAGCGCCATTACAAAGAGTGAAGCACAGGGCAAATCAAGTCCATAAATTCATTGCGGACCACTTCATGGAAAATGTGACATAATATGGAAAACATTCCATTGAACATGAATGACCAGTGTAATTATAATGGGGTGACAGCTACGTTTTTCTGCATATTATTAGTGTCATCCAAAGTTGTGAAGGCGTTTTTCATATCGAATTGCCACAATCATGCAAAATTATATTTATAGACTTAAATTTCTGGTGCTTGGACAGAAAAGTGAGAGCTGTTTTAGCCTCTAACTAGAGTTCATTTGAAAGGCTCATCTAAAAGCCGGAAACACAAAGTTAGAAGATAAAGGAGGATCTAGAAGAGCAGTTTTTTTCCCATCAAAAAGATATTAAAGTTTACACTTTTTTTTTCTTTGTGTGAAAGGAAGATTCATCTTGTGTAACATGCTTTGGAAATCTGGAAGGGGCTGAAGGGGAAAAATTGTGGCATTTCCTTCATAAGTGGTGTTTCAAATAACAAGAAATAACAATTATCATGGTTTAGCTTGAATTTGGCCTACTTTTTTTATGACAGGTGGCAAGCAAACGTCCACGCATTTCATTGCTGAATCAGTAATGGGATTTCTATGAAAACATATAGCAGATAGCTTCTTATTAAAAGAAAAGAAAATAGTATTCAGATAATTCATTATCCTTATATTACACTTAAAAATAATAAAATTCAGAGAGTGATACCTGGTTTCATTTCACTGGTAGTTTGGATTTTATTTCTGACCTCATCTTTTGACCAGAACTGCTAACAAGAAGTAAAATTAAAGGAATTTAAACTTTAAATCTTGTTTCCTTCTTTTTTCAATATTAAGAGCATGTTCTTGATGGAGGGATGGTAGTTGGGTATCTGAAATGCGGTAAACAGGACCATTTGATCATATTAATTGACAGAAGAAGTAGGCAAGATTGGAAAGACTACGATACCAGGATGTGAAGTTTAGGATGAGGACAGGCATGTCACTGGTAGAAATAACCTTCTAGAATCTCTTTGTCTGTGTACTGCACCTCTTACCAACTTCTCCAATGGGTATTTATTGGGAATTCATTAAAAAAAAAAAAGTAATATTTGATGCTTTGTGTCAGTCCAGGATTTGATTCTTTAAAAAAGGCCAGTGATAGCAATAGAGGCTCCAGTGTCACAGTGTCACCCCAGCTTGTCCTGTTCAATAGGAGGGAATGGGAGGGGTGGTACCCTGTGGTCCTTGGCACGCCCAGAGCTGACCCCATGCAAATGGAATCCCAAGCACTGCATAGTTGTTCAGTGTTGGAATTAGGCGGGCCTGGCTGTAACCTCAGCTCTCTTACTACCCAACTGTGAAACCATGGGCAAACCGTAGTGTCTATCTAGGCATCTTCTGTAAAATGAAGATGTTACTATTTACTGTATAGAGTTCTTATAAAAATGATATGGAAAGAACTATTCAAAGTACTTAGTAACATCTTAGTATATTGTTTGTTGCTATTTTATGTGTTTGGCCAATTATCACTGAATCCTAAGTTCTGGAGTAAATGGATACATGCATGGAATGGGTGACTATGATTAGGTTGTTCTGCCCTGAAATGCCTAAAAGATTCATTTTATTTAAGATTGTAAAGGACTCTAAAGGAATAACTGAAAATAATTTTACACTTTAATTATTTCTTGAGAAAAAGTCTAGCTATGCAGTGAGAAACTTGAATGTCGGGACTGTTTTACATAACCCTTTCTATTTTTGTAACTCATTATATTAACGTTTTCATTTTGGTTATCTCATTTTACTTTCATATCTCCTATGGTAGGTAGGGCATGTGTAATTATTCTTATTTCAGAGATTCCCAGAGAGGAAAGTGAAATGCTGAAGGTCATGTCCCTCTGTGTTTTGTGTAGCTATGTATGAAATAGCCATCTCTTCAACAATTGATGCTGTTAATGGAGTTATCCAAGTAGCGTGGGATAGTCCAAGATCATAGGCTGGTGGGCTCCTAGGAGGACTGAGTTCTGCTTTCTGTGCATCCCTTGAAACATGATTGACTTCTGTCAAATTCCTTAACCTTCTTGAGCCATAGTTTCTTCATCTGTCCAAGGTTGGGCAGTCCCAGAAATTCTTTAATTCTCAGCATCTGGGGAGCTGGCATTAGTGGTTAGGAGCTTGGTTCTAGCTGTAGTCTGTTTGGGTCTGTAACTGCCTTTGCTATTCACAGCTCTGCCACCTTGGCAGGGTACTTAACCTGTATAAGCCTCACTTCCCTCCTCTGTACAGTGGGCACAGTAATAACAAAACCACCTCAAAGTGTTGCCATGAGGATTCAGTGAGGTGATCCGCTGAAGCATTTAGCGTAGTGCCTAGCGCATGTCTTAATCAAAAAAGGTAAGTATCACTGATGTTTTTATATAGCAGTCTACTTTGACTTGTCTATTACTAGCCCAACAGCCTAACTCCTGCTTTTCAAAGCTCCCCAAGGACAGAACAATCAGAATTAAGCCTGGAACTTTCCACAGGCCTCTTCAAAGAGAGAAATGGTCCCTTTAGGAGCTCAGCAAATGTTTGAGGATGATCCTGTCGTAGCATGGGGTTTCCTGGTGCAGACAGGTAAGAAGACACAGAGCCCATTTCGTTTATGGCAGGATTTGGAGGGCTAACTGTGGAATCTTGGATGTGAAAGAGCTGCTTCTGACATTGTTCCAAGAGGCCTAAGCTGCTGTAACTAATGAATCTTGTTGCTCATATATCTGCCGCTTCTGCAACTGTATTAAGTCTCTGCAAAATTTACCGGCCTGACCTCTAGGACCTAGTTCTAGAAGACTGCAGGGATAATGGTATTGTTTGATGCAGTGCTCAGCATATGACCCTCATGTTAAAATTTTAACTAGGGGATTTCTGTGAAGTAGACTTTCAGATACAACAGATGCCATGAATAAGGCAGGGAATACTTAGAAAGCAGCCATCTTCCACCGGGCAGGATTGGATGGGTATCTACATTAGTCAGTGTTGTGAAACACACACCTGACTCTCCTTCGTAGCATTCAGACAGCAAATGGCTTCAATTGGTAGTGTAGAGAGAAAGGTTTATTGGCTAGAAAACATGAATTCAGGGCAAGATGTGATGATAAAAACCTTGCTAGAATGTAAGCAGCATATTTAGTAGTGGCCAGCTTTTAAATGCCTGTATCTGATTTTTTTTTTAAGTAATCCACAGGAAACCCTGGTGGTGTAGTGGTTAAGTGCTACAGCTGCTATCCAAAAGGTCAGCAGTTCACATCCACCAGACACTCCTTGGAAACTCTGTGGGGCAGTTCTACTTTGTCCTGTAGGGTCTGCTATGAGTTGGAATCGACTAGACGGCAATGGGTTTGGATTTTTGGTTTTAAGTAATCCGCGTGCTGTCTTCTTCTCTCTGGGGTAATTTTTTTCTGTTGAACTAAGACTGTTGGCTTTATGCTTTTATCCCCAGATCCCAGCATCGATTGCATATGTAGTAGGGATTCAGCAAATATTTGTACAAGGAAGGAGTGAAGGAGAGAGGGGGAGGAAAGGAAAGATTGATAGAAGGAGAAGGAGGAAGATTTCAGCTTATTGCTAATAAACCAAAAACCCATTGCCACTGAGTCGATTCTGACTCACGGCAACCCCATGTGTAACAGAGTGGAACTGTCCCATAGGGCCTTCTTGGTTGTGATCTTTACAGCAGACCACCAGGCCTTTTTTCTTGGCACCGCTGAGTGGGTGTGAACCGCTCAGTGGTTAGTAGGCCACTGCAAACTGTGCCACCAGACGGCTTACTTACTTCCAATAGGTGATTATCTTTTTTTTTTTTTTTTTGGTTGTTTTACTGAGTTGTAATTTTGTAAAGAAAAATAGGACCTTTTCATGCTATTGAGAAAATGATACAACCGAGGAGTTCTGGGGTGCAGTAAAACTCATCTCTCCCTGTGTGCTCTACACAGTTGTCCAAACAACTATAAAAACAAAATAGATTCAGTTTTCTATTCATTAGTTACAGGGTAGGGCAGACACCTGTCAGTTTAAATTGGAAAGAAAATCTCATTGAGAATATATAGCAAAGCCTCTCTTCTCTTTTCATTCTCATGTAGAGAAAAAGGGGAGTCCCCCCCCTTTTTAAAGAGCTTAACTAGAGAGGTTTATTACATATTGCAGAACATCCCATATGTTTAAGTAAAAAGATTCACAATCGAAGCAGCAATCAACAAGCATTTGCTGAAGTCCCAGATAACAGAGTGCTAAATGCTAGATTAGTGGTCTTGCTGAGGGATTTAACAAACTGTCATCTTGCAGAAAACATCTTAGAAGGTAAACATTTGTCTGTGGGCACCCTGGGCTGCAAATGGATCTCCTACACAGTACATGTGCCTAGGAATTCCTCAGTGGTGCATATAGTTAACGTACTAAGTTGCTAACAGAAAGGTCAGAGGTTCAAGTTCACCTAAAGAAGCCTCAGAATAACAGCCTGGTGAGCTACTTCCAGAAAGTCAGCCATCAAAAACTGCATAGAGCACAGTTCTGTTCTAATACACAAGGAGTAGCCATGAGTCGGAGCTGACTATATGGCAGCTGGTTTGTTTTATTATGTGCCGTATCTTCCAGCATATTTCCCAGCATACCTAAGAAATACAGTCCAGGATATACAACATTTTCTTTTTTTTAACAATTGCCACTGACCTTCAAATTACTCCGAGATTCTGTCAGACCTGCACCATCACTCCTGTGCAATTTGTGTACTTGTATTGAATCCTTGGTTTCTTGCCTGAACTGAAACCTGACACTCCAGTTAAAGCTGACAAAGAATTCAACTCACCTGACAGGACAGGAGAACCCCTCTTCTTAAGTTTGTCATATTTGTACTTGACTCATCGTTTGTAAAGTTAGTTCATTGAACTTGACCAAAACAGTGAGTTTTGCTGTGTTTAATCTTACCTGAGGAATGGTCACCTCGCTTTCGCTACTCCTTTCTGAGTGTGAAAACCCGGAGTCGCTGCTGTGACTCTCAATAACCCTGTCATCTCTGCCTGGCCAAGAGAGCAGCTCAACATTGCTGCATGATGCCTGACTCAGAGACCTTTTTTCCTGTGGCTAAAGGCACTGTTCTGTCCTGCAGAATCAGACGTGGCTCTCTGTCGCATGCTGGCACCACAGACCCTCATTCCTTGAGTATTCATCCAGTTCCCGCTGCTGTCCCATCAGTCTCATGTCAGAGTAGAGCTGTGCTCCGTAGGGCTTTCAGTGGCTGATTTTTCAGAAGTAGATTTTCAGGCCTTTCTTCAAAGGAGCCTCTGGGTGGACTCGAATCTCCATCCTTGAGGTCAGCAGCCAAGTGTGTTAACTGTTTGCATCATCCAGGGAATCCTGGGTTGGCATCACACCCCACCCAATGGTTTGATGTGGCTTAAAGACCTATAACATCATCTAATAACGCCTGTCTAATGGGATAGGCATCATCCTGGTAATGTAATTTTGGTCCTTAGAGACTTGGAATGCAAGTTAGAAATTTGATTTTGCTCTTTGTGTAAAAGCTGTCTTTATTGGAAGGGAGAAAGGGAGAATCTAATGTGGCAAAGTAGGGAAGGTTAGCTTTTCCCCTCCAGTTTCACAAGAGATTCAGATCTGATTTAAGGGGCCAAAGAAGGTTCGCAACTCCAACGCTCTTGCTGTTCATTCGGAAGTGAACTAGTCGGCGTGTCAGAACGTGCTCAGATTTCCGGAGATGCTACATATCAGCATAACAATTTTTTTTTCTCCTTTTCTAAAATCTTAAGATAAATCTAGTAAGGAGAGAAGAAAATTGGAAGTAAACTATTGCAAACTAGAAATGAAATGAACCTTAACAGCTTTAAGTGCCAGAAGAAAGAGAGAAACATCAAGATGTATCCAGGTTTCTACTTTGTAGCACTCAGATGTTAGTACGATTTGGGGAGAAGGCATATAATTAAGAAATTTACAATTAAGTTGGTAAATTTAGTTTTGGGAATATAGATATTTTGTACTTACATAAAACTGTGAGGAATATGCAGATGATTCTCCTAAAATTTAAACCAAAGGAGTAATAATAAGCAGTACTATCTGAACATTATTAAAAAAAAAAAAAAAAAAAAAAAACAGTGTTATCTTAGAGACAACTCTATAGGTATCATCTGCAACCTGCATCATTCTGAGAGAGTACCCACTGGGTTGTTGAAAAGTAAGCTTGCAGGGTCTGTGCTTCATTGGTAAGAGCTTTGTTTTAGATATTTACCTTGCCTTTCGACAGGCTGTGTGATACAGCTGCTAACCAAAAGGTCGGCAGTTTGAATCTACCAGGTGCTACTTGGAAATTCTATGGGGCAGTTAGTTCTACTCTGTCTTACAGAGTTGCTGTGAGTTGGAATCGACGAATCGACTCACAGGAACAGGTTTTTTTGTTTTTTTTTTAGGGTCTTCCATAGCCAAAGATCATGGAGATGGTATAGAACTGGGCAGTGTTTCATTCTGCTGTGCATGGCGTAGCTATGAGTCATAGCCAGCTCATCCCAAATACCCTGTTACTTTTCCCTAAATTTTACCTGTAATTCCAGAAATTAGAGAGAAAGTTCTGTTGTTAAAAATGTTTTAGCTTTAAAATGGAGTAGTAGCCTGAGTGTGGTCTGGGGACCAAACATGTTGCTGGGAGGGAAGTCATTTATAACCTAGACCCGGGTTCGATTGCCGGGCAGTGTATCTCATCCACAGCCACCGCCGTTCTGTCAGTGAAGACTTGCACGTTGCTATGATGCTGAATAGGTTTCAGTGAAGCTTCCAGACTAAGATGGACTAGGAAGAAAGGCCTGGTCATCTACTTATGAAAATCAGCCAGTGCAAACCCTATGGATCACAGTGATCTGATCTGCAGCCCGTCATGGGGATGGTGCAGGACCAGACAGTGTTTATTTCCATTGTGCATGGGGGGACCAGGAGTCAGGGCTAGCTGGACTGCAGCTGACGTCAACAATAGTGTCGCCGATACTCTGCCCTGCTCAGGGGCATTTATGCCCAGAGGCACTTGTAAGTCAGACCAGACCAAGAGCCAGACTCCTTGGGTCCAAACCCCACTCATTTTCTTCCACGCACTCTCTTTGTTACTTTACAGAAGTTACTTGCTTCTCTCTGCCTTAGTTTTCTCAACTAGAACATGAGACTATAATAATGCCAAATTTATAAAGATGCTGTGGGGATTAGAATGAATAACATATTATGTGCTCAGAACAGTGTCTGGCATGTTGTATGTGTGCTATAAATATTCGCTATCACTATTACCTATAAATAATGCTTTACCGGCACAGTTTCTGTACTATTTGTAATCAATCTGGTAACATTGGCTTTGTTAACACTTCGTGTTTTCTGATGTGATAAACTCAGAGAACACAGACCCTCTTAGGAAGCTTAAAATCATGACTAATTTCCAGTGTTTTCTTTACAGCATTTTTTATTAAGCAGCTACATTACTTGTCTGCAAATGTTTGTTCATATCATATTCATAATACCGCCTAACAGAGTATTGTTAGGAAATAATGAAGGGATCTGCTCAGATTACTTCCTCCCTAAGTTTATGTTATGAATGTGATAAGTTATGAATAGGGTACTTTGTATCCTGATTTTCAGAAAGGGGTTAGACTAGATGATACCTGTACGTAGACCCAGGTAGCGTATATAAAACAAAACAACAATTATTCTCAGAATGATATTGCTTGTATCACTAGTTGATATTAGAAGGAAAATGGTGCTGAGAGAAATAGCCAACCTGGGCCCCTTTTCAGGAATGAAAGCAGGTGAAAAGTTTCCGTATAAGAGCATCTCTTTTGATGTAAGGATAATGAGGGTTCCATATATTCTGTTTTGCCCTTGGAAAAGGACACACACACACACACGTGTTTTAATTAGGGTTATATCACATGTGACACTGTCATTTTGTAAGTAGAACAGGAAGGAGAGGGCTCCCGTTTCTGCCAGAGTTCAATGCAGGTTCGTTACAGAATTTGTTTTCAACCTGTAATGTTGATCCCTCTAAATATATAAATGAGTGAGTGGAAGGAAGGAAGGGAGGGAGGAAGGAAGGAAGGAAGGGAGGAAGGAAGGAAAGAATAAACAGAAACAAACTGGGGAAGGGAGCCAGGAGCAAAAGAATCAAGAGTCGTGGGAATGGGCAGGTGCTTAGCTGATTTAAAATGAAAAGTAAAGCATGGCTGATGTTCCTGGATAAATGTCGATATGCATTATTAAATGAAACGGTGGTAAAATATAGACTGTCAGAAGCATTTTTCTTCCAGAAACATGGGGAGAATTGAAAATGCAGTTTCAAAGGAGAAGCCTCTCTCGGTGTTTCTTCAATCATTTTCTGTTTGAAGCTTTAATTACGTACAGTGCACCTTGCTACCGAATGCTTTCAGTTTAAAAATCATATCACAAAAGAGAGGGGGAACGAGGCAATTTGCTCAGATGAAGAGCAGCCATAGCACCTTGGAGGTGTTTATTCACCAGGGAGTTCCCCCTACATGATTTCCTTTCTAGATCAACATTTTGTTTTTGAAATGCTTTTGTATCATGCGTGTTGGACACACTGTTTCTTTACAGTGGTTACTGTGATGTTGCTGTTGCTGGGGCTGACATTAACCTTTGGGAAATAATATATTCTGAAATAAAGCAACTAGTTATTTGCATAACCTTCGCTGGATTGGGTAATGTGTACAGGGTGGCAGGTGGCTTCCTAAGGGTTTAGTCTCCTACTCAGAGAAACTTGTGTTTAAAATATATTTATACTGACAAATAAATGCTCATACAAACACGTGCGTACACATAGACGTACGCCCATGCAAATACACACACGTATATAAAAGTATAACTGTCGTAATTATTCATACTGAATAGAAAATTACTGAGCACATACTCTTTGACTATGTGCTCAGCACCTCGACTACACTGGTGGGCACAGCCCAGCCCCACCCTCAGGTTGTTCGTGGTCTGGTTGTGGACAGATCTTTGAGCAAGTGTCATAAGCCACGATGATGGTGGTGTGTACACAGCAGTGTGGGAGCAGGGTAGAAGTGGGACTCACTTCCTCTCTGGTACCTGGGAAGGCTCCAAGAAGAGGAGGAGGAAACCTGTGAGCTAATCCTTGATGGAGGAACAGGGATTAGCTAAGCAGTTAAGCAGAAAAAGGTATACCAGACACAGGAAGTAATCACCTTGGGGCTAAATTTACACTGAAATATATTAGTTCTTTTGTTTCCAAACAGATCAGATATTCCTGGAATGTTCTGTTCTCACCGCTGGGAGGAGGAGAGGGAGTCAGGGAGCGTTCTGAATCACAGAAGCTCCTAATAAAGATTATGTCACACAAACACACACAGTCTTTGCATGCTGCCAGTGGTTAACTTGTTGGGCTGCTGACTGAATGGTTGGCAGTCCAAGTCCACCCGGAGGCACTGCCGAAGAAAGGCGTGGTAATCTCCTTCCAAAAAATCAGGCATTGAAAACCCTTTGGAGCACAGTTCTACTCTGACACACATGGGCTCACCATGAGTAAGAATCAGCTGGATGACTTTTTTTTTTTTTTTAATGTATATGCACACATGCAGATATATGTGTATGTGTATATATGGGGCACAGCAACATGTTTTGGTTTGGATTTTATATATGTGTGTGTGTTTGTATATACACACAAATAGATGTGTATATAGTTTACCCATGATATTTACACTTTTTTTTTTTTTTTTTTAATCGTCATAGCAGCTCAGCAAGTTAAGTTAATAGGATCGTTGTTTTTCTGGTAAGGAAACGGAGACTCAGAGAGGTAGGATCCCTTGCTCAGGGTCCCATGGCTCATGCGCTGCCTTTGCCACCCTGAGGTCCGATCTCAGGTTAGAGGTGAGGTTTCTGACTACAGAAGCCCTCCCTGGCCTGGGCAGCGTTAGCCGTGACTTTCCTGGGCCTGTCTCCATGACTTTCACTCCCTATGTGACGGGTGAGGCTTTTTATCTGTCTCTGGAAGCTCAAAGAATTTGAGTAAAAACGTTGACTCCCTGGCAGCTCTCTGCAAGCACCTCCTCCCTCCGGGGCTTTAAACAAATCTCATAATGCCACTTCCTTGTCCCCCCTTGCCGTCCACCCCCCTGGGCTTAAGGTGTTGCTGCCAGACATAACCTGTGGGGCTCTGACTCTTTGGGGATGGTAGATTTATTTATTGATTTGTTTGCATTTTTACTTGCCTGCCACTTGTAGATTATACCTACGGAGCTGAAACATTTTTGTTTTACCTCATTTTGACTATAGCTGGGAAGGTGTGAACATAACAATTAATTGAAACTAAGTCTAGAATGTGGAAGCTTAAAGGAGAAAAACATCTCTCAGATTTAGAAATAGCACACCAAAAAAGATTGACTTCTAGTAAAGACAGTCTTCATCCTTAGAATCCATGCCGTGTGACCCAGAATTTGTAACAGCTTAAAAAAAAAAAAATGCTGTTTATAAGAAAAAATTGAAAAGTGCTATGCCATGAGTTGTAAGTCTGTCTGCTTTTGGACTCAGCGATGCTTGAGGCAAATTAAAAAAAAAAATGAAGAATGTTCTTTTCTCTCCTTTTTTCCTACAATTAGATCTCCTTGACTAAGAAAAAATGCACAAGAGCAATTACTCCATTGCTGTAATTACGCCCCTAATTATAACAACGATAACCTTGTCACATTATCATAATTTCTCAAACAGAAAAATGCAAGCTACAAATTGCACCAATATTTGATAATTTCAGCTTGTTATCGGCTCACTGTCAGTGTGGAGAACACTGATTTTTTTTTCCCTCATTACCTTTTTGTTGCATTTTGTTGCCTTTCTTTTTCTCAGAAAACGATAGTAGTACCTTCTGTACAACGTGTTTGCTTTCCCCTGCACCATAACTGGAATACAGCTTTTTAACATCTCCTCACAGTTTCAGAAGCTATCTCCTGGGCTGTCCGTAGTTTTCCCTTGGCTGTTTGATGGTAATGGGAGCTGTGTTTGTGCCCAGAGAGAGGAGGACTGCCTGAAGTAAGAAAGTACCTATTTACCAAGGTATCTTACAATCTCAGTTTACGTTGTTGTAAAACCTTACTGTGCATGTTCTATGAGATGATATTGATTGGAATTTTGTCAGCCATTGCCAACGTACTGTAAGGAGAAAGGACATGTATTATTCTGGTCAACTTAATTTTACTCTGCATTTCTTTGTCCTCATTTTCAAAGAGACAGACTACCAGGGACACTTGCTTCATGGTGCCATCTGTTAGATTATGAATTGTACAGAGTGAGCCATGGAAATATACTAGAACATTCCCAGAACCCTGGCAGGTAGATACAACACATCCTGATGCCTGGCTCCTGCCTGTGTGGAAATACTCTCCATCATTATAGCAGATGATATTGTAGATAATCAGTAAAGTTGTAGAATGCCTGCCTAGTATACAGCAATGAAGTGGGAGTGAGAGAAAATAGAAGCTTACCAGAAGCCTTTTCAAATAGAATGGCACATTGCCCTTATTTTAAAATATACAGTGTTATAGCCTTGAAAATCACTAAGTTCTATAGAGAGCCCCAGCTTTTGGCAAAATTATGAGATCTTTGTGGTCTTCGTATTTAATTCTTCTTGCTTGACTTTAGTGCCCCTAAAATTCTGGATCTCCCAGCATCATTTCTGTGTGACACTTCTGTTACCATATTCTATTCTGTCTTCAAGCTCCTTAGCCAATAAAACTGGCCTCAAGATAAGTGGAAGATTCATTCCCAGTAAAGTGTCTGTGGCTGACACCGATGCTAGATGTTATTTATTTATTTATTTTGTAAGTGTTTGTGTTTTAAAGCCACAAGTAAAGCCCTGAACTAAATGCAAGCAGTTCCCTGAATGGAATGTTTGGCAGCTGCTGAACAACTGGAGGGGAGTGCTCATCGGGGGAAAGATGTCGTTCAGCTTCTAAAAGTTCACCGAGTACCTGAGGAGTTTCTTGAATCTGACTCACTCAGGTTTTCAAAAGGAGATTTCGTTTTCAAACAGACATAGGAATTTCTGAAATATGAGCCAAAAGTAATATGAATATTATATAAAATTTGAGTTATTTCTTTGTATGATTCCTGATTTTCTGTGGAGGCAGTGTGGCAGCTGACATCAAGGAGACCCAAGTTTGAGTTCAAGCTCTGCAGAATTTTGACTGCGTGGACCTAATGCCTGCAGGCACTTGACTTTACGGAAACTCAGTCTCCTCTTCAGTAAAATGAAGGTAACGGTGCTAACTCGTGAGGATCAGATGACGTGATCTAAGTGTTGAATAGAATAAACCAAGAAAATCAAACCCATTGTTCTAGAGTCAATTCTGACTTATGGTGATTGCATGTGTTACAAAGTAGAACTGCTGCGTAGGGTTTTCTTGGTTGTAGTCTTTATGGAAGTAGATCACCAGGCTTTTCTTCCATGGTGCCGCCAAATGGGTTCGAATTACCAACCTTTAGGTTAGTAGTAGAGCACAAACCATTTGTACCACCCAAGGGCATTTGGATAGAATAGATGGGTATGTAATTGTCAGCTATTTGGGGCTATTTCCAACTCTCCCCCACTCATGTTTTTTTTTAGACTTCAGACTTATGATCTCTAACCTATTCCATAGCTGCCTTAAAGACTGTGATGCTCACAGACATCACTTATTTTCCTGTTCTTTAGGAAGTTCTTCAGGCAACAGCAATTCAATAACAGGAAAGAATGACATCACGTGATTTCATCATGTTGTTCAAAATGAAATCTATGGGTGGTTGAACAATATAAACAACAAGGAATATAATTGGTCAGAATGGCCCAGGGGAAATAGCCCAATGAAATTAAGCAAAATAAATTTTATACTGTGAAGAAAAATCAGTGGATTGTAGCAGAATCTTGCAAGCTCTTCAAAGCTCTCAAGTCCCAGAAAACTACAGGCAATTAATTGAGAAGCTGTGTGGACTAGGAACTGAGCTTCTTGTTCTCATTTTCCAAGACTGTTTCCACAGCATTAAATATAAATACTAAGTAAATGTTTTTTTATAAATCTATATTTTTTTCTTGCATAAACTTAGACATCCAGAAACATCTGTATGATACCCATTCCTTAAAGGAACAAATGGCTATTTTTTGAAAATTTTGGTTTTCTGCATACTGAGCACAGTTGTCTTACTCAACTTAATCCTTATAGGAGCTTTACGAAGTATGAATTATCACAGTTGTGCCCAGGTTATATCAGAAAGCTTACCTTTGTCACCCGAGGTCACATAACCGAGAAGTGGTCAGATCAAAATTGGACCAGATGTGTTTAGACTCCAAAATCTATGCCAGTTAACTAAGGCCAAGTGCTTTGAAGATCTCTTTTGTGATGGAAACCCTGGTGGAGTAGTGGGTAAGTGTATGGCTGCTAACCAAAAGGTTGGCAGTTCAAATCCACCAGGCTCTCCTTGGAACCTCTATGGGGCAGTTCTACTCTGCCCTATAGGGTTACTATGAGTCAGAATCGACTTGACAGCAACAGGTTTGGTTTGGGTTTTTTTTTTGTGATTGACAGTGGTCATATCCTCTGGTATCTTCAAAGCACAGTACTTTCTATGTTGGGAAAGAAAACCTTAAAGGGATAAAAAAAAAGTGAAATATTGTTCCCATTGTCTCTTAGATGGAGAACATGGAAGTGTCTGTCTGGTTTTCACATCACTGGACGTGTGATACTTGACTCTGTCTCAATGAAGATAGTTAAGAAAGGTGGTGTTTGGCACATGTGACACGTGTGAAAAAAGTCCTAGCATGAAAAGGCCCTGAAATAAAAGTATTCTTACATTTGAGACTTGAATAGACAGCCGGAAGTCAGGGCATTGATCCTTTCCCTACTTAGGGTGATCTTATCAAGGGAAGCAGAGGGCAAGCCAGGACATTTGCTCTTCAGTGGCTGTTTTCAGTGTTTACATGGCCGTTGATTGAAGTAAGTGGTTGGTTATCTACTCTTTTCTCCCTATGCATCCATGGAGAATATTGCAACCAAATCGTATTTTTGTTTTGTTTCATATTTCCTGAGTTGATTTGGCCAATGACTATGTATGCTTGATTTTGGTGGTGCTAAAAGTACACTGATTTCCTTTATTTTACTACAAATGAATTGTCTTAGAGAGCTAAAGGATAATAAAAAATCAGTCAACCAAGAACTACCACTAGCAACTTGGGTTAGAAATAGATAACTGAAGGCCTAAATCATTAACATCTCCATTGGGTCAACCAAGACCATTCCAAATGTAGTTATGGAAGCTCTAAGTTATTTCAGCTTTGGCAGAAAGAGCTAGCGGTCTGATTATGTCACTGGACTCTTAAATAACATTAAAAGAAAGTATTTGAAAGTAAGATTCTGTCATACACACTGTTTTTGTGTCTTTTTTAGACAGGGTTAACATTATTACGGAAAAAAATACTGCTATACCTATCATGATTGAAATAAATGATATGTAATTTAATGTAATAGTTCTTGAATTGTGCATTTCAGCATTGCCTTTGCAAATAAGCTTCTTCGTCTCTGTGATGGGTATTATGATAGCACTGATCTTTTTTTTTTTTTGTAGTGATCAGACGAGAGACTTTGTCCAAAAGTGATTTGCAAACTGAAAAAGTAATAGTGATTATCGTTATTCTGAGTCCGTGGCGTAGTCCATACATTAAGCCACTTTTTCCGTGGTTTATCTTGTCATTCCTGAGGATCCTATGATCATAACCAGTTTAAATTTATTTCCTTTAGTTTCGCTAAATTACCCTCTTTTATTTCCTGTATAGCCACGAGTTAGTTCCCGAGTGTAATCCTGATCTTGCCAAAAAGCAAAGAGTTCAATTTTATAATGCAATCGAATCTCTGGGATTTTTCAGTATTACTTCCTCAATATCGAAGAGAATTCAAACTCCTGCATTGATGGGCTCCACTAAATTTATGTGATATTGGAAGGGAAGCCGTTGTATGTATTACTGGCCATTTCATGGAGAGAAATAAGACATTTATCATGGGATGACTGGTTTGAACTTGGCTCTGTCGTACCATTTGTCATGGGTCAAATTATGTCCCCCTTAAAATGTGTATATCAGTTTGGGAGGTCATGATTCCCAGTATTGTGTGATTGACTTCTATTTTGTGATTGTAATTTTATGTTAAAGAGGATTAGGGTGGGATTGTAATACCCTTGCTAAGGTATAAAGGAGTATAAAAGGAGTTTCCCTGGGGTGTGGCTTGCACCTCCTTTTATCTTATAAGAGATAAAAAAAGGGAAGCAAGCAGAGAGTTGGGGACCTCATATCACCACGAAAGCAGTGCAAGGAGCAGAGCACGTCCTTTGGACCTGAGGTTCCTGTGCTCAGATGCTCCCAGACCAAGGGAAGACTGATGACAAGAACCGTCTTTCAGAGCTGACAGAGAGAGAAAGCCTTTCCCAGGAGCCAGCACCCTGAATTTGGTCTTTTAGGCTACCAAACTATGAGAGAATGAACTTGTCTTTGTTAAAGCCATTCACTTGTGGTATTTCTGTTATAGCAGCACAAGATGACTAAGAGACCATTTCTATGACAGTAAGAGAAGATTAGCAGCTAGTTTGTACTATGCCAGCCTTGAGTAGAGAATTCAGAAGATATTACTTACAGAAGCCAAGGTGCAAAGACAGAGAAATGCTGAAGTCTTAGTTTAAAACTAGGCTTTCATATCTGTCACCTCCATCCCTTTCAGGGACCCTAGTGAGGTAATGTTAGACCTCACTTGTAAACTGGTTTTTGTTTTGTTTGTGTTTTCCTGGATAGGGATAATGAAAGTCTTCCTGACCCAAATGACAGTAGGCATTCAGTCTGTATGCCTTATGTCTTTGCTCGGGGGGAGATATTAATAACCTCAGTATGTATGGAATCATACAAATAGCTTTCGTCATAACATCACTTGTGTGCTGTTACTTTTCTCATAAGGAACCTGTCACTTTGACTTCAAGTTAAAATGGAGATATGAGACAAGTGGATTCTGCGGTTGTTTTAATGGGCTGGGGGGTGAAAATAATGACCTTGACATTGCAGCTGCAAACCTGATAGTTTCTCAACTGCATTAATAGTCATATTACTGCTTTTCTGTTGTACGCATGCTATTTTTTTTTTTTTTAATTTAATTTATAGTTTATTTCAAGAACCAAATACAGTGAGACATATTAAGAGGTATATGCTAGAGGGTTCTTATGCTCAGGTTACTGGTTGTAAAATACAGATGGTAAGCTTTAAAAAAAAAAGTTGCTATTTTGGGTTGTCATGCTTGAAAGACACTTGGAAATAGCATAAAAAGACTCCTAGATTGAAAGAGCTCCTGCGAATCATGAGGGAAAATGTGCCTGGCATGACACTGATGTGTTCACGCTGATTGCATCCACGGGGCCTTGGGAAGGTTTAGAACCTGAGATGGCATTTATTACATTTATTAATGCCTACAACAGGCCTGATCTTAAGGGAGAAAAGGCGTTGCTTTGTTAGTTTTCCACATGCAAACTTTACTGTGTGAGGAGTGATTTCGGTAGGGCATAAGTAAGAAAAACGCACCAGTTTTATAAATTGTCCCCTCCGCCATCATCAGAATTAGGATGATGGATCCCTGGCCCTCTGCCAAATCTTTGCCATGCTGACAGGTAAACCAGTATAGGAAAATGACAAAATCAGGGGAATTTGCAAGTGCTGCTATGCAGCAGTAGTTTTCTCGTGAATTATCCTGATGACTCAGACTTTGGAGATTGGGCGGCAAAGTAGGATATAGTTGGATAGAGATCTACTTTCTTATAGGTACTCTGGCTGCGGGCCTTAAGTAATAAGCATGAGCCAAGCAAAAAAAATAGACTGTCCAGAAGCATAGGAGAAAAAAAATAAAGTCAAAATGTTGTGGCCTGATGTGTGCATGGGCCAGGGAAGATGGTATTCCTTAGAGGATTATCGAGTCTGATTGTAGAGACTTACGAGGGGAAGTTTCATTGAGAAAAATTAGAACAAAATTTTATTTCATGAAATCAGGGCCTGCTCTCCAAGAATAATATGGTTTCATAAACCCAGAAGGTCGTCTTGGTATTTCAACCCATAAAATAGTACTTGGTAAACTCTCAAGTTTTTAAGT
Organism: Loxodonta africana; assembly: GCF_030014295.1. Lineage (NCBI taxonomy): Eukaryota > Metazoa > Chordata > Mammalia > Proboscidea > Elephantidae > Loxodonta > Loxodonta africana. Next base: position 98,502,340 of record NC_087351.1, read on the forward strand.
CTTATCTTAGAGGAGCAGCCCCCTTTCAAAGGTCAGTTGTCACTCTTGTGCGTGTGTGTGTGTGTGTTTAGAAGATAGAGATTTATGCTTCTGATTTGGTGACAGCACTTTGGGAAAATGCAGTATTTAGTATTGTTTAGTAGTTGCTTCAAGTATGTCTGGTAGAATACACAGGGTTTATATTTCTGACTGAGTTACCAGGAAAGAAAATGTCATCTGGTGGCTGAAAAATAGTCTCAGTATTGGGTACTATCAAATATTTGGCATGAAAAAAAAAGGAGTATATATCCCTTCTGTATCAGCTTCCCGGGAATGAAGCAACCATAAATATTTTTCAGTTTGGTCGTTCGTGAATTAGTCATGATGAAAAAACAACCAGCTTCTGCCAGCTGAAGGGTAATACAGTTCAGAACTTTCAAGCTGCATTAATATTTGTGTTGTGACTACAAAGTAATGGAACTAGTTTTCACAGGTCGCACAGAATTTCTGATGACGCAACCAGTGTCGTTGAAAATTGGGGAAAAGACATGTCTGTTAGAACCAATTTAAATGAAAAGTGCCTTGATGCGTGCGTTCAATGAAATGTGTTAAAGGGGCTAGTGTAGGGGAAGGCACAACCACAAATTGGGAGCAGGCTAGTAAATACTGGCTTCACAGGGTGATGAAAACGTTTCCTGTTCTCTGCCACACTAGACGTCTCGCCTCAGAACCACCTCACTGTGCCTGGCACGGGGCCTGTACGACATTGAAGCTCCAATGATACTTAGAGCCTCTGAGCTTCCTTCTGCATACTTTCTCTGTCCGACCAAGATGGAGCTTTCTAGGAAGACATACATGGTATGTGTGTTATATGTGTTTGCCCTATTACCATATTATAGTGGCTAACAGCATGGGAAGGAGTTCCTGGGTGGTAGAAATAGTTAAGTCTGGATGCTAAGCAGAAGGCTGGAGGCTCGAGTCCACCTAAAGTGACCTGAAGTAGAAAAGATCTGGCAGTCTATTTCCAAAAAATCAGCCACTGAAAACCCTATGGAACTCAGTCTTACTCTGACACCCATGGGGTTGCCATGAGTTGGAATTGACTCAACCAAAAAAACCAAAACCCGCTGCTGTCGAGTCAATTCCAACTCATAGTGACCCTATAGGACAGAGTAGAACTACCCCATAGAGTTTCCAAGGAGCACCTGGTAGATTCAGACTGCTGAACTTTATGGTTAGCAGCTGTAGCTCTTAACCACTACGCCACCACGGTTTCTAATCAATTCAACAGCGCCTGGTAAAAGAGCGTGGATTTCGGAGTCAGTCTTCTTTGGCTGAAATCCCAGGATTGCTACTTACCCATTTAGGAGGTTGAGCGAGCTCCTTTATCCCTCTGCTTCAGTTTCTTTCACTGGACAATGTAGATAATTATAGTACCTACCTCCAAGGGTTATCATGAGGATTGAATGAGTGAATATAGAGCGCTTATAAGACTGCCAGCCACCAAAGTAAGTGACTTATACATAAGTGACTTACTTTATTTGTTTTCTATAGAGATCCCAGGGAATGTTCAGCTTAACTTTCTGTATGGACAGCATAGCTTGCCCTCCTAGCAAGCGAGTTACAGAAGGCTTGTACCGTACCACTAGCAGGGAGTTTTGCTATGTATGTGGGCTTCAGCCATCTTTGTTTTCCTTGTGGTGAGTTTCTTGAGAATTTGTTGCCTTCTCTGTTTCGAAGGGGACAAATAAAGAGGAGGCAGACTTGACGGCACTGGGCCTGGGAGTGAAAGAGCAAGGAGCCCTGTTGGCACAGTGGTTAAGCACTTGGCTGCTAACCAAAAGGTTGGCAGTTCGAACCCACCAGCTGCTCTGCAGGAGAAAGATATGGCAGTCTGCTTCCGTAAAGATTACAGCTTTGGAAACCCTAAGGAGCAGTTCTCTTCTGTCCTATAGGGTCTCCATGAGTAGGAACTGACTAGATGGCAACAGTTTTTTTTTTTTTTTTTAGTGAACGAATGGTAGGTGCTGCCTATAGAACCTTGCTGACTTGCTGGGAGGGTGGGTGGGTGCTCAGGGCAAAAAACATGGGCCTTTGAGGCAAGGCACATGGTTTTGTTTTAGTTTGACCCTAAGCAAGTCACTGAATGGGGAGAACAATTCTCTGCTTGCACAATTGAAAGGATTGTTGTAAGGAGAACAAACACCATCTTAATTATAAAATGAAAAACTTTAAGGAACATGTGTGAGATGTCAGTACTGAGACAAAGCTCATTGCTAAGTACAGTGAAACCTGTGAGATGGGCCTGCCTTGTTCTTCCGGGTCTCCCAAGTTTTCTGCCTTTGACAGTGTGCAGTCTTACCACTTTTCTATCACTCGTTTTAGTGGAAAATATTTGAACTTTCCTTCTCTGACAGGTTCCTGCCTTCCACATGCAGGTTCTGGCTTTCTCAGGTTTTACTGTATATTTCTGAATAAATTTAATTTTCCTTCTCTTACGTTTCCTCAAAAATGTGCATCCATTCAGGGAGGCTGAACCAGCTGTGGACCAAATGGCACAAGAGATGGCCTGTGGGATTCACTGCCAGTTTGCCTGCCATTTCCAATGTTTTTGCCTCTTTTTTTTACATGAACTTCACTAGGAATCCAGTGTCCCCAGCCTGCCTCCCTCCAGTGAATGAGGACATCTCACTGTGGACTCTACCTTGGCTGCTCTTGTCTCCTATTCTTGGGACTTTTCCCTTTCTTCTTTCAATTACTTAGCTTTTTGAACCCTAATTTCCTTCTCTGTAAAATAAAGAAACCATTACCAACTACAAACTTGGGTGAGTATAACTGGTAACGTGTCTGTCTAGCACAGTGCCTGGCAGGCAGTAGGTTAGCTTCCACTCCTGCTTTCAGTATTCTTTTGAAGAATTTACAGGTCAGTCTAACCTTTATTTTAGAAATTCCTACTATGTTACTAAATGGCATGTAAACTCTTTCATGATAATACTAACACAACTCTTCACTAAAAAGGTCAAATAATGGTAGACCTTTTAGGCATTGTGACAGGTGTTGAGAGCTATGTGAAGGTCAGAAGGAGCCCTGGTGGCCCCGTGGTTAAAGGGCTCAGCTGCTAACTTGAAACATCGATGGTTGGAACTCACCAGCTGCATTGCGGGAGAAAGGTGGGGCAGTCTGCTTCCGTAAAGATTACAGCTTGGAAACCCTATGGGGCAGTTCTGTTCTGTCCTTCAGGGTTGTTATGAGTCAGAATCAACTTGACAACAACAGGTTTGGTTTTTATTTTATGTGAAAGTCTCTGGATGGCACAAAAGGTTTGCTCCCAGCCACTAACCAAAAGGTTGGTGGTCCTGAACCCATGCAGCTGTGCTGTGGAAAAAAGGCCTGGCACGATCTGCTTCCATAAAAAGATGGCTGTTGCTGTTGTTGGTTGCTATCCAGTCAATGTGGACTCATGGCAACCCCATGTGTTACAGGGTAGCACTGCTCCATAGGGATTTTAAGGCTGTGACCTTTTGGAAACAGATCTCCAGGACTGTCTTCCAAGGCACTTTTGGGTGGATTCAGACCATCAGTTTTTGGCCAGTCGTTAAGTGCTTAAAACCATTGGAGCCACAGCCAAGAAAACTCTGTGAATCTCAGTTCTCCTGTGTAATGCATGGGCCCACCATGATCCCATGTAACGCATGGGCCCACCATGAGCCCGTGTAACGCATGGGCCCACCGAGATCCCGTGTAACGCGTGGGCCCACCGAGATCCCGTGTAACGCGTGGGCCCGCCACGATCCCGTGTAACGCGTGGGCCCGCCACGATCCCGTGTAACGCGTGGGCCCGCCACGATCCCGTGTAATGCGTGGGCCCACCATGATCCTGTGTAACGCGTGGAGTTGGAGTTGGAGTTGACTTGAAGGCAACGGGTTTATGTGAGGGAAGGGGAGAGTACTTTAGCCACTACGGGTGATTACCATTTTGCCTTGACCACTGTTCTTGGATTTCCCTGAGAGAGAAAAGAGCAACTGTGTCTGCTGAACGCAGCTCTGTCAGTCCTCACAGCCTTCAGAGCTGAACATCTATTGTTAAGACTCGCGTTGTCAATCCAGGTTTCTTTTTCCAGCCTGGGATGGAGTGAAGGGGGAATGCCAGCTCCTCTGATTCCCTTAGCTGGCCAGGAAATTGCGCCGGGAACAAGGAGCCTGGAGCCCAGCGTGGAGCCTGGAGCCCAGCGTGGAGCCCTCTGAGCTGTGACTGTGGAAGCAGGCAGGGCAAGGATAACTCGTGGAGAGGTCGTTCTGAGAGGCTACCCCACACAGAAGCATTCGCCTCAGCCCTTAGAGATAAACGTTAGAGACAGGAAACCATTAGGAATGAGGACATTGTGCCTTGAGTGTTCTAATAAAAGTCTGCAGACAGTCACATTAAGGAGGGTGTTTTAAGAATTTCAGATGTGGTTGATTTTGTCCCCAAGCCCTCTGGTTACCACTGTTTGTTTTAGTTTGATTAAAGCTACTAAAAGACACATTTAGCTTACTAAATGGTGATGAGACAATGGCAGAATACCAATCCAAAAAAAAATGTTACTAAGGCTTGTTTTTTTTTGTGTTTTTGGAGGAATCTTGCATTCGCAATAAAATGATCGTAAGTGCTGGCATTATGAAGCTGTTTTCTTTTAAAACTTTAGGCCAGCTTGAATTTTAGGATCATGCTAATTAAACGTGACAGTGAGTCTTAGTGACATTTGTAAGATGTTGATGTGTCTCTTTCATCTACCACAGTATTCTTTAAATAGCCCTTCTCCAAATGGGCATATCATCTTTCAACCTTAACAAAAATCAAGAACAGAAAGTGACAGGCTTTCATACCAAGTAAGACTGTGTATCTATACTGTCCTCGTTCTCTAGCTTCCGGTATGGACAGCCATCAGCCGTGAGGGTAGCTTTGTCATTTTGACACATAAATTATACCTTGGCTCTTTAAAAGATATGCTCTTACTCCTTTGCCAAGTTTACATTCAGTATTAAAGGGGAAAGGGTACGGTTTTTTATAGCCTTCACATTCGAGCTCCAGATTAAAATCTATGTGAGGGTATTGTAAATAACTGAATAAATACAAATGAAAAACTGAACATGTAAGAATTCAACTCCTTTTTCACTTAGGCATTAGAATTCAGAGTTTTACTTTCTTACCTCAGTCTGAACACAGTATTGGAAGCAGCTAAAATGATTTGCATTTAGAAGTCAATTATTTTTTAACACATTGAAAAGGTGTGCTTTAAAATGTATACTTAATGAGGGAGCAAGGAGCAAAGTGCGTCATGGTTTTAAGGCATTCTTTATGTTTGTGTTTTCCTTTAAATTCTCATTGTTTCTTTGAAAATATCTCTGGTAGCTTAATATCTTCCGTTATACTCCTCTTTTCATTGTTTCCTACACTGAGTCAAAAGTTTAGATTTTTAAAGCATTTGTTGCCTCAAGTGTTTATAAGAACTATCTCTTAAAGTATCTGTTCGTGGTTCTCAGTGGTATTAGGTTTGGGTTATGTAAGATGATAAGAGTGTTTCTTGGACCCTAGTGACATCCTAGGAGTCCTGGTGACGCCTTGGTTAAAGCTCTGGCCTGCTAACCAAAAGGTCGGCAGTTGGAACCCACCAGCTGCCTCGCGGGAAAAAGATGTGGCAGTCTGCTTCCATAAAGATCACAGCCTTGGAAACCTTATGGGGCAGCTCTGCTCTGTCCTGTAGACTCCTTATGAATCTGAATTGACTTGGTGGGAGTGGGTTTGGTTTTTAGTGACATCTGAAGGATTTTGAACCCAGGACTTTTCTTCACTTGTTTTGCTCAAGGCTAATGTGGTTTTTTTAATGTGATTTAAAGTGGGTATACTTTACTTCTACACCACAGGATTTTTATAGAAGAGTACATCGCTTAGGAATCACCATGATGTTAGCTTGGTGTCTACTGTAGAATTTTAGGTCTACAATTTCTTTCAGAATGGAAATCCTCACATTCTTACATACTAGTTTCAGAAACTTTAATGAATTGTAAGCATAAAGGAGGTTGTGTGGGGGGAACATATCGAATTGTTAGGTGCCAAATAGTGCATAATACGACATTTTTACTTAACTGTTCATAATCGGGGTCTTAAAGAGTATAACCCAATGGATGAGTTGATCGCTGTGACGTAGGAAAAAAGAAATGGTCTTTCCCTTTCATTGGCATGTCCAAAGACTACACCAGAGATTGATTCCAAAGGAGAGAAGCAAATATATTATACTTTTCCCAGTACTGAATTTCTCTTTGACTTTCTTACCATGATGGGATTAGAGGAATCATCATACAGTAGGCTGGGGTGGGTCGGCACTGGGGCAGAGCAATGAAGGTATGCTCCTTCTCTGATGGTTTGTTCATTTGATGTCTGAAGAACACAGTCAGTGCCTTCTTAAACAAATGTCTCTTGATTCAGCTTGCCAAAGGTCTTAGTGGCTCCTGTTTTCCATGGTAGCATTGTAAACCATGTGTCAAGAGACACAGTTGTTTTGCAGTCAGTGAGATCATAATGTAAGTACCTTTGTGTGTGTTTTTGTGTGTGTGTGTGTGTGTGTGTTGGAGAGCCCAACCCACTGCCGTCGAGTCGATTCTGACTCATAGTAATCCTATAGGACAGAGTAGAACTGCCCCATAGAGTTTCCAAGGAGAGCCTGGTGGATTCGAACTGTCAACCTTTTGGTTAGCAGACGTAGCTATTAACCACTACACCACGAGGGTTTCCTGTTTTGGAGAAGGTAATGCCAATTTACCAACCTTATCCATGCTACCCCAAAACACTTGGGGTATAGCCTTGAGAGTGGTCACTATTGTTATCTGACACCTATTTTGTGATGAGACAGTACAATGTTGAGAACCATAGGCCTAAAGAGCAGCGGTCAGCTCTTCTACCCAGCATTCAGTGCTACAAACTGTACGGCTAAGGTGCTGTATATTTCTAAGTCATCATTTAGCCCTGTGTTTTCTCATTTCTATGGCTTTGCTTATATCACAAATCTAGGATTTCCCCTTCTCTGCTTATCTAAATCTTGTTACCTTCCAAGGCCGATCTCAAGTGGCTTATCTTCTATGAAGAATTCTCAGGCTTCTTTAACTCAAAATGGTTCCCCTTTTCCTCTGAGCCCATGGGCATTATCAGTTGTACTGCTTCTCTGTCAATTCATCAGGAATTGCCATTTATGCTTTTATGTTGTTCTTTTTTGTTAACATTTAAGTGTTACTTTCATTAACTATTTAAGCAGGTATGCATTATCCCCTCAACCAAGACATGGGGCGGGCAGTGTAGTGTGTCTTAAAATTTTCTGTATTATCTATGTCCAGGTCCCAGCTTTGTGGCAGGGGTTGAAACAGGTACTGATTAATCGATTATAACAAAATTGGACTCAAACATACCAATATTTTTGAAGATGAGACACAACTGGGCAATGTTTTGCTCTGTCATATGTAAGGTTGCTCTGAGTTGGAGCCAACTTGGTAACAACTAGCAACAACAACAACAATGTGCGGACAGTAGGTCTCGATATTCTTTTATAGCTCTTTTGTTCTGCACATAGCTTGGCACATGGCGAGTTCATGCCTAAGTACTGGTGACTACACAGTGACTGGCTGACCTATTGGGCACAGCAGGAATATACACTGTTGCTTCTTATTCTTCCCATTTAGTGAGCACTTAGCGTATGTGTGCCCTGTGGTAGGTACTTCACACATGTTAGCTTATTTAATCCTCATAGCAGATCTTTGAGTTAGCAGTTTGTCTTAGTTATCTAGTGCTCCTATGACAGAAATACCATAGGTAGATGGCTGTAACAAAAGGAAATTTATTCTCTCTCAGTTTAGGTGGCTAGAAGTCCAAATTCAGGATATCAGCTCCAGAGGAAGACTTTCTCTATCTGTTGGCTCTGGAGGAAGGTACTTGAAATAATAACACAATCTTTCCCTGGTGTAGGAGCTTCTCGAGTCCAAAGAACGTGTTCTGCTCCTGGTACTGCTTTCTTGGTGGCATGAGACCCCCCGTCTCTCTGCTTACTTCTCTCCTTTCTATCTCAAAAGAAATTGACTCAAAATACAGTCTTGTAGATTGAGTCCTGCCTCATTAACATAACTGCCTCTAGTCCTGCCTCAGTAACATCACAGAGGTAGGATTTACAACACATGGACAAATTCACATCAGATGACAAACGGTGGACAATCACACCATACTGGAATCATTAGCCAAGTTGACAAACATTTTGGGGGAACACAATTCAATTCGTAACACAGTTATTACATTTTGCAGATGAAGAATGATCTCAGAGGGTTTGAGTTGCTTGCCCAAGGTCTTGTGTTCAGTCAAGGTGGAGCTTGGATTTGAACACAGGTCTGAGGAACTCTGAAGACAGTGCTTTTATCACTACTTTCCACTATCATGAATTTCTTCTGAACAAATGCCCATGCTTCAGTTTAAGTTTTTCAGTTCATTGTGATTCTTACCACTGATAAGCCACTGTTTCTTTATTAACATTTTTCCTTGATTGAGTCATCATTTTGGGCACTTGGGATTTTTAGTTAGCAACCCAAATGTAATTGCCAACCTTGACCTTCAAGGGAGGGTGATTCTCAGCCATCGTAAATGGAGAGGTGGTGTCGAGAGTTATTTTAAATGGCTAGTACACAAGGAGAAGAAATTATGCTGATGGAAAGAGGAGGACACCTCCACCACCGCTGCCACCATACACACACACCACATCCTTGGAAACAAAAAGGAATTAAGCTTTGTTTCCAGTGAAGTGCAGTTAGATTTTTCTTTATACACTTTTAATGTTATGTTAGCAATTACTGATAAAACGAAGGAGCTAATTACATCTGTTGAGATAATTCCTTATTTAAATGTGGATTTCTTTACCTTATGTTACCTTGTGATTGGCCAGTAATGTAAGTGAAGGAGTTTGAACTTTAGCTAAGGGTAGACAAATGTCTCAGCGCCTTCTGTTGGGTGTGCCAACTCTTTCAGCTGTTTGAGAAACTGGATGTGAGGAGGAATTGTTTGGAAATGACAGCACGGGGTGAATTTGGGTATCAGGTATCATAGGTTCTATTCTGGGTTATGCTTCTGCATTGCTAATTTGGGAAGATGAGTTTTCCTCAGCTACTTTACTTCATCTGTGTAATGAAAAAGTGGTCCATGACAATATTTTCTTAGCCAGTATTTGAGCCTATATTATTTCCCTTTGACGTTCCCAAGTCAACGCTGTCTTAAGATGTAAGATTTATGCACCATCTCAAAAGGCCTAAAGGAGTGATTTGAACCATAAGAGAAAACTGGTTTATAATGTCTTCTTCATTTCTTTTTATTAGTCTGGGTTAAACCAGTTGTTCTTAAATGGTGTGCATCGAAACTCACCTGGGAGCTTGTAAACATAAGGATGCTTGGCCCTCAAGGCACCTAATCTCTGGGCAGAAGGTCCCAAGAGTCTGTATTTTCAGAGAACTTCCCAGGAAACCATGAAGTACACTAGTGGTTAAGGACCTCTGGGTTGCACCATTAAGCAACTCAGAAATAGTTCATTCAATATATGTCCCTAATAAACAACTGATCTGTTTATTAGGGCTGTCAGATTTAGTACATAAAAATACAGGATGCCCAGTTAAATTTGAATTTCTGATAAGTAAAGATTTTTTCTTCTTTCTTTATACTGTACATATGTCCCTTACAATATTTGTATTTTACCTGGTAACTCCCTTCATGTTATGGAAAATTCAGAGATGCCTTTTTTTTTTAATCCTTTTGTCCAATTTCTTCCTTTTCTGCTATGTTTTGCTGATGTAGCATTCACTTTTATTCCTTAAACTGAAGGTTTTTTTTTGTTGTTATTTTTTTTTTGTTTTTTACAGCTCAAAGGAATTTAGCCACATGGCTCCTATTAAGCCATCACTTCATGTGGAAATTTGTTCCAACTTTTCTCACGTGGGTACAACCACCTTCTCCTAAATTGCAGAAGTTTATTTTGATGTGAGGCTTATGAGGAATCTAAGACCTCCCCATTGACCAATTTGTTGTCTTCTCAAATAGTTACTCTTCCAAATGGAATATTTTCTACTGCACTTGAATTACATCTCCTCAGCCTCCTTCGGAAGGAAAAAAAATCACCGCAGACATCCAGCGCAACATAAGAAACAAAGCATTGGCCATTGCTCAAGAGCAAACCAGGTCAGCGCCACCGAAACTGGGATTTATTTCCACTTAAAATGATCTGGGTGCCGCCCACGCTTATTATAAACTGATTTGGCAGAAGAGGGCCTGTGGCCATTAAATAAGCAAGTATTTTCACTTTTGTTTCCATTTAATAAGTTATCCAGTGTGATTTTTTTACGAACACGATGGGTATACGTTGCTGTGAACGTGGCAGTTACTAGCACAGAGCACGAAATCAGTGGCTGAGATGCTAAGGAAATAGTTCAGTTGAAGAAACCCAACCTGATTAACAGCCCAAGGGTGTTTATTCGGAGCCCTTTTTCCTGGGCTTTTAGCATCTCGCTAAGGTTATGCAACCTGGACCCAGGTCATTCAACACAATCCAGTGTTACGTTGCAGGTAGAATTGGACGTGTGTATCTGGATACTTTGGGGCATGATGGGGTGGGGGAGTAGGGAGCCCTGGGACCAGGAATAGTGTTCCCCATGTTGGGGGGGGCTGATGACGATTTTACTGATTAGTTCTTATTTTTCTATTTCTTCCAACTCAAAAAAAAACCTTCTAATTCCTCTGTCTCCCCCTCAAAACATTATTTTAGAACAGATTAAGAAGTTCTGCTGCTCCAAAAAGAAAAAAATAATCATCTCCAATGACTACAAGAGAGGTTAGACCTGGGGAACTAAAATAACTTTCTACATGGCAACTAGTAAACCAGCCTCCCTAAATGGGACTCACTTGGAAAGAGTAGCTAAGTGGAATAATGCAAAGTGAACAGTTTGGATCTTTGAGTCCCCAAACCAATATCTGGTTACAGCAAGTATTGAAAACTCCCACCCCTGGACTGTCTGTCTTCCCAGAGGTCTACTGGGTTAATGAATTAGGAACTTAACCACAGCAATTTAAAGTTCAGTTGTAAGCGCCATAGAATCCCTGGGTGGTGCAAATGCTTTATGTGCTCATCAGCTAACTGAAAGGCAGGAGGTTCACGTCCACTCATAGGCACCTGGGAAGAAAGGCCTGGAGATCTACTTCTGAAAAATCAGCCATTGAAAACCCTATGGAGCACAGTTCTACTCTGCAACACATGAGGTTGCAGGAGTTGCGGTCAACTTGATCTCAGCTGGTTTTGTAAAAGCTGCAGAGAGTCATAGTGTTTAGGAGCAAAGAGAGAAGGAACCTGGCTTAGACTTGCCCCCCAGCACCTTCTACCCATAACACTCAGCAAAGCACCTTCACTTTTGAGTGTCCAATTGTTCATCTGTTAAGAAGTGATAAAACTACCTGCTTGGCTTTGGCTATTAAGAAGATTAAAGCAAGGAATAGATGTAAAGTGCCTAGCACAATGCCTGTGAGGAATTCAAAACTCAAAACCAAACCCATTGCAGTCGAGTCTGACACAAAGTAACCCTACAGGACAGACTAGAGCTGCCTCACAGGGCTTCCAAGGCTGTAATCTTTGTGGAAGCAGACTGCCACGTCGTTCTCCCTTGTGGAGCAGCTGGTGAATTTGAACTGCCCACCTTTCAGTTAGCGGCCTAGTGCTTTAACCACTGTACCACCAGGACCCCTTTTAAGGAGTTCATTAAACCTTAATTCCTTTTTGCCTTTTAAAACTGCATTTGTGAGAGCACATTCTAGAAATGGGAAGGATGCTTATTCAACTAATTACTTAGAGATTATTCCGGGACGTCTCTGTAAAATCTTTTCTCTGGTTAAGACCTACCCTTGAGTTCACTAGTGACCAATCTAGAGGTACAGTGATCTTCCTCCACTCTTTGAGATTCTGTCTTTCAGAAGCAGCCACCAAAATGAATGACCAAACTGTCAGTTATTTGGGTTTCTTTCATATTCAGTGCTATTTAAATTCTATACTTTTTCTTATGTCCCTTTCAGGACAAGAGCTTATGTATTTTCATCACCATGGTTATCTTCTGATGCCTCAGAGTATTTGGCTGTTTTTCTCTATTTGGGCATTTTGTCTAAAATTATTTGCTCTCTCCAAGTAGCAGACAGAGTGACTTATGTTATAAAGCGCTAAAACAGTACCATTGTTTTATTTGGTGCCTGCATACTCGGAATTTTACGCTGTTAAAAGCTTTCAACGCCTTCGTTTCCTCTTTGAAAAATAATCATCATATTGTTCCCCTCTTGTATTCTTTCAAGGAACCCTGGTGGCACAGTGGTTAAGCACTTGGCTGCTAACCGAAAGGTCACTGATTCGAACGCACCAGCTGCTCTTTGGGAGAAAGATGAGGCAGTCTGCTTCTGTAAAGATTGACCGCCTTGGAAACCCTATGGGACAATTGAACTCTGTCCTCTAGGGTCACTATGAGTTGGAATTGACTTGATGGCAGTGGGTTTGGTTTAGTTTAGCATTCTTTCAAGGAAAGCTAAAGACTGTTTTTCAATTTCTGGAAATCTAATTCTTAAGACAGTGGCAGCACAGACTGGTTGAATGTTTTGGGAGTGGGTAACATGCTGTTGGTCTTTTTTTGTTTTCAAACTCATTTTGGATTCTCGGCTCTCCCTAGTAAAACAAATTGCTGTTTGATGGTGGAAACACTATTGCATTAGATAAAGGGCATTGTAGATGCACCTTGGAAGTAGTCCAGATGTATCCCTAGGAGACTTGACGTACTGTGGTCAGAGGGCAGCAGGGATCCTGACAGCAGACTCAACTCCTTGTCATGACATTCACAAAACACTCAGATGTTTTGTATTTCTGTTTCGAAAAAGTGAAAAGCCAGCTCCGCCCGTGGTCTGCTCCTGATCTCAAACACTGTTATTCCTCTAAATATAGTTCAGGACATTTGTCAGCGAACTGTGAAGCTCTTGTTAAAAATAAAATGGAAATTCAAATCTCAAAATAAACAAAGAGCCATTTCTAATGCAGTGCCACTTGCCGTTTTCATGTGAGGTTGGTGAATCTGAGCCCTGCGGAATTCCGTTGTGGGTGACCCCATTGAGACCATTACTCAAAGGCTGTTGAACCTTATGATTCCGATGGCTACTTTTGCTCTCTGAGCAGAAACTTACAAAGCGGAATCGATCTTTTTAAAAATGTATTTTTACATTTTGTCGATAAGCGTGTATAAAAATGGAGGAGAGGAAGTGAGACGATTGATTGATTTGCAATGATGGAGGGATCCATTTGCTCCTGCAATGCTGGTATAGAGCTCCTGGTGACAGAGTTGAGCGCATGCTCAGAGAGGAGAGTTCTAGACACAAGCCCAAGGCTGCCGTTTTGCAAAAGAGATGAGTGGATTTTTAGTAATTCCCTGCTGCTGTGCGTCCCTTCAGTCTTCTGCTTTCTAGGCAGTATCCTCTTCTTCAGTCTGTTTATTAGCCTCCGAGGGCCACGCCCTACCCTCAATATGTGTAGTCTACTTCCCTTACCGTCAGTAGGACTTGAGTGTGAGGGTCAAGGGCAGACTGTGGCTTTTACTCAGTAAACAGCAAGGCAAACGCTATGCTGAGAGAGCTTGTCACATTATGAGTTGAGAAGGAAAGACCAGATGTTTTCAACGTTGCCTCCAGTGCTACCTTTTTGTTGTCATTTATGCACAAAAGGACACCCAGTTTGTTGTTTTTAAAACTACAGTGTCACCCGTGATTTATTTTTACAGTCCTACGGGTGACTATTCAGAAAGCTGCTAAACATTCCGCTGCAGCAGCTTTCACGACTTGTGCCAGAACAAAAACCACAGGCACGCTGTATTAGCTAGGCCATGTAAAAGCATATTGCAAACATTATTATCAGATGAGAACATCTTTATAAGTCTATAATCGTTTTGAATAGTGATGGCAGCAGTAACAATGATAACTGATGGATGATAAACCAAGAATGGATGGCTAAGTGGCCGTCTCCAAGAAGTCACCTTGTAAACCAGATTCAGGGAGGAGAGATGGAGGCGGAAGCTTGACTTGCAGGCAGAGGCTCCAACCCTTGACACAGGCAGTGAAAGCAGACACAAAGCAGTGCGGGAGGAGCCCCTGGATGGTGCAAATGGTTAAGCCCTTGATTGTGAGCTGAAAGATTGGCAGTTTGAACCCACCCCAGATGTTGCTGGCAGCCTGGTTCCAAAAGGTCACACACAGCCTTGAAACCCCTTGGAGCAGTTCTACTCTGCACACATGAGGTCACCAGGAGTCAGAATTGACTCAGCAACTAATAAGAAGCAGTGTGGGGAGAATGGAGGTTGAGGAACATAACACAACTTTTTCAGGGGACTTTCCGGTTGTTTCACATACTTATTTACATAGATGGGTTCAGGGCCATTCTTTTACAAAAGTGCTTTAAATTATAGAAATACAAGAAGTCGCAGACAACTCTGTTGGAGGGGAAAATACCGTTGCCTTTCATGGTGGGGTTAAACTGAGTCTGATGGGTTTGTGGATGGCTGTATCTGCTTCCCAGACCCAGAATGGAACTCCAAACCCTGGAAGCGACTCACATACCTGGGAAAGATCTGAGCAGCAGAAACCCATCATCCCAGTTGAAACCTCATACTTCCTGATCTGCCCCACCAATCCTGATAAAAATCAGCTTTTAGAAAACACTTTGATTCTTTATTTGAGATGATGAGTGTCTGCAGTGAATATCCAGTCCTCTTCCATGCTGTGCTATGAATAAGGTCCTCCTTCCAGCTGGTCCACATGGCCCTCAGGCTCCTTGTCCCCCTAGAGCTGTCTTTGAAATCCATGGGAGCTGTGCCAGAGGATAGTTGAAGAGGAAGGCTGGAGACCACAGAGGAAGAGCGGGGGCCAGCTGAAATTGTTGCCGCTCCATGGAATTACAGGTTTCTCCTTCTCCTCCTTATTTATATGCTTATTTTTATTTTGAAATGTGTGTCTTCTCTTGGTTAAAATAAAGACCCGGAGAATTGGTCTAGTTTTAAATTCCATCCCAGGCCCCCTGGGATCAGGCTGGTTAAGAACATCTACAGAGCCAGCCTACTTACGCAGTTTACTGTAGCATGCTGGTGCCAGGGAAGGCACTATAGTGCCAGGATTTGGAAATTAGATGTATAGCCATTCATTAAGCTTAGGTTATTTGGAGGGCAGGACGTGTCAGGAAATTTATAAATGCATCCTGATGCTTTTCCCTTCCTAGTGTCTTACTTTCCAGCTACTGGGAGCAAATTACTTCACCTCTTAGAAGCTCAATTATTCTTCTCTGGAAAATGGACATAAAACTCTTAGGAAGTAGTATTCCTAAGCACTTTACGTTGTTTCTGGTTTATACTAAGAGCTTAACAACTTTATCATTATCAGGGTTCTGTATATGGTATAGGAGAACTGGTGGTTCAGTGGTAGAATTCTTGCCTCCCATGCAGGAGACCCAGGTTTGATTCTTAGCCAGTGCACCTCATGTGCGGACACCACCCCATCTATCAGTGGAGGTTTGTGTGTTGCTCTGATGCTAAACAGGTTTCAGTGGCACTTTCAGACAAAGACAGACTAGAAAGAAAGGCCCGGTGATCTACTTCTGAAAGTCGGCCAGTGAATACCCTATGAATAACAACAGTCTGATCCACAACTGATCATATGGGGATGGCTCAGGACCGGGCAGCATTTTGTTCCATTGTGCATGGGGTTGCCATGAGTCAGGGCCCAACTCAAGGGCATCTAACGACAACAATAATATATGGTATGACGGATTTCTACTGACTATGCATTGGAGCCCAGAGGGCAGAAATCCACAGAATTCTCTATTAAAGAAACACCACTGGAATAATAGTGGATAGTGTTTCATGAGTATACACAACACGAGTCCAGCGTCGGGGCAGGGAGGTCATTCCACGCATAGGGCATTGGGGTTTCCTAAAATAAGTAGCTATCAAAAGGGGACGCGTGAGTCATTTGCAGATTTGTCCTTGAACATTCACCATAGCCTGATTTGGGTTGTTTCAATTTTGCCATTCAGATTTGCATCTTGTCTTTCTGTTTTTAGTTGTTTGGATTTCTCCCAAAGTATTTGTGGCTGAAGTTTCTTTTGGACTCTGAGCTGCCTTTTTTACATAAGCTTTGGATTGGACTCAGTAGAATGTCAAGATGCCAGGCACATTCAGCCTGATAGCAGGTGGGTGTCTGCTGGACACTGGGCCTGATTTTCTGACGGTAGCAAATTTAGGACAGAATTAATGAGCCAGAGAAGGTGGTGTTAGTATGGCAGGATTTTTGCAGACTTTTCAGAAGTAATTTTGTTTTTTTCCTTCTAATAGGATTATGTTTGCATAAGAAAAGTGCATTAAATATGTATACATGCATGTGTGTATGTACACACGTATATCTTTATTATATCACTGTGATAATTTATTCTTAGAAAATAATACATGTGCCTAAAAATCTGGTCCATAAACCCAAATAGAGTTGGGTTGAAGTTAATGGTTTATCTCGGTCTGTTTAATATTCAAAACCAAAAACTAAACCCGTTGCTGTCGAGTCAGTTCCGACTCATGGCAACCCTATAGGACAGAGTAGAACTGCCTCATAGGGTTTCCAATGAGTAGCTGGTGGATTTGAACTGCCGGCCTTTTGGTTAGCAGCCAAGTTCTTAACCACTGCACCACCAAGGCTCTTTTAATGTTCAAAGAGAAGAAAACACTCAAAAGGAAAGTAAATCACTCTAGTTCTTATTTATACTTCTTAGAACACATTTCTCTTATATGAAGGACTAATGTCAGAAAAAGGAGCCCTAACGGTGTAATGGTTAAGTGCTCTGTTGCTAATCAAAAGGTCAGCCGTTCAAACCCACCCAGTGACTCCATGAGAGAAAAGACCGGACTACTATGCTCCTGTAAAGATTACAGCCTAGGAAACTCTGTGGGCTAGAGTTACTCAGTCCTATAGAGTTGTTGTAAGTCAGGATCGACTCAACTGCACACAACAACAACAAAACAATGTCAGAAAACAACCATTTTGCTGCAGGAAGGTCATGTGATGTGGTTGGTGAATAAGGGGACTGGACTTAGAGCCAGATAGCACTGTGTTTGAATCTTGCTTCTGCTGCTTAGAGTCTTTTTGGCATTGAAAAAAATTGCCCTGCCTTTCTGACTTTTTCTTCTAAGTCTATACAAATCAGGGAGTTTAAAAAAGAAAAAAAGCTTTAACTTCCAGCGTCCTTTTAACAATTCTGTGTGGAAATGCATGCAAAACACTTGGTGTACATCATAGGCACTCCATAAATGGTGGCTTTCTAGCTAATCAATAGAGATAAAAGGCCATAGTGGTGGTTCTGGTTTCTTCCAGGTTTATACTTGCTGTTCTTTTTGTTTTTCTGACTCTTTCACTTGCAACAGGCTTTCTCTCATTTCAGCTTTTAATTTCAAATATAAACCCAGCTCTGGAACCCATGCTTTCTAATTGTTGACCACGAACGCTTTGTAAATTTCTGAGACCGCCCACAGTGAGATGATATTAAAACAGCCTGATCTAGATTTGGGCAGAGGATGAATAAAATGGAAATGAGGCTTATGGAAAGTAGCTTCCCATTTGTTTGGAGATGGTCTGGAGGCAATAGCAGCCCTTGAATATTCCAGGATTCTAGAGGAGAGCCAGCAGTGCTCTGAATGATTAGCCCTTGGCTTCACATGGCTCATTATAAGATGCTCCTTATCCAAGAGCAGACCAACCTCTACATTTAGTGGGCAAAGAAAGGAAAACAATAGTTTGACAATACCACTGAGCCCTAGTTCAAACAGTTTACACAACTGTACCATGTCTCCAGTTCTTGGAACAATGTGGCGGTTGTTGCCTTTCTTTAGTTCAAATCCTAAGTCCTTGTGGGTGGTCAGACTCAAAATTGCAATGATGTTAGCACTGAAGATTGATTCCAGGATGAAAACTTCCATCTTTTTCTGGAATAAAAGGTTAAATTCTTCCTCTAAAATGGTAGATTGCATATATTCTAGTAGAGTGTGTTCTATAGCATCACTTATTTTTAAAATTTATAGAAATGGATTCTAAATAATAAAATTAGTTATTTTTATTGGGGAAACACTGTGTCTTTATTTATGGGAATTATGATGATGGTGCCTCAAAGTTCCTTTTCCTCCTTTCACTTGAATGAAAAACAGTCTGATATTTGGGGTTATTTTGCAGTGTTATTTCTTTGTATCCTGTCCACTGACAATTAGGAAGTGTGGCAAATGTGATTCTGTGTCATTTCATTTCAACTTTGGTCGTTATCTGTGAAGGGATGAAGTCTGGGCTGAGGGTGTAGAAGAACAGGCTGCATATAGGAGCATGGATGCAGTTTGGTATTAATTTAGGTTTTTGTACAGTGAGGTGCATGGTTTTCTTTTCATGGGACACACAGTTCATGTAGCACTTCTCTTCTTCAGCAGAGCAAATGGGAACATCATTGGTGCAGTCTGTTAGTGGAAAGAGCACAGGCTTTGGAGTCAGGAAGAACTAATCTTAAATACTTATTTGCCATTGTTTATTCTGAATCTCAGTTTTCCTGTCTCTAAGTCACACATAAGAGACCTTCTGGCATGTTCCTGTGAAGTTTTAATGAGAGGGTATTTATAAGCAACAGTAAGTAAGTACCCTTAACAATGGAAGATACTTACTTAACAGCACTCACTACCCTTTGTGATACGCAGGGTTTAAGGGCTACTTAGGCCCTCCTCTTAGACCTATAGGCTTGTGGCAGGTCAAAATAATAGGAGTTATGATCTCTTCCTATTCAGCCCCCAGGTGAGCAATATTTTGATTCATTGTAATATGGCCTTATAATTGTGTGTGTGCGTTTAAGGAGTATTATGGATTGAATTGTATTTCCCAAAAATATGTGTTGTAAATCCTAAAACCTTATACCTGTGGTTGGAATTCCAATCAATAATAGGACTTCCTTTGTCATGTTAATGAGACCTTGTCACTGTGGAGTATATCTTCAGCCAGTCACCTCTGAGACATAGAAGGAGCAGATTAGGCACAGATGGGAGTGGATAGATACCACCCCACAGGAAGATCGTCAGGGAACCCTAGGAACAAAAGTTGAAGAGACAAGGACCTTGCCGCAGAGCCAAAAGGGAGAAAGCCGTCCCCTAGAACCAGTGACCTGAATTCAGGTATCTAGCCTCCTAACTGTGAGAAAATAAATTTCTGTTCGTTAAAGCCACACGCTTGTGGTATTTCTGTTATAGCAGCACTAAGAAAATAAACCAAGAGGTATTCATGATTTTATTTTAGATTTATGAAGTTCTGTGTGACTGTGTGTCACCAGTGGACTGTTAATTTGTCTAACCATGGTGGCTTCATGTTGCTGTGGTGCCAGAAGCTGCGCCACTGGTATTTCAAATACTGGCAAGGTTACCAAGGTAGACTGGTTTCAGCAGAGCTTCCAGCCTAAGGCCGACTGGGAAGAAGAACCTGGCAAGCTACTTCTAAAAATTGGTCAGTGCAAACCTTATGAATAGCAGTGGAGCATTGTCTGATATAATGCCAGAAAATGAGCCTCTCAGGTTGGAAGGCACTCAAAAGAGGACTGGGGAACAGCTGTCTCCTCAAAGTAGAGTCCACCTTAATGGCACAGATGGAGTAAAGCTTTTGAGACCTTCCTTTGCATGACTCCAAATGAGAAGAAATAGCTGCAAACATCCATTACTAATCAGAATGTAGAATGTGCTAAGTATGAATCTAGGAAAATTGGAAGCTATCAAAAATGAAATGAGACTCATAAAGATCAGTATCCTAGCTGTTGGTGAGCTGAAATGGACTGATATTGGCCATTTTGAATCAGACAATCATACGTTCTACTTTGCTGGGAATGATCAATTGACGAGGTATGGTGTATCATCATCGAAAAGAACACTTTAAGATCTGTTCTGAAGTACAGCACTGTCAGTGCCAGGATAATATCCATTCACTCACAAAGAATACCAGTTAATATGAGTTATTCAAATTTACGTACCAACCACTGATGCTAAAGATGAAGAAATTAAGATTTTTACAACTTTTGCAGTCTGAAATTGCTCACACATTGCAGTCAAGATATACCGATAATTACTGGTGATTGGAAAGCAAAAGTTGTAAACAGAGAAGAAGGGTTGGTAGTTGGAAAATATGGCCTTGGCGATAGAAATGACGCCAGAGATCGCATGATAGAATTTTTCAAGACCAAGTACTTATTCCTTACAAATATCTTTTTTCAACAACATAAACAGCAACTATACATGTGGACCTTGCCAGATGGAATACACAGGAATCAAATGAACTACATCTGTGAAAAGAGACAATGAAGAAACTCAATATCAACAGTTTGAACAAGGCCAGGGGCCGACTATGGAACAGACCATCAATTGCTCATATGCAAGTTCAGTTTGAAGCTGAAGAAAATTAAAACTACGACCTTGAGTATAAAAAAAATCCTACCTAAATTTAGAGACCACCTGAAAAATAGATTTGACTCATTAAACACTAATTACTAAAGACTAGATGAGTTGTGGGGTGACTTCAAAGGACATCGCACATGAAGAAAGCAAGCAGTCGTTGAAAAGACAGGTATGAAAGAAAAGACCAAAATGGATGTCAGAAGAGCCTCTGAAACTTGCTTTTGAATGTAGAGTAGCTAAAGCGAATGAAACAAATAATGAAGTAAAAGACCTGGACAGATGTAGATTTTGATGGATGGCTTGAGAAGACAAATCAAATTATTACACTGAAATGTACAAAATCTGGAGTTAGAAAACCAGCAGGGAAAAACTCTCTCAGCATTTCTCAAGCTGAAAGAACTAAAGAGTAAATTTAAGCCTTGAATTGAAATATTGAATCATTCTATGTGCAAAAAATCGAAGAGGCAGGAAATATAAAAACAAGATAGAAGGAATACACGTAGTCACTGTACCAAAAATAAATGGCCGATGTTCAGCCATTTCAGTGGGTAGTATATGATCAAGAACCTGTGGTATTGAAGGAAGAAGTCCAAGCATCACTGAAGGCATTGGCGGAAAACAGGGTTTCGGGAATTGACGGAATACCAATTGAAATGTTGCAGCAAACAGATGCAGTGCTGGAAGTGCTCACTCCTTAAGGCCAGGAAATTTGGAAGACAGCTACCTGGCCAGCTGACTGGAAGAAATCCATATTTGTGCCCATTCCAAAGAAAGGTGAACCAAGAGAATGCAGAAATTATTGAACAATGTCATTAATATCACATGCAAGTAAAATTTTGCTGAAAATAATTCAAAAACATTTGTAGCAGTATATGGACAGGGAACTGCCAGAAATTCAAGCCTAATTCCTAAGACGAGGTGGAACGAGGGATTTCATTGTTGATGCCAGAAGAAGCTTGACTGAAAGCAGAGAATACCAGAAAGATGCTTACCTGTGTTTTATTGATTCTGCGAGGGCACCCTGCTTTGTGGATCATAACAAATTATGGATAACATTGCAAAGAATGGGAATTCCACAACACTTATTTGTGCTCATGAGGAACCTATTCATAGACCAAGAGACAGTAGTTCCAACAGAACAAGAGGATACTGAGTGGTTTAAAATCAGAAAAGATGTGTTTCAGGGTTGCATCCTTTCACCATACATATTCAGTCTGTATGCTTAGCAGATAATCCAAGAAACTGGACGATATGAAGAAGAATGTGGCATCAGGATTGGAGGAAGATTTGTTAACAACCTACAATATGAAGATGACACAACCTTGCTTGCTGAAAACGCAGAGGACTTGAAACACTTACTGATGAAGGTCAAAGACTGCAGCTTTTAGTATGGATTACACTTCAACATAAAGAAAACAAAAATCCTCACAACTGGGCCAATAAGCAACATCATGATGGGGAAACTTCTCACTTACTTTGGACATGTAATCAGGACACATCAGTCCCTGAAGAGGCACATCAGTGAAAAAGAGGAAGACCCTCGAGTAGATGGATTGACACAGTGACTGCAACAATGGGCTCAAACAGAGAAATGATTTTGAGGATGGAGCAGAACCGGACAGAGTTTCCATCTGTTGTACGTGGGGCAGGTATGAGTCAGAATCAACTCCATGGCACCTAACGACAACAACAGTGAAGGGAATAGAAAGCTTGAGTTGTGGACCTAAGGAAGAAGTAGAAATTATTTGCTAAATAACTCCTAGAGATCTTTTTCAACCCATTCTTTGATTAGTATTTTTATTTGGTGTTTGAGGCACTATAGCAGAGTGGCTAAAAAGTCTAGAATCAGGCCAATCTGGGTTTATATCTAGCTACTCATAGCATATAGGGCCACTATGAGTCAGAATTGACTCATTGCCAGTGGGATTACTTACTAGCACTGATCTTGACTGAGCCAGTTAAGCTTAGTGTGTTCAGTTTTTTTCATCTGTAAAATGGGGGTAAATAGAAATCCAACCTCACACTACTGTAAGGATTAAATGAAATTATATTAAATAAGGTGTCTGGCACATAGCTCAAGAGCCTTGGAGGTACAGTGGTTAAAGCGTTCGGTTGCTAACCAAAAGGTCAGAGCTTCAAACCCATCAGCTGCTCTGTGGGAGAAAGATGTGGCAGTCTGCTTCCGTAAAGATTTGCAGCTTTAGAAACCATATGGGGTTGCTATGAGTTGGCATTGACTTGACAGCAATGTGCTTGTTTTGGTTTTGCTTGGCCCATAGGCTTTCAAAAAGTCGCAGCTATTTTGCTATTTTGAATAATCATTACTATGATATATATAATCGGGATAATAATTAGTCCTGTCTTATAAGGTCATAGTGGGAATTAACATGAGATATTCATGCCCTGCAAACAAAGTGCTCAGTAAAGTCTAGCTATTTTTATTAATTAACTCAAGATGAAAACACCTAATTTTGAGAGCTGCTAATTAATATATGTCACATAGATTTTAATTTTCTACTGTATATTTGTATAACTTTTTGCCCTGGAAGGTCAAAGCTGAGTTGTCCAGCACCTTTCCTTTATCAAGAATAGAAAGGCATCTGAAAGAAAAGGACCTAAGGAAAATTTCCGTAAGATGAATGAAAATGTTCTTGCAAAGGGTTAGGTCTCTAGGAATTTTGGGAGCAGTACACTCCCATTTTGGCAACAACTGCTTGACGCACAAGTGCTCCCAGAGACAGTCGCTTCTGTGAGAAGAGAAGGCTCCAAGCACGTCCCTAGATACCTACAGGATACAGTCAGGGTCAGAGCCCCTGGACCTCTTAAAGAATATTTCCTCAAGGCTTTGTCCAAGGAAGGAAATATAACTTACTTCGGAGCTTTGAGTGGTGGGAAGAAATGAGTGCTGCATGCTGATTGGAATGCCCTGGAGAGAGCTCAAGTGGGAAGCTTCCTGAAAATCATGGAAGAAGGAAGAGAAAATGGGCCTTTTTTTTTTTTTTTTTTTAAGCTAATCAGAATCTGACAGTAGATATATAGACATTTGAAGAATAGGTGATGATTGGCCTAAGTGTTTGTTATTGACTGGCTCCTGTGGTGCCCTGGGTTGTCCTTATCCTTGCAATAGGATTTATGTATTTGTCCATCAGGGAGTATGGGCTCCCGAATCTCCTCCCTGGTAAGCTTAAAGCTCAGAAAAGTCTGGTTACTGGTAGATTCTGGAGACTGGCTATAATGCGTTCTTTCTAGCTCTACACTTAGGTTGCTCAATAACCACTGGTGAACTAGGGCTCATTAGTTACTTGCCTTGCAAAATACAGTTCGTTAATATCTGCACAGAACTAAGAAATGCTTTTTACAAACGGGACGTGGATGCACACAGCCACATATTATTGACTTAGGGCTTATTTCCTTGTTTAAATAATTAGCAGAAGAAATTACGTGGAGAAAAATGCTGAAACTTATCAATAAGGAAAATGTAGGGGCTAATTAAAGCCATGTGAGGCCTTTCTTATGCTGTGTCTTAATTCCACATTTATGCAGAGCAATAGACTTGAGTGCCTATATTGAAGTGACTCATTACTGTGGGGATCTGAGGATTCTCCTTAGACATTCCTTGTTCCTTCCTGCCTTTCAGGACATGACAGTGTGCACTCCAGAGCCACAGAGGACACACACTTTTCTCTGGGCCACTGTGCCCGTGTCTCTGCTCTCAGGGCATTCCTGCCTGAGTAAAGCAGAGAATTACTTACTGTGCAGTAGCTGGCCGCCTCTGCAGATGCCCACCCTCTGGGGATTCTGAGCGGCCCTGAAAGCTGCTTTATGAACCTTGCAACGTTGGTGTTCACGTCTGCAGCTGCAAATCTTCAAGAATACTGGTGGGTTCAGGCAGAGCTGGCCCTACCTTAGACCTTCTCTGTGGGAGCTATGTGAGGCTTTTGTTCTCCTGCTCACTGAGTTCACTGCAAATGGGGCAGCATCCAGAAGGCAGGGAGGCGGGCAAGGATGAAGAGGGAGGCAATGAATAAGAGGCTGAGGAAACCAAGAGGCAGGTGAGGGCCTCCGTGGCTGGTGAAAGAATATTTAACTTAGGGATCAAAGATCTGGTGGGCATTCAAACGCTGCTCCTGACTGGCAGTGTGACCTTCAGACCTGGTTTCCTTATTTGTAAAACAGCAGTCATAATAACCACTTTACAGAGTGGAGGTGAGATTGAGTTAATGCTTGTCAAGGCATCTTTCATCAACACTCGGTAAGTGTAACCTTTTGAGGCCATCCTTCCCCAGGATTGACTGAAGCGAATATCTGTCGTCTGGGTTGAAGGAGCAAGATTGTTTGTCCAAAGGTTTTATTTCTGTTACTAATCTCTTTCAGATTTGGTCCATACAAATTACCATTTTCCCAGGAAGTATTTATATTATCACGATGCTCATTCTGGCTTCTCTATTTGGAGGGGGATTAGTGGTGTTCAGTAGTAATGAGAATAATAAAATTATGTGCATTTTAAAAGTGTGATTGTTTTAAATCTGGTTACATCACAGAAAATTTAGAAATTCCAAAGGAATGTCAAAGAGTAAAAAATTACTATCAATTGTAATCTCAGTATGAAGAATCATTGTGTATGTATGGAGGGGTGTGCATGTAGGGGGTGGGGCTGTTTGATCATGTATTAATATTTCTTAATACAATATTTAAGAATATTATAATATAATATTAATTGTATATAACAATATATTATAAAATAGTATTATATTCTTGATTCTGCAAAATAAAGTTTTTTCAGAATGAGGATGGATGGATTTTATTTTCTTTAGGTATAGTTAAATTAAAAGAAGTTTGTTAAGGAAAGATTTATGAAGTTACAGGGGGCCTTTGGATTTCTTCAGGTCTTGGAACTTGCTCAGTCTAAGTGAAGAGTTGGAAAACCAAAGATGAACAGTTACATTTTCCATTCTTAATATTCTTTAGGAGTAGGGATGCCTGAGCTCGGATGGTGGTCAGCGATGTTGTTGTTGTTAGGTGCCCAGTGGGACACCAGGCAGGTAGTCAGTGTGGCTGGAAAGTGAATCCAGGGAGGGAGATGCAGCTGCAGGGTCAACAGAGGTAGGCAATGGGCATACTTATATGCCATGAGAGGCCGCCTGTCCATTAAGGCTAACCATGGAGTGATTGTAAGCCAAAAAAAATAACAAGATTATATAGAGATTTTAGAAACCTCCTAGTGGGTATGTGAAGGACTTATGGCAACCCCACGTGACAGAGTAGAACCGCCCCATAGGGTTTTCTAGGCTGTAATCTTTTTTTTTTTTTTTTTTAATCTTTAGGGAAGCAGATCACCAAGTCTTTCTCCTGTGGAGCCATTGGGTGGGTTTGAACTGCTAACTTTCCAGTTAGCAGCCAAGTCTTAACTGTTGGGCCACCAGGGCTTCTCAGTCAGTGATTTAAAAAAAAAAAAAACAAAAAAACCCATTGCCATCAGGTCGATTCCAACTCATAGTGACCCTACAGGACGGAGAAGAAGAAGAACTGCCTCACAGCGTTTTCAGGGAGTGGCTGGTGGATTTTAACTGCCAACCTTTCGATTAGCAGCCGAGCCCTTAAGCACTGTACCACCAGGGCTCCCAGTTAATGATAACCCAAAACCAAACCCAGTGCCGTCGATTCGATTCCCACTCATAGCGATCCTATAGGACAGAATAGAACTGCCCCATAGAGTTTCCAAGGGGCGCCTGGTAGATTTGAACTGCTGACCTCTATGCTTGGCAGCTGTAGCACTTAACCAGTACACCACCAGGGTTTCCAGTTAATGATAGTGATAGGAAATACTTTTATATCACTTATTACCTGCTCGGCATTGTTTTACTTGCTTTAAAACACACACATACACACACACAACAATCCCTCACATAACCTTATGGTATGTAATTATTTTATCCTCACTTTGCATATGAGGAAAATGAGGCACAGACTCGTTAAGTAACTTGTCCTCAAGTCACACAGTGAACGGTGGAGCCAGATTTCAGTCCCGGGGACTGACTGGAGCCTGAGTTTGTATCTCGTCACCTTATTGCATTGATGATGCTGGCATAGGGAATAATGAGTAAAATTGGTGTTTCATAATCTTAACAAAAATCCATCTCTTTTTCTGTTCCAGTTCTTTGCAGTTTAACACGTTGCCAGCAAGTCGATTCCGACTCATAGCAACCCTAGAGGACAGAGTGGAACTGCCCTACAGGGTTTCTAAGGCTGTAAATATGAAAGCAGACTGCCACATCTTTCTCCCGTGGAGCATCTGGTGGGTTCACCATCTTTTAGTTAGCAGCTGAGCTCTTAACCTCCTTGCCACCAGGGCTCCTTCTTTACAGTTTAGATATTGAACATATGGTCTTTTGTTTTACATATATATATTTACATAGATATATAGACATCAAAGTAAAAAATAAAAAAAGGAGTCTTTGTTTAACTTCTTTTTTTAAACAGACGTTCTCTCGGGCACTGTAGGTATAGAATCAATTTGGTAATGATCTGGTCGTTTGTACAGTGGGGCCATGATATTTTTCAAATTCAGAAGGAACAAATTCATATTTAAAATCTTCCATATATTTTAAAGTTTGACAGAAGAAACTTGAACTGGTTTTCATGAAGTTTAGGTGGGTTAAGGAAATTCCAAGCTAGCCTGTGAATGTTTAAAATAGTAGAGCCTTTTTTTTTTTTTTTTAATTTTTGGAGTTTATTTTCCTTGTAATTCAGTATTCTTGGATTTGGACTTAGGAAATTCTGCAATATTTCATGTAACCAATACCTTACCTTACACTGGGCCTTTGGTTATAGCTTAAACAAAGTAATCTGTGTTAGTATATTTTACCACCACATGAGGAAGCTCACAGTTTTATTTTGTTTTCAAAATGATACTTGGGGGAAAAAAAAAAACCAAACGACATTTACATTCTCTCAGCGTTTCAAGAAATGGGCACAAGTAGATTGTAGCCTTGAAATTGCTTTGTCATCCAGTTTGTAGCTGGCTGAGGAATGAAAAAAGGCAGAACTGATCTCGGTCACTCTAATTGGTACTGACAGCAGACACCAATGTGCCAATAGTTCCAAAGAATTCCTGTGGAAGGGCTACTTCAGCTGTCTGAGATTTTCCCGATTTGTTTTGTTTGCTCATTTGATGTATAATCTTGTGGTTTCTGGCTCTCTTCACCACACAGAGCAGAAAGATATATTCAATTCTTTGGCTATTTTAACTAGAACTTGCTCTCTAAGTTCCAACTATTTTCACGAATTAAAGAAGTTGACTGTGGAAATTTTTTTTTTTTTTTTTAAGTGAACTCTTTGCTGTTACTCCAACTCTGCCCCAGGTTCAACAGACAAATGCAGACTGTCTCTTAAGATGTGGCCACCGTCGACGATTCAAAAAGAACAAAATCAAAAAAAACTTGAAAGACTTGGAATGGAACTCAACCTTGGAATAAAAGAGTTCATATTTCAAAGCTAATATTTAAATGATAATAATTTTTAACATCCCCTTTGAGCATAAATTTCTCCTGATTAAACACAACCCACAAGATTATATTAATCACCCGTTTGGTGAGATATCTGGACCTCTGGCATGGTGAATGCTGAGCGAATGTTCTGGGGGTTTGTGCTTATTTTAGCCGTCTCTGTTGGTGGTGATAGGATTAGATGAAAACATTCTAGAACTGAACCAAGTTCGACTACTCTAGTACTGGATTTTATTTGTTAATATTCTTATCAGCTTGAAATGAGTGCTCATTCTTGTGGCCACGTCTATTTTCCTTTTTTTCTCTCCGTGTGTTGCTAAGTGAAAGACATTCGTATAGTTATTATTAAAAATACGTCCAATTCAAAAAGCATTCAGTATCTGGATGAAGTGTTCTGCTTGAATTAGCTCTTGCGGTTCTCACAGCCCTCCTTCAAGGTAGATACTGCTCGTTGCATTACTGTTAATATTATACAGCTAAGGAGACTTGGACGGCAGTGGGTTTAAGGAGACTTGGGCTTCCAGAAGTTCACTAACTATCTGAGGTTATCTCATTAGTTCAGGGTTCCTCAGCCTCCACTGCACTGGCTTTTTGGACTGGATAGTTCTTTGCTGTGGACTGCTGTGTTGCATCAGCAGGGTCTGTATCCTCTCTCCACTAGATGCCAGTAGCACCCCCAGTCATGACCAAAAATGAGTCCAAACATTGCCAAATGTCTCCAGGGGGCAGAATCGCCCCCAGTTGGGAAGTAAGCACTAGGAACCCTGGCAGAACTCAGGCTTACATTAATGTAGGATAATTTTCTTCCTCTTAATTCCTGTACTGTATCACTTCTCCCTGTTCATACTCTACACAGCTACAAACATCAACCCTTCTTGTCCCTTTTCCATCTTCTGAAAGTAGAGCTTTAGCCCTTAGTAAGTAAGTGAATCATTAATGCCTGGTTGCTCATCTTGATGCTAGGCTAAGTGCATGAAGAAACATTTTCCTATTCTATTTGGGGGTGACCAGTTGCCATCAAGTCATTTCTGACTCATAGCACCCCCAGTGTGTCCGAGTACAGCTGTGCTCCATAGGGTTTTTAGTGCCTGATTTTTCCCCAGGCCTTTCTTCTGAGGCACCACGGGGTAGATTCCAAACACCATTCTTTTGGTTAGCAGCTGAGTGTGTGAGCCATTTGAACCATGCAGGGACTCCCTATTTTGTTGGTAGTGTCGGTTAAAATGGTGCAGGGGCCTGTATATTGTGAAGGAAGTATCAAAAGCATAGTACCATACGTGAAGACCCACACAGTCAACATTTTTTATTAATTACTCACCTCTCTTCTGTTCCTGACTGTGTGGTGGGTATGTGTAATATTGACATGTTTTCTGAGTCAGACTTATAACGACTCTTTCCTCTGAATTGCTGAGGGGCCTTGAACATGTCCTTGAATTATTTGTGTTTCTTCTTTTCCTTTTTTCAGAAACTGAGAACCCTGCTTTTACCATACTGCCTCTTTACCTTTGACTCCAGAGGGTGGTTGTAGTGGTTACTGCAAAACACTTAGAAATGAATTCTAGAACATCCACTCTCTTAAAAAGTGAAGATAATTTTTGAAAAGAGCCTCATTCTTTGGAATTAAGTTTCAAGGTGAAACAGTCCACCTGTGAGACATCAGAGTAGACCCATGTTTAAAACACTGGAAGAAGAAAGCCAGGAGGTAGCAACACATGCCTTTCCCAAACTACTGCAGACTGGTTTCTGTTTTCTCAGGAATGGACACCTTCTCATGCCTTCTGGTCCCCGGGACTTTGGATGAATACAGGCGCATTTTAGAAAAACTATATGAAAGACATCTATAATGTCTTGATGTTGGTATCATCCATTTATTTCATAGCAGCTGAGGACACATCTTGGCCCTTTCCAGTGCAGGTGTGTTTGAAGTGCATTGCCCCATGGGAACTCGGGAGATACACAGGCAGGCGTTACACCACAGGCCTGTCCCTTGCTTGGGGAAGTTAAGCAGCTTAGGTGAATACTCAGGTGATTGGGTGTCCCATCATCTCAGCCCTGTACAATGGTCATCAAGTTGTTTTTGGCAGTTAGTACATTAAATGGTTAGCTGAAATACAACAAATCTTCATCTGCCTACACTAGTCGGCAATCAGTGTTTCTGTTAATTGCTCTTGATTTACTGAGTGATGGGAGAACATGGCTACCTAATTTATAAATGAAGTAGAGTTTTTTCTGGTGAGTATATAGTGATTTTATTGCTTAATAAATGTTTTGTGAGTTAAGCCCTGACTCATGGATATGGGGAATGAAGGAACTTTATATTTATTTGGAATGCTATATAATTTTAATATACATTCATATTATTGTTTTAAGCACCTGTAACAGTCTGCTAACCAAAAGGTCGGCAGTTCGAATCCCCCAGGTGCTCCTTGGAAACTCTATGGGCAGTTCTACTCTGTCCTACAGGATCGCTATGAGTCGGAATCGACTCGATGGCAGTGGGTAACAGTCAAGGAATGAATGACTCATTCCACTAAATTGAAATAACAAAGCAAATTACAAATTGATTTAAAAAGTGTCAAACATTTCCTTATGGAGTAGATGATTTCACCCTGCCAGAACTGGGTCATTGAAAGAGATGTGACAAAAGGAAAACAAACATCTTTTATAAGATTGGCTTATAAAACAAGCCAGAGAATAAAGATAACGCTCTACTTTCTTAATGCTAATCTAAAAAATTTGTGATTATAGAAAAGAGAAAAGGAAGGGGATGATTCTAGAAAAAGAAGGAGGCAGTTTTTCCTTTTCCCTGATCTTTACATCCCGATAGCCATATTTCTGATTTCTCTCCCAATGTGGTAGAAGTTGGGTTGGAAAAATGAGCGGCAAGCAGTAAAGGAGACTTGTCTTCTCTTCCTTCTTTGTCAGGTAAGAAGAACTGATACACCACTTTCTCTTTGATGATACAAATGTATCAACTTTAAGAATAAGTAGGGTTGTGCTAGCTGTTAACAGCTCAACTCCTAACCCAAAGGTTGGCAGTTTGAATCTACCCAGTGGTGCCACAGAAGAAAGGCCTGGCTATCTACCTGGTAATCTACTTCCGAAAGGTCACAATGAAAACCCTCTGAAGCTCAGTTCTACTCTGAAATGCATGGGGTCACCAGGGAGTCGGAATTGACTTGACGGCAACTGTTTACCTTTTTTGTTGTTGCTGTGCATGGAAGACATACTGATGTTGGCTCCATCAGAAACTAGAACTACATTAATTCTGGCCCTGTTCCGTGTAGAATGCCATTCGGAGTGCTGTCGGGGACTCACAGGTGGAAAAAACAAGCCTCACCATCAAGTCCATGAGCACAGGGCTTTTCTGTAGTTTTTGGCTGTCTTAGTTATCTAGTGCTGCCATGACAGAAATACCACAAGTGGATGGCTTTAACAAAGAGAAATTTATTCTTTCACAGTCTAAGAGGCTAAAAGTGCAATCTCAGGATGGCAACTCCAGGGGAAGACTTTCTCTGTCAGCTCTGGGGGAAGGTCTGTGTCATCAGCCTTCCCCAGGTCTAGGAGCTTCTCAGCATAGGGACCTTGGGTCCAAAGAATGCCCTTCCCTCCTGCTGCTTCATTCTTGGTGGTAGGAAGTCTCCCTGTCTCTCTGATTCTTTCTGTCTTTTATGTATCAAAAGAGATTGACTCAAGATACAACCAAATCTTATAGATTGAATCCTGCCTCATTAGCACAATTGTCTTTAATCCTGCCTCATTAACGTCATGGAGGTAGGATTTACAACACATAGGAAAATCACATCAGATGACAAAATGGTGGATAGTCACACAGTACTGGAAATCATGGCCTAGCCAAGTTGACACACATTTTGGGAGGACACAATTCAATCTATAATAATGATTAATATTTTCAAATCATTGAATGATAAATGCAGAAAGTACATCTTCATCTACTGTACACTAGATTTCAGTTCACATCTTAGTATGAGTAACATTTTTCCTCGTATGTGGACTGTGTTATTAGTTTTCTAGTGCTGTAACACAAATACAAGAATTTGTTTTCTCACAGGTCTGGGGTTGGGAGTTCAAATCAGGGTCTTGGCCACGCCAGCTCCTTCCTTACTCAAGAATGTGTTGCTGTCGAATTGATTCTGACTCATAAAAACCCTATACGACAGAGTAGAACTGCCCCATAGGGTTTCCAAGGAGCCACTGCTGGATTCAAACTGCCAACCTTTTGGTTAGCAGCTGTAGCTCTTAACCACTGTACCTCCAGGGTTTCTTCCTTGTTGTTAGCCCTGGGCATGCCTTGGTTCCTTGTCATTGCTTGGCTTGTAGGTGATCCTCATGTGGTATCTGTCTTCCTGTCTGTGTCACTGTCCATTCCACTTTTCTTACAACCCAGGTGTGATTAGATCTAGAACCTACCCAACTCTAGTATGGCCTAATTAACATAACAAAGATAGCCCTATTTCCAAACAGGATTACATGCTCAGGTAGAGGGGCCAGGGTTTCAATACCTATTTTGGAGGGACACAATTCAATCATAACAGGTATACTATGTTTCTTTAAGAACATTTAGGTTTAACTTCAAAGAAAAGAGGAAAACATTATTTGACTAGATGTCTATATAATATGTAGTTACTATCTCCAGATTAATTTTCCATATCTTTGAGCTTGACTTTCAAACGGTTAATCAATGAGAGTTTTAGTATTTTCCTAAAATGTATAGATTTTTCTCTGATGTCTATGTGCTCTGTTCTTTGTTGCTTTGAAATACCATGCAGCTAATCACTGCCTCTTCTTCAACGCTCAAACTTCTGTCATACCTCGTTAACTAACTTCATGGCCAGCAAGTTAACTTAAGGTTTGTCATACCTTTTTTATATGGTTCCTCTTTAGGTAAGATTGAAACCCTGTTGATTAGATAAGATTGAAAAATGTGTTGAGCTAAAATCAGTAAGTACCAGTAGGATTTTAAGTATGTCATGTACTTTCTGAGCATAAAAACCAAGGGATATTATTGGGTATTTATGACTTAGCTGGGAGCCAAGCAATAATGTTTTATAGATTTTATGCTTTTTAGATTGGAGCCCCGGTGGCACAGCGGTTAAGAGCTCAGCTACTAACAGAAAGGTCAGCAGTTCAAATCCACCAGCTGCTCCTTGGAGACCCTATAGGGCAGTTCTACTCTGTGCTGTAGGGTCACTATGAGTTGGAATCAACCTGAAGGCATTGGGTTTGGTTTTTGGTTTTATACTCTTTAGATTATTGCCAACCTAGACTCTTCCTTCAGCTTGTTAGTATGGTTTATGTGGCTCTTCCCTTGAAATGAAATAATTTTACCATGAGCTCTGTGTATTAAAGGTACTTAGCACCCCATTTTTCAAAATTATACATCTGAAATTCTTACTCATATACAGCTGGTCATGTCATTTGCCTCCTTATTTAGACTACCTGTCTCCAAATTTGTTTTAAAACAGTATTTATGAACCAAAAAACCAAACTTGTTGCCATCAAGTAGATTTTGACTCATAGCAACATCACGTGTTTCAGATTAGAATTACGTGTGCTTAGAGTTTTCAGTGTCTGGAATGTTAAGAAAGTAGATCGTCAGGCCTTGCTTCTGTGACACCACTTGGATTCGAACCAACAACCTTTTGGTTAGTAGCCCAGTGCAACCTGTATGTATCACTCAGTATTTATCAAACACGTAGTATTTAAATAGTATTATTTATATAATATTAAGGAAACTATTAATGAAACTTTAACCAAAGGTTGGTAAATGAGTACAGTTAGCTTTTACCTAAGCTAAAGTTCATATTTTCAACAGTAATGAGGTCTTAAAATTTACTCACATTGTGGTCTTCTGAACGTTATAATGAACTGACTGTAGTCTTAAACTCCTCATTCCAGTTTTCTGTGGAAAAGTCAAGCTGAAGTTGGTAGATGCAGGTGGCATACCAGCCATGTGAAAACTAGAGCAGGATCTGTCTTGATATGACCAAGATGTGCCTTGAGTGGTTGATAACCTGATGCAGTGTGCTGGGTGAGAGGAGTCTGCTGCCACCATGCTGGGTTTGGGGTCACATGACTGGGTGGCTGCCCCAGACACCAGCCCCACTGCTGGCCTACTGTTCCGTAGGGGTCACATACTTTCTTCAGGTCCCCAAGGTCTTTTCTGCAGATAAGAATGCATTTTAAAATAGAAATGCATCTTGGAGGGGGCTTCCTGATGCTAATGCAGCCTTATAGCAGGGCTTTGTTGGTTGCTAACTTAGAACAGGAATGGCCCGGGGAGGTGTCTGTGGAAAGGAGAGGAGAGATGAAACAAACCATCCAACTAGAGGTTGGGACATCAAAGGAATAGCAAGAGAGAGGAAGTTCCATACACATTGGACTTGGCAGAGGCTTGACCCAAAGGAAAGTTACAGATCTGTTAAAGAAAGTGACACTTTCATGAGAGATGGGAAATGCAGATTGTGACATGGTCACTAAGGAGGTGAGTGATATGACAGAACAGCCTTAGATTTGGGGAGTCTCCTGATCTTGGGTTCCAGTGCCGATGTGTATAATTTGCAAATTGGAGCAAATTATTTATTGTTCTTTATGCTTAAAAAAAATCTTTTAAATGGGTTAGTAATAACGACCTATAAGGCTTTTATGAAGATTCCAAAAAACAAAACAAAGCCTGTTGCTGTTGAGTCAATTCCGACTCAGCTGAGCTTATGAGGATTAGTGATGAGATTAAAAAACAAAAAAAATCCTGATGAGATGATTGGCACTGAGAAGGTGCTCAGTAGTTGGTATGCACTCATCTGTGAATATACCTGCATACATGGTTATTTATGTATGTGCATATACACATAACCATTGCCGTCAAGTCAATTCCAACTCATAGCGACCCTACAGGGCAGAGTAGAACTGCCCTATAGGGTTTCCAAGGAGCAGCTAGTGAATTTGAACTGCTGATCTTTTGGTTAGGAGCTGTAGCTTGTTGTAGGCCTTAACTGTAGGTCCTATGACAGCTCCTAACCAAAAGGTCAGCATTTCAAATCCATCAGCCACTCCTTGGAAACCCTATGAGGCAGTTCTACTCTCTCCTGTAGGGCCCCTATGAGTTGGAATCGACTCGACGGCAACAGTTACATACACATAGATATGAGGTGACATGGGTGCCTTTCCAAGATAGGAAAGAAAGCACCTTTGAAGTCTATATGAAAAGAGCTTAGGATTTATTGCCCTGCTTTTATTCAAGGTAGAAGTTCCTACTACCTGCTATCAGAGGGCATCGACAAGATTAATAGTAAAAGTTTTCTTTGAATTCCTAATACAGAAGGGCCTGGAAGTAAAACCCATACCTGTTTCTAGAAGGGGATGAGTTCTAAATATCTCGCATCAGGCGCAGTGAGAAAACTAGGCTGTTTGTGGTTCACTATATTTTCTTGTCTTCATGTGTATAGTTTCCTGGTTCCACGAAGGTTTTGAATGACTCAGTTGACTGGCAAGAGGTGACGGAGTTCCTTCATATGCTGCCTGGCGTCAAGCTCTGCAGGTCCCCAGGGATGGATTACTAGGAAGTCTTTTCAATGTCTGTGCTTGAGACCGGGCTCCCTTTCGCTTGTATTTGGACAGGTTGTGGCTCCATTTCTCAGGAAACTGCAGTTAATTTTTTGACTGTCCAGGAAGCGCTTTTTCAAATACTAGTGTCCAACAAACAAACAGTCTCGCCCTGCACAGGGCAAGGAGGCTGCCTCTCACCCAGGGGCCAGGAAACAGGCTCCTCTGCACCTTTACAGCTGTTTGTTTTCACACGTTATCTTCTATTCCAGACCAGGAGATTGACATACAGCCTAGCCTCATGGGCTTAGATGGGGTCAGTGAAATAACCACCCGCCCTCGTCTTCACAAGTAACTTAAAATGAATCAAGCATTTCTGTAAGAATGCAAACAGTTGGACACACAGCTTTTCATGTACTATACTTTTTTTGAGAAGCTCTGGCACATTTGTTTACTATTTGTCATGCTTACGCCTTTTAGAACTGTGGCCCAAACCAGAGATGAAGACACTAAAACGAGACAAGGTTTTTTACAATAGCTTTTTTTTTTTTTTAATGTAGAAAAAAGGATTTCAATGTGAGAACTTATTTTCTGGATTTGTCCAGTGTGCAAGTAGATAAAAGAATTTTCCAGATTCAGAAATTGTGAAGAGAACCCATCATCCTTTTAAAGATTTTTTGTTTTTTTAAAGCCTTTCCCTGTTTAAGCTCTGTCTGCCTATTTCCAGGGTACCTGGGAGAATTCGGATGCTTCGTAGGTGAGCCGTTACTATGTGGCTGCATCAGAACATGCTGGCGGTGCCTTGTTATATGATGTGTTGACTCCCAATTGATTTTAAGCGCGCTTGAAATGGTAATGAGAATGCTGAGCTGGGAGATAGCATATGGCTTTAACAATTTGATTCTCAGAAAGCAAGAGAACATTTAAAAATGATAGAACCTTCCTGATAGCCAACGTCAAGGTAAGATCAGGGTGTTTGAGTGACAAGTGCCATTCTGCCCCTCCTTATTTCTAGCTATGCCTTTATTATGTTTTATTGTGTTTATATGAATGGAAAAAAGTGAGGAAAACCAGACTCAGCTATCCAGGTTTAGATCAAATTAAAGCTGACATAAGGCGTTACTCAAAAGGCATGACTACTTTGATGTTTTTGAACTCAAATCAACTTTTCAAGCAAAATTTAATATGAAAAAGTCAATTAAAATATAATAAGGAAAAATGTAGTTCAAGGAGCTGGAAAATGAGAGGGAACGTGTTAGGGCATGAGAAAAAGATAAAGAGAAATATTAGCTATTTAGGCATGAATTATATATATAATACTGTGTATTCCCCTGTCGAGGGAGAGAAATATCTGAATAAATAAGACAAACTATTTGAAGATATTTAATTCCCTTGTGAGGAAAGACTTCATCAAAGTGCCATCCCAAGACTCTTTTCTTTATTTGTTCCAAGTTTCCATGTTACCATTCCCAGCTAAACTGTGAAGGTCTGTATTAAATACACTATTGCCTTAAAAGGCTTGAAAATGGAATAAAATGCTGTCAACTTTAAGATGTTTGTGATGTCTAAACAACTTGTGAGAAGCCCATTCTTTTATTAAGGACAACACTTTATTATTCCATCATTTCTGCTTCTGTAGAATTCTAAAGGGTTGGGAGAATTATGCAATAAGATTCCAGTTGCCGTTGAATCGATTTGAATTCATGGTAGCCTGGTGTGTCAGAATAGAACTGCAGATCACAGGATTTTCAATGGCTATGATATTTTAGAAGTAGGGCTTTCTTCCAGTGTCCTTCCTGGTGGATTTTAATTGCCAACTTTTCCGTTAGTAGCCAAGCGCTTAACAGTTCACACAACCCGGGGACTCTTGCAATAAAATTAGTGCCTTAAATTTATATCTTGATGGAATGTTACAGCTGAGTGGGACTGCAGAGATGACTTAATCTGTTGCAATTCTTTACCAAATGTGGAAAGTGGACTTAATTTATAGTTATAAATGTAATTGTCTACAGTTGGGAAGAAACCCTTGATCTCCTCCATTCCAGTTTCTGTTTAATGGTTTGTGTACACTCATCACCATTTCCCTTCAGTTGTTTCATTCAAAACTGTTAATGTAGTCACTTCATACAGACACAGGCTAGATCTAATAAGAGACTCTAAAACTTGCTCTTGAATGTAGAGTAACAAAAGCAAATGGAAGTAATGATGAAGTAAAAAAGCTGAACGGAAGATTTCAGAGCATGACTTGAGAAGACAAAACAAAGTTCTATACTGAAAGACCTGGAGTTAAAAAAACAAATGGGAAGAATTCACTCAGCTCTTACCAAGCTGAAAGAACCGAAGAAGAAATTCAAGCCTTGAATTGAAATATTGAAGCATCCTATGGGCAAAAATTGAATGACACAAGAAGTTTCAAAAGAAGATGGAAAATGTACACAGAGTTGCTGTACCAAAAAGAATTGGTTGACATTCAGTCATTTCAGGGTGACTAAAATGTAGCATGTGATCAAGAACTGATAGTACTGAAGGAAGAAATCCAAGTGGCACTGAAGGCATTGGCAGAAAACAAGACTGTAGAAGTTGATGGAATACAAATTGAGATGTTTCAACAAATGGATGCAATGCTAGAAGCACTCACTTGTCTATGCCTAGAAATTTGGAAGACTGCTACCTGGCCAGTCGACTGGAAGAGATCCATATTTATGCCCATTCCAAAGAAAGGTGATCCAACAGAATGTGGAAATTACCAAACAGTATCATTATTATCACATGTAAGTAAAATTTTGCTGAAGATAATTCAAAAACAGTTGCAGCAGCACATCGATAGGGAACTGCCAGAAATTAAGCTGGATTCAGAAGAGGACGTGGAACCAGGGATATCGTTGCTGACGTCAGATGGATCTTGGATGAAAGCAGAGAATACCAGAAAGATGTTTACCTGTGTTTTATCGACTTTGCAGAGGCATTCAGCTATGTGGATCATAACAAATTATGGATAACATTGCAAAGAATGGGAATTCCAGAACACTTAATTGTGCTTGTGTGGGACCTGTACTTAGACAAGAGGCAGTCATTCAAACAGAACAAGGGGATACTGAGTGGTTTAAAATCAGGAAAGGCGTGCATCAGAGTTGTATTCTTTCAGCATATTTATTCAGTCTGTATGCTGAGCAAATAATCTGAAAAGCTGGACTAAATGAAGAAGAATGTGGTGTCAGGATTGAAGGAAGACTCATTAGCAACCTGCGATATGCACGATGACTCAACCTTGCTTACTGAAAGAAAAGAGGACTTGATGCCCTTACTTAATGTTGAAGACCAAACGTTATAGCCTTCAGTATGAATTACACCCCTACATAAAACAAAATCCTTGTAACTGGACCAATAAGCAACATCACGATAAACAGAGAAAAAAGATGAATTTGTCAAGGATTTCATTTTACTTGGATCCACAATCAATGCCAGTGGAAGCAGCCATCAGGAAATCAAAAGAAGTATTGCATTGGGAAAATCTGATACAAAAGACCTCTTAAAGCGTAAAAAGCAAAGATGTCTCTTTGAGATCTAAGGTGTACCTGACCCAAGCCATAGTATTTTTAATCACCTCATATGCATACAAAAGCTGGACAATGAATAAGGAAGAATGAAGAAAATTTGATGCATTAGAGTTATGGCGCTGAAGAAGAATTTTGAATATACCATGGACTAACAAAAGAATGAACAGATCTGTCTTGGAAGAAGTACAGCCAGAATGTTCTTTAGAAGCAAGGGTGGTGAGACTTTGTCACATTTACTTTGGATATGTTATTAGGAGGGACCATTGTCTGGAGAAGAACATCATGCTTGGTAAAGTAAAGGGTCAGCAAAAAAGAGAAAGCCCCTCAATAAGATGAATCGACACAGTGGCTGCAGCAATGGGCTCCCACGTAGCAACAATTGTGATGATGGCGCAGGATCGAGCCGCATTTCATTCTGTTCTGCAAGGGGTCCTTGTAAGTCGAAACTGATTCAGTGGCACCTAGCAAGCACAACAGGTCTATTGAAGAAAATAATTACTATTTATTGAGTTCTTACTCCTTCCTGGCTATTTTACTAAGTAAAGGTTTTGCTTATGTTGCCTCATTAAATCTTTACAACAACTTCCTAAGAAAATTTCACATTAGAGAAGTTAAAGGACTTGCTGAATATTTACCCACTGCACTGATAGACAAAGTGTTTGGACACAGGTCCCCATGAGTGCATTTTAGTTACCCTGAAATTTAGGTAGGTGTCTCAACTCAAGAATGGAATTAAATTGGAGTTGGAAAATTCCTCGATTTTCAAATGCTTTTAGATGGCAGTGTACAAGTTACACTTAACTAGAAACCAGGGGCTGGAAACAGATTCTCTGTCATCCTCATTATCACCTTGAGTTCACTTGGCTCATCACAGGGCTTGACTCCTGGTAGTGACACTTGTATGCCCTGAGAAGTTCTTCAGATCACAGAGGTATTTCTCAGTGGGGCCCAATAGGTGTCACTCCATCTCTGAGACTGATGGGATTTTTCAATTGAAAGAAACTTCAGACGTTGTAAAACCATTTTATTCCTGTTACAACTTTAACATTGAAAGCAAGAAAAGTGAAGTGACTTTGCCTAGGCCATACATCTAGTTAGTGACAGAGCTAAGACAAAGATCCGGATCTCTGGTATCCAAGTCTTTACCTCTTTGTACTATTCAGACAGCCTCCCTATAAAAAGCACATTAGAGTGATAGGTTCAGTTGTATTCAATATATTTTATGCAGCTAGGCTTTACAATAGAATATGGGAGTTATTTTCTTATTAAGATAGCAAATATAAACAGCTTTTGCCTGTATGAAAAGTTTTGACTCAGTGGGGTAAACATATTTTCCAGTGTTAGAGGTGACCAAATTCTGGCTGCTACTTCCCTTTTTTTTTTTTTTTTTTTACTTCCCTAGAACATTCTCTAGAAGAGTCTTAATAACTACCATCTAGTAAGTGTTTGGGGCCCCGGTGGTGTAGTGTTAAAAGCTTAGCTGCTAACCAAAAGGTCAGCAGTTCGAATCCATCAGCTGCTCCTTAGAAACTCTACAGGGCAGTTCTGGTCTGTCTATAGGGTCGCTATGAGTTGGAATCAATTCAAAGGGAATGGGTTTGTTTGTTTTGTGATTTAGTAAGTGGAGTCCTGGTAGTGCAGTGGTTTAAGAGCTCAACTGCTAATCCAAAAGTTGGCAGTTTGAATTCACCAGCCACTCCTTGGAAACCCAGTGGTGGAGTTCTGCTGTAACCTGTAGGGTCAACATGAGTTGAAATCGACTCGAAGGCAACAGGTTTGGGTTTTTTTTTTTTTTTTTTTTGGTTGTGTTTATGATAGATACAGCATGTTGCTATTTCTGATTCTTAAAGTAACCTTATAAGGTAGATATCATTATCAACCGTTACCTGGGAGACGACTGTGACTCAGTGAAGTTAAATGATGTCCACAATGTCACAAGTTTTCGTTAGAATATTCAGGAACTGAACACGTTTCTGTAACTGGAAAGTGTACACTTTTCCCTCTGTACCACATTGGCTTGACTGGAAAGTGGAAGAAATATTAACTCGGTCTAAAAGTCATCACTACCTCCTCGTTCCTCCTGACTTACCACCCAAATGAGTCATTATTGAGGTCAATTCTTCTTTCACAACATCTCTCATGTGCCTCTCCAACTATTCGCTGCTACCCCCATAAATGACTAAACTGCGCTTGCCTCTCACTGGTCTTCCTGTGTCTCCAAGTGGAGTGGTTAAGTGCTCAGCTACTAACCGAAAGGTTGGCAGTTCAAACCCACCAGCCACTCCATGGGGGAAAGGTGTGGCAGTCTGCTTCCATAAAGATTTATAGCCTTGGAAATCATATGGGGCAGTTCTGCTCTGTCACTATGAGCAGAAATCAACTCAATGGCAATGGATTTTTGTAGTAAGTGTTTGTCATAGCTACAACATGTTACTATTCCTAATTCTGAAAGTAAGCTTGTAAGGTAGGTATCATTATCAGCCTTTACCTGGGAAAAAACTGTGACACAGTAAGTTAAATAACTTTCACAATGTCACAGGTTATTCGTTAGAATATTCAAGAACTAAGCACTGGTTTCTGTAACTGGAGAGTTTACACGTTTCCCTCTATACCACACTGGCCTGACCAGAAACTGAAATAAATATCAACTTGGTTTACTTGGTCTAACACAACTAAAGGAATTTCCTCTTAAGTTGCACTTCAGCCATCCAGTTCAATCCATCTTCCTTCCTCCCTCCTTT
Organism: Loxodonta africana; assembly: GCF_030014295.1. Classification (NCBI taxonomy): domain Eukaryota; kingdom Metazoa; phylum Chordata; class Mammalia; order Proboscidea; family Elephantidae; genus Loxodonta; species Loxodonta africana. The sequence goes on from NC_087351.1 coordinate 98,544,244, forward strand.
CCTCCCTTCTTCCTGCCTTCCTTCCTTCCTTTTCTGTCTCTCCTTCTCTCCCTTACTCCTGCCCTCCTTCACTCCTTCTGTCCCTCACTCCCTCTGTTCTTCCTCTTCCCAGTCAGGTAAAAAATGCTTCTATGTATTTTACAGATGAGGAAACCAGATCACAGGAAGATTAAGTCAGTTCCCCAGGACCAGGGAGCTAGTAAGTGGTACACCTGTGATTTAAATCCATGGTCTAAATAAAAAGGTTGCATCCAGCTTTGGAAAAAAAATTAACATTATCTTAAAAAAAAAAAAAAACTTTTTTTTTTTTTTTACAGGCAATTGAAATAAAAGTTTTGAGTAGAGAAGTACGATGATGAGGATGATATTTTCACCAAAATATTCATTTGAAAGTAGTTGAGGGTTTGGAAAAGAGGGACTGGAGACAAGGAGACCAGTGAGAGGCAAGTGCAGCCTAGTCATTTATGGGGATAGCAGTGAATAGTAAAAGAAGGAGAGGCACGTGAAAAATGTGGTAAAAGCAGAATTGACCTCACTGGTGACTCATTTGGGTCCATAAGCTAGGGGGAAGTAGGAGGTAGTGATGACCTTTTTACTGTGGGTGACTGAGAGGATGGCGATGCCATTTAACCTAAAAGGAGAAGTCAGTAGAAGAGCCTGAGATACTATATGGTTGTTGATATTTACTAGGTTTGGAAACATAGGACTGAATTTCTGATCAGATGTTGGAAGTGGGTTAAAGATTTGGGATCTAGTCATGTAAGATTAAATTTGTAGCATTTCACCATGTATCAAAAAGAAGATGCCGGGGAACAGAATTATGAGGATTGTCCACATTTAGGGGTTGGAGAGAAGGTGGACACGGTCAGAAAGGTAGAAAGAAAACTGACAGGATATCAGAGAAACTGATGGAAGGGAGAATTTAGGGAAAGAAACAGTGGTGAGGAATAGCAATCCTTGCAAAGGAGTCCAGGTGAAGGAAGATTGAAAGAGATCATTGGATTTTGTATTATGAAGTCATATTGTGGACTTAATAAAGAGGAGTTCCAAAAGTAATTCAAGATCATGTATGCTGCATTATAAGGGGCCAGGGACTAAGTTAGAGGATAAGAAATAGAGACAATAAAATGTATATGAATGCAGAAAGAAAGATGGTGGGAGCTTGAGTGATTTCTAGTACTTGGAGAGGTTTTGGAATAGTGAAGACCCAATCGTCTTTTTCATCAGAGAAGACCTAGTTTGAGGGTAAGTCTTTGACTTTATGTTGAGCACAGTGTCTTATCCATGCTAGGTGTTGAGTAGATGTTTGTGGAATGACTAATTTATCAAGCTTGAAAGATGTATATTACCCTCATACTATAAAAAGCAAAGCATGCTATTAAAAAAAAAAAAAAAATGGAGGCCACACCCTCTTGGAGGCAGGAGGGTGGGGGAAGGTTGGATACAGAGCATAGGTAACATTCAGAAAGAAGAAGGTTCTGCTGGATGGTCAGGCAGGAGTAAGGCATGGGAAAGCAGTGAGGATTCAGGGACACCGGGGAGTGTAGGATGAGACTGAAGGGGAACACAATGAGTCAGAGCCAACTGACAGATAGTGGGTCTGGGAAGGCAGAGACTGGCAGCCCAAACCTATCTGCCCTAGGCTATCTCACCATGGACTTAGAGTCCATTGTTGAGCCATTTTGCCAGCATTGTTTACAAGCAGGCCTGAACTTTAAATGACACAGCATGATCCCAACAAGAGGTTCTGGAGCACAGCCAGGCTGTGAGCACTGTTATGCCCAACATTCCCAATTCCCCGTGGAGACAACAGGCTTCTGGATAATGGAGGACAGCAGGCTGCCCTAACAGCTGTTAAATGAGAGCTGAAGCGGATTAATAGTCTGGGGAGAAAAGCCCTAAAGACAGTCCCAACTCAAAGGAAAGAGAACAGCTCTGCAGTCAGAACAACTGGTTTTAAACCCCAGCTGATACCTACACAAGCTTGAGCAAATCTCTGGAACTTCCTGAGCCTCAGTTTTATCTTTTATAAAATGGAACCAATGATAATAACTGGACTCATAAAGATGTCCTGAGGATCTTACGAGATGTGTGTGAAAGGACTTTGTAAAGTGTAAGTACTGTCCAAATATTAGCTCCCTTAGTAATTCTTATTGTTACTGGTAATATAGTAGAGATGTTGGTGGTTAAGAAAAAGTACTGGCAGAAGGCTTGCCCTGTGTCTGGCATGCAGTAGTTAGAAATGAGAGATTTTTTTCCTTAAGGTCATTGTGGTTGCTCCTGGAGATAAGATAGAAGAGCTCAGAGCTTACTACAAACAGTTCTTCTTGGTTTCTGTGGAAGAAAAGCACTTTTAATGATAGATATTTTGCTTTTTAAACCACATCTAAATATGTGAATAAAATTTATGTCATTAAATACTAATTTAAAGTAAAGAGTTGCAGGTTTAGCTATTCAGTGGGCATAAATACATTTGCTTGTGTGTAAACATATATAAACAAGTGTGTGTATACATATGTCTTAGGCTGAGTTCTCTAGAGAAACAAAATTAGTGAAATGTATATATATATATATATATACACAGACACCCCAAAACCCAGTGCTGTCGAGTCGATTCCGACTCATATATATACACACATATGTATATATAGAGAGATTTATGTCAAGGAAATGGCCCACACATTTGCAGAGGCTGGCAAGTTCCAAGTCCGTGGGTCAGGCATCAGGCTAGAGTTTTCTCTTGACTTCTCTTGACTCACACAGCTGCAGATGGCAGACTGCTGGCTTATGGGGTCGGAGGCCGATGATTCAAAGATCAGCAGGCAGTACTGCAGGCCACTGGCTCAAGTCCCAAGAACTGGGGATCAGGTGATGACCAGCCACATGCAGGATCCAGAGCAAGCAAAACCAGTGAACTTTTCCAGATTTCCATATATATTGGATGCAGGCCACACCTCGGAGGAAACTCTTCTTAGAACTGATTGGCTGATCATGTCAGGTCACATCATGGAGGTGATTACATTATATCACAAGATGGAGGATAAATACATCATTACGTAACTGCCAAATTACATCATTCCATAACTGCCAAACCACTGAGAATTATAGCCCAGCCAAGTTGACACGCAGCCTTAACTATTGTGTGTGTGTATATATAAATTGTGTGTGTGTATATGTATGTATACAGGAAGAGCCTTGGTGGCACAGTGGTTACGCACTCAGCTGCTAACCGAAATGTCTGCAGTTCAAACCCACCAGCCTCTCAGTGGGACAAAGATGTGGTAGTCTGCTTCCCTAAAGATTACAGCCTTGCCTTGGAAAACCTATGGGGTAGTTCTACTCTGTTATATAGGATCATTATGAGTTGGAATATGTATTACACAAAATGCATATGTAACTACTCTATTTTCTTGCTCTCACCTTCAAATAAAGATGGCTTTTGAAATGGTGATTCATTTATTTCATTTTCTCGTGGTAACCATCTTGATAAAACAGCTTTAGGATAGTTCCTTTGTCTTAATTTGGAATTACCACTGCAGAATCATGCCTGCCTGGTACACAGTAATTCCTGGATTTTCTCCCTGCCCAGCTTCTCAATTGGAAAGCAATATGGCAATTCCGATTTCATTAAAGCACCCTGTAGCTCAGGGAACAAATTGGAGAAATCAGGATTGATTACATTCTGTGCTCTCTTTGTCTTCGTCAGGTTTGTTCAAAGCCAAGTTAGACTTTTCAAAGGAAGAGTAGCTTACTGGGTCTCTACACTCAGTACAGAGAATTATGATTTGGCAAAAGTTCCAGTTGTTATGGAGAGTGAAATGAAAACGGTGGGATTAATTTTGCTTTAGAAGCCTTACATCAGTGAAGCTAAATAGAGCTGGCAACTTTATTAGGAAACAAGTTACTGTGTTGTTGTTGTTAGTGTTGTTGTTAGGTGTCGTCGAGTCGGTTCGATTCACAGAGATGGTGTGTATAACAAAACAAAACACTGCTGGGTCCTGCACCATCCTCACAATTATTGCTGTATTTGAGCCCATTGGAGCCACTGTGTCAATCCATCTCCTTGAGGGTCTTCCTCTTTTTAGCTGACGCTCTAATTTACTAAGCATGATGTCCTTCTCTAGGGACTGTTCCCTCCTAATAATGTCTCCAAAGTATGTGAGACAAGCCTCACTATCCCCGCTTCTAAGGAGCATTCTGGCTATACTTCTTTCAGGACAGATTTGTATGTTCTTCTAGCAATCTATGATATAGTCAATATTTTTCACCAGCACCACAATTCAAAGGCGTCAGTTCTTCAGTCTTCATTATTCTTTGTCCAGCTTTCACATGCGTATGAGGCGATTGAAAATACCATGGCTTGGGTCAGGCACACCTTAGTCCTCAAAGTGACATCTTCGCTTTTCAGCACTTTAAAGAGGTCTTTTGCAGCAGATTTGCCCAATGCAATATGTCATTTGATTTCTTAACTGCTGCTTTCATGGGTGTTGATTGTGGATCCAAATAAAATCAAATCCTCGACAACCTCCATCTTTTCTCCCTTTACCATGATATGGCTTATTGGTCCGGTTGTGAGGATTTTTGTTTTCTTTATGTTGAGGTGTAATCCATAGAAGGCTATAGTCTTTGATCTTCATCGGTAAGTGCTTCAAGCCCTCTTCACTTTCATCAAACAAGGTTGTATCATCTGCATAGCGCAGGTTGGTAATGAGTCTCCCTCCAGCTCTGATGTTGCATTCTTCTTCATATAGTCTGCCTTCTTGGATTATTTGCTCACCCCTGATGCACACCTTTCCTCATTTTCAACCACACGTGTCACATAAGATAGTGTATCTTTTGATGCATGTGAATTTCTCCTGGGGACATTTCATTCCTGTTTAAAATGAAAATAGTAATGAATTGGTTGATATATTGCTGAGAAAATCTACCACCATAATTCCAGGTTAATGATCATCTCTCTTCTCAGGGTTTGGTTTGCGTGTCTGTGTGTATGTGTGTGTTTTGGCTGGAAGGAGGGTTATGCTCTCTGGAGGCAGTTTTCTCCTTTGCAACCAGATGGGGATAATGGAAAGTGGAAAGGAAGCTCATCTCAAATGCCACTTCTTTTCCAACCTTTTAGATAGTCCCAATCAAATCGGACCTCTGTTTTTTTGTGTCTGAATATAATTTTGTTAGTACCATTATTTAGGGCATTTATAACCTTTAGCCTAAAATTATGCATTTATCCACCCACCTTGTCTTTCTCTCTTCTAATTAACTTGCAGGCAAAATTTCATCCAAATTTTTACTAAACTCCCTGACTGTACTTTGGATAGAGCCCTCTGCTTAGCACGTGCTCAGTTAGTAAAGGCTGGGCTGTATTTGTTCCAGTGAAGTAAGCCACAATGAACAACCATAGAGGTCCATTTGCTTTTCCCTATAAGGAAGAGGAAAGTTGAGGCAATAGAGGAAATAATTCAGGTTATGGGCATCAGTTATTAAGGGAAAAAATGACTATGTCATCATGCCCTCTGGAATACTGGAATTGACTGAATAACTGATAACCTTGAAACTAGCATATAAGGAACAGAGCTCGGTCTTATTACTCATTGATGAGTAAAGCTTTCCAATAAGACAAGATAAACCCAAAAAACCAAACCCATTTCCGTCAAGTCAATTCTGACTCATAGCTACGCTATAGGACAGAGTAGAACTGCCCCATAAGGTTTCCAAGGCTGTAATCTTTATGGAAGCAGACTGCCACATCTTTCTCCTACAGAGTGGCTTGTGGGTTCAAACCACTGACCTTTTAGGCTAGCAGCCACGAATTTAACCATTGTACCACAAGGACTCCTGCAAGGACAAGATAAGAACAGATAGTATATAACTTCTGATATATGATAAAGGGGTTCCCTCGTAATTTTTTATTTCTTATTCTTTACTTTTCCTTTATTTTCTCTTTCATTTTTTTCCTTTTCTCCCCCCCCCCAGCTCTTTTTTCTTTGCTTTTTTTTTTATCAGGGCTTAGCAGGTAATTGAGACCTGGATTAGGAATAAAGAAAAGATCAGTGATTAAGACTGTAGCTGTTTAATGTTTCTGAGTAACAAAAACAGTGATTTTTCATTGGGTCTTGATGGAATCATTTTGACTGTATTAAACGTACTGCTTTCATTGGAGCCATGTCTGTTGTTTTCTTCCATATGCCTTGGAACTCAAGGACTTCGAGAAGCCATCGTATCTAAATTAACCCCAACTCCATTTTATTAATTTTTAAGCGTATTATTGTGAAGCATTTTTTTTTTGTGTGGAAAATTATCATTTATTTTAACATTGAAAAGGAGCTAAAAAAAAAAAACTGAACCTCTTGCCGTCGAGTCGGTTCCGACTCATAGCAATCCCGTAGGACAGAGTAGAACTGTCCCATAGGGTTTCCAGGGAGCACTTGGTGGATTCAAACTGCTGACCTTTTGGTTAGCAGCCGTAGTTCTTAACCACTACACCACCAGGGTTTCCAAAAAAAACCTGTTGCTATCGAGTTAATTCCAACTTACAGCAACCCTATAGGAAACCCTGGTGGCATAGTGGTTAAGAGCTATGGCTGCTAACCAAAAGGTCAGCAGTTCCAATCCACCAGGTGTTCCTTGGAAACTGTATGGGGCAGTTCTACTCTATCCTGTAGGGTCGCTATGAGTCGGAAAGGAGCTTAGATATAACCAAATCCATTTCCTTCTATAACGATGAGTAGCATAATGTCCAGCAAAGTTAACCGGCACGTATGCATCAATAGAACCTTCTGGAGTAAAATCATGATTGTCTAACTCTTACGCAGGTGCTATTTTAGATAAAAAAAAGACCCAGATATACCTTATTATGTTTGTTTTCCGTATGTTTATATTTGTCAGGCAGTCTTCTCTAATATGTGTATTTTAGTTACACAACTAAATTGTATATTTTTCAAGGACTTGCTTCATATGTTTGACTTCTCTTGACCCCTCACAACCTAGCACAAGTCTTTGAGCATATTATTGTCTACAGTAGGTCACGCTGTAATAACTAATGAGTGTTGTGGGCAACATTTGTTTTCACAAAGTGCTTTGGGTGAAGAAATGCAGAGATATCTGGTAAACTCACGAAGAAAAAAAAAAAAAGAAAGATAAATAAGCCTAAGGAATGTTTTTAAAACTGGAAGAATTTTTTTTTTCATTCTTATTGTTTTTGAAATTGGACTAATGGTAGAGAGAGTAAAAGGATGCAGATCAACTAAATTGCTCTAAATAGCTGCAGTTCGGAGCAATGCTAAAGAAATACCTTCAAAGAGGGCATAGAAAATGGGAGGAAATTAGTCTTCCTGCTGTGTGTGTGCAGAGAGGTGGAATGGGGGGATTAGGAGAGAAAAGGGGCCTCATTTGGCTGTCAGTGCTGGTTAGCACAGATGTGAAGGACACAGAGGGTTCAGAATCTTCACAGGTCACAGAGAACATGGCAATGAGAAGCCACCAGCCCTTAGGGGCGTGACTGCAATGCACCTGATAAATAATTCAGGTAGTCAGAAGTCTGGGGTATGGGAGACTTAAACTGAGCCTTTTTTCATCTTTTTAGTATTATCTCAGGTCTTGCCCTCTGATTCGGTTAAAACCCTCCTGACTCCCGCCCTTTCGCTCGCTCTGTCTTTATTTTTGTCAAGGAAGACCATTTAGGAAGTCCGGAGTTTTATTGTCTCTCAGCTATGTTTTGCTCTGGATAACTCACAGATATCGTGGGAGATGGGGGGTGCTGTCTATTTTGGCAGCACTCTCTCTCCTTTGGAAGGTGCTCATCACTTTTGCTTAAGTTTTCAGCTCAATAATAAATCATAGATTTTTTTTAGCTTTTAGGGCTGATAGAACCATGATGTACATTATATAGTTTTATGTATGCATTATATAAAAAAAACTTGCATAGTGTACAAGCTCTCTAATGGACATAACTAAACAGACACTTCAGTTGAATTAAGAAATTTAAAATTATTTAATAATAACTTGTGTACAAAAAACATTTAAATGGGCATTAATTTTCCAGACTTCTTGTTGGGCCCAGTTTTTGTCTGTATGTCGAACCACTGATTGAATTAATGTTGTTTTCTTATTTAAATAACTCCCAAAATGCCCCAGTTCTCATTTCTAGTTTGCTTCCTTTATTCTGGATTGAAAAAAGTTAGGCACTTGGAAAATAATCTGCGTGCAGCATCCTTCCAGATTTTTAAGATTTTTTCCCATTCCCCACTGACTCCTATATTGTCAACGTCTTTGATTTGCCATTGGTTTTCAAAACCATTCAACTATATGTTCATGGAACAAAATGCACTTTTATTGCTTTACAAAATATTAATTTGTATTATATAATTACAGTAAAAAGTATAACTGGCAGAAAACGGTTTGGAACTCTTGGTGTAAGCCTACAGGTTCACAGTCAAGAGCATGTATGGAGGTAATAGAAGAATACCCTACCAGCCGCTAACACTCAGTATGTTATGGGGAGCAACCAGCGTATTTCACTGGAAGAAGAGAATATAGTGTTTTCTGGGATACTGATTAAGTGGAATTTTGGTAGGAAACTTTCTGCTACATGCATATATTTCAGCTGCTACTTCTAGGCTATGGAATCTTGGGAAAGCTATTTAAACATTATGTGCCTCAGTTTCTTCATCACTAAAATGGAAATAATATAGCACTTACCTCACAGGCCTGCCACAAGTATTAAATGAGTGCATAGCATAGTGCTTTTCACATGGCATCAGCTCATGTTAGATGTTATTATCATTCTTTTTACTACTCCTGCATCCATGCTTGTTTGTCTATAGCACTGTCTCTCAAACTTTTTTCCTTATCATACCCCTAAGGAGCCCTGGCACAGTGGTTAAACGCTTGACTGCTAACTAAAAGGGTCTGCAGTTTGAACCCACCAGTCACCCCTTTCGAACCATTGTGGGCAGTTCTGCTCTGTAGTGTAGTGTCACTCTGTGTTGGAATTGACTCGACAGCAATGGGTTTGGTTTGCGTTTTTTTTTTTTTTTTAAATGAGGCTGTTTAAGGTCCCGGAAACCCTGGCGGCTTAGTGGTTAAGACCTACAGCTGCTAACCAAAAAAGGTCAGCAGTTCGAACCCGCAATTCTACGGGGCAGTTCTACCCTGTCCTATAGGGTCGCTATGAGTCGGAAATGACGGCAACGGGTTGGGTTTGTTTTGTTTTGTTTGATTTAAGGTCCTTGGGTGGCACAAATGGTTTATGCTCCACTACTAACCTAAAGGTTGGTGGTTTAAGCCCACCCAGTGGTGCCACAGGAAGAAGGCCTGGCGATCCATTTGTGTAAAGTGTAAAAGATTGTAGCTAAGAAAACCCTATGGAGAAGTTCTACTCTATAACACATCGGTTTGCCATGAGTCAGATTTGGAATTGACTCCATGACAGCCGGTTTGGTTTTTGGTTTTGGAAGGAGGCTGTTCAGGCAGTTTTCTTCCCTCAGTCATCCCCTTTCCTCATGACATTTTAACACTACGGTTGTAATGTGTATCTGTTCATGCACTGTGGCCCTATGGATTGCCATGATCTATTGCAGTGACTCATGTTTTTCTCACCTTCCCCAAGAACTGATTCTCACCCCCTTGGGAATGATAGGATCCCTTGTGGTGCAGTGATTAAGTGCTTGGCTGCTAAACAAAATGTCGGCAGTTCAGATCTCCCAGCTACTCCTTGGAAACCCTATGGAGCAGTTCTTCTCTGTCCTGTATGGTCCCTGTGAGTAGGTATCAACTCCAAGGCAACGGGTTTGAGTTTTGGTTTTGGGCATGATACCACCCATTCGGAATGCATGGTCCATCAGATTGCAGATGATTGCACTCACCCCAACTGAGGATGTCAGGAGCTATGTTAGTATGGGTTGCTTGGTTATAATGTGGAATTGAGAAACGTTTGACTTGGGAGTCGTGCTCCCTTCTCCTATGGCTGTTCCCTTCTCGAGATTGACACTTAAGTTTGGGAGCTATTGATGCAGAACATCCAGTAAGCCACTGGAGCACATCAGTGGGTTTCAGAACCGAGCAAGCAATTAGAGCTCAGGCAATATTACTTTTCTAATAACCACTTAGCCCTTTTCTTTTCTTTTTTTTAATGGATTGTCTTTGAAGATGTGAAGTCATTATTCACTGGCCTGAAAAGTAGGGGGTGGGTAGCTTCTTGGAATTGCTAGGGGTGTAAACAGGGTACTAGGGGAAGAAAGTATTCAGGCTCAAGAATGAGAAATGCTTATGGGGAGGCCTGGAATCTCAAACTGGGCTTAAAGTGGATGCCTAGAAGGAAGACTTGCCTTCAGTTTACAACTAATTCTGTTTTGCAGTCTTGCTTTGAGAGTTGTGTCAAAGCAGACTTTTCTTAATCACCTTGTCTTGTTATGAGCTGTAGTATGTCTATATTTTCCACTGTCTTATGAACTACAGAAGTCACAGGTATCTTGGACACCAGCCATTTAGTGGGCATTCAGTAAATGATTATTGATTGACATTTTAATACCACATTTTTGATTAAATGAATGAGTAGACGGGTGGATTTTTTAATAGCAATTTTGGTAATTTTTTTAATTTTTTTTTGTGTGGACTTAGCAATTCTAGCAAGACTTGCGAGTTATTCATATGTTTATTAAAGTTTTTCTATTTCTTCAATTCCCAAGGTATAGTAAGGAGATAAGATATCTTAGAAGATAAGATACACTTAAGAGATAAAATTCCCCAGCAATGTTTCTGTTTATTCAGTAACCAGGCACAACTATTGTCTCTTAAGGCAGATTCCTCCTCACATGAAGAGCCACTCTTACCAGCAGACCTGCCCTGAATAGTTGCAGCCTCCTGGGCAAGGGTATAAGGAGAGATCTAAATTTTCATAAATTATACATCAGATTCACAAAGTTTTGTACAAGGTGTCTTCATTTCTCCTACTGTGACCAGTAGGCCTTTCAGAATGTCCTGAAAGGTCAGCCAGTTTTGAATTTAGAAATCTGTGACTCCTCCCATGGAAAGTGGCAGTGCAAGAAGAACTGTTCCCAAGGGTCTTCTCTTCCCACCTGGATTCCATCTTGCACCCCAAGGGGTTTTGAGCACACATCCCCAGCACTGCCCTCCCCACAGTTAAACGAGCCTAACCAAAAAACCAAGCCACCTGCCTTCAACTCAGTGTCTGCTCATGGTGACCCTATATGTGTCAGAGTAGAACCGTGCCTCTGAGAGGATTCAAATTGCCAACTTTTTTGTTGGTAGCCTAGCACTTGAACAAGCCTAGAGGTGTCATAATGTCTGGAGCACAGACCCATCAGAGAGGTCCAGCCAGGCCTGGGAGCAGGTTCAGGATAGGTAATTCTAGCATCTGGCTACTCAGAGCCTAGCCCAGGGGAGGTGGGTGCAGATTTTGGACAGTCATATCCCTTTGACCTTGTGACTCCTTGCCATGATAGGAGGGGTGTGGGTTGCAGACCTAGGGATGGGACTGTGGTCACTTCCAGCTTGGTCAGGAACTCTCTCTAGCTTTGAGATTATACCTATACTCTGCACTCCCTGAAGCAAGAGAGTCGGGGAGAGGACATTCTGAGAAAACACCAGGGTAGGAGCTTAACCAATTCAAAGGTAGTCAACGGAGGGGTCAGTTTCACGCGGGATTTCACTTCATTAAGCCCTGACTCTAAAAAAAAAAAAAAATTTTTTTTTTTTTTTTTTTAGAGTCCCACTATTTCTGCACTCCTGAGTCTCCCAAGAGATAGAGTAACCCCTTGTGAGGTTCTAGAAATCTGGTTTTAGAAAAAGGTGAGCGGATTTCAGGTACAAACGGAGAATAAGTGGTCTTCTTCCCTGGAGTGGGACCCGCCCTCCCCTGTAGGGAGTGGCGCCAGCAGGCCTGGCCCCCCCACCTTGTGTTCAGGTGAGACCGCTCAGTTCCTCATAAATAAGAAGCGTGTCAAACCATGGACTGCACTAGCAACTTTTTTGTCACTTGGGTCCCTAAAGTCTCTTTTTCAGATTATCTCTGGAGTCAAATTATTTCTAGTGTTTGCCAGGCTACACACATAGCTTCAGACAAAAGAAAAAAAAAAAAAAAAGCCGCTGTTTTTCCTCACTGCATAGAATAATTTATCGGTAGAGACCAATTTACTTGGTAGGAAACAGCGGGTGGTCTGCTTCTTTCCCAGTGGAAGGGGCATTATGCTAAGCAGGGTGGCAAGCTTCAGCGCTCATGATGGAAGGGGACAGACCCCTTCTAGTTAATTACATGGCTGTCTTTACCCAGCACGCAAACCTTACTCTGCCATCAAAGTACCTGCTTTAGTCGATGGTGTGTTTCTTTTTGTTTATAAATTATACTTCATCTATTCTCAAAGAAAATTTGAGGCAACTGAAAAACTGCCTAAGCGTGTCTGGGAGGCTCTCTGAAACCGGACATTTGAAGATAAACTTCTCAAAGACAAGTTTGGAGCTTGCTTTTCCTACCCATGTCCTTTTCTTGATAACGTTTACTGTTCTCCTTCATCATTCCTTCCTCTCTGCAAGAACTTCTTTCAGCTCTTTGCTATATAGCTGTCAGTCAGTCTCTTTTGATGTCGACCTTCTCTCACCACCACCCACCAGGTTCCAAGCCATTTAACTCCAAGCTCATGTAATTTGTACCTTTCCATTGTCCTAGAATAAAATCCAAATGGCTCACCAAAACCCAGGAAAAACTTTGGCCCATTTCTGCACCTTACGTTCTTTCTCCTCATTTCTCACAAAATGCCCCTAGCAACGCTGGCCTTTTGCTTTCTGAAACAGGTCACATTTTTCTTTGTTCTGTACCTTTATGAGGTCTCTAACTTGGGCTTGGACTATTGTGTTAGCTCTTCTCCTCCCCAGGTACCACCCCTGTCTCTCTCCTCCCATCCATTCCTTAGGAATCTGGTTAAATATCGCCTTCTCCAAGATGTTCTCCATGACCACTTTACCCAAACCCATTCCCGTTGTCCCCCATTATTATCTATTGTTGCTGGTAGTTGCCATCGAGTTGGCTCCAATTCATAGCAACCTTGTGTATAACAGAATGAAATGTTGCCTGGTCCTGTGGCATTCTCACAATCATCGGTATGTTTAAAGCCATCGTTGGATCCACTGTGTCAATTCATCTCATTGATGGTCTCCCTTTTTTGTTTTTTTTTTTGCTGACCCTCTATGTTATTAAGCATAATGGCTTTCTCCAGTTATTAGATCCTCCTGATGACATGTCAGAAATACACTTCTTTATTTCTTCTGTTACATGGATCACAACGTATCATTTTAACTTCAAGTATGCAGTTTTTATTTATTTATTTTCTTCTATCTTGCCTTGTAAAAACTCTCACCTTCCTGACTGAATGGACCTTATCTGTTTGGTCCACCCTTGCATCACAAGGGCCTAACTCTGAGTAAGGCACAGGATAGCCACTCAACAATTGTTTGCTGAATGAATAAGTGGGAAATACTAGCTATAAGAAAAGGCCTGATACACCTTCTTGATTGGAAATTTGTGCCAAAAATACTTGTGTTTCTAGAGAGGGCAGGTTCTGCTGCAGAGGAATTGATTTATAACGATAAAATTTTCTGCATCGAGGAACCAGCAGGGAAAGATTTTTTGAGGAAAGAACGCCTATTGCGTGATAATGTCACATAAGTTTTTGCCCACTCATGGGTCTTTTTCCTTGACCCGTTTCATGCGTATTTTGTCTCAGAGAGCAGCCCTGTCGTTGTGATGCAATTCTTGTATAACAAACCTTGTTAGACTGATAATAATACTCCCATGAGCCAGGGTTTGCATTTCAGTGGGAGAGTGTAGCTAAAGAAGAAAATTCCCGATCTGAATTCAGGTGTATGATGGACCCCTCATTGCTCTCAGTATTTGCAATCCAATCTGCTTTCTTATCCCAGATTTCTCGTTTTTCTTTTAAGCTTTAGGTTGTATTTATTTTTTTCCCAGTGGAGATTCTATCAAATTGGAACTTTTCTGGACAACCATAGACTGGTTGAGACAAAGACTAACATTCAACTAAAACGGCTTCTTATGTGAATGTGTGTGTGTGTGTGTGTGTGTGTGTGTACACGCGTACACATGCACACTACCTACTGGGACCAGCTATTGTTTCCCTCTGGTGGTAGTTATGTGTATATGGGCCTGGGTGGCAGATACACGGTCAAAATGTAGTTTTTTTTGAAAAAAAGAAAAAACTGCTCAGACAGGGATCACAGTAGAAGGTCCCAGATAGACCTGGAGAAGAATGTAGAACAAAATTCTAACTCACAAAAAAAGACCAGACTTACTGTCCAGACAGAGACTGGAGAAACTCCAGGAGTATGGCCCCAGGACACAGTTTTACCTCAGTAATAAAGCCACTCCTGAGGTTCACCCTTCAGCCAAAGATTAGACAGGCCCATAAAACAAAACAAGGCTAAAGGGGCATACCAGCCCAGGGACAAGGACTAGAAGACAGGAGGGGACAGGAAAGCAGGTGACTGGAATCCCAGGGTCAAGAAGGGAGAGTGTTGGTGACCAGTGTCACAAAACAATATTTTGTGAGAGGCTAGTTTGTTCTACAAAGCTTCACATGAAGTACAATATAAAAAAAGGACGTTTGTAATTTGGGGAAGGGTAAGTGGCCCTCCTTTTAAGAATCCTTTGTTATTGTTTGCTTTCCATAAATAATAATAATGGCTTTCACTTCACCTAAAAAAAAAAGTCATGTTCTCTGGATTGTTTATTTTTACAGCCCTTTAACACAGAAATCACGTTCTTGAAATTGATTGGCAGCATATATATAAGAAAGTAGAAGCCTTTTGCATTGAGTTGAAGTTTGAAACCTGCATTGTGCCTGAGTGAAGAAAGCATTCCTCTGACTGTGTATAAAACTATAAAAAGATCTGGTTTTAGGTTTAAATTCCTCTGTGTTTGGGGAACATATCTCAAAAATCATAAAAATGGGAAGGGCCGCAGTGCAGATGTTTTTTAAAGGTAGCTTTTTAAATCTGTGGTGTATTTTTAATACTTTCTTCCGATTATTTCTTCCGTGCAGTGTGCAGCTATGCTGGGCATGACGAGGATACAGCTCATCTAGGTTTTCTTTTAAATTCTGGGAATGCCTGGATTTTAACATACAACTGGTCGTGTTCCAGGGGGAAAGTGTCCTTGAGGGAAGGAGAGGGTTGAGTACAGCAAATCATAATCTTTCTTCTGTTTCTTATCCCATCTTATTCCCCAAATCCAGAAAGAGGCCCCAGAGCATAGCCTGGCACATCCACATGGCAGGTGCTCAGAGGATGAGAAGGCACATCGTAAAAACCTATTTATTCAGTGAGGGAATGTTATTTCGTTTACATTCATAACCATCCCTGTGATACCGAAATAGGCTTAAGCGATGACTTTTTCATTTTTTTAGACTTGCAACCAGATAACTCATCTGGAAATATGCACTCTGTCATTGCGTTTCATGTGCCTAATCGTTATTGCCGGCTGAAGCCGGCATTCCTTTTGCAAAGGAGACATAAGGTTTTCTGTATCATTATGTATATCACATATGCAGTGCAATATTTTGGTGGAAAATAGGCCATGTTGGTATTTTTGGATTCAGTTTATTTTCCCATCAGCTGTTTTTTTTTTTTTTTCTTTATAGCTCTCAAAAGTAGTGGTCTATTTTTTATTGACACTACCTGTGTGGAATGGTAACGTGATATGCAGTTAAACTCAGCTGAAGTGTCACACTGAATTTATGTAAATATTTAGGAGCTATTCCCATTACATGTTCAGAAACACAGTTCCTTGGTAGACTGCAGAGACTCACCTGAACTCACGACACCACCATCGTAGAACTGAAGCGTTTGATAGCTAGTCTGCTCAGACATGCTTCTTACTAAACGAAGTTTGTAACAATGGGCTAGCTTGGCCCCCATTTAAGTATTATAGGTCAATAAAAGCACAGAATTTGGTGTTATTTTCTAAAACAAGTTAGTTGTTTTTATTGTTGTTGTTAGTTGGCATCAAGTGGGCCTCCTGCTCCTGGCAACCCCATGCACAAAGGAATGAAACATTGCCCATCCCTGCGCCACCCCCATGATCAGTTGTGGATGAGACTTGTGATCCGTAGGGTTTTCACTGGCTGATTTTCAGTAGTAGATTCCCAGGCCTTCCCAGTCTGTCTTAGTCTGGAAGCTCTGCTGAGACCTGTTCAATGTCATGTTAACAGGCGAAGCCTCCACTGACAGATGGGTGGTGGCTCTGCGTGAGGTACATTGACCAGGAATCGAACCTGGGGGTTCTGCACCGAAGGCGAGAATTCAACTATTGATTCATCATTATTACCTAGTTGCCTACTCTATGCCTTTTACCCAGGTCGTCTAGTTTCTTTATGTTCAGAGACTATTCGCCCATCTCTGTATCTATCCATCTATCTGTCAGGATAGGTTAGTGTAGCTTGAAACCCTTGAAATAGTTGTTGAAAAATCTGTTCTGAAATATGATCCCAGTCCTTCCTTATGTAACCTCAGATTGGAGATGTTGAAGAGTTTTTACAGACTGACTTTTCGGATGAAGTGGTCAGCTGAAGGTCATTCTTTGTTCCGTTCATTTATCCTATAAACACTTCTGGAATGTCTGCCTCCTGTTGCCCTACGCCCTGGTGAAACAAGTGTGTGCAGAACCAGGCATAGCATCTCTGCCTTCATGGAGCTTATGGGAAACCAGGACATGGGTTAAGAGCAAGAGTTCAGCCCACTGCCAGGGTTTAAATCCCGTTTCTAACACTTACCAGCTGATTGACCTTGAGGAAGTTACCTAACCTGGAGCCTTCATTCCCTCTATCCCTTGGGGAAAATGACAGTATAAAATGTATTGCTTCGTTATGAGAATTCAATGACTCAGTGTATGAAATGTTCTTAAAAATACCTGAAAGAGCAAATGCTAAATTGGAAGTGCTTTTGGAACACCAAAGGTATTAAGTTTTGTGTGTGTTTGGTTGTTCAGGTAAGGAACTCATAGGGACGTCTAGGCTGGGTATTTAAGTTTGTGATTCATCTGCATATACATGATAATTTAAGCCCAGGGCATGGATGCCACTACTTATGGACAGACTGCAGAAGGAAAAGAAGAATGGCCTGGACCCAAGCTTGCTGAACCCACACTAAATGGCTCGATTGAGGAGCAGCAGTGTGCAAAACAGGCTGATGAGAAGTAGCAGGAATAGTAGGGGGGAAAAAAAACAGTAGACTATGATGTCATAGCAACCAAGGAAAGAGATTAGTTCAAGAAGGGCACGTACATTGAGTTTAAATGGTGCAGTGAGATCAAGTACAAGGAAGGCAGACCTAAGTCCTTTGGATTTAGCAACCTGGAGATGATTATTGACATCAGTGAGAGCTGCTTGGGCGGAAGTGGAGGCAGGAAGCAGTGTGAAGTGTGACTGAGTGAGATGGGTGGCAAGTGAGAAATGTAAATAGTTAAGATAAACTACTATTTCTAGAAATTGGACTGCAAAGGAAGGATAAAAATGTAATAATAGCTTGAGAATGTTTGAAAGCAGACCCACTTTGAAAGGGAGAGATTGCATACACAGAGAAGGGGAAGAGACAGTGTTGAAGGACTGGAGAGACCTGCAGGGCAAGGGCTCCAAGGAAGAGGTGATATGATTGGCCTTTTACCAGAGGATGTAAGGAAGAGAGAGTGGGTGCAGATGCAGTTGGAATCATGTTTGGCAGCAGGAAGATACGAATGATCCTGTCTGGTGTCTTCTATTTTATTGCCAGATGAAAGACAGGTCGTCTATTGAGAGTGGTTCCCTGGTGGTGCACTGGTTAGGAGCTACAGCTGCTGACCAAAAGGCCAGCAGTTCAAATCTACAAGCTGCCTCTTGGGGCAGTTCTACTCTGTCCTATAGGGTCACTAAGAGTCAGAATTGATTCAACGGCCAGGGATTCTTTTCTACTGAGAGTGAGGGGAGAAGGTTGGTGGCCTGAGAAGTGAAGAAGATTGATACCCTCTTTGAGAAGACTGAGTTTCCAGAAAACTATAACATAATTGCTAGATGAGGTTGAGGTCTCACTTTAGATCGGTGATTATTTCTTATGGCAAACCTAGTATGCCCTATTGGATGACTTTCTCCAGTGGGTATCCCAAACTTAAGGATAGGCGCAGGAAGATCAGGCTTGTGTTTGAGCGGGGGCCTTGTTTGATTGGTGCAATGAAATGACAGAGGGCAAGAGTCCTTTGGGTATTGGCAGGATAATTTTTGAGATGATAGACTGGAAACCTTAAATTGCTAAGGAGGGAAATGTGATATAATGGAAAGAGTACCATTTACTTTTATCCAGGAAGCTGATTGCTAAGATTTGCTAGCTATTTGAACTTGAGTAAGCCACAAATCCTCCATGCTTGTTTTCTCGTGTGTAAATTAGGAATAATAATGACATTTTTCCTCATAGCTCTGTATTTCATATTTTTAATGCATGAATTTCTTTATTGAAATAAAGAATATCACTGCATTACATATATTTATTACCCATAAGTGAGGAGTCACACATTTCTGATTGAATAATACTGTTTTAGATAGAGAACACAGTATCTGAGTCCACTCTCACAAGTATAGTGTCTTAGGTATCTAGTG
The DNA here is from genome assembly GCF_030014295.1 of Loxodonta africana. Classification (NCBI taxonomy): domain Eukaryota; kingdom Metazoa; phylum Chordata; class Mammalia; order Proboscidea; family Elephantidae; genus Loxodonta; species Loxodonta africana. The sequence continues at coordinate 98,562,891 of NC_087351.1, forward strand.
CTGCTGTAACAGAAATACCACAAGTGGATGGCTTTAAAAAAGAGAAATTTATTCTCTCACAGCCTAGGAGGTTAGAAGTTTGAATTTCAGGGTGTCAGCTCCAGGGGAAGGCTTTCTCTCCTTGTTGGCTCTGGGAGGAGGTCCTTGTTATCAATCTTTCCCTGGGTCTAGGAGTTTCTCAGCACAGGGACCCCAGGTCCAAAGGACATCCTCCTATTCCTGCTCTTCATTCTTGGTGGTAGGAGGTTCCCCTCCTCTCTGTTGGATTATCTCTTTTATATCTTAAAAGAAATTGACTCAAGTTATGACCTAATCCTGTAGATTGAGTTCTCCCTCATTAACATAACTGCTTCTAATCCTGCCTCATTAATATCTTAGAGGTTAGGTTTTACAACACAGAGGATAATCACATCAGATCACAAAATGGTGGAGAACCACACAATACTGGGCATCAAGTTGATACACATTTTGAGGGGATAGAATTCAATCCATAACATGCAGTATCGTGGACTAAACTGGGTAAAAAGTGCACTTAATGCAAAATTACTATTTCGTTTGTTAATAGCACATGGTTATAAATGGCAAAAATGAGACATTCTTGTTATTGCACACCAGAACATTATCTAACAAGCATGTCTTAGTTGTTTCTGGCTGCCATAACATAAATACCACAAGTGGATGGCTTTAACAAACAAAAATTTATTCTCTCACAGTCTAGAAGACTAGAAGTCCGAATTCTGGGTGCCAGCTCCAGAGGAAGGCTTTCTCTCTGTCTGTTCTGGGGAAAGGTCCTTGCATCAATCTTCATATGGTCTAGGAGCTTCTCAGTGCAGGGACCCTGAGTCCAAAGGATGCACCCCCCTTCTGGTTCTTCATTCTTGGTGACACAAGGTCCCCCTCTTTCTTTGCTTACTTTTATATCTCAAAAGAGATTGACTCAAGATACAACCTAATCTTGTAGATTGAGTCCTGCCCCATTAACATAACTGCCTCTAATCCACCTCATTAACATCGTAGAGGTAGAACTTACAACACATAGGAAAATCATGTCAGATCACAAAATGGTGGACAATCACACAATACTGGGAATCATGGCCAACCAAGTTACACACTTTTGGGGGACACAATTCAATCCATAACAAAGCAGTTAAGTTTAAACTGCCAGTATCTTTTTAATCAAGAGTTCTCAATAAGAGGACTTGGGTGAAAAGCATACACACTTCAGATTTAAGAATTTATAGCATTCATTTCAAATTGCATGGAATGAGAGTGAAGTAGAATAATTGTTGATCTGGCAGGTGTTTGAATATTGAGCTGTATCTAAACTCGAGTTAGAAATGCATAGGAGCTAAGGTACAAATAACATGAATATGTTGATGTTGGATGTCGTTGGGTCAATTTTTGACTCATGACAAAGTAGAGCTGCCCCATAGGATTTTCTAGGCTATCATACAGGAGTGGATGACCAAGTCTTTCTCCTGTGGAGCCACCAGGTGCCTTTGAACCATCAACCTTTCAGTTAGCAGCCGAGTGCTTAACCGTTGTGCCAACAGGGCTTCTTAATATGAATATAGACTTTAGCTTATTTCTTCTCTTGAATCATTGAGAATTATATAAATATTAAGCTCAAATCTCTTGTTCTAAGCCAGCATAGCTTACCTACCTCAAAAGAAAGAAAGAGAAGGGGGAGGAGAGATGGTGACTTCCCCTTCTCCTTCACTCACTCTGGGTAACTCTTGGCAGAGTGCACTTAGGTTCATGACAGGGTGGGAGACAGCATGAAAGTAACATACATAGTCAGAAAGAGCACATGCAACATAGGGTGGAGTGTGGAAGAGGAAATATTTCTGACTTGCTGAATTCAAATGTTTTTATGGGATTGGCCAGACACAGTCCCATGCAGAAAAGAGCACATCAAAGATTTTCCCCAGAATTGTTGTTTGGTGGTTTATTGGTTGCACTTTCAACCTTTTTTTTTTTTTTTTCCACTTGGACTTAAAGGAACTCAGAATACCTACACTATCTTATCCCAAGCAATTAGCAAACATAAGGTAGCCATATGTTGTGTAGTTGGTGACTAGTTTCACCCCTCAACACCTCTCCCCCAAGCTATAGAATGTGTTGCCAGGAGACTTGGGACTCTAAAGACACAAAGTACACAAGGAGACTTTGTTACCCAACTTCCTACCACACTGTCTGTGACTATCAGGTTCTTTGGGTACCTCCAAGCCTCAGTGCCTGTCAGCTGGTAAACCATTTGCTTTCCCCCTGCTGCTGAGCACTGCAGTCATGAGAGGAGAACTGGGTTCACTGGTGTCATGGATTGAATTGTGTCCCCCCAAAATGTGTGCTGTAAATCCCTAACCCCTGTACCTACTGTTTTTATCTCATTTGAGAGCGGGTTTTCATTGTTCATTTAAGGAGGCAATTTTAGTGTAGGATATGTCTTAAGTTTATCTCTTTTGAAATATAAAAAGAGCAAATTTGAGAAAGCAAGCAGAGACGGGGGAAGATGGATGCCGATGCCATGTCACATGAGATCTCCAAGGAACCAGGAGACAGAGGCTGAAAAGAGGCAAGGACCTTCTCCCAGAGCTGATGGAGAGAGAAAGCTTTTCCCCAGAGAAGGCGCCTTGAATTCGGATTTCCAGCTCCTAGTGACACAATGGTTAAGAGCTTGGCTGCTTAGAAACCTTGTGGTGCGGTTCTACTCTGTCCTTTAGGGCTCCTATGAGTTAGAATAGACTCGAGGGCAATGGGTTAGCCTCGTAAACTGAGAAAATAAGTTTCTGTTTGTTAAAGCCACCTACCTTTGGTACTTCTGTTACAGCAGCCCTAGATAACTAAGACAACTGGTGTAATTACCCTTTACCTGTGCATGGAGCCCTGGTGATACAGTGGTTACGAGTTCGGCTGCTAACCAAAAGATTGGCAGTTCGAATCCACCAGCAGCTCCGTGGGGCAGTTCTACTGTGCCCTACAGGGCTGCTGTGAGTTAGAATTGATGTAAGGGCAGTGAGGGGCGATTAAGCCAGGAGAGTAGCTTTTTTTTGGTCCAATTTTACTGTTTTCCATTCTAGACTGACTAGAGCCAGGAAATTGTCAACTGTTTAAAGTGTTTCATTTCTTCCCTTCCCTCCTTCTCTTGGTTTTTCCTTCTTCCTCTCTTTCTTAACAAAGAAAAATATCCTTCTAGCAGGAAACTTTAAAGGGCTTGGTCAAGGTTCAGTGAATGCGATGGAAAAGTAGTTTCAAGTTAGGGGATGGCTGCTATTATATTTTTCTCCAAATTCCTTTGCTAATCCCCCTGTCTTGGCCAGCTAACTATAGAACGAACTCTATTGTTGTAGGAACAGTATTTATAACCAATCTTCAGGAATGTGGAAATGTGCACCAGATCTATAAATTGCTTCAATGTTTCCAGATTGTAACAAAGGCATTTGTAGTGCAGTTCTATCTATGGATTTTGCACCTGCATGTGTCTGATTTTCAGCACAAATTGCCCGACTCCAGGAGCTCTAAGTCCGGTGTGACCTTGTGAAGCTTCCAGCAGAATTCCCCTTCAGGTTAGCCGTCTTATTTGTATCACTTCATGCCTTGTGCTGCTTTATCACAGTTCAGCCAATGCTGAAGCCCTTATGATTTTATTAGGTTTGTCCGACTGTCATTTCAGGGATGCAGTCAGCAGTGCTTACTGACAATTCCGATTCTGTACTATGATTTTTATAGTCTTAGTTTATTACGCGCTCCTGGAATCCAGGCTCCTGGAGTTAATTAAAAAATAATAATAATAATTTCTTCAGCAGCACTAGGAGAGAAACACTTCGCAGAAAGCTTTTTCATGATTTATGTGTGTTGAGTCTCAGTTCCTACGAAAAGAGTTAAAGTAGTCTGAAATAACTTTTGCTGTTACAGTAATCTTTGAGAGACTGGCAAGACCAGGTTCTCCCAGTCTCCAAAGAGCATTTGTTGCGTGTTGATTTACACTCAGGCCTTTGAAACTGTGTTTTCTACTTGGAATGAAAATTTCTGCTTTTACCCAGCACCTTAGGTTAAGCCATTCTTCATAATCTTTGGTTTCCTGGAGGGGAAACATATTCAATACAGTATTCAAACAAAGAGGGGGGAGGGAAAAAAAAAACTGGCCCTCAATATTTGAAGTTCATCTTGTAAAGCACAATCTTTTTACCCTGACGTTTAGAGACTTGTAAATGGAAATGGAAAATGGCTAACAATTTTGATACACAGGTTGGTTTCTTATCTTCTGGAAACCTGATTACCCTCCGTGTGAGGCAGACAAAGAGCTGGAGGATAGTTCTGTTCCTCCTCTGGGTTGGCCAGCTCTCTCCTCATCATGCAAATTACAGCTCTGATTTTGTTTGTCTTCCATGTTCGTACAGAACTTCTTTGATGTCTTCACCAGTTGTCACCTTCTTATCCTGGAGATTTTCTGTAGAGTTTATTTACCCTGCAGGGTTTTTTCCTATACCCCAAGGGCTGGATTAATTTCCCACAGCAACCCTTGTATACCCCAAGGTTAGACAGAGCCCATTACAGAGTATGTTAATTCCGTCTTACTCAGTTTCTCTTCCTTTCCTAAGCTTTAAATTTCATGAGGCCAAAAAGAAACCAGCTGCCATTGGATGGATTCCGACTCCTGGTAATCCTGTGTGTTGCAGAGTAGAACTGTGCCCAGTAGGATTTTCAAAGGCTGTGACCTTTTGGGGAGCCCTGGTGGCACAATGGATAAGAGTTTGTTTGGCTGCTAATTAAAAAGGCCAGGAGTTCGAATCCACCAGCTGCTCCTTGGAAACCCCATGGAACAGTTCTCCTCTGTCTTATAGGGTCACTATGAGTCGGAATCGACTCGGTGGCAACAGACTTGTTTTTTTTCCATTTGTTTTTGTTTTAGACGGTCTTTTGGAAGCAGATCACCAGGACTTTTCTCCCAGGCACCTCTGGGTAGGTTTGAACCACTGACATTTCAGTTAGTAGATGGCTTAACTGTTTGTGCCACCTGGCAACTCTTGTCCTTGCCCCATAAATGTTGGTTGAGTAAATGAATGTGAAAAAAAAAAAATGTTGCATTCTCATGTTTATTCAGTGTCCATGGCAAGAACATTTTTAGGTTGTGTGTATTAGAGGCTTATCATCAGTTACCTTCAGAAAATTGAACAGCAATACCCGTCCTCTAAAAACTTGTGAAATGGTCAGTTGTTCCCCACTGGGGAAAATGTAGCCCTCCAGGGGACATGTGATAATGCCTGGAGATATTTTTGGACCCATATAATAGCTCCCACAATAAAGAATTATCTGGCTGAAAGTATCCATCTTGCCAAGGTTGAGAAACCCTAGTGGTGATGAAAGTAAGTATGTAGGAACTGGCAGTTCAGATGTGATTTTAGTTTGCTCTACAGATGGGAGGTCATCTCTGGATATCATTAATAGCAGCAATAACAGAGAATAAAAGTTTGTTTTTATTACATTCTTAACATGCGTCGGACACTGTATTACAAGCTTTTCACATATTAGCTTCTTAAGCCTCTTAATAGTGCTGTGAATAGGAACAATTATTATCACCATTTTTCAGATAATGGAAACTAAGACTTAGAAAGGTTAAGTCGTTTACCTAACATCCAGCAGTGACTAAGTGTCAGAGGCGGGATGAGAACTCAGGGCCTGTGTGGCTTACCGTTATACTGTACTTTCTGCCCTAGGTAGTCAGTAGGAACCACAGCTGAAAACGTAGAGGAAAATTTGGCCTGCCTAAAAAAATATAAAAATAATTTAGGCCTAGATGTTTGTAATTTTACACTTGTACTAATTTGAACAAAGATATAGTATATTGGCTGACATGTGTAGGCTGCTGTTGATCCCAGGATCAGAACAAACCTACTGTATACTGTTATTCTGTGGGATTCCCAAGAAGGACAAAGGAAGCTCGGAGAGCTTGTTTTCATTCAAAATTGAACTTGTCATAGCCGATCAACACATCGTGATCTAGATGGGACTTTTCCCCTATTAAGGTGGATAAACAGTGACAGTTTGCCCTGTATAATCCCATTAGGGGCTTTCTTCAGGACCACATTACCTTACACAATTATAAAAGAACCACTCTAGAGTAAAACATGCCTGCAAGAGAGCAAGGCCTGGGGCAAAGGGATGGCTGATGGAGCTTTTTCTCTCCTTGGCGGAGGACACAGATTGAGCAAGTGGAAAACTGACAATTCGGATGCATAATCATAGTTAACAGGCCCATTCCTGAGTTCTCTGTTAACACTCAACTGTGATCACCTGATGAGCTTTCTAAGTCAATTCAGTCATTTTCAAGTATTGATTTATTGTTTCTTAGGCCCTAAAAACTTGGCGTGGAGCACAGTTGTGAAGAACCTGCTTTTCTGAATGTACTAAATTTTGTGATCCTGGAGTGGCCATTTTATCCCCCTTAAGAATTTCTGCTTACTGCCTTGTGCTACCATCACACTTTGTGAATTCCTGTGGAATAATAAAAAACATACTAGTTCTTGTTCTTTTAGTCCCTTGTTCTAGCCCTTCTAAAGAGCAAATGCTAATAATACCAGTTTTTTGCTTTCAAAAAGAAAACCATTGCCATCTAGTTCATTGCCATTCATCGTGACACTGTGTGTTACAGAGTAGAACTGTGCTCTCTGGTGCTTTCTTGGCTGCCATCTTTACAGAAGCAGGTCAGCAGACATTTCTTTTGCGGCACATCTACCAAAAAATGAAACCCGTTGCCATCGTGTCGATTCCGACTCATACCGACCACATAAGATAAAGTAGAACTGCCCCACAGGGTTTCCAAGGAGCCGCTGGCAAATTCCAACTGCTGACCTTACGGTTAGCAGCTGGGCTCTTAACCACTGCGCCACCAGGGCTCCTTTAGATTGGTTTAAACCACCAACCTTTAGGGTTAGTAGTCGAGTAGAAACTGTTTTTGCCACCTAGCGACCTTCCTTAAGTAAATACTGCTTTTACAATAGTGCTTTAAAAAAAATAAAAACTTAAAAAAAAAAAAGTGCTTTAGGCTCCTCTAATTACAAATTACTCAGGAAGCTCCTACTAGATGTTAGTGCTTCTACCCAGACAAGCCTTTTCTAAGGTCCATTGAGGCCAGGGAAACCCTGGTGGTGTAGTGGTTAAGAGCTACAACTGCTAACCAAAAGATCGGCAGTTGAAATCTACCAGGCATTCCTTGGAAACCCCATGGGGCAGTTCTGCTGTGTCCTATAGGGTCGCTATGAGTAGGAATTGACTTGAAGGCAACTTTTTTTTTTTTTTTTTTTTTTTTATTGAGCCCAAATGACATATCTAATCATCTGTATCATTTAAGATGCTCTCCTGGGCAGAAAAGAGACCAGTATGCCTCCGCCTTTATTTAATCTTTTCAAAAGAGTCACTTGACATTCCTTGCATTTATTTTACATTTAATAAGTGAAAGCAGTTGAGTGATGAAATGAGAAGTCATTGTGTTCTAGGGCCGTGCATCTGAATGTGTTTCTAACAAGTTCTCGGGTCAAGCTGCTGCTGCTGGGCTAAGGACTACACTTGGGCAGCAAGATATAAGGACCACTGAGATGGCTTGAAAACTGAGCTAAGGATGGTGTTAAACCAATGGCATTTAACTCCCTTTTCCTATACTACCTTTGATTGCATTATAAATTATTCTCTAAGCATATAGGGAGGTTTCTTCTGGAAGGAATGGGTCCGGTTCAGTGACAAAACACATATTTGTAATTTTTTTTTTAATTACATGACATTTTATTCTTAATAAAGAATCACATCCATTTGTTCTTTGCCTGAAAGACTTTTTTTTTTTTTTTTTAGGTTTCTAAACAGTAAAAATGAATTCTGATCATCAATGGCATTTTTAGATGGCTTACAGTCTTTTAAAATGTAGAACAAATTTCCAATGTCCTTGACACTTAAATATTATTCACATTTTTTTTTAATTATGTTTCTAAAGATAGCTAAGGAACAATTTCAAATAGTTCCTCTATGTCTTTAGAGAGAAATCATTTCAATTTCAGGGTATTGGTGAGAATTAAGAGACTTGCAGCTCATCATGTCCTGTCATGCCAGCTATATTTTGTAAGGAAATCAAATCTGGCACCTTTTAGTTAGCTTCTTTACCTCTGTAATAGAAAAACAGATGGAACAGGTTCTGGAGCAAGAAGGCATTGTTTTGCTCTGTGGATTGCCTTTACTTCCCCAACTGTGTCTTCTATCATTTCATAATTTGTTGAAAAGTCCTTCCATAAAAGAAGAAAAACACTCACAAATGGAGGAAGGTAGTGTTGTTGAAAAAAAAGTATTCTCAATGATGATGTTGGCAACTCTTAGAGGAATCACAGTGGTGTATCTTTTCCTACCTGCAACTCCTGAAAGAGGGGAGAAGTGGAAATGTGTCGTAGGCTGGAGTGTGGGTAGTCTACGTGGTAACTCCGTATAAGCCATTTTGAAGGAAGACAAGGAGCAGGTGAGGGAAGATGTGGGGAGGAAGAAAAGAGAGGTCTTTGCTCTGCCTTCACATGGGATTATGTGCCTTATATTAAAATGGCCTTTGATCAGTGCCAGATTAAAAGGGTGCATCTTTTAAATGACTTTATCGATCGTCATTTGGCATTTGTTTATTTATAACTGTAAAGTTTTTCACATTTTTACTTTAAGTTTTATTAGTTGTTTAGTTAACCATTGCCATCTTGAAACCTGACAGGGACCAATAGGATGTATAGGTGATCATCGTTATTTGATTCAGTGGATGTTGCACATGTAAATAGACATTTAAGAATAGGCACTGACGATATGATGACTGATAGCTCAGCTTTCTTTTTCAAGATAAGATACTTCAATCATTCATTTCTTGAATCCCTCTTCAGGTAAATTACCATTATTTAAAACGCCATTCAACACCAGGCCCTGACACTAGCCATTTAGTCAGAAAACATTCACAGTGTTTTCGAAAATGTTACAGTCAATGTTGGCACTTCTTCGATTTCTGCCCTTAACTGACTCTTCTCTTTTCTTACAGCAGATTGCAGATTGAGCTTAACCAAGAAGTTCATCGGCTGATCAAAACTGACCTGACCCACAAGAGAAGAAGGGAGTTCTACCAGCCCACTTGGGCTCCTGTTGACCACTGATAACTTGGCATCACCTGTTGCCTGCGTGGAAAATTCTCTCTACTGCTATTTTTTGCACATGGAAGGCAGCAGCAGAGAGGGCAACACAGGCTGATAAAACCAGAGACAGCAGGAAGATTACCACAGGCCTTCAGGACTTTTCTTCTACCTGGAGCTCTGGACTTAAACAGAACCTGGTCCATTTGTTTTGGTTTTTCTGTTTATTTTTTGTTTTTTATTTTCCTCACCGCATTGTGTTTTATTTCTTTACTTCAGAAATGGGCCTACAGACCACAAGGTGGCCCAGCCCTGGGGCTTTTTTCCTGAAATCTTGGCTTCTCATTTCCCTGGGACTCTACTCACAGGTGTCGAGAACCCTGGCGTGCCCGAGTGTGTGCCGCTGTGACAGAAATTTTGTCTACTGTAATGAGCGAAGCTTGACCTCAGTGCCTCTTGGGATCCCGGAGGGCGTAACCGTACTCTACCTCCACAACAACCAAATTAATAATGCTGGATTTCCTGCAGAACTGCACAACGTACAGTCAGTGCACACCGTCTACCTTTACGGCAACCAACTGGATGAATTCCCCATGAACCTTCCCAAGAACGTCAGAGTTCTCCATCTGCAGGAAAACAATATCCAGACCATTTCACGGGCTGCCCTTGCCCAGCTCTTGAAGCTAGAAGAGCTACACCTGGATGACAACTCTATATCCACAGTGGGGGTGGAAGATGGGGCCTTCCGGGAGGCTGTTAGCCTCAAGTTGTTGTTTTTGTCCAAGAATCATTTGAGTAGTGTGCCTGTTGGCCTTCCTGTGGACTTGCAAGAGCTGAGAGTGGATGAAAATCGAATTGCTGTCATATCAGACATGGCCTTTCAGAACCTCACGAGTTTGGAACGTCTGATTGTAGACGGGAATCTCCTGACCAACAAGGGCATTGCCGAGGGCACCTTCAGCCATCTCACCAAGCTCAAGGAGTTTTCAATCATACGGAATTCACTCTCCCGCCCCCCTCCTGATCTCCCAGGTACGCATCTGATCAGGCTCTATTTGCAGGACAACCAGATAAACCACATCCCGTTGACAGCCTTCTCAAATCTCCGTAAGCTGGAACGGCTGGATATATCCAACAACCAACTGCGAATGTTGACTCAAGGGGTCTTTGACAACCTCTCCAACCTGAAGCAGCTCACTGCTCGGAATAACCCTTGGTTTTGTGACTGCAGTATTAAATGGGTCACAGAATGGCTCAAATACATCCCTTCATCTCTCAACGTGCGGGGTTTTATGTGCCAAGGTCCTGAGCAAGTCCGGGGGATGGCTGTCAGGGAGTTGAATATGAATCTTTTGTCATGTCCCACCACAACCCCTGGCCTGCCTGTCTTTACCCCAGCCCCAAGTACAGTGTCTCCAACCACTGAGCTTCCCACGCTCTCTGTTCCAACACCTAGCAAAAGTGATACACCTCTGACTCCTACCACATCAAAACTTCCCACGATACCCGACTGGGATGGCAGAGAGAGAGTGACCCCACCAATTTCTGAACGGATTCAACTTTCCATCCGTTTTGTGAATGATACTTCCATTCAAGTCAGCTGGCTCTCTCTCTTTACTGTGATGGCATACAAACTCACTTGGGTGAAAATGGGCCACAGTTTAGTAGGAGGCATTGTTCAGGAACGCATAGTCAGTGGTGAGAAGCAACATCTGAGCCTGGTTAATTTAGAGCCCAAATCCACCTATCGGATTTGTTTAGTGCCACTGGATGCTTTTAACTACCGAGCTGCAGAAGATACCATTTGTTCTGAGGCCACTACCCATGCCTCCTATTTGAACAACGGCAGCAACACCGCTTCCAGCCACGAGCAGACAACTTCCCACAGCATGGGCTCCCCCTTTCTGCTGGCAGGCTTGATTGGGGGTGCCGTAATATTTGTGCTCGTGGTCTTGCTCAGCATCTTTTGCTGGCACATGCACAAAAAGGGGCGCTACACCTCCCAGAAGTGGAAATACAACCGGGGCCGACGGAAAGACGACTATTGCGAGGCAGGCACCAAGAAGGACAACTCCATCCTGGAGATGACAGAAACCAGTTTTCAGATCGTCTCCTTAAATAACGATCAGCTCCTTAAAGGAGATTTCAGACTGCAACCCATTTACACCCCAAACGGGGGAATTAATTACACAGACTGCCATATCCCCAACAACATGCGATACTGCAACAGCAGTGTGCCAGACCTGGAACACTGCCATACGTGACAGCCAGAGGTTCGGCGTTCCCAAGGTGGACAGAAAGACTCTGGAGAACACACATGTGTGTGCACAGAAAGACACGCAATTTACATTTGATAAATGTTACACAGATGCATTTGTGCATTTGAATACTCTGTAATTTATACGGTGTACTATATAATGGGATTTAAAAAAAAGTGCTATCTTTTCTATTTCAAGTTAATTACGAACAGTTTTGTAACTCTTTGCTTTTTAAATCTTAAAAAAAAATAGTTGCTGATGTACTGTACAGGGTTGTACAATGAGAACCCAACGCCAAGGCAAAAGAATGAGTGATTCTTCCTTACGATGCACATTAACCACTTTGCTGTCGAAGCTGTCAGAATAAATTCCTTTCCTAGAGCCAGTGGTCAGATGAAAGGGCCAATTAAAATGGACTCATCAGGGTAGGATAAGTAACGTGCGTAAAACAAGAAATGGCCCTGACATTGTCATGCTATTTCTACACTTCCTGGTCTGGAAAAGAAGTAATAAATTCCAGAACATAAGAAGGGTGGTTTTTACCCTGATTTGACCCAGTGCAAGAAATAAAGCAAGCATCACGAGGAAGCCAGTTCCGTGAAAGAAGTTAACCCAACCTGGCAGAATCAAGAAAATGAGATAAGATTTTAAAAAGACCTTAAAATCTGGGGGTTGGCTTTCTGACTGGGAACTTGAAAATCACTCCTCATGCTTCCCTGGCCCTATGTGATAACAGAGTTAGAGACCTGAGTCTGATTTCAGTTGTCTGCAGGGACAGGTAGAATGTTCTAGCAAGAGAACTCCCTTTAAAAGTGTTACTATTCAAATCCTGTGTCAGGTTGAATCAAATTCAACAGAGATATATTCTAGAATACTTTTTTTTAGAAGAGGCTAATAAAATAATGGGAAGAATTATATTGAATGGAATTATTTTTGATAATGAGAATTATTTGGGTAGATTCACCAAGGCTATGTCAACATGATATATAGACTTTAACAAGCGATCAGTGTTTGGAATTTACTAAAACAACTTGTTGTTTGAACATTATTGATATCATTTAGATAAGAACAACCAAATGGTACTGTTAGACTAGATCAGCTGATTTTTGTTGGTATCATGTTGAAATAGCTTGAATTAATACATTTTCCCTTGGCAAAAATTGTCGTCTTCCAATCATCCAGCACTTTTGTTTTTTCCATAATTAGTTGTTTATGCTACATTTGTCCCCCCACTCCCCTTCTCAATATTTCAAAGAAAATTAAGAATACCAGTCTTGGTCACACAAGATACCCATACGCACTTATACATTTTAAAATGCATACGAATTTTCACTGCTAATGCTTCTATCAGGACACATCAAAGCTGGCCGAAATGATTTTTTTTTTTTTAAAGCAATACCTGGTTTTCCACCTCGGACTGACTTTGATCCAGTTCTACTTTTGAAATTTCATTTATTCTTTTTCAGTCTGGGATCTTCCTCTTCTTTGGGAATTGTGGAAAGATAATCAGTCTTACATTAACAGGACAACAAATGAGAAAGGAAACAGCCAGAGAGCAAAGGCTGGTTCCCCTAATCTTGGCAGAGCCAGGCATAGAGCAGACGGTCTAAGAAGAGAAGAGTGTCCATTTTGTGCTTAACTCTAGATATTTCTGAAGCAGTGTCCATGTTCAGAAAGTATGTATAATTTATTCCTTTTTCTCCCTTAGATGTAGAAGGGCTATAGATCACATACGTTATCTAAAAGATGCATCCTTGCAAAAAAAAAGATTTTTTTATATTTAGGCACTGCTTTCTGTGCTGCTTATTACCTTTTCCTCTGACCATTATTTTAGGAATCCACAAAGGAAATGTCACAAACTTCTTTGCTTTCTTTTATTTTATTTTTTTAACTAAATAAAACTGTGATGTGTCTTCTTTGTAAAAATTTAGGTATAAAATGCTATGCAACTTTTCCTTTACAGTAAGAGCTTTATTTTCTTTAATAGCCACCCCCCCAACTTATAAGTTTTAATTTCCTTGCCTCTCAAAATAAGCAGAAGCTATAATGTAAAAAAAAAAAAAATTTTTTTCTTATAATGTAAACACAAGAATTGAAACTGCATAGTCAGTGGAGCTGAAATTGGCTACGAATTAATTTGAATTAATTATGAGGTGACTCAGTTCCGTTTCAGTCTCTTAGAGGGTTGTGGCTATTGCTTATTTAGGTCCACACAGTGAAAGGATGAGGCAGTCTGGGAACTGGAAGTGTAGCAGGAAGTGATCTAAAAATCAGGACAAGGCCCTGAGCTTTTGTGTACTTACCTTGGTAATCCTTTCCACGATCCTCTTCCCCTTGGCTGTGTAGATAAAACTTTGAGTTGAAATGACGGTACTTTGAAGTTCCCCCCCCCCCCCCGCTACCCACAAAATAATCATTTTCATTTATTTGCATTGCCTATTCCCTCAAGTGGGATTTTTGGCTGCTCAAATGTTTTTGCTTTGGGTCAAGAAGACCAAGGTTGGAGAGTTTCCTTTAGTGTCTTCTTGTGGGGTCCACAGAATTAGTTGGGGCGTAAGCGGTGCAGCGGAGACCTAGTCAAGTGAAATGGTTAGCATGGTCTGAAAGCGTTCCTCTGTTGGAAGGTGACCCTGACGAGATCCACTCTAGTTACAGTCTTTATTTTGATCTTGTGCATAGCACAAGAAAGACTGCTAAAATTAACACCAGCCTCCCATCTGTAATAGCATACCTGGAGAGAAAGCACATTATGGAATTTGCAGTGTGTTCTGTGTCTTATGAAGACTACTGAACAACCATCTGTGGTCAGTTATGCTTTGATTGGCATTTTTGGTTGTGGTAATGTATTTTGCTGAGACACTCTGTATTTGGGCCTCCCTTGGTATCATTATTACACATCTTGAGATGACCAGTCAAAACACAAAGTTGAAGATGCAGGCTGGAACCATGAAATGAAGCCATACACACTGGCTTTTAAAGAGCTTCATGCCGTCTGACCAAACAATGTGATTTCAGATAGCATGTGTCCATGTTCAGAGCTAGGTAATTCACTATATAGAGGAAATTTCAAAAGGAAGTATATTAATGGCGGTTGCTATTCACACCCAACCCCCCCACCCAAAAAAACCCATTAGCACGGAGTCACTTCTGACTTAAAGTGACCGTATAGGACTAAGTAGAACTGCCCCATAGGGTTTCCAAGGAGCAGCTGGTGGATTGCAACTGTTGACCTTTTTTGGCTAGCAGCCGAGCTCTTAACCACTGCACCACCAGGGCTCCTATTCATACCCAGAGTTTTTGTTAATACCTGCTTGTTTGGAGAGATGTGTTTGATCATGGGATGACCTGGGACTTCGTCAAACTGTCAAATGCATTAGTAGCCCATTGCATAGGACAATCACAGGCAGAGACAAGGGGTGCCTTCCCCTGTCTATTTACCTTGTGTTTCCTAAACGATGACGCTAGAAACGGAACACATTCTCCCTTGCGAGAAATAAGGCAACTTCTAATTATCTGGATGTTAGTGGAAATTTTTTCTTTTTTTGAAGTGTAGTGGGACCAGTCTGGTAAGAAGTATTAATGAAGTAGCTAATACTATAGCTCCATTCCCTACTAGTGCAGATCGTAATGATCTAGTCAGACCTTCCTTCTCCACTGGGGAAGACACTCTTCCCGGATGAGCATAGCATGCATTCAAAACACCAGGCAAGATTGTTGCAGCCCACAGGGAGCCACTGATATCCTTGATCAGCCTCAGCCACAGTGTCCAATGCAGCTTGTGACAGTGAAGTGGTTAATTTCCATTGACTTCTTTGTTTATAGCATTTCTTTTCTCTAACTTATATAACAAAAAATCATGAAAGTTTTACTTGAGGAGATGAGAATAACAGTTTTACTCATGACATCTTTCTAGCTGCATGGAAAAGCAAAGCAGAAATGAATGCCCAGAAGGGGAAAGAAACACATGCACGAATAACAAGAAGCCCTAAGTCTGGGCAAGCCTTGCCTGATTTAAGTTAAAGCACTAGGATAGGAAGCTGTAGCTTACATTCTTCCCGAATTTCTTCAGCAGGATCGAAAGGTCATATTGCTGGCAACGGGGGATACTTGTCATGGTTGTGAGGAGAGAATCTGTACTCATATGATACTATTCTTATAAAAGATTATTTTGCTATTTTTTTTTTCCTTTTCATAGCAACACATCCGCCAGAAGAGCACAAAGCAAGGCATTTTTAAAACTAGTATAACACACGTGTGCGTGCACACACACACACACAGAGAGACATTTGTAGAAATGTCCATGGGATGTAAGATTTATAACCTTTGTGAGGACAGGTGAAGGTGCCACCACTGTGTGTCCCCAACAGGATTGCTGTATATTCTCTGAAAGTTAAACCTGACGATTTGTTATTGTTGGAACCATGTGCTGATTTGCTTCTGATTTGTGTTTAGTGAATTCTCACTGACAAGGGGCTGGAAGATTCTGCACTACATGTCCTCTGAGACCTACCATGTCGCACACTTTGTTAGCTACAAACTTCACTCTACACTATACAGTACCTTGTTGATATATTCAGTAAAAGCTTATTTTAAAAGAAAACCACATTGTGTTTATCTGAGTAAGTTCATTGGGAGACAACCAATACTTGTGTTCTTAATACAGAAGAGAAATGAGGGGTGCTTCTAGATGATTCAGGAGTGGAGGTGGGAGTCGGATGCTCATTTTCTTTACTATGAAGACAACTTCTTTTAAGTCCATTTGATTTTTTTTTTTGTAAGGAGTTTATGTACAGCCCTCTTCTTTTCCATTTCCTAACGAAACTGCCTGTTCCTCTGAGTATCTTTTAAATATATGCACATACACAGAGCATATTTTGTGTTTATGAAATCTATGTTGTTTAGTATATAGACAAATGCCAATGTAGTTATCCAATCTGAATAGTCTCTTTTCCCATTTAGTAATCACACCATTGGTTTTAAACATCAGTTTTCCTTAAGAATTCTCATGGTACTTTTCTGCTTCAGAATTGTTTATAGTTAATCCGCTTATACTTTCAGTGGGCACCAGTATCTGCTCATGAGCATGTATCTCTCTCTTCGTAAGCTCTATTTTGACACTCTGGATTTGTCTCACATGATTTTCCAAGACCTTTTTCTTTAACCACTCTTGACTACTTCACTAATAATAGTATTTGACAGAGATTGGATGAGGAAATAAAATCATGGCATTTCAATTACCTAGTATTATCTTTGGAATCCCTTTCAGAAAATTAACCATGAAAGTTACAGAAACTAGTGGTTCATATCACATTTGGGGATTTTATGTAAAATAATATCCATCCTAGTCTTGGTTACTGTTGCCAAGATTTAGAGACCTTACTCTATGAAGTCCAGACCCTTTGTCATGGAATATCATGCCTTCAAAAGAATTTATGAAGCTTTTCCCACTATATTCCAGTCACTGGGCTAAGTTCAGCGGTCTCACAGAAGAATAAAATGAGGCTTAGACAATTCAAGCTTATCTTCTACCCCACCAATTCCTAAGGAATTGTTCAGCCAGTGTATTTACTGCTCGTCTACTTTCTTCAGACTACCATGTTAGATTCTACTGGGGAGCCAGAAAAATATGACTCTGCCCTTACGGAGCTCACAGATCCTGTGGTAAACTCTTTCTCTAATACATTGCAGTGTCTCAGAACCCATGTAATGACTTTACATTCTTTGATTAAATTCAGCAAGTTGTCTAAGGTAATAAAAGAGACAGACTTACCCGTTGGGAGGTTGGTGATGTATTTGCCTTATGTTAGATGATCTTGGTTTTTAACAGATTAAACAAAGTGATAGTGCATTGATAAAATCAGAACTCATTTTAACTTAAATTTTCAAATTTATGCCAAGGAAATGAAAAATTAGGGATTGCATTTAGTAATTAATATGTAACCTCTTCAATTCCTCTCCAGCGCTAGAATGGCCATCAATCTAAAATAATAAAAATGAAAACATTTATTGAGTATATGTAAGGCTCTATTTAAAACGCTTTGAGTCACATGATCTCTTTTTGTCTTGTAAATAATCCCACAGGTAAACATTTCCTTATTTTCTCATATTTTAAAATTCAGTCTCAAAAGAAGTGAAGTGATTGGGTCATGATTTCAAAACTCGTAAATGGCAGAGTCAGGATTTAACCCCAAGCGTAACTCCATGGCATGGGCTCTTAACTGTTTTCCTGCCTCTTAATAAATTGACTCACATTACGACAGACAAGCCTTCAGGTTAAATTGTTGGTCAATATTGAAAGATTTTTGATGATGAAGATGCCACAATCTATTGCAGTTGATGCATTTTTAATTGCTTTTTTTAAGTTATAGATCATGGAAAGTTTTTGAAAATTTCAAATATATGTGTATATATATTAAAAACCGTTTGGTCATCCATTCCTTTTTTTTAAATTTGTATACAAACTCTGTTTTTGTGCTTATTCAATGGCTGAGTATCTGATTTGAAATCTTTAGATGGAATCAGGATATGTCTACACCCACGTGGTGAGCTGAGGGAACTATTAAAAGAAATTGAGGTAGGTTATTTTTAGTAATGAACTTGTTTCTTAAGAGGTTGCTCTAAGTATTTTATAGATCCCACTGAAGATGCACATACATAAAAATCTATTAGGGCATTAGCAAACTGGCTTCTGGATTTGTATTCATTTTCTTCATGGCACAAAGAGTATGCCTTTAGGGAATATTATGTGAACTTCATTTTCATTAGTTACACTGAAAGTTTAGGATAAAAGTTTTTAATAAAGCTCTTCAAACCAGGTGTTATTTTTAGCATATACACCAACTGATCATCCCATTTGTTGATTTTTCTTGGCAGGAAGTCTTAATTAGATGAAAATTTCAGTATATCCTTTTGGGAATAACTATCAACAACATAATAAAACTCAATATTGGGTCAATCTTTTTCTATTAAACTGTAAAATTCCTGGCTCAGAAAGTCTACTAAACTCCTTAGGTAGGATGGCATGGGTCTTTGTTCCTTTTGCATTGTTTTCACTCAGTAAATATTTATTGAAGCCTGATAAGTTTTGGTGCTGAATGACAGTTTTCTAGGAGGGTTAAATTTTGCACCATTTTTTTTTTTTCCTGCAGCTGTTGGTTTTCAACACGTGAACTTGGCTATTCCTGCCTCTTTGCCGCCTTCTTTGAGCCTCCCTCACTCTTCCCCCTCCCCCTCGCCCACCACACACACACACACACACACACACACATTTAAACAGTAAACCAATCATCCTGCTAGCTCTAGTACTTACGTGTTCTCTCAAAAGAGAACTTTTAGTACTCTGACTTGGCCACTGTCAGTAAGCTTCCTCTAGTCGTTCCCGTAGAGTCACTGGGTGGTTCAAACGGTTAACGTGCTTGCTTCAAAGTTTGGTGGTTGGTGGTTCGAGTCCACCCAGAAGAAACCTACTTGCAAAAATTCAGCCTTCGAAAACCTTTTGGAACACAGTTCCACCCTGACACACATGGGGTTACCATGGGTCGTAATCAAGCTTTGTTTTTCAGTCTTTCCCAACTTCAGCCTCCTCTACGTTCTGTGAGATGAAGGATAACCATTCAAGAACCCCTGATTATGACAGTTCTTTCAAAAAGTCCCGTTACCACTACTGGCAAGGTAGAGTTCAAACTCCTCATGTGATGTATACATCCATCCCCCTGCTGTTCCCTGACATTCCTTACCAGCGTTGCTCCTCATGAAATGTGTGCTCTAGGCATTAGATATATATTTAAAATAAACAACAGGCTTTCGGTCTCTCTGCCAGAGATGTCGAGCTCCTTCATATGGCCTGCCTTTTGCTCAAGGTGTTTCATTCTATGACATACTGTTTCTCCTTTGCCTGGTGACATGGTCATCCTTCAAGATACAACTGTAATTGCTGCTTTTGGAAAACTTCTCAAATTCTACTTGGCAATTATCTTTCCCCTCTGTGCAGTTAATATAACTTTAATTTTACACATAAACCAAAAAAAGGAAAAAAACTAAACCAGTTGCTGTTGGGTAGATTCCAACTCATGGCAACCCCATGTGTTGCAGAGTAGAACTGTGCTCCATTAGGTTATCAAGGCTGTAACTTTTTGGAAGCAGATCACCAAACCATTCTTCCAAGGCATCTCTGGGTGGACTCGAACCTTCAACTTTTGTTAGTTGTTGAGCACTTAACAGTTTGTGCCACATAGGGACTCCACTTTTATATATTGTTATTGTTGTATTATTGTTAGGTGCCTTCAGGTCACTTCTGACTCATAGCAACCCTATGTACAACAGAAAGAAATACTGCCCAGTCCTGCCACATCCTCACAATCGTTGCTAGTTTGAGCTCATTGTTGCAGCCAACCCATATTATGAGGGTTTCCTTCTTTTTCACTGACCCTCTACCAAGCATCGTGTCCTTCTCCAGAGACTTGTCCCTTCTGGTAACGTATCCAAAGTATGTGAGGGGAAGTCTTGCCATCCTTGCATCTAAGGAGCATTCTGGCTGTACTTCTTTCAAGACAGATTTGTTTTTCTGGCAGTCCATAGTATATTCAATATTTTTTGCCAACATCATAATTCAAAGGCATCAATTCTCCATCAGTTTTCCTTATTGTCCAGCTTTCTCGTTCATATGAGGTGATTGAAAATATCATGGCTTGGGTCAGACACAACTTAGTCCTCAAAGTGACATCTTTGCCTTTTTAACACTTAAAAGAGGTCTTTTGCAGCAGATATGCCCAGTGCAATACATCATTTGATTTCTGCTGCTTCCATGAGCGTCGATTGTGGATCCAGGTAAAATGAAACCCGTGACAACTTTAATTTTTCTTCATTTACCATGATGTTGCTTATTAGTCCAGTTATGAGGATTTTTGTTTTCTTTATATTGAGGTGTAATCCATACTGGAGGCTGTGGTCTTTGATCTTCATCAGTAAGTGCTTCAAGTTCTCTTCACTTTCAGCAGACAAGGTTGTGTCATCTGGATATCACAGGTTGTTAATGAGTCTTCCTCCAATCCTGATGCTGCATGCTTCTTCCTATAGTCCAGCTTCTCAAATTATTTGCTCAGCATACAGATTGAATAGGTTTGGGGAAGGAAAAACAGTCCCAATTCACACCTTTCCTGGTTTTAAACCATGCAGTATCCCCAGGCTCTGTTCCAGTGACTGCCTCTTGGTATAAGTATACGTTCTTCATGAGCACAATTAAGTGCTCTGGAATTTCTGTTCTTCAAACTGTTACCCATAATTTGTTATCCACACAGTCAAATGCCTTTGCATAGTCAATAAAACAATTTTACTTTTATACATAAACCAAAAAAAAACCCAAACCGGTTGCTGTCGAGTCAATTCCAACTCATAGCAACCCTATAGGACAGAGTAGAACTGCTCCATAGAGTTTCCAAGAAGCGCCTGGTGGATTTGAACTCCGACCTTTAGGTTAGCAGCCATAGCACTTAACCACTACGCCACCAGGGTTTCAGCTTTTATACATACCAAACCCCAAAAGTAAATCCGCTGCCATTGAGTCAATTCTGACTCATTGTGACCTTATAAGACAGAGTAAACTGCCCCATAGGGTTTCCAAAGCTGTAATCCTTACAGGAGCAGACTGCCACATCTTTCTGCCTCGGAGTAGCTGGTGGGTTCCAACTGCCAACTTTTCTGCTCGCAGCTAAGCATTTAATCAGTGCACCACCAGGACTCCTTATTTTTATATATACCTAAGACCCTTTGCTGTGGAGTTAATTCTGACTCATAGCTACCCTATAGGACAGAGTAGAACTGCCCCATAGGGTTTCCAAGGAGCAGCTGGTAGATTCAAACTGCAGCCATAGCTCCTAAATACTGAGCACCTATTTATTGTAATTGTTCATGGGTCTGTTTCATGCTTATACTCTGGGCTCCCTGAAGACCAAGTACATATTCTGTCAATGGTTGTGCCTCTTCCAGTACTGAGTAAAGGGTCCAGCCTCTAGTGGGTATATAGCAGATGCTCTTGGAGAAAGTGTGAATGCAGCACACGCGACTCTGCAGTGATTTAAGGATCCCGCAGGTCTTCCTGCACAGAGGCAGCAGGGGGAACAGCCACCTCACCAGTCTTTTTTGGTCGCATGCCTTAATGAAAGCCTTGATGAGAGCTGTGGAATTCTGAATTGTGTGTAATCAACTTTGCTCAAAAGCCACAACACACATTTTACGAGAAGAAGATTCTTCTCTTCTACAGACAGCTTCAAATCCCAGAGCCTGTTTGAAGAAAAGTGTATAGATGCCTTAAAGAATTGCTTTGCAACAAAATGTCACCATCATGAGACAGCCACAAAGCACAGGTAGACACAAAGTCAAACATTTTGACTGTTTGCCAGTCAAAATGAATTCTCACATATAAAAAGCAGAAGTAGATAATTTTTTTTTCATCCCCAACATTAGCAATATCAAATGGAACAGTGATTACTCACTGCATCATATCTTATATAAAAAGCGCAGGCGTATACCATGTGTCAATCAAAAGGTTCACATTGCATTATCGTGATGATTGCCATGAGAATAATAGTCTATTCTGTCAATGACTTGCCAATAAATTAGGAGACAGTGGGGAGTGATAGTTATTAAGAACTCAGACTTGAAATTGAATTGTTCTGTCAGTTGCCACTGACCTGCCAATTGACCTTGGCAATAGCTTAAATATTCTGGACATCAGTTTCTTCTTCCTTAAATGGTCACAGGTATGCCTAGAACATATGGTTGTTGTCAGAACTGAAAGTAGAGCAATTAACACAGTATGTGGGGCATAGCAAGCACTGAATAAATGACATCAAGCACCATATTTTTTTCATGCAAATCTAATTCACAAGCACAGGGTGATGTCTTGTCAAGTTTATACAACAAGATGCAAATACCAAACTTCTGAGTATTAAGGTCACAATTATATGTAGGATAATCTACTTATAGGTAATTAGCATCCAGAATTACACATAACTATATACAACTCTTATCGACATTATTCTGACAAGGAGTTTTCCATTATCCCTTTTTTTTTTCTGGGAAAGTGAGATGCTACAGGGTAACATTGAACAATACCAGGTCCTTTTGGGACCATTGAGCAGTACCGTTGACCGGAAAGAGCATTGACTTTATAATGTAGCGTATTTCCTCTCTCACGTGTAGAGTACTTAGAGATGCAATTATTGCTGGTAATTAATTCAGGAAATGCTACGTGTCAAACGAGTCTCATGAATCAGGTTCAGGAGACCCTGGGGGATTAAAACTTCTAAAATTCAAGATAATAACAATTTTTTTTGTAATTCAAAAATCTTTAAACGCAGTGGTTTTATTTCATTCTAGTATGCCACCAACCATGATATCTACATCCACTCTTGGTTGGCAGATTGAGGGAGTGGTAGCAACCAAATGGGAGAGCATTTTAGTGGCTCTGCAGTGCAGATGTGATATCCTGCCAGCTGTCACACAGCTACTTTTTTCAGTCAATATCATTCTGAACTTTGTAATCTGGCTATAATTAAGAGTTATGCATCCTGTTTAATGGGGTGGAGTTATTTTCTCTTTCTGTACACTTTCTGTTCGTGGTAGTTAAAATAACCTCACAGCAGTTCATTCACTGGGGTGTATGGTATCATTATATTCCCTTCTTTTTCCATCTTTCCTTGCTCAGTTAAAGTAGAAGATCAAATGTTTGGAAGCTGAAAAAAAAAAAAAAAGGCTTCTCTAGTTCTTGACTGCATGATTAATTGGATCAGGGAAGTTATTTGGCAGGTATAAATCAATACTAGCATTCTTGTGGTCTACAGACAGTTTCTGTTCTGTTTGGGACCATTGTCTGTTTTGATAGGTTGGACCCCTGCTCTTTCCATCGTTAACTATATTACCTATCGCAGCCCTCATTAGTTGCAATACAGTGTGTTCCACTTCTGTATCTGAAGTATGGGGAAACCAGTAAGTGAGTTGCTTTGTAATAGAGGCCAATCGTACATGGTATAGAGAACAGCATTGTCAGTCTACAGCCTACTAGAAGAGAAGCTAAATTACTCAAACATGATGAATCACTTTAATTCTGAGTTCAAAGCAGTCTAGAGCTGGTTTCATATCTCTGCTCTAACCCTTATTAATCTTGGATTTGGGGCACTTTTATGCTCCATTTTTCTTATCTGTATGTTCATGTCATTCTGCTAGCACAATGCCTGGAACAAAAAAAAAAAAAACCTAACCCCATCAAGTTCATTCCAACTCATAGAGACCCGATAGGACAGAGTAGAATTGCCCCAGGAGTTTCCAAAGAGCTGCTGGTGGATTCTAGCTGCCAACCATTGATTAACAGCCAAGCTCTTAACCACTGTGGCACGAGGGCTCTGGCACATACCAAGTGCTCAGTAAATATTGGCAGCTTTCTGAAAATACCTGGAGTTGATGTCCAAAAGCCTGGGCTATACATAGTTCTGGTTTAATTAATTGGGTTGATTCATATCTTCTGTTTTTGTAAACTTAAGGAAATGTGTATGGGGATAGCTACAGAGAGCATTTCAAACACTGAGTTTCGTTCACTTTTTTATAAAGGCCAATAAGGCTTCCATAAGATAGGTTGTTGTTACTTACTGTCCAGTCGGTTCTGACTCATAGTGAGCTTAGGTAGAACAGAATGAAATGTCACCCAGTCCCACACCATCTTCATGATTGTTGTTATGTTCGGGTCCATTGTTTCAGGCACTGCATTAATCCACCTCACCAAGGGACACCTTAGCCTTCACCAACCCTCCACTTTACTAACTATGATGTCCTTTTCTAGTGATTGGTCTTTCCTGATCACCGGTCCAAAGTAAGAGAGCCAAATCTTGCCATCCTTGCTTTTAAGGAGCATTCTGGTTGTACTTCTTCTAAGCCACTAGATACACAAACAGTAAATTCATTATGTTTGGGAAGCAATATGCATAACTGTTAAAAGCAGGAGGAGTCGAGTCACAAAACAATGCCATTTTGTACCTGTGTGATACTGGTTAATGTCCCCAAGCCTCAGTTTCCTCCTATGTAAAATGGGGCACTCATACTTGTGAGGCTTCAGTAAGATAATTTATGTCAAGTGTTCAGTGCTGTGACTAGCATTCATTCTAACTCAATTTGACTAAAATACTACAAATGAAGAGCTAGAGAAGCAAGTGAAAAAAATTGGTTCTTATTAATTCAATTACCTTTTTCTCAAAACGGGAAAATTCAAACTACATTACTAAGTAGGCATATTTATAAAATACTTTACTTCAATAAAAATGATCAAAGACAGATTTCCCTACAATAAAAATTGCATAAAGCAAGATTGTTTCTTAAAATATTGAGTGCATCTTCTATCTTTGTAAGTCTTTTACGTAATAGCTATTAAACTTTAAATATTCAACAGAAAAGAAAATGTGAGAAGAATGCCCAGGAAAATTCTAAATGATAAATGTGGTTTATTTTTTAATAGAACTGTTTTTAAAACAAGCTCTGCTGCTTCTTATCTTTGAACCTTGGAAATGTGCACAATTATGGCCTAGAAATTAGAGGAGTTTTTAGAAAAATTAGATAGTAGTTCTTTCCAGAACCCTTAATAATTTATAAAATCTAAGAATCTCTGCCAGTAAACACTAGCTTGGTTTGCTTATATCACAAACCTGAATGTAATAATGAGACATTTGTTTTATTGAAGATGTTTATATAATACAGATTTCCCAATATAGTAGTCTCACGATTGATGTTTTAAATGAAAGATTTTTGATCACGTAGTTGGAAGGTGACCCTTAGAACTTAGACTGAGGTATCACTACGTATTCAGCTCTTTTACAAATTGTTAGTTATGTTTCTTCTTCATGAGCTCTTTTTTATGAAATTTTAAAAAGTTCTTTAATTCTGAAAAGGAAATTTAATAAAATATAACTAAATTAGTAAAGTAATTAACATTTAGATAACAGTTAGTAGTTATGTATTATGTTAACTTTAAAAAAGGAAAAATAGCATTTTTAAAAGAATTTACCAAAGTAAATATTATGAAAATATTTCATGATGTTATTATTCCAACATTAAATTTCTTCCTGCCCATTATGGAACAGCACTAATATTGTTTAATTACAGATAAATTAAAGGTGGAGTCATTGGGGTAAAAAAAAAAATGTTATCTCAACTGATTTTCCATGATGAGGGAAATTCAAATTTTTAGACATATGTTTTTGAAATAATTTAATAAAGATGACTTTCCCTAATGAAAGAATTACTATAAAGCAAGGCTTCTTTCAAATAAATGTAAACTGAAATGTAAACAATGAACAAACAAGAAGATGGAAGAAAGAGAAAAAGGCAAAGAAAATGTTTATCTGAAATCACCAACATTTTATCAGGCAAAACAAAATGAAAAAAAAAAATAAGCGAAAACCACAAAAATCTGTATATTTTTACAGAACAGTGATCCAAGTGTGGGCAAGTAAATAGTGACGTGACAGACATTTTTAGGAACAAACAAGCAACGTGTTTTGTGAACACATGAATGAACACATTTTACACATGACTGGAGTACAAGGTAAAAAGCTAGTTGCTATGGAGTCGATTTTGACTCATGGAGACCCCGTGTGTGCCAGAGTAGAACTGTCCTCCTTAGGATTTTCAGCAACTGATTTTTTAAGAAGTAGGTCACCAGGTTTTTCTTCTCAGGCACCTATGGGTAAACTTGTACCTCCAACCTTTCGGTTAACAGCCGAGTATATTAACCCTTTGCACCACCCAGGGACTTCACAAATTAAAATCACCAGGTCTAATTTGGAAAACTTAAAAAAAAAAATCATATCTAGACCAAGAAGTTATCAAAAGCATTAACAAGTAGTTTTCAATATTAATCCTCCAAGTGCTAGAAAGTTGGACTGACAATATTAAAGGTTGTTCAAGAATCACCATGGCAGATGACATAGTGAAAATAGCCCTGACTTTGGAGTTCAAATATTGGCTCATTCGTTTACCAGCCACATTCCCTGGCCAAATGACTTCACTCTTTTAATACTTGGTTTCCATCTTTAAAATGGTATAATAAAATCACCTATCATGGTGTTGGTATGAGAATTCATTTAAAGTTATGAACACAATGCCTAGCACATAGAAGATGCTTAGTTATTAAATAACTCCATCCTTCTTCTTCCTATCATTTCACATCCCTTTCTGTTCCTTTTCTATCACTCCTGACAGAACTCAGTGCTTTCACATGCTATCGTAGTGAGACCAAACCTCTCAAAGTCCTCTTCTCCAGGAGATCCTTAGGAAAGGAGAGATGCCATCTCCTGTGACCAACAGTGACATAGCTTTGAGCATGAGTCCACCATTACTGCCATGCCTTGAGTGGGCTTATCTATTGCTTGACATAAAGTAGATTTAAAACAAATTAGTTTCCTTTGGAACATCTGTGGATGTCTCTGTAAGGGCTGGTAGGATATGGACTCTTGCAAAATTTTCATGATATAATCTCCCAAACAGTAGTGCCAGGGTTAATTCTATGTACCCATTCAATAGTGTCATTTAAAGGGAGCTAAAATTCTCCATGGCCCTTACTCTTTGTTCTACCATCCTCTACTATGCTTGGAATTCTCACTGTTATCCGCATTCCTTTGACTTCTGGCATCATCACTATTTTAGTCATCTAGTGTTGCTATAACAGAAATACCACAAGTGGATGGCTTTAACAAAGAGAAATTTATTCTCTCACAGTCCGGTAGGCTAGAAATCAGAATTCAGGGCACATGCTCCAGGGGAAAGCTTTCTCTCCCTGTTGACTCTGGAGGAAGGTCCTTGTCATCAATCTTCCCCTGGTCTAGGAGCTTCTCTGTGCAGGGAGCCCGGGTCCAAAGGATGCATTATTCTCCTGGCTCTTGTTCCTTGGTGGTATGAGGCCCCCTGTCTCTCGCTCGCTTCTCTCTTTTATGTCTCAAAAGATACTGACTTCAGACAAAACCTAATCTTGTAGATTGAGTTCTGCCTTATTAACGTAACTGCCTCTAAACCTGCCTCCTTAAGATCATAGAGGCAGGATTTACAACACTTAGGAAAATCACATCAGATGACAAAAGGGTGGACAATCACGCAAAACTGGCGATCATGGCCTAGCCAAGTTGACAGATATTATGGGGGGCACAATTCAATCCATAACAATTACCAAAATGTGTGCATGCTACCTAGGTTTGTAATAAGTGGAGTGCTCACTAGGCATTAAAATGGTCATTGGAAAGATGTGGTTTATCCAAGTAGAATAATACCTAGTAGAGGATGTGACAAAGGACGATCAAGTTTGTATAGAGAAAGGAGAAATGGAAGAGTTTGAAGCACAGGAGACTAGGATGGGCAGACACTAGATGGGACCCAAAGTCTGAAGGCAGTATCAAAGAGAACAAGCTTTGATTTTGTGGTGAGCACTCCTGGACGTGCTTTTCACAGGTAGCTCTCTGTTGTTAGTTCCCCTGGATATTCCTCAGGCCACTCTCACTCAATGACTGATGGACACAGATGTTTAAAGACCTGGACATCTTAACCCAATTCAGACAGCTCTGAAGGGCTATTCCATCTTTAGAAGATGCTGCAGGCTCAGTTTAGACTCCACTTGAGATTTAATCATGGCTTTTCTTCTCCTCCTGCCCTGTCCTACTTCCTTCCTTTCCCTTTCAAGGTGTTGAATGCAAGAGCCTCCCTAATTAGCTCTTGCATGTTAAACTCTGCTTAAGATTTAGCTTCCCAGGAAGCGGAACCCAACACAGCCTCCTTCCCACTTCTACTCAAGGCTGTCCTAAATTTCTCTAGAGATGGGACTATAACTATACGAAGGTGTAAGACTGAGCCCAAAGCGTTCCTCCACTTACTGAAGCAAATGAAGTAAAATTAACTTCATGCTGTAGCCTCTGACTGCTCTAATTCCAGGAATTTGAATGTTGCACATGATTCTACATCTATATGTTGTTGTTGTTAGATGTCGTTGAGTCTGTTCCAACTTATAGCAACCCTATGTACCACAGAATGAAACACTGCCTAGTCCTGTGCCATGCTCACAGTTGTTGTTATGCTTGAGCCCATTGTTGCAGCCACTGTGTCAATCCATCTTGTTGAGGGTCTTCCTCTTTTTCTCTGACCTTTACCAAGCATGATGTCCTTCTCCAGGGACCGATCCTTCCTGACAACATGTCCAAAGTATGTAAGATGCAGTCTTGCCATCCTTGCTAACAAGGAGCATTCTGGTTGTACTTACTCCAAAATAGATTTATTCGTCCTTTTGGTAGTCCATAGTATATTCAACATTCTTCACCAGCACCGCAATTCAGAGGCATCAATTCTTCTTTGGTCTTCCTTATTCATTGTCCAGCTTTCACATGTGTACGATGTGATTGAAAATACCACGGCTTGGGTCAGTTGCACCTTAATCTTCAAGGTGACATCTTGGCTTTTTGACACTTTAAAGAGGTCTTTTGCAGCAGATTTGCCCAATGCAATGTGTCTTTTGATTTCTTGACTGCTGCTTCCATGGGTGTTGATTTTGGAGCCAGGTAGAATGAAACCCTTGACAACTTTGATCTTTTCCCCATTTATCATGATGTTGTTTATCAGCCCAGCTATACCAGTGGCATAGTTTCCAGCATCACATCAACACACAAGCCCCCACAGTATGACAAACTGACAGACATGTGGTGGAATATTTATATACCAAAACCAAAACCAAACCCAGTGCTGTCAATTCTGACTCATAGCGACCCTATAGGACAGAGTAGAACTGCCCCATAGAGTTCCAAGGAGTGCCTGGCAGATTCGAACTGCCGACCCTTTGGTTAGTAGCCGTAGCACTTAACCACTACGCCACCAGGGTTTGAATATTTATATAGAGAAGTATATATAGAGATATACGAAGCCCATATTTTGCTGCATGTTTGTGGCAAATCTATTTTGACTAGTCACTATTTAACCTTTGCACTCTTGTCATGACTGTCAGGTTTTTAAGGAAATAACGCTAATATATCCTAAAAATATAAGTTAAAAAAAATACAAAGTGCAAAGAACCAACAAAATTAACTGACATTCAATTCTTTGAATGAAACCAAGTATATGAACTGTAGATGAAATAAAAAAAAAATTTCTGAGGAAATGATAATCAAACTGATTGGTCTGTTAGGACAAGTGTCTCCTGTGGATTCATAAAAGGTAAAGTAAAATCAAAAGAATTTACTGAGTAGGCAGTCTCTGTTCTGTAACAATTTTCTCCCATGATCCAATTATTTTCATTGTCCTTCAGGATCCCACAGATTTTCTCAACCATTGGCTGGAAGCTGAGAAAATGGATGACTCTCATTCACTGTTGCCCTGTGCCCTTCTTCCAGGTATGATAATCGTTGACAAGTTCAGGTAACCAGTTGGCAAGTTGTTCAGGTACATGCCTTGTTGTTGGCAAAATCTTGACAGGCATAAAGAGAATTGGATTCTCTTTCCAATGTGGTTTATGGTTTTAAAATAATCAGCTTTTCTTGAAAGCAGTTTACCCACGTGGGCAAAAAGAGGATGAGAATTAAAGTCCATCAGGCAGTGAAAGTTCTGTATTTACTTTCTTCATGCAAGTAAGAGAGGCCCCACTGGTAATTTTGCGATTTCTGTTTTCACTTTCTGCCACTTTTTATGATCCCAAAAGAAGGTGACTGAACAATTTGTGTACCTTTCGTGGGACAGCTGCTGAATTGTCTCTTGTGATTTTGACTGAGATTTGTCCTTGTTCGTTGGCTACCTGAGGGGTTGGCCCCAGACTCATAATGACCCCCAGTTTATGCCGACTCAGATTTGCAAATACAAGGGTCTATAAATATAAATTTCTGTATATTCTATACATTTTTAGATTTATAGACTCTTTTGTTATTGTCATGGATTGAATTATGTCTCCTCAAAAATGTGTGTATCGTTTGGGCTGGGCCCTGATTCCCGGTATTGTGTGATTTTCCTATAAATTGGAAATCCTGCCTCTATGATGTTAATGAAGGAGGATGGGTGGCACTTGTCTCAACCTACAGGATTGGATTGTGTCTTGAGGCAATCTCTTGAGATATAAAAGATAGAAGCAAGCAGAGAGATGGGGGACCTCATACCACAAAGAAAGCAATGCAGGGAGCAGAGCGCGTCCTTTGGACCCTGGGTCCCTGGGCAGAGAAGCTCCTTACTCTGGGGGGAGATTGATGAGAAGGCCGACAGAGAGAGAAAACCTTCCCCTGGAGCTGACACCCTGAATTTGAACTTTTAGGGTACTTTACTGTGAGAAAATAAACTTCTCTTTGTTAAAGCCATCCACTTGTGGTATTTCTGTTATAGCAGCAGTAGATAACCAAGACAGTTATCGTCAAGTGTCTTAGTCATCTAATGCTGCCATAACAGAAATACCACAAGTGGATGGCTTTAACAAAGAGAAATTTATTTTCTCACAGTCTAGTAGGTTACAAGACCAAATTCAAGGCATTAACTCCAGGGGAAGGCTTTCTCTTTCCATCGGCTCTGGAAGAAGGTCCTTGTCCTCAATCTTCCCATTGTCGGGAAGCTTCTCAGACACCAGGACCCTGGCCCAAAGAACGCACTCCTCTCCTGGTGCTGCTTTCTTGGTGGTATGAGGTCGCCAACTCTGTGCTTGCTTCCTTTTTCTTTTAGCTCTTGAGAAATAAAAGGTGGTGCAGGCCACACTCCAGGGAAACTCCCTGTAACTTGGATCAGGGAGGTGACCTGAGTATGGGTGGTGTTACAATCCCATCCTAATCCTCTTAACATAAAAGTATAATCACAAAATGGAGGACAACCACACAATACTGGGAATCATGGCCTAGTCAAGTTGACAAGTATTTCTTGGGAGGACATAATTCAATCCATGGCATCAAGTGCATCACTCATTTTGCAGATAGAATACCTGAAGTTCTCAGAAAGGATTTGCAAAAACCTAAAATTATGTGATGAAGTAAGCTTTGAAACAGAGGACTTAGAATTCAAATCAAGTGCTTTCTCTCACTGG
This sequence comes from Loxodonta africana, assembly GCF_030014295.1. Classification (NCBI taxonomy): domain Eukaryota; kingdom Metazoa; phylum Chordata; class Mammalia; order Proboscidea; family Elephantidae; genus Loxodonta; species Loxodonta africana. Next base: position 98,594,348 of record NC_087351.1, read on the forward strand.
ACTATACTGTTTCACAAGTAGATTTTATTACACTTATCTTTATTCTTTATAACTGCTTAATTAATGCTGGCTGTGCTGTGAGCCCATAGTCAGTTATCCTGTATAGGCAAAGGCAATCTGGAAGTGACCATCCTAAAAACTCTCTTCCCCAAACTACAGGTAGTCCCTGACTTATGACATATTTGAGTTACGATAAGCCACATATACCACGGTCCTTATTGTTAGTAACATATACCACATATAATATTGCAGCATATAATTTACTGATGTTGACATTCTCAGATGCTCACAGATGTTCAATTTTATAAGTCACTGTTCAAAACATTGGTGTATTTATAAAGATACTGATAATAAAAGGCAATAATAATGAAAACTAAAAAAAAATGAGATATTCGACTTATTTCAGAACCAATTTACGACAGAGTCTTTGGAATGGAACCCTGTCATAAGTCAGGGACTACCTGTATATATTTTATAAGGAAAGCAAGGCACTCAGTGGAGTAATACTCCAACCAATCTGCTGACTACATTTGAAATCATGTAATTACTTGTTTTTAATGCAGATCATGACCCACCTTTGGGATGTAAAATTTAATCAACAAAGTGTATGTAGAAAATATAAGAGATCCTGAGAGATTTTTTGTTTTTGTTTTTTAATCCTTAGAAAAGCTACTGTGAGCCCCCTCTCCAGAAACAAATTAGAAGAGGCAGAATTCATTAATAATAATAATAGTAATAAAGACTAAGTTCTTCCATCAAGTTCTTACAGAACTATTTGCTACTATAAATTTCCTTCTTTTTAATAAATGTGCCTTGTGATTGCTACTATGTCTCTATAAAAAAAAAAAAATTATGTGCTGAATTCTCACTGGTCAGGCTCAGTGTTTTTTTTTTTTTCTTCCCCCATTAGAGTTTAGCATTTCTGGCAACAGGTTCAAGCTCTAGGACTGGAACATGGAACACTGTTAGATGGGCTGGCAAACCCTTCATTAGAATCATCTCCCATTTTCTCTCATAAATGAATGGAGAGAACTGATGTAAGCATTGGTCTCTGAGGTGCAGAGCGTGTCTTGGACTTATCTGCAGCACAGCTGAGGTGCCGCTGTGGAATTCCTGACTTGGCTCTCTACTGGCCATGTATCCTTGGGCAAGTTGTGTAAATCTGTAGCCATATTTTCCTCATAGATTTAGTGTGTTAAATGAGTCTAAATGCTTATAAAGCATGCACCACAGTTCTCTGTAACGTGGGTGGCATTTATTCTAATCCATCCCACAAAGTATTTAGTCTATGACTGACTTCTTCTAAAATCCAGTAAGGTGAGAGCTAACAATGGAAGGGGCTTTTAAAAACATAGCAGCCTTCAAAGATTAAAGAAGGGAACACAGTATTTAATGCTGGGGTGAAAAGCAGTGAGGGTCAACCTTTTAGGCAAAGACTTGGGTATGGTTGATTAATATTCAGTATTCATTCCAAATTCCTTCTATATACCTTCCTTTCTGGAAGGAAGCTGTAAAGGAACCAACCACAATTACCACACTTCTTTGCATGTAAGCTCCTATATGTATAGGTCCTGACAATTATTTACATGTGGGCAATGTTTTCAAGACAGGAAAGAACTTCCTATTAATATTTCAGCTTGGACACATGAAGAAGCCAAGAGCAGAAGTCAAAACCAGTGTTCCAGTGCCTAGTAACTAGTATCACTAAGGTCAAGAGATAGCTGCAAAAGAGACCTGATTTCTGGTTTAAGAGTACAGCAGTATATCCTTGCACTCAACAGTTCAATAGATGCCCCCCGATTTTTCCTCCAGTCCTTTGACCGATCTTGTGCCTATCTAATATCTGTATTAAATCCTTTCTCCTTAAAATAACTGAAGTCATTTATCTTTCCTGCATCTTACTCTGGCAGGTAAAATATTTGGTACTAAATCTGGTTGCAGGCCTATTTACTCAAGGATCTAGTATTGGTTACCAAACATAGTTGAGTTTGAGAGAATTGATAATCCTATTAGTGCATAATGGAATATTAGCAATTCATGGCTTCCAGTGCAAAAATAAAATCAGCTGCTGAAATTATTACCTAAGGTCACCTGGAAAGAAGAGTCTATTATAAGCCCAGGTTTTGGTGGACCGTGTGATTGTTTAACAGAATCGTATGATGAGACTAATATATATAATTATTGCGTGATAGGCTGGCTGTCTCTGACTGGACTGAAGAGTTTCAATAAGGAAACGACAAGCTTAGGATTTTAAAAACTTAGTTGAAGGCAAGTCAGAGACCCAGGGAGCATTCATGGCTACCCCCCATAATCTTTTATATCTAGTAGCTACAGGGCTACTGTTGGCAAAAAATGGTGCACAACACTTGATCTTGTTTATTGCTGCATTATAATGAATGACCGACTCACCAGTCTTCTCTGTGAAAGTTAAGACATTGATTGAGAAAGAATGGGAACCCAGAAAGTTGGAGTGAAATTATTGGTTGGATTTAGTTGAATCTAAGTACATTGAGCCCTCAAATCAACTGAGCTTCCCTTACCAACAGAAGCCCCTCCTACTTGTTGGATAAGCTTGGTCCTGCTTTTCTTGGAGAACTAACTCACCTGAAATGGTTAACGTACAAGGTATGTCATTTCTTCTTATAGCCTGATTCTAGACCTAGACCTAGAATTGATTCCCAGTTTTTTTTTTTTTTATGTCAGTAGGAAAGGAGCCCTGGTGGTGCAGTGGTTAAGTGTTTGGCTGCTAACTGAAGGGTTGGATGTGGGAGAAAGATGTGGCAATCTTCTTCTGTAAAAATTATAGCCTTGGAAACCCTACGAGGCAGCTGTACTCTGTCCTATAGGGTCACTATGAGTCAGAATCTGCTCCATGACAGCAGGTTTTTTAAGTCAGTAGGGTGAGTCCCTGGGCATTGCAAATGGTTAAGTGCTTGATTGCTTACCAAAACTTTGGCAGTTCAAACCCACCCAGAGGCACCTCATAAAAAAGGCCTGGTGATCTGCTTTCAAAAGGTCACAGCCTTGAAAACCCTATGGAATGCAGTTCTACTCTGCCACACATGGGATCTCCATGAGTCAGAATCGACTCCATGGCAACTGGTCTTGATTTATATCAGTAGGGAGCAAGTAAAAAGTAAATCAGAGGAAAAGGTAAAAACATCAAAAGAAGGGCAATATTTTGCCATTGCTTATCAGCAAAAACCTGGGAAATATGTGTAGCAATAGATGCTAAGGGAGCTAAACCAGGTAATAAAAGTTATAAACAAATCGGGCCAAATTAACCAATATAAATGCACATACCAAAGTCTTAATGTGCTTGCCCAAGTAAATCAGAGTAATTCTGTTTTGATAAGGTGAATGAGACCTGGACTCAATGATGGCTCCCACTAAATGAAACTGGAATGTAAGAAATTCCTTGATATAACGTAGCAGAAGGAATCTGAGACATAGGAGGATAGGAATGTTGGAGTGGTTTATCATGTGACTCACTCTAACCTCTATTTATGTCTCCCTAGAGAGTCCAGGGAAACTCTGGTGGCATAGTGGTTAAGTGCTATGGCTGCTAACCAAAGGGTCGGCAGTTCGAATCCACCAGGCACTCCTTGGAAACTCTATGGGGCGGTTCTACTCTGTCCTATAGGATCGCTATGAGTTGGAATCAACTCGATGGCACTGGGTTTGGTTTTTTGGTTGGTAGAGAGTCCATAGGAGCCCTCATGGCACAGTGGTTAAGAGCTTGGCTTTGAACCAAAAAGTCAGCAGTTTGAATCCATCAACCCTTCCTGGAACTCCTGTGGGGCAGTTCTACTCTGTTCTACTCTCACTATGAGTCAGAATTGGCCAGATGGCAATGGGTTTGGTTTTGGTTTAGAGAGTCCAGAAGAAGCCCTAGTGGCATATTGGTAAGTGCTCAGCTGCTAACTGAAAGGTTGGCAATTCAAACCTGTCAGCAGCCCTGAGGGAGAAAGATGTAGCAGTGTTTCTGTAAAGATTACAGCTTGCAAACCCCATGAGGCAGTTCTACTCTGTCTTATAGGGTCACTATGAGTCAGAATAGACTTGATGGTGATGGAATAGAAAGTCCAGAGGGTATTCTTTCCATCAAATCATTGAACAGCACATTGATGAGGGCTGTCCTCTCTCGGCAAGAGATGGAGGTGTAGATCCTGCCCTTGAAATGGGCTCCCTGTTTAAGTGGAGATGATGGAATGCTGGAGTGACAGAGGCCAAATGACAGCATTCACTACCAGGTACAGGGTGAGCATGGTTTGTATAACAGACAGCAAGGGCATAGTAGTAAGAAAATGGTTTAATATATTTCCGGTGAGTGAAAAATTGTTTATCATAACCTCAGGAATAAAATAAATGTTAGCCAACTAAAGTTATGCCTGAATTGTACAACTGAAAAATACCTAGGTTTGCCAAAGAGAAGCCTGAATTTAACACACAAGGAAGTTTCACAGCCACTCACCCACTTCCCAGCCTGAAGACGTAGGATGGCAATTTCTATCACGTCCTCATTTAGCTTGCTTCTTTGGACCATGAAGAAGCTGAGTACGTTTGGGAGAAGGAGAATGGATCAATGCAAGGTTTTTCAGGCAGTGACCCAAATTGCTATTCTTGTTGCAGTTGTGGTCTCTACTGGAACAAAATCAAAACTAAGCTATGGTACCTGGTATGCAGCTATCAATGTGAAAATGCCTTTCTTTTTATCTCAATAAACAGAGAACACCAAAGTTGTTCGCTCTTTCGTTCATTAACATTTCTCAGGGTGGTGTCATAAATTACTCCTGGGGCTCTTGATTGTCTCACTATTCCAGAGAATGTCACACACGTCTGCTATTTAATGACGTTATATGAGATGTACTTGGTGAGCGGGAAGTAAAAAATAGGCTAGACAACTTGGTATTTCTTATGTACGTCAGCAGGTAGAAGGAAAAAAAAAAAAAAGACACTCAGGGAGCTGCCACCTCTTTCGAATCTCTGGGAAGGAGCTCAGCATGCCTGAAAACCCTCTCCAAGGAAGTAGGCCCAGTTTTCGGTGGGCTTCTTGGACATTTGAAAGCAGCATGTGCCACATTCGGGTGTGCTGCTTTAATATTTTTACCAGGTAATCTCAAAGGCTGTGAGTTTTACCAAGTAATCTCGAAGGTGACTGTCCAGCTTGTCCAGGCCATGAGGCAAGCCACTCTGCCACTAGGGCCCAACGATTCAGCAAATTCAATGGTGCCTAAATTATTTGAGGCAGAAGGTCATGCAATTTGGAAACTCTGGCAAGCTCTGATAGGTGATTAACAATGTAGGCCTCTGGGATCTTGTGACAAAGTCGTGCCTTCTTCCTAAAATTATTAATCTGCCTTGTTAATAGATACCGGAAGAGGCTAAACACATGGACACCAAATGTAGCTATGTTATTGCTGTTGTTATGTACCATCAAGGCGATTCTGACTCACAGCGATTCATCCTGTAGGACAGAGTAGAACTGACCCATATGGTTCTTTTAAGCTGTAATCTTTATGGGAGCAGATCTCCAGGTCATTTTTCCCTCTGAGAAGCCAGTGGGTTTGAACTGCTGACTTTTTGTTTAGGATCTGAGCACTTAACCATTGTGCTACCAGGGCTCTTTAGTCATCTTGAATTGAGTGTTTTTTCATTAATCAGTCATAAAGTTGGGTTTGGGCAGCAGAGCTCCTACAAAACCAAAAAGAAAAAGTCATTGCCATCAAGTTGATTCTGACTCATAGTGACTCTACAGGACAGAGTAGAACCGGCCCATATGGTTTCCAAGGAGCAGCCAGTGGATTCAAACTGCTGAAGTTTTGGTTAGTAGCTGATCTCTTAACCACGTGCCAATGGTTTATATAAGATGGGCTGAATGTTCAAATATTTTACTCGAGCAAATGATTCACCCTCCAAATGGACTCCCTCTTACTTGATTGCCATTTCTTCCTCAACCTCTACTTATTTCCCAGAAAAATTGAGAAAAGGGAAATCTTCCTATTGGGCAGATCTTTAAGTTGCACATCTAGTTGCCCACTTTGCTTGGAAGCAAAGCTTGCCAGAGGTTTGGATACAATTTGGAGGGTTGGTAATGGGACGTAGGGCAGAGATATGTGGAAGGACCTTTCAGAACCAGCAGGGTCTATTTGAAAAGTCATGCCCTATGTGACTTCTCTTAGGAGAACATCCCCAGCAGAGAATGCTCTCATTAATCAAGAGGATAAGATGATCCATTATGTGAATGTCCATCAGTCCCTTTTTTCCAATCATCCCCACTTGCTTTCTCAATGGGTTCATGAGTAAAGTATTGATGACAGCAAGTATGTAGGTTAAACATAGATTCCACAACATGGCTTGTTTGGCATGGCCAATACTGAATATCCAAGCTGTGAGACAGAGGAATAAGATTGTTTCTACACAGTAGTCAAGGAGACGAGTGTGTAGAACCAGGGGTTCTGTCGGAGCACTTCTTAGTGCTTCCATGTTTTTTTTTGTCAAAAAGTTAAATGGGGGACTGTAACAATCCATTTGAGGCAATCTACTGAGAAAAGTATTCCATGGACTGCTAGAAGAACAAACAAATCTGTCTTGGAATAAGTACAGCCAGAATGCTTCTTAGAAGTGTGGATGGCAAGACTTTGTCTCATGTACTTTGGACATGTTCTCAGGAGGGATCCGTTCCTGGAGAAGGACATGATGCTTGGTGAAGTAAAGGGTCATTGAACAAGAGGAAGACCTTCAACAAGATGGATTGACACAGTGGCTGCAATGATGGGCTCAAGCTTGGCAATGATTGTGAGGATGGCACAGGATCGAAGAGTATTTCCTTCTGTTGTAGAGAAGGGCTTCTATGAGTTACTACTGATTCAATGGCACCTAACAACAACAACTTAGAGAAAAGGAACTCTGCTGGTACGGTGGTTAAAGGGCTTGGTTACTAACCAACAGGTCAAAGGTTTGAACCCACCAGCTGTTCTGAGGGAGAAAGATGTGGTAGTCTGCTTCCATAAAGATTTACAGCTTTGGAAACCCTATGGGGCAGTTCTACCCTGTCCTATAGGATCAGCATGAGTTGGAATCGACTTGACGGCAGTGGATTTGGCTTTGTTTTCCGGTAGTGAGGAAAAAACCCTGTCCATTCACGGTGCTAGCTAAGGCCAAAGTAACATGGAATGGGAAGAGGAGAAAAATGTGTTATAAACAACTGTGATCTCGTTACCAGTTGCAGAATAAAGGAATTAATAACCACTCCTCTCCTGTTTTCTTCCTTGCTTTGCTATGTCTGTATTGACTTTTCATCTCTTTCCTTTTTACCTACAATTTTACGTAAATTGTGATAAGTTTATAATTTGATTCTCAAGTTATAGACCATCCAGATTGGGATTATGACTGCAGTTGAAAGATAATGATAATCCAGCTGCGGATACACTGACTAATGAAATCTAGGGAGAAGGAAAGTATATTTCATTTGTATTAGGGGTAGTTGTGATATGTTAGGCAGGTGCCTATTTTTTTTTAAGTTTATGTTATGGCTCTTCAGCAGCTAAAGAGTTTACTGTGCTGGATGTAATCAACTGGCACTCAGCATCCTGACTCCCATCCCCACATCCTCCTGGGTATCCTCCTGTACTACAGAAGCTGTAAGTCTAAGCATACATTTCCCAGGCCCGCTTATTTTTAGGGGTCTGGGTGAGAATAAGATTCCACCATTAGATATGCTCTTATACATAGTTGAAGTCAAAAATGAGGCAGAAGCTATCCTTTTATTGTTGTTTTGGTTAGTAGCAAATTCCCAAGGCATGAATGTCAAGAAGCAGTTGCGGTGAGGACAACGGCGGTGCAGTGCGGCAGCATTTCCCTGATTCTCAGAGAGCAATCACTTACAGTATTCCTGAACTTAGTAATGCTTCCATTGGCAGTCTCCTTTCTTCTGCTCCTTCAGTTCTTCTTAAAATTTTGTAAATAATTTCCCTTTTTGCCTAACTATCTAGAATGGGCTTTTAATTTTTTTACTGTGCATTAGGTGAAAGGCTACAGAGCAAACTAGTTCCCCATTCGATAGTTTGTATATAAAGTGTTCCATGACATTGGTTCCATTCCTCACAATGTGTCAGCACTCTCCTCATTTTTGTCCTAATTTCCCCATCTCATTTTGTCCTGATTGTCTATCCCTGCCTGCCTTCTCATCTTTGCTTTTGTGCAGATGTTACCGTTTTCATCTTGTATAATTGATTGTTTTAAGGAAGATGTTCCTCTTGGGTGTTACTGTTTATTTTATGTCTATGGTTTGGCTGAAAGATGGTTTCTGGGAATGGCTTCTAGTTTCAGTTCAGAAAGATATCTTAGAGCCATAGTCTTGGGGATTCCTTCAGTTTCTGTCAGACCAGTAAGTGTGGTCTTTTTTGTAAATTTTATTTTTTTGTCCTACAATTTTCTCCCACTCTGTTTGGGACTCCATTGTGATCCCAGTCAGAGTAGTTGGTAGTGTTAACTGGGTACCATCCAGTTCTTCTGGTATCAAGGTCATGTAGGCTGTGGTTCATGTGGTTGATTAGTCCTTGTCTTAGTCTCCAGTGCTGCTATAACAGAAATACCACAAGTAGATGGCTTTAACAAAGAGAAGTTTATTCTCTCACAGTCCAGTAGACTAGAAGTCTGAATTCAGGGTGCTGGCTGCAGGAGAAGGCTCTCTCTGTCACCTCTGGAGGAAGGTCCCTACCATCAGTCTTCTTTTGGTCTGGGAGCATCGCAGCACAGGAACCTCAGGTCCAAAGACATGCTCTGCTCCCAGCGCTGCTTTCTTGGTGGTTTGAGATTCCTTTGTGTCTCTGCTTGCTTCTCTCTTTTATATCTCAAAAGAGATTGGCTCAAGACACTATCTAATCTTGTAGATCTCATCAATATAACTGCTTAAATGCTACTCACCAAAGTAGGATGCAGAACTTTGTCAATTGTGCCAATTGACGTAGATGTCCTCTCAGTCTATGGTCCTTCACCTTTGAGCCTAGAAACTTCGTTCCACAAGGTGTTTGGTTATGTCTAAGAAGTTGCCCTGACTTTGGTATTTCTATTTCTAGCTTTTTAAGGAATTATGGTATTTCTATTTCTAGCGTTTTAAGGAAGCACCATACCATTTTCCATGGTGGTTGTACATTTTGCACTCACATAAGCAGTGTATAATCTAGGATGAATTTTGTTTCCTGAACTAGACCTTTGCCTAGATACAGATAAGATCTGTCTGCCTCTGTAATCTCTCCCAGAACTACACAAAGGATTAATACGTGTGATTATGTGCTTAATACTTGTCTCCCATTAAACTACAAGATGCATGAAAATAGGGACCACATTCATTTTCAGAACTTAGGATAATGCTTGGGGCTTGTTGTTTGACACTGAGTCAATTCCAACTCATAGTGACTGTATAGAACAGGGCAGAATTGCCTCATAGGGTTTCCTAGGCTATAATCTTTGTGGGAACAGATTGCCATGTCTTTCTCCCATGAAGTGGGCGGCTGGTTTGAACCACCAACCTCTTAGTTAGCAGCCTAGGGCTTAACCATTGAGTCACCACATTGTTGTTGCTGTTATTGTTGTTAGGTGCTGTCAAATTGGTTCCAACTCATAGCAACATGGATAACAGAATGAAAAAATATCTGGCCCTGCATCATCCTCACAATTTTTGCTGTGCTTGAGACCATCATTGCAGCTACTGTGTCAATCCATCTCGTTGAGGGTCTTCCTCTTTTTTGCTGGCCCTCTACTTTATCAAGCATGATGTACTTCTTCGGGAACTGGTCCCTCCTAATAACATGTCCAAAGTACATGAGACAAAGTCTTCCCATCCTCTTTTCTAAGGAGCATTCTGGCTGTACTTCCTCCAAAATAGATTTGTTCCTTCTTCAGAAGTCATGGTATATTCAGTACTCTTTGCCGATGCCATAATTCAAATGCATCAATTCTTGGTCTTCCTTAGTCATTGTCCAGCTCTCACACGCATTGAAAATAATATCAGGAGCACCTTAGTCATCAAAGTGACATCTTTGCTTTTGAACACTTTAAAAAGAGATCTTTTGCAGTGGATTTGCCTAATGCAATATGTCATTTTATTTTTTGACTGCTGCTTCCGAGGGCATTGGTTGTGGACTCAAGTAAAATAGGAAATCCTTGACAACTTCAATATTTGCTTCATTTATCATGTTGTTTCTTACTTGTCCAGTTGTAAGGATTTTTGTCTTCTTTATGTTGAGATGTAATCCACACTGAACGCTACAGTCTTCATGAATAAGTGCTTCAAGTCCTCTTAGCTTTCAGCAAACAAGATTGTCATCTGCATAGTGCAAATTGCTAATGAGTCTTCCTCCAATCCTGATGTTACCTCCTTCCTCGTATAGTCCAACTTCTCAGATTACTTGCTCAGCATACAGATTGAATAAGTATGGTGAAAGGATAAAACCCCGATGAACACTTTTCCTGATTTCAAACCATGCAGTATCCTCTTGTTCTGTTCCAACAACTGCCTCTTGGTCTAAGTACAGGTTCCACTTGAGCACAATTAAGTGTTCTGGAATTCCAATTCTTTGCAATGTTATCTGTAACTTGTTATGATCTACACAGTCAAATGCCTCTGCATAGTCAATAAAACACAGGTAAACATCTTTCCAGTATTTTCTGCTTTCAGCCAAGATCTAGCTGACGTTAGGAGTGATATCCTTTGTTCAATGCCCTCTTCTGAATCTGGCTTGAATTTCCAGCAGTTCCCTGTTGATGCACTGCTGCAACTGTGTTTGAATTATTTTCAGCAAAATTTTACTTGCGTGTAATGTTAATGATGTTGTTTGATAACTTCCTCATTCTGTTGGATGACCTTTCTTTGGAAGGGGCACAAATATGGATCCCTTCCAGTTGGTTTGCTAGGTAGCTGTCTTACAAATTTCTTGGCAGAGAGGACTGAGAGCTTCCAGGGTTGCATCCATTTGTTGAAACATCTCAACTGGTATTCCATCAATCCCTGGAGCCTTGTTTTTTGCCAATGCCTTCCGTGCAGCTTAGAGTTCTTTCTTCAATACTATTGATTCTTGATCATATGCTGCCTCCTGAAATGTTTGAACGTTAATCAATTCTTTTTAGTGCAGGGACTCTTATTCCTTCCACATACAAGGAACTAAATAAAAATTTCTTGAGTGAATAGATCTTAAATCATTTTTGGGCAGGCACAGAATTTTTCATTCTTTTTATAATTTATCACTTCCTTTTACGTTATAGCACCTATGTAGAATATTTTTCCCACAGGCAGTGCTCCATAACTGATGTGGGTACAAGGCCCAGATCTCTGGGGGGAATTTAGATACCGTCCCTGTCATCATGTCCACTACCTCAATGTAACCTAAGATTGCTCTGGAATCTGGTTTCAGAATCACAGTATGAAAAGTATGCATTTTAGAAATGATTCAAGAATCTGTAAATTTACAAATTATTAATTCTGTATTCTTCAGTTTCCTCTAGAAAGCCCCAATACATTTATTTTGGGTAACAATTTACTTCAGCAGAAATCACTTGACCCAAATTTTGATGATTTAATAGCTCTTTGAAAGAACTAGCCTAAAGGGGATAACAAAATCTGTTGCAGATGCTGCAACTCCTATTTGCATCCACTGGTCTTTTTGGTTTATGTGCTTTAATAATCTGAAAAAAAAAAAAAAAAGAGAGAGAGAGAATAATCAGGAACCAAGATATATAAGTATGTGTCTCATGGCCCAACTTAATTCAAAATTGTAAAAAAAAATTTTGTCAGACGTACTACTTTACTACTTAATCACATTTGCTATTAGTGGCACAAAATATATTGGATTAAGTTTTTGAATAATGTGCAAGGATGATGTCAGATTAATCCTAACAAACATAAAGCTCCAGGTCGAAACCAAAACATTGTTCCTGCCATATTAGCTTCAGGCAAAGAATTGCAAGATGAATTCATTGGTATGAGAATTTGTAATATTGTTCACACCTTCTATCTTTATAAAAGCTAATGAATTTTTAATTTCATGAATTAATACCATTAATTTGTAGTGCCAACTTTGAGCTCTTCATTTGTCATTACTTGAGTTGTGTCAACAATTTCAAAGAAGAGACGGTGTTTTAGGGAAAGGCAACCACTTTTCTTTTTTGAGTATATATCTTATACACTATAGATCACTTCTTTACGTTCTAAAGTGTACTATTTCTGATCTGATTATACTGTTTATTGCTTTGTTGTTTCATTTTTTCTCTGTTGTATCATTTTTCAATATGGAATATTTTAAGACAAAGGAAAGTAAAGAGAATAATAGGAGAAACACTCATGTACTCATCAACCAGCTTTGTCTGATTTTAAAATTGTTTTAAATTTGCTTCAGATCTTTTATTCACTTAAAAAAATGCATTACAGGTAGAGTTGAAGTCTTGCTTGCTCCTTACTTACCACACCATCTTCCTTCCTTTCTCAAACACTATCTAGAATTCAGTGTTTATTATTCTCATGAATTTATTTAAAATTATGTACTATGTACATATACATTTTTGAATAATATGTAGTGTTGTTTTACATGTTTTTAAATTTATACGTAGATGATTAAACCTCTAAGAATTATTCTGCAGTGTGCTGTTCTGTGCTCGATTTTGCTTTTTTGAAATGCATCTGTTTTAAGTTCATTCATTTTCAACGCAGTATTTTATTGCATGAATTATCATTGTAAAAAATACAATATTTTTAATTTTGCTTTATCATATGTTTAAAATTTCTGTTGGTTTACATTTTTCAGTACCATGAACTATCCTTCAGTGAACATTCCTTTAGTATAGTCTTGTATCATGAACATTCCTTTAATATAGTCTTGTATCATGTATGGGTTCCCTACAATTAGTATCTAGGATTTGAATTGCTAGGCTGAGTATTCAATTTCATTTTTCAAACAATATCAGCTTTACTAGACGTTGCCAGGAGCCCTGGCGGTGCCGTGGTTAAGAGCTCAGCTGCTAACCGAAAAGTCGACAGTTCAAACCCACCAGTCAGTCCTTGGAAACCCTATGGGGCAGTTCTATACTGTTCTATAGGTCGCTATGAGCTGGAATCGACCTGATGGCGATGGGTAGATATTACCAAATGTTTTTTCAAAGTGTTTGTACCAACTTTCATTATCAAGAATTATGTATAATAATTCCTATTTTCACATTCTTGTTATTTTTCTTTGCAAAACATTTAAATTTTGACCTATAAAAAATTTCAGAACATATCTTTAAATATTCATTGTTTTGGTATATAACCTGTTGCCATTGAGTTGATTTCAACTCATAGTGACCCTATAGGACAGAGTAGAACTGCCCCATAGGGTTTCCAAGGAGCCACTGCTGGATTCAAACTGCCAACCTTTTCGTTAGCAGCCAAATGCTTAACCACTGCACTACCAGGACCCTTATATAGATATCTTTAATTATTTATTTCTAATTTATTGTCATTTAAGACAGATGGGGAGCCCTGGTAGCCTAGTGGTTAAGAGCTAAGGCTACTAACCAAAAGGTCAGCAGTTTGAATCCACCAGCCATTCTTGGGAACCCTCTGGGGCAGTTCTACTCTGTCCTATAGGGCCACTATAAGTTGGAATCAACTTGGCCCCAGTGGGTTTGATTTTGAGTTTAAGATAGATGATATGTCCTGAAGGATATCAGTTCTTCTGGTATTTGTTGCTATTTGGTTTATGACCTAGTAATTTGGTCCATTGCTTGAAAAGAATGGATTTTTCCTAATTGTTGTTTACAAATTTTTTTGCAACTCCATTAGATCGAGCTAATTGTATCTCACTTTATCTCTTAGCCCTTATTTTGAGTGTTCGTAATTATTGAGATAATGTATTAAATTATTATGCATATGTCAACACCTATAATTTTTGTTTCTTTATTTTTAGTCTATCCCTGTTATTAACTATGTAAATTTTAGAATAAGTACATATTTTGGTGAGCTATTCATTTTATAATTATGTAGTGACCCATTTAAGATCTCAAAGGGATACATTGATGTATTGTCTTAACCTATATTTTGATTATCATTAATATAGTTAACTAACTTCCTCCTGGTTGATATTTTCTTGTTATTTTATTCCTCTTATTTTTAGCCTTTGTACGTCCTTATGTTAAAAATGTGTCTTTTATGAAGAGATTTTTTTTTTTCAATTGACTTGGAAGGAACATGTTCTATTTCTATCCCTTAGAGTGGTTTCCTGAAAATCTCAGCATGTATGTTTGACTTAAAGCCTAAAATTAATCAATACTTTCTCCTTCTGCCTGAACAATAAAAGGAATTTTTAAAATGTTATTGGCATTCATCACCTGCCTACTTACATATGCTTTCCCACTAGGGTTGGAAGCTCACAGATACCACATATAAAACAGATTTCTGTATTAAATATGAGAATCAAAGCAAACCATGACCATAATCTAGATCATACAATTCTCATTAAATCAGCTGTAAGGAAATAAGTGAGCAAATATCAAATATTTTGTAGATATGAGGCACAAAAAAGTAATATTAAAAATGTTTAATGTTGCTGATGATGCTTTCAGAAACCTGATATTGTTTAAAGTCAATTAGAATTCTGTTTTTTAATGATGTTTTAGTTACTAGCTCAAATGATTTTTTTTCATAGAGCAGTTCTCAGCTTACAACAGATTGTGTAGAAAATATGGAAGGTTCTCATATACACCCCTCTCCTTTCTCCACGCGGTTTCTCCTGTAATTAACATCTTGCATTCCTGTGGTACATTTGTTACAATCGATGAACCAATATTGACGTATTATGATTAATTAAAGTTCATAGTTTACATTAGGGCTCACTCTGTTGTACAGTTCTATGGGTTTCAACTAATGCATAATGTCGTGTACCCACCGTTACAGTATCACACGGAGTAGTTTCGCTGCCCTTAAAATGCCCTGTGCTCCTCCTATTCATCCCTGAATTCTTGGTGCCACTGATATTTTTCCTGTCTCTTTAGCTTTGCCTTTTTCAGAATGTCATTTTTTTGGAATCATCTAATATGTAGCTTTTCCAGGCTGGGTTCTTTCATTTAGACAATGTTTTAATGATTTTAGTTGAGATATGATTTGGAGAACCTTCTAACAGAGCACCATCAGATGATCTGATACCCAGGAACGTCTGTCCTGGGCAGCATATTTATTTCAGATGGTTTAGGGGAAGACTTCCATTTCCTGGTATGCTTCCTTTTCACTGAGGAATATCCAAATTACCAAGTTTTCGTTTAGAAGCAGTTTTCCAGTTTCACCTTGAAGTTTTCACTTCTTTTTGTTTTGTTAATGTTACTTTTTTTGTTTTGTTACTGCAGAAAATAGTTTTTTGAGAATTTTTCCTTGCAGTGTTCATGTCATTAAACAAGCAAGAAAAGCCATCATTATGTTTAGAGTAAATCTCCTAATAAAATATTATAAATTTCTAAAAAATTGAAGAAAAGATCATGACTTTCATAGGGCTACAACTGGAATATAATTATCTTCTATTAGTGAGCCAGTTGCAGGATTTGAACACTTAACTTTTTGTTCATGTTGTTGTTTTAACCCTTTCAGGACTGGCAATATATATATAGCTCTCACTTATTTTTGTACCTCTGGGGTTCACTGGGAAGCTACTATCCCATTGACAGTTCATGCAGCCAGCAGGCAGGTCCATATATAACAGTTTGAAATGGATAAAATAGGTTTGTGCCACAGATTACTGTTTTTACATATGTCTTAGTGATCCTGTGCTGCTATAACAGAACTACCAGAAGTGGATGGCTTTAACAAACAGAAATTTATTTTCTCGTAGTTTTGGAGGCTGGAGCTCCAAATTCAGGGTGCCAACTCCAGGGGAAGCCTTTCTCTGTTCTAGGGGAAGCTCCTTGTCATCAATCTTCCCCAATCTAGGCGCTTCTCAGTACAGGGGCCCTGGGTCCAAAGGATACACATCATTCCTGAAGCCTCTTTCTTGGTGGCATCAGGTCCCTCTCCTCTCTGCTCAATTCTCTCTTTCATATCTCAAAAGAGACTGACTCAAGATACAAACTAATCCTGTAGATGGAGTCCTGCCTCTAATCCTGCCTCATTAACATCATAGAGGTTAGTATTTACAACACATAGAATAATCACTTCAGATGACAAAATGGCGGACAGCCACACAATACTGGAAATCACGGCCTAACCAAGTTGACATACATTTTTCGGGGACATAATTCAATCCATAACAACATCGTATTATATGAAGTAGTTCTCAATTGTTGAATTTTTGGTAGGAAAAGCACAAATTTTGAAATTTTTTATTTGGCACACATGTACCTCAGAGTCTGAGGGTAGAATTTGTGTTCACAAGGGGTACACATATGTACCTCTGGACTCTGAGGGTACAATTTTTAGAACGAGGCATAAGATGAAAACCATATTACTTACCAAAAATTCAGACATACTTAATGGTTCCACATGCCCTCCATTACTGAGAACACATAGTATCAACGAAAAAATTAGAAGGAAAAAAATAATTGGGTCACGAAAGGCTTAAGTTATATCAAATGAAGTTGCTCAGAATGATTATATAACTAAACTAATAAGCACAAAAAAGACTTTAATGATTAATAAGAACCTTGAAATTATCAATGAAGGTGCTTTTTAAAAATTTTGAACAGGTTCTGTTTTGCAACTCTTCCCAATTGTTTTTAATAGAGGAAAGAAAAGAAGCTCAACAATATTTTGGCCATTAATCAAGGTACTAACACCCGTAAAGGTCATTTAACTCTGAAGCAGTGGAACTTTAATGCTGTGATTTGGTCTCCTTGGGGAATGTCATATTCCATACTGTGAGTGGAAGTTGCTTTTAACCACATGAGAACCATTAGGAGAAAGTCATGGCTTTAATCCAAGTCAGCTGATGTTCAATGGTTACAATAATAGCCATTACCTGGCAGAAAGAAGGCAACAAATGAGTCCCAGACATTTTCTTTGCTGCTTCTGAGCTTAGAATACATTTTCTTTTTAAACATTTTAAACTTGTGATCCACTGAAGACTTGCATAGATGGGTTGAGGATATTTCCAGAATTCCACAATACAATTGGAATATTTCGTGCAAAGTTACAACAGTACAAAAAGGAGAGTTTTGCTAGGGAGCAGATGGAACTTGGAAAGGTACCAACTCAGTGATCCTAGATGACAAATCTCCCAGTGGCCTCAATGGAGTGCCATTTGGCTAGTCACGCCTGGGTGAAGAATATCCGGAGATTCTATGTCTGGTCTGAGGATGCTCCATTAAGCCATTTAAACCAAACTTCCTGGCAAGAGATCTCTAGAATCTCAATTTAACTGTATCTTTTGGAAATTTAAGAAAAACCTCTAGCAAAACTAAAAATGCTTCTCATAGGGGATTTATTAGTATTCTCCACAAGGTTACTCAAACTTGCTGCCTTTTCCTAGAAGCACATGAAAGAAACTCAGACCCAAGCATCTTGTGTTTCCCTCCCGAAAGCCACCTTGGAGACAGCCCGCTCTGAGACCAGGAGACACGGACTTATTGAGAGCTCAGCAGCAGAGTTAGTTCCACTGAGTCACTTAATCTCTGTCCTCTTCTAAGCTCCATTTGGCCTGTGTTGCAGGACATTTTCAGGATAAATTCTATGCGCATGAATCCTTCTCTGCGTGTTGTGATTAGGCAGACATGGGGAATGAGCTAATGAGCAGGCTTTTAGAAAGGAGTGAGGAAAACATAGAAAAATGTTATTTTTCTTTTAAATTGAAATACAAAGTAATTGTAACTTTAATCATCTTTCTTGGTACTAATAGTGCATAGTTCCAAAATCTCTCTCTCAGCTCAAGTCAAGTCGATGTTACTTTCTATAAACTGATTTATTATCATTTATTCCCTGATTCTCAACATCATCTGAGCGATAACAGAATTATTTCACTTGATGTAAGAAACACTAAAAAAAAAAAAAAAAAAAAAAAACCCTTGGTAAAAAATGCCTTGAGACTTATGTCTGTGCCAAACATTGTTGGGTTGAATTCTTCCTACAAATAATAGCATAGATTTGAGACACTATAAAAATACCATGATAATTTGCAAGTAAATTAAAAAAAAAACTCTGTATTGTTGAGTTTATTTGGACTCAGGGTGGCCCCAGGTGTTACAGAGTAGAACCTCTGCACAGGGTTTTCTTGGTTGTAATTCCTGGACAAGGAACTATGGTGCCACAGTGTTTAAGCGCTGGGCTGCTAACTGAAAGGTAGTTGGTTCGAACTCACTAGCTACTCCCTGGGAGAAGGATGTGACAGTCAGCCTGCATAAAGATTTATAGCCTTGGAAGCCCTATGGAGCAGTTCTACACTGTTCTACAGGGTTGCTGTGAGTTGGAATCAACTCGATGGCAGTGGGTTTGTTTTGGTTGACAATCTTCGCAGATAGCCAAGCTTTTCTTCTGAGCGGATTTGAACTGCCAACCTTCAGGTTAATAGTCAAATGCAAACTGTTTGCACCACCTAGGGACCTAATTTGTAAATAGCTTTCTCTATATATGTAATTGTAATGTATACTTATTGTTAAAATTTTGAAAAAACACAAAGTACAAAATAAAAATTGCCCATATTCCCACCTGTCAGAGCTAAGGTCATAATTTTTATATCTGTGTATTCATTTAAAAAATGGAATAATTCATTTAAGTAGATTTGAATCCTACTTGAGTAATTTGTATTTCTAAATTATTCTTTCCAAATATAATATTCCATCTTACTTATGTACTGACATTTATTTAATCAGTGGTACATTGATGGCTATTTAGATTATTTTTTCAGTATTATATGCAAGGTTACATTGAATATCTTTTTTGCTAGTACATTTTGAATAATTAGGAAAATTGAGCAAAGGTATATATATTTTAAAGCTCTTATTTCCTATTACCACTTTTTTTTTTTAACAGTTTTTTTCACTAATTTATGCATTTAGCTGCAGGGTATGGAAACCCCAATTTCACTAAATCCTTGCCAACATATTGTTAGTTTAACTAGGTAGGAGATGTAGCTGATGTCTTCTTGGTAGATTCATAAAACAGGCTTCAACCAGATGTTGAAATAGCACCTGGCTATTAACAAGAGTTAAACAAACTGAAGAAGCATCTTTAAACTCAATCCTGAAAGCCCTTCCTCAACATTTAAAAAGCTTTAGGCAATAGAGGGAGAAAGAATGCATTAATTTGAACCTAGGGGTCCATATGCTGTCTACAAATCAGACCTATTAGCTTTGCCTACCTTATGGCTTGGCTATCACGTGGAAACCATCTTGACTGCCACGGAGAGACAAAAGTGTACATTAAAAATACATTGCACCTTATCTCACGGAAGCAAGTGAAGAATCTTTCATTCTTCAAGCAGACCAACTGGACCTTTTTGTTGCATGTGTTTAATGGGACTTAACACAAACCCTGGCAGTGTGCAATCTGAGCGTGTTGTTCCAGGTAGTGTCTGCCATCTGCTTGTCCTAAATGGAACTGGCCCAGCCCTTGCTTCCCTGCCCCTGAAACTTGACTATTGGAATTTAATTACATGGCCATATGATTAAATCAAAGACCTGAAAGGTTAAAGCTAAGGTCCCTAGAGGTGGAGCAGACCCAGGCTTCTGGAACAGCTGGCACTGGGGAAGCCTGCTCCCTCCTGGCACATCAGAGGAGGGGGAGGCAATGAGCCTGACCGGGAGAGATGCTGACTTAGTTGTGATACATGTGGTCCTGATTGAGAAGGAATTTTGTAAGTTCTCAAGCCCATACAATTAATTTGGAAGACTTCTTTTTTTTTTTTTTTTAAAGTCAAAATGCCCCAACACCATTTTTCTCTTGATTCAGCTCTTCAATTCCTTTTACTTTTTTCGAGTAATTTTGAGAGCATAAAAACATGGATGTATTGTCTGAAGGTTAAGGAGTTAGGGGGACCAAGAGAAATCGGAGTCATTTTCAATAGATGAGATGTCTGTTTCTTATCCCACACAATTCAATATTGTGCTACAGTCAGCATACGTAAGGTCACTAGCACCCAGAGCCCATGTGACGGCAGCTAATGACAACAATCAACATTAAGATAGATATTTCCTAACAGGCTCTGACCTCCACAGTCAAATTCAGCATTCTTTTCAGAGGGCCCATCAGAAATCAGCAAATGAGGAGAGCTATGAATTGCAAAGCATCTCCTGGATTTTACAACATAGTGTGGCACTGAGTTTAGCAAAATGTAATAAAGTTCAGACTTGGGAGACTAGGATTTGTACCGGGGAAGGAAGCCTGGTTGTTGTACCATACACTGATCTTGGCAAATCACTTAACCTCTCTTTGACTCACTTTCCTCATCCACAAAATGGACTACTAATAACACCTGCCTCTTAAAATTATTAATCAGTATTAAACTATCACATTCTTAAGAGGAGTCTTCGTAGAAACAAAAAACAAACCAGGTGCCATCCAGTCGATTCCAACTTATGGCCACCCCATGTGTTACAGAGTAGAACTATTCCATAGGGCTTTCTTGGCTGTAATTTTTACAGAAAAAGATCACCAGGCCTTTCTTCTGTGTTGCCCTTTGGTTGAGTGCAAATCATTTAAGCTACCAAGGGACCCAAGACTTTGTGAAGATCAACTTTATTACTCTTAGGAAAGATGAAGAGAACCTCTGATTTCTTTTTCATGTGACTGTTCACATACTTGCAAAATACACATTTGACAGAGTTCTGTGTGGTGCTACCATGGCTCTTTGACAAGATCTCTGCATGCACAGAATATGTTTTATTATATGACCTCCTGGTCACAACTACAGAACTTTCAGCGTGATTTTGTTGATTGAGAAAAAAAAAATGTTTTGGCCAGGAGGAAGAGAGGAGGTGTGTTATTCAGAATGCTTCCAAGTCCTCAGTAGCAAAGCTCCCCCCCCTTTGCCTCAGCACCTTGCACCTCACTTGGTATAATTCCCTTTGATTGATTCTGTCACTGTGAGGCATTCAGCACTTGGTACTTTTGCTTATAACAAGCTTACTCACAAAGAACAGGGCATTTTGCTGC
The DNA here is from genome assembly GCF_030014295.1 of Loxodonta africana. Taxonomy (NCBI): domain Eukaryota; kingdom Metazoa; phylum Chordata; class Mammalia; order Proboscidea; family Elephantidae; genus Loxodonta; species Loxodonta africana. Next base: position 98,615,448 of record NC_087351.1, read on the forward strand.
CTGCACTGGGGAAGCTGCATCTTTGCCAATGCCAACTGCTAGTTGCAGAGATTTAGGAGTGAGGGGAGGTCTGGCGTGCAAATCAGCTGTTCCTCGTGACCACCGAGATCCAAGGGAAATGCACTTTAAATGCAGAATAATGCAGTCATTGCTGGTTATAGATGATAAGTTTCCAATAGCAAGGTGGAGCGAGTATTCCAAACCTCAATTCCCTTATTTATTTGTTCTAAAAAAATATGTCCTGATCCTATAATGATAATATAGCATGCCTGCATTTCCAGAACTACAAACTAGTTATGCCAGGGTTGAGTCAACTCTTTGAGAACTCAAAGTCATCAGTGTTGGCCATTTTTCCATGTTGTACCACGTAGAGTAATACAAAAACAAAATAAAACAAAACAAAAGCAAACCTGTTGCCGTCGAGTCGATTCCAACTCCTAGTGACCCTACAGGACAGATGGTTTCTAAGGGGCACCTTGTGGATTTGAACTGCTGACCTTTTGTTGGCAGCCGTAGCTCTTAACCACTATGCCACCAGCATTTCCAGAGTAATACAAGGGTCATAATAATAATTATTCCAACATTTATCGACCTATTTCTATGGGTTGGTCAGTCTGTAAAGTGCTTTACATGCAGCCTCACATCAAACACACAGTAAAGTGAATGTCATATTGTCTCCACTTTGCAAGTTAAGAAACAGGTTCAAGGATCAAATTGGCCAGACTTAAATTCAGGCCTCATGGCTCAAAGCCCAACCTGTTTTCAAGAAACTATGATAAGACATATAAAAATATGCCTCTGACAGTCTAGGGTTTGGAGGCAAGACAAATGAGGAAGTATGTTAACGTTGTTGTTAGGTGCTGTGGAGTCGTTTCCGACTCCTAGTGACCCTATGCCCAACAGAAGGAAACACTGCCTGGTCCTGCACCATCCTCACAATCATCCTTATGCTCGAAACCATTGTTACAGCCACTGTGTCAATCAATCTCATTGAGGGCCTTCCTCTTTTTCGCTGACCCTCTACTTTACCAAGAATGCTGTCCTTCTCCAGGGACTGATTCCTCCTAGTAACATGTCCAAAGTATGTGAGACGTAGTCTTGCCATCCTTGCTTCTAAGGAGCATTCTGGTTGTACTTCATCCAAAACAGATTTGTACATTCTTTTGACAGTCCACGGTATATTCAATGTTCTTCGCCAGTACCACAGTTCAAAGGCACCTTTGGTCTTCATTATTCATCATCCAGCTTTCACATGCGTATAAGGCAGCATATAAAACATTAAGAAGCAAAAAAATACCATGGAAAGAATTTGGATGTAAGGTTCTGGAAACTCGAGATCTAGGCTAAAATCTGCCAAACTCTTTGTATCAACTTGGTTAAGATGTCTTTGCATCAACTCGATGAAATGAGAGAACTGAATGGATGATTATTACCCATTCTGCCAGACAGCCGTTCTGAATTTAAATTTCAAGTTATTCTTGCAGATTATAAAGATTAGAGTTATTAAAAGGGGAGAGACTTACTTCTGAAAAGTGTGGACTACATCTGATGTTCCCACTTCATCAGTTTTCTTTCACGTTTCAACTCCGTTTTTGCAATAGGTTCCTTTTATCCCAAACACTTCATAGAACTGCTTTGACAATGGTCTCCAATGACTTCCTAAAAGCCAAAACCAATCGCACAGATTTCTTAGTCTGTGTTTTCTTGACTTCCCTGCAGTGTTCAGGAACTATTTTATTTTTACATTGTTTTACTATTGTTATATCACTTTTAAAGGATCTTTTTCTACGCCATGCTCCTTCTTGAGATTCTGATGAAAGCTCTGAGATCTTTCCCAGGAAAATTACACTTACACATAAAAACACATCTCTACATATGGTGGCAGGGTGTGACCCACAGTGTCAAATACCGCATGCTGCTCAAGAAGAATGGGACTAAGTGAAGTCCTTTGAATTTGACAATTTGAAGGATTTTATAAATCTCAACTATTGAAGGTTGGACGAAAAGTCAGATTGCAAGTGATTATAGAGGGAAAAATTTGAGACAATGAAATGTATTGGGATTTTGTGGGAGTTAATGTTGGAAATAAAAAATACTCAAACAAAACATGTTAATTATGGAAAACAGCAACAATCTTTTTTAAACTCCTTATTTTACAAAAATAGGAAAGAGACTTTGATATCATGAATGATTTGACAAATTTCTCTCTACTGTTCCCTCTTTTATTTTCTCCTAGCATAAAGCCATGGGCCAAGGAAATATTAATAGCATCTGGGTCCTAGATGGGTAATAAATGATTTTAAAAATCAATATATGTAGGACCACCACCTGCCTGTCAATTCACCACCAAAATTGTGATGACTGTGTGTTACTGTGATGCTAGAAGCTATGCCGCCAGTATTTCAGATACCAGCAGGGTCACCCATGGTGGACAGGTTTCAGTGTAGCTTCTAGACTAAGACTAGGAATAAAGGCAGGGCAATTCACTTCTGAAAATTGCTGTTGTTGTTGTTAGGTGCTGTTGAGTCAGTTCCGACTCATAGTGACCCTATGTACCACAGAACGAAACACTGCCCAGTCCTGCGCCATGCTCACAATCGTTGTTATGCTTGAGCTCATTGTTGCAGCCACTGTGTCTTTTGAGTGCTTTCCAACCTGGGGGGCTCATCTTCCAGCACTATATCAGACAATGTTCTGCTACTATTCATAAGGTTTTCACTGGCTGATTCTTTTCAGAAGTAGACTGCCGGGTCCTTCTTTCTAGGGGACATTGCCTGCTGCTTCCTTTTCACCATTTGTCTGCCAGTGCCAGGGAAAGGCAGCATCCGTCTGAAGGGAGACAGACCCAAGTGTGAACATTGTCCAATCACTGAATGAATGACAATGGGTAAGTTACTTAATGTCTCTGAACCTCATTTCCTCATCATTTGCAAGCTTGCTGGTAGGTTTTTTTTTTTTTTAAGTTTGTAAAAGCCCCAGGATAATTCTTAGTACATAGCAGGTATTCAGCAATGACAGCTTCTACTATGATTAAGTATCACAGTAAAAATAGGAACCCTGGTAGCACAGTGGTTAAAGAGCTAGGCTGCTAACCAAAAGGCTGGCAGTTCTAACCTACCAGCTTCGTGGGAGAAAGATGTGGCAGTCTCTGGTGGTGCAGTGGTTAAGAGCTCAGCTGCTAAACAAGAAGTGGGCAGCTTGAATCCACCAGCTGCTCCTTGGAAACCCTATGGGCAGCTCTACTCTGTCACGTAGTGTTGCTATGAGTCAGAATCAACTCCAGGGCTGTGTGTTTGTTAATTTGTTTCTTTTTTTTAAAGGGGCAGTTTGGTGCTCTAGTGGCACAGTGGTTAAGAGCTATGGCTGCTAACCAAAAGGTTGGTAATTCTAATCCACCAGCGGCTCCTTGGAAACCCTATGAGGCAGTGCTACTCTGTCCTACAGAGTTGCTGTGAGTTGGAATTGACCTGATGGCAGTGGGTTTGGTTTATCAACATATTTTGTTTAAGAAAATTTCTGATTGTGACATAGTACTTGTTCAAACCAATATACATATATCTGTAATAGGCAAGACTTCATCTCACATACTTTGGCCATGTTATCAGGAGGGAGAGTCCCTGGAGAAGGATTCATGCTTGGTAAAGTAGAGGGTCAGCGAAAAAGAGGAAGACCTTCAACAAGACGGATTGACACAGGGGCTGCAACAATGGGTTCAACCGTAACAACCATCATGAGGATGGTGGAGGACCAGGCAGCATTTTGTTCTGTTGTACATAGGGTTGCTATGAGTCAGAAACGACTCCACGACACCTAACAACAGCAACATATATATATATATATAAATACATAATGAGCATTCAGTTTCTACTTTCAAAAATTAATGAAGCGTATTCTCTAGTGTCCCCTGCCAGTGCTATGATAAGCTCAAGTTTACATGGTTGGATTCATCAGAGCCAAAATGTGCATATCTGAGTATTTAAATTGCAACCTTTCTTCCCTTTTTTTTTTTTTTTAACTATAGCATCATAAAACCCAAACCATTGCTGTTGAGTCAATTCTGACTCATAGCGACTCTATAGGACAGAGTAGAACTGCACCGTTGGGTTTCCAAGGAGTGACTGGTGGATTCGAACTGCCAACCTTTTGATTAGCAGCCATGGCACTTAACCACTACACCACCAGGGTTTCCATAGACGCTCAGAATTTGAGAAAGAATTTGCCTGACCATGCATCAGGAGCTCCCCATGATATATTTTGCATAATCAGAAGCCTGCCCTACGATGAGACACAGAGCAAGGTGGCAAAAGTTGCAGCCACACTATTCCAGGGAGAACCAAGTAGGTGAAAACGACTCTCACCTGACCATGAAGTCAGCTCTAGCCTGCTGAGATTTTGCGGACACTGTAATCAAAGTGATCACTGTAGTCCAACTTGATCACTGTGGTCAAAATGGGTCAGATTCCCCTGTTCAACACGCCTGAGTTATGACAATTCTGTGGATTAAACTATGTGCCCCCCAAAAGATATGTTGAAGTTCTAACCCCTGCGAATGTGACACTGTCTGGAAATAGAGCCTCTGAAAATTTCATCAGTTAAGTGAACATAAGATGATGTTGGAATAGGGTGGGTTCTAATCCAATCTGAGCAGAGTCCTATTAACAGAGGAGAAGAGACACAGAGAGACAGAGGGAAGATGGCCAGTGACGATGAAGTTAGGCTGCAGCTGTAAACCAAGGAATCCCTGGGGCTACCAGAAGATAAGTGATTTAAAAAAGGATCTAGAGCCTTTCAGAGAGAATGTGGCCTTGCGGACACAGTGTATTCAGACTACCAGCCTCCACAATTCTGAGATAGTAAACTAGTCTTTTCATAAGCCACTCAGCTTGTGAAATTTTGTTCGGGCGGCCACAGGAAGCCTATACAGACAGCAAACACACATCATGAAGTTTTGTGTTCTTTATTGCTCTGGCATCTGAAGGTAAAGCCAGATGCCTTTCATATGATTGCTTTGTCTTTTCTGAATAGGGATATGGGACTGAGCCCCATAGACGGTAGGCCAGAACCTGGGCATGGGGGAATGATACCGTCCACAGACAGGAAGTTCCTGTAGTCGACTGTTAGCTCTGTCCTACATGCACCTTGAAATCTGCCCACATCATTCCTAGATATAATCTACGCACATCTTCTTCAACTTGGCTCTTTCCGCATCTCTGTTTCCAGCAGACCCTAAAAGGGCTGTGCCAGCCATTTTGAAATCTGATCATTTTCTTTCTCATGACAAAAATGAGAAGGACCTCTTTTCCATGACCCAGACAATCCTTAACATGCTTTCTGAGCATGACAGGAAACAGATGACAACATCTAACACAGATGTTTCTCTTGGTTTAATTTGAACAACTAACTACTGGACCAATCCCACAAGGTCTATTTACAGTAGTCATCAAATGGTCATGCATTTAATTGTGAAAGAACATGGATTACAGTTAAATGGACACTCTTGATGTAAAAGGTTTTGTAGCCTTTTTCCTGTCACCAGAGATAGGCCACAAACTCTTTGCCCTCTTTTGTTCCCTTATATGGCCCTTACTCAAACAAGTGGGATTTTTCATCTTTTTTACTCTTTTCCCCGCTTTGGCAGAAGAAAGAGTTTTTATATCCAGGGTACCAGGGCTTCAGCTCTGTTTTGTCACCTGGTGATGGTATCGTTACTCATTTTTTTAAAAGGAAAAATTGCACTGGTGCCCACAGGCCATAGAAATGTCAAAACCACTAAAGAGTTTGATCCCCCTGATAGTTTGAGAAAGCTCTCTGAAAATCCCATGGATGTAACAAAAGAGTGGGAGAGGGAGAAAAGGGAGAGAGGAACGGAAAAAAGTAATAGCAGCGTTCATTTCCCCCAAACCCATGTAGCAATCAACTTTGCAATTACCGAGATCCGTTTCACTGGACTTTATAACTGGAAATGAAATGAATGAGAAATGAGCATCTCTAATGAAGGCTCAGGTCCCCACCCATTGCGTTATCATCACATTCCACCAATTTCAACATTCACTCGCCAGCTTTGTAATTTGCAGCTTATTTTCTCACAGTTCGCCAAGCGGTTCACATTCATTTCCCTTATTGCCATTTAACATGCAGACAAGGAGAAATATGGTTTTAGATTTGATGGGCTCGGCATTTTTTTGTCTAGTTGAGTTTGTTTTGCTGCCTAAAACAAATGTCTCTGGAGTGCCGTTTAATTTAGCATGTCAAACTGCTTCCCTCAAAAGCGATTTGGAAATGCTTTCTATATACCATAGGCACGAAAAAACGAAGGAGTGGGGAGGGATGCTAGTCGAGGAGCAACGAAAACACAGGCAGGGCTGCCTATCAGCTCCGGTGATACTTCCATTGTCGTTAAATGAACGAAACTGTATTCCGGAAGTGAAATAAACTGAGGAGAAGGAACGGGGTGTTTCAGAATTACGAACTACAAGAGATATTTCTCATTTACCCTTACTTCTTTCCCTTCTTATTTTTATTGTTTTTAACTATACGTTGGTAGTGGAAGCTCATTATATGTCAAAGAGCCCAAATATGCAGGCTTTCCAGAAATTTCCTAGCTTGAGAAGTCCCATCGTTTATACAACGCAATGAGCACCTGTGACATAGTGCTCCCCACATCATGGCACTCCATAAATATTCTTTAAAAATGAAATCTTCATGGACTTTCTGAAAAGCAATGGGATTTAATATGAAAACCATGAGAATGTAGGTGGATAATTTTTAATCAATTAAAAAAAAACTATTGAAAAGTTTTCTTCTTTTTTTTTTTGTAATTTAGTTGGGAGCAAAACCTATCCTAAACTGGTATGAAGCTAGTTATAGTTTTTTTTTTTTAATATCCCATTTACTTGGAATATTTGTTTATTTTGCTGGAGAAATATTAGTATGTTTGCTTATAAGGCGCTACCCCAGACCCTGCTGAATCTGATATTTGTCATATGCACTGAATTACTTTTCTAAAATTCAAAATGCTCTAAATTTTGAAGAGATTTTGTTCCAAGAGATTCTGAATGGGCTTGTGAACTTGCATTAAGAAAGGCATCTAAGGTGATGCAATGCCCTTTTAGTTTTTCTAGGGTTTTCCTAGAAACCCTGATGGCGTAGTGGTTAAGTGCTACAGCTGCTAACCAAAGGGTCAGCAGTTCAAATCCTCCAGGCGCTCCTTGGAAACTCTATGGGGCAGTTCTACTCTGTCGGAATCGACTCGATGGCACTGGGTTTGGTTTTTGGTTTTGGTTTAGGGCTTTCCTATATATTATCCTACTTGCACCTCACCTAAGATTTTTGCGGGGGGTGTCATTCCCACTTAATAAGTAAGAACATTAAGGCTCAAATAGATTAAGTGACTTGACCAAATGTGGTGAGGTTTCAGAACCGAGAGGTTAGATTACATGCCTTTTGGTTCCAAATCCCCGTGGATAGTAACAAAACAAAACAAAAAACAAGGAAAACCCTTTGCCATTGAGTCGATTTTGGCTCATGGCAACCCCTGTGTGTGTCAGAGTGGAACTGTGTTCCATAAGATTTTCACTGGCTGTTCTTTCAGAAGTAGATCGCCAGGCTTATCTTTTGAGGTGCCTCTGGGTAGACTCAACCCTCCAAACTGTCTCTTAGTAGCTGAGTGGGTTAACTCTTTTCATCATCCAGAGGCTCCACTATTTGCCAAGCAAATAGGAGAAGATTACCTCATCAAGTTGACACAAATGCAAAGTTGAACCAAAACTGTATCTAGGCAATGGTAGAAAAACTAGGCAGTGGAGAGAGAGACAGAGAGAGAAGAATTAGTCATTATATGCCAAGCACCCTATGGGGGTGACTGACAACTGCTGATAGAAATATTTGAAATGTCTATTAGTAAAGATCTGGAAACTTAAACTGGGGTAGTGGGAGTGAATGGAACCACCAGGGTTGCTGATCTAGCCAGCTCTAAACTTCTCTCTTGTGGGGTTTTTCCCAACAAATAGATAGAAGAGGCATGTCGGATAATGAGGTTTCGGCTCATTGATTCAGGTTTACAGACTTAACTAGAGTCTTATTCCTCATGAAAGGAATAACAATCCGTACCAAGAGGGACACATGAAGCCATCTTCATCCCTTGCAGCTCAGTGTGAACAATGTGTTTTAAATCCTTGTCTGAAAGTACAAGGACTATGGATTTAGGTGTACAAAGGAGACATCAAAGAATGCTGAAACTGCCCTTAAAATTTTCTGAGTCCCAGAGCTACCTGTACACATTTTGTGGGTACAAGAACTCTAGGCACCTTGATATAGCATGTTACTTTGTAACTGTGTGTCCCTGGGAAAGTCAGGTTACACTCTTTGAAACATAATGTTCTTTGTTTCTAGGGCAACCACTTCGTTTGGCCAAACTCCCAATTTTCTCAGGCTGAGCCCTGTTTGCAAACATTTAGGAACTTAATACTCACTTTGTCCATCTGCCACCTGAGTAGTTATAGCAAGTGGTTAGTTGTCTACATAGTTCTGAACATGCTTCTTGTGGAAATTCCGTTTAGAGGGTGAGAAGATTCCATAAGCCAGGAAACCCGTGATCGTACTTGACATCCGTCAAGCTGAGTTGAGTGTTGGCGGTGGCCTTGACTCTGTCCACGCATCCCAATTCTTCTACATCTGCCTGAAGGAAAGAGTCAGACATGTTCACCACAACTCCGAATTTACAGCCCATTTTCTGTAGAAGTAAAATAAGTTTATAATTCTTCCAGGCTCGTAACTAGCTGAGATCTGAAATATATGAATAGGTTGGAGAAAAAGAAAACTTGGATGGGGCCTTTCTTGTTTTTGCTTTATTCAGGCAAAATAAGCAGTTGCCATAGATATATAACCAGCTTTTGATATAAATGCATTTCCTCTGGTATTTGATGGCCATACAGGAGTCTGAAGGTTTTTGCACATAAGGAATGTACTGTGTGTGTTGCCCTGAATCAAGTCAGCTAATTCTTACCCACACTCCAGCCTTTCTTTCTTTTTTTTTTTTTTAAAAACAAAAACTTCTTTACTACCAAGGGTAGAAATATCAATTACCAGCCCTCCCCAAGAGTTGGGTTTTCAGGAAATAATTCTGTAAAGCCAAACTGCTGAAACTAATCTTGTCATATTAAGGTAGGTCGATTAAGTAATGTTTAAGAAATTTCCAAGCTAATGTTAGTTATAGGGTGTCAAGATAGTAATTCTTACAAAGAAAACCAAGGTTTCCCCCACCCCACCTTTGTGAGTCTTAGGATTCTATTACTTTAGCTGCCCCACCACTCCGATGCAGACTCATTTCTTCTCTCCCTTGGGCTGCGAAGCCAGGACAGGAAGCATTTTATGACGGGCAGGATAGATTTCCAGAACTCCCTGGTGCTTCTAAATCTCCTATTTTGGCTGGGGGAAATTGCCCAGCACAATTTGTAATATCAGACAGCAGTGTAAGGAGAGGCTAAATGTCAGAGTGGGGGAAGCAGAATGATGAGGGATAAATGGGATCTCCTAAAGCAGGGCTGAAGATGATCTCATTCATCTTTTATTTTACAGGCAAGACAGATGACAGAAACACAGATAGAAGAAGTGAGCTCTGGGCAGCTTATGGGACAAAACCTTTCCAGGCTGACCTGGCTGGAATGCCACATTGTCTTGCCAATACCAGTATTTATGGGATCCTGGTGCTCACGGTGTTGCCCAAAGATTGAATGAGAAGAGTAAGAATGAGCCTCCCTTAAACCTCTGTGGAAAAGCTCATCCTTCATAGGCCAGTAGAGAGTTTGAGGTTTTAGGCACATTTTTTAAACAAATCAAACTTGTTTTGGCTTATGGCAAATAAGAATAACTTGTGGGAGCACCATATCTTCTAGTATGATTGCTGTTGGTTATTAAATATGGGCCCCAAGGGCTCAATGCCATAATTACTAGAAGGCAGCCCATCTGCATCTGAATAAACCCTTTCCCATGAAATCAGCTTCGGTCATAATCAAATTTTTGCTGTTTCATTTATCTCTTGTGACTGGTTGTGTGGGTCCATTTTAGTCCTGGACGTACAAGTGCAATCATTCCTTTGTATACATATAAAGATTGTGCAATGGGTTGGGCACTGTAGAAGCCCATGAGAACAAATAGCTGGAAAGATTCCATCCCTACTCCTTGAACAGAGCGGTCAGTGACTTAGTAGGGAAAGGTACACTGAATAGAAAATTGCAGTAAAATGCAATACAGCCTATGGTTGACAAATGAATACAGAAGAAATAATGGAGCCGTGGAAGAAAGTGTGCCCATGTGTCCTGGGAAATGGAAGTGAGGCTTCCTGCAGAGGCTGATTTCTGAAAAAGTAAGAGCTAGCCGTATGCATAATTCAGGGGAAACTTTTCCCAGTAGAAGAAACATCTTGCAAAAGGTATGTACGAATTGGGTACTCTGATAGATTGACTATTTCATCCTAGATACATTAACGTGCATATAGCAGAGTTACATAAAAACAATAGAAAAATAGTTCATTTATGTGCTGTCATAGTTGAAGGTACATATTCTCTCATATTGTGCCTCTTTATGTACATAAATTACCCAAGGATCAGATTTTCTGCTGTGAGAATTGTGTGATTAGTCACTTACAATATTGTCAGACATGATAGTAACATAATAGGTTTTACAGAATTTTCTCAAAACACAAATTTATGTTAAATGGCATCTCTACATGCCAACTATACACTGAAAACTGTTCTTTTTAATAATAATCCTACAGAATTCTGGAATAATCTCTCACATATTGGGAAAAACATAAATTATGCCATGTGTAGTTTTAGAGTTGTCAATTTTCAAACATTTTTTCCATCCTTTAAAAAAAAACCCATTTAGGTTTTGATGTAATGTATATGCTCCTAAAAGGCCAAGTGTGTCTTCCTGAGCATTGTATAAAGCAAGTTCTTGAAGTATGCTTGTTGAATTGTATTGAAGGCCGTGTGTTCTGTTTATTGAGATAGTTAAGTTGTGGTTAGCTGCCATTGAGTCATCCCGAACTCATGGCAACCCCATGTACACAAGGAGAAAATGCCACCTGATCCTGTACCATGCCCATGATCGGTTATGGATCATACTACTTGTGATCCTTAGGTTTCCCTTGGCTAATTTTTGGAAGTAGATCTTCAGGCCTTTCTTCCCAGTCCATCTTAGTCTGAAAGTTCCCCTGAAACCTGTTCAGCACCTTGCAAGCCACCACTGGCAGATGGGTAGTAGCTGTGCACGAGGTGCATTGGCTGGGAATCGAACCAGGTCTCCCACATGGAAGGTGAGAATTTCACCACTGAACCACCACTGTTCCCACTATTATTATTAAACCACTAGCCTAAACTTTATTTTGTAGTAATGTATTAGTAATGTATTATGTCACTAAAGACATAAAATTCATATAGTCACTCCCCTCAAAGACATTATAGTGAATAAAATACCATATGATTTATTTTACAGTTACAATATGGTATATTTCTTCCACATGTTGTTGTTGTCATTGTTGTTGTTAGTTTTATGTGGGCAGAGTAGAACTGCTCCATAGGGTTTTCAAGGCTGTGATCTTTCAGAAGCGGATTGCAAGGCCTGTCTTTTGAGGTACCTCTGTGTGAGTTTGGACCACCAAACTTTTGGCTAGTATTCGATCACTCACCCTTTTGCATCATCCAGGGACTTCTTTGTTCCAAGTAAGTAAATATAATAATAGTATTTATTGAGGAGCCATGGTGGCACAATGGTAAAGCATTCAACTGCTAACCCAAAGGTCGGCGGTTTGAAACCACGAGCAGGTCCACAGGAGAAAGTTGTGGCAGTCAGCTTCCATAAAGATTTACAGCTTTGCAAACCCTATGGGGTAGCTATGAGTAGGAATGACTAGAGGGCGGTGAATTTGTGTTTTGCATTACTATTTATTGGAAGTCATAATATGCTAAGTGTTCTCTAAGGCTTTTGCATATATCTTCATTTACTTTGCAAAATAGCCATGTAAAGTAGGTAAAAAAAAAAAAAAAAATTCCTCATTTTGTGGAAGCTAAAATTGAGGCACAAGGAGATAAAACATTCACCCAACGTTTCCCAGCTGTGAAGTGGTGGAGCTGGAATTCGCCCCCAGGAAGTCAGACTGCAAGACCAAGCTTGTGATCACTCTGCTCTACTGCAAATAGACCCAACTTCGGTTCCCAAATTACATCCAAACTTTAATTTTTGGAACGATGTTGTTGAGATAATGGTGTGTGAATTCTTGTTGACAGAGACAAGATTGTTGTTACATTTTACAACCCACGATTTAGTCTCTGGAAACCAAGCCACAAGCCTGAAGTTTTTGTGTATTTAAAGGAATCAACATATGCAAGTTGGGACTCTCACATTTGTTTCCTTCCCCAACTTGCCCCGACTGGGCAAAACCCGCTAAGTTAATAAGGCCCTGCTATCCACTGATTCTCCTTCACCAGAAATGGAGAAGCAATGATCATATTTTCCCAAGAAAACTCTAATGAAAGAATTGAATTTTCCAAAGAATTCAATTCTTCCATTTGCATTTTCCCTAGTACAATAAGACAACCAAATACTCTTCCTTTTCTAAGGGAATTATAGGGACTCTAACTTCCCCTTTAATGTTGTTGTTGGTGTGTGCTGTCAAATTGATTCTGACTCACAGTGACCCTATAGGACAGAGTAAAAGTGTCCGATAGGGTTTCCTAGGCTATGATCTTTATGGGAGCAGATTGCCAGGTCTTCTCTTCACGGAGCGAAAGGCCAGTGAGTTCGAACCATGGTTAGCAGCCAATGCTTAACCATTACATCACCAGGGCTTCACCCTTTAATGTTAGAGGGTATTATAAGGTCGGGTTACATAAAAAGAAAAGAGAAACAATGGCTCAGCTCTTGGTGGTAGGAAGGCAGGACAGCTATAAACAAAAAATCCCAGAATGGCAGAAAAACTTACCGAGAAAGTTGAACTTCATATGTCTCTGTGTGGGAAACAAGGCATAACCCTCTTGAAATCAGGAGTTCAGTTGGAAACAGGAAGAACAATCAACCTCATGCAAATAGAGGAGCCTAATGTGGAAATACAAGTAGAAATTAAACCACTCAAGTCCATGATCATATAATTGGTTATGCCTCATAGTGGATTGGCAGGTCAACATTCTGCTTATGCGATCCTAAGTAGAGTTGTTGAGGATATTTTAGTAAGACTATATGATCACTTTAACCCCCTTGTCATTCAAAGTAAAGAATGATGTTGCTGTGTTATGACCCAACTACCAAGTACTATCATTAAATCAGAAAGTATAAAAAAGTTGTGCGGTCTTTATTTGTGGTTCAGTGTGTTCATAAAAACGATCAAGATTTACCCCTGATGAAACCTAGTAAGTATGTGATTTGAAACATTAAAGCATGACTATCTATAGTTTGGAAACCCTGGTGGTACGGTGGTTAAGTGCTACAGCTGCTAACCAAAAGGTCGGCAGTTCAAATCCACCAGGCACTCCTTGGTAACTCTATGAGGCAGTTCTACTCTGTCCTACAGGGTCGGTATGAGTCAGAATCGACTCAACGGCAATGGGTTTTCTTTCTTTCTTTCTTTCTTTTTATCTATAGTTTCTGCATTTTGGAAGAGCATCTTGTGATATTGGAAAGGAGGGACCTCTTTTTTTTTTAATCCACCCTTAGATTCAGGTGATTTACCTGGGAACTTTAACCTTATTACTGCTCTGTGCTGTGGAGCTTGGTCACTCATTTTCAAGGCCTGGTCCAGGGTGCAGGATCAGCTGAAGTCCCTGGACCCTTGAACTTGCAGATACTGGGGTAACAGGTATGAAAAGGGCAGAGTTCAAAATGCCCTGTCTATGAATCTCAGTTGTTTTCAGTGCTCTTTTGTAGGGTCTGCCAGTCTCAGCATTTTATATCCATATCAACAGTGAATGTTTATTTGACAAAATACGTTCATCCTACTCTACATTCCACCTTTCTTAACAACGCCACTCAATTATTACTCGTCTTTTTTTTTTTTTTGTAAATAATGCCATGGAATTAAATTCAAGAGCTGCTTTCTCTGTAGTGTTCGCTAAGAAGTTTTTACATAACAGAACATCCTCTGCAGTTATTTAACACTTCAGAAAAGGAGTACATTTTTTAGCTACTTCATGATTAACTATTGAAATGTGTAACTTTAGGAATTTGGCGGGTCTACAAAACCCAAACACCTTCTAAATCTGACTTCCATATGAAAAACTACAGGACCCCTTTAACTCTTATTATAACAGCCTGTTGCTTAAAAAATCATATTGAATACCAAAGAGAAGTAAATAGAACCGATGAAAGGAATTTCTGCGGCTGGCTGTTAGGGTTTTTCTGGGTCGAATGTACCTTTTTATATAAATTAGACAAATGACGGGTTTCCTGCCTAATGAAACTGCTTGGAGTAGTGGTTTGGAAGTGTCACCTCCACTCTTTATCAGGTAATCATAACTAGGCTGAATGAACCAACTAGGGAAGTGGAGAGCAAGTCAAAAAGTGTATTGATGGAAAAGAAAGAAAAGACCTCCAACAAACAGACCACCGGGGTGCAATTAGGAGGAAACATCTACAGCATGAAGACGCAGACCAGGGAAAAGCTGCGAGGCACCAGGGGGGTGACTGCTGGATTATATTTCACTGGAAGTTTGCATCCAGATTATCCAGCTGGCCTAACCAGTTCTATTTTAATAATGTCCACTCTCTCTGTACAGTTCCTTAACATCAATGCCTGTCTCTCTCTCTCTGCCCATCGAAGAGTCCTTGATCAATTTGAATTGCACCCGTCTGTCTTTATTTTTGGGAAACCCTGGTGGCATAAGGGTTAAAAGCTACCACTGCTAACCGGAAGGTTGGCAGTTTGATTCCACCAGGTGCTCCTTGGAAACCATATGGGGCAGTCCTACTCTGTCCTATAGGGTCATTATGTGTTGAAATCGGCTCCACGTCAATGGGTTTGGCTTTTTTTTTTTTTTTTTGGTTTTGGTCCTTATATTTGGAGCTCTGGTGAAGGAGTGGTTAAGAACTTGGCTGCTAACTGAAAGATTGGCAGTTCAAATTCACTAGTCACTCCTTGGGAACCCTATGGGGCATTTTTCCTCATCCTTTAGGGTCACTGTGATTTGGGATCAACTCAACGGCGAGTTTTTGGTTTCTGGTCCTTGATATTTGTTGGTTGCATCTTTGTGATCCAACTCTAGAATTCTTTCAACAATATATAGAATTTCCCAGCCTGAGGGCAAAAAGAACCCTCTGAATTCCCAACTTTACTCCTTTGGTTGCACTATAGAATCCATATCAGATATAGAGTTCATATAAGGTAGAAATAATTGCTGTAAGGCCCTTTGAAATGTGCTTTTATAAAGTTAAAATATTGTGAAATATCTTTTGCTTTAAGAAAGATGCTTGAGGTCAATTTCTAGACAAAATAGACCAACACCTAAATTCTGGGTAAGTACTTAAGTAGTTACTTTAGGTATAGGTGAGATGAAGGCCAGGATATTTTGCAAAATAGTGGAACGGAGATAAGGAAATCATGTAATTAATTTGAACAAGACATGGAAGTTGATTTTGGGGTCCCAGTGATTCAAGAAAAAGGAGAGGAGCAAGCAGATTCCAGATAAGTGACTATTAGACTTTTGAATTAGACTTTCGAATGATAATAAACTGTATATTCAAAGGCCTCATATCCCAGAAATTCTGATTCAGTTAGCTAGCAGTGGGGCACAGAAATCTGCATGCTTTAAAGAACCCAGCATGGTCTGGTGCATGTTGTTGGGGAAATGTCTTTGAGAACACTTAATATATAACTGAGCTCTTTCTGTGGCAAGAGACATAAACTCACCTCAAGTGCATGTAAGGAAAAACAATGGGGATTTATTGATTCAAGTAACTGCACTTTCAAAAGGAAATCTTTCAGGTTAAAGGTAAACTCGATCCAGGTGCTGAAAGTAAATCATTGGGAAACACTATCTTTTGACTCTGGTTTTGGAATTACTGGCTTCATTCTTAGGAAGGCTTTGCCTTGCAGTGGTTTTAATATGGCTACTTAGGAACTCTAAAGAGTCCTGGTGGTGCACTGGTTAAGCGCTTGGCTGCTAACCCAAAGGGTGGCAGTTTGAGCCCATCAGCCACTCTGTGGGAGAAAAGAACTGGCGATCTGCTCCAGTAAAAATTACAGCCTAGGAAGCCCTATGGAGCAGTTCTACTCTGCACGTCACCAGCAGGGGCATTTCTAGCGTATTGCACCAGCCCTGGGTGCGTGGAGCTACTAAGCAGCAGTTTGTATTAACCCAGTAAGAACCAACTCCTTCCTCAAGCAAGGCAATGTGTTAATTAAAAGATTAACGAGCTTGGCTTGTATTTTTTAGTGGATATTATGGTAAGGAAACCCTGGTGGCGTACTGGTTAAGTGCTACGGCTGCTAACCACAAGGTCGGCAGTTTGAACCCACCAGGCACTCCTTGGAAATTCTATGGGGCAGTTCTACTCTGTCCTATAGGACCGCTGTGAGTTGGAACTGACTCAACTATGACTTTTTTTTTTTTTTTGTGGTAAAGTTATCTAAAAGAGGGTTGTCAGATGTTTGGACAGGGGCTTAATTTCAGTGCTTGCCATAGGTACCATTTTCCGTAGATATGCCACTGGCCTAACGTGTTAATAGACACTGCTTAGTGGTGCCACACGCCCAGGTCTGGTGCAATGCCTGCCAAAGCAGCCATCCCCTAGTTACACCTCTGCAGCTAGGATTGCAAACAGCACACTAGCTTAAACTCTAGCTTAAAGCATGCTAACTTAACAAACCAAGAGCAAATATAGCTTGTCCTTTCAGTTACTTCAACAAAAGTCCTTAATTTAATTTTGTTAAATCAATTTGTTCCATATACTTTCTTGAATCAAATAAGGTTGCCAGAAGGGTGGAGCGTGTTTATTGGCTAGCTGTGAGTGACATGCTTCCTCCTGGAATTTGGAGTGGGTTTTTTCCACAAAAACAAGTGGACTGAAGATGAACAGTGGGTTGGATTTTCAAAGGAAAATTTGGATGTTATTCCCAGAAAGGGAAATTAATGCTAAGAAAGAATTAGCAACATATGTTCACTACAAATGGATTCGGATGAAGCACACAGAATCCTGAACCCGAGTTTGATGAATGTTGGTAATGACCAGCAACTCAGGGAAGCTAAGTAGTGGAGGGCAAGGATGTGTTCTCTACACAGGACAGGTATTCTCTGCATTTAATGAGGGAGAATGAATTTCTGAGGGTATGTTTTCATTTAAGAGAAAGCTGAGTTAAGTTGGTGCTGGTAGCTACTCTCACAGCAAGGACAAACTTGGTTCTTTAAGGGATTTCGATGGATGGAATGCAAGAACTTCAGTCATGGGATGTTAAAGAATTTAGTTTTAAAAAATAATTCCTTAAGCAGATTTGCCTATAATCAGAAGCTTTGAGAAAGTTCAGAGGTTTTAAATAATATTTACTGGTTCTAAAAGAGATTTATCTTTAATACAGTATTCGGAGGGGGTCCTGGTGGTGCAGTGGTTAAGTGCTGGGCTGCTAATCGAAAGGTCAGTGGTTCCAACCCACCAGCTGCTCTGAGGGGGGAAGCTGTGGCAGCCTGGTTCCATAAAGATTTACAGCCTTGGAAACCTTATGGAGCAGTTCTCTGTCCTATAGTTTCTCTGTGAGTTGGAATGACTTGACAACAATGGGTATAGTGTTTAGGGAAAGTTAAGAAAGAATATACAATTTGTACAGGGATAAATGAAAAGGATTGTAGTAAACTGTGATTTTAAAAAGTTATGTATGCATTCGTGTGGAAAGTAACAAGTGGTATATTAGTATTTGTTTATAAATGGTCAATTTAAGGTTATCTACAATTAATACATATCCTATGGTATTAAGAATCATTTTTTAAATATTAAGAACAAAAGTTTGGAAATATATGGTTTTTACTTGATAAATATTAAATTTTGTATTCAGGTAAGAACTCTCATTGGCATAAAAATGTTCTCTCATAATTGGGTTAAAATAATTTAATTCAAAACAGGTGAAATAAATGTGTGTAAAAGTTTCAAAGGAACTTTAGAATTTTGTAGACTTTCAGGAAGCATGAATGGCCTTTTAAACACCTGCAGTGTAAAAAATGCCACGCTACTTGTTATGCATCAGTGTACCCAATGTGGAATTCCATGGCTGGAAAACTAAAGTATCTGGTCAAACACTTTATTGTCATGGTTATATTTACATTTTATTGTATATTAGGAAAAATGTAGCCAGCATATCAAACCTGAGACAACCTTGGAACAATCTTTGCTTAAGGAAAAAAAAAAGTGAGTTTAACATATAAATTAAGTAAAAAAAGAAAAGAAAGAGTAGTAAGTGAATATAACAAAAATTGTGAACTCAATTCATGAATGACTAAAATTTTGCGAATTTATTATGTATTCCATAAGAAATAAGAAGGAAAAAAAAAACCCACTGCCAGGAAGAAAGGTATAAATTAGTCAACCAAGGCCACATTTACATACATAGAAATAACAGGCAATGACACATTGGAAAGAGAGAACTTATGTAGAACTTATTAAATACATGTGCATAAAAGAGACTTGCAAAAAGGAAAAAGGTGACTGAAGTTTGAGCCAAGCCTTAAGTGATAGAAAGAATTTTTTTTCCTTATAGTTCTCAGTGCTGATGTCAGGTCCCCTTTTCTGCCAGAATTAGTTTAAAAGGGAATGAAGTGATTTTCACATTGAGTCCTCTCAGCAACTCCACCTGGTTTCCTTGCTGATTGTGAATTTCAGACTCAAAATGTAACACTCAACAACATGTTAACACTGAATTTGTCAGACCTATGGGAGACTTAATTCTTAGCAGAGTGTTATCATTATTTTCCATTTCCAGATTGCTTTTATGTGACATCCAAGCACAAGGAGTGAATCGTAAAATTCAGCTCAAAATACTTGATATTTTTCTCTTGTACAGAAAGTACCCATAGATACATTCTAAGAAATTAGTGCGTTGAATACTCAATCTTTGGATATGTTGATGTTTGGGCATTTCTTATAGCTTATCCATGCTGAGGAAACCCTGGTGGTATAGTGGTTAAGTATTACCGCTGCTAACCATAAAGGTGAGTAGTTCAAATCCACCAGGTACTCCTTGGAAACTCTACGGAAAAGTTCTACTCTGTCCTATAGGGTCGTTACGAGTTGGAATCGACTTGACGGCAATGGGTTTGGTTTTTTTTTAATCCATGCTGAGGCTTACTTTATTATTTCACATTACTTTCTCTGTTGTTGTTGTTGTTGTTGTAAGGTGCCGTCAAGTCAGTTCTGACTTATAGTGACCCTATGCACAACAGAGCAAAACACTGCCGGGTCCTGAGCCATCGTCACAATCATTGGTATGCTTGAGCTCATTGTTGCAGCCACTGTGTCAGTCCACCTTGTTGAGGGTCTTCCTCTTTTCTGCTGACCCTGTACTTTGCCAAGCATGATGTCCTTCTCCAGGGACTGATCCTTCCTGACAACACATGTCCAGAGTATGTAAGACACAGTCTCACCACCCTTGCTTTTAAGGAGCGTTCTGGTTGTACTTCTCCCAAGACAGAATTGTTCGTTCTTTTGGCAGTCAACAGTATGTTCAATAGTCTTCGCCAACACCACAATTCAAAGGCATCAATTCTTCTTTGGTCTTCCTTATTCATTGTCCAACTTTCACATGCTTAGGATGCGATTGAAAATATCATGGCTTGGGTCAGGTGCACCTTAATCTTCAAGGTGACGTCTTCGCTCTTCAACACTCTAAAGAGGTCCTTTGCAGCAGATTTACCCAATGCAATGCGTCTTTTGATTTCTGACTGCTGCTTCCATGGCTGTTGATTGTGGATCCAAGTAAAATGAAATCCTTGACAACTTCAATCTTTTCTCCATTTATCATGATGTTGCTCATTGGTCCAGTTGTGAGGATTTTTGTTTTCTTTATGGTGAGATGCAATCCATACTGAAGGCTGTGGTCTTTGATCTTCATTAGTAAGTGCTTCAGGTCCTTTTCACTTTCAGCAAGCAAGGTTGTGTTATTTGCATAAAGCAGGCTGTTAATGAGTCTTTCTTCAACGCTGATGCCCCGTTCTTCATATAGTCCAGCTTCTCGTATTATTTCCTCAGCATACAGATTGAATAGGTGTGATGAAAGAATACAACCCTGACGCACACCTTTTCCGACCTTAAACCAATCAGTATGTCCTTGTTCTGTCCAAACAACTGCCTCTTGATCTATGTAAAGTTCCTGATGACCACAACTAATTGTTCTTTCTCTGTTACATAGTAGGAATCTACTTGGCGAGGGAATGAAATATGGGGTATTTTAATAGAAAGTGAAATCAGAACAACTGGGTTGAATTATATTTCTATCAATAATAAGCCAAAAATGTTTGAGTAACTCACTTGTTGTTTTTTTTTTTTTTCATTTTTCTCAAGTCTAAAATGATTTTCTCAGGTTGCACCAATCAGGAGAGTCTAGGTTATGCTGCAATAACAAGAAAGACACACAGCTCAATGACTTCTCTGAGGAAAAGTTTGTTTCCTCTGAGAGTCTAATAACTATCCACTTGAATTGACTTCTGTGTGATCGCACAGCAATCCAGACAGTTAGAATCTGATGACATCTCTATGGCCGCACGTGCTGGAAATGCATCAACAAATCACACACCAGCTATAAAATGTTCCTACTGGAAATGACATATGCCACTCTCTTCTGCTTACATTAATTGAACAAAACAAGCCACATAATCACACCTACATTAAAGGACTCAGGGAGGTGTACGGAGGAAGGAGAGATCTAGACACCATGGAAATTCTAATGCTGCCTACATTAGTCATTTTTAGAAAAAAAAATTAAATAATGTTGGTTCCTAATATTAGAATGCCATATGCTCCCCATGTTATAATTGCGAAGATTTGAGTTGAGAGCATCACATTGGCATATCTGAATTTATTTCAAATCAGCATTTCTTAATTATCTGCCCTTGAGAAATAGAAATCAGCAAAATGGATAACTCCATGAATAAGGACTTGGCCTTAAACTTCTGTACATCCTCAGTGCCAGTGCAGATTTAGATCCACAGAAAGCACGTAATGCGTTTTTGTGGTTTGACTGATAAGGCGTGTTTGTTATTATAAAAGTCGTCTAAAATTTCTAAATAGGACTTACAAATAAGTATTTCAAAATTATTGATGAGGAAGAACTAGTTGTCTTTTGGAAGCTAAGACTTATATTTTGTAAGCACACAATTCAAGGGAGGGAATTTTAAACATTTTTTAGCATTTATGTCAAAGGCATTAAAGTATTTTGAGTTTACGTGAAAAATGTATTAAAACTGAGAATATAGTAACCTTTCTTTCTGTTTGCTAGGGCTTTTTCTTTTTCTCTTTCTTACCATAACTATATCCATGAAAATACAGAGTAGATTGTTAAGGTTTATCACAGTTCCTAGATTACAGAGTACTTTAAAGGACCATTTGATTTTTTGAACATATTAACTTCATATGTATAGAGCAGAAGATCAAAGTTGATACTTAAAAAATAAAAAAAGAATAATTTTATCTGTTCATTTAATCTCCTTTAAAGTCATCACGAATTACTTACTAAATATTTTTCAAAAGATAAATAAGACTTTGTTCCATCAAAGAAGATGGTTGAATCAAGGTCTATGGCCTCTAATTATTTATATTTTCAAAAATATTTAGTAAAACTTTAAAATCTTAATAATTAAAAGATTTCTTTTGTAACGAAAATACATAGTCTATCAACATTCTAAGATTCTTGAGACTATGAATTAATATTTTTCAGGAATTAGCTGAATGTATTTGAAATCGCAACTTGTAAATATTGCTTATGCAATTTTAAAAATGAAATACAGAATGTAAAATACCTTTAAAAATGTTGTTTATTTAAAATGTGTTAATTAAAGGTAGTAACATGCAGCAATTTCAAAACATGTTCATGCAATAGTATTTTTGCAAAATGGTATGTGATAAAAGAATTTAGTGGCCCAGGAAATTTGGACGATGTCTTCTGGCTATAAAATCGGATCACTCTAACTTGGATTTTTCCTGTACTTATAATTCATGGATGCTGTTTATCACACTGTGCGTAGAACAGCTCTCACAGTAAATATTTGGTAGAACAGCAGAGAAAGGCCATAGAACATAGGGTTTAAGAGTATACTCTGGAGCCAAAATACTTGAATTCAAATCTTGCCACTTAACACTTTGTTCCTAAGTTTCCCTACCTGCCAAAGAGATGTTGATATAGCAGTGTCTGTCTCATAAAATTATTGTGAGTATTATATTAATTAATATATGTAAATGCTTAAAATAGTGAATTGCCTATATGAAAAAAACTAGGCCCCCTGGTGGCACAGTGGTTAAGAGCTCAGCTGCTAACCAAAAGGTCAAAGTTGGAATCCATCACCACCCGCTCCTTGGAAACCATAAGGGGCAGTTCTACTCTGTTTAGTTAGGATTGCTATGAGTCTTAATCAACTCGATGGCAAGGGATTTGGGTCTCTTGTTGTTTGTTTGTTTCATTGTTAGTACCTAATTTGGTAAACTCTGGTTTGAGGCTGAAGTAACTCACAATTGGTTCGTTTGTTCTCATTCTCTCTCTCTTACTATGTGTATATATAATATGTGTGCACGTATATGTGTGCTTGTATAGTATGTGTACATATACATCTATAGGGTCGCTATGAGTTGGAATTGACTCAACGGCAATCTTTTTTTTTTAATCTATCTATCTACCTACCTACCTACCTATCTTAATAAGCTGCAGTTCTCAGAATATTACAAAAGACTTCTTACGGAAAACGCTACCTCCAAATCAGTCCTATCCCCTGGGTTATGTATTTTTTATTATATTTTCCTAAAATATAAATAAAATCATGCCCTTCTCTCTAGGAGCCCTGGTAGTGCAGTGAATAAGCACTCAGCTGTTAACAGAAAGGTTGGTGATTTGAACTCACCAGCAGCTTTGTGGGAGAAAGATGTGGTAGTTCACTTCAGTAAAAATTACATACAGTCTTTGAAATCCTATGCAGCAGCTCTACTCTGTCCTATAGGGTCTATATGAGTCTGAATCAACTTGATGGCAATGGATTCCTTCTTTCTTGGAACACTGTATCTTGATAACCGATATGAACTAGAGACACGGTTTTCTGGGCACTTATCCAACTTTGATTCAGCAGACTCATTTCCACTTTACTATTCAGAACTCCTTAGATATTTTGCTGGGATTTTAAAAATGAATTTCTGTTTTTAAATCTTCTAGTTTTTGTAACTAGAACATAAGATCTTGAGATTATTTCCCTAATACACAATGTAGTTGCTTGATACACATGGTCTGTTTAGATTTTATTCTTAAACTGGATACTATATAACATTTTAATTTAAATTGATACATTTTATCATAAGTTTGAAAAAATTCACATTGTTCCTATATAGCTCCTATAGATGCATATCCTCATAGAATGATTATAGTGAAAAAATAATCCAGAAGCAAAAATGCAAGCTCATTTATGCTTTATTTTACTGAAAGTTTATTTATTTTTTTAAAAATCGTTAGTCTCATGAATGTTGTAAAAAAAAAAAAAAGAATTTATTGGCTTACATTGTGAAATAATTCAAGCTGTGAAATTTGCTGTAGGTACCTCTGGATGCAAAGTCTTAAATCAATGGGTCTCTCTGGGGGAGGTACCACTCACTAGGGTGCCTTTTGAAAATTTATGGGGGCTATAATTTTTTATTTTTAGTTATCACAACATTTGGGGTGGCTGCTTCTCTGGTTTAGCGAGTGGGGCAGGAAGCTTAGACATCCTCCAATTATGAGGACTGTCCTGCAAAAATGTGCTGTCCATACTCTTCAGAGCTCTTAAATGATACTTATGAGTTCAAAAGGGGTTTTATTGTTTCTAGACAGCTTTAAGGCAAACTGAATATCCCAGAAATGCAAACATCATATACATCAAGGAAAGATTATTCTGTTTGAAACTTTACCAAGACTTGTCTATCTTTTTGGATTTTCCATCATGTGTGGCCACAGCTCTTGTGGAATTTGAGTCTAGACCATTCTCAAAATGCATGCATATTTGTAGCAGAGGTTAGTTGGGCTCCATTATTAGCCAGAGATTCAAATATTATTGAAATTAGTGGGGACATATGAAATGTAGGCATCTAAGACTGTGTAAAACTAATCCATGTTCTTGACTTTTTGTATTTGAGTGTTTCTGTAGCACATTAAAAAACCTATATGGTGAGCAAGCATATTGAAATTATTTTTTATTTTTTACTTATTTTTAAAACTTGTTTTTATTATGTTCCCAGAGGTCTGCCTCACCATTTCTCCATAGCCTTTTATTACTGTTCTTTTTCCAATACATCTTATGTCTTCTTTCTTACATTGGTCAGTATGGTCTCCAATGTCTTTTTACATAACAGAATTAAATTACATGCCTCAACACATGATAGGGTTTCAAAATAGGAGGTACATTTTGTGATTCCTTGCTGCTACCTATCCTAGGTTATAGTAATACAGCATGGAGATCAAATGGATAGACACTGGAATCACAGTGCCTGGTTTCAAATCCTGGCTCTGCTGCTTCCTAGCTGCTAATTCTTGGAAAAGTTACTTAGCCTCTCTGTGTTTCAGTGTCCTCTGCAAAATTATGGTTCCTACTCACAGGGTTATTCACATGAGGAGTGAACGAGTTAATACATTTGAAAATCTTGCAACTATGCTAGACACATAGAAAGCCCTCTCGATGTTTGATAAAGAAGAAAAATATAAGGGATTATTTTCACACTGTACTTATAAATTAGGTCTACTTCACCTGCAAACATTTCAACTCCTCATTTTCACCTTTTTGTCAGTCTGGAATAGTCCTGGGCATTTTATCCCTATATCAACTAAGGTCATTTTCCTCTTTGTCATATCACTCACAGATAAACCTGTTCTGTTGCTTACTTATTCTAACACTGGGTTTTATTTTAAAGTCCACCTGTGGCTCTGCTTTCACTTTCCTGTAAAACTTGGACTTAATGTCTTCCGATGAACTTCCTTACTTTTGTTTTATTTTAAAATTATCTGATGACTTTAATATGTCTCTTAGTCCATAGAGTCTGAGCATTTACAAATTGAAATGAAATCTTCCATTGTACATTTTGTTTTTATTCCTCTGTGTAACAGTGCATTATATTGGTTGTTAAGTAACTTTTCCTCTAGGTGTTATACATGATTTTTGTTTCAGCACTAGTAAAAGAAACACCAAAAAATGTTAGGAAAAGGATTTGGGTTAGGTTGAGCATCCGTTGTGTAAGAATATAAAGACACATCAAGACAGCTCTTCCCTGAGACTCCGGCCTTTTTGAAACAAGCTGGTAGGTGAAATGGAAAGATGACACAACTCTTCTCAGAGTGAAGTAATTTCCCTACAACTACATATTTAGCAGAAATCCTGGTGGTGTGTTGGTTAAGTGCTAAGGCTACTAACCAAAAGGTCGGCAGTTCAAATCCACCAAGCCCTCCTTGGAAACTCTATGGGGCAGTTCTACTCTGTCCTATAGGGTCTCTATGAGTCGACAGTGAGTCTTTTTTTTTTTTTTTTTTTTAATGTATTTAGTAGTAGGAAAAAAAAAAAAAAAAACAAGAAATCAGCTTTCTTTACTTCCAAGTAAACTCTATAAAACTATGGTTGCGGAAAATTACCAGATTAAGGCTCAGAAATGTACATTTACTGAATGAAAGTACGGAGCTAAGGAGAAAGTCAATAAATAAATCTTTGTTCTAAATTCTCGCTCTCCTATGTTTTAAGGTAAACTATATTACTTTTGCAACTTTTCTGAGGACTCCGTTTGACTCTTTAAAAAACATCAGAGCACTTTGTCTTAGTTAATTCTACTGTCCAGTTTGAGACCTGCCTTAGAGACCTTAAGACTTTACACACCTTAAGTCATAATTGGAATCATGAATCATTTTCACCTCCAAGTCAATAGAAGGCCCATTTATGCAATACATTGAGGGAAAAGCAAAATCCCAAACCAAATCCCCAAATCACTCTGTCTTCAGGACTGAACAACCTTGGATATTATTCCCTTTGCTACTTCCACTATAAGAATGCTGGTCTTAAAAGCAGTTTTAGAAAGACCTGTATGGAATTATACAGCATTTGTTAACTGGCCCTATTCTACTGAGTTGTAATAATAAAATGAGCTTAGTTCCTGGAAAATATTATCAGAATTGTGGTCAAGAAATGATGTGCAGTAACTAATCTATGTAATATTTGAGTCTGCAGAATATTAATTTGCTGAATGACTGGTTGCTTATTGCAAATTTGGTTGGACATTTGGCAGAGTCGACTTTGGTACAGTCATTCTCTCTGTTCATTATCTTGTAGCTGTATTGCCTACTAAAAGGGTCACCAGAGCACTGTGCTATAAAGTGGGCTTTCTCGCAGCTGCAGTTCTACCTAATTTGTCCTTTGGCACTCGAAAGATTATAATAAATGAAGTGCTGCCTTCAAAGTTTCAGACACACCAATTTTTTCCCCTGTTTGCCAAAGGTGGATTTAATTTGACTTTCACGAGTACAAAATCTGTCTCCTTAGAAGTTGGTCAAACTATTAATTTTACGGCAGGGACAACTGAGTACAGTAAACCTTTTCACAAAGTCAGACAGCTTAACCTAATTAAGGGCTGTTTTGACAGGTGGTTTAAAGTAGAATAAATGCTATCGAGAAAGTTTCAAGAAATGAGTTTGATGAAGGCATGAGTCTGTGCATGCAGGTGAAAATGTGTTTTTGAAGGCTATGATGACAAGTCTGTGTCCAAAAAGTAGATGGTATACCTCAAGGTTCATTTGTGTACTTTTTCAAAATTTCATTCTGTTGCATAGATACTTTAAGGCAATGGACAGCATTAAGTGCTTGGGAGGTTCAAAGATCTGACAAACAGCATTGATCATTGAAGTAACCTGCAAAATAACATGCTTGCCTTTGAACAGAATTAACGCATCCTTTTAAGAAATTGGCTGATGTGTTGGGAAGGAAATTC
The DNA here is from genome assembly GCF_030014295.1 of Loxodonta africana. NCBI lineage: Eukaryota > Metazoa > Chordata > Mammalia > Proboscidea > Elephantidae > Loxodonta > Loxodonta africana. The sequence continues at coordinate 98,642,607 of NC_087351.1, forward strand.
AAACTCAGAATTAATTTTTTTTTTTTGAATATTCACAAAATTTCTCACCCCTGCTTTCTCTATGGGGTTCTTGAATCCTAGGACTTGAGACCATGTAGAAATATGGTCATTAGACTGTCCTGTGATTATTTGACCAACTAACCCCTAACTTCTTGTCAGATTTTATTAATGAGTGGAAATGGACCAATTTTCCAATGGATTTCAAGGGTATGTTTTCAAGAGAAGAATCTATAGGACTTTGTTGTGATACGGTGTTGTGTGTTTTTCTATTCCACTTGAAACAAGAACACTTGTTCAGAATGTGGACTCTTCTTGACACATTTTTAATTCTCATCCTTTTTTTCTTCTTCTCAATTCTTCAATAGATACACAATTAATGTGATACAAGGTTTTGAATCCCAGAAAGCAAAATGAAACCAAATTAGCATAGGTGCTGTATAGCCATTTGGTAATGATATGTTGCTTATAGTGATGATTTCTTAGAATAAACTAACCACAAGATTTTCAGAAAGGTCTGCCTTAGCATATTCTTCATCAAATTACTTGTTTGTCCTCTCTGATGATGGACAATAGCATCCTAAAAAATAATTCTTGAGGATTTCTATTTTCATTTTTTTTTCAGTGTCTGTGAAATGATTTAAAACCCAAATTGTCAATAATTGAAGTGTTGTTATTGGTGAAGATGACAAAAATAATAACAAAACTTTCCCAAAGCAATTTGCTAAAGTCATAGGCCCATTAATCCATAATGCTGGAATTCAGCAGAAGTCCTTATAATTCAGAAGCATATTTTCTTAACTGTGATGATTCCCAAAATATTTAGTTTGTGAAAGTTTGTGCCATTCAAGAAGTCAATTAAACAACATTTTAGGAAAGAATCAATTCAACACCCAACATTTTTTGATTAAAAAAAAAATCCTACTCATAATAACCCTACAGGACAGAGTAGAACTGCCCCATAGATTTCCAAGAAGCCATAGTATTTAACCACTACACCACCAGCTTACTACTCTGAAGACAAAGAAATGTGATGAAAATCTCAACTGTATTGAACCAATACAGAGACAAATGAGTGCCAGAACCATGATTTTTTTTTTTTTTAGTAATTTTAAGGTAGCTGGAGCTAGAAAAGCTGACTTAGGTTTTGACCTGGCTTTCTGTGAGACATATGCCACCTGAGAAAAGATAGAAACAATTTCAGTAGGTAGCATATGATCAAGAACCGATGGTACTGAAGGAAGAAGTTCAAGATGCACTGAAGGCACCAGTGGAAAACAAGGCTTCAGGAATAGACAGAATTCCAATTGAGATGTTTCAACAAATGGAGTGCTCACTTTTCTATACCAAGAAGTTTGAAAGAGAGCTACCTTCCAACTGACTGGAAGAGATCCATATTTACATCTATCCGAAAAAAAGGTGATCCAACAGAATGTGGAAATTTTCTAATAATATCATTAATATTACATACAAGTAAAATTTTGCTGAAGATCATTCAAAAGTGGTTGCAGCAGTACCTGGACAGGGAACTGCCAGAAATTCAAGCTGGATTCAGAAGAGGACATGGAAGCAGGAATATCATCACTGATGTTGGATGGATCCTGGCTGAAAGCAGAGAATACCAGAAAGATGTTTACCTGCATTTTATTGACTGTGTAAAGACATTTGACTTTGTGAACCATAACAAATTATGAATAGCATTGTGAAGAATGGAAATTTCAGAACACTTCATTGTCCTTATGAGGAACCTATACTTAGAACAAGAGGCAGTCGTTCAAACAAAACATGGGGATACTGTGTGGCTTAACTTCAGGAAAGATTTGCTTCCAGGTTGTATCCTTTTACCATACGTATTCTATCTATATGCTGAGAAAATAATGCAAGAAGCTGGACTTTGTGAGGAAGAATGCAGCATCAAGATTGGAGGAAGACTTATTAACAACCTGCATCATGCAGATGACACAACCTTGCTTGCTGAAAGTGAAGAGGACTTGAAGCACTTAATGATAAAGATCATAGACCACAGCCTTCAGTATGAATTGTACCTCAACATGAAGAAAACAAAAAGAATCCTCACAACTGGACCAATAAAGAACATCATGATAAACGAATAAAAGATTGAAGATGTCAAGGGTTTCATTTTACTTGGATCTGTAATCAACACCTATGGAAGCAGCAGTCAAGAAATCAAAAGATGCATTGCAGTGGGTAAATCCGCTTCAAAAGAACTCTTTAAAGTGTTAAAAAGCAAAGATACCACTTTAAGGACTAAGACATTCTTGACCCAAGCCATGGTGTTCTCAATTAACTCATATGCATGGCAAAGCTGGACAATGAATAATAAAGAATGAAGAGGAATTGACACCTCTGAACTACTGTGTTGGTGAAGAATATTGAATATATCATGGACTGCCAGAAGAACAAACAAATGTGTCTTGGAAGGAGTAAAGCCAAAATTCTCCTTAGAAGCAAGGATGGCACGACTTCATCTCACATATTTTGGACATGTTATCAGGAGACATCAGTCCCTGGAAAAGGACATCATGCTTGGTAAAGTAAAAGGTCAGCGAAAAAGAGGAAGGTCCTCAACAGGATGGACCGACACAGTAGTTGCAACAATAGGCTCAAGCATAACAACAATTATGAGGATGGAGCAGATGACACAACCTTGCTTGCTGAAAATGAAAAGGACCTGAAGCACTTACTGATGAAGATCAAAGACCACAGCCCCCAGTATGGATGCCACCTCAATGTAAAGAAAACAAAAATCCTCACAACAGGACCAATGAGCAACATCATGATAAACGGAGAAAAAATTGAAGTCAAGGATTTCAGCAGCCCTGGAAGCAGCAGTCAAGAAATCAAATGGTGGGTTGCATTGGGTAAATCTGCTGCAAAGGACCTCTTTAAAGTGCTGGAAAGCAAAGATGTCACCTTGAAGACTAAGGCCCACCTGACCCAAGCCATGGTATTTTCCATCGCATCATATGCATGTGAAAGCTGGACAATGAATAAGGAAGACCAAAGGAGAATTGACACCTTTGAATTGTGGTGTTGGAGAAGACTATTGAATACACCATGGACTGCCAAAAGAAGGAACAAATCTGTCTTGGGAGAAGTATAACCAGAATGCTCCTTAGAAGCAACGATGGCAAGACTGCATCTTATATATTTTGGACATGTTGTCAAGAGGGATCAGTCCCTGGAGAAGGACATCATGCTTGGCAAAGTACAGGGTCAGTGGAAAGAGGAAGATCCTCAAAGAGGTGGATTGACACAGTGGCTGCAAGAATGAGCTCAAGCTTACAAGGATTGTAAGGATGGTGCAGGACAGGGCAGTGTTTCGTTCTGTTGTGCATAGGGTCGCTATGAGTTGGAGCTGATCCTGTGGCACCTAACAACAACAACAACATATGTCTATGCAAAGGACTAATGGGAATCCATCAGTAATGATATCTGTTTATTGACTTGGAAATATCCTCACCATTTATGAGAAAAATACAGATTAAAATCATTTAAAATTATTTCTATTTTTTTTGCTTATCCGTATCTTTTCCCCATCATTAATATATATTATTTATATAAATAATAAATTATAAGGTAGTGCCCTAAGCATTTGTTAAACATCTGTTAGAATTGAAGGGTTGGGAAAGGTCAGTGTATGGAAGGGTTATGATTTTATCTGAGCATGGAAGGATGGGCAGCGTTTCACTTAAAGGGGAGTAAACCCATTACCTTTGAGTTAATTCTGATTCATGGTAACCCTATGTGTTGAAAAGTTGACTGAGCTCCACAGTGTTTTCTTGGCTGTAAATTTTGTGAAAGTAGATTTCCAGGTCTTTTCTTTTGTGGCTCCAACTTGGGTTCAAACTCTCAACCTTTTGGTTTGGGCAACACAGCGACCTTCTTAAAGAAGTGTTGTTGTTGTTGGATACCATCAAGTCCATTCTGACTCGTAGTGACCTAATGTGACAGAGTAGAACTGCCCCACAGAGTTTGTGAAAGCTGACTATCAGGTCTTTCTCCTGTGGAGAGTTGTCATGGCTGTTGTTATTGCTGTGTGCCCTTGAGTTGATTCCCAGTCATAGTGACCCTATAGGACAGTGTAGAACTGCTCATAGGGTTTCCTAAGCGATAATCTTTGTGGGAGCAGATCACAGGTCTTTTTTCTCAGAGCTGTTTGTAGGTTTGAAACCACTGAAATTTTGGCTAGCAACTGAGAACTTAACCATTGTGCCACCAGGTTCCTTTTAAAAGAGAGTAATTAATTAAGCGAGATCATGTCGAAAAAAGAGCAAGGTGTTTTTGGTGGGTCTTATGGATTGAATTTTTCTCCCCCAAAATATGTGTTGATTTCCTGGCCCTTGTATCTATGGAAGTGATCCTGTTTGGAAATAAGGCTTGACTTTTGTTATGTTAATAAGGCCATACCATTGTATGGTGGATCCTAAACTGAATCACTTCTGAATTATAAAGACCAGAATAAACAAAGAGACACATACATAGAAGGAACCAAAGATCTCCCAGGAACTCAGTGTTTCACAGAATAATCAACATGGCCAGGACTCTGATTAGGACTCATAGCCTCCACAACTGTAAGAAAATAGATTTTTGTTCTTTAAAGTCACCCACTGAGGTATTTCTATTACAGCAGCACTAGGAAACTAAGACAGTGGTGACCTACATGGGATAAGAAACATGACAGAAAGCTGATTTATGACCACTTTATTCTAGTCTGAATTCATCCTCAACAGTCTACATTTATCTGGAAACTCACTAAGAGCACTGGTGACGTAGTGGTTAAAGCACTCAGCTGCTAACCAAAACATCGGCGTTTGGAACCCACCAGCCACACCATGGGAGATCTGCTTCCATAAAGATTACAGCCTTGAAAACCCTGTAAGACAGTTCTCCTCTGCACTACAGGGTCTCTATGAGTTGTAATCAATTTGACCATTTTTTTTTTTTTCTCTTGATCTTCTAGAGTGAAAAATCTCTTGCTCCTCACTAGGATCTGCTTGACTCTTTTACAAACATGGATTTTTGGTCATTGATCCAAGGAGACTGTGATAGTCCCTGCCAGAGCACCTGGCACCCATTTGATATTTGATAAATACCTCTGAAATTTGAGCAGGCCACATCAGGCACCTGGTCTAACTCCCTGTGGATTGTCTCCATCTTTGAAAACAGCCCTCTTTAGGTTGTTTTGAGACGGGCACACAGAGCTCCAGCCTGCCTTTTCCTGGCCTCTAATGTTCTACTGAAAATGCTGATGTAAGATTTAATCCATGAATAGAAGCTGAGCCTGCATCCACATTCTGTATGGCCCCAATTTTTGGCCATTACAAACAGTGTTGCAGTGAGCATCTTGTACACATGCCCTTGTTTCTGTGTGTGAATATAGCTGCAGCTTAGATTCCCCAAAGTGGCCAATGCCTATGTGCATGCTGTGAATATGGTCCTTCTCCTCCTGGCTGCTGCTTCTTCTCCTCCTCTTCCTTCTCCCCAGTTTTCCTTCTCTTCTCCCTGCTCTTCCTTCTCCTTCTGAATCATTCTATTACACTAATTTATTATTACACTCATTCTATGATAGCTGATTTTGTTGTTGTTAGTTGCTGTCGAGTTACCTCCGACTCTTGGTGACCTTATGTATGACGGAAAGAAACATTGCCTGGTGTTGCGCCATCTTCATGATCTGTGGTGTCTTTAGGTCCATTGTTGCTGCTGTTATGTCAATCTACCTCATTGAGGGTTTCCCTCATTTTCCTACCATTGTGATTACAGACATAGCAGTAATAAGTCTGGGGGGGAAATAAACCAGAGAAAACTGATTGGTTATAGTATTTCTAGGTCTTTGCAGTATTAACAGTAACTACAATGAATTGTTATAAAATGTGGTTGCGTCTCTGTGGACTTTGTTAACTTTTCAAATTAAACTTTATTGATGTTTTATGGCTTCACATTGAGTTTTTACAATGCTGTCTTTAGTGAAGTACTTTTATAGAACTAACTCTGTGAACTAATGAATTGTTTTAAAACTTTACCCCATACACAAATATTGTCTGATTTTAGGTGAAAAAAATACAGTGGAAATTTAAACAATCTAAAGATTATTGAATAAAATGTATTGGGTTGAGTTATTCCTTAATCGTTTTGTTATTGTATTTATATAAATCGCTATTACTTTACACAATGTTTTCAGAGACACAGAAAAACTAGATGATATGGGATTACAATATGTTTCCCTAGACTTCGTCTCTATCATTTATCCCAGTCCTAATCTGAAATAATCATGTCACAATTTCCCAGTTTACTTATTATGGAAATTCCCGGATTAACTACTCTTACAATGAATGGCTCTGGTTCTTCACAGACATAGAAGAAAAGGTTGCAGTATCTTCTCTTGCCAAAGACTAGGAAACTTTAGGACATTAAAATGTATGAGGTCAAGAGCCTTGTTTGTCTCCCTGATTGACATTTATAAGAAGTAATAAAGGTAAAGGAATTTGGAGTCTCATGCATGACTGATATGAAAATAACTGATGGGATGGGTTGGTCTTATAATATGGAGATAAATGTCAAGAAGAGACATATTAAGTAAAATTTGACTTATTACTAAGATTGGGACTTAAGTAAAGCTTCTAAATATGCTTTCTGCATACAGAGAAAATGTATTAACTAATTATGTAATTTTTTATAAAGGGGACATTCATAGGTTCCTTCGAGTTTATGATTCCAGTATTGAAAGATTTCTTCTCAAATTGCTATTCACTATATTTTTCTTTAAGGTTTACTGAGATATAACTCACAAACCATAAAATTCATTCATTTAAAATATATAATTAGATGGTATTTAGTGTATGCACAGAGATGTGCAACCATTAGTAAATTTGTTTTATAACATTTTTATCACTCCCCCTCAAAAACTCCATAACTATTAGCAGTTCACTTTCCATTTCCCAGCATACTCCCAGCTCAGCCCTGTTGTTGTTTTTAGTTGCCTTCAAGTTGATTCCAACTCATGAGGACACCATGTGTGCAGTTTCTAAGGCTGTGACCTTTCGGAAGTAGATCTCTGAGCCTGTCTCCTGAGGTGCCTCTGGGTGGGTGTGAACAGCCAACCTTTAAGCTAGTGGTAGAGTGCATAACCATTTGCACTATACAGACACTCCACCCCAGCCCTAGACAACCATTAATATACTTTCTGTCTTGAGAGTTTGCCTATTTAGGATATTTCATATACGTGGAATTATACAATATGTTGTCTTTTGTGACTGGCTTCTTTCACTTTCAGAGTTCATCTATGCTGTAGCACGTATCAGCACTTCAGTCCTCTGATCGTCAAATACTGTTCTATTTTAATAGACAACACTTAGTATAATGTACCACATTTAATTTATTCATTCACAAGTTGATGGACAGTTGGGTTGTTTCCACTTTTGGGCTAGTGTCAATATGCTACCATGATCTTGGGTATATATTTGAGAATGGAATTGTTGGATCAAGTGGTAACTGTATATTTAATTTTTTGAGGAACTACCACACTGTTTGTGAAAGCAGCTGTACCCTTTTACATGCCCATCAGCAATGCAGGAGGGTTCCAATTTCTCCACATCCTAACCAATGCTTATTATTATTGTCTTTTTTATTGTAGACATCGTAATTGATGTGAAGTGGTATCTCTTTGTGGTTTTGATTTGAATTTGCCTGATGGCTCATGAAGTTAAGCAACCTTTTCCTGTGCTTATTGGACATTTGTATATCTTCTTTGGAGTAATGTCTGTTTAGATCCTTTGTCCTTTTTCTTGAGTGGTATTATTACTATCATTAAGTTATAAGTGTTCTTTCTAAATTCTAGATACACGTCCCTTATCAGATATATGACTTGCAAATATTTTCTCCCATTCTATGGGTTGTTTTTCCACTTGCCTCATGGTACCTACGAAGCACAAATGTTTTTGATTTTGATTAAATACAATTTTATCTTTCTTTTTTCTGTTGTTATTGCTTGTACTTTTTGTATCATATCTTGGAAGGCTTTGTCTAACTAAGGTCACCAGGATTTACCCTTATATTTTCTCCTAAGAGTTTCACAGTTTTAGCTGTTACATTTACGTCTATGATATATTTGAGTTAATCTTGTACGGTGTAAGGAAGGGATCCAGATTCATTCTTTTGCATATGGATATCCAGTCCCAGAACCATTTGTTGAAAGGACTATTCTTTGCCCCACTGAAATTGTTTTCGTACTCTGCTGAGTACTGATTAAATTTTGAAAATATTTTAATCTCTATGTTGGCTACTCCAGAAAAGAATTTCAAACATGCTATCTCTGTTAGATATGCAAATCTAGTTCCTAACCTTTGCAAAAAGGTGAAAGTGCTTTTTAAAAATTGGCTAGTGATTATTTTAACTCCCTTGATATTAGAATGTTACAGTATCAATCAGAAATAATCTTCATATCTTATTGCTTAAAGCTGAGAAAATTTAACAACATAGGAACTCTCCTCTGTGTGTGTGTGTGTGTATAAGAGAGAGAGAGGTGAAAAGAGAGAGAGACAAAATGTATGGATTGTTATGTCTGATCTAAGTAAGCACTAAATTCTGTTATTAACATGTAATAGTAATTTCTAACATGAATTAAGTGCTACAGTTAACTAATAAGTTGAAAATAATCAAAATTAATCTGTCAAATTTCTTAAGTTTCCTGGATATAGGCTATTAGAAATTCATCAAGATTTAATTTTTATACCTACATATATTTTTTTTGTTTGGCTTTGTTTTTTCTTTTCAAATTGTGCTGATTTCCCCTGCATTGTGTACTGTCTTATCCTTCACCAAAGTTACTACTTATTTTAGTATTTTTCCCTTCCCAACCCTCCCCTCCCCCATAACCATGGAAGACTGTTTCTTTTATGTGTGAACTTTTCTTGAGTTTTTATAATAGTGGTCTTATAAAGTATTTGTCCTTCTGTAATTGACTTATTTCACTCAGCATAATTCCCTGAAGTTCATCCATGTTGTGAGATATTTCCCAGACTCATCATTGTTCTTTATCCTTGCCTAGTATTTTATTGTATGTACCATAGTTTGTTTAGCCATTCATCTCTTTATGGGCACTTAAGTTGTTTCCATCTTTTTCTATTGTGATTAATGCTGTAGTGAACATGGGTGTGCATATATCTATTCATGTGACAGCTCTTATTTCTCTAGTTTGTATTCCTAGGAGTGAAATAGCTGGATCACATGGTACTTCTATTTCTAGCTTTTTAAAGAAGCGCCACATCATTTTTCAAAATTGTACTATTTTGCATTCCCACCAGCAGTGCATAAGTGTTCCAGCCTCCCAGCAGTCTCTTCAGCATTTGTTCTTTTCTGCTTTTTTTTTTTCATTTGTGCCATTAATGTTGGAATGAGAAGGTATCTCACTGTAGTTTTCATCTGCATTTCTCTAATGGCTACATGCTTTCCTCATGTGTCTGTTAGTCGCTGAATGTCATCTTTGGTTAAGCGTCTGTTCTTATCCTTTGCACATTTTTTAATTGAATTATTTGTCTTTTTGTTGTTGAGGTGTTGGATTTTCCTGTAGATTTTAGGGATTAAACCTTTGTCATATAGGTCATAGCCAAAACATTTTTCCCTGTCTGTAAGTTCTCTTTTTACTCTTTGATGGAATCTTTTGATGAGCATAAATGTTTAATTTTTAGAAGATCCCAGTTATCTAGCTTATCTTCTGGTGTTTGTGTACTGTTAGTCATGGTTTGTGTTCTATTTATGCCATGTATTAGAGCCCCTAGTGTTTACCCTATTTTTTCTTCCATGATCTTTATGGTTTTTGGTTTTATATTTAGGTCTTTAATCAATTTTGAGTTATTTTTTGTTTACGGTGTGAAGTACGGGTTCTGTTTCATTTTTTCACAGATGGACATCCAGTTTTGCCTGCACCATTTGTTAAAAAGACTGTCTTTTACCCCATTTAATGGATTTTGGTCCTTTGTCAAAGATCAGGTGGCCATAGGTAGATGGTTTTACATCTGGGTTCTCTATCCTGTTCCACGTGCCTGTTCTTGCACCAGTACCAGGCCGTTTTGACTACTGTAGCTGTATAGTCGTTTCTGAGGCCAGGTAGTGTGAGACCTCCTTCTTTGTTCTTCAATAATATTTTACTTATCTGGGGCCTCTTTATTTTCCATATAAAGTTAATGATTATTTTTTCCATCTTGTTAATGAATACTGTTGGTATTTGGATCAGGATTCCACTGTATTTGTAAATTGCTTTGGGTAGAATTTTCACAATATTGAGTCAACCTATCCATGAGCGTAGTATGTTTTTCCATTTATGTAAGTCTCTTGATTTCTTGCAGTACTGTTTTCTAGTTTTCTTTGTATAGGTCTTTTGCATCCCTGGTTAATTTATTCCTATGTATTCTATTTTTTAGGGGCTATTATAAATGGTATTACTATCCTGGTTTCCTTTTTATAGTTCTCTTTATTGCTGCATAGGAATTCAACTGATTTTTGCATGTTGATCTTGTATTCTGCTACTCTACTGAATCTTTCCATTAGTTTCAGTAGTTTTCTTGTGGCATCTATACGGTTCTCAGTGTATAGTATCATATCGTCGACAAATAAGAGATATTTTTATTTGTTCCTTACCAATTTGGATGCCCTTTATTTCTTATTCTCTTGTTGTGTGATTATGATAGGTTTTGATGACTTTCCTTTAGGGTCTATCCTATCTGGGGTTCATTGAGCTTCTTGGATGGTTAGCTTTTCTTCTTTCATGGTCTTAGGGAAGTTTTCTGTCAGCAAATCTTCAGTGATCCTCTCTGTGCTTTCTATTTTCTCACTGTTTTGGAACTCTGATAACATACAAATTTTTGTTCTTGATTGTATCCCACATAATTCTTAGATTTTCTTCATTCTTTTCTTTGATTTTTCATCAAACAAAGTGGTGTCCATGGATTTGTCTTCAATTTTGCTGATCTTGTCTTCCATTGCTTCAAATTTGCTCCTAAGACCTTCTATTGTGTTGTCCATTTCTGAAATTTTGTTGTTTATCTTTGGGATTTCTAATTACTGTTTTTGTGTGATTTTTAATGGTCTATTTATTTTGATATTTTGTTGTTGTATTATTTTCCTAGATTCTTCCATTGCTTTATCTGTGTTTTCCTTGATTTTTGTCTCTGTCTTGGTTGATTTTGCCTGTGTTTTCCATGACTTTGTCTGTATTTTCCTTGATTTCTTTCCTAATCTCTTGGAGAGCCCTGAATATTAGACTTTTGAATACCCTATCATGTAGTTTCAGTGCTTTTTCTTCTGCCAGAGGGTCATCTGGTGTTTTATTTTGGTCACTTACTGGAGCTATCTTGTCTATTTTTTCAATATGTTTTGATATTGCCTGCTGTCTCCAAGACATGCAGGTATTATTGTCTTTATTTATTGAGTGTAGGCTTGTTTGTTTCATCTGGCTTTTTTGTTTTTTTCATTATGTCTGGGCAGGAGAGCTGGGCATATTTTGTTGCTTGCTCATCTGTGGATATGATAGTTCTCACCGTCTTGTCTGTGTGTGCAGGGTCAGGCCCTTAGTGAGTGAGTCTGAGCTCCTCCTTGAGTTGCAGCCAGGAAACGTGGTCTTACTTAGTTCTGGGTGTATCTATGTCATACCTTTGTCTCCTATTGAGAATTCTGTGGAGATGCCTTTCTGCATGTGAGGTTGTTGGCTTTATTCCAAGGTGAACACACTGAATCATGCCATTTGGCTGAGAACCTCCACTCCATATCTTTAATTCTTCACTGCTTTCTATCAAATTATTCTTTTCAATGACTTCCAGTCTAATACTCTATCTTTTCATTTAAGGTTCAGGGTTCCAGGAGTGACATCTTCATCTGTTTTACTTGTGTTTTTTTTTTTTTTGTTTTTTTTTTTGATCTTTGTTGCAGCAGGATGGCTTAGTTCATCTGACTAGTCTGTCATCTTGGCTCCCAACACCAGCCTTTTAGATCCCTTTGTTTCCTAGTGCCCTTTTTAATTCTTCTGCTTGCTGGTAGTACTTCTGACATGAATTACTGGGTGTCAGCCATGGTGCAGGGAATAGGTTATAATTTCAATATGAACTGCCTTGATGACAGTGAGCCTCTGGGTACTGTCTGTCCATAGTGACCAGTCAGCACATTAACAGGCCTGTCAGCAATTTCCAAGTACTTGGGAAAGATGAGATGTTTAATTTTCCCAGTTTTGGTACAAAGCTCAGAAGGCAAGCTCTCTTTCTCCCACAAGATTTGTTAATTAATAGCAATTACCCAAGGAGGTCAGGCAGCCTGAATATACCTGATTTTGCTTAAGTTATTGTCTGCCTCAAGCTTTCACAGTAGCTTTCTTTTCTGGATTTTCCATCTAGCAAATATTTTTCTTCCTTGGCTAGGCAGATCCAACCACAGCATGTTTGGCTAAGGACTGCACCCACAGCAGCTCCAGTGGTGTGTGCAGCATTCGCCTTAGCTCTGGTGCCCTGCTTTATCTGTATTTTGGCATGGTGTCTTCTACCTGAGGACACTGGAGATTAAGTTCTGGTCTAAGATGTGAGTGTATGGTAACATAATTGCATAAGGAAAGAACACTCTTTTGGTCAACACTAGTGGAATACCCAGGAGTTCTTCGGTAGGACAAATAGTTAAGTACTACAGTACTAGCTGAAATGTTGGCAGTTTAAAACCATCCTGAGGTGCCTTGAAGACAGACTTAGATATCTGTTTCTCAACAGTAAGAGTCTTGAAAACCCTGTAGAGCAATTTTACTCTGAGCACATGGGGTCAGCATGAGTTGGAGTTGACTTGATGGCAATTAACATCAACAACAGTAGAATACACATAAGGTAAATGCCCATATAATGTGACTTCACCAAAATTCATTATTAAAAATCAGGAAACAAACCCTTCAAGTTGTTTTAAGCAGAATTAGATATAAGAAGGAACTTATGGGTTTCAAATTGATGGGAAGGGTTGGAGGAGTGAACTCTAGAAGGGTCCTGGGGAATGACTTCCAGAATAATACAGCAGAAATGACTGCCACGGAAACTGTTACCTACACCACATCCAAGAAGATGGTAAATCAGAAACGTCCTGTAGGGGCTTCTTGGCTTCATGAACAAAGAAGCCTTCATGAACATTGACCCTTAGCTGAGCTCCAGAGATCATACCATCACTGCCACCGCAACCAAGAATGTAGATCCACATTGTGCCTTCCACCTCTACACTGGCAAAAATAAATAAATACATAAAAACAAATGGATGTTCCATACCTTTTCTCTTTACATTGAGTGTGCAAAGTCACAAACCCAGAATGCTGCTGTTCAAAAATCTAACATCCCTAAGACCATGCTTGGCCAGCAGCAAGAGCAGAGGATATGCCCTGCCTCACTTCATGTTTCTCACACTAATTTATTGCAAGAAAATCACATAGATGTTGCTAACTACAAGTGACCCTGGAAACTATAGTTTTCAACTTTCCTTAAATCTGCAATGCAGTTCATAAAGGATGAGAAGGAACTGGAGGAGCCCTAGTGGCACACTGGTTAAGTGCTTGGCTTCTAGCCCAAAGGTTGGCAGTTTGAACCCACCAGCCACTTCGAGAGAGAAAGATATGGCAGTCTGCTTCTGTAAAGATTACAGCCTTGGAAAGCCTATGGGGGCTGTTCTGTTCTGTCCTATAGGGCTGCTATAGTTGGAATCGACTTGATGGCACAAAACAACAACAACAGAAGGAACTGAATGGAAGTTGAATGCCAATAAATTGTTGTCACCTTTGTATTGTTCCAACATTGAAGGGTACAGCAAAAGAATTACCTTCTCCTACCAATCTTTATGAAATAAGCCCTATTCAGAAATATGCTTATTAAAATAAAGTGATAGAAAAATAATTTAGATATGGCTTACAGCAGTACATCCACAGGGAACTGCCAGAAATTCAAGCCGGATTCAAAAGAGGATGTGGAAAGAGGGACATCATTGCTGATGTCTGATGGATATTGGCTGAAAGCAGAGAATACAAGAAAGATGTTTACCTGTGTTTCATGGACTATGCAAAGACATTCGACTGTGTGGATCATAACAAATAATGGATAACATGCCCAAGAATCGGAATTCCAGAAAATTTAATTGTGTTCATGAGGTACTTGTACATAGACCAAGAGGCAGTTGTTCAAATGGAACAAGGGGGTACAACATGGTTTAATATCAGGAAAGGTGTCCTTGAGGATTGTATCCTTTCATCATATTTGCTCAATCTGTACGCTGAACAAATAATCGAAGAAGCTGGACTATATGAAGAAGAATGCAGCATCAGGACTGGAGGAAGACTCATTAACAACCTGTGATATGAAGATGACACAACATTGCTTGCTGAAACCCAGAACAACAGACAAATCTGCCTGGGAAGAAGTACAGCCAGAATGCGCCTTAGAAGTGACGATGATGAGATTTCATCTCACATAATTTGATCAAGCTATCAGGAGGAACCAGTCCCTGGAGAAAGACATCATGCTTGGTAAAGCAGAGGTCAGCAAAAAACAGGAAGACCCTCAAGAAAATGGATTGACACAGAGGCTGCAACAATGGGCTCAAGTATAATAATGATTGTGAGGTTGGTGCAAGATTGACAGTGCTTCGTTCTATTGTACATAAGATCACTATGAGTCGGAACTGACTGGATGGCACCTAACAACAATAACAATAATGTAGGGCCAAGAGAAAAAAGGTCATGAAAATTCTAGACTAACCAGTAATTCTATGTACTAATAAAGTTCAGACTATTTACACAAAGAAGTCACTTTTAACTCAAAATTTTAAATGATTTTCTCTTATTTTACTTGTAGCTGTTAATTATCTAGCAGCAGCACAATGTAGCCGAAAAGAATCACAAGAAAAGGAAATCTTCTTTAAGCGCTACAAAGGTTCAAAAATGATAAAAGATCATAGTCTCTGAGATTGGCATTGTAATGCATTGTACCTCCAATCAGGAAAAGTATATTTGTTAAATAATAAAAAAAAATCAAAAACCAAACCCAGTGCCATCGAGTCGATTCCGACTCACAGCGACCCTATAGGACACAGTAGAACTGCCCCATAGAGTTTCCAAGGAGCGCCTGGTGGATTCGAACTGCTGACCCTTTGGTTAGCAGCGGTAGCACTTAACTGCTATGCCACCAGGGTTTCCTTGTTAAATAAACTCAATTAAAAAGGTAGGAGTGAATATACTTCATGTTTGAAGGACTTCCATCAAAAATGGTTAATACAAAAGCTTGATCTGTATAGCCACCCAGTTGTCAGTTCCTCTTGACTTTATTTTTACAATATCTCTCACATCTATTTCCTGTTCTCTATCCTCACAGACCCACTGTATTTTCTCTCTAAAAAAATTACCTCAGTCTTTTTTCTGGTTCTTCTATTTCCATTTCCTCCCTGATGTAAAGCCTCTAAAGCACAATTCTATTATGTCTATTATATTCTTCTAAATCACAGTCAATAAACAAAACAAAAAATCTCTCAATGCCTCACCATTGCCTGCAGAATAAAGGGAAAAGAAGGCAAAGTACGGGGTGTGGCATCCATTCCTTGGATATCAACTTCTGACTGAATGGCTGATTAAAGTGATATACTGAATAAATAGTTCTGAAAAATATTTAATATGTATACTTGTATAAAGGAGCTCTGGCGGCACAGTGGCTAAGCACTCAGATGCTCACTGAAAGGTTGGCAGTTCAAACCACGGGCTGCTCTGTGGGAGAAAGATGTGCAGTCTGGTTCTGTAATGATTACAGCCTTCAAAAACCCTATGGGGCAGTTCTACTCTGTCCTTTAGTGGCACTATAAGTCATAATCAACTCGATGGCATCAGGTTTGGTTTTTGGATTCACTCTTATATAAATTTATTTATATTTCTGCCCAGGGCTTCACTTTGACATTTTGTATGCCTTCTACCCAACATATATGTTAGCCATTGTGCTAGTTCAGGTCCACCAGAAGCACATTCAAAGACTGGATAAAATACACAAGACATTTATTAGGAGGCTCACCTGTGAGTGGAGAATGGGGAGGGAGATGGGACAGGAAAGGAAAACTGTCAGAACATGATGCAGGGATGATCCAGAGGGAAGAAAGGAAGATGGGGTGGAAGCATCTTAATCTGTAGTGCAGTTCAAAAGAAAGACATGATTTTGAGGGTGGTCTCAAGTCAAAGTTGCTTCTAAGAGGAATCCTGGGTCTTCCAAGAATGGACCTGCCTTTCTTCTCTGTGTTCAGACACTACATGGGAACAGCTATGGGAATCATAACTTTGGTGCAAACATGGAGTTGAAAAAAGGAGTACAATAGCTGTATTGTTATGGCCACCCAGGTGTAAAATGAACCTTCAGGAAGAATGATTTCCATTTAGGTCATGCTTTTAGACATGTGATGGGTGAATATTATCTGGAGAAATGCCTATATTGAAAGTTTTTGTTTTATCTCTAAAAAATAGATTGCCAATGAATGAATTAAAATTGCATTGTTCATAGCACAAAGTTTCTGAGTACTTAATTGATCAGGATCCTACTAAAGCAGAAGAGCAAGATTTAACACAAGTATTCCAAAGTGATCATCTAATTTTATATTCTTACCAGGAGTATACTAAGGCTTCAGTTCCTACTCATCCTCACCAACACTTGGTAATGTCAGGCTTTTTAATTTTAGCCATTCTAATAGATGTATAGCTGCATCTCAAGGAACATGTTTTTGGTGTTATACCTAAACAACCTTCACTTAGTTCAAAATCACAAAGATTTTCTCCTGTGTTGTTTTTCAGTTTTACAGCTCTAATTTTACATTTAGTTTTCTGGTCCATTTTGAGTTAATTTTTGTATACAAAGTATGAATGGAAATTCTTATTTTACAGGTGTAGTGAACTGTTCCAGCATCATTTGCTGAAAAGATTATAATTTCATGATTGAATTGCCTTTGCACCTTTATAAAAAACCAGTTGTCCATATATGTTGACTATCTACACTCTTTTGCTTTATAAGAAGTCTTGAAGTCAAATGCAGGTAGTCTCCAACTTGTAACATACTTGAGTCACAATGAACTGCACTTACAGCCATCTTTTTTTTATTGGTACATCTTATTGTTAGTAATATGTACTTGTCTTAGTCGTCCAGTGCTGCTATAACGGAAATACTACAAGTGGGTGGCTTCAACAAAGAAAAGTTTATTCTCTCACAGTCCAGTAGGCTAGAAGTCCTAATTCAGGGCACCAGCTTCAGCGGAAGGCTTTCTCCCTCTGTTGGTTCCAAAGGAAGGTCCTTGTGATGCATCAGTCTTCCCTTGGTCTGGGAGCATCTCATTGCAGGCATCTCAAGTCCAAAGGACGTGCTTTGCCTCCAGCGCTGCCTTCTTTGTGATATGAAGTCCCTGTGCCCCTCTGCTCGCTTCTGTCTTTTATATCTCAAAAGAGATTGGCTTAAGACACTGCCTAATCTTGTAGACCTCCTCAATATAACTACCACTAGTCCATTTTATTACATCATAGTGATAGAATTTACAAGACATAAGGAAATCACATCAGAAGATAAAATGAGAGACAATGATACAATCACGCAAGGGAATAATGACCTAGCCAAGTGGACAGATATTTTGGGAGGTCACAATTCAATGCACGACAATACTACATACAGTGTTGCAGTGGGCGTTTGTTGATGTTATCACTCTCAGATGTAAAGTTTCCAACCCCCAAAGACAAATAATGATTGGATTTATAAAAATACTTCTAATAAAAGATGGCAATGGTAATAATGGTATTTTCAATGACCTCACATGCATATGAAAGCTAGACAATAAATAAGGAAGACTGAAAAAGAATTGATGCCTTGGAATTATGGTGTTGGTGAAGAATATTGAATATACCATGGACTGCCAGAAGAACAAAAAAATCTGTCTTGGAAAAAGCACAGCCAGAATGCTCCCTAGAAACAGAGATGAGGTATTTCTGTTATAGCAGCACTAGCTAAGACAAGGTCTTACACATTTTTGTCTGATTTATCCTTAAATGTTTCATGCTTTTCCTTGCTATTAAAATTGCTGTTTTTAACTTCAATATCAGAATGTTCTTTGCTAGTACTATTAATTTTTGTATATTGAGCCCATGTTCTTAATTTGAACATGCTAAATAACATTAGTTCTAGTAGCTTTTTGTAGATTCCTATTTTTGTAATTAACTGCTTAAAATACCATGTCTTCAGAGAATGAGGACAGTTTTACTTCTCCCTTTCCAATCAAGGCAAGTTTTAATTCTTCATATAGTCTTATTACATCAGCTAGAACTCCCAAAACAATCCATAGAAGTACTCAGAATAGACATCATTACATTTTTCTTGTTATTAGAAGGTAAGCATTTAATCTTTTGCCATTAGTAATGATGTTAGCTGTAGGTTTTATATAGTTGCCACTTATCAGGTAGACAAAGTTTAATTCTGTTTCTAGTTTGCTGAAAGATTTTTATCAGGAAGGGGTGTTGTAATTTGTCAAATATTTTATATGCATCTATTGAGACGATCATATTATGATAACTATCTCTTAGTTTTTTAATATGATGCATATTAAAACAGCTTTTTTGTTATAAAGCCTACCTTGAATTCTTGGGATAAAATCCAATTTGTCATGATGTTTTTGTTGTTAGGTGCTGTCAAGTTGGTTCCTACTCATGTTGATCCAATGTACAACAGAGTAAAATGCTGCCCTGTTCTTCACCATACCACAATCGTTGCTAAATTTGAACTCATCATTACAGCCACTGTTTCAATTCATCTCATTGAGGGTCTTCCTCTGTTTTGTTGATCCTCTACTTTACCAAGTATGATATCCTCCAGGGACAGGTCCCTCCTAATAACATGCCCAAAGCAAGTGAGATGAAGTCTCAAGAGTCTCACTTCTAAGGAACATTCTGGGTGTATTTCTTCCAAGACAAATTTTTAATTCTTCTGACAATCCATGGCATATTCAATATTCTTCACCAACGCCATAATTCAAAGCATCAATACTTCTTTCATCTTCCTTATTCATTGTGCAGCTTTGCCATGTATATGAGGAGATTGAAAATACCATGGCTTGGGACAGGTACACCTTAGTCCTCAACGCGACAGCTTTGCTTTTTCAACACTTTAAAAGTGATCTTTTGCAGCAGATTTGCCCAATGCAATAAATATTTTGATTTCCTGACAGCTGCTTCCGTGGAAGTTGATTGTAGATCCACGTAAAATGATATCCCTGACCACTTCAATCTTTTCTCGTTATCATATTCCTTATTGTTCAGCTGTAAAGGATTTTGTTTTCTTTGTGTTAAGGTAAAATCCGCACTGAAGGCTGTGGTCTTTGATCTTCATCAGTAAGTGCTTCAAGTCATCTTCACTTTCAGCAAGCAAGGTTGTGCCACCTGGATATTGGAGGTTGTTAATGAGCTTTCCTCCAATCCCGATGCCTTGTTCTTCTTCATATAGACCAGCTTCTTGGAATATTTGCTTTGCATACAGATTGAGTAAGTATGGTGAAAGGATACAACCCTGAAACACACCTTTCCCGATTTTAAACCATGCAGTATTCTCTTGTTCTGTTAGAACAACTGCCTCGGGGTCTATGTACAGGTTCCACAAGAGCACAATTAAGTGTTCTAGAATTCCCATTCTTCCCAATGTTATCCATAATTTGTTGTGATCCATACGGTTGAATGCTTCTGCATAGTCAATAAAACACAGATAAACATTTTTCTGGTATTCTCTGCTTTCAGCTAAGATCCATTTGACATCAGCAATGATATCCCTTGTTTCATGTCCTCTTCTGAATCTGGTTGAATTTCTGGCAGTTTCCTGTCTATGCACTATGCAACCATTTTTGTCAGAATAATTTCACTTGCCTGTGATATTAATGATACTGTTTGATAATTTCCGCATTCCATTGGATCATCTTTTTTTTGGAATAGCCATGTACACAGATTTCTTCCAGTCTGTTGGCCAAGTAGTTGTCTTCCAAATTTGTTAACCTAGACAAGTGAGTGCTTCCAGTGTTGTGTCTCTTTGTTGAAACATCTCAATTGGTATTCTGTCAGTTCCTGGAGCCTTGTGTTTTTACCAGTACCTTTAATGTAGCTTGGATTTCTTCCTTCAATACCATCAGTTCTTGATCATATGCTCCCTCCTGAAATGATTGTACATCGGCCAATTCTTTTTGGTACAGTGACTCTGTGTATTTCTTCCATATTGTTTTGATGATTCATGAGTCATTCAATATTTTGCCCATGAAATCCTTCTATATTGCAACTCGAGGCTAAATTTTTTTTTTTCCATTCTTTCAGCTCGAGAAATGCTGAAAGTTTTCTTCCCATTGGTTTTCTAACTCCAGGTCTTTTCTTTGCACATTTCATTACGATACTTCACTTTGTCTTCTTGAGCCACCCTTTGAATTCTGCTGTTCAGCTCTTTTACTTCATCATTTCTTCCTTTCCCTTTAGCTACTCTACAATCAAGAGCAAGTTTCAGAGTCTCTTTTGACATCCATTTTGGCCTCTTTTCTTTTTCTTTTCTGTCTTTTTAACGACCTTTTGCTTTCTTCATGTATGATGTCCTTGATGTCATTCCACAACTTGTCTAGTCTTCAGTCACTAGTGTTCAATGCATCAAATATATTCTTGACGTGGTCTCTAATTTCAGGTGGAATATACTCAAGGTTGTACTTTTCCTTTCCTGAAATTGTTTTAACTTTCTTCACCTTGAACTTGCATATGAGCAATTGGTGGTCTCTTCTGCAGTCAGCTCCTGGCCGGTTCTGAATGATGATATTGAGCTTCTCCATTGTCTCTATCCATAATGATAGGATAATACATAGGCCTACAAATATGACTAGTTAATACGACCATTATTCCTATTTATGAACCAACTAATGCCTAAAAAAAAAAAAAAAAAAATTTCCTCAAATGCCTAAGATGAAAAAATCAAAGATTTTTACCAATTTCTTTACCAAAAATTTGATCAATTTTTACCAATTGATCAAACATGCCATCAAGCTGCATTGATAATTCCTGGTAATAGGAATGCAAAATCCTTATATGTTTACACATTTCTTTATTCTAGTGGTCTTCATTCATATGTTGGTCCATATTTTAATTTGGCATTTTCCTTATGTCTGAAAGTCTTTCCTAATTATTTCCTTTAGTGTAGGGATGTACTGTTGAATTACTTCTGCTTTTGTCTTTGTTTTTTGAAAGATATTTTTGCTTGGGATAAAATTTTTGGTTGACAGTTTTGTTTTCTTTTTTGTATTTTCCTCTTTCTGTGCTTAAAATATGTTGCTCCATATCTTCTCTCTTGTATTCTTTGTGACAAGAAATATGCTGTCATGCCTTCCTTTGCTCTTCAAAATGTAATGTGTGGCTGCTTTTAATATTTTATGTTTATTACTGGTTTTAAGAAAATTTATTATGACTTAGTTTTATTCATGTTTCTTTCCTTTGGGTTTGGTGAACTGCTTGGATTTTTGGGTTTATAATTTTCATCACATTTGAGGAAATTTTGGCTAGTGTTTATTGAAATATTTTTCTCTCTCCTCCTTTGAAGATTCATAGTCCATATTTCTTAGGATGCTTGAAATTGTTCAAAAGCCCATTGATGCTGTTTTATTATTATTTTTTTAATTTTTTATCTCTGTTTTAATTTTTGGTAATTTCTATTGCTGTATCTTAAAGTTCATGAATTTTTCTTCTGCAAAACCAAATCTGCTGTTAATCCCATCCAGTATATTTTTAACCTCAAACATTGAAGTTTTCATCTCTAGAAGTTTATTCTGGGTCTTGATTATATCTTCTAAATCACTACTTAACTCTTTGAATACAGTTATGATAACTCTTTTAATTTCATTGACTTCTAATTTTAATACCTAGGTTAATCCTTTGTTCAAATTGATTGATTTAAATTTTTTTTTTTTTTTTAATGTATCATATGTTATTGCTTCTTCATGTGTCTGGTAATTTAGGTGCGATGCCTTACATTGTGAGTATTGTCTCATTGGTTGCTGTTTTTTTTTTTTTTGCACTTCTATAAATACAAAAATCTTTATAAATACAAAAATCTCTATAATTAGTCTTGAGCTCTTGACTCTTGTAATAAATTATTAACCTCTTAGATTATTTGAGGACTTAGACAGGTAGGTTTGGTGGGAACTAGTGAATAGTTAGAAAATACCAAAGACTTCTTGATGCTACTTACATCTGCCTAGAAAGATTTCAGAGAAATTACGCCTATGATAATTATTTCTCGCCTGCCAAAATGTAAATACACGGGATTAGTGGATCTGTTAGCATACTGTAAGTAGCAAACTACATTTGGCTGAATATTTTCTTGGAACTATCAAGATCCAGATCCAGTCACCTGATTCCATCTTTCAAAAAGGCAGTAGTCCACACATTTAATATTTTTTTGTGTAGCATTCTCCTTGTAACTGAGCAGAATGATGTAATTGACTTTGACTGGCTATATTATTGAGAACAATATAGGAAGATACAAGGGGAAATATTGAGTGCTTTGAAATATGAAGTACTTACATGTGGTCATAAACCTATCTCTTTTCCTCATCCTTAGAGCTTTTTTTTTTTTTTTCTTATTTTTAGTATTTATCATTCCCATCAGAGCCTCCTGCTTGGATGCTCTCCAAGTATTTCAACATTTTACTGAGCCTCTGCTTATAGTGTTTTGAATTATAGGGGTTAAACTACTTCATGGTCAAGTCTATCTCTATATAGTGGACATCTTCTTGATGCAAAACTAGATTTGCCTTCCAAAGGTTGTTAAAATGCATTTAGTTTGAAACTCAGGGAGAAAGCCAGGAAATTTATGTTCAGCCAGTGAAGATTCAGAGGAGTATTGGAGCTTACCTTCTCTTTTGCTTTTTACATTTGTACATACCCATGAAGTGAATATTTACTATCTCACAATGAAAAGCCTAATTCTTGTCCAGTTGAGTAATAGACTTTGGTGGTATTTACATGACCTCCGTCTAGTGAAGTAGATAACTTCAGAGGTCAGGAACAATTTTCACGTAACCATATTGTAAATAGTGAAAAAAAGAGACTGTGGGTGTATTACATGAGTTTGAGCTCCAATTCTTTGTGCAAATATAATAGTAAAAAAGAATTCACGATTAATTTAGATCCTATAGACATCTACTTTTATGTGCATCTAATGGGTGTACCATGGAACACTGCATTCATTCATTTTCATTTTTTATAGAAGCAAATTCTGTCTCATTAAAGCAAATAACATCAGGTTTTAATTATGAGATTTAACAATTTTTAAGTTATTGATACCTTTAAAAGCAGTGAATCGTTAAGATGGCTTCATTTGTGAAAGACTCTAGATTTTAGGTTCCTCTCTTAAGGACTGCATAGTCATTCTTTTGCAGAGCTACATGTATTAATAATACTTCAGCAATTCCTTCTGACTTGGAGGACTATATATTCTCAAATGTGTCTTTTAGTTATGTCTATTGACAGAAATTAGAAAAAGAAGTAAATTAGAAGCAATGATAAATTGACCAAAATTTGTAATTCAGTCATAGGAAAAAAAGTCAGTATAACCCGGGGGAGGGGGGAGGAATTAGCTAATCAAAGCACAGGTTATGTCACGAACATCTATAAAACTGAGGATTTATGAAATATCTTTTCACAAAGGTCTTACCACTCAAACTTTGCAAAGCCCTGGTAAGTTATGGCCATCTTTGCATCCTGAGAAGGTATAAGAGATTCTCTCTGCCTTTCTAAAAACAACACCTTCCCTATTTGTTAGACTATTGGGTGATTACAGTACTCTGAGGCATTACTTATGGTATTCTTCTTAGGTTCAATAATCTCTATATTAATTTTATTTATAATAAACTTTAGAGTGTATAATTATATTTTTATGATTTTTCTTTTTGGCCCAGTACATCTGTTCTGATGCAACTCTTAATTCTTTCTTTCTCTGATAGATCACATTTAAAGAATAATGCAGCAATGTATTAACTTTCTATAAAGAATAATTTTGTCAAAAGCTTTGATTGACTTTAATATAAAATATAATAAATTGACAATTCCAAATAGCTTTACATAGCTGTGTAAAGCTTCATATAATAACACCATAGTAAGATGTCAGTAGTGAAAAGAAAAAGTATGACCTTTGAGGCAGAATCACATTAGTTGTGGAAGTCTGAACCTGTCACCTTATATGTCGCCAGTTTGAATATGGCGTTTTGGAGAGTCAGGGCTTCTACTTGATTTGTGGTGAATCTGCCTGCCCTGAAATGAGTCACTGCTTTCTTTAAGCAGTCCATGGGAACAGGATCTTACACCATAAGGTAGTGGGCTCATAGTTTAAACTATGTGTTTTTTTCAAAGTGTTTTTCTCCTGATGTTTTACTTTTTATTTTATATATTTTCTTCACATTGGGAAGGTGTGCTGTAAAGTAAAAATAATGCAGTAAAAATGGCTTTGTCACAATGGAGATATTTTCCAAACTAACTAATTTTATGGCATTCAATTAACACATTATCCCTTTACCCACTAAAGCATAAAACTTAAAAAGGAGTGAGAAAGCAAATAGAAGGCTGAACGTAATGCAAATGAAATTTCATGATTTAAATGATCATATAATTTGACTTCTGTCTGGAGATTTATGATATGGGAAATTAGGTCAAGACTATGCAGAGAACAGCAATGGAGGAAGAAGGAAAAAGAAAACGGTAGAGAACTTTGTGACTAAGATCTGCCAACAGAGTAGAGGAAGCCAGGGGGAACACCGATAGAGTGGCTGAACATAGAGAGAAGGTGTTGGGAATTGATCTATTCGAGTAACAGGTTTACAGAAGCCAAATAGAAGGAGCTCAAGCAGAAGGAAGACTCCAAACTAACATCGAGGAGAAGGGCAAAGGTAATAGCTAAGATCCAACCATCAGAATCACAAAAGGAGACAGGTGAGGCTAAAAACAAGAACACAGGTCA
Source organism: Loxodonta africana (assembly GCF_030014295.1). Classification (NCBI taxonomy): domain Eukaryota; kingdom Metazoa; phylum Chordata; class Mammalia; order Proboscidea; family Elephantidae; genus Loxodonta; species Loxodonta africana. Next base: position 98,667,650 of record NC_087351.1, read on the forward strand.
TTCAATCAGAACTTGAGAAAATAGAGATCAAATCAGGATGCAGAGACCAAAGCACGTTGGAAGAAATTGTTCAAGGCAAGTAAAGATGTTATAAGACTCCACAAAAGTGGTTCTTGCATCATGTTTCAGAGACAGGTTTTACAGAACTAGCCTCTCCTGCCAGTCCCCACAATGGTCCAGCCACACTTTCTGATTTCAGAGGGCCATGGCAAGAATATTAAACTGCAACTGAGAATGTGATAAATGCTCTAAGAAAGGCAACAAGTACTATAGAAATTTACTGAAGAGTAAAATGGCTTCTGTATTTTTGTGTACAGAAGAGATTATAGAAGAATTGTTTAGGGAAACTTACGTCTTTGGAAACCTTGGTGGGGTAGTGGTTAAGAGCTACTGCTGCTAACAAAAAGGTCGGCAGTTTGAATCCACCAGACACTCCTTGGAAACCTTATGTGGCAGTTCTACTCTGTCGTATAGGGTTGCTGTGAGTCAGAATTGACTTAAGGGCAATGGGTTTTATGGGTTATGTCTTTGCAGTGTTCTTGAATATTTCTTAATGTAAAGGTTCTTCAACATCCTCCATCATTAGATTATGTGAAGTTAAAGCAAGATATAACCAGTTATTGTCAACCTAATTCCAACTCATGGTGACTCCCTATGTGTCAGAGTAGAACTGTGATCCACAGAGTTGCAATGGCTGATTCTTTGGAAGTTGATCACCAGGGCATTCTTTTACATGTCTCTGGGTGGACTTGAATCTCCAGCCTTTCTGTTGGCAGCTGAAAATGTTACCATTTGTACCACCAAAAGACTCCTATAAGGAAAGTAAGAACCTGATTAAAAAAAAAAAAAAACTGACAAAGAATAATCTACGGTATTGTTCATTAAGCGCAAACAAGGGTAATTGTTTTGAAAACTCAATCATGTATTTCCCTTTTCTTTTGATCATCTTGTTTTGTTTCTTCCAGTCTTTCATGTTGTTGCGCCAGATAAAGATGAAGGCAAATAGAAGGAGGGATGATGTGGACTAGAGGAATATGGTGTCTGAAAGAGAACCTTTCCAGTGGTGGAGGGTGGGGGTAGAGCTCAGGTGCTAAAGAGAACAGATGATAGCAGGAAGTAAGATGTGAATGTTTCTACCATTCCCTTTGTGTTGAATATCCTCAAGGACAGAGTGGAGAGAGGGTTGCAGAAATACCCAAACAGGAATGGGAAGATCCAAGAGATAAGTTAGTGCCTATCTTCCTCTTTTTGTGGTATATCAAGAATAGAAGCTGCCCAGAGAAGTCCTGAATTTGGCATGATGCAGTGGCCATCAAGGTGAGAGCGGTCCAGACAGTAGTGTAGTGGAAGAGGGTCCACAGAGATCTGCTAGGTAGCACTGCAGTTGCCTACAGCCTGGAAGAACCATGTGGGAGGTCCAGAATTTGGGGGAAGGGAAGGGAAGTGCCAAAACACCAAGCAAATCTGTAAGCCTGACTAAGCCATGGTTTAAGAAAAGGCAGACATGCCTTTATGACCAGAAGTGATACTGTACAGGGACTACACATTTTAGTGTGGAAGTCATCTGTGGGCTGTTGCACAGGCTCCACCACAGAGAACAACTGACTGTAATGCTTGGCCAAGCCCAAGACAAGAGCATGAAGACTGAAGACCCTCTGATTCTGCTTTGGTTAAAGACAGCGAAACTTCTGCCCGTACTCCAAAGATAGATAGAGGTTAGGGACACATTTTAAAAGGGGAAAAAGACCTTGATAGGAAGCCTAAACTTTAAGTGTACAGAATTCACAAAAAATAGTCTATACTAAAGCAGAAAAGCTTGAGTTACCACTGAACGGCATTTTCTACAAGGAAGAAAAAAGGCATTTATATTTACTTAAAGAAAACCGACATACTTTATTAAGTAACTAATGGAGCATTAGGTGTAAAAAGTATATAAGTTCAAGGAGGGAGAATCAAGGTTAAAGATCACAATAACTTTGGTCTGTTTAGTAACTTTTCTGGTAAGCAGCAAAAAAGGATTTCTCACCTATCCTGTCTCAGGTGTTGCCTCTAAAATCAGACCGCTGGGGAGATTTTGCTTAGGAGACATTGAGTTTACATTAACTGTGGTGGAATAATTTGGAAAAGGATAGCAATAATGTCTGCAACATGAAGAATGTAATCAGTGTCATTCAACTGTACACACGGAAATTACTGAATTGGCAAATGTCTTGTGTATATTTTCACCACAATAATAATAATAATGATACAGTAATAATAATAAAAATAATAAGACATTGCTACTTCCCCCCATTCAAGAATTTCTTTTTCTGGAGCTGTTAAGCTTCTGTATGTTAAACTCGAATTTATTCTTCATGTTCCTCAATTTTTCTTTCAGGTTTTCTAGCTATTTATCTCTCTTTCTTGTATCCTGGATACACATTTTTAGAACTAGCATCCAGTATTACTTTTCTTTTCAGCCAGTTGTAATGTTTTATAAAATTGTTCATGGAACTTCACTTCCAAGCATTTAAATTTTTAACTTTGAAAAGATTTATTTGGTTCTTTTACAGCTGCCTTTTTTCACTATTTTAATCATCTCTTACTTTTTTGACGTGTATTCAATCACCTATTTATTTCTTTAAACATATCGAATATATATACATGTTATGTATGCACATATAGGTTTGTGTGTGCATACACACGTCACAAACAATGTACCACACACAATAAATCTCAGTATCTGACAGTTTTGCATCTCTGATTCTGCTCCTGGATTTTTTTTTTTTTTTTGCTGTTCATGGTGCTGTGTGCACTTGTGAGTTGGTGATTCCTTTTTGTCTGTGAGTTCCTTGGAATGTTAACTGTGAGGATTATTCGAGGCCTGGGCTGAAGGTGAGCTCCTATGGGGAGAATCTAAACATGCTTTGGACAAGCTCTGGGACATTAATAATGCTAGCCCTGGTGGCGTGGTGCCTAAGAGCTATGGCTGTTGACCAGAAGGTTGGCAGTTTGAATCCACCAGCAGCTCCTTGGAAACCCTATGGGGCAGTTCTACCGTCTTTTTTTTTTTTTTTTTTAAGTCAATGCTAGATCAATATTGGGTTACTTGGAAACAAATTTTTCACCTGAGAGATTCCCCCTACCCCAATTGTGTAAGTTTAAGGCAGCAAACTCATGTTAGAATTTTCCTCAGAGAAGGTAAGATTTTTCTTCAGCCGGCACTAAAGTTGAAGAAAGCTATCTGGTTATGGAAGAAGAGGTGGTCAAGGTGGTTTATTTCTCCTTCACCTTTACACTCAATACGTAATATGAAAAGCAAAGCTGAAGTTCATCTGGGCTGTACAAGTGACTCTCGATAAAAGCCTCTTCAGGTCTCTGAGAATCTTTCTGACTCCAGCTTTCACATCATTTTTAGCATCTTAGGATTTCTTATTTTTCATTTTTATTTTTTTGCCAGCTCATCATGTGATTACAAAGAGGTTTTTCTTAATGTTGTACCTGACATTAGATGCTATCAGCAGGAGGATAATCCAGTGTATGAAGAGAACCATGTTACTGGCAAAGGAAATGTAAGCTTTGATCTCACTGAGGAAAGAATATTTACAGAACATCACACATAATTAAAATGCTCATAAAAATGTCTGCACAAGATATTGTTCTGTGTGCCCTACCTGTATTAATTTATTTAATACTCAATTCTATGTGGTAGTAACACTATCATCCCTGATGTACAGATGACTTTACTGATACAGAGTGAGGTCTGGTGAGATGCCCAAAGACACAAAACTAGTAAGTGCAGAACTAAGCCAGGTAGTCCACAGGTCATATTAAAAGATCTTTTAATACTGGTATTATTTTATACATAGCTTCCAGAATATGTCACCTGTCTGCTTCTTGGTGTGCCTTTGATATGATCCAGCCACTACTAACAGCCAGGAATTTTTAAATGGAAGCTTTGGCAAAAGAGCAAAAGTTCTTTTTAATGGTCTTTGACCTATCCTCACATTTACCTCTCGGGCTTATTTTCAATGCTCTGACAGCCATTTTCTGCTTCAAATTTTAATGGTCATGTTGAGCACATTTATCTAATTTGGTTGGTCACAGTCTTTTCTTTTCTGATACCTTAATTACCTGTCACTTTGATTCCACATATACAAAGCTATAGGGATGAGAGATGCCTGTTCTTTTAATACAATTCATAACCACTGAGCCACCTGTCCACACCTAACTGTCCATGTGCGTGCGTGAATCCTCCCTCCGAGCACTTGGAAGCCTGTGACCATTTCAAAGTCATTTAACCCCTCAGCCTCAACTTCCTCATCTGTAACATGGAATTAAAAATGAGATCCTTCTTGTAGGACTGTTATTTGGATAGTCTGAAATAGTCCTTATAAAATACTCACTAAATAGAAACAAGACAATAATAAATGACAATGATAATAATGTAGCAGCTGGAGTTGGTGTCAGCTGTATGCCATGCTTAGTTGGAAATCCAATTGCTTAGAAACAAATAATGGTTTAGAGAGCAAAAACAGACCCCCACCCTTGAAAGTGGAAACTGCTTTCCAAAGGCAGTCCCTGTTGACGACAGGCCTTAAAACCTGGTAATTTATTCGGTGAAAGCCTACGCTGATTTGTCGTGTTTCTCATAGTATTTGTGGTAACTCCGTGCTTTTTTTCTACATTTTGCACTTCATGTCGGTCTGAGGAATGACTTACTCCATGGCTGGATGTATGATTAGAATATATTATGTGTGATATTTAGCTGTAGCATTTACATTAGAAAGAAGAGTTTATAGATCCTTTGAAACTAAGCTGTCTGAACCAAATGAACAGCTCACTTCTAACACTATAGTAGACCAGGGGCAAGCTACAAAGACTGGAAAATTGATGGCCTGGAGACAGTACTTTTACTCAGTTTAAAAAGGCATTTCATAGTATCTGTGGGTGGAGGGGAGGTTGACAACCGCATGACAGAATTGATGAAGTTGGTAAAACAAAATCTTCCTTTCAGGGTTTTGTTTTTATAATCCATTAAAGATGACCAAGATTCAAATGCAGAAATAATTAGACAAAAACTGTCCATCACATAGAGAATATCGTGGCTTGCTATAGCTGATCTCATGTAAAACTATTTCCATTTGCCTCTACACTTTCCTTTATTCAACAATTTACCTCTCTTCTCCAACTTGAAGATGTTTAGTGTTTTCATATTACTTCAGATCATTCTTTTCCCACCATAAAAACATACATTTCCCTTGACACTGTTTCTTATTGCCCTGCCAAATAACAGGCTAACTAATCAACTTAACTAAAAGAAAAAAAAAAAAAAGTTGCCATTGTCGATTCCAACTTATGACAACCCCACGTTTTTCTGAGTATGACTGTGCTCCGTAGAATTTTCAAGGCTGTGGCCTTTCAGAAGCAGACAGCTAGGCCTTCCTTCCAAGGGGACTCTGGATCAGTTCACACTGCCAATCTTTTGGCTAGTAGTCAAGCACTTAACAGTTTGTGCCACCCAAGAACTTGAATACCTAAAATATAAATAGTTTAATATTACTTGTTCCAGGTATTATTTAAATTTTTACAGTGATCTTCAAAACTTCATCTCAGGATTTCTAAAAATTTAATGACAAATCTCAGCCAAGCAAAAAACAATTAGAAGTTTTTGATATCATTGTTCATTTGTTCATTCTTTTTGTACCCATTCATTCAACAAAGTGTGACTATGTGCTTACCACTCATCAAGCACCGTGTTGAGTAGTTGGTAATGAAAACAACTAAGGTGTTATCCACCCATCCCCTCTTTGATCCCAATCTAGGAAAAAAAAAAAAGGGAGGGCATATATAAAATATACGTACTATGATAATAACCAATTTGGATTCCTCAGAGGCAAGGAAGGTGAGGAAAGTTTCAAATAAGGTTCCATTTATGGGTTTATATATGAGTAGGAATTCACTAAGCAGAGAAGATAGGAAAGAACTTTCTAGGCAGTCAGAGGAAATGGTATGAACAAAGATACAAAGAGAAGAAAAGACGTGGCTTCAGTTAACTGAGGGACGAGTGAGGCTGGTAAGATCGACTGTGGATAGGTTATGAAAAATCTAGCCTGCTATGCTAAGGAATCTGGGTTTTATCTTGGGAGCAAAAGAAGGACTTAAGTGTTTTTAAGCAATAGAATGAGATAATTATATTTTATAAATGAATCTGACAACAACGCAGAGAAAAAAGTCAAGGAAGATTTTAATCAGAGGACTTTTTAATAGTCTAAGTAAAAAGATGATGAGTGCTTGAACTGAGAGTGATTGTGGGCCTAAGGTAACGGGGATATAGCTGAGAGATATGTAAGAAGAGAATTCAAGAATATTAGGTTATTGGCTGGCTCTGGATTATCAGAGGGAGAGAAGGAGTTCAAGTACTTGAGATTTCTACCTTGAGTGAGTGGATAAATGGTATTGCTCTAAATTGAGAGCTTGAATACGGAGGAGAGCTAGGAAATAGTGGCACCATATATGCCAAACAAAAAGAAAGTTTCAGAGATGTATAGAGTGAAAATTGTACAGAAGTTTGCAGAAATTTTAGGCATAATTTGGTATAAAATATATACTTTTAGATATGGTAATTCCTAAATTAGGATGAGTCTTTTCAGTCGAGCATATGATACAAAAATAGATAAAATTATAGACAGGTGGGAAGAATTTCCACAGAATTGCACTTGATTTTTCCATGAAGTGAGACTTGAAGTCTTATGCTGGGAATATATTTATTGATTCATAAATTGAATCTATATTGTTGAGTGCCTGCTCTGTACCAGCTATTTGTTGAGTGTTAGTGATACAGCAGTGAGCATGATATATAAAGAACCTGTCCTCCTTGAGTCTGAAATCAAGTTTATCAAGAAATAAACACATGGACAAACACACAAAATAACATTACTACAGATTAGGATAATTGCTGTATGGTGAATGAACAGGGGAATGAGGTAGAGAGTGATGGCTTACCCAACTTAAATGTGGGGGTTAAGGAATCTTCTTGGAGGAAGTGTTTTTAGAGCTGATACTTAAAAAAAAAAAGGAAAAGCCATGTAAAAAACTAAAGATAAGAGCATTTAGAAGAAGGGCTAGTGTGTACAAAGACACAGAAGGAGACCCAGAAAAATTCTCCATCAAAAATGAAGGTGAAATAAATGCAATTCCAGATAAACTAGAGCTGAGAGAATTCACTGTGGGTAGAAAGGTACTGGGAAAAATGGAACAGGGGATTCTGGAGGGAAAAAACAAAACAAACAAACAAACAAGGAAATGTAGGATTGAATGAAGAGCAACAGAAAGGATAAATAAATGATAAACACAAATTTTAATTGACCTCACAAAACAATGGTGACGATTTCCTGTGGTCTCTAACCAATAAGAATGTAGAGAGGGAGGTAAAGGAGTTAAAGAATTCTAAGGTTCTCACATTGCCTGGGGTCTTAGTTTCCTAGGACTGCCATAACAAAATATCACAAAGTGGATGACTTTAAACAATAAAATTTTTTTTTTTTTTAAACAAAAGGAGTGTATTTTCTCACCATTGTGGAATCTAGAAGCCCAAATTTAGGGCATCGGCAGAGCCATGCTTTCTCTCCTGTAGTGAATCTCCTTCCTTGTCTCTTCCAGACTCTGGTAGTCGCAGGGGTTTTTTGGTGCTGCTTAGCTTTTACATGTATCTTCACATAGCATCCATCTTCCCCCTGTGTGACACTGTCTCCACGTCTCTTCTCCCCTTTTAGAAGATACCGCTCAGAGGGAACTAGGACTCTGGTATGACCTCATTAATTTAACTGGTATCTTCAAAGAAAGAACCCATTTCCAAATGAGGTCACATTCATAGGTATTTATTCCACGTATCTTCTTGGGGGACACAATTTAATTCACAACACCTGGAAAATAAGAAAGAAGTAAGTTAGGAAAGCTTACCATAAATTCAAGGTTAGCCATTAAAACTGTGTAATTAACAAGCTAATATATGAGGAAATGGACTGGCAAAAATACTTGATTAATCCACAGGTAGGAAAGAAAGGACAGAAAAGGAAACAAACAAACAAAAAAATTGTAAATAATGGGTTAAATTCAAATACATCAGTAATTACATGCAATGCAAATAGACTAAATACTCCAAAGTTCCAAGAAAGGAAAGGTATATTCTAGGTAAGGCAAAGGAACCACCTTATCTGAATATTTGTTGAAGTGGATTAAAGAAAACACCATGGCAGACAGATATCCCATAGTACTAAGTTGTACTAGAAAGTAACAAGGATGAATCTGAAAAACACAAGGCTGAGTGAAAAAAGTAAGAAAGAAAATAACAAAACAATATCCTATTTATATAAAAATTAAAAGTATTTTTTTATGTCTATCTATCTGTCTATCTATCAACTATCCTTCTATCTACAATGATATAAAAACTACAAAGCCCACTTTTTGAACATATTGGAATGGTTTTCTATGGGACAAGGTAAGAAATGAGAATAGAGAATAGATATAAAAGATGGGAAAAGCAGGAAAGGAGCCTTGTGTAGACAAATGATAATGTACCACAACTGATTATTATGAATAACTGAATTCTCTCCATGTGATCTGAAGAGGAAAAAAAAAAAAAAAAAAGATTAAAAGAAAAAGAAGGAAGTCATTGAAGCCATAGCATGTGTTGGTATTTCCTTATATGTTTAAAAACATAGCAAATTTATAATGGCATGTTGTAGAGTCAAAAATATAGCCAGGGGCCAGATAATAGCTACAAGGACCGTGGAAATCAACTTGGGTTTTATTTTATGGGAAATAACCACTCTCAGAGAGTTTTGAGCAGGAGAGTGGCATGATCTGATTTAGGTTTTAAAATGCATTTTTGGCCAGAGTGAGGATAATGAAAGGGAAAAGAGCTAGAATAGGAACAGGGAGACTAGGATAAGAGGCTGTTGCAACAGCACAAGTGAGGCCTGATGAATTAGAAAGATTGGATAAAAATGGAGGATTGAGAACAATGAATTTACCTTCTCTTTTTTTTACTGTAGCCCTCCCTTAAAATGAAAAAAGAGGTGTACATATGTGTGGGGTGTGTGTGTGTGCGTGCGCGTGCGTGTATGAGTGTAAATTCTATGAGATGACTGGGAGCCAAGAAAGGGAGTCATTGGTAGGCTGGAAATTGTGAGAACTTAATACTGAAAAGTGTATGGGATCAGACTGATGAGAGCGAAGAAATACCAGAAGGAGAAAAGTAATTGAAATGTAAGAGCAAATTTGGAGAAACTCCATTTTGAGAGTAAATAAATACACAATTGTGGTCATTAATAAATAACTGAGTTAAGATCACAGGACTGACTGTAGCTCTGACTTAGACACCTATATTAATCAAATCCTGACTAGTGCTTGATCATGGCCACACCTCCCCCTCCTAATGGCGCTCTGAAAAATTCCCTCTACCTAACTTCAGTGATCTTAAATTTGGATGTAGGAGTATGGGAAGAAAGCATAGCAGAGTTTAAGATAACTCTAGACTAAGTGGGTGAAATAGTTTTAAAAAAGCTATTCGAAAAGTCAAGAATGTATGTTTTAAGTGTTAAAGTGAACACTAGAAATAGATTTAAAGACTATACACCTAACAGAGTGAAAAAGAGATGATATCAAAAAATCCAAAAATGTCAAAAAAAGTGAAAAAGGTATATAGAACAAATAGAGAGTACCTAGATAAGATGGTAGATTCAAAGCAAATGTATTAGTAATGGCATTATGCATTCCAGTTAAAAATAAAGATTGTCAAATTGGATAGGAAAAGAAATATGTATATATGCTTTCACAAGAGACAGACAAAAAATCGAGGATAGAAAAATGATGAAGGTAAAAGCATGAAAAAGGCTCAACATGAAAATACTAACCAAAAGAAAGTTAGCATGACTATATTAATGTCGGGTAAAATAAAATTTCCATTTTACTAGAAATAATGCAAGTTACTCTCAATAAAAGAATTACCTCTCTGGGAAGATATAATGGTTTTAAATTGCATGCATCTAACGGCGTCAATAGGTGGCACAAAATGTTAAGCACTTGACTACTAGCTGGAAGGTTGGCGATTCAAACCCATCTAGATACTCCTTGGAAGACAAGCCTGGTGATTTGCCTCTGAAAGGTCGCAGTCTTGAAAACCCTATGGAGCGGCTCTACTCTGACATACGTAGGGTCACCATGAGTCAAAATCAACTCAATGGCAACCAGCAACAAATGTTCTTGTTGTTAGTTGCCACGGAGTAACTCATGGCAACTTTAAGTATAACAGGAACAAGATGTTCACCACACTATGCCAGCTTCATGATCGTTGGTATGTTTGAGACCATTGTTGTGGCTACTGTGGCCATCAATCACACTGAGGGTTTCCCTTGTTCCCACTGACCCTCTTTTTCAAACTGCTTTTCCAAACATGATGTCCTTTTGTAAAGATTGGTCTTTCCTGATGATACATCCCGAATTGCATCTCCAACCTGTCTTCAAAGGAGCACTGTGGTTTTATTTTTGTATGACTGATCTTCGGTCTTCCTAATTCACCGAAGATCAGTCATAGAAAAAAAATAAGGGAGACCAAAGAACTGACACCTTTGAATTGTGGTGTTGGCGAAGAATATTGAATGTGCCATGGACTGCCAAAAGAATGAACAAATCTGTCTTAGAAGTACAACCAGAATGCTCCTTAGAAGCAAGGATGGTGTGACGGCGTCTTACATACTTTGGGCATGTTGTCAGAAGGTATCAGTCCCTGGAGAAGGACATCATGCTTGGCAGAGTACAGGCTCAGCAGAAAAGAGGAAGACCCTCGGGGAGGTGGATTGACCCAGTGGCTGCAATAATGAGCTCAAGCATAACAACGATTGTAAGGATGGCTCAGGACTGGGCAGTGTTGCTCTGTTGTGTATAGGGTCGCTATGAGTCGGAACTGACACGATGACAGCTAACAACAACAACATGACTGATCTGTTCATTCTTCCAACAGCCCACGATATATTCCATACTCTTCACCAACACTACAGTTCGAATACTTCAATTCTTCTTCGCTTTCCTTTTTCTTTGTCCAGCTTTCACATCCATATGAGATGATTGAAAAGCCCATGGCTTGGATTAGGTGCACCTTAGCCATCAAAGTGATATCTTCACTTTTTAAAACTTTGAGACATTTTTTGCAGCAGATTTGCCCAATGCATTTTTGAGTGAATTGTATCAGTTCTCTCTCCCATTCCTTTTTTTTGCTTAAGCTTAAGCTAACTGGAGTTATGTTCTCTCTCACTTTCAAAGGAAGAGTCTTAACTAATGCAATATTTTCTTCCCCATGCTCAAATTCCCACAGTCTTTGACTACAGGTGAGTCTTACCCTGATTCCTTATAATACTGTTGTCCAAACAAATTAGCAAGGATTTTCTTTAAAAGGCCACTCTGGATTAAGCATAGAATTTAATTAACAAATTGAAAACTAACATATGTTCGCTCTAGGCTGCAGCTCCAAACAGAACCCTGAGTGGTGAGGCCACTTCAATGTCGCAAAGCTCTCATGGCTGGTTCTACCGGCAGAACCAGAATTTCTGATCTGAACTGGGGACTGCAGTGAAAATGAGTACTTCATATCAGAAAAGTGCCTTAAACACGAGTCAGCCATCGGGATGGTTCTGAAACATTTGGTTTCCATTTGATCCTTAGCCACAGCTTGTCAGAAAATAGCTTGGCTAATGCTACTCGGCAAATTCTCTCAAGGGTAAGGATTCACACTGAATTTTTCTCAGGTCTGATGACTAAATCTCCCACTTCATTTATTACTTGGGCTCGATTTGTTCTCTGGGGCAGCGTGGAAAACAAGTAAAACACTTTGCAGAAAGAGGTTGGGAGATGAGTGAGCATCTGTTTTCCCAAAGCTGCATTTTGTCACATCAGCCCAGAATAAGAACAGCAGATCACAGAGCATCCCCAGGTTGTGTTGTAAAATAAGGGAAGGATGACGTTAAATGGTCAGAGAGCCGAAGAATGGACTTCTGCTCTTTCTGGTAATATTTAAAGACTGGAATGACAGTGCTTCCCTCCTCTAACTTCATAGGTAAATCATATTTTTTCATTTTGTGAAGGCAATTGTAGATTCTGTTGGAAAATCTAGCCACTAGAGGGTTCCTCTGTTCAAAGTCACAGCATATAATGCTGAAGGATTTGCACGTAAGAAAAAAGAGAGAGGCAGATACAGCATCGAAAGCATGGATAAAAATGAAAAAACAAGAATTATGAGGTGGTTGGATAGCTTCAGTTCATCAACATCCATGTATATCCCACTATAGTTTGTTGGCAGTGCACCCTAAACGAAATTGCTCCTCTCTACAGGAGAGAAGGAAATGATTTTTCTATGATAATTATTGATTCTTACTGGCTAGATTATTTAACATCAGAGCAAAAGCTTGTTTAGGGGGCAGCGGGTTGCATATTTCCCCCATGGAAGAGCCTGCTAGCTAAGTTGAAAAGGGGAAAAGCTGCATGTGGCATGAAATATTAGGCTTAGATATAATTAATTCAGAAAATGGGTGAACTTCTACCAGAGGATGAATTGTACACAAATAGCGTCATCCTCAAGTATTAGTGCAAATCGTTGTGGGTGATTTTGTACGTGGCCTGAAATTGTTCTGTCTGAATGGGTTTTGAAGAGGCAGTGGTTGGACATACAATAAGGAGGTCAGATCTTACACTTTTCCTGCTCTCACTCAGAAATTTGTGGGGTCCAGATGATGGTTAGTAAAGCTGTAACTCCAGGCTGGAGACTCACTCAGCATTTGTGTGTCTAAATCATGGTAGGCCCACTTTTAGTGTTGCTGACAGTCACAATATATTTTCAGGCCAGCTGGGGGAGTGAGCCTGATTGGAATAATTATCCCTGTGTGGACACACTGATTAAGCTGGGGAAGATTTCATGGCTGCTGTTTTCTGTACTTTTATTCACAGTTTTATTTTTTTTTCATTGATATGTCCTGAAGTCTCTTCTTCATGTATTTAGATCTAATCAATCTACTAGAGACTTTAGAATCTTACGGTATTTTAAAAGTCTTTCTTCCTCCTGAATGACTGATTCTTTTGAATTAGCAGACTTTTTAATCCATATTTTCCTTTGGTGCTTGGTTAGGTACATGTCATATTAAGATTATTTGTTATTACTCTTACTGTTATTATAGACTACTATAAACCATCCTTTCTATAGAATTCACCATGCATATGATAATTGGAGAGCTAAGATTTAAAACTGTGTCTGTTTGACTTTTGTACAATCATTCACTCATTCAGATATGGAGTGCCTATAAATAGCAGACTTTATACTCTTCAGAGAACTCCACATTGGCTACAATTGGTACTTACAGATGAGTCTATTAAACAGTCCTCACCTTGAGTTATACCCCCTTTTTGCATAGAAGGGGAGGGATCTTTGAAGGAAAGGCTTTTGCCTGGTTCATCTTTGTGTCCTGTGTCTCATATAGCACAGGCGACTTTTTAGGCAACTGTTCCTCCCCCTTTTTTTTAATCTATTCATTCATCTTTCTATCAGCTCAATTACTCATTTATATTTCGAGTCATCATTGACATTCTCCTCTGTTCCAGGGACTCTAATTGCCAGGGATACAAAAACGAATTAGTCATAATTCCTACCTCCACAAGGCATTGACCAGTGGTGAGACGCATGTGATTAAACAGTTATAAAATGTTGGATGCAATGACACAGAAGTGTCCAGGCAGGGGATCTTGGAAGTTTAGTGATTCAAGCCCTTATATTCTGAAGCTCAAAGTGAAATAAAAATGAGAAAATGACAAACTAGATGTTACAATATTTTATATGCTTTCACATTAAACACATAAAAATCTAGTGAGATATAATTTTGCTACTTGAAATTATTAAGAAGATTCATAAAAAAAATAGGATGCTGCCGATATTGTAGTTTTATATGAGTGTACAAGTTTGAATTGAGTGAAAGTATTCTTGCAACCCTATTAGTATAATGCTGTGGCTATATAAGGTTAAAATTTAAAATCGAGTCTTTTCCTGAGTACGAGATCTGAGTTCTTCTGTGATTCTCAACCTCCTAACCACGCTCTATAGAGGCACCGAGGACAAAGTGTTTTGCTTCAAGGAGTGTTTAATGCTAATTTGTTCATAAACAATTTGTAAATGGGTGAATGGCGTTAGTATAACTTTGGGGTCAGAAAATCTCTTGATTTACTTAGGTTTTTCCTTGCTATTGTTGTTGTTAGGTGGCACTCACTGCAACCCTGTGGGGGCAGTTCTGTAATCTTTATGGGAGCAGATCACCAGGTCTTTCTCCTGTGGAGCTGTTGGGTGGGCTCAGATCACCAAACTATCAGTTAGAGGCCAAGCCCTTAACTGTTGTGCCATCTTTAAAACCCTTAATGGAAGAAAAAAATAAAATTAAAATGACATAAGTGCTACCTTTAGTGCTAGTAGTGACAGGTTTAGTGGCTTCACAAACCACTGTGCTGTCCACTGTGCTGAGTGATCAGGGAAGCAGGCGAAGAGGTTGGAATGACTGTCTATTACCTATTTAAAAAACATGCTGAAAAAGTCAACCTCTTTTGTCAGATTTTAAAACATGACAAAGCTAGTCACTATAAGGGCAAGCACCCTCAAGGGCCTGCATCTCAAAGAAGGAAGCATGAACACAAGATTTTAGGCAACAAAGGATTGACTGGCTGCCATGTCAGGAGCTAATGGGATTTAACTGTGAAACTATGTTGTTAACACTCTGATTAAAAATTCCCATAGCTTTTCAGACCTTCCAAACACTATTTACTTCGTGTCTTTGTTATCTAATGCTGCTGTAACAGAAACACCACAAGTGGATGGCTTTAGCAAACAGAACTTAATCCCGTAGATTGTGTCCTCCCTCATTAGCATAATTGCCTCTAATTCTACCTCAATAACATCATAGAGGTTAGGATTTACAACACACAGGAAAATTAGATCACAAAATGGAGGACAACCACCCAATACTGGGAATCAGAGCCAAGCCAATCTGATACACATTTCTGGGGAATGCAATTCAGTACATAGCATTCCACCCTTTGGCAGCCCCAAATTCATGTCCTTGTCACACGTAAAACACGTTCACACCATAGTATCACCCCAAAAGTCTTAAATCAACTCCAAGTGAAAAACCCATCCTGGGGCAAAATTCTTCTTCATCTGTGAAATCTAGAATACAAGTTATCTGCTTTCAAAGTACAATGGTGGAACAGGCACAAGGTAGACATTTCCTTTATAAATGAGAGAAATTGGTGGGAAAAAAGGATAACAGCACCAAGCAAGTCCAAAACTCAGCAGAATGTATTACATTACCTCTCAAGCCTTGAAAATAACCCTCTTTTCTCTGAGACCATTTAGGAAATGGCCCTGCCCTCCAGGCTCTGGATGTTGGCCATGCTGTCCGGATTCTGGGTGGTGGCCCTCAGCCCTGGGCTTCAGCTCTGGTTTCCAGGTCCACTGGAATGGCAACTCTGTTCTCTTGGTTTTGGGTGCCACTCTCCTAGTCCGTCTGACTGGCAATTCTACCCCCTTGGCCACAGTAGGCCCCATTCTATTGCCCCTTGGACATGACAGTCCTGCTCCCTCAGCTTTGGGTAGGGGATCTGGCTCCACCTTCTTGGCACTCATGACTTGCAGCCCCATACTCCAGAAATGAGTTGGTGAAGATCTGATTCTTTGAAACCTAGGAGGCTGTGGCCCCACACTTTGAGACTTGGCAGGCTGTGGTTCCACCCTTTAGGACCCCAGAGGTTGTGGCCCCACCCTTTGAGGCTGAGGCAACTCTGTTTCCTGTGCTCCTTGTCTCTTCAGTTTCTGCTTCCTGGTTCCTTGGTCCCTTGGAACTCTTGGGCTGGCCTGGTTTATGGCCTGCTCAGGCAAGTATTACAAAGCTCTTTAGCTCTACTGATAAGTGCTGGAGGCACCCCACTCCTGGTACTAAATTTTGTCTTAGTTACCTAGTGCTGCTGTATAGAAATACCACAAGTAGATGGTTTTAACAAACGGAAATTCATTTTCTCACAGTTTAGGAGGCCGGAAGCCCAAGTTCAGGGTGCCAGCTCCAGGGAAAGACTTTCTCTCTCTGTCAGCTCTGGGGGAAGGTTCTTGTCCTCGGTCATACATTAGTTTAGGAGCTTCTCAATGCAGGGACCCTGGGTCCAAAGGATGTGCTCTGCTCCTGACTCTTCTTGCTTCATAGTAATGAGGACCCTTTCCTCTCTGCTTTTATATCTCAAGAGAGATTGACTCAAGGCACAACCTAATCCTGTAGATTGCATTCTGCCTCATTAACATAACTGCTTCTAATCCTGCCCCATTAACATCACAGGGGTGATGATTTATAACATATAGGGAAAATGCATCAGATCACAAAATGGCAGACAGCAACACAATACTGGAAATCAGGACTAGCCAAGTTGACACACATTTCCAGGGAACACAGTTCAATCCATAACACTTCGTAACTCCTTTTTTTTTTAGTGCACCATTCTGTAGAATATAACATTTCTCAGAAACATAGGCATATGATGTGATAACAGAGTATACAACACTGTAGTTTTTACTAATTCTACTCCTTGGATGTTTTAAGTTCTATGAGGAAAGGGATCGTATCTGTTTTGTCCTACAGTGTGTTCTCAATGTCTTGCAAAATGCCTGATATATACTATATACTCAGTTGATATTTAACAAGCACATGAATATAGTTCCTGAGCTTCAATCCCTGAGCATAATTTAACCTTAAAGGGATAAAGAGTAAGAAAAGGCATCCCAGGTAGAAGGTACAGCATTAGGAAAGGTTTGAGATAGGGAAATATAAAATGTTCTCTGTTGCTGGAGGTTTTGGTGTTACTCAGGAAACATTGAAAAGAAAGTTTGGAAAGTAAGGTCAGTGTCTCATCTTGGGAAACCTTGCTGGCCTCATTAAAAAGATTAGGTTGTAAGTGGCAGCCATGGAGGTGAAGAAGGGTCTCATGATGAAGAGAG
The DNA here is from genome assembly GCF_030014295.1 of Loxodonta africana. Classification (NCBI taxonomy): domain Eukaryota; kingdom Metazoa; phylum Chordata; class Mammalia; order Proboscidea; family Elephantidae; genus Loxodonta; species Loxodonta africana. The sequence goes on from NC_087351.1 coordinate 98,684,697, forward strand.
AGGCCTTGGCTTGGATGTTGAGGCTATCTGAGATGGAATTGTGCATTATCCCTGTAGGCCCAAATGTGGTGGACGTATGAGGCAACAGGAAGGATTAGCCAAGGGAGTATACACAAAGGAATCTAGTTGATTGCTCTGTCAGAATTACTCTGGGCATGGGCCCATGTGGGAGTGAGTGTTTTGAGAAAATAATATCTCCCCCTTGCCAACCTTTTAGGATTAATTAGAATGTGTGCCCTCTGCTAGAAGGGGCTCACAGAACTATAGCCCAAGGTGGATAGTTCTGAGACCGTTGAGAGGACAGTTTCTTGATTTGATTCATTTACTCTCTTGGCTTCATTTGTTCTCTCTGGACCACTTTCTCATTCTTGATTTAAGACTCGTTTGAATGGCAGTCAACCTAGCTTATGGTGATGGGAGGATTACGAAATATGGCCCCAAATGCTTTATTAAATGTTAGTGTACTATCTGACTCCCAAAATTATTGTCCTTCTATTTTAAAGATGCAAAATTATAAAGAAAAGTGAATAACATGAAATATTGTTAACTCTTTGTTGTGTGGAAATGTGGGTATTGGTGTCCTGCCTATTTGAGCTAATAGCAAATTACTAAAGGGCATTTCGGGATCATTCATAGCCTCAGGTGGTGGTGATGATTGTCAATCATGACTGAATTGAAGGTGGCAAAATAATGCTTTGAACATGCTAATATAGCGCTTAGAACATCTCTAATCCCTTATGCAGTGCCATTTTGCTTCAAAAATCTGATGATCTTTATCTAGCCTGAAATGCTTTGAGGGTGAGAGTCTCTACATTAAAAGTATTTCCATGTTCCAAAAGTGTTGCAATATGATTGCAGCAAGAAATCCAATCAGAATGCAAGGAAGGAGCTTTAATTCGTGCTAAGTATTTTGTTAATCAGTGTGGGTTTTATAAAAGAATTATATACCAGGTTCCACCCATGAAGGGCTTGCATAAAACACCTCTTCTATGGAGCTGAGACCAAGAAAACTAACAAAGAAGGCACACAGTGAGTTCAGTGCATACTACCTCTATCTTCCCATTAAATACGTTTTATCCATGTCAACTCTGCCTGCTTAGTTTATTACATCTTTTTTTTTTTTTTTTAAAGAAACCGTTTGTCAAGGAGAGAATTGCCTGACTCCAATCTGATCAAAATTTTTTTTGCTTTTTATTTCATAGAAAATAATGCCATTAGTAGCAGGTGCAGCAATGTTTTGTTCTATTTTATACTTTTCAAAGTTTCTATCTTAGTTCTAAGGAGAATGCTCTGAGCTTTCAGGTTAACACTGGTGCACAGAGAAAACATGCATTGGGAATAATAAGGCTGAAATTAGTTATTTTTAAAGGGCATTTTTCCAAATTGGACTTGATTTGCTGCTACCTGGCATGATGGCTGGCTGAGGGTGGCGAATCAAGAACTATGACAAAAGACTAGGTAGCTGGTCTTGTTTAACATCTTCATTAATGACTGAAAAGGAGCAAACAGCGCATTAGATTTGGATGATATGAATTCAATAGCTTTTGAAAGCCCAACCAAGGTCAGGGAAAGAATTTTTTGAAAAGCTGGAGAAATTTAGAATTGATGAAAAAACACTGAAGTAAGAGAGGAGGCTTTGCAGAGCTTTAAGAAAAAGTAACATTCAACCCCAACATTTAATGAATAGGGTGTCTTAGTGAGAACTATTGAATAATACCTTAGATTTACAATGGGGAGAAAATTTAATGGAACTTGCAACATGACCCAAGGGTGAAAAGATAAAAGTAAATTGGTATAGTGGGTCTAATACATGAATTTGAGTATAGACATTTTGTATGAAGAGAAGGTATCACCCACATTTATTCTTCTACAATTTGATCACCAAAAATAAGATATATATATACATATTTTTTTTATATGTAAACCAGCATAACACCTATGCTTAAGTTCTGTGTTTACTTCCATTAGCTACCAGACTCTTACCCAGATCCTCTTATAACTTCAAGCCAGGGACACAGTCGTTTCTGTTCTATGCACTGAGGATGCAATCATGCATAGAACAGGCAGAACACTGTCATTATTGACCTTCTATTCAAGTGGAGGGAGACGGACAATACAATAAATAAACTAACGATAATTGCTGATAGTAATAAGTATGTAAAGAAAATGTGGGCGAAACCCCCAAGGAACATTAAAAATAACAAAGATAAAAACAATGAAATAAATGTAAATTTTGAAAAGTATAGAAAATGCTATGCTAATTGTTTTTGTGTTAAGCCTTATAAATACAAAAGGTAAAATATCAAATTTACCTCAAAATTAGTGGCTTAAAACATTATCAATCACTGAGTATCATTTTCCTGCATATTCTGGAGGATTAGCTGGACTCAGCTGGGCAGTGCTTCCCTGGGGTCTCCCCACCATTTTAGTCAAACTGTCACTGGGGCTGAAATCATCTCTTAGGGTTCTTTGCTCATGTGTCTGGTACCTGGGCTAAGATGACTCAAACAGCTGGGGCTATTATTATAGTTCCTTAGATATCTCTCTCAGTCTCTATGTGGTCTGTCCTTGATGTCTCTCAACATGGTGTTTTCAGAATAGCTGGTCTTCTTCTCACTTGGAGTCCCTGGGCTCCAAAGTTGTGGTGACAGAGAGTGAGAGAAACAGGTGGGAGCTGTATTGCCTTTTATGACTAGTCTCAGATCAGTCAGCATCACTTCTGCCACAGTCTATTGGTTGAGAAATTTAATAAAGGTCCACCCAGTTTCAAAAGAGGAAACATGGACAGTATCTCTGGATGGCCAGAATATCAACATCACATGGTAATAAATGCACGTGGCGTGGGATATACATTGTAATGGTCATCTTTGAAATCTTCTGTACTGTCAGGTAATGATTAATACTTTATCACATATAAAGCAACTTCATAGGTTTTCTGGTGGATAAACTGTAAGAGAGTGTAGCTTAATAAGGATAAATAATATCAAGTTACAATCAAAAGTTAGCAAATGTTAAATAACAGTATAAGGTAATAGAAGAGCTGAAATGAGATATTATGTGATTTTGTATGAAATAATGGCATAAAGAGGAAAAATTCTATAAATTTGGGGGAAAAAGATAACTGTGGAACACTGGGAAATTTCAGTTTGGGAGAAGAACTTTGATCTTCTAGATTAGATTGCAGATTGAGAAATGGAGAAGATAACCCCAAACTAGAGGAAATGCAGATAAAGGCCCAGAGATGCTGATATTCTTGGAAGTTCTAATCTGAGGACAATGAAAAGACAGGAAAGTTTCTCAAGGGAGTTATTGTAAAAATAATAACTGCAAAATTCCAGACTAGGGAGATCACGGGATATGAACATCTCAATATGCTTTGCTTTGTGCTAGATGAGTGAGGGATGAGAAAATAGAAAATTAAGGACTTGGCTGTCCTTGAATCGTCAACTGGAATTTGTTAGTGGAATTGGTGTCAATATGGTAGTGGGGAATACCAGAAGAAATACCCTTGTTTTACTGACTATGCAAAGGCACTCGACTGTGTGGATCATAACAAATTATGGATAACATTGCGAAGAATGAGAATTTCAGGACACTTAATTGTTTTTTTTAATTGTGCTCATGAAGAATATTGACAAAGATCAAGAGGCAGTTGTTCAGACAGAACAAGAGGATACTGATTGATTTAAAGTCAGGAAAGGTGTGCGTCAGGGTTGCATCCTTTCAGCATACCTATTCAATCTGTATGCTGAGCAAATAACACGAAAACTGGACTATATGAAGAATAATGGGGCATCAGGAGTGGAGGAAGACTCATTTACAACCTGCATTATGCAGATGACACAACCTTGCTTGCTGAAAGTGAAAAGGATTTGAAGCACTTACTGATGAAGATCAAAGACCACAACCCTCAGTACATATTGCACCTCAACATAAAAAAAAAAAAAAAAAAAATCCTCACAACTGGACCAATGAGCAACACCATGATAAACGGAGAAAAGATTGAAGTTGTCAAGGATTTCATTTTACTTGGATCCACAATCAACACCCGTGGAAGCAGCAGTCAAGAAATCAAACGATGCGTTGCATTGGGTAAATATGCTGCAAAGGATCTTTTCAAAGTGTTGAAAAGCAAAGATATTACCATGAAGACTAAGGTGCGCCTGACCCAAGCCATGGTATTTTCAATCACATCATATGCATGTGAAACCTGGACAATGAATAAGGAAGATGGAAGAAGAACTGATGCCTTTGAATTGTGGTGTTGACGAAGAATATTGAATATACCATGGACCGCCAAAAGAAGGAACAAATTTGTCTTGGAAGAAGTATAACCAGAATGCCCCTTAGAAGCAAGGATGGCGAAACTGCATCTTACATACTTTGGACATGTTGTCAGGAGGGATTAGTCCCTGAGGAAGGACATCATGTTTGGCAAAGTACAAGGTCAGTGGAAAAGAGGAAGACCCTCAACGAGGTGGATCAACACAGTGGCTGCAACAATGAGCTCAAGCACAGCAACGATTACAAAGATAGCGCGGGACCAGGCAGTGTTTCGTTTTGTTGCGCATAGGGTTTCTATGAGTTGGAATGTACTCGACGGCACCTAAGAACAACAACAATGGTAGGTGGGCTATTTGTAGGCTAAAGATTTGACTCCAATTATGATTATGTGAAAGGAGAATACTATTATTAGGAAACATTTCCATAGCAGGTTGCTACAGTTAACTATAAAACATAGGGTTATCCTGTGAAAGGGAGCCAAATGGCAGTTCAGTTGTCTTTATGAACGCTCAAATGTCACCCAGTGTCACTTCTGCCACATTCTGTAGATTAAGGCAGTTACACAGATCAGTCCAGGTTCTAGAAAATGAGGAAATCCTGCAGCATTCTCTTCCAAGAATGGCACAGCTTCTTCATTTCACGTGGGAAAAGTAAAAGCCAGAATAATATGAATTGTTGCTGGATTTAGATTATTTATCTGCCTTACTGGGAAATCCTTGAAATTTGAGACTTGCGCTTATTAATCTATCTGACTTCAGTGCTTGATATAATACTTGACACCAAGTATATGTTTGTTGAGTGAAGGGGAGCAGCAGTCTCCACTTGACTGACAGTTGGTTAAAGTTTTTTTTTCTTCTTTTAAATCAGACCCAACAATCCACAGAAGTGTCTTCTCATTTCATCTAGTAAGTTTAGCGAAGTGGAATATAGACATCCCCACCGGTCAGATTTTCCACCCAAGCTAACCCATGATGTTTATCATTCTCTTAACACTTGTTTGTTGGTTAGTTTCATAGTTGTTTTCATTGATCTTACAAATTTACGTACACAGAAAGGATCTAGAGCTTTCTCTAACATTTTGCAAATAAATAAAAAGTAAACCCAAACAACAACAAAGGGAAGATTTGAAATTGAAATCAATGTGAAAAAGTCTCTCATAACTTAAATTCATGGCATCTATGGATCTATCCATCTTCCTAAAGCAAGTGATGGTTGATTTCTTTAAATATCTGTAGTGTGGCTGTTGTTTAATTGGAACTTATTTCATATTTATACCCCCATTCTTACATGTTCTGTATAGGGAGGTCTGAGACCAAAGGTTCACGACAGTATTCAAATCAAATTATGCAGCTATGCTGGTTAAGGTTGTGTGTCAATTTGGCTGGGCCATGATTCTCAGTGGTTTGACAGTTATGATGTACTTTGGCAGCTATGTATTGAAGTAATCATGTCCATAATGAGATCTGATGTAATGTGCTCACCTCCATGGTGAGATCTGCTGTGAGCAGCCAATCAGTTGAAAGGGAGGTTCCTTGGGGGTGTGGCCTGCAACCAATATATGTGAGCTTTCTGGCAAAACTCACTGGCTTTTGTTAGCTCTGCATCCTGCATCTGACTTCTGGTTCTAGGGACTTGAGCTATCAGTGTACCTGCCGATCTTGGGATTCATCAGCCTCCACAGGTATGCTGTCTGGCCACCCGATCTTGAGTTTGTCAGCTTTGTAGCTATGTGAGTCAGGAGAAGAATTCAGCCTAACCCACGGACTTGAGACTTTCCAGCCACTACAACCACGTGAGCCATTTCCTTGATATAAATCTCTGTCTCTGTCTCTCTCTGTATGTATTTTCTCTACATATACCTCCTCTAGGGAACCCAGCCTAAAACAGCAGCCTTTGCACAATCACCAACAAAAATAGATAATATATCAGAAGGGACCCTCATGGTACAGTGGCTAAGTGCTCGACTGTTAGCCTTAAGGTCCATGGTTCAAACCCACCAGCTGCTCCATGTGAGAAAGATATGACAGTCTGCTTCTGTAAAGATGATAGCCTTGGAAGCCCTATGAGGCGGTTATACCCTGTCCTATTTTTTTATAGGATTGGCATGAGTTGGAACTGACTCGATGGTAATGGGTTTGGTGGGTTTTTGAATTTATTTGCTTGATTGTTTTTTATCAGAATGGGGGAAGGAGAGTTTGAACAAAATTCTACAGATGATTCTGATAAACATTCCCTATTCCCCACACACTCTCACTCCAGAGCCGCCACTGATGGAGCATTACTCCTTTGTTTCATTTTTAATTATAGCAGTGATCCAATTCATAATGCAGCTATTTAGATGTTGTGTCTTTCTCCCCTGCAAGTTCTACCTAGTAATTGCTCTGTTATATACTAACATGCCTTCTAGTGTTTTCCCCGAGAGGAATGAAGACTGGCTACAAAAGACAAACACAAGAGGCTGAGAAATTGATAATGTTTTCCCTCTATACACACTGATTCTCTTGGGATAATTTCTACCACAAATGCTAGGCTTTTGAAATCAAAAGCAATCGATAAGCCTTGCTTAAATTTCACTGCTTTCAGGAAGTCTTGGCTAAAATATTCTAACAAGCCTTTCAATACTTGTAGTGATTTTTTTTTAACACTTTTGATTTTTTAATTATGCATTCAACAACATTTATTAAGCACCTAATAAAAGAAGGTACACTGCTAACCAATGGGTGAATGAAATTAGTGGGTGAATGTCAATGATTGATTTGTGTCCCCACAAAACATTGTGGAATTCTAACCCCTATACCTGTGGATGTAATCTAATCTAATCACCTTCCATAATGGAATCTAATGTTATGGAACCAATCACTAGAGGTCAAAGTGGTGAAGGGTGGATTCTAATCCTAATCGTTCTGAGTTATATGAAGAGCAGCATAGACACACAGACATGTGTACAGACACAGGAGGAAGACAGACATTATCTGATGTTGGAGGCAGATGAATCTACGAGTCCAAGAACTCAAAGAATTGCTGGCTACTAGAAGGTGAAATAGACAAAGAAGGACCTCCCCCTAGAACCACACCCTGAATGCAGATTTCTGTCCTTTAAAGCTACCCACTTGTGATATTTTTATTACACCATCACTAGGTAACTAAGACAGTGAGTAAAAGAGACATTGACCTTCTTTAACAAACTGCATTACTGATTTGAGGGAAACAAATAGGGGACCTGTGATAAGAAAAAAATGTGTGTGTGTGTTGGAATGGTGGTGGTGGTAATGGTGTGAGCAGTTTACCAAAAATATTCCAGGAAAGCCTCTTAAAGGTGGAGGCATTTAACTGAACCTGAAGAAGTTAATCATATAAAGGACATGGTCAGGGTTGGGGGTGCATGGGGGTCGGGTGATAGACAAAGCTGAAGGAAGACCATCACTAAATCTCTAGGGAATAAAGAGTTTGGCATGTTCAAGGGACTGAAGTCCAGAATGCTTGGAGACACTGGAGGTTGGGCTGAATTATGGTCCTGAAATGGCACAGAGCTTAGTTTTAACTCAAATATGTTGTGAGAAGCCATTGTGAAATTTTAACAAGGACCGTGACATCCAAATTTCATGTATAAGATGTTCTCTCTTTTGAAGCATGCATAATAGTTGTTATAGCATTTACCTTAGTATCCTTTGCTAGTCAATAAGCTAGTTGTGTTCTAGGGCTTGATCATTACAAACTAACATCTCTTCCATGGTGCCTAATGGAAAGTAGATGTTCATTAAATATTTGTCAAATTGAATTGAAACAATTAACTTATTTGCCTTCTCCATATCTATCAATTGTCTGTATATTAGCTGTCTAGCGCTACTTAACAAATCTCCCTAAAACTCAGTGGCTAAATCAACAACGCTCATTTATTATCACTCACAGTTTCTGTGGATCTGAATTTCAGGAGCAGCTTGGTTGGGGAGTTCATTGGGTCTTGCAAAAGGATACAGTTGACCAGGGCTAAGGAGTCCTTGGGTGGTGCAAATGGTTAAGAGCTGAGGTATGTAAGGTTGGTTATTCAAATCTACCCAGAAATAACTTGGAGGAATAGCCTGGTGATCTAATTCCAAAAGATCATAGCCATTGAAAACTCTATTGAGCGTAGTTCTGCTCTGAAACATTTGGGACAGCCATGAGTTGGAGTTGACTCAAGGACAACAGGTTCATTTGTTTTGACTAGGGCTACCGTCATCTGTAGGCTTCACTGGGGTTGGAGCATCCACTTTGAAGATGTCTGATGCCTATTGGTGTTGGTTTTTGTCAGGGAGTCTCAGTTCCTCTCCACAGGGCTGCTTGAGTGTTTTCATGGCATGGTAGTTGGCCTCCCCCAGAGTGAGCGATTCAAGAGACCAGGGTGGAAGCCCTACTACTTTTCATGGCCTGGCCCTGTGTCCTGGTTATCTAGTGCTCTTATAACATAACTATCATTAGTGGATGGCTTTAACAAAGGAAAAGTTATTCTCTCACAGTCTAGTTGGCTAGAAGTCCGAATTCAGGGTGCCAGCTCCAGGTTCCTTGGCCTCTTGGATCCTCAGACCTCTCTGCCTACATCTGGCCTGCTGAGGCAAGTGTTGCAAAGCTCTGTACCTTCACTGATAAGTGCCCAGAAGTTTCCCACTCCTCCGGGAAGCCTCCTATGCAAAGGCACTGAACTCTCTTGCTCCGTGGGTTAGCTCCAGCACTGTCTCAGGCTGGTCTCCTGGTTCTGCTGTTGCCATTTCTCTGCAGCTGCTTCTCATTGTCTGTGCTGTTTCCAGTACAGCTCTCCTCATTTTCTTCTGAGTCCTCACCAGAATTGTCCGATGTTCATAATTCCACCAACAATTTCTTCAAGACAATCTAGGCTTTTACTATTGGGCACTTTAAAACACTTCCAGCCTCTACCCATTCACAGTTCCAAAAATGTTTCCACGTGTTAGGTATCTGTTAGAGCATCACACAACTCTCCTGGTAAAAAATATCTGTCTTAGTTATCTAGTCCTGCTATAAGAGAAATACCACAAGTGGATGGCTTTAACAAAGAGAAATTTATTCTCTCACAGTCTAGGAGTCTCAAAGTTCAATTTCAGGGTGTCAGCTCCAGGGGAAGGCTTTCTCTCTCTGGTGGCTTTGGAGGAATGTCCTTGTCATCAATCTTCCTCTGGTCTAGGAGCATCTGAGCACAGGAACCCTGGGTCCAAAGGATGCCCTCTGCTCCCAGCACTACTTTCTTGGTGGTATGAGGTTTCCCTGTCTCTCTGGTCATTTCTCTTTTTCATATCTCAAAAGAGACTGATTTAAGATACCACCTAATTTTGTAGATTGAATTATGACTCATTAATATAACTGCCTCTAATCTTTCCTCATTAACATCATAGAATCAGGATTATAACACATAGAAAAATCACATCAGATGACAAAATAGTGGACAATCACATAATATTGGGAATCATGGCCTAGCCAAGTTGACACGTACTTTTTAAGGACACCCTGATTCCATGTGGATGAACTAACACCAAGGCTTGGACGTCAGGAAGCAAAGCTCATTGGGGGCCATCTTGGTGGCTGGCACACAAATTGAAAGCACTTAATACTAAATTTGTTTACTACGGATTGTGTAGAAATCTTCATTTTTATCTTCTCTCTTCAGTAATTCTGATGCTCTCTCTTTGGTCTTACATAGTTTGTCAGGAGGGATCAGGCCCTGGAGAAGGACATCACGCTTGGCAAAGTACATGGTCAGCGGAAAAGAAGGCCCTCAGTGAGATGGATTGACATGGTGGCTGCAACAATGAACTCAAGTGTAAGAATGATTGTAAGGATGGCACAGGACCGGGTGGTGTTTCATTCTGTTGTGCATAGGGTGGCTATGAGTTCAAACTGATTTGATGGCACCTCTTTGGACTATGGGTAAAATTCACTACTGTGTTGCAAAGATAGTCAAGAAATTTTAATCCATATGCTGTAGTCTATGCAGACGTCTACCTCTGACTGTGGATTACAGTTCAGTCTGTCTTCCACTCTCAGCCCCATTTGCTTTGTGCCACCATAGGAACCAGATGGGAAGCCTCTCAGGGGTACTGGTGGCTTTAAAAGCATATTTACAAGATTACATGAGACAGCATGTCTTTAATTTGCTGTTTAGCTGCAGAGTAATATGTTTCTGTATTTGAAAAACAGTTTTGTCAAGGTACTGGAACAAGGGATAGGAAATTAAGACCTCTAGTATCAATTTCCTGACAGGCTTATGAGTTGCTGTGTGCCCTTCAGCAAAGCACATAATGTGCTTGTCTGTAAAAGGGGGATATGAAGACTAAGTCCCCACTTCAAGGGAATGCACATCCTTGAATTCATATTAATGTGGTAGGCTTTGAAAAATCTCACAAGAAAAGTACTATGGAAATGCAAATTCTTATGGTGTAAAGCTCTGTGGGATACAAGGTGCTACGTGCCTGCAAAATACCAAATCACTCTGTTTTATCTGCTTTGGGATTGTTGCCTTTTAATTTCAAAAAGCACTTCATTTTCTTGAATTGTGACCGGATAAAGGACAACCTCAGCTCACATTTCGTAAATGATGCATCGTTTTGGGAGCTGTCTTTCCTATAACCTTAAAAAGACGCTCTATACCTTTCATATGGAACTCACTCCTATAATCCAATAATGCCATTCAGAGATGATAATCACCTTTTACTCTTATCTTAAAAGTAAAAAAGAACATCACATTAATACCTATAATTTTTTTTTTTTTTTTTTTTTTTTTGCCACTGCTGGAAACATTTTTAATCTTTATGGAAGAGTGGTGAGGGTAGAAATGGGTTAAAAGCTATAAGCACAGGATGTGATTAGTATATTTACGTGTCATGTATTTGTTTTGCATTTCAGAATCAAAGATTATTATATTTAGGCCTTGGGAATTATTTGGGGTTATTTTTTCTTAGACTAAAAAGGGAAGCACATAGGTGGATATTAGGTATTATAGAAGTTGTATAAATGAATCAATTATAGGAAATGTGGACAGTGTTTACGTGATCAGCACATGTGATCAGAGTCCACCTGTGGCAAAATTTAGAGTAGTTGGATTTTCATTTTAGAGTTTCCTTCCTTCCCCAACACTATTTTCTATTTCTAATCAGTAATATTGCCACTCTCTACCTTTAGGCACCTGTCAGTCTCATGCTGTTTCTCTATCAAACTCTCTTCTTGACAATGGAGTTGAAATTCCTTCTGGTAAAAAAAAAAAAAAAAAAAAAAGCAACAAAAAACAGTTTAAGATATGACCTCAGCCTAGGGAATTTGCAATTTAAACAAGAATAAAGGTCCTGTGGTAGAAGTTGACAAATCATCTATTAGTGGCAAGGAGACTTCTTCACCTATAACAAGTAAGATTGGCTCTGCCCATAAACAAACCCACCATCAAATTCAAATCCTGTGGGCAGAGTGGGAAGTGCTGAAGGGGAAGGTCATCAGAGATAGGAAAGGGCAATAGAGCTGCGGCCTCTCAAGCAAATCTCCTTACCCTCTGTGTATTGTTGTCTCTCCTAATATTTAGGCATTCTAACTCATTCGATCTTTCTATCAAGGAGAGAAGAGAGAGAAAAAAAAATCTTCAGTATAGGGAAAACAATTATGACTTCTATTTGTCAGTTAACTTCTGCTACATAACAAACTACCTCAAGACTGAGTGTTTTAAACAACAAACTTCTGTTATCTTAAATGATTTCTGTGCTTCAGCTAAGTGGTTCCTCTGGTCTGGGGTAGGATAATGTAGAATGGCCTCGTGCCCACGTCTGTTGGCTGGTAGTGGTCGGCCTAGGGGTATCTTGCTTACCTATGCGGTGGCAATGTCGTGTGTCTGTCATCATCCTGTTAGTTAGCTTGGACTCATTCTCACAGAAGCAGAAGAGATTCCAGCAGCAAGAGAAGGAAAGCCTTCAATGTGCAAGCCTCTGCTTGTGTCAGATTTGCTTATGTTGTATTGGCCAAAGCAAGGGAATGGCTAGGTCCAGACCTGAGGGACTGAATAACAGACTCAACTTTTTGATGGGATTTGTCAAAGAGTTTGTGGCCATTTTTTCCCCAATCTAGCACATATTGTAAATTTTATCATTTATGTTCTCGGCTTCTTCATTCTTATTGGTCTCCCAATATTACAAATACAGTCCTACTTTGTTTCCCTATATATCCCCAGTACCTGAATATGTTCCTTTTTTCCTACTTAAAAAAAATATTTCCTCAAGAAAGGATATAAGTTTTTTTTTTCTACATTGAGGTGGGTAACCATCCTCTTCCCCAGTGGTCTTTTATTTTAAAATGAAGAAATATGTGTTGAGCCTAATATCATAGTATGATAGAATTGCAGATTTGTATAGACTGATTTGAAAAGAAATAATTTAGAGTAAAGCTAAGAATTCCATTTGATCTTTAAATAGTATCATGTATGTTCCAAGTGGTACTAGGCAGTCATTTTACGAAGATGTGCTTTAACTAGCAAAGCCAGGCTTTAAGGAAGTGCTGACCCAGAAAGATACCATCTACTGGAAGTTCAGCTTAGTATCTAATTGTCCTTCTCTGGTATCTTTTTATCTTGTCTATTTGTGCTTTTCCTTACATTTGGCTACCTGGCTACATTTGCAAACCTGTCTACTCATTGCTCCATTCTTCCATCTGTTTATGCATCCAGTCAACAAGTATTATGTGGCATACACTAGGTGACTGCCGCTGTTTTAAGTTTTGGGGATAAAGCAGGGAAGAAAACGAACATTGTTACTGACATCATGGAGCATACCTTCTAGTGGAGATATGGGCTATTTTCCTTTTGCCCTTCTAGATTTACTCCCCACCCTGCCCTGTACCCCAGACTGCATCAATGTCCTTCCTTGCCATTTGGTTTTCAGAGAAGGTTGGGCAGCAAAAAGCATGGCAGAAGACCAAAGTGTGTAAGGAGAATGAAGACATGGGATATACTCCCATAGCTCTCTTTCTGCTGGATTGCTACACCTTTTTACTGAAGGTACAAGAAAGAATATTTACTATTAGAGACCAGGTAGACACAATTATCACAATAAGCCATTGGGCTGGAGTGGTAACCAAAGAATTTGAACCCACAAGAACCTGTTGTAATGGCTAATTGATCAGAGAGTTTCTCAGTGCTCTAAATCCTTATTATTATTATTTTTTAATTCCTTATTACTGAATTAATATTATTGGGATCCTGGAGCATTAATTATTATAATAAAGGAAGCTAATATAAATGAACACCAGTAAGTGCCTGAGTTCATTCTAAATGCTTTATCCATTAATGCACTCAGTCCTCACAGCCATCATACAAGGTAATTAGTAATATTACCTTAGAGAGAAGCAAATACCATTCATTAGGCATCTCCTTTATATCAGCTCCTATGCTCGGTTTTTTATAGGAATTATCACATTAAAATTTCACCATAAACCTACAAGTAAATAGATGCAGCACTGAGACTCAATGATCTTAATAACCGACTCAGGTTTAAACAGTTGTATGTGGAAGATGACAGTTTGAAATCCACGTAATTTCAAGGCACTTTCCCGTATAGCATTCTGATTGGTCTAAGGCTAACATTTGACCCAAGGTAGGAGAAGGGTTTTCCTTTCACCTAGGTTGGTGCTACTGAGCTAAGTTTTGGGGGACCATGACAACTTTTTCAGGCCTATTCCAGGGTCTATTCAGAGAGAACATCTTAAGCCTGAATTAAGTTTCTGCACACTGAAGATATTCAGTGAATGTTTACAAAAAGGAGTTAGTGAATAACAAAGAACATGAACAAGTAACACATAACAAAGAATGGGAAAAAGCAATGATCTTAGATAATTCCAATGAAAATGGAGTTCTAGCTACAACCAAGGTGAATCTAATACATGTATGAACACACATACATCCATACCTGGACATCTGCCATTTCATGAGTATCTTTCATGGCTTTTCTTTTTTTTTTTTTAATCTTGGGAGCGTACTCTCTGTGTAGATTTATTGCTTCTGAACCATTATAGAAAGTCCTTCTTGGCTCTAAGTCGAGTCACCATCCTTAGTAATATAGTGACGTGTCTATTTGGTTACATTTCATCAATGTGCAATTCCTTTCATTGTGTATTTTGTCCAATCTTCCAATAAATCTGATAATGTGTTTTTCCATCTAATTATGTTTCTAAATATCAGCAGAGAGAGAATTGTCTACATCCCTAGGCAAAGGCATGTCTCATGCTCGTATGGGTCCTTGTTAAAGGAACAGCTTGGCTGGGTTTGCTCGGAGGCATTTTCACTGCTTGCTGGCTGCTCAAAGGCCAAGTGCAGACGGAAAATATGCACCGTCCCTTAAGGGCCATGCATTGAGTAGTTGTCATTTGCTTTATAATTTTAAAACATATTCCTAGTCCGTGTCAGAAAGTTTAGCAAATATTTCAACAGTATAAACCATAGCAGGTTTTCTCCTCAGTATATAGACTTTTCAAGCAAGATTTAATGATCTGACCACATGTAATGTTTTATTAGAAAAGAATGTCTAAATAGAACTGCCAATTCATTATTCTTTTAAAGCTCTTTAAAAGAATAAAGATTTTTCTTTCAACTATTAAACAGAGATTTAAATTTTGCAGTAAGTAAAATTAGGCTGACAAGATACTGTTTCTTAGAGGTCTTAAAACTTTGTATACAAGGGTAGTGATAATGATTGGCATAAACTCACCTGAAGATCTCAAAACATTTTTTACAGTAGGAGAGAGACTGGAGGAACCCCTGAAACTGTGGCCCCAGGATACACTGCTAACTCAGAACTGAAGCCACTCTGGAAGTCCACCTTTCAGCCAAAGATTAGACAAGCCTATAAAACAAACAATAACACACGTGAGGAACGTGCTTCTTAGTTCAATCAAGTATATGAGACCAAACGGGCAACACCTGCCCAAAAGCAAAAACGGAAAGAGTGGACACAGGGAACCTGGGGTGGGGATTGCAACCAATGTCATGAAACAATTTGTGTGTAATCTTTTGAATAAGAAAATAATTTGCACTGTGAACTTTTACCTAAAGCATAATAAAACAAACAAAAAAAAATTACATTCCTTTCATGACTGTTACCTCAATTTTGCTTAATTATTGTGTTCTTCTAGTTGTTTTGATTTCATTTGAAATAGATTTAAGTGGCTACATATCACTATTAAAACAGGATAATCGAATTTGGCGCAATTCCTGGAGTTCTTAAAGAGGTTATCCTATTCCTATATGCAGAGATAAATCTGAAAATGCTTCCCTCTGCTTTCTCTGGATAAAAGCAGAAGCACTTAGAGAACTTTTCTGAGATTAATGATAATTTCCCCCTTATGCCCATATTATGTGATGATGATGAAAAATAATTCTAGATTTTCACCCATTGTCTTGGCACTTACACACACCTTGTATATTTATATGACATATGATCGTGGCTAGGAATGTTTTCAAAACTATTCTTGGAGAGAAAAATTCCAACATAATTTTAGAATTCTGATATGAGATGTAAGTTTAATACTGTGAATAAATCATTTATAAATAAGAGGAAACATTATTCCAGCTTGTATTTTGGTCATTTTTCAGACAATAGGGTCTCCATGAGTTGGAATAAACTCGATGGCAATGGGTTTGGTTTTTTTGCTTTTATATATGACTGACAAAGTCAAGGGTGAGCTCTTGGTTTTTCTTTCAAACAACTGGTAATAAGTGTATTTAGGATCAAAATTATAGTTTATGGAGTACAGAGAGGTTTTTAGGAAAAACTATAAACTTACTTCAAGCTACTCCTATCTATAGTTCTTTGTAATAAGCCTAACTAAAATTCAGAATGGTGTGAAGATATTGTTTGTGGATATGAATACTTATGTGAAAATTTATAATTTTCAGAGTTGTATTTATTACTCAAAACATAAACGTATATAGTATACATTCACTTCAATAAAATGGGACAGATAATGACAAGAGGGTAGTAGATAAAAATATTAAGAATAATGCAGGGCCCTGATATTTTTACAAGTGGAGAAAATATTTATAATATATTTAAATTCTGTCAAGACAGTAGGCCCAGAGTATAGAAAAAAAATGGGTGGAAAACCCCCACAGCAGAGAGGGGGACAAGAGTACTCAATTAGGACAAAGGTCTAAGAGATAATTCTGTTCCATGCATCAGATAATGAAAAGCCACGACAATCTCTCCCAAGTCCTCAAATTGGAGATGCTTTTGGACTACTTACAGATTAAAACTCTATGAGCGGCATTGCTATTTGCCCACTCCTCAGCCAAAGAATACTGGAGATCTGTTGGAACTTGCTCAGTCCTCTGTGAGTGGTAGGTAGGGGAGAAGTATGAGGGAAAAAAAAAAAAAAAAGATCAGTTCAGTTTTTTAAAACAAGACCCAGGAATGCAAAGTTTCCATATCCTTTTACTTCCCATCTTTTTCATCATTCTTTAAAAAGTTGATTTCCCGGTAAACACATGTGAGACATATTAACCAGGTTCTGGCAGAAAACAGAAGACACATTCAGACCAGTTATTTGAAGAAGTTTAGTACAGAAACTCTTTAAAAGGGTGTTGGCAGAATTCAGGAAAATCCAGAAGTTAACAGTACCCTGGGGCTAGTAACGATACTAAAGGGACAAAAGACTGGAGAAGTTCATGAGGTCTTGAAAAGATAGCTGTGAGGACAAGAGCTTTGGCTGAGAAATGCAGCAGCCATTAGCGATCTGTTGGGGGGGACCTGACCTCACTCTTCACCTACTTATCATCTGTCTGTCCTTTCCTTGGCCAAGAGTGACACAAAGACAGAGGGCAAGAAATCTTTTTTTTTCAAATTGTGCTGCCTTCCCCAGTATCGTATACTGTCCTACCCGTCACCAAAGTTACCACTTATCTGTAGTCTACTGTTTTTCCATCCCCACCTTTCGTCTCCCTCCTAACCATTAAAGATTTTCTTTTTGTGTGTAAACTTTGTCATGAGTTTTTTTATAGTAGGGGACTCATACAATATTTGTCCTTTTGTGATTGACATATTTCATTCAGTGTAATGCCCTCCAGATTCAGCCATGCTGTGAGATGCTTCACAGATTCAGCATTGCTCTTTATCATTGCATAACACTCCATTGTGTGTATGTACCACAGTTTGTTTATCCATTCATCTGTTTCTGGGCACCGAGGTTGTTTCCATCTTTTTGCTATCGTGAACAATGCTGCAACAAACATGGGTGTGCATATGTCTGTTTGTGTGTAACGATTCTTATTTTTCTAGAATGCATCCCTAGGAGTGGGATTGCTGGGTCAAATGGTATTTCTATGTCTAGCTTTCTGAGGAAGTGCCATAACAATTTCCAGAATAGCTGTACCATTTTGCATTCCCACCAGCAGTGTGTAAGAGTTTCAATTTCCCCACAGCCTCTCCAATATTTATTATTTTCTGTTTTTTGGATTTGTGCCTATAATGCCGGGGTGAGATGGTATCTCATTGTGGTCTTGATTTCCATTTTCTAATGGCTAGTGACTGGGAACATTTACTCATGTGTCTGTTAGCTGTTTGAGTGTCTTCGGTGAAATGTCTATTCATTTCCTTTGCCATTTTTTTAGTTGATTTATTTGTCTTTTTATTGTAGAGTTGTTGAAGTTTCCAGTAGATTTTAGAGATTAGACCTTTATCAGATTAGTCATAGCCAAACTTTTTTTTTCCCAGTCTGCAGGTCCTCTTTTTACTCTTTTGGTGAAGTCTTTTGATGAATATAAGTGTTTAATTTTTAGAAGATCCCAGTTATCTAGCTGTCTTCTGGAGTTTGCCTGTTGTTAGTTATGGTTTGCATCCTGTTAATGCCCTGTATTACGGCCTCTACTGGGGATCCTGTTTTTTCTTCTATGATCTTTTTTGTTTTTGGTTTTGTATTTAGGTCACTGATCCATTTCAAACTAGTTTTTGTGTATGGTGTGAAGTATGGGTCTTGTTTCATTTTTTGCAGATGGACATTCAGTTTGCCAGCACCATTTGTTAAAAAGACTGTCTTTTTCCTACCTTTTTCATCATTCTTTAAAATTATTTTGGACATACTGTTTTGGACACCTATTGGAACCGTCCTGTGTGATAGAGTCTGCTCTCTATGGGACATTCAGTAGTTATTTTCTTCATTTATTGATTGTGGATTTGTTTGTTTCATCCTGCTCTTTTGTTTTATTTGGTTGTATCTGAGCAGGCGGGCTAGGTGTTCTTTGTTGTTTGCTCGTCTGTGGGCATAATTCTCACCACCTTTTTCAATGGGCAGGGCCAGTCTCTCAGGTATGGTGCAGCAAAGCAGGTCCAACGGAATGGGAAGGGTTTGGTTGGGTTGTTTGTGGCATGTAGTGGGGCCGACAAGGTGGGGCTGGAGGTCAGTACAGGGCAGATTCCAGTAGACTGTGCCTGTGCTGCTTGGTGGTGTGGTGTTCAGTGTGTGATGCAGATAGGCAGGAGGAAGGGGGGAGATTGTGTGGAGCTAAGTGGGAGTGGGAAAGAAGAGAAAGAGGAGGGAGAAACAGGAGTCAAAAAATGTGCTGAGGAGCCTACTGTTGGAGGGGTGCAGGCCCAGCGAAGCCACGTGCTAGTGGCTATTTAGCCAGGTGGTGAGACACAGCCCACCAAGAAGTGACAGA
The DNA here is from genome assembly GCF_030014295.1 of Loxodonta africana. Lineage (NCBI taxonomy): Eukaryota > Metazoa > Chordata > Mammalia > Proboscidea > Elephantidae > Loxodonta > Loxodonta africana. The sequence continues at coordinate 98,703,649 of NC_087351.1, forward strand.
TAGGGCACACACAGCTAGAAGGGTGGGAGAAAGGAAAGGAAAGGAGTGATAAGAAACTAAATAAAAACAAAAAAGAGAGAGAAAGGCACATGTGGCTATGTGGTCAGGAGAAAAGAATGGAAGGGATGCAGAGAGAGAGAAGAAACTAAATGGGGGGGTGGTGGGGAGAGAAGAATGCCAGGTGGTTGGGAGAAAGTAAAGGAAGGGGGGTAGAGAGACAAAAAACCGAGGGAATAAAAAAAAAAAAAAAAGGAGAACGACAGAAAGGGAAAATGCCCCAAGGGAGCCCACCAGAAGTGGGTCTCCAGCTGAGCTGTGCTGCACAGCCTGTCAAGAAGGAGCAGAGATGGCACATCACTTGGGGTGTTTAGGAGAGGGGTAGTGTAGGAAGGTAGAGAGAAGAAACCAAGAAAAAAAAAAAAAGAAAAGAAAGAAAAAAAAATGCCCAAAGGGAGTCCACTGGAAGTGGGTCCCCAGCTGAGTGGCACTGCACAACCTGTCAAGAAGAAGCAGAGATGGCACACATTGCCAGGTGTTCAGAAGAAGGATAAGGAAGGAAGGTAGAGGTAGATAAGAAACCAAGAAGAAGAAAAGAGAGACAGAGAGAAAAAAAGAAAAAGATGCCCTGGTGTGGTGGTGTGGGCCTGGGAAGTGGTTCCCAAGCCATTAGTCACTACACAGTCTGTCAAGATGGGGTAGAGAGGACACACAGCACTAGGTACTCAGGAGACAGGAAAAGAAGGAAAGCAGAGAGAGATGAGAATCCGAGAAATGAAGAAAAACATAAAAAAGGAAAATAAAAAAAAAAAAGAAAAATGCCCCTGGGCATCCTTCTGGTATAGTGGCAAGGGCTGGGGAAGTGGTTCACCAGACGAGTGGTGCTTCACGGCCTGTCAAGAAGAAGCAGAGACAGCACAGGGAGCCAGGTGTTCAAGAGAAAGGAAGGGAAAAATATGAGAGAGAGAAATGAAGCCAAATAAAGCAACAACAGCATCAAAAAACATGGCACTGAAGGAGCCAGCCAGTGTGGGCAGAGTGAGTCCAGGTGGCCCACCAGGAAGTCAAAGAGGCTCAGCAGGGGAAAGAAGGGGTGGCCATGGGAAAGCAGGTATCACTGATTAGCGGGTGCTCTGTATCCTGCTGGGAGCTCCATCAAGCTGCCTTCTGGCACTCCCTGTCTGCCAATCTCAGTGGCTGAGGAGTCCAAGTTGGCCAATCTGAGCCAAGTTAGCTAAGAGACCTCCACCCTGTATTTCTCCTTGCTCTCTGTTCTCTTTCATTTTCTTATTCCATTTGGTGCTTGGTTGAGTTCTTTGTCTTTTCATTTGAGGCTTAAGTTTCCAGGATTGACGTTTGTCTCTGTTTTACTTAGTGTTTTGGATCTTTACTGTGGAGGGAGGGTGTAATGCTTTTGTCTAGAGTGCCATGTTGGCTCCGCCCCTCCAAGAAATCTTTTGATGTAATCCAGAAGGATAAGTCTCCCAGAGTCTGCAGCAAAGTGGAGAAGGGGCAAGTATGAATCTGGAGGGGCAAAAATAGTACTTAGAACAAAAGAGTAGAAAAGCAATCTGCTAAAAACTCTTCAGCTTTGCCTTGGGGAAAACTGCTAAAAAGAAAAGAATAATTTTCATTTAGATTTTTGAAATTTTACTGTAATAGTTCATAACATTCAAGATGGGAGCTAACAATAGAAGTGCTTTATGAGGATAAAAATGGAGAAATCCTCAGTGTGAAAGGATTTGGAGGAACTGGGATAAAATAGGGAAGATTGAAGACTTAAAAGGAGAATGCACCAGCTGTGTAAGTGCCTGGCTGTCCTAGGGTAGAATTCTGTGGAATCTGGCCTAGGTTTAAGGGTTGACCTTGGTCAAACTTTGCCTGCCTTTTCCGCTAGTGAGCAGGCTACATAAGGATTTGTTGAATGTTTTCTGAAATCACAGCACTTGATCAATGGATTTAAATCTTTTTTCTCTTCAACTAGTTTTGTTGGTGTAGAACCTGGTGATATCTCCAAATCTCTTCATGATCCTTGCCCTATCTCTCCTCACCCCTGTGACTGTGTATTACTTAATGAAGACTTCTAGTATGAGCTGCTTGGAGGAGTGGCTTTATTAGAAGAAGTAGAGCAAGGTGAGTGGTATTTGTCCTCTCTATTCTTACCAGAGATATTGATTTAATCCAATTTATCATGTATGTTACTCTGAGAGTGGCAGGGCAAGGTGAAATAAGTTGCGTGGAGAGCCACACGATTGCACCAAAAAACCAAATCCACTGCCATGGAGTTGATTCTGACTCATGGTGATCCTATAAGACAGAGTAGAACTGCCCCATGGGGTTTCCAAGGCTGTAATCTTTAAGAAAGCAGACTACTACATCTTTCTCTAATGGAGTGGCCAGTGGATTCAAACCACTGACCTTTCAGTTAGCAGCTAAGCACTTAACCACTGTGCCACCAGGGTTCCTTGGAAGTGGGTAAGGGCTAAAAGAAACACGGACAAAGAATATACCCAAGATAAATAGGAAGAATAATCTATGAAAAAAACAATCTTCAGGACTAGATATAGGTTATACGAAATTTAGAGAACATTTATCTTTTCAGTGAAAACTGACAATCTTAAAAAATCAATTCAACAACATGTTTAGAAATGGTAGTATGAATTTTCACTTAGTGAAAAGTTAGGTGTTATGGAGGAAAAAAATCTACATATGACATATGGTCTGTGCATCAAGGACGTTTTCAGCTAGTTAAGAAGACATGAAAATCCATTAAACAATGAATTACACGTAGCATTGCATTGTTGCTTAAGTGGCCAGCGAGTGATATTGGCATTGAGTATTGAAAGAGAATCTTACATAACAAGAAAGCCTAGACAAGATGAAGGACAAACCATAAGTTTAGAAACAGGGCCTGTAAAGATTGTAAGAGAAGATGGTTTTCCAAGGCAAGTGTAAGTACCTTCCTTTATCACTTTCAAACTAGAGAGGCAGGGAATTATAGCAACAGCAGAGGTGGGAAGTATGACAAGAATCCTGACCTCCAAAATCTTACCTATCTGTAATTCTCATAGATTTTTAGCTGTCTTGGGAGATATAAAGATATGAGTTCTTTTGCACTGTGTTCTTATTTATTTGATAAAAACAAAACAAAACAAATATGATATGTGTCATAATTTATAGTTTCTAAGAAATCTGAAACTTTGGCTATTGAGGGTTCACAGTAAATCTAGACTGTATGTACTAAATTTATTTGTATATTTGTATATATTTATATGTACAGAATCAACTCAACCGCAACTAACAACAACATGCGCTGTGTAGTATTTCTAAATCTAAATATATTTACAGTATTACAAGTGTTTGGAATTTGTGGTTTTATGAATAATGCACTGTTAGTCATGTAAATAATGAGGCCTGATGGTGCAGTTGTTAAGTATTTGGCTACTAACCGAAAGGTTGGTGGTGGAGCAGGAGAAATTTTACCATCTGGGAAACTCTATGGTGCAGTTCTACTTTGTCCAAGAGGATTGCTATGAGTCGGAAAAGACTTGATGGCAACTTTTGTTTGTTTGTTTGTTTTAAGTTAATGTAAATACTCCCACTGCTGTCGAGTCGATTCCAGGTTTTAGTCAACTTTATATAATCATTCCAATACTTTTTAGTAGTAACTTTTAGTTTTCCTTTGCTTTATTAATTCTTTGTCCATTTTCAGTTCTCATTTAAAAAAAAAAAAGATATCCTTTTTTTTTGTCAGAATATATCATAATTTCTCTCATGTTGATTATTCAATTCAATGTAGGAATTTATAGATTTGGTTAGATCTTTTAGGACCAGGAAGTTAAAGACATGCATGAAAAATTACATTCTGCTGCATTGTGGGAACAGGTCTTATTTTTATATTTTGTCTCTGTTATAATGCATAGCAAAATATAATATTCCCTTTTGAAAACACATGTAGATAAAGCTATTTATATCCCATGGGTCCTTCTATGAAAATGTGGAGCTGCCAAAGTCAGAAGTCAGATCCGAGATGCTCTTTGTGGGTTAGCACTCATTATTCTTTTTCTGGTCCATGTTACCTTTGTCCGGAATTATTGTAGGAGCTTCCCATTCTCCTCACCTCTAAAGAGAAACTCCTACAATCCATTGTTTCATACTATGGCCCAGCAATTTTTTTAAAAAAATCTACCTTTCTCAAAAATGTTTAAATTGCTCTCAAATGCCTGCTGCTTTAAATTGTTAACCTGGTATTGGAAAATTTTCATAATCTGATCTCACATGTTTTTACATTCTTATGTCTCATTTAGCCTGAAGACATACTCAATCAGACCACGCAGCTGTAACTGAATATGTCCTGTGGTCCTCACCTCCACGTACTTAGTTGTATTGTACCTGCTTCTTAAAATGGCATTCCTTCTTCTCTTGCTGTTGGAAATGTCTGTCCTTTGGGGCCAAAATCAAACTTCTATGGTCATAATCTTTCCCTCTTTCTTCTATATACTCACACACCATTTATTTATACACCAGTAAAACCTACGCCAATCTTAGTCCTGTTCTATATTAATTTATGTGCATATCTCTCTTTCGCCTTCCAACTAGTCACTCGAAAACATTTACTATGTCTCTAATGCAGGCCATGCTTTTGTATAAAACATTCTGGAAAGAAAGTAGAATAGAAAAGAATCCAGAATCTTTGTGCTAATAGAACTTATATCCAATTTAGTGAACTAACAGTTAAATAAGCAGTTACAAAACCATCTCATATAAGTGATCATAAATGAATATATAAGACATTATTTAAAAAGGGAAGAAAAAGTACCTAAGTCTGCTTATGAAGGTAAGGAAGTTATATTAATGAGAGGTTAATAAAACTGAGTCATGAAGAATGAAGAGAAATTTACTAGTCAGGCAAAAATGAGGAAAGACTGTCAGAAGATAAACTAGTATGCTGAGAGAATTAGACTGCCAGATAGGCGAAAGGGATTCACTAAAGTTAGCCTCAGAGACTTCACAGAGGAAGCGCAAGAGAAGTCATGCTATGAAAAACCTTTTATGTCCTGCTAAGGCTGTAAGGGATAGAATAGGATTGAAAACATTCAGTGATTTGCATATCTGAAATGCTGCCCAGGCTGTGGTACAGAGGATGGCATGGAGTATATTAGACTTAAGGATGAGAGTCAAATTAGATGATTGCTTTTGTGGTACAAGTGAGACATGATTAAATAATGAACCATGGCAGTGGCCTTGGTCATGGATAGTGGTAGGAACATTTCAGAATGAATAGGAGTAGCCAGTGGAAATGGCAGGATTTAGTGGCTGATGGACTACAAAGGTGAGAAAGAACCCCAAAACCCACTGCTTTTGAGTAGATTCCAGCTCATAGCAACTCTGTTGGGCAGAGTAGAACTGCCCCCATAGGGTTTCCAAGGTTGTAAATCTTTACAGAAGCAGACTACCACATCTTTCTCCCACTGAACGGCTTGTGGGTTCCAACCACCGACCTTCTGGTTAACAGCCAAACACTTAACCACTGCATCACCAGAGCTCCATGAATGAGAGAGGAGGAGGGTTGAAAACCCTCTTTGGTTTTGGCTAGGGTCACTAGAGAAGTAGGCATTCCATTTTCCAAAACAGGGAATATGGGAAGAAAGCCTGATAAAAGCAAGAAAATAAGATTGTTTTAGGACAGTTTGAATTTGAGGTACAGTCAGAATTTTCAGGTTGAGTTGTCAATTTGGAAGTTGGAAGAAAAGTTGTGGATCTCAAGAGAGAGGTATGAAGGCATTGATTCAGGACTTGGCAACAACACAGATAGTTAAAATGGTGGCATGCTATAGAGAGCCCAGGGAGACTATGGAGAGAAAGGGATAAAGGAGAGAACACTGAAGACTCCCAGCACATAAGAAGCACAATGAAGTAAAGGAGCCAGTGAAGAAGACAGACAAGCAAGTTTCAGGGAGATAGGAAGAAAAAAAATAGAATGTGGTATAATGGGAGTTGAAAAAAAGGAGTTGTTAAAAGCATCATAAGCTAGTAAGCTAACAATTGAATATCCTTTACTGGCTTTGGGAGTTAGGGGATACTTGATGACTCCATCAAGTCATTTTCAATGGGACAAAGCCAATTCTTAGCAACTTAAGAAATGAAGGAGGAGAGACACCATATACTGAGTTCCGTTAGATGTGAAGGTATGAAGTATGAAGTAACAAAATGTGATAAGGCAATAACCAAAGAGGAATGCCACATTATTTAATATTTCAATTTTGTTTCTTAGGTGAGAGATATCAAGTATGTGTATATTCTTAGGGGAAATGATACATTGAAAAGCAGTTAAAGGAACCCCCTTTGAGGAAGGGGGTATTTGATAGAAGTTATTTTTAATCCAGATGAGTTGCAGGTATTAAAAAAAAAAAGGTGATAGAATTTTTTGAACAGCGTATGAAAGAAGGCAAGATTGAATGAGATTATATATATATACATATATATTTTTTTTCTGTTGTTAAGAAACTAGATCAGCAGTTGGGATATGGTGAGAGGAAGGGACTTTTGAAGAAATGGATACGTATTTGGCACTGAAAAAGACTTGAACAAGTGTACACTGCAGGATTTCTGAGCAGTATTCAGGGCCCATCTGTGGTCAGACACCATAACGCTTTAATGTCACTGTTATAGATTTAATTGTGCCCTCAAAAGTATGTGTTATGAATCCTAACGCTTATTCGTGCAGATGTAATCCCATTTGGGAACAGAGTTTTCTTTATTGTGTTAATAAGACCATATCTGTGTAGGGTGTATCTTAAACCAATAACCTTTGAGATGTAAAACGAGCACTTCAGGCACAAAGAAGCAAGCAGAGATGGAGGGAAATAGATGCCAAGCCACGTGGAGATCGCCAAGGAACCTAGGAACAGAAGCTGAAAAGAGACAAGGACCTTCCCACAGAGCCCGTAGAGAGAAAGCCTTCCCCTCAACCTAGTACCTTGATTTCAGACTTCTAGCCTTCTAAACTGTAAGGAAATAAATTTCTGTTCATTAAAGCCACCCACTTGTGATACTTCCGGTATAGCTAACTAAGACGATCACCATTATTAACAAATTATTTTTTCCCAAGTATAGGAATAAAGAAAACAGTGGGATAGTTTGATTCAGACAAGAAACTTTGGTTTGGATAAAGTTGAAGAATAAGTGAAAGGGGTTTGGAGGTAATACAATAAGATTTTGGAAGTATTAAAACAAGAGGTCTTGAGTGAATATGAAACAAAGGAAGGCATGAGCAGATTTGAAGTCCTAGAAGTGAGTGTGTGTCCAGGAAAAAAGAGAATCCCTTTTTTCGCTTAGTCAGAAGCCTGTCATCTCAAACTACAGTGTTTGTAAGAATCATCAGGGATATCCTATTAAAAGTGCAGCTTTCCAGGCTGCCTCGACAGACTTTGGGCGAGCCCTGGGAATCTACATTTTTATACCATCCCTGGTGGTGATGATGCAGGAATATTATATAAACAAGCCAAACATGGCCTCTGTGTATTAGCCAGAGGGTGTTTACTTCTTTGTAGCAAACTGAGTTCCATTAGCTTAAAAAAAGCCTGCTGGCACCAAACTCAAATTTGTACACATACGGTGGTTTTAGAAAGAATTCAAAATAAGCAGATTTTTAGCCACTTAGAGATTGCCTACTTTACCTACACTACAAAAATGTGCCTAACATCTGCTAGCCATATATAAGGTAAAACCTTATAGTTGTAAGAGCCCTAAGTTGGGGCTGTCCTCAGACTTCCCACCCTGCTTCAGAAAGACATCATCTAGGTATATGTAAGCTCTTTACTTCTTCTTTGGGAGTTTCCCTGCCCTCTGCCTTTTCTGGTGGCTTCCTCTGCCTCTTACCTCTGGAAGACCTCCTGCTGTGGGGACCACCCCCTGCATGCAGCTGTCATTGTATCTGCACAAATAAATAGCTCCTTGTGCAATGCTGCTATCTGGTGGTCATGTGGTCATATCTTTTTCATTGAACTGCCTGGAACTCCCCCAAACTCACCACAAGGAAGTCCTCAACCACAATCTGAAAAACCGTTGGGAAAGGATGTCAATTGAGAACAAATATTAGAAATGAGTCTGTTGTTACAGGACTTGAGTGTTGTGCTGATAAGTGTAAAATCTTACCTTCAGATAATGTATTACGAGAATGAGTTTACAAAAAACAAAACAACAATAAGTGAGTTGAACGAGGTTGTAGGTTAAAAGATAGCCAAACAAAAATCAATCACATTGAACGAAAATTTAAGACAATGTCATTTACAATCATTCCAAAGAAAGTGAAATACCTAGGTATAAACTTAATAAAATATATGAAAACTACCAAAGCAAACCCAGTGCCGTCGAGTTGATTCCGGCTCATAGCAACCCTATAGGACAGGGTAGAACTGCCCCATAGAGTTTCCAAGGAGCACCTGGCAGATTCGAACTGCCGACCCTTTGGTTAGCAGCCATAGCACTTAACCACTACACCACCAGGATTTCCAATATATAGAGCAGCTTTATCTTCAAATTTACAAAATGATGTCAAATTTACAAAATGATGATGAAAAAAATCAAAGAAGACCTAAATAAATGGATAGACATATTGTGTTCCTGGATTGAAAGATTCAACACAGTAAAGATATCAATTCTTCCTAAAAGGATCTATAGTTGTAATGCAGTTTGTATCAAAATTCTAACAAGGTTTTTGAGACACAGTGAAGTTTATTCTAAAACTTATATGAAAAGGTATAGGCCCTAAAGTGAAGAATAAAGTGGGAGGAATCATTGTATTCAATACTAAGGCCAGCTACATAGCTAATAATTTTTTTTTCTCTTTTTTAAGGCCAGCTACATAGCTACGGTAGTCAAGAAAGTGTGGTCTTGACAGAGAGGCAGACACTCAGATGAATGGGAAAGAACAGAGAACTCAGAAATAGCCCCATATACGTGTGGCCAACAGATTTTTGACCAAGGTACAGAAACCAGTTCAGTGGAAGAAAGACAGACTTTTAAACAAATGGTGATGGAACAGTTGGAACTCCAATGGCAAGCAAACTAACAACAATAAAAAAATAAAAGCCTAGATCTAAACCTCACATCTTAGACAAATAATATATTAGCCAGAAGTTTGTGCGAAACAGTAGGAACAGATTGTCCTTGTGGGAAGCCTATCTGGCAGACCTGGAATCAGTTTCTCCCTGCCTACTCCCTCTGCAGAGCCTCCTGCCAGGACCATTTCAGCAGCCAGTATGACTCCCATGTCACTATCATGATTCCTCTAGGAAAGTAGTTCTCAAAAGTGAGTATGCTTCAGTATTGCCTAGAAGGTTTGTTAGAAGACAGATCGCTGAGCCCAGAAGATGCACAGAGTTTCTGACTCCATAGGTCCCTGGTGGAGTCCAAGAATTTATATTTCTACCAGTTTTCAGGATCTGCTGATGCTAGAATATGAGGAACCCACTTTGAGAACCACTGTGCTAGGTACCCACAGAGTATAGGTGAAAAGTACTAATCATGCAATTTTAGGAACCAAGGATTTTTTTAGCAAGTAACTAATGTAACAAAAATAATATTTTTTCAATCAATATTTGGCAGATGGTTCCGAGTAGGAAGAGATTGGAAGATCAGAGAAAAGAATACTACATTGTTCCAGAAAAATGGGAGAAAATAGGCAGATTTAAGAGGCTGTAGGTCTAATTGCAAGTCTTTGCTGACAACATCGGAAGTCAGGAAAAAGGAGGAGAGGGTCAGTAATGCACTGGAACATTTTAGCTTGGGGAACTCAGCTTCCTTTCAATGGCGTAGCAGAGAAAATGTGCTCACTGCCATACAGCCATGCAAGGAAAATACAATTTCTTTGTTTTCTATAATTGATCTCACCTTCCTCCTAAGCTTCCACTCCACCAAGTAGCAAGGAATTTTAACTGCCAATTAATGGCGATGAGTCTTCTGAGGGATGAAAATGTTTGTTTCAAGAAACTCAGCCTTGTTCAGGTAAATGCTAATGTTTTGTGTATCCTCCTCTGCTTCTGATGAGATGTCATTTTGCTGATTGTGGAATAATAAGGGTATAGTAACTTAGGGTGGCGGGGAAGAGTTTTCTGGGTATCAGTGGCATTGCCAGAGTTTGACTGGTTGAATTCATTGAAGTGTTACAGGTCCTGTCTCACGTCATGGCCTAGGATGCCACTTCCTGTTGTGTCTTCTTTACTGCCATTGACCATGGTTGATGATGTTTCTATCCTTGTAAGCCTCTTCTTTCTGACTACAGGCCTTTTTTGGTCCAGTTGTCTTCTTAGCATCTCTTGGTTCTCTCATCAAGGAAAGTAGAAATTCTGTCACCTTGCACGTCATGCTGTGTAATTCCAGGTCTCTGGCTAAGCATCTTCTCAAAACATTTTGTATGAATGTTCCCATACTGTACTGGGTCTAGATATAGATGCTCTTTTGGGAAGTTAACAGTAGTTATGGATTGAATTGTGTCCCTCCCAAAATTATGTTGAAATCCTAATCCCTGTGCTTGTTAATATGACCCAGTTTGAAAATAGGGTCTTTCATTTGCTATACTAAAGTGGTCATATCAGATTAAGGTGGGTCGTAAACCTAATCTCTTTTGAATGGTATTTCATAAAAAGAGCAGAACAGACATGGCAGATGCATCCACAAGCCCAGGAACACCAAAGATGGCTGACAGCTACTAGAAGCTGAAAGAGTCAAAGAAGTACCTTCCCCTAGAGATATAACACCACAAATTCACAAATTAGGTATTCTAGCATCCTGAATTGTGGAAAAAAAAAAAAAAAAAGATTCTGTTCTTTCAAGCCACCAACTTGTGGTATTTTGTTATGGCATCTTTATAAAACTAAGACAACAGTCTACCAAGAACTTTTCCAAGAAACAAGGCTAGAATGTTCTCAAGTTCATCATATTTAACTCTTTGTTCCCATATTTTTTTTTTTCCCATAATCATGAATGTGAGTGGCAAGAGAGGCCTTGGCCACCATCTCTTTTGCCATTTCCTTTTTTTCCATTTTGCACTCCAAGAAGGCAATTTTCTATCAGTGTTGGGGAGGGCTTTCTGTCGCATCGTATCCTTTTCATTCCCATGGAAGCAGCAGTCAAGAAATCAAATGATGTATTGCATTGGGCAAATCTACTGCAAAAGACCTCTTTAAAGTTTTAGAAAGCAAAGATGTCACTTTGAGGACTAAGGAAGAAGAATTGATTCCTTTGAATTATGGTGTTGGGGAAGAATATACCACGTATGTTATCCGAAGAGGCCAGTGGCTGGAGAAGGGCATCATGCTTGGTAAAGAAGGACAGCAAAAAAGAGAAAGATCCTCAATGAGGTGGATTGACGTGGTGGCTGCAACCATAGGCCCAAATAGGACTAGGCAGTACTTTGTTCTTTGTATGTTTGTTGTTGTTACATGCCATTGAGTTGGTTCGGACTCGTAGTGACCCTATGTACAACAGTCCATTGTTGCAGCCACTGTGTCAATGCATCCTGTTGAGGGTCTTCCTCTATTGCTGATCCTCTACTTTACCACGCATTATGTCCTTCTCCAAGGCCTGGTCCCTCCTGATATAACATGTTCCAAAGTACAGGAGACGAAGTCTTGCCATTCTTGCTTCTAAAGAGCATTCTTGCTGTAGTTCTTCCCAGACAGATTTGTCTGTTCTGGCAGTCATTGATATATTCAGTAGCCTTTCCCAGCACCATAATTCAAAGGTGTCAACTCTTCTTTGGTCTTTCTTATTCACTGTCCAGCTTTCACATGCCTATGAGGTAATTGAAAATACCCTGACTTAGGTCAGGCACACCTTAGTCCTCAAAGTGATGTCTTTGTTTTTTAACACTTTAAAGAGGTCATTTGCAGCAGATTTGCCCAGTGCAATACATTGTTTGATTTCCTTACTGCTGGTTCCATGGGTATTGATTATAGATCCAAGTAAAATGAAATCCTTGACGATTTCAATATATTCTTTGTTTATCATGATGTCGCTTATTGGTCCAGTTGTGAGGATTTTCGTTTTCTTTATGTTAAGGTAAAGTTCATACTGAAGGTAGTAGTCTTGAATCTTCATCAGTAAGTGCTTTAAGTTCTCTTTGCTTTCAGCAAGCAAGGTCTTGTCATCTGCGTATCTTAGGTTGTTAATGAGTCTTCCTTCAATCCTGATGCTGTATTCCTCTTCATATAGTCCAATTTCTTGGGTTATTTGCTCAGCATACAGATTGAATAAGTATGGTGAAAAGACACAACCCTGACACACGCTTTTTCTGATTTAAAACCATGTAGTATTCCCTTGCTGTATTCAAATGGCTGCCTCTTGGCCTATGTACATGTTCTTTATGAGCACAATTAAATGTTTTGGAATTTCCTTTCTTTGCAATGTTCTCCATAATTTGTTATGATCTACACAGTCAATTTCCTTTGCATAGCCCATGAAACACAGGTAAACATCTTTCTGGTATTATGTCTTTCAGCTAAGATCCATCTGACATCAGCAAAAATGTTCCTTATTTCATGTCCTCTTCTGAATCCAACTTAAATTTCTCTCAGTTCCCTGTCGATATACTGCTAGCAGGGATGGATTCCCCAATAAGCAAGGTAAGCACGAGTTGCTTGTGCTTACTTACTAATCTGTAGTGCACAATTTCACCTGTTTTTCACCACATTATGATGAAATCCACGTGAAATTGTGCACTACAGATTAGTTAGTAAACACAAGCCTGTGCATACCTTGCTTACTGTAAGCCAGTAGGTAACTTACCAGCTAATCAGTCCCAGACTGCTACAATCGTTTTTGAATTATCTTCAGCAAAATTTTACTTGTGTGTGATGTTAATGTTACAAACATAGGGTCGCTATAAGTCAGGACCAACTCAATGGCACCTAAAAACAACAACTTTGTTCCTAAGGTGGCATTCATCCTGGCTTTTACAGGCACCAAAATCATGAATGGATACAGGGTGAGAAATGGACTCACCAAAAACATAAGATGTATCTGAAGACATGGAATATGCAAAATATCCCAGATACGGGGATGTTTATTGTTGTTGTTGGTTGCCATCAAGTTGCCTCTGACTCATGGTGATCTAATGTGTAACAGAACGAAATGTTGCCCGCTCCTTCACTATCTTCGTAATTATTGGTATGTTTGAGTCAGTCCACTTTTGTCTATTGTATAGTGCCTTCCAACCTAGGGGGCTCATCTTCCAGCACTATATCAGACAGTATTCTGATGTGTTTGAGACAGGAAAGAGGAATAACTTTGTCAGTGAAGATGGCTTTCACCATTTAGGCAGTGTTGAATTTAAGGCCTGTTATTCAGTCATCCAGATGGAGATAATCCAACAGAATTTGGGAACATAGATCTGGAGTTAAAAAAGAAAGATTGCGCGAAAATACAGATATATTATACCTTTCCAAATAGTTCTTCAGGTTGCTCGTACATTTAATTAAAATCAAAATAATCAGCTAATTAAAAACTGTCTCCTTGCCTGGAATGTATTCAGTAATTGGAGTAGTTTTTTTTTTGACTATAACGTTAGAATACATGCTATGTTTAACAGTTAATTTTGACATTTGGAGTTTGGAGAATTCATTTCACATAGCTAATTTACAGATAGCGAAAGGGCATTGTAGAAAGGACTCCATTTATTACAAAAGGGATGTGGTTTCAACCTAAGTTCTGAGTTGACCTGAAAAGGCGCACATTGGCCATTAGTTCTGCTCATAGTTGTAGCTCAAAATGTCCTATTTGCTGAAGGATTCAAGGCAGCAATCTAATTGTAGCTAGAATCTTTACAGAGTCTCCTGTCTTCTCTTTCTCCTCAGTCCCACCCCAGGCTAGGTTTTACCCATACATCGTGTTTTTCTTTCTACTTCAGTAGCCACTTCTCAGAATTTTCCCTGGTTTCTCCTCTCTTTCTCTCTTTCAAACCTGTAAAATGCTGGAGCCTCCAGGGTGCCATGCTGGACCCCGGACCCTTTTCTCTTCTGTCTCACACCCAGTGATTTCATCCTGCCCTACAGACTAAACACCATCTGTCAGCAGATGATTCACAGTTTTATATTTCCAACTCTGAACTCAAAGAACTCCAGACACTTTGGTCCACCTGCCGTCTCTTCTCAGAAATATAACAGAGATCCCCCAATTAAAATATCCAAAACAGTATTCTTGATATCTTTCTCCCCCTTGAGCAATGTCCCCAGCTGGAACTTTCTCCTCCCATGGTCTTCCCTATCTTAGTAAATGAAGGTGTCATTATTAACTCCAAATGACCAGCAATACTCTTGGCTATACTGTGAACATCCAATCTTTTGATTAGCAGCTGAGCACATTAACCATTTGCACCGCGTAGGGATACCCTCTACTCCTTAACTCCATATTTATTATGATGTTACATTATATTATACACTAGAATGTAAGCTCCCTGAGGGCAAGAGGTCAAAGCCTTTTTTACTGGTTCTTGCTATGACTCTGGTTTTTGAAACATCGACTAGCATTTGATCATAGTGCTTCAATAACTACTTTGTGAATTATTGAATGAGTCACTGCATTATTAAGTCTAAAAAGAATATTATTATTTGATGCCTCACATACTGATATAATTTCAAGTATTTGTTCTTATTTTTGAAGTGGACAGTTCAAGTGTTTGCAAGCTTTTAAGAAAGTGGGTACAACATCCATGTTGTCCTGAAGGAAGCTATATGTAGTTCACACCATTATAATAACATTGGAAAGAGAATAGAGGAGGTATGAGATCACACCTGTTTCAAGCACAAAGGTAGAGATGAAAGTTATACCCTCTTCTTTCTGAACTCGAATGAAAGGCCAGTGAACCTGAAAAGCCATTGAATTTGTGATTGCAAGAGGAAGAAACCATGGTGAGTCCACATTTGGTGGCTTGCCTCTTTTAGAACTTAGAGAAATCATTTCAATATCGTTAGTTGCATCATCATTTTTGCTATTCCTCAAGTAAGTTTTGGTCAGTTAAAGACAGCAAAACTAATTCTTCAAGCTTCAGAATTAACTAGAAAAGTCTCAGTGACACTGACCAGCTTAGAAAGCGCTAGGAAATCATCACCGTGTAGATTGAACACGATAGAAAATTTAAATTGCAAAATGAATGCATTTTTTAAAATTTTTACATTCAAGAACACATCCCACTTGGTGAGTCACAGCACATAAATCTTCCTTTTTGAATCCATAATGAAATCCTGATTTCGGAATACTAGACGCACATGCAGGCACTCACACACACATTTAGAAAGGAACCATCCTGAGGAGCAAGCATTAACTAAGCACTTTAAAGCTTTGTTTGCACATTGCATTTTGTTGGTTATAATAGAAACGTAGGCACAAGATGTTACATGATGGTACACCCCCTATTATGTTCTCTTACATAAAGCAGGAAAAAAAAAATGATTCTCTTTGCTCTGGTGCAGCAAGATCATTAATATTAGCTGTATCAATTCACTGGCAAGAGCGATGAGGCTGAATGGTGTTTCACCACTCCCCCTCATCTGACACTAAGTTCTCTCCAGCGAGCATCTATCTCCTACACCGACAGTGAAAAGTCTTCCACCTCATGCTCTAACACTGTTTCAAACCAAGAAACTCTTCTGAGTGCAGAACCCTTCAGCTGCATCGTCTGTAGCAAGAACTTCGCAGATAAGACTCATTTAAAAAATTTTACAATTTGCTCCATCCTCACTCTGCTGACTGCGTTTGGGGAGGTAGATGTTTGTGCATACAGAAGTGGCAAATCTCCTACTTGACAAAGTAGGAGAGAATTCTAAGATGATCCCCGAGATTCCCGCCCACTGGCATATACAATCTTATAAATTTCTCACTCTTGAGGATGAGAGGAAACTGAAACTTGCTTCTAATCAGTAGAATATGGGAAAGGGGAAGGGATCTGTAGATCATTTGACTTTGAGTTAATTAAAAGGACGATTATCCTAGTTGAGTCTGACCTAATCAGATGGGTGCTTCTCTAAAGTTAGACACCCTTTCTCCCTCTCTGTTGCTGGCTTTGAAGAAGTACGTTACCATAAATTTTACAGCTACAAAGAAATGAATTTTGCCAACAAACTAAGGGAGCTTGAGAGTAGATCCTTCCCTAAGCAAACTTCTAGATGAGAATGTGACGCTGCCAACATCTTGTTCAGCCTTGTGAGCTCCTGAGCAGAGAACTCAGTTAGGCTGTGTCTGGACTGCTGATCTACAGAAACTGTGAGATAATAAATGGATGATGTGGTTTTAGCTTCCAAGTTTGAGGTAATTTCTTACACAGCATAGGAAAAATAATGCACAAGGGTCCAAGAAGTTAGAAATGACTGATGAGCAAAGACAAGAATTCAGGGCATTAGATGTGCTCTTCGCTCTCAGGGAAAAAGGTAACTAAGTAAATGGAATGTTTGATTTAGTGTTCCTGATCTATAGGGTATTTCAAGTGTGTATATTTATTTGGCTCCTTATATCATTTATAAAAATCTCTCATTATCATTCTCATCCTCTGAATCTATGCTGTTATTTTTCCTTGAGCCCTGGCGACATAGTGGTTAAGAGCTTGGCTGCTAATCGAAACGTCAGCTATTTGAATCCACCAACTTCCCCTTGGAAATCCTATGGGGCAGCTCTACTCTGTCCTATAGAGTTGCTATGAGTCAGAATCAACTTGATGGCAACAGTTTTTTTTTTTTTTTTCTGTTTTATACACAGTAGACTGTGTATTACATTTGTTTCTTAAGTATAAACTGCACTACCATCTGAATAAAAACTGAAAAAAAATCAATGATTTGGATAGTTTCAAGTATACAGATGTTTAGTGTTGAAAAAACTAACATTTTGGATAGTTGATTGATTTGAATTTATTTGGTGTCTTGGGACCATGCAGAGAAACACCTGAAGCTGTAGGTTGCTTATGAAACAATGATAAGAAGCCAGATTCCTTTGTTAATGATAACAGTGTCTAATAGGATGACACGAATTAGATCTATTATAATAAAAGAATATTCCAGATTAACTAGGGCTTCAATTTGGCAGGAGAGAAAAACCTTTCTTTTCTCTAGCTTAAAAAATTCTGAACTAGGATGATAGGTAGTGGTATCCAGTCTTTGGCATTCGGAAATAAAAGAAATAGAATGAAGTGTTTACACGTGTATTCATTTAACAAGATGTAACTCTGGTACTGCAAATGGTTGAGCCCTGGGTTACTAACCAAAAGATTGGCAGATCAACCCCCCCGCCCTGGGGTGCCTTGGAAGTGAGACTTGGCAAACTGCTTCTGAAAGGTCACAGACTAGAATACCCTATGAAATAGTTCCACTCTGCACATGTGGTGTCACCATGAGTCAGAATCAACCCCACAGCAATTAACAACTACCTTGAGGAATTTTTGAAAGAACTCTTTAGTGGTCACTGAGAATAATTCAAAGATAGTAACGCACAATTTATGACTTCAATGTTTTCTTTTCGATGAAGTGAGTGGGTAAATTCAGTTTCATAAATAATGGTAATTTGAGTGAATGTGATATAATCTCCCCAGTGGAGGTATGGAGAGGTGGTAATTGAGAAAAAAGAAGATGGGAAAGAGAATCCAAATAGGATTTCTATTTAGGGGAGGGAATATTAGTTCTCAGCCATCTTTTCAATTTAAGTTATTTTAAATACTTATGGTCTGAGTCTCTCTAGCATCCAGGAAAACTGTTTCTTGACTGCCCGAATGAATTGTAGGTTTGCGTGTTTATACTTCTCTGGAGACTGGGATAAATGATAACGTGCATTGCTGGGAAATCACAGTTTCTTGGACTGCCTTCTAGACAACCAAGCTAAGTGCGTTGGGGACTGGAGGACAATTGCCCCCAAGAATCTCATAGTGGCTGGAGGCATGGTGATAACAGGAGGGGGTGGAACAAGAATATGTTTCTCAGAAAACTTCCAAGATTAGGTGTTTTCATGTTAATCTGTAAATGTTTTACCCTTTCTGGTATTTCTCACTACAAACAAGTACCACAGTCTCTCTAGCAAGAGTAACACTTTTTTTTTTAATTGTTGTAAAGATATATATAACAACATTTGCCCATTTAAGTGCACAATTCAGTGACACCAATTACATCAATCATGTTGTGCAACTATCACCAATATTTGTTGCCAAATTGTTCATCACCATAAACAGAATGTACTTTTTTTTTTCACTTGATACATAAAATTAGAAGATAGTATTTCCTCCTTTAGCAGAATGGTTCACGATTTTGAGCCCTTAAGCTGACGTTTTTAAAATGGCTCTAGCCATTTCCCCTTTCCCTTCCTCAGGGCTCAAGTTTTGGCTCCTTCATGGCCAGCAGAGATTAGAGGGGCCAAAGGTCAAGGCTTCAGCCCTGATGTCACTGGTGGGAATCAGTGGGGCTGCTGGACAAAGGATTTGGCTTCAGAGTGCCCAGGATATTGATTACATACAAGTGGATTGAGAAAATATATTGAGGGCAATGGAAGCCAATTTTCTTAAGGTTAGTGAAGAAAGTTACAAATATGGTAAGGGGAAGGCTAAAATTTAAACCCTCTGATGTTTGATTGAAATTGGAGGTATGAGTGAGAACCCGTGACTTTTGTTTGTTTGCTTGTTTTTTGGTGGCAATGTATACAACAGTACAACCATTCAACAATTTCTGCATACACAGTCCGATGACATTGGTTACATAGTTCACATTGTGTCATCATTCTCATTGTCTCTTTTGTGTTGTTTCATCACCATTAATTTTGACTCCACCCCTTAAAGTTCTCATCTGTACTTTAGATTCATTGTTGTCACTTCGAACACATATAGATAATTCTTTATAAGAGTGCAATGCACAAGGCAAACATTCTTTATTAATTGAACTTAGCTGTTGTTTAGTTTAAAAATGACTTCATGGAATAGTTTCAGTTCAAGGTTTGAAGATTATTTCTAAGCAATAGTTTGGGGGGTTTCCCCAATAAGAGTAACACTTTTTAATGCAATGAATACTTGAGTTTTAAAGTGTTTTCATATATATTATTTCATGGAGAAATAATCTCCTTTAGGAGGAGAGAAACATTTTTGTTTTCGTTTCTGCTGAAGGTCACATTGGGCTATTGAAAAGGAAAGCATTCCTATGAATCCAGACTTGTTTATTTTTTGGCTTGAATTTTGTAACAGAAAAAAAAGCACCAATTCCCTACTGTTTTGTGTTCTTAGCAGGTCCAGCTGCCTGCGGGTGGTCTACACAATTGGGAGAGAAATACTATCTTTCACATGTACAAAGAAGTTGCCCATGGTCTTCTAACTTTGGGTTCCTAGACTGGAATTGATGACATTTGGCACAGTCTCTAGGAAGAGACTCTAGTTTGGAAAATCCTTCCCTCTAATTAGTGAGAGTCCATCTTAGTGTAGTATTCCTTGGCGGAATAGATGCTACATTTACTTCTATTACTACTTTTTAATATTGGTTTGTTGTGGCATTACCTTAAAATAATATTTCTACAAAGAGAAGCGAACTAGACTTCCTAGCTTTATGTTCCAAGCAAAGTGCAATGGCTGGTGTCTAAATGAACAATGGTTTGGTATCTTACAGTTGATTAAAATTTAAAATGAGAAAGCCTTCATTGAAACTTAAAGTAAAAAAAAAAAACTGATGAAACGTTTAACTCAAATACATAACTTAGAAAATATAAATTTCTATTTGTGTTAAATTGTAAATATGAAAAAGATAAATTTATGCTTTTCTGTCACACTTGCAAATTCGTAATGGTGACTTGTTTTATGAGGTAAGTCGATGTATTCTTGCTCTTCATAGGGTCAGGAAACTCTCTTTGGTTTGCTTGTGGTCTGAAAGGAAAGAAGTACAAACAGGCACAATGAGAGCAAAGAGAGAGGAGCTGAATGTTAAAACTATTGTCAATACTCTTTGAGAACCAAAGAGCTGTTTTACCTTGAATTAAAAAACAAAGCACACAACTGTCCAGTTCCAAGAGTCTATGGATCCAGCTCCTGTGTTTCCATACTCCCAAGTGTATCCTCACAATTAACCCCAATTTCCCAAAGCTCCATTCTGTTCCTTACAAAATCTGTTTCTTGCAGCCTAGAAGAGCTGGGCTAGCACAGCTCTTCAGGGAAATAATCATTCCCAGCACCACTGCCACTTTTCCCAAGCCTACAGAGACCCACGGCTAAGACGTTATAACAGACCCCCATGCTTGACATTTGTAAAATCAAAGCACTTTAACAAACTACAAATCTGCCCCCTGTTCCCTTCAGCTGGTGGGTGGCAAATGCTGTGAAAGCCCCATGGCTATTTTACGGATGGAAAAATTGACCTAGGGGACTTTTACTGGTCCAAAGCAATGGCTGCCTCTCCCTACAGTCCAAGTGCAGGTTTGACCCTAGTTCATTTCTCTGTCTGCACATTCATGCTCTGTGACAGCCCATGTTAAGTGAACAAGCTCTCCTAGGTGTTTTTTGGAAGTTTGGTACAAAATACAGTATCTATTTAAAATCTTTCTCCTGTCTTTTTTTTTTTTTTTTGGTTTCTTTTGCAAAGCACTGAGAGATTCATCTCATTGACCTGCCCCACAGGCCCATACTTCTCCTACAGTTCTAATTTCTAACTCCTGTTGAGAACCGTTGTGTGAAGCCATTGTTAAGCTTCCGTGCCCACTCAATCCCCAACCTCTCTTCTGAAACTGCCAACAGCGCCAATTAATACCACATGTGGGGTGAGTTTGCACAGTGGCTGTTACAGCCAAGTCCTCAAAATGTGGCCAAAATGCAAATTGGCTTATAGACAAGTTCTTGGGTGTGAGTTTAGGGAAAAAAGTTTAAGTACCACAGCATAAATACCAGTGCTTTTATGCTCTGTAGTTCCTGGCAGGCTTTGTTCCTTTCAAGTGAAAAATGCAAAAAAATCTGCAACGGTCCAATAGGGAAAACATTAAAAAAAAAAAGAATTGAAACTAAATAAAATTAGAAGAGCAAATCATTTCAAACTTAGCTGAAGAGCATTAAAGAAAAAGATATGTGCCCAGTGTTCCCTAAAAATATGTAATTTAAGCCTCTAGGACTCTCTGTCAACAGAAGTCAAACACCCATTGCCCCTCCCAATCCCTTTGAATCTTTTGCCAGTTACAAGAACTCTCATCAGGATCTTTCCCTGGGCCAATGCTCATCTAATGAGGCATTAACAGTTCAGCGGTAGAACTCTTGCTTCCCACGTGGGAGACCTGGATTAGATTCTGGCCAATGCACTTCATGCCCAGCCATCTTCTGCTGTCAGTGGAGGATTGGGTGTTGCTAAGATTCTAAACATGTTTCAGCAGTGCTTCCAGACTAAGACGGACTAGGAAGAAAAGCCTGGTGATCTACTTCTGAAATCTGTCAATGAAAATTACATGGATCACAATGGTCTAGTTTGCAACCAGTCATGGGGATGGCACAGGACCAAGCAGCATTTCCTTCCATTGGGCATTTGGTTGGGGTCACCATCAGTTGGGGCCTACTAGATGGCAGCTAACAAGAGCAAGTATTCATTTTATCCCAATTTCCTTGTTTACTTCATCTCTTAGGATGTGCTCTATTATCCTACATTGTTAAAATCCTCTGGAGTTTATTGCCATGTTTTCTGCTGCAATAGTTCTGCCTTAATACTGAATTCAAGTCTGGTTCTGTCTTCTTTTAAGAGTTAACAAACTCCCTTGGCAAATCTCCTTATTTATCTCTGCCCCAATCTGGGAAAAGTGTGGGGAGAGAAATGACATAATGAACGAATACTATTAAATGCTAGAGACTCTCTTTAGCACTTTTTTATATTATTGGTTTAATGATGGAATGATCCCTGCTGGGTAATTATTGCTTCCCCATTATAAAAATGAAGAAACTAAAGTTCAGTGGGGAAAGAAATTTGTTTAAAGTCATACAGCTAGCAAGGGGTAAATGTGGTGTTCAAACCTGGTTCTGTTTCATTCACTATGTGATACTATCACAGAAAACATGAGAGATCAGCATTACTAGGTACCAGCCATAATGCTAGGTGGTTTACACACATTTTTCACTAAACCATATTATAAAACAGCAAGGTATTACCTGCAAGATAAGTGCAAGCGGGTGAAATGACTTGCTCAAGACCACACAATTGGAAGCTAAAGAAATGAAAGTGAAATACAGGCTAGCTGACCTCCATAATCTATGCTCTTTTTATGGCATAGGAATTTCTGCTCCGTTAAGAGTTCCAGTTGTCTGTGAGACACGCTGGTCACTGGATCCCCTCATCTTTCAGTAGGAGCACTTGTGTTATATGATTTCCCCTGTCCATCATCTTGGGAGGTACAGCTTCAAGATGTCCTCTCAAGAGGCTATCAGCAAGTCACCAGTCCTGTAAGCTCAGGCATAAACTCAGCTCTCATTTTTTTTTCTTGCTGGAGTTCACTAAACCTCCTTCAGCACCCCTGTTACCGTGTTTCTTACTCAACTACAAAGAGAAATGAAGTCCTGGTACATGCTACAACATGGAGGAACCTTGAAAACATGCCGAGTGAAGTCAGTCAGTCCCAATAGCACAAATATTGTAGGATCCCACTTATATGAAATACCTAGGATAGGCAAGTGTAAAGAGATGATAGTTTATTAGTGGTTACCAGGGATGAGCAGGCAGGGGAGAACAGAAAAGAAGGAATGTCATGGATTGAATTATGTTCCCACAAAAACGTGTGTATCAACTTGGATGGGCCACGATTCCCGGTATTGTGTGATTTTCCTATATTTTGTAAATTCCCCCTCATTATGTTAATGAGGGAGGATAGGCAGCAGTTGTGTTAGTGAGGCAGGACTCAATCTACAAGATATAAAAGAGAGAAGCAAGAAGAGGGATGGAGTGGTGGGGGGCCTCATACCACCATGAAAGCAGTGTCAGGAGAAGAGCATGTCATGTGGATCCAGAGTCCCTGCACAGAGAAGCTCCTAGTTTGGGGAAGATTGACGAGAAGGCCAACAGAGAGAGAGAGAGAGAAAGCCTTCTCCAAGAGCTGTACTGAGCCTACTTTACAGTGAAGAAATAAATTTCTCTTTGTAAAAGCCATTCACTTGTGGTATTTCTATTATAGCAGCACTAGAGGTTGGTTTGTGGAGATAACTAAGACAAGGACTCAATTTTTAGGGAACACTGAGGTTCTGTTAAGGAAGATAGCAAAATTTGGGAATGGATAGTTGAACAATATGACAAACATAATGTCACTAATCTAGACATGTGAAGATTATTGAAATGTCACATTTTATTACATATACTTACCAAAAAAGTAAAAAAATCCAAAAAACAAGTAGAAAGCTCTCAGCCATTGAACAATGGTTCACACATTGCTATGAGATCCTGTTTCCCCAAGCTTCTCACTTGTGTGAAGTTCCAGGGGCACAGAAGAATGATCGAGAGTCCTCAGGGGACATCTAGCTCAATTGGCATAACATAGTTTATAAAGAAATTTTTCTATATCCTACTTTGGTGAGTAGTGTCTGAGGTCTTAAAAGCTTGTGAGTGGCCATCTAAGATACTCCACTGGTCTCACCCCATCTGGAGCAAGGGAATGAAGAAAACCAAAGACACAAGGGAAAGATTAATCCAAAGGACCAATGAACCACAACTACTACAGCATCTACCACACAGAGTCCAGCACAGCTAGATAGTGTCCGGCTACCATCACCAACTACTCTGGCAGGGATAACAATAGAGGGTCGTAGAGAAAAATGTAGAATAAAATTCTCTAACTCACAAAAAAAAGCCAGACTTACTGGTCTGACAGAGACTGGAGAAACCCCGAGAGTATGGTCTCTGGACACCTTTTTAACTCAATACTGAAGTCACTACTGAGGTTCACCCTTCAGCCAAAGATTAGACAGACCCATGAAACAAAATGAGACTGAGTGGGCACACAAGCCCAGCGGCAAGAATGAGAAAGCAGGAGGGAACAGGAAAACTGGCAATGGAGAACCCAAGGTTGAGAAGGGGAGAGTGTTGACGTGTTGTGGGTTGGCAATCAATGTCACAAAACCATATGTGTATTGATTGTTTAATAAGAAACTAATTTACTCTGTAAATCTTCATTTAAAGTACAATAAAAAATAAATTAATTTTTAAAAAAGTAAACAAAAAATATATAAACAAATAAAAATGATCAAGGGTCATTTGAAGGGGACAGTCCCATACCCTCTTTCTACCCGGTGGATGGCCAACCCCGTTGAACAGCTACTTGTGGGCTGATCATCTTACATAGTTCATATCAATGAAGAAGACACTTCTGTAGTTCTGCTGGCCAGTTGGCATTTTGGTCAAATCAGAAGTGAGCTAAGCCTCTGTATTTTTTTCTGCTCACTAAGCCAAGTGGCTGTACAGGCCATAATTTGGGCTTTGGCAATAAAAGAAAATCCTTGCCAGCCAGATCAACTAACTTCCCTACTGTATCAAGCTTTCATCCCAAGATTAAAAATGGCCATTCCTGATCCAACTGGTTTAGTCAGCAACCTGGGCTCTAAGTATATCCTATTACCAACGCCCAGAGGCACAGACCACAGCCTGTCTAAGTATTTGCATGGAAAGCAATCCTAACCAAAGATTACGCAGTTTGGGTTCGGAAAGGCAATCCATTCCATTTACAAACATCTGCCAGAAAGGTCAGATGCAGGCTGGCAAGTCCCTGGGTTCTGAAGCTAGAGAATGTTTTGGTTGCAAGGGAAACCGGAATATAAAGAGAACCCTAACTTCAGACAAATTACTAACAGTTAACTCATATCCAGCCTAAACAAAGATTTTTATGGGCTTTTTCCAAAGGTATCGGACAAGAAAGCTTTAAAGCAAGTGAGACGGTGGAGAATTTATGACTCTTATCAAGTTCTTAGAAGAACAACAGAATGTGTCTATGGTGGGGCGGGGACGGAGACACGAATATTACTGTTAGGTCATCTTAAATTCGGGATCTGTTCCCTTTTCTTGACGCCCACAGGAAAAAAAAAATTTTTTTACAGGTGACCAATATGCTTCTAGGAAAATACAGAGCATTTGATTTAATTTTTTTTTTTTCTGCGAAAAACTATGCTACCACTCAAGTTACTTTAAAACAAAGTCCGTCATAATACTGTGTTGTTTAAGCAATGAAAACAGCAGAGAATATCAGTTTCCATTTCAGAGTATTGGCATGAAACAGTCTTTCAACTTGGGGTCACTGAACACATACTGTTACAATTCCATACAAGCCTGTCCCCCAAAGAGCTCATTTCCCTGATCTGATCTGACCAGAGATGTATCTGTCAGGGAAATTCATTACCAGTCTCTCAGCAATGCCAAATGAAGTGAACCGCACAGCTGAGCACACTGCACATTTACAAGAATCAAAACCTACTACTATTTATTGGCTACTAAGAGAAATTTCCTTTTATGATCCACAAATATGGCTTTAATTTAGTGGGGTTTATTTTGAGGTAGTGGAGAGGGATAAGGGATAAAGAAGGAGGGGAAGTTTCAGAACACCGTTGCCCATGTAAACAGAAGAGCATGTTTCCACTAACGGGCTTTCAGCTAGTTCTCTCAAAAGGAGAAAAAACACCAATGCAGCCATCTTTTTTGCAGTTATCAAATTTCTGTCTCTGTATTTGGGGTGGAGAGTGGTCAGGCCTGAATCCAGAGGTGCTTTACCCTCAGATTAACTGGGAAACAGCATTGTAGCATTGTCTGTCTCTTTATGTTGACTGTGTTTTTTTGTTTTGGAGTCTGTGGGTGGTGTGAATGGTTAATATGCTCAGTTGGTAACTGAACAGTTGGCAGTTGGAATCCACCCAGAAGTGACTCTGAAAAAAGGCCTGACAATCTGCTTCCAAAAGGTCAAAACCATTGAAAACCCTGTGGAGCACTGTTCTACTCTGACCAACCTGGGGCCCTCAAAGTCTGAGCCAACTAGAAGGCAACTGTTTTTTTTTCCCTGTTATGCTAATTACAGTCTGTAGCAATTGCCTGATCCATCAAAGTGAAGAGCTAGGATGTGTTTCACTTATTTTTAAGGTCGTGCTTCACTTTGCACGTGTATTTGTACTGATGGTGTTAAGGTGTTCAGTCTTAATCAAAAGTATTAGTACAGGCAATGTTTTGGGGATTGTATCCTTATTGTGATATGTGCTAATTATGCAAACCCTTTGCTACTTTTCCCGTTGATAGGTAGACGGTAATTCCACTCTCCTTGGGCTGGACTGGAAACCCCGGTGGCACAGTGGTTAAGTGCTACGGCTGCTAACCAAAGGGTCTGCAGGTTGAATCTGCCAGGCGCTCCTTGGAAACTCTATGGGGCAGTTCTCTGTCCTATAGGTCGCTATGAGTTGGAATTGACTCACTGGCACTGGGTTTGCTTTTTTTTGTTTTGGGCTGGACTAAGTGACTTATTTGGCCAATAGGATGTGGAGAAAGTATCCCTTGGGAGCTTCCTAGTTAGGTTGTAAGAAGTCTAGCAGTTTCCTCCTAGGACTCTTGGAATGGCCTTTCTGGGAGGGCTTAGTTGCCTTGTAAAAGGTTTGAAATACCTTCCTCCCCCCTACACCCCCCAAAAAAAATTAAGACGTAAGCTCTTGTATGGACATTGCAAGCTAGGTGCAGCCTTTCCACGATCCTCACCAAGGTGCCAGACACGTGAATGATATTGACTTGTATCCACAGGCTAGCCTCCCCACCTGCTGGGTGCCACCAAAGTGACAACACTGGTAGCATGAAAAATCTCCCAGCTCACCTGTCAACCTTGGGAAACATGAGAGCTAGTAATAAATTCTTATTTTAAGCCTTTAATTTGGAGGGAATTTTAAAGAAGGAATAGATAAGCATGATTCAACAATGGAGGTACCCAGTACCCACGGCTTTATATCCTAGAATGATCATCTGGTTCTTGCCTTTGTTTGCTATTTATTATTTTTAGTCTCTGTTTATGTTGGTGAAAGAAGGTATTTGCAATGGAGAAGTTGTCAGTCTTCCAAAATTCTATCATTCCATCTCCAGCATTGTTTCTATCACCAAGGCCGTATTTTTCCAACTATGGATCCTTCTTTGTTTCCAACTTTCTCATTCCAATCACCAATAATTATCAATGTATCTTGATTGCATGTTCAATCAATTTCAGACTACAACAGCTGATAAAAATCTATTTCTTCATCTTTGGTCCTAGTAGTTGGTGCGTAAATTGGAATAATAGTCATATTAACTGGTCTTCCTTGTAGACATATGGGTATTATCCTATCACTGACAGCGTTGTACTTCAGGGTAGATCTTGAAATGTTCTTTTTGAGGATGAATGCAACACCATTCCTCTTCAAGTTGTCATTCCCAGCATAGTAGACTATATGATTATCTGATTCAAAATGGCCAATACCAGTCCATTTCAGCCCACTAATGCCTAGGATATTGATGTTCATGCATTCCATTTCATATTTGAAGATTTCCAACCTTCCTAGATTCATACTTCGTATCTTCCAGGTTCCAATTATTAATGGATGTTTGTAGCTGTTTCTTCTCATTTTGAGTCATGCCACATCAGCAAATGAAGGTCCCGAAAGCTGTACTCCATCCACATCATTAAGGCCGACTCTACTTTGAGGAGGTAGCTCTTCCACAGTCATCTTTTGAGTACCTTCCAACCTGGGGGGCTCATCTTCCAGCACTATATCAGCCAATGTTCTGCTGATATCATAAGGTTTTCACTGGCTAATGCTTTTCAGAAGTAAACTGCCGGGTCCTTCTTCCCAGTCTGTCTTCATCTGGAAGCACAGCTGAAAATTGTCCTCCATGGATGACCCTGCTGGTATCTGAATACTGGTGGCATAGCTTCCAGTATCATAGCAGCACACAAGCTCTCACAGTAGGAAAAACTGACAGACACTTGGGGAAATTCCAGAACACTTAATTGTGCTCTTGAGGAAACTTACATAGATCAAGAGGCAGTTGTTCATACAGAACAAGGGGATACTGGTTGGTTTAAAGTCAGGAAAGGTGTGTGTCAGTGTTGTATTCTTTCACCATACCTATTCAATCTGTATGTTGAGCAAATAATACAAGAAGCTGGACTATATGAAGAAGAATGGGGCATCAGGTTTGGAGGGAGACTCGTTAACAACCTGCCTTATGCAGATGACACAACCTTGCTTGCTGAAAGTGGAAAAGACATGAAGCACTTATTGATGAATATCAAAGACCACAGCCTTCAGTATGGATTGCACCTCAACATAAAACAAAAACAAAACCAAAACCAGTGCCATTGAGTCGATTTCGACTCATAGCGACCCTATAGGACAGAGTAGAACTGCTCCACGGAGTTTCCAAGGAGCGCCTGGCTGCTAGCCTTTTGGTTAGCAGCCATAGCACTTAACCACTACGCCACCAGGGTTTCCCCCTCAACATAAAGACAATAAAAATTCTCACAACTGGACCAATGAGCAACATGATGATAAAGAGAAAAGATTGAAGTTGTCAAGGATTTCATTTTACTTGGATCCACAATCAACACCCACAGAAGCAGCAGTCAAGAAATCAAAAGATGCATTACATTGGGTAAATCTGCTGCAAAGGACCTCTTTAAAGTATTGAAGAGCAAAGATGTCACCTTGAAAACTAAGGTGCGCCTTACCCAAGCCTTGGTATTTTCAATCGTATCGTATGTATGTAAAAGCTGAACAATGAATAAGGAAGACTGAAGAAGAATTCATGCCTTTGGATTGTGGTGTTGGCGAAGAATATTGAATATACCATGGACCGCCAAAAGAATGAACAAATCTGTCTTGGAAGGAGTACAACCAGAATGCTCCTTAGAAGCAAGGACGGCGAGACTGTGTCTTGCATGCTGTGGACCTGTTGTCAAGAGGGATCAGTCCCTGAAGAAGGACATCATGTTTGGCGAAGTGTAGGGTCAGTGGAAAAGAGGAAGACCCTCAACGAGGTGGACTGACACAGTGGCTGCAACAATGAGCTCAAGCATAACAAGGATTGTAAGGATGGCTCAGGACCAGGCAGTGTTTCATTCTGTTGTGCATGGGGTTGCTATGGGCCGGAACCAACTTGACGGCCCCTAACAACAGCAACAACAACATTTATTATTTGAATCTCAAATCAAGTGCCACTTCCCCTGAAAGCCTCCCCTGACTCTACCTCTGCCCAAGGCAGATTAAATCCTCATTGTTTTTGTTAACCACTACTCCTTCAAACTCAGTTTCCTGAGAGTGGGTCATTTTTTTAATTTATTTATTCTTTTATTCATGTAGGAAACATTTGGTATATACCTAAACCAAAAAACCAAACCCATTGCCATCAAGTCAATACCAACTCATAGTGATCCTAAAGGGCAGAGTAGAATGGCCCCATAGGACTTCCAAGGAGTGGCCGGTGGATTTGAATGGCCAACATTTTGGTTAGCAGCTAAGCTCTTAACCATTGTGCTACCAGCGCTCCACTATATACCCACCAAATGTAAATCACTATGCTCATTGCTGGGAAAATTGTGAAGCCACTGTCTTTCTTTGCTGTATTGTTCAGACCTAGCGCTCATAGTGTTGTTGTTGTTGCTGGGTGCCTTCAAGTCAATTCCAACTCATGGTGAACCCATGTGTCAGAGTAGAACTGCCCCATAGGGTTTTCTTGGCTGTGATCCTTAAGGAAGTAGATCACCAGGTCTTTATCTTGCAGAGCCACTGGTATGTTCAAACTCCAAAGCTTTTGAGTAGCAACTGAGTGAGCCCTTAACCATTGCATCATCTGGGTTCTTTCACATGTAGTTGGAGTTCCATAAATGCCAATTTTTGCTAAATAAAAAACGTAGACTTACTCTCTTTGAGTATATCTATCTGGTTTGATCATATTTGCTCGGATTATTGTAAAATAGGTCATGAACATTGATAGAAAATAGAACCAGGCTCAAATTCTGGCCAAATATATGGCATGTGACTGAATCGAAATTTGTCTGCTATAATGAAACTGTTAGAACCAGAAGGCCTGGAAGGGTCAAGCCCAGTTCCACAGCTCAGTAGTTTCTCATCAATGAAGTGGGATATTTACTTGGTCACGAGTAGCTAGGTCTCCTTACTGTGAGAAATAATTCAAAAAAAAAAAGGGAAATTTCTCATCGGTAAAGCTGTATGGTGGCTCAGTCATTAGAAGCTGGGTGCTAACCAGAAAGTCGGCAGTCTGAATCCATCAGTCAATTCAGAAAGCCTGTGGGGCAGTTCTGCTCTGTCCTATTGGGTCCCTGTGAGTCAAAATTGACTCCACAGCATCAGATTTTTTTTTGTGAGAATTACCTGAGTTATTACGTATAAAGTACCTTAGAACAGTGTCCTGCACACAGTAAGCACTAGAGAATAATACCTGATATATAACGGAAATGATGAGAAACAGTTTTTGTCATACCACATCTTTCTCTCAGTTGTGCCCTTTGGAGCCACTTGGCACTTAAAAAACAATAGCAAAATTATAAGTGGTTTATTATTTTTTAATCTTAAGTAGAGTGTGAGTTGGAAAATGATTTAGTTTAATTCTGTATGCCAGATGAATGTGGGAGAAGCCAGCTGCTTGTTGATAAAAGCACACACTTGTCAATGCAGCACTGGACTGTGGGAGAAGGTTCTCGGCTGGGCATTAGTCCAGTGATTTTGAGGTATGATTTTGATTCACTTTTTCTTGAATCACCTCATTTATGGATTTGTTTGCAAACCTAATACTATTGAATGGCAGGGATGTGAAACTTGGTCAAATTCTAAGCAACAAATATTGACTGTCAACGCCCTTCCTTGACAATTCTTTCAATTACTCCATATTTGAATCAACACTGGGGAGAGAGCAGGGAGGAAGGGAAGAAAGAAGAGAGATAGGAAAACAAAAAAGCAGACACATTTTATGTTTCCAGTGCCACTGGTTCCAACCGATTTCCGTTTCATACAGATCTTTATACTAAAGTCATTGAAGTTTAATTAAATTTAACTAGCTAATTATATTCTGGAGCGGGGGTAAATATTGAACTAGGAACTCTCGTTTTTACAATTACCTATGGGCAGTTAGATATCCTTAGAACCAGTATTTATACCAACAAATTATACTCATGGTGTGTATGGATATATGCGTAAATGTGTATATTGATTTGTCTACATATAATTCTGACATTTAGTGTCCTCAAGTAAAATTCATCAGCTTATCAAGACAGAAACATGAATTAAAAGAATTATATATATTTATATATAATTTGTAGTGAGATATCAAACAGTGATTGGCTAAAAATCCAGAAAGCAAGGCCTAAGCAATTATAAAGGCATGGAATTAAATAAACCAATCAGTGAACATTACATAAAATAAGTGCTAAAATCATTAGGGTGAATGCGATGAAGAGTTAGGAGCCCATTTGCTTTGTTACTCTGCACTTTCATGCCATCCTGCTGTGTTCTGTAGTGTAGCACCTCCCATTCTGTCTTCTGAACGTTTATCTTCTTGGCTTACTCTCTGATCAGACTGTGTTTCCTCAAGAGATGAATCTATGTGACTATCGCTGCTTTCAACATCATTTTGTTGAAATGATTTGCTTATCTGTCTGCATTTGCCACTTGACTATGAGCTCTTGAGTCTGAGAATACATCTGACCCCTAGTCAGCTTGTTATCCTAGGAATCCAGCATATGTCACAGAAGGTCAAGTGGAACACTTCTTCCTATCTCAATTTGTCTAAAGATATTATTGTCCAAAGACAATTGGAGGCAAGAAATCTTTTACCAGAAAGAGGATGCTATACACATCCCTGTAAGATTTAATATAAGCTGGCCAAACTGGTCCTTTGACTATCAACAACCTTACCCACCTCTGTTGTCCTTGTTAGTTGCCACGGAGTCGGTTCTGACTCATAATGACCCTATGTACAACAGAACAAAATGCTGCCTAGTCCTGCCGCATCCTCACAACCATTGTTAGGCTTGAGCCCATTGTTGCAGCCACTGTGTCAATACATTTTGTGGAGGGTCTTCCTCTTTTTCACTGATCCTCTGCTCCACCAATCATGATGTCCTTCCCCAGGCACTGGTCCCTCCTGATAACATGTCCAAAGCATGTGAGACGAAGTCACACTATCCTTGCTTATTATGAGCATTTTCCTAGACAGATTAGTTCCTTCTTCTGACAGTCCATGGCACAGTCAATATTCTTCACCAACACCGTAACTCAAAGGAATCCATTCTTCTTCAGCCTTCCTTATTCATTGTTCCCCTTTCACATTCATATGAGGTGATTGGAAACACAATGGCTTGGGTTAGGTGCCCCTTAGTCTTTAAAGTGACATCTTTGCTTCTTAACACTTAAAAGCAGATTTGCCCAATGCAATGCATCTTTTGATTTCTTGACTCCTGCTTCCACGGGTGTTGATTGTGGATACAAGTAAAATGAATCCTTGGCTACGTCAATATTTTCTCCATTTATCATGATGTTGCTTATTGGTCCTTTTGTGAGGATTTTTGTTCCTTATGTTGAGGTGTAATCCATACTGAAGGCTGGAGCCTTTGATCTTCATCAGTAAGTGCTTCAAGTCCTCTTCACTTTCAGCAAGCAAGGTTGTGTAATATGCATATCACAGGTTGCTAATAAGTCTCCCTCTCATCCTGAGGCCCTGTTCTTCTTCATGTAGTCCAGCTTCTTGAACTATTTGCTCAGCATACAGAATGAACAAATACGGTGAAAAATACAACCCTGATGCACACCTTTCCTGATCTTAAACCATGTGGTATCCCCTTGTTTTGTTCCAATGACTGTCTCGGTTAAGCACAGGTTCATCATGAGGACAATTAAGTGTTATTCATAATTTCTTACGATCCACACAGTCAAATGCCTTCGTATAGTCAGTAAAACACAGGTAAACATCTTTCTGGTATTCTCTGCTTTCAGCCAGGATCCACCTGAGATTAGCAATGATATTCCTGGTTCCATGCCCTCTTCTGAGTCTGGCTTGAATATCTGGCAGTTGCCTGTTGATGTACTGCTCCAACTGCTTTCGAATGATCTTCAGCAAAGCTTCACTTGTGTGTGATATTAATGATACCGTTTGATAATTTCTGAATTCTGTTAGATCACCTTTCTTTGGAATGGGTACAAATACACATCTTTTCCAGCTGGTTGACCAGGTAACTGTCTTCCAAATTTCTTGTCATAGATCAGTGATCACTTCTAGGACTGCTTCCATTTGTTGAAACACCTCCATTGCTATTCTGTCAATTCCTGGAGACTTGTTTTTCATCAGTGCCTTCAATGCAGCTTGGACCTCTTCCTTTAGTACCATCGGTTCTTGATCAGATGCTACTTCCTGCAGTGGTTGAATGACAACCAACTCATTTTGGTATAGTGACTCTGTGTATTCCTTTCCTCTTCTTTTGATTCTTCGTTTAGCATTTTCCCCATAGAATCCTTCAATATTGCAACTCGAGGCTTGAATTTTTTCTTCAGTTCTTTCAGCTTGAGAAATGGTTAAGTGCATTCTTCCCTGTTGGTTTTCTAACTGAGGTCATTGCCTATTTCATTATGATAGTTTACTTTGTCTTCTCAAGCCACCCTTTGAAATCTTTAATTCAGCTGTTTCATTTCATCCTTTTTTCCATGCGCTTTAGCTACTCGATGCTCAAAGGCAGGCTTCAGAGTCTCTTTTGACATCTACTTGGGTCTTTTCTTTCTTTCCTGTCTTTTTAATGACTTCTTGCTTTCTTCATGTATGATGTCCTTGATGTCATCCCACAACTCGCCTGGTCTTCTTTGGTCATTATTGTTCGATGTGCCGAATCTATTCTTGAGATGGTCTTGAAATGCAGTTGAATTGTACTCAAGTTCATACTTTGCTTCTCTTGGGCTCGTTCTAATTTTCTTCTACTTGCTTATGAGCAACTGATGGTCTGTTCAGCAGTTTTAACTGATGATATTGAGCTTTTCCATTGTTTTGACTGATGATATTGAGTTTTTCCGTTTTTTCTTTCCACAGATGTAGTCAATATGATTCTTGTTTATTCCATCTGCTGAGGTCCATGTGTATAGTCACCATTTATACTGTTGAAAAAAGTTATTTGCAATGAAGAAGTTGTTGGTCTTGCAAAATTCTATCATGTGATCTCCGGAGTCATTTCTATCACCAAGGCTATATTTTCCAACTACTGGTATCTCTTCTTCTTTGCTTCCAACTTTTGCAATCCAGCTACCAGTAATTATCAATGCATCTTGATGGCATGTTTGATCAATTTTAGACTGCAGAATTTGGTAAAAATCTTCAATTTCTTCTTCTTTGGCCTTAGTGGTTGGTATGTAAATTTGAATAATAGTCGTATTAACTGGTCTTCCTTGTAGGCACATGGATACTATCGTGTCAGGTACAGCATTGTACTTCAGGATAGATCTTGAAATGTGCTTTATGACTCTGAACGCATTGCCATCCCTTTTCAAGTTGTCACTCCCAGGATTGTAGACCATATATAGGATTGTCTGATTCAAAATAGCCAATACCAGTCCATTTCAGCCCATTAATGCCTGCTATATCTATCTTATTCATTCCATTTTATTTTTGATGACCTCCAATTTTCCTAGAGTCATATACTTCATACATTCCAGGTTCTGACTATTAAGGAATGTTTACAGCTGTTTCTTCACATTTTGAGTCATGCCACATCAGCAAATGAAGGTGCCGAAAGCTTGATTCCATCCATGTCATTAAGGTCAACCCTACTTTGAGGAGGCGGTCTTCTTTTGAATGCTTTCTCACTTGAGGGGCTCATCTTCCGGCACTATATCTGACAATGTTCAGCTGCTATTCATAAGGTTTCACTGGCTAATTCTTTTCAGAAGTAGACTTCCAAGTCCCTCTTCCTAGCCTGTCTTAGTCTGGATGCTCAGCTGAAAGCTGTCTACCATGGGAGACCTGCTGGTATTTGAATACCGGTGGCATAGCTTCTAGCATCCCAACAACATGCAAGTCCCCACAGCATGACAAACCAACAGACACATGGAGCGCCTACCTCTAGCATATTTAAAAAAAAAAAAAGGCTAGAAATTAAAAAAAAAAAAAAAAACTTGATTCTTTAATGAGAGTTCAGAGAAAGAAGTATGATGGTGTTTTCTTTCACCTAAAGGTGAGAGAAAGAAGCAGATGTTTTTCCCTACCCCATGCCAAATGAGGGGGAAATCAGAAAAAACCATTGTAAACACTTGGAATATTTTTCAAAATGGAGACTGGCATCTTTGTTCCTGTTTAGATTCTTGCTCAGCTGCAGGCTAATCCCATGCTAAGCAGTGGAGTATGGGAGTGTTATACTGAGAACCTGACAGGTATCTATGAAGAGACTTTTGCCTACTTGTTGTCTGGAGAAGCCAGGAGGAAGGTCATCTGTGATTCACCTTTAGAAATGGGTTTGAGGATAAGTCAGCAGTGGAGGCAGCCTTTATTTTTTATTATTTGTCCTACCGAGGATCTTAGTTACTGGTGACCAAGTATACTTCAAGGATGGGGACCGGACTTTGATACCTCAGTGGACCAAAGAACAGAAGGAAGCTGGTGATGTGTTGATGTGGGCAGGAAATGAGAGGGGTGGTCACACACCATCATTCAGGGTCCATCACTTTTTCAGGGAAAGATACAGTTTAGTCAGTGATGGAGAGAGTAGGAGGAGTCTTGGAAAAATCCCCCAAATGAATTCAAGTATGAAGATAATTGGAGATTTTATACAGATGCCAATTATCACACATTGGGGTACTCCCTTTATATTCCTAATTTCTGAGAGTTTTTTATTATAATTTGGAAATGAATTTAATCAAAGTCTTTTTCCGTATCTGTTGAGTAAAATAATGGATTTTTAAAAATCATTCAATGTGAATTACATTGATTTATTTTCAAATGTAAAACAAATATTGCATTATTGGGATAAGTCTCACTGGTACACTGTGTTGTATTCTTTTTATACATTCGTGTATTATATTGGCTAGTATTTTGTTAATACTTAGGTTCCTGAGGGATATTTATTTCTGTTTTTTTTTTTTTTTTCTTTCTTGAAATACCCTTATGGTGTCAGGGTAATACTGACTTTATAAAATGAGGTAAGAAGTGATCATGCCTCCATTGCATGAAAAAGTTTATGTAGGAATATTATTTTTTTCTTCCTTAAATATTTGAGAGAATTGACTATAGAAGTTATCCAGGACTGGAGTTTTCTCTGTAGAAAGATTTTTGATTAGGAATTCCATTTACTTATTAGATGTAGTGATGATATATCCATTTTTATTTACTCTTTAATGAGTTTTGGCAATTTGTATGTCTCAAGGAATTTGTCTATGTAAATCTTAACTTTTTAAATTTGTTAATTTAATCTTATTTTCCATTTGCTTTTATTATCTTTTTAATGTCTAAAGCGTTTGTAATGATTTCCCCTCATTCCTGATATTTCTACGTTGCTTCTTCTTCTCCTCCTCCCCCTCTCTTCCCTTTCCCCTTCTTCCTCTCTGCCTCCTCCCCTTCTTTTCTTCTCTGCCTCTCCTCCCTCCTCCTGCCCCTCCTCCTCTTCTTCCTTTCTCTCCCCCTTCTCTTTCTGTCTCTCCCCCTTCTTCAACTCTTCCTGTTTCTTTCCCTCCTTTATTATTTGTCTAGTTACAATTTTCTCTCTCTCTCTCTTTTTTTTTTGTTAATTTTTTTCTATTGCTTTTCAGTTTTATGGTCTTGCCTTTATCATTTCTTTGTCCTGTTTACTTTGGGTTTAATTTGCTTCCCTGTTTTTTAGCTTTTTAAGGTGGAAGCTTGGATCATTGGTTTTACGCCTCTCTTCTCTTCTGAAATAAACATTTAAAGCTACAGTCTTGCCTCTAAGCACTGCTTTAGTTGCATCCCATACTTTTGATATGTCATGGTTTTAGGTTTATTTGGTTTAATATATTATCTAATTTCACATGAAATTTTCCTTCTTTGACATATAAATTATTTTGAATTATGTCACTTAATTTCCAGTATTGGGGGATTTTCCAAATATCTTTCAGTTATTTCCTATTGTGATTTCATTGTGATTGGAAAACACACTTTATGTGATTCCAATATTTTTATATTTGTTTACATTTATTGTACATGTTTAATGGGACTTTCATGTGCACCTGAAAACACTGTGTAATCTGCTTGTGTCGTGTTGGTTAAACATGTCTGCTTAGGTCATGTTGGTTGGTAGCATCATTCAAATCTTTCCTTTCTCTATTCATTTTTTAATCTACTAGTTATGTCGATTACTGAGAGAGAAATGTTAAAATCTCCAACTATAATTTCAGGACAGCCTATTTCTTACTTCATTTTGTCAATTTTTCTTTCATATATTTTGAAGCTGTATTTTAAGATGTGTATTTTTTTTTTTACACATTTAGGATTGTTGTATCTTCTCTATGAATTGACATTATTTTTATTGCATGATATTTGTCTTTATCTCTGGTAATATACCTTCTCCCAAACCTTACTTATTCTGATACTAATATAATAACTCCAACTCTCTTATGCTTAGAGTTTGCTTCATACTTTTCTCCATTCTCTTGTTTTATCATCTCTGTATTTTGTATTTAAAATGGATTTCTTGTAGACAGAATACAGTTGAGTATTGCATTTTTATTCATTCTCACAATCTCTGTTTTTAAATTGGAGTATTTAGGTAAGGTGGCACAAACTAATGTTAAGCACTCAGATGCTAACTGAAATGTTCACAGTTCTAACCCACCCAGTAGCTCTTTGGGAGAAAGATCTGGAGATCTGCTCACGTGAAGATTGAAGCCAAGAAAACCCTTTGGGGCAGTTATACTCTGTCACATGGTCACTAGGAGTAAAAATTGTCTGGATGGTACATAACAACAACAACATTGATATGATTGTATTTAAATCTATCATTTTGCTGTTTTCCATTTGTCTCATCCATCCTTTAATCAATTTTTTTCTATTTTCCTGACTTTTTAAAATTGGCTAAGTATATTTTAACAGCAATATTATTTCCACTGTTTACTTATTGATTTGGTTTCTTTGATTTCTTTTCTTATGGTTGATCTAGGGTTTCTGCTATGTTCATTTATCTTATTACAGTTTACCTTGAGGTTATATTACACTACCGCATGTATAACTTAATATCCCTAAATCTAAATACTTCCATTTTTCCCTTCCCATCTTTTGTCTTATTGTCATAATTTTGCTCTTATGTATGTTATAACCTCCAAAATGCATTGCTGTTATTTTTGCATTAAGGAGGCAACTACCTCGGAAAGAAAATTAAAAATGAGAAAAACATTATTTT
Source organism: Loxodonta africana (assembly GCF_030014295.1). Taxonomy (NCBI): domain Eukaryota; kingdom Metazoa; phylum Chordata; class Mammalia; order Proboscidea; family Elephantidae; genus Loxodonta; species Loxodonta africana. Next base: position 98,741,992 of record NC_087351.1, read on the forward strand.
AAATTTACCCACATATTTTCTCATTCTAGTATTCTTTATCTCATTGTTTAGATCGAAATTTCCACTTGTGTCATTTATCTGGTGGCTGAAGATTTTTCTTTAACATTTCTTGTACTACCAATATGCTGGTGATAAATTCTCCCAGTTTACATAAATCTAAAAATGACTTATTTTGCCTTTGATAGTGAATGATATTTTCATTTGGTAAAGGATCCTAGTTTCATATCTTTTTTCTTTTGTCTTTCATCACTTCGAAAGTGTCATTGCGTTTATTCTGACTTGTATAGTTTCTGGTGAGAAGTTTGTGATTATTATCTTCTTTTTTCTGTATGTATTTTTTTTTTTCAGTCATTTTATAAGTTTACCAATGTCACTAGTTTTCAGCAAGTTGACTTTGATCTGCTTTGGATTGTGTGTATGCCTATATTGGGTTCTTTGAATTTCGCTGACTGGTGGTTTTATAGTTTTTTTTTCCAATCAAATTTAAAAAATACTCATTCTTTTTTCAAATATGTTGGTTTTGTCCATGTTATTTTAGTTAGTTAGTTAGCTTTTCCTTCCTCTCTCTTTTTGTAGGATTTCAAATGCACGTATTTTAGCCTGCTTGATATTTTTTCACTTGTCACTGAGACTATGTTTATTTTTCCTTCAGATCTTTTTCTCTCATTATGCTTCGTTATGAATAGCTTCTATTTCTATATCTTTAATATCATTAAAGAATCTTCTTTGCAGTTTTTAACTTGCAATTGATCTCATTCAGTAGAACTTTCAGATATTTTGTATTTCATATTGAGGAGCTTCATTTGGTTCTTTTTAAAATGTTTTCTATTTCTCCCCTTTTTATGTTCATGCTTTCCTTTAAATACTTGAACATAGTTATAATAGCTGTTTTAACATATTTAGCTGCTAATTCCAGCATTTCTCTCATTTCTGGGTCTGCTTCAATATGCTGATATTTCTGTTGTCATGGGTCACATTTTCTTTTCCCTTGGCTTAACTATTAATTTTTTATTGCTTGCTAGATATTGGTTATTATGTTGTAAATTTTGGATTTTGTTTTCTTCCTTTAAGAAGTGTTTTGTTTTGCAGGTAGTTATGTTCCTGGAAGATCAATTTGATGCCTTCAAACCTGTTTGAAACTTAGCTAACATGTGCTTAGAGTAACCTTTGCTCGAGAGATAGAATCCTCTATTTTCTCTACCTGGCTCCAATGTTTTTGCTTCCTATGGGAGTTCAGGGAATTGTTCAAGTTGTGAGTCCTTGCTCCTTCTTTTTTTGGATTTTGCAGTTTCACTCTTCACATTTATGATGACTTTGTGTTGTGCCCACTTGGATAGGCTGAATAATGCTCCCTAGAATTCCCTCTTTAGTATATTTTCAGCTAGAATAGGCCATAAGAGAGGCAGCAACCATTTTGTAACATACAGCTTCTCTCAGTTATTCACTTAAACAATAATCTGTATGTTGGTGTGAAGGGGTTTTGTAGATGTAATTAAATTTCTATTTATTTGGCTCTCAGTTAATCAAAGCAGGTTACATGGGTGGGCCTCATTTAATCAGACAGAAACTTTTAAAGAGAGCCTAGTCCCTCCCTGAGGACAGAGACTTCAAGCAGCCAATACGCTTTCAATTGTTCTCCCTTCCCCTTGAATCTTCCATTTCTGTCCACCTGCCCTGTGGATTTTAGGCTTGCTTAGACAATTCCTGGTAATAATCTCTGTCTCTGGGTCTCTCTCTCTAGATATAGAAATGTATGGAGATATATATACATACGTGTATATATATATATATATATATATATATATATGAATACGCACGCTTATCAGGCACAGTTCTAAGTGTTTGCACATATGTAATTATTTAATCTTCAAGGGTACAATCTTCATTTTAGAGATGAGAGAACTGAGGCACCAAGTGGTTAAATCACTTTTACAGGATAAGAATCACACGGAAATTGGCAGATCTAGGATTTGAATCCAGATAGTCTGACTCCCGAATCCATGTTTTTATTGATAATGCAATATCTCTTTGTGATGAATTAGCTGCAGCTCCCTAGTCTAGAGAAGGGTGAAAGATTGTAAAACCTGCTTGATTGGGAAAAATCTGTCTGTCCAACTATCTATCTATATCTATCTGTCTGTTTGTCTACCTAATCTCCTCATTTTGCTAGCCACAGAAGGGATACAATATACTATATGGGTAAGTATAATAACTACTTCCAAAATTCCGTTCTTTGATTTTTCAATAGAATGCGTATACATTATAGCTGTTAATCATACAGTCATTCAGTAAATGTTTACTACCCATCCACTCAAAATTAGGCACTGGACTAGTTCCTAGAAATACAGAGATTCAGGACAGACTTCTTCCTATTAAGGAGGTTACAGTCCTGTCCCCTAGACCAGTATTTTTTTATATTGTGTATCATGACTCATCATTTAAATAAATAAACAAAACAGAATAGAAAATACCAGTGTTCTTTATATGTAATGACCAAAAGTACTATTTCATGAACCTTTTTCAATTTTACATGTGTTTACGTGTCTATGTGTGTGTGACTGTTCTGGGTATACTGGGTTACAGGTGAACTCTAAGTGTAGGATAAAGCAAAAAACGTTCTTGAAAGATTCCATTAGAACCTGATGAACCAAATCTTTAGACTGTTGTCAAACCTTTTATTTCCTGTTATTACATTATAGGGACTTGTGGAAAAGGGCTGTCTCTATATTTCTACTTTATGCTTCTGGCCGTGAGTTGGAATCAACTTGACAGTAATGGGTTTTTTTTTGTTTTTTTTTTTTGGCACTCATTCTAATAATTTGCTCAGGGTATCTGCTTAATAAACTAGTTTTCTCCCTGATTAATGTGGAAGATGTTCTTTAATTGGAATTACTGGTATCTGTGTTTTTGATTGATATCTACTTTAGCGGATTTATTTTAGAACTCACTTAAACAACACGCTTAACTTTGTGGTAAGAGAAACAACTGGTGGGTTGATCAAAATGATGAGTTTTTTGCTGATTTATTTTCTTCTTAAAGACAGAGTCCTGGTCTTGTGTATGTGCAGCCATCGCGTGGCAATAACTCTGGTTCTCTAACCTTCTTAAAGTAGATGTGTTTTGTCAGTGTTGAGGTAAAATGGCTTTAATAGTATTATTAAAGTCTAAGCTGGGCAATAGCTTTACCATCAGACTTTATGCTTTGTGGTTGGAGTGTTTTATGGATTTATGCTCCTTACTGTCAGCATAAAAAAAAAAAAACAGCTAGAAAAGGCCACATTAACTGAAGACCACAAGGTTTTGGACATGCAGATGACCCAACATCAGGGAATCTGGGATGGAAATTCTATGTGTTCGGAACAATTTTATTAGTGTCTTGAGCTTCTTGCCATCTCTCTCTCTCTCTTTACCTTCCAAACTTGTGTAGACCTTCAAAGATAAGAAATTGTTTCTACCATTTTCTCTGAACTAAATAAAACATCCTCTGGCATCGAAACTATGGAAAAAATGGGACCATGTAACCAAAGCAAACAGTCTGTTCTTTATGGGCTTAACAAAAGGGAGTGGAATAACTTTTACAGGAAGTTCAGAGTTTTTCCACAAAGAATGCCTGTGTAGGTAATGTTCACATATTCATATGTGATTTAATTTCTTTCTCTTCGAAACTTACTGATAGCCATCTGGAAAAACAATTCTCTAAATGAGTTATTCATGCTTACAGAACACTTCTTAACTCATTTTCACTGCAGTTTGAAATTTAATAGGCCTTTGCAATTCATTCATTCATTCATCTTTGTATTTATTGTTTTAGACACAGTTAAAAGAAAAATAATTTTAAAAGCTACAAGTTTAAGAGATAGTAATACTACTACTGTATTGTCTCTATGAATTAGAATCTACTTGACAGCAACAAGTTTTTTTTTGTATGCTTAGTTAAATATTTATACTAAGTTTTTAAAATAGCCACTTATATAATCATTTATCCTGAGTAATACTGCATATTTATGAATCGTTATAAAAGACACATACACATGAACGTCTATTCAAAAGCAGACCATCAGAAAGCATCTAAAATCATTAAAAGGTAACTCATGGCAGTGTGATTTTTTATGGTTAGGTGTTCAAACTGCTTACTAGCACAATAAGTTAAGTTAATGCAAGAAAAAAGAGATGGAGATTCATTTACCCTATCTTAATTATTGACAATGCCTTGTGAAATAATGTTGGTCACTCTCATTAGTTTTCAAGGTAAGTCTATAATGTACTGTCTTAGTTACGTAGAGCTGTCCTAGCAAAACACTACTAAGTGGATGGTTTTGAAGAATAGACATTTTTTGTCTCACAGTTCTGGAAGAAGTAGAGACTTTGTATGATCCTTAAAAACAGAGTTTCTCACTATTATCAAACTATCAACAGTTCAAGAATATTGGGGTTAATTTTCAGACTATGTTACCAACGGACATCTTCCCTTTCTGACAGGTCGTTTTAGCATTAGTGAAAAACTTCCCCAGAGGTTAGGCCTCTAAACTTGGGGATGCTTCTTTTATTTCAAACTTGGTTAATGGGATGATTTCCCCAGTGTTTCTCATCCAGAAGTCTGAAGGAGTAGAGAAGTGTAGCTTCATAATTGTTGTTTTTAGTGCCATCAAGTCGGTTCCAACTCATAGTGACCCTATCTATACACAACAGAATGAAACACTATCCGGTCCTGCGCCATCATAATAATTGTTGCTATGTCTGAGCCCAGCGTTGCAGACACTGTATCAATCCATCTCACTGTGGATCTTCTTCTCTTTCTCTGACCCTCTTCTGTACTAAGCATTACGTCCTTCTCCCAGAACTGGTCCCTCCTGATAACATATCCAGAATACTTGAGATGAAATCTTGCCATCCTTGCTTCTAAGAAACATTCTGGCTGTACTTCTTCTAAGAAAGATTTGTTCATTCTTCTGGAAGCCCATGGTATATTCAGTATTCTTCACCAATTCAAAGGCATCAAATCTTCTTCAGTCTTCTTTATTCATTGTCCAGCTTTTGCATGCATATGAGAGGGTTGAAAATACCATGGCTTGGGTTGGGTGATATCTTTGCTTTTTAACATTTTAAAGACATCTTTTGCAGCAGATTTGCTCAATGGAAAACATCGTTTGATTTCTTGACTGCTGCTTGCATGGGTGTTGATTGTGAATTCAAACCAAAAAAAAAAAAAATTGTTGCTGTTGAGTCGAGTCCATCTCATGGTGACCCTATATGACAGAGTAGAACTGCCTCATAGGGTTCCAAGGAGTGGTTGGTGTATTCAAACTGTCAGCTTTTTGGTTAGCAGCCATAACTCTTAACCACTGCACCACCAGGGCTCCATTGTGAATCCAAGTAAAATGAAATCCTTGACAACTTCGGAATTTTCTCTGTTTATCATGATGTTGCTTCTTGGTCCATTTGTGAGGATTTTTGTTTCCTTTATGTTGAGGTGTAAACCATACTGAAGGCTGTGGCCTTTGATCTTCCTCAGTAAGTGCTTCAAGGCTTCTTCTCTTTCCCCAAGCAAGTTTATGTCATCTGCATATCACAGATTGTTACTGAATCTTCCTCCAATCCTGATGCTGTCTTCTTCTTCATATAGTCCAGCTTCTCATATTATTTGCTCATCAAACAAACTGAATAAGTATGGTGAAAAGATAAAACCCTGAAGCACACCTTTCCTGATTTTAAACCACATGGTATCCACTTGTTCTGTTCTGAAGACTGCCTCTTGGTCAGTGTACAGGTTCACCATAAGCACAATTAAATATTCTGGAATTCTCATTCTTTGCAATGTTATCCATAATTTGTTTTGATCCATTCAGTCAAATGCCTTTGCATAGTCAATAAGACACAGGTAAAAGTCTTTCTGGTATTCTCTGCTTTCAGCCAAGATCCATCTGACATTAGCAATAATAGCCCTCCTTCCATGTCCTCTCCTGAATCTGGCTTGAATTTCTGGCAGTTCCCAGTCAATGTACCACTGCAAAAATTTACTTGCTTGTGATATTAATGATATTTTTTGATGATTTCCACATGCTGCTGGATCACCTTTCTTTAGAATGGACACATTATGAATCACTTTCAGTCAATTGACCAGATAGCTGTCTTCCAAATTTCTTGGAATAAGCAAGTGAGCACTTCCAGCATTGCACGCATTTGTTGAACATCTCAGCTAGAGTTTCGTCAGTTCCTCAAGTTTTACTTTTCACCAATGCCCTCAGTGCATCTTGGACGTCTTCCTTGGATACCATCAGTTCTTGAGCATTTGCTGCCTCCTGAAATGAATGCATGTCGACTACTCTTTTGGTACACTGACTCTGTATTCCTTCCATCTTTCCTTGATGCTTCCTGTTATTCAATATTTTGCCCATTGAATCTTTCAGTATTGCAACTCAAGGCCTGAATTTTTTCTTCAGTTCTTTCAGCTTGAGAAATGTCGAGTGCATTCTTCCCTTTTGGTTTTCTAACTCCAGGTCTTTGTACATTTCATTATAATACCTTGTCTTCTCAGGTAGCCCTATGAAATCTTCTGTTCAGCTCTTTTCATGATGCTCTTCCTATACTCCAATTAGCATCTCCAACCCAATAATAAGAGTATATTAAGTATTCAGTAGTTTACAATGTCTTCTGCAATGTCTAAATGGAAGGAAAACAGTGTGAAAAAATCATATTTCACCCGATATAAAAATGCTTTCAGGTCAAATTTAATCACAGTAAATTAAGGAGACTTCTCTGATACTGAGCCTCTGAAGTTTTTTTTTTTGTTTGTCGTTTGAATTCATTGCATTCTGTGCAGTTAGGTGGGAGGGAGTGGTAGGAGGCTGCTTTCTGAGGTCTATCTACAATCGTTTCTGCAACAGTAGTACTGGGTGTATTTGGATTCATTCTATACTGACAAAACAGGGACCAGATCCCACTGCACTGCCTTGGATCACAAGAATCCTCAAACTCACTTATCAGAACCCATTTACTGACAGATTTTTATCAGTGTTGAAATGCTTTAGTGATCAAATTAATTCAAATCTGTCTTAGCATTTTTTAACCTCAAGATTAAAAATATTCACAATATTGTTACAGAATGTTTTTGCATGTTTTCATTGCCCTTCACTTACCTAGCTTAAACTTTGCTAGCACAATCTTTTGAACTGCTAACTACTGAAGCATTAGCTCTGTTATCTGTTACCTCAAAAATGCGTAACAGAATCTGAACCTTTTGGCCCCATCCTAGCAAAGTAGTAATTAAAGTCAAATACATTTTGATAACACTGTTAAAATTGTTTTAAATGCTTGAGCAGCTAATTAGAGAGAGCAGATTCCTTTATTACTTTACCAAGCATCGTCCCAGTGTGAATATTATCTTTCTGATTAAACACAATGAAATATCCCACACTTTAGGATGATAACCAAACAGAGCATTCTTTAGTACAGGGTGTGTTTACATAGGGAGTATACTAACAAAACTGCAGGTCCTTCTCCTCTGCCATTGACAGATGAAATGGCACTATGACCCAGCATATTCTTAACATGATGATGGCACTGTTTGCACTTTGCAAGAAGTTATGAAACTCAGCTAAGGTCATTGCTGGGTCCTGAAATCTTGCATAAGATTAATTTTCCCAATATATTTTGTGGATGTAGAAAGGCTGAGAGGAAGCCTGTAGGTCATGCTAGTGTCTGATGAAATTTTCTGTTGACACCTGCAGTCCGTCCACATTTTTCATGAGGAAAAGTTGCTTACGCTTGATGTGCTAGAAACATTTTCTTGTTGCATTATTAACTTCCAAATAAATAAAGCTTAGAAAACATCTCTACTTTATTTTCAGATTCATAAATACTAAGGCTGAGAAATGAAGACATATTTTGTACACAAACACTTTTTTCAACATTTCCCAATAATTAAAGACTAAGATGCATTTGGTAAAACTATTAAAGTAATTTTAAATCTAAGGCTCCAGACTGTCAACACTTGGTCAAAATAATCTCCAGTCTATAATAAATCTCATGATTAATTCCACGGTATTACACAATCTCTTCTCTTTAAAGTGGAGGTGGCTTTGTGTGTGTGTGTTTGTGTGTTTGTTTTGTTTTATTTTTCCTTCTCATTGAAAAGAATAAATGAATAAGAAAATCAAGTTAACTTAAGCTTGAAACCTTCAAATTACTATTTTGAATAAACTTTTAATAATGTCATCCAAACATGAATTAGTAGATATACCAAGTTTTTTAACTTTAAATACAAGTAAGGAAAAATTTCATGTATTTATGATAAAGAAGGAATTGATCATTACTAAATAAAAACAGTTGTTGTGGAGTCAATTCTGATACACGGCAACCCAGTGTGTGTCATAGTAGAACAGTGCTCCATAGGGTTTTTAATGATTGATTAGTCAGAAGTAGATCAACAGTGCTTTGTTCTGAGGTGCCTCTGGGTAGACTTGAAACTTCAACTTTTTGGTTCATAGCTGAACATGTTAACCATTTGTACCACCCAGGGACTTTTTGGTTATTATTGGCCTGTCCTTAACCACCATGTAACTTTACGCATATTTCCAAGGTGCACCTACTCTGATTAGAGTGTGTAGATGCTGGCACATATTTGGGTCATTTCACAAATATGTTTTTCACCTAACCTGACAGTGTTTCACCTTTTTTTTTTTTTTTAATCTAATTCTCTAAACGCTATACTAATTCTCAGGTAAAAGACTCTGCCATGAGGAGATTCTGACCACTCAAGTACACACAGACCACTCATTGCTTACCATTTTCCTCCTACTCAGCTATACTTAGTTTTTAATTTTTCTCCAATTACTTGTCTTCCTTGCAAGTAAATTTTAAGCTTCATTCAGTGTTAGTGAATATATATATATATATGTAGTTGTTAGGCGTTGTTGAGTTGGTTCTCACTCATAGCAACTCCTATGTACAACAGAATAAAACACTCCCTGATCCTGCACCATCCTCACAATTGTTGCTATGCTTAAGCCCATTGTTGCAGCCAATGTGTCAATCCATCTGATTGAGGGTCTTCTACTTTTTCATTGACCCTCTACTTTACCAAGCTTGATGTCCTTCTCCAGGAACTGATCTCTTCTGATAACATGTCCAAAGTATGTGAGACGTAGTCTTGCCATCCTTGCTTCTGAGGAGCATTCTGGTCGTACTTTTTCCAAGACAGATTTTTTTCATTCTTTTGGCAGTTCATGGTATATTCAATATTCTTCACCAACACCACAACTCAAAGATGTCAATTCTTCTTCAGTCTTCCTTATTCTTTGTTCAGCTTTTGCATGCATATGAGGCAATTGAAGACACCATGGCTTGAGTCAGGCATGCCTTAGTCCTCAAGGTTATATCTTTGCTTTTCAACACTTTCAAGAGGTCTTTTGCAGCTGATTTGCCTAATGCGATGTATCTTTTGATTTCTTGACTGCTGCTTCCATGAGTGTTGATTGTGGATCCAAGTAAAATTAAATCCTTGACAACCTCAGTCTTTTCTCCATTTATCATGATGTTGCTTATTGGTCCAGTTGTGAGGATTTTAGTTTTCTTTATGTTGAGGCATAACACATGCTGACGACTGTGGTCTTTGCTCTTCATCAGTAAGACCTCAGTGGAAAAAATAGTCCCAGGTGCTAAATTAGCTTAATTAGCTCTCTTCAAATTTTGAAAAATGATAAGGATGTCCACTTTACTAGGTTAGTTAAGATTTCAGTCCCTCTTTGAAGCAATGGCGTTTTGAAAACATTTCCTCTCCGCTTCTATTGTTACATGCCCAACTGCATATACAATTGCATATATAATTGGGCATATAATGGGTTGCACATGGTTTTGAGACCAGCTATTGTCTGCAGTGCTGACAGCCATGGGATGACTTTTAGAAAGTCCACCCATGCTTAATATTACTGAGAAATTCAGCAATTACTCACTTTGCATGTACTTTGGAATGATATAGAAAGATGGATATATACATTGGGAATATAAACTCTTTAGAGATTGGTCTTTGGAATTTTTTCCCTGATTCTTTAATGTTATTTTTAAATCAAGAATGTTAATAGAAATAACCAGCTCTTTTTCCCATGCAGCAATATAAAAAACCAAACTCACTGTTGTCCAGTTGATTACATCTCATAGCAACGCTATAGGACAGAGAAGAACCACAGGGTTTCCAAGGCTGTAAATCTTTATGGAAGGAGACTGGCACATCTTCCTTCCATGGGGTAGCTGGTGGTTTCAAACCACCAATCTTTCTGTGAGCAACCTAGTGTTTTAACACCTATGCCATCAGGGTTCCCATGCAGCAGAAGATACAGTAAAAACAAATGGATTAGTGAATGCCATACTACTGTATTTGAGCTCCTGAGTTGAAAATACAATTTAAACTAGAGAGTGTGGAACTGTGTCTGAACTTCCATTCTGCATCAATGACTCTCAAATGTTCTTTTGTCTTAGTATGAATTGAATCAAATCAAAATATTTTAGGTTTTCAGATTCATTTATTCATTCAACAATATTTATTGATATATCAGCCACAGTTTTAAGCTCAGATAGCATGGCAAAGAAAAAAACAGAAACATTTCTGTACCCAGGGATTTTAGTGGGAGTTCACTGACGATAAAAAAAATAAATACAAAATGTATAATATTGCGTGCGTTAGATTAGATAGTGCTGGGGGTAGCCCTAGTGGTTCAGTGGTTAAGAGCTCGGCTCCTAACCAAAAGGTCGGCAGTTGGAATCCACCAGCCGCTCCTTGGAAACCCTATGGAGCAGTTCAACTCTGTCCTATAGGGTTGCTATGATTTGGAATCGGCTAGACAGGAATAGGTTAGGTAGGTTAGTTGTGGGAGAGGGTGCAGTTTTAGAGCAGGTGGTTATTGGAGTTGTCTGTGAAAAAGTAATTTTTGAACTGAGAGCCGAATGAAGAATGGGAATCTTATTGATACAACAAAAGAACAATTTTGAAGAACCCGAGGCTGGATTATGCTTAGCAAATTCAAGAATCAGACAGAGGCAAGTATGTCTAGAGATGGGAGGAGAGCGTTAGAAGAACATGTCAGAAAGCAATGGTGGGGCCTAGGATATGTAAGTTTTTATTGGTCATAACAAAGATTTCAGATTTAATTCTGAGAGAGAAGAAAGTCCTTTGAGAATTTTGAATAAAAGAGTAACATATTTCAAAACCTAAGTTTTGAAAGTGAGTCACTTTGACTAGGGTGATAGCGGTGGAGGGAGTGAAAAATGATTAGATGCTGTATATACAATTAAAAAAAAAAAATCCAGAGAACAAGGTGACTATTGTCATTCATTAAAATTGGTAAGAGCTTTAGAGTTCTTAAGAGATGAAAATGAGTTTGAACATCAAAATTTGTATTCATTTATCTTTGAAAAGATTAAAGAAAACATAGAAATTCTCAGCAGCGAAATGCATCCCTTTTAGATAAAAGTATGAAATATCTATGGGTGTTGGGATGGTATAGATACAGGAAAGGGTGAGAAGTCTATTAATAACAGAGAGTTGTGTCATCAGTGCTGCACGTCTTACCATGCAGACTCAGTGAGTGAATCACCTTCCTGCCTCACCCTCTCTAAAGAGAATAAGAAGAGAGAGAGACAGAGAGACCTGGATCATTATCTGGCTATAGAACCTGAATGGTGAAATAAAAGGACAACTGATGTCAGCTTTCAGAGGGATAGGTTTTCTTTCATCTTTATCAGGTGCTGCTTTGGCTTTTACTGGTGAGGTCCACATCTTTTCTCTAGTCTTTTTGCCTGCTTAGCTTCTTAACGGCGTCCCTCCCTACATAATTTTTCAGGAAAGGACAGGAACCATAAAAGCTATAGGCTGATTCTCAAGAGAAAAGATAAAAGAGTAACTTATTCCATAGAGAGGTGTGCTAAGGTGGAGAAGAAATGACCAGTCAGTATAAGCAGGATCATGGCGTAATGTCAGGTAGCCTGTGACAAGGTGAGTTGAAGGTAGACCAGCAATCCTGTACTTGAGGATAGGACCTTGTGTGTGAGTGACCGCTGGGGGAGAAAATGTAAGATCCATCCTAGAATTGTGTTTCTTCAACTTAAATAATAGAAGATAAAGGTATGAATGAGAGTTTTCATATATCAAATTCTAAATAGCAACCTTATCACATTCTTGAAGTAAATGTATGAGAAAGATGAGAGCACAATCTAAAGTTTCTCTCTGGACCATACTTCTTTAAATGAAATATTATTTTGGGAATGGACTACAGTGAGTCAAAGAATTGCAAGCAACACATATGTTACCTAAATGGCTTCCTTTTTGTAATTTGACAAAAATTCCAGGATCTATTTAGGTTCCTTTAGAATTAGTGTACAACTCATCTATATTTACTATGCAATGAATTTAGGCAATTTGGAGTGTGAATCTTATGTATCTCAGTCTACGTGTAGCTATTGGCATCAGTATACATCTGTAAAAGGGGCAGAGAAACACTTTCTTCACAAGCCTGCTGTGAGAATTGAATGGAGTATGATATATTAATATCTAGCACAGTTTACCATCACTGGTCTGTCAGTTTGTTGTATTGTGGTATGACAACCACTAATAAGCATTCATTAATAATGAGATGTAGAATGTATGAAATACGAATCTAGGAAAATTAGAAGTCATCAAAAATGAAATGGAACATATAAAGATTTATATCATAGGCATTAATGAGCTGAAGTGAACTGGTATTGGCCATTTTGAATCAGACAATCATACGGTCTACTATGCTGTGAATAACAAAATGAAAAGGAATGGCATCGCATTCATCATCAAAAAGAATATTTCAATATCTATCCTGAAGTACAATGCTATCAGTAATAGGACAATACCCATATGCCTACAAGGGAGACCAACCAGTACAACTATTATTCAAATTTACACATGAATCACTAATGCCAAAGGTTAAGAAATTTAAGTTTTTACCAACTCTGCAGTCTGAAATTAATCAAACATACAATGAAGATGCATTGATAATTACTGGTGATTGGAATGTGAAAGTTGTAAATAAAGAAGAAGGATCAGTAGTTGTAACATATGGCCTTGGTGATAGGAACAATGCTGGGGATCACATGATAGGATTTTGTAAGACAACTGACCTATTCATTGGAAATACATTTTTCAACAACATAAACGATAACTATACACGTGAACTTTACCAGATGGAACACACAGGAATCAAATCAACTACATCTGTGGAAAGAGATGATGGAAAAGCTCAATATCACCAGTCAGAACAAAGCCAGGGGATGACTGTAGAACAGAACATCAATGCTCACATCCAGTTCAAGTTGAAGCTGAAAAAAATTAGAGCAAGTCCATGGAAACAAAAGAATGACGTTGAGTATATCCCACCTGAATTTAGAGACCATCTGAAGAATAGAGTTGACGCATTGAACACTAATGACTGAAGACCGGAGGAGTTGTGGAATGACGCCAAGGACATCATACATGAAGACAGCAGAGGTCATTATAAAGAGAGGAAAGAAAGAACAGAATGGATGTCAGAAGAGACTTTGAAACTTGCTCTTGAGTGTAGAATAGCTAAAGCGAATGGAAGAAATGATGAAGTAAAAGAGCTGAACAGAAGATTTCAAAGGGCAGCTTGAGAAGACAAAGTAAACTACTACAATGAAATGTGCAAAGACCTGGAGTTAGAAAATCACAAGGAAGAAAACGCTTGGCATTTCTCAAGCTGAAAGAACTGAAGAAAAAATTCAAGCCTCGAGTTGCAATATTGAAGGATTCTATGAGCAAAATATTGAAAGATGCGGGAAGCATCAAAAGAAGATGGAATAACAAGTGGCCATCTAAGATGCATCAATTGGTCTCAACCCACCTGGAGCAAAGGAAAATGAAGAACACCAAGGTCACACAACAACTAGGAGCCCAAGAGACAGAAAGGGCCACATGAACCAGAGACCTACATCACCCTGAGACCAGAAGAACTAGTTGGTGCCCGGCCACAATCGATGACTGCCCTGACAGGGAGCACAACAGAGAACTCCTGAGGGAGCAGGAGATCAGTGGGATACAGACCCCAAATTCTCATAAAAAGACCCTACTTAATGGTTTGACTGAGACTAGAGGAATCCCGGCGGCCATGCTCCCCAGACCTTCTGTCGGCACAGGACAGGAACCATCCCCGAAGACAACTCATCAGACATGAAAGGGACTGGTCAGCGGGTGGGAGAGAGATGCTGATGAAGAGTGAGCTAATTATATCAGGTGGACACTTGAGATTGTGTTGGCAACTCTTGTCTGGAGGGGGGATGGGAGGATAGAGAGAGAGGGAAGCCGGCAAAATTGTCAAGAAAGGAGAGACTGAAAGGGCTGACTCAAGACGGGGAGAGTAAGTGGGAGTAGGGAGTGTGATGTATGTAAACTTATATGTGACAGACTGATTGGATTTGTAAACGTTCACTTGAAGCTTAATAAAAGTTAATAAAAAAAAAAAGAAGATGGAAGGAATACACAGAGTCACTCTACTAAAAAGAACTGGTAGACATTCACTCATTTCAGAAGTTAGCATATGATCAACAACTGATAATATTGAAAGAAGTCCAAGCTGCACTGAAAATGCTGGCGCAAAACAAGGCTACAGGGACTGATGGAATACCAATTGAGATGTTTCAACATATGGGTACAACATTGGAAGCTGTCATTTGTCTATGCCAAGAATTTTGAAGGACAGTTACCTGGCCAACCGATTGGAAGAGATCCATACTTGTGTCTATTCTAAAGAAAGGGGATCCAACAGATTGCAGAAATTATCAAACAATATCATTAATATTACACACAGTAAAATTTTGCTGAAGGTAATTCAAAAGAAGTTACAGCAGTACGCTTACAGGGAACTGCAAGAAATTCAAGCTGAGTTCAGAAGAGGATGTGGGAGGAAGGCTGTCATTGCTGATGTCAGGTGGGTCTTGGCTAAAAGGGGAGAATACCAGAAACATGTTTACCTGTGTCTTATTTACTACGCAAAGGCACTTGACTGAGCGGATCATAACAACTTATGGATAACATTGCAAAAAATGAGAATTCCAGAACACTTAATTGTGCTCATGAGGAACATGTACACAGACAAAGAGGCAGTCAGTCATTCAAATAGAACAAGAGGGTACCTCATGTTTTAAAATCAGGAAAGATGTGTTTAGGCTTGTATCCTTTTACCATACTTATTCAATCTGTATGCTGAAAAAAGAATCTGAGAATCTGGACTATATGAAGAAGAACATGGCATCAGGATAAGAGGAAGACTCAATGACAATCGGCGATATGCAGATGATATAGCCTTGCTTGCTGAAAGGGAAGAAGCCTTGAAGTACTTACTGAGGAAGATCAAAGGCCACAGCCTTCAGTATGTATTACACCTCAACATAAAGAAAACAACAGTCCTCACAAATGGACCAAGAAGCAACTTCACGATAAACAGAGAAAATACTGAAGTTGTCAAGGATTTCATTTTACCTGGATTCACAATGAAGCCGTGGTGGTGCAGTGGTTAAGAGTTATGGCTGCTAACCAAAAGGTTGGCAGTTTGAATTCACCAGCCTCTTCTTGCAAACGCTATGAGGCAGTTCTACTCTGTCATATATGGTCACTAAGAGTCAGATTACACTCAACAGCAACAATTTTTTTTGTTTGTTTGTTTGGATTCACAATCAACACCCATGCAAGCAGCATTCAAGAAATCAAACAACATTTTGCATTGAGTAAACCTGCTGCAAAAGATGTCTTTAAAATGTTAAAAAGCAAAGATGTCACCTGACCCAAGCCATGGCATTTTCTTTCGTCTCATATGCATGCAAAAGCTAGACAATGAATAAGGTAGACTGAGAAAGAATTGATGCCTTTGAATTGGTGAAGAATATTGAATAGACCATGGACTTCCAGAAGAATGAATAAATCTGTTTTGGAAGAAGTACAGCCAGACGTTCCTTGGAAGCAAGGATGGCGAGGTGTAAGTTTGGCTTAAAATGATAAAAATTCATTCTCTTGATGCTGGAGGCTAAAAGTCTGAAATCAAAGTGTTGGCAAAGCCATCTTCTTTCTGAAGCTCTAGACAAGAGCCTGTTCCATGTTTTCTCTTAGGTTGTGGTGTTACCAGCAAGCGTTGGCATTAGTTGACTTGTAGAAGCATCACCCCCATCTCTGCCTCTGTCATCACTTGGTGTTCTCCCTGTGTCTAAAGACATCAATCATATTGAATTAAAGATCCACCCTGCTCCAGTGTGACCTCATCTTCACTTAACTAATTACATCTGCAGTGACCCTATTTCCAAACAAGGTCACATTCTATGGCTCCTGGAAGGACGTGAATTTTGGGTGGACACTGTTCAACTCAGTACAGTGACTAATAACACAACAGCCATGAAGAATCACAATTCTAAAATAGGTTTTGACCTGTTTCTATAAAAATATGTAAAGACACATTGAGAGTTGATGAGGAAACAGTGGATTTTCTGTTCTAACATGGCCAAACCCAAGTATTTTTCTGCATATAAAAGTCTTAATGATTTCTAGAAGACTAACACTAAATGGCTATTTTAATAGTATAATCATAATTATTTTTATTGAATGATCTTTTCTGAGCATTCATTATTTGTCGAACGTTCTATCGACCATGTGCATGTTATTTATTTCTCATAACAATCTTATGAAGTGGAAGTGATTTCTATTTCTATTTTAGATAAGAAACTAAACTTAAAATATTTATGTAACTAATCTTACCTCCTAAGTGGCATTGGAACTCAGCTTTGTCTCAAAACTTCCACTCATCATCATTGATTAGATTAGTAATGAATGCTGAGAAATATTTTAACCACATTTCTGGGTTTGTATATAGCCTTCAAAAGTTCAGGGTCCCAAATCTTCTTCTAGAAAGGAGTTTCAAAACCCTACTTAGGAAACTTTGCCAGACAAACTTCTACTTTAAATATGGGGTTTCTTACTCAGGAAAGGCAATGCGAGGTTAAAAAAAAAAAAAGGCAACCCAAACCATCCAGAGGATAATTACTATTAATAGAATAGTCACTGTTATAGAGGTTTCATTAGAAAGAAGCAACATGAAACTTAGAAGGTAATAAAATTTAATTCAGATGAGAAAGAATAAAGATCACTAAAATCAGAAAAAAAAAGTTTGATGTAAATAAAGCACTTCTTTCTTCCACATTTTCATCTTGACCTATAAAATGTGGTTTGTTTTGGAAACTGTTTTTATCTCCATTATCTTGACCTCAGGAATAGGTATAACACATTAAAACTTGCGTTTATCCTGAATTGTTTATTTTTCAACCAACTACAGCTTTTGATGAGTAAAAATAACAGTGCCTGTGTGCGAACCCAGAAAATAAGGAGATAAAGCTGGAAGATTTTTTTTTTCTCTCCGTCCAAAGAGGCTTATACAATGATTGGAGCAGACATCAGGAAATTAGACCAAATGGTAGTGTTAAATCCATTAGCCAAGCTACATTCTCCAGTGAAAAATGACATAACTTTTTAACAGTTCGGGTGAAAAAATTAAATATGTGGCTAGGGTCTTTAATTCCTTCGTGGGTTACTCCCCTAGTAAGTATTTGCTAAAGTTTCACCATCTGTACTTCCTTGGCTCACACTTCAGATCACGTGTAAAATTTATTTAACAGGCATATTCTCAAAACATTTTAAGTCATGAGAGGTCTTTTTCCATTTCCTTGAGAGGTTTCCATTCCTCGTTATTTATTCAGCATTTAGGGGTGTCATGAGCATGTGTGTGTGTTTAAATGAGTTTTGTTGGAGATTCTAAGATTCTATGGAAAACATAAACATTCAATTTACTTAGTGTACCTTAAATACTTCTGAAGGTTAAGAGTAATAAAATACCTCAGAACCGAAGGAAAACATGTGCGACAGAAATCTTTCTTGTTGTTACCCAAATGAAGTTGAACTTTAAATTTGACCTCTAGTCCAGGAATGTTTTATAAATCAATATCAATACAATGCCGTGCAAGGCCAAAAATCAGATGTCCTTTGTTTTTTTTTTTCAGGGGATGAAACACTTTCACAACGATGGTCATAACAAAATGTTAGCCTCAGATACTAAAAAGTTGCTTATAAAGTGAGGAAGCCTGTGGGTTTACACGTACACTGCACCCTATTTCCGTAAGAATCCTTCTCTAACACAAACAGAGCTTGGGGAGCACAGATGAGGAAAGTCCACTTAGGATGCAAGTTAAAAAATACTCAATGGACGCTTTCTGGTGAATTCTTCTTTGTACTGCTTGTCATGGTATCTGATAACCCATTATGAAGGTGATATTCTTCAATAGCTAATAGCTAAAATGGGTTAATTTGATAGTCATTTGAGAACAAGTACCTTCCACAATGGGAAAAGGTATATGTCCCCGGAGGTAAGGTGTTCAAAGGGCACCTTGAGGTGGAGACTGAAGCTGGAAAGATAACACAGAAGATACTATTTTGGGCAGCTTGACATGGGACCTAGGGAAAGCCTTGGGTCTGACACTTAGTTGTATCAGTGTGGATTCTCAGCAGGAATCCATAACTGATGCATAAAGTTGAAGGTTGCTATTTACACTGCTAGATAAATAATGTACCCCTAACTTTAAAGAAAAAAATATATATATATATGTATATATATATAGACCAATTGTTCAAAGCCTTTGTAATTGCAATGATTTGTCAATATTGTGTGCGTATTAGTATCTAGAAGACAGCTAGTAGACTGACAGACAGGGATGGTCAAAGTCCACTTCTTTGGTCTACACACTCAGAATGGTCACTCTGAATTACTGGAGAGGAAAATGGTAATTTTAAGTGATAGAAACCTAGTTCGCTCAGATTTAAACCATAAAAGTGACTTTACGGGCTCATGAAGTCCAAGGCGCTGCAGGTGATTTTAGGCCTGCCTTTTCAGTTTAGATCTTCAGATAAGGTCGTTAGGTTTGATTCATCGGTCTCTCTCTTTCCTTTTCTTTGATCTGTTTTCTTTTGTGTTTGCATGATTGCAAAGATGGACGTCTGTACCTCCAGTTTTTATCATCCCTATATCTTGATTCCAGAGAACAAAGAGGGATTTTCTCTGCCTTGTGTTCTTATCATTCTTCCCCCAAAGGACTCTTCTGGACCCTTCTTGCTTTGTCTTAATCTAGGTTTAAGATTTTGCCCCCTCAGTGATGCTGTGCACGTCTGAAAAAGTCCTCACCTTATTTTGATCCTCTGAAAATCCTGTGGGAAGGAGACATTGCTGAAGAGGATTTTTGGCAAATGTTTGGGTCTTCACTTCAATCACAGTGATAAAATGACTACTATATTCCGATAACTACCATTTTATCAGAGGCTCCCTTGATCTGACAAGTTTTTACTGACAGAACTATGCTCTGGAGAAATTGGAAGAATGCCTTCTCTGTCAATCTCCATGGGTACCTGCTATTAAAGCAATAATTTCCACTAAGAATTAAGAGGTTTTTGGTTTTTAAAGCAAAAACAGGGGTAAGGAACACACTGCGGTTTTTTATAGTTATGTAAAGAGAACTAAACTTCACAAATTTTTGAAGGATTTGAGCAAATTTTATATTCTCTCTGGCTTTCCAAATACTCTAGAAAAACAAGAAAGAGTGATTGAGAAAGGAAAGTCGTGGTAAAAACTGAGACTAGAAAAATAAGAAAGCTGGACTGAAGTTTTTGTCAGTACCAAGAACACTTTATGAAAATGTAGACAAGTCAACAGAAACACAGATAGAATAACTATCACGAAATAGTTACCACCAGGCCTTTAAGGATATACTGTCTGTGATGAATTTCTTCACTTGATTGTGAATTAAAATA
The DNA here is from genome assembly GCF_030014295.1 of Loxodonta africana. NCBI lineage: Eukaryota > Metazoa > Chordata > Mammalia > Proboscidea > Elephantidae > Loxodonta > Loxodonta africana. The sequence continues at coordinate 98,761,861 of NC_087351.1, forward strand.
AATAAATAATGTTGAAATCAGGGCAGAAAATTTTAAAATTTGGAATACGGATTTTTTAAGAAAAACATGAACAAAAATATCTGAAATATAAACCTAGTGTAAGCCAAATGGGAAAAATAAGTAGGATTTAACTCACACGCATGCACACACACAAAAAACACCTACTCGTTCAACTTTTCTGGAATAAATCTCAAAGGAGATAGTCTGTCTGAAATGTGCTTACTCCAATAGAAGAGAGCAGTAGTTTACCCATGCATCCAACAAAACGCAGCCTTTGTGAACTGTGACGTTTTACTGTTCATTCTTCAGCCCAATAGAATGTCATCGAACTTGCCTCACTGATGCTTCCAAAGAGCCTGTGTGTCACTGGAATGAAGTTTACTTACAATAATTGACTCTATTTGGCTGTGTACCAGGTTTTAAGAGACCACGATAGGAGAATCTTGATGTGTGCGGTCACTATAGCCCATAATACATCTGAATATGCTGTGTTTTGCTATGATGAGTCGGTTTTAATCCAAAGCTATGGCCACGTTTGATATGTAATGATGGTAAATAATATATCTGAGCTGAGAAATGACCGAACACAAACGCTGGGTGACTTATCCACAGTTGTACAAGGAAAGAGTACAGAGCAATTTCTTAACATGTATATTCCCCACCTTTACAGAGGTGCTGGAGAGAAATTAACTGTGGAAGCATCAACCAGAATTTATGAAGGACCTACAGTGCTCACAGTACTGTGATAACAAAACAAGCAAAACATAAGTGACATCTTCGAGTATGCTGGCTTCTGTAATTCTGACTGCAAATGCAATAGTTCAGCAAAGGCGTCCTGGGATGAAGGAGAGGAAACTGAAGATGGGCCTTGAAGGATTGGTCGAATTTAGAGAAGCAGAACACATGGGTTTCCAAGAAAAGAAGGCAAAATGCACAAAGGCAAAGTGGTGGGAGTGAGAGTGGATGTATAAGGAAAAGGCATGAGATGAGGAGGAAGAGATAGGAATGGATCGTTGAGGTAAAACAAGTTTGGTTAGGTAAGAAAGTCTTAGGTTAAGGGAGGCTTTCAAATTCACTCAAAGAATTTGGACTGTAGACTTGATATGATCAAAAAAAAAAAAAGAAACATGTTTTTGGGTAGGAGAATGATAATTGGACAATGATAATAGACAATATTTGTCCAGCCGATGTGGTGTAAGCATAACATAGATATTAGAAGGAAAAGAGAGAGTCAATGCTGGAAGCTATGCCACTGGTATTTCAAATACCAGCAAGGCCATGGTGGACAAGTTTCAGCAGAACTTCCAGGGTAAGACATACTAGGGAGAAAAGTCTGGTGATCTACTTCTGACGATTAGCCAACAAAAACCCTGTGTTTTAGTACAGAAGATTGCTGGATTACTGGAAGATGAGCCCTCTAAGTTTGAAGTTACTCAAAATACACAGCATCTACAACAATGGACCTGAGCATACCAATATTCCCAAAGATGGTGCAGAACCAGACAACATTTCATTTTGTTGTACATGGGGTTACCATGAATGGGAGCCATTTGGAAGGCAATTAACAACACTGCAAAATATCATAGTTCAGAGATTACGAGGGTAGTGTCTATATGAATTATTAGAGATTTAGGCCAAATTCCAGTTGAGTTTAAATAGAACATTAAATGGCTTCTTTTTTTCACTCTTATGCTGTTGAACTTAGTGCTAATACACAGCATAAGGGTGTTTTTAAATAAATTTGTTACGAAGCAAATTCGTATGAAAACCTTAATTGAATTCTAAAATCAGAGCTGTGATTTAAAAGAAAAAACAATCTTCCCGTGATTTTTTCTGCAATATTTGAGGGAAAAGAGGAGTGCTGTTTTGTTCAAGTTTTCAGTATGAAACCCTTGTATTGATTCGACTCATAACTGTCATTTAACCAGATGGCAAATCAAGCCTAGGATTTAGATTCATGCATTTGCATCTTAATTACTTTTTAAGTTATGAACCAGAAGTTTCCTTTAGTTGCAAGGCATTGGTTTTAGGGGTTTGTTCTTTGATCCACTGACCCTTTGGGCTACTAATCATTGCTCTTACTAAGGCCTTCAAATTTACCTCTCTGAAAACTTAAATACATAATAAAGTTTTTCCAACTTTATTTATTTCCAATGAGTTTTGTGTGTACTAGAAACTCCTGTCTTGTGAGATTGGAGATAATTTGAGATTTCAGTGAGCTAACCTTTCTGGTGGTTAAATTTAAGCTGTATGCCACACAGGGACAGGCAAAGAACCAGGAATTGTAATGGACTTAAAAAATGTAATGCTCCTAGGAGTAAAGATGGTAACCAACTTAGTAGTGAAATCAAGGACAAACTGCGTTCCTCTCTTTTTTTTTTTTTTTATTGTGTTAATTCCATCTACACTGCATTAAAAACAAACAAACAGCAACAAAATTGAATGCAATTTGCAGGATTTTAAGACTTTAATGGGTTTAGGTCCAGCGGTGTACTGCAGAGACTTGAATATTATCTGTCATAGGTACAGTCCATGGAAACAGAAGAACAAATTCTTTATGGTTGTTTTTGGAAGACGTTTGTGACAATTAATCCTACTGGTTATTGCTTTGAATGTTCTTGGTAGGTTGTGAGGATACCATCAGATAATTATGGAATGATGAACGTTTAGGAAGGAAATAGTCCCAATTACTCTATCCATTTGAATAGAATGGTATAATTTTTTTTTAATATTGATATTCTTCTTTGGGATATTAGAGTCTTGACTAACACAAGGAGTCAACAAAGATGGGCAAAAGAAATTCATAATGAAAATGCTTTCATTCAGACTTCCGGTGCTAGTGATTATCGTCATGGGTGTTCCTGACACTCTGACAAAATGCTGTTGTAAACAGCCAATTTAGCAAAAAACAAAATGTAATTTTCTCTGCCACATGAACTCAGTCTTACTATTTCTCACTGTTCCTTAACACTCTTCAACTCTATTCGCGAGTTAGGGTGATGTTCTAGGTATCCTTGAACGAGCTTGGACTTCCATGCCTGGGTCTTTGCTGTCAGCATTTGTCCTATCAAGAAAATTTTGTTCCACTGTCAACCCCTGAAAAATTTTTTTCCATTCTATGATTACTAATTAAAATGCCACCTTTTCTGGGAATATTTTCTTATGCTCCAGTTAGGATATGATGTTCATCTGGTTTGTCCTGAAAATGTTTTGGTGCATGTCTTACAATTGCCATTAAATTATGAACAGGGCGAGCAGCGGGAGATTTTGTCTTACTCTTCTTTTCTTTATACCTCTGTTATTGATTGAACTATGTTCCTCCCAAAAAATGTGTCAACTTGGCTAGTCCATGATTCCCAGTATTGTGTGATTGCCCACCGTTTTGTCACCTGATGTGATTTTCCTATGTGTTGTAAATCCTACCTCTATGATGTTAATGAGATAGGATTAGTGGCAGCTATGTTAATGAGGCAGGACTGCATCTACAAGATTAGGTTGTGTTTTAAGTCAACCTCTTTTGAGATATGAAAGAGAGAAGAAGAGAGACATGGGGACCAAGTACCACCAAGAAACAGCACCAGGTGCAGAGCGTGCCCTTTGGACTCGGGGTTTCTGTGCTGAGAAGCCCCTAGATCAGGTGAAAATTGATGACAAGGACCCTCCTCCTGAGCTGATAGAGAGGGAAAGCCTTCTCCTGAAGCTGACATCCTGAATTTGGACTTCCAGCCTCCTGGACTGTAACAGAATAAATTTCTCTTTGTTAAAGCCATCCACTTGTGATATTTCTGTTATAGCAGTCCTAGATAACTAAAACAATCTTGTATTTCTGATGCTTAAAGAAGAATCCCTTGAAAACACAGGTGTTAAATGAGTACCTGCAAACTGGAAGTCAACTATAAATTGTTAACAAGAGCAAGAGGAATCCTGAACTTCTGTTCACTCTGTCACCTATCGGTGTTCTTTTCTGTTTGTACTTTAGTTACAACCTAGGAATGGAACATCTGCCACATATGGCAAATGTTGTTACTTTGAAAACATCAGCTCTAGGATTCCCATTGTTTGCTAGCACCAAACCAAAAAAAAAAACCCATTCCCATCGAGTCAATTCTGACTCATAATGACCCTAAAGGACGGAGTAGAACTGCCCCACGGGGTTTCCAAGGAGCGCCTGGTGAATTCAAACTGCGGACCTTTTGATTAGCAGCTGTAGCACTTAACCACTACACCGCCAGGGTTTCCCTTTGCTACCACAGTCTGCTATTAAGAGGATGGACTCAGGGGTCAAGCCGACCTGTTACCGTGTGCCAACTTCCTCAGTTGCTAATGTTTGACGAAACTATTGAACCACTCTAAGGTCAATTTTTCTCATGTAAAATGGAAGTTGAAACAGTACCCGTTTCCAAGGCTACTCTGAAGATTAACTGCTGGTAAGCGGCTACACCCCCAACAGTTCACACCAAATGCTTCACAAGAATTAGTTGTTTCTAAGGCTTTGAGGGAGTCCCTGGGGATTGCCAATGGTTAATGCACTTGGCTGCTGACCAAGAAGGTGGAGGTTTGAGTTTACCATAGGCACCTCGGAAGAAAGGCTTGGTGACCTACTTCTGAAAAATAAATTCAGCCACTGAAAATTTTACGGAGCAACAACAAAACAAAGTAAAAAAAAAAAATCTATGGAGCACATTCTATTCTGATACATACAGGGTGCCATGAGAAAGAATTGATTCGATGGCAACTTTTTTTTTTAAAGGTTTTTCAGAGGTAACTGAATTTTCAAATTATTCCCAGGCTTACCCGTGTTTTTTCAATCTTGTCCATTTTTAAATTTCAGGTGCATTTTCCCCCAGAATCTCAGCAGGCAGCAGACTTCCAAATTAACAATGCCTTTTTACTCTGTGAGCCTAAGAAAGGGGACACTTGTTAAATTTCTCTTATTTCGGTATTAGAAAATCCGTGTCCTCTTTCTTATTTCTCCTCAATGATTTCTCCACCCCAGATTAAGGACATTGGTGATGTGATGACCGAATAGGAAGAAATAGTGATTAGGAAAACAAGGAGATGGGAAAGCATGATAGTTTGGAAACTTGCATCGACTCAAGAATAGTTGATCTTGGTTTAACTCTGATATTTTCCTTCTCAAATGATTACATATTTTCCTACTTAATAATGACCAGTGCAGAAAGGCTGAAAGACCTTTGAAGTTCACCTGATAAATTATCTCCAGACCTTGTACAAGTATCATCATTCAGCTGGCTTACTGTATATTCAAATTCAATTTGGGACAATAAGAAAATTGTAGCCATGTGTCTACTTCAGGGATGTGTGCGTGTGTGTGCGTGTGAGTGTGCGATTGTTTTGTAGTATGTGTGTACATCTGACTGGAAATATGACCAGTTGAAATAGCTGAGCCTAAATGATGAATGCTCGCCAGGAGATTTCTATGATCCAGGAACCTATCTGACTTGAAGCTGTTAATTTTCTCTGGTATGTTCCAACGTACTGCCAGGGGCCTATAGGATTTCTCCCAAGTGATTGCTGTTATACTATTCTTCATTCTGCTGCAAGGAATGGAGGCAAAGACCGCAATATCCTTGAGAATAGTTATTTTCTAATGATATCAGAAAAAAGACTGAATTTTGCTGCATAAAGATGGGCCTTTCTTTCATCCCTCTGGCCTTCTTTCAAAGCCTTGAGAGGTTCAGCAAGTATACATAGACAAGATGCTGTGTTATTGTTATTAAGGTCTTTTTAGTGTTTTCTCTCTCTCTCTCTCTCTCTATATATATATGCCATATACAATGAAATTACTGTCTACCTTTCATGGAAAAATCTACAGTTTGTGTTTCACATTTCGGTTAAAAACATCTCTTTTTCTCACCTTTTTCAAATTCACTCTTCTGGAAATTGAAAATTTACTTCTCTGGTAAACTGCAAGGTGTGCCAAACCCCAAATAGCTCAGGGATCATAATTCAGAAGGCACTGGTTTAGTCTCTTGTATGCAAAGTCTGCGGAAGTAACCGTGGGCCCTGGCACAGGTCTCTTAGAGCAGTCAGGAAACCCAGCAGGAAGGTGTTGAATTTGCCTGAAAGAACTTTCCTTCAGGAGAATTGTCGAGGTAACTGCTCCATGTTTTAAACCATACGGTAATACACAATGTGTCTTTTTCAGGTAGGCAAAACCTCCTTTTGTAAGTAAATGAGTGATTCCTTGGGAAATAGTGACTGTTCCCCACCTTTCCATAGGATTTAAGAAGACTGGACTGGGATTTATAAGATTTAAATTCTAGTCCCTGCTGAAAATTTAACTAACTGTGACCTTGGGAAAGTTACACACCCTCTGAGCCTGTTTTCTCATCTGCAATTTGAGAGGGCTGGAAGGAAAGACCTCCACAGCTTCCTTCAGCTCTTAAATCCTGTGAACTTATTCTACACCCCTCCCCTCCGCACAGAGTCAGAAGGGGTTTTTGTTTGCTTTGTTTGTGAGTGTGTGTGTTCTCCTTTTTTTATTTTCCAATTTATAAAAATGAAAGGGAATCTCCCTGTGGTGTATAAAAACATTTCATATTGAATCCTATGTATAGCAGGCAGTTTTCCATTTGAATCCTCTAAAAATATCTTCTAATAGAAAACAAGTGTAGATTATTACAAAGCCTCTCCCTGACTCTCCATGTTTGGAGTGGGCTGCCCTCTCTCCATGCAATTTCCACTTGCTAGAAGAACTGGAGTTTAAATATAGCCTGAAGACCAGAGTCTTATTTTGGAATGACATTTTCTGTCCTCTTGATATGATACTCCATGGTGCCTGGAGTTGAAGTGGGAAGAAGCTGTGAGGAATAACCGTATCTCCACTACTGTGGTGATTCTCCCTCCTTTTCAATAATTTCTCCCTGTGGGGGAAAATTGGGTATGCATTTTAAATATATAAATGTGGACACTCCTACAGTAAATCTGTAATGCATAAGAAATAGGTCTATGAGAAGTGAAACACTAAAAGGGGAAGCACGTTGACAGGGAGGAGGATGGAAAGAAAAGCGTAACTGAAGGAAACATTGGTGACTAAGGTAAGAGGAAATAAGAGGATCTGGTGAGGGACGGGATGCGAGACGAGAGGGATGTGGAAGTCATGTGACGTTACGACTTTTGAACTTGGATAACTGGGAGGAGAGTGTGGCATTCTTGAAGAGAAGGAGCGGTAGAAGGAGAGGTCAGACCAGAATGTGGGGAGCCTGAGGGCTCTTGAGGATGTGCAGAGGGAGATATTCAGCAAACAAACCAGAGGGATTTGAGGCCTCTTTCTCCAGGTAGGAAACTCTGATGGCGTAGATGTTAAGAGCTATGGCTGCCGACCAAAGGGCCGGCAGTTCAAATCCAGCAAGGTCTCCTTGGAAACGCTATAGGGCAGTTCTACTCTGTCCTGTATGGTTCATATGAGTCAGAATTGACTCAGTGGCAATGGGTTTTGGTTTGGTTTCCAGGTGATACACTTTAATCCACTGGGATTTAAAAAAAATAAAAATAAAATTGAAGAGGGAGTTACTATGAGATTAAGAAATTTTCAATAAATTTTATTTTAAAAACATATAGGTCTTATAGTGTGCTTCCAATACAACACCTGATGCTGTTAGAAATGAAACTGAGAATATCTAAACTCAGGAAAACATGTATTAATAACTGAGCTTCTTTATGTAATATATTAATTTTTAGCATTTCAACGGACTGACTACTTACAAGATTTTTTTCCTACTCAAGAACTAGTTACGATTCTATGTAATCCAACTCACTCCATACGATTATTTGTTATACGTATGTTCACAGCCAGCTCTGTCTTAGGGGCTCTGAGGGATAACAGGGAAATAGATGATGTTGCCTTTGGCATTGAGTAATTTAAATCTAGTTGTAGAAATCACACATAGCAGTCAGGAAGGAATAGCAGCATAAAAACCAATAGGGTCAACAAATAGTTGTATACTAACAAATTAAATGCATTTATCCTCAACAACCATCATCCAGTGGTATTCAACTTCATTGAATTAATTTCTCTGGAGGTTGAACATGAATTTCAAACTCAGAACAAAGCAGAACTCATCATTCATCCATTCCCATCTACCTATTCGCTGTAATTTGTCTTTCAGCAAATATCCCCAATCTCCCTTCTTACTGAATTGGAAGCTTGGAAATCTATGTTTAAAAGTCTAGAACAAGTCCTTCTCATCCTTCTCCTCTCCCTGACCCATGCTTAATTTAATTATGGATCAGGGAGCTACCATTGCCTTCATAATAAAGTCCCAAATAGAACACTCTTTGTACTCTATCACTCCCCCAGTCTGTCCCTTTGTCTCCAGCCAACAGGAAGTGCCTGAAGTTTCTAATAAAGCCTTTCTTCTAATCTTCTTGGCTTTGCACTTCTTGCTTGGGCCAACCTTTTACCACTATTGCAATAGATAAAATCTTATTTTTCTTTTATCGCCCCAGTCAAAAGCCACCTCATCCACAAAACCTCCCTTGAACCCAGTGGCCTAACTTAGGGATGTACTTTTGAGCTCCAATAGGCCCCATGTTTCCCCCTGACATAGTGCCCACTGCTTGCTGATGTAATGGCTAGCCTTCTCATCTGTTTCCTCACCGGACTCTGAACTCTCCCAGGCATGGGGTGGTTGCTCATCTTTTAAATTAATCAGTATAATTATTATAAATGTTATTCATATTCATTGTCTTATGCAGTTTCTATTACATTAAAAAATGGAACTGGGTTGAAAAGGTTCAGATTTGGGAGTTGGCCTTTCTGTATAAACATTCTCTTTTGTACTGAGTGTGTTTTTCTCTCAGAATGTTCCTTTTCTTTTAATCTATATTTTTCCATTCTCTTCTTTCCTCTCCATCTTCCCATTGCTCATTTTTTTTTAATTCAACCTAAATGAATTTTTTTTTCTTCGTCTTTCTCCTTTTCCAATGAGCTGTAATTTACTGAACCTCTGCTTTGTACCAAACACAGTACTAAGGGCTCCTCATTAAACTCTTAAGTGTCATAGCAACTCTTACACATAGCGCCTTTTAAACTTCATAACAACTCTACGAATGAGGTTCCATCCTATGTTGCATTTTACAGATGGGGAAACTGAGGCTTGGAGAGGTTAAATAATTTGCCCAAGGTCACACAGCAAGTAAAGGGATAAACAACAACAACAAAAAAACATTGCCGTTGAGTCACCTCCTACTCATGGCAACCTTATAGGGCAGAGTGGAATCCCCTGCGAAGTTTCCAAGGAGTGCCTGGTGGATTTGAACAGCTGACTTTTTGGCTAGCAGCCATAGTACTTAACCACTACACCACTAGGGTTTCCAAAGGAATAAAAGCTAAGGCAAACTGTTCAGAACCAGTCTTAATGATTGTACTAGGTTATTTTGAATAGAATTATGCTTCCTGGTTTTGTTTTTAGTGATTTATTTTCTCTACCACCTGATTAGGAAATAATGCGTGTGAGTAAGTTCCCAAAGGAAATGGAATAATAATACAAAAGGGAAAATGGCTGACACGTGAGGAGATTCTGAGAAAGCAATCTGAATTCATCTTAGTTCTGATCTAGTTACCAATGAAATCTAAATCAAGCATACCTGACTAGTTGCTTTACCATGTTGACTTGCCAACAGTTGTCCTCTGGGGCCTGAAATCCTGCTATAAACATCCCACAACCCAAGACTTTTCACCTGCCCAGTATGCAGCAAACTCCCTGTGGTTAGGCTTGGACACAAACACCACAAGGAGTAGACACACAAAAAACATCACACACAGAAAAGACCACATGCTTGCACAAAACACACAACACTCTCATATTACCAGAGCTAGCTGGACAAGGCTCCCATTTCATGTGGCCTTCCACTGTGCTGTGTTTCTCTAGCTCTTGACTGAGCTTCATCAGAGCGCAACGCAGCGTTTTGTTCAAGCCCATGGATTAGAACTCCAGCACTGGATCCTTACTGTGTCAGCCACAACCAAGTCAAGTTCAATACATTCAAGGGCTTTATATTGGATTTTTGCTTGCAAGCTAATGTGTCAGGTATGTGAGTGCCATATTAAAAAAAAAAAAAATTCAGAAAGAACTGCTGAGTGGAAGGGACCTCGTGTTGACATCACAAACCAGGGTTAAGGTTAAGTTGCAAATATATGTTCTGTGGGTGAGTTTCTTAGAGTAAGAAAGAAAAAAAAATGGAGAGGGACTGTACTTTTGAGTCTTAATTTGCTAAGACCGATGAAGGTCTTAAGCATTGGTATGTATCTCTTCACGTTGAAATCCTTGTATCATTGTAAATAGAGAGTGAAACAAAGCTGAAGAATTAGGATAGAGAATACTTGTTTCTTCTAGGTGCTTCAAATTATGTTAAATACCGTTGGGGGCAAACTGAAATGCAGTTAACTATCTGTCGCCATAAAATCCTACTTTATGCACACAAATTTTCATTATGCCTCAATCTGGCTGGATAGCCTATAAAAAAAGGGTAGCTTTGATGTTTTTCTATGCTTTAATTATCTATATGTCATGGCATTGAAGGTGAGGGCCAACCTCACTTTTCAGTCTTCTGATTTCAATTTATAAATAATTAAGAGTACAGGTTTTAGTAGATGAAAGAAACTTCATGAATTCAAGAAGGCACAACAAAGTTGATGGTGTCTTAAATACTGAGAAGGGATTGCTACTATTAATGACCTTAAATATTTTGATATGGAAACTTTCAACCTACAAAAGGAGAGAGAAGAGAATAATGAATCCTAATGTTTTCACTATTTCCTAGCTTTAACCATTATCAACTCCAGGGTACCTTTGTTTCCCTACCTGTTCCCCTTGATCCTAGAGATTATGCTGAAGTTTGTTTCCCAGACGTCATGCTACTTCGTCTGTAAATATTGAAATATATACCTCTAAAGATGCAATAATTCTTAAACTGAAAACAACAACTATAATTCTGGAATTTTAAATATACAGTCAGGTTTCAAATATCCTTTATTGTTGCATAAAAAATTGTGCTGCTGGTTTGTTCAAATGAGAAAGAATGATATTTAGTTGATATATCTTTTAAGGCACTTTTAAATCTGTATGCTATTTCTCTGCACCTGATTTGCTGAAGAAATAGTGTTGCTTGTCTTGTAAAATTTCCCGCAATCTGGATTTTGCCCAAATGATTTTAATTCTACTTTTGACCTCAGTTTATTATGAACAAAACACTAAGGGTTAAAATAAATAAAATAAATTATTGTTTATTTTGTTCCATAAGACTCGTTATTCTAAAAGGCAAGCATAAGGAGAGCTTTTACCCCACGCTAGGTGTATATCTTGTTTTTAGCCATTGAAAAACATTTTTCTTTGTATTATAAGACAAAAGAGTGATGATTTATCAACTGTAAGGGGCCAAATGCATCTTGTTTTCACTGATTGTTTTAGTGTGAAGGACCTTAGAGAGCTCGGTTCAATTCCATCTGAGAGTTGGGAAAACTGAAGCTCACAGAATTCAGCCTAGAATACAGTGTTTTTTCTCAACCATGCAGTGCTTGGGAGGAGGGCTTGGTTGGAAAAGCATTGAACAAGCATATTATTTGCATAAAAATATGGTGCTCCTTTTAAACTTTGCTCCTTGGAGATCTAGAGTTCCTCAGAGGTGCTCTGAGGCAGTGATGGGGAAGTGGGGTAAGTAGGGCTCTAGGCCTGGTAACTTGGCCTTGCCCAAAGCTGCTGTGCTTTTGTCTCTTTCATATATAAGACCTCACGCTAAAATTTCATTCAATAAATAGTTTTTATACTAAATATATATACATATATACCAAGACATTGAAGCTTTTGTTGCCATCATCTTCATTTACTGCTTCTTACCAAACACTAACCTGTGGTTTACCAGTTGCTTCTTCTGTTTTATTAATACCATAATTCCTCAAGATGGAGCAAATGCAGAATTTGCATTTGGGTTCCTCACTGGCAAAACTGACCTCTCCTCAGAGGTTTCCATGGTGCCATTGCTAACATCTTAAGCAGTTTAGTTTAGTCATTATAATGAGCAATGGGATTTGAATCCTGAGCTTGCGTTCAGTTCCACACTCTGGCCAATTACCTACAGTTTCTAAGATCTAGTTTCCTCCTTTGAACCTAGGTGATGCAGTGGATTGCATTACCTCATGACTATAATCCCTAAGAGAGGATTCTGTTTCTCTAGGCCATTGACTTCAGTCTTGGCCATGGGACTCGCTATGCTCCTTCTTGTGGGAGGTGATTATATCCCACCCTGAACTCAGGAAAGGTCATATGACTTCCTATAGCCAATAAAATGTGGGCGGAATTAAGATGTGTCACTTCTAAGAAGAAGAATTAGGGGCCAGCTTTAAGGATGACCATGTCTCTCCTTTCTCTTTGCGTATCTGTGGTGGAAGCTGCGTATCTACAATTGACCTGCAGTGGACATGTAGAGTGAGCAAGAAATAAATTGTTGGATGTAGAAAGTCACTGAGATTTGGGGGCTGTTTGTAACTACAACATAACTGTCTAGCATGATGGATAGAGATAATAAGACAGACAATATTATCCTTATAGGTTTGTGGTAAAAATCAAACACAGAAACATAATTGGAAGCTTTTCAGTGAATGCAAAACATCTACCTTCTCTGCACCTTATTTCTTGCATGTATAGTTTATCTCCTCAGGCAGAATGTAAGTACCTTAAAAGAACTTCAAATGATACAGTATTTTGGTGGTTGAGAATTTATGGCCTGAATGACACTTTGTTTGCTCAAGATTTGGAGTTAGTGTTAAGGGTGTGACTCTGACAAGTATAGAAGCTCTGTGAAATTAGGCAAATCACTTAATTTCTCTGAGCCTCACTAAAACTGCTGCCCTGGCCTGCTTTTGGCAGCAAGTGATCTAACTATGTGAAAGTATTTAACTCCTCAGAGCCGCATCAGCGTTATTTTTTATGTTAAGAATTCTCAATAGGAGCTAGCCAAAAAGGTAAAATATTAAAAAATTTAGGAGTGGAGAGCTGAAAAATTAAAAAAAAAAAAAAAAGTAAATATTAATGCTTAGAAACAAATACGTGAGGCTGAATTTTAGAGGAGACAAAAATTGAAATTTATACAGTATTAAGTACTCTTGCCTTGCTAAAGATACATCTTACAGAAGCAGGAAACACCTATTCCTATCAATGCAGTCATATCTCTTTTATATCTACTTTAGGTATTTCTAAGGAGTCCTGGTAGTGCGGTGGTTAAGCACTTGGCTGCTAACCAAAAGGTTAACAGTTCAAATCCACCAATCACTCCAACGGAGAAAGATGTGGCAGTCTGCTTCCATAAAGATTTACAGCCTTGGAAACCCTATGAGGCAGTTCTACTTTGTCCTATACTTTCACTATGAGTTGGAATCAACTCGATGGCAACGGATTTAGGTATTTCTGACATTTGGTTAAATATCTTCCCCACAAAGTGTTCTTTAAAGTTACCAAAGCATCAAAATCCAGCTTTTTGTAATTTCTATTTTCAATGGCACAAGGAATTGAATGTGAAGAGATACATACCAGTGTTTAAGACTGTCATCAATCTTAGTGAAATAAGACTAAAATGTAAAGCCACTTCCCATTTTTCCTCACGCTTATACTTAAGGAAAAGAAAAGAAAAAAAATAATTCTTGCTAATTTTATTTCTTGTGGCAGGATTAATATTCTATGAGTTTGGGGACTGGCATTTCAAATTGAGCTCATCCTTGGAGTCCAAGTGAAGCTAGCTTGCAATGCTAGACACTGTTCTAGGAGCTAGAAAAGTCACAGTGAACATCAACAAAAATTCCTATTGCCTGGCAGCTTACTCTATTGTGGGGTTGGGGATTGGAAAATTGAAATAAATAAAAATATGTATGATCTATGGTTAGTGCATTGGGCAAATCTGCTGCAAAAACCTCTTTAAAGTGTTGAAAAGCAAAGATGTCACTTTGAAGACTAAGGTATGCCTTACCCAAGCCATGGTATTTTCAATAAAGAAGACCAAAGAATTGATGCTTTTGAATTATGATGTTGGTGAAGAATATTGAATATACCATGGACTGCCAGAAGAACGAACGAATTTGTCTTGAAAGAAGTATAGCCAGAATGCTCCTTTGAAGTGAGGATGGCAAGACTTCATCTCATATACTTTGGGTCTGTTACCAGGAGCGATGGCTCCGTGGAGATGGACATCATGCTTGATAAGGTAGAGGGTCAGCAAAAAAAGAGAAAGACCCTCGACAAGTGGAATTGACACAGTGGCTGCAACAATGGGCTCAAACATAGCAACAATTGTGAGATGATGCAGGACCAGGCAGTGTTTTCTTTCTGTTGTACATAGGGTGGCTATCAGTCAGAAATGACTTGATGGCACCTACAACAACAACAACATGGTCAGTGCATGATAAAGATAACGGGGGGCCAGGAGAGGAGTGGAAAGGGAGTTGAGGTAGTCTTCTCTCAGGGGGCAGCATTTGAGAAGAGACATGAGCCACGAAGAACATAGGGAATGAGTCCTGTAAGTACATGAGGAAGAGTGTTCCAGGCAGAGGGAACAGCAAGTACAAAATAGGAAAACATTCAGTATGTCTGAGAAACAGTAAGGAAACCAGATGTCTGAAGCCAAGCAAGGAAGAGGTAAGGCGAAAAGATCTGAGTTCAAAGAAGTAGTGAGAGTCTAGACACCTAAGAAAGCCACAGTTAATTGAATGGTTTTGTGATTTTAATCTGAGTGAATTGAGTAGCTACTAGAAGATTTTGAGCACAAAACGACCTGATCCAACTTTAAAGAGATCACTGTGGCTGCTCCATTGATAATAGACTGCAGGGGAGACATCCGTGGATGCACAGAGGTGGATGAGGTGACTTGTCCAATAATTTTGTGAGAAGTCTTGGGGACTTGGACAAGAGTGGTTGCAGTAGAGTTTGGGGGAAGTGGTCAGACTCTGGATGTATTTTGAAGTCAAAGCAAACAGCATATGCTGATGAGTTAAATGTGGAGCATAAGAGAGAAAGATAGTGACTCCAAGGTTTCAGACCTGAGTAGCTGAAAGAATGGAGCTACCATTTTGGGATTTTAGAGAGACATCCTCAGGCTGAGCACCATGCAAAGGTTCGATAAAAATCTCACCTCATAGTAAATCTTTTACTCCTGCTTATTCCGTGTTCTCTCATTTCAGAGTGACTTTGTCACATGTGACCTATACAACAAGATCTAACACCTGATGTATGCCTTTACTCAATAAATAAATGTTGATTGTTCACGGCAGTATGCTAAATCTTAAATTTCTACTTATTACTGAGCATACATTTTGTTCCCTCAATCTAATTGCAAGCATCTCAAAATATTATTCAAGTCATACCTCTGATTATACGTAGAATAGTGTTGACCACCTAGTCTTTGCAAATAAGTACGTGTTAGTTAGATTTAAAATTGTTACCTGTAGAAAATTGGCATATCTGTAAGTCATGGAAGCGCAGTATGCCAAGGCATCTTTTGGCATCAATTGGAGGCAAATTGAGCAGGGGTTGAGGATAACATAGGTTGATAAGTATTTCAAGCTTTGAAGCTTCCTTCCCTTTATGCTTTCCTTTCATCTCTTTGCAGTGGTTTATTTTCATGTAAGATCCGATTTGAGTCTAGAATCTGAGGACCAGAAAGGATGCTAGAGCACTGCAGCAGTAGTTGCATTCCAGGGAGGCCTGCAAATTTGTATTTGTGGGAGAAAGTCCTTTTATTTGGGGAAAGATACATTTAAAGAGCATTTTAGTTTTGAAAGACCAAGTTCTCCTAGCATGTTACAACCCCAGGCCCTTAGCAATTGTTTTTCTCTCTCCTGAGAAGAGTCAATCCCCCAGTGTATACACTTCTTTTAGGTTACTGCTTAAGTGTCACTTCCCCAAAGAGGCCTTTCTTAATCATCTTATTTAAAATAGCATCCAGTCCTGCTTCCCCTCTACTCTGCCCCCTGTAATGCACCACATTATTATTCTCCAGCCGCTCTTGGCTCATCTCTCAGTTTTGCAGGACTGCAGTCTCCTCTTCCAGATCTCTTCGTGTGTTGCTGTTAGGTGCTGTGGAGTCGGTTCTTGACTCATGGAGACCTCATGCACAACAGAACTAAATGCTGCTGGTGCCATCCCCATGACTGGTTGTAAGTTGGATGGTTGTGAACCATGGGGCTTCCTTTGGGTGATTTTTAAAAGTAAATCACCAAGCCTTTCTTCTTAGTCTGCCTTAGCCTGGAAGCAACAATGAAACTCTATCAGCATCATAGCAACAGGCAACCTTCCACTGACAGGTAGGTGTTGGCTACACATGAGATACTTTGGCTGGTAATTGAACGTGGATCTCCTGCATTCAGGGTGAGAATTCTACCACTGAATCACCCACCACTCCTGAATTCTGTACAAATTATTACTCCGTATAAGTTATTGGTGAAAAATACATAGTCTTCTATATTCTGACAATCGACATTCCACCTCCATAAATCTTTATAAGCTTTCCTGCTCCAGTTAAGATGTTTAAGACTAATAACCCCTCAACAACAGTGGCCCTAAGCAACAGGGTGCGGGGCTTGGGAACAGGGCAGCTTGTGAATGAATACAGCTATAGACATCTATTTGTTTTTATTTTTATGCAATTCCTTTATGTTATACTGCTGTTCACAGTATTATTTGTTAAAACCACTGGTCTATTTGTCAGTAAATGGAGTGAGAGGCTGCGACCTCATGTTTTAGACCAAAGCAGATTAGTGAGCTCAGTAGTTGTATGAATAATCAACGGCAAGTCAGTTAGAAGGGATCTCAGAGATTCATAAGGAATTATATGACAGAGAAAGGTGTCACATGGAAACCATGGCAAAGTAAGCACTAGGTAAGGGTCCTCAACTTGGGGAAGGGGAGAGCACTGGGCTCCTATTTCCAGGGAATGGGGAACTGAGTTACAGAGAATGGCCCTAGAAGACTAGAGAACTAGTGGGGTGTCAGGTTATAATAATAACAATAACAACAACAATTAGTTATTATCTGCATATTAGTCTGTGCCAGGCACTGTACTGGATACATTTTACAAATTTGTTTATTTAAGTTTTATAATAATACCATGAAATAAATATTCTATGCTACCTCTCTATGTTAACCCCAGGTAAAACCTCCAATAAAATTCTGGAGGTTTATATCTATTCAAATATTTGTTTCTCATTTCCTTGAGCAAAAAAAAAAAAAATTTTTTTTTTTTTTTATCCAAGGGTGGATATGGTCTTCAGGAGGGAGGAAAATTACCCTTATCAGTTTTCCCAGTATCCATGGAGAAGTCACCTTCCCAAAGAGAAAACATCATTACTTTTACAGGAGCAGTCTCAAGACAAGGGCTAATGTGCCCTTGCTTGGCCATGGGGATCTCATATATGCATCTTATTTTTTCATATAGGCAAATAATTCCATTGAAGACTAAGTTGAAAAAAGGTTGGTCTGGAGTTCCTCTTGCATTTTTAACAATTAAGAACACTTAAAGGTTCTGGCAAAAAAAAAAAAAAAGTTTTTACTATTTAGATATATTCTTGGATTTCTACAGTGGATGTTGTACACAATCCAAAAAAGCATTTTAAACAATGAATATTCAAGTACATTAGCTTTATTTGACAGAAAACCAATAGAAATTGAATAAACCTGAGTCATTTGGGTCTAGAATTTGATCTCTATTCCCATTTATTTACATGATTTGGCTGCTTTCCTTTGCTTTATCCTCAGCCATTTCTCAACTTTTGTTTTTTTCCACTTAGGGGTTTTTGTTCATTTACTGTTGGTCATTCTCCACTGATCTCACACTCTTCAATTATTTGTCCCTCAATTAAACGCAGTCCTTTGAATCACTTGAGGCTATCTTGGTGATTAAGGGCCCTAGAAATGAAATTCCTCTTTATTCATTAGCATATGCCCTTTTTCAGTCAGGAGAAAAGTAGCCTCCCCCCGCCACCACCTTTATTCCATACTTTTTTTCTCTAGTTCAGAGCCAAGTATCAATTTTTGGGGTCTGTACAATTTCCTGGAGAAGGAGAGAAAAGGTCAATGAATTTACCAGAGTTGGCACATCAGCTTTGGAAAAATATATTTCTCAGTCATGTTCTCTCTTTCCCCAAACCCACATTTGTTCCCTAAGGGATTAATATCATGGGTAGTGGTAGGGTGACTGTGGATTTAATGATTTCTAATGTTTCTTTTAACATTAACCTTCTAGAGTCTAAGATTCTACCATGTATATTGATTATTTGAGGTAACACTAGAAGTGTATAGGTAAACAAAATAGAATCTTTTTTTTTTTATTTTGCTCACACACAAGTTCAATGTGGGTGTTCAGCTATCAGCCTTTTGTGAGTTGATGGGAGATCCTAGGTTCCTTTTATCTTGTGGCTCCACCATTCTTTAGGGCATTTGTAGTACTCTGTATTCAGGTAGTAGGTTGGGTAGAAATGGAGATGTTATACACAATTTTCATTCCAAATATATTACCAAAAACTAACACACCAATATGCAATTATTATTGGAAAATGCAGCCCCTGGCTAGGTAGCTGCTTCCTCTCAAAACTCTACAATACAGAGAGGGAGCACTAATCTTTGGACAGCTTGTTTTCTCTGTCACATGTGAATTATGGTTTTGAGATCTAAAATATCAAAATTGATTTTATTGGCCTAGAAAATATAGTCTGTTTGTAATTAAGGATCAATAAAAAATTGAACCCAGTTCTATTTTAAAATGAAATACATTCATATTAAACAAAATCATCCTTAAGAAAAAAAGAAAGGGATGAAAAATTAACACACAATATAAATTTTTTTTTCTTTTTATTTGCTACAAGGTAGAGAAAGAAATATAAATCAGAGACTCATTCTCAAATTCTGTCACTTAGTGCCTGTAAGGAAGACAGTTAATGTGACTATTATTCAAATTTATGCACCAATCGCTAATGCCAAAGATGGGGAAACTGAAGATTTTTACCAACTTCTACAGTCTCAAACTGATCATATATGCAATCAAGATGCATTGGTAATTACTGGTGATCAGAATTTGAAAGTTGGAAGCAAGAAGGAGGATTGGTAGTTGGAAAATATTGCCTTGGTGATAGAAACTACACCAGAGACCACATGACAGAATTTTGCATGACCAACAACTTCTTCATTGCAAATACCTTTTTCGACAACATAAACGGTGACTATACACAGACACCTCACCAGACGGAATACACAGGA
This sequence comes from Loxodonta africana, assembly GCF_030014295.1. Lineage (NCBI taxonomy): Eukaryota > Metazoa > Chordata > Mammalia > Proboscidea > Elephantidae > Loxodonta > Loxodonta africana. The sequence continues at coordinate 98,781,120 of NC_087351.1, forward strand.
ATCAAATGGACTACATCTGTGGAAAGAGATGATGGAAAAGCTCAATATAGTCAGTCAGAAGGCCAGGGGCTGACTGTGGAACAGATCACCAATTACTCCTAAGCAAATTCAAGTTGAAGCTGAAGAAAGTTAGACCAAGTCCACTAGAGCCAAAATACAACCTGGAGTATATCCCACCTGAATCTATAGACCATCTCAAGAACAGATTTGACACACTGAACTATCAAGGATACCATCCACGAAGGAAGCAAAAGGACATTAAAAAGTCAGGAAACAAAGAAAAGACCAAAAATGGATATCAGAAGAGACTCTGGAACTTGCTCTTGAATGTTAAGAAGCTGAAGCAAATGGAAGAAATGGCAAAGTAAAAGAGCTGAACAGAAGATTTCTAAGGGCGGCATGAAAAGACGAAATGAAGTATTAAAATGAAATGTGCAAAGACCTGGAGTTAGAAAACCAAAAGGGAAGAACACACGTGACATTTCTCAAGCTGAAAAAACTGCAGAAAAAATTCAAGTTGAAATTTGAAGGATTCTATGGGCAAAATATTGAATGACACAGGAAGCATCAAAAAAAGATGAAAAGAATACACAGAGTTACTGTACCAAAAAGAATTGGTTGACATTCAACCATTTCATGAGGTAGCATATGATCAGGAACTGATGGTACTGAAGGAAGAAGTCCAAGCTGTACTGAAGACATTGGCAAAAAATAATGCTCCAGGAATTGACAGAATACACGTTATGTTATGTAAAGAAAGAATATGTTCATCAGGAGTGGGATTGGACAGCCATAGATGTAAAGAAAAGGCAGTCAGAGAGGCAAATTGTTATAGAGTCCAACAAAGCACTGGCAAGGGAGAAAGAGCCTGATCCTAGGGTCTAGTGGGCCAAGTCTTGTCTGTAGCTGATACACTTCAATGAAACCCCTCTGGCGTGGCCAACTGGTGACTCTTGATCTAGCTTCCTTCTCAACAAGAAGTTGTCTAAGTTAGATTTTCATTCTGAGTAAATTATGAGTATGAAATGCATTGATCATGCTGATGTGCTTTGAAACTGTCATACTCCGCATTATAAAATGATAATTTGTTTTTGTTTGTGGTAGATCAGTCTTGGAGCTGAATTTTTTTTGGTGCTAAATGTACTTTGGTTTGATGGCCAGGTTCTGACCTCAGATAAATTGACCAAATTCATGAATGACACATTTTCATGTAGGCTTTTGGGGAGATAGTTTACTTGTAAGTTTGTTTTTCTTGGTTCAAATAGACCAAATGTTTTACACAAAGTTGTTAATTTTCAGCAAAACCATTATTGCCTCAGTGAAGGTAAACATTCTTGTAGTGGCCTCTGCTATGTTGAAGTAGAAGCATCCCCTCTGAGTTATAGAAGGATTGGATTACTGACACTTCTGGCTGTTAGGAGCCTTGTGTGGTTTAGGGATTACTCTGGATTTTGCAGCCTGAGTTCATGTTACAAGGAAGGAGAATGCCTGAGCAGCCACAGTATACATTATAAAGCACCTTCACTGAGCTGAGAGCTCCCACATCAGAGATGAGCATGTGCCCAGAATGGAGCACAGACTTGGACCCCCAATTATCCTTATCATTATTGGGAATCCAACTTCTTCTAACTTTTCATCACTTCTATTCACCTAGGAGATACACAGATTTGTTTGCCAGGAATGTCAGAGTTTTTATTTTCATGCCATGGAAATCAAACACTGTCACTATCCATTCCACCAAAAACGCTGGTGAGGCCAATATCAGAACACCGGTGGTTAAAATGCCCCGTGGCTATAATTTCTAGGACTTGGGTTTTAAAACATCAAACACTTAATGTAGGAATTCATACCTGGTTTTAACTGTATAATAAACACAGCATAGTGGTCTCAGTTGGGTATAAAGAGTCCTGGGTTCTAGTCCTGACTGTGCCTTTGTTTTATTATCTATCAAATTTGCTGCTTTTACTACTTTTACTATGAACGTTCTCAAATTTTCACCACCAGTTGTCCCTGTTATTTCCCTTTCTTTGCAATTTAAATGAATTAGCCTTTCAGAAGCTAAATGGGGAAGTGAGGGATAGAGGAATAATATTTACTCATTTATCTACCTATAAAAAAAAAAAAAGTTTTTTTTTATCTACCTACCAGACACCCAGTTTATCTATCAGTTGCTAAGGAGTTGATTTCTGACTCCTGGTGACCCCATACCTGTCAGAGTAGAACTGTGAAACAGTGCTTTCAATGGCCAATTTTTTTGTATGTAGGTGGCCAGCCAGGTCTTTCTTCTGAGGTGGCTTTGGATAGACTCGAACTTCCAATCTTAGGATTAGCTGCCAAGCACATTAACCATTCACACTACCCAGGTACTCCATACTAGACACAGTGCATATTTGTTAGCTGTGTTCATTTCTATGACAAGTCAATGTGGTAGGAGGGCTTATTCCTATTTATATGTAAGAAAACTCACTTTTGGAGGGGACTAGGGTACACAGCTAATAAGTAGGGAAACTCAGACCTTTGTGACTCTGAACCCATATTCTTTTCACACTACATATTTGAAAATGAACTATTAAGTAACTCTCACAATAATTTTATATTCCAATTTTATGATCAGAGTTTGCCATGATTTAGAATTTCTGGTAAGTGATAATAATACATTATATGGTGAAAAAACACCTGAGTGATTTCATACGGTGTAAAACAACATCAGTAGGTCTAGAATTTTTGTAAAGTGTGGAGATAATGATTCAAGGGAAGGAAGGTAACTTCAGGGAGAAGACTGGTCAAGGAGGCCTCCTATTTCAAATGGAGGCATTCGTAGTATGTGAAGTAGATCTGACTTGTGTTTCAGAGATGATGCTAAAAATGGAAAAGCTGATAATTAGCATCTTCTGATAACTGAAGAAAGAGCTAATGAGATTCTTAATAAATTCAGGTGGTTAGCCTCTACAAACTGATCAGGAAGTAAATGTGCTCATTTAGTTAGGTATTTAAAACATTAAAATAGCATATGGTTGGGGCAACTGTCTAATGCCCCTTTAAAAAACCTTTTGGTGTGAAATAATTATACATTCACAGGAAATTATAAAAACAGTAACAGCGAGTCCTGTGAACCCTTCATTCAGCCTCCCGAAAGGTTAATACATCATAACACCCTTTTGAAGGAAAAATATATTTATACCTTACATTGTTTACCAAATTATAATAATTTATCATAATTCCAAAGTGATCATAATTTAAATATAAGAAATAATACCATAAAATTAGTAGTAGAAACATAAGTGAATAATTGTAGACCAATGGACTTGGGGAAAAAAAAACTCTTTTGAATGTTACACAGCAAACATCATGAAGGAAAACATAGGTTTTAATATACTTTTTTTTTAGAATTTTCTATGTCAAAAAACAAACTACTAACTAGGTAAATATCCTTCAAACTTAACAGAAAAATGTTGTAACCTCGTTGTTGTTTTTAGGTACCGTTGGGTTATCTCCAACTCATCGTGACCCTACGATAACAGAACAAAATGCTGGCCAACCCTGAGCCATCCTCACGATTGTTATGTTTGAGCCCATGGTTGCAGCCACTGTGTCAACCCATCTCATTGAGGGTGTTCTTTTTTGCTGACCCTCTACTTTACCAAACACAATATCCTTCTGCAGGGGCTTGATCCCTCCTGATAACATGTAAGGGAGGCAGTCTCACCATCCTCGCTTCTAAGGAGCATTCTGGCTGTACTTCTTCCACGACAGCTTTGTTCGTTCTTCTGGCAGTCCACGGCACATTCAATATTCTTCACCAACACCCAGTTCAAATGCGTCAATTCTTCAGTTGTCCTTATTCATGGTCCAGCTTTCGCATGCATATGAGGCTACTGATAATACCATGTCTTGGGTCATGCATACCTCAAGGTGACATCTTTGCTTTCTAGCACTTTAAAGAGATCTTTTGCAGCAGATCTGTCCAGTGCAACATGTTGCTTGATTTTTTGACTGCTGCTTCCATGGACATTGATTGTTGCTCCAAGAAGAATGAAATCCTTGACAACTTCGATTTCTTTGTCTTTTATCATGATGTTGTTTACTGGTCCAGTTGTAAGGATTTTTTTTTTCTTTATATTGATAAAATTTGAAAAATACATTAACAAGAAATGAACTGCACTAAGAAATTAAGACATGAAGGTAAGTAAAATTAATCCTGTGCGTAATAGTGGCTTCAACTATATTCCACAGCAACATTTTCTCAAACAACTCTTCTTAAATAAGTAGAATTTGGCATCTCAGCTGTTGACAGAAGCCTCAGAATGCCCAGTACAAAGAGGATTGTAATTCAGTATTTGTTGAAGAAATTAGAGAAAACACTAGCATTACCAACTTTATATATATGTGTATATATATATCTCATGTGCCCGTTCATATACACATTAATTCATTCTTCTGCGATTGTTAACCAAGGCCTTAGAATGTATCAGGTCCTGTGCTGAGAACTAGGTATAAAATGGATATTGCTCCAACTATTCTGGATCTTACATTCTAGAGGCAGAGAAAGATAAGAAACCAATTATCACACAAACACATTTAAACTCTGCAAATGGCAAAGGTACTATCGATAAGAGTTTCATGGAGTTTTGAGAGACCATGGTAGAGGATGTTTCCCAGACAAGCAGGTCAGAGACTTCTTCTCTGAGCAAAGGTGGCTTCACCTAAGGAAGTTGAAAGTTGGAAGACATGTCATACTAAACAAATGGAAGAGAGGAAGAAAGATCTTGCCAGCAACATGGACAGCTTGAAAAAAGGTCTGGGGAGGTGGGGGAGCATGAATAAGGACAATGGAAGAACAGTTGATATTTCTGGAGCACAGAAAGAGAGGGAAGTAGGTATCAGAAGGTACAAGGTGATGACAAGGCAGGAGATAATGGCCCAGCCTTGTATCTCAAGGAGACGCACAAGGTACATCTGGAAAGGATAGATGGAAGTTTCTCAGTAAGCAAAAAATTTGGATCATATTTGAGTGACCATTTGAGATACCTGTGTTCCAAAGACCCTAAAAGCTTGGAGCAGTCGGATCCACAAATATTTTCTGCAATGCATTCTGGACTTCTCTTGCCCTGGATCCAAATTTGGAATGACCACATATGGTTAATTTGCTGTAAAACCAAGTTGCAAGATGTAACTTGTTATATAAAAACAGATCAGTTTATGTCACTTCTCTGCAGAAAATTTTTGATTGATTCCCCCACCAATATCAGGGTGAACCCGATTTTTATAATCTGGTCCCTGCTTAACATTCTTGAATCACCTGACCCCTCCTCTTTACTTCACACATACTAAGTTTCTTGATATCTTCCCAGTGTGCCAACCTTTTCTTTTAGGGCCCTGAGCTTTTGTTCATATGTCATCCAGGGTGCCCCACACCTCACCCCAACTTCTCCATCTAGAAATACTTGGCAATCTTTCAGCTGGAGTAAATCTACTCTTGGAAACCTTTCTATAACTCCCTTTCCCCCTTGACACCAAAGCTTTGCTCCTAGTTTCTCTTTACACATTGCATCTTAATTATTTAAAAATTTCTCCCTCCCCAAAATTGTGATGGTATGAGGAAAACCATATTTGTTTATATTTATTTCCCTATACTTGCTTAGCATCCAGTCAGTCACATATTTTGAATTAAGGAAGAACATCTGTGCATATATTAAAAATATTGTTCCTAATAACTATGGATTCAACAGGTTCTTGCTTTAAGACTTTAGAAAGTGAAGAAATTTGGATTGATATAATAGTAGTGGTAATTTAATGACTACATCTGAGTCTATTTTAATGTTTTTACTCTTAACCTAAACTGTACATTTTGTTTCTCAGAGATTTCCTTGCTCTATTTATGTGAACATAGTATTTTTATCCACATGGTCAGATTTAAGCTTCTTAAAGACAAGACCATGTTTGTATCATCTCTGTACTCCCAGGTAACTGTAACCATATATTCTCACATATAGTCATTACTCTTCAATTATTTATTCCTTTTGAAAACAAAAGGACAGTATTTTAAAAGCGTGAGTTTTTTGCACAGGATATTTTATCAGATTCTCCTCATATCTCTTGCCTGCAGTGTTGAGTTTACAAACAAGAGCATTTTTCTCTTCCTTTTCCCACAGCCAAGCTGAAATGAAAATTTAACTCAGATTTTGTTCTTGACATCCCTACTTAGGCTGTTCTTAATAAATGCAGTTGTTATTTCTAAAGGCAGTTGTTGTAATTATATTTCTGTTGGCTTTCTTCATTATATTTCTTCTCCAGATGGTCCACGATTTAGGTTTTTGGCTTCTCTCCTAATATCAAACTATAGAAATATTACACCATCTTCTTTTAAAAACAAATCTCAATTGGTCTCTTATTTGCCAATGGCTAGAACTTTAAAAGCTCTCTTCCTGGGGGCCTTCATCTCTCAATGATTTCATTATAGAAGAGAACCTCATGGGAGATGGTGTTTTTCATTTCAGTCTGAACAACGTTCTGGAAAAGTCTGATACCATGGATTAGATTGTGACATCCTTGCTTTTATATAAAACACATATCAAAGCATTCTCATCTGAAAATTCTGCTGAATTGAAACTTATGAACTACCTGACTCATGACAATATTACACGGAAAACCAGGCCTTTTTTTTTTTTTTTAATACAACAAGTAAGAACAGTGATGTGCAGTGGGAAATTTTGAAGAGTTTGAAGCTCAAATGTTAAGGTATTTTGAGTACGTGACTAAATTTTAAAAGACGTCCATGAGCACGTTCATTTGTTTAATACAAAGAAGGTCAACATACGTGTTATCGATTTTCTGTGGCTCGGTTTTCTTCTCTTTTAAAATAGAAATCATAATAATAGTACTTATCTCATTTTTCTCACTGAGAACTAAATGAGTTAATTCACGTAAAGAGCCTAGGACTGTGCCTGACCACCCCACCCCCAAAAGATTGCTCAACAAATATTAGCTACTATTACTATGTATTTGGTATGCTGTACTATTAACTGTTTTCATTAAATGCTAGTCATAGACTCAAAATTACTCAGTGCTTGTGTATACTTACTGGTATTTGCCTTTGGCAATATCTTCCCGGGTCTAATTTTAAAGACCATGAACAGTAAAAACCAAAGTCACGTGTGGTTGTTTACATGGTCAGCTAATTTAATTTAGTCCTTGAACAGAGATGCCTTAGGTATAAGTGCTACTCGGGGTGAGCTTTCAGACCCTAGAAATTTAGCAGGGGATAACTGGAAAATAAATAAGAGTTTCTGGCAGGAGAGAGCAAGAAGAAATGAAGAAGACGGGGTAAGAGAAGCTCACATGGCTCCCAGGGAAGGAAGGCCCGTGAAAAATTCTGGGAGAAGGATCTCTTGTCACAGTCAATAACAGCCTAGCACTCCATGATCTTACTTTAAAAGCAGCTGTCATCATGGCTGGAGGCAACTTCCAGGCATTCAAAGGGATGATTCTTTCTGAGCTGTAACACGGTTAGATGGCAGTTTTCATTTTGTGTAATAGAATCTTCTGTAGGTAACCATAATTGTGATGATGGCAGGGTCCGGCTGGTCTTGTTTACCAGTCTACACCCCACTGCTAGCATAGCCCATTTATTGAGCTAATGCCCAAGGAACACCTGTGCAGTAAAAGGTAAATAAATGAACGGTGAAAGAATAAATAGCATATAAGTCTAAACATTTGACACATTTTAGAAAGACAAGTGTTAAATATGTAGACAGTTGTTTGGCCCTGGGGAATTTTAAAAATCCTGATGTTTGGGTGGTCCCCTAGAACAATTATATCAGAATCTCTGGCATCAGATTATTTTTAGTAATCTTTCCAGCTGTTTCCACCAGGCAGCTAATGCTGACAATCACTGGTTTAGACCAAGACCAATGGAACTCAGTAAATGTGACCCAAACAAATGACCAATACAAATTAATAAAAGATTGCTTCATGGATTATAACATTCTTGCTGGTGAATTTGGATTCAAATTATTCCACGAAATATTTTTGTCTGAATGTCCAAATTACCAATATCCATATTTTAGGAAGAATAATAATTATTTAATTCCAGGTATTGACACTTTCCCAGGGGAGAATGATGTGGCAGTCTACTTCTATAAAGATTTACAGCCTTGGAAACCTTATGGGGGCAGTTCTACTCTGTCCTACAGGGTCACTATGAGTCGGAATCAACTTAACGGCAACGGGTTTGGTTGGTTTGGTATTGACACATTCTACCACTTTTCTGTCAGTTTGTCATTCTGTGGTAGCTTGCATGTTGCTATGATGCTAGAGCTGTGCTACCAGTATTTCAAATATTAGCGGGGCACCTGCTAGTGGAAGTTCCATACTAAGATTAGGAAGAAAGGTCTGGCGATCTACTCCAAAAATTAGCTAATGAAAATCCTATAGATCACAACAGAATATTGTCTGATATGGTGATAGAAGATGAGCCCCCTAGGTGGGAAGGTACTCCAAATACAAGGTGACGACAATAATGGACCCAGATATACCAGCAATCATGAAGATAGTGCAGGACTGGGCAACATTTCCTTTTGTTGTTTGTACATGGGGACCCCATGGGTTGGAGCCAACTTCATGGCAGCTAGTAACAACAGCAACAACTGAAATTTTACTAACTCATGTAGGGCAATCAGGTTGGCTGGACACCATTAAAGCAATATTTTGCCATTAACACTGATGCATTTGATCCTGTACTTTTCCCCTTTTATATTCAAGAGTAGTTTAAGTTATGACCTCCAATGCCTGTTGGAACAATGGGCTGTACTGTTCTTTCTCTGGCATTTTCCATTCTATAAATTTAACCATAATATAAAAGCAAGCACACAGGTATTTACTTATAACCAGAAGTCAATCTGCCTTCATCTTCTTCCCATTTCCAGACAAGTACATTTACTCACCTCTCATTGTTAATGTCTTTATCTTGTCTTCTCTAATCCCTATCCTGAGAAAAGAAATGTAGGATATTTCTGGCTTGGTGAAACAAAGCTTCAGGATTTAGGTTCCCTCACTGCTTCTTTCATTTATTCAAGAAATAATTCACTGAGTCCTACTATGCTACATAATCCCTCAGGCTCTGGAAATAGAGTGGTAACTAAAACAGGCAAAAATATTCCTGCCTTTATGGAGCTTATGTCCTTGTGTCAGAGAAAGACAATGAACAAAGTTAAAATTACAATACATAATATGTTAAATGTTGAAAAGTGCCAAGGGGAAAAATAAACCAGAGCAAAGAGGTTAAAAAAAAAAAAGTATTCTTGGAGGTGTTTGGGGTAGACATTATAATTTTATGGAGTTTAAATAAAGAAGGTATCACTGGGGAAAATGGCACGGTAGTAACAGTTTAAAGGAAATGAGGAAGCGAGACATCCATATAGCTTGGGAATGAGCATTCCTGACAGAGGCAACAGCAAGTGCAAAGGCCCGGAGGCAGGAATTTGTTAGGGGATTTTAAAAAAACAGGCAAGAAAATCAGTGCAGTTGGAGCAGAGTCAGTAAAGAAAAGGCTAGCAGGAGGTTATGTCAGAGAAATAGTAGAGGGACAACAGCTCATGTCAACTTTACAAATCATTGTAAAAGACTGTGATTTCTACTGTGGGTAAGATGAGAAGTCTCTAGATGTTTCCAGTGTGTGTTTAATTTTTCTCTTAGGAAACCACTCTTCCAATTGCTAACACCATAATTTAACTTGACCTGTGTTTAAACTCTCTATCACTGGAATTATCCTAGATATCCTTTTTTATGTCTGGCTTCTTTTGCTCATTATTATATCTGTAAAGTTCATCCAGAATATTGCAGGCAGTTGTCATTCATTCATTTTCATTACGCCATAGTATTCCATTGAATGGATATATCACTATTTTTGTATCCATTCCACTATACATATATGTGTTTAAGTAGATTTCCATTTTGGGATATTATAAATATGTGATGCATGAACGTTCTTGTTAAAGTCTGGATAAACATATCCACAACTTCTGTGGGGTATATTTATTAGGATTGGAATTTCTGGTTCATGAAGTCTGCACATGTTCAGCTTTAGTAGTTCATGCAGTTCAGTGGTGGCAAAGCAATGCCTGTGAATCTCAGAATTTGAGAGCTGAGCCTGGGTAGGTTGGCAGGACACCTATATGGAGGTAGGAACTGTCATGTTCAGGAGTCAAGTTGGTCCGATTTACTAAGTAAAGGACATCAAATGAAGGGTCTTAAGAGGCAAGTGACATACTCTGGATTGTAATTAAAGAGATCACTCTGGCATTTATTTGGAAGAAGATTTAAAGGAACAGACAACTAGGACACTTATAGTTGTCTAGGGAAGGAAGGACAAAGGCCTAACCTCAGGAAGTGAATAGGAGGCAACAGCTTCGAGAAATATTTGGGAGGTAAAATATGAATCTTCACAACTGATGGATATGGGAGAAAAAAAAAAGATGGATATGGGAGAGGGGTGAGTAAAAGAGAGAGCGAGTGGTCAGATTCCCTGCACTGTAGCTTTGGAGAAGGCATAGATCCAGGGTTTTAAAGTAGAAAGAGATCATAGAAGAAAGTCTAATTTCAGAGGAGAAATTGATGAGTGTGGTGTTGGACACGTTGAGTTTGAGATGCTAGATAAGCATCTAAGTCTAGCAGGTATTTGGAGTGACAATTTGAACCCAAAGCCCATGTTTTGGAGGTCTGAATTGTTGTTTTTATTATCATTGTTAGGTTGTTAGGTGCCATCTAGTTGGTTTTGACTGATAGTGACCCTATGTACAACAGAATGAAACACCACCTGGTCGTGCACCATTCTCACAATTGTTGTTTTTATGCTTGAACCTATTGTTGCAGCCACTGTGTCAATCCATCTCCTTGAGGGTTGTGATGGTTAAGATTGTGTGTCAACTTGGCTGGACATGATTCTCAGTGTTTATATGTGATCACCCCCATGATGGGATCTGCTATGAATGGCCAATCATTTGAAAGGGAGTTTGCTTGTTCGTGTGGCCTGCATATAAGTGGACACTCTGGCTTTTTCCCCCCTGCAGCTGTCTCCTGTTCATCTGACCTCCAGTTCTTAGGACTTGAACTAGCAGATTACCTGCTGATCTTGGGATCTGTTGATCTTCACAGCCTATGAGCAAAAGCCCTGCTCTCTGACCTGCCGATCTTGGGTTCACCAGCTATAGCTACATGAATCAGGAGAAGCCTCTATTTCACCAGTGGACTTGGGACACTCCAGCCTCTGCAATCGCATGAGCCATTTCCTTGACATAAATCTTTCTATATATATATTTATATGCTTCAGTGATTTTGTTTCTCTAGATAACCCAGACTAAGACAAGGGTCTTCCTCATTTTTACTGCCGCCTACTTTAGCAAAAGGATAAAGACAGAGATAGATATTGAGCACAGTTTAATTCAGAAATCACCACGAAGGTACTCAGGTGACTTACAGATTCTGCAGAATCAGAAGAGCAATGGGCTAAGGACAAAAACATAAGGAACAACATTTACTGGGTGGGCAGAGGAACAAGGGTCCACAAAGATAATGAGTACTGTAGTGTAGAGGCCAAGTGAGTAAGCTGAGTGTTTTAAAGAAATGAATGTATCGACAAATAAAGCAGAGAATAGACTATGTTAAGACAAGGACTGAAAAGTACGTATTGGATATAACATATAGGAAGTTTCTGCTGATTTTAGTGAGACTATTTTTACTTGAGTTGTGGGGACGGAAGCCAATTTAAAAGTTAAAAGTGTGCAAGTGATTAAGTGTAAAGCAGTAAAGACTATCCTTTCAAGAAGTTTATATAAGAGATGCAGAGGAGAAAAGGGGTATGACTGGGAGATATGGGATCAGGAGAAGGTTGAGTTGTTTCTCTTTACCTTTCTATTTAAAAATTAGGATAGAGAGATGAGTGTTTTTCCAAAATGAAAGGGAGACATAAGCCAGAATTTTGTGAAAAACTAAATGTAAAGTTAAAATTGGTGGAAGTGCTGAAGAAGCAGTCATTAAAGAGTAGTCAGTTAGCATTGCTATTGCTATCCAACTCTTTCCTTTTATGATGTTCCCCGTCAATTTCTATTAATTTTATATGAGGCCAACCTCTCTCACTTGCATTACTTGTCCTGTTCCCTGTAGGAATTTGAATTTGCTACTTTATTCTAAACCACTTTATAATGTGTAATAGTAATAATAATAAAAGTGATTGAGTATGCTCTGTGGTCCCGGCACCCAGGTACTCTGTTATATGTTTGATGCTTGGTCTATAATTCAAAAACAACCATTCAAAGTCAAAGTACTTATCCAAATAATAGATGGGAAACTGAGGCTCAGAGTGATATAAATAAAGTTGCCTAAGTCAACAGAGAATAAGCAGAATAAGTGGTTGTACCAGAATTTAAAACTAGCTCTTTTCTTCTAAGTCAGGATGACACTCACAATGTTTGTATTTTACATGCAGCAACATGAAAAAAAAAAAAATAGCAAAGCAGGGTTACAAAAATACCTTTCAGGGAGAGGGAGCGGTTAGCAAACAAATGTGGAAGGTGCCCATAATTTGTGTGAGAATATGATACATGTATATGTGTATATATCTGTATATGTATATGGTTAGCAGTTCGAATCCATCAGGCTCTCCTTGGAAACTCTATGGGGGGCGGCTCTACTCGGTCCTATAGGGTTGTTATGAGTTGGAATTGACTCAACAGCAGTGGGGTTTTGGTATACACACACACACACACACACACACACACATACACACGCACAAACACATATATGTGAATTTGACAAAGATCTGGCACTGACCAGTGATAGTAGAAGGTAGTAAAGGGAGTTGTGTCCTATGCATCTGCCTTAGGTTCTGGGAGGGAAGAGTGAGCAATGTGTACTGCTAATTGTTCCTCACTGCACTAGAGCAGATGAAACTTCAGTAAATCAAAGAGCAGTTTCTCTGTCCATTAGAACCATCCATAGAGAAGTATTTGATGCATGTCTTTTCTGAGCCTTCCTTATTGCTAGTTTTTAAAAGAGAAAGGCAGAATGATTGGTTATTTTGGGTGGCTCTCTAACAACGGACGCTACCAGCCTTAAGATATAATAAAGCATTGTATTACTTTTATGGCCTTAGTTTATTGGAGTTTGACTTGGCTGAATTTTAGCTAATATACTTTGCAAACAATCTGTATTTTAAGCAAGTACCTTTGAAATTTCACTGCTGCTTTTTTATAGAGGCATTTGGAAGAGCAAAGGGAGGACTGTGTATATATGAATCATGTCATTACAGAGAGATTGTTCTCTGACACAGGCAAATCCTACATACTACAATGAATGGTCTTCCTTTGAAGGCTACAGACATGTTTTACCAAACATGCCCCTGAGAAATTTCATGAGGGCAATTATAGTCTCACTGGGAAAAGGAAATAATGTTCAGGAGACCCAAGCTGAATATAAATATTGACTTTTCTCAGTGAGTAGCAAATACAGCAACCTTCTTGATACCTGCTGTACCCCAAGGCATGACAAGTTCGTGTGGGTGGACCCACACAGCCCTGATGACTCCAGTGGCAGCTTGGTGGCATGCATTTCAGCTATGAACTTTCTAATTCACTTGGAGCATGCTTATTGATTTTAAAAAGAATGAAGCTTGCTGAGTGAGATATTGTCTAGCTGGCTATGATGTTCCTTACAAAACAAAAGTATAACTCTATAGCACCGCTTGATTCTTTAACTGAAAAATAGGACTAACAACACTTGCTTGCCCCAACTTTTATCTGACACATAGTTAGCCTGCCTTAACATTTTTATCTGTCTTTAATTTGGTGCATATGTAATTGAAAAAGTAAGTTTTTCTTTCCCCAGAAGATTAAGGTGGTGGGGAGTGGAGACCAGGACTATTTTTCTAATGCAAGTTCCTCATCGCGGGAACTTGAAGGTAGAGACATCTGCTTACAAGGAGTAGAATGTATCCCTTGACTTTTTGAGGATGTTATCCTCTTTTAAAAATGATCTTATAGACTTTTCTAAAGCATCTTACCATATAGTCTGAGCACAGTAACCATTCGTCGTTCCTTCACTGTGGTCACATTGCTTTCCTCCTTGGGCACTTTTCCTGTGGTTTCCCGTACTTCTGTTCTCATCCTTTTGAAACTGATGATGGAAACTTTGGCCAAAATAAGGAGAAAAGATCATTTTGTAACATAGGTTACTAAATTATTGCACATCCATTTTCTCTAGGAAATTTAATTAATTATTGAGTAAACATGGCTTCCTATTGATTCTGTGTTGATTACTTTCTAATATGAAAAATGGAGCTGTGCCATAATGTTATTTGAACACAGCAGCTTGGGGGCTCAATTGCGGAACAAATCAAATAAGATTATTGGCATTTCTGTATAAGGAGGGTGTCTGTCTCTATGCGAAATGGTCTATCTTTCTATGATCTCAAAAATGAACAAATTGAGAGAGGAAGGAAAAGTCATATTAGCAATACAGTTTGGATGACATAGAAGACTTTATTGCTCACTGCTCTTCCTGGTGACAGAACAGTGCCCTGTAAACATTATTAAAATCTACTTACCGTAAACAACTACGTGGCATCAGCTCTAGAGGCTCTATGTAGCTTTAGAGTTTCAAAGCAAAGGAAGGAAAGAATAAGAAAATTGTTACCATTATGCAGATTATGCAAGCTACTCTCAGTCCTTTGGAAGTGCACCCTGCACAGCTTCTTCATACCTAGAGTCTGTACTCCTGTGTGTCTGCAGTGAAGCTCCCAAGCATAACAACTGTAATGAGTCCAAGAGAGAAAACTTGCTTTACCAAATTTAACACCAATCTAAAATTACTGGATTCAGTGTAATAAACCTTTGCAAGGATGTATGGATGAGCTGTTGACAGAACAATACATTCATTCACCTTTTTAAAGACCAAACCAAAGAAAAACCCATTGCCATCGAGTCGATTCCAACTCAAAGCCACCCCATAGAGCAGAGCAGAATAGCCCCATAGGGTTTCCAAGGCAGCCAAGCTCTTAATGACTGTGCCACCAGGGCTCCAGTGTCCTCTAAACATTATGAAGTTTGGGCCTGCCCATGGACATCAAATGTTTCTTACAGAAATGTATGTTTAGTATTTAGCTGTAAATCAAGCAAAAACAGATGGATTCATTTTCTCTTGAATGGATTGGCAGCTTCATTTTATATTTATTGAAATTAAAATGTCAGACAAAGTCTCCAGTATTCATGCTGGGACCTTATTACTATTAAGAACTGTTCAATAGACTTGTTTCCAAAGGATTATTGCTGGAACTTTATGCTTCATAGAAAGTGAAAGGGAGATTTTAGGATTAAAGCTCTCTAGCTAGCTAGAATGTGCTTTACACTAAAGTCCAGATATATGTAGATTTACTTCTCTATACATTTTTGACAACCGTAAGACTTCCAGGCTGGATAAAAAAGAATTGTCATTCAATTTACAAGCCATGATTTAGAGCGAATGATTAGTGACTCCTAACTTACACAATTTTTTAAAAAAGCATTACTCATTTGGAAGAGGAATCAAGTACATTTCCCTTCTAAAAATGCTATTGTTTTGTAATCATAAGAGTGACAAATCCGTATAGGAATATACTTTCATTGAAACTATGCAGACACAAGACTCAACAAATTTTATATCAAGCATGATGATAAAATTAAGTTAGATATGAATAATAATTTTAACATAAGTAAACTCCCATTGATATTTTTCTAACTTACTGTGTGCCCATTCACTCACTTTTCTAACCTCTTATGAATTGCTAATTTTGCTATTTTATTATAGTGAATGGAACATGCTTCTCTGGCTTTAGCATCTCTAATACAGACGAGCATCCCCATCTGTATTTTTCCTGGGGGCTTCAAAGCTCATTAAGTGTTCTGCTCCACATAATCCCGTGATGCATTTAGTTAATGTGAACTTCTGGCAACCCAGAAGCCAGAATGTCCTTTCCTTCTAATTTTTGATTTTTTTGAAAAGGAGTTGGGTCTGAATTATCTTGCTTATTCATCTAATTCCCTCCTACTCTTTTTGGACTCAGTAAATGAGCCTTATTCTGCTGGATCAGTAAGGAATGGTTCCTGCTGACAACTCCATGTATAGAAAAACCTGTCGGTAGGGAGTCCTGGTGGGCAGTCACTGCCATGGCCTGGTCCTTTGAGCCTGCAAGGGGAACTAGCATAGTTTCTATGAACACGTTAATGGATCCATTTAATCATTGATCTGCTAGATCTCAACCACTTGGCATAAAACAGACACTATTTTGAAACATTGAAGGTCAGTGAAGATTACATACCTTTTCTTTTTTTTTAATACAGATTTGATGTACTTCTGGAGAAGGAAAACTGAAACATAATTATTCAGACAAATAGAATAATTAGAGTCCACAAATGGAAATAAGTTGCTATTTTAAGAGTAAAGTACATCATCTAATGATTGAGGAGTTTTAACCTTGACCAAGTTCATTTACAGACTAATGAATGAATGATCTGAAACACACCAGTGTTAAATCAAATAAATACATATAGTTTAAAAATCAGTAATTATTGCTGGTTGTTAGTTGCTGTTGAGTTGCTCTTGACTCATGGGCAATCTCATGTGTTCAGAGTACAACTGCTCCATAGGGTTCCAAGGCTGTGAACTTTCAGAAGCAGATCACCAGGCTTGTCTTTCAAGGTGCCTCTGGGTGAGTCCAAACTGCCAACACTTCAGTTAGTAGTCAAGTGTTAAAAAATTTGCACCACCCATGGACTCCCCAAATTAGTAATATTAGTAAAATATGATGAAGCCTACAAATCTGTTCTCTTATGGTGACTAATATAGAGATGACTAGGGTAACTTAGACCTGTATCACCTAAGAGTCCCCAAATATTTCAAACTTGGAGAAGTCACTTACTATTCTTGATGCTGTTCAAAGCACTGACATTTGGGCTTAACAAAACCCAGTGTCTTAACCATTAGTCAATAAAGTGGAGGATACAATCACAAAGATTGACCACCCTTCACCCATACAAAATACTTCTTGGTACAATCCCAGAGTAGCTGCAGCATGACTGTATCTGTGTTAACAACAGCCCCTGTCATCTGGGAGGACGCAAGGGCCAGAGTGTCCTAGCCATGAGCTGCAGCTCCAGGTTGGTACCATGGCTGTCTGGTTTGTGATTTTGAGTTGTTATGCATTAAAAAAATGGATGCTATTCAATCTCATAAAAATGGAGATTCAAGCTAGATAACAATAGAAACATTACTTAGAGTCTTTGGGTCTTGATCTTCATTTGTGAATTTGAAATAGTAAACATTGCCTTCATCTATGTGATAACTAAGGTTGTTTGTCAGCTTGGCTGGGCCATGATTCTCCATGGTTTGACAGTTATGATGTAGTTTGGCAGTTGTATAATGATGTGATCACCTCCAGAATGAGATCCGATATAGTATCATCACTTCCATGATGGGATCCGCTGTAAGTAGCCAATAAGTTGAAAGGGAGTTTCCTTGGGGGTGTGGCCTATGTCCAATATAGGTGGACTTTCTGGCAAGACTTGTGGGCTTTGCTCTCTCTGGATTCCGCAGCTGGCACCTGTTCATCTGACCTCTGGTTCTTGGGACTTGAGCTAGCAGTTTGTCATGGATTGAATTGTGTCCCCCCCAAAATATCTGTCAACTTGGCTAGGTCATGATTCCCTTGTATGATTGTCTACCTTTTTATCTTCTGATGTGATTTCTGGTATGTGTTATAAATCCTATTACTATGCTGTAATAAGATGAATTAAAAAGCAGCAGTTATATTGATGAGGTCTACAAGATTAGGTAATGTCTGAAGCCAATCTCTTTTGAGATATAAAAGAGAGAAGTGAGCAGAGAGACATAGGGACCTCATACCACCAAGAAAGCAGTGCCAGGAGCAGAGCATGTCCTTTGGACCTGAGGCTTCTGCACTGAGATACTCCCAGACCAAGGGAAGGCCAATGACAAGGAACTTCTTCCAAAGCCGATAGGGAGAGAAGGCCTTCCCCTAGAGCCAGTGCCCTGAATTCAAACTTGTAGCCTACTAGGCTATGAGAGAATAAATTTCTCTTTGTTAAAGCTATCTACTTGTGGTAGTTCTGTTATAGCAGCACTAGATGACTAAGACACAGTTTATCTGCCGTCTTGCCTGCTGACCTTAGGATTTGTCAGTCTTCACAGCCTGTGAGCCAGCCCCTGTGTCTAAGCAAATCAGGAGAAACTTCCAGCCTGACCCACGGACTTGGAACTTTCCATCCTCTACAGCCTCATGAGCCACTTCTTTGTTATTAACCTGTCTCTGTCTCTGTCTCTCTCTCTCTCTATTTGTATCCTTTACTAGTTTTGGTTCTCTAGAGAACCCAGCTAGAGAACAATCTATTCAACAGAATTATTAAACTGTAAAATAAAATAATAGAATCATTGTGTTTTGTGAGAGTTAAAAGTACCATAAAATGTATACTATTAATTATCTGAGCATTATTAACACATCTCAAATAAACTTGTGCAGTAACACTGATAAATGTAACTTTAAGTTCGAGGAAGAAAAGAGCACTGGTGTTGCTATTCTAACGTGTTCATGATAATCACTTCTTATCCTTGAATTTGTTTTTGTTGATTCAATGGGGTGCATGACAGAAAAATATATACCTTTTATTTATGACTACATTATATATGAGCATCAGTAGATCTTTAAAACAATGATGATTTAAATAAACACGGTTGCATTAGTGGAGTGGTATAAATAATAAATATGTATCATTTTGGTTTTGGAAATATGTGTCATATCCAGGCTTCACTGTCTCAATGAACTATTATGTCCTTGAAAATGCAACAAAGGTAGAAACCCAAGCTATTTAGAACTGAAAGCTGGTTAGTAAAGGTGACCACTTCAAAGCTATATTTTGTTCTTCTCATCCTTTACTTTTGGGTGGGTTAGGGAAGTGTTTCAGCTGCAGCGCTGACATTTAGCTGTAGTTACAATGAATTGCAGCCATGATTGCAATTGTTTTGTGATGCCTGTGGTGTCATTACCAAGATGCGATTACCAATTGCTCTATGAAATTAGTTATGCATGAAATGAATAGGAAGCATAAATACTAGGAGGGAGACTCGGAGCACAGACTTCATCCTCATTGTCTCCCAGATCCACTGATGCTTATGCATAATGTGGTCATAAAACTTTCATTTATTTCAGTCATAGGACTAGAAGGGATCTTTAAAGGTCATCTAGGACATCCCCCTGATTCCAGGCCCTTGAGCAAACCTAAAGAAGATAATGAATGAGTCCTTTTTCCTAGGAGCAGATAAAAAACCTTCTAATGATTATAAGTTGAAATGAGGCAAACTGTGGTAGTAAGAAGAATTTCTACTGAGTAATAATGCATTGTGTTCATTGGCCAAAAAATATAATATTTTTATATATGTTATGAATCAAATTAATTTAGAGATACATTTAATTGCCTTTTAAATATTTTAATGTTAGGATATCGTTTCAACCTAAAAGTTTTAGAAATAAATTGTCATTATATATGATGTTTCTTTTTAAGGAATGACATATTTCTAAAACTTTGTGTTAATTGAAATTTCTCAATAGATTCATGGTTTTAAAGCTTCAGGGGAACATGTCTCTCTACCTTACACGCACACACACACACACACACACACACACACACACGCACACACCCCAAAACCAAACCAAACCGAACGAAATCAAACCAAACCCATTGCCGTCGAGTTGATTCTGACTCATGGTGACCCTACAGGACAGAGTAGAGCTGCCCCATAAGGTTTCCAAGACCATAATCTTTATGGTAGTAGATTCTCACATCTTTCTCTCACGGAGTCATTGGTAGGTTTGAACTGCCAGCCTTCCAGGTAGCAGCCAGCTGCTTAACTACTGGACCACCACACCCATACCACAATCCAATGCTGTGACTCCATTTGTAAAGGGAAGTTAGTTTAATAAACTTTAAACACTAGATTTTTTTTTATGTATTGAATTTTCTTCATGTGTGATATAACTGTAGATTTTTATAAGACCAAATAATTTTACTAGAGTTCTGTTCAGGAAAAAAAAAAAAAAAATTCTTAGTGGCATTTTGATAGCTTTTAAATGAATTTTGGTCCCTGTAATTATCTCTTAAAAGTATATCCTGGTTAACAACCCATTTATCCTCTTTGTTACTTATTATAAAATCCACTTTTCTTCTCTAAGGTTCTAGAAAATTTTAATGGATTGGTGTGAAAGAAGAAATCATGTTTCATATTTCATCACCTAATACATGGAGATCAATATAAAAAATGAATTAAATCTCTCTGAGCTCCAACTGTGAGAGGGTGCCTACCAAAGGCAAAAGCCTTTCAAATCATACAATGTTACTTATTTTCTCTTCTACAAGACTGCCTTAGTAGGATGGATGAAATATTTGTATCCCTGGTGGTGCAGTGGTTAAGTGATACAGCTGCTAACCAAGATGCCGACAATTTGAATCACCAGCTGTTCCTTGGAAACTTTATGGAGCAGTTTTACTCTGTCCTATAGGGTCACTATGGGTCAGAATTGACTCCACGGTAACGTTTTTTGTTTGTTTGTTTGTTTTATGATACAAGTGCCTGACTGTGTGTTTTAGTGATGCTATCAGACTTTGGTAGGTTACTCCTGAGAAGCAAGGATGATGAGACTTTGTCTCACATAATTTTAACATGTTATCAGGAGGGACCAATCCCTGGAGAAGGACATCATGCTTGGTAGAGGGACAGTGAAAAAGAGGTAGACCCTCAAAGAGAAGGATTGACATAGTGGCTGGAACAATGATCTTAAACACTGCAATGATTGCGAGGATGGCTCAGGACCAGGCAGTGTTTTGTTCTGTTGTATATGAGTCAGAAACAACTCACCGGCACTTAATAACACAAGTTGTTAGGTCTCACTTTCTTCCCTATAAAATGGAGGACGTCTCTCTTTATATATATTTTATTGTTATGAACATTAAATAAAATAGCACATGCACTTTTCTTAGTAAATTGTTGAACACATAATAGATGTTCTGCAAATGTTAGTTCACTCTCTCACTTCCTCTGTTAAAATAAAGGACTACAAAGGATCTTACTTACAAAAAAGTTTATGATTATCATAGAAAGGGCCACATGAACCAGAGTCTTACATCATCCTGAGACCAGAAGAACTAGATGGTGCCCGGCCACAACCGAAGACTGCCCTGACAGGGAGCACAACAGAGAACCCCTGAGGGAGCAGGAGATCAGTGGGATGCAGACCCCCAATTCTCATAAAAAGACCAGACTTAATGGTCTGACTGAGACTAGAGGAATCCTGGCGGTCATGGTCCCCAAACCTTCTGTTGGCCCAGGACAGGAACCATTCCCGAAGACAACTCATCAGACATGGAAGGGACTGGACAATGGGTTGGAGAGAGATGCTGATGAAGAGTGAGCTACTTGTATCAGGTGGATGCTTGAGACTGTGTTGGCATCTCCTGTCTGGAGGGGAGATAGGAGGGTAGAGAGGGTTAGAAACTGGCAAATTGTCAGGAAAGGAGAGACTGGAAGGGCTGACTCATTGGGGGAGAGTAAGTGGGAGTATGGAGTAAGGTGTATATAAGCTTATATGTGACAGACTGACTTGATTTGTAAACGTTCACTTAAAGCTCAATAAAAGTTATCAAAAAAAAAATTATGATTATCCGAGCTCTTTTCTTGTGGTAAAGAAAATGGTTGAATAAAGAGGAGTAGTGATGTAAATATAACACAATAGCCCCAGATTAAGAAGCTATAGTATTGAAGCAAATGTTTGAGGAAAGAAAAAAAAAAAAAAAAACTTTGCAAAGTAGAACAATTTTTCTTGCCAAATACTTCTGCTTCCATATACCTTATGCACAGTAGTAGTAACTGAGAATCTTAATATAATAATACACTGAACACTGAATCATAAAATGTAGTCAATAATTATATTCACTACATGATACATTGTTCTTTCCCTCCATCACCATTTTTGTAAGAGGTTAAACTATTGTCCAAGGTCTTACAGTTTCTAAGGTACAGAAACTTAACACTCAACCTTACATTATTTTTTTCCCTAGTAATTTCCGAGACTCTCAGGCAACCCCTTCAGTCACACAAATAAGTAGCATCTTCCTATGTCTGACTAATATGGGAACATCATAACATTAACCTTTATCCTGAGCAGTTAGTTAAGTAATGTTATTTGACCAATGAATTGTCAAATGTTGGCGTTCTTTTCTACTGCACTCTCTCCTTGGTTTTTTCATCCTGGGAATATGCAGATGATGATGACAAAACTAATCTATAACTTATGAAGAAGAAACCTTCCTGGAAACCAAAGAAAAACCTGGATAAGGAAGCCATCTATACAAAGTTAACAAAAGAATAGTGAAAGGATGAACAACACTTGACTAGAGTAATGAATAGAAAAGTGATATTGTTTGGTAATATGAAGGACAAATGAATCCTAACATATTCAAAACAATGGCACCAAGATCTATGTAATAAGCATATTCCTTAAGCCAAAATTTCTTCTCTGATGATAAGACATGATGTGATGGGAAACAACTAGATGGTTGAAAGCAGGGAAGTGGTATGACTTGATTTACTTAAGATGGATCATTGTATTATACGGAATATAGACTGAATGGGACAAAGGTAGAAGCAGGGACACACAGGAGGCTATTACAATAGACGTGTGAGAGATGATCATAGTTTAGATAAAGGTAGTAGCAGAGAAGGTGGTAATAAGTGACTAGATATGACATATATTTTGAAGGCAAGACCAACAAGATTTGCTATAAATTGAATGTGGTGTGAAAAAAAGAGAAGAGTTATGGATGGCTCCCAGGTTTAGGACCTGAGCTGCTTGGTAAACGGTAATGCCGTTTGTTGAGATGCTGTTGCTAGTTACAATCAAGTGGGTTTCAACTTATGGTGAATTTATGTAAAACAGACGAAATGTTGCCTGGCCTTGCACTATCTCCAGGATGGTATGTTCGAGTTCATTGTTGTGGCTACTGTGTCAGTCCATATTACTGAGGGTTTCCCCAATTTTGTTGGCTCACTTTACCAAATACGATGTCCTTTTTTAACGATTGGTCTTTCCTGATGATGTATCCAAAGTCAGCGGGTCGAAGTCAACACAGATGGTAGTGCAGGCTTGGAAAGACAAATCAAGAGCCGCATGTGGGACTTGTTGCATTTCATATGATGACTGGACATTTAAACAGAGATGTCATGGGGATGGCAGAATATGAGTTTAGTGTTCACAGGAGAGGTCTTGGTTGAAGATAGGCATTTGTGAGTAATCAGAATAATTTTTTTTTTTAATGCCATGGGATGAGTCTATAAGTCAGAAAATTATAGGATCTAATGAAGGAGACTGAAGAAGAGTGAGGTTAGATCAAAACCAGGAGTAGGTGATATTTTTGAAAGTTAAGTGAAGAAGGTATTTTAAGAATGAGTAAGTGATAAAGTGTGGATGGATAAAGGTAAAGACTAGGAACCGACTACAGGAATTAGCAATTGGGATGCCATATGTGACTTTGGCTAGAGTGGATTTGGGCAAAAAAATGTGAGTGAAAACCTTGTTGAATATGATTAAGAGAGTATTGAAGGTGGTGGATTGAAAATGATAAGAGTAAGTGACTATTTTGAGTTTTGGAGCCCTGGTGGCACAGTGGTTAAGAGATAGCTAATAAACAAAAGGCTGGCAGTTCAAATCCACCAGTCACTTCTTGGAAACCCTGTAGGGCAGTTCTACTCAGTTCCATAGGGTCATTATGAGTCAAAATCCACTCAAGGGCACCAGGTTATAAAGTGGGGGGTGGGGGTGGGGAAAGGGTGGTAGCTGGAGAGGAATGTAAAGCCAAAGTTACATTTGTTGTTGTTGTAGTTGCTTTTGAATAGAAGTATTATTATGATCCAGTAGGCAGGAGCAGAAAAAAGGGAATTGACCTCAACATCTAGTAGAGAGATGAGTCTTGGAAAGCAGCTAGGTTCGTTGATCAATGGTAATAAACAAACAAATCGATTCCTCCTGAGAATGTTTGGGTCAGAAGGTGGGCAATAAATAATTTTAATTTAAGCCTGTCTTCAAATTTGACTTTATTCCATCAATACTTTTTCAACAACACGATTTTCAATCATAAAAGTGAAAGTATTTGCATATATTCAACGTACATATGTATGTATATATAAGTTGGATATATTTTTGAATTTCAATTTGAGCACACAAAACCTTAGAGCTCGGGGTTGTCTTAAATATATCTAACCTCTAAAGAGGCAGAAAATAAAGGCAAGTAATTTTGAATTTGCTGGCCCTGAGCATCTCAGAAGCCTCAGAATCTGCAGAGCTAAGATCAATCAATTATTTTTCTAGTCAAGTTCTCAAGTGTTGCTTTCTCTGTTATAATTTTGAATTTGGGGCTACCAGAACACATGTTTAAATACTTTCCTTCATTAATGTAAAGTCATATTTAAAGCCACTTGGGTATGGGTAATGTCTGTTCTTTATTTTTGCTCAAAATCTTAATAAAATTATTTTACTTGCATGTACATTAATAATGAGTCAATTTGTATATATATCAAATCTACCATATACCATATGCCATTAAAGACTAGTGTTTTTATTTTTTTAATCATGCACAGAACAGTACTTGTACTTGAGAGTTTTTAAATAAATATTTTAATACCACATTTAAAACTATCTTAAATTGCACTACTACAACTTTTACTATATAGTCTTTAAGGCGTGGAATTTTCTCTGAACTAAAAACGTTTCCCCCCTTAAATTTCACCACTTTCTGTTACCCTGGTCCTGGAAAGTAAATTTCCTATCCTTAAGACTTGCCTAATTTCTAAAAATATAACCTAAAGTTTGTGTGCTAATAGAAGCCATTCACAGTATTGTTTAGCAAAAGGCTGAAAACAGTGTTTCTCAGAAAGCTAGGTATAAAATTTTATGTGGTTTACTGCTTCTCAATTACACATTCTTTTGTAGTGCTTTCGTCTACTGTAAGTAGGTTCTATTTAACCCATTATTGATGGAATGTGTTTCTCCCAAGCTGGTTGAGCTTATGTCAAAAAAAGTACCACTTAACTTCGCACAATTTAAAACACCTTTGAAGGAAAACCTGAGAAACACCAGTGACATTCTCAAATTTTGGAGCACACTGACCTGTGATTTGGAGACTTTGTTCAATGGATTCATTTACCAAACTTGCAAAACATGATCTGTTAGGCTATAGCTATAAGACAACATAAAGTTCAAGGCATTAGAAAAAAGGAAAGAAAGAAATGCTTTCAACCATTTTATTGAAGCAATCACTTTAGCTGGTAAGTGCTTTCCATGAATTCAGATAGTATATTTAATAGAATATCGTATAGCTCTTATTACATGCTAGAAGCTCTTCTAAACACTTTACAAAGATTAATTGATTTAATCATCTTTAACAATTCTATGGGCAGTGTTTGTTCAGTGGTAGTATTCTTGCCTTCTACACAGGAGACCTGGATTGGGTTCCTAGCCAAAGCACCTCATGCACAGCCATGTCAGTGGAGACTTGTGCTTTGCTGCAATGCTGCACATGTCTCAGAAGAGCTTCCAGACTAAGAGAGACTAGGAAGAAAGGCCTGGTAATCTACTTTTGAAAATCAGCTAATAAAATCCCTGTGGATCACAACAGTCTGATCTGCAACCAATCACCAGTCTGATCTGCAACCAATCACGGAGGTGGCACAGGACTGGGCAACATTTTGTTCCATTGTTCACGGGGTCACCATGAGTTGGGGCTAACAAAATGACCACTAACAACAATAACAATTCTATGAGACTGCAGGTATTAAGTATTTCTATTTTAGATATGAGGAAACTGAGGTACAGAGGGAGTGAATGATTAATTTGTCCAAGATCACATACTCAATTGAGATTCAAATCTATGTAGATATGCTCCAAAGTCCTCATGGGTATCCACCACGCTGGGCTGTTTTTCCACGACTGTTGAGCGCAAAATATTTTATTATGTGTTTTATAGTGTGGGCTTCAGAGTCAAATGGGCTGGGTTCAAACCCTCTCTGTGATCTTTTGTGATCATGTGCAATTTGCCTAAGCTCTGTGCTTCAGTTTCTTCATCTGTAAAATAGAGCTACCGACATTAATATATGCA
The DNA here is from genome assembly GCF_030014295.1 of Loxodonta africana. Taxonomy (NCBI): domain Eukaryota; kingdom Metazoa; phylum Chordata; class Mammalia; order Proboscidea; family Elephantidae; genus Loxodonta; species Loxodonta africana. The sequence continues at coordinate 98,807,363 of NC_087351.1, forward strand.
AAACACTAGAATGTTAATTAGTGTATAGTCAGTATTTACGAATCAGAAGTTACTTTTTATTACTTAATATTTGGCTCTAGGTTGACAAAAGAATAAGATGACTGTAAGTGGTAGACGTCTCAAGCATGTCTTCTGATTTCATATAGATCAGGCTAAGGGAAAATTGAGTCAGGGAGTTTATAGCCCAGCTGTGCAGGGAGTGACGTCGCATTTCTTTATTTTTAGAAGTGAAATACACAGGTAACTTGCCTTTTCTAATACCCTTTACGGTGTCCATTTTTTAGATATCTTCATTTTTCTTCAGTGTAGGGGGTGAATTTACAGTATCTAGGTATCACAGGTATCCACTGGAGCCCAGGTGGTGCAGCTAACCAAAAGGTTGGCAGTTTGAATCCACCAGATGCTCTTTGGAAATCCTATCTGGCAATCCTACTCCATTCTATGAGGCTGCTGTGAGTCGGAATCAACTTGAAGGCAATGGGTTTTTGTTTTTAGGTATCTACCTAGGAGCCTGGTGGTACAGTGGTTAAAGCAGTAGGCTGCTAACCAAAAGATCGTTGGTTCGAACCAACAGTTGTTCCTTGGGAGAAAGATGTGACAGTCTGCTTCCGCAAAGATTTACAGCCTTGGATACCCTATGGGGCAGTTCTACTCTATCTTATAGGGTTGCTATGAGTCAGAACAGACTTGTTGGCAGTGGATTTGGTTTTTGGTTTGATAGGTATCCACCTTTAGATAATGTCAGTATCCATGGAAAATCAGACCTTGGTGTATGTGGAGTCTAAGCACATTCTATTTGGAATTCAATATGCTTGTGCTCCGAGTGTGATGATTCCACCCCAGAGGTAGATGGGTCTCTCGAGGTTGATGACTAGGCCTTTTACCATCTCCGTCAACTTCCCACACTTATCAGCAGATACACATTCCAAGTAAAACCAGAGTGCTTTGGCTATGAAGGCAGCTCAAGTTATCTAAACGCACTAAAACACACGCAAAATAGAAATTCTTGAGCTGCCACTGTTTGAAGACAAACTTACTCCTCCTGAAACCAACTACTGGACCACTACCCAGGATGAATGATAAAGTATGTAGCTAAGTTTAAGAAAAATAAATATCCAAGATACATGCAAGTATCTTTCTTTAGTAACTTAGAGCCTAATATGTTTCTGTATGGGTTTGTTATTTTCTAAACCAAGACACCTTAAAAAATTGCTCAACTTTGTAACTTACCTTAGTTTACCTTCATATTTCATAAAAAGGGCTTTCTAGACTTTACTGTCAACTACTTTTGAGGTCACTCCAACTTATAGATTTTTTTTCTTAAGGTCTGCCCCACTTAAATTTTACCTTCAGTGAGTTGCCCTGTCTTTACAACAAGGAAATACATACATACAGGCACTAAATTACTGGCTACCATAACCAACATACCATGTCATGAGTTGTCTGAAGAAACAACTAAGACAGTCCAGTACTGATATTATTGGACTTCTTTAATTGGACATAGTGAGAAATTTATTTAAAAACAGTACTTTTTGTAGAAATTGATTTTCTTCTCTCAGCAGATACAACATATATCATTTTTTGGCCAATTAGTTTTTCTGAAATTTTGTTTAACAAGCATATATTAAACATAAGCAAATATTACAGATGATAGTGCAAAATGCCCTGTTAGACATATGAAGATACCAGTTTGAATAAAACATGAACTCAATCTTCCAGAAACTTGAACTCTCGTTAGGGAGTTTGCTGTACTAAAGTAAAAGGCAGTAGGACATTTTCTGAAACAGGACACTGCCAGGACATGCAAGCCTTTCACAGTAGAGCACCAGGTGCCATTGAGTCGATTCTGACTTATGACCACCCCATGTGTGGCAGAGCAGAACTGTGCTCTGCAGAGTTTTCAATGGCTGATTTTTGGAAGCAGATCACCAGGCCTTTCTTGCCAGGTGCCTCTGGGTGGGCTCAGTCAGCTGAGTTTCGGTTAGCAGCTGAGCATGTTAAACCATTTGCACCACCAAAGACTTCATTTCATATTATTGACCTGCAATACATGCTCATGAAAGGAAGGGAGAGAGGGAGACAGAAGGGAGAGAGGGAGGAGGGAAAGAAGGAGCAGCACTATAAGGAGAAAAAAAGGGGGGAAAGAGGGCTAACGGAAAGCCGAGCTTCAGGTTGTTGTAGTTATCTGTTATTATTAATTATTTTGATCTACCATTTGAGACAGGACTAATTTTTTTGGTTGCTTGTTTTAAATAAAAATTTCTCCTAGGAACATGATGTCCCTCTGAATCTAAAACATGGAATCTTTCCTTGAGGCCAGCCTCCCATACCAAAATTCTCCCCTGTGAGGCTGCAGCCCTCAATTCCCTGTGTAGGCAGCACGCGGCCCTTGCCTTATCCTGCTTTTACCTTCACATGGTCAAGGAATGCGTCACAGACTCCTCACGCCATATGAACAATTTTCTTTTTCTTTCTTTCTCTTTTCTTTCCTTTTCCTTTCTTTCTTTCTCTCTCTCTTCTTTCATCTTTCCTCCCCTCCCCTCCCTTCTTTTCCTCTCCCTTTCCTTCTGTTCCCTTCCCCCCTTCCCTTCCCTTCACCTCCCTTCTCTCCCTCCCTCCCTCCCTCCTTCTTTCCTTCCTTCCTTTCTTTTTCTTTTGAACTTTGTTTTCCTAAATCACCCTTAGGCTCCCAATTGACCTTCTGTAGCTTCCTTGAAACATTTACGTGCTTAGTATAGTTTTGATTCAGGGCTTAGCCAATTTCAGCACTGTGTCCTGGACTTCTCATTAGTTAGAGTGTGTAAAATGTTTTGATTCTTAAGGCATAGTGACCAAACCAAACAGCCAAGCAAAAAAGCTTAAAATTGAGTGTACATATATATCCTGACTCAGCCCGGGCTGGGGTATCCTGCAGACTTTACCTAATGCCTGTAGCTGAGTGCAGGCTGAATGTTCTGTTGACTTCCTGCATTACCTTCAGAGCAGTTTTAGGAGGTATCTTTACTCCTCAGAAGTCACTCGACCTAACTCTAATTAATACTTCACCTAGTCTTCTAGTAATACCACTAATTGTTCACAAACCGGCAATTTAATCAACGCTCTGCTAACAGGCAAAGTGGTTTTTTTTTTTTTTGTTCCTCTCCACTTTTTTGTGCTCTGACAGTGAGAACTTGGGCGAGTATGTCCCAATTGCTTTGTTTCCATGTAATTTAACAGCAAGACATTATTTTCTCATAAGAGGTGCTTTGAATTTTTACTGCTAATGAATAAATTAACTAAAAAAGGTTAATCTGCCTACATGTTTATGAAACATTATGCAAATCGCTCTCCAAAAGGTTTAATGGTAATTGAAAGCAATTGAAAACCATGGTACATTTCCCCCAATTTTCATTTATTCTTTTTTAAAGTATACAGGTTACACAGATTCTTATATTTTACAGATGTGTACGTAGAGGGGGTTTTGGGTGGCTCTGACATCATCTGTGGCTTAGATACATTAATGGAAACAGGCAGGGCCTCCATTTTTGATCAGGAATGGCACTGGCTTTGGTAATCAATTTCAAAGCAAAGCTGTAAGTATGAAAAGAGTTGGTGCAATTAATATTATTACAGTGAGCAGCAAAGGTAGCGATTGTGTTTGGACACCCACTGTAGAGCTTAGCAAAATGGTTCTTGCATCAAGTTCTAGTTGCACGCAGTGTATGACCTGCTATTCTCTTTGGAGGTATTTTACATGAACAGCACAGGTGCGGAAGGCTGAAAAGATGTGGATCACTATGTATGTACGTGAGTGTCACATTTTTAAGGGAAATTTGGCCTAATAAGGGGCCTATTTTCCCCATCTCACGCTCCTTTCTCCTGCAGTGAAGATGGGGTGACTTAAAGATGGGTAAGAGCATTTATAGAAAGAAAAATGTGCATTTGTGTATGTGCGTGTGTGCGTATGTGTGCCTGCACTTGTGTTGGGAATAGCAGAAAGAATATATTGGGGATTATATCCCCAAATAAAAAGAAAATAACATTAGAGCCTGAAATGCTACATGTCTGAGAACATGAAAGAGTAAATAAGTGGCTAATTAGTCCCTGCCACAATTAAAAAAAAAAAAAAAAAAAACCAGTGTGTTGTGTAAGACACACTGAGGATCTGTTGGGAGTGATGGGAAATTTTGGAAATGGATTGTAGTGATAATTGAACAGAATGATTAATATAATTAATGTGACTGAGTTATACAAGTGAAGAACGTTGAAATGGCAAATGTTTTGTTACATATATATTTGTTGTTGTTGTTAGGTGCCACAGAGACGTTTACGACTCATAGCAACCGTATATACAATAGAACAAAACACTGCCTGGTCCTGAACCATCCTCACGATTGTTGCTATGTTGAAGCCCATTGTTGCAGCCACTGTGCCAATCCATTTTGTTAAGGGCTCTCCTCTTTTACACTGACCCTCTACCTTACTAAGTATGACCTCCTTCTCCAGGGACTCGTCCTTCGTCCTTCCTGATAACATGTCCAAAGTATGTGAGACAAAGGAACTTCCAAGGACTGCTCTGGCTGTACTTCTACCAAGACAGATTTGTTCGTTTTTCTGGCAGTCCATGGTGTACTCAATATTCTTCGTAATCTCTTTTTTTTTTTTTTTTGCTTTGAAACTTAGAAACTAAGTTTATTTAAGATCTGAAATACAATTCCTAGAATATCAACTTTTCAGAAAACCATGGCTACACAATAATGCATTACCTCTATCATGTTAGAGTGTGCATTACACTCAAATATAAAAGCCATGAAACAAACCACCATCCCTCAAGAATCTGAGCAAAGATAGAATGCCTAAGGAATAACATAGATGACCTGCAGAGGGTGGGCTGCTCTACTTCAAGCACCATTAAAAAAAAAAAAAAGAGCACAAATGCCTGGACTTTCAGATATCAATTCTTCTTCCATCTTCCTTATTCATTGTCCAGCTTTCACATGCATATGATGCCTTTGAAAATACCATGGCTTGGGTCAGGCACGCCATAGCTCTCAAGGTGACATCTTTGCTTTTTAATACTCTAAAGAGGTTCTTTGCAGCAGATTTGCCCAATGCAATATGTCATTTGATTTCTTGACTGCGACTTTCATGGGTGTTGATTGTAGATTCAAGTAAAATGAAATGCTTGACAACTTCAGTCCTTTCTCCATTTATCATGATGTTACTCACTGGTCCAGTTGTGAGGATTTTTGTTTTCTTTATGTTGAGGTGTAATCCATACTGAGAGCTGTAGTATTTGATCTTCATCAGTAAGTGCTTTAAGTCTTCTTTGCTCTCTGCAAGCAAGGTTGTATCATCTGCATATTGCAGGTTGTTAATGAGTCTTCCTCCAATTCTGGTGTTGCATTCTTCTTCGCAGAGTCCAGTTCCTCAGATTATTTTCTCAGTATATGGATTGAATGAGTATGAAAGGTGAAAGGATACAAGCCTAAAGCATGCTTTCCTGATTTTAAACCACACAGTATTCTCTGGTTCTGTTCAAACAACTTCCTGTTGCTCTATGTACTGCTTCCACATAAGCAAAACTAAGTGTTCTGGAATTCCCATTCTTCACAATGTTATCCATAATTGGTTATGATCCACCCCTTCGAATACCTTTGCATTGTCAATAAAACACAGATAAACATCTTTCTGGTATTCTCTGCTTTCAGGCAATATTTGTCTGACTTCAACAATGATATCCCTTATTCCAAGTCCTCCTCTGAATCTGGCTTGACTTTCTGCCAGTTCTCTGTCGATGTACTGCTGCAACTGTTTATGAACGCTATTCAGCAAAATTTTGTTTTTGTGTGGTATTAATGATATTGTTCAGTAATTTCCACACTCTGTTGGATCTCCTTTTTTTGTAAGGAGCACAAATATGGATCTCTTCCATTTGATTGGCCAGGTAGCTGTCTTCCAAATTTCTTGGTATAGACAAGTGAGCACCTCCAGAGCTACATCTATTTGTTGAAACATCTCACTCGGTATTCTGTCAGTTCTTGGAGCCTTGATTTTTTGCCAATACCTTCAGTGCAGCTTGGACTTCTCCTTTCAATACTATTGGTTCTTGATCTTATGTTACCTCCTGAAATATTTGAATGTTAATCAATTCTTTTTGGTCCAGTGGCTCTGTGTTTTCCTTCCACCTTATTTTGGTGCGTCTTACATTGTTCAATATTTTACCCATAGAATCCTTCAGATTTGCAACCCCAGGTTTGAATTTTTTCTTTGTTCTTTCAGCTTGAGAAATGCCGAGTGTGTTCTTCCTTTTTGGTTTTCTAACTCCAGGTCTTTGCACATGTCATTATAATACTTTTCTTTGTCTTCTTGATTTCTCTTTGAAATCCTCTGTTCAGCTTTTTTACTTCATTTCTTCCTTTTGCTTTAGCTGCTCTACTTTCAAGAGCGTGTTTCAGAATCTCTTCTGACATCCATTTTGGTCTTTTCTTTCTTTCCTGTCTTTTTAATGACCATCTGCTTTTTTTATTTCTGATAGCTTTGATGACATCCCACAACTCCTCTGGTCTTTGGTCATTAGTGTTCAATGTGTAAGATCTGTTCTTGAGATGGTCTCCAAATTCAGGTATACTCAAGGTCATTTTTTGGCTTTTGTGGACTTGTTTAATTATTTATATTTGTTTATTTACCTGTTCCCCCCCAAAAAAAAAACCTAAACATTTGTTCTTAATTTTTTTGTCTTAGGACACTTTTACATTCTTAAAAATTATCGTGGGCCCCAAAGAGCCTTTGTTTTTGTCCACTGTACCCAATGGTATGTTGGTAAATGTTTAACAATGGGCTCTTCTGGATAAAAACAAAAAAGCCTAATGTGTATGTAGCATTTCCTGATATCTGTGGCATAAATACTCCCAATATGGCTGACTTTTTGGTTTCAATGTGAGGTCACTCAAATTTGTGAAAGAATATGCACATTGACACTCATGAGCTAGTGAGTCACTCCAGTACACAACTGTGACCATCAAACCTGTTGCTGTCAAGTCAATTCTGACTCATAGCGACCCTATAGGAAAGAATAGAACTGCCCTATAGGGTTTCCAAGGAGCAGCTGGTGGAATTGAACTGACATCCTTTTCATTAGAAACCAAGTTCTTAACAACTATTCAACCAGTGCTCCACCAGTTACCACAGTGGAAGTTAAAATTGAGAAAGTTAAGGCTATTTATTTACTTATTTGTTAAAAATTGTAAAAACCAACCAATTGCTATCGAGGTGATTCTGATTTATGGTAACCCTATACGTGTTAGAGTAGAACTGAGCTCCACAGGATTTTCAATGGCTGATTTTTTCAGATGTAAACTTTCAAACTGCCAAGGCTTCCTTCTGAGGTGCTTCTGAATGGACTTGAACCTCCAACCACCATGTGTACCACCCAAAAACATCCAAGGCTAATTATACAATTTGAGGGTCCCAGTGAAAAAGAAAAAAGTGGGCCCCTTTGTTCAAAAAGCAAGAAAGAATTTTGTGTTAGATGTATTAAAATAAGAAGTTTTTATTTTTTTTCCCCACAGTTCTGGGGAATTTATTATTATTATTATTTGCTATTTAATGTCATTCTAAGTAAAGGCAAATTAAAATTTTAGAATATTAGTGTTAATTTTACCATTCATCTATATTGTGCAGCATCAGTTTTGATTGCAAAAGTTAAAGGCAAATACAAACCAAAAACAAATCCATTGCCATTGAGTGGATTCTGTAGAACTGTCCCATACGGTTTCCAAGGAGCACCTGGTGGATTTGAAGTACCGACTGGTTAGCAGCCATAGATCTTAACTACTACGCCACCAGATTTTCCAAAGACAAGCGTAAGAGCATTTAAATCCTATCTGGGGCAACTAAAGTTATACAATTTATATTTTATACCTCATCTGTGCATTTATTTAATTCTTATCACAAGAGTGGAAAGATGGCACACTACTAACTCAACTGTTTTTATTTCACCTCTTGACGTCTTTATATTCTACCAACACTCTCAACTTTTGGTTTACTGATGTGTAAGGAAGAACTAAAAAAAAAAGAAAAAAAGTACTATGGGTTGCCCCATCTTTCTCTCTCTCTCTCTTTTTCTATCTCATCATATTCAGTGTAAGTGATCAGCTAATACAAGGAAATAATATGACTTAGAAAGGATATGATAGGGTTCTTTGGCTATTAGTGTGTCTTAGAATACCATTGCCCTTTTCTGACCTTCAAAACAAATTTGAAATTACACTAAAACTAAATAAGCGGTAGCTTCTTGGAAGTCAGTTGCAATATGCAATCTAATATCATATTAATAAATTTTATACTCTGTTATGTTAAAATCCATCAGTTTATCTTGCAATATGAATGGATCTTTATCCATCTATGGTTCTGTAGTATCATGCATTGGAAAACACTGGCTCACTGAATTATGTGTATCTTCCAAAGTTTCACACACTTTATTGTATAATTGTATTTATTAATATCAATCTCAGACTCACCAGAACAGTCTTTACATTCTTAAGCTTTCTCTTGAAAGCTCAAATTCTATCATTAGCAACAAATACTGTCAGTCGTTTCCCTTGAAATGACAGATGGAGGCTTCATTCATTTTTGAGACAATATCTTCCAAGTACCTAAGTGTGAATAAGCATCGTTTGTCCATTATTTTTCTAAATATAAATGGTGTGTGATGTCCCATAACAAATGAAGCTAGTTCAGCTGGCAATTTAAACAATCACACTAGTACACTCGCTCAAGATAAACATTGTACTTGGCATGCAGTAGCCAAATCACAGAATATCACACAGAATTTTAAAATGATGTGGATGCAAAGGTCAACCTTTAATAATATTAATAAGTGTTATTGATTCATCAAAGACATTTTAAGTGAAGCTTGCTTTTATTTTCACCCTGCTTGCCTAGTGATGAAAAATGCAGTGACTATTAGTAGTCTGGTGCCACTGCCTTAATTTGTGCTAAGGTGCCAGTAATTTTATTCACCATTATTTTTGTGCCACTGATGCAAATATCAGCATAGTAAAAATGACAAATAGCTTAATGGTATTGTAAAAGTATTTTTGACATTGTAGACCTCTGAATGGATTTTGGGCATTCAGGAAAAGCGCAATGAAAACTGGTGGTCGGAAAATACTGCAGTGGGTGTTTTTATTCTGCCATTTGATAGAAATGTGCTTCTGGGTTGTCCCTCTACCTCTCTAAACCTCAGATTTCTCCTCTGTTAAGCGTGGGCAGTAATAGTAACATTTGCGCTGTCAAGAGCAGATTTACTATAGGATCAAATGAAATCCTTACTCTGAAAGAGCTTTGAAAGTATAAAGGCTTCCATAATTAAAAGTGTCTAACTATTAGCAATAGCCGTCTTTGTTTTTGTAAGTTCTTTATTGGTTTCTTGCTGCTAATACTAATAACATCCATGATTGAGTATCTGTTATGGCTTATGTACAGCATTAGTCACTTTTATACCTATTGTCCTTGAATGTTCACCACAATTCCTAGCTTATGATATTCAGAGCTAGAATTTGGCCCAGAAGTGCATCATTTTTGTTCTGTGTTACAGTGTGTTTCCTAAATGGTGGAACCAATGAGTAAAGAAAGAAAAAGGTAGGGGTCATGGATTGAATTATGCCCGCCAAAAAACATGTGTTATCGATTTGGCTGGACCATGATTCCCAATACTGTGTGATTTTCCTATATGTTGTAAAGCCTGCCTCTATGATGTTAATGAGGGAGAATGGGTGGCAGTTGTGTTAGTGAAGCAGGACTCAATCTACAAGATTAGATTGTGTCTTGAGGTAATTTCATGAGATATAAAAGAAAGAAGGGAGCAGAGAGACAGGGAGACCTCATACTACCAAGAAAACAGTGCCAGGAGTAGAGTGTGTCCTTTGGACTCAGGGTCCCTGTGCAGAGAAGCTTCTAGTCCAGGGGAAGATTGATGAGAAGGCCAATAGAGAGAGAATGCCTTCCCCTGGAGCCAACTCCCCAAATTTGGACTTATAGCGTACTTTACTGGGAAAAAATAAATTTCTCTTTGTTAAAGCCATTCACTTGTGGTATTTCTGTTATAGCAGCACTAGATGACTAAGACAGTGGGTAAGAACTGATTTGATTGAAGGAATTAGTTAAGGAACCCCCATTCCTAGCATGAAAGAAAAACCCTTGAACACTCGTAAATAATAATTACAGATCTGCTCTCACATGCAGAGCACTGTACTGAACATTAAAAAAAAAAAATGCTGCTCTTCAAGAAATTAACAATGCAAATAAAATATGCAGACATCCCAAGCTTCATAGGTCAGAAAACAAGGCGAAGCTGTAATACGCCAGAGAGCCTTGTTAAGAGAGCTCTTGCTGTTTTGATTTGGCATTTCTCTAAGTTTTTATTTGCATGATTTCTATGGGAGGACAAATCTGGAATTAATTTATTATCGAGTAGTTGCTCATGGATAACAGTTTCTTTTCCAGTAAAAACACTCCTACAATTGCCTCATGAGCAAATGCTGGGGTTTCAACACTTGCAAACCCACCAATGAATATAAGACAGGAGGAAATGCAAGGCAAGGCAACTAGACTGTCAAAGTAGCCCACGTACAAGCACTGGCAGGTTTTCGCTCACCTCATTTAGGTGCAGGGTAAGTCAACGGAGCTTGAGGGAAGCTTCTCCAAGTCTTCTAATACAGAAACACTACTATTGTTGTCTACTCCAGGTGAAGTAGCTCTCATCCGCACCACACATCTTCCCTGCCTATCCACATGGCTTGTTATATTATCTTCACAGCACTCATCAACAGCTGAAGTTGTGTTATATATTTCATTGAATCTATAACATATTTGATTATAAGACATCCCATTATTTTGTGAACACTAAAAAATATATCACAGTACAACAAACTGACAAATGTGTGGGGACCAAAAAGAATTGGTTGACGTTCAACCATTTCAGGAGGTAGCATATGATCAAGAACTGATGGTAGAGAAGGAACAAGTCCAAGCTGCCCTGGAGACATTGGCAGAAGACAAGTCTCCAGGAATTGACAGAATAACAGTTGAAATGCTGAAACAAATGGTTGCAGTGTGGGAGGTGCTCACTCATTTATGTCAAGAAATTTGGAAGACAATTTTCTGGCCAATCGACTGGAAATGATCCATATCTGTGTCTATTCCAAAGAAAGCTGATCCAACAGAATGCGAAAATTATTGAACAATATCATTAAAATTACACAAAAATAAAATTTTGTTGAAGATCATTAAAAAGTGGTTGCAGGAGTACGTTGACAGGGGAGTGTCAGAAATTTAAACTAGATTCGGAATACAATGTGGAATAAGGGATATCACTGCTGATGTCAGATGGATCCTAGATGAAAGCAGAGAATACCAGAAAGATGTCTACCTGTGTTTTATTGACTATGCAAATGTATTCAACTGTGTGGATCATGACCGATTATGGATAACATTGCAAAGAATGGGAATTCCAGAACACTTAATTGTGGTCATGAGGGACCTGTATATAGAAAAAAAGAAGTTGTTTGAACAGAACAAGGGGATACTTTGGAGTTTGAAGTCAGGAAAGTTGTGGCTCAGGGTTGTATCCTTTCCCATACTTATTCAATCTGGACCCTGAGTGAATAATCTGAGAAATTGGACTATATGGAGAAGAATGCGGCATCAGGATTGGAGGAAGCCTCATTAACAACAGGCAATATGCAGATGACACAACCTTTCTTCCTGAAATTGAAAAGAACTTGAAGCACTTACTGAAGAAGATCAAATACTACAGCCTTCAGTATGGAGTGAACCTCAACATAAAGAAAACAAAACTCCTTACAACTGGACCAATAAGCAACATCATGATAAATGGAGAAAACATTGACATTGTCAAGGATTTCATTTTACTTGGATCTGAAATCAATACCCACGGAAACAGCAGCCAGGAAGTCAAATGGCATATTGCATTTGGCAAATCTTCTGCAAAAGACCTCTTAAAAGTGTTGAAAAGCAAAGATGCCACTTTGAGGACGAAGGTGTGCCTGACCCAAGACATAGTCTTTTCAATCACCTCATATACATGTGAAAGCTGGACAAGGAAGAAGGCAGACAGAAGAAGAATTGATGCCTTTGAATTATGGTGTTGGTGATGAACATTGAATATACCATGGACTGCCAGAAAAACGAACAAATCTTTCTTGAAAGAAGTAAAAGCAGATGCTCCTTAAAAGCAAGGATGTTGAAACACAGAAATAGCACAAGTGGATGGCTTTAACAAAGAGAAATTTATTCTCTCACAGTCTAGGAGGCTAGAAGTCCAAATTCAGGGTGCCAGCTCCAGGGGAATGCTTTCTTTCTGTCAGTTCTGGAGGAAGGTCCTTGTCATCAGTCATCCCCTGGCCTAGGAGCTTCTCAGGGCAGGAACCCTACATCCAAAGGATGCACTCCACTCCTGGAGCTTCTTTCTTGGCTGTATGAAGTCCTTCTCCTCTCTCCTCTATTATCTCTTATATCTCAAAAGAAATTGACTCAAGATACAACCTACTCCTATAGATTGAGTCCTGTCTCATTAACATAGCTGCCTTTAATGCTGCCTCATTAACATCATGGAGGTTAGGATTTACGACATAATGGATAATCACATAAGATCACAAAATGGTGGGACAATCACACAATACTGGGAATCATGGCCTAGCCAACTTGATACACATTTCTTGGGAACACAATTCAATCCATAACATCCCATCCTTTGGCTACAAAATTCAAATCCTTGCCACATGTAAAACATACTCACCCCATCATGTTGTTCCAAAAGTCTTAAAATCAATTCCAAGTCCAAAATCCCCTGGAGCAAAATTCCTCTTCATCTGTGAAATCTAGAAAATAAGTTATGTGGTTCCAAAGTACAATGGTAGAACTGGCACAAGGTAGACATTTCCACTACAAATGGGAGAAATTGGAGGAAAAAAAGGAATAACGGGTACAAAGCAAGTCAGCAGAACACATTACATTAGCTCTCAAGGCTTGAGAATAATCCTCTGTTCTCCGAGATCCTTTAGGCAACAACTCTGTCCTTCAGACTCTGGATGTTGGCCATACTCTCTGGATTTTGGGTGGAGTTTCCTCAGCTCTGGGCTTCAGCTCTGCCTTCCAGGCCCACTGGAATGGCAATTCTGTTCCCTGGGCTTTGGCCAGCCCCATTTTCCTAGTCTAGGCCCCGTTCTTCTGCCTCTTAAGTATGGTAGCCCTGCCCCCTCAGGTACTTTGGACATGTTGTCAGGAGGAACAAATCCCTGGAAAAGGACATCATGATTGGTAAAGTAGAGGGTCAGAGAAAAAGAGGAAGACCCTTAATGAGATGGATTGACACAGTGGCTGCAACAGTGGTCTCAAGCATAACAATGATTGTGAGGATGCCCATGACTGGGCAGCATTTCCTTTTTGTTGTACGTAGGTTTGCTATGAGTCAGAATGGATTTGATGGCACCGAACAACTACAATAACAAAAATACAAATTAAATTATGTTGTCTCATCTTTAATTTTTTTAATATTTATTGAAATAATCTTTTAAAATTGATTATAGTTTTATACTAAAAGGAAAATAATTATATCACTATTTTCTTTCCAAGTGATGTCATCCTCTTATATCATTACAAGCATTGGGAATATGAGATTTCTTAAAGAACAAAGTGTTTCATCCTTGTGTCTGGGATTTTTTTTTTCAAGGCCGTAATACACTCTGTAAGTTTTGAAGCTGCTATTGCCTTAATCTTACCAGAAACTGTCAACAGGAGTCCTATGACACCAACTAGGACTCATATTCCTTCTTTAAATGATCGTTGAATGGCTTATAGACTGATGCGTCAAAGGGGCTGAGGTTGTCCATTCCTGCCATCAGGAGTAACAACCAAGTTAGCATATGCATAGGTGATGACATCATGTTACCACTACCACCTGGCCTATTTAAAAGACACATTGACTGTAAGACATATCCCAATTTCAGGGATGTTAAAGTATGAGGAGGATATGAAATATGGTATTATTTATTTATTAATGTGGCTAGTTCCTCCTTCTTCCACTGGAATGTAATATTTTTGAGGGTAAGCATTCTGTTTTGTTTGCCCAGCATCTATTTATATATAGAACTAAAAGCTCAGCCTACACATGAAAGACTTATAGAAATATGGGGTACTTGAGCAAACAAGGGTTTTCCAGTCAGAAAGACCTCTGACTCCATAACCCTGCTCCAACACTAGGATTATGACATGGCATAGCACACTGAATGTGCTAAACTTCAAATTGGGAATACCAATACTACCTTGTCAGTTATGGTTTTTATGAGTTTTGACTCATGGAATATAGGGTAAAACTGTATTCAGGACCTATATGTAATTTCTACTAAAGAGGAAGGTTGCTTTTCCTCATCCTTTTCCGTCTGGTACCAATTGAAGAACAGAGACCAGAAATTTGTAATGACAACTTTTATGTTGACTCTCAAGTCCTACACAACTGTATAAAAACAACGTGCAAAAAATAGACCTCTGGACTTTCCCATCTGGAGTTTTCTTTCTGCCTCTCCCCTCTATAGTGTTTGAAACCTGAAAAAATGAGAATGCTAAGATAGGGAAAAAAAACCATATTGCCATCAAGTCAGAGTAGAACTGCCCCACAGGATTTCCAAGGCTGCCACATCTTTCTCCTACAGAATGGCTGGTGAGTTCAAACTGCTGACCTTTCAGGTAGCAGCCAGTTGAGCACCACCAATGAAAAGAGGAATAAGAATAATTAATTCATTCTCTACAACTTGAAACAGAAATATGTTGTTATTATATTGATGAATTGAAAGTTTCTAATGTCTCAGAACACAGATTTCCCCAACTTTCTGGTTAGCAGGCATCTGGGTCATGCTCTTATTGGTTCTCTGAGAGAAGGAGTCAGGTGGGACCACATTTAGGGAAGAACATTTGATCTTGACATTCAAGCTATCATGCATGTGCCCTGAAGCTTAGAGCAGCTCAAAAGAAGGGTGTATTGTCACCTCCTATAGAGTCAGTAATGAACTTGGCTGATTGACCTTTTCAAATTAAACCATATTTTTAGTAGAAAATTGAGGCACAGAATTTGAATGCATTCCATATTACTTAAAGACAATTTAGTGATGGATCTGACCAAAAAAAAAAAAAAAAAACCCAGTGCCGTCAAGTCGATCCCGACTCATAGCAACGCTATAGGACAGAGTAGAACTGCCCCATAGAGTTTCCAAGGAGCACCTGGCAGATTCGAACTGCTGACCCTTCGGTTAGCAGCCATAGCACTTAACCACTATGCCACCAGGGTTTCCAGATGGATCTGACAGATGGAACAAATTTCTTGTTTAGTTACCTGTTGTTGTAGTTAGCTGTCATGGAATCAGCTCCTGACTCATAGCAGGCCCATATACAACTAAGCAAAGTGCTGCCTGTTCCTGCACCATCCCCATGGCTGGTTGTAGATCTGACCATTGCGATCCATAGGGTTTTCATTGGGTGAGTTTCAGAAGTAAATCACCAGGTTTTTCTTCCTAGTCCATCTTAGCCTGGAAGCTCCACTGAAATGTGTTTAACATCACAGCAACACAAAAGGCACCACCGATACATGAGTGGTGGCTGCGTATGAGTTGCTTTGGCTGGGAATTGAACCTGGGTCTCTTGTGTGGGAAACAAGTATTCTGCCAGTGGAACACCACTGCCTTCTGTTTAGTTACCTAACCACTTGATATTGAGCCACTCCCCTCAATACATTGTTTATATGTACATATATTTAACTTGGAGCCCTGGTAGCAAAGTAGTTAAGAGTTCAGGCTGCTAACTGAAAGGTCAGCAGTTCAAATCCACCAGCAACTCCTTGGAAACCCTATGGGGCAGTTCTACTCCATCCTATAGGGTCGCTAGCTATAAGTCAGAATCGACTCAACAGCACACAACATATTTAACTTAAGGATCCCTGGCGGTTCAGAAGCTAAGCATTTGGCTGCTAACTGAAACATTGGTAGTTTGAACCCATCAGCCACTCTGTGGGAGAAAGATGCGGCAATCTGCTTTTGTAAAAATTACACCCTTAGAAAGTGTATGAGCCAGTTCTACTCTGTTCACTGTGAGTCAGAACCAACTCAGTAACAATGGGTTTGGATTGATTTTGGTACATTTAACATGCAGATATATTCCATCATTGATTTGGGGAGTGTTACCAACACGATGGAAAAAAAAAATACTATATACTCTCAACATTTTATAGCACCTTTGTTTTCCTGATATAACTCTTTCAGGAACAAAGAGAAAGGGAAAGAAGTCAAAGGTTCTAAAGCTAGAAACAGCAGAGAAACTCACGCGATTAAGTCAAAGTAGTTAGGTGAGTATAAAATTTAACAATGAGGCCAATAAACATTAAAAAGAGATTGCGAGGTTAATACAGGATTCTGAAAACTTCAAAGTAAAATAAAGGAAAATATTTCATTTAAATGTCGAAACCCTTAAGCACAGAACACAATGTTAGTAATCCCAAGAGAACAGATGTTAACGTTACTACTTTCAGTGAACTGGATAGATGGCAGTACTGTCAGAGCACTTCTATCGCGTTTCCTTTGGACAGCTAGAATAGGGATTACACTTCCCAAACTGAGATAAAGCCTCCAAATATTTCACAAGGTCATCTTTAATTCTGCATTCATTTTGGAACAATCTATTAATCTTATACCATAAAGTGTGTGTTTGTGAAAAGTGTCTTTTTCTACTTTACTGATTTTGCTAACTTAATTCTGTCACACAAGTATTTCAAAAAGCTTTTGTTTACGCCCCAACATGCCTTTGCATTTTTAAGTCACGGGGTCCCCATACCCAAACTATTCAAGTTTCTGGCTTTATTTTCATCCAACACATTGTACTGTGCACAGTCTCGTGATGTTAGGGAATGGAGTAGGCTGGACTCATGTCTTGTATCAAAATAGACTCATTGAAATATCAGGGGTTTGATTTAAAAGAGAAAAATTACAATTTTTCCATACCTTTTTCCTTTAATTTCTTTCTCTAACTCATAAAACCATGAACCAATTTCGATGTTTAGCTTTCCTTCTGGTTTGATTTCTTTCATGCCAAGTGATGCCCAAGGGAGTGTTTCACCTGGTGCTATAATGGGAAACTTGGCAGACGTTAATCTATCACTGCAGTGTTTTTCTCAATTATAGACTTTTTTCCTTGTGTTTTTTTGGACATATTTCAGATGGTCTTGACCATTAAGTTTCTGTAAATGAATATTCTTCAGAAAGTTACTCAAAAATATCCTTGTACTGAAATATAATAGCCTCATGATAGACCCTATTCTCAAGGTAGACGAGATTGTGTGTCATTTAGTGTGTAAAGGTTTTATGTAGAGATGACGCTGGTTGGAATTACTTGATATTGATGCGCTAGTTAAAAAAATTATGTTTTCCATTCTCTGTCTACTTCTAAGCTCATTTTTTGAAGAAGTTAGAACAGTGAAGAGTAACCTATTTTTTGAAGGGCAAGACAAAATATCTCAGGGAGTGTTGAAAAGTTACTTGAAGTCTTATGGTAATGTATAATAGTTAATATGGATTTTACTTTTGGTTTTTTTTTTGTATTATCAGGATTTTTTTTAAATTAATTTTTATTGTGCTTTAAGTGAAAGTTTACAAATCAGGTCAGTCTCACATAGAAAAATTTACGTACATCTACACCTTGCTGTACACTCCTAATTGCTCTCCCTCTGATGAGATAGCACAGTACTTCCCTCCCCTCTCTCTCCTCATGTACGTTCGGGTAGCTTCTGGCCACCTCTGCCCTCTCATCTCCTCTCCAGACAGGAGATGCCAATATAGTCTCATGTGTCCATTTGATCCAAGAAGCTTGTTCTCATTTTCCATCCCCTATTCCAGTCCAATCCCTGTCTGAAGAGTTGGCTTTGGGAATGGTTCCTGCCCTGGGGTAACAGAAGGTCTGGGGTCCATGGCCTCCAGGATTCCTCCAGTCCCAGTCTGAGCATTAAGCCTGGTCTTTTTATGAGAATTTGGGGTCTGCATCCCACGGCTCTCCTGCTCCCTCAGGATTTCTCTGTTGAGGTCCCTGTCATGGCAGTCACCGCTTGTGGCCAGGTACCATCTAGCTCTTCTGGTCTCAGGCTGATGTAGTCTTTGGTTTATGTGGTCCTTTATGTCTCTTAGGCTCATAATTATTTTGTGCCTTTGGTGTTCTGCATTCTTCCTTGTTCCAGGTGGGTTGAGACCTGTTGATGCATCTTAGATGGTCGCTTGTTAGCGTTTAAGACCACAGACACCACTCTACAAAGTGGGACGCTGAATGTTTTCTTAATAGATTTTATTATGCCAATTGACTTAGATGTCCCCTGAAACCATGGTCCTCATACCCCCGCCCCTGCTATGCTGGCCTTTGAGGTGTTCAGTTTTTTAAGGAAACTACTTTGTTTTTGGTTTAGTCCATTTGTGTTGACATCTCCTTTATTGTGTATCGTCTTTCCCTTCACCTAAAATGAAACTTATCTACTATCTAATTAGTGAATACCCCCTCCCTCCCTCCCACCCTCCCCCTTCTCGTAACCAACAAAGAGTATTTTCTTCTCTGTTTAAACTGTTTCTTCAGTTGTTATAACAGTGGTCTTATACAATATCTGTCCTTTTGTAATTGACTGATTTCACTCAGCATAATGTCTTCCAGATTTTTCTGTGTTATGAAATGTTTCACCGATTCAACATTGTTCTTTATTGGTGCTTAGTATTCCATTGTGTGACTATACCATAGTTTATCCATTCATCCATTGATGAGCACCCTGGTTGCTTCCAACTTTTTACTGTTTTAAACAGTGCTGCCATGAACATGGCTATGCATATATCTGTTCGTGAAAAAGCTCTTATCTCTCTAGGATATATTCCAAGGAGTGGGATTGCTGAATCGCATGGTAATTCTACTTCTAGTTTTTTAAGGAAGTGCTAAATTGATTTCCAAAGTGATTGTATCATTTTACATTCCCACCAGCAGTGTATAAGTGTTCTAATCTCTCCACAACCTCTCCAACATTTATTGTTTTATGGATTAATGCCAGCCTTATTGGAGTGAGATGGCATCTCATTGTAGTTTTGATTTGCATTTCTCTGATGGTTAATGACCAAGAGCATTTCCTCATGTATCTCTTAGCTGCCTGAATGTCTTCTTTAGTGAAGTGCCTGTTCATATACTTTGCCCATTTTTTAATTGCTTTATTTGTCTTTTTGTTGTTAGGTTTCAGCAGAATCATTTAGATTTTAGAGATCAGGTGCTGGTCGTAGATGTCATAGCTGAAAACTTTTTCCCAGTCTGTAGGCAGTCTTTTTAATCTTTTGGTGAAGTCTGTGGATGAGCATGGGTGTTTGATTTTTAGGAGCTCCCAGTTATCTGGCTTCTCTTCAGCATTTTTAGTAATGTTTTGTATTCTCTTTATGCCATGTATTAGGGCTCCTAACATTGTCCCTTTTTTCTTCCATGATCTTTATCATTTTAGACTTTATGTTTAGGTCTTTGATCCATTTTGAGTTAGTTTTTGTGCATGGTGTGAGGTATGGGTCTTGTTTCTTTTTTTGCAGATGGTATCCAGTTATGCCAGCACCATTTGTTAAAAAGACTATCTTTTCCCCAATTAACTGACCCCGGGCCTTTGTCAAATATCAGCTGCTCATATGTGGATGGATTTATGTCTGGTTCCTCAATTCTGTTCCATTGGTCTATGTGTCTGTAGTTGTACCAGTACCAGGTTGTTTTGACTACTGTGGCAGTATAATAGGTTCTAAAATCAGGTAGAGTGAGGCCTCCTACTTTGTTCTTCTTTTTCAGTAATCCTTTACTTATCTGGGGCTTCTTTCCCTTCCATATGAAGTTGGTGATTTGTTTCTCCATCTCATTAAAAAATGTTGTTGGAATTTGGATCAGAATTGCATTGTATATATAGATGGCTTTTGGTAGAATAGACATTTTTACAATGTTAAGTCTTCCTATCCATGAGCAAGGTATGTTTTTCCACTTATGTAAGTCTGTTTTGGTTTCTTGCAGTAGTAGTACCTTATAGTTTTTTTGTATAGGTCTTTTACATCTCCAGTTAGATTTATTCCTAAGTATTTTATCTTCTTGGGGGCTACTGTGAATGGTTTTATCTTCTTGGGGGCTACTGTGAATGGTATTGATTTGGTGATTTCCTCTTTGATGTTCTTTTTGTTGGTATAGAGGAATCCAGCTGATTTTTGTATATTTATCTTGTAACCTGATACTCTGCTGAACTCTTCTATTAGTTTCAGTAGTTTTTTTTTTGAGGATTCTTTAGGGTTTTCTGTGTATAAGATCATGTCCTCTGCAAATAGAGATATTTTTACTTCTTCCTTGCCAATCTGGGTGCCCTTTATTTCTTTATCTAGCCTAATTGCTCTGGCTAGGAACTCCAGCACAATGTTGAATAAGGGTGGTGATAAGGGGCCTTCTTCTCTGGTTCCCATTCTCAGGGGGAATGCTTTCAGAATCTCTCCACTAAGGATGATGTTGGCTGTTGGCTTTGTATAAATGCTCTTTATTACATTGAGGAATTTTCCCTCAATTTCTATTTTGCTGAGAGTTTTTATCCTGAATGTTGAACTCTGTCAAATGCCTTTTCTGCATCAATTGATAAAATCATGTGATTCTTTTGTTTTATTTAATGTGGTGGGTTACATTAATTGTTTTTCTAATGTTGAACCATCCTTGCATACCTGGCATGGATCCCACTTGGTCATGGTGAATTATTTTTTTGATATGTTGTTGAATTCTATTGGCCAGAATTTTGTTGAGGATTTTTGCATCTACGTTCATGAGGGATATAGGTCTGTAATTTTCTTTTTTTGTTTTCGTGGGTGTGGGTGGTGTCTTTAGCTGGTTTTGGTATCAGGGATTTGCTGGCTTCATAGAATGAGTTAGGAGTATTCCATCCTTTTCTGTGCTTTGAAATACCTTTAGTAATAGTGGTGTTAACTCTTCTCTGAAAGCTTGATAGAACTTTGCAGTGAAGCAGTCAGGGCCAGGTTTCTTTTTTCTCTTGGGAGTTTTTTGATTATCTTTTCAATCTCTTTTTTTGTTATGGGTCTATTTAGTTGTTTAGTTGTTCTACTTCTGTTTGTGTTAATTTAGGTAAGTAGTGTGTTTCTAGGAATTCATCCATTTCTTCTAGGTTTTCAAATTTGTTAGAGTACAATTTTTCATAGTAATCTGATATGATTCTTTTAATTTCAATTGGACCTGCTGTGATATGGCCCATCTCATTTCTTATTCAGGTTATTTGTTTCCTTTCCTGTATTTCTTTTGTCAGTGTGGCTAATGGTTTGTCAATTTTGTTAATTATTTCAAAGAACCAGCTTTTGGCTTTGTTAATTCTTTCAATTGTTTTTCTGTTCTCTAATTCATTTAATTCTGCTCTAATCTTTATTAGTTTCTTCTGTTGCCTGAGGGTTCCTTTTGTTGCTCTGTTTCTATTTGTTCAAGTTGTAGGGACAGTTCTTTGATTTTGTCTCTTTCTTCTTTTTGTATGTGTGCGTTTATTCATATAAATTGACCTTTGAGTACGCTTTCACTGTGTCCCAAATATTCTGATAGGAAGTGTTTTCATTCTCATTGGATTCTATGAATTTCTTTATTCCCTCCTTATCTCTTCTATAACCCAGTCTTTTTTGAGCAGGGTATTGTTCATTTTCCAAGTATTTGATTTCTTTTCCCTGATTTTTCTGTTATTGATTT
Organism: Loxodonta africana; assembly: GCF_030014295.1. Lineage (NCBI taxonomy): Eukaryota > Metazoa > Chordata > Mammalia > Proboscidea > Elephantidae > Loxodonta > Loxodonta africana. The sequence goes on from NC_087351.1 coordinate 98,829,167, forward strand.
TTATTTTTTGCCCTTATGCTCTGAGAAGATGCGTTGTAGTACTTCGATGTTTTGGATTCTGCAAAGGCTTGCTTTATAACCTAATATGTGGTCTATTCTAGAGAATGTTCCATGTGCACTAGAAAAGAAAGTATACTTTGCAGCTGTTGGGTGGAGTGTTCTATATAAGTCTATGAGGTCAGGTTGGTTGACTGTGGCAATTAGATCTTCTGTGTCTTTATTGAACTTCTTAGTGGATGTCCTATCCTTCACCAAAAGTGGCGTGTTAAAGTCTTCTACCATAATTGTGAAGGTGTCTATCTCACTTTTCAATTCTGTTAGAGTTTGTTTTATGTATCTTGCAGCCTTGTCATTGGCTGCATAAATATTTAATATGGTTATATTTTCCTGGTAAATTGTCTCCTTGATCATTAGGTAGTATCCTTCTTTATCCTTTGTGATGGATTTAACTTTAAAGTCTATTTTGTCAGAAATTAATATTGCCACTTCTGCTCTTTTTTGATTGTTGTCTGTTTGGTATATTTTTTTTCAATCCTTTGAGTTTTAGTTTTTTTTGTGCCTCTAATTCTAAGGTGTGTCTCTTGTACGCAGCAAATAGCTGGATTATGTTTTTTTGTCCAATCTGCAACTCTCTGTCTCTTTATTGGTGCATTTAGTCCATTTACATTCAGCATAATTATAAATAAGTATGAGTTTAGTGCTGTCATTTTGATGCCTCTTTTTGTGCCTCATTGACAATTTCATTTTTCCATTTACTTTTTTGTGCTGAGAAGTTTTTCTTTGTAAATTTTGTGTTCCTCATTTTCATTGTAGTTGAATTTATTTTTGCTGAGTCATTATGTTTATCGTGGTTTTTATTTTAAAGTATGGAATTGTTAGACCTTTTTGTGGTTACCTTAATATTTATCTCTATTTTTCTAAGTAAAAACCTAACTTGTATTGCCCTATACCACCTTGGTTTCCTCTCCATATGGAAGATCTATACCTCCCTATATTTAGTCCCTTTTTATTGATTACTGTATCTTTTACATAATGACATCAATGATTCCCTGTTTTGAGCATTTTTTTAAATTAACCTTATTTTATTTTTGTGATTTCCCTATCTGAGTTGATATCAGGATGTTCTGTTCTGTGACCTTGCATTGATATCTGATATTATTGATTTTCTGACTAAAGAATTTCCTTTAGTAATTCTTATAGTTTTGGTGTGGTTTTTGCAAATTCTCTAAGCTTGTGTTTAGCTGTAAATGACTTAATTTCACCTTCGTATTTCAGAGAGAGTTTTGCTGGATATATGATTCTTGGCTGGCAGTTTTTCTCCTTCAGTGCTCTGTATATGTCATCCCATTGCCTTCTTGCCTGCATGGTTTCTGCCAAGTAGTGTGAACTTATTCTTATTGATTCTCCTTCGTAGGTGACTTTTCTTTTATCTCTGGCTGCTTTTCAAATTTTCTTCTTACCTTTGGTTTTGGAAAGTTAGATGATAATATGTCTTGGTGATTTTCTTTTGGGATCTACCTTATATGGGGTTCAATAAGCACCTTGGATAGATATCCTTTCATCTTTTGTGATGCTAGGGAAGTTTTCTGCCAACAGATCTTCAACTATTCTCTCTGTAATTTCTGTTATCCCTCCCTGTTCTGGAATGCCAATCAAATGCAAGTTATTCTCCTTCTTAGAGTCCCACATGGTTCCTAGGGTTTCTTCATTGTTTTTAAATTCTTTTATCTGATTTTTCTTCAAATATATTGGTGCCAATTGCCTTATCCTCCATCTCCCCAATTCTGCATTCCAGTTCCTCGATTCTGCTCCTCTGACTTCCTATTGAGTTGTCTAAATCTGTAATTTTATTGTTAATCTTTTGAATTTCTGAATGCTCTCTGTGGATTCTTGCACCTTATTAAATTTTTCACTATATTCTTGAATAATGTTTTTTATTTCTTCAACTCCTTTATCTGTGTGTTCCTTGGTGTTTTCTGTAGATTGCCTTATTTCATTTCTGAGGTCATCCCTAAAGTCTTGAAGCATTCTGTATATTAGTTTTTTATATTCTGCATCTGGCAATTCCAGGAATGTATCTTTATCTGGGAAAGGTTTTGATTCTCTGGTTTGGGGATTTGTAGAAGCAATCATGTTCTGCTTCTTTATGTGATTTGATATCAACTGCTGTCTCTGAGCCATCTATAAGTTATTGCAATGATTTATTTTATATTTGCTCATTGAGTCTTATCTTCTTGTTTTGTTTTGTTTCAATACATCCAGATGGGCTGTTATAGTGCACTAACTTGATTGTTGGAGCCTTTGAATCACTTTATGTCCTGTTACCAGCTGGTTTGACGTGTTACCTGATATATGATCCTATGAGTCCATTCATTATTCTTGAATAGAATCAGCTCAGGTGTCCTGATAGTGTGTCACCTAGAGTGTGATGTAGGCTTTCACCTACTATCTTAGAGGAGTAGTGGTGATGGTTGTATGCACCAGTTTCTAGTAGCAGCAGGAGGTCACACTCCTAGTAGGGCAGAGTACTGACAGCCTTCCCCCAAGTGCCAGTGAGGAGGGAGCATCTGTGTTCTCTAGAGCACTCTGGTGGGTAGGCTCTGCAGCTGTACCTTAGGCATCCAATGCTTGTACCTCTAAAGACTGGTAGGCATCACTATCCTCAGACCTCTTTAGCAGGTGGCTAGGTGGTGTGGATGGATCCTCAGCCCTCAGTTCCCTGCTGTAGATCAGTGAGTGTTCTGTTTAATAGGTAGAGTAGTATCAGACCTCCAAAACTTGTCTTTCCACTGCTCAGCTACAACAATTACAGTCAGATCTCTAAAAGAATTGCCTTTGCATTAAAATAACCTCCTGGTTCCATGTAGGGGTGAAAGCCAAAGACTGTGGATCTTTTATTCCTTGATGGAGGTGGTTCTGTACTGTTATTCCAGTTTAGAGAAGTCAGGAAAGGACTTTTCCCCGATTGTTAATTGCTGCTTTTCCCAGGACAGGAAAACGGGTTAGGGGAAAAAAAAAAAAAAAAAAAACCCACAGAGCACTTCACTCTCTGGTGCAGGGAATTCCAATGTTAATGAAGTTGGCTGGGGCAGGGAGGGGAGGGATCAGGTAGATAGGAGAGAGGAGCACACAGTAAAATAGACAAAATCACTTCTCTTGTTTGGTGAGGACTGTTTTATCTGAGATTCCAGAGGGTTGTGTAGCCTGTGTGAGCTGGCTAGGTCCCTGCTGAGGTTGCCCCAGAGAGTTAGGGCTGTGTCCCATGCATGCCTTGTCTCAGGAAGCCACTCTCAGCCCCGCTGCTCTGGCCCTAAGGCTTCACAAGGGCTCAGAACTGGGGCACAGCTCGCTGGGCTCTGGAACTGATAGCTGCTTCAGGGCGGGGTTTCTTGCTCCCCTCTCACTCAGGTCAGTTCCTTAGTTCTGTGTTTGATGGTCAGGGTTCATAGATTGTCATGTATGTAATTGATTCACTTGTTTTTTCAAGTCTTTGTTGCAAGAGGGATCAGCAGAAGGTTCTGCCTGATCTTGGTCACACGTACTTTTGGTTATTTTATACATTATGCCTTATTGTACCATTCTGACATTCTCATTTTGTATTACTTGTTTATTTAACAAATATTTTGTGTATCCATATGTGCCAGACAACATCCAACTCTTAAGGGAGAGGAGACTATAAGTAAACAGAATTGAGTCTGCAACAAATGCCAAGAGAGAAATATGCATATGATATGGAAGTATAAAGGCAGAACAATTAGTCCAGACTTGGGAGTAAAGAATGGTTCTCTGCCTCAGATGACAACTGAATTGAATTCCGATGTCTGAAGGACACTTCGGACTAATTGGGCTGTTAGTATGAGGGAATTTTTAACCACACGTAGGCCCCTTTGGGGTAAAATGCATAGTTGTTCAATGGATGGAAGGATAGGGTCCAAAACATCTCTTCCTGCTCAGTCTGCTGTCGGTCAATTTATTTTGGCCATGTTCATAGCCACTGCCTAATTCCTACAAATCTTAATGCCCTTCAGTTGCCTTTGGAGAGAGGTGTCCAAGAATACAATTAGTTGTGATTTAAAACTGCCTGTGACACTTTCTGCCTTATAAAGGGGAGGTGGCTAACAATTTCTCTTGTTGGAAACAATTTTATATTACTCCCATCTATGGACAAAAAACTGGTGGATAGTGGAAAGGAAAGGTTAAACCATTAATCTGTTAATTCTTCAGTATTGTTGATTTCTGAGAATAAAATAAATGTGCTTTCATCCAAAGCACATTGGGAAGTAAAGATTGACCCAAAGCCATAAGAGATAACTAAGCATCTAAAAATAATAAAGGTAGGAGAACTGGGAAGAATGGAGATCTTAAGGAAGAGAAGAGGTTAAACAATTTGGGGAGATAACTATTTCTCAATTTCAGTTTGGTTTTTGTGATATGTACATACTGTATTTTTACCCACATATCATGCATGTTATATGGTTTTTGCCAACCTGGCAACCACCCTCCCACTATTTTCGTAAGTGAGCTATGCCACATGTTGTACATTGGGCTCATTATTTACACGGGAGTGCTATTTTCAAAAATACGGTAATTTAATATGGTTGTAAACTTTAAACACAGCTGTTAAACACACAATATCTTACTTTTGAGGATAAAAAGTAGGGCTGAGCTGCACATATTATTTGGTGTAGAACAAAGTGAAGAAGAAAGCAAAAACCAGTGGATCAGGGGTTTTCCATGGAGGGGATGAGATATCCCAAGAGACATAGGTCAAAGGACCAAGTGAGTTTTTACAAATGCCAAAGACACAATGACCTCAGCTGACATGTGAGATACTGTAAAACATTTGAAGACATATAATGCAAAGTTTTAAACATCTAAGAAAACATAATAAGACCAACTTTCAATAGTTTGTGGAGCTGTGGTAGCAAAAATCTCAAATTGTTAACATTTATTATAGAAATATTCTAAAATTTGGTTTTAAATGTATTTTTTCAACTGATTTAACTTCTTAATTACGTTTAACTTACATTTATATTAAAATGGTTTTCTTTTCTAAGCTTAGCCTTATACAGCAACAGGAAAAGAAGGCTAAAGGTTTTTATAAACAGTATATTATCTTAATGCACATAGCTGAAAATTGAGTGTATTTTGAATACTATGTTTTATTATGGATCTTTAATCTGCCATCATATACATTTACTGAAACTAATGAAATAAAATTTTAGCCTGATATTTTGTTTTCCCAAATACCATGTAAGGGCTAATATACTCTAAATAGTTCTTTTGATTATAGGCTACTTATATAAAACTTGGAAACCCTGGTGGCGGAACGGTTAAGTGCTACGGCTGCTAACCAAGGGTCAGCAGTTTGAATCTGCCAGGTGCTGCTTGGAAACTCTATGGGGCAGTTCTACTCTGTCTTATAGTGTCGCTATGAGTTGAAATCGACTCGGCGACACTGGGTTTTTTTTTTTTTTTTTTTAATAAAACTTGTGTTGAAGGCTGCTTAATTTCTAAACAGCTGAATGTACAATACATTATTTTGCTGTTCTTTTCTGCCCATTGGCCCTTCTTTTTAGGCTAGAAAAATAGGAATAAATATTTTTGTGCCATGACTTTAGAAAATGGATGCTGGGATGATGCCCTTATATGACCATTGTGGAGTGATGCCAGCAGCAATCTAGGCCCATCAAGACAGAAAAGGGTCAGATAATTTAATTTGGTGTTTATTCTTTACAGTACTTACTGCTTACATTTCATTTTGTTAGGTCAATTAAAAAATATATACGTCCAAGTCTTTCTGAGTATAGTCAGTCTTTTATTATTCCAGTGTTTAGCCTGAACACAAGGAGCCCTGCTGACACAGTGTTTAAGCACTCAGCTGCTAACCTAAATGTCGGTGATTCGAACTCACCAGCGTGCTCAGTGGGAGAAAGATGTAGTAGTCTGCTTCATTAAGATTTACAGCCTTGGAAGCCCTATTGGGCAGTTCTACTCTGTTCTATAGAGTTGCTATGAGTTGGAATCAACTCGATGGCTCGACGGCAATGTGTGTGTGTGTATTTTCCAGCCTGAACACAAAATCACTCTCAGTGAGTCTTGGGACAGTATTGAAAGTTTTAAATAAAACCACAGTCTGTTTTCATTTGATGTCAAAAATAAACTCATAGAGTGCTTTTATTCCCATTAGGTTTTAGAGCTCTTCAATCTCATTCTTTTGTGAAACTGGAATTATGTATCAAAGCTAAATGGTCAGAGTCTTTTTAATGTTAAATGTATGCTTTAAGAGCAAAGAGCATCTGACCTCTAGTTCATATAATTTGGGTGTGTTCTTGCTATTTAAGACCTACTACTGCACCAATTGCCCATAGATTCATTTTCAAGGGAGAGACATCTCCAAACTCATCCCACAGTGCTATCTACATGCAAATGAAAATCTTAAAGAACTACTCTTGCATGAAAGTTTATCCAACTTAATTCACTTGAACTTTTCTTTTTCCTTGGTTTGGTTTTGTGTTTCAGAGAAAACCTGTTCAGTAAGGCAAATAATAAAAGGAGAAAGGAGGGGAAGATACCTCGGAATATCCTAGAATGATATCACATATTTCTGGATCTGTCTCTTTCTAGGGGTTTCTAAGCCCTGAATAATTGTTGGCCACCTTAGTTCAGCCTTGACTTGTATTTAATTATGTGTGAAAAGTGGAGTAAAGAAACAGCAAAAAAAAAAAAAAAAAAAAAAAACTGATGAGATTTCTGTGGTTGTAAAATGTTAACTCATTTAAGTTTCCTGGAATTTCAGGCATAAAGCAATTCCACACACATTGCTAGATGTTGCTCCGTGGCTTATATTAGAAATGTCACTTGGCTGAAGCCCTTCAAGGGTGTTACATATGTGTACAATATAGCATCACTCCTCCAGGGTAGAGGATTTCATTGTACGATTAACAGCCGGAGAACTCCTTCACTTGAACTTGAAAAATACTGGCTTGTCAAAGCAGCTGTTGTACTCTGCAAATATATATGATCCACATTTTATTTTCTCTGAATTATTTTTCTTAGATGTATATTTTCTGTACGCTTTACTCATGGTGCTCATAGAGTGAGTAACATGTCTCTAAATGAAAATAAGGGATTAAATAGGAAAGGAAAAGCAAAGTCTGAAAATTGTTCCCTGAGCCCACCCCAATACAGCACAAAGCTACAAGGCACAACAAAAAATCGGAAACACAGTTATGAATGTCAAGTTCCAAAGGCATTCTTTGCCAGTGTATTTTATTCCTCTGCTTTCTTACTTGCTTACTTGCCCAATATTTATTTATTGAAATAGCTTCTATCTGCCAAAAACTATGCTAAATACAGGGAAAAAAATCAAAGGAATATAAAGTACTGTTCCGTTTATCAAGAAAATACAATCTAGGGTATGTAGAAAGTGAATCACAATACAAAGCCATAAAAGATAAGAGCTATAGAAGTGATATTAATACTTTGTGTGTGTGAATATTCTTGTGAGTGTGTGCACAACATACATATTAGAGTATAATCTTTTCATCCTTCTGTATAGTGATTTTGATATATACTTGCACAAATAAATTAAAATTTCCATATCACACACTCCATATTATGCATACTGTTGTGGTTAGCAGAGGTTGTGTCGGCTCCTTACTCATGGGGGCCCTGTACACAACATAACAGAGCACTGCCTGGTCCTGAACCATCCTCATGATTGGTTGTGGATTGGACTGTTGTGATCTATAGTCTTTTTATTGGCTGATTTTTAGGGTGAGACCATTAGACCTTTCTTCCTACTCTGTCTTAGTCTGAAAGTTCTGCTGAAACCTATTCTGCAACATACAAGTCACTACTGACATATGAGTGGTGGCTGTGCATGAGGTATATTGGCTGGAAATCAAACCCTGCTTTCTCACATGGAAGTGGGGAATTTTACTACTGAACCACCACTGCCTCCTTACTGGCAATAATACCCCATTGTTGTTGAGTCAATTCTGACTCATGGAAACCCTATAGGACAGAGTAGAACTGCCCCATAGAGTTTCCAAGGCTATAATTTTATGGAAGTAGACTGCCATATCTTTCTTCCATGGACCAGCTGGTAGGTTCGAATATCTGACCTCCTAATTTAGGGCTAAATGCTTATTAACCATAAATAACAATAACGTAATAACAAGCCACAAGTTAGTTTCAGATCTCCTTACCAAAATAACTAAAGTGTAAATTGAATCTGTTTTTAAACTTCCCCATCCATTTCCCTACAAATTTTATTTAGTAATATCACTCACGGTTTTGGCTAAGAATATTGGGTATAGCATGGACTGCCAGAAGAACAAACAAATCTGTCTTGCTCCTTAGAAGTGAGGATGGCGAGACTGCCTTTCATGTATTTTGGACATGTTATCAGGAGGGACCCGTCCCTGGAGAAGGGCATCATGCTTGGTAAAGTACAGAGTCAGTGAAAAAGAGGAAGACCCTCAATGAGATAGATGAGAACATGGCTGCAACAATGGGCCCAAACATAGCAACGATTTTAAGGATGGTTCAGGACTGATAGTGTTTCCTTCTGTTATACATAGCATCAATATGAGTTGGAACCAACTTGAGAGCACCTAACAACAAGAACCATTCAGGGTAGAACGAAGGATGGCTATATCCGTTGTAACTTTGGAGCTCTTCTCATCTTATTCTTGCCATATGTATCAAGGAATATGTTACCGTGTTAGCTGGAATTAGATAGGGTAAATATGCCTATAGATTGGCCAGTCTGAGATCCTATCTGGAATCTTGAAGTTCTTTCTATGGGTCTAAGGAGTAACGATATGTGGGCTTTCAGAGAGAAATTAGTTCTTGAGAAAGACAACCCATTCAGATAGCCTGGGGGACTTTTCTGGCAAGGCGCAGGGAGTGTAGGAAGAAAACTAAAATGGGAGAGGCAATTGTATGATACTCCACTATGTGGGAAGAAGCCACCACCCTGCCCTTATTCCCCTTATGTGTTCTTTTTTTATTTTTTTGAGACTGCTTTTTTTTAGGTTATCAATAGGGAAAAATCAAATATCTTCAAAGAATGCTAGTTGGTCTTACAAATACACACACATTAGGTTGAAGTAACATACTGTAAAGTCCTTGAGATCATTTAATGAAGAAGATACTCATTCTCCTTACTGATTACCAAACATTACTACCAACACCTCACACATTCTTTTTCAAAAGCACTAAGCCACTTAAACTCTACTTGCTTCAGTAATGCAAAGACCACTGTGATGATGAATGAAGAGGTGATAAAGGAAGGGTTTCTATTGGAGGGGTGATTATCAAGCATATGAAATACTTTTGTAATTCCCCAGAAGGGCATGAGAGAAATCATAAGAGTGAAAATTATGGATGGTGTTTAAAAATGGTAACTTGTTCAGAGCAATTTATGTCACTTAAAAATCTAACAGATGAAGAATAATGTCTCCCTATTATTCTGAATATAAGATTATTATAGTCCATAGTCTTATATTATTTGTCAGCCTTTAATCTGTGTATAGAAAATAGAGTCAGTTGGACAGCATCGTAAAGATTAGAAAAGTTTACTTGTGAGTTGGAGCCAATAGTAAGTTTTATCTACTAGTCTGAAACTTGACTGAAGGGAGGGTGGTGTGGAAATAAGAACTTCCCAGCTCTTATGGTGCATGTTGCATTTGGCAGAGCACTATTAGCCACTTAGTAAATACCTGGGAAATGACTTATGAATTCTGGGATATTGAATGATTGTTTTATTTTAAAATGTACTTAATAAATATGTTAAATAATTGTAATAAATGCAATGCTGTTTGCTTTGGAAAGAAAGATACATGTGTTCTTTAAAAAGAAATATATGGACTAGCAGACACATAGGCATTCATAATGATGGAATATGAAGAAGTTGGAAATTTGATTTTTAATATAAAGATCAAAAGACTTCTTGAACATTGGATTCATCCTACATATATTTGTTGTTGTTATTGTTAGTTACTGTCAAGTCAGCTCCAACTCCTGGTGACCCTCTGCGTAACAATAAAACCACCATATCCTGTGCCATCTTCATGATAGTTGGTATGTTTGAGCCCATCGTTGTGGGCTATTGTGTTAAATCCATCTTATTGACAGTTTCATTTATTTTCTCTGGCCTTCTACTTCATCAAACATGCGGTTCTTTTCCAGCCATTGGTCTTTCCTGATGTGTCCAAAGAAAGCAAGATGAAGTCTCACCGTTCTTGCTTCTAAGGAATATTTTGGGTGTATTTCTCTAAGACTGATTTGTTCATTCTTCTGGGGGTCCATGATCTAGTCAATGTTCTTCACCAACACCACAGTTTGAATGCATTAATTTTTCTTATGTCTTTCTTATTCATGGTCCAGCTTTCGCATGCATACAAGATTATTGAAAAGACCATCCTTTGGATCAAATGCACCTTAGTCATCAAAGTGATATCTTTGATTTTTAAAACTTCAAATAGGTCTTTAACATTAAGCTAATAAAACTCAAATCCATCTATAGCAATAGCTATTTCTAGAGACATTTTAGCTACTGTATATGAAACTAAGTCAAGGATTTTTACAACTCTTATTAAAAAAAAAACATAAAAACAAACCTGTTGCCATCCAGTCGATTCCAACTCATAGCAACCCTGTAAATGAGAGTAGAGCTGCTCCATAAGGTTTACAAGGAGTGGATTTGAACTGCTGACCTTTTGGTTAGCAGCCGAGCTCTTCACCACTGTTCCACAGGGTTCTGTATCTCTGTGGTGAAAAGAATATTAAACTAACTGACTGGAAAATTTTTAGTCTTGTTAGCTAACTTAAGTGACTTTTAGGAACACTAACATATCTGTGCCTCTGTTTCCTAATCTACAAAAAAGTTACCTTTCTGAGAGCTCACACCGTGCCCACATTGTATACATACTATCTCACTTAATCTTCCCAAAATCAATTATGTAAGACTACCTCCTAATGAGTGAGAAAGACCAAAGGAGAAGTGATGCACTTGAATTATGGTGTTGGTGAAGAATATTGACTATATCATGGAGTGCCAGAGAAGCAAACAAATCTATCTTGGAAGAAATATAGACAGTATGCTCTTGAGGAGCAAGGATGTCAAGACTTTGTTTCATGTATTTTGGCCATGTTATCAGGAGAGACCAACCCCTGGAGAAGGACATCATGCTTGGTAAAGTAGAGGATCAGTGAAAAAGAGGGAGGCCCTCAATGAGATGGATTGACACAGTAATTGCAACAGTGGGCTCAAATATAGCAATGAGAGGGCAGGGCCCAAGACTGCAGAGTAGTCAGATACTTCTCGTGGTCCCTCTTACAGCAAATATCCAAAAAAAAAAAAAAAGTGAATCGATTATATATAACAATCTAGGACATCAAAGACAAAGTTTAGTAGTCAGATGGAGCAGCAGGGGGAGGGAGACACAGTTCAATTCAGAAGAAGCAAGATTTGCCATACCTGTCTGGTACCCTGCAGGGCCTATTTCAATAGTGTAGGTCCTCGTTAGCATAGCATAACAGGATAATACCCAAAGCCCATTTTCAACTGCAACACTTAAGGGGAGTGACAGATTCGTGACATTTGACACCACCCTGCTTATTAAGCAGAGTCGTCACCTACCGAAATTAGGGTCCTGAGGACTGGTGTATACACCCCTCCACCTAGCCACCACGTAGGGGTCCAAGAATAAGTCGTGCCTGCCTCTCAGTCCTTGCAGCCAACAGTGTTGGATACCGAAAGTTTGGCTGCAAAACCCACTCACCTATACAATCTGGGAAACACCCAGGGACTCAAGGGAAGCTGTCAGCCACCTACATGCTCAGCACATAACCCCCTACTGCAGCCAGATACCTGTGTCTACTCCTATTACCCCTACGTAGTCCTGCCTGTCTAGAACTATAGGTAAGAGCCTGCACCATACACAGTTCAGTTCAGAAGAAGCTAGGATTTGCCATACCTGTCTGGTGCCCTGCACCATACACTTGGTGACAGACAACCTGGGCACATGAGCTGAATCCACAAAAGAAAAGTAAATGGACTCTTGTTTTCACACACATAGTAACAGCTCTAGCCACCTGGAGACAGGACTTGAGAGCTTTAAAGATGCCAATAATCAAACTAGCTCACATGACCAGCCTATTTGGGCATATCAAAACAAAACAAGAAGATAGGTCACAGTAAGCAAACATTTAATAGACAAAATTGATGGCTTGGAGACAACAGGCAATATTAAATGACATAAAGAGGCAGACCCTGATGGATTCAGCAAGCCACCAAAAAAAGATTCAAAAAACCTTCCAGAGGAAGAGAATTTCTTGGAATTATCAGATGTAGAATTCAAAAGACTAATATACAGAACTCTTCAAGGAATCAGGAAGGAGATCAGGCAAAATGTAGAACAAGCCAAGCAACACACAAAGAAATAGAGAAACTTAAGAAGGTTATTCAAGAGCATAATGCCAAATAACAGGCTGCAAGAATCCACAGAGAGGCAGCAAACAGAAATTCAAAAAATTAACAATAAAATTTCAGAATTAGACAACTCAATAGAAAGTCACAGGAGAAGAATTGAGGCAATGGAAGTTAGAATTAGTGAGGTTGAAGATAAAGCACTTGACACCAACTTATCTGAGGAAAAATCAGAAGAAGAAGAAGAAAGCCTAAGAATTATGTGGGACTACCAAGAGGAATAACTTACAAGCAGTTGGAGTACCAGAACAGGGGGGATGTCAGAGAATACAGAAAGAATTGTTGAAGATTTGTTAGCAGAAAACCTCCCTGATACTGTGAAAGATGAGGAGATATTTATTCAAGAAGCTCTTTGAACCCCACACAAGGTAGAACCCTACAAAAAGTCACCAAGATGTATTATAATCAAATTTGCCAAAACCAAAGACAAAGAGAGAATTTTAAGAGTGGGTAGGGATAAACACAAAGTCTCCTACAAAGGACAGTGAATAAGACTAAGCTCTGATTACTCAGCAGAGACCAAGCAGGCAAGAAAGCAATGGGATGACATATATAAAGCCTTGAAGGAAAAAAAAAATGCCAGCTAAGAACTGTATATCTAGCAAAACTGTCTCTCAGATATGATGACGAAAGTAGGGCATTTCCAGACAAAAAGAAGTTTAGGAAATTTGTAAAAACCAAGCCAAACTTATGAGAAATACTGGAAAATGTCCTCTGGCTAGAAAATCAATAACATCAGATAACAATCCAAGACTAGAACACAGGACAGATATCAACTCAGATAACGAAGCCACAAAAATAAATCAAAGCTAAAACACTGAAGATAAGGAAACACAGATGTCAATATGTAAAAAGATGACAGCATTAAAACAAACAAACAAAAAAATATATTCATAGATCTTTCACATGGAGAGGAACTCAAGGCCAAATAAAGAAATAAAAGATTGGCTTAAACTTAGAAAAACATGGGTAAATATTAAGGTAACCACAAAAGAAACTAAGAATCCTATACATCAAAATAAAAAACAAGAAAAACATAAAGACTCAGTAAATACAAAAGCAACAGTGAAAAAGAGGAAAAGAAAGTATATAAAGAAAAATGACTGGAGGTGGGGCCAAGATGGCTGACTAGGTAGAAGATACCTCGGATCCCTCTTGCAACAAAGACTCGGAAAAACAAGTGAATCGATCACATACATGACAATCTACAAACCCTGACCATCAACCACAGATCTCAAGAGTTGACCTGAGTGACAGGTGAGCGAAAAGCTACATCCTGAAGCAGCAACTCCTCTGGAGCCAGCGTCCAGTGCCACAGCCTTGAGCCCTCACGGTTCCCTGGTGCTGAGTGGTGGGGCAGGCACGGGACACAGCCCTAACCCTAGCCCCCTGGGGTAACCTCCGTACAGACACGGCCAGCGCAAGCAGGCTGCACACTGACAGGGCTAATGAGAGAATGAGCAACCATGGGGAAGCAGCGACTGTTTTCAGAGCCTGGAGCCAGCTTTGCAGTCAGAAAACCTTGGTGCCGGGCTTTGCACGGGGCACAGGGGAACGGAGCACAGCATCCTGAGACGGCACAAACACGGGATGCAGCCCTAGCCCCCTGAAATGACCTCGGGGGAAGCCCAGCCAGTGCACGCAGGCAGCAAAGTGACATGGCTGACAGGAGGAAAAGTCGCCGGGAGGCAGTGACTGGTTTTGGAGCCTGGAGTGTGGCGTCCCAGCTGGGGAACCTTGGCACTGGGCTTTGGACTGGGAGTGGAGGAGTTGACCACAGCTTCTGAGACAGCACAAGCACAGAACATGGGCCTGACCCTCGGGGGCAATCTCGACCCAGTCACACAGCCTACATGCCCCTCGGGAATCTCAGATAAAACGGTCATCACCAAGCACGATAAGTAACTTTGTCTACATTCCTGGGTGCTTTTTACTCTCTCTTATAAAAAAAAAAAAGTATTTTTTAATCTATCGGATCCCTCCCCTCCCTTCCCAGGAGGCTTCATTAACATTGGAATTTCCTGGGCCAAGGAGTGAAGTGCTCTGCTGTTTTAATTTTTTTTTTTTTTTTGTCTTTTCCTAACCCATTCTCCTGGCCTGAGAGAAGCAGCTACAAAAAACCCAGGGACCAAAAATCCTTCCCTGACTTCGCAAAATTGGAATAAAAATACAGAACCAGCTCTAGCCAAGCATATGAAATCCACTGTCTTGGGCTTTCATCCCTACAGGGAGCAAGGTGGCTATTATAATGCAAAGGCAATTCTGATAGTGATCTGATGGTAATTGATTTAGCTGATTGCTAGAAAGACAAGTTTTCCAGGTCTGATATCTCTACCTATTAAACAGAGCCCTCACTGACCCACAACGGGGAACTGAGGGCTGAAGCTCCACCCAAACCAACTAGCCTCCTGCCAAAGGGGTCTGAGGATAGTGACACCTACCAATCTGTAGAGGTACATGCATTGGGTGCCTAAGGTACAGCTGCAGAGCCCACCCACCAAAGTGCTTTAGGAATAGAGACACACCTACCTCACTGGCACTTGGGGGAAGCCTGTCAGGATGCTGTCCCCCCTGGAGTGTAACCCCCTGCTGCTACTAGAATCTGGTGCACACAACTATCACCACTACTCCTCTAAGTGAATAGGAGACAGTCTACAACACACACTTGGTAACCCAAAATCAGATTCTACTCAAGAGTAGTGAATGGACTCTTAGGCTTATATAACTGGTAACAGCCCAAACAACCTGGTAATAGGACATAAGTGATTCAAAGGCTACAACAATCAATACAGTGCAATCTAGTAGCCCATCTACATATATTGAAAGAAAACAAAACAAGACTCAGTGAGAAAATATAAATTAAATCATAACAATATCTTCTGGATGGCTCGGAGACAGCAGTCGATATCAGACCACATTAAGAAGCAGACCATGATTACTTCTACAATTCCCAAAATTAAAGAATCAAAATCTTTCCCAAATGAAGATACAATCCTGGAACTGCCAGATGCAGAGTATAAAAAACTAATTTACAGAATGCTTCAAGACATCAGGGATGATCTCAGAAATGAAATAAGGCAATCTACAGAAAAAGCCAAGGAACACACTGATACAGCAGTTGAAGAAATCAAAAAGATTGTCCAAGAACATAGAGGAAAACTTAATAAGCTGCAAGAATCCACAGAGAGACAGCATTCAGAAATCCAAAAGATCAACAGTAAAATTACAGAATTAGACAACTCGATAGGAAGTCAGAGGAGCAGAATCGAGCAATTGGAATGCAGAGTGGGGGAGATAGAGGATAAGGCAATTGACACCAATATAGTTGAAGAAAAATCAGATAAAAGAATTAAAAAAAATGAAGAAACCCTAAGAATTGTGTGGGACTCTATCAAGAAGAATAACTTGCGTGTGATTGGAGTCCCAGAACAGGGAGGGAGGACAGAAAATACAGAGAGAATAGTTGAAGATCTGTTGGCAGAAAACTTCCCTGACATCATGAAACATGAAAGGATATCTATCCAAGATGCTCATCAAATCCCATATAGGATTGATCTAAAAAGAAAATCACCAAGACATATTATCATCAAACTTGCCAAAACCAAAGATAAAGAGAAAATTTTAAAAGCAGCCAGGGAGAAAAGAAAGGTCTCGTACAAAGGAGAATCAATAAAAATAAGTTCAGACTACTCAGCAGAAACCATGCAGTCAAGAAGGCAATGGGATGACATATATAGAGCCCTGAAGGAGAAAAACTGCCAGCCAAGGATCATATATCCAGCAAAACTCTCTCTCAAATATGAAGGTGAAATTAAAACATTTACAGAAAAACACAAGCTTAGAGAATTTGCAAAAACCAAACCAAAGCTACAAGAAATACTAAAGGAAATTGGTCAGAAAATCAATAATATCAGATACCAGCACAACACAAGGTCACAGAACAGAACATCCTGATATCAACTCAAATAGGGAAATCACAAAAACAAATTAAGATTAATTTTAAAAAGAAAAAAAAGCTCAAAACAGGGAACCGTTGAAGTCATTATGTAAAAGATCATGATAATCAAAAAGAGGAACTAAATACAGGAGGCGTAGAACTGCCATATGGAGAGGGATACAAGGCGATACAGGACAATATAAGTTAGGTTTTTATTTAGAAAAATAGGGGTAAATATTAAGGTAACTACAAAGAGGTCCAAGAATTCCATAACTCAAAATAAAAACCAAGAAAAACATAAAGACTCAGCAAACATAAATTCGACTACTATGAAAATGAGGAACACACAATTTACAAAGAAAAACTTCTCAGCACAAAAAAGTAAGTGGAAACATGAAATTGTCAACAACACACACACAAAGGCATCAAAATGACAGCACTAAACACATAAAACACATACTTATCTATAATTACGCTGAATGTAAATAAACTAAATGCACCAATAAAGAGACAGAGAGTCTCAGACTGACTAAAGAAGCACGATCTGTCTATATGCTGCCTACAAGAGACACACCTTAGACTTAGAGACACAAACAAACTAAAACTCAAAGGATGGAAAAAAATATATCAAGTAAACCACAAGCAAAAAAGAACAGGAGTACCAACATTAATTTCTGACAAAATAGACTTTAAAGTTAAATCCACCACAAAGGGTAAAGAAGAACACTACATAATGATTAAAGGGACAATAGACCAGGAAGATATAACCATATTAAATATTTATGCACCCAATGACAGGGCTGCAAGATACATAAACGAACTTTAACAGAACTGAAGAGTGAGATAGACACCTCCACAATTATAGTAGGAGACTTCAACACGCCACTTTCGGAGAAGGATAGGACTTCCAGGAAGAAGCTCACTACAGACACGGAGATGTAATTGCTACAAACAACCAACTTGACCTCGTAGACTTATACAGAACAGTCCACCCAACAGCTGCAAAGTACACTTTTTTTTTTTTCTAGTGCACATGGAACATTCTCTAGAATAGATCACATATTAGGTCATAAAACAAACCTTTGCAGAATCCAAAACATCGAAATACTACAAAGCATCTTCTCAGACCACAAGGCCATAAAAGTGGAAATCAACAACAGAAAAATCAGAGAAAAGAAATCAAACACTTGGAAACTGAACAATACCCTGCTCAAAAAAGACTGGGTTATAGAAGACATTAAGGAGGGAATAAAGAAATTCAGAGAATGCAATGAGAATGAAAACACTTCCTATCAAAACCTCTGGGACACAGCAAAAGCAGTGCTCAGAGGTCAATTTATATCGAAAAATGCACACATACATAAAGAAGAAAGAGCCAAAATCAAAGAACTGTCCCTACAACTTGAACAAATAGAAAGTGAGCAACGAAAGAATCCATCAGGCACCAGAAGAAAACAAATAATAAAAATTAGAGCTGAACTAAATGAATTAAAGAACAGAAAAACAATTGAAAGAATTAACAAAGCCTAAAGCTGGTTCTTTGAAAAAATTAACAAAATTGATAAACCATTGGCCAGACTGACTAAAGAAATACAGGAAAGGAAACATATAACCCGAATAAGAAACGAGATGGGCCATATCACAACAGACCCAACTGAAATTAAAAGAATCATATCAGATTATTATGAAAAATTGTACTCTAACAAATTTGCAAACCTAGAAGAAATGGATGAATTCCTGGAAAAACACTACCTCCCTAAACTAACACAATCAGAAGTAGAACAACTAAATATCCCCGTAACAACAAGAAATTGAAAAGGTAATAAAAAAAAACTCCCAGTAAAAAAAATGCCCTGGACCCGATGGCTTCACTGCAGAGTTCTACCAAACTTTCAGAGAAGAGTTAACACCACTACTACTAAAGGTATTTCAAAGCATAGAAAGTGATGGAATACTACCTAAGTCATTCTATGAAGCCACCATATCCCTGATACCAAAACCAGGTAAGGACACCACAAGAAAAGAAAATTACAGACCTATATCCCTCATGAACATAGATGCAAAAATCCTCAACAAAATTCTAGCCAACAGAATTCAACAACATATCAAAAAAATAATCCACCATGCAAGTGGAATTTATACCAGGTATGCAAGGCTGGTTTAATATTAGAAAAACCATTAATGTAATCCACCATATAAATAAAACAAAAGACAAAAACTACATCATCTTATCAATTGATGCACAAAAGGCATTTGACAAAGTCCAACACCCATTCATGATAAAAACTCTCAGCAAAATAGGAATTGAAGGAAAATTCCTCAACATAATAAAGGGCATCTATACAAAGGCAACAGCCAACATCATTCTAAATGGAGAGAGCCTGAAAGCATTTCCCTTGAGGATGGGAACCAGACAAGGATGCCCTTTATCATCGCTGTTATTCAACATTGTACTAGAGGTCCTAGCCAGAGCAATTAGGCTAGACAAAGAAATAAAGGGCATCCAGATTGGCAAGGAGGAAGTAAAATTATCTCTATTTGCAGATGACATGATCTTATACACAGAAAACCCTAAGGAATCCTCAGAAAACTACTGAAACTAATAGAAGAGTTCGGCAGAGTCTCAGGTTACAAGATAAACATACAAAAATCATTTGGATTCCTCTACTTCAACAAAAAGAATATCGAAAAGGAAATCACCAAATCAATACCATTCACAGTAGCCCCCAGGAAGATAAAATACTTAGGAATAAATCTTACCAAAGATGTAAAAGACCTATACAAATAAAATTACAAAGTACTAGTGCAAGAGACTAAAAGGGACCTTCATAAGTGGAAACCTTGCTCATGGATAGGAAGACGTAACATAGTGAAAATGTCTATTCTACCAAAAGCCATCTATACATACAATGCATTTCCGATCCAAATTCCAACGACGTTTTTTAATGTGATGGAGAAACAAATCACCAACTTATTATGGAAGGGAAAGAAGCCCCGGATAAGTAAAGCATTACTGAAAAAGAAGAACAAAGTGGGAGGCCTCACTCTACGTGATTTTAGAACCTATTATACAGCCACAGTAGTCAAAACAGCCTGGTACTGCTACAACAACAGGCACATAGACCAATGGAACAGAATTGAGAACCCAGATATAAATCCATCCACATATGAGCAGCTGATATTTGACAAAGGACCAGTGTCAGTTAATTGGGGAAAAGATAGTCTTTTTAACAAATGGTGCTGGCATAACTGGATATCCATTTGCAAAAAAATGAAACAGGACCCATACCTCACACCATGCACAAATACTAACTCCAAGTGGATCAAAGACCTAAACATAAAGACTAAAATGATAAAGATCATGGGAGAAAAAATAGGGACAACCCTAGGAGCCCTAATACAAGGCATAAACAGAATACAAAACATTACCAAAAATGACGAAGAGAAACCAGATAACTGGGAGCTCCTAAAAATCAAACACCTATGCTCATCTAAAAACTTCACCAAAAAAGTAAAAAGACCACCTATAGATTGGGAAAAAATTTTCAGCTATGACATCTCTCACCAACACCTGATCTCTAAAATCTATATGATTCTGTTAAAATTCAACCACAAAAAGACAAACAACCCAGTCAAAAATTGGGCAAAGGATATGAACATGCACTTCACTAAAGAAGATATTCAGGCTGCTAACAGACACATGAGAAAATGCTCTCGATCATTAGCCATTAGAGAATTGCAAATTAAAACTACGATGAGATTCCATCTCACTCCAACAAGGCTGGCATTAATCCAAAAAACACAAAATAATAAATGTTGGAGAGGCTGCGGAGAGATTGGAACTCTTATACACTGCTGCTGGGAATGTAAAGTGGTACAACCACTTTGGAAATCTATCTGGCGTTTTCTTAAAAAGTTAGAAATAGAACTACCATACAACCCAGAAATCCCACTCCTCGGAATATACCCTAGAGAAGTAAGAGCCTTCACACGAACAGATATATGCACACCCATGTTCATTGCAGCTCTGTTTACAATAGCAAAAAGCTGGAAGCAACCAAGGTGTCCATCAACGGATGAATGGTTAAATAAATTATGGTATATTCACACAATGGGATACTACACATCGATAAAGAACAGTGACGAATCTGTGAAACATTTCATAACATGGAGGAACCTGGAAGGCATTATGCTGAGTGAAATTAGTCAGAGGCAAAAGGACAAATATTGTATAAGACCACTATTATAAGATCTTGAGAAATAGTATAAACTGAGAAGAACACATTCTTTTGTGGTTACGAGAGGGGGAAGGGAGGGAGGGTGGGAGAGGGTTATTTACTGATTAGATAGTAGATAAGAACTACTTTAGGTGAAGGGAAGGACAATACTCAATACAGGGAAGGTCAGCTCAACTGGACTGGACCAAAAGCAAAGAAGAAGTTTCCGGGATAAAATGAATGCTTCCAAGGTCAGCGGAGCAAGGGCGGGCGTTTGGGGACTACGGCTTAAGGGGATTTCTAAGTCAATTGGGAAAATAAATTCTATTTTGAAAACATTCTGCATCCCACTTTGAAATGTGGCATCTGGGGTCTTAAATGCTAACAAGCAGCCACCTAAGATGCATCAATTGGTCTCAACCCACCTGGATCAAAGGTGAATGAAGAACAACAAGATCACGTGATAACTATGAGCCGAAGAGACAGAAAGGACCACATGAACCAGAGACTTACATCATCCTGAGACCAGAAGAACTAGATGGTGCCCGGCCACAACCAATGACTGCCCAGACAGGGAGCACAAGAGAGAACCCCTGACGGAGCAGGAGAACATTGGGATGCAGACCCCAAATCCTTATAAAAAGACCAGACTTAATGGTCTGACTGAGACTAGAAGAATCCCGGCAGTCATGGTCCCCAGACCTTCTGTTGGCCCAGGACAGGAGCCATTCCCAAATACAACTCATCAGACATGGAAGAGACTGGACAATGGGTTGGAGAGAGATGCTGATGAAGAGTGAGCTACTTGCATCAGGTGGACACTTGAGACTGTGTTGGCATCTCCTGTCTGGAGGGGAGATGGGAGGGTAGAGAGGGTTAGAAACTGGCAAAATGGCCACAAAAGGAGAGACTGGAAGGAGGTAGCAGGCTGACTCATTAGGGGGAGAGTAAATGGGAGTATGTAGTAAGGTGTATATAAGTTTATATGTGACAGACTGACTTGATTTGTAAACTTTCACTTAAAGCACAATAAAAATTATTTAAAAAGAAAAATGACTCAATACAGAAAATCAAGTGGAAAAAAAATGTCAACAACACAAAAAAAGACATAAAAATGACAGCACTAAACTCGTGCCTTTCAATAATTACACTGAATGTAAATGGACTAAAGGCACCGATAGAGAGAGAGAGAGCGGCAGAATGGATAAAAAAAAAAAAAAAATGATCCATTTATATGCTGTGTACAAGAGACACACTAAGACTTAAAGACACAAACAAACTAAAACTCAAAGATGGAAAAATGTATCAAGCAAACAACACTCAAAAAAGAGCAAGAGTAGCTATATTAATCTCTGATAAAATTGACTTTAAAGCAAAATCCACCAAAAAGGTTAAGAAAGGACACTACATGATGATTAAATGGTCAATACACCAGGAGGACATAATCATAATAAATATTTACACACCCAATGATGGACTCCAAAGTACATAAACTCCAACAACATTGAAAAAAGAGATAGACAGACTTCAACATACCACTTCTGGTGAAGGGCAGAACTTCCAGAAAGAAACTCAGTAAAGACAGGGAAGATTAAAATGCCACAATCAATGAACTTGATCTCAGACATACACAACACTTCAGTCAACAGCAGCCAAGCACACTTTCCTTGCCAATGCTCATGGAACGTTCTCCAGAGTAGACCTTAACAGAATCCAAAACATCAAAATATTACAAAACATATTTTCTGACCATAAAGCCATAAAAGTAGAAATCAATAACAGGAAAAGCAAGTGAAAAAAAAATTGAATGCGTGGAAACTAAACAACACCTTGCTCAAAAACTACTGGGTTATAGAATAAATTAAGGACAGAATAAAGAAATTCACAAAATCAAAAGAGAATGAAAACACACCCTACCAGAACTTTAGGATATAGGAAAAGCAGTGCTCAGAGGTCAATTTATAGCAATAAATGCACATATCCAAACAGAAGAAAAGGAGAAAATCAAAACATCAACCATACAACTCGAATAACTAGTAAGAGAGCAGCAAAAGAGCCCTCAGGCACCAGAAGAAAGAAAATAATAAAAAATTAAAGCAGAATTAAATGAGAAAAAGAATAGAAAAAACAATTGAAAGAGTTAAAAAGACCAAAACCTGGTTCTTTGAAAAGATCAACAAAATCAATAAATGATTGACCAAACCAATAAAAGAAAAACAGAAGAGGAAGCAAGTAACCCAAATAAGAAATGAGATGGGTGATATCACAACAGACCCAACTGCGATTAAAAGAATCATAACAGAATACTATGAAAAATTGCACTCCAACAAATTTGAAAACCTACGGGAAATGGATAAATTTCTAGAAACACACTACGTACCTAAATTAACACAGAGATACAACAACTAAATAAACCCATAACAAAAGAAAAGATTGAAAGGTAATTAAAAAACTCCCCCCCAGAAAAAAAAAAATCCCTGAAGAATTCTACCAAACTTTCAGAGAAGAATTAACACCACTACTACTAAAGGTATTTCAGAGCATAGAGAAGGATGGAATACTTCCAAACTCATTCTATGAAGCCAGCATAACCCTGATATCAAAATCAGGTAAAGATATCACAAAGAAAGAAAAAAAGAAAGAAAATTACAGACTAATATCCCTCATGAACATAGATGCAAAAATTCACAACAAAATTCTAGCCAATAGAATTAAACAATATATCACAACAACCAAACAAAAGTCACCATGGCCAAGTGGGATTTATACCAGGTATGAAGGGATGGGATGGTTCAACACTGCAAAAAACAACCAATGTAATTCATGACATAAATAAGACAAGAACCATATGATCTTATCAATTGATGCAGAAAAAGCATTTGACAAACTCCAACACCCGTTCATGATAAAAACTCTCAGCAAAATAAGAATAGAAGGGAAATTCCTCAACATAATAAAAGGCATTCATACAAAGCCAACAGCCAATATCATCGTAAATGGAAGAGTCTTAAAGCATCCTCCTTGAGAACAGAAACCAGTCAAGGATGCCGTTTATCACCATTCTTATTCAACGTGGTGTTGGAGGTCCTGGCTAGAGCAATTAGGCTAGAAAAAGAAATAAAGGGCATCCAAATTGGTAAGAAAGAAGTAAAAGTATTCCTATTTCACAATAATCTTATACACAGAAAACCCTAAAGAATTCTCAAGAAAACTTCTGAAATTAAAAGAAGAGTTCAGCAAAGTATCAGGATACAAGATAAACATAAAAATCAGTTGGATTCCTCTACACCAAAAAAAGAACATCAAAGAGGAAATCACCAAATCAATACTATTTACAGTAGCCCCCAAGAAGATAAAATACTTAGGAATAAACTTTACCATAGATGTAAAAGACCTATACAAAGAAAACTGCAATACACTACCGCAAGAAACTAAAAGAGACCTACAATAAGTGGAAAAACATACCTTGCTCATGGATATAAAGATTCAACATTGTGAAAATGTCTATTCTACCCAAAGGGATCGACAGATACAATGCAACCCTGATCCAAATTCCAATGACATTTTTTAAAGAGATGGAGAAATAAATCACCAACTTCATATGGAAAGGCAAGAGACCCCAGATAAGTAAAGAATTATTGAAGAAGAATAACAAAGTGGGAGACCTCACACCACCTGATTTTAGAACATACTATACTGCCACAGTAGTCAAAACAGCCTGGTATTGGTATAACAACAGATACATAGACCAATGGAAAGAATTGAGAATCCAGACTTAAATTCAACCGCCTATGAGTAGCTGATATTTGACAAAGATCCAAAGTCCATTAAACAGGGAAAAAACAGTTCCTTTAACAAATGGTGCTGGTATAACTGGATATCCATTTGCAGAAAAATGAAACAAGACCCATACTTTACACCATGCACAAAAGCTAACTCAAAATGGATCAAAGACCTAAAAATATGATCTAAAATGATAAAGATCATGGAAGGAAAAACAGGGACGACACTAGGAGCCCTAATACTGGGCATAAACAGAATACAAAACATAAGTAACAATGCACAAACACCAGAAGAGAAACTAGATAATTGGAAGGTCTTAAAAATCAAACACCTGTGCTCATCAAAAGGCTTCACAAAAAGAGTAAAAAGGCAACCTACACACTGGAAACAAAGTTTTTGGCTACAGCATATCCAATCAGGATCTAATCTCTAAAATCTATGATACTGCGAAACATCAACCACAAAAAGACAAATAACTCAATTAAAAAATGGGCAAAGGATATGAACAGGCACTTCACCAAAGAAGACACTCAGATGGCTAACAGATACATGAGGAAATGCTCACAATCATTAGCCATTAGAGAAATGCAAATCAAAACTACAAGAGATGCCATCTCACCCCAACAAGGATAGCATTAATCTAAAAAGCACAAAATATCAAATGTTGGAGAGGTTGTGGAGAGATTGTAACACCTACATGCTGCTTGTAGGAATGTAAAATGGTACTATCACTTTGAAAATCAATTTGGTGCTTCATTAAAAAGCTATAAATAGAAGTACCATACAATCCAGCAATCCCACTCCTTGGAATATATCCTAAAGAAAAAAGAGTTACCACAGGAATAGATATATGCACACACATGTTCATTTCAGCACTGTTCACAAGAGCAAAAAGATGGAAACAACCTAGGTGTCCATCAACAAACCAATGGATAAACAAATTATGGTAATACACACACAATGGGATACTACACAATGATAAAGAACAATGATGGATTCTCATAACATCTCAGAACATGCATGAATCTGGAAGGCATTATGCTGAGTGAAATCAGTCAATTGAAAAAGGACAAATATTGTATGATACCACTATTGTAAAAATTCAAGAAAAGGTTTAAACACAGACGAGAACATTGTTTGATGGTTATGAGTGCTGGGAGAGAGGCAGAGGGGAATTCACTAACCAGATAGCAGACAAGAACTATCTTAAGTGAAGGGAAGGACAACACACAATACAGGGAAAGTCAGCACAACTGGACTAAACTAAAAACTGAGAAGTGTCCTGAACACAACCAAATACTTCATGGGACAGAGTAGCACGGGCAGGGGTCTGGGGACCAAGGTTTTAGGGGATATCTAAGTCAATTGGCATAACAAACTTTATTAAGAAAAAGTTCTGCATCCCACTTTGGTCAGTCAAGTCTAGGGTCTTAAAAGCTTGTGAGTGGCCATCTAAGATGCATCAATTGGTTCCAACCCACCTGGAGTAAAGAACGAAGATCATCAAAGACACAAGGAATATGTTAGCCCAAAAAACAAAAGGAGTCACAAAACCAGAGACTCTATCAACCTGAGACCGGAAGAACTAGATGGTGCCTGGCTACCACCAGCGATCACCCTGACAGAGAACACTACAGAAAGTCCCTGATGGAGCAGGAGAAAAGTGGGGTGCAGAACTCAAATTCATGTAAAAAAGACCAGACTTAGTGGTCTGACTGAGACTGGAGGAACCCCAGAAGACATGGCCCCAGACTCTCTGTTAACCCAGAACTAAAGCCATTCCCAAAGCCAACTCTTCAGACAAAAATTAGACTGAAGTGTAAAACGTTAAATGATACTCGTGAAGAGTGTGCTTCTTAGTTCTAGTAGATACATGAGACTAAATGGGCGGCTCCTGTCCAGAGGCTGGATGAGAAGGCAGAAACGGATAGGAGCTGGCTGAATGGACATGGAAAACCCAGGGTGAAAAGGGGGAGTGTGGTGTCACATTATAGGGTTTGCAACTAGGTTCACATAACAATATGTGTATAAATTTTTATATGAGAAATTAACTTCAGCTGTTAACTTTCGCCTAAAGCATAATAAAAAACAAAACAAAAAACATAGCAATGGTTGTGAGAATGGTGCAAGACTGGGTAGCATTTCGTTCTGCTGTACATAGGGTTGCTATGAGTCGGGACCAACTCAATGGCACCTAACAACAACAGCTCCTGGTGAGTAGGTAAAATAAATGATTGTGCTATTTCTTAATTCTCTTCTAGCTCTAAAATTCCAATTCGTTTAAAATCAGTGTGTTTATTTCCCCAAGGGAGTAGAGAAAAAATAACATCTGATAAAGCATGTTAGTAGCTGACCAGGCACAAATTCTGAAGTCCTTTCATCACCTGCCTTACCCTCTTAATAACTGCGTGAATATTGAACTGAAATTTTGACGCAAAGTCTAGATTTCTCAACCTCTGGCTATAGAGTAGGATATTAGTACATGAAATATGAGTTCTATCTGTAATAATAGATTCACTAGGGGAATGTGAGTTAATTAGAGTATTGCTGCCAAAGCTTGGGCAATAGCCCATTAAATGTCACAACTTTGGCAAACACATTGTTGAAAAATGCTAGTTTCTAGAAATATGCTCATATTATCTTCTTATGGGACAACTTATAACTCCTGTCACTGCTGTAACCCCCACCCCCCACATGATTATTAATGCTGGTCTTGAGGGCACAGATGTATTTACTGTAGCCAAACAATCATTTATGTTTTCCTTTTGTATGAAAACGTTGGCAGATCAAACAAAATGGCTAAACACTCAGGATACAACTGGTCAGCTAAACGAAATGATTTCTTTGCATACGTTTGCCTTATCAACAATTACAGTTTTTCTTTTAAATGTGAAATGTTTCCCAGGTAGTTTCAATATGAAGAAGGAATTGCTATTGTGTGTCTATTAATAAATGTTCACATGTCTCTAAAAGGGAGTCAGGAACAAAAGACATGTTTAAGTAGATATAGATAATTGGTTATAAAAGTATAAAGGGAAAACAAATTCTTATTTAATAAAGATTTGAATCCAAGCATGTTTCCTATTGCTAGTAATTATTGCTTAACTTGACAAGCCAGCGAGTAGTTATTGGAAAACGTTTGTGAAAATATTGTATTGCATTACTGTTATTAGCCTCTAACTGCCTGTGTGGACTATCATTGCTCTTTATCATGGATTTGGCTTATGTCTCTGCTCTGATGAAGAACAGTGAAACTGTGGGTACCAAACTGTGAATAGAGCAGCTCTATTATCATCTGGACTAATTTGAATCCCACAAGACCACATCACATTTTAAATGATTGATATTGATTCAAGGAAGAGACCTTAACTGAGCTGGTATGGCAGACACAAAATTAATCTCAGCTGAAATGTGAATGAAATCATGATGAGGGAAGCTGGTGAAAGATGTGCTTAATAACAGCCTGCCCACCACGATCTCTGATAATTTCTAATATTTGCTGTCATAATTAACAGCAAGAGTTTATGTCACAAGAGCTGAATTACAAGTGTTCCCTAACACGGGTTGCACAGAACAGGTGCAGGGAAAGCAAAGGGAAGGTATTTAGTATTAGAAGAGTGTCTGACTATGAAATGTCTGGAAGGCCTGAAGGAAAAACATCAAACCCTTCACAGAAGCTGTGTCATTAAAGTCAAGCTTTCATTTCCTTCAAGGTACTGTATTTTGTATTTTGCATGAAATGCTTTCTGGACTATGGATTTTTATCTGAGGCAGCTATGCTTGGGAAACTGTAGCAATGAAAAAAGTAAAAAACAAACAAACAAAAAATCTAAAAGCTAAAAGGTTCAACCAGTTTGTAATTACATGAGGGGATTAATTAAAATCAGGAGAGGAAACAAAGAGGACAGCAAGAAATAATAACAAAGGAAAGTTAGAAGAATGATACACATTCCTGTATTATATTCACTTGACATAAAGGAGGGTGAAAGCAAGTACTACTCTCTTATGTAGGATGTATTTTGCTTTGCATTAGAACCAAAACTTCAGAAATTTTGAGCATCCAAGGTTTTTGTATCTACCTTCATGTGCTTTGCTTGGTAGACAGTGACTAGTATCTGGCAGATGGTAGTAGGTGGAACTTCAACGGGTTAATGGTGACTTGGGCATGATTCAACCTTACGCTGCCCCCCGGGGGTGAAAATGACAACAGACTTCAGTGTGGGACTCAACATCACACCAACTGGAGATGCTCAAAATGTTTTCACTAGTTTCTAAGTTACCAGGCTTTAATATATGTACGGAGCACATGGATCTTTTTGGGTAACAATGATGAAATATAGCTTTTTAGTTATTAAAACATTTTTTTTTTTTTCCTGCAGGAATTCAAGAGCAGGGCATGGGAGACAATGAATATATTTTTACAAAAGTAAGAGTTAGAGACCTAGTATTAACCTTTGGTCACTTTAAATTCAGTCAGTGATAATACTGCCATTTAAATGTTAGAACTGTTCTAAAATTAGTAAGTGCTTTTCATCAAAATATATCTAAGCTATGATTCTCAGGTTAGTGTTAGTGTTATCTCAGCTGTTAGTTTTTTGTTGTTATTAGTTGCCATCAAGTCAGCTCTGACTCATGGTGACCCCATGTACAACAGAACAGAATGATGCCCAGTTCTGCAACCTCTTCATGATTTTGGGTACGTTTGGGTCCTTTGTTGTGGCCATTGTGTATTTTGAGAGCCTTCCAATCTAGGGAGCTCGTCTTCTGGCACTATACTGAACAATATTCTGTTAGAATCCATACAGATTTCACTGGCTAATTTTTGGAAGTAGATTGCCAGGCCTCTCTCCCTGGTCTGTCTCTGCCTGGAAGCTCTGCTGAAACTTGTCCACCATGAGTGACCTTGCTGGTATTTGAAATACCAGTTGCAGAGCTTCTAGTATCATAGCCGCAGGTAAGGTACCACACTGCAACGAACTGACAGACAGGTGATGGCGGCTCTTGGTTACTTTCCAAAAGCGGACTCAGATTACCTAGAGTTAATAACAGAGCTGCCCATGTCTCAGATTCATTGCTGACCTCTTCCCAGTCAGGAGCCAGAGACTGGTAGACCCAGTAGTGGTGTCGATATCCTTGAATCCTTGGCTGGGGATGGGGATGAGCTTCTCATGGCATCACAGGGTATGGGGTCTAGACAAAATTACAAATGGCCAAATACTATGGAGTGTTTCCCAGTCAGTGTTGGAGAGGTAAATGCTCTGAGCATGTTTATTACATCCAAATAGGGAAGAATGGACACTGCTCCCAATTGATTACTCTGGATGTTCAGGACAGGGGTAGGAAGATAAGATGTGGAGAAAATCCTTGGATTAAAGTAAACAGTTGCATTGAATTTTTAATATGGTTTCTGTGGCCAAGGAAAAGGGTATTTGCTGAGCCCTTAAGAATGTATCCTGAGAGCAGAAAAAGCACCTAAATGTTACTGAAATTCCAGAGGCACTATGTTTTCTTGGTAGGCACAACTTAAACTTAATTAATTCCTTTTCACTAAGTTATATTCCTAAGGCAAGTTTATGACAATTAGGCACACCTTAAAATCACCGATTTCATTAAGTCTGTGCCAGTATGCCAAAATAAAATTAAGTTCTCACTAATATTTACCATCTTGTATTCACATATACAATATGATTTCTATAAGAAATCTCAAATGGTCTCATTTTTTCACAGATGATCAGTTTTTGGGACAAGAAAAAAGCTTTTGGGCCAAGGAAGCCGCTCAGTGGCTCTCCTGAACACATTTCTAATATCATCTCATATTTCAAAAATATTTAAAATGCACAAAGACAATTTCTTGACCACTTAACACTGCAGAGTGGAAGCCGTATGAGGTGATATTTCATCTGATCAATATTTGAACTCTGGGAATCTGTGTTCAAATCTCCATTTTATAACCTGCTACCTAAGTAACTTTGTACAAGAACCACAACATTTCCAGTCTTCGAATTTGTAATCCCAGGAGATCAGCATTTTCTTGTATCACTTGGTCTTGTCTTCACATCTTCCATCTCACTCACTCTTCTACAGTATTTGCAGCAGGATTACATGACCATTCCTTTTATTACACCACTGTTTTCTTTTTCCAAAGGATACTCAAGGCCTTTTCCCAGAGCTAGCACAGTGGTTTTACTGGGTTTTTTTTTTTTTTAGCACAGTGGTTAAGCACTCGGCTGCTAACCGAAAGGTTGGCGGTTTAAACCCACCAGCTACTATGTGGGAGAAAGGTGTGGCAGCCTGCTCACATGAAGATTACAACCTTGGGAACCTGATGGAGCAGTTCTAATCTATCCTATAGGGTTGCTATAAGTTGGAATCAACTCATTGACAATGTGTTTGGTTTTTTGTTGGTATGCAGAGCAATAATTTAGACCAGCTGAGATTAGATAACGGTATACAGAACTTTCTAGCCCATAAAGTTTTAAATAAAAATGTATAAAGAAGCCTGCTATAACAAACGTTTGTGGTAGCACATGAGTTAATCTTTTATAAAGTCAGAGTAAGTTACTTCCGTGATGAAACTCCCAAACTCCCTATTTGGTGAATCTACATTTTTCTTCTGTCACTCATCTGTCGATTTGTTGTACCGTAGTGGTTTCCATGTTGCTGTGATGCTGGAAGCTATGCCAATGGTATTTCAAATACCAACAGGTCACCCATGGTGGACAGGTTACAGCAGAGCTTCCAAATTAAGACAGGGTAGGAAGTAGGACCAAGCTATCTACCTCTGAAAAATAGCCCAGTGAAAACCTTATGGATAGCAGTGAAATGTTGTCTGATATAGTGCCAGAAGATTAGACTCTTCGGCTGGAAGGCACTCAAAATACAACTGAGGAAGAACTGCCTCCTCAAAGTAGAATCAACCATAGTGACATGAATGGAGTAAAGCGTTCAGGATTTTCACTTCCTGATGTGGCATGACTCAAAATGAGAAGAAACAGCTCTAAACATCCAATAATAGTTGTAACATGGACTCTATGAACTATGGATCTATGAAAATTGAAAGTTTTCAAAAATAAAATAGAATACTTGAAGATTAATATCCTAGGCTTTGTTGTTGTTGTTAGATGCGGTTGAGTTGGTTCCTACTCATAGTGACCCTGTATAGTACAGAACAAAACACTGCCTGGTCTTGCACCATGCTCAGAATTGTAGTTATGCTTGAGCCCATTGTTGCAGCCACTGTGTCAGTCCATCTATTGAGGGTCTTCTTCTTTTTTGCTGACCTTGTACTTTACCAAGCATGATGTCCTTCTCCAGGGACTGATCCCTTCTGATAACATGGCCAAAGCATGTAAGATATAGTGTCACCATCCTTGCTTCTAAGGAGCATTCTCTTTGTACTTCTTCCAAGACAGATTTGTTTGTTCTTTTGGCAGTCCATGGTACATTCTTTGCCAACACCACAATTCAGAGGCATCAATTCTTCTTCGGTCTTCCTTATTCATTGTCCAGCTTTCACATGCATATGATGTGATTGAAAATGCCACCACTTGGGTCAGGCCCACCTTATTCTTCAAGGAGACATCTTTGCTCTTCAACACTTTAAGGAGGTCCTTTGCAGCAGATTTGCCCAATGCAATGCATCTTTTGATTTCTTGACTGCTGCTCCCATGGGTGTTGATTGTGGATCCAAGCAAAATGAAATCCTTCACAACTTCAATCTTTTCTCTGTTTATCATGAAGTTGCTTATTGGTCCAGTTGTGACGATTTTTATTTTCTTTATGTTTAGGTGTAACCCATACTGAATGTTGTGGTCTTCAATATTCATCAGTAAGTGCTTCAAATTCTCTTCAATTCCAGCAAGCAAGGTTGTGTCATCTGCATAATACAGGTTGTTAATGAGTTTTCCTCCAATCCTGATGCCGTGTTCTTCTTCATATAGTCCAGCTTCTTGGATTATTTACTCAGCATACAGATTGAATATGTATGGTGAAAGGATACAACCCTGACGCACACCTTTCCTGACTTTAAACCATGCAGTATCCCCTTGTTCTGTTTGAACAACTGCCTCTGGATCTGCGTACAGGTTCCTCATGAGCACAATTAAGTGTTCTGCAATTCCCATTCTTCACAATGTTATCCATAATTTGTTATGATTCACACAGTCAAATACCTTTGCATAGTCAATAAAACACAGGTAAACATCTTTCTGGTATTCTCTGCTTTCAGCCAGGATCCATCTGACATCAGCAATGATATCCCTGGTTCCACATCCTCTTTTGAATCCCGCCTGAATTTCTGAGAGTTTTCTGTGG
The DNA here is from genome assembly GCF_030014295.1 of Loxodonta africana. Classification (NCBI taxonomy): domain Eukaryota; kingdom Metazoa; phylum Chordata; class Mammalia; order Proboscidea; family Elephantidae; genus Loxodonta; species Loxodonta africana. Next base: position 98,861,919 of record NC_087351.1, read on the forward strand.
ATATATTGCTGCAGCCACTTTTGAATGATCTTCAGGAAAATTTTACTTGAGTGGAATATTAATGATGTTGTTCTATAATCTGCCCATTCAGTTGAATCACCTTTCTTGGGAACAGGAACAAATATGGATCTCTTTCACTCAACTGGCCAGGTAGCTGTCTTCCAAATTTCTTAGCATAGATGGGTGAGTGCTTCCAGCGCTGCATCTGTTTGTTGAAACATCTCAATTGATATTTCATCAATTCCTGGAGCATTGCTTTTTGCCAATGCCTTCAGTGCAGCTTGGACTTCTCCTTTCAGTACCATCAATTCCTGATCATATGCTAACTCTTGAAATGGGTGAACGTTGACCAATTCTTTTGGTATAATGACTCTGCGTATTCCTTCCATCTTCTTTTGATGCTTCCTGTGTCATTTAATATTTCCCTATGGAATCCTTCACTATTCCAACTCAAAGCTTGAATTTTTTCTTCAGTGCTTTCAGCTTGAGAAATGCCAAGCATGTTCTTCTGTTTTGGTTTTCTATCTCCAGCTCTTTGCACATGTCATCATAGTACTTTGCCTTCTAGAACTGCCCTCTGAAATCTTCTGTTGTGGTCTTTTACTTCATGGTTTCTTCCTTCTGCTTTAGCTACTCAATGTTCAAGAGCAAGCTTCAGAGTCTCTTCTGACATCCATTTTGGCCTTTTCTTTCTTGCCTGTCTTTTTAATGACCTCTTGTTTTCTTCTTGTATGATGTCCTTGATGTCATTCCACAACTCGCCTGATCTTCTGTCATCAGTGTTCAATATGTCAAATCTATTCTTGAGATGGTCTCTAAATTCAGGTGTGATATACTCAAGGTTGTACTTTGGCTCTCATGGATTGGTTCTAACTTTCTTCAGTTTCAACTTGAACTTGCATATAAGCGATGACGATCTGTTACCAAGTTGGCCCCTGGCATTGTTCCGACTGATGATATTGAGCTTTTCCATTGTCTCTTTCCACACATGTAGTCATTTGGATTCCTATATATTCCATACAGTGAGGTCACATGTATAGCTGCTCTTTATGTTGGTGAAAAAAGGTATTTGCAATGAAGAAGTCGCTGGTCTTGCAAAATTCAATCATTTGATCTCAGGCAACATTTCTATCACTGAGGCCATATTTTCCAACTACTGATCCTTCTTTGTTTCCTTCTTTCACTTTCCAATCAGCAGTAATTTCCCATGCATCCTGATGGCACGTTTGATAGATTTCAGACTGCAAAAGTTGGTAAAAATCTTCATTTTCTTTGTCTATGGTCTTAGTGGTTGGCGAGTAAATTTGAATAATAATCATATTAACTGGTCTTCCTTGTAGGCGTATGGTTTTTTTTCCTATTACTGACAGTGTTGTACTTCAGAATAGATCTTGAAATGTTCTTTTTGACGATGAATGCAATGCCATTCCTCTTCAAGCTGTCATTGCCGGCAAGGTAGGCCATATGATTGTCCAATTTAAAATGGCCAATACCAGTCCATTTCAGCTCACTAATGCCTAGGATATCGATGTTTATGTGTTCCATTTCATTTCTGATGATTTCTGATTTCCTGGACTCACACTATGTACATTTCAAGTTCTGGTTAATGGATTTTTGCCGTTGTTTCTTCTCATTTTGAGCTGTGCCACATCAGCAAATGCAGGTCCCAAAATCTTGACTCCATCCATGTCATTAAAGTTGACTCTACTTTGAGGAGGCAGCTCTTCCCCAGGCATCTTTTCAGTGCCTCCCAACCTGGGGGGCTCATCTTCTGGCACTGTATCAATGTTCTGCTGCTATTCTTAAAGTTTTTACTGGCTAATTCTTTTCAGAAGTAGACTTCTGGGTCCTTCTTCCTAGTCTGTCTTAGTCTGGAAGCTCAGCTGAAACCTGTCCACCATGGGTGACCCTGTTGGTATCTGAATACCAGTGGCGTAGCTTCCAGAATCATAGCAATACACGAGCCCCCACAGTAAGACAAACTGACAGACTCTTGGGGGATCCTAGGCTTTAGTAAGCTGAAATGGACTGGTACTGGCTTTTCAATTTGAGGAATTGTCATTCCAAGCATATGGTCTACTATGTTGGGGGTGACAAATTGAAGAGGAATGATGTCACATTCATTGTCAAAAAGAACATTTCAAGATCTATTCTGAAATACAATGCTGTCAGTCGTAAGGTAATATTTGTATGCCTACAAGGAAGACAAGTTAATATAGCTATTATTCAAATTTACACACCAATCACTAGTGCCAAAGATGAAGAAATAGAAGATTTTTACTCACTTTTGATGTCCAAAATTGATCAAACATGAAACCAAGATGCATTGATAATACTGGTGATTGGAGTGTGAAAGTTGGCAGCAAAGAAAGATCTTCCATAGGGTTTCCAAGGAGTGGCTGGTGGATTCAAACTGCCAACTTTTTGCTTAATAGCCTAGCTCTTAACCACTGGACTAATAGGGTTCCAAAGAAGGATCAGTGCTTGCAAAACATGACCTTGCTGATAAAAATGATGCCGGAGATCTCATGATAGAATTTTGCAAAACCAATGGCTTATATGTTGAAAACACCTTTTTTCAACAACCAAACAGTGACTATACACATTACCTCACTGGATGGAATAGACAGGAATCAGATTGACTACATCTACAGAAAGGCATGATGGAAAAGCTCAATATCAACAGTCAAAACAAGGTCAGGGGCCGATTGTGGAACTGACCACCAATTACTCATATTCAAGTTCAAGTCTGAGTTGATGAAAATTAAAACAAGTGCACAAGACCCAAAGTATGACTGTGAATATATCACACATGAATTTAGAGACCATCTCAAGAATAGATTTGACAAAGTATGGCTTTGAGTATATCACACCTAAATTTAGAGACCATCTCCAGAATAGATTTGACACACTGAACACTAGTGATCGAAGGAGTTGTGGGTGATACCAAGGACATTGTACATGAAGAAAGCAAAAGGTCATTAAAAAGACAGGAAAAAAAAAATGTTCTTGAACATACAATACCTAAAGAGGATAGAAGAAATGATGAAGTAAAAGAACTGAAGATTTCAAAGGGCAGCTCAAGAAGACAAAGTGGAGTATTGTAATAAATTGTGCAAAGACCTGGAGTTACAAAGCCAAAAAGGAAGAACACATTCAGCATTTCTCAAGCTGAAAGAACTAAAGAAAGAATTTAAGCCTCGAGTTGCAATATTGAAGGACTCTATGGGCAAAATATTGAAAGCATCAAAAAAAAAAAAAATTGGAAGGAATATACAGGGTCACTATACCAAAAAGAATTGTTCTATGTTCAACCATTTCAGGAGAAAGCATATGATCAAGAACCGATGGTGCTTAAGGAAGAAGTCCAAGCTGCACTGAAGGCATTGGCAAAAAACAAAGCTCCAGAAATTGACTGAATGGCAATTGAGATGTTTAAACAAATTGATGCAGCACTGTAAGTCCTCATTTATCTATTCCAAGAAATTTGGAAGACAGCTACCTGGCCAACTAACCAGAAAAGATCCATATTCATATTCATGCCTAATCCAAAGAATGGTGATCCAATGGAATTAGAAAATTGTGGAGCAATATCTTTATTATCATGTGCAAGTAAAATTTTGCTTAAATAAATCAAAAACAGTTGCAGCAAGACATCTACAAGGAGTGGCCAGAAATTTAAGCTGGATTCAGAAGAGGATGTGGATCGAGGGGTATCATTGCTGATGTCAAATGGATCTTGGCTGAAAGCAGAGAATACCAGAAAGATGTTTACCTGTGTTTTATTGACTATTCAAAGGTATTTGACTGTGTGGATCATAACAAATTATGGATAACATTGTGAAGAATGGGAATGCCAGAACACTTAATTGTGCTCATGAGTAACCTGTACATAGATCAAGAGGAAGTTGTTCCAACCAAAGAAGGGGATAGTGTGTGGTTTAAAATCCAGAAAGATGTGTGTCAAGGTTGTATCCTTTCACCATATGTATTCAATCTGTATGTTGAGCAAATAATTTGAGAAGCTGGGCTATATGAAGAAGAATACAGCATCAGGATTGGTGGAGGGCTCATTAACAAACTGGCATATGCAGATGATACAACCTTGGTTTCTGTAAAGGAAGAGGACTTGAAGCACTAACTGATGAAGATCAAAGACCACAGCCTTCAGTATAGATTATATCTCAACATAAAGAAAACAAAAATCCTCACAACTGGACCAATAAGCAACAACATGATAAATGGATAAAAGATTGAAGTTGGGAAGGGTTTTATTGTACTTTGATTCATTATCAATGTCCATAGGAGTGGCTGTCAAGAAATCAAATGATGTATTACATTGGGAAAATCTGCCGTGAAAGACCTATTTAAAATATTGAAAACCAAAGATGTCACCTTGAGGATTAAAGTGTGCCCAACCCAAGCGATGGTATTTTCAATCACCTCATATGCATATGAAAGCTGGACAATGAACAAGGAATACCAAAGAATTGATGCCTTTGAATTATGGTGCTGGTGAAGAATATTGAATGTATCATGGACTGCAGGGAGAATGAACAAATCTACATTGGAAGAAGTACTGCCAGAATTCTTCTTAGAAGAGAGACTTTTCCTCATGTAATTTGGACGTGTTATCAAGAGGAACCAGTCCCTGCAGAAGGACATCATGCTTGATAAAGTAGAGTCAATTAAAAAGAGGAAGATTCCCAATGAAATGGATTGACACAATGGCTGCAACAATGTGCTCAAACATAGCAAAGATTGTGAGCATGGTTCAGGTGGGACGGTGTCTCGTTCTGTTGTACATTAGGTGGCTATGAGTCAGAATTGACTTAACAACAGCCAGAACACATCTTTTGTGAGATGAACACATTGATTTGTTCTACTTAGGATCTATTCAGAGAGTAATATTGGGAATTGTGCACAAGTTTAAAAAATAAATATAAAAAGATATATGCAGTAATATATAAAATATATTAACATATATGATAAATAAAACAGTTGTACTATATTATATACCTAATGTATTAACATATATGATAAATAAAACAGTTGTACTATATTATATACCTAATGTATGATAAAATATATTATCCTACATATAAATTATTATATATGGCATATATATCATTTTTCTATATATTATGCATGTTTAATAAGTAAATTTTACTTCCTAATCTTATGGAAGAGCATGCCTTTCACTAGTCCCCCCCTCCCTTTTTTTTCCCCCTTTTGCTGTCTGGAATGTAGATGTGAAAGTGGGAGCTGGAGCAGCCATTTTCGATCATGAGATAGAAGCATTTTGTGGAGTACAGTACAGTAAGGTAGAGAGATCCTGGGTTCCTAAAACTATGAAGCTGTCATATAAGCTTCATATGCTGTTATTTTGGGTCTCTCCATTAGATCCATTAGATCAACTGACACTCTGTTCTAATAAGAAAAATTCATCATATACAGAAGTCTTCTTATTCTTCTCACGACAACTTTTCCGTATGCAAAAGCTGCTGGTTTGTTTTCCTTATGCATTTTCTACTCTGGGCAATTTTCCCTCAATTCCTTCAACTGGATTTCAAATAGCACTGTTTATAGACATCTCATCTTCCTGGTCCCATTCTTTTTCAATGTTTCTCTGAAATTCTGTTCCTTATAATGGAACACTCTACTCCAGATGTGGACTGAGAAGCCTACACCAGACTGATCCCTCTCAAGAAAAGGAGGCAGTTCAATTTTGGATTAGCTTATCTATCAACCTCATTTATTTATTCAGCCTGTCAGTTGTTAGCCTGAGATTATATTGCCTGTCAGGATATAGGCAGGGATCAGGAGTAATCAAAAATGAATATGTTCTATTTATTGAGCAGCAGTGAATTAAAACATGTTTTTATAATCTGTTCCCAAGCCAGTGCTTCGCCATGCTGCGTCTGTGAAATTAATAAATAAGAGACTTCACATGTATTTCATATTTGTAAAATCTCCTTGTTTTGTTTGCTCACTTTGGTTCAACCTCTTGAATTAATTTCAAGGATTGTTTTTCAGGCCTGGGCATGCCCTGGGAAGAAACGCGTATTTTTGTTTCTATCAAATATTTCCTGGGATTCAGAATAAATTTATAAAACCTAATTGCTAGGGTTTGGAATGGAAGTAGGGACAGGATGGCTTCATAACTCTCACCTCTCTTCTCTCTTCTTGCAGTCAGGGAATCATTTTCTCCCCAGGTTTATGGCTGTGGACCTCAGACATGATGCTCAATGGTACTCAGTATTCTAGGTCTATGCATGGCTCCTTTCTCATCAGGGTTCCAAAGAATGGGGTGCTGGCTAGGGCATTATGCACACAGGATTATTTCCTTTGAGTCACTATTTGTATTCTGCTTAATTGTAGATTCGTTTTGAACTTTCCCCCCTCGTTTGCAAGTACTTTCTCCTTGGAGGCTCCTCTGCAAATCATGTCAAATGATGCCATTTCCAATACATCATACCTTTTCATTCCTTTATGGGGAATTAGGGTGAGAGATGGTTAACAACTGCTAGGCTCCAACCATTGAAATTGAAGAAAGCAACTGCAATGCTGCCGTGAAGGAGCTTACACCACAGGCATGTGTGCAGTTGAGAGCAATTGTAAGCTCTCCTTAGCTCTTAATTACCCCCCACACAAAGGGCAGTGTTTGCTCCTCATGCTCATGCGATTTACCTGTCTACTTTTCATTAGCGTTAATGGAGGGAGGGTTATATACATAAATCTTCTTTCCTTCCCCCTGTATCAATGGTAGAGTAGATGCCAAGAGAGTTTTCTGTTTTTTTCTCTCACTGATTGGTTTGGAATAGAACACAAAAGGAAATCCCTGAACCCAAGCCCACTCATCTTCCACATACTACAATCCAGGCTCTATTCACACTCCTGGGGCCTCTTTTCTCATTTATTGTCCCAGGAGTGGCCAGAAATGATCCCCTGCCCTGCCCCACCTCACTCCCTCCTAAACCATTGTAAATCATTTTTCTTTTTTTTCCACATCAGTTTAACTTATTCTATCCTCCTTGATACAAGCAGATCAGTAGAAGGATCAGAGGCCAAAAATATACAATATAAATTTCTCCTCCTTAAATCCCACATTCTTTAAACTTCCTTCATGTTCCCCAGGTGCCCAATACTATTCATATGTATGTTCTCACCTGAGACTATTCCCCGGATAATGATGTCATCTTGCTGGCGCGTGGTGAGCATATCTTCCCAAATCTACCTTTGCGCTTTTCAGCATTCTGATATTTATATCTTATATTCAAGTTTCCTAAAATCTCTAAATCTTCACCCAAATATTTAGCTCTCAGCTTGTCAGAACATTATTCTTTAGGAAGTAGAAACTGAACGTATTTACCTTAGCAACACATAGACCTGTCTCCATTGTTATTCATGTTGACATTAAGTCATATATGCTGCTGTAATCCATTTTCTTTTTTTTTAATTTTATGGGTTCGCTTTTACCTGAATGCACTAATTGGTGAGTTTTTTTCCCCTACCTTGAGTGTAATGAAGTATGAAGAAAGATGAGGGTTTCACTGGCAGCACAAACACACAAAGAGGACAAGTTTTTCCAAATCAGAAAAGAGTTGGCCATCCCAAGTTAGGAAGCACAACCTCAGGTTTTTATTTCCCAGTTGTCTTTAAGTGACTGCACAATTTCAGTCAGCTGGGATGAGAAAGAGAGTGACAAGCAGAGTTGGAGATGCATTGGAAATGACATTGGCAAGGTCATGGGGGCATATATGGGTTTCATTCTTTTCATTAAATAACAGAAGGGAATAGCATCTTCTTTAGTAAAACAGGTAAAATCTAGGATGAACGTTTATTGATTTGTACAAACATATATTCCTAAAATCTGGGCTTTTTTTTTTTTTTTTTTTTTAATGCCTTTGGGACTTTAGAGAATCTCACAAAAATTATCCGGAACTTAAAAGAATTTAAGAGATTTTCTAGATAATTTGGGGAATTTCCCCCAAGCCAAAACTACATATCAGTCTCTCTGTTTCTTTCTTTTTTAAAGGTTGGTTTTGTTTGAATGAGCTAGTAAAACCAGATTAAAAGTTTCAGAGATCAAATTCCCCAGTTCAGCATCAAATTTTTTAAAATGTTACACGTTACATGAATAGGCCACTTAACAGTTTTTATCAAACATTGTCATGTATATTACCATATTTTTATGAAAATAACACACCTGTTCTATGTTTGCCAACCCTGCCCTCCCCCTGCAAGATATTTTTATGACCGACCCATGCCAATGTTTTCGTACAAGTTGCTGCAAAAATATTAGCATAGCACACTTAGAAAAATACCTGGAGATAGGGGGTGAGGTTGGCAAACAAACACAGAACGTACGTGATTTTTGCGTAAAAATATAGTAACCATAATTGTTCCTCAAGAAAACCTGTGATTCAGGTATCAGTATCCTTTTTTAATAGTAAGTGAACAACCAGTTTTCTTGAGTCACACTGACACAAAATATTTGTCACAAATCTATTATGTTTTGCTCCAGATTTCTTTAACAGAAAGAACCTAAGTCATAGAGTCTATCAGCAAGATCGTGTACTTTCAGGAGGCGTAGCCAAGATGGCAGAATAGACAGACACTTCCGGCGAGCCCTCTTTACAACAAAGATCTGAAAACAAAGTGAAATGAGTATATTTATGACAAGCTAGGAGCCCTGAGCATCAAAGGCAAGCTTAGAAAACGACCTGAGAGGCAGGGGGAGGGAGAAAACGTTCAGAAGCAGATAGGAGTTACCAGACCTGAATCACAGGGAGCCCTCAGGCACCATTACCAGGAGTGGTGGCTGTGGGTTGGTACTAGCTTTTGGCCACAGTTTCCTCAGGGAAAAGCAGCCAGCCACACAGCGTACTCACACCTCCGGAACCAGAGAATAACGGCACTCTCAGCAAAAGCTAAGTACTTTCATATATTTTACCGTGCCCCCCACAAGCCAGATTCAGCGTCTGAATTCCCTGGATCTTTACTAGGCCCTGTTGAGTGCCTAGAGCCATCCTCCCGGCCTTGGAAAAGGAAAAAATTTGCAATTGCAGGAGAAGATAATTTGCCAATTCCACTAACTGGGGGAGCTCAGAACAGAAGTGGCTCCTGTCTAGGCATAAACAGTCCCTGGACTTTGAGTACTTTTCCCCTCTGCATGGACCTGTGTGGGCCTATTTCAGGAGAATAAGCCCTTGTTGGCAGACTCCAACAATTTCAGCTATGCAGTGAAGAGGTGGGTGTTTGATATTTGACATTGCTTTGCCTATTAAACAGGGTCCTCACTTGCCCACATCAGGGGTCTAAGGACTGGTAGCTCCACTCAGGTCACCCAGCCACCCGTGACAGGGGTCCAAGGATAACTGGTACCTCCCAGTCCTTACAACCAAAAACATTGGGTGCCTATGGTCCGTGTGGAGAACCCACCCACCGGTATGGTCTAGGGATCAGGGACACACTTTCCTCAGAGACACATGGGGGACAATTCTCAGCCCCCTGCTGTGTTCAGAGTGTGACCCCCTGATGCAACCAGATACTGGTACCTGCACCAATCACCCCTGTCCCTCTAAGACTGTAGGACAGAGCCCGTACCACACACTTGATGATCAGCTACATGGACATCTGAGCTGAATTCACACAAGAAAAGTGAAAGGACTCTTAGACTGATATACCTGATAACAGCTCTAACCATCTGGGGACAGGACGTCAGAGCTCCAAAGGTGAAAATAATCAAGCTAGCTCACTCAAGAAACCCATTTGGGCATATCAAAACAAAACAAAGCAAGATGCTATGACACAGTAAGCAAACATAAAATAAACTAATACAATGACTTATAGATGGCTCAGAGACAACAGTCAAAATCAAGTCACATAAAGAAACAGACCATGATCGCCTCAACAAGCTCTTAAAAAAAGAATCAAGTGATCTTCTCCATGAAAGTGCCTTCCTGGAATTACCAGATGCAGAATACAAAAGTTTAATATACAGGACCCTTCAAGACATCAGGAAGGAAATGAGGCAATATGCAGAACAAGCCAGGGAACACAGACAAAGCAATTGAAGAAATTAAAAAGGTTATTCAGGAACATAATGAAAAATTTAATAAGCTGGAAAAATCCATAGACAGACAACAGTCAGAAATTCAGAAGATTAACAATAAAATTACAGAAGTAGACAACTCAATAGAAAGTCAGAGAAGCAGATTTGAGCAAGTGAAAGCCAGAATTCCTGAATTTGAGGATAAATCACTTGGCACTAATATATTTGAAGAAAAATCAGATAAAATAGTTTTAAAAAATGAAGAAACCTTAAGAATCATGTGGAACTTTATGAAGAGAAATAACCCTACGAGTGATTGGAGTACCAGAACAGGGAGGGATAACAGAAAATACAGAGAATTGTTGAAGATTTGTTGCCAGAAAACTTCCACAGTATCACGAAAGATGAGAAGATATCTATCCAAGATGCTCATCAAACTCCACATAAGGTAGATCTGAAAAGAAAGTCACCAAGACATATTATAATCAAACTTGCCAAAACCAAAGATAAAGAGAGAATTATGAGAGCAGCAAGGGATAAACGAAAGGTCACCTACAAAGGAGAGCCAATAAGAATAAGCTCGGACTACTCAACAGAAACCGTGCAGGCAAGAAGGCAATGGGATGACTTATTTAAAAAATTGAAGGAAAAAAATTGCCAGCCAAAAATCATGTATCCAGCAAAACTGTCTCTTAAATATGAAGGTGAAATTAAGACATTTCTAGATAAACACAAGTTGAGGGAATTTGTACAAACCAAACCAAAACTACAAGAAATACTAAAGGGATTTCTTTGGTTAGAAAATCAATAATATCAGGTATCCACCCAAGACTAGAACACTGGGCAGAGCAATCAGAAGTCACCCAAGACTGGGAAATAAAAAAAAAAAAGCAAGATTAAAAAAAAAAAAAAAGCTCAAAACAGGGTAACAGCAATGTTATTATGTAAAAGAAGACAACATTAAAACAATAAAGAGGGACAAAGAAATGTAGTCATAGATCTTTCATATGGAGAGGAAGATACAGAGATACAAACAATAAAAGTTAAGTTTAAATTTAGAAAAATAGGGGTAAATAATAAGGTAACCACAAAGGAGACAAACTATCCTACACATCAAAATAAAATACAAGAAAAAAATAGAGACTCAGCGGAAACAAAATCAACAACAACAAATAAGAGGAAAAGGCAATATAAAAAGATGAATTACACAGCACAAAAAATTAAGTGGGAAAAAGAAACTGTCAAGAACACACAAAAAAAGACATCAAAATGATAGCACTAAATTCATACCTATCCATAATTACGCTGAATGTAAATGGACTAAATGCACCAATAAAGAGGCAGAGAGTGCCAGAATGGATTAAAAAACGTGATCTGTCTATATGCTGCCTACAAGAGACACACCTTAGATTTAGAGACACAAAGACTCTAAAACTCAAAAGATGGAAAAAAATATATCAATAAACAACAATCAAAAAAGAGCAGGAGTGGCAATATTAATTTCTGACAAAATAGACTTCAAAGTTAAATCCATCATAAAGGATAAGGAAGGACACTATATAATGATTAAAGGGACAATATACCGAGAAGGGAAACCCTGGTGGCCTAGTGGTTAAGTGCTACGGCTGCTAACCAAGATGATGGCAGTTCGAATCCTCCAGGTGCTCCTTGGGAACTCTATTGGGCAGTTCTATTCTGTCCTATAGGGTGGCTATGAGTCGGAATCGACTGGACGGCAGTGGGTTTTTGGTGTACCAAGAAGATATAACCATATTAAATGTTTATGCACCCAAGGACAGGGCTCCAAGATACATAAAACAAATTCTATCAGCATTGAAAAGTGAGATAGATATCTCCACAATTATAGTAGGAGACTTCAACACACCACTTTCGGTGAAGGACACGGCATCCAGAAAGAAGCTCAATAAAGACACGGAAGATCTAAATGCCTCAGTCGACCGAACTGACCTCATAGATTTATACAGAACACTCCACCAAACAGCAACCAAGTACATTTTCTTTTCTAGTGCACGTGGAACATTCTCTAGAATAGACCACATATTAGGTCATAAAGCAAGCCTTAGCAGAATCCAAAACACTGAAATATTACAAAGCATCTTCTCTGACCATAAGGCCATAAAAATAAAAATCAATAACAGAAAAATCAGGGAAAAGAAATCAAACACTTGGAAACTGAACAATACCCTGCTCAAAAAAGACTGGATTATAGAACACATTAAGGATGGAATAAAGAAATTCATAGAATCCAATGAGAATGAAAAGACTTCCTATCAGAACCTTTGAGACACAGCAAAAGTGGTGCTCAGAGGCCAATTTATATCAATAAATGCACACATCCAAAAAAAAGAAAGGGCCAAAATCAAAGAATTATCCCTAAACTTGAACAAATAGAAAGAGAGCAAAAGAAGAAACCCTCAGGAACCAGGAAAAAATAAATAAATAAATAATAGTAATAATAATTAGAGCAGAACTAAATGAAATAGAAAACATTTGAAAGAATTAACAAGACCAAAATCTGTTTTTTTTTTTAAAAAACTCAACAAAATTGATAAACCATTGGCTGAACTGATTAAGGAAAAACAGGAGAGGAAGCAAATAACACAAATAAGAAATGAGATGGGCCATATTACAACAGACCCAACTGAAATTAAAAGAATCATATCAGATTACTATGAAAAATTGTACTGTAACAAATTTGCAAACCCAGAAGAAATGGATGAATTCCTAGAAACACACTACTTCCTAAAGTAACAGAAACAGAGGTAGAACAACTAAATAGACTCATAACAAAAGAAGTGGTGGAAAAGGTAATAAAAAAACTCCCAACAAAAAAAAAAACTCTGGTCTGGACGGCTTCACTGCAGAGCTCTACCAAACTTTCAGAGAAGAGTTAACACTACTACTACTAAAGTTATTTCAGAGCATAGAAAAGGGGGAATACTCCCAAACCCATTCTATGAAGCCACCATATCCCTGATATCAAAACCAGGTAAAGACACCACAAAAAAAAGAAAATTACAGACCTATACCCCTCGTGAACTTAGATGCAAAAATCCTCAACAAAATTCTAACCAATAGAATTCAACAACATATCCAGAAAATAATTCACCATGACCAAGTGGGATTCATAACAGGTATGCAGGGACGCTTCAATATTAGAAAAACAATTAATGTAATCCATCACATAAATAAAACAAAAGACAAGAATCACACGATTTTATCAATTGATGCAGAAAAGGTATTTGACAAAGCTCAACAGCCATTCATGACAAAAACTCTCAGCAAAATAGGAATAGAAGGAAAATTCTTTGACATAACAAAGGGCATTTATACAAAGCCAACAGCCAACATCACCCTAAATGGAGAGAGTCTGAAAGCACTCACCTTGAGACTGGGAACCTGACAAGGATGCCCTTTATCACTGCTCTTATTCAACATTGTGTTGGAGGTCCTAGCCAGAGCAATTGGATAAAGGAATAAAGGGCATATCCATGCACAAAAACGAGCTCAAAATGCATCAAAGACCAAAATATAAAATCTAAAACTATAAAGATCATGGAAGAAAAAATAGGTAAAATGTTGGGAGCCCTAATACATGGCATAAACAGTGTACCAAACATTACTAACAGTGCAGAAGAGAAGCTAGTAACTGGGAACTCCTAAAAATCAAACACCTATGCTCATCCAAAGACTTCAAAAGAGTAAAAAGATTGCCTACAGACTAGCAAAAAGTTTTTAGCTATGACCTTTCCGATCAGCGCCTGATCTCTAAAATCTATATGATACTGTAAAAACTCAACTACAAAAAGACAACTCAATTAAAAAATGGGCAAAAGATATGAACAGACACTTTACTAAAGAAGACATTCAGGTAGCTAACAGATACATGAGGAAAGGTTCACAATCATTAACCATTAAAGAAATGGGAATCAAAACTACAATGAGATTTCATCTTACTTCAACAAGGCCAGCATTAATCCAAAAAACACAGAACGATAAATGTTGGAGAGGCTGTGGAGAGATTGGAACACTTATACAGTGCCGGTAGGAATGTCAAATGGTACAACCACTTTGGAAATCGATTTGGCGCTTCCTTAAAAAGCTAGAAATAGAACTACCATAAAGTCCAGCAATCCCACTCCTTGGAATATATCTTAGAGAGATAAGAGCTTTTACATGAACAGATACTGCACACCCATATTCATTGCAGCACTGTTTACAATAGCAAAAAATGGAAACAACCAAGGTGTCCATCAACGGATGAAGGGATAAATAAATTATGGTATATCCATACAATGGAATACTATGCATCGATAAAGAACAGTGATGAGTCTATGAAACATTTCATAACATGGAGGAATCTGGAAGGCATTATGCTGAGTGAAATTAGTCAGTTGCAAAAGGGCAAATATTGTATAAGACCACTATTATAAGAACTTGAGAAATAGTTTAAACTGAGAAGAAAATATCCTTTGATGGTTACGAGAGCGAGGAGGGAGGGAGAAGGGTATTCACTAATTAGATAGTAGATAAGAACTACTTTAGGTGACAGGAAAGACAACACATAATACAGACGAGGTCAGCACAACTGGACTAAACCAAAACCAACGAAGTTTCCAGAATAAACTGAATGCTTCGAAGGCCAGGGTAGCAGGGGCGGGGGTTTGGGGACCATGGTTTCAGGGCACACCTAAGTCAATTGGCATAATAAAATCTATTAAGAAAACATTCTGCATCCACCTTGAAGAGTGGTGTCTGGGTTCTTAAATGCCAGCAAGCGGCCATCTAAGATGCATCAATTGGTCTCAACGCACCTGGATCAAAGAAGAATGAAGAACACCAAGGACACAATGTAATTACGAGCCCAAGAGACAGAAAGGGCCACATAAACCAGAGACTACATCAGCCTGAGACTAGAAGAGCTAGATGGTACTTGGCTACAACCAATGACTGCCCTGACAGGGAACACAACAGAGAACCCCTGAGGGAGCAAGAGAGCAGTAAGATAAAAAGAACCCAAATTCTTGTAAAAAGATCAGACTTAATGGTCTGACTGAGAGTAGAAGGACCCCGGTGGTCATGGCCCCCAGACCTTCTGTTGGCCCAGGACAGGAACCATTCCCAAAGCCAACTTTTCAGACAGGGATTGGACTGGACAATGGGTTGGAGAGGGATGCTGGTAAAGAGTGAGCTTCTTGGATCAGGTGGACACTTGAGACTATGTTGGCATCTCCTCCCTGGAGGGGAGATAAGAGAGTAAAAAAAAAAAAAAGAGAGAGTAGAGGGGGTTAAAAGCTGGCTAAATGAATAAGAAAAGAGAGAATGGAGGGAGGGAATGGGCTGTCTCATTGGGGAGAGCAGTTGGGAGTATGTAGCAGGGTGTATGTAAGTTTTTGTGTGAGAGACTGACTTGATTTGTAAACTTTCACTTAAAGCACAATAAAAATAATAATAAAAAAGATCCTTTACTTTCTTCTGTTCCCCTTCAAGATGTTTCTGAATATCACTTATATTTCAAGTACTTCTCATTCTGTATATCTAGCTCAGTCTCTTAGCTTTGAAAGTGTGGAATGAGGATGCACGTTAATTGCAAAAAAAAAAAAGAATGTTAAGGAAAAAGGAAAAATAAAAATTTTTTTTCCCAATATCCTAGAAGCTCCCTCACCATCCTGCATTTAGACTTACTATGTTACGTGCATGTAGCTCACTGAGGGTTGGAAGTCGTGGTGAAGGGCTAGTTGTCTTCTGAAGGCTCTTGTTATGTACATCACTGGACAATATATTCAAGAAACTTAAGTTTTCAAGGCATAGACTATCGACATTAGTTATGACTTCAAGGTTCTTTGGTGGTCTGTCAATGTCTCATGTTCTAAGACTAAAGAATATTTGTATCTGTTAATTTTTCTTAGAATCTGTCACATTCGAGGAAACAACAGATCTGATTTACTGACAAAAATCTTTTGACTTATTTCAAGAAATTCTGAGTGTGTCTGTGAAACAAACAGCAACCAGCGTTCCAAAAGCACCAATAGATTGATAATTAAGAACAAACAGCTTTGCTGACAAGGTCTACTGATACATTGGTTTTTTTAGGTGCTACACTGAAAGATGAAGTGAGGCACTTGGGGAGGAGCCTTGAAGCCTGACTCAACATGGGAGGGTACGGAATGTCAATTATTGCTACTAATGTGGACCTGGTGGGGTTAGAAGTTTTAAGGGACTATAGTCCTGGGACAATCTGGCTGATTATGTAAAAGTGATAAATGCCTTAACAAAAGTATGCATCTGAATTAGAAATGAAATAATTTGAAAATCAATGCAGCGCAGACTTTAAATTGCTTTTGGCCTACAAGCTTAATACACTGGCATACTTGCATAATAATTAAGCCTGGGAGTTAAGTTCTTAGAGAGCAAAGCCATCATTCTTCTTAGACAGGCAGGAAACCTGTAATCCTTGTATCTACACAGGTCTAAAAAAGGATAAATTGAAAGACACTCTTGTGTCTGAAAAGGCCAAAGCTTGTGTTATGTGTGGAGGGAGGAAGGAAGAAGTGTGTGTGCCTACTTATAAATATAACTACCTTTTCACACAGGCTCCTCATTCATGTATGGAAATGATTAATTCCCAAGGACTAAGTCTTTACACTCAGCAGCTTCATAGTACATGGTTTGATTGGTTGTGGGTTCAGCGGCCATTGTTTACCACATAATGAGAAGGGACACTGCATATTAAGAGTCTGCCCACTCTCCTCCTGTCTGCCTCCTTTGAAACTCTCACTAGATTTTTATGAGAACTGAGAGAAATGAAGAACAAAGGTAAAACTCTCAGTGCAACACAAATATTATACATCTGGTAAAAGTGCTCAGCTAATGGTTGTCGCTGCTATCTTCATCAGCATCATGTATAACCATAATAAAAAGAAATCTAGAGACATGAACGGACTTGCTGGAAAGGACAACTGAATCAGTGAAGGGCCTGAACTATTTTATTTCCTTTAGAAAACATTGTTGAATGCTTATTATGTGTGTTCACTGTCGATAATACAAAGATGAGTGAGAACAATTCCATTCTCAAAAGTACGCATGATTTTGCAGGGATGAGGGGAGGGGGACCACCATGTACATAAATAACAAAAGGTGATAAGCCAAGGGACAAGAGAGAATGGGGATCAGAGAGTGGGGTGCTGAGCCCAGGAATTGTTGTTAGGTGCCATCGAGTTGATTTCGACTCATAGAGACCCCCATGTGTTAGAGTAGAGCTGTCCCATAGGGTTTCCTAGGCTGTTATCTGTATGGAAG
Organism: Loxodonta africana; assembly: GCF_030014295.1. Taxonomy (NCBI): domain Eukaryota; kingdom Metazoa; phylum Chordata; class Mammalia; order Proboscidea; family Elephantidae; genus Loxodonta; species Loxodonta africana. Next base: position 98,879,296 of record NC_087351.1, read on the forward strand.
CAAATGGCCAGGTCCTTCTTCCTCAGAGCCACCGGATGGATTTGAACCACCAACACTTCAGTTAGCCACCAGGGTCCAGGAGTACAGCGTCTCAAATTTCACTTTGAAACATAGAATTGTGATGCTTCTGCTAACTCACCTCCCAGTGACTTTGTTGAGAGAATGCTAGATGGCCTAGAGATGTGAAAGAAGGATGATGCTATGGCTGGTATTGTGTAACACAGCTCATGGGTAAAAGAGAAACCTACCTAGGTAAGGTGGTGGTGTTGGTGCAACTGTAGCCCAAAAGCCACTTGACTCAGAATTATTTGTTTTCCAAATAATTAACTGTAGATTTGAGGTATCCACCTTGAGTTTTTAATCATAATCTCTTACAGGTAAAACTCAGAACTTGTATTTGAAATAAGCTACTCAGGTGATTCTTGTAGCCACTGGACTTTAAAACCTATGTCTAGGTCAGACAATACACGTATTGAACGAGTTTGCCAGTGATTTCATTAAAAGTCCTGGTTAGTTGTGGAGATGCTATGGTGGCTTGGTTTTTATCCCATGCTTAATTAAATGTAGAGTAGATTTTAGAAAGGGAAATAGAATAGAACAAAGATGGAAAGAGGTAAAAAAAAAAAAAAAAGAAATCATCCAAGAATGGCTTTAAGATCTCCCCTTTTCATCCAATTTTCTTTCAGACAACAGTTTATGGTGGAGATTGCACATAGTTAGCCCTTGTGCTTCTGTTCATATCTTTAGCACCCATAGTTGGCATTACTCATAACAAGTCTTTCCAAAATACCCCTCCATGTAACCAGCTGCAGTAATTGGAGTTGCTATCTGTTTGCTGAACAAATAATTCAAGAAACTGGACTATATGAAGATGAATGTAGCATCAGGATTGATGGAAGAATCATTAACAACCTGTGATAAGCAGATGACACAACCTTGCTTGCTGAAAGCAAATGAAGCATTTATTGATGAAGATCAAAGACCACAGCCTTCAGTATGGATTACACCTCAGAATAAAGAAGACAAAAAAAAATCCTGACACCTGGACCAATAAGCAACATCATGATAAATGAGAAAATATTGAAGTCATCAAGGATTTCATTTTACTTGGATCCACAATCAACTGCCATGGAAACAGCACTCAAGAAATCAGATGGCAAATTGCATTGGGCAAATCTGCTGGGAAAGATCTCTTTCAAGTGTTGAAAACAAAGATGTCACTTTAAGGGCTAAGGTGCTTCTGACCCAAGCCATGGTGTTTTCAATGGCCTCATATGCATGTGAAAGCTGGGCTATGAATAAAGAAGACCAAAGAAGAATTGATACCTTTGAATTATGCTGCTGGTGAAGAATATTGAATACACCAAGGACTGCCAGAAGAACTAACAAATCTGTCTTGGAAGAAGTGTAGCCAGAATGCTTATTAGAAGCAAGGATGGTGAGACTTCGTCTCACATACTTTGGACATGTTATCAGGAGGGACCAGTCCCTGGAGAAGGAAGTTGTGCTTGGTAAAGTAGAGGGTCAGTGAAAAAGAGGAAGGCACTCAATGAGATGGATTGACACAGTGGCTGCAGCGATGGGCTCAAACATAGCAACGATTGTGAGGATGGCACAGGACCAGGCAGTCTTTCACTCTGTTGTACATAGGGTCACTATGAGTTGGAACCAACTTGACAGCACCTAGAAACAACAACAATGATGTTGAAATTGATGACGAAAATTTTATGCCACACTTAGGCACACCCAGTTGGTTCCTGTCTCCTTAAAAGGAACAACAGCCAAAAAGCTAGTTCTATGAAAATACCTATTGCAGGATTGTACTTGCTCTCACTTTCTTTTCTTGTAACGGGTGTTCCAAGACGGGTGTAGGGTTATGTCCTGTTTGAAATCACATTTCCCCCAAATACAAACATACTTCTCGGAAGGCTGTCAGACTCAGAGCAGGCCCAGGGTGAAGAACTCATCTTGTGGATGGTTTAGGCAAGCTCTCTGCTAAAGCTTGGGGAGAAGCACTTAGTGTAAGGCAATGATCAGGAGGGAACTCTGATGTCAGGCTGCGTGGGTCACGTCTCTGCTCCACCCCTTTCTGATCCTGTGGATTCAGCAAGCTAAGACGCTTCATCTTCGTTCTCCTCATCTGTGAAATAAAGGTGATTAGTGCTACTCCTTCACTGATATATTGAGCAGATTAAATGACATCATGGTACCTGGCACATCAATGCTCATGTGGTTACACCTACATGTGCTTCTTTTCTACCTTAAAATTTTGAAATCTAGAAAGGCTAGTCAGAACATGAAGGTAGGGGGAAAAAAGACACTTGGCAGCTTTTGTTTGTTTGTAGTTCTCAGTCTTAGGCTTGAGTGCCAAAAATGACCCCACTGAGCTCATATATGATCCCATATCACTCACCAGGGTAGGAAAGCACATATGGAGTTAACACCCAAATCCAAGCATAGGAAAATATGCTTTGCCTGAAGAGTTCCCTAGGTTTCTAGAGGGTTCCAGTTTAGGTGGCTGTGGCCATGGAAAGTGGCTGAGTGGCTAGTTCGACACAAAAAGGACTAACTCTACGGAGAGGAGATGTCATGAAGGGATTCATGGATCCTTTAAGCCGTGCACTAAAAGACAGATAAGGCTGTTTCAATTCTGACTCGATGATCTTTTCCTGCTTAAGCATCAGGTGTTGAAGAAGCTGATGCTCTCCTAGACTTTTCTTTACTGGATTCCCTGCAATCTGATTTCCAGGACTAGAGTTTGCGGTCGTACCTGCTCTGTTAGAGTGAGCATCATCGGCCAGCTGCCTTCCCCTCGGTTTTGGGAAAGTAATGAACTGTTGGTTATAAACAGTTGAAAACAAATATTAGAAGGTCATTGTGCTGTTAAACTTTGATATATTGAGAAACATGAACTTTACCAGGCTTCTAAAGTGCTGTCACGCGGGAAGCAGAGGAGTAAGTGGATTCATCTATCACTGGTGAAAACATGGGCTCAGCATCCCCGTTTGAAGGTTCAGCATGGAAATGCTCAGCCCTGATTAAACGGCCATAATTCCTCAAGGCTGTGACATGGCTGGCAGGCATGGGAAGCTGGGGCCTTAAAATACAAATCGTTGGAATTTATAACACACTGCCAATCTGTCAGGAGAAAAAAAAAAAGAAGTGTTGGATTCTCCCTAAATTCAAACTCTTAGATAATTATTTTAACATTTTCAAATGCTGATTGGCAAGTGTACTTTGATGGTCAGGGGAAAAATCCACATGTACTTTCTGCTTTAACAGGAAACATCATGGGCACGTTGCATATATTGGTGATACATCATGTTTCCTTAAAACTCATGCCCTCTTTGATAGCTTGGGTGATTTGTTAGTCATGTTATCTGAAAGTATGGATTGTGAGGTTGGGGTGATTAGGCATGCTCAACAGTGGACTCAGCCTTGAAATTTCAGACACTCACATTGCAGAAATGAAAAATCATCTGCTGAGTGCATTTATTTCCTTCCGTGAAGAAGCCTCTGGCAGATACAATACACTTATTTCAGATCTTTTTAAGGATAAGAAAATTTGCAGTTAACTTATTCGAGCAAGAAACGAGGTGTCTCTCTGACACTCAGAACTAGGGCACAGCTTATACTTGGAATGATCTGAGTCACAGTCCCAGAGGTCAAGGTTTTATCAATTTGCCTCTATTTTATGCTGCTCAACACCTGCATGTTATTGTTGTTCATTTCCATTGAGTCAGTTCAGACTCATAGCGACCTTATGCATACCTAATTCCTGTGAGAACTTCCAGCACTATATCAAAAAATATTCTGTTGTGATCCATAAGATTTTCTTTGGCAAATTTTTGGAAGTAGATTGCCAGGCGGTTCCTTCTAGTCTGTCTTAGTTTGGGAGCTTCGCTGAAATCTGTCCACCATGGATGACCTTGCTGGTATTTGAAATACTGATGGCTTAGCTTCCACCATCATAGCAACACACAAGCCATCACAGCATGGCAAACTGATGGACTGATGGTAGCTATGCATAGAGAAGTGATGAATAAACAATAGATGCAGGCCTACCCTGTAACACATGGATTGCCATGAGTCAGAATGGACTTGATAGCAACCAGTATGGTTTGGACAAGAAGAAAAAAAATATTAAAAGTCTTAGATCATCAGTCGATAAAAGTTGCTGATGATGGAGATTTGAAAGGGGTTTTTAAGGCTTTAAGAGGAATAAGTATTGACTTAGGTCTTATAAAGTCCTTGCTTATGTGCCATCGAAGATAGGATGGAACCATGGGAGGTCTTCTTTCAGGTCTCTTAATATCTTTCAAGACAAAACTCAAACCAAAAAAGCATTTAAGGATATGCAGCTGTACTACATGATTGGTTTAGAAGGAAAATGAGACTTCATACATTCCAAGAAGAGAAAGAGCAATAATGGCTGAATAGTTGAGGTAGGTAATCTTCTCAAAGACTCTTAAATGATGAGGACAATTTTTTTTTTTTTTTTAATTCTGATGAGACATTCCTAAAACAGGACTTTTCAAAGGTAAAAGCACCCTAAGAACATAGGTAATGGTAAGACTTTTTCTGTATTTGCTCCATACATTGATTATATTCCATAACTCCCTTTTTCTTCCAAAAAACTCCTTTCTGAACTCCATCCTTCATCCTCAGCAGTAAATTAAAAAATTATTAATCTGACTTTTCCCTTACTTAAAATTTTCTGTACAAAGGACCTAGCATGTGGTCCTGGCCAAAACCTGTTTCTCCTCTATAGCTGTACAAGAGTCCCATCAAATTTCTTTTCCTGTGATAGCCACTCCCAAGGGGATGGGTTTAGCTTTCAGCATGCTCTCTTGATTTTGGCATTTGGGTGTCTCCGTCTCTCCCTCTCTCCCCATAGTATGCACCCACTGAGCCTTAAGCATCTATGCATCCCCTAAACCATCTGACACAGTACTTTGCTTATAGTGGGGACATAGTAAATGTCTGTTGGGTTGAATCTTCATCTATCAATCTTTCTGTAAATAACAGAAATGTTACATAATGCTCAGTTGATGAAAATGGGAAAAGTAAATGTCATCTTCCTCCACACTGAGCAGACGAGTGCTACTAGATTAGAGTCCCTGATGGTTGGGCCCATGGCTTGTTGATCTCTGTGAACCTAGTGTCCCCCACAACACCTGGCACAGAGTAGGTGCTGAAAAATGTTTGATGAGTGAATGAATGAATATGCATGAGTGGCTGTGGTGCTATTTTTTTACTTCATGGAACTCACAAGTATGTCATCATCACACTTGTCAGCACTGTCTAGCTGTGCCAGATTCTGACATGTAGTTTTAGTGTGCTCAGTCAACAGCTACCCAGATAGCACATGTACCACTCCGGACCTGAGCCTCTGTGCCTTCTTCCCTTGGAGACAGTTTTCCGTAGAGGAAGTTGTAAAAGGGTAAGCTACCATGGAAGTAGACAGACAAAAACTTTAAGCCAGATCTTGATTCTAATAGTCGAAAGAGCATGTCCTGCTTGAAATGAGAATATGTAACAAGACCCATAATCTTTCTTTAATTTGTGACCTTATTAAGTCAGAAATGACTGAGACTTATGATTCAATTTCTGTTAGGAAGTCTCATGCCCCTCTTATGAACTGGGTAAAAACCTGGTTATGGTTTCAGTAATCTTACTTTAACCTGACTATTCTACAGCTGGAAACCCTGGTGGCGTAGTGGTTAAGTGCTATGGCTGCTAACCAAAGGGTCAGCAGTTTGAATCCTCCAGTTGTTCCTTGGAAACTCTATGGGGCAGTTCTACTCTGTCCTATAGAGTCGCTATGAGTCAGAATTGGCTCAACAGCACTGGGTTTGGCTTTTTGGTTTATTCTACAGCTACAAACGATGTATTTTCTGGATGATCTCCAGGTCTTCCCTGTGAAAGAGTTTGAAGAAACAGATTCTTTTTCTGGGAACATTCACTTTCTCTTTGGGATTTTAAATGAAAGAAGATTCCAGATTAAGCAGAAAATGACACCAAGGTGCTTACTGTAAAAAAGAAACAAAAATATTATTTTTAAGTTCCTAAATGATATGCCAACAGACACAGCAAATCTTACTTGGGCCACGATTACCCTCATTGAGATGGGGAACTCTAGAGAAACATAACAATAAATGAATCATAATCATAATGACCAGAATGGTAATCACATTAAAACAAATATTTAATTAAAAAAAAGTTCAACTGTGTCCATTGAGATCTCTGCATAGCTTTATAATATTGAAGTTCTCATTATTTGTTTTGTGGATGTATCTTTGCGCTTTAATACACAGACCTTGTATCACATCCCATCATCTATCAATAAAGTGAGCAGCTTTCTCCCCTGAACTTGTGGATACCCGTGATATCTCACAAAGGAACAGCCATGTAGCAGAGTTAGCAGGTGCAAGCATTCTGCCTGGTTTTGCTACACTGAACTCACATAAGGAATTCCATTCAATGGTGAGGATATATCTGACTGGTTGAAAGTGATTCATTAGCACAAAGAAATAGCAGAGCGGGAACAGTTCTCAGAGCCTTTGGCAAGCCGGCCCATGACAGATGAACTCAATGAACTAACAGCTTAAATAGCAGTTGTGAATTTGGAGTGCTGAGAAATAAATGTGCTGACCTTACAGTAGTGAGCAAAACTTCATGACTAGAAAACACAAACTTTCAGGCCCTTGTGGGAGAATGTATCCCATTATGTAGTGTTTAACCAGAGGAGAATGGAACTGTGCACTTATACATGCCATTAATTAAACTTAGCAGAGAGAGGCCTCTGATGTCTACCTTACAGCCTGATTAACATATTGGGTCAGGCACGTCATATATTTACTGACCGTTTTTGCATCCGAAACCATAAGGGAAATGGCCTTTCCAAAGTACATCTATAATTCATGGACCAAATCAGAAGCTGTGCATGGAGGCTTACATAGTTAGGCATTCTTTCATCCAAGTGGGAGCCAGCCATGCATAAGGAAGGGGCAGACCATGCTGTGAGATTCCATTTCTGTTTGCACTGTTTTCAAGATGCTTTGGATGTCCTGAGGCCTGGGCAAGGGCATTGGGGGGAAAAGGAATATGTAGGTAAAATTAAAGGAGGCTTATTTATTTTAGTGGATCTCTCAAAGACACATTTTTAGTAGAAAATTTTTATAACACAATTCTTATTTTATTATAATAAAAATAATTTTTATTGGATAAAAATACTTTACTATGGCTCTGGAATGTTTAAGGATGTCTTATTAAAACCCAACCCAGTGCCGTATTAAACAGAACAAAAACAAAAAACACGTTACTGTCAATTCTGACTCATAGCAACCCTATAGGACAGGGTAGAACTGCCCCATAGGGACTCCAAAGAGTGTCTGGCAGATTTGAACTGCCAACCTTTTGGTTAGCAGCTAGGATCTTAACCACTATGTCACCAGGCTCCGAGGATGTCTCATAAGCTACATTTTTAAATTAACTTGTAAATATATACGTGTAGCATATTTAATTTCTTTGATGTATCATGATTATTTAGTAAAGCTATTGCATTAGCCATTGCGTTATTTTTTCCCCCAAGTGTTTGTATTTGCCTTCAGTTTTATACCCTGTTGTATAAAAAGGGAGGTCTTTGCTTAATCGCTCTTTATATTTGGAATAAGTATATGTTGTTGATGTTTTAAAATTTACATATATAAAATTTTCTAATAGAATTTCTGTTTAGGCTTGTTCTTAATTAAATAAAATTTTTGTTACAGAGATTAACTTTAGTAATAGAAATTGAGAGAACAAATGAAAATAGCTCTTTAACTTATTACGAACTTTATGTTTTTGACAGCAAAATATTAAAGTAGGAATTATAAGTCACTTATGAGGACTGTATGTCTCATCAATTTCACAATCACTAGCACATCAGAACCGTCCTTGCCTGCCAGTCTCAATAATTATGGGGGTGACCAAACTCCTAGCCAGTGTTGGGATTAGCGTGGCTAGCAGAAGATGACCAGAGGCTGGAATAAAACACAGATGCCTGAGCCTGGCATAAAGCACTTGATAGCACTACCGTTTACTGGTGCTCCAAGTCCATTCTGAATCAATTTCAGTTTAATTCCTTTGTATAAACTAAAAACTATCACTTTCTGGTAACTTAAGTCCAAATCCTAAAATATCTTCAAACTGCAAGTGGCCTGTTTCTAATATTTTATTTGAGTTTTCAATCCATTGAGGCTTTCCATGTTTAGATCATGCAATAGAATTCCAGAAAAGATAAACATTTCAGGTGTTGGCGGGCTGGTTCTTTTTGCCTTGTATACTGTAAGACCATATGGACTTACACATGGGCTTACATTAAAAAGACTCTGTTCATACTCTAGTGATTGTGAGTGGTATAACTTTGCCTCCTATGCTCTATAATTCTTGGTTCATAGCAATGTCCAGCCACATCAGCATGGTCTTGCCTCATTCTTCTTTCAAGGAGATTACTGCTTCATAAGCGTGTGTTTGCAAAAATGTACTCTAAGACTGGATTCCAGGACCATCATACCTACCATTACCCATCATACCTAGTGCCATATATTCACCCAGTCTCAAACCTTCACTTTATTCCCCCAAACAACAAACAAAAATCAAATCAGTTTCCATTGAGTCAATTCCAACTCATAACAGCCCATGTGTTGCAGAGTAGAACTGTGCTCCGTAGGGTTTTCCAGGTTGTTACCTTTTGGAAGTAGATTTCCAGGCCTTTCTTATGAGATGCCACTGGGTGGGTTCAAACCATCAACCTTTCAGTTAGTAGTAGAGCACTTAACTGGTGCACCACTTTGGGACTCCCATTGCATCTAATATCTCTCTCAGTCTCATTCCATCAGCCTGTAAGCAAAGGAAAGACATAGGTGCCAGAGCCATCAAAACAGACCAAAGGCTGTTGACTGACCACATGGAATTGGGTACACATTTAAAGATGTCTCTGCATTTGCCCAGGGTGGTTAAATGTGGGTAAATGGTTGACATCTGCAAGCCAGCTGTTGCCTTCAGCTAGAACCCATCTGATGTAGGAATCCCAAGAGGTCAAAGAGAAGAGCTTTTCAGTTCTCTTCTGTGCAGACATATGGTGGTGCAGGTGGATCTTTGCCCAGTCAAAGTGTCAAAATGCAGAGAAGGAAGGGTGGTGTCATTGACCCTTCTTCCTGTTGTTTTCATCTGCATTATGTATTCATGGAGTTGGATGTATTAGTTACGACAAGTACCCTAGAAACAGGAAGCCTTTGTTCTTTTTCGAACCAGCTGAAAATCACCAAGTAGAGCTAGAGAGTATTCATAAATTCTTTGTTTAGTCTTTCATTTATATTTGTAAGTTTAGTATGTTTCATTTCACAGGAAGATGGTGGGAGTCATTTTATGTTTGCAAAGTACTTGGCCAATTGTGTTTGTTTAAAGACATGAGAGAAATTCAAAGTTGGATTATTTTTTGAGGCTGGCAGTCACCTCTGACCTCTATTCTGATATGATCACTGGAGAAATCATCAATCAAAATGGGAGCTGACAGTGACACAGAAAAATAAGGAGAGTTAAAGTCAAGGAGAAACTTAGATGAACTACAAGGGAGTTAACAAAAAATATTAAGGGAATTAGTATTAAGAGTTTCTTTACTGGGTCAAGAATAATATGAAAGAAGCAAAGATAAATTTCGTTTGCAGGACAAGAGGTCAAGAAAGAATGAGTAAATCAGGAATTAATGAACAGATCAAGACTTTCTTTGGGATGTCTGAATTTATGAATTTTCTCCCAAGCCTCAACTCCAGTTAGTTGTATGAAATCCTCTATCAGGCAAGGGCAAGAAGCCAGCTATATGGCTGCCTGCTGTAAGCTTCCTTCTTCAATCATGCACTCATCAGAATCCAGTCAGGCGCCTTTACCTGTAAAGAAACCTGTGGAGGAAGTAGATCCTCTTTCCCAAAGATTGCACTTCCTGTTTCCGGGCCTTTCTTCTATTTTAATTTCTCCATTGCTGTTCGTCTTTTCTGCAATAAAGGAAAGGGATTCAATCAACTCTGTTACCTGATGGTGATTTATGGGAGTCCCTGAGTGGTACAGTGGTTATGTAAGCTAACTGAAAATTTGGTGGCTCAAATCCGCCAACTCCTCTGAGGGAGAAAGATGTGGCAACCTGTTTCCGTAAAGATTATAGCCTTGGAAACCTTATGGGGCAGTTCTACTCTGTTCTGTATGGTCACTATGAGTCAGAATTGACTCGATGGCAATGGGTTTTTGGATGGCACAGAGGTCTAAGCTCTAGGCTACTAACCAAAAGTTTGCCAGTTCAAATCCACTCAGAGATACCTCAGAGAAAAAGCCTGACAATCTGCTGCTGAAAGATCATAGACATGGAAAACCTTATAGAGCAGAATTTTACTCTGACACACACAGGGTTGCTGTGAGTTAGAAGTGACAGCAACTTTTTTTATGGGGTTTATTAATATCTTTCTTCTAGAGTAATTGCTATTTTAGTTTGAGGGGAAAAAAAAACTGGGGGACGAACATTATGGGACCCATCAAAGTGAATCCATAGTAGAATTTCAGGTGTGATGGAGGGCATATTTGGGGGCTTTTGTGACAGGTCTCAATCATTTCACATAATGCCTCACTTTGCTTATTATGAGGCCAGTCACATGTCGATACTTGTCATTGGACATCTCATTTTAATGAAGAAGTCTCATCACATAGCCCCAACACACATATCATGGTTGTGGTGCACACCAAAATAGGAATGCAAAAAATCGTCTGGAAAAGGAAGGAAAAGGTTTGCTACATTTTAACTAAGGCCATTTCTCTCTTGATAAAGTATTATTGTATATTATATATATATATATATATATACACATATTTATAAAATCTTAGTCATCTAGTGCTGCTGTAACAGAAATACCACAAGCAGTTGGCTTCAACAAAGAGAAATTTATTTTCTCACAGTCTAGTTTTTTTAGTAGACTAGAAGTCCAAATTCAGGGTGTTATCTCCAGGAGAAGGCTGTCTCTCCCAGCTCTGGAGAAAGGTCCTTCTCATCAATCTTCCCCTGGTCTAGGAGATTGTCCTCGAAAGAATCTCAGGTCCAAAGTCCAGCTCTGCTCCTGGCACTACTTTCTAGAAAGTATGAGGTCCCTAATTGTCTGTTAGCTTCCCTTTCCTTTTATCTCTTGTAAGATAAAAGGTGGTACAGGCCATACCCCCAGAAAACTCCCTTTACACTGGATCGGGGGTATTACCTCAGTAAGAGTATTACAATCCCACCCTAATCCTCTTTAACATAATCTAATTTTGCCTTGTTAACCACAGGCAGAGATTAGGATTTATAATACACAGGAAAATTACATCAGTCACAAAATGGAGAACCACCACACAATACAGGGAATCATGACCTAACCAAGTTGACACATATTTTGGGGGGACACAGTTCAGTCCATGCCTATATATGTATATACATATTTTCTAGATTCTTTGGGGAGGAGGAAACTGCCTGCGTTATCAATATGCTTTCTTGATTTGCTTTATAAAGCCAAGTGGCTATTTTCTCATTAGTGAAAATTGTAAAACTATGCAAATACATACCCCTGTGGGTGGACGATCTTCTTTTCTCTCATCCCTTATTTCTTCCTGGATTCTATGAGACTAGTTATGGATAATGGCTGCTGCTCCATAGAAGTTTTAATGGAACAGCTTCTTCATTTTAATTTGCCTCCAGACAATAGTTTACTTCCTTAATTAATGCTGTGAAAGCACACATTATGATCTTTACCTGAAACTCATTTTGATTAACACGGGTACCTATGGTTTCAGTTGGCTAAAGTACTTTTCCCCCTGCAGAGACGCCTGTACGGTGTTAAGCAGCTATTTCATTTCACCCCAGAGGTTGCTGCATTTTGCTAACTGTAAAAACAGTGTTTATGTATGATGGAGTTTGTAAAGTTGTTCATCTCAATTTAAATATGCCCCCTCCCCCCATCCCCTGAGACAGATGAACAGTTCTCTCTCACTCTCTCACCCTTTCTCTTGCTGTCTTTCTTTCTCTCTCTCTCTCACCTACACAATCTTAATACCGGTGCAACATCTCATAATAGAATGTCTATGAGCATTCTTGAAAAATCTCTCATAATAATAATGACAACAAAAATAATGGCAATTTATTGAGCAATTCCTATGTGTTTGGCTTTACTATGAAGTTTATCCACCACATTATCTCACTTGTCTGAACAACAATCCTATGAAGTAGGCAATATTATTATTCTCCTTTGTGATGGTTAAGATTGTGTATTAACTTGGCTGCGCCATGATTCTCAATGTTTATATGTGATCACCCCTATGATGGGATCTGCTGTGAGTAGCCAATCAGTTGAAAGGGAGTGTCCTTGGGAGTATAGCCTGCATCCGAATATAAGTGGACATTTTGGCTTTTGCCCTCTCTGGATCCTGCACCTGCCTTCTGTTCATTGGATCTCTGGTTCTTGGGGCTTGAGCTAGCAGCTTATCTACTGATTTTGGGATCCATCCATCTTCACAGCTTGTGAGCAAAAGCCCTGCTCTCCGACCTGCTGATCTTGGCTTCACCAGCCCCTGTGATTACATGAATCAGGAGAAACCTCTATCCTGATCCACAGGCTTGGGATGTTCCAGCCTCTGCAATTACGTGAATTGTTTCCTTAATATAAATCTCTCTATATATATTTACAGGCTTTACTGGTTTTGCTAGAGAACGCAGCCTAAGACAACCTCGTACACTGGAAGACAACCGAAGCACAAAGTGGTTGCACAATGAGTAAGTGGAGGAAGAGCTGCTCTGTGCGTGCTTCAAATCCATCCATTCTTTGAGTTGAAATTAAGCATTTTAACTTACTACATGGCTACCGTTCACTTAAAATGAGAGACACTAATCAATCTCCATGGAGCAGTTGGAGTGCTCTTTCTAAATTGTAATTCTGATTTTGTCCTTTCCCAATTTCCCTCAACAAAAAGTTCAAGTTTTTTAATCACTGCTTTTTCAAACTTCATGGTCTGGCTTTAGTTTACCCTTTTGATTCTCCCTCTCATCACTGCTAGTCTCCCCTTTATGTCTGCTTGGTTGCCAAGGTCTTGTATATTTTTCTTTCATCTGTTTGGAACTTGCTTTCTTCGCTGCCTGTAATGCCTGGTTGAGGAGCCCTGGTGGCACAGCTGTTAACAGCTTGGCTGCTAATCAAAAGAATGGCAGTTTGAATCTACCTGTCTTTCCTTGAAAAACCTATGGGGCACTTCTACTCTGTCCCATAGGGCTGCTATGAGTTGGAATCGACTCCATGGCAATAGGTTTTTTTGGAATACCTGGTTGAATCCTACTCCCCTTCAAGTCTCAGTTTGGACAATTCTGTCATGGATTGAATTATGTTCCTCAAAAATATGTGTCAACTAGTCTAGGCCATGATTCGCAGTATTGTGTGGTTGTTCTCCATTTCGTGATTGTAATTTTATGTTAAAGAGGATTAGGATGGGATTTTAACACCCTTACTAAGGGCCATCCCTGATCCAATGTAAACAGAGTTTCCCTGGAATGTAGGCTGCACCACCTTTTATCTTACAAGAGATAAAAGGAAAGAGAAGTGAACAGAGCATTAGGGACCTCACACTACTAAGAAAGAAACACCAGGAGCAGAGCACATCCTTTGAGGTTGGGGTTCCTTCCAGGAGAAGCTCCTAGTCCAGGGGAAGATTGATGAGAAGGACCTTCCTCCAGAGCCAAAAGAGAGAGAAAGCCTTCCCCTGGAGCTGGCACCCTGAATTTGGACTTCTAGCCTATTAGACTGTGAGAAAATAAATTTCTCTTTGTTAAAGCCATCCACTTGTGGTATTTCTGTTATAGTAGCACTAGAACAAGGATAGCTGCCTTTTGACAATGCCCACCCCCAATATGGCTTTCTTTTATGTTCCCAAGGCACCCTGAGCTTACTTATCTCTTAATTAACCTATGTAATTTTTCTTTCACCTCACTTAGAAGCAAGGGTGGAAGACTTTGGCTAGCTTACTTTGGACTTGTTATCAGAAAAGAATAATTGCTAGAAAAAAATACCACTTTGGGTAAAGTACAGGGTCTACGAAAACAAGCAAAACCCTTAATAAGATGGATTGACACAACAGTGGACTCATATATACCAATGATCGTGAAGCTGGCACAGGACTGGGCAAAGATCTGGAGCCAAACTCAATGGCAAGTAAAAACAACATGAGATAAAATAATCCCTGAGAGCAGGAACAACTTTTCCATCCCTGTATATTTTTCTGCTCAGTGCCTAACACCAAATAATGATCAAACAATGTATGCTCAATGAGTGAATAAACAGGGAATCGAAACTAAAATAACATTCTGACATAACTTTGAAGAGTTAGTTGATACATGTTGTTGTTGTTACTGGGTGCCGTCAAGTAGATTCTGACTCATGGCAACTGCATGTGTTAAGTGCTTCTTATTTCAAACTGATGCATAAGAAATCGTTTTCTGACTCCTTTCAGGTCAGTGCATAGAGCTTGGTCTAGGTGTAGCATGGGAGCAAAACCTGGCAAATGAACTGAGTCAATTTGGTAGGAACTATTGGAAAATTTTTTCCTTAGCTAAGGACATTGAGCTGGGGGAATATAGGTATGGATCAGCAAATGCCTTCCAGAGGAATAAGCCTAATTTAAAAAAAAAATATATAAATATTTAATATGTTTTTGCCTAAGTCAATTCAAGTTGGTTTTCTATAACGTCCTAGTGAAATCATCCTGACACATACCCTATGTCGGCTTCTAATCTCATAACACTTACCTATTCTTTAATTCTGTCAATCCTTTAATATTTGCCTGAGCAATTTTCCAATATAAATGTGATCATGTTACTTCACTTCCTAAAATGCTCCAATGATTCCCTGTGGCCTCTTCAATAAATGCTTTAGTATCAACTTGAACCTCAGTCTGCTTAGCCAGCCCTATCACTTTTACTCCATCATTATAACTCTTACACTTAATATTCCCTCTACCTAACATGATGCTTCACTCTTGCAGGGCTTGGAATGTGTAGAACCTTCTGTCTGAATGTTGTTCTCATCCAACCTTGTGAATGTATGTTCCCACATCAAGATGCTAATCAAATATCATCCCTTCCCTGCCGTTCCTATATGGTTAGTTGTGTCCTCCTCCCCTCACATGTGAAATTTAAACCTGCTTCTTTTAGCATTCATTGCACTGCATTGTAATTGTTTCATTTCATGACTGTCTCCTTGTAGATGATTCAATCCTTAGAGTCAGTTTTGGGATTTCATTTGTCTTTGTAGACAAACTGTACTGCACATTCTTGAAACACAGTAAAAGCTCAATAAGTGTTCATTGGATGGATAAAGAAATGGATCCAGGTATGTGATGCTCTTTTTATTACTTTATCAGTATAAAGTAGGGGTTGACAAAATTTTTTCTGTAAAGAATCAGAGAGTAAACATTTTAGGTTTGTAGGCCATATATATTGTCTCTGTCACAATTACTCAGCTATGCTGTTGTAGTGCAAAAAAAATAAAAACAAAAACCAGCTGCTGTCAAGTCAATTCTGACTCACAGTGACCCCATGTGTTTCGGAGTAGAACTGCACTGTGCTCAATGGCTGTAATCTTTTGGAAGTAGATCTCCAGGCCTTTCTTTCCAGGTGCCACTGAGTCAATTTGAACTGCCAACCTTTCAGTTAGTAGCTGAGTGCTTAACTGTTTGGGCCACCTTAAAACTCCTAAAGTAACCATAAACAATGCATAAATGAATGGGCCTGGCTGACTCCCAGGAAATTTTCAGTAAGAAAATCAGGAGGTGGGCCAGATTTGGCCCCATGTCTTAGTTTGCTAACTGCTGGTATAAAAGACATAGATTATAGTTCCTAAACTGACTGTAAATATACTTTGAAAGAGAAGTCCCTGCGTGAATGGACAGGGGTTGTACAGCTTTTAGGATAATTGTGCTGAAGTCTGTTTCCTTTAGACATAAAAACTCTTGTTTGCAACCTCTTTAATATGGCTGTTCTTACCATAAATTCCAATAGCTCGGTTATTTTTTAATTAAAATCTATCAAGTCACATAATCAATAACTGCTGATTGAAAACCTAATCATACTCTCTTATTTGAAGGGATTTGAAATAAGATGTTCATATTTAACATTGAGTATGCTATACCTAGAAAATGTCTTGTAGAATCAGTGGATACCTAAATACAGCGCTCCTTTTATTTTCCCTTAGTTTTCACAGAAATGCCATTTTCAAACAATTTTTTCCCCATTTAAGCTATCATTTCTTAAAACCAAAAACCAAATGAGAGTTCTGTAACCTAAAATCCATCTAGTAGTATCACGCTTAGAAAGGGTTCTATTTTGCAGATCAAATGAGAAGGACCAGCTTTTGCTGTTTAGATTTTTTAAATCATTCAATTATAGCATCCTTGATGGTTTCCAATTGTGAGTCTCCTGTAAGCATGGAGCCAGCACAGTCAGAAGCGGTGGGCTTGGAAGGACTTGGCAAAACTCGAATTAAAAGACTACACATGAGCAAACATACGGAAATCATTTAATTATTTGGAGGTCATCTTTAGGACAATCTCAGCTGGGCTCAGCTGGAGCTTAATGTAAAAGCCCCAAAGCTCTAGCCGTACCCTCTATCTCCTTCAGTGCATTTCACCAAAGAGCCACACAAATCTGCATCCTAATTAGGTTAAGCTCTTGACTGGCTTGTCCAAACCAACAAATGCACTTTTACGCAGATGTGAAATTGTCATGGCTACATCCTAGTTATTTATTTTTTTCTTTTAAATGCCAAGTTACACATATAATGTTTTTATTTTTGTTTCATTTGTTTTTTTCAGCTTGCTAGATACACAATGGAATTTTAGATGTTTTGGTTTTATAAAGAGATCACCAGATTCAAATGGTCTTTTGATATTTCATGACTAGTGGGTATAATCTGCCTTTATTTTCTAAGTTTTAAAGACACTTGGCCTCAATGCCTAAAAGCACTATAAGGCCTACATTGTCATATATACTTTCATTTCTACAAAAATGAGACATCCTTTTGAAGCACTGAACGTTATAAAACATAGACATTTAAGATCCACAAAGCTAAACAATTTTTAAGTGTCTCCAAATTATATATCATTCCTTAAAGGCCGGATACACCTCAAAAATGCAATAAGGAAGATGAACACGTTTCTTGGCATATATGACTTTAAAAAGGTTGTTGTTACTTGCCGCCGAGTGGGTTCTGACTTATACAGCAATCCTATGTACAACAAAACAAAACACTGCCTAGTCCTGCGCCATCCTCGTAATCGTTGCTATGTTTGAGCCCATTGTTGCAGCCACTGTGTCAATCCATCTCACTGAAGGTCTTCCTCTTTTTCACTGACTCTCTACTTAACTGAGTATGACATCCTTCTACAGGGACTGGGACCTTCTGATAAACATGTTCAAAGTACGTAGAGGAAGCCTGGGCATTCTCACTTCTAGGGAACATTCTGGCTGTACTTCTTCCAAGATGGATTTGTTCGTTCTTCTGGCAGTCCATGTTATATTCAATATTATTTGCCAATACTGTAATTCAAAGGCGTCAATTCTTCTTCAGTCTTCCTTATTCATTGTCCAGCTCTCACATGCATTATGAGGCGATTGCAAATATCATGGCTTGAGTCAGGCTCATCTTAGTCTTCAAAGTGACATCTTTGCTTTTCAACGCTTTAAAGAGGTCTCTTGCAGCAGATTTGCCCAATGCAATAAGCTGTTTGATTCCTTGACTGCTGCTTCCCTGGGGATGATTATGGGTCCAAGTAAAATGAAATCTTTGACAATTTCAGTATTTTCTCCATTTACTGCGATGTTATTTATTGGACCAGCTGTGAGGATTTCTGCTTTCCTTATATTGAGGCATAATCCATATTGAAGGTTGTGGTCTTTGATCTTTATCAGTAAGTGCTTCAAGTCCTCTTCATTTTCAGCAAGCAAGGTTGTATCATACACATATCCTGCCGCGTTCTTCTTCAGGCAGTTCAGCTTCTCGGATTATATGCTCAGCAAACATTGAATAAGTACGATGAAAAAGTACAAACCTTATTGCACACCTTTCCTGATTTTAAATCACCCAGTGTCCCTTTCTTCTGTTCGAACAACTCCCTCTTGTTCTATGTACAGGTTCCTCACGAACACAATTAAGTGTTCTGGAACTCCCATTCTTCACATTGTTATCCATAATTTATTACAATCCATACAGTTGAATGCCTTTACATAGTCAATAAAACACAGGTAAACACCTTTCTGGTATTCTTTGCTTTCATCCAAGATCCATCTGATATCAGCAATGATATACCTCGTTCCATGTCCTCTTCTGATTCTGGCTTGAATTTCTGGCAGTTGCCTGTTGATGTACTGCTGCAAATATTTTGAATTACCTTCAGCTAAATTTTACTTGCATGTGATATTAATGATATTGTTCAGGAATTTCCATGTTCCATTGAATCACCTTTTGTTGAAATGGGCATGAATATGGTTGTCTTCCAATCGGTTGGCCAGGTACCTATCTTCCAAATTTCTTTTCTTAGATGAGTAAGTACTTCCAAGGTTGCATCCATTTGTTGAAACATCTCAGTTGGTATTTGGTCAAATCCTGGAGCCTTATTTATTGCCAGTGCCTTCAGTGTAGCTTGGACTTCGTCCTTCAGTATCATCAGTTCTTGATCATGTGCTATGTCTGAAATGATTGAAAATCATCCAACTCATTTTGGTATACTAACTGTGTATTGCTTCCATCTTCTTTGTTGCTTCTTGCATTGTTCAACATTTTCCCAAAGAATCCTTCAATATTGCAAATTGAGGCTTGAATTTTTTCTCTAGTTTCTTCACCTTGAGAAGTGTTGAGCGTGTTCTTTCCTTTTGTTTTTCTAACTCTAAGCCTTTGAACATGTCATTATAATACCTTGCTTTGTCTTTTTGAGTTGTTGCATTTGAAGTCTTCCATTTAGCTCTTTTACTTCATCATTTCTCCTATTTACTTTAGTTATTCCATGTTGAAGAGCAAGTTTCAGAGTGTCTTCCGACATCCATTTTGGTCTTTTCTTTCTTGCCTGTCTTTTTAATGGCCTTTTGATTTCTTCATGTATGATAGCCTTGATGTCATTCCACAACTTGTCTGGTCTTTAGTCATTAGTGTTTAATGTGTCATATGTATTCCTGAGAGAGTCTCTAAATTCAGGTGGGATATACTCAAGATTTTACTTTGGCTCTTGTAGGCTTATTTTAATTTTCTTCAGCTTCACCTTGAACATGTATAGGAGTAACTGACGGTCTGTTCCACGATTGGTCTCCGGCCTTGTTCTGACCGTGTCTCTTTCCATAGAAGTAGTCAATTTGATTATTGTATTTTTCATCAGGTAAGGTCCACGTGTATAATGTTATTTATGTTGTTGAAAAAAGCTATTTGCAATGAATATATTGTTGGTCTTGCGAAATTCTATCATGCAGTCTCTGGCATCATTTCTATCACCAAGACCATATTTTCCCATTACTGATCCTTCTTTTTTGTTTCCAAATTTCATGTTCCCATCACCACTAATCATCAATAGATCTAGATCGCATGTTTGATCAATTTCAGACTGCAGAAATTGGTAAAAATCTTCAATGTCTTCATTTTTGGCATTAGTGGTTGGTGTCTAAGATTGAATAACAGTGGTATTTACTGGTCTTCCTTGTTGTTGCTGTTGTTGTTAGGTGCCATCAAGTCAGTTCCAGCTCAGCGACCCTATGCACAACAGAACAAAACATGGCCCTGTCCTGCGCCATCCCTACAAATGTTGTTATGCTTGAGCCCATTGTTGTAGCCACTGTGTCAATCCACCTCATTGAGGGTCTTCCTCTTTTCCGCTGACCCTGTATTTTGCCAAGCATGATGTCCTTCTCCAGAGACCCATTCCTCCTGACAACACGTCCAAAGCATGTAAGACGCCATCTCGCCATCCTTGCTTCTAAGGAGCATTGGTTGTACTTCTTCTAAGTCAGATTTGTTTGTTCTGTTGGCAGTCCATGGTATATTTAATATTCTTTGCCAACACCACAATTCAAAGGTGTCAATTCTTCGGTCTTCCTTATTCATTGTCCAGCTTTCACATGCATATGATGTGATTGAAAATGCCACCGCTTGGGTCACGCCCACCTTAGTCTTCAAGGAGACATCTTTGCTCTTCAACACTTTAAAGAGGTCCTTTGCAGCAGATTTACCCAATGCAATGCATCTTTTGATTTCTTGACTGCTGCTTCCATGGCTGTTGATTGTGGATCCAAGTAAAATGAAATCCTTGACAACTTCAACCTTTTCTGCATTTATCCTGATGTTGTTCATTGGTCCAGTTGGGAGGATTTTTGTTTCCTTATGTTGAGGTGCAATCCATACTGAAGGCTGTGGTCTTCGATCTTCATTAGTAACTGCTTCAAGTCCTCTTCTCTTTCAGCAGGCAAGGTTGTGTCATCTGCATAACGCAGGTTGTTAATGAGTCTTCCTCCAATCCTGATGCCCCATTCTTCTTCATATAGTCCCAAAACCCAGTACCCGGTGCCGTCGAGTCCATTCCGACTTATAGCGACCCTATAGGACAGAGTAGAACTGCCTCATAGAGTTTCCAAGGAGCGCCTGGCAGATTCGAACTGTGCACCCTTTGGTTAGCAGCCGTAGCACTTAACCACTACGCCACAAGGGTTTCCTCATATAGTCCAGCTTCTCAAATTATTTGGTCAGCATACAGATTGAGTTGGTATGGTGAAAGAATACAACCTTGGTGCATGCCTTTCCTGACTTTAAACCAATCAGTATCCCCTTGTTCTGTCCGAACAACTGCCTCTTGATCTGTGTAAAGGTTCCTCATGAGCACAATTAAGTGTTCTGGAATTCCCGTTCTTCGCAATGTTATACATAATTTGTCAAGGTCCACACAGTCAAATGCCTTTGCATAGTGAATAAAACACAGATACACATCCTTCTGGTATTCTCTGCTTTCAGCCAGGATCCATCTGACATCAATAATGATATCCCTGGTTCCATGTCCTCTTCTGAAACTGGCCTGAATTTCTGGCACTTCACTGTCAATATACTGCTGCAGCCGTTTTTGAATAATCTTCAGCAACATTTTGCTTGCGTGTGATGTTAATGATATTGTTCTATAATTTCCACATTCAGTTGGATCATCTTTCTTGGGAATAGGCATAAATATGGATCTGTTTCAGTCAGTTGCCCAGGAAGCTGTCTTCCATATTAGCATAGATGAGTGAGTACCTCCAGCACTGCATCTGTTTGTTGAAACATCTCATTTTATATTCCATCAATTCCTTCAGCCTTGTTTATCACCAATGCCTTCAGAGCAACTTGGACTTCTTCCTTCAGTACCATTGGTTCCCGATCATATGCTATCTCTTGAAATGGTTGAACATCAAATAATTCTTTTTGGTATAATGACTCTGTGTATTTCTTCCATCTTCTTTTGATTGATGCTTCCTGCCTTGTTTAATATTTTCCCCATAGAATCCTTCACTACTGCAACTCGAGGCTTGATTTTTTTCTTCAGTTATTTTAGCTTGAGAAACGCCTAGCCTGTTCTTCCCTTTTGGTTTTCCATCTCCAGCTCTTTGCACATGTCATTATAACACTTTACTTTGTCTTCTTGAACCACCCTTTGAAATACCTGTTCAGTTCTTTCAATTCATCGATTCCTCCTTTTGCTTTAGCTGCTCGGTGTTCTACATCAAGTTTCAGAGTCTCCTCTGACATCCATCTTGTTTTTTTCTTTCTTTCCTGTCTTTTCAGTGACCTCTTGCTTTCTTCATGGATGATGTCCTTCTACAACTTCTCTGGTCTTTGATCACCAGTGTTCAATGCGTCAAATCTATTCTTCAGATGGTCTCTAAATTCAGGTGGTATATACTCAAGGTGATATTTTGGCTCTCGTGGACTTGCCCTGATTTTCTTCACTTTCAGCTTGACCTTGCATATGAGCAATTGATTGTCTGTTCCACAGTTGGCCCCTGCCCTTGTTCTGACTGATGATATTGAGCCTTTCCATCATCTCTTTCCACAAATGTAGTCAATTTGATTTCTGTGTGTTCCATCTGGCCAAGTCCATGTGTATAGTCGCCGTTTATGTTGGTGAAAGAAGATATTTTCAATGAAGAAGTCGTTGGTCATTTTTTTTTTATTAACTTTTATTGAGCTTCAAGTGAAAGTTCACAATTCAAGTCAGTCTGTCACATATAAGTTTACATACATCTTACTCCGTACTCCCACTTGCTCTCCCCCTAATGAGTCAGCCCTTCCAGTCTCTCCTTTCCTGACAATTTTGCCAGCTTCCCACTCTCTCTAACCTCCCATCCCCCCTCCAGACAGGAGATGCCAACACAGTCTCAAGTGTCCACCTGATATTATTAGCTCACTCTTCATCAGCATCTCTCTCCCACCCACTGTCCAGTCCCTTTCATGTGTGATGAATTGCTTAGGGGATGGTTCCCATCCTGTGCCAACAGAAGGTTTGGGGACCATGGCCGCTGGGATTCCTCTAGTCTCAGTCAGACCATTAAGTATGGTCTTTTTATGAGAATTTGGGGTCTGTATCCCACTGATCTCCTGCTCCCTCAGGGGTCCTCTGCTGTGCTCCCTGTCAGGGCAGTCATCGATTGTGGCCGGGCACCAACTAGTTCTTCTGGTCTCAGGATGATGTAGGTCTCTGGTTCATGTGGCCCTTTCTGTCTCTTGGGCTCTTAGTTGTCGTGTGACCTTGGTGTTCTTCATTTTCCTTTGATCCAGGTGGGTTGAGACCAATTGATGCATCTTAGATGGCCGCTTGTTAGCATTTAAGACCCCAGACGCCACATTTCACAGTGGGATGCAGAATGTTTTCAAAATAGAATTATTTTGCCAATTGACTTAGAAGTCCCCTTAAACCATGGTCCCCAAACCCCCGCCCTTGCTCCGCTGACCTTTGAAGCATTCATTTTATCCCAGAAACTTCTTTGCTTTTGGTCCAGTCCAACTCAGCTGACCTTCCATGTATTGAGTGTTGTCCTTCCCTTCACCTAAAGCAGTTCTTATCTACTAATTAATCAATAAAAAACCCTCTCCCGCCCTCCCTCCCTCCCCTCCTCGTAACCACAAAAGTATGTGTTCTTCTCAGTTTATACTATTTCTCAAGATCTTATAATAGTGGTCTTATACAATATTTGTCCTTTTGCCTCTGACTCATTTCGCTCAGCATAATGCCTTCCAGGTTCCTCCATGTTATGAAATGTTTCACAGATTCGTCACTGTTCTTTATCGATGCATAGTATTCCATTGTGTGAATATACCACAATTTATTTACCCATTCATCCATTGATGGACACCTTGGTTGCTTCCAGCTTTTTGCTATTGTAAACAGAGCTGCAATAAACATGGGTGTGCATATATCTGTTTGTGTGAAGGCTCTTGTTTCTCTAGGGTATATTCCGAGGAGTGGGATTTCTGGGTTGTATGGTAGTTCTATTTCTAACTGTTTAAGATAACGCCAGATAGATTTCCAAAGTGGTTGTACCATTTGACATTCCCACCAGCAGTGTATAAGAGTTCCAATCTCTCTGCAGCCTCTCCAACATTTATTATTTTGTGTTTTTTGGATTAATGCCAGCCTTGTTGGAGTGAGATGGAATCTCATAGTAGTTTTAATTTGTATTTCTCTAATGGCTAATGATTGAGAGCTTTTTCTCATGTATCTGTTAGCTGTCGAAATATCTTCTTTAGTGAAGTGTGTGTTCATATCCTTTGCCCACTTCTTGATTGGGTTGTTTGTCTTTTTGTGGTTGAGTTTTGACAGAATCATGTAGATTTTAGAGATTAGGCGCTGGTCGGAGATGTCATAGCTGAAAATTCTTTCCGAGTCTGTAGGTGGTCTTTTTACTCTTTTGGTGAAGTCTTTAGATGAGCATAGGTGTTTGATTTTTAGGAGCTTCCAGTTATCGGGTTTCTCTTCGTCATTTTTGGTAATGTTTTGTATTCTGTTTATGCCTTGTATTCGGGCTCCTAACGTTGTCCCTATTTTTTCTTCCATGATATTCATCATTTTAGTCTTTATGTTTAGGTCTTTGATCCACTTGGAGTTAGTTTTTGTGCATGGTGTGAGGTATGGGTCCTGTTTCATTTTTTTGCAAATGGATATCCAGTTATGCCAGCACCATTTGTTAAAAAGACTATCTTTTCCCCAAATAACTGACACTGGTCCTTAGTCAAATATCAGTTGCTCATACATGGATGGATTTATATCTGGGTTCTCAATTCTGTTCCATTGGTCTATGTGCCTGTTGTTGTACCAGTACCAGGCTGTTTTGACTACTGTGGCTGTATAATAGCTTCTGAAATCAGGTAGAGTGAGGCCTCCCACTTTCTTCTTCTTTTTCAGTAATGCTTTGCTTATCCGAGGCTTCTTTCCCTTCCATATGAAATTGGTGATTTGTTTCTCTATCACCTTAAAAAATGACATTGGAATTTGGATCGGAAGTGCATTGTATATATAGATGGCTTTTGGTAGAATAGACATTTTTACTGTGTTAAGTCTTCCTATCCATGAGCAAGGTATGTTTTTCCACTTAAGTATGTCCTTTTGAGTTTCTTGTAGTAGAGCTTTGTAGTTTTCTTTGTATAGGTCTTTCACATCCTTGGTAAGATTTATTCCTAAGTATTTTATCTTCTTGGGGGCTACTGTGAATGGTATTGATTTGGTTATTTCCTCTTCGGTGTTCTTTTTGTTGATGTAGAGGAATCCAAGTGATTTTTGTATGTTTATTTTATAACCTGAGACTCGGCCAAACTCTTCTATTAGTTTCAGTAGTTTTCTGGAGGATTCCTTAGGGTTTTCTGTGTATAAGATCATGTCATCTGCAAATAGAGATAATTTTACTTCCTCCTTGCCAATTCGGATGCCTTTTATTTCTTTGTCTAGCCTAATTGCCCTGGCTAGAACTTCCAGCACGATGCTGAATAAGAGCGGTGATAGAGGGCATCCTTGTCTGGTTCCCATTCTCAAGGGAAATGCTTACAGATTCTCTCCATTTAGAGTGATATTGGTTGTTGGCTTTGCATAAATGCCCTTTGTTATGTTGAGGACTTTTCCTTCAATTCTTATTTTGGTGAGAGTTTTTATCATAAATGGGTGTTGGACTTTGTCAAATGCCTTTTCTGCATCAATTGATAAGATCATGTGGTTTTTGTCTTTTGTTTTATTTATGTGATGGATTACATTAATGGTTTTTCTGATATTAAACCAGCCTTGCATACCTGGTATAAATCCCACTTGATCAGGGTGAATTATTTTTTGGATATGTTGTTGAATTCTATTGGCTAGAATTTTGTTGAGGATTTTTGCATCTATGTTCATGAGGGATATAGGTCTGTAATTTTCTTTTTTTGTAATGTCTTTACCTGGTTTTGGTATCAGGGAGATGGTGGCTTCATAGAATGAGTTGGGTAGTATTCCGTCATTTTCTATGCTTTGAAATACCTTTAGTAGTAGTGGTGTTAACTCTTCTCTGAAAGTTTGGTAGAACTCTGCAGTGAAGCCGTCCGGGCCAGGGCTTTTTTTTGTTGGGAGTTTTTTGATTACCGTTTCAATCTCTTTTTTTGTTATGGGTCTATTTAGTTGTTCTACTTCTGAATGTGTTAGTTTAGGTAGGTAGTGTTTTTCCAGGAATTCATCCATTTCTTCTAAGTTTGCAAATTTGTTAGAGTACAATTTTTCATAATAATCTGATATGATTCTTTTAATTTCATTTGGTTCTGTTGTGATGTGGTCTTTCTCGTTTCTTATTCGGGTTATTTGTTTCCTTTCCTGTATTTCTTTAGTCAGTCTGGCCAATGGTTTATCAATTTTGTTAATTTTTTCAAAGAACCAGGTTTTGGCTTTGTTACTTCTTTCAATTGTTTTTCTGTTCTCTAATTCATTTAGTTCAGCTCTAATTTTTATTATTTGTTTTCTTCTGGTGCCTGATGGATTCTTTTGTTGCTCACTTTCTATTTGTTCAAGTTGTAGGGACAGTTCTCTGATTTTGGCTCTTTCTTCTTTTTGTATGTGTGCATTTATCGATATAAATTGGCCTCTGAGCACTGCTTTTGCTGTGTCCCAGAGGTTTTGATAGGAAGTATTTTCATTCTCGTTGCATTCTATGAATTTCCTTATTCCCTCCTTGATGTCTTCTATAACCCAGTCTTTTTTCAGGAAGGTATTGTTCAGTTTCCAAGTATTTGATTTCTTTTCCCTAGTTTTTCTGTTATTGATTTCTACTTTTATTGCCTTGTGGTCTGAGAAGATGCTTTGTAATATTTCAATGTTTTGGACTCTGCAAAGGTTTGTTTTATGACCTAATATGTGGTCTAATCTAGAGAATGTTCCATGTGCACTAGAAAAAAAAGTATACTTTGCAGCAGTTGGGTGGAGAGTTCTGTATAATTCAATGAGGTCAAGTTGGTTGATTGTTGTGAGTAGGTCTTCCGTGTCTCTATTGACCTTCTTCTCCAAATGTGGTGTGTTGAAGTCTCCTACTATAATTGTGGAGGTGTCTATCTCACTTTTCAATTCTGTTAAAATTTGATTTTTGTATCTTGCAGCCCTGTCATTAGGTGCATAAATATTTAATATGGTTATGTCTTCCTGATCAATTGTCCCTTTTGTCATTATGTAGTGTCCTTCCTTATCCTTTGTGGTGGATTTAAGTCTAAAGTCTATTTTGTCAGAAATTAATATTGCTACTTCTCTTCTTTTTTGCTTATTGTTTCCTTGATATCTTTTTTTCCATCCTTTGAGTTTTAGTTTGTTTGTGTCTCTAAGTCTAAGGTGTGTCTCTTGTAGGCAGCATATAGATGGATCGTGTTTCTTTATCCAGTCCGAGACTCTCTGTCTCTTTATTGGTGCATTTAGTCCATTTACATTCAGTGTAATTATAGATAATTAAGTGTTTAGTGTTGTCATTTTGATGCCTTTTTATGTGTGTTGTTGACAATTTCATTTTTCCACTTCCTTTTTTGTGCTGAGACGTTTTTCTTAGTAAATTGTGAGATCCTCATTTTCGTAGTGTTTGACTTTCTGTTTGTTGAGTCGTTACGTTTTTCTTGGCTTTTATCTTGAGTTATGGAGTTGTTATACCTCTTTGTAGTTACCTTATTATTTACCCGTATTTTTCTAAGTAAAAACCTAACTTGTATTGTTCTATATCGCCTTGTATCACTCTCCATATGGTAGTTCTAGGCCTCCTGTGTTTAGTCCCTCTTTTAGATTATTGTGATCTTTTACATATTGACTTCCGTGATTCCCTGTTATGAGTATTTTTTTTTTTAATTAATCTTAATTTGTTTTTGTGATTTCCCTATTTGAGTTGATATCAGGATGTTCTGTTTTGTGACCTTGTGTTGTGCTGGTATCTGATATTATTGGTTTTCTGACCAAACAATATCCTTTAGTATTTCTTGTAGCTTTGGTTTGGTTTTTGCAAATTCTCTAAACTTGTGTTTATCTGTAAATACCTTAATTTCACCTTCATATTTGAGAGAGAGTTTTGCTGGATATATGATCCTTGGCTGGCAGTTCTTCTCCTTCAGTGTTCTGTATATGTCATCCCATTCCCTTCTTGCCTGCATGGTTTCTGCCGAGTAGTCTGAACTTATTCTTATTGATTCTCCCTTGAAGGAAACCTTTCTTTTCTCCCTGGCTGCTTTTAAAATTTTCTGTTTATCTTTGGTTTTGGCGAGTTTGATGACAATATGTCTTGGTGTTTTTCTTTTTGGATCAATCTTAAATGGGGTTCGATGAGCATCTTGGATAGATATGCTTTCGTCTTTCATGATGTCAGGGAAGTTTTCTGTCAGGAGTTCTTCAACTATTTTCTCTGTGTTTTCTGTCCTCCCTCCCTGTTCTGGGACTCCAATCACACGCAAGTTATCCTTCTTGATAGAGTTCCACATGATTCTTAGGGTTTCTTCATTTTTTAAAATTCTTTTATCTGATTTTTTTTTCAGCTATGTTTGTGTTAATTCCCTGGTCCTCCAGATGTCCCAGTCTGCATTCTAATTGCTCGAGTCTGCTCCTCTGACTTCCTATTGCATTGTCTAATTCTGTAATTTTATTGTTAATCTTTTGAATTTCTACATGCTGTCTCTATGGATTGTTGCAACTTATTAATTTTTCCACTATGTTCTTGAATAATCTTTTTGAGTTCTTCAACAGTTTTATCAGTGTGTTCCTTGGCTTTTTCTGCAGTTTGCCTTATTTTATTTCTGATGTCTTGAAGCATTCTGTAAATTAGCTTTTTATATTCTGTATCTGATAATTCCATCCAGGATTGTATCTTCATTTGGGAAAGATTTTGATTCTTTTGTTTGGGGGGGTTGTAGAAGCTGTCATGGTCTGCTTCTTTATGTGGTTTGATATGGACTGCTGTCTCCGAGCCATCACTGGGAAACTAGTTTTTCCAGAAAATCCGCTAAAAAAAAATGCAGTCAGATCCCTTTCAGAATTGCCTTTGGATTATAACTGCCACCTTGTTCCCTGTAAGGATGAAAGTCTGAGATTTGGATCATATATGCTTGGCTGTAGCTGGTTCTGTGTTTTTAGTCCAATTAGGGGTGGATTTTTGGTCCCTGCTTTTTTTTTTTATTATTATTGTTTTTGTTCCTTCTCTCAGGCCGAAAGAGTGGGTTAGGAAAAGACCAAAGGAAGGAAAAAAAAAAGGGGGGAAAAGTAAAGCCACCACGGAGCCGGAGCCGTTCTCCCTCTGGCTCAGGCAATTCCAATGTTAATGAAGCCGCCTGGGGAGGGTGGGGGAGGGATCAGCGAGATAGGAGAGTAGCACCTCAGAATATAGCCAGAGTTGCCTGTCTTGCTTGGAATGACTATTATATCTGAGATTCCCGTGGGGCGTGTTGCCTATGTGTGCTGGCTGTGTGGAGATTGCCCCCAGGGGTCTGGCCCTCTGAAGCCACCCTCTGCCAGTCCAACTCCTATCATCAAGGTTCCCCTGCTGGGACGCTTTACTCCCGGCTCCAAAATCAGTCGCTGCCTCCCGGGTACTTCTCGTCCCGCCAGCCGCATCGCTGCACAGCCTCCGCGAACTGGCTGGGCCCCCTCCCGGGGTTAGTTCAGGGGAGTGGAGCAGCTCTCCGTGCTTGTGCAGTGCCAGTGCCCAGTCAAAATCCTGTCGGCACGATTCGCCGGCTGGGACGCTGCTCTCCCAGCTCCAAGGCCAGTCACTGCCTCCTGGGGACTTCTCCCACTGGCTGTGTCACCACGCCGCCCACGTGAACCGGCTGGGCCTCCTCCCGGGGTGAGTTCAGGGGGGTAGGGCTGGGCCCCTTGTTTGCGCCGTCAGCTCCCCTGGGCTCTGCCCTAAATTGGGCGCCAAAGGTTACCTGACTGGGACGCTGGCTCTAGGCTCTGAAAACAATCGCTGCTTCCCCGTATTTGTTCGTTTTCCGTCTCTAAATCTGTGTTTGTTGTTCAGGGTTCGTAGATTGTTATGTACGTGATCAATTCACTTGTTTTTCCGAGTCTTTGTAGCAAGAGGGATCCGAGGTAGCGTCTGCCTAGTCC
The DNA here is from genome assembly GCF_030014295.1 of Loxodonta africana. Classification (NCBI taxonomy): domain Eukaryota; kingdom Metazoa; phylum Chordata; class Mammalia; order Proboscidea; family Elephantidae; genus Loxodonta; species Loxodonta africana. Next base: position 98,908,966 of record NC_087351.1, read on the forward strand.
GCCATCTTGGCCCCGCCTCCTGAGTTCCATTTCATTTTTGACAACTTCCAATTTTCCTAGATTCTTAGCTTGTGCAGTCCATGTTCTGATTATTAATGGATGTTTGCAGTTGTTTCCTCTTGTTTTGAATCATGCCACATTCACAAATAAAGGTCTTGAAAGCGTTACTCCACCTGTGTCATGATGGTTGACTCTACTTTGAGGTGTTAGGTCTTTTTCAGTCATATTTTGGGTAACTTCGAACCTAAGGAACTCATCTTACACACTATATCAGACAATGTTCTGGTGTTATTCATAAGGTTTTCGCTTTCCAATTTTTTAAGAAGTAGGTTGCCAGGGTCTTCTTCCTAGTCTGTCTTAGTCTGGAAGCTCAGCTGAAACCTGTCCACCATGGGTTACCCTGCTGGTATTTGAAATACTGGTGGTATAGCTTCCAGTATCACAGCAACATGCAAGCTACCATAGTAGGACAAAACGATAGAGGAGTGGTGGAGATAAAAAATAAACTGTTGTTTTTAAGCCACTCAATTTTTAGTGGTTTGTTAAATAGGAAACAAAACAAAACAAAAACAAACCTTTCAAATTAAGAAATAGCCTCAGAGCCAAGATAAATTCAGAGTTCTATCTGTAGACTATGACATCAGGATTAAGATATCAAGGGTGTGGGCATAAGACCTTTAATGACCTCAGGAAGATTTATGCAGTTGCCTTCTGGATCAATCTGACTCATGTAGATATTACATGTATCAGGGCAGAATTGTGCTCCATAGGGTTTCAATGGCTTATTTTTTTAAAAGTAGATAACCGGGCCTTTCTTCCTAGTCTTTTTTAGTCTAGAGGCTCCACTGAAACTTGTCCACCATGGGTGACCTCTTGCTGGTATTTGAAAAACAGGTGGCATAACTTCCAGCATCATAGCAATGCACAAGACACCACAATACAACAAACCAGCAGACAGGTGGTGGATTCCTTAAATCAGGGGAAACAAATGTTGTCTTTTGCAATTAATATGATGTGTAATTTTTTATAGATATTCTTAATCCGTTTAAGGAAGTTCCTTTTTATTCCTGTTTTTATGAAGAATGACTATTGATTTTGTCAAAATACGTTTTGTGAACCTGTGATTTTTTTTCTTCTTGTTCTATTAATATGTTTAATTTTATTGATTGGCTGTAAGTATTAAACCAAATGAGATAATCCCTAATTTTTCCTAATGTATTGCCTTTAGTGTTGCTAGATTTGATTTTCTAACATTTTGCTAATGTTCTGGGTCTATAATTTTCTTTTCTTACAATATCTTTGTAAGATTTGGGTGTCAGAGTTGTTGTGTCCTCATAATATGAGTCAGAAAATTGTCCCCCTTCCTCTATTTTCTGACTTTGTATAATTTTTATATGTAGTTTCTTTTTAAAGTGTTTGATAGAATTCATCAGTGAAACTATTTGTATCTGGGGTCTCTTAAAAGGCATTTTATGATAACAAAATCAAATTCTTAATCAATATAAGGCTATTAGATGTATTTTTCATCTTTTTTCAGTTTTAGTAAGCTCTGTTTTTCAAGAAATTTGTCTGCTTCATCTAGATTGTAGAATTAATTGGCATAAAGTTACTTAAAATATTGCCAGAATATTGTTTTCATGCTTGTAGGATTGATTGTGTTATTCCTTCCCTCATGCTTGATACTGGAAAATTTGTTTTCTCTATCTCTTGGTGTCATGAATAGAATTATGTACCCCCCAAAATGTGTGTATCAGTTTGGCTGGGCCATGATTCCTGGTATTGTGTGATTTTCCCATACATTGTAAACCCTGCCTTTATGATTTTAATGAGGGAGGATGGGCGGCAGTTGTGTTAGTGAGGCAGGACTCAATCTATAAGATTGAATTGTGTCTTGAGACAGTCTCTAGAGTTATAAAAGAGAGAAGCAAGCAGAGATACAGTGAGAGCTCAAACCACCAAGAAAGCAGTGTCAGGAGCAGAGCATGTCCTTTGGACCCGGGTCCCTGCATGAAGAAGCTTCTAGTTCGGCTGGGGGTTGGAGGGGCTGGGGAAGATTGATGAGAAGGCTGAAGGCCAAAGGCTGACTGACAGAGACAAAAAGTCTTCCTCTGGAGCCGATGCCCAGGATTTGGACTTTTAGCCTACTTTACTGTGCGGAAATACACTTCTCTTTGTTAAAGCCATCCACTTGTGATATTTATGTTGTAGCAGCACTAGCTGACTAAGACACTTGGCCAGACTTGCTATAGGTTTACTCATTTTATTAACCTTTTTCAAAGAAATGGGGCTTTGTTAATTTTATATATATATATATATTTCTACTTCATTATTCTGCTCATATTTTTATTTCCTTCCTTCTACTTATCCTGGGCTTAATTTTCCTTTCTTTTTCTAAGTCCTTAAAATGGGAATTTTATCATTGACTTTTAAGTCTTCTTTCCTAATGTCTTAGTCATCTGGTGCTGCTGTAAAGGAAATACCACAAGTGGATGGCTTCAACAAAGATAAATGTATTCTCTCACAGTCAGTAGGCTAGATGTCCAAATTCAGGGCATCAGCTCCAGGGGAAGACTTTCTGTCTGTGTTGGCTCTGGAAGAAGGTCCTTGTTATCAATTTTCCCCTGATTGAGGAGCTTCTCAGGCACAGGAACCCCAGGTCTAAAGGATGAGCTCTGGTCCCAGTGCTGCTTTCTTGGTGGTATGAGGTCTCCCTGTCTCTCTGCTCACTTTTCTCTTTTACTTCTCAAAAGAGATTGGCTTAAGGCTATCCAATCTTATAGATCTCATCGATGTAACTGCCAGTAATTCATCTCATTACATCATAGTGATAGAATTTACAACACATAGGGAAATCACATCATGTGACAAAATGGTAGACAACCATAAAACGCTGGGACTCATGACTTAGCCAAGTTGACAGATATTTTGGGGGGGCACAATTCAATTCATGACACCTAAAGTAAGCCCTTAAAAACTATTTCTTTATATTAAGCGTTGAAAAACTTTTTCTAAAAAAGTAAGATTGTAAATATTTTAGACTTTGTGGGCCATATGGTCACTTTTGCCACTACCCTACTCTGCTATTGTAGTATGACAATAGCAATAACCAAAACCAAACCCAGTGCCGCAGTGTCGATTCCAACTCATAGCGACCCTATAGGACAGAGGAGAACTGCCCTGCAGGGTTTCCAAGGATCAGTTGGTGGATTTGAACTGCTGACCTTTTGGTCAGCAGCCAAGCTCTAAACCACTGTGTCACCAGGGCTCCTTAGAATTATTAGGTCTTCCTAATGACAGAAGAAAAATATGATTTCATGTTTGGACTTCCCTATGAAAATGCAACCAGCTAACATTTTGAGTGACAACCTTCCTGTTGTTCATGAACCAAAAAATATAGCCACAACAATTGGAAGGACCATGTACTAATGATCTGAATATCATTTCATCATCTTCACATTATCCCTTGAATTCACTATCTTGACTACATTTCTGTGCCCAGATGCTGCAGTCTTGTAGCTCTACCACCAATGCCTATGTAGTCATGGTCAAAAAAAAAAAAAGGTGGTTGGGGAGCACTTGGAGAGACTGGAGAGACTGATAGTATTCTGAGGCTACCAAGTCAGGACCCTGTTTTTGCTAATGTGTGATAGTTCTGCTAAATATGTCCTTTGTATTGAAAGTAATATATCCCTTAGGTAACAGCATGTTAGGGTATTTACTTTTGCTTTCTACAAACCCATAAAGAGGGAAAGTAAATCCATATGTTTTTGAGGAGGGGAACAATAAGTTCAATTTAGATCAAAACTGAGTTGGAACTGAAGGCAAGTAAGTGAAGGAAAGAAAAGCAGTGTTTGATACCTGGAAGGAATCTGAGAGCCAGAATCTAATGTGGAAGCTAAATGTTGTACACTGCGTGACTGGGCATGAATACAGTACTAATATTACAGTCTGCTAGGTGAATGGCTGTATGTGTGAAGGGCCAAAGAGACTGACCTAGTTACAGATCTTTGGGAGCAGGATCAAGGCCCACTCAAACTAGCCCGTGAAAGGGGTGATTTATCACTGAAGTCAGTAAAAAGCTATTGAGAATCTGAGGCTTAACACTAGGGTTTAACTAGGTCTCATGACAAATGGGACCAAGGGAAATTTTGACATCAAGAACAAGATGGGTGGTTGAATTCTTGAGGGCCATTCCAAACCTGAGAGTCTATTTATTAATCTAGCTATCCCTGATCTGTGGACTGTAGGTTCCTCTGAAGTGAGCCAAGGTTATTGCAAAGGACCTTTGACTCTATATGCATACATGGTAGTGACTATAGACTTAAAAAAAAAAATTACATTTAACTCATATATGCTCTTCCAGATAGAAAAATGAGGGCCTCTGGGCGGCCTAGAATTTATCACCTCTTCAAACCTCTTTTAAAAAAAAAATTCAGTATCTGTTTAATAGAAGTAGGGTTTGGGGCCCTTGAACAGGGTTATAAAATTTCCACTTGAAGACAATATCTGCAGCAGAAGTCGGAGCAACTTGCAATTCAGTGAGAGTTAACAAGTCAGGTTTAACCTAGGTGAAATGAAACAGTTTTTTAAAAATTTATTTCAGCGGTATATTAGTGCCCTTTATAGATTGGCATTCTGGCCAGTTGTCTGGTATGCCCATTCCTGGGTTAGTGTGTATGTAACATCTTTTTTTATTTGCTTGTTCGTTCATTGGTTTGTTGCTTATACTGTTGTGATAATTTTTTTAATGCTTAAAAATGTCTATAAATTTGCAATATATTTTAGCCATTTTCTCAAACACTGAAAGTGTATTAACTGTACTGTGGAGCTCTGCAAAATTCTTTGGCATCCAAAAGGGGTCCTCATTCATGAAAATAAATAAATAAATAAACTGCTATATTCAACTGTAAGGCTACCAGCTGCAAAAACAAAATTTGTTTTTTACTGTGGGCCGAAACTTTATTTATATTTATTTATAAGCTCAACCTCACTTGTAAATGCAACCAGAGCTTCTTTTTTTTTTTTCATGCAGAGATTGTTCTCTATTTCATGTTATTCATTTACCCAAATACCCACTTTCTCTGTTACAGAAATCACTTCTCATTTGAGGTCCCTTGCCCTCCTCACACCTTGTCTCTGACTGAATAAACTAACGCAATGTCATCTGTAGAAACATCAGGATTTGCATCATCAACTGTCTATATTTCTCTTTCTCAAAATAATTTCAAATCTGTGGCATTGTAAGAGTCTTTCAGCTTAAACAATTCTAAAAATTTCATACAGTTTTCCAGATGTTTTTTCTGAATGGAAACTTTGTTAAACCACAATCTGTTGGGGCCTCAAAAAATATTTGGTTGGTTGTTTTTCCTCTTTCTCTCTTTGCTCCAAATTGAAACTGAGTTCTATGTCATCTCTGGTTGGAAAGATTTTTCTCCATTTCCTTCCTCAATTGACCGCGATACACTTTTGGAGTAAGAAAACATCATTTAAACAAAATGTACATTTAAATGAAGTGTTCAAAGCAATAACCACTGAGCTCAAATGCCATTAAATATTTATCAATACAATAGTGTATGTTTGACTGTGAAATAAACATTAGGTCCTCTACATTTAATAGTTTCCTGTAAATGGGGGGGCGGGGGGAGAATTCTTTCCAAGCTTTTGCAGCCCTGAGTCCTAGACTTAACAAATAAATTGTTCATAGTGTGCCAAAATTGAATTGCCAAGTGATTGACCACATCCTATACTGCACAAGGAAAAGGCCAGTATTGTTTGTACAAGTGTGTTTCATTCAATGTTTGACTTTGGTGGATAAATAGAATGGAGTTGGCATTTCTAAATTAACCTTTATTTTCAACTAACTGTAGATGAGGGAGTGTGGGTACAGAGAAGAGAAGCTGAAGGATTTAGGCAAAGAGGAACTCCAAGAAATCTTGACCTGCCACATCTTGCTGAGATGCAGGAATTGCTGTTTTCAGTTTGTGGAAATTAGACACACCTCAGTGAAGCTTTATATTAGCATCGATATAGAGGAAAAATATCTACAGTTTGTTGTTGGGTCTCATTCTACCCCAAAAAAGAATAACAAAAGTAAAAATTTGATGAAGTAGATAGTGGATTTAAGGTACTAGCAGATACATAAAATTATTCTTTGTGATTATATGCTGCCGCCAATGCTAATACTTTAATAAAAAGTATCTCTTTAACACTATTCATGCAGCATTAACAAAAACCACTTTTCTCCATTTTTGCTTTTAGTCGGACTACTGGAATCAATATATCCTATACGGCCCTATTGACTAATTCAATTACAAAACACTAAATTCAGACTGTCTTTTTTTATTTCAAGATATTCTAGAATATATAAATGTGTGTGTTGGGGGGGTTTACATCAATTGGCGTCCTAAAGCAATAAATTACCTACAAAAACAAACAAACAAACCCAGTGCCGTCGATTCCATTCCGACTCAGAGTGACCCTATTAGGACAGAGTAGAACTGCCCCATAGAGTTTCCAAGGAGAGCCTGGAGGATTTGAATTGCTGACCCTTTGGTTAGCAGCCAAAGCACTTAACAATTACGCCACCAGGGTTTCCACAAATTACCTACAGATTACCAATAATATGCACTAATATAATCATGATTAACTTCTTTGATATTTGACCTTAGGAGTAGGTATGTTTTTCTTATAGAAGAAATGAGTATCTCCTTATAATAATGGTGATTATATTAGTAAGAATAACACTTATGCCATGAATTAAATTCTCAAAATTCTTCTCATCTTTTGACCTCATTGATACATAGTTCTATAAAAAAGGGAAGAGCGTTTCAGGGTTCTGAATTTATAGGGAGAAACCTAAGACTCACAGAGTTTAGATTACTTGACCGAAAAAATAAAATAAAAACAAAACCTGTCACTGTAGAGTCGAGTCCGACTCATAGTGACCCTATAGGACAGAGCAGATCTGCTCCATAGAGTTTCCAAGGAGTATCCGGTGCATCTGAACTGCTGACCTTTTGGTTAGCAGCTGTAGTGCTTAACCACTACGCCACCAGAGTTTCCTACTTGCCAAAGACTACCACAACTAATAAGGCCAGTACCCAAACTTAAAATTAGGGATGTCTGTCTCCTAACACTATACTTCTGTTCACAAATTTGCCTAATTTTTAACAAGCAAATAAACAGTAGCACAAACTTTTAGGAAATAAAAAATATGATCTTGCCCATATATGGTCATTATCCCAATAGCTTAATCTGCTCTTCCAGGTTACTCTTTTGTATGATGAGTCAAGGTAGTAAAATCAAAGATGTGATCATTCTGATTTGGAAGGTGGTTAGAAAAGCGATAGGCCAACTGCCATCATGACTTTTCTGAACATCACATTGACATGTTACAAACAATGTTTTGCCCAATTCTATTCTTTTGCATTCTGCGTCTAATGAATAAATGGCAGACTTACCGGGAATCATCATCCATGTCTTGCATGTCTTCTCTGCCTTCACCATACCAGCCTCTATGTCCACTCGTGTCTCCTAAATAATGTTCCCGTTCAACCTCACCTCCCCCATAGCTCCAACCAAACAACAAGGCATGGGTGTTAAATGAATGTCTTCAACAACAAGAAAGGTGAAGACTGGAGAGTGGAAAGAATGTCTTTTTCATATCACATTTAGAATTCATTACTCCATTTTCCAGCAAGCTCCCAAAGCTTTGGAGGTTTGGTTGAGTTCTCCTTGCCCTGCTAAGAAAAAATTTCACCAGCAGCCTGAGGAGCCACTTGTTATAAGATGGTCTTTCCAATGTCTTTCTCATTCCACTGCTAATACAGCATTCTCTTTAGTCTTTGTGCAAGGCTGCTGTTATTCATTGCAAAATATATCAGTAATGATACTGAGATATTAGGCATATGCCAATTAATTAAGTCTTTAACTCTAGGGACAGATGCCCTAGTCTGGGATCCGCATCTGAGGGACCACAAACATATTAAAAAGACTATATTTCAGCAGTAGGACTGTAAGTTCTTTATAGAAACACCCTTTCAGACAGTCGTCTTCTTATAAATCCAGATGATATTTTTCCTATCTTAAAGACTCCAAGTATCCTCACTATAGCATATATCCTTCCAGGAGACTCTAGCCAGGGCACACCTCCCTACACTAGGGGGCATTTTGAACTTACTCATTGGTGCCATGGAAGAACGACTTGGCAATTTGCTCTATAAAGATTATAGCCAAGAAAACCCTTTATCCGTATGCAGAGTGAATGTTGAAAAAGTTTCCCATTTGTCAAATTAATTGCCCACTAATTAGCCTGATGAATACCAGAAATGGGCTCTCATTGCTGAAATCACAAAGGTATTCAAGATATGCTAAGGGCTTTTTTAAGGACTTTCCCCACACTTTCATGGAAATACCATTATAAGCATCTAGTGAGTCTTGACCCTACACACTTGAGGATAATGCTCAAGACTAAAACCCCAAATTGTCCTACTTCTAGCTGTGAACTCAGCAGGATTGTGGTGGTATGATGCCAGCCATGTGGCTTATTCTTGCTTCTGGAATCTTGGTGTTTCCTGGAGTCTGCAGAACAGGTCATGTGGACTGTTTTTGTACTTGCTTGTTGTTGTGGACTGAATTGTGTCCCCCCAAAATATGTGTCAACTTGGCCAGTCTGTGATTCCCAGTATTCTGTGATTGTACACCATTTCATCATCTGATGTGATTTTCCTCTGTGTTGTAAATTCTACCTCTATGATGTTAGTGAGGTGGGATTATTGGCAGTTATGTTAATGAGGCAGGACTCAGATTGCAAGATTAGGTTGCATCTTAAATCAATCTCTTTTAAGATATAAAACAGAGAAGGGAGCAGAGAGACAGGGGGACCTCATATCAGCAAGAAACAAGAGCCAGGAGAATAACATGTCCTTTGCTCCTGAGGTCCCTGTGCTGAAAAGCTCCCTGACCTGGAAAGATTGATGACAAGGACCGAGAGCCGACAGTGAGAGAAAGCCTTCCTCTGGAGCTGACTTCCTGAATTCCAACTTCTAGCCTCCTAGACTACAAGAGAATAAGTTTCTCTTTGTTAAAGCCATCCACTTGGGGTATTTCTGTTATAGCAGCACTAGATGACTAAGACGCTAATTAATGTAAATTTAATAAACATCTGTATGCATGGCAGAATTTGGTCTGGGACGTAGTTTTATTATAGCTTGGAAGTAATATTAAGGAACTGACTTAAGGGCAACTGCTTGGTTGACTGATTGGTAGTTAACCTCAATCGTGGGAAAACTTTTTTATGACTACCATTAAAAAAAAAAAAAAATTTAGGTCACTAAAAATCCACCAAAAGTTGTACATGACGACCTCTGTAAGGTAGCCTTTCTCCATGCAGGCAGGGAAAGCAACTAGGAACTTATAATGAAAACTCATATTAATATTTCTTTTCAGGTACTCTAAGTGGATTCAAAATTATTAGAATTGCTTTTCATTTCTTCAGAGCATAAAGGGAAAAGAGAAAAAAAAAACATACTCCTTAGTTAAAATCAGTACTAATTTGGTTGTTTTATCAATAACAAAATTTTACTGGAGGAATATGGTTTATATTTTCATTGACAGTGCCTAATTTGCTTCCAGTATTTTGATGAGATTTCCTTTATCCTAACATTTGATTACAAAGTTCCCATGGTGACTTACTATATCTTTTCACAGTGTCCTTCCTATCGCTTTTTAGAGAAATAGCAACTCTAACAAGTTTTTTTGGTAATATTTCTATACAAATTGTTTAAATATATACTTATATGTATATAAAAATACAAACAAATATATATGCATATGTATACACATACAGAAATATATGCTTATATTTGTGTTTGTGTGTATATATATATATATATATGCATATATGGACATGTAATTTTTAGATTTCCTTTAAGTTAAACCACCCATTAAAGGTCAGATATCCCATCTGATAAGAGCCATATGAAAAGACAGGCTAGCTGATAACTAAGGGACATCCACTGGTAATAAAGCATAGTAGGAAAAGAAAAATACAATTTTATTCCAAACGTTTTTGTCTTTCACTGAGAGGAAAAGTGATGAAAGCCTGATAGCACCAGGACATTATTAGAGAAGTATGGAGTATAAAGGGGGACATAAGTGCTTACCTTGACAGAAGATATGACCATATTGAATTCCACTTCATTTCTGGTCTGTGTGATGGGCTAGCGTTCTGTTAGTAAGAAATCTGCAGTGGTTCTTAATACATGCTAAAATATTAGAAGCACTCTTTCAAGCAACTGTCTTCTAATGAATCCAGATGACTTTTTCCCCCTGTATTAAATCCTCCAAGTAGCCTCACTATAGCATATACCGTTCTAGGAGACTATGACCAGGGCACACCTCCCTACACAAGGGGGCAATTCAAACCTACCCTGTGGTGCCATAGAAGAGGACCTGGCAATCTGCTCCATAAAAATTACAGCCAAGATAACCCTATGGAGCAGTTTTACTCTGTAATGAGTTGGACTAAACTCTATAGTCACTGGCTTTTTCTTCGGGCATGATTCAACCTTGTGCAGCCCCCAGGGGGGTGGAAATGACAGTAGACTCTGGTTTGAACACTTCACATTGCACCAATGGGGGTGGCCAAAAATTTTCACTAGTTGTCTGAGTTGTTGTTATTAGGTGCCAAAATTCTGACTTCTAATTGACTCGACGGCACTGGGTAGTGACCCCATCTGACAGTGGAATTGCCCCATAGGGTTTTCTTGGCTATAATCCTTAGAGAAGCAGATCACCAGGTCTTTCTCCCATAGAACCACCTGGGTGTGTTTGAACCACCAAAATTTTGGTTAGTATCTAGTGCTAAACCGCTTACATCACTGCTCCAAATGTCCCCACTACAGCGCATACCTTTCCAGAAAACTGTGGCCAGGGAACACCTCCCTACACAAGGGGGAGCAAATTTTTGTAACTCTTTGGCATGAGCCATTTTCTCTCCTTATCTCTCTTTTCTTCCTCATAGGGTTCAACTCTGGTTCTTCTTCCTTCTGCTTTCCTCTTCTCTCCTTTCTCTGCTCTCCTCTTCGTTCTCTATTTCTTCTTTATTGCCAGAGACCTGTACCTTTATCTTTCCTTCTTTCAGGATTTGCAGTATTTGCTGCATGTACTCTCTCCATTTTGAGGGTACAGGTTTCTGAGAGATTAGTAAAATCTGCTCCATGAAGAAAAAAGTCATGTGTCCAATTAATTGATTAATATGTAATTAAGGACCTATCCTCTAAGAGTTTTGGGGCCTGGAGACAGACTCTGGGTCTTAGATGAGGTCTGACCAATGGGAATTTGTTAATTGTAATTACAACTTTGTAAATCTCCATCAGATAGATCTCGTCTAAGGAAACCCAGGACCTCTTGGATCTGGGTGTATTGTTAGAAAACAAGAGTGGCGTCAAAGATCCAGCCTAAGCAATTGGCAAATAGGAATGATATATTTTGCTCTGTCATTTAAGGGCTTTGCACACCAGGTTGGGAATGGAATGCCTTTCTCTAACCACACTGATAAGTTTTCAAGTTCAACAAAAGTTGACTTTATGAAGTTGGAATGTTGGAATGGATATAACACATATCCTGAATGTCTTCTCACATGGACTACTGGTTGTGTCCTGTGGTAACTTTCCAAAGTGAAACAGAATCCAGGGCCTCATGCAGCCACAAAAAGCAAACCCACTGAACAAGGAATTTAGTGAGAAATGTGTATTTCACTGAAGATGTCTTACAAAAGAACAAAAAGGTTTATATAAAATGTTACACAGAGAAAATCAATACAAATCCCCATTAGTTACTTCTGTACATTTCCAAACTTATGCTTTGTCCTTCAGCCACCAAGTTTCCTTGTCCCTAAAGACACTTTCAGTACACCTTCTAAATTTCCTCTCACCAATGTCCTGGGTCCCAGAATCAGAGCTCTTCCCTCTGATTGCTAGCCACAAGGTTGGAGGTTTGTGTCTACCCGGAGGTTCCTCAGAAGAAAGACCAGGTGATATATTTCTGAAAAATGGGTCATTGAAAACCCTAAGAACCACAGGTCTAATCTAACACATATGGGATCACCACGAGTCAGAACAGATTCTAGAGCAACTGAGAAAAAAAGCAAAACAAAACAACGGCGAAAACAGCAACAAAAAAGTAGAAATCACGGATTTCCTAAGAAGCCCTTTTACTTTCTTCTCGCAAATACAATACTTATTATATAAATATATACATATATTTATGTATACACACCTTACTAGTTATCTGATGCTGTGCAAGATTCGTAACCTCTCTGAGCCACAGGAACAACAGTATTTATTGCTAAGTAGAATCCAGGGAGTTAATATAAAAACAGGGCTCAGAATAGTATCTGTCCAATAATAGGGGCTACAGAAGTATAAACAGTTTTATTTTTATTTATCATACTTGAGGAATCATTGGCAGTTACTAAAAGAGATTTCTAAAATAGAGGTCTCAGTAACAATCATGAATGAAAATAAAAACTAAAAAGTGGCTTAATTTAAAACCCAGCCTCATTCCAAAATCTTTAAAGAGGGCTGAAATATTTTTTCCCTAGTTGGTAAATTTGACAGGACTCAAAGGTAGCTCTCTGACCTTGTTTTGCACCCTGTGGAAAGTCTTATCTTCATCAGAATCTCTGCTTTCTCTCTGGTTTCACTTGGAGGCAGCGATCAGATGATCTACTCTTTCACTTGGTGTCAAAATTTACATAGGAATGTGAATATGAGCTGTCATTGCCTTGCTCTAGGCATCTTGCCAAGCTGTAAAGTTGAATATTCAGTTGAGTTTGTATCTCATCATTACAGCTATGGCCTTCCAGAGGAGGACCAAAAGGGCCAGACAGCGATGAATTAATGAAGCACTGTGAGAAGTCTAAATAGAGACAAAAGTTTTCATCTATACTTGTTTAAGAATGTTAAAGTAGAGCTTGCTTTCTAAATGCCATGTCTAACTTAAGAGCAGGCCTGCAGTGGTAATAGCCCAATATCACCATGTCTCCACTGCCTGCTAAAGCTGATACAGGAGACATCGTGCTGTGGAATTATATCACATAATTGGAATTTTTTTTTTTTTCGTTGAAGTTCTGCTTTAATTAAAGTCTATTTTATCTTTGGGAAGGAAGTGTTTTCTCAAAACTTAGGGGCATATTCCAATTTCTTTGAAAAAATAAGATCTGGGGGAAGCACACAAAGGAACTTCAGTTTAGTTTAGGGGTAAAGAGAATGAAATGGAGATTTTTTTACATCAAGGGACCCTGGGTTGAATTATGGACCTGCCACTTGTTGGCTATGTGAGCTTAGTCAAGTGACTTCAACTCTATAGAACTAAAGTTCTTTCTCTGAAAACTGCCACAAAGAATGCATACTTCTAGGAGGTAGAGCCAACAAGGCAGTACAGACAGATGCACCATGCTGTCTTTCTAAAGTAAAGCCCTGAAAGATTAAGTAAAACAGACACAAATGTCAATCTTGGAAACCTAAGCATCAAATTAAGGGATAGAGAACTAGATCGAACACTAAATGGAAGAAGAAACTGATGAAAAACAGGGAATGAGGAGAGATTTGGAGTGGAAGTCTCCTGCCAACTAACACGGCACAGCATCACCATTTTGGAACACAGCCAGCAATAATCTTGAACAGGGAATAGGGGTAGGCAACTTCATGGAGCTCCCAACAGGAAACAGAGTACCCGGTAACCACAGAAACATACATTCCCACGACTTACCCTTCTGCCATGTATGTCGCCTCCACCTCTTCCTAATGGGTCACACTGTGCCACACAGCTAGAGAGCGACCTGTTTGCTGACACCCCAAGTCTGCCCTGCCTGAGCCCACCAGGTCCTGCTGTGCTATTCTTTTCCCCTTTCTTCCTTTCTTTTTTTTTTTCCCCTCCCACCCGGTCCCGTAAGCCATCTTCACCCCTTTCTGTCAGGTAATGTCATGCCACATGGCTAGAAAGCCACTGGTACATTGCCACCCCGAGTCCACTCCACCCTCACCCACTAGCTTCTGCAACATCGCTATTTTTTTCCTTTTTTCCCCCATTCTTCCTTTTCTTTATTCCTCCCACCTAGTCTCATATGCCACCTCCACCCCTTCCTTCCAGGCCACACCACACTGCCATGGCTAGAGAGCCACCAGCCCACCACTGCTTCAGGTCTGCCCTGTCTCCATCCACTAGCACCTGCCATGCCAACTGTTTGTTTGTTTGTTTTCTTTCTCCCTCCTACCTAGCCCTATGAGTCACTTCCTCTCCCTTCCAACCAGCCCTCAGGTACACCCTTCCCCTACTCAACAGCCCCCATCATGTTGCAGATTTTTATTTATTTAAAAAAATATGTTTATTTATTTTCTCTTTCTTTCTTTTTCCTACCTAGACCTGTATACCATCTCCCCCTCCTGATGCTGAAGCCCACCGTGTTGCCTTGACTAGAAAGCCACCAGCCCACTGCACCGCAAGTCTGCCCCACTCCCACCAGGTCACCATTTTTTTTTCCTTTTTTTCCTTCCTCTTCTTGTTTTTCTTTCCCCCTCCCACCTACCCCTTATGCTGCCTCCCCTTCCTTGACACTGGCCCTCAGGCCTGGCCCACCCCCACTCACCGACTCCCACCATGCAGCCAGCTTTTTTACTTTTCTTTCTTTTCTTTCTCCCATCTAGCCCTATATGCCACCTTCCACCCTTCTTGCTGGACCCCGCAGCACTGCTGCAGCTAGAGAGTTGGCTGCACACTAGCGCACCACTGCCCCATGTCCATCTAGCCCCCACCCACGGCCCCCAACTCACTGCCATTTTTTCTTTCTTTCTTATTTTTCTTTTCTTTCCTTCCTTTTTTTTTTTTTTTTTTCTTTCTCCCTCCAACCTAGCCCAGTACATAGCCTCCCCTCCCTTCCCACTGGCCCCCCCGGTCCATCCTGCCTGCACTGGCCAACCCCCATTTTGCTGTCATTTTTTCCTCTGTTTCTTTTTTTCTTTCCTTTCTTACTTTTCTTTCTTTCTCCCTCCTAGCCCCATAGGCCATCTTCCCCCATCCCTCTGGCTCCCACTGTGCCACCATGGATAGAGTGCCACCAGTGCACCAGCCTGCTGTTGCCCCAGGTCTGTTCTAGCCCCACCTCCCAGCTCCAGCGTTGCCACCATTTGTTTTATTCTTTTTCCTTCCTTCCTTTCTTCCTTTCTTCCTTTCTTCCTTTCTTCCTTTCTTCCTTTCTTCCTTTCTTCCTTTCTTCCTTTCTCTCTTTCTCTCTTTCTCTCTTTCTCTCTTTCTCTCTTTCTCTCTTTCTCTCTTTCTCTCTTTCTCTCTTTCTCTCTTTCTCTCTTTCTCTCTTTCTCTCTTTCTCTCTTTCTCTCTCTCTCTCTCTCTCTCTCTCTCTCTCTCTCTCTCTCTCTTTCTCTCTTTCTCTCTTTCTCTCTTTCTCTCTTTCTCTCTTTCTCTCTCTCTCTCTTTCTCTCTCTCTGTCTTTCTCTCTCTCTGTCTTTCTCTTTCTTTCTTTCTTTTTCTTTCTTTCTTTCTTTCTCTCTTTCTCTCTCTCTCTCTTTCCTCCCTCCCTCCCTCCTTCCTTCCTTCCTTTCTTCCTTTCTTTCTTTCTTTCTCTGTCTTTCTCTCTCTGTCTTTCTCTCTCTCTCTTTCTTTCTCTCTTTCTCTTTCTCTCTTTCTCTCTCTCTCTCTTTCTCTCTCTCTCTCTTTCTTTCTTTCTCCCTTTCTCTCCCTTTCCCCCTCCCCTCTCACCCTCCCTCCCTCTCTCCTTCCCTCCTCCCTCTCTCCCTCTCCCTGTCCCTTCTTTCTCTCTCCCTCTCCCCTCTCCCTCGCTCCCTCTACCCTCTCTCCCTCTCCATTCCTTTATTTGTACCTCTTACCTAGCCACATTCAACACCTCCCTCCCTGACTGCCAACTCCCAGGTCCACCAGCTGCCATTTTTTTCTATCTCTTTTCTTTTTATTCTCCCCTCCACTGTGGCTACAGCATCCCCAGGGCTTAGGCCCACCACTGCACTGGGCCCACACTACCCCTTCCCTCCCACCATCCACCAGCTGCTGAACTATGGGAAGTGAGCATATACCATACCCTGTCTGACACCCCCACCTATCTGGCAAGGGGCTATGAATGTTCCCACAGCAGTGGAACAACATCGAGAGGCAGACAGCACCCACCCAGTACACCCTTAGCCACCTCACCAAACCAGAGCACAGCAAAATGGGTGTGCTCTGTCTGCTGCTGCCCTGCTCACCCAGACTAGATGGTGAAAGCTATTGTATCCACAGACTAGGAAGCAGCAAAGCACACCTAGCTTGCCCACTCTGCCATAGCAAAAGAAAACAAAAAGCATGATGAAACAAATGAATATACAATTAATAAATAAAGAAAAAAATACCTTAATGTCTTGGAGACAGCAGACAATATCAAAACAAATAAAAAACCAGGTGAAGATGACTCAAGCAAGTGACAAAAATAATCAGATGACTTTCCAGTAAAAGAAAAGGCAGTGGAAACTGTCTAATATGGAATTCAAAAGACTAATATTTAGGGCTGTTCAAGAGACTAGGAAACAGATCAAAGAAAACACAGACAAAACCAAGTAAAAAATAGACAAAAGTCATGGAAAACACAGACAAAACCAATGAAAACATAGCCAAAACCAAGGAAAACACAGGCAAAGCAATAGAAGAATTTGGGAAAATAATATAAGAGCAAAACATCAAAATAAATAAACAATTAGACATTATACAAAAACAGCAACTAGAAATCTGGAAGATAAACAACAAAGTTTCAGAAATAGACAACTCAATAGAAGGTTTAAGGGTAAAGTTGAAACAAAGAAAGACAGAATCAGTGAGATTGAAGACAAATCCATGGACACCACTTTGAGAAAAAATCAGAGGAAAGAATGAAGTAAAATGAAGAAAACCTAAGAACTATCTGGAATACAATCAAGAGTAAAAAATTTTGTGTGACCAGAGTTCTAGAACACAGAGACAAAATTTAAAATGCACAGAAGATTGTTGAGGATATGCCGGCAGAAAACTTCCCAAATATCATGAAAGATGAAAAGCTGACCATCCAAGAAACTCAACCAACCCCCTATAGAATAGACTACAAAAAAAGTTACCAAGACTTGTCATGATTGCACTTGCCAAAAACAAAACAAAGAAAGAATCGTGAGAGCAGCTCAAGACAAGTGAAAAATCACTTACAAAGGGGAAACATTGAGACTAAACTCTGATTTCTCAGCAGAAATTATGAAGTCAAGAAGGCAATGGGATAACATATATAAAACTTCGAAAGAAAAAAACTGCCAACCAAGGATAATGGATCCTACAAAACTCTTTCTCAAATATGATGGCCGAAGTAGTGCATTTTCAGATAGACAGAAATTAAAGGAATTCATACAAACGAAATCAAACTTACAGGACATATTAAAGGGAGTCCTTCAGTTACAGAACCAACAACATCAGGCAACAACTGGAATCTAGGACACAGGACACCATCAGCTGGTACCAACCTAGGTACAGAACTCTCAATAATAAAATAAAGCTAAAAGACCTAAAACAGGTAAACAGAGATGTCAATCTATAAATGATGCCAACATCAAAACAATAAAATGGGGAATAAATGGTGTAGGTACAGAATTTTCAAATAGAGAGGTAGTCAAGGTGATATCAAGTAATAAAAGACAGGTTCAAACTTTGGAAGATATGAGTAAATTTCAAGGTGACCACAAAGAAAGTTAACAAACTTACTCATCAGCATAAAAAAGAAGAAAAACACAAAGACTCAGTAAACACAAGGTATACAATAATGAAAGAAAAGGAAATCCATAAACAAAAGGAATTCAGCACAGGAAAGTAAGAGGAACAAAGAAAATGACAGCACTACAAATAAATAAATAAATAAATAAATAAAAATAAATAAAAAGCACAACTATATAACCTTTCAATAATTACACTGAATGTAAATGGCTTAAATGTTAAATGCACCTGTAAAGAGACAGAGTGGCAGAATGGATAAAAAATATGACCCATCAAGATGCAGCCTGCAAGAGAAATGCTTTAGCACAAAGACATAAATATATTAAACATCAAAGAGTTGAAAAAAAATATATATCAAGCAAACAGTAGCCAAAAAAGGGCAGAAATATCAATATTAGTCTCAGATAAAATAGACTTTAAGGCAAAATCAACTAAAAAAGCCAAGTAAGTACATTATATAATGATTAAAGAGACAATCCACCAAGAAGATGTAACCTTAATACATATCTATGCATGTAACAACAGGGCTCCAAATACATAAACTATAACAAGCACTGAAAAGAGAAATAGTTCCACAATAATTGTAGGACACTTCAACACACCACTTTCAGCAAAGAACAGAGCAACTAGAAAGAAACTCAACAAAGACATAGAAGATCTAAAGACCAAAATCAACCAATTTGGCCTTATAGACATATATAGAACACTCCATCCAACAGCAGCAAAGTATACATTCTTTTCCAATGCACATGGAACATTCTTCAGAATAGACAACAAAGCAACCCACAATAAAATCCGAAGCATCAAAATAATACAAAGCATTCTCTCTGACCACAACCCCATGAAAGTAGAAATCAATAACAAGAAGATCAAGGAAAAAAAAAAAAAAATCAAATACTAGAAACTGAGTAACACCTTACTTGAAAGCAACTAGGTGATAGAAGAAATCAAAGAAGGAATTAAAAAATTCCTAGACTCAAAGGAGAATGAAAACACATCATATTAACACCTTTGGGATACAGCAAAGGCGGTTCTAAGATGTCAATTTATAGCAATAAACACACACATCAAAAAGGTGAATTAGCCAAAATGAAAACATTAGCTGTACAATTTGAAAAAATAGAAAGAACAGCAAAGGGAACCCACAGACACCAGAAAAAGGAAATAATAAAGATTAGAGCAGAAATAATTGAAATAGAGAAAAAAAGAATCAACAAGACTAAAAGTTGATTCTTTGAAATGATCAACAAAATCGACAAACCATTGGCCAAACTGATGGAAGAAAAACAGGAGAGGAAGCAAATAACCCAAATAAGAAAAGAGACAGGGGACATTACAACAGACCTAACTGAAATAAAAGGATCATAACAGAATATTATGAAAAATTGTATTCCAAAAGTTTGAGAACCTAGAGGAAATAGACAAGTTTCTAGGAACATACTACTAACATAACTAACTAAACTAACACAGACTGAGATAGAAAATCTGAATAGACCCATAAAAAGAAAAGAGATTGATACAGTAATCAAAAAAAAAAAAAAAAAAAAATCCCAACAACAACAACAAAAAACCTGGCCTAGAAGTCCTCACTGGAGAATTCTACCAAACATTCAGAGAAGAGCTCATAGCAGTACTACTCAAACTATTTCAGAGCATAGAAAAGGAAGGGATACTCCTAAATTCGTTCTATGAAGCCTGCATAACTCTGATACCAAAGCCAGTCAAAAAACAACACAAAAAGAAACTTACAGACCAGTATCTCTTATGAATATAGATGCAAAAATTGTCAACAAAATTCTAGTCAATAGAATTCAGCATCATATCAAAAAAGAAAAATACACCATGACCAAGTGGGATCTGTACCAGGTATGCAAGTATGGTTCAACATTAGAAAATCAATCAATGTAATCCACCACATAGAATAAAAGAATCATATGGTCTTCTCAATTGATACAGAAAAGACATTTGACAAAGTCCAACTTCCATTCCTGATAACAACTCTGAATAAATTAGAAACAGAGGGGAAATTCCTCAGCGTAATAAAGAGCATCTATACAAAGCCAATGGAAACCCTGGTGATATAGTGGTTAAGAGCCATGGCTGCTAACCAAAAGGTCAGCAGTTTGAATTTACCAGGGCACTTCTTGGAAACTCTATGAGGCAGTTCTACTGTCCTATAGGGTCACTATGAGTCAGAATCTACTCAACAGCAAAGAGTTTGGTTTGGTTTGGTTGGTATACAAAACCAACAGACAACATCTTTCTCAATGGAGAGAGACAGAAAGCATTCCCCCAGAGAACATGAAAAAGTCAAGGATGCCCTTTATCATCACTCCTAGTTAATGTTGGGGTGGAAGTCCTAGCTAGATCAATGGGGCAAGACAAAGAAATAAGGGGTGTCCTAGTTGGAAAGGAAGAAGTAAAACTATTCCTAATCATAGATGATATGACCCTATACATAGAGAACCCTTAAGGTTTCACAAGGAAACTACTGGAACTAAATAGAAAGATTCAATGAAGTAGCAGTATGCAAGATCAACACAAAAAAATCAGTTGGATTCCCTGAGAACTACAGAGAGAACTACAAAAAGGAGATCAGGAAAAAAATGACATTTATAATAGACCCTACAAAGATAAAATTCTTAAGAATACATCTAAATGGGGACTTAAAAGACTTATTCTTGCAACACTGTTGCAAGAAACCAAATGAGATCTACATAAATGGAAAAACATACCATGCTCATGGATAAGATTTAGCATTGTGAAAATGTCAGTTCTACCCAAAATGATCAACAGATAATGCAGTCCTGATCCAAATACCAATAGCATTCTTTAACAAGATGGAAAAAACTAATTACCAACTTTACATGGAAAGGAAAGAGGCCTTGGATCAGCAAAGAATTAATGAATAAAAAGAAAAAAAGTAGGATTCTTTGCTGTACCTGATCATTAAACCTACTACACAGGCACGGTAGTCAAAACAGCCTGGTACCTTTACAACAGCAGACAGTCCAATGGAACAGAATTGAGAACCCAGGCATAAATCCATCTACCTATGATCACCTGATCTTTGACAAAGACCCAAAGTCCATTACATGGGGAAAAGACATTCTTTTTAACAAATGGTGCTGGCAAAACTGGATGTCTATCTATAAAAAAAATGAAACAGGACTATTCCTTACACCATACACAAAAGCTAACTTAAAATAGATCAAAGACCTAAATATAAAACCTAAAATGATAAAGATCATGAAAAAAAACAAAAAACATAGAGACAAAGCTAAAAGCACTAATACATGGAATAAATACAATACAAACCATAACTAAGGATACACAAACACCATGAGATAAACTAGATAACTGGAAGTTCCTAAAAATTAAAAAAAAAAATTACTCTTATCAAAAGACTTCACCAAAAGAGTAAAAAGAGAACCTACAGACTGGGAAAAAATTTTTTGGCTACAACATATCTTACAAGAGTCTAATTTCTAAAATCTATAGACTACTTCAACACCTCTATAACAAAAAGACAAGTAATTCAATTAAAAATGGGCAAAGGGTATGAACAGACACTTCACCAAAGAAGATATTCAGGTAGCTAACAGATACACGAGGAAATGCTCACTATCATTAGCCCATTAGAGAAATGCAAATGAAAACTACAATGAGATAGCATCTCAACCCGACATTACTGGCACTAATCAAAAAAACAGAAAATAACAAATGTTGGAGAGATTGCATGGAAATTGGAACTCTTACGCCCTGCTGGTGGGAATGTAAAATGGTACAACCACTATGGAAAGGAAACCCTGGTAGTGTAGAGGTTAAGACTTAGGACTGCTAACCAAAATGTCGGCAGTTCGAATCCATCAGGCACTCTTTGTTCTACTCTGTCCTACAATGTTGCTATGATTCGGAATTGACTCTAGGGCAATGGCAATGGGTACTATGGGAAATGATATGGGCTTCCCTAAAAAGCTAAAAATAGAAATATCCATACAATCCAGCAATCCCCCTACTAGGAACATATCCTAGAGAAATAAGAGCCATCACATGAATAGTCATATGTACACCCATGCTTATTGCAGCATTATTCACAATAGCAAAAAGTTGGAAACAATCTAAGCACCCATCAACAAATGAATGGATAAACAAATTATGGTACACACACCCAGTGCAATGCCATGCAACAATATAGAACAATGATGGATCCGGGAAACATGTCACAACATGGATGAAGCTGGAGAGTGTTATGCTGAGCTAAATAAGTCAATTACGAAGTGACAAAGGTTGTATGAGACCACTATTATAAAAACCCAAGAAAAGATTCAAACACAGAAAAATCAGCCTTTGATTGTTATAAGAGGGAGGGCTGGGGAGGGGAAATCACTAACTAGATAGTGGACAAGTATTAACTTTGGTGAAGGGGAAGACAACACACAGTATAGAGGAAGTCAGCACCTGACCAAGGCAAAGCCATAGAAGTTTCCTTGACTCATTCAAAAACCTTGACGGACCTAGTTACTGGGGCTGAGGGCTGCGGACTATGGTCTCGGGGGACATCTGTGTCAATTGGCATAACACAGTTCATAAAGAAAATGTTCTACATCTAACTTTTGGTGAGTTGTGTCTGGAACCTGAAAAGTTTGCAAAGAGCCATCTAAAATACGTCTACTGATTTCATCACGTTTTAGTGCAAAGAAGAATGAAGAAAACCAAAAACACAAGGAAAAATATTTGTCCAAAGGACTAATGAACCACACGAACCACAGCCTCCACTAGCCTGACCCCAGGAGGGTTTTACCTTTAAGTCTTGAAGAAGTTTTTGAAAACAGAAAGATGGAGAAGTATAGTTCCAGCGGCTCTCAACAGCAGAGCACTAACCAAGTTCGCTGAGACTATCACTTACTTTCCTTGTTTCTCTTGCCTAACTTTTCATCAAACTCTGCTTTCATCTTAAGCGATTCCTTAAAAGTTGACATAGTGCTACCCTTGCACATATTTGTCACCTTACTACTTACTAAGTGCACCACTTCTGTCATGTGCTTTTATCCACTTGTCATGCTTTGGTAACTGTTTTGGATCTTTTAGCTAAAAAAAGCGGAAAACGCTACTGTAGTGATTTAAACATGCATAGGTCTGTAAATATATACATATATATTTTCCCCCATAACTCGAAGTCCAGAAGGAGTTACTTGAGGACTGGAATGACCGTTTAGAGATGCTCTCATAGGCTCAGCTTATTTCTTTTTGGCTCTACCCAGTAGCTTTCCCCACATGTTTTCAAGATGGTTGCTGAGTCGTTAGGCTTTAAGGGTAAATTATAAAAAAAAAAATTATAGGGAGGAAAAAAAAATGAAGTCTCTTATAGGGTAGCCTTGTCTTTTTACTCAGTGAGACATACATATCCTTACCAGAGACCTTAGCTACATCTCTTTGATCAGATTTGTGTCAAATACCCAACACTAGCTGGAACGTGGCTAGTGGGGGGGAAAAAAAAAACAAAAAGCTTGCTGCTAGGGGTTAGATTAGAAAACCAATAGTGTCTGCCCTAATGACTTTCTTACAGCTTACCTCAAAACCTGGCTTTCCCTTCTCCCAATACTTGTATCACAGATCTCTAAAGGGTAGGGGACAGCAGATTTAACTATTACACACTTATTTTCTACAGTAAAATGTGAAGTATGTCCTAGATTCCCAGGATCACAGGCTTGAAAAGGACTTTCAAGGTTATCTGGACCAATACCTCAGTGGGGCCAATTTTCATGACTATGAATTGGCTCAGCCTGCCTTAAATAATCTTAAGCAATTCCCACAAGCCAGAGGCTGGCTGAGACTGCCCATCAGTGGAGTGTAGTGTGCTGATTTGCCTAAGATCTCCCTAATGGCACCACCTACCAAGTAAAGTGGCTCTCTGGTCAGCATTCCCCCTGGGCTCAGATGGGAGGCAGAAGTGCCCAGCAGGTTACTCAACAGCTTGCTTATCTGGGTTCTTTCTCCCATGTAGCTGCTGCTGGACTGGAAGGCTGATAGAGATGACTAGACTATTCTGAGGATGAAATTAATGGTTAGAACAAGAAATGCTGTCAGGGAGATTGCCAACAAGTCCCTTTCCTAGAACATTAGCCATTCTTTGAAGGTAATGTGGGTGGGCAGGCTAAATTGTCAGTTCATTTTGTGATATTAAAAAGGGAAGAATGTTAGAAATAAGCCCTAGGTGATTCTGAAGGTGGCTCCCCCATGGTATAAGTGGATAAAGGAGGCTGTCTGTACACTGACAGGCTTGAATTAGCTCAGCTAGGGGGAGGCATTCAATATTTCATTGGTAGCTTAACTTTTTTTAATGTATGTCAAAGCTGCAGATCTGGTTTTCAATAGGGAAGTGAAAGTAAAAGGGTGTCTTTTGATTTGAGTGAGAAATTTATATTTTTTGAGAACGTACATAAAATGAATGCCCTCATCAATTACATGTTTTTGAAAAATAAAATGAAACAATTCTAAGAGATCTCCAAACTCATTTACCATATCGTGAAGGGCAGATTACATCAAGGTATGTACGATGCCCTTTTCAAACTGCTGTGGAAGTTGATATGACTAAAAACAACTACTCCTATGCCCTTTGTAGCTGTAGTTTTGACATATTTTAGATAATGTGGAGAGCACAAAATAAAAATAAGATTCTTTTAAACCCAGAAAGAGATCACTGCTTTATTAAGTCTCTACTACAATGTGATTTTGGAGTCCTGAGGGAGTAGTGGCTAAGAGCACAGGCTACTAACCAAAAGCAAACTGGTCTGCAGTTCGAATCCACCAGCCGCTCCTTGGAAACCCTACGGGGTAGTTCTGCTCTGTCCTTATAGGGTCGCTATGAATCAGAATCGACTCGACAGCAATGAGTAATGGTGGGTACAATGTGATTTATTTGATAAGAGTATGGTTACATTGAAGATTTTCAACTCTTTAAAAATGTATATGCGTTCCGAATTCCTCCGACAGAGAGCATCAAAAGAATTCACAAAACTTGCTCAATATTTTCAAAGGATTGTCTACATAGATTTGGGTAATAAACCACTTAGCTCATAATTTTGTTTTTTGTTTTGGCCAATTCCAAAAAAGGAATTTTAGCTTTGGGAGTTGGCTAGTTCTTGTTATCACTGATATATGTATTATATACAATATATACAAATGATATATATTAATATTTCATTGGCAGCTTAACTTCTTATATGTAGACCAGGGGCTGCTGATCTAGTCTTTTAGAGTCAGGGAAGTGAGAATAAAAGCGGCTAATTCAAGCCAGTCAATATACACACCAAAACCAAAACCAAACCCAGTGCCATTGAGTCGATTTCAACTCATAGCGATCCTATAGGACGGAGTAGAACTGCCCCATAGAGTTTCCAAGAAGCGCCTGGAGGATTCAAACTGCCAACCCTTTGGTTAGCAGCCTTAACACTTAACCTCTAGGCCACCAGGTTTTCCAATATACACACAGCCTCCTTTATTTAACCATACCAGGAGGGACCGACCTTCAGATTCCCTGTTTTTTTTCCTAATGTTATTTCATTTTTAATTCAGCAGAACGAACTGCAAATTTAGCCTACCTATCCGTAGATGCAACCACCAGTCTGTCAGTTTGTCGTACTGTGGTGGCTTGTGTGTTGCAATGATGCTGAAAGCTATGCCACTGATATTTCAAATACCAGCTGAGTCATCCATGGCAGACAGGTTTCAGCGGAGCTTCCAAATTAAGGCAGACAAGGAAGAAAAACCTGGCAATCTACTTCCAAAAATAAGTCAATGAAAATCTTACACATCACAACAACATATTGTCTGATATAGTGCTGGAAGATGAGCCCCCTAACTTGTAAAAAAAAAAAAAAACTTGTAAAACACTACATAATAGCTGCAACAATGGACTCAAACATACCAATGATTATGAAGATGGCGCAGGACCAGGCAAGGTTTTGTTCTGTTATGCATGAAGTCACCATGAGCCTGAATGGAGACCATTGCAACTAACAACAAAAATCCATGGATAGGTAGTTATGTAGGTAGGTAGGTAGATAGATCAATTGGTCGGTGGGTTGGTTGGTCGATAGATAGATAGCGGGCTCCAAATAGTGGCTCAAGTTTAACTTCTGTGTTTGTAAACATAAGTTCTGGAAAAGGCTTTCTGCATTCTGATGAGAACTCTGCTAGAATGCCTGATGGAATTTTTCTCTCTAGAGAACTTCCCTGGCTTTCTGAATTAAAATGGCTGCTTGGGTGAGAGGTAGTTTTTCTCCTTTTGAGTGTATAGTCATTTGATGTTTATGAGGATGTATTACTTTGATGATATCATCTATTCATATAACTAAGACTACAGCACATTACTTACATCTTTGGATTTGATTCACCTTTGATTTAGTGAAATGAAACGTTTACTTGAGCAGGATTATCAAATATAGGCCAAAGGTTCATAAAAGATGCCTCGTAATATTTGAATGCCTGGAAAAAATCTGGATATCCATCAGCCTCAAATCTGCCAGTAATCTCTTTTGTTTCTGCTATTATTGGTCTAATCTGATGCATTATTTGTGTAATATCCTACAAGTATTCTGTATTTACAGCCCCTGTTGAAATAAGTCAATGAACTATGTACTTTGGATGGGTGAAAAACTGTTACAGATATTCCAAGGATCAGAGAGCAAATGAGAAAGGGAACTCATACTTGGAAATTCAATTGATGGCCCTGTTGGTGGTTTGTTATCAGTGAAGATAAAAAAGCTATGTTATAGCGTGGATTTCATATCCTTTCTTATTGGCTAAGGCATTCTATGGTTGGTTTCTTTCCTTTTATTTTATCTCTTGATTCTCCTATCGTCCCTTGTGTATACAGAATACCTTCATAAAATGCCTGGATACTATTTTTATTTTTATGCTACTGTTCATTGACAATTATATATATGTTACTTTTTTTTATACAATCTAAATAAAATAACAATATTATGATTTTACCTTTACATAACTGTATTCACCAGTAAAAGGCTGTGTCTGTGCCGTAAATTAAAAAAAATCAACCTGGGTTTTATCCATGAACCACCAGACTCAGATATCTGTTGACAAAAGTACTTTAGTGCATTGTGGGAGAACACAACTGATAAGAGGGTGAAGGAATTCATTCATTCATTTATTCACTCATTCTTTACTCATTCAAAAAAGTACATAATAATAAAAAAAAAAATTTTTTTTTATTAGGCTGAGGTATAAAATACTGAATTCAGAACTGAGACTATAGAGACAACATACTTTGCTTGACTTAAAAGAACTCAGTGTATAGTTAGAGGAGTGAGACAGATAAGTGAGAAGGCACTGAAGGCAAACTTCTCTTACTTTGCAGTATTAACCTACGCAATGTTCTTGGGTGATGAGTTGAAAGTTAACAAGTAGTGTTTTCAGAAAGACACCTGATTGCAAAAGGGTGGTCCATTCAAACTGAGTATTGTGAGAAAAGGTTAATATGGAAATTATTTGCAAAGACGTAGAGAGGGTACACAGAAACCACAAAGGATAGTGCAGTACTTAGTTCTGAGGGCCTAGGGAGGGACCATTACTGGAATCTGAAGAAAGCTGCATAGAACCAAAAACCAAACCAAACCCACTGCTGTCAAGTCAATTCCGACTCATAGCGACTCTTTAAAAGGCCCTCCAACTGGAGTTGTGACCTTTGACTGACACCAGGAATGCAGCCAGCCAAAGACAGCTCTGTAGGGAAAGACGTAGGAAAATAACTGTCTACACTACTCCACTTCAATGTCTGCAGATGCTCCATGTCAATCAGACCCATACTGAAGCAGGGCAAGGAAGCCGTACAAATCAGTTTCCATAACATGAAAAAAGTGTGGAGAATGGATCAGAGAGTATCACGTGCGAAGATCAAAAACACAAATTCTAAAGCTGGAATGGCTGGATTGAAATATCAGCTTTGTCACTTACTAGCTATAACTTTATGCAAATTATTTAAGCTTTTGTTACATTGTTTCCTAATTGTTTTCCTTTAATAAATGTTTTATTCTAGAACATTTGTAGGTTTACAGAACAATTAAGGCAACAGTGCAGAGGGTTCCCCTATACTTCACACCCAGTTTCCTTTATTATTAGCACCTTACATGACTATGGTACAATTAATATGCCAATATTGATAAATCACTATTGACTGATACCCATAATCTAATCATATTTCCTAGTTTTTTCCTATGTCCTTTTTCTGTTTGTGAATTTCATCCAGGATACACATTGTCTTTAGCGGTCTTGTCTCCTTAGTCTCCTACTGGTTTTGATATTGTATCAGTCTTTCCTTATTTTTCATGACTTTGACAGTTTTGTAGAGCACTGGCCAGGTACTGGTGAGAAGTACAAGTCAGGATGTTGCTTAACTGGGATATACATATATTTAATTGAGACATAATTAACATACCATAAAATTTACACTTTTAATGTATACAATTTAATCAGTGGTTTTTAGTACATTCACCAAGTTGTTCAACCACTACAATTATCTAATTCCAGAACATTTTTGTCATCTCAAAATGAAACTCCATACACATTAACAGTGAAGTGTTGCAGCTTTGGCTACTGAGAGCTCATTCAGTTGTTTCTTCTTTCCTTATGACATACTCATATCCTTGTATTTTGACTTGAGCACTTTCTTGCTTTCTAGCACTACAAGATGTTCCAGGGTCATCTTGTGTTATTTCATGCCTGAGTTCTAGAATCAGCCACTTCTCCAAGGAAGGATGAGCTCCTTTTACTGCAGAGTAGTATTAGAAACCAAGATCTGGGCACTAGGTGTGTTTGTTGCTACTAGATAGTCACTGCTTCCAGATCTTCTCAGCTGACAGAGCAAGGAAATATATGTGTACATATTTGCTCATCCTCTATAAAGATTGCTGTATGTAACCTCCTGTACCTATAGTAAACTAAACATGCTGTCTTACTGCACCTCCAACTCTGATTCATTACCATATGGATCATTCTAGCCTTCTCGCCTTGCTTACCTGTAACCTACCACTCCAACAGTGAGAAATCTGGCTCCCATCACATGCTATCTGTTTACTACATTGTTCATTTTCTGTATACAGGTACAGCAGTATCAGAATTGTTAGCCCATACTCCTGCAGGGAACAATTTTATTAAGTGGAGTACAGTGCTTATGGATAGTTCATTTTGCATTTATTCTTACAGATTCCACTTATTTCCAAAGTTACTTCGATCAACACTGTATTTCCCTACCCCCTTTAGTGAGGCTGTCCTGTACATTTTAAATATATTTGTATTACTTTGTCACATCTACCTTCTATCCTAGTATTACTAACCTCTTGAATAATTTTTCAAATCTGCATACATAAAGTTTCACTGTTTCTGTTGTAAAGTTCTATCGTGACAAATGCATAGTGTCATCTATCCACCATTGTAGCATCATACAGAATAGATTCACTCTCCCTGAAGAAATCCACTGTGTTTTACCTACTCAAATCTATACTCCCCACCCTGAATCCCTGGCAACCACTGATCTGTTTACCCACTCTACAGTTTTTCTTTTTACAGAATGTAATAACATTGGGATCATAGAGTATGAAGCGTTCTCACACTTGCTTCTGTCATTTAGCAATACACATTTATAATATTTTATTATACGGAGGTACACAGTTAAGTTATATGGTACAACAGTTAAGTGCTCAGTTGCTAACTGAAAGGTTGGTGGTTCTTACCCCGCCAGTGGCTCCAATTTGTTTATTCATTCACCTACTGAAGAGTATGTTGATTACTTTCAGTTTGGGATATTTATGAAAAAATGCTGGTATAAACACTGACATGTAAATTATGTATGGTCATATGTTTTCAAGTTAGTTGGGTAAATACCAAGGACATGGCTGAGGAGTTGCCCGATAAGACTATGTTTAGTTTTGTAAGAAAAGGCCAAGCTACCTCTGAAGTGGTTGTAACATTTTGCGCTTCCTCCAGCATTGAACTAGAGTTTCAGTTGTTCTTCATCCTCACCAACATTTAGTATTGTCGGTTTTTTAGCTTTTCACTGTCTTAATGCAGATTTAGAGATATCACATTGTTATTTTAATTTACATTTCTCTAAGAGTCAGAATCGACTTGAGGGCAATGGGTCTGGTTTTGGTTTGGATTAATGACAAATGAGACCTGGTGGCTCAAATGTTAAGCAGTTGGCTGCTAACTGAAAGACTGACACTTCAGACCCACCCAGCAGCTCTATGGGAGAAAGATCTTGTGATTTGCTTCTGTGAAGACTACGGCCAAGAAAACCCTATAGGGTAGTTCTACTATGTTACATGGAGTCACTATGAGTGTGAATCAACTCGATGACCCAACAGCAACAATAACAAGTGATGTTTAGCCTGTTTTCGTAAGTTTATTTGCCATTTGTATATCTTCTTTTGTGTGGTTCATAAGAAATATTGGTCTGTAGTGTCCTTTTCTTTTAATGTCTTTATCTGGTTTTGTTAGGGTGATTCTGACCTCATAAAATAAGTTAGGAGGTGCTGCTTCTGCTTCTGCTTTCTGAATGTTTGGTGTTAGGTTTCATGTTAATCTGACTAGGGGTTGAGTTGCTGTTAATGTTTGGTGTAGATCCCTAGTGTCCTTGTTTTTGTCTCTCTCCTTGACTTTGGGCATCCTTCAGAGAGAGCTTATGTCTTGTAGCTCTTTTCAACGGTAACTTGCCGTCATTATAAATAAGCTCCATTAGTATGGGGGTAATGCGTGAGGAAAACGGAATGTTATGATTTTCCGGTTAAATATCACTGTTTTAGTGGGCCTGTGTAATAGGGAGGAAACTGCTGGTGTAGTGGTTCAGTGTCACGGCTGCTAACCAAAGGGTCGGCAGTTCAAATCTTCCAGGTGCTCCTTGGAAACTCTATGGGGCAGTTCTACTCTGTTCTATAGGGTCACTATGAGTCGGAATGGACCCGACGGCACTGGGTTTGTTTTTTTTGGTTTTGTGAGATGTTCACAGTTGTTTATCCAGAGTTATATCTCATGTGTTGCCCACCTGTACCTTCCTCGTTTCCCTGGAGGCTGCAGAATGCCAATTGCTGTTTTCCATCAATTTAGTTGATGGCCTTGCTGGCATTAATCCTGTTGATTATGCTCCCTACCCCCCATAGATGATAAAGAAAAGTTAGAAGATACCCAAGCAGGAAGGATGACCTTCTCACAGGTGGAATAAGATTCTAGCAATGTCTTTTTCCCCCTGAAGTGGCACTTTGCTAAGGATAGGGCTCTGAGCATATTTTACAATAATTACTCTTCCCCTCCCCTTGCCAGATCCACAAGGGAATTTTCATGAGATTTTAACGTGAGAACCTTGAAAGGTTCCTGGAGCCAAAGCCCACAAAGGATTGGGAGCCTCCAAAACTGGTCCCCAGAAGTTTCCCACTTGCATGTGAGTCCAGCTAGTCCACACTCAGCCTCCAGCAGTTCTTCAAAATTACCATAAGTGTTCCTACCAGATTATTTTTAATCTCTTTATATAAATGCAAAAACTGGACAATGAATAAGAAAAACTGAAGAATTAATGACTTTGAATTATGGTGTTGGCAAAGAATACTGGATATACCATGGATGCCAGGGCTCCATAAAGAGAAGAGGATGGGGAAATATGAAGATAAAGCATTGGCTAATTTTAATGTGATTGATTGAAACTGCCATCCTCCCTTTAGTGAGAACAATTGATAGCAGGTTACTTCTGACTTCTGACCTAGCTGCTAATAATTTGTCTTTCCACCTACCAGTAGCCATGAGGCTTTTTGATATTTAAATTAGGAAGTAATGGTTTGAGAACTGTTCTTTTCTAGCAGGATAAGACAAATTTACATTCTTGTAAAACAGTTTTTAGCAGACTTTTGCAGTTTGGGACAGGCTTTTCATGGTTAATATTTGGTTTCCTGGATAAGAAAAGCCTTAAAATCAAAGAAAGATGTCTGTTATTATTTTTCCTATTCAACAATAGTAAAAAAGTACAAATATATTAGTTAGATTGTTGTCATTAGCTGCTGTTGAGTCTATTCCAATTTATGTCCACCCTATGTATGCAGAGTAGAATTGCTCCATAGGATTTCCAAGACTGTGACCTTTTGAAAAGAGATTGCCACACCTGTCTCCCAAGGTACTTCCGGGTGGGTTTGCATTGCCAGCCTTTTGGCTAGTGGTTCAATGCTTAACCGTTTGGGCCACCCAGAGACTCCATTTCTTAGATTAGCAAACAAGTTTCATCTATAATCCTCCACTGCGCTGTTTTGTTTTGTTTTGTTTTTTACTTCAGATTTGCTCTGTTTGACTCACAGAAACTTCAGTTGTCTTTCCATGGCACCAGAAATCTGAATGAAAGGGTAAAATTAAGTCAAACAAGTAGGCTATTTCAAATATCCAGATTTTTGGAAATGATTGGATTAAGCATTCAGACAATTTAACTGTTCTTTTTTTTTTTTAACCCATTGCCTTTGGCCCATATAAATATGTTCTTAAGTCTGGCTTAATAAACCAAGAAAAAACCAAACCCATTGGCATCCAGTTGATTCCAATTTATAGCAACCCTATCGGACAGAGTAGAACTACCCCATAGGGTTTCCAAAGAGTGGCTGGTGGATTCAAACTTAAGCAGCTGAGCTCTTAACCACTGTACCACCAGGGCTCCTTAAAAAACCAAACCTGCTGCCATTGAGTTGATTCTGACTCATAGCGACCCTATAGGACAGAGTAGAACTGCCCTATAGAATTTCCAAGGAGTGCCTGGCAGATTCGAACTGCCGACCTTTTGGTTTGCAGCCATGGCACTTAACCACTAAGCCCCCCCAGGGTTTCCACCAGGGCTCCATAAGAAACAGAAATCAACTATGTTTGCATATGACTAATCCAAATGAGGTTGCTATAACATTTAGTGCCAAGGGTTTACAAAGCCAAATGAATCAGCATATGCTAAGGCCTAAATTCTGTAGGCAAGTGTTGCTATGAGTCAGAATCGACTAGATGGCAATGGGTTTGGTGTCCTTGAAATGAAGGACAAGGACCCTGGTGGCACAGTGGTTAAGCCCTTGAGTGCTAACCAAAAGGTCAGCAGTTCAAACACACCAGCAACTCCATGGTTAAAAAATGAGGCTCTTTTAGACTGCTTCTGTAAATATTATAGCCTTGGAAACCATGTGGGGCAGTTCAACTCTGTTCTGTAGGGTCACTATGAGTGGGATTGACTTGACCGTAACAGGTATGGACAGAAGGAAATCAGAATCAAGTTTATTATAAGAATAACCTACATTTGAGCCCCCAAGTGTCTCTCAGTTTGTCGTACTATGGGGGCTTGTGTGTTGCTGTGATGCTGGAGTCTATGCCACCAGTATTAAAACACCAGCAGGGTCACCCATGGAGGACTGGTTTATGCTGAGTTTCCAGTCTAAGATAGTCTAGGAAAAAGGGCCCAGTGGTCTGCTTCTGAAAAGAATTAGCCAGTCAAAATTTTATGAATAGGAATGGAACACTGTCTGATATAGTGCCGGAAGATGAGCTCCTCAGGTTGGAAGACACTCAAAAGATGACTGGAGAAGAGCTGTCTCCTTTAATAGAGTCAATCTTAATGATGTGGATGGAGTCAAGCTTTCAGAACCTTCATTTGCTGACGTGGCACAACTCAAAATGAGAAGAAACAGCTGCAAACATCCATTAATAATCCGAACCTGGAATGTACGAAGTTTGAATATAGGAAAATTGAAAATTGTCAAAAATGAAATGGAACACATAAGTATCCATATCCTAGGCATAGTGAGCTGAAATGCACTGGCCTGCACCATTTTTAATTGGACAGTCATATGGTCTATTATGCCGGGCATGACAACTTGAAGAAGAATGGCATTGCATTCATTGTCAAAAGGAATATTTCAAAATCTATCCTGAAGTATAATACTGTCAGTGATAGGAAAATATCCATACACCTACAAAGAAGACCAGTTAATACAACTATTATTCAAACTTATGCACCAACCACTAAGGCCAAAGATGAAGAAATTGAAGATTTTTACCAACTTCTGCAGTCTGAAGTTGGTCAAACATGCAATCTGGATGCACTGATAATTACTAGTGATTGGAATGTGGAAGTTGGAAACAAAGAAGAAGGATTGGTATTTGGAAAACATGGCCTTGGTGATAGAAATGATGTCCAAGATCCCATGATAGAATTTTGCAAGACCAATTACTTCATTGCAAATACCTTTTTTCAACAACATAAGTGGAGAGACTACACACATGGACATCAATAGATGGAACACACAGAAATCAAATCAACTACATCTGTGGAAAGAGACTATGGAAAAGCTCAATATCATCAGGAGCTGACTGCAGAAGTGACCATCAATTGGTCATATGCAAGTTCAACCTGAAACTGAGTAAATTAGGACAAGCCCAGGAAAGCCAAAGTAGGACCTTGACTATATCTCACCTGAATTTAGAAACTGTCTTAAGAATAGATTTGATGAGTTGAACACTAATGACCAAAGACCAGATGAGTTCTGGAAAGACATCAAGGACATCATACATGAAGAAAGCAAGAGGTCATTAAAAAGACAGGAAAGAAAGGAAAGACCAAAATGGATGTCAGAAGAGACTCTGAAACTTGCTCTTGTACATGGAGTAACTAAAGTGAAAGGAAAAGAGCTGAACAGAAGATTTCAAAAGGCAGCTGGAGAAGGCAAATATTATAATGACATGTGCAAAGACTTGGAGATAGAAAGCCAAAAGTGAAGAACATAATTGGCATTTCTCAAGCGGGAGGAAGTAAAGAAAAAATTCAAGGCTCAAGTTGCAATATTGAAGGATTCTGTGGGGAAAATATTAAACGTCCCAGGAAGCATCAAAATAGGATGGGAGGAATACAGAGTGTCACTATACCAAAAATAATTGGTATATTTTCCACCACGTTAGGAGGCAGTATATGATCAGGAAGCCATGGTACTGAAGGAAGAAGTTCATGCTACATTGAAGCCATAGGTGAGAAACAAGAGTCCAGAAATTGATGGAATACCAATTGAGATGTTTCAACCAACCGATGCAACACTGGAAGTACTCACTTATCTATGCGGAGAAATCTGGAAGTCAGCTACCTGATCAACCGACTGGAACAGATTCATATTTATGCCTATTCCCAAGATAGGTGATCCCACCAAATGCAGAAATTATTGAACAATATCATTAACATCACATGTAAGTAGAATCAGGATGTGGAACCAGGAATATTATTGCTGATGTCAGATGAATCCTGGGTGAAAGCAGACAAAAACAGGAAGATGTTTACCTATGCTTTATTGACTATGCAAAGGTATTCGACTCAGTGGATCATAACAAATTATGGATAACATTACAAAGAATGGGAATTCCTGAACACTTAATTGTGCTCATGAGGAACGTGTACATAGATCAAGAGGCAGTAATTCCAGCAGAACAAGGGGTATACTGTGTGGCTTAAAGTCAGGCAAAGTGTGCCTCAGGGTTGGATCCCTTCACTATACTTATCCAAACTATATGATGAGCAAATAATCCTAGAAAACGGGCTCTAAAAAAAAAAAAAAAAAAAAAAATTTTTTTGTGAAGAATAACACGGCATCAGGATTGGAAGAAGACTCTTTAATAATCTGTGATATGCAGATGGCACAACCTTGGTTGCTGAAAATGAAGAGGACTGATGAAGATCAAAGACCAGACCCTTCAATATGGGCTACGACTCAACATAAAGAAAACAAAAATCCTCACAACTGCACCGATGAACAACATCATGATAAATGGAGAAAAGATTGAAGTTTTTAAGGATTTCATTTTACTTGGATCCACAATCAATACCCATGAAAGCATCAGTCAAGAAATCAAAAGACACACTGCATTGGCAAATCTTCTGTGAAACACCTCTTTCAAGTGTTGACAAGCAAAGATGTACCTTGAAGACTAAGGTGCACCTGACCGAATTCATGGTGTTTTCAATCGCCTCATATAATGGGAAAGCTGGATGATGAATAAGGAAGACCGAAGAAAAATAGATGCCTTTGAATTATGGTGTTGGTGAAGAATATTGAATATACCATGGATTGCCAAAAGAACAAACAAATCTGTCTTGGAAGAAGTACAACTGAATGCTTCTTGGAAACAAGGATGGCTAGACCGCATCTCTCATACTTTGGATACGTTATCAGGAGGGATCTGTCCCTGGAGAAGGACATCATGCTTGGCAAAGTAAAGCATCAGCAAAAAAGAGGAAGACCCTTAAGGAGAATTGATTGACACAGTGGATGCAACAATGGGCTTAAGTATAATAATGATTTTGAGGATAGTACAGGACCAGGTAGTGTTTCTTTCTGTTGTTCATAGGGTCACTAAGAGTCAACAGCACCTAACAACAACAACAACATTTGGGTCGGAGCCCTGGTGGTGTAGTGGTTAAGAATTCAGCCTACTAACCAAAAGGTTTGCAGTTCAAATGCACCAGCTGCTCCTTAGAAATCCTATGGGGTAGTTCTACCATGAGTCGTAGTCAACTGGAGAGCAATGGGTTTGGTTTGGACATTTGAGTAAAGGAAACTGGAGAGCCAGTATCATTGTGTTATTTCTATGATCAAGTCAACTGTATCCTCAGGAAAACCAGGTGATAGAATGAGAGTGCAGGAAAAGGTGAGCTGCAGAAATTCCTAGGAGCAGGTGCTGCTGTCATTTCATTACGAAGGTCCTGCATTCCACCCCTCTTGGTTCATCTTTGTACAGATTGAAGGCACTGTATGTTAAGACTAGTCTCTGGTGATCTGCAAGGAGAGGGCAGAGTGTCCTTAAATACTTTCTTTAAAAAGGCCAAACATAAAGAAACAAGTAAATACAGACAAACTCTGTGAGCAATCCTAAATGCAGATATCTGATGTTAGAACGCTTAACATTTTAAAAGAGTGCTGCACTTCAGGACGATCCCTTATACTCACTGTCTTCATCATCTAGGGCTGCTATAACAGAAATACCACAACTGGATGGTTTTAACAAAGAGAAGTTTATTTTCTCACAGTAAATAGGTTAAAAGTCCAAATTCAGGGTGTCGGCTCCAGGAGAAGACTTTCTATCTCTGTTGGCCTTCTCATCAACCTTCCCGCAGACTACTAGCTACTCAGGTGCAGGGGACCCCATGTCCCAAGGACGTGCTCTGCTCCTGGTGCTATTTTCTTGGTGGTATGAGATCCTCAACTCTCTGCTTGCTTCCCTTTCCTTTTATCTCTTAAGAGATAAAAAGGGTGGTGCAGGCCACACCCCAGGGTAACTCCCAAAGCCCTGGGACCAAGGAGGTGACCTAAGTGAGGGTGGTGTTAGGATCCCACCCTAATCTTCTCGACATAAAACTACAATCACAAAATGGAGGACAACCATACAATACTGGGAATCATGGCCTAACCAAGTTGATACACACATTTTTGGGGGACATAATTCAATCCATAACCCTCACCACATGCTGTTGAGTAAGATATGTAATCCATTTTGCCTACCCTTTCCCCCATCCCTATTTTGAGCTCAGAGTGCACTGTTTTTATAATCAAAACTTCTCAAAGCATTTCCTTTTGAAAAGGTTAGCATCAACATGACACTTTGGGGAAGCTGCAAAAACAACTTTCAACTGCAGCATTTCATTTTCAGCAAAAACCACAAACTATCACTCTCTTCTAGTACTTTGAATTGAAGAAAGAAGAAAGGTCTTCAAATACCAACCTTCTAAAATATTCTTGTTTTTTTGAAATAGCTGGAAGAAAAAACACTTTCTTGCAACCACGTGAAAACAATAACAAGGCAGGAACAGCCATTACGGTGTAAAATTCTTTGTAAAAATTGTCACTAGAAACTCAGCCAGCTTGTCCTCATGCTGTAACGTGAGAGCCCATTGATGGTTTTTTTTTTTTTTTTTTTTCCAGCAAGAAAGAAACCCTGGGTCTGACAGACCCTATTCTTTCTCTAAAATTCAACTCCGTAATAAGGTAGAATTGACTCTGCATCCATTTACTTTCTGTCAAAGGTATCACAAGCGATTTGCTTTCTAATGAAAATAACAAAAGGGCCATGTCTCATTTTGCAGGCAATTTTTAGTAGAAAACACAAGAGACTATAATACTGGCAACTTATTTTCTTGTGGTAGGATTAGTTTGTTGGAAAAAAAAAATTGTAGAAAGCCAAGGTTGGGGTGGGCAGAATTAAGTGAGCCCTTGAGAGGAAAGACATATCTTTTCTATCCTTGTATTCCTAGTCCTAGTACAAGACATTGTGCTCAATTATTGTTTGTGGAAGGAATGAGTTAATAAATGACCACCCTACAAAAATCCCCACAAGGATGTTTGCTGCAGCACTTAGATGAAATCCTCAAGTTTTTTCTTATGCATTTGTGAAGAAGGTCAGTGAGGTCAAAGCTTGCAAGATACACTTCTCATGTTCAAGGGGTCAAGTGAGATGCCAGCAGTGGAAAAGTTGTTCTTTCACTGAATAAATATGTATTGAGTCTACACTATGTTCCAGAAAGATGCTGGGCTTGAGACACATTCAAGAACACAACAGATATTGACCTTCCCTCAGAGAGTTAAAATATAATTGAATAGATAGGCATTCACCAAATGATCTCTTAAATATATCATTTTCACCTGTGATGAGTACTATGGAATGAAAGTATAGGGGCTATGGGAGTGCCTATAGGGATTTTGATCTGGTTGAGAAGTGGTAAAGAAAGATCTCCTTATGACGTGATGCTTAAGCTAAGGTATAAAGGTTGAGAAGGAGTTGACATTGATAGAGAATAGGAGGGCAGCTGTGAGTAAGGAGGAAAAAGAAGAAGCCAAAGCCCTGAAACGGGAGAAAGAGTCATTCATTATGACTTAAAAAAGGTGCTATGTAAGCTGTGCCCACGCTTCCCATATTGAACGTGACCACATATACGTGCCCACAGTGAAGCAGTCCTGATGTGCTCTGGCCCCACTGCATTTCTCTGAAGAAGCAAGACAACCACCAGCCAGACTGGAACCCAAATCGTAGTCCTACCCCACACAAGGCAGGCACTGCTTAGACCTAGGCCAGATGCAACCCCAACCTCCTATATGAGATTTCCCAAAGTCCCACTTCTAGCACTCTCCTTTCTCAACACTCTTATATGCAACAAATGAGCCACTTCAGTGGACTTTCTCACTTTTTCAATGTGAAGCCTTTCTTTTCTACCACTTTACTCATTTTTTCCCCTATCAGAGTCCTTGGTAATGACCCTACCAGCCATCCTGTCACCTGATCAGATGGGATACCCATCAAATGTGCAAACACAACTGTACAGTTTCCTTGCTAAAAGTTCAATCATTTTCTATGACCTAAAGAAACCCTAGCATCTTTGTTGGGCACTCTGATCCTTCATGATTTGGTCTCAGCCTACCTCTTCAGCCTCATGTCTGCTCTTTCTTTTTTGTACTTTATAATCATGTGACAGAATGTTGCTTTGGTTTCCAAAATACACTTTTCTGGCATGTAAATAACCGTTTTTTTGATTAAATTTGTTTCCTTACTCTATTTCCTTGCCTGCTTAATTTCTCCTTTGTTTCCAGATTTTGCTATGGTTGTATTCCCTCCAGAAACATCTTCCCTGACTGTCAAGTAGGGGAATGTAAAGTGAGGGGTTAAACACTTGGGAATCCCTGGCTGGTGCAAACACTGAACACACTTGCCTGCTAATGGACAAGTTTGAGGTTTGAGTCCACCCAGAAGCATCTTGGATGTAAGCCTGGTGATCTACTTCCAAAAAATCAGCCATTGAAAACCCTATGGAGCACAGTTCTACTCTGACACATATGGGGTCACCATGAGTCAGAGTAGACTCAATGTCAACTGGTTCCTGATTGAAAACATGGGCTTTGGGTTTAGACAGATATGAGAGTGAATCCCGGATATTTCACTTAGGGGCTGTAGAACTATGTTATTTACCTTTCAGATAACTTCTAGTGCTTTTATAATTAGACTGAGAACAATTATACCTATGTTTTTTAGTGAGGACTCAAGGAGTAATGCATATGAAGCACTTAGTAGAGAACCTGGAACACCATAAAGATTTCAGAGTTGGCTCTAGTAATTATTGCTACTATTTTTTCCTATTATTGTTGATATTTAGATGATGATTCTCCATGCTTGGATAGCACATCTATTATGACATGAGACACATGGGATTGAAAATATGTTTGCCTGTCCATGTTTCCCATTGAACTGCAAGATTCTTAGGACACACAACCTGGCACCCAGCAGACTATAACGTAGACATTGTCTATGTTTGTTCAGTCTTTTCTATTCTCTAGGCATCAAATAAACTTTTTTCTTTCCAACTGAATATCTGCATTCAGATATTTAGCTCAAGATTTCCCAACTCATTAGCTATGTAGGTGTTAGAATTTCTCCATTAGTGTCAAGGAAATAAAGCCAAATTGCAAAGCAATTAGCCAATTGTATTTGGATATTTTTTCTCCTTTTGGCTCATTTTAAATAAAGACAGACTAAATAACTTCTCCAGCTTGTCTTTGAAGTTTCTTTTTTTTTTCTTTTAAACTCACAGATTGTGTTTTGGGTATAAATAGAAAAATTATATCTTTTCAATTTTTTATATATACCAAATTCAACAAAATTATAATGTGTGTTTATCTATGAATTCTGGAACAGATAATAAATGCTTCTAGGACAAACTCTGGTGAGGCTGAAATTTTAAAAAGTAGTTTTTGTTACCAAAAAAACTCAATCTTTTTCAGCCTTTATACAAGACTTTGTTAAACATTGGTTCTCTGATGTTACAGGAAATTCGAGAGAACTAAAAATTATGTACTGATAAAGTTTTAAGCCATAGAA
The DNA here is from genome assembly GCF_030014295.1 of Loxodonta africana. Lineage (NCBI taxonomy): Eukaryota > Metazoa > Chordata > Mammalia > Proboscidea > Elephantidae > Loxodonta > Loxodonta africana. The sequence goes on from NC_087351.1 coordinate 98,949,688, forward strand.
GTCAAGAAAGTAGTCTCAGAAGCTGACAGACAAGCTTTTTATATGTTTTCAGCAAAATTTCTAAAATTTGTCAGTGAAGAGTAGCAGCAGAATATGAGTGCCAATTTCTGATTGATATAAAAAATATTTTTTATCTATTTGCTTTGCTTTTCTTAGCTGTATTAAAAGTAGTTCATTCAGCACCCCCTCCCCCTTTTTTTTGAGGGGGGGTGAGAGCTGGGTTGGGAAACTACCAGGAGCAGAATAAATATCGCTTTTCCTCATGAGTAAATGTCAATCGACCTTTTTTAAGTATAATTTACTTTTTTGTTGTTGTTTAAAATATACGACAGAACACACAACATTTCAACAATTTCTACACATACAATTCAATGATTTTGATCACATTCTTCAAGTTGTACAACCATACTCACCCTCCTTTTCTGATTATGTGAGGCAAGGTTTTATTTTTTCTGTTGCTCATCTCTGATTTTAATAGATTATTATCCAGATTATCCATGATTGGCTTTTGTGTTAAGTAGGGGTTAAAGTGGGCAAACCTCACCTTTGTTGTCAACTTCTTGGTAAGGATCAGCATGAATACAATCCCAAAAAGGTAGAAGCTGATCAAGTTCTTATCTTCCCATTTCTCCCTCCTTGTTGCCAGATGCCCAAGCAGCATCCTCTCAGACTCTAGCCACACAGAGCTGGGTCAGAACTTAAAAGATAGAAGAATACTGTCCTTCAGATCAGCTGCCCATGCAGACTTTTTAACCCTAAACTCACTGCTGTTGAGTTGATCTTGGCTCATAGCTATCTATAGGACAGGCCAGAGTAGAACTGCCCCACCAGACTTTCAAGGCAGTAATCTTGATGGGAGCAGACTTCCATATTTTTCTCCTGCAGAGTGGTTGGTGGGTGTGGACCACCAACCTTCTGTTTAGTAGATGAACACTTTAACCACTGTGCTGTCAGTACTCCTTTTCTCTGACCCTAGCTGCCAAGAATTAGGGCAGAGCTCACAAGTTAAAAGGTTCTTCAGACTGCCAAACGGGCAGACACCAGCCACAAATTTAGGGAGTCTACAGGACACCTCAGATTTCTAAACTGCTTGTTCTCACTACCCTTTTGGGTTCAATAATTTGCTAGAATAACTCACAGAATATTACAAAGAGCATACCATAATATGACTACAGATTTCTTACAATCGAAAAGGATACAAATGCAGAGATGCATCGGATGAGATCTGGGAGCCATCCCAGTGAAGAGCTTCCCTGTACCAAGGCAATCTGCTAACCTTCTGAGAGCAGATGTTCTTGTCAACCAGGAAGCTCATATGATCATCCATGTTCTGGGCTCTTATCAGGCTCCTCACATGGCCATACTAGATTATATCATGCTACATGAGGCTAATCAGCATTGGGCCACCAGGTGGTCCCTCTTGGTCTGCTCAGCTCCTCCTCATTAGCCTCAGGTGTGATCTGGCTCTCAGGGGCTGTGAACAAAGGACAAATTGCTTTCTGTGCCTCACAGCTTTCAAGTGTTGTTATGATAGAAAAGAAGGGAATAGTGCCTTTTTGTGGTAGAAAACAACTAACAGCTAAAAGGAGGTGGGGTCTGAGAAGATGGAAAAAGAAGGGAGAATGTAAATATTAAAGTCTTCTAGCAGGAATATGGTATTAGAGAAGGGATACATTGTAAAAAGATCTGGAAATTGAGACAAATAAATACACTGATAAAATGTACTTTTTAAATACTCAAGAATTCTGTTGAATAAACGTTCTTCCAAGTCATTTATTGCTCAGGTTCACATTAATAAAAAAGCTGGGCCAACTTCATTAACAGCCCTCATCAGCCTGTATCCCAGTCAACAAATGGCCAATCCTATGAGAATATGCTGTTTGATCCAGCTACTCCAAGTGATAGTCCTCTGTAGTTCATCTTTGGGAAAATATAAGATCATATGGACCCAGAGCACCTAGTGAGCTAGTAGGGAGGTGATCCTGCCCCTCGTAATTGGGAGTTAAAATGTGAATATGCTCAAGCTCCTGCAGCCAAAACAATTAGGTATGGACACTCCTAATATGTACCTGTTAAGTTGTAGATCATTATGTTTTGTAGCTCTAATCATTCTCAAAAGATCATAATAATATGCATTATAAGGGAAATAGTCTATCATTTTCTTTACCTGATATGAACATCAGTTGGATTGTATATTAAAGGAAAAAATAAATTTCCCAAACATTTTAAGTGACTGAGTGCTTAAAAGGAAGGTTTAAAAGAAGGATCTAAATAGTCAAGGTTGAGTAGATTTATGTATTTTACAGGCCAGCTGATTATCTCAAGTAAAAGTGGACTCAGTTATATTAGAGACAAATATTTCAAAGTGAATCTGATAATAGAATACAACTTTCTGCTTTCTGACCTAAATCTTCACTTTCCAACCCTGGAGACTGTTTATTGTAATCTTTTTTTTTTTTTTCTTTTCCCCCAAGTAATGCACTGAGCTACTCATTTCTCTCCCATAGGAACTTTTCTTGTTCAAACTTGAGAAGCAAATCTGCCGTAACAATTGTGAAGCTATTCAGAAAAAGAATGTCAGCTTTTGACAAGTTGACTTTTCTCTCACTTGAAGGGACCAAAGGAGATCAGGAGATGGAAGGAAAATTGATGAAGCTTTTGACACACACTCTCACAAAAAATATAGATATGTCATCTCTTGGGGGTCACCACATCTCTCTATTCTACACGCTGACCCTATTGTGTAAAGTACCCCTTGGCCAACAACCCTTGCACGTCCCGCTAGAACACCTAGCTGTCTTTGGTTGGTTATGTGGTATTGAAAGTCACTGTGGTACTCACAAGTGACTGGAAAATTCATTTCTACAAAAAAATGGATTTTTTTTTTCCATTGGGCTGTAATTTAAATTGAACTATTGAATATTTGGCTTTAATATTGGATAAGGAATAATCTTTCTTTAATAGTTTTTTCCAATCATAAAAAATATTCTTACCAAAATGCCCAATTTTAAGACTTTACTTGATGCTTTTTTTTTAATAACCCTGTTTACGAAAATGAAGTTAAATGAAGACCACAGAAAATATTGCTAAAAATGATCCACAAACTTATTCAAAATGGCAGACTGGACACAGAGTTGTAGCTTCTTCCCAAACTCTTTTTGGGATTACAAGAAATTATAAAAGAAATAAGAAGACTATAACTTTAGGAAAACAGGAAATAATTGGACCAGAATGCTTGAGGAAATATGAAAAAAAAACTCAAGCAGATGGGTTGATATTAATAGACAAATTCACAATTTAAAACACCAGAGGTAAGAGCAATCTTTACCGATAGAGTCCTTGAGGCACTGAAATCTAAGATAATTACACAAAGGACAAGAGTGGGACACTGGGCAATTATGAGTGCAATTAATTAAAGAATTCTACCTGGAATAACTGGGCCAGTTAGGATTTCATCCTTCTATTACCCTTCCCTCTAGTCTGTCCCATACAAAGTGGCAGTTTTTTAGTCCCAAGGTAAAAAAAATATGAACCGCTAGTTTAGAAAGTAGATAGAGACATAAAGATAGCCTAAACACCATTCCAAAAGACAGAAATTATTCAGAGTATGTTATCTAACTATAAAGCGATTAGGCTAGAATTTATTTGAAGAAAAGGTGCTTAATGAACTCTCAACTCTATGGTAGTTAGAAAACATACTTCTAACTACTCCAGTGTCGAAGGGAAATCCAATATAAAAACTCTAAAAATATTTAAACTGAAATATAATAAAGCCAGAAAATATTAAGGAGACCCTGCTGAGTGGTTAAGTGGTTAAGTGCTACATCTGCTAACCAAAAAGTCTGCAGTTCAAGTTCACCAGTTGCTCCTTGGAAACCCTATGAGGCAGTTCTACTCTGTCGTATAGGTTCACTATGAGTTGGAATTGACTCAGTGGCAACGGGTTTGGTTTTTTAGTTTATAAAATATTAAAAATTTAGGCTACAGCTAAAGCAATATTTTAAAAGAAATGTATACGCTTAATTGCATATATTAGAAAAAAATGAAGACTGAAAATTGATGGTTTAAGTATTCATCACAATATTCTAGAAGAAAAAATGAAAATCAAGGAATGTACAAGAAGATAAGTATCAAATATAAAGAAGAAATCAATAAATCAGAAAATATACAACACAAAATAAAAGAAAAACTAAAAGTTGGTTCTGTGAAAATATTTATAAAATTGATAAATCATTTGAAATTGATTAAGAAAAAAAAGTATTTGTATTAGAAATACTAGACATGAAAAAGAGACACAATTCCAATACTAAAAAAAGTTATGTGAGTATAACACGCAACTTTGAGTAAATAAATTTGAAAATCTGGATGAAATTGATAAATTTCCTGAGTAATACAAGCTCAAAGAAGAATAAATAGAAAATATGAATACTTCAATATTTGTTTAATATTGAATTCACAATAAAAACCTCAGGCTCAGATGGTTTCTCTGGTGAATTTTTCCAATAATACTAACTTTACCCAAACTCATTTTGAGAAAAGAAAAAGAAGCAACCCGTATCTCTTTATATAAGGCCAAAGTAATTTTGATTGCAAATCCTTGAAGAACATTTCGAGAAAAAAATAAAACATGCAAAAGGTACGTATAGACCAAATTTTCTCATTAATGTAAAGGCAAATTTTTAGCAATATAACAAAAATAATAATCAAGACAGTAAATACAATTGACTAACATAAAATGAAGAAATACAATTTGATGATTTTAATAAATGTGCAGAAGGCAATAAGATGTTCGACAGTACTTAACAACTACTCATGATCAAAAAAAAAAATTAAATAGAAGGTATTTCCTACAATCTGATACAAAATAGCTCCAAGAAGTTTATAGTATACATTAAGCCCAATGATAAAATATTGAAATCTTTCCCCCAGAAATTGTAAAAAGTAAAAGAGTACCCATAATCTTCACTTTTCTTCAATAGTTCAATAAGCAAAAAAAAAAAAAAGAAAAGAAACAGAATCAAGATAAAGAAAAATTTAAACTTTTAATATTTAGAGATGAAATGCTTACGTAAATGGATAATGGATAACCCAAAGGAGTCTGCAAACTATGAAAATTAAACCATTTGAATTAATAAATTTAGTAAGGCTGCTAAATACAAGGTTAATATAAAAAAAATGTATTTTTATATACCAGCTCCAAATACATGGAATATAAAAATCAATGGGTTACTATCAAAATATTCAATACCTAATAATAATTCCTGCATATGTCTGTCAGTTTGCCATACCGTCGGGTCTTATGTGTTGCTGTAATTCTAGAAGTTATGCCACCAGTATTTCAAATACCAACATGGTCACCTATGTTGGGAAGGTTTTAGTGGAACTTCCAGACTAAGACAGACTAGGAAAAAGGGCATGGTGTTCTACTTCTGAAAACATTGGCCAGTGAAAACCTTATGAATAGTAGCAGAACATTGTCTGGTATAGTGCCAGAAGAAGAGACCCTCAGGCTGGAAGGACTCAAAATACAACTAGGAGAGAGCTCCAGCCTCAAAGTAGAGTCAAAATTAATGACTTGGATGGAGGAAAGCTTTTGAGACCTTCACTTCCTGAGTTGGCACTACTCAAAATGAGGAGAATCACCTGCAAACATCTATTAATAAGAGGAATGTGGAATGTACAAAGTATGAATATAGGAAATTTGGAAGTCACCAAAAAAGAAATGAAATCCATAAACGTTGATAACCTAGACATTAGTGAGCTGAAGTGGACTGGTATTGGCCATTTTTATCAGATGGTCATATGGTCCACTATGCTGGGAGTGACAAATTGAAGAAAATGGTGTCATATTCACTGTCAAAATAAACATTTCAAGATCTATGCTGAAGTACAATCCTGCCCCTGATAAGATAATACCCATATGACTACTATTTAAATTTATACAACGACCACTAACGCCAAAGATGAGGAAATTGAAGATTTTTACCAACTTCTGCAGTCTGAAATTAATCAAACATGCATTTAAGATGCATTGATAATTACTGGTGACTGAACTGCAAAAGTTGGAAACAAAGAAAAAGGAACAGTAGAAAATATGCAAATATGGAAAATATGGTCTTGATGATCAAAATGATTCCAGAGGTCTCCTGATAGAATTTTACAGACCAATGACTTCTTCACTGCAAATACAGTTTTTCAGCAACATAAATGGTGACTACACACATGGACCTTGCCATATGGAACGCACAAGAGTCACATAGACTACATCTGTGGAAAGAGACAATGGAAAAGCTCAATAGCATCAGTCAGAACAAGGCCAGGGGCTGATTGTGGAACACATCATCAACTGATTACATGCAAATTCAAGCTGAAGCTGAAGAAAATTAGAACAAGTCCACAAGAGCCAAAATACAACCTTGAGTATATTCCACCAGAATTTAGAGACCATTTCAAAAATAGATTTGATGCATTGAACACAAATGACAGAAGACCAGATAAGTTGTGGAATGACATAAAGGACATCATACATGAAGAAAGCAAGAGGTCATTAACAAGACAGCAAAGAAAGAAAAGACCGAAATGAACATTGGAAGAGACTCTGAAACTTGCTCTTGAATGTCAAGTACCTAAAGCAAAAGAAAGAAATAATGAAGCAGAAGAGCTAAACAAAATATTTCAAAAGGCAGCTTGAAAAGTATTATAATGAAGTGTGCAAAGACCTAGAGTTAGAAAACCAAAGGGGAAGAATACTGTTTTAGGCACCCTATGCTGCTATAACAGAAATACCACAAGTGGATGGCTATAAGAAAGAGATATTTATTTTGTCACAGTCTAGTAGGCTAGAAGTCCAAATTCAAGGCATCAGCTCCAGGGGAAAGCTTTCTTGCTCTGTGAGATCTGAAGGAAGGTCCTTTTTGTCAATCATCCCTTGGGCTAGGGGCTTCTCTGCACAGGGACCCTGGGTCCAAAGGAAGTGCTCTGCTACTGGTGCCTCTTTCTTGGTGGTACAAGGTCCCCCCTCTCTGCTCACTTCCCTTTCCTTTTATCTCTTGTTAGAAAAAAGGATGGTGCAGGCCATACCCCAGGGAAACTTCCTTTACACTGGATCAAGGATGTGACCTTAGTAAGGATGTTAAAATTCCATCCTAATCCTCTTTAACATAAAATTACAGTGGCAAAATGGAGGACAACTACATAATACTGGAAATCATGGCCTAACCAAGTTGACACATATTTTTGGGGGACATGATTCAATCCAAGACAAACATTCTCAGCATTTTTCAAGCTGAAAGAGCTAAAGAAAAAATTCAAGACTTGAGTTTTGCAACATTGAAAATTCTACAGGAAAAATATTGAACAATGCAGGAAGCATCAAAGGTAGATGGAAGAAATACACAGAGTTACTGTACCAAAAAAAATTAGTCAACTTTTAACCACATTAGGAGGTAGGACATGATCGAGAACTGATGGTAATGAAGGAAAAAGTCCAAGCTACTCCGAAGGGTATGGTACAAAACAAGGCTTCATGAATTGATGGAATACCAACTGAGATGTTTTAACAAATGGATGCAGTACTGGAGGTGATCACTCATCTATGTCAAGAAACTTGGAGGACAATTTCATGGCCAGCCAACTGGAAGAGATCTATATTTGTGCCCATTCCAAAGAAAGGTGATTAAACAGAACATGAAAATTGTGGAACAATACCATTAATATCACACAGTAGTAAAATATTGCTTATGATCATTCACAAGTGGTTGCAGCAGAACATTGACAGAACACTGCCAGAAGTTCAAGCCAGAATCTGAAGAAGATAAGGAATGAGGGATATCACTGCTGATGTCAGATGGATGTTGGCTGAAAGGAGAGAATACCAGAAAGATGTGTACTTGTGTTTTATTGACTATGCAAAGGCATTCAACTGTGTGGGTCATAGCAAGTTATGGATAACACTGCAAAGAATGGAAATTTCAGAACTCTTAATTGTGCTTATGTGAAACCTGTACATAGACCAAGAGACAGCTTTTCAAACAAAACAAGGGGATACTGAGTGATTTGAAGTCAGGGAAGGTGTGCATCAGGGCTGTATCCTTTCACCATACTTACTCAATCTGTATGCTGAGCAAATGATCTGAGAAGCTGGATTATATGAAGAAGAATGCAGCTTCAGGATTGAAGGAGGACTTTTTAACATCCTGCAATATGCAGACACAACTTCACTTGCTGAAAGCAAAGAGAACTTGAAGCACTTCCTGATGAAGTTCAAAGACTACAGCCTTCATTATGGATTGTCCCTCAATATAAAGAAAACAAAAATCCTCACAGCTGGACCAATAAGCAACATCATGATAAATGGAGAAAAGATTGAAGTTGTCAAGAATTTCATTTTACTTGGATCCACAATCAAAGTCATGGAAGCAGCAGTCAAGAAATCAAAAGACGCATTGCATTGGGCAAATCTGCCACAAAAGACCTCTTTAAAGTTTTGAAAAGCAAAGATGTCATTTTGAGGAATCAAGTGTGCCTGACCCAAACCATGGTATTTTCAATCACCTCGTATGCATGCAAAAGGTGAACAATGAATGAGGAAGATGGAAGAGGAATTGATGCCTTTGAATTATGGTGTTGGTGAAGAATATTGAATATACCATTGACTGCCTGAAGAACAAAAAATCTATCTTGAAAGAAGTACAACCAAAATGCTCCTTAGAAGCAAGGATGGCAAGACTTCCTTTTACATAGTTTAGTTATCAGGAGGAACCAGTCCCTGGAGGAGGACATCATGCTTAGTAAAGCAGGGTATCAGTGAATAAGAGGAAGGCCCTCAATGAAATGGATTGACACAGTGGCTGCAATAATGAGTTCAAGCATAGTGATTTTGAGGATGGCACAGGACCTGGTAATGTTTTGTTGTGTTGTGCATGGAGTGGATATAAGCCAGAACCGACTTGATGGCACCTAGTAACAATAATAATTCTTACTGAATTAAGAGAGACTCACACAACAAAAACTATAAAAGTTTGTTGAGAGGAATTAAGGAATCTTAATAAATGTAGAGATATGCCATTTTCATGAATTCGAACATCAATTTTGTAAGGATTTTGATCCACTCTAAATTAATCTATAAATTAAATGCATTGTCAGTAAAGAATTCCAGTAGGAAACTTTGCAGAAATTAATAAGCTTTTTGTAAAGCCAGGTTAAATTTAAATGTAAGAACAAAGTTGGAGAACTTGTAGTAATAAATTTCACAAGCTACTATAAAACTACGGCAATTAGAACAGTGTGTTATTCACACAAGAACTGGTAAATGGAGCAATAGGACCAGAGAGTACAGAAATAGACCCATACATATTTCCTCATCTAAAATACAACACAGTCTACACTTTAGTACTACATATATGTACTAAAGTGTAGACTATATGTATATATATATGTAGAAACCCTGGTGCCTTAGTGGTTAGGTGCTACGGCTGCTAACTAAAAGGCCAGCAGTTTGAATCTGCCAGGCCCTCCTTGGAAGCTCTGTAGAACAGTTCTACTCTGTCCAATAGAGTCGCTATGAGTTGGAATCAACTCGACAGCAGTGGGTTGGTTTTTTGGGTATATATATATATATATGTATATATATATATATATATATATATATACACAAAAAGAGAAGGAAAAAACAACTCACTTCAGAGTCGATTCCAACTCTATAGGACAGAGTAGAATTGTTCCATAGAGTTTCCAAGGAGCAGCTGGTGGATCTGAACTGCTGACCTTCTGATTAGCAGCTGAGATCTTAAACTCTCTACCATCAAGGCTCCAGTACTACACACAGTGCAGGATTTATTGGATATCTATACAAACGTAAAAAAAAAAAAAAAATTATGAACACCTATCTCACACCATCTGCAAAATCAATTCCAAATGGAACGTTGATTTAAATATGAAAGATTAAATAATACAATTCTAGAGAGATATATTGAAACATGTTTATGAACTTCTAACAGACAAAAAAAAAAAAAAACTTCTTAACCAGAACACAAAAAGTACTAATTACAAAAAAAAGTTGATTAAAATGGAGTATATTAAAATTAAGAACTCCAGTTCATTAAGATATAAACAGTGAAAATCAAGCCTTACAATGGCAAACAATGTTTGCAATACTGTATGCAACAGTGAATGGGTATTCAGAACATATATATGTACCAATATGTTATCAAAAAGAAAATGTCATCACAATAAGAAAAAAAAAATGTGCATGGGAGTTGAACACAACCCTTCATAAGTAAGAAAAGCCAAATATCCAATAATCATATGAAAGATGTTCAATTTCATCAGCCGTTAGGGAAATGCTATATATAACCATAAGATGACTAAAATGAAAAATACATGTGATGCACCTATGGATCTCTTCCAAGTTCTCCAAACATGATTCCTTTCTGCCATTGACAATTTGAGCACCATTGGATTTGCTGGATCATATGAAAGAAATGCAGAACAGCTTACATGGCAGCCTGGACTTTCTGCAGAGCCTTTTCTTGATCTTGAACTTGCTCAGAACACAGGCCTTGGGAAAACAGGCAACCACAACCACAAAGAAAACCCTCAGCAAAGAAGACTACCATGAATAAATTAAAAAATCCTACCAAAAACAGTGGAAACAAAAAATAATTTACACACATTCTAATTAATATCCTCAGAGTAATTCACTAGGACAATTCACAAAACAATATTGTTCTTTTATGGGAAAAGAGCAACTAGAAAACAGAAAAGGGTTCCTGGAAATTAGAAACATGATTACCAAAATGAAATATAAATTATTTTGTTGCACTGAAAAAGTAGAATGGACAAGGTCAACAACATAGCTGTTTGTGTGGATCTCATGCTTGTCTACTGGGCGTATATGTCCCCCTGCTTTAAAAGAATTTTTATTTTGTCCAGGTCACCACTTCTCTCGTACACAGTCAAGTATCCTAATTCCAGAGGTAAACCTGATTGGTCTAAAGTTAAGCCTATTCTTCCTGTGGTTCATTGTTTTTGAAATGAGCTAATAATCCTGCTCTGGCAACTGAAATGTGTGATAAAGTTGGCTATAAGCCTTCTGAGAAAACTTTCGGTCTACTAAACGTCTATTAAAAAGATGACTGCAGAAAGAGATGATATCTCTACTTCCTCTGGATGTTTTGATTTCTGACGGCTATGTTTGGAAGAACTGCAATCACTTTACCATACTATCAATGATAAATCAACTGACGTATTGCTTTGGGCAAATCTGCTGCAAAAGACCTCTTTAAAGTGTTAAAAAGCAAAGATGCCACTTTGAGGACTAATGTGTGCCTGACCGTGCCATGGTATTTTCAATATCCTCACATGCATGTGAAAACTGGACAATGAATAAGGAGGACAGAAGAAAAATTACTGCCTTTGAATTATGGTGTTGGTGAAGAATATTGACTGTCCCATGGAAGAATGGACAAATCTTTCTTGGAAGATGAACAGCCAGAATGACCCTGAGAAGTGAGACTGGCAAGACTTCATTTCATGTAATTTAGACATGTTATCAGAAGCAGCAGTCAAGCAATCAAAAGACGCATTGCATTGGGTAAATCTGCTGCAAAGGACCTCTTTGAAGTGTTGAAGAGCAAAGACGGTCACCTTGAAAACTAAGGTGCGTCTGATTCAAGCCATGGTATTTTCAAGTGCATCATATGCATGTGAAAGCTGGACAACGAATAAGGAAGACTGAAGAAGAATTGACGCCTTTGAATTGTGTTGGCGAAGAATATTGAAATTACCATGGACTGCCAAAAGAAAGAACAAATCTGTCTTAGAAGAAGTATAAGCAGAATGCTCCTTAGAAGCAAGGATGGAGAGACTATGTCTTACACACTTTGGACATGTTATCAGGAGGGATCAGTCCCTGGAGGAGGAAATCATGCTTGACATAGTACAGGGTCAGTGGAAAAGAGGAAGACCCTCAACGAGGTAGATTGACACAGTGGCTGCAACAATGAGCTTAAGCATAACAACGATTGTAGGGGATGGCTCAGGACTGGGCAGTGTTTCGTTCTGTTGTGCATAGGGTCGCTATGAGTCGGAACTGACTCGACTGCACCTAACAACAACAACATCAGGAGGAACTAGTCCCTGGAGAAGGGCATTATGCTTGGTAAAGTAGAGGGTCAGCAAAAAAGAGGAAGACCCTGAAAGAGATGGATTGACCCAGTGGCTGCAACAAGCAGCCGAAGTATTACAACGATTATGAGGTTGGGGGCAGGACCTGGCAGTGCGGAACATGTGGTCGCTGACTCAATGGCACCTAATAACAACATCAAAGATAAAACCACTACTGAGGGTAGAAATGTGGAAAGACGGAGAGGCTCTGGAAGTTTAATATAAAATCAATGATTCAACTAAATCTGAAGCCTGTCCTACTTTTACCTCTTATGTGAGACAATTAACTTTTTTAATATTTTAACTCAATTTACATTGAGCTTTCTGTTACTTAGAGGTGATGAATTAATGAGCTGAAAGAAAAAAAAATGTAATTCCACAGCATAGAAAAAAAAGGTCCAAGGGGAGAAATATAATAGAAACATGAGGGATATGAAGATCTAGTAAGTTCTGCATTCATCGAATGTAAGTTAAATAAAATAGAGACAATAAAGGGAAAACTGTTTTAATAAGAATAAAAATTTCTAGCAGAAATTTTTTTTTTTTTTAATTTAAAGGATCCACTAATACTGAACAGAAAAGAAAAAAGAAAGCCTACGTCTAGAGTTAAAAACTTTAGAAATAAAATTTAGAGGGAAGGTTTTAAGAGATTTCAGAAAAAATTATAGGTTTCACAAATGAATGGAAATCACACTTGTCATGAACAAGTCTGCATTCCAAGGGACAATGGAATAGTGACTTTAACATTCTGAGAAAAAATTACTTTGAAGCTAGAAGTTCACACCTGATCAATCTATGAATAACGTGCTGTTGCTGTTATTGTTGTTACGTGCCTTGAAGTCCATTTTTGACTCATAGGGAACCCACGTGACAGCGTACAACTGCCCCGTAGAGTTTTCTAGGCTGTAATCCTCACAGAAGCAGATCACTACAAATATATTTTTAAAGCATGCAAGAAACCAGAAAGTTTTCCAGCTCTGCAATTATAAGTGCTCCCTCTCCACACTCCCTCCCAAAAGAAACCTTGAGGAAGGTTTTTTCTTTTTTTTTAATGAAAATAAAGATGATACAAAAGAAAATAGGTAAACTAAGATAGAGCAGCTCAGTGTGACCTATAAATGAGAAGAATGAAGAAATCTCACTAGAAGCTAAAAGATAATACTTTGGACCTTTATGCTTGGGATAGTTTACTTAGAATATTAGGGTTTCGTGATATTTCAGTTTGTTCTCCTTGGGCATATGACACACAAAATGGCACCTTGAAGAACCTTGCCCCTGCTAACTCTCTGCATCTTCTCTTAGGACTCTGCTCTAGATCATTCTCATCCAGCCACACTAACTCCATGGTTTTTTCTTGAAAATTCAGATAGAATCTTGCTTCAGAGTCTTTATGTTTACACTCTCCTAATAAATTGAATATTCATTTATTGTCTGTCTCCTCCATTGGAATGTAAGCTTCTAGAATAATATCTAAAGTGAAGTAGGTATTAATGGTTATTTTGTAAGATGTATGAATTATGAATGAATAAATTAATGAATGAATATTTGCATAATTATAAAACTATAAATATCTTAAAAATATTAGATAAAACTTTTCAAGCCAATCTCCATCAATTCTAACTGGTCCTGAACAAGTGGCATTACTGCGTCCTTAGGTTGTGTTTGGAAATGTGGAGGGTATTTTTTTTATTTTCATAATGTATGTGGAACACACTTGGCTCTCCCATTAATAAGACATACTACCGAAGCATATGCAAATTATTTTTTTCTAGCGAGTAGAAAGTAAACATACGCCTTGACAATATAAAAACAGAAATATAACTAAAATCTTTGTAGGTGGGAAAGGGAAAAAATGTAAAAACACGATCATTTATTTTTTCACTGTGCATAATAAATAGATGTGGTTTAACATTGAAAAATTAAAAACCAGTGACCTAAAAATTGATCATTGTTCAAACGAAGTTAAAATGGTGACAATGAGAGTTGTAAGAAAAAAATTAAAAAATCAGAATATGTAGAGAGGAGGAAAGACATGAGGTGGTTTATATAAGAAAATTCTTGATCTCTCTTAAAAAGGATTTCAGGAAACAATATTCTGAATTTGGTCGTCAAGAAATGGATAAACACGTCATTTAAATTTAGCAGCAAATGCATCATTTAAATTAGTATATTAAGCATCAAAAGAAGAAAAAAAACAAAATGCTAAAAGTGCTTACGTCTAGTTAGTGGAACTAAAATAAGGTATATTGCTGTTAGGTGCCATAGAGTCAGTTCCAACTCACGGCGACCCTATGCACAACAGAAGGAAACACTGCCTGGTCCTGTGTCACCCTCACGATCATTGTTATGTTTAAGCCCATTGTTTAAACCACTGTGCCAATCCATCTCGTTGAGGGCCGCCTTCTTTTTTGCTGACCCTCTACTTTACCAAGATGATGTCCTTCTCCAGGGCCTGATTCCTCTTGATAACATGTCCAAAGTATGTGAAATTTGGAGAGACAGAAAAAGTCAGTCATACCCAAGACCTGCTTTTCCGTATTATTAATTTGTGTTGTTCTGAAGGACGAAGAGGTTGTTGACAGTCCCTATTATATGTATAGATGAAAACAATAATCACATATAATCCTACAACCTATATGCTTTTTGGTGTAATATCTATCCAGACTAACAGAATTTATATATTACTATGGGACTTGCTGAATAAATGATCATAATTCATATACTGCTTTGTGACTTTTTCATATATTTTCCATCCTTTTCTATTTCAATAATACGATTCTTTAACAAAGTTATTAATGTCAACCTAGTGTTTCACTGTTTGGAGGTGCCCAGAGGCAAGTGTACTCCGAGGCTAATAAAACAATATTTCAATGTCCTTAAGTTACTGTCTCTTCCAAGGTCTTCTAATTTTATATTAATTTTATACTTGTAATTTTGTGTTCTTTTTTCTTAAGAAACTCCCTCCCTCATCCCCCATGCTGCAAGCATCCAGACCCCACAACGCTTAAGTTTGCCCAGAAAGTGAACATAATTTATTTGCCATTTTAGCTATTTTTAGTCATTTAGCATGTCTGCAAAATGTGACAAGTAGGAAAGTGGTCTAGTTTGAAATATTCAAAGTTCATTTGTGCCTGCATATGGAATTGGCAGAGGGAATTATAGAAAATTGTTCAGAGAATCTGCTTTCTTATAGGATTCTACAGGAAAGAACATTGAGTCTTTTCTCATTCACATTTGGAGGTGAGACAATTTTAGATTTGTCTGAAGGATTTGTTGGGCAATGCCTCATAGAAGCTATCATCAAGGACAGTACAATAGGATCTGTCAGTAAACAACGACACCAACAAGCACCTCAAGTGTGAAAAGTGTCTGGCATAGTGGGCCCTACTCAGCGAAACAGCCTGAATGCAGGCAGCAGGAGTGTTAGTTCAGAGTGACGTTGGGCTTGAACTCCACTCTAGGCTTACCTGTTGTATGTGTATATAACATACCCACTTTTCACTTCTCTACCCTTTCTGTTCTGTTCTATTCTACCCACCGGTGCCTGCAGTACTTCTTCTGACCCTAAGCACCTGGAGCTAGGTCAGACCTCACAAGTTAAAGGACACTGTCCTCCAGACTACCAAGTCAGCCTCAGACACCAGCCACAAGCTTAGGAGTCCATATGATCCCATCATTTCTGACCTGCTGGCTCCAAATCTGGGGATCCCTCTACCCCCCTCAGAATACCAGCTGTAAGCTCAGGAGCTCCAGCACCCCTCACTTCTGACCTGCTGGCTCCCACTACTCCCTTCGGGTCCATACTCATTAGAACAATTCACAGACTTTATGGAAAGCACTATATTTACTATTACAGTTTTATTACGGCATAAAGGATACAACTCAGGACCAATAAAAAGAAAGTGATCCATAGGACACCTCCAATGTGAAGTTTCCATGTCCCCAAAGAGCCGAGTCACTCTCTTGTGTAACAATGTCTTTCGTCAGCAAGGAAACCCATGGAGCTTCCATGCCCAGAGACTTTATTGGGGCTCGTTGCACAGGCATGACTGATCGAAACATGCCCCCTTTCTCCCAGAGGCCAGATGATATCTTGAGGTAATCTTCTTGGTCTGGCCAGCCCCAACCTGAATCACTTCATTAGCATAAATTCTCAGGTGTTGTCTAGAGGCCTCATCAAAAGCTTTTCAATTACTAGGAAATTACCAAGGTTTTAGAGGTTATCTCTCAGGCCAAAGCTCAAATTCAATAAAAAAAGAACTTCAATAGGTAAAGTTAATTCTAAACCCCACATCTACATTTTTAGCCATAGCCATTCAATTTAAGAATGAATTCATTAGATAAAAAGAAATATATTACTATTAGCCCAGGAAACATTGCTGGTGAATTTCCTCCACCTGAGGTCTGGGTGGTGGAACTAAAATCACTTTCAGGAAAAGATCCCAAGAAACTCTTTTGTGGTAAAGCTATCAGAACAGCAGCTAGAGAGGAAGGGTGAGACCTGTGAGTACAGGGGCATGATTTTATAATGAGGTAGTCTATCCCATCCCTAGGTCCTCAAGGAAAACTAAGGATGAACAAGACCTGACTTCTTTTCTATCTAGTGGGGCAGGCTTAGCAACAAACCACTAATGTAAACTACCCAGGAACTCAAGGTAATGGGGTCTAGGGTTAATTTCAGTGACATTTATGTTAATTTTCTAATAAAAATCTATAAATTCGTATCTGGATGTTTCCTTAGAATGAATTGTTAGGAAGAAAATGACTAGGTTAAAATATATATTTAAGACTCTTGATGATTATCATTTTAAAGAAATATGTCCCACACATGCAACCCTTTCTGCCCCCAACACCTACCTTCCAAGAGAAAGTTAGCACACCAACTTTTCCATTATGGGAGGAGACTTGTACAATTCACCTCTTGCCTACCTTTCCGGAGTTACTACTCTTAACTTTTTGTTTACTCTTAGCCTCTTGTAACACTGTCTCTTAGACATATTTTTCATCAACGCTGCTTTCAATAATAAATTTACTCCTTAGAAATCTACATATATATATAGATCGTAGTTCAGTCCCTCTATTACATATATCCTTATAATAAATGCCCAAATGAGTCTTTTCCCTTTAAAACTGAAAATCTTCTCACAACCAACAGACTTTACCTTTTACAATCTACATGAAATGAAGCATGTAGAAACACAGAAAGGAGACGAAAAGAGAGTCAGATTCACTTCCTGGTTTTTGGTTACAACGCTTTCTAAAATCCAGCAGCATTCCTGCTCGTGGGTTCTGTGATGCATGACTTTGTAATAATCAATTAACCAGCTCTTCTTGATTTCTGTATTTAACCTGAAAAGATTCCTGACAAATAAGCAGCACTGAATAAGAAATCCAGTGAAGGTGCAAAGGTGGAAGCCTGCATTTGTTACCACCAGAAGGATGAGGAGAGCAGCAAGGGCTGGGAAAGGAGGGCAGGCTGGAGAGGATATAGTGGAATGTGGATCCAGGTGAACTGAGTTTTATTTTCAATGCTATGGAAATTTAAGAGAAATTTAAGGGCTACAAGTTTAAAAAGGATCTGACTAGGAATATGGGGCTCTCTACTGATCCTGACTCTATCAAGAAGAGGGTAGAAAACTTGAATAAATTATTTGGATTTTTAGGAATTCAGTTTACTTGCTCCTAAAAATGACTGACCAGAGATATCTAGTATCTTTTTTATAGTCTTAATATTGGTAGAATATTTGTTTTACAATTGTTCAGCAAGCATGTTGGCTAGTTTTTATACTTTTTTGTCTCCATCTCTGCTACCTAGTAGAGTGTCTTGATTTTTTAGGTAATCATAACCCTGAAGAGGTTTGATTTATTTCCTGTTGTTGTTAGGTGCCATCGAGTTGGTTCTGACACATAGCGACCCTATGCACAACAGAAGGAAATACTACCCGGTCCTGCGCCATCCTTACAATCGTTGTTATGCTTGAGCTCATTGTTGCAGCCTCTGTGTCAATCCACCTCCTTGAGGATCTTCCTCTCTTCCGCTGACCCTGTACTCTGCCAAGCATGATGTCCTTCTCCAGGGACTCATCCCTCCTGAAAACATGTCCAAAGTATGTAAGACACAGTCTCGCCATCCTTGCCTCTAAGGAGCATTCTGGCCGCACTTCTTCCAAGACAGATTTGTTCGTTCTTTTGGCAGTCCATGGTATATTCAATATTCTTCGCCAACACCACAATTCAAAGGTGTCAGTTCTTCTTCGGTCTTCCATATTCATTGTCCAGTTTTCACATGCATATGATGCAATTGAAAATACCATGGCTTGGGTCAGGTGCACCTTAGCCTTCAAGGTGACATCTTTGCTCTTCAACACTTTCAAGGGGTCCTTTGCAGCAAATTTACCCAGTGCAAAGTGCTTTTTGATTTCTTCACTGCTGCTTCCATGGCTGTTGATTGTGCGTAGAGTTAAAATGAAGTCTTTGACAACTTCAGTCTTTTCTCCGTTTATCATGATGTTGCTCATTGGTCCAGTTGTGAGGATTTTTGTTTTCTTTATGTTCAGGTGCAGTACATACTGAAGGCTGTGGTCTTTGATCTTCATTAGTAAGGCCTTTCAGCAAGCAAGGTTGTGTCATCTGCAAATTGCAGGTTGTTAATGAGTCTTCCTCCAATCATGATGCCCCGTTCTTCTTCCTATAGCCCAGCTTCTCCTATTATTTGTTCAGCATACAGATTAAATAGGTATGGTGAAAAAATACAACCCTGATGCACACCTTTCCTGAGTTTAAACCAATCAGTATGCACTTGTTCTGTCTGAACAACTGCCTCTTGACCTGTGTAAAGGTTCCTCATGAGCACAATTAAGTGTTCTGAAACTCCCATTCTTTGCAGTGTTATCCATAGTTTGTTATGATCCACACAGTCAAAAGCCTTTGCATAGTCAATAAAACACAGGTAAACATCCTTCTGGTATTCTTTGCTTTCAGCCAGGATCCATCTGACATCAGCAATGATATCCCTGGTTCCACGTCCTATCACTGACAGCATTGTACTTTAGGATAGATTTTGAAATATTCTTTTTGACGATGAATGCAACACCATTCCTCTTCGAGTTGTCATTCCCAGCATAGTAGACTCTATGATTGTCCGATTCAAAATGGCCAATACCGGTCCATTTCAGCTCACCAATGCCTAGGATATTCATGTTTATGCATTCCATTTCATTTTTGACGATTTCCAATTTTCTTGGATTCATACTTTGTACATTCCAGGTTCCAACCATTAATGGATGTTTGCAGTTGTTTCTTGTCATTTTGAGTTGTGCCACTTCAGCAAATGAAGATCCCCAAAGCTTTACTCCGTCCTCGTCATTAAAGTAGACTCTACTTTGTGGAGGCAGCTCTTTCCCAGGCACCATTTGAGTGCCTTCCAGCCTGGGGGGCTCTTCTTCCAGCACTATATCAGACAATGTTCCGCTGCTATTCATAAGGTTTTCGCTGGCTAATGTTTTTCAGAAGTAGACTGCCAGGTCCTTCTTCCTAGCCTGTCTTAGTCTGGAAGCTCAGCTGAAACCTATCCTCCATGGGTGACCCTGCTGCTCTCTGAATAGCAGTGGCTTACCTTCTAGCATCACAGCAACATGGAAGCTCCCACAGTATGACAAAGGACAGACACGTGGGGTACAAGCATTATAGCATCTGTTAAATATTTCTTGAGTAACTTCAAGCTGTATTTGGTGAATGTCTCCCCTTAGGTAAATCAACTATGTAATTTATAGTACTTCAGAGTTAATCTATATTAAAACCATTTTATTCTTCCCCACCAATGTTCAGTAGGAGGCACCCTTAACAATTTCCCTTGAGCACTTAATTTTTGTCTTTTTATCAAATTGTACTAGTCTTTTTGCTATGGCAACTTCTAGATGATTTAAATTGCAGAATATCACATGAGGAAATGTTTCAGATGATAACACTGATGTATATGCTAAGGCAAGTGGGAGTAAGAGGTACTTATAAATGGAGAAAAGTATTTTATAGCTGCAATAGTCTCATGTTTTGTTGTTCTACTTTGGTGAAATAGATTCTTCTGTTCTTCCGTTGTGCTTAAATATTCAATTATTTTGAATGATTGGCAATATTCAAGATAAAATAAGTTTTTGTCCTATTGAATTCCAGCTTTTAGAACTGGAAGGAGAAGCTATTGAATTTATGGAATTGGAATACAGGTGACAATGGGGGCCCTTCAGTTCAGAAAGTTTCATTGGTCAGCAAAACGGGGCTAAATTTAGAGAAAATACAATTCTGGATAAATCTCTTTCATAAAGTGACTCAGATGGCTGGTCCTGGCACTAAACTCACTATGAAGATATTTATGTCTGGGAATAACGCTGTTCAATTGAAATCACATACACATCTTGTATTAAGCCATTAATAGTATTTCTGATTTAGCAAGTAGTGTTGCAGATAGAGAAGCCTGGGTTGAGAGCTTGGCTGCTAACCAAAGGGTCAACTGTTCGAATTCACCAGCTGTTCCTTGCAAACTCTATGGAGCAGTTCTAGTCTGTCCTATAAAGTCGCTATAAGTCGGAATCGAGTCAATAGCAATGGGTGTTTGGTTTTTGGTTGCAGATAGACGTCAATTTAATGAGGTAATCAGCCCATTTAGGACCTTGTTTCTCTCAAGCTATTGGCACAGATGCCTACACAACTGGGTGAAAATTACAATGTGGGTTTTTCCATGAAAGTGTTTTACAGAATAAAAAGATTTTGGTGCTGGTGGCTGTTTGTTATTTGCTCTCTTCTTTCATTTTTTTTCCTCCTATTCTTTCTCTTTTATTCTAATATAAGGTTTATTTTTTCATATTAACTCTCAAATATCTTGTAATTAGGCAGTTTGATGAGGAAACATTGTTAGATAACCATTCTTATTGCTTTGATGTTGTCCAGATTCATGTCTAGAATCACAGGTCTTTTACAAATCAATGACTGAGGAACTATTGTCTCTGCTACTAAGACTTTCAGAAGAGAAAACTTCAGGTAGAAGAGTGGGAAGCAGAACTACTTTTTCCCAACGCATTAGCTTCCTGGGCATCTTTTGGATCCCATAATTTTTCTTCTCTTTTTTTGAACTTATTTCAAACAGGCTGTTATCCCATCACTCCAGTTTGGCTATAAATATCAATTCTGTACTGATGACTCCTTAAATTGTATGCTTTGTTTGTTTGGTTATTTATTAGCTCTCAACCCCAATAGGATTTAATCTTTATCAGGCTATGGACTTGGTCTATTTTGTTTATTGTTATAATTCTAAAGTGTAAAACAATGTCTGGCAAATAATAAATAGCTGATAACTATTATTTCACTTAATAAGTTAATTATTTTTCTTTTTAATAAACATTTTGAGAGACATTATTGAGCTTATTTCAAATTCCAAGGAAAAACACATCTAAGATGACTGCCTTTCATAAGAAATAGTTTTCTTCATAAGTACACCTACAGTTCCTAACTGATCCCCCATCTTTCTGTTGAACTACCCCCTTCTTCACACATTCCATGAAAATCTGCATTTACCTGACTCACAGAGAGTGCTGAAATGAAACAGTCCAGAGTTGGACTCTTAGTTCAGTCATATACTATCTGTTTAGCTTTTGGAAGTTACAAAATATTTGTGGAGCTCTGTTCTGTAATTGGAAATAAACAAAACTTAACATTCAGGGACAGTTTAAGAATTGAAAACAGTGACGCCAAGCCAACATTACAGAACCTGGACATGTGCAATAGACTCAAGATAAGAAAGATGGCTATTGCTATTATTTTTGTTATTATTGGACAATATTTAAATGCTCTTAAGAAAAATGAAATTTCATTAAAATTTATTAAGAACCTATGTAGTTCAATTTATCTTCAAAGAAGTACAGCCAGAACCCTTCTTAGAAGCAAGGATGGCAAGACTTCTGCTCACATACTTTGGACAAGTTATCAGGAGAGACCATTCCCTGGAGAAGGACATCATGCTTGGAAAAGTAGAGGGTCAGCAAAAAAGAGAAACACCCTCAATGAGAGGAATTGACAGAGTGACTGCAACAATGGGCTGAAGTATAAAAACGATTGTGAGAATGGCACAAGGACCAGGCAGTGTTTTGTTCTATTGTGCATAGGGTCACTATGAGTCAGAACTAACTCAATGGCACTTAACAACAACATGTAGTTCAAGGCATTTTGTTAGGCTTTGTAATGATGATGTTCACTTTTGCTCTGAAAGGCAACTAGGGTAAGGACATATCAAATTAATCCAATCAAGAATGAAGCTGATTTGATGAAGCTGATCCACTTCTGATTTTCCTCTCTAGACTTCAGGAGTTACAGCTGAAGATGACGTTTACCAGGATTCCTCCATGTTGAGCTCTGATTTCCAATTTTGCCCTCCTCAGCCCTTTAAGACTGTTGGAGCCTCTCTGTTCAGTGCTTCAGTCTCTGGAACTTCATTTCTGAGCTAGCAGATGCCACAAAAAGAAAAGACATGCTGATCGTAGAGCTAATATCTGGACTTCCCTTCCCTTGATTCCTTAAGTCTTGCTTGCCTCAATTTTTATAAAAACATTTGCCCCTAATTTTCTCTGTGGGAAGTTAGTTTGCAACTAGCTTATGCACTACGGCCAGGTAAAAAATGGGTAATACTGGTGTTTAGAAATGATGTATTATTTACTGTTTTTTCTCAAAATCATCACATATTCATTTTTTTAAAAATATTGCATCACATTTAATTTTTATAATTTGGTGCAATTCACAAAACATAATCTGAGACTAATGGGTACAAATTACATAGTTTAATTCCTATCTGAGTAGTGATTGTCACTGAATCTAAATCAGTGTTAAGCTCCATTTGCTCTTTTTTGTTTTTGTAAAGAGTATATATGACACAACAGTTGTCAATTCAGCATTTTTTGTGCATGTATTTCAGTGACACCAATTACAATAATCATGTTGTGCAACCATCACCAGTATCCATTGTACGTTTTCTATCACCCTAGACAGAAATTCAATATCTCCTAAACAGCGACTCCCCCTTTCTCACTCTGTCTTGCCCTTGCTGACCACTAATAAACTTTAGTCTTTATACATTTGCCTATTCTAGATATTTCATATAAGTGGGATCCTATTATATTTATCCATTTGTGATTTCCATTTGCTTTTAAATCTTTCATATTCTACACAGGTCTGTTAACAAATGGTATAGTGTATTACAAGTCAATCAATGAAGATTTGGGATGACATGTGGCCTCTGATGTCTAGTGAGGACAAAGAAGAACCATTTTTTCTTTAAAACTTGGATCAGAATGCATCTTGTGTACAGACAATTTTCAGTGTAGACTCGCCTGAGTTACTTTGTTTACTTAACGTGGCTGGCTGGCTGTGAAGGCTTCCATGTCAGACTACATTAGTACGCACGTACATGTAAAATTAATCAACAGACCTAGCGGCTTACAGCGTAGTCCCCTTAGAGCCTGGGGTTAAGCATCTGTCCGGAGTGATGTTTCCTAAAAAGCTTTATGTAATGGTCAGAGAAACTCAAAGTCGGCACTTAGTGTGGAGGGAAGAGGAAGGCAGACACTTGAGGGGAAGTGCTGGTGTCAATGAACTGAGAACCTTACCATCATATCCAAAGGTTACAACCTTACACTTCAAAAGCTTTTAAGGCTTCTTGGGTCTTTGTTGCCTGACTGCCTTCAGCATTAAGCAGTTATGACCAGAACACTCTGAGCATACGCCTTTTTTCAGAATTTCTTTAATGTGGATGAAAGTGTCTGGATCTTTCTGAAATATCCATCCCATAGGTCACAAATTAACTTCCTTGGATTGGATTAAACTATTTGGTTTTTCACTGTTTTGTCACTGTGAAGTTGAGCTAG
Source organism: Loxodonta africana (assembly GCF_030014295.1). Taxonomy (NCBI): domain Eukaryota; kingdom Metazoa; phylum Chordata; class Mammalia; order Proboscidea; family Elephantidae; genus Loxodonta; species Loxodonta africana. The sequence goes on from NC_087351.1 coordinate 98,973,756, forward strand.
TAGGTTTTGCGAGGTCGTTTAAAATATGGGCAAATTTTCATCCTAATATTTAATAAATTTCTTTATTTGCTAGAAGACAGTCCTGGTGATACAGTGGTTAGTAGTTCACCTGCTAGCCAAAAGGTTGGCTATTCTAATCCACGAGCAGTTCTACTGGAGAAAGATGTGGCAGTCTGCTCCTGTAATAATTATAGCCTTGGAAACCCTATAGGGCAGTTCTACTCTCTCCTGTAGGATCCCTACAAGTCAGAATCACCTGGATAGCACACAACAATAACAAAAACAGCAAGGTGTAATTGAAAGAATATAAACTTTGGACTCAATCCTGACCTTTATTAGTTATTAACTGTGTAAACGAACCTGTCTCCTTGTTCATCAAACCACAACATGCCATTTCCTTGGACACATCAATTACAAATCTGTCCAAAAAAACCAAACCAAACCCACTGCTGTCAAGCTGATTCCGACTCATAGCCACCCTATAGGACAGAGTAGAACTGCACTGTAGAGTTTCCAAGGGGTACCTGGCAGATTCGAACTGCCAACGTTTTGGTTAGCACCCGTAGCACTAAGTCTGTAGTTGGGGTTATATGGATCGTGCTCTATTTGGAAGGTGCTCTATAACATAGTTATTTTGAAGCCATGCTTGAGATAACAGTCTTCTTTACCTGGTATCCTAGCTAACAATGCTTCGCTGCTATCCATACGGTTTTCACTGTCCAATTCTTTTCAGAAGTAGATCGCCAGGTCTGTCTTCCTAGTCAGTTAGTCTAGAATCTCAGCTGAAACCTGTCCACCATGAGTGACCCTGCTGGTAATTGAAATACTGGTAGCATAGCTTCCGGTATCACAACAGTGGGACTGGGCAACATTTTATTCTGTTGTACATAGGGTCCCTGAGTCAGACTGACTCAATGGTACCTAATAACACCCTAACTAATAGTATCAAAGTTCTGTACAGATGTCCTAAAAGTTCTGTACAGATGCCCTAAAATTATATACAGATAGTTAATACTAGGACAAAAAATAAAATAAAATAAAGACTTTAACAGTGGTAGAATAAATCCATTTAGTCATTAGAATGCTGCTCAGGAAATGTACAAAATGACATTAAACTCAACTTAAGACAATTTATTTAGCATAGAACAGATTCAGAGACCTGCATGGGAGAGGTTCCCAGGGGTGATCAGATGCATCAGAAAGTACCAGTCATTCCTTGTTGTTGTTGTTTGGTGCCGTCAAGTCAGTTCCGACTCACAGCGACCCTATGCACAACAGCATGAAACACTGCCCGGCCCTGCACCATCATTAAAATCGTTGTTATGCTTGAGCTCATTGTTGCAGCCACTGTGTCAATCCACCTCATTGAGAGTCTTCCTCTTTCCCACCGACCCTGTACTCTGCCAAGCATGATGTCCTTCTCCAGGGACTGTCCTCCTGACAACATGTCCAAAGTATGTAAGATGCAGTCTCAGCATCCTTGCCTCTAAGGAACATTCCAGCCACACTTCTTCCAAGACAGATTTGTTCATTCTTTTGGCAGCCCAGGGTATATTCAACATTCTTTGCCAACACCACAATTCAAAGGAGTCAACTCTTCTTTGGTCTTCCTTACTCATTGTCCAGCTTTCACATGCATACGATGTGATTGAAAATACCATGGCTGGGTTTTTGGGGGGGGTCAGGTGCACCTTAGTCTTCAGGGTGGCATCTTTGCTCTTCAACACTTTGAAGAGGTCCTTTGCAGCAGATTTGCCCAATGCAATGTGTCTTTTGATTTCTTGACTGCTGCTTCCATGGCTGTTGATTGTGGATCCAAGTAAAATGAAATCCTTGACAACTTCAATCTTTTCTCCGTTTATCATGATGTTGCTCATTGGTCCAGTTGTGAGGATTTTTGTTTTCTATATGTTCAGGTGCAGTCAATATTGAAGGCTGTGGTCTTTGATCTTCCTTAGTAAGAGTTTCAAGTCCTCTTCACTTTCAGCAAGCAAGGTTGTGTCATCGGCATAACGTAGGTTGTTAATGAGTCTTCCTCCAATCCTGATGCCCCGTTCTTCTTCATATAGTCCAACTTCTCCTATTATTTGCTCATCATACAGATTAAATAGGTATGGTGAAAGAATACAACCTGGATGCACACCTTTCCTGACTTTAAACCAATCAGTATCCCCTTATTCTGTCTGAACAACTGCCTCTTGATCTATGCAAAGTTTCCTCATGAGCACAATTAAGTGTTCTGGAATTCCCATTCTTCACAGTGTTATCCATAGTTTGTTATGATCCACATAGTCAAATGCCTTTGCATAGTCAATAAAACACAGGTAAACATCCTTCTGGTATTCTCTGCTTTCAGCCAGGATCCATTTGACATCAGCAATGATATACCTGGTTCCACGTCCTCTTCTGAAACCAGCCTGAATTTCTGGCAGTTCCCTGTCGATATACTGCTGCAGCCGTTTTTGAATTTTGCTGAAGATCATTCAAAAATGGCTGCAGTCATTCCTAAGTGAGTAATAGTCAGATCTGTTGGAGCTGAATAGCAAGGTTTCTTGTGCGAAGCAATCTCTGTACTAAATGTTTGAAGGTGCTTGTCATGGGTTGAGTTGTGTCCCCCCAAAATATCTGTTAACTTGGGTAAGTCATGATTCCCCTGTATGATTGTATGATTGTTTACCATTTTTTCTTCTGATGTGAGTTCCTGTATGTTATAAATCCTATCACTATATGTAATAAGATGGCTTAGTGGCAGTTATATTGATAAGGTCTAAAAGATTAGTGTCTTAAGCCAATCTCTTTCGAGATATAAAAGACTAGTGAGCAGAGATATCTGGGGACCTCATAACACCAAGAAAGCAGTGTCGGGAGCAGAGCACAGCCTTTGGGCCTGAGGTTCCTGAGCTGAGATGCTCCCAGACCAAGTGAAGACTGATGACAAGGACCTTCCTCCAGAGCCGACAGAGAAAGCCTTCCCCTGGAGCAAACACCCTGAATTTGGGCTTGTAGCCTACTTAACTGTGAGGGAATAAATTTCTGTTTGTTAAAGCTATCCACTTGTGGTATTTCTGTTATAGCAGAACTAGATGACTAAGACAGTGCTCTATTAATAAAGTAAGAAAAAAAGAGACCCAGTTTATATAAGTTTCCTTAAACTAATCTCTTATTAATTGATGAGGGTTTTTTTTTTTTTTTTTTCCGAACTTAAAATGAACTCAATTCATGCATAAGATCTGACAGAGTCTTTCCCTGAGAGACAAATGGACCTGTAGCTATGAGCTTTGGATTTTAAATTATTAAAACTGCCCCTATCATCTGTGACCCTGGATGCGTTAATTAAACTCCCAGACCATCAGTGGCATCGTCTTTAAAATGAGGATTACAAAAGAGATTAACCTCTCAAAACAGTTCCTTGCTCTAAGAGTGGACGAGACAGAGTTCAATATTGAGACTATTTGTCAACTTGGTTGTGAAGCATCTAGAGTTTGGGGAGACAGCCAAAGTCAATCACTATTGTAGTTCTCAAGAGGAAAGGGAAATACCAAACATTTGTGTCTGTGATAGGCAGAAAAATGTCCCCTCAAAGATATCCAAATCCTAATCCCCAAAACCAGTGAATCTGTTACCTTACATGGCAAAAAAGGACTTTGAAAACGTGATTAAGTTAAGGGCATTAAAATGGAGAGATTATCTTTGGATTATCTGGGTCCAAAAACCAAATCGAACTCACTGCTGTGAAATTGATTCTGACTCATAGAGATCCCATAAGACAGAGTACAACTGCTCTATATGGTTTTCAAGGCTGTAAATCTTTACAGAAGCAGACTGCCACATCTGTCTCCCATGGAACCACTGGTGGTTTAGAACTGCCGACTTTCTGATTAGCAGTCGAACACTTTAGCCACTGCACCACTAAGTCCAGTGTAATCACAAAGAACATAACAAAACATTGCTGTAGAATGGATTCTGTCTCACAGTAACTCTACAGGACAAAGTAGAACAGCACCATAGGGTTTCTAAGGAGCAGCTGGTAGATTAGAACTGTCAACCTTTTTGTTAACAGCCAAATGCCTAACCACTGCACCACCACGGCCTCTAATCACACGAGAACCCCCCCCCCAAAAAAAACCTAGTGCCATTGAGTCAATTCCACACAAGAGTAGTTAAAATTCAAAGAGGGAAGCAGAAGAGGAGATCAGAGTGATGTGATATGATTGACCCACTATGGCCAACACTGAAGATGGAGGAAGGAGACCACAAGTTGAGGAATGTGGGTGGCCTCTAAAAAAAAAAACAAAACAAAAACCTGTTGCCGTCGAGTGAATTTGGGCTCACAGCAACCCTATAGGACAGAGTAGAACTGCCTCATAGGATTTCCAAGGAGTTGCTGGTGGTTTTAAACTGCCAACCTTTTGGTTAGCAGCCATAGCTCTTAACCACTGTGACACCAGAACTCTGGGTGGCCTCTAGGAGCTTGAAAACGCAGAGAAATATATTCTCCTTACAGCCTCCAGAAAGAAATGCAGCCCAGCAGACTCTTTGATTTTAGTACAATGAGACTGTCAGACTTCTGATCTATAAAACTGTTAGATAATAAATTTGTGTTGTTTTAAGCCACTAAAGTTGTGGCGACTTGTTATAGCAGTAACAGCAAACTAATACAATGCCTAGCATGGTAACCAGTGCACAAAACTTCTCTGTAATTGAAGCCAAGCTGGGTGAGTGAGTTACTATTTAATGAACGAATGAATTACTATGATAAATGTCCATATGGAGCTTCCTGAGGAATCTGGCTAAATGGACCAACGAACTTTCACTTATTCATTCTTTTTCCTTCAAATCCATACTCAGGCTTTTTTTTTGAAGATTAGTGGCCCTTGTGATCCCTCCTCTCTGCCCTCCAACTCCTCTGCATATTTCCCATAGCTTATGCACTCTAATGCAAATAGTAGCTTGCATGACCGCCTTTCTAGAATGAGAGCTGCTGGAGAACAGAATCATGTCACCTTGATTTCTAGCCCCTCAATACCTAGCACGGTGGTGGCTCAAATAGGAATGCAATGAATAGTGGATTAAAGAATGACTAGAACAAAGTATGGAAACAAGGAAATGACTTAGAGTTCCATTTACTCAGCTCTGAATCAAATCCCTGGGAACATTTAGTTAAACATATTTCAGTATGGTAAAGTATGCAGGAAATTTGAAGAAGGCCAAACCCCTAGTTCCAATGATCTTGCTTATCAAGGCTCTGGTCTTTATCTTTTGCATCTATTGTCCCATTGTTACAAATGTTTGATTAGTTTGGGTATACAAAATAATAAATAATGCCTAAATTTCTGTAGTTTAACAAAACAAAAACTTATTTCTTTTTTTATAATATAGCCCTTTGAAGTTTTTAAGGGGGGTAGCTGGGAGTAATTCAGTTTCATCCGCACATTCATGGACACATGCTAAAAAAGACGTCATCTTCATGTATTAGTCTCTTGGTTGCCCAGGACTTCTATAAATGGCCATTAGTCAGGGAAGAGAGCAAGAGTGTGAAGAAGAAATATATGTTCTTAACCGTATTGGCCCAGAAGAGATATATCACCCTACATTCACTCACATTCCATTGGAGAACATTAGTAATATATCCTACCAAAATGCAAGGAGGTTGTGGTTTAGCTTTACAGAAAAAAGAACTAGATTTTGTAAACATTTTGTCAATATCTTATTCAGCATGCCCCCCCAATCTACTTCACTCTTATGCTCACACATAGCACACACTCCATCAACAAAGGAGAAAATATAAGAACTGAACTAGTCACTGTCTAGTGCAAAATCCAGGATCTCTTGGAGTTGACAGTCCTCTCCATTTGGTCTGAACGGAGTCGCACGTGGCCTGCTGCCCAAAAATGAAAAAGACGAACTGTCCACTACCATATATATAATATACACTGATAGAATAAGGACAGGGTAACAGTGACACGCATTATAAAGAGGAAGAATGGGAGACACTTCAATTACTCTTCTGTAGCAAATCTGAAATCCCATGAGGAGATAGTATAAATCCCAAATGAGGAGAAATGATCTTTGTGGCCCTGCTCGGCATGTCTCTCTAGAAGTTTCTATTACCCAATATCTTACATAGCAATGTCTGAAACAAAAAGATGCCCTCCTCAGAAACTACAGCTTTTAAAGCCAGTTTGCTCTACACAAAAACTTAGAGGACCAGAATTTGTTATAAGTCTTGAAAAAACAAATAATTTTCAGTCTTTTTCATGATTTATTTCTCAAAGTTATTCCTTCAAAAACTGTGTAGGTTTCCAATTTATTTAATCAGTCATTTCCACATATTAATAATCATATATAAAGTGTTAAACACCAGTCTCAAATCTTCTTTATTTCTTTGTTTCCTTACCTGCATGTCTTTAATTCGTGAGTTATTTGTGATCACACCGAAGGTATGAAGATTCAGGGAAAGACTACACAATTAATCTGATCTCTGCTGCAAAGATGTGTTTTTTTTTTTTTTTTTATCACCAATTGAGCTATAATTTAATACATTAAATTGACCAATCTTAAATCTACAATTTGATGAGGCTTACAAAATATACAATTGTGAACCACTGCCACAAAACTCCACCCAAAATTCCCTCCTGTAAATGCATGGTCAAACTCTGCACCACCCATAGCCCCAGGCAACTGATTATCTGTATTCTGTTGCTGTGCTTATTTCTACTTTGTCTAGAGTTTATTTATTTATTTATTTTTTAATGCACCATAGAACAAACCTGTCTTGGAAAAAGTATAGCCAGGATGTTCCTTAGAAGTGAGGATAGCAAGACTTTGCCTCATGTACTTTGGGCATGTTGTCAGGAAGGACCAGTCCCTGGAGAAGTACACCATGTATGGTAAAGCAGATGAACAGAGAAAAAGAAAAAAACCCTCGATGAGGTGGATTGACACAGTGTCTGCAACAATGGGGTCAAACATAGTAATAATTGTGAGGTTGCCACAGGACCAGTCTTTCCTTCCATTGTACACAGGGTCACTATAAATAGGAACTGACTTGATGGCACCTAACAACAACAACATCATAAGATGTGTGCTATTTTTGTATTTGGCAGTGTTTAAGAGCTAAGGCTGCTAACCGTATGGTTGGCTGTTCGAATGCACCAGTTGCTCCTTGGAAAACATATGAGGCAGTTCTACTCATAGGGTCGCTATGGGAGGAAATCGACTTAATGGCAATGGCTTTGTTTTTTTTTTTTTTTTTGGTCGTTTACTTAGTCTAGTGATTTTTTTTTTTACATGTGGGTAATGATGGAGTGGGCACTTTTTTGTTTGAAAGATTTGAATTTCGAGGGATTCAAGATGAGCTTGTTTGAAGAGGAGTATTTATATATTAGTGTTTGTGTATGTGTGTATTTTGTTTTGTTTTGTTTTGTTCCATTTTTGGTTACAAGTAACTAATGATTTAAATAGCAAAGACATTAAATTATCTAACAAGAATTCTGGAGGTTGGATAAGCCCAGAGTTGGTAGTTCAGCAGCTAAAATGACACTATCAAGGATCCGTTTCCCTTTTGTCTTTTCTTTCTGCCGTTCCTTGAGTTGTAATTTGACCTCTTAGGCTGTCTTCCCAAGACAGCATTATGTGAAGATACCAATGCCTACAGGCAGAAAAGGATTGTCCCATATCTTGTTTCTTATTTAGAGCATGGGCAATTTTCTCTGAAGTGCCCTGGGTGGACTTCTACGTACGTTCAACTGGTCCGAATTGTCCGTGAATAAACCAATCACTAGAAAGGAGAACAGGACCACTGTCACTATGACTGGAGTTTAGGTCAATAAAGATTTAATCCTGGGTCTCGGGAGGGTCTGAGCTTCTACATGACGCACTAGAGAACTGGGAGTAGGGTGATCAATATTAGGGTTTCATTGGCAAGGAAGAAAGGGACGGGGGTGGATTTTGGATAGTCAACAAGAGTATGTGTCCAGGAGGTGGCAGTTAAGCTTTGATAATATTTGAATTTTTTTTTAATAGGATATCCTTTGGCATGATCCAGGAAACTACTGGAAGTGAGGGCCTAGAAGATGTTACGTATTTGGGAATAATCTACACACAGATCATTTTTGAACCTATAATAGTTAATAGAGTTACCCAGGGAGAACAAGAGGATTGTGAAGTGTACAAAGGAGAAAAGGCTGTAAGGATAATGCATTAATTAAGAAAGATTGATTTTCCAGACAGATAATATAAGAAACATAGAGACTCCCCTCCGGCCCCATTTTGGTCAAATACAGTTAAAGTCCAAAATGTAGATATGTTTTTGTTGCTGTTGTTAGGTGCCATCCAGTTGGTTCCAACTCACAGTGACCTTATGTACAACAGAACAAAATACTATCTGGTCATGCACCATTCTCACAATCATCACTATTTTTTTTTTTTTTTTTAGCCTAGTGATTTTGAGATCAATTCTGTTGTTGCATGTATCAGCAGTTCATTGTTTTTTTTTTTTTTTTTGTGGAACAGTTTCCTATTATACCATCACCTGTCTGTCAGCTTGTTGTACTATGGTGGCTTGGGTGTTGCTGTGATGCTGGAAGCTATGCCACTGGTATTTCAAATACCAATAGGGTAACCCATGGTGTTCAGGTTTCAGCAGAACTTCCAGACTTAGACAGATTAGGAAGAAAGATTTACCCATTTATTTCCAAAAATTAGCCAGTGAAAAACTCTCAAACTTAGTTCTGATTTATTTAGGTCTTTTATATATACGCATTTTTCATTTATCTTCTCATTATTTTCATATCTTCTTCTACTTTTTTTGAACACGTTAATCACTTTTTAGTGGCCATTTAAGTACTCTTGTATGACGATTCTATTACTCCAGCATGCTATTAGCTCTATCATTTAAAATTTTGTTCTTATTAGATACATTTCTCCAAGTTATGAGTTATATTTTCCTCCTTCTTTGTATGCCTGGTATTTTTTGTTGTTGTTGTTGGATGCCCGGCATTACAATTTTTACATTGATGGGTGCTGGTTTTTACTGTATACTTTTAAAGAGTTCTGGCATTTGCTATGGTATGTAGTTAAGTTGGAAACCCTGGTGGCATAGTGGCTAAGTGCTACGGCTGCTAACCAAAGGGTCAGCAGTTCGAATTTGCCAGGCGCTCCTTGGAAACTCTGTGGGGCAGTTCTACTCTGTCCTATAGGGTCACTATGAGTCAGAGTTGACTCAACGGCACTGGGTTTGGCTTTTTTGGTTTGGTAGTTAAGTTCCTTAGAATCAGAGGATCTTAAGTTTTTTAGTGAAGTCCAAGGAAGTTTTTTTTTCCTGGCGCTTCTTAAGGCCCACTATGCATGCGGAAGCTGGACAATGAATAAGGGAGACCAAAGAAGAATTGATGCATTTGAATTATGGTTGGTGAAGAATATTGAATATACTAAGAACTGCCAGAAAAATGAACAATCTGTTTTGGAAGAAGTACAGCCAGAATGCTTCTTAGAAGCGAGGATGGCAAGACTTTGTCTCATGCACTTTGGACATGTTATCAGGAGGGACCAGTCCCTGGAGAAGAACATCATGCTTGCTAAAGTAGAGGGTCATTGAAAAAGAGGAAGACCCTCAACAAGATGGATTGACACAGTGGCTGCAATGATGAGCTCAAACATAGCAATGATTGTAAGGATGGCACAGGACTGGGCAGTGTTTCATTCTGTTGTATATACAATCGCTATGAGTTAGAACCAACTTGATGGCACCTAACAACAACTAAGATATAGCCTTCTGTAGTTTCTACCTGTTGCTGTTCATATTACAAGTTATTTTTCTCTGGCTAGTGGGATCACCACCACATTTGTCAGTTTGTCATACCGTCAGGGCTTACATGTTGCTGTGTTACTGGAAGATTTGTCACTGGTATTTTAAATACCAGCAGAGTCACCCTTGGTGGACAGGTTTCACTGTAGCTCCAACAGTGGCTGCAACAAAGGACTCAAGCCTAAGAACAATTGTGAGGATGGCGCAAGACGGGGCAGTGTTTCATTCTGTTGTGCATAGGATTGCTATGAGTTGGAACCCACTCGAGAACACCTAACAACAGCATCAAGTGGGATCACAAATTATTCCTTGCCTCGTGCTAGCCTTGGGAATTGTTTGGCCTACTCTTTTCCCTGTCTCATGCAATTTCTTCTCATGCAATGTCAGGTCAGTAATCAGCTTACTCAAAACGTACCTTCTAAATATCACTGTAGGTCTCTGTGAACATAGTGCTCTTCTCTGCAGTACTCTGCCCTGTAAATTTAAGCAGCCTTGGCCTCTGTAAACTCTAATCTTGCCTCTTCAACTTACTGAAACTTCTGAGCTTTTTTTTTTTATCCCCTCTTCCTTGATTTTTGCCTGGATTCTTCCTGCAGACCTAAGTCTGGGGCAATCGTACAGTTAGCCTCTTTTGTTTTTCTGTTAGAGGTCCCAGTCTTAGCTTTCTTCAGTTTTCTAGTTGTTGAAGAACAAATAATAAATTGGAGCTCCATTACTGTATCATTGTTTAAAATAAATGTCTCCTTCAAGGTTGTGTTTTAATGTGATTTTTGTTTCTCAGGGTTCTCTTTATCATATTACCTACTGTTTTGAGTCTAGAAACAGCAGTCTCACCATTTAAGGCTCTGAATTTTTAGACACTCTCCCTTTCCTTTTATTCTGCTTGCAAAGTGGCCAATTACCTCCTGGGATGTTTCTTTCTTGTAATACTTGACAAAAGGATTCAACAGTAGCCAACAGTCACTAATGCTTTGATTCTTCTCAATCTCTTCCCCACAGCTGCCAGTTCAATTGGCCTATGATCATCCCCCAGGAAATTGCAGGCAATAGTTTTATCGAAAGTTTTTTCATTACATAGTATGAAGCACCATCTCTTCAGCCTCTGATAACAGTTTTCCTATTTCTTGTTTCCTGTCTGCTAAGTCTTGGCCACATGGTTTAGATTTTTTTTTTTTTTTTTTTCCTGCAATGCATTTCTCTTGAGTTTATCCTAGGCATTGACATCCAGCTAGCATTGAGAAACAAGAGTGAGGGAGTAAAGAAGTCACACTAGAAGTGACACTTCAGTGCTGCTCACATTCCACCTGGGAGAACTAGCCCCAATATCACACCTATATGCAAGTGGGCTAGGAAAATTTATTCAGCTGTGTAACAGGAAAAACAGAGAATAAGTTTGGTGACTGCTTAGCCCATCTTTAGTTCAGTTCTTTTCTTGATGGAATCCCCTTATAAAAGGTACATCGATTTGCCTCAAGACCATGCCCTGTAGAGTGGAGGAGGCATGATGGTTGGGGGTCAATTTACAAGTCGAGCACTAGAAGTGAGACTGACTCACTAAGAAAATTCCAGGGCTTTGGTAAATACTATTAGGGGAAAAAAAAAATCCGCAATTAGATTTGGGAAAAGGCTAATGATGTTTGACTGAAGGGAATTAACATAATTTTAAATCAGCCTGAATGGCTATATTTTTCAGAGCTTTTAGAATTTGTGTGTTAGCTCAAGCATCTGGGAATAGTCAAAATTGTTTGCTAATAATTGTTCACTCAGTGTCTCATACTAAATCAAGTTAAGATATGAGCACTTTTTAAATAATCATGGTGAAGTACTCAGCAGAATCATGAGAGAAAACTGATGGAGTAAATATGTCATGAGTGATCAGACCATCAAACCACTATGTCCTTCAGGGAAGTCCTGCAGACCAAAGGCCTTGAGAAATACATCAGTGAAAGGAGTTGAAACACATTTGAAAAGTGATTAAATGGCTCCACTAGTCAACTGGGAAGCTGGTGGGAAATGCTATGGTTGAAATGAGCTCACTATTTTTAGGAAGTCTGGTAGAATACTGGAATGGCTGCACCTAAGTGTTGGCATATAGCCAGAAGTTACTATGAGAATCAAAAGTGCCATCTTGGAAATCAGAATAGTCAAACATGCTGAAATATTCAGCAGTTTAATTGATCTTTTGGCTTCCTAGACCCAAAATCTATAGGCAGCCCAATACATATAATTTCTATAACCAAAAAAAAAAAAAAAGGGGGGGGGCAAGGTTTGTTGAACTGTAACTCTGCTTAAAGACATCATGATAGGCAGTGCCACCCTTTACTCAATTGTCAAAATGCAGTAACTTCTCAGACCTAGACCCATTTGAATTAAAGTTTTTTTCTGAGTATAGTTGAATAAAGAGCCTGTGAATAGCATATGTCACGTGTATGTATGTATGACTAATATTCTTCTTAGCCTTTCACAGAGGCATGTGTAGCCACTTGCCATGGTTAACTGTGCACAAAGAAAATAGATATATCCACTTTTTTGTTACTTATGAGACCCTGCTTCTGAGCTAACACTAAAATACAGAGATTCAGAACTTTATTTTAGTTTACTGGTGTAAATGGAACTACACTTACTTCTCACTCAATGACTACTTCATGATCTAAAGTTTCACATTTGGAACAATACTAAACAAACAGTAACAGTCAGTTTACTGTATTGTGGGGGCTTGCGTGTTGCTGTGATGCTGGAAGCTACGCCACCTGTATTCAAACACCAGCAAGGTCACCTACTGAGGGCACGTTTCAGCTGAGCTTCCAGACTAAGACAGACTGGGAAGAAGGACCTGACAGTCTACTTCTGAAAAGAAATAGCCAGTGAAAACCTCAGGAATAGCAATGGAGCAATGTCTGTTATAGTGCTGGAAGATGAGTCCCTCAGGTTGGAAGGTGCTTAGAAGATGACTGGGGAAAACTGCCTCCTCAAAGTAGAGCTGACCTTAAAGACATGAATGAAGTCAAGCTTTCCTGACCTTCATTTGCTGATGTGGCACAACTCAGATGAGAAGAAACAGCTGCAAACATCCATTAATAATCAGAATATGAAATGTATGAAATATGAATCTAAAAAAAATGAGAAATCATCAAAAATAAAATGGAACGCATAAACATCAATATCCTGGGCATTAGTGAGCCCAAATGGACTGGTATTGGCCATTTTGAATTAGACAATAATATGGCCTACTATGTCGGGAATGACAACTTGAAGAGGAATGGCATTGCATCTATCATCAAAAAGAACATTTCAACATCTATCCTGAAGTATAACACTGTCAGTGATAGGGTAATATCCATAAGCCTACAAGGAAGACCAGTTAATATGACTATTATTCAAATTTACACACCAACCACTGAGGACAAAGATAAAGAAATTAAAGATTTTACCAACTTTTGTAGTCTGAAATTGATCAAACAGCAATCAGGATGCTTTGTAATTACTGGTGATTGGAAAAGGAGAAGGATTGATAGTTGGAAAATATATTCTTGGTGATAGAAATGATTCTGAGATCGCATGCCAGAATTTTGCAAGGCCAGAGACTTCTTTGAAAATAACTTTTTTCAATAATATAAATGGCAACTATACATTAGGACTTCACCAGATGGAATGCACAGTAATCAAATCGACTACATCTGTGGAAAGAGATATGGAAAAGCTGAATATCATCAGTTAGAGCAAGGCCAGGGAATGACTGCGGAACAGACCATCAATTGCTCATATGCAAGTTCAAGTTGAAGTTGAAGAAAACTGCAAGTCCACAAGAGCCAAAGTATGACCTTGAGTACATCCCACCTGAATTTAGAGACCATCTTAATAGATTTGACATGTTGAAAACTAATGACCAAAGATCAGAGTAGTTGTGCAATGAGTTGACATCAAGGACATCATACATGACGAAAGCAATAGGCCATTAAAAAGACATTAAATAAAGACCAAAATTGCTGTCAGAAGAGATTCTGAAACTTGCTCTTGAGCATCGAGTAGCTAAAGTGAATGGAAGAAATGATGAAGTGAAAGAGCTGAAAAGATTTCAAAGGGTGGCTCCAAAGGCAAAGTATTATAATGACATGTGCAAAGACCTGGAGTTAGAAAATCAAAAGGGAAGAACAAGCTTGGCATTTCTCAAGCTGAAAGAACTGAAGAAAAATTTAAGTCTCCAGCTGCAACTGGCAAAAAACAAGTTTCCAGGAATTGATGGAATACCAATTGAGATGTTTCAACAAACTGATGCAGTACTGGAAGTGATTACTCATCTATGCCAAGAAATTTAGAAGACAGCTACCTGGCCAACAAATTGGAAGAGATTCCTATTTATGTGTATCCCAAAGAAAGGTGATCCAACCTAATGGGGAAATTATCAAACAATATCATTCATATCACATGCAAGTAAAATTTTACTGAAGCAGATTGCCACATCTTTCTCTAGTGGAGCAGTAGGTGGGTTTGAACTGCTGACCTTTTGGTTAGCAGCCATGTGCTTAATTGTTGCACCACCAGGGCTCATTTATCAAAGATATAATAGCAAAAAAAAAAAAAAATATATATATATATATATATAAGAATTAGGTAGTAGTGTTAAGATGCTTTTTTTAAATCTTCCTTAATCTTTCATAGTATATAAAAAAAAACTTAGAAAGTAAATGAATAAAGCATAAAATTATCAAAAGTTATATTAAAATATTTGTTAAAGCATTAGAGAATGGTTAGATGATACAGCACAGTACCTTTTAAGAACTAAATATCAAAAAGAAAATTTTGAAAAAAAATAAAATAGCAAAAACATTTACTTACTGTAAATTTAAACTACTTTCATGTTTATGAATTTCCCATGAGATTTTGGACCTAATTATCCTAGTTCAAAGGCAATAGTTTAAATTTAATTAAATACCACATAAAATACCATATAAAACTTAAAAAGTGAAAGAACAATGAAAGTAAATTTAGTTTTGTTAAGCAAAATATATTTTAAAACAATAAGTGAATACATGACAACATATAAAATTTGTCTCTAAGATATTTTTAACCAATATATCAAAAGCAAACCCATTGCCGCTGAGTCAGTTCTGACTCGTTGCAACCCTTTAGGACACAGTAGAACTGCCCCAGTTATATTATATACATATACATATACCTACATATATTATGCTCATATACATATACCTACATATGTTATATGCATATACACATATGTGCTTATATACACACACACACATAATTTTAGATGTAAATGGCTTTATGTCACCAGAAGGATCATTGACCAGATTAAGAAAACAATATTCCAAATTACTTTGTCTCTAAGTGGAAGACATAACTAGACTAGAAAGAGGAGAGTCATCTAGGATTTGTCAGATTTGTGGATAACGCAAACGCATACATTTCTAACCATAGGATCCTGTGATATGTATAAAACAGGGAAAAATTTAAGAGTATAAAATTACTATAAATATTGCAGAAGATATATTTTAAAAACAAGCAAAAATGCAATAATGAATGTAAAAATTTCAAAAAATGTAGCATTGGAACACTAAGTATGATTGTAAGCAAAGCAAATGGAATTATATCTACATGTGATTATGTTGAGAAAGAATCACAATTACATTTTCTAATTAATTAATTAATTCACCTAGATTATTAGACCAACTGGGTTTCTGGGTATGAAGAAAATGCAATAGAGAGAGTGAGTCTGGGCTATAACAATGTATTGACCAATTAACTCATAATAGCATTATGTTTAAGAAGAACAAATGTGGCTAGAGATAATCAAATAAATTGGGTTCATAAATAAATGAAAAACTGCAACCAAAGAGCCTTGATTAAAGGATTGATATCAAAATGAAGGCAAGCTTCACGGGCCTTTCCCAGAACCCTGTTCTCTGCCCTGCTCTTTGTAGCATTTCAAATTATCAGTTGAAAGATGGCATGTGTATAAAATTTGAGGAGCAGGATAAGTTGGAAGACAGAATCAGGCTCAAAACACCATTCACTTGTTCATTTACTTATTCATTTATTGAACAGTTACTCAGCTACCACCATGTAATAAAGTCACTTATGTAAAACGAATGAAAACCTAAGTTTAATAAAACTAATGTCTACGTACTTAGGTACAAAAGTTCAAATGTATAAATAAAAAAATATATATAAGTAAAGTACTTGTAAAAATGATTTAGAAGCCTATCTGAAATAAATGTTCAGGGTTGTAATTGACAATAAACCCATTATTAACCAATAGCATCTACAGGTACTTGGAAACCTAATGTCAGTATAGGCTTCATTTTAGAGCCAGCATGGAAATGGGAAAAAGGCCTACTTTATTGGCAGAAAAAATAAAAATCAAGAATAACTGAGAAACATAAAATTCTGTATAACTTGCTAAAATAATTTTTAAAATGCTAATGTTAGGGAACTCCTTGTGTAATTTTTACAAATATTAAAAGAATGCTCTTATTCCATAAACAGTTTCAATTCCATGGATGTGTTTATATTTGTGTATAAATAATTAGAAAAAAAGCCAAAGTTCAGAAAAATGAGGCTTAAATATCATTTATGAATTTAGATACATGCTAAACAAAATTGAAGACATTGAACTATTACTCTAAATTATTAAGTACTTTTAGTAAAGAAGCAAGGCATTTAGTATGTATAAATTTTCCCCACACAATCAAGTAATATAAATATTTTATTATCATTATTATTATTTTGTTATTTCTCCAAGTGCCTCCTCTGAACCCCATTAATGTGATAGAAGAAAATAATTTCAGTCATGTTTTAGGGGCTTCTCCCCTTTTAAGGTTGAAGCAGAAGGAGCTGAGGTCTTAAGCTGTGATTAACTTGTGAAGATCATTCAAATAAAAGTTTTCTGGAATTTTAGTCTCTCTGATCATCCCTGATAAGCTCATTGCCCAAACATCCATATTCCCTTTAATGTCTGTGGTTTCACTGTTTCCTTGCCAAGTTTGTGTGAGGATTTTTAATAGCTCCCAAGGCCTCAAGTTTAAGTAATGGGCCTCTATGTTCTTCCCTATCAAGTTGCCTGTCACTCATTTCTGCTCTGGGTTGAAGAGAATGACTCTCTCCCACTTGGTAACTTTACCCTAAGTCCAGTTCTTTTCCTCTTTCCTAGGGAAAACTTAGACAATACCTCTGTTCTCAGGTTGGCCCAAATCTACTACATTTTACCATTTAAATCCTCTATTCTTGGCCAACTGGGTACCATCACTTCTATGGGTCTGTCTTTCAAAAAGACAAAAGTATGGGATGACTTTTGCCTTCTTAGTGCTTGGAATTTTTGTTTTGTTTTGAATATGCAACATGATAGCATTTATTAGCAACCATGCCCATCCCCAAAGTCTTAGAGAAGAGATACAAAGATTAGACTTGATTACCTTCATAAAAACAAACAAACAAAAAAAGCCTGTTGCTTTTGAGTTGATTCCAACTCCTAGCAATCCTATAGGACAGAGTAGAACTGCCCCCATGAGGTTTCCAAGGAGCAGCTAGTGGATTCAAACTGGCAACTTTTGGTTAGCAGCCATAGCTCTTAACCACTCTACTACGAGGACTCCCCTTCATAGGCAGTGGTGCATTAACTATTAATAGCAAATATATCCTTGACTTTGTCTCCTTACTTTAGACATGTTATCAGGAGTTACCAATTCCTGGAGAAGGGCATCATGCTTGGAAAAGAAGAGGATCAGCAAAAAAAAGGAAGGCCCTCAGCCAGGTAGATTAACACAGTAGCTGGAACAATGGGTTCAAACATACCCACTATAGAGAGGATGCCACAGGACCAAGCAACATTTCTGTTACACATAGGGTCACCATGAGTTGGAACGAATTCTATGGCACCTAACAACAACAACAGCAAAGAGGTATTTTTTAAAGACAATGAAACGCTCAATATAGAATGTCTGCAGTGTGACGATAACCATCATTATTATTATTAACTTAGTATGTCACATAAGAACAAATCATTCACAGGTATTATACTAGTCATTTGATCATCATTCAAAAGCATTCCACATTGATTATATTGTGAAATATTATAAAGGCTCGTGCTTCTTATAAACGTGTTAAAACCAAAGCATACATTAATAGTGTAAGCCATCATTCTACTCAAAGATTAAGGACTAGTCATTCTTCAATATAAGATGTAGATTAGAGCACAACACTATCATTTTTTTCCATTTAGCGTTATGTTAAGAATGATCGCTGTTGTTGTTAGGTGCCATCGAGTCAGATCCAACTCATAGCAACTCTACACACAACAGAATGAAACACTGCCTGGTCCTGAGCCATCCTTACAATCATTGATATGCTTGAGGTCATTGTTGTAGCCACTGTGTCAATCCACCTCGTTGAGGGTTTTCCTCTTTTCCACTGACCCTGTACTTTGCCAAGCATGACATCCTTCTCCAGGGACTGATCACTCCTAACAACATGTCCAAAGTACGTAAGACGCAGTCTCACCATCCTTGCTTCTAAGGAGCATTCTGGTTGTACTTCTTCCAAAACAGATTTGTTCATGCTTTTGGCAGTCCATGGTATATTCAATATTCAATATATATAGCAAAAACTATAAAAAGTGCAATAATATGAAACACAGGAATAAAAATAGCACTTTCTACAGATTGTATGACCGTACATGAGAAAATTAATGAAATTCCAACAAAACTACTAGAGAAAAAATTTAAATTAACCAGCTTTGGTTTATAAGTGATGTCCATGTATAAAAAGGATGGAAACAATAATAACACATATTCATCCACATCAAGAAAAAATTTCAAGATTTAAGTATGAATTCAATTGGTAACACAGATATAACTTAAAAATTGCTTGATTTTTAGTCAGACAAGTACAGAAAGCATAAGTAACTAAGAATATCTATTGTTTATTTTGAGAGTAGCTGATAATTAAGTCATCTCAGAATATTTTACAGAACTTGACAATTACTAGTAAAATTAAATTAGAAAAATTAAATTAATTAAACTGGTGATTAGCATATTTTTAAATTACCATACCAGCTTTTAAAATACATTAAAATTATAAGCATCAAAGTATTTTGGCCTAATATTAAAAACAGTAGATGACGACCAGTGGAAAGATAATAAAAAACTGAGGACATGAATTCTAAGTATTTATAAAAAAGAATTATGGAAAATTGTTAGTGTAAGATGTGTTCTTATAAGCATTAAATCTGAGTTGAAAGATTAATTTATTCCATTCTTCCTTCCGTATACAAGAGCTGTGCCTAAATAGAATTAATTTGAGAAACTAAAGTGAAAAACAATACAATATTCAATCAAAATCTGAATAAAATTGACTTATGATGAAAGGAATGATAGCATTAGATCTATGAAAGACAGATTTAAGTATATCATTTATAAAGTTTCACAGTAAATTTGTACCGTGGATATTTTCAGCTGCAAATAACAGAATATCTAGAGTAACATAAACACTAAAAACATTTAATTGTCTGAAACAAGAGAAAGTTTGGAAATTGGCAATCCAGAGCTAGTATAGCTTAATAATTTCACCGAAAGCACCCTTCCACTTCATTGCCTGCTGTTGTTCCTGGTTTGGCCCTATGCATATTGAAATGTGGTTGCCAGATGGTGGCAGCAGCTCCAGACATCATGAATGCATTCAAAGACAATAATCAGGGGAGATACTGATAAAAACAGTTTTTCCCCTTAAGGTACTTTCTATACTTTCCAGAAAAAGGAAAACATATTCCCACTTTTTCCAGGAAACTTTTGTGTGTGTGTGTATCAAGAAGTGGTTGATATAGTCAACATTAGCTGCCAGAGTCTGGAACAGTGGTTGTGTGGGGAAAAAAGGATGAAATGTACATAGTTGGACTAAAATCCATTGCCGTTGAGTTGATTCCAACTCATAGTGGCCCTAAAGGGGCAGGTTAGAACTGCCCCATAGGGTTTTTAAGGAGAGGCTGGTGGATTTGAACTGTCAACATTTTGGTTGGCAGCCATAGTTTGTGGTAGCTCTTAACCACTGAATCACCAGGGCTCCACAGTTTAAAAAAAAAAAAAAAGCCTTCCAGTAGATTCCAACTCATGGTGACCCTATAAGACAGAGTAGAACTGCCTCAGGGTTTCCAAGGAAGAGCTGGTGGATTTGAATGGCTGACGTTTTGGTCAGCAGCCAAGTTCTTAACCACCGCACCACCAGGGATCTATAGTTGAATTAGACAGTCGTTATTAATGGGGTTAGCATACACTGCATCTCTATGCAAATAACGTGCACTTTCTGCGTTTGTTTGCCGGCCACTCGCTTCTCCCACCAGGGACCTTCACAAGGGCCACCATGCCAATATTCTTCCATATGGTGCTGTAAAGAAAAAAAAAAAAATTTGCATAATGTGCTTAAGAAAATATTTCATGAGGGAGGGGATGGTGGTCAGCAAACAAATGCAGAATTTGCAGTTATTTGTATAAAAATACGGTAACTCTTCTAAACAAAACAGGTATATTTTAGCCAGAGAGAATGAGTAGAATGACTATTGATTAGGTATTGAAAAGTGTGCTACTTAAGTCTATACCTACATGAAGGTAAATTAAAATGGCAGCACCCAACATTCATTCATTCAGCAATTAATTACTCAGTATTTACCTGTGTTTTATTGGCTCTGCAAAGGCATTCCACTGTGTGGATCATAACAAATTATGGATGACATTGCAAAGAATGGGAATTCCAGAACACTTAACTGCACTCGTGAGGAAACTTTACACAGATCTAGAGGCAGTTGTTCGGACAGAACAAGGGGATACTGGATTGGTTTAAAGTCAGGAAAGGTGTGTGTCAGGGTTGTATCCTTTCACCATACCTATTCAATCTGTATGCTGAGCAAATAATTGGAGAAGCTGGACTATATGAAGAAGAATGGGGCATCAGGATTGGAGGAAGACTCATTAGCAAACTGCAATTTGCAGATGACACAACCTTGATTTGCTGAAAATAAAGAGGACTTGAAGCACTTACTAATGAAGATCAGAGACCACAGCCTTCAGTATGGATTACACCTCAATAAAGAAAACAAAAATTCTGACAACTGGACCAATAAACAATATCATGATAAACCAAGAAAAGATTGAAGTTGTCAAGGATTTCATTTTACTTGGATCCACAATCAACAGCCGTGGAAGCAGCAGTCAAGAAATCAAAAGACCATTGCATTGGGTAAATCTGCTGCAAAGGACCTCTTTAAAGTGTTGAAAAGCAAAGATGTCACCTTGAAGACTAAGGTGAGCCTGACCTAAGTCATGGTATTTCCAATTGCATCATATGCATGTGAAAGCCGAACAATGAATAAGGAAGACCGAAGAAGAATTGATGCCTTTGAATTGTGGTGTTGGCGAAGAATATTGGATATACCATGGACTGCCAAAAGAATGAACAAATCTGTTTTAGAAGAAGTACAACCAGAATGCTCCTTAGAGGCAAGGATGGCGAGACTGAGCCTTCATACTTTGGACATATTGTCAGGAGGGATCAGTCCCCGGAGAAGGACATGATGCTTGGCAAAGTACAGGGTCGGTAGAATAGAGGAAGACCCTCAATGAGGTGGATTGACACAGTGGGTACAACAATGAGCTCAAGCATAAAAATGATTTTAAGGATGGCTCAGGACAGGGCAGTGTTTCATTATGTTGTGCATAGGGTTGCTATGAGTCAGAACTGACTCGATGGCACCTAAAAACAACAACAATTTACTGCCTACTGTTATTCTAAGTCCTGCATATGTTAATGAATAAAATAGCCCTGGTGACACAGTGGTTAAGTGCTCTGCTGCTAACAGAAAGGTCAGCTGTTGGAATCCACCAGAAACAATCCAGAAAAAAAGATGTGGCAGTCTGCTTCCATAAAGATTACAGCCTTGGAAGCTGTGTGGGGCAGTTCTACTCTGTCCTATAGTGTTACTACGAGTTGGAATCTACTTGATGATGATGGTTATGGATTTTGTTCGTTTTGCCTTTTCGAAGCTTGAAATTTAATGGTATATTCAGTCAAAATTGATTAAATTTTTGGAAATCTAGTGTACTTATATGTCATTAAACCAAAACCAGATGAAACTGACTGCCACACCTCCTTCTTAAGGAAAAGCTGGTGGGTTCCAACTGCTGACCTTTTGGTTAGCAGCCAAGCACTTAACCATTGTACTAACAGGTATTTTAAATACATGCTTGAAGTTTCCTTGGGAATAAATCTTAGAATTTTTAATCACCCCTGTAAAACTGCAGGTTCAATTCTATGAATATACTTCACTTTTTCAAAAGTTATTTTTCTGAAGTGTGTGTAGTAATGTAATGAACACAAAATAATATCTAGCAAAAAGTGGAGGCTTATTAAACTGTGCTCAATGCACTAAAATGCACTTCGACTGTTAAAAAGATAAGGTTTTGAACTATAAGTTTACATAGAAATATGCATATAAAATGATGATACATGAAAAATCAAACAATAATATAATGAAACTAATTAAAATCTTCCTCAGCTTTCCTAAATCCGGACACATTTTCTTCTTTATATTGTTGTTGTTGTGTGCCTTTGAGTCGATTCTGACTCCTAGCAACCCTGGGGGTTCCACGGTTAAGCAACTACTTGCTAATGGAAGAAAAGTCGGCAATTCCAACCCACCGGTGGTTCCATGGGAGAAAAGACCTAACAATCTGCTCCCGTAAAGATTATAGCCAGGGAAACCCTCTGGGGCAGTTCTACTCTCTCCTGTAGGGTCATTATGAGTCTTTCATATTACCTAATGTCATGGATTGAAATTACATCCTCCCAAAAATGTATTTTATCAAATTGGTTGGGCCATGATTCCCAGTATTGTTATGATTTTCCTGTGTGTTACGAAACCTGACTGTATGATGTTAATGAGGGAGGGTGGGTGGCAGTTGTGTTAGTGAGGCAGGACTCAATCTACAGCATTGAATTGTGTCTTGAGGCAATCTCTTGAGATATAAAAGTAAGAAGCGAACAGAGAGACAGCGGGACCTCATTTCACTAAGAAAGAAGCACCAGGAGCAGAGCCTGTCCTTTGGACCCAGGGTTCCTGTGTGGAGAAGATCCTAGTCCAGGGAACATTGATGAGAAGGCCAACAGAGAGAGAATGCCTTCCCCTGGAGCTGACACCCTGAATCTGGATTTTTAGCCTACTTTCCTGTGAGAGAATAAATTTCTCTTTGTTAGAGCCATCCACTTGTGGTATTTCTGTTATAGCAGCATTAGATGACTAAGACACCTAATGAATGTTTTCTCTTCCTTGATGGGCCATCATCAATACCTCCCCTTCTGGGAAACCTTTCGTGCTCCTTCTTTCCCTGATAAATTAATTGACTTCTCATCTTAACATGAGTAACTTTTAGAATCCTATCTGTTATCACGGTGTATGAAAATTAGTTGTGCTTACTTCTGTCTCTCCAGTTTGTCAGCATCTCTTTAGGCAAAGAAGCAATATATCATTTTTTTCTATAATCCTGAGGCCTGATAAATCCTGAGCATTTCTGTGTCCTCAATATCTACAAATGTTTGGCACACATGAGGTGCTCAAAAATGTTTGCTGATCGAATCTAGGAAGTGCTCAATAAGTATTGGTTGAGTGACTAAATTGAATCTCATAACATTTTAGTCCTTTTTATGATCAGAATTAAATGCTTAATTGTTTGATAAAATTTAAGCTTCATTACATGGTTTGCTTTTTGGAAAATGGGATAAATCGACTGTTTTATATACAGGATACGCTTACAACATGATATCTAACCAGGTATGTATGCAACTTTGAATTTTTTTTTTTTTTATGACAGCTCTCTCACTGGTTGACTTATCTGGACTTCTCTATCTGGTCTGCTAAACTCAGCATCACACTAGACTTAACTTTGCTTGCTTAAAGCTCGCCACATAATTGGCAAGACTGAATGCTACTTATGTAGCTCATTATCCTTAAATCACTACTTAAATTATTCTCTAATTTAAGATCCAGGGCAACTACACCCTTGCTTTTTTCACTAACATGAAGACAGGACAGAAAGGGCCATGGTTACACATTATTGTTGTTCAGTGCCCTCAAGTTGGCTCTGAATTATGGTGACCTTATGTACAACAGAACGAGACACTGTCCAGTCCTGCCCCATTCTCGCTATCATTGTTGTGTTTGAGCCCATTGTTGCAGCCATCGAGGATCTTCTTCTTTTTTGCTAACCCTCTTTACCAAGCATGGTGTCCTTCCCCAGAGTCTGGTCCCTCCTGATAATATGACCAAAGTACATGAGACAATGTTTCACCATCCTCCCTTCTAAGGAGCATCCTGGCTGTACTTCTAAGACAGATTTATTTGTTTTTCTGGCAGTCCATGGTATATTCACTATTCTTCGACAACATAACTCAAATGCATCAATTCTTCTACGGTCTTCCTTATTTGCTGTCCAGTGTTCATATGCATATAAGGCAATTGGAAATATCATGGGTTGGGTCAGGCACACCTTAGTCCTCGAAGTGACATCTTTGCTTTTTAACGCTTTAAAGAGGTCTTTTGCAACAGATTTACCCAATGCAATATGTCATTGATTCCCTGACTGCTGCTCCCATGGATGTTGATTGTGGATTTTGGTTTCGATTATGGTATGTATGATCGTTGATTTTGCTTACACATATAATTGGATAAAAGAAAAAGGTCTCATCACTTTTACTCCTTGCCCTTCAACAGATTATCAACAAAGTTGTATTCACTGATTCTGTCTCCCTACATACAAGAAGTTGTATTTAAATGTATACTGAAGGTAAAGTCTTCTAAGTCTTCCACTTGAATTAACACCAGGCTTAAACAAAGGAAAGAATGCTGAATGGGTGTTTCCAAAAAGTATATGTAAATACAGTTTTTGCCACAGCCTCTGAAATCAACCTAAAACATCATGGATTTCTATTACATATGGTTCATTACAATACCAGGGCTTTTCTTTCTTTCTTTTCTTCCTTTTGTGGAAACTTTGACATTTATTCGATAAAGATCTATCTAGATTGCCATAAATGGATGATATTTATTTGTATTCATTTATTGTGCTTTAGGTGAAAATTTACAAATCAAGTCAGTCTCTCATACAAAAAGTTATACACCCCTGGCCATGTACTCCTAGCTCCTCTCCTCCTTATGAGACAGCACATTCCTCCTCCCCACGCTACATTTGCCATGTCCATTCAACCAGCTCCTGTCCCCCTCTTCCTTAATATTTGGCCTCCTGACAGGAGTTGCCCATATAGTCTCATGTGTCTACTTGAGCCAAGAAGCTCGCTCCTCACCGGTATCATTATCTTATAGTCCAGTTTGATCCCTGTCTGGAGAGTTGGCTTCAGGAATGGTTCCAACCTTGGGTTAACAAAGAGCCCTGGACCATGACCACCAGGGTCTCTCCAGTCTCAGTCAGAACGTTAAGCTTGATCTGTTTATGAGAATTTGAGATCTGTATTCCACTGTTCTCCTGCTCCATCAGAGATTCTCTCTTGTATTAAATGGGTGATTTTTAAAATTGTTGACAGGGATAGACAAATCTAGGAATTCTTTGATTTAGAATAAGCAGTACTATTTTCATTATATGTGTTTTCACGAATTCCCATGAAAAATTAAGGTTTGACTCTTTTGAGAGCAAAGAGGGGGCAAGGTAATAGGAAAGGATGCAAAACGTGAAAAGAATTCTACCCCCTTTCTCTTAGTCAAATGATTTAGGTTTAACTACCCTTGCTTTGTTGGGCCTGAACAGAGAAGTGAAGTATTTTAATCTTCTTTTCCTTGACATACATAATTATGGTAATTTAAGTCAACAGCTGTTCAGCTGTCAAGTTACCAGCTGTATTCAAGTCTGAGAATAGAAGACAACCTGTTTAAATGAAGTCTTGTTTGAATGAAGGCCATGGGTTTTAGCATTTGTGTTTAGAAAAAAAAGAAAAAGATTGTTACAGAAATAAAGGGTCTTTTCCTACGATGACCCTTATTTGTTTGAAATTGTCATGGATTGAATTGCATCTCCCAAAATATGTGTCAAGTTGGTTAGGCCATGATTCCCCGTATTGTGTGATTGTCCACCATTTTGCCATTTGATGAAATTTTCCTATGTGTTGTAAATCCTATCACTATGATGTTAATAAGATGGATTAGTGGCAGTTATACTGATGAGATCTACAAGATTAGACAGAGTCTTAAGCCAACCTCCTTTGAGATATAAAACAAAGAAGCGAGCAGAGAGATGGGGGGATCTCATGTTGTTGTTAGGTGCCATTGAGTCTGTTCTGACTCACAGTGACCCTATGCACAACAGAACGAAACACTGCCTGGTCCTGAGCCATCCTTACAATCTTTGTTATGCTTGAGTTCATTGTGGTAGCCACTGTGTTAATCCACCCCATTGAGGGTCTTCCTCTTCTCTGCTGATGCTATACTCTGCCAAGCATGATGTCCTTCTCCAGGGACTGATCCCTCCTGACAACAAGAAAGCAGTGCTGGGAGCAAAGCATCTCCTTTGGACCTGAGGTTCCTGTGCTGAGATGCTCCCAGGCCAAGGGGAGCAAGGGAAGACTGATGTATCACAAGGACTTTCCTCCAGAGCTGACAGACAGAAAGCCTTCCCCTGGAGCTGGGGCCCTGAATTCAGAGTTCTAACCTACTGGACTGTGAGAGAATAAACTTCTCTTTGTTACAGTCACCCACTTGTGGTATTTCTGTTATTGCAGCACTAGATGACCAAGACAGAATTTGGTACTGAGAGTGGGGTGCTGCTCTAACAGATACCTAAAATGTGGAAGTAGTTTTGAAACTGTGAATGGATAGAAGACTCAGAAAGAAGTGAGGAGAACTGTTAACACCGGAAAAGGTGAAGACAGTGAGAAACAGCAGCAGAGAGCCTGCAGCTGCAAAGGACCGAAAGCAACAGTCAATCTGCAGCAGCAGAACCAGGAAACCAGTGAGACAGGGCTCTGGATCTGACCTATGGAGCAAGAGAACTGAGCACCTTTGCATAGGAGGCTTCCTGGCTGAGTGGGGTGCCACCACCGGGCACTGATTAGGGAAGCTAGGCTTTCTGACCCACAGAAAAGAGAGCTCAGTGCCTTTTGGCCAAAGTTTACCAGCTAAGTAGGGTGCCTACAGGCACTTATCAATGGAGCTACAGAGCTTTGGAACACTTGCCCCAGCAGGGCAGATGTGGCTTGAGGCCTGAGGGCTGAGAGACCAAGGAACCAGGAAGCAGAAGCTGAAGAGACAAGGAACACAAGCAGGAGAGCTGCCCCAGTCTCAAAACCTCTGGGGTTTCAAAGAGTGGAGCCATGACCTCTGGTGTTTCTAAGGGTGGAGTCGCCACTCAGATGGTCTAGGAGAATGGTGCATCTAAAGCCGAGGGAACAGAGTTGCTGTCCCAATGGACCTGGAAGGCAGAGCTGAAGCCCAGAGCCAAGGGGCCTCCATTCAGAATCCAGAGAGTGTGGCCATAACCTGGAGTGTGAAGGACAGGACCACTGTGTGAATGGTCTCACAGAACAGAGAATTGTTTTCAAGCCTTGAGGGCTAATGTAATGTGTTCTGCTGACTTACTTGTTGTTTGTTATGCCTCCTTTTCCTCTGATTTCTCCTATTTTTAATGGAAATGTCTACCTTATGCCTGTCTGTTGCACCATTGTGCCTTTGAAAGCAGATAACTTGTATTCTAGATTTCACAGATGAAGAGGAATGTTTTGGATTTTAGACTTGGAGTTGATTTAAGACTTTTGCTCTGATATGATGGTATGAATATGTTTTACATGTGGCAAAGACATGAATTTTGGGGGGGGTTAAAGGGTGGAATGTCATGGATTGTATTGTCCCCCCAAAATATCTGTCATCTTGGCTAGGTCATGATTCTCTTATATGATTGTTTGATTGTCTACTGTTTTATCTTCTGAAATGATTTCTCTATGTGTTGTAAATCCTATCACTATGATGTCAATAAGAAGAGTTAGTGGCAGTTACATTGATGAAATATACAAGATTAAATAGAGTCTTAAGCCAATCTCTTTTGAGACATAAAAGAGAGACGTGAGCAGAGAGATGGAGCGGACCTCATACCACTAAGAAAGCAGTGCTGGGAGCAGAGCATGCCCTTTGGACCTGAACTTTTCCTGTATTGAGATACTCCGAGACCAAGGGAAGACTGATGCATCACAAGGACCTTCCTCCAGAACTGACAGAGAGGAAGTCTCCCCCTGGAGACGGTGCTCTGAATTCAGACTTCTGGCCTACTGGACTGTGAGAGAATAAACTTCTCTTTGTTAAAGCCATCCACTTGTGGTATTTCTGTTATAGCAGCACTAGATGACCAAGACAGAATTGTTGAAAATCAATATTCAACATACAACCCAGAAACTGAAGTGTGTCCTCTGTCAGGTCACCAGAATATTGAGGAAACTGAATCCATCAAGTCATGAACTACTCAAGGTCAGAAATTTGGTCTAACACAGTAGCTAGTATATAGAAGCCATTCTACAAAAATGCATGTTGATGAGGTGAAGAAAAATATTGAGGCCTTGCATAATTGAGCTTTTCTTTAGAAAGATTAATCTAGTAGTAGTCCGTAGGATACTTAAGTTATATGAAAGAGACTATCATGTCAGTATTTTTTTCAGAATTCAGAAAATTAAGATACAACGACTTGGTCAAGAAGGGAATAGCTTGTCTCGTTACGATATTTATTATTTGGTGTATTAATTATTTTTCTGCATATGTGAAAAAAATTTGTGTTCTTATCATTGCAGTTTAAAAGGCATAATAAGATAATGTGATTTTTTTTTTTTTTCCAAAGTAGGCTGTGTGGCTGCAGCCCATAATGTAATGACCTTGGTGAAAAATATTAATTAAAGATTAGACATTAGATTTTCAGGTACAGAAAATCAATTGTGTTAATGTTCTAAAAACTTCACATACTCTTACAATGATTCACACTAAAAAGAAAAGAACTAACATACAAATATAAATGCCAATGTATTAATTTATAATAATGACAGCTTCCCCAACCACCTTCAGCCCACCTTCATATAGACAGAGTTGGAAGCTATTAGGACTACAGTCATTCTGACTGAAAGAGTAAAATTATCAGGCCCCTAAGCTCATGTGCCACCCTGTTCAAAAGGGATCTTCTTCCACCATTACTCTCTTTTCTGTTTAAATTGGTCAGTGCTTCATACGCAAGCTTCGTGATCTTTTATCTTTTAATAGAAATTGTTCTCTCTAATGTTCTGTACTTCCTTTAACTAGACACAGCTCTCTACCACATCCTGACCTTCAAAACTTTTCCACCTTAATACCTCTAATGCAGTCTAAAATCATCAAGAAGATAAATCTATCTTCAACTTCTTCACTCTCTGTCCATAAGTAAAACTTGACTCTCACCTAAGATACCACTTTGGCTGCTGCCCTTGTATACGCTAGCTGCTTATTTTCCCACACCCCCATACCCCGAGAGAGAGTGAGGTAGTGTTGCTGTACTGCATACCATCCAGTAACACTTTTAGCAATAACTTCCCCACTCTCTTACGAAAATAGAAAAAATGTCTATGAGTGCGCGCACACACACACAAATCCCAACTCATTTGAGATCTGTGACATTTCATTATACAATCCCCACTTCATTCTTATTGCTATCATCAAACAGAAAAGTCCAGTAAACTTCCTATTATTCATCAAAGATTTTAATACTGCCTCATAAACTTTCTGTTCACCCAAGTTCTGCCATTACCACCCTAGGTGACACCAGTGTACATGTACACCATCTATAGTTAGCGTCCTCTCTCTAGAGGCCTTGTCCTCCACTCTACCTCACATTCGTGTCTCACTCACTCTGAATTTTGTAATCAATGTGGAAATTTCTTCTACATAATCACTAATTCAGATTCCTGGTGGTGCAGTGGTAAGAGATCACCTGCTAACCAAAAGGTTGGCAGTTCGAATCCACCAGCCACTCCTTGGAAACCCCACGGGCAGTTGTCCCCTGTCCTATAGGGTCACTAGCAATTGGAATCGACTCAGTGGCAGTAGGAATCACTAATTCAGGTATCACGCTTCCTGAGAACAGCCTGCTTTTCTACATAAGGTTGTTTCTTGACCTCAGTGGGTTCTAGATCATTGTCCTTTCTAAAATTACATGATCCTTTTAACTACTTGTTTCTACTACCAACATTCCTCTTCAGTCGTAAACACTAGCAATAAATCTTACCCCACGTATCTTGTTGCCCATCTCTTCACATTCATTAAAAGCGTCAATTCTTCCCCACATTTCTCAAAACTTGAAATCAGCAATGCCTCCTAGCCCCCTACAGAAAATCTATTTCATCTTCTACTTCACAGAGTAAAAAAAAATGAGATCTTCCTTAATATCCTGCACCTACCCATAAAATTTGGAAACCCTGGTGGCGTAGTGGTTAAGTACTACTCCTGCTAACCAAAAGGTTGACTGTTCAAAATCTACCAAGGGCTCCTTGGAAACTCTATGGGGTAGTTCTACTCTGTCCTATAGGATTGCTATGAGTGGAAATCGGCTTGACGGTAACTGGTTTTGTTTTGTTTTTTTTAGATTTACGCACATCTGCCTCCATTTTGTGCTTAAGCACATGTACTTGAAGGCCATTTCGTCTCAGACCCTGAGAAGCCCTTTCGTATAGAAGCTCCTCATTATCCTTTATGTATCTTTTATATATTAAACATTTCCCTCACACATAGATCCTTAAAATGTTTATGAACTGTATATTTATTTTTTCAGTGTTCCAATTAAAAATATTTTTGTTTTTAATTTTAGAGATTTTTAAAATTTGATGCCTCCTCACCCAAATCGAATGTTTGAGATAAAATTTATTTTGTTCAATGAATGTTAAATTAAGAAAAATGTCTTTTTTTTTTTAATTTGAGAACCGAAATTTTTCTGCATTTTGACAAACCACAGTCGTTAGTTTACGATTGGGAAACTTATTTGAAGTGTTCTAAAGACAAAGTCTTCCTTTTTCTCTGACTTTTTGGTATAAATTAAGATCTGCACCTTTCAAATGTGGCTGAAAAACAAGTGCTCAAACAATATTCCTTCCCCTGTAAATATATGTGAAACTTTCTCTTTAATTTGTGATTACATTTCCTCTTCCATAAAAAACCTGTTGCTGTCAAGCCAATTCTGACGCACAGGGACTCTATAGGACAGAGTAGGACTGCCCCTGCCCCACAGTGTTTCCAAGGAGTGGCTGGTGGTTTCCAGCTGCTGACTTATTGGTTGGCAGCCAAACGCTTAACCATTGTGCCACCAGGGCTCCTCCTCTTCTATAGCGAGAAATAATCTAAAATTATTTAATACTTTCCTATTCCTTTCAGTGTCTGCTGAATGTGTGTGTTTGTAGCATATACATGTGTGCATATTTGTGTGTGTGTGTGTGTGTGTAAATGTATATTGTTGCTGTTGTTGTTGTTAGGTGCCATCAAGTCACTTCCGACTCATAGCAACCGTATGCACAGCAGAAGGAAACACTGCCCAGTCCTGCGCCATCCTTACAATTGTTGTTATGCTTGAGCTCATTGTTGCAGCCACTGTGTCAATCCACTTCTTTGAGACTCTTCCTCTTTTCCGCTGACCCTGTACTCTGCCAAGCATGATGTCCTTCTTCAGGGACTGATCCCTCCTGACAACACGTCCAAAGTATGTAAGACACAGTCTCGCCATTCTTGCTTCTAAAGAGCATTCTGGCTGCACCCTCTTTCAAAACAGATTTGTTCATTCTTTTGGCAGTCCACGGTATATTCAATATGCTTCGCCAACACCACAATTCAAAGGAATCAACTCTTCTTCTGTCTTCCTTATTCATTGTTCAGCTTTCACATGCATATGATGCAATTGAAAATACCATGGCTTGGGTCAGGTGCACCTTAGTCTTCAGGGTGACATCTTTACTCTTCAATACTTTGAAGAGGTCCTTTGCAGCAGATTTGCCCAATGCAATGGTCTTTTGATTTCTTGACTGCTGTTTCCATGGCTGTTGTTTGTGGATCCAAGTAAAATGAAATCCTTGACAACTTCAATCTTTTCTCCGGTTATCATGATGTTGCTCATTGGTCTAGTTGTGAGGGTTTTTGTTTTCTTTATGTTGAGGTTCAGTCCATACTGAAGGCTGTGGCCTTTGAGCTTCATTAGTAAGGGCTTCAAGTTCTCTTCACTTTCAGCAAGCAAGGTTGTGTCATCTGCATAACAAAGGTTGTTAATGAGTCTTCCTCCAATCCTGATGCCCCGTTCTTCTTCACATAGTGCAGCTTCTCCTATTATTTGTTCAGCATACAGATTAAATAGGTATGGTGAAAAAATACAACCCTGATGCACACCTTTCCTGACTTTAAACCAATCAGTATGCACTTGTTCTGTCTGAACAACTGCCTCTTGACCTGTGTAAAGGTTCCTCATGAGCACAATTAAGTGCTCTGAAACTCCCATTCTTCGCAGTGTTATCCATAGTTTGTTATGCTCCACACACTCAAATGCCTTTGCATAGTCAATAAAACACAGGTAAACATCCTTCTGGTATTTTCTGCTTTCAGTCAGGATCCAGCTGACATCAGCAATGATATCCCTGGTTCCATACCCTCTTCTGAAACGGGCCTGAATTTCTGGCAGTTCCCTGTTGATATACTGCTGCAGCTATTTTTGAATGATCTTCAGCAAAATTTTGCTTGCATGTGATATTAATTATATTGTTCTGTAATTTCCACATTCCGTTGGATCACCTTTCTTGGGAATAGGCATAAATATGGACCTCTTCCAGTCAGTTGGCCAGGAAGCTGTCTTCCATATTTCTTGGCATAGACGA
The DNA here is from genome assembly GCF_030014295.1 of Loxodonta africana. Taxonomy (NCBI): domain Eukaryota; kingdom Metazoa; phylum Chordata; class Mammalia; order Proboscidea; family Elephantidae; genus Loxodonta; species Loxodonta africana. The sequence continues at coordinate 99,006,472 of NC_087351.1, forward strand.
GTGAGTACCTCCAGCGCTGCACCTGTTTGTTGAAACATCTCAATTGATATTCCATCAATTCCTGGAGCCTTGGTGGTAGAAACAATAGATAGAAAGAAACAATGCCGGAGATCGGATGATAGAATTTTGCAAGACCAACAATTTCTTCATTGCAAATACCTTCTTTCACCAACATAAATGCGACTATATACATGGACCTCGCCAGATGGAACACACTAGAAATCAAATTGACTACATCTGTGGAAAGAGACGATGGAAAAGCTCAATATCATCAGTCAGAACAAGGCCAGGGGCCAACTGTGGAACAGACTCTCAATTGTTCGTATGCGAGTTCAAGCTGAAACTGAAGAAAATCAGAGCAAGTCCACAAGAGCCAAAATATGACCTTGAGTATATCGCACCCGAATTTAGAGACCATCTGAAGAATAGATTTGACGCACTGAACACTAGTGACCGAAGTCCAGACGAGTTGTGGAATGACATCAAAGACATCATCCATGAAGAAAGAAAGAGGTCACTGAAAAGACAGAAAAGGCCAAGATGGATGTCAGAGGGGACTCTGAAACTTGCTCTTGAGTGTAGAGCAGCTAAAGCAAAAGGAAGAATTTATGATGTAAAAGAACTGAACAGAAGATTTCAAAGGGCCTCTCGAGAAGACAAAGTAAAGTATTATAATGACATGTGCAAAGAGCTGGAGATGGAAAACCAAAAGGGAAGAACACACTCAGTGTTTCTCAAGCTGAAAGAACTGAAGAAAAAATTCAAGCTCGAGTTGCAATAGTGAAGGATTCCATGGGGAAAATATTAAACGATGCAGGAAGCATCAAAAAAAGATGGAAGGAATATACAGAGCCATTATACCAAATAGAATTTGTCGATATTCAACCATTTCAAGAGGTGGCATATGATCAGGAACCAATGGTACTGAAGGAAGAAGTCCAAGCTGCTGTGAAGGCATTGGTGAAAAACAAGTCTCCAGGAATTGATGGAATATCAATTGAGATGTTCCAACATATATGTATATGTATACATATACATGAGTATTTTTGTCACAATGACAATATATATATGCTGTTTATATTTATCTGATTTTTCCACCACCTGCTCCTGTAGGAACAACTTTTGCTATTAAATTAGCCTTTTTTAATGTGCATCCATGGGAGTTGAACCCATGTGTGCCCAGGAACTCATTCTCTCCTTTGCTATGCACCATCCACCACTTTCTTTCTCTCTTATGTGCTGTGTGGGGAGAGAGATGCTGAAGAGACTACAGGCCTGGAAATCAGCTGTTATGACTGCCTCACTCCTGTTGAGGTCCTTGGTGGACTGCATCTACAACTGATACTACCCTCTGCTTCAGACAGGATATCAATGACTGTGCAGTAGTACTGAATCTCATCACGCCGCAAGTTTCTGTGCTCTTTCTCAACTCTGCAAAATCCATAGTTGTTATCTGTGCCTGCCAAATGCATCCTGGGTTTTCCCCTGAAATGAGAATTTTCATAAAACCAAAACTAAACCAGTGGCTGCCAAGTTAATTCTGACTCATAGCAAACCTATTGGACAGGGTAGAATTGCCTCCCATGGTGTTTCCAAGGCTGTAATCTTTACAGAAGCAGATTGCCACATCTTTCTCCCAAGGAGGGACTGGTAGTTTTGACTGCTGACCTTTCAGTTAGTAGCTGAAGGCTTAATCACATACCGCCTATTTATTAACCCTTAAAGATCCAAGCTCTCTTATGGCCTCTCTTAGTATAGATTGGGATTCATAGTGTCTGCCATGTACCAAGGTGTGTGTTGGTTTTGGAATAAAAAGATCAATAGAAATAAATCTAATAAGTCTGGGTCTTAAAGGTTTTATCACATAGAATGGGAGCGAGAGGATATGAACAATTAACATAGCCATGGCTTTCAAATAGTTATGAGGATAGAGTTATGAAATCATAAAAGAAAAGACGTTTTATTGTACCTGAGAATAACCGTAGCCCTATAACCACTTCTTGCATGTCAATCGCCAGTGATAGTTGTCCTGGGCGTCATGCCCTGTCCTGTTTCTCATTAGCACCTGGTAGAGTCACACGGGAAAGAATTTGCTTGCAAGTGAGTGCAGATTTCCTTTTTGTCAGGTGCCCCCAAGACATTTGAATTATCATGCTAGCTATTGACCTTGGCAGTTGATATTTTACCTGATTCTTTATAACTGCTTTTATTTCAAGTGGATTGGTGCCTCTTCCTTTCATGCTCTCCCAGGTAGGATATTTCTTGGTGTCCTGTCTCCTAGGAAGGGTTGGCCTCTTTGGATTTCAGATTTCTTGGTTGCCTTGAGAACCAAGCCTTTGAGAATTTGAGAATTCAGTTATGATCTTAAATACAAATAGAAAGTTTAGAATAAAGTTTATTTTGTCTACTGAATTAAGAAAATGGCCTAAAAACATTTTTAAACCTGAGAAGCAAACTTTTTCTGTGCTTTGTTTACAGATGGGAAGCTGCTTTGTTTATTTGGATTTTTATTTCTGTTAGCTTGAGAGCAATAGTCGTTGTAGCATCTAAACACGAAGCAGAGGCTAAACCTTTCTATTTCTTTATATCCCCTCAGCATCTAATTCAGTGCTGAGAATCTTACTGAATATGTTTGTTGCTTAATGATTTTATTTTGTACCTCACAAGGCATATTGAAGTCGTGAAATAAATTAGACGCTAAAAATATTTTTGATTGTTAAAGATTATTCCTCCATATATATATGAGGTTCTTTTCCCCTTAGACTGTATCAAATAATAACTAATGTTATAGTCTGTGTTTTAACACAAAACAAGTACTAGTTTTCTGTCTACAATTTGATTTTGTCATCTAATTAGTTGTGTTTGTTTTATAGAAACTTCCAGTTTAATGACCATTACCTAGATTGCTCATCTCGTGGGGTGCAGTTTTATAACACCTCTGTGGTTTCCTTAGACTTTTCCTCAGGTTTATGAACCAAACATCCTTTTCTCTATAGCTCTTTAGTAGAGGATGAAATTTTCATTATTTGTAGTAAGAGAGAGACTAGGCAGCAACTGAGGCTTGTTTTGTTGGTGATGTTGTTAGTGTTATTACTATTGGCAGTAGCAAACATTGATTAAATGCCTACTGTCCTGTAAACAAAGTAAAATATTGAAAACCAGCACCCTTTCACAGGAAATGTCCATCCTTCAAAAATGTGATAGATCCCTTCTCCCCCTCCAAAAAAAAGCCAATGCTACGTAAATTTGCTTTATGGAACTATGCAATTTAGATTTGGAGGAAATTTAGTTGTCAGCTAATCCCAAGTCCCCTGGTGGGTTGGGGTTCCTGTACAGCATCTCTTCACTGGTGCAGTTCCTGTGCTTTTCTAGAAAATGAGATCCATTATTAGATAGCTCTCAATGGCATACAACCCTTTCTTCTCTTGAGATAAAACCCAGGATAAGTTATGGGTGAGTTTATCTAAGACAGGGGTATGGTCAAGATAACCCCCGAATATTAGGGCCATTATTGTGAACACAAGACAGGAATTATTTGTACCCACCTCCCCTGTGCAAAGAGAAAAATGCAGGTAGTAAGGTTATCAATAGGTTTGTTGGGAGGCAATTCAGCTGACGAAGGCAGAAGGGAATTCTACCGGACAGCTTCGTACTGTCATTCTATAGTCAGTTAGTGTTTATTTCTTGGTCAGGACAGGAGGGAGGAGGAAACGGGATGTGCTAAGAGAGGCTTTATTTATGTATGTCAGCCACTAACTCTTCAGCAAATTTTTACATAGACAGGTAAACTGAGGACGTTTTATTTAGAAAATATTTCAGGAGGTGCATCTGTGATTTCAAGAAATAAATGAAAGCTTGTCGGAGTACAAATTCATGTGAACATAACTAGTTGAGTAAGTAATATGCTCGATAATTTTTAAAAAATCCTTGATCCACAAGAGTTAGAACCAATGAAAACGCAACTAGATGGTTAAGAATTCAAAACACAAAATGAGAATTATGAGCAAAGAACAAAAGCGACATAGCTGCATAAGCATTTAGATGTCTTTTTTTTAATTTAAATACTTATATACTAGCAAGTTCGTTAAAAGAAAAACATCTGCTAATCCAACGTGGTGAGAGTAAAACATATAAAGGTCCTTATTACATAATGACAATAAGACCAGCAAGAAAGTGTCTTTCATGCTTTCCAGAAAACTTCAAAGCCAAACAAAACAAAGCTTCTTAAGCTCTGCATTACTAAGCTTTGGTGCAAAAAATTAATTGCATATACAGGCATTAAGTCCTTTTGAAATTGTTCAGGTGCTTTGGGTCTCAAGAATCTAATGATTTATATCTAAGCTCATAGCTGTGAAAAGAGAGAGAATGAGAAGTAGACTAAAGGATATTTCCTTTCTAATATGGGATTGTGTCCCTTGTGTCTAAAATAGGATTTTCTCTCTTTTTTTAATTTTAAATTTATTGATTGAGTTTTAATCCAATTGGGATTTCACTAATGGCTTGGTCAGTGTTTTTGCATAATAAAAATGGATAAATTTCCTTTAGAACAATCCTGCCTGTGGTTTTGTTTTTGTAATTAGGCCCTGTGAGAAGGTCAAGATCAAATATTCCTTATGCAATTGCAATATTTGTTTCAGCTCATTTTGTGAATGAATTGTTGTCTTAACCTCAAGCTCATTTCTGAAATATCCTATAAAGTCAGCCAGCCACCTCCATATCTTTAAAAAGAAAATGAAAAAAAAAAACAAAAAACCATACTGGTTGCTTACATGTAACTAAACGAAGTAGTAGAGAAAATTGAAAGTTAAACACATACATTTAGAATAAGATACGTGAGCCATTAATTGGACCTCAACTTAAAACAAATACAAAAGAATACATACCTGTTTTACTTTTTACTGGGGACATTAAAATATTGTCAGATCCTTTGTCACATTGATTTCTTCACTTATCTGTTACTATCTTCCTTTGTTAAAGTATTATTTTTGGCCCACTTGCGCAAAGGGAAATGTTGTATTAAAATGTATGTGCAAATGCAGTTACAAGCATCACATCCAGAGGCATTTGAACGTTTCTTTTCACTTGGTATTCAGATTGGCTTAAATATTAAACACAGCAGACGTAGGGCCATAACCTCTTCTCTGTAGTTCTCAAACCCCAGGGGCCTGGAAACAATTTTTTTTTTTTTTTTTAGTAACACCTTAATGACAGTATCTGGCCTGATGTGAATCGATCTGGTGGTAAAACACGAGGATGTTGCCATTCAATGTGAACAGTCAGACGTTTTCCCTGTAGAGGTGCTAACACACTTTGATGACTGGCCTGCTGGGAATGTTTAAGGTGGATGCCCTCCGTGACCTTTCTAAGCCTTCCAAAATTCTGAAACCCTAAATAAATCTGACTCCAAGGGTTCCCACGGAGAGATGGTGAATCTGTGTTTTTCCCCCTCATTTCTATAGGAATTTAGACAGCTTTATAAATGTCATGAAGGTATTCATCACAGTGTGTTTGTGTTTATTTTATTATTTTTTTTGCTGTAGGCATAAAGCTGACATTGTGATGACCCACTTTATAGATGGAAAGACTAATACCTTTTGAAAAATGAAGGCCAAAATTATTTTTCCTAAAAGAGGACTTGGAGCGTTGCAACTAACATGGAAAACATTTTTCAAATGGTCCACAGGGTAAGTCAGAAGGCCTATCAGCAATGTTGGTAATAATTTTGGCAGAACGAGTCTTCATTTTTGTTGGTGAGGGCTATGTGTATTGTTTTTATTATTTGAGTTATTGGAATAATTCATTTCTGATAGGCAAAATAACTCATTAAACATAAACGTTTATGGCTTGAAAACAATTCATTCTGCCATAGTGATGCATATGTTGAGGAGGCTGGGATGCTACAGGGTCAGATGAGATTTTGGCTTTTAAGATTGAAAAGCTCTATGTTAGATGAAACAGGTCTCCTGGGAGACAGTTTCATTATAACCCCAAAGTTCGCAACATTTCTGATAGACCAAATTTTCATTTTCCTGGTTTCGTTCCATTGGTCCTACTCATATCCTTAGTGCTACTCTGAATAATTCAATCTTTTAGCTCCTAGTAAAAACCTCTTTTTGCTCCCATTTTCTGCTCTCACATTATCCAATAAAACCTTTGGTTGGTTTTTTTTTTTTTCCCTATTCTTTAATATCTTTTAATTTTATTTTCTGGACCTCAGTCTATGATTCACCGGCCTTTTACCACACTGTTTCCCTACCAGATATGGCCCCCAAAAAACCCCAATATACGGCCAGAGATATTTAATAAGAATAATGACACGTTTTTACAGAGAAGTAAAATCAAACGCAGTAACATATCTTTTCTGCTAACAGTCCTTGGACTTTATAGATTTTTTTTTTTAAATGCCAGTAGCAACTGCCTTCCGATTCTCACTAAGACAAATAAAACCTGTTAAAATGATGACTTCATTTATAATAATTAAAAGCCAAAAAAAAAAATTTTGGATTTTTTTTTCCTACTTGACACCTGCAAAACCAAACTGAACTTTCTGTTCTATAATTAGCTAACATTTGAGGTTTTATTTTCATTGTTTTCCTTCCTGGGTATGTTAAATGACTGTTTTTATCACTTATATATTCTAAAGTACCTTATTTCGAAAGTTTCAAACTCAACATAATTGTATTGCTGTTGTGATTGTCTCATACTTTATTTTAATGTAATCTGATGGTGTTAGGGTAAATTTATTGAAAAGTGCCCTCTCCCCTTTTTTTGTATCTGTGCTTAGTAAGTAGTTGTTCTAGATAAAAGAGTGAAGATGATATAAGTTCTGCTCCTAATGAAACTTTCAATATTGTGACAAAAATATGTATACAGAAGTTAGAAAGGGCACCATGTTCCCAGGTGTCTCTGGTTGATGGAAATGGTAAGTGCTCGACTGCTAACTGAAAGATTGGAAGTGCGAGTCCACCCAAAGGCATCTTGAAATAAAGACCTTACTACGAGTCTACTTCAGAAACATCAGCCACTTAGAACCCTGTGGAGCACAGTTCTTCTCTGACATACCCAGGGTTACCATGAGTAGGGATGGACTGGATAGCAACTGGTTATTGGTTGGTTGACCATGGCTCCAAGCTAGGGGTGAACATGTGTGGGTGGGGAGGGGGCTGTAAGATGTAAAGGGACGAGTGTGAACCAGTATCAGGCTTCTAAATATAAATTCTGATAATGATATCACTTTCAGTTCCCTTACTTACAAATTGATTAAGATTAGAGTCAATTCTGGGGTATGTAGTGTATTAAACAGGACCACAACGTGTTTTCAGCTCCTCCCCTAAAAAGGTGGAGGTCATTTTTTATCCCCTTGAATCTGGGATGGCTTTGCATCTCTCTCTCTCTCTTTTTAAATTATGCTTTAGGTGAAAGTTCACAGAGCAAATTAGTTTCTCATTCAACAATTTAAACACAAATTGACTTGTGACATTGGTTGCAATCCCACAATGTGCCAACACTCTCCCCTTCCCTACCCTGGCTTCCCCATTTCCGTCTATTCGTTTCTCCTACCCCTTCCTGCCTTCTTATCATTGCTTTTGGGTAGGCGTTGCCCTTTTGGTCTCTATATGTGATTGAACTAAGAAGCACATACCTCACATGTGTTATTGTTTGTTTTATAGACCTGTCTAATCTTTGACTGAAAGGTGAATTTCAGGAGTGACTTCAGTTCTGAGTTAAAAGGGTGTCCAAGTGCCACAGTCTCTGTTAGACCATTATGTCTGGTCTTTTTTTGTGTGTGTGTGAATTTGAGTTTTGTTCTACATTTTTCACCTGCTCTGTCCTGGACCCTCTATTATGATCCCTGTCAGAGCAGTTGGTAGTAGCCAGACACCATCCAGTTGCTCCGGGCTCAGGCTAGTGGAGGCCGTGGTACTTGTGGTGCCTTATTCCTTTGGACTAATATTTCCCTAGTGTCTTTGATTTTATTCATTCTCTTTTTTGCTCCAGATAAGATGGAGACTAGTGAATGTATCTTAGATGGCCACTTGCAAGCTTTTAAGACCCCAGACACACCTCACCAAAGTTGGACATAGAACATTTTCTTTATGAACTATGTTCTGTCAATTGACATGTATGATCCCTGTAACCATGGTCCCCAGCCCTCACCCTAGTGATTTAGTCCCTCAAGGTGTTTGGAAGTATCTATGAAGCTTCTGTGACTTTGCCTTGGTCAAGTTGTGCTGAATTCCTCTTGTTGTGTATTGTCTTTCCCTTCACCAAAGTTAACACTTAACTACTATCTAGTTAGCGATTTCCCATTTGAATTTTTGTTTTGACCAATAGAATGTGGAGAAAATGACATTTTGGTAGTTTTGAACTAAACTTCAAAAGGCTGTACAATTTCAGTTAAAACTACCATGTGAACGATCCTGGCCTACCCATCTTGACGACGAGAGGCCATGTTGCTTGGGAGCCGGCAGATAATCAGTACCAAACATCAGGACTGTGATAGGCCATCTTGGCCCAATTGGCTTCAAATGAGCTGTCAAATGACAGCAGCCACATGAATGATATCAGGCGAGACCTGCAGAAGCATTGCTCACAAGAGTTTACCCTGAAATGCTGACCCAAAGAATCATGAACAAAAGCATTTGTTGTTATTTTAAATGGCTAAGTTTGGGGTCGGTTTGCTATGCAGTAAAAGGTAACTGCTACAGACAGAAACAAACATGTACAAAAGGCAAAGGGCTCTTGGCTCCAAGCAGAGATTGCTTTTAAGTTTTTTTTTTTTTTTTTTTTTAATGATAATACAGTATTGGACGTTTCTCTGGAGATAATATATTCTTGTTATTAGCTGCCATCGTGTTGGTCCCCAGCTTATGACAACCTCATGCACAATGGGATAAGACCGCTGTGACCCATAGGGTTTTCATTGGCTGATTTTTTGGGTGTAGATTGCCAGCCTTTTTTCCTAGTCTTTCTTAGTCTGGGAGCTCCACTGAAACCTGTTCAGCATGATAGCAACACCCAAGCCTCTTCTGACAGAGGCGGTGGCTGTGCTTGAGGCACATTGGTCAGAAATCGAACCTGTGTCTCTCAAATGGAAGATGAGAATTCTACCACTGAACCACCAATGCCCCTAGAGGTATACACTAGTCTCACTATAGTGCCAGTTGGATCACAATCAAAATCAAGCAATTGAGCCACAATCAAATTAATGTCTGTGTGATCATCGAATGGTAACTTGAGACTAAGGTACTCGACACTTTAAAGGGGTTTTTAAAACTTTCGCCAAACAGTGAAGAAGAATTCCATCAATAAAATGATTAAATTTGCTACTTAAAAATATCAGGTGCTAATATGTACATATTGAGCTTTTTAGTTTAAATTTTATCTGCATTATAGTAATATGTCTAAAAATACATTTTCCAGTCCTACCCACTACTGACTTCCACTTCTCAGAGCAAACACTCTCAAATTTTCTAGTCTTTTCTTCAACTGTTTATGATCGTCCTCTCAAATAACATACTTATAAATAATACATTGTCTAATTTTAAATTTTAAATATGATCTCTTGATTTCCTGCCATGAGGGATAAGGATTTAGCATTCACACATACATCATTACTTCAATCACATATGCTTCCCTTCTTTCTTTTCTTCCAATACAGTACTTTGGGTATAATTAATATTCAGTATTAAATTATCATGACTGTGTGTGTGTAGGGCCTAAATATTCTTCCCTGTTAAGCCATATAATGTATACTTTCTTACTTGTAATCTTTTTATTTTCCCTAAAGTTCATATTTATTCTATTATTCATTTTCTTAGTCTTCAGTTTCCTTATTACTAATCTATTACCAGATTCTCTTCTGCAGTTGTAAAGTGAGTTACAAAATCATAAAATACATCTGTGAATCCATAGGCTCTTTTTTTTTCTTGTAGATATCTACTTTAAGACTTCTGTATCCTTGCTCGATATGAACTTGTATTCGAGGCCTAATGGACAAATGTTATCCTAGAGGTGGAGCTTCTCTTAACCACAAACTTGGGAATGCCATTTTCTCTGTTCTATTGGAGATACAGTTTCCTAGATTCCATTTCTTCTTTCTTTGATGGATGAATGCCTTATTGTATTGTAGCTTATTCTCCCGTTATTTCTTTACAGAGTGAATTGCAATAGCACTACCTTGAAGTACAAATCCAGGGAATGCCATTCCCCTTCTGTTTATGTGAATGGTGACCCCTAACCTGAGGCAGTGCACAACTTGCACTGCCGTACTTGGTGGCCCTGACTCGTAAGCAAAAATTTTTGAGAAATTGTCTGAAATGATTTTTTAATCAGTGCTCACATTTGATTGTCGTTGTTTTTCTGGGTAAATTATTAGAGAACAGAAATTATTTTCCCACAGAATTTTGAGAGCATTGTTCCAGAATGATCTAGCTTCTGGCTTTGATATTTTTGCAGCTGAAAACCTGTTTGTCCTGAAAAGTGTAGAAATGTCTCTCCCGGTTTTCTAAGAGAGCTAGGGGGTGTAATTCGACACAGGTCCCTTTTGTATTTATTTTGTTGAATTTTCTACAGTTGATTTTCTTTTAAAAACTCATGTCCTTTCAGATGTGGAAATTGTATTTATTTGTTTCTTTAATACATTTTCCTCACAATTTTTCCAATTCTCTCTTTCTAAAATTATTATTAATCATATTATCAGTTTATTCTCTGATTTGGATGTCTCTACAATTTTATATCTTTGTCTTTTTGTTCCACTTTTCAAGTGATTTTGTAAAAATTTATTTCCTGAACTATTGTTTTTTTTTTTTTTTTTTTAAATATGCTATATGTTTTTAATTTCTAAGAGCTCATTGCGATTGCTAAGATTGTGTGTCAACTTGGCTGGGCCATGATTCTCAGTGTTTCGGCAGTTGTATAATGTTGTGATCACTTCCTGGTTGAAATTAGATGTGCGATCGCTCCCATGATGGAATCTGCTGAATGGTACCAGTGGGGGTGCGGCCTGCGGCGGCTCACGGCCCCCTCAGCCTTCATCTCTCCACCTTCCGCCATCTACTTCCTTTTCCTGCTCACCTTGCAAAGGTTGTTGGCTTGTTCTGGATGCAGCAGCTGTCTCTTGTCTGACCTCTGGTTCTTGTGACTTGAGCTAGCACCTTACCTGTCCATCTTGGGATTTTCTGATCTTCATGGCCTGCAGGTAAGAGTCCTGCTCCCCCATCTGCCTATCTTGGGTTCACCAGCTCTTGCAGCTAACTCGGGAGAAACCTTGCAGTCTTGCCTGCTGACCTTGGGGATTCCTCAAATGTCACAATCTGTGAGCAGGATGCCTGCTTTCTAGCCCGGTCATTTTGGGTTCATCAGCTTTTGTGGCTCCATTAATTGGGAAAGGACCCTATCCTGATCCAAGGACTTGGGATGTTCCAATCCCTTCAATCGCGTAAGCTGTTTCCTTAATATAAATCTCTCTGTATATATTTATATGCATTACTGGTTTTGCTTCTCTAGAGAACGCAGCCTAAGACCCTATTGTTATCTTAATACTGTGTTTCAGAATACTGTACTTTTGTTCTATGAATCTTTGCTTATCTCTTTCAGGGTGTTACAGTATTTTAATATGCTTTTTCTGCTCTGACATTTTCCATTTGTTTATTTCCTTGAAGTTTTTGTATTTTGTAGCATTGTTATAGAGATAACATTTTACCCAGTAGTGCATACACTTGTATGATAATTTACCAGAGGTGGACCTGTATTTCAGAGCTATGAATTTCCATGGAGGTTGTTCAGATTTAGATTTCAGCAAATATCAACAAATATCAAAGAGATATCAACAAATGAGAAGTACTCTTTCCCAAAACCCTTATCAACACTTGGTTCATAATATTGCCAAATTATTAGATGAAAAATTGTATTACATCATAATTTATATTTGCATTTTTCTTCTTGTGAAAGAGTTTGAGCAACTTTTCATAGTATTAAAAGCCATGCATTTTTGCTTTTCTATAAATGGTCAGTTCACATTTTTGCCTATTTGCTATTAGCTTTTAGGTTTTTTTTTTTTAATTTTTGATTCCTAGGAGAGTTTCCTGTTATATAAGTTGCATATTATTTTCTGAATTTGCTGTCTTTCAACTTTGTTAATGTCAGGTTTATGATACACAGATTTTCTTTTTTTATTTTGATGCAATCAGATTTATCAGTCTTTCTATTTATGGATTATGTGTATTTTTATTGTACATATTAAGGTCTTTCTTGCTCTAAAGAATTTTAAAATTTCCAAATATTAGTCTAATCATTTTGTATTGGTATTTTTTTCTTTCAGTATATAATTTTGGTGTAAGATATGAAGGAGAAATTCAATTGTTATTTCCAAATGACTACTGTTGTTGTTGGGTGCTACTGCATTGATTCTGACTCATAGTGACCTTATAGGATAGAGCAGAACTCGCCCATAAAGTTCCATGGAGTGCCTGCTGGATTCAAGCTGCTGACCTTTTGGTTAGCAGCCGTAGCACTTAACCACTAGGCCACCATGGTTTCCAAGTTACTACTGTTGTTGTTACGTGCCGTTGATTCGGTTCCACTCATAGCGACCCCACGCACAACAGAACGAAACACTGCCTGGTCCTGTGCTATGCTTGAGCTTGTTCTTGCAGCACTGTGTCAATCCACCTCATTGAGGGTCTTCCTCTTTTCTGCTGACCCTATACTTTCCCAAGCATGACGTCCTTCTCCAGGGACTGATCCCTCCTGATGATATGTCCAAAGTGTGTAAGATACAGTCTCGCCATCCTTGCTTCTAAGGAGCATTCTGGTTGTACTTCTTCCAAGACAGATTTGTTTGTTCTTTTGGCAGCCAATGGTATACTGAATATTCTTTGCCAACACCACAATTCAAAGGCGTCAATTCTTCTTCGGTCTTCCTTATTCGTTGTCCAGCTTTCACATGCATATGATGTGATTGAAAATACCATGGCTTGGGTCAGGAGCTCCTTAGTTTTCAAGGTGACTTCCCTGCTTTTCAACACTTTAAAGAAGTCCTTTGCAGCAGATTTACCCAATGCGAGGCATCGCGTTTCATATCTTGACTGCTGCTTCCATGGGTGTTGATTGTGGATCCAAGTAAAATGAAATCCTTGACAACTTCAATCTTTTCTCCATTTATCATGATGCTGCTCATTGGTCCACTTGTGAGGATTTTTGTTTTATGTTGAGGTGAAAGTGAAAAGGACTTGAAACACTTATTAAGGAAGATCAAAGAACACAGCCTTCAGTGTGACTTGTACCTCAAGTGACTACTACTTTCCCCAAATCATTTATTGAAAAATCATTTTTTCCCCCAGGGGGAAAAACAAAACGAAAACCTGTTGCTGTCGAGTTGATTCTGACTTATAGTGACCTTATAGTAGAAAGTAAAACTTCCCCATAGGGTTTCCAAGGAGCAGCTGGTGGATTCGAACTGCCGACCTCTTGGTCAGCAGCCTGAGCTTTTAACCACTACACCAATTTTTTCCCCAGTGACTTGAAATATCAACATCATGTGCTAAATTCTCACATGTATTTTGGCATATTTCTTGCACATCCTATTTTGTTCCATTGATCTGTATATTAATTTTTCAACTGGTGCCATTTCATTTTAATTATTGTATCATTATATATTTTAATAACTGTGAGAGCTAGTTCTCACTTAACTATCCTTCAAGTTCAAAATTTCTCATTTCTCCTTTGTTATTTATCTATATGAAAGTTAGAATAAGCTTTCTATTTTACAAAAACAAATTTGTTGATATATTCATTTGAATTTGTTACTTGAGGGAAACTATTATGTGAAACTAAGTTATGTGAAACACCCAATACATACTATGATTTATCTTTGGCATTTGAATACCGGTGGCATAATTTCCAGCATCACAGCAACACGCAAGCCACCACAGTATGACAAACTGACAAATGTGATACACACACACACACACACACACACATATATATGTTTAACACACTCAGCTGCCAACCTATAGGTTGGAGGTCGGAGTCTAACCAGAGATGACTTGGAAGAAAGGTCTGGCAATCTACTCCCAAAAAATCAACCATTGTAAACCTATGGAGCACAGTTCTAGTCTGACAAACACAGGGTCATGTGTTTGTTTTGTGTTTGTGTGGCTTTATGTGTGTGTATAATCATATATATACACACATCTTTATATATACCTACATATATGTGTATCTTTATACATATACATAATCCTAAAAAAAATAATATAAATCTTATATATAATCTAGTATTTTCTTATTAAGATTTTTAACATCCTTGATATGTTTAGAAATGTTTCTCATACTCTTCTGTCTTCCCGAGCAACCACTCTACCTCTTTAATTTTGCCATGTGTAGTATAAAGGGCAAGTATAAGTACCCAGATTCTGCCAATTTATGGCTTATGACTTCTAAACTATGTTACTGAATTCTACAGTGACCCTTTGAAAGGGTGCCCTGTCAGGGAGGACTGGTGGGGCCAGAAGAATGAAGTTGCAAGGCACTAGAGCCACGTCCTCATTTGAAACAGTCAGATTTTCTTTTTCCCTTTTGAATGTAGTAGCAGTGGGGGTGGTTATGGTGCTGTTTAATAATAATAAATAATTAAAAAAAAACTTTTTCTTGAACAATGACATACAGTTAAAAGATAAATATATTAAGTATGAACACATTTTACCTGTGTGTGCCTAACCACCACTGAGATAAATGTATTAAATATTGCCTGTATTGCAGGTACATCTTTTCCCAGTCAAGAACAGATCTCCTACACCATCTGCTAGTTTAGCCACTTTGTAACTTCATATAAATGGAAACACAGAATACACTCTTTTTTATCTAGTTTCTTTTACTCAACATAGTACATGTGAGATTGTGTACATCAGTAATTATAATTTTTATTGCTATATAGTATTTCATTCTGAGTATGCTGCAAACTTCATATACATATATGAATATACATAAACCCCCAAAAAACAATTGCTGTCCAGTTGATTCCAACTCATAGCGACCCTTTAGGACAGGGTAGAACTACTCCATACGGTTTCCAAGGGGTGGCCGATGGATTTGAACTGCTGACTTTTTGGTTAGCTGTTGAACTCTTAACCACTACACCACCAGAGCTCCATGAGTACACATATATATTCATATATTTATATGTATATTCTATTATTCATAGACATTTGATTGTATTCAGTTTTGAATTTTCTTAACAAAGTTTATTTGGACATACTTGTGTAAAGTTATTACTTGAACAAAGTTCTTTAACATTATTATCTGCTCGTGGACATAAGCACTCTTTTCCCTTGAGAATGTACTTAAGAGTGGGGTCAATGAGTCATATGGTAGGCATATGTTTAACTTTGGTAAATAATTCCAAATAATTTTCCAATGAGGCAGTCCTGATTTATACATCAACCAATGTGATAAAGTTCTGGTTGCTCTATATCCTTGCCAACACTTAGTACTATCACACTTTTTAATTTTAGTCTCTTTGGTGAGTGTGTAGGGCATCAGATTAAAGTTTCCATTTGCACTTCCCTGATGAATATGTATGTTCTGCTTAGTGGCCATTTAGTTCTCCTTTTTTTTTTTTTTTGAAGTGTCCATTCAAGTCTTTGCCTAATTTATAATTGGATCATTTGACTTCAGTTTGTAGAAGTTCTTTATGTATTCTGAATCTTAATCCTTTATTGAGCATACGTACTGGGTCTGGATACTGAAAACATCATTTCCCAGTGTTTGAATTGTCTTTATGCTCTCTTAATGGTGTATGTTAATGAACATAAATTCTTAGTTTTAATAAAGTCCAATTAAAGCACAGACATGATTCCATGTTTGTCAGACTAGAACCGTGCCTATAAGGTTTATAATGGCTGACTGATAAAGTGCAATTTATTATTATATGGGTTAATGATTTTGTACCCTGTTAACCCCAATGTGCTAAGTTATCTTTAAGAAGATGTATTAATTGCTACATTTAAACCTATGATTGATTCATCGTGAATAACTTTTGTTTATGGTGTGAGTTAAAGAGTCAAGATTCACTTTTTTCCTCTAGTTATCTTAGCATCAGTTATTGAGAAGCCCAATCTTTCCCCAACTGAATTGTAGTGAAACATCTTTGCCGTAAATCAGGTGATTCTGTTTCTAGGCACTTTTAGTTTCTTTTTGTCTGTTTCACTATCCTTAGCTCAATACCACACTCTCTTATTATAAAAAAAAAAAAAAAAAAATAGCTTACAGTAAATCATTACGTGTGGTAGTATAGATCCTCCAACTTTGCTATTCTTCAAAATTCTCCTTCAAAATCTTGGCTATTCTGCGTCCTTTAAATTTATGTATTTTGCCTTGTCAATTTTCACACACAGAAACACATCCACACCACAAGATAGTGGATTTTTACTGGGATCGAACCGAGTCATTGGCTGAGTGTTTTTGCTAACTTTCTTTAATTCACTAATTTTCACAAAAACTCAGTGATGTTGGTACTGTATTTGTTTTTTTTTTTAACTAATGAGGGAACTGAGTCTACAGATATGACTGGCTCAAATACTCAGTGCACAACTTGTTGAAAGTCGATGTCTTTCCAAGAATTTTTCTGAAGCAATTTATCTCAGAACATTGAGCAGAAAAGTGAACAATTAATAGAATAAACAATAAGAACACAAGGCAAGAATATGTGCCCTTAAAACTGGAACATAACCAATAGTTTTCAGTATTGGTTTAACATTCTAATGACAGTTATTTATAGATAATAACAACCTGACACAACCTATCATTTCAGATTATCAGTGAGAGTCTGAAACAAGCCTGTCACGGTAATAATTACCTTTCGCTTCAGTATCAGATGGCAAAGCTGTGGCACAAATGTAATTCATTTAGTTCTAGAGATCCTGTGACTGGGGTTCTATTTCACCATTAATAAAAAGGAGGGTAAATGAGAAGGATTAAGCTCATATTTTATATGTCTTATATTTTATCCCCCTTTCTCCCATTGTCTGCTTGAAAATGTATATGTGGCAAGAGTAGACTAGACTGATGGTAGTGGGGAACATTGAGATATATTGGGTTTATTTTTATCTTTTTTATTGTACTTTAGATGAAGGTTTACAGAACAAACTAGTTTTTAATTAAACAGTACACATATTGTTTTATGACTTTGGTTAACAACGCCATGACATGTCAATACTTTCCCTTCTCTGCCTTGAGTTTCCTTTTGCCAGCTTTCCTGTTCCCTCCTGCTTTCTAGTCCTTGCCCCTGGGTTGTTGTGCCCCTTTAGTCTCATTTTGTTTTAAGGGTCCGTCTAATCTTCGGATGAAAGGGGAACCTCAGAAGTGACTTCATTACTGAGTCAAAATTGTGTCTGGGGGGCATACTCTCAGGGTTTCTCCATCCTCTGTCAGACCAGTAAGTCTGGTCTTTTTGTGTGAGTTAGAATTTCTTTCTACATTTTCCTCCAGCTCTGTCTGGGACCCTCTATTGTGATCCTTGTTAGAGCAGTCAGTGGTGGTAGCTGGGCACCATCTAGTTGTACTGGACTCAGTCTGGTAGAGACCAGTAGTAGATGTGGTCTATTAGTCCTTTGGACTAATCTTTCCCTTGTATCTTTAGTTTTCTTCATTCTCGCTTGTTCTCAAAGGGGTGAGAGTGTTGTATCTTAGATGGCCACTCACAGGCTTTTAAGACTCCAGACTCTACTCACCAAAGTAGAATGCAGAATATTTTCTTTACAAAATATGTTATACCAATTGAGCTAGAAGTTCCCTGAGACCATGGTCCCCACAGCCCTCAGCCAAGCAATTTGGTCCCTCAGAGAGTTTAGATGTGTCTGTGGAGCTTCCATGACCTTGTCTTATACAAGTTGTATTGGTTTCGCCAGTATTGTATACTGTCTTAGAGATTGGATTTATTTTTAACGATATTAATTGATCCAACAGAATGTGGAAATTATTGAATAATATCATA
Source organism: Loxodonta africana (assembly GCF_030014295.1). NCBI lineage: Eukaryota > Metazoa > Chordata > Mammalia > Proboscidea > Elephantidae > Loxodonta > Loxodonta africana. The sequence continues at coordinate 99,024,467 of NC_087351.1, forward strand.
AATATCACGCACAAGTAAAATTTTGCTAAAGATCATTCAAAAGTGGTTGCAGCAGTATATCAACAGGGAACTGTCAAAAATTCAAGACAGATTCAGAAGAGGACATGAAAGGAATTGCTGATGTCAGATGCATCTTGGCTGAAAGCAGACAATACCAGAAAGATGTTTGCATGTGTTTTATTGACTATTAAAAAGCATCAGACTATGTGGATCATAACAAATTATGGATAACATTACCAAGAATGGGAATTCCAGAACTGTATGCTGAGCAAATAAGCCGAAAAACTGGGCTATATGAAGAAGAATGGGCATCAGGATTGGAGGAAGACTCATTAACAACCTGTATTATGCAGATGACACAACCTTGCTAGCTGAATGTGAAGAGGACTTGAAGCACTTACTGATGAAGATCAAAGACCCCAGGCTTTAGTCTGGATTGTGCATCAACATAAAGAAAACAAAAATCCTCACCATTGGACCAATAAGCAACATCATGATAAACAGAAAAAAGATTGAAGTTGTCAAGGATTTCATTTTACTTGGATCCACGATCAACACCCATGAAAGCAGCAGTCAAGAAATCAAATGCCATATTACATTGGGCAGATCTGCTGCAAAAGAATTCTTTAAAGTGTTGAAAAACAAAGATGTCACTGTGAGGACTAAGGTGCACCTGACTCAAGCCATGTTATTTTCAATTACCTAGTGTGCATACGAAAGCTGGGTAATGAGCAAGACCAAAGAACTGATACCTTTGAATTGCGATGTTTGAGAAGAATATTAAATATACCATAGACTGCCAGAAGAACAAACAAATCTGCCTTCCAAGTACAGCCAGAATACTCCTTAAAAGCAAGGATGGTGACTGTGTCTCACATACTTTGGACATGATATCAGGAGGGACCAGTCCCTGAAGACAGACTTGGTAAAGTAGAGGGTCAGTGAAAAACAGAAAGTCCCTTGTGGAGGTAGATTGACACAGTGGTTGTAACAATGGGCTCAAACATAATAATGATTGTGAGGATGGTGCAGGACCCAGCAGTGTTTCCTTGTTGTACATAGGGTTGCTATGAGTTGGAGCTGACTCGATGGCACCTAACAACAACATTAACTGATGTTGATAACTTCAACCTTACCAGCCTGATGGTGCTAATATAATCAGTGGGTGATGATTTGTGTTGCACATGAAATAGGATGCCAAGAGGTTCTCAAACAATGCAAAATGTTCTGTTATCTTTTTCCTTTTCTCTCTGAGCCATTTCCCCATTCTGTCTCCTTTTTCTCTCTGAGCCATTTCCCCATTCTGTCTCGTTTATCTAACTTTTCTTGTTTCTACCAGCATCACTCTGCACACTGGCTGCCAAATGTTGTGCTGCGATTCAGCCCATGACACTCCACTTCCACAACTTTCCAAAATGCCATTCTCCCAAGCCAGCATTGTTGACTTTGTAGCCAAATGAAAAACCTCATTCCTTTGATCGCTGATTCTGTCACCTAGTGTTTGACTGAATTATCTGATTAAGCTAAATGGATATTAGGAAAGGTTGGATAGCTAAAAAAAAACGAATTATCTGATTAAGCTAAATGGATATTAGGAAAGGTTGGATAGCTAAGCACCCTGAATTTAAGAACAATAAATTTCTGAATGGACAGAAATTTGTCAAACACATTCCATATAAGCAGATACAAACATGCAACAGACTTCTTTCTTGTTTCACTTAATCTCTTCAATCTTTTTAATATTGTGTTCATGTGTTTTTCATCATCGATTTCAAAACACTACCTTCAAGTTTCTTGAGGGCAGGGTGTAGGCCTTCTAATTTTTTTTTTTTTTTAAATATTCATGCTTATCCCCCAGCAGATAATCCTTTGCAAAACTAAGTCATTCACATGGTAATAAGTCCACCTTTTCAGTTAGGTCTTGGTATAGGTGAAAATTGTAATGCCTGTGATTTTTTATTCTATACTGTCTTTTTTAAGTCATATTTTTTTAAGTAGATGTTGGATTGGTTTGAAGTATGTAGCTCTTGTGCTAATACCATCCTTGGAAAAGCGAAGATCTGCTGGGAGGGGTTATCTTTAGAGTGGTGCTGAAGGCAGACAGATTTATCAAAGAGGAAATAATAAGAACTGAATCAGAAAATTTCATATTCACAGCATGTCTGACCTTAGTTGATAAAGCTTACTCCCAATGAAAATCACAATCATTCTTTGTAAGCTACACAAGGGTGGGATGCCTTCCCATGACTTGTTGATTGGCTGAATACATCACCATTTATTGAGTTGTGATGGTATAGACTGACAAATTTTGGTGATGATTTTACATTTAAGCATGTGAAGTAGAGCACTTCAGAGCCATATATCCAGGAGGAAGCAAATTTCTGAAGAAAATTAGGTAAACAGGTAAATTCCATCCTCAATCTTCAGGTTTATCTGCCATTCAGGAAACAGCATCTTGAGCCAAAACCTATCCAGGGCAGAAGCAGAAAAGTAGCATAAACATAGAATCTCAATACTTATATTTTTCTCAGGTTTTCTTAGTTCACTGAAGTTTGACTTCCCTTTGAATTACAGAAGTTCAAGTTGCAGAATTTTGTAGTATAAATCAAACTTTTTCTCATAGGTTGAAAATTAGACATCTCCCCCTCTCCTGTTCCATCTTTCTTACAAATAACTCTTAGGACTGTGGAGTTTTGTGTCAAATATACACTGGACAGAAGTTTCCTGTGTGGTTTCCAGTGTTAGAAATGTTGGAATTGCTCAGCTATCCCTAGAAGTTTTAACTCTGAGAGAGAGAGGCATCTCAAATCATACAATCTACGTCTCTGTAAATAGTGAAGTAATGGACATATTATTATATGGGGAAAAGGTATCAGAACCGTACGGTAATTTCCGAGAAGGGGAGTTATTCTATTTAAGAAAGATAGAAAAAGCCTGTAAGTGCCTTGTACTCTATTCAGGGTCTCAATATTGCCTTTATTATTTACAAATTAAAAGTAAAACAAAACAGTGTTTCCTGGAGCTTATGGGAAGTCGATTCTGACCCATGGCAGTTCCACGCGTGTCAGAGTAGAACTGTCCTCCACAGGGTTTTCACTGGCGCGTTTTTTAGCAGTAGATTGACAGAACTTCCTTTTGAGGCTTGTCTGGGTGGACTCGAATTTCCAACCTTTCAGTTAGCAGAGGGCATGTTAATCATTTGTGCCACTCAGAATTCTTAACAGCTTTTTTGTACTTTTGTAAATTGTCACCCTTCTATTTCAACTTTTAGTTATTATATATATAAAAAAGTAATCTTAATTTTATATATAACCCCAGTCCCAAATACATACATGTATATACATATTTTTATCGATCCCCTTATATTCGATTTCATTTTAATGCTTTCATTTAAACAGTGTTGCAAATGACTTCCTTTATTCCCCAAAATGACTTACCTAACAGTAATATAATTTCTGGGTTTGTATAAAGAAAAGAGAAGTAGCTGCTAAGCGTATTTATTCCTGCTCTTATACAAACAGAAGCTTTCCTTAATAGGCCTTGGGCTGATGTACTGATTTCTCTTTAAGAAAAAGAAAATACTACAGCCATCAGAACTTTCTAATATTACTAAGGCCTAGAAAGTGTTAATCTGCAATTAGTCAAATAAGCACTATTTCTGGAACACTGAGCAGTCCTGTTTGGTAGTTTGACAATCTGTCTGTTGAAAAGGGAGGACAGTCTTTTGGGAAAATTATTTTTAGTCACTGGGTAACATTGATTATCTACACTTGCCAAACCCTGGGAAAAGGAAAATCACTGTTGGATGACTCAGATTGCATATACATATGTTGACAAGTATACTTGACTTGTTGAAATATATTATTTTCTCATATTTGAAAAAAAAAAAGTCTGCCAACCTTAGAAATAAATGCATACACAATGAGAAGTTGTTCCTTTTTGACCCTTCCTTTTTCCCATTGAAAGCTAACATTTCTACTTCTGTGCAAGATGACCTCTCTGTGAAAGCTCATAGCAGCCACAGCCTCACAGACATCCCCAGGTGCCTCTGGAAATTGCTGTGAAGCAGAGGTTTGCCTACTTCCTGAGAGCCAGAATCACTCAGAAGCCAAACACCTATGGGAACAGTTGAGTCTCCGGATCCTCTAAAACAGGTTTCCATTTCGGATAACTTACTTCTCACCAAACCAGTATGTGATTCTCTCCCAGATGACAATTTGAGCAGGATGAGAAAGAAAAAAGGGAAAATTTGGATTTATTGAGACAATCTTCAAGCAGCATTTGATGCACCCAAACCTTGAAAAAGAGCAGAAACTGCATTAGTTTATGACAAATGGGAATTATCATCATTCTATGTCAAGTTGTTCACATCTTTCGAAAGCCTAGCAGACGATACGTACTGAGAGTATTTATCATGGCACTTAACCCACTCTGAAAGAAAACTCTAATACCCTTAGGGAGAGCTTCCATTACCAAGATATCCAATATCCATCTTGTCCTAAGTGCAACTTCTAAAGATAAAGTCTAATTTAAATAATCAATTCTTTTTAATCACCCCACCCAGCAATGACTGGAAATGACTCCAAAAGCAAGAGGAGTAAGATGGTCAGCTTTGAAAGAAAGCCCTTTTTGTTTCAAAGTTGAAAGTCTTTTTTTCTCACCCTCACATCCTCTGTGGTGTGCCAGTACACATTATAACCAAATATATGCATTGGCACATATAACTCATCGAACGTGGGGATCTCATCTGGTCATCCGTGTGGAATAGCTATTAGTTTAGCCTAAAAAGAAAAAAAAAAGTGGAAAATAAAGAACGCTGCATTATGAAAACAACAGCAACATTTGTACAAATATAGCTTAATGTTTGTGGTTATTTTATTAACCAACTCGACTGTGCGTCAAGGGAAGCTGTCTTGGGTATGTTTTCATTGTTGGTTACAGGTCAAAGAATGAAAACTGACTCATGGTGTTAGAAGGTATTAAAAGAAAAAAGAATTTGGGAAATTAACTGGTTATCCTGACTGCAAAAAGCCCAACAAGTCTGCCTCTGTAGCGAAATAAACAATTCTGGGGGCCTGGAAGAGCTCCATTTTATGACGTGATACGAATTACCTTAGTTTGTTATTCTTTTTTGATCAAGAAACTTGGCAGTAATGGAATTCTGCTTCATTATGGTGCTGTACAAAGCAAACCACAGCCTAAGTAACAACAATCGGGAGAATAATTCCGGATTGTAATAATTCCAATCTTTTCATGACACTTTGACTTCTATTTTCTCAATTGATCCTTATACAAAACCATGTGGTTTTGGCAAGAGGAAAAAAAGACCTAGAGAAGGCCCTTAAGTGCTTCACAGAAAGTCTGCTTTTCCTTAGTTACATGGGTATAATATGTGCAACTTCCATTTTTAACTAGTTCGACTCTAGAGAGCATGAGAACCATATACAGCAAATACCGATAAATCTGAATCAATGTCTATTTGAGCCCTATTTAAATATATCACACTGACATGGTTTATAGTTTTATGAAACACTAGGTCAGTGTATAGCTTCTGGGTCTGGAGTAACATGTTCCAAATCATTAAAAATATTTTAAGTGATTTGCAGTATAATTGACTAAACAGGTGTTTCACTCTTCTCCATTGATGTGTTATTATTTTATTTACTTAGTTTTTGGTTTGTCAATATTTGTACAATGAGACCAAAATAACAACTTTTATTCTCAAATCCTGGTTAATCAAATACAGTTGTGCTTGATGTTACTAATCCCAAGGTGGGAGTGGGTTTATCTTTTTTTTTTTTTTTGTCTTTGTTTTTACTTTTCTTGTGTGATTATTTGATAATTATCTGTTGCTTGCAATCTTTAAAGAGGGGAGGGACAGGCAGTCTGAAGGAATTATAGACTTAGCCAGGTAAAATATTTCAGACCTATAACATATCAAGTTACATGGAATTTCTTTTTAAGGGCAATCACTGATGTTATCCATGACTTGTAGACATTCAGGAGAGAGGTGGGAAACCACAGATTGCTAGGTCATTACTTAGTCTGATTATGACAAGAAGGGAAGGACATTATCATGGGCCATGTAGAGAAAAAAGTGTCACTCACGTCAGTTGGGAATGTGGGTGGTGCAAACGGTTAACCTGCTTGGCAGCTAACCTAAAGGTGGGAGGTTCAAGCCCACCTAGAGGTGCTTCAGAAGAAATGCCTGCTGCAGTGCAATGGATCACTTTTCCATGGCATTTCTTGCCATGATCTCGCAACTCCCACACAAACGACTGAGTGGGACTATACAAATAAGGTAATGTGGTCCACCAAGGGGATTGGATAGGTTGCTGATAATGCAAATAATGTTCATTTGCATACAGTGGGACCATGCAAATAAGGTCTATGGAACCCCTAACAAAGGGATTGGTCAATTTAGCCATCCCACAAGGCTTAAAATAAGCCATCTCAGAGGTGGGAAAAGAGGATTACACCACCACCAAGGAAGAAGAAGCAAGAGCAGAGCACGTCCTTTGGACCTAGGATCCCTGCACTGAGAAGCTCCTGGAATCAGGAGACTGAGAGGGAGGGAGAGAGAGAGCTGTAGCACTGCAGATGGCAAGGAGTGGTGGCAAAGAAACAAGTGACCAAACAGACACGTAGGAGATAGTGCAGCAGGCTTCTCCACCCTCAAAGCCACAAGCTGAGTGCCTTTGGGCTGAGGCTTACTGGTGGAATGGGGAGCCTCTGGGCAGTTATCAGCGGAGCTAAAGGAGTCTTGTGTCACTTGCCCAAGCATGACAGAGGCCAAGGGTCAGAGACAGGCATGCCTGAGAGCAGAGCTGGAAAGAGGCTATCCTGATGGAAGAACTGTATCCTGAGCATGCTTGAACCTGAGTTGTAACCTGTTACTCCCCCGCTAGTAAGCTCCATAATTATGAGTATTGTCTGTGAGTTCTGTGTGGCCATTGCAATGGATTTCTGAACTCAGCAGAGAAGTAGCGAATGCCATGGAAGGGACAGTTGGTGCCAGAATCGGTAAAGATGGCTGAGAGAGGAGGCGTGCCTGACCTCTGCCTCATAGGAAACAGCCTTGGGCTGTTGATTTTGATTCTTTTTCCTGTTTATGAAATTAGAAGTCAGGTGCCACCCCCAAGCCATTTTTATACCTGGTGATCTACTTCCCAAAAAATCAGCCATTAAAGACCCCATGGAGCACAGTTCCATGCAGACATGGAATGAGCTTGAAGGCAACTTTTTTTTTTTTAATGTCAGTTAATAACCCTATATAGTGTTGCTGGCAACAGGGTATCTATCTATCATTTTTTTGGGCTGTCTTTGCTTGGTGAGAACTGATACTTTTGTATATTATTGTAATTTTTTTAAACTTATTTTTCTGACTCTAGTTTTCCATCTGTGTCAGTTGCCTCTCAACTTCAAATTCACCTTTGTTCGCCTTGCTTTGTGGTATTATAGCTGGACCTATAAACATTTCTACCTTGTGAACTAGTACAATATTAGGCCTTGTTTCTTTATGATTAATGAGGATAGAGGATGCCAGAGGGACACAGTAAAGGAATAGCAGAGGAAGGGACTTTTTCTGATTTCAGGGTACTTTTCTTTGGAGTTCCTGGGTGGCACAAATAGGTAAGTGCTCAGCTACTAAACAAAAGGTTGGCAATTTGACTCCACCCAGAGATGCCTTGGAAGAAAAGCCTGGTAATCTATTTCTGAAGGGTCACAAACTTTGAAAACCCTATGAAAGCACAGTTCTACTCTGATTTTCATGGGCTTTTCGTGAATTAGAAACAGTAACACAACAACTGGTTTGTTTTTGTGGTTTTTCTCCTCTTACCTCTAGGCAATCCCTGTGTGGAAAGCTGCATGGTGCTCACTCTCAAGCAAATGTCTCCACCAACCAACAAGCCTTTTCCTCCGGACCAGCTCCATCCTGCATGTACCTTCTTCTAAGCTTCTCAGCCACACAGCAGGCTGCTTCTGCAGATGAGCTGCACAGTTCTAAGCTTCACACTCCATCTAGTTTTTATTTATTTATTTATTTGTCTATCTATCTATTTATTTATTTTGCCTCTGGCAGGCTGTGACAACCAAGCCCTTTCCAAAGAAGTGCGAATTATCTCAGCCTGGGAGAGGGAGAAAGGCTTTTCGAAGTTCTTCCTTTCTTGCAATAAATTTTGCCTTAGTATAAAATAAAACATTAAAAAAAATAGTTTAATAAAGATGTCTCACAAGGAACAGGATGCCTGTACATGTAGGTAATTCCCTGCAAAAAAAAAAAAAAAAATTTCCTCAATAATAGACAGCTATTCTAGAACATAAATCAGAGTAAGTTTGAGTGACTTTTAAAAGAAGGAATGTTATAGAGCAAATCAAACTCCAGATGAGGAGTTCGGGGAAGATAATTCTTGAGGTCCTCTGAATACTGAGATTTTATTCCTAGTTGGTAGAAAAACAAGTCATTGGCAAAACATTTATGGCCAGTCTTCATAATCATTCAATTTCCTCATGTACCTGTCATTACATACTATCGTGCTCTTCTTTCCTTCTAGCATGTTCTAGAGGATATACCAGTTATATAGAGCAGTTAATGTATCTGTACTGACTTGGGATGCAAGAAATTCCTACTTTTAAATTTCAGGCTTAATCACTATCTAATGCATGGCTGCTTGATGGAGAACTACTAGAGTTTAATATGAACATCTTAAAGTCAACATTTCAGTTTCCCCTCATTGACTCGTTTCCCTAACAAATACTACACATCCCCTAATGTTTAGCAGACGATAAATCAGTGTTGTGGCTCATTTAGCAGTCATACTGGAAGGGATTTATTATCTCCGAAGTTTCAGAATCTGGGCCAAATACTCATTGAAATTTGTATATTCAATTCCCCCACCCCTGGAAAAAAAAAATCCAAATAAGTCTTAAAAATGAACGTGACCTGAAACAAACTAATAACAGTACAAACTCTCTGGGGATAAAATGTGATACAGCTGGTTAAAACCACCAATAGAGAAAGTGAGAAAACACTCCTCAAGGTCATATAGCCTTTCTCTCGCTTGACTCCAGAGGATGCATTCCTTTTCAGCAACATAAATCTATCTCTTTTGGCCAAAAGGTTGATTTAATCTCCAGAGCCCAGAGGAAACTGTGTTGGATCTTAAAATTTGGAGAGTTCTGCAAACTCCAAATAGAAATTTACACACCAGAACTGGCCAATGGTCCATCTAGTCAAGGATCCTGCTTCCTACTGTGTCTAAAGATGACTATTTTAGGAGAAAGCCATAAACTCACCATGATGCCCCTAATTGAGAAATATAACACTACCAAGGAAATTTCTTCTTAACTTTGGTAGCTGGTTAGTTAACTCTATGGAGCCTGAGACCTGATAACTATTTATCTCTACGCTACGGTGACTGAGAAAGTCTTATTTTTTCCCCCAGGAATATATCATTAAATTTCTCATAAGCATCTAATCCTTGATTGAATATTACTAACCTCTTTTGATTAACAGACTCAATGGCAACAGGTTAAGGTCTTTTACAGAGTGAACCAGTAATCACATTCTACCTCATAACATTGCCTAAAAACTTCCAACCAGATGTACATAAAATAGCGATACCTCTTACATTATGGGTTTCTTGATATAACACTTCTAAAAAAAAATGTAACCCACTGGAAGCCATCATGAAAAATTATCTGTAATTAGGAATCACCCATTGTTGTTGAGCCAATTTCAACTCAAATCAACCCTATAGGGCAGAGTAGAACTTCCTCATATGGTTTCCAACCAAGGCAGTCATCTTTACAGAAGCAGACTGTCACAGCTTCTCCCAAGGAGCAGCTGGTGGGTTCAAACCAACGACCTTTCTGTTAGCAGCCAAGTGCTCAACCACAGTGCAACCAGGGCTCTTCCCATAATTAGGAATAGAATGCATTATCTGGTTATTAAGATACAAGGAGAGAAAGTTCAATTCACAACTTATGTATGTTTCAAACACACTGTATGATTTGCTTAATCCTTTCAGGAACCCATATTGCTCTACTAGGAGAAAATTGCCACTGAGCTAGACTACATTAAAATGATATATGTTTAACAATGTCCTTGCCTGGAAACTACTAACAACATGTTAACAGTTTTCCAGGACACCATGGACTGTGTATTTTATTTTTTTGACAACAGGACTGCAAACCACTTTATGCAACTCTGTATAACATTGTTAAACTGTTGGTGGGAGCACTGTAAGTGAACAATTTATGTCATCTAAGAACTCAGAGCTTTGTCATCACCTATTAGAATGTGGGGCAATGTAGGCAAGGGCAAAATCTTGTATTAGGGCTCTGTGCTTCTATGGGTTGACTGCTATGCAGATTGGAGAGCAGCCGTTTATATTTGTTGGTAGACTAATTAAGGTGATTGATCTGCGTGAAGAGCTCTCTCTTCATTTTTTAAACTTGTGTTTATTCATAGCTATGCTAGATTTAGTAGCGAGAAGGGCTAGGAGAAACACTAATCCCCCAGTGAATCTCGGATTCTTTTTCCAAAGACAGATTAAAGTAACACCTATTTTATGTGAGAAGCCATAAACTGTTGAGTCAAATACTCCAGGCTGTTTCTCTGAATGAAAACACATCAATGATGAAATATTTTCTTCATTAATATCAACAATATAACTAGAAGCAAACATAAGAACCCAAAACAACAACAAGAACAGTTGCTGTCAAGTTGTCTCCAACTCATGGTCACTCCATGTGAGCCAGAGTAGAACTGTGCTCCACAGGGGTTTCAATAGAAGATTTTTCAGAAGTAAATCACCAGACCTTTCTTCCTAGTTTCCTCTGGGTAGAATTGAACTACCAACCTTTCGGTTAGCAGCCAAGCATATTAGCCATTTGCAAGACCCAGGAAATCCTAATACCCTTGCTGTCCTGTCAATTCTGACTCACAGAGACCATATTGGACATTGTAGAACTACCCCATAGGGTTTCCAAGAAGCAGCTAGTGGATTCTAACTGCCTACCTTTTGGTTAGCAGCATAACCCTTAACTACTGTACCACCAGGGCTCCCATATGACTAAAAAAACCCACTGCCGTCGAGCTGATTCCGACTCCAAGTGACCCTACAGGATAGAGTAGAACTGCCCCATAGAGTTTCCAAGGAGGGCCTGGCGGATTTGAACTGCCAACCCTTTGGTTAGCAGCCAAGTGGGGTATTTTTAAACATCATAGAATGGAAATCAAGAGCACAGAACTTCTAAGCAACTGTCTGGCTTTGGCTGAGGCAATCATTACAATGTGGTATCAGACAAGTTACCTATCTTCTAAGAACCTAATCATTACAATGTGGTATCAGACAAGTTACCTATCTTCCAAGTCATAGGAATGCTATGTGAGTTTTCAAAGTTTTAACACACTTTCTGGATAATTGTTCCTATTATTACTGCTACTAGTATCTTTTTTATTTATAAATTCTGTGATTAACATGAATAAGTAAATCATATGTGCAGAACTTGTTCTACATTTTAAACTGGTTAATTTTGACAAGCAGTACAAGCAATGCTAGTTGTTTGAAAACAGAACGAAGCAAATAAACAAATTAGAAAACTTTGATAATAGTGATAATATGCTGCACTTGAATAGTACATTTGACTGTTTTTCTCAGGTGAGTTCTCCAAACAACTTATGGGGTGTGGGAGAATTATTATTATCATAATTTGACAAAAGGCTTTTTTTTTTTTTTTCTGTAGGAACAAAGATCCTTTGGAGAAATGTCCTAAACATTCTTTTGTCTGTCCTTTTTGAAGGCAGTGCTAACCTGTTGCCGTTGAGTCAATTCTGCCTCACAGTGACCCTACTGGTCAGAGTAGAATTGTCTCATAGAGTTTCCAAGGAGCACCTGGTGAATTCGAACTGCCGACCTTTTGGTTAGCAGCTGTAGCACTTAAACACTATGCCACCATCAGACCCCTGCTCTCAAGGATGGACATCACATTTCTACTTGAACGGTTTTGGCCATATTCGATTCTGTAAATGTCATCATCAAATTGTTTTAAGTAGATAACATGTTTTCCAAGCCCAGAATGCCTAAGTACCCATGCCCAAACCGAACCCACTGTCATTGAGTCGATTCCAACTCATAGCGACCCCACAGGGTTTCCAATGCTTCTTAAGGTTTCCATAAGATTTCTGAGGAAGCTAACTGTCACATCTTTCTCCCTTGAAGCCACGGGTGGTTTCAAACAGCCAAGCTTTCACTTTAATCACTGCGCCACCAGGGCTCACCCAAACCAAAAACCAAACCCGTTGCCATCAAGTCATTTCTGACTCATAGCAACCCTAAAGGACAGAGTAGAACTGCCCCATAGGGTTCCAAGGGGCAGCTGGTAGATTCAAACTGCTGACCTTTTGGTTAGTAGCTATAGCTCTTAACCACTACGCTCACCCAGCTAAGGGTGAATAGGTGGACAAGTTGTTTCTTTGCTCAGACTTTTAGTTGCAGGCAAATTTGCTAGTCAGACTCTGTCTCATAGACCTGAAAAAAAACACAGAAATCTACAAACATAAAACTGATAAAGCATGAACACAAATTTAAAATGAACCAGAGAATGCATGGGCATAAACAGCGTAAGGACTCTTTGACGTATCCCAGCCCAGCCCAGTGCCGTCGAGACGATTCCGGATGTATACTTGCACAAAATCTACAAGGTCGATTCTTCTATAGTGTTTTACTTAGCTGGGGCTTCTTCTTCTTCCATAAAAAGTTAATGATTAATTTTTCCATCTCTTTAAAGATTATTGTTGGTATTTGGATGAGGATTGCATTGTATTTGTAGATTGCTTTAGGTAGAATTGTCATTTTCACAATTTTTCTACCTATCCATAAGCATAGTACGTTTTTCCATTTATGTAGATCTCTTGGGTTTCATGCATGAGTGCTTCATGATAATCATGCAAAAAACACATAGACCACACAGATATTCATAACGTTTGTAGTGAGTAATTTCTTGATTGGTTAATTTAACAATTTTTTTAAATTGTAGTTTAGATGAAGTTTTACAGAACAAACTAGATTGTCATTAAACAGTTTGTACACATATTGCTTTTTGACATTGGTTAACAACCCCACAACATGTCAACACTCTCCCTTCTTGAACTTGGGTTCCTTATTACCATCTTTCCTTTCCCTCCTCCCTTCTAGTCCTTGTCCCTGGGCTGCTGTGCCCCGTTAGTCTCATTTTGTTTTATGGGCCTGTGTAATCTTTGAATGAAGGCTGAACCTTAGGAGTGACTTCACTGCTGAATTAAAAGAGCATCCGGGGCCATTCTATCGGGGTTTCTCCAGTTTCTGTCAGGTCAGTAAGTCTGGTCTCTTTTTTTGAGTTAGAATTTTGTCCTACATTTTTCTCCAGCTCTGTCCAGAGCCCTCTATTGTGATCCCCATCAGAGCAGTCAATGGTGGTAGCCGGACACCATCTAGTTGTACTGGACTCAGTCTGGTGGAAGTCATGGTAGTTGTGTCTCAGCAGTCCTTTGGACTAATCTTTCCCTTGTGTCTTTAGTTTTCTTCATTCTCCCTTGCTCTCGAAGGGGTAAAAACACTGGAGTATCTTAGGTGGCCACTCATAGGCTTTTAAGACCTCAGATGCTACTCACCAAAGTAGAATGTAGAATATTTTCTATATAAATTATGTTATGGCAATTGAGCTAGATGTTCCCCAAGACCATGGTCCCCACAGCCCTCAGCCCAGTAGTTTGGTTCCTCAGGGAGTTTGGATATGTCTATGGAGCTTCCATGACCTTGCCTTGGACAAGTTCTACTGGCCTCCCCAGTATTAGGTACTGTCTTACCCAAAATAGCCACTTATCTATTTTCTATTTAGTGTTTTTCCATCCCCACCACTCCCCTCCTTCGTAATCATCAAAGATTGTTTGTGTGTGTGTGTGTGCGTGTAAATCTCTTCATGAGTTTTTATAGTAGTGGCCTCAAACAGTATTTGTCCTTGTGTGATTGAAGTATTTCACTCAGCGTAATGCCCTCCAGATACATCCATGTTGTGAAATGCTTCACTTTTTCATCACTGCTCTTTATCGTTGCATAATACTCCATTGTGTGTGTATGTACATAGTTTGTTTATCCATTCATCTGTTGATGGGCATCTAAGTTGTTTCTATCTTTTTGCAATTGTGAACAATGCTGCAATGAATGTGGGTGTGCATATGTCTATTTGTGTGACAGCTCTTATTTCTCTAGGCTATTTTTTTTTTTTTTTATATTTCTAGGAGTGGGATTGCTGGATCATATGGTATTTCTGTTTCTAGCTTTCTAAGGAAGCACCATATTATTTTCCAAAATGGTTGTATCATTTTGCATTCCCACCAGCAGTACATAAGAGTTCCAGTCTCCCTGTAGCCTCTCCAACATTTGTTATTTCCTTTTTTTTTTTTTTTTAATTTGTGTCAGCAATCCCGGGTGAGATGGTATCTCATTGTGGTTTTGATTTGCATTTCTCTAAGGGCTAGTGATCCCGAGCATTTCCTCACGTGTCTGTTAGCCTCTTGAATGTCTTCTTTGGTGAAGTGTCTGTTGATTTCCCTTGCCAATTTTTTAATTGGATTATTTGTCTTTTTGTTGTAGAGGTGTTGGATTTTCCTGTAGACTTTAGAGATTAGACCTTTGTCTGATTTGTCATAGCCAAAATTTTTTTCCCAGTCTGTAGGTTCTCTTTTTAATCTTTTGGTGAAGTCTTTTGATGAGCATGTTTAATTTTTTATCAAATCCCACTTATCTAGCTTATCTTCTGGAGTTTCTGTGTTGTTCATTATTGTTTGTATCCTGTTAATTCATGTATTCAGGGCTCTAGTGTTGATCCTATTTTTTCTTCTATGATCTTTACAGTTTTGGGTTTTATATTTAGGTCTTTGATTTATTTTAAATTAGTTTTTGTATATGGTGTGAGGTATGGATCCAGTTTCATTGTTTTGCGGATCAGCATCCAGTTTTGCCAGCATCATTTGTTAAAAAGAATGTTCTTTCCCCATTTGGTGGATTTTGGACCCTTGTTGAAGATGAGGTGACAGTAGGTGGATGGATTTGCATCTGGGTTCTCAGTTCTGTTCCATTCACCAATGTACCTGTCACTGTACCAGTACCAGGCTTTTTTGACTACTGTGTGTTTTTTTTTTCAGCTGTATAGTACATTCTGAGGTCAGGTAGTGCGAGTCCTCCTATTTTATTCTTCAATAGTGTTTTACTTAGCTGGGGTCTCTTCTCTTTCCATAGAAAGTTAATGATTAATTTTTCCATCTCTTTAAAGAATGTTGTTGGTATTTGGATGAGAATTCCATTGTATTTGTGGAACGCTTTAGGTAGAATTGTCATTTTCACAATTTTTCTACCTATCCATGAGCATAGTATGTTTTTCCATTTATGTAGATATCTTGTGTTTCATGCAGTAGTGTTTTGTAGTTTTCTTTGTATAGGTCTTTTACATCCCTGGTTAGATTTATTCCTAATTATCTTTTTTTTTTTTTTTTAAGGGATATTACAAATGGTATTGTTTTCCTCATTTCCTCTTTGTCATTCTTTTTATTGATGTATAGGAATCCAACTGATTTTTGTATGTTTATCTTGTATTCTGATACTCTGCTGAATCGGTCCATTAGTTCCAGCAATTTTCTCATGGAGTCTTTTTGGTTTTCTATGAACAGTATCATATCACCTGCTAATAGGGCCAGTTTTACTTCTTCCTTACCATTTTGGATGCCCTTTATTTCTTTTTCTTGCCTTATTGCTCTTGCTAGGACTTCCTGCACAATGTTAAATAGACATGGTGATAAAGGGCATCATTGTCTTGTTTCTGTTCTCAGGGTGAATGTTTTCAGCCTCTTTTCATTAAGAATGATGTTGGCTGTTGGTTTTGTATAGATGCCCTTTATTATGTTGACAAATTTCCCTTCTATACGTATTTTATTGAGAGGTTTTGTCAGGAATGGGTTTTAGACTTTGTCAAATGCCTTTTCTGTGTCAATTGAGAGGATCATGTGATTCTTTTCTCTTATTTATGTGGTGGATTATGTAGGTTGATTTTCTAATGTTGAACCATTGCATACCTGGTATGAATCCTAGTTGGTCTTGGTGTATATATATATATATATATATATATGTATATATATTTTCTTTTTTGATATGGTGCTGAATTCTATTCACTAGAATTTTGTTGAGAATTTTTGCATCTATATTCATGAGAGATATTGGTCTGTAATTTTCTTTTTTTGTGGTGTCTTTGCCTAGTTTTGGTATCAGGGTTATGCTGGCTTCATAGAATGAATTCAGAAGTATCGCTTCCTTTTCTATGTTCTGAAATATTTTGAGTAGTACTGGTGTAAGCTCTTCTCTGACTGGTAGAATTCTCCAGTGAAGCCATCTGGGACAGGACTTTTTGTTGTTGTTGGGAGTTTTGTTTATTACCTTTTCAATCTATTCCCTTATTATATGTCTCTTCAGATTTTCAACATCATTTTGTGTTAGTTTGGGTATGTAATGTGTTTCTAGAAATTTGTCCATTTCCTCTAGGTGTGCAAATTTCTTGCAGTGTAGTTTTTCACAATACTCTGTTATGACCCTTTTTATTTCAGTTGAGTCTGTTGTAATGTGTTCCATTTCATTTCTTATTTGGGTTATTTGCATCCTCTCCTAGTTTTATCCTGTCAGTTGGCCAGTGGTTTGTCAATTGTACTGATCCTTTCAATGAATCAGTTTTTTGTTTTGTTGATTCTGTCTATTGTTTATCTATTCTCTATTTCATTTATTTCTGTTCTGATCTTTATTATTTCCTTTCTTCTGGTGGCTGTGGGCTTCTTTTGCTGTTCTCTATTTGTTCAAGTTGTGTAGCTAATGTTTTGATTTCATCCCTTTCTTCTTTTTTGATGTGTGCATCTATTGCTGTAAATTGACCTCTGAACACTGCGTTTGCTGTGTCCCAAATGTTTTGGTATAAAGTGCTTTCATTTTCATTTGATTCTAGGAATTTTTTGATTCCATCTATTACCCAGTGATTTTAAAGTAGGGTGTTATTCAATTTCCATGTAATTGATTTTTTTTTTCCCTTGTTCTTTCTGTTGTTAATTTCTACTTTGATGGGATCTTGATCAGAGAAGATACTTTGTATTATGTCAATGATTTGGATTTCGTTGAGGGTTGCTTTGTGGCCTAACATGTGGTCTATTCTGGAGAATGTTCCATGTGTATTGGAAAAGAATGTGTACTTTCCCCCTGTTGGGTAGAGTGTTCTATATATGTCTATGAGTTCCAGTTGGCTAATTGTGGCCTTTAGATCTTTTTCATCTTTGTTGACTTTCTTCCTAAATATTTTGCCCTTTACTGATAAGCATACGTTGAAGTCTCCTACTATTATTGTGCAACTGTCAATTTCTCTTTTCAGTGTCATTAGAGTTTGTTTTATGTATTTTGGAGCCCTGTCATTGTGACACTGTCCATTTCTGAAATCTTGTTTAACTCTTGAATTTCTAGTTGTTATTTTTCTATGATATCTAGTTGTGAATTTATTCTAACATTTTGTTTTTGTATTATTTTCTGGAATTCTTCCATTGTTTTGTCTGTCTTTTCCATGATTTTGTCTGCCTTTTCCATGAATTGGTCTATTTTTTCCTGATTTTTGTCTGCTTTTTGTTTCAGCTCTTTGATAGCTCTGAATATTAAAGATATGAATTCCCTATCAGGTAGTTCCAGTGCCTTTACTTCTACTGAAAAGTCATCTGGTGTTTTACTTTGGATGTATACTGAAACCATCCTATCCTGCTTTATATATATATACATATATATATATATATATATGTTTTGGGACATTCAGTAGTTATTTTCTTCATTTATTGATTGTAGATTTGTTTGTTTCATTCTGCTTTTTTCTTTTACTTTGTTACATCTGAGCAGACAGGCTGTGCATTCTTTTTTGTTCTTTTTTTTAATCTGTGGGCATGATACTTTTCACCTCCTTGTCCAATGGGTGAGGCCAGTCCTCAGCTATGGTGCAGTAGGGAAGGTCCAGCTGAAGGGGAGGGGGTTGGATAGTTTTTTTTGTGATACATACTATGGCCACATAGTGTGGGCCGTGGGGCAGAGCAGTGCATGTTTCTGTAGGCTGTACCTGTGCTGCTCAGGGATGTGATGTTCAGTGCATAGTGCAGATAGGCAGGAGGGAGAGGGCAGATTGTGATTTGTGGGGATAAGTGGGTATGGTCAAGAAAAGAAAGAGGGGAGAGAAACAGGACCACAAAAAACAGAAAAGGGGGAAAAAAGTACCGAAGGAGCCTACCATTGGAGTGGAGAGACAAGGAACTGAGAAATGAAAAAAAAAAAGTAAAAGAAAAAGAAAAAAATAAGTTAAAAAGAAAGAAAGAAAGAAATGTCTCCAGGAATCCTACTGGCAACCAGTGAAGTAGCTCCTAGGCCTCAGGGAACAGTCCTTCTAGAAGGTGCAGAGATGGCACACAACAGCAGGCATTCAGGAGACAGGAAAAGAAGGAAAGTAGAGAGAGATGAGAAAGTAAGAAATGAAGAAAAACAAAAAGGAAAAAGAAAAAGAGAAAGGAAAATAAATAAATAAACTACATACACACACAAAAATGCCCCCGGTGATCTCACCTGCAACTGGGGATGTGGCCCCCAGGTCTCAAGGCACAGTCCATCTTGAAGTGGTGAAAATGGCCCACAGCTCAGGTATTCAGGAGACAGGAAAAGAAGAAAAATGGAGAGAGAGGAGAAACTGAATAATGAAGAAAAGTAAACAGAAAGAGAAAATAATAAAAATAATAAATTAAAAAAAGAAAGAAATACCCCCCAAGAATCCCACTGAGTTGGCTGGGCAGATTGAGGAAGTGGCTCCCAAGCTGTGTAATACCTTCCAGTTAGATGGGGCAGAGATGATACATAACAACAGGTATTCAGGAGATAGGAAAAGAAGATAAGTAGAGAGAGATGAGAAATGGAAAAGTGAAGAAAAACAAAAAGAAAACAAAGAAACAAACAAAAAAAAACTTCTCAGGGATACCACTAACTCAGCGGCTCTGATCGGGAAAGTGGTTCCCCAGGTGAGCGGTCCTTCACAGCCTGTCAGGAAGAAGTGGAGATGGCACAAGGAGCAAATTTGAGAGGAAGGAAGGGAGAAAGCAAGAGAGAGAGATGAAACCAAAAGAAACCAAAAAAATCAACACTAGCAACAAAGAAATGGCACTGAAGGAGCTAGCCGGTGTAGGCAGTGCAAATCCAAGAGGTACAGGACTGGTGCCTCCTGGCTGAGTGACTGCGGCCCCCCAGGAAGCAGTGGAGCCCGAGCAGGGGGAAGAAGGGTGGGGGGGTGAGAAAGTGTGTATTGCTGGCTACTGGGTGCTCTGTCCCCTACTGGGAGCTCCGTGAAGCTGCTTTCCTGTATTCTCTGTCCACCAGTCTCCAACAAGAGTCCATGCTGTGTTAGCTGATAAGGGACCTCTGCTCCTTATCTCTCCTTGTTCTCTGTTCTCTTTCAGTTTCTTATTCCATTTGGTGCTTGGTTGGGTTCTTCATCTCTTTATTTGATGCTTAGGGTTCCAGGATTGACATTTGTCTCTGTTTTACTTACTTTGTTGGGCTTTTACTGTAGAGGGACGGCATGGTGCTTGCGTCTATAGTGCCATGTTGGCTTCACCTCCAATCATTTAACAATCTTCTAAATATTCTTTCTAAAAGAGTCTCTGGGTTAAGCACTCTACTGTTGTTATTATTATGTGCCATTGAGTTGGTCTCAACTCATAGGGACCCTATAGGACAGAGTAGACCCACCCCATGGGGTTTCCAAGGCTGAAATCTTTACAGACGCTGATTGTCACATCTTTCTCCCATGGAGCAACTAGTGGGTTCAAACTGTTGACCTTTGAGTTAGCAGGTGAGCACTTAACCACTGCCAGAACTCTTTAAGAGCCAGGCGACTAGCTGAAAGTTTGGTGGCTCTAATCCACCCAGAGCACCTTGGAAGACAGGCCTGGTGATCTGCTTCCAAAAGGTCACAATCTTGCAAACTCTATGGAGCAGTTTTAAACTGCATATATGGTTTCTCCATGAGTCAGAATCAACTTGACAGCAAATAACATTTTTACTAAAAATATTTCATGCTCAATCATTGCAAACTTGAAAATAGAGAAGTTTTGGAAGAAGAAAAATATGCAGAATTCAGTGAAACCCCTAGACAACAATGCTACTTAAATTTTTACATTCAAACGTTATTTCTCAATCCAGGAATTTTTTCTTTGTCTTAGAATATCTATGATAATGTAATATGTAACTTTCATAATTTTTCCTAACATTGTAGTATATGCATATTTATTTTACAACAAAACTTCGTGAGAAATATTATATTCTATCCAGTGACTAGACCTTGAGATGAGTGGCCACTTCCCAGTTAGTTACCAGTTATGTGAAGTTGGCTACCCCCTCTGTGTCAGAGTAGGACTGTGCTCCAGTGGCTGGTTTTTTGGAAGTAGACCATCAGACTTTTCTTTTGAGGTACTTTTGGGTGGACTCGAACAGCCAACCTGAGAACTTCAACTGTTTACACCACTCAGGTACTCAAAAACACAATTTTTCTTCCTCCATTTCTATAAGGATTTGATCACAAAGTAGGAAAAAGATAGCTATTTTAGATGCACAATTGTGGTACTAAAGCCTCCATTTCTTAAGGAGCACATTCTTTATTGCTTTGCAAGCTGACACGCATTAAGAAACTGCATTTATAATTTTGAATATCAAGTTTTAATAACAGTAAACTGAGCTAGGGTTTATAATGACAGTGCTTTGCGGGTATATCTAGAGCAGCCCCCAAGATCTTCGGAAATTCTGAATATAGAAACCATATAATTCATTCCTTAGCTAGGACTCTCTAGGGTGTGTCAGGAGTGCATACAGCCACAAGTTGGTGACAGAAATTTAGAAATGTCAGAGCTAGGCACAAAAAAAAAAAAAAAAAAGGAATCTCCAATTCACAACCCATCCAGAGGTTTCAGTGAGGTTAACTATTCCAAGAGCTACAAGAGACAGCATGCCAAGATCAAGGTCTGTCTCAGCAATCAGATAAACACACGTGTTTGCATGTGACAGTGGTTATTGACAGATGGTCTGTGGGAACCTCACGGGAATAATAATAGCACAAGACTGTGCTCTTCTCTGCTTTTTTACATGAGTCATTTCTATTTGGTTGTTCAGGCAGAGTTACTTCCCTTGTCATACTGGCATACAGTCACAGCCTGGGTTCCTTTATTCCATGTTCTTAACAATTTTTCTAGTGTGTAATAGCTCCTGAAGGCTTAATTTAGGACGCTAAGACTCATGATGAGCATAACAAAACTATGAACCACATGACCATGGCTAAATACATCTGATTGCCAGTGTAATAAATAACATGAGGACCCAAAGACCAAGAGTACATTTTATTTTACTTCTTTTTTTCTTCCTATTGAAATGGTTTAAAAAAATTGTTTATTTCTAAGGGTATCTTCATCCCCTGATCTTTTTGTGGATATCAGGAGGAACAGGGTAACTGTAAGAAGAGAAAAGGACAAAGAGTCTGTAGGCATTGCTTCCAGGTATAGCTCTTCCGTTAACTAGCTAGGTACTCTCTGATCTCTGTGTGAGTTTATTCTTCTGTAATATGACAATTAAATGATCTCCAGAGGTCAATTTTCTCCTCTCTGATACAATGCTTTTTTTCTTCCTTTGAAATATCTTTCAGCTTTTCGGAAAGATCACTCATAGTATCCAACATAATACCTCCACAGGAGGAAAATCTATAATTTCTAGAATCCTTTTTTTGTTTTTGGTGCTTTGTGGGGTAGTTCTAAGGTCTTAGTACTTTCGTGAGTGTGAACTATTTAATGTCTCTCTTATTGCTTTCATTCTTTTTTCTCATGTATGTTTAGCACAATGATATAAAATAATAAAAAGGGAAAATTATTAAAATTTAGCTAACATGAACTGTACTATTAAGAACAACACTCCTGACACTTCTGCATTTGGCTAACATCTATGTTTCTTTCAGACTCACAATCTCACACACTCACACACACACACACAAAATAAGTAGACATCCTAGGTAAGGTTTTTTTTTTTTTTTTTTTTAAATATAGCCTTTTTAAAGGCATCAGAGAATGTCCAAGGACCGAGGTCATTATCAGACAAAATAAACCCATTGCCTTTGAGTTGATTCTGACTCATAGATACCCTACAGAACAGAGTAGAACCGTCCCAAAGGGTTTCCAAGGCCGTAAGTCCTTACGGAAGCAGACTGCCACATCTTTTACAAGCGGCTTGTGAGTTTGAAACGCTAACCTTTTGGGTAGCAGCTGAACACTTCAACTTCTGTGTCACTAGGTCCCCCAGAAAGCAAAGAACACTTAAAGTCAAGAAAATTTCAGGTAATAGGTTAAAATCTAAGCAGATATCTTGACAGTTTCACAGTTCTGAGGAGAAAAAAAAAAATTAGGATCCACCGAGAGAGAGGCCCAGATAAGCACTCCAAAATTTTTGTTTAGATTCCCAGAAGGCAACTTTCTAGAGCAAAAGAAAACCAGAAAAGGTCCAGACCTCACTCAGACAATAACCTGGCCTTGAATAATCTCAGTTACTCAACAGCACTGGGTTTGGGTTTTTTTGGTTTTTGGACAGACTGGATTAAGGTTATCTGTAAGAAGAAAATTATATCTTCCCTGGAAGAAGAATACAGCATCTTGAACTTCTACAATGTTTAATAAACTCATTACAGAATTAAAAATAAGCATGCTTAGAGGCAGAGAGAAAAAATGAAAAACAAAAATGCAGATAATGGAAACAGACTTTAAGACACCTGTGGAAAATCAGTTCAAGAAAATGAAACACAGTACAATTAGTTTTACCAGAGTCTTGGAATCTATTAAAAAACCAAACAAAAAACCCCAAAATGAAATTCAGTGTTAGACCCGAAACGTAAAATAGTTAAAATTAGGAATTTAAAATGGGCTAAATAGCAAGTTAGAGCAAAAGAGAAGATAAATGAACTAGAAGCTAGCTAAATAAAAAACATATCCAAACTGACAGGAAAACAAAAAAGATTCATAAATACAAAAAAGAGCTTACAGAGTCAAATGACACAGGGTTAAAAGTTCTATTTTCCATGAATTTAAAGTTTATGAACCCAAAGCAGGATATATATAGGAAAACCACACTGAGGTCCATCATATCAAAACTGCTGAAAGCCAAGGAGAAAAATCTTAAAAGTAAAACACTGTTATCTTTAAAGAAGCAAAAAACCAGGCTGATAAATGGTTTTTATTAGAAACAAAGAAACCCAAGCAAAAGACGATGATTAACTGACTGTACTATAAAACAAAACCAAAAATTTTACGCTGTCTACAAGGACACAGAATGTTGAACTGCTAAAGGAGGAAAAAGAAACACCCGATAATAAGCACCATCCAAAAGACTGGTTGTATGGTTATATTAATATCAGTCAAAGCAGCTCTTAGAGAGTGATCTTTTTTTTTTAAGTACAAAATGGTCAATCTACTGGAGGAATTTAACACTTCTAAATATTTAGGCATCAAATAACAAAGCCTCAAAAAAGGAAAACAAAATAAAATCCTAACAGAAATGAAGGGGAGATGGGTATATTTGCAATCATAGTGAAAGATTTTAAAACACGTCTCTTGTTCTAACAGAAAAAGCAGACAAAAAAAAAAAATTTCTTCAAGGATATACATAGTAAACCAAGTTAATCTAACTGAAATAGACATAACTCTGGATACCCAAACTGCACAATACACACTTGTTTTTCTTTTTTTTTAAGTTCATATGGAAAATTGACAAATATGTTGGGTATAAATCAAGACTCAACAAATTTTTAAGGACTAACCATCTCGTTTGCCTACCTTCAGTGGTCATGGGTTTAAATATAAATGAAAAATTACAAGACACATTAGGCTTTATCCAGCACCAAGTTTACTTAGCTCTGAGAAAAAATCTAAGACGTGTAATACAGCATGAATGGCAAGGACATGAGCGGAATCTCAGGCAAGGCTTTCCTTCTTTCGAATATGCACTTGAAATGTGCATGGTGATGAGAGACTGAGTGCGTGTGAACCACCTCAGTTCAGGGGAGCTCTCCTCCTTGGGGCTCCTTCAGCTTTCGTAACACGCCAATTACATACTCCCAGCTTGAATACATACCAAGATCTCATTGCCCACAGCAGTTCAGTCTCAGCAAT
This sequence comes from Loxodonta africana, assembly GCF_030014295.1. NCBI lineage: Eukaryota > Metazoa > Chordata > Mammalia > Proboscidea > Elephantidae > Loxodonta > Loxodonta africana. The sequence goes on from NC_087351.1 coordinate 99,048,753, forward strand.
TCCAGGTTATCCAATAAACAATTTCAGCAATAAGCTACAAGTGCTCAGTTAGAACACAGCATTTATTGTAGGTCCGGTATAAGTCTACACATTTCTTGACTTATTGCTGTTAAAGGATTCTAGCAAGTCTCTCTCAAATGTTCTCAGCTTTGGCTACAAGAAAGAACACAGATCAGCTGTTAACTCATACATTCCAAGCAGGAAATTGTTGGCATAAAGATAATTAGAACACATCCAGATATTTGGAAAATAAGTGATAAGCATCTAAATAAACCATGAGCCAACGAAGAACTAGATGATAAAAACAACAAAAAGATTAAAGATTAATATCAAAACTTGTAGGATGTAGGTAAAGTTGTATTTAGAAGAGGTTAGGATAATACTAGTAAATTAAATACAGTGAATATAGGAAGAAGGGAAAATAATATATGTAACAAGTATACAATAGAAAGGATAAGTAAGGCCAAAGGCTATTTCTTTGAAAAGAATAATAAAATGGATAGCATGAGTGATCAAGAAAAGGAGAATACACAAATTATCAATATCCAAAATGAGAAATGGATGTTACATCAGATTTTATTAACATTACAAATATTGAGATGACATTATATGCCATATGTTTGGAAATCTAATCTACATAAAACAGAAAAATTCCTTGAAACAGCATAACTAATTAGTTAAATTTCTTCCCACAGTGAATGAAAACTCCAGGCTCAGAAGATTTATCAAATATTTAAGAAAAAGATAACATCAATATTACATAAACTTTTCCAGATAATAATAAATGTGGAAACATTTCCCAACTTGTTTTGCAAAGTCAGTAAAGCCTTGATATCAAAACACCTAGTAAAAGGAAATTGATGTTTCTGGCCATTCTTTCTCATAAACACAAATGCACAAAATATTAGCAAATAAAATCCAGTGGTAGATATAAAAAATAATACATAGTGATTATATATGTTTATTCCAGGAATACAAGGTTTGTTCAACGTTTCAAGCTCAGCCGCTGGAGATGACTATGTCAAGAGAAAATAATAGAAACATCACACAACCAAGATCATCTCAATGGATGCAACAAAGGCATTCATTAAAATCCAGTGCTTATGCATAATTTAAACAATAAAAGGTTTATTGAAAGAAAATTGAAATAGAAGAAAACAATCTTGATTTGATAAAGAGTGTCTGCAAAAGCATACAGCTTATTTTCTGTTAAATGCTGAAATATTGAAAACACTCCCTTTGAAATTAGAAACTAAACAATCGCCTTCTGTGTAGCATAGTATTGCAGAACCCAGCTATTGTAATACAGTGGGACAAAATTAAATATATAAAGGTTGCAGAGGAAGTAACAAAACTATCATTATTCGTGGAGTACCTGATTGTGTATGTAGAAAAGTCAATACATTTCACAAGAGAAAATTGGTAGAAGTAATTTCTGAATTTAGCAAGTTTTTGAGTCCAAGATCTTGCTTAAAAATTATTTCTAACTCTATATACTAAAAAAACAAGAAATTAGAAAATTGAACTGAAAAAAACATTTCGGTAATTTCCCTTGACAAGCTGACTCTGATATTTTTATAGAAATTCGAACAGTCAGTCTAGCAAAGACAAAGTTGGAGAACATACAGTATCAAATACCAAGAATTATAGTAACAGGAAGAAAGATAGTACTGTATTGACACAAGGATAGAAATGGATTAATGGGTCAGAATAGAGAGATAGAGAAATGAGCAAATATGTACAGTTATGCTTGATTTGTGACAAAAGTGCCACTTTACTGAAATGAGGAAAAAACGGTCTGCTCAATGCATGAGGCTAGCAAAACTAGATATATATAAAGAACAGTAGCAGTTCCTACGTTACACCATACACAAAAGTCTGTTGCAGATAGCCTTTAACTTGAATGCAAAAGGTAAAACAATAGCAACAAGTTCTAGAAGGTAATGTAAGATAACGCATTCATGACCTGTTAGTAGGCAAATGTTTCTTAAATTGGGTACAAAAAAAAAAAAAGACTAATAATAGGAAAAAGCTTGGGAAATCTGATTCTATTAAAATAAAGAACTTTTGTTTACCAAAGGGCAACCTTAAGAGCATCAAAAGACAAGCCACACAGTAGGAGAAAATATTTGTAATACATATATCTGACAAAGGACATATATCTCTAAAAATCTCTCTAAAGTCATTAAGGAAAAGACAATTAAAAAAACAAAAAAAGTACTGATCAGGAGCTGTACATATGAGGATATTCAAATGGCCAGTAGATACTTCAAAGTGTTCAACCTCATTAGTTATCTGGCAAAAGAAAATTAATGAAATGAAATATTATCACATAAACCAATTGCCATTGACTCGATTCTGACTCAAAATGACCCTATAGGACATAGTAGAACTGTCCCAATAGGATTTCCAAGGAGTGACTGGTAGATTCAAACTGCTGACCTTTTGGTTAGTAGCCAAGCTCTTAACCACTGTGCCACCAGGGCTCCAGAACATCCTCCTAAATGACAAAATACAAAATATATAGTGAATAAAACAAAATGAACACAGATAATAAAAGATTTCAAAACTCAAGTTTGCTGAGGAACTCTCATGCAATGTTGGTGGGAGCGTCAATTGGTACGACCAATCTGAAAAATTGTTTTGCACTTTTAAAGTTAAATGTATGCATAGTTTATGACACAAGTACACTCCTATTTAAATATTTGACTTAAATGCACACACACATGCAACAATGGCTATGTCCAAAAATGTGCAGAGTAGCGTCATTCAGAAAAGTCCAAAGTGGAAATAATACACATGTCCATCAAGAGTGGAATGGAAATATAATTTGTGGCACACTGATCACACGTATGAATACTATTAATGACTTAAAAAAGTGAAAATTACATACGTGCAATAATATATGTCAATTTCACAGACACAATTTTGAGTATAGAACCCAAATAAGAAAGAGTACATACTGTATGATTTCCCTTATGTAAAAAATGAAAACAGGCAAAACTAATCATTGGCTCTAGAAGTCAGAATAATGCTTATCTTTCTGGGAGCTAATGACTAACAAAAGCATATAGCAGTTTTTTGGGAAGTTGGTAGTGTTCTGTTTCTCAGTTTGAGTAGTGGCTACAAAGGTGTGTTCATTTTTCAAAAATTGGCATGCTGTACTATGATGAATTTATGCACTTTTCTGTCTATATATTATATTTTTAAAATAAAATATGAATAAATATCTTCTCCGGAGCAAAGAGATCATGCTGTTCAAAGTCAGCAGAGTTGTTCTCCGTAAACCTAAAGAGAAATAGTGCCAGGTAACCTAATCCCAAGGGACCAGTTAGAAAGTGAAGAATTATCGAGTTTTGTTTATTTGAGAAATCATAAATAAAAATCAGAGAGTAATTGTGACCTGATATTGAAAAATAAATATAAGAAATAAAATTAAGCCAATCAATTAAGGACAAAGAGCCTGGATGCAGCACTGGAGGTGCTCAGCTCATTCATCTACGCCAAGAAATTTGGAAGACAGCTATCTGGCCAACTGACTGGAAGAGATCCATATTTGTACCCACTCCAAAAAAAGGTGATCCAACAGAATGTGGAAATTATTGAACACCATTAATATCATATGCAAATAAAATTTCGCTGATAATAATTCAAAAATGGTTGCAGCAGTACATCCACAAGGAACTGCCAGAAATTCAAGCTGGATTCAGAAGAGGACGTGGAACCAGGGATATCATTGCTGATGTTGGATGGATCCTGGCTGAAAGCAGAGAATACCAAAAAGACGTTTACCTGTGTTTTATTGACTATGCAAAGGCATTCGACTGTGCGGATCATAACAAATTATGGATAACGTTGCAAAGAATGGGATTCCAGAACACTTAATTGTGCTCATGAGAAACCTGTACATAGACCAAGAGGCAGTCATTGGAACAGAATAAGAGGATACTGAGCGGTCAGGAAAGATGTGCATCAGGATTGTATCCTTTCACCATACTTATTCCATCTATATGCTGAGCAAAGAACTCGGAACCCCAGACTATATGAAAAAGAAGGTGGCATCAGACTTTGACGAAGACTCATTAACAACCTGCGATATGCAGATAACACAACCTTGCTTGCTGAAAGTGAAGAGGACTTGAAACACTAATGAAGGTCAAAAACTACAGCCTTCAGTATGGATTACTCCTCAACAGGAACAAAACAGAAATCGTCACAACTGAGCTAATAAGCAACACCCTGAAAAAGGAAGAAAAGATTGAAGTTGTCTAGGCTTTTATTTTGCTTGGATTCACAATCAACACCCATGGAAACAGCAGTCAAGAAATCAAAAAACATGGTGCATTGGGCAAATCTGCAGCAAAAGACCTCTTTCAAGTGTTGAACAGTGAAGATGTCACTTTGAGGAATAAGGTGTGACCTGACCCAAACCATGGTGTTTTCAATCACCTCATACGTATATGAAAACTGGACAATATATACAAAAGGCCTAAGAAAAGTTGACACTGAATTATAGTGTTGACAAAGAATATTGAATATACCGTGGACTTCCAGAAGAATGAACATATCTGTCTTGGAGGAAGTACAGTCCCACTGCTCCTTGGAAGCGAGGATGGAGAGATTTTGTCTCACATACTTTGGGCATGTTATCAGGAGGACAAGTCCCTGGAGAAGGACATCATGCTTGGTAAGGCAGAGGGTCAACTAAAAAGAGGAAGACCCTCAGCAAGAGGGATTAACACAGTGGCTACAACAGTGGGCTAAAACAGCAGCAATTGTGAGGATTTCATAGGACCCAGCAGTGTTGCACTTGGTTGTACATGGGATTGGTATGAGTGGGAGCTAGATGGCACCTAACAACAACAATAACAACAACAACAGTGATCTGACATTGAGAGAGAAAAAATATCAAAACCAATGTAAGAAAAATAAGTAAATATAAGAAATAAAATGAAGCCATCCATGTTAAGGGCAAAGAGCCCCACAAAATCTCATTAAAGACGCCTTTACCTTAGCCTGGAACAATTTGGCATTTGTAATGATGACCCTGAGAAATGTTTTGTTAAAGTAAGCAATAAATGTTATAGTTATTAATTTATAATAGTAACTTATTTTCATATATGAAAAGAAAGCCTCCATCATTAAAAGTAATTTATTAAGCAATTTTCTTAATATTAAAAAAAAATTACTTATCTTATGTTTCCCTTTTAAAACGATCCACAGGTGGATAGTTTTTACTTTTTTAATAGACAAGGTTTCTTTTGGTTAATACACTTCTGTTAATTGCACATTTAATGAATCTCCACAGGAGTCCCACCCTGAGAGAGGCAGGATTGTATTCTTTAAGGAAATGTTTCTGAAGCTTCTCCTGATATGTGTCCCCAAAGGAACTTTTCTGTGTCTACCTAGGCTCTAGTAGTGCAGAGATCAGAAAATATTCAACAGAATTTTAAGGCCCTCCTTTCAGAGATATTAAAATAGGTGTTGTTGTTGTTAAGTGTGTTGACTAGATTTCGACTCAGAGTGACGCCATGTGACAGAGTACTTGGAACTGCCCCATAGGGTTTTCTAGGCTGTAAATTTTACGGGAACAGATTCGAAAAGATTACACCTTTCGACCCCCAGCGTTTCGGTTAGCAGCCTAGCACTTAACCATTGCACCACTGGGGGTCTGGATGTAAATAATTGGATATCACTGAGTTTATAAGGTTTAATTTAAAATATTATAAACAGTTTTATAATTTTGGTTATTATATATTTAAGGGAAGACACCACGAGGACTTCTTTTGGCTAGAGAAGTGTTAGCAGAGCACACAGTATTGTCAGTTTTATTAAATGATATACTTTTATACATCTTGGTTAAGTAAGTCTGTAGCCAGGGGAATTTTCAATATTACCTGAAAGGATGAATACAGATGTATGAGTACCTGTGTGATTGTCATGGTTGTTTCAGAGCTCAGTTAACACATAACTACAACACTGTTAATAAAGACATAAGGAAGCAATGTCTAACACATTTTTATTAACTAGAGAAGGAGACCAGTGTGATTCAGGGATATGTAAGTTTTCTGTAATGCATATATTAAGAACTTTTTTGTTTCATTATAACATGAGCAGTAACTCAAAACTGACATTACAAAGCAAAGATCTTTTGGAGTTTCTTTTAAAAAATTGAATAATTTGTAATGATCACATCTCTAATTATGACTTCCAGTGCACTTAACACTGACCTTTCTTCCTTAAGCATATTAAACATACCAGCTGGAAATGTCCTTAAACTACTAATTTTCTTGCTAATTTTTTTTTTTCCATATATAAAGGCAAAAAAAAAAAGTGAGTTCTGCCAAGCCAATGTCCACAGGCATCAGATTAAAATTAGTGAAGCCCTAAGGGAAAGTATTTAAAAATAGTAAAAATACAATTTTAACAAACTTATCTAACAATGTCATAGACTGGTTATGATCGGGGATTGAGAGCAGGGTTCTAAGGTGTTTAATCAGCCTCCAGGACAGAGCTGGTGTGTAGAATTGCTGAGAACACATTTCTTGAAATGTCAGTAAGGAAAGACTTGATGGACTTCTGCAGAAAGCATCTGGGTTTGAAAATCTCTTGATTACTGTTTACTATCTGCTCACCAAACCCCAACTTGTCTGATGGGCGCAACCGTGTACAACAAAACTGATACTGAGTGGAGACACTGGGGCACCTTTATTTATAGATAGATTACAGGTTGATTCTCTCTTGAGATGTAACATAAGGCGGTTCTGGTAAGTTCATGGCAGTGGCCCCTGTGTGGGACACTTAGCTCGTGTGTGAACTTGGCAGCTAGAATGGGCAGAGATGCAGAGGACAGCCAGGATGCACATGCTGCCAGTAGCTACTAATAAAGCTTAAAGTGCTCGAGGGATTACTGATTCCCCCAGATGGAGGGGCAGCAGAGCCACGACTTACGTCTTCCTAGCTCATAGTTTTGTGATTGCATAAAGCATATGATCACTATTTTATTCTAATGCTGCTACGGGCCTTCCACATTGGCAGGATGCTTTATTACTCAAAGTTTATTGCTATCACTAGCTAGGCATTTCCAAACTAGAAACCTATGATTTCCCTTTTTTTCTCATTTGAGTCTTCTAATTTTATTTGCAAGTCTAACATCTCTGAGCTCAGAGCAGTGAACAAGCTATTAAGAATTTGCTGTAATAGGAGACTTGGGATTTTTATTTGCATGTGTTTCAAGTCTAATATATACACAGACGTACCACGGATCAAATACAAATGCACGCACGCACACATTTTACTTTTAGCCAGATAAATGTTTAATATTTTTTCTTAACATGTATCACTATCTGTGGTTGCATTTTAAGTTATCGTCTTAGATTTCAAGCGGAATATAAGTTTCCTGAGGAAAGTCTGAGATCAGGTTCTTTAGAAACACACTGAGATGAAAAGTGACATGCAGATTTATTTGGCTGTGTTCCTGAGAGGTATACTTCTAATGAAGTTAGGAAGGGCAGATGGAGAAGCTGACCTAGGATGCCTTCAGCTGATCCTAAGGCATCCAACAACAGCAATGTTAGGAAGGTCTGGGGCTGAAATGGAGCTTCAGAGTGATAGCTTCTGGCAGGGAGTAGAGAGAAGGCTGAAGGAAGGCCATAACCTTGGGTTAAGCCGTTTCCTATAGCTGAGAGCAATTCCCAGGGAGGGACACAGCAGTGAGCCTGCAGCATCTGATGTTCCCAACAGCTGGGGCACAGGTGTGTCATAGCACAGTGTTTCCTAGAGGGGGCTTGGGCTTCATTTGCATTATTCATTATTATATCCCTAGAAATTAGAACTGTGCTTAGCAGATAACATGTGCTCAATGAAAAATTACTTAATGAAAACAAATTACCAAAATCTTATAACTCATTTCTTACTAAACCTAAAAAGTCCTATGCTATGTAGCTTATTTCTTCCTAAACCTATAAATCCAATAAGCTATGAATTATGATACAGATTGAAAAGGAACAATAATGGTCTCAGTGTTATTCATATTTTATTTATTGATACATATATATATGTTTAATATAAACCTGAGTAATTGTTGAAGAGGTTATTAGTGGTGGATTTCCCAACACACTGGCAGTCAATAATAGTGGTGAAATGCTTAGGAAAATACAAACACTATATCCAAGAAACTCTCATTCTTAAATATGAAAAGAAGGAAACACATATGATATGTCTAAACCAAGGGAGTTGGATTATGTTCTGTTATGATCCATAAGGTTTTCGTTGGCTAATTTTTGGAAGTAGATCACCAGGCCTTTGTTCCTAGGCTGCAAATACATATTAAAATTGGAATGATACAGAAAAGAATATAATAGCCCTAGGATAAATATGGAATGCAAATATGTGAAACATTACATGTATCTCACATATTTTAAAAAAAGAAAACACTACCATTGAGTCAATTCTGACTCATAGTGAGACTACAGGACAGCGTAGAACTGTCCCATAAGGTTTTCAAGGAGACGTTGGTGGATTCGAAATGCCAACCTTTTGGTTAGCAGCCGAGCTCTTAACAGTATCATATATAGAAAGGAAAAAATATCGTGCTGGTCCAAATTCTCCCTACGACATTTAACATCTAAGAGAATGAAGCAACACCAACCAGATATCCAAAGGAAGACTGTGTCTGTCATGGAGTGTATAGTGAGTCAGGCTTTCCTGCAACTACCAATACCTAGAGTGTTATAAGAACTCGAGGGGTATTTTCCAATAAATTCTTCCGAGAACACTTCCTGAAGACAAATTACAGACAATCAAGATATGCCCGAGGAAACTATGTACACAATATTTAAGTATGGAACTAACACACAGTTATGAGATTGGGTAGCTAAACAGAATATAAATGTATATGCCGCGATGATTTAAAAACATAACTCAACAAAATTATTAGGAAAAAGGAATAAAAATTCAGAGCTAGATTAAATTCATTGAGTGTCTTTTCTCTAATAACTGGATTTCATTTAAAGTTCAAAAGTCAAGTAATAGACGTATAAGCATATTTAAACGTACTTTGAGAAATTGTTGAATAAACGGAGTGGAGAAAGAGAATTAGGGAAGGAGGAGAAATAAGATTAATTTATCAGCGCTCATGTTAGGTAACCAAGAGTTATCTAAATAAACAGAAGATTAAGTTTTTATATACTGACCTTTTATATAATCTTATTGTGCAAGATATAGCTATAAAAGTACAGAATGAATACAACCAGTTCTATATATCAGAGTCTAAACACACAGCAAACAAAGTTAACCACATTGTGAGATTTGTTTGTAAAGACTCTAAAAATAGAAATTACAACCTAAAACAATCTGGCAGAATTAAGATGAAATACATCTGCCATGTCCATAAATGTAAACTGGCTAAAAAAAAGGCTAAGCACCCATTAAAAGAAAAACAGAACACAAAGTAAAACTCAAATCTGGGCTATAAATACATGATGTATTAAGGAGACACAGATAAGACAGTGATTTAAAAGTCTGAAATAAAAAAAGAAGCCAGGGTATATAAGGCAAATGCAAACAAACAAAATAAAGAAGGGTGAAATTCACAGTGATTATCTCAGACCTATGCCTAACTATCTACCAAATAATGTAACACCATCATTCATAAAGCAAATATTAAGGGTAAATTTTGGAATAGACAGAAACCCCCAGCAATAAAAGATTTTAATTCTCTCTCAGTCCATGAAAGATTATGTAAGAAAGGTCGCAAAATAAATAAATACCATAATTAAAACTGGTTGATATAGAAATTAGCCTGTATATATGTATATATGTATATGTGTATATGTATATATGTATGTATATGTGTATATGTGTATATGTGTATATGCATATATGTATATATGTATTTTTTTATATATGTATATATATATATATTTGGAAATCCTGGTGGTGTAGTGGTTAAGAGCTACGGCTGCTAACAAAAAGGTCAGCACTTCAAATCCACCAGGCGCTCCTTGGCAACTCTATGGGCCAGTTCTACTCTGTCCCATAGGGTTGCTATGAGTTGGAATCGACTTGATGAAAACAAAATAACCTCTTCAATAATTACTCAAATTATATCAAACATATATATATATATCAATAAATAAAATATGAAGAACACTGAGACCATTATTGTTCCTTTTCATTCTCTACTGTAATTCATAACTGATTGGATTTATTGGTTTTGTAAGAAATAAGTTACAAGATTTTGATAGTTTGTTTTCATTACTCTGTCCTAAATGGTCTCTATGAGTCAAATTCGACTCAACGGCAACAGGGCAGGAGGAGACATATATTTATACATATATATTATATATATGTATATATAAAATATTGTGGACTTTCAAGAAGCCCAAAATAATAAATAAAAATACTATTTTTTCAGAACCAATGGGATCCAGCAAAATAAGTGTGCAGAGGAAAATCCATAGTCTTGAATAGTTATATATATTTAAAAAATAAAGCAAATTAGTAACATTTTCAAATCTAAAAGAGTTAGAATAAGAGACTGAAGGGTGTCTGAAGAAAGAAATTAATGAATCTAAAAGAGAAATTATTGAATTACAATACAGAAAAGATAATAGAAGCATAAGTAGATACATGTTTGTTCTTCGAATACCAATAATAAAGTAGCAACATTGTATTTAACTTATTTAAGAAAAGTATAAAATAAAGAAATGCAAAATAATAAATGATGAGGAGAATACCTACAAACACATGGAGTTTCTGAAAAGAATCAAGAATACATTGTAGAATATCAGTAAATAAATTTCAAAAACTGGAAAAAATAAAGAAGTTTTTAGTAAAACATTTTATCAAAACTGGCTGTGTAAGATAAAATATCTAAAAAGATCACCTTTCAAAGTAGAACGAGAGTGTTATAAAAGAACTGTTTGCAACAAAACTACTGCCACAATCAATTATTTTAAAAGAAAATTTTATCAAACACTTATAGAGTGGATGATTTCAATGTTATTTAAATTATATCAAATTGTAGAAACTAAAGAAAAACTTCCAAACTTTTCATGATACAAGTATAACATTGATTTCAATATTTAGCATTAAAAATTATCAAAAATTTCTCTTATCACTTTGAATAAAAATCATAAACAAAATATTATCAAAAAGCCCAGAAGAACATGAAAATAAAAATACATTATGACCAAAGAGGATTTATTCCAGGAATAGTTTATCACAAAATTAGGAAATCTATTAATACATAAAAAGACAAGGGGAAACTACAATCATTCTTAATTAAAAATAGTCTGTAAATAGAAATGGATAAATATTTGTTAACATGACAAAAATATATCTATCTCAAACCCAAAAGCAAGAACATGCTTAATGGAGAAATACTTGATGAAGTGTTACTAAATCTAAGAACAAGAAAAGATGGGTACAATGATCACTGGTGTTGCTGTTGTTAGGTGCCATCAAGTCAGTTCCCACTCACAGCAACACCATGCGCAACAGAAGGAAACACTGCCTGATCCTGCTTCCTCTTCACAGTCATTGTTATGCTTGAGCCCATTGTTGCAGCCACTGTGTCAATCCATTTCACTGAGGGTCTTCATCTTTTTCGCTGACCCTCTACTTTGCCAAGCATGATGCCCTTCTCCTGATAACATGTCCAAAGTATGTAAGATGCAGTCTAGCCTTCCTTGCTTCTAAGGAGCACTCTGGCTGTACTTCTTCCAAGACAGATTTGTTTGTTCTTTTGGCAGTCCATAGTATATTCAATATTCTTTGGCAACACCACAATTCAAAGGCTTCAATTCTTCTTTGGTCTTCCTTATTCATTGCCCAGCTTTCACATGCATATGAGACAACTGAAAAAACACATGGCTTGGATCAGGTGCACTCTAGTCCTTAAAGTGACATCTTTGCTTTTCAACACTTTAAAGAGGTCTTTTGCCCAATGCAATGAGTCTTTTAATTTCTTGACTTCTGTTTTCATGAGTGTTGATTGTGGATACAAGTTAAATGAAATCCTTGACAACATCAGCCTTTTTTCCATTTATCATGATGTTGCTCATTGGTCCAGTTGTGAGGACTTTTGCTTTCTTTATGTTGAGGTGTACTCCATCCTGAAGGCTGTGGTCTTAGATCTACATCAGTAAGTGCTTTCAGTCCTCTTCACTTTCAGCAAACAAGGTATTGTCTTCTGCGTAAGTCAGGTTGTTAATGAGTCTCCCTCTAATTCTGATGCCCTGTTCTTCTTCATATAGTCCAGCTTTTCAGATTATTTGCTCAGCGTACAGAGTGAATATGGTGAAAGGATACAGCCCTGATGCACACATTTTCTGCCTTTAAACCATGCAGTATCCCCTCGTTGTTTGAATAACTGCTTCTTGATCTATGTACAGGTTCCTCATGTGCACAATTGAGTGTTCTGGAATTACCATTCTTTGCAGTGTTATCCATAATTTGTTATGATCCACACAATTGAATGCCTTTGCATAGTCAATTAAACACAGATAAATATCTTTCTGATATTCTTTGCTTTCAGCCAAATCCATCTGACATCAGCAATAATACCCCTGGTTCCATGTCCTCTTATGAATCTGGCTTGAATTTCTGGCAGTTCCCTGTTGATGTACTGCTGCAGCCACTTTTGAATGATCTTTAGCAAAATTTTACTAGTAAAAAATTATATTAAGTATATTAGATAAGGAAAATAAAATTGTACAAAAATTAGAAAGGAAGAGGTAAAATGATCTTTTGTTTTTTACAGGTGATATTATTGCAGGATAAGATAGTTTAATTAAGTAGCAGGATATAAAATTGATATATATTTATATAAAAATACCTATTGGAAGATATAGACAAGGGAACATTTTATAATTGCAATATAATAATAAAATGATAAAATATCTAGCAGTAAACTTAATGGTTAGTATGCAAAAACTGTCCCCCCAAAAGAAAACTCTATTGAAAGTGGGGGGAAAAAAAAATAATAACTTGTATAAATGGAAAGGCATGTTATATCATCCTTGTTTTGAAAGACTCAATATCATAAAAACCTCAATATAACTTGTAAATTTAGTGGGATCCAAAAAAAAAATCATTTTTATTTGCTAACTGGAAAAGCCAATCCTGAAGCTCAAATGAAAAGATTAAAAAGGTAGAACTTCTGTCTTCAAGTCTAAAGAGTAAAGGATTTAGGAGTCAACATTACTATACTCAAAAAAAAGGAAAAGCTGAACAAAATGAAAATCAGCAACTTATCTTGGAACCACCAAAGAAATGAGTTTGCAGGGCAAACCACCACACTGAAGTACGGACAGATGAATGAGTCCAGACAGTCACATTCAAAATCTGGTTAGCTACAGCAGAGGCCTCTGGGGGTATAAATTGGCAATAACATGTAAATGATTTTTTTAATATATACATGTTTTTAATTTTTGTGGAAATGGCAATTTTGATGAATTGCTGGAGGATGAACATGAACTAGAATGAAAGTGAGGTCCTTCTTATGGCCAAAGTCTTAGGGGGACTTGTACGCTTTTCTTGACTTTACTTCATGGAACCTCACCAGCTTCCCAGGATGAAGATCTGGCCAAGATCTCATGTGGATTTGACGGGGTTAAGAGAAGAGTAATCATTACAAAATATGCCCAGAATCTTCTCCACAGCCAAGGCTTACACCACAGGGATAAAGACATTGCCAGAACATTGTCCAAGAACCATAGGGAAGGGCATTCCTCTCACTCTAGTACCATCCCGTCTAGAAGGGAGTGATGACATATACAAGAAGAAGCACTTGTGGAGGTCACAGATCAGAGGGCCCAGGTGAAAGACTGAGTTTTAATTATAGGATTATAGAATGCTTTCCCTCCTCCATTATACCGATAGGACTTCAGTTAATAATAGTAGATTACTGCTGAAGCAACTGCAAGGCCCAAACTTTCCCTGAGGAGGAGTGCTTAAGGAAGCCCAATGTCAACTGGGGAAACAAAAACAAGAACACTACAGGAATTTGAAATCCTTGGTATCTAAAATTATAGCAAACATGAAACAAAGCTCCTAGCCAGATGAGCATAAATCCTCACACAAGAGACCTATTTGCTTCAGTTCTGAGTATCTGAAACAATGTGTCTTATTTCCAACAAAAATTTATAAGACAGGGCGAAAGGAAAGAAAAAGCACAGTCTCAAGAGACAAAGCGATCATCAGAACCAGATTCATATATGAAATAGGGGTTGCGATTATGAGGCAAGGAGCTTAAAATAACTATAACTGATATGATAAGGGCTCTAGTGAAAACAGTAGACCACGTGTAAAAACAGATGAATAACGCAAGCAAAGGGATGAAAGCTCTAAGGAAGAATAAAAAGAAAATTCTAGAAATAAAAATGCTAGAAGTGAAGCCTGCCGTTTACTCATCAGTAGACTAAACAAGGCTGAGGGAATAATAACTCAATTTGAAGACAGGTGAATAGAAACTTCCCAAATTGAAATGCAAAGAGAAATAATGGTGGTGGTGGGGAGGAGAGGGTGGGGATAGAAGGGGGAGGAGAAAAAGAAGAAAAGAACATTTATTCAGCAGTTGTAACCTGTGGTACTTACCAACTGATTTACACGTTGTATTTCCAGACAAAAACCTGCACTTGAATGTTTATAGAAACTTTATTCATGAATGCTAAAATCTAGAAGCAACCGAAATTTCCTTCAGCAAATGAATGGATAAATAATATGTTACCTGCAAAGGATGGAATATTAGTCAGCAATGGAAAGGAATGAGCTAAAGGCCACAAAAGGACATGGATGCATATTAAATGTGTATTGCTAAGTGAAAAAAGCCAGTCTGAAAAAGCTATATACTATAAGATCCCAGTTATATGACGTTCTGGAACAGATAATACAATAGATACGGAAAAAGATCAGTGCTTGCCAGAGGTTCAAAAGATTGAGGGATGGTTGAATAGGGGAAGCACAGAGAATTTTGTAGAGCAGTGAAACATTTCTGTATAGTACCAGTAATAGTAAATACAAGATGTAAAGCATTGGCTAAAAATACATAAAGGAAACATTAAGGAATGCAAATTAAAAATATTTAGATAGTCAGAAGACCTTCTGATGGCATACAGAATGTGATAACATGATCTACATATATTACAAACATGTGAAACAACCTCAAAGACATGGATGGGAAATAAGGCTACCTAAGTAATTTTGGAAGAGTAGAGGCTGTAAGACTAAAGGCAAAAGAAGCTGTACATAAGAACTGCGCTTTTGTCGGATAAAGTTGTGTCCTACAGGGAAGTATAACTTTCCACTCCTTAACTGTGGCAAATATATGAGAGTAATGTCAGATGTTAATGTTAGCGGAAGGATCCCTGGTTGTGTTTGGCTACTAACTGAAAGGTTGGTGCCTCAAACTGACCAGATGCTCCACAGGAGAAAAGATCTAGCAATCTGCTCCCATAAAGATTGTTGTTGTTGCTAGGCGCCATCGAGTTCATTCTGACTAATAGTGACCCTATGTACAACAGAATGAAACACTGGCCAGTCCTGCCCAGGCCTCATAATCATTGCTATGTTTGAGCCCATTGTTGTAGTCGCTGTGTCAATCCATCTCATCAAAGGTCTTTCTCTTTTTCGATAATCCCCTACTCTACCAAGCATGATTTTCTTCTCCAGGGACTAGTTCCTCCTGATAACATGTCCAAAGTATGCAAGGCGAAGTCCCCATCCTTGCTTCAAAGGCTGTACTTCTTCCAAGACAGATGTGTTTAATCTTCAGGCAGTTCCTGGAATATTCAGTATTCTTCACCAACTCCATAATTCAAAGACATCCATTCTTCTTGGGTCTTCCTTATTCATTGTCCAGCTTTCGAATGCATATGAGGCGATTCAAAATACCATGGGTTGGATCAAGTGCACTTTAGCCCTCAAAGTGACATCTTTGCTTTTTAACACTCTAAGGAGGTCTTTTGAAGCAGATTTTCCAATGGAATACATCATTTAATTTCTTGACTGCTGCTTCCATGGGTGCTGATTGTAGATCCAAGTAAAATGAAATCCTTGACAACATCACTATTTTCTCCATTTTATCATGATAGTGCTTATCAATCCAGTTGTGAGGATTTAAAAAAAAAAAAAAAAGATTACTAGAAAATTTAAACAGCTGCCAGGAAAATCTGATCATGGCATGTGCTTTGTAAGATAGTAAAGCATGGGACAGGGCCTTCGTAATTAAAGCAGTTTATATTTTGCACATTAATAGACAGACCAATTAAAAAAAAAAAGCCTAAAAGTAGATTATATTAAGGAATATACTATATGAATAAGTGAGAATCTGAAATCAGTGGCAGAAAGAAGGACTTATTTAATGTTGTAACTAGCTGTCAGCCATGTAGAAAAAATGAAGTTAGATTTTCCGCAATATCATTATATCACATACAAGTAAAACTATGCTGAAAATCTTTCAAAAGCAGTTGCAGCAGTACATTGACCGGGAACTGCCAGAAATGTGAGCCAGATTCAGAAGAGGACATGGAATGAGGGATATCGTTGCTGATGTCATATGGAAACTGGCTGAAAGCAGAGAATATAAGAAAGATATTTACCTGTGTTTTATTGACTACGCAAAGGCATTCGACTGTGTGAATCATAACAAATTGTGGATAGCATTGTGAAGAATGGGAATTCCAGAACACTTCGTTGTGCTCATGAGGAACCTGTACCTAGACCAAGAGGCAGTTGTTCAAACAGAATATGGGGATACTGAGTGATTTAAAAGTCAAGGAAGGTGTGTGTCAGAGTGGTGTTCTTTCAACATACTTATTCGATCTGTATGCTGAGCACATAATCCAAGAAGCTGGACTATATGAAGAAGAATGTGGTATCAGAATTGGAGGAGGAGTCACTACATTGCCAAATGAATCAAATATTTAACTATAAAAATGAAGTTATACAAGTATCAGAGAAAGATGTACGTGAATTAATTTTTAATCCTTTGTTTTTTTTATTTCTCAAAATTCAGAGGCATAAAAGATATGACTGATAAATTTACCTACATAGAAATAAAGATCCACTACATGGCAGAAAAAAACAACTTATTCATCACCAAAAACATATGACAAAAAAGACAACACAATTTGCAATTTATTTTAAATTTATAAGAAAAAAGATCATCTTTTTTCTTACAAATGAAAAAAAGGGAAAAAAGTTTAGAGGTCTGAGAAAAGTAAACACAAATGATTTTTAGTCATATTTAAATGTTATTAGGCTCTCTAATAAAAAGAGAAATGTAATTAAGACAACACAGAATATTTTCAAACATGTCAGATTGGCAAAATCCAAAAAATTAATAATCCATATTGCTAAAAAAAATGGGAAAACAAGATTTTTTGTATTGTTGTGAGTAACATTCATTTGTACAACTCCCAGATACTGTAAGCCCCTAGGCGGTGCAATGGTTAAGCAGTCAATAACTAGCTGAAAAGTTGGCAGTTTGAACCCACTCAGCAGTGCCTCACGAAACAAGCTGACCATCTGCTTCCAAAAAGTCACAGCCTTGAAAGCCCTATGCAGCACAGTTCTCCTCTGGGGCTGCCATTAACAATAACGACAACATCACATTTACAAATGCATATGCCCTGTTGACCCAGAAAATTCCACTTCTGAGAATTTTTCCTGCGGATATACTCACCCATATGGGAAATGCTTGTACAGGGTTATTCATTGCAACCTTCTTTGAAAAGATTGGTGACAAAATATCCATCGGTAAGTAATCAATTAAATAGATAGAACAATGTCTTGATTGATAAGTTAAAAAGATTTCAAAACAAAGATTTTACTATGTTAAGAATACATGGTTATATATTTAAGTATAAAAAGAAAACAAAACCAATTGCCGTCAAGTTAGTTCCAACTCATGGCGCTCGATCCCATGTATCAGAGTAGAACTGTGCTCCACAGGGTATTCGGTGATGGCGATCTTCTGGAAGCAGACCACCAGGCCTTTTTCTGAGCTGCCTCTGGGTGGATTCGAACCACCAACTTTTTGGTTAGTAGTCTGACACTAAACCATTTGCACCGACCGATACTCCATATTCATGCATAGGCGTAAATAAGCTCTGAATGACATATGGAAGAAATAATAGTAGTCACCTAAGGGAAGACTTGGTGGGGAAGGATGAGAACTGAGAAAATGGAGAATAATGACAGGAGAGAATATTTTTACTACATATGTTTATATAATTTAAATTGTAATAATTTGAGTTAATAATGTTGAACAGTAATGCAACAGATTCTTACTGATTTTGTATTTAATAGACATCGTTTTGGTTTACAGTATATTCTTTACTAATTTAGGAAAAGTCTCCTCTCATCCCCACCCCTGTGGAAACACTTGCTACTACTAAACAAATAATGTTTTATGCTTGAAGAAAATTTTCACAGGATATTGAGGATAGTGGTTTCAACATAATAAGCTTAACATCCTTTGATCAAAAAAGTACTGGGTTTAAAATACCAACTTCTAAATTTAAGTTTTTCCTTAAAACTTGTCAAATGTCTTAATTGTATGACTTTAGCCAGTCACTTTTATTTCAACCTTTTCAACGGGTTGTGGCAAAGATCAGATGATATTATGTATATAAGAGCACTTTGTACATTTTAATGTGCTAGATAAGTACAAGTTATTATTATGAAACAGACATTTGTTAAATTATACCCTAGGGTTCTTGAAACAATGAATGGACTTTTTTAAAATAGCCACCTTTTGTTTATTAGGACAGAAATGAGTAATTCCATGAACTCTGATGTTAGTTACCGTCACTAGATGTCCCTGACATGCCTGATGAGAAGTCACACAAAAAAGAGGACAAAATCCATGTGGGAGGGCTAATGAAACTGCTTGCAAGACCATGGAAGAAGGAAATAGAAATAAAACATGCAGAGAGAAGGAAAGAAAGCATACGGAGACCAGTATCTACACTTGACCTTCAGTGTTTCAGGCATAGCTCACCCTTGTAGCTTTTCTTCTGACAATATTATTCTTAAAAGCCACTTAACTATTTATGACTCTTATAAAGATCACCATATTTTGTAACTTTCCAAAATTTGGACGTTTGTTTTTAAAATTATGAACTTTAAAACTTGTTCTGAGATATTTAGATGAAATGCTTTTAATAATAATGACAGTGGCTAACTAGTTTCTATCTTTATTACTTGATTTAGCCACTGTTTCTGGTAGTCCTACCTTCCAGATTATGCAATGATATTTCAGGCTGGTATCAGAGCTGTGCCTATTATTTTATGGTTTCTTTTATGTCTAGTATATTGGCCAACCCTGTGATTGCTGATATATTATCCTACTTCCTCATTTTTGTATATACAAAGATAGAATCTTTTTTTCTACCCTCAGAATTCAGTTTCTTTGAGTTTCGTCCAGGCCCTGAATTGTCTTCTTAGAGGTTACTTATTACAATGCATGAATAAAGGGGTTCTAACTGTATGAATTTTTCTCAAGGTAGATAAGCTTTTACAGGTTTTGGAATTACAATGATGAATTCTTATGTATATACATGATGTTATCACACCACAGACAAAAAAGCACAAGAGTTGATAAATCAGTACTTACCTTTTTCACCACAGTTTGGATTTTAATCCAAATTGATCTTTGCATACTTTTCATCACCTCAACTAGACAAGTTCATAATAAACAGAAAGAAGCAAAGAAACACTGAAGATGAAAGGGTTTCTGCGTGTCTGGTCTAACCTTGGGCAATGTCATCCTTAATAACGACAGATGGCATTACTCCATCTGAAGTCCTGTTTGCTGGTGTTATAAATGACTAAAAATTGGGGTTTTTAGCAAAAGTGCTGACAAAGTCTATACTGGATCTTCTCACAAGATGACATTAACTTGCATTTCTGCTAACAATAAAGACAGTGTATTCTCACTGCATTATAAGTAATTGCATGGTCTATAATCCGATGTCCAAGTCCATTTCAGATATACATGGGAAACAATAAGAAGTTAACATTTAGAAAATTACAAGGTACATGTGCCAGCAAGATGTATTGTCACAGATTTTTTTTTTTTTTTTTCCCTGCGAACAAAAAAACTTGAAACCTTCTTTTTTTAAATTTCAAAAACATAAAGAAGGCCTAAAGTGCTTTTTGGAAAGAATAAAACTTAACTGGCTTGGCAAAACCTCCACCAGCTGTTTGCCTCGTCCTGGTAGTTTCCAGTTTTCAGAATGTTAGTTGGTACCAAAGGAAGACAGCTGCAACTGATTCGGCAGACAATTCAGACACCTTCCTCTCAGGGCAAGTGATGGGCAAGGTGAGTGTTTCTGTGGGGGCTGTCTAGCCTGTTGCTTGAGACATTAAATCCCTTACTCAAAATTACAGTATGTCAGACCTCAAAGAGAATTTATAGGCTGTAATGACACAAATATAGCCATTGGTATGGAATTCAATAATGAAGAAACTGAGGGCCAGAGAAGATATTTTTTCTGAATTATGCCATATCCTGACATTAGTTGATAACAACTAAGTACATCTAGAACTCAGATTTCCTTATTCCTACGTAGCAGTTTTTCAACTGTCTCTATTTGTAGGGTGTTTGTGGCAGTATTAGTAGCTATTAGCATTGTAATGGAAAAAGTAGCACTTGAGTCTGGCAAAACCTTTTAAAATGCATTATCTCATCAACAAACTTCTGAAGGTTTCAGAATAAGCTGCTTTCATTAAGATGCCAATAATTCTGATTGAAAAACTGAAGAAATAAAGCAACTTAAATCTGCAAGGCATGTATGTGAGAGACACTGCATAAAGCTTCACAAAATTTTATTTGATTTCCATCGTAGTCCTGAAATTGAAGTATTTGTTTAAGTATTTTTATGCATTCAAGAACCACAATTAAGAGAAATAAAATAACTTCTCTAAGGTCACAGTAATGAGCAAGCGGTCAAGATAAAATTGTTTCCATCTCCTGGGCAACTTTTCCTCTGACCAAGCAGATACAGTATCCAAGGTAAGCACTAGAATGAAGTCTCAAACTTAGGATTTCAGACTCTGGATTGCTTGCATTTTCCATAGCATTGCATTTTAGACTTTTTTCCTTCCCAGAGTTTCCTCAGAACTTTTATGAGGAAAAACCATTTTTCAGTTTCTAAAACTGAAGTTTTGAGTCAGGTATACTTTTCCCCAATACGGGGACTTGCAGTGAGTCTCAGAGAGGGGAATTGGGTAGGATAAATCTGTGTGAAGGCCTACCTCGAATAACACTCAGATCTCGTTTAGATTTCCATCTTTTGGTTAAGAAGTAAAAGTTTGTACTGGTGTGACTGGGGTAAGAACGGAACAGATAAAGATGGATTTACGTGAATTCTTGGGATGGGAAAAGGGGCATCTGAAATTCCATCTAACTCTAAAAATATTTTATGACGTGGCTGCATCCAGAATGCAAATGTCAAGGTGATTTGACATGAGGAGAAATGAACCAGCTAGAGGAGAAGAAATTCTACCCTTAAATAAAGCTAAAATAAGTCCAAACTTAGAAAGCAATGCATATTTTATATCCATATTTGGAGAAAACACAAGACAATAATTAGTTCCAATAATCAAAGGAAATACAGACAGAAACATAAGAAAATACCTGGGACAGGAAATCCTGAAGCCGCTCCCAATTTGCCCACAATAATTTCTCTCTTCTCTGAATTTCTACCCCATAGCTCTTATCAACCATGCCGTTATCTAACACTCATTATTAAGCACATGCAGTGCTGTCGCTCATGTTATGACATACATGCTTTCTTTCTTAGCAGATTGTAGAGTCAGTTCTGACTCATAGTGACTCTATGTACAACAGAATGAGAAACACTACCCGGTCCTGAGCCACCCTTGCAATCATTGCTATGTTTGACCCCATTATTGCAGCCACTGTATTAATCCATCTCATTGAGGGTCATCCTCTTTTTCACTGACCCTTCACTTTATCAAGCGTGATGTCTTTCTCCTGGGACTTGTGCCTCCTAATAACATATCCAAAGTAAATGAAATGAAGTCTTGCCATCGTCCCCTTTAAGGAGCCTTCTAGCTGTACTTCTTCCAGGACAGATTTGTCCATTCTTCTGAGAGTCCAGTGTATATTCAACATTCTTCCCCAATACCATAATTCGAAGGCATCAATTTTTCTTCAGTCTTTCTTATTGATTGTTCAGCTTTCACATGCATATGAGGCAATCGAAAATACCATAGCTTGGGTCAGGCCCACCTTAATCTTCAAAGTGACATCTTTGTTTTTTAACACTTTAAAGAGGTCTTTTACAGGAGATTTGCCCAAGGCAATACATCATTTGATTTTTTGACTGCTGCTTCCATGGGCATTGAATGTGGATCCAAGTAAAATGAAATCCGTGACAACTTCAATAATTTCTCAATTATCATGATGTTGCTTATTGGTCCAGTTGTGGGGATTTCTGTTTTCTTTATGTTGTAGTGTAATCCATACTGAAAGCTGTAATCTTTGATCTTCAAGTCGTCTTCTTTTACAGCAAGCAAGGTGTGTCATCGGCATATTGCAGGTCATTGATGAGTCTTGTTCAAATCCTGCTACCATGTTCTTCTTCATATAATCCAGGTTCTCAGATCATTTGCTCAGCAGAGAGATTGAATAAGTATGGTGAAAAGATACAACCCTGACACACCTTCCCAGACTTTAAATCATGCAATATCCTTTTGTTCTGTTCCAATGACTGCCCCTTGGTCTATGTACAGGTTCTGCATGAGCACAATTAAGTATTCTGAAATTCCCACTCTTGGCAATGTTATCCATAGTTTGTTATGATCCATACAGTCAAATGCCTTTGCATACCAATAAAACACAGGTAAATATCTTTCTGTTATTCTCTGCTTTCAGTCAAGATTCACCAGACATCAGCAATGATATCCCTCGTTCCACATCCTCTTCTGAATCTGCGATGAATTTCTGGCAGTTCCGTGTTGATGTACTACTGCAACTGATTTTGAATAATCTTCAGCAAAATTTTACTTGCGTGTGATACTAATGATATTGTTAGATAATTTCCACATTCTGTTGGATTACCTTTCTTTGGAATGGGCACAAATATGGAAGTCTTCCCAGTCTATTGGCCAGGTAGCCGTCTTCCAAATTTCTTGGCGTAGATGAGTGAGCGCTTCTAGGGTTGCATCTATTTGTTGAAACATCTCAGTTGGTATTCGGTCGGTTTCTGGAGTCTTATTTTTTCCCAATGCCTTTAGTGCAGCTTGGACTTCTTCCTTTAGTACCATTGCTTCTTGAACATATGCTACTTCCTGAAATGGCTGAATGTCGACTAATTCTTTTTGGTACAGTGATTCTATGCATTCCTTACATCTTCTTTTGATGCTTCCTACATCATTTTAATATTTTACCCATAGAATCCTCCAACATTGCAACTCTAGGCTTGAATTATTTTGTTCAGTTCTTTCAGCTACCTCTGTAAGAATAATGTCAAAGGAAGCTTTTTGCGGGTGAAGGAAATGCTCATTATCTTGATAATGGTAATCATTTCATGGTGGTATACACACATAAAATTTATCAAATTGTGTACTTTAAATATATGCAATTTATTGTACTTCAATTCTACCAGAAAAATACACACACACACACATATATATATTAAGCCTATAGACTTGACTGCACATTACTCATTGACACAGATGCTAGGCTAAAGAGCAAAGGAGAGAGGAATAAATGAGGCTCCAATGGCCTCGAAAGCTACCTCAGCTTCAGTGGTGTCCCTCTCCAAAAGATGACTAATGCATAGCACCAAACATCAGGTCCCACAAATGTTGTGGTCTGAAATGAAGTGGAACTACCTCAGGGCACAGTGGCAGAAGATTTTAGGCAGCAGTGATTCTTGTCAGGTAACTGGACGCCTCTTTCTTAATTGATTTGTGGATTGATATATGCTGAGGAAAAAAGGGAGGTGTCTAGTCTTAACTGTAAGCCTTTTTGGTATTTAGAAGTAAAGTAGAAGAAAATGACAAAACAAGCAAAACCGAGCAGTAACTCAAGAGGTAGGAAAAAAAAAAAAACAGAGTATGGAGTTATAAAAGTCATGAGAAAAAGAGTATTTCATAAAAGAATGGGAGCTCTGTAAAATATCATTACTGATCAACTAAAACCAGGGCAGAGTTAGAACTCATACCTAGTATACCCTATCCTGAATTTAAGACAACAAAATTATTTCTAAATCTCACCTTCTGGAAAGGAAAAAAATTACATAATCTACTGCTAAACTTTGTATGGTTGGCTCAGTGATTGGGTAGAGCGTGCACCTAAAGCCCCTGAAATTGAACAGGCTGAGGAAGGTAAGCCCAAGTGGCAGGGCCACCTCTTATATCTCTGAGCCCCAAACTCCTGGCATAGTGTTTCTGACAGAGCAGCCACCTGATAAATGTTTGTTGACTGATTGTCACATCAATAGAATCAAGGAATTTGCATGTGATAATGGAATTGAATATTTCATGTGACTCATCTGGAAAAATGAAAGATAAAATATATGATTAAAATCTATGAGGTTATGAAGGATCTGAACTGAGTGAATGCAAATGTACTCATTAAATGCTTGATTATTGGTATGATGAGGATGCCTTTAAACTTGAAGGAGACAATTGTGAATAAATAAAAGGTTAATAAGATTAATAATAAAAAATGTTAATGAACTTTGAGATCTAAAATAGCAAGATGGCTCAAAATGTAGGTAGGCTTGAGAAGAACTGGGATACATTGATAGATCATAAATCAAGAGTGGACATTTAACATAATTCAATACCATAAACATTTGTATACAAATCCATACCCATTTAAGGTTGACACTATGGAAAAAACAACATCCTTCTATAAATTTCTCCCCATCGCTCTCTTTAAGAACCTAATTATGATCAGAATTTAACAGAGGTTCTGAGGCAAGATATCATTTCTCACAGTTTTTCAATGATGGACAACCATTTAGGAGGAGAGCACAACTACCTAAGCACCTTATAACAAAGAGTCTTTCTCCTCTATTTGGGGAGATTGTGTTTAGAATCAAGCATACAACTTTGGAGTGTACTTGGAACCCCAGATCAATTAAACCAAATTTGGAAATGATGAAATAAGGGATGTTGCAGTCAAATATCTTTCACCCACAGCTAGAAGAATGTGGGTTTTCTCTTTTGTTGAATGACTTGAGTTCCACAGGTGAAAGCATGTTTGAAGAAGAGTGGAATGAGGATGTTTCTAACAAAGTCCTACATTTATGTTTAAATTATATCATGAAAATGGCTCCCGAAATGATAAAATTCAGTTCATTTTAAGATAGTTTTTTTGTGAAAACAAACAATTAAATAAACCAACAATTTGTTGGGCACAGTATTTCACTGAGTTGATAATTTTCTTTTGATAGAAACAGTTCTGTTTTGTTAGGTGTGGTTGACTCATTTCTGACTGATAGTGACCCAATGTATAACAGAATGAAACTTCGCCTGTTCCTGTGCCATCCTCACAATAGGAGGTATATTTGAGCCCACTGATACAGTCACTGTGTGAATCCATCTCATTGGGTATTTTCCCTTTTTTCACTGACCTTCTGCTTTACCAAGAATGATATTCTTCTCCAAATATTGGTCCCTCTTGATAACATGTCCAAAGTAAGTGAGATGAAGTCTCCCCAGTCTAGCTTCTAAGGAGTATTCTGGCGGTACTTCCTCCAAGACAGGTTTATTCACTCTTCCGGAAGTCCATGGTATATTCAATTACATATTAAAAAGTCGTTATCAGTTGATGATGTTAAATAGTGTGTCACATTTTTTGCTTAGTATCTTATTTGATTAAAATTCATTTATATATTTTTATCACCTCGATTGCTGAAAAATAGTAGAAATTAAGTTCCAAGTTTTCTTCAATAGTAATTTATGTATAAATTCTATGTAGATAACTCATGCGCATGTTTGTTTTTGTGGCACTTAATATGAAACTCAAGAATAGCTGAATAGCTGCAAGACATGTCTACAAAAGCAATCACTATTGATAAAAAAAAAAATTATGTTAAATGGCTTTAACCTAATCCATCTTTGAAGTCCAAGTACTTTTATAAAAAATATTGTTAAAATGCAAATATGTCAGTTGGATCGCAACTCTAAAACATTTCTGTAGAACTGTCATTCTGAGCCAATGTATGTGAATAACTCCTATTCTCTAAAAGCTACGTGCAGAAATAGATTCTTGCAAAGGGGTTAATTGCTGATGTTTCATTTGACTGCTGGGACAGCCATGTTTTCCACTTCCCAGTGTCAATGTGTCAGCACCCCCTGGTGGGCATTAGTAACAATAAAATTTAATTCTACTGATAAGAAAGGTTAAAGGTGTTCACTTGTATTAGGCTTATTGTGGTAAAATGCATTTGCTCAGTGCAGAAAACCATGCATTTCTGAGTGAATATTGACAATAAGACCTTATGCAATGACAAATACCCTAGCCAGGATACCACTAGCTATCACTGTCTTGAAATATTTGTGTATTTAGAAAGTTTACGTATGTAGTTTTGCATTTATATGCATATGTTCATGCATGTGAAGTAATTTGAGCTATTCATCACTTAAATTTGTTGGGCAAACATTGTTTCCTCAGATTTGTGTTGTGTACTTGTAATTGTGAACGAGGCTTTGACTTTTAACTGGGTTATTGGGAAAAGCACAGGTTTCTGCCTGAGATTCATTGCATTCAACCCTAATTCTCCCAGTTATTAGCCTTGTGGCATAGATCAGACTGCTTATCCTTCTGACCCTTAGCTTTTCCTCTGTAAAATAAGGGCAAACACACATGCCGATTGTTACAAACCAGAAAGCAAGTAATAGAAAAGTCCCTCCCCAAATTTTAGACAAGTTTTTCCAAAAGCCCTAGGGCATCTACGGTTAGTAGCATGCATATTTAAAAATACATAAACGTGTACCCATTTTTATGATTGTTTATTAAGAATGATGTAAAAATACTAAGGAATTCTAAGCATCAAAATGCCTTATTGATGGTGTTTGAGCTGAAATAAACACAAAGTAGTAGAATCTTGATAAGAATAAATTGTACTCCTTTCCTGTATTATTCAAGGGTACTTAACAGAGGTTAACTAAAACCAAAAACCCATCGCCATCGAGACGATTCCAACTCAGAGAGACCCTTTAGGACAGAGCAGAACTGTCCCATATGGTTTCCAAGGAGTGCCTCATGAATTCTAACTGCCGACCTTTTGGTTAGTAGCCATAGCTCTTAAACTCTACCCCACCAGGGTATTGAGAAAATTTATTAGAAATGCTTATCAGTCAATTGATAGGGTGTACAAGTGCTCTAAAAATAGTGAAACCAAGGGCTAAAAACTCGTTGCTGTCCAGTCAATTCTGATGCCTAACGACCCTATAGGACAGAGTAGAACTGCCCCATAGGCTTTCCAAAGAGGTGCTGGTGGGTTTGAACTGCTGACCTTTTGTTTAACACTCTGAGCTCCTAACCACTGTGCCACCAGGGCTCCTAGAGCTTATTAATGAAATGATATTAAGCTTGAAGAGCTTATATAAATGCTTCTTTGTTAATTATTTGTAGATGTGAAAGAAAGCCACTTTAAAATTCATTCCAAAGATAACATTAAAACCAAAAAATTCAATTGCCATCTAGTTGATTCTAATTCATGGCAACCCCATGTGTTGTAGAGTAGAACTACGCTACAGAGGGTTTTCATAGTTGTGACCACTGGGAGGTAGATCACCAGGCCTCT
The DNA here is from genome assembly GCF_030014295.1 of Loxodonta africana. NCBI lineage: Eukaryota > Metazoa > Chordata > Mammalia > Proboscidea > Elephantidae > Loxodonta > Loxodonta africana. The sequence goes on from NC_087351.1 coordinate 99,076,556, forward strand.
CTTCCAAGACACCTCTGGATGGGTTTAAAACCTTAACCTTTTGATTAGCCCAGCACTTAATCATTTGCACCACCCAGAGACAGGTTACATTAGATCTCTATATTTACAAATTTCCTGAGCCCTCCTCTGTCTTCCTCTATATCCCAGTTCCCTTCTACTCTATTATGCTAAATTTTGTCTGAATTAAGAGGTGTTTTTATTTTTTGGCGTAGTAGTTAAGAGTTTTGTCTGAATTAGGAGGTGCTAAAAAAAAAAAAAAATTTTTTTTTTTTTTTTTTTTTGGCATAGTAGTCAAGAGTTTGGCTGCTAACCAAAGAAAGGTTGGCAGTTTGAATCCACCAGCTGCTCCCTGGAAACCCTATGGGGCAGTTCTACTCTGTCCTACAGGGTTGCTCTGAATCAGAATTGACTCAATCAATGGCAAGGGTTTTTTAAAGGGTACAATAAAAAGTTATTGTGGAGACCCCGGTCACCCTTTCAGCTCAGTAACGAGGTCATTCCTGAAGTTCATCCTTCAGCCAAAGATTGAACAGGCCCATGAAATAAAACAAGACTAAAGGGGCACACCAGCCCTGGGGGAGGGACTGGAAGGCAGGAGGGAAAAGGAAAGCTGGTAATAGGGAACCCAGGGTTGAGAAGGGAGAGTGTTGACATGTCGTGGGGTTGTTAACCAATGGAGTAGAACAATGTGTGTACTAACTGTTTGATGAGAAACTAGTTTGTTCTGTAAACCTTTGTCTAAAATACCATTAAAAAAAAAGTTATTGTGGAAAAGGAGTCAAAACTTAAGAATGAAAGAGAAGTTTCTTGATAGAAAAGTTTTGGGAGGGAGAGATTTCGAATGGCCGAAAAAGTTGGACTTGAAGGAAAGTGAGGCATAAAACACTCAAGGGATGCAATGGACAGAAGAAAAAAAGGCAAGAAGGAAAAACTCTATCTTTTACAATTATGTCTTGTCTATTTTTTTTTTTTTTTTTTTATAATATCTGAAAGCTATCTGGCAAGCATTGTTTTGGTGGATGCAGTCTAGAATTTCCTGGTTTCACACTTTAGAGAAAATCTGGTTTATGGTTCATTGAACAAAGTAGATCTTCTCAAACCACAAGGGTCTGTGGTAAACCCTTTGGCCAAAAGATTCCATTATTATTACTACTGGTTATGCCCTTAATTTACCATATGTTATATGGTATACTTGCACGTCTTTTAATACTTCTATATTCTATGCACTATGAGATGGAAAATTTTGGGCATCAACACTCTTTTTTTCCTTTTTATGCTACACATAGATAAATCAATCAGATTTTTCAATAATTTTCCAATTGTTTGATCTGAGTCAGAGTTTCCCAAATACTTGAAGTGATAAGAACCTTCTAGAATGGTGTAAAAAAATTACTTTAAGTTACCCAAAAGAACTGAGTCATAATTTCCTTGGGAGGTGCCAGGAAACATGTATTTACATGAGACACCCAAGCCTATTCTTATTATCATTAAACACTATAGATTCATTTAATCTATCCTATTTTCGTCTTCATTTTCAGAACAAATTTACATCAAGAGAATATGAGCTCAGAGAGTTCAATTTCAAGATTAAAATGATGGGTTTTTGTTAGCCCCAACTAATGGAGATTCCATACACAACAGAATGAAATCCTGTCAGAGCCTTGTGCCATCCCCATGACTGATTGTGGATCAGACTGTTGAGATCTATCAGATTTTTATTGGCTGATTTTCTGAAGTAGCCCCAAATTTAGTGGTTTAAAAAACAAAATTTTATTAACTCAGAGTTTCCATCAGTTGGGATTGCCAAATGTTTAGCTGGGTTTTCTCCTTAGATTCCATAATGCTGAAATAAATGTGTCAACCAACAGCATACTTTTCTGGGTTTTTGCCTGAGGAAAGATCTGCTTTCAAGTTCCCTGAGATTGTTGGCAAAATTTGCTTCCTTGTGGTCGTAGGGCTAAGGTCCCGTTTTCTTGCCAGCTGTCGGCAAGGGACCACTCTCAGCTCCTAGAGGCCACTCTCAGGTCCTTGCCATGTGGTTCCCTGGATCTCAACAACAGAGAATAACTCCCATGTGAAATACTTTCCACACATATTTATTTCTCTGAATTCCTTTCGACTACCAGCTAGAGGAAAGTCTATAAGTTTAAAGGACTTATATGATTAGATCAGACCTAAAAAATCTCCCTATATTAACATCAACTGATTTGGGACTTTAAGTCTTGTTGTTGTTAGGTGCCATCCAGTAGCTTCCAACTCATAGGGACCTTATGCACAACAGAAAGAAACACTGCCCAATCCTGAACCATCCTTACAATCGTTGTTATGCTTGAGCTCATTGTTGCAGCCACTGTGTCAATATATCGCATTGAAGGTCTTCCTCTTTTCTGCTGACCCTGTACCGTGCCAAACATGATATCCTTCTCCAGGGACTGATACCTCCTGACAGCATGTCCAAATTATGTAGGATGCAGTCTCGCCATCCTTGCTTCTAAGGAGCATTCTGGTTGTACTTCTTCTAAGACAGATTTGTTCGTTCTTTTCGCAGTCCAAGGTATACTCAATATTCTTTGTGAATGCCACAATTCAAAGGTGTCAGTTCTTCACAGGTCTTCCTCATTCATTGTCCAGATTTCACATGCCCATGATGTGATTGAAAATACCATGGCTTGGGTCAGGTGCACCTTAGTCTTCAAGGTGATATCTTTGCTCTTCAACCTTTTAGAGAGGTCCTTTGCAGCAGATTTACCCAATACAATGCGTTTCTTGATTTCTTGACTGCTGCTTCCATGGCTGTTGATTGTGGATCCAAGGAAAATGAAATCCCTGACAACTTCAATCTTTTCTCCATTTATCATGATGTTGCTCATTGGTCCAATTGTAAGGATTTTTGTTTTCTTTATGTTGAGGTGCAATCCATACTGAAGGCTGTGGTCTTTGATCTTCATTAGTAAGGGCTTCAAGTCCTCTTCACTTTCAGCAAGCAAGGTTGTGTCACCTGCATAACGGAGGTTGTTAATGAGTCTTCCTCCAATCCTGATGCTCCTTTCTTCTTCAAATAGTCCAGGTTCTCGTATTACTTGCTCAGCACACAGATTGAATAGGTATGGTGAAAGAATGCAACCCTGATGCACATCTTTCAAAAAAACCTTCACTGACTTTAAATCAATCAGTATCCCCCTGTTCTGTTCAAACAACTGCCTCTTGATCTATGTAAAGTTTCCTCATGAGCACAATTAAGTGTTCTGGAATTCCCATTCTATGCGATGTTATCCATAATTTGTTATGATGCACACAGTCGAATGCCTTTGCATAGTCAATAAAACACAGGTAAACATCCTTCTGGTATTCACTGCTTTCAGCCAGGATCCATCTGACATCAGCAATGATACCCCTGGTTCCACATCCTCTTCTGAAACCAGGCTGAATTTCTGGCAGTTCCCTGTCAATATACCTCTGCAGCCATTTTTGAATGATCTTCAGCAAAATTTTGCTTGCGTGTGATATTAATGATATTGTTCTATAATTTCCACATTTAGTTGGAATCACCTTTCTTGGGAAGAGGCGTAAATATGGATCTCTTCCAGTCAGTTGGCCAGGAAGCTGTCTTCCATATTTCTTGGCATTGACGAGTGAGCACCTCCAGTGCTGCATCTGTTCGTTGAAACATCTCAATTTACATTCCAACAGTTTTTGGAGCCTAGTTTTTCGCCAGTGCCTTCAGAGTAGCTTGGACTTCTTCCTTCAGTACCATTGGTTCCTGATCATATGCCACCTCTTGAAATGGTTGAGTATTGACTAATTCTTTTTGGTATAATGACTCTGTATTTCTTCCATCTTCTTTTGATGCCTCCTGGCTTGTTTAATATTTTCCCCATAGAATCCTTCACTATTGCAACTCGAGACTTGAATTTTTTCTTCAGTTCTTTCAGCTTGAGAAACGCCAAGCGTGTTCTTCCCTTTTGGTTTTCCACCTCCAGCTCTTTGCACATGTCATTATAATAGTTTACTTTGTCTTGTCGAGAAAAAAAAAAAAAAAGAGAGGCCCTCTAAAATCTTCTGTTCAGTTTTTTTACTTCATCAATTCCTCCTTTGGCTTTAGCTGCTCAATGTTCTGGAGCAAGTTTCAGAGTCTCCTCTGACATCCATCTTGGTCTTTTCTTTCTTTCCTGTTTGTTTTTTTCAATGACCTCTTGCTTTCTTCAGGGATGATGTCCTTCCACAGCTCATCTGGTCTTCGGTCAGTAGTGTCAATGTGTCAAATCTATTCTTCAGATGGTCCCTAAATTCAGGTGGGATGTACTCAAGGTCATATTTTGGCTCTGGTGGACTTGCTCCGATTTTTTTCAATTTCAGCTTGAACTTGCATATGAGCAATTGATGGTCTGTTCCACAGTCGGCCCCTGGCCTTGTTCTGACTGATGATATTGAGCTTTTCCATCTTCTCTTTCCACAGATGTAGTCATTTTGATTTCTGTGTGTTCCATCTGGTGAGGTACATATGCATAGTTGCCGTTTATGTTGGTGAAAGAAGGTATTTACAATGAGGAAGTCATTGGTCTTGCAATACCCTATCATTCGATCTCTGGCATTGTTTCTATCACCAACGCCATATTTTCCAACTACTGATCCTTCTTCTTCATTTCCAACTTTCGCATTCCAAGCACCAGTAATTATCAATGCATCTTGATTGCATATTTGATCAATTTCAGACTGCAACAGCTGATAAAAATTTTCTATTTCTTCATCTTTGGCCCTAGTGGTTGGTTCATATATTTGAATAATAGTCGTATTAACTGGCTTTCCTTCTAGGCATATGGATATTGTCCTATCACTGACAGTGTTTTACTTCAGGATAGATCTTGAAACTTTTTTTTTTTGACGATGAATGCAACACCATTCCTCTTCAAGTTGTCATTCCCAGCATAGTAGACTACATGATTCTCCAATTCAAAATGACCAATACCAGTCCATTTCAGCTCACTAATGCCTAGGATATTGATGTTTATGCATTCCATTTCATTTTTGACAATTTCCAATTTTTCTAGATTCATACTTCATACATTTCAGGTTCTGATTATTAATGGATGTTTGCAGCTGTTTCTTCTCATTTTGAGTGGTGCCACATCAGCAAATGAAGGTCCCAAAAGCTTTACTCCATCCATGTCTTTAAGGTCGATTCTACTTTGAGGAGGCAGCTCTTCCCCAGTCATCTTTTGAGTGATTTCCAACCTGGAGAGCTCATCTTCCAGCACTATATCAGACAATGTTCTGCTGCTATTCATAAGGTTTTCACTGGCTAATGCTTTTCAGATGTAGACTGCCGGGTCCTTCTTCCTGGTCTGTCTTAGTCTGGAAGCTCAGCTGAAACCTGTCCTCCCTGGGTGACCCTGCTGGTATCTGAATACCAGTGCCATAGCTTCCAGCATCACAGCAACATGCAAGCCCCCACAATATGACAAACTGACAGAAACATGGGGGGCGGGAGACTTTAATTACATCTGTAAAATTCCTTCAAAAAAGTATCTAGAGTAGTGTTTGATTGACTACCCTGAGGATAGGAATCTTGGGGGACCACCTTAGAATTCTGCTTATCATGGCAACTAATACATTGAGCATTTTTTCAACCTGCAAATAATTTAGAAATATGCTACAAAGCCTGACCCTACATTGCTACCAGAGAGTTTGTATTAGAGTCAAAATGAAGAAACAGAAGTCCTAAAGAATAGCCAAGGATCACTGTGAAATATTGGAAGAGGATGTCATTTTTACACAGAGGTTCCTTACCTTTTCTGCTAAAAAATCTGAACTTTTTTCTCACCTCCTGAAATGTATATAAGCATTTTAGGAGGACCTTGGGTACTGAATTAAAAGTTTCTGATCTAAAGAAAAAGGAACAAAAGTAATATTAATTAATGTCTGTGGATGCCTCTGATAGTCATGATGGTGCATGACAGGATTTAAAAAGGGTAATTTTTAACTATGTCCAGTGACCATATTTGACAAATTTTATTGGCATATTGTGTTGTTTATTGCAACCTGGTGTAACCAGGTATTTTGTAATTATGCATGATACATGATACATGTAATTATACATGATAAAGAAAATAATGCCTGTTTTCAAAGTTTAGTCCAAGGGACTAATGGACCACACCTACCATGGCCTTCACCAGACTGAGTCCAGTAGAAGATGGTGCCCATCTACCACTACTGACTGTTCTGATAGGGATCACAATAGCAGGTACCAGACAAAACTGGAGAAAAATGTGGAACAAAACTAACTCACCAAAAAAAAGAAAGAAAGAAAGAAAGAAAAGGCCAGACTTACTGGCCTGACAGAGACTGGAGAAACCCTGAGCATATGGCCCCCTGGACACCCTTTTAGCTCAGTAATGAAGTCACTCCCGAGGTTCACCCTTTAGCCAAAGATTAGACCCATAGAACAAAATTAGACTAGAGGAGCACAACAGCCCAGGAGTAAAGACTAAAAGGTAGGAAAGGACAGGAAAGCTGGTAATAAGGAACCCAAAGTTGAGAAGGGAAAGTGTAGAAATGTGGTGGGGCTGTTAACCAATGTCATAAAACAATACGTGTACTAACAGTTTAACAAGAAGCTGATATGTTCTGTAAACCATCTAAAGTACGATCAAAAATAATAATACCTGTTTCATTTCATTTTAAAGTCTAGGTTGTAAAGCTTTTTCTTTGGTTTGTTTAAAAAAAAAAATCAAAAACGAAACTCTATAAAAAGACAGCATTAGTTAGAGTATAAACTAACAATTACGTTATTCTTTTTGGGAGTCACTGAAATGACTTCCTGGGCGACACAATTGTGTTGTTGTGAGAATGGCACACATTTTTTTAGAGCCTGCACAATTTGAATTCAAATGACAATGCTGTCACTTCCTGTAAACATGATCCCCCCCACCAAAAAAAAAAAAAAAAAAAAAAACCTGTTGCTGTCAAGTCGATTCCAACTTGTAGTGACCCTAGAGTACAGAGTAGAGCTGCCCCATTGGTTTCCAAGGAGTGCCTGGTGGATTCAAACTGCAGACCTTTTGGTTAGCTACTGTGGCTCTTAACCACTACATCACCAAACAGGGTTTCCTATAAACATGATTATAAGCAATGTAAGTCAATTTTCTGTGTCCCATTTTCCTTATTCAAAAACTTGAGATCTACTATCAAAGATTTATGCGACAATTAAATGATTACATGTCTAGTATGATGTCTAGCCTATTGTAGACGCTGTACAAATGTGGATTTTCTTTTACTGTTTCCTAAGAGCTTGGTTGCTGGCCAGTTCTAGTTCTGGAATTCTATAATTTCTACATCTTTGCTTTAGGTTTGATGCACTGTCTCTTCAGAAGTTACCAATTTGGTATCTCTGAGATCTGTTCTATTATTCTATCAATGATATTTCACAGCTCATGTTGAAGTAGTTTCTTTTCATTTCTTTAAGAGCTGTGGAGAAGCAGAAAACTTCATAGGTTGAACTGGATATTGGAGAAGGCAGGAGCTCATGGAAAAGAGATCAAGCTCGAGCAGCCTGTGAGGATTCTGGCTGGCAATTGGGTACCTAGTGGGTCAGAATGAAGGGTATGAACCATACAGTGTATTTACTTTATAATTGAGCTCAAGACTTTTTATACTTGCCTTAGTCATAGATGGCATTATGTGTATGGTTTAGTTACACTTTATCTCAAGTTTAATGTATATGCTTCTTTTAATAATTTCAAATGATTTTAACTATACCTTTATCATTAAAAAAAAATGAAATGATGTTATATCTTTAGATACCTTGGACATAAAAAATAATGCTCACATAAGATGCTTCACAAGAGACACTGGTTAGAGAAAACATATATTTTAATGCAGCTTTCTTGTTGCTGCTAGGTACTGTCTGGTTGGTTCCGACTCATAGCGACCCTATGTACCACAGAACAAAACACTGCCCAGTGCTGCGCCATCCTCACAGTCGTTGTTGTACTTGAGCCCATTGTTGCAGTCACTGTGTCAATCTATCTCATTGAGGGTCTTCTTCTTCACTGATCCTGTACTTTACCAAGCATGATGTTCTTCTCCAGGGACAGTTCCCTCATGTAACATGTCTAAAGTATGTAAGACGCAGTCTTGCCATCTTTGCCTCTAAGGAGCATTCTGATTGTAATTCTTCCAAGCTGGATTTGTTCATTCTTTTGGCAGTCCATGGTATATTTAATATTCTACACCAACTCCTCAATTCAAAGGGGTCAATTCTTCTTCTTTGGTCTTCCTTATTCACTGTCCAGCTTTTGCACACATGTGATGTGACTGAAAATACCATGGCTTGGGTCAGGTTCACCTTAGTCTTATAAACCCTTATTTTAGTTATAAAATAATTTCCCTAAAGCAAACAAAATCAAACACTGACTATTAGATTGTTAGAATTAATTCATCAATTCCTAATGACTAAGTCACCCCTGGGGGTATACTTCTAATTCTATACCCAGCAAATTTGCCCTCACATATTTTGTTTGTTTGTTTTTTAAGGGAGCTAAGCAGAAGATTGAATTTAGCCCTACTGACGAGAGGGAGAAAAGTGATTGAAATGTTCCTTTGTGGATGATCCATTTTATGTATCCATTCAGAGAACCTAGTTATTCTCTGTTCCTAACTTACCAATTAATATAATAGCTGTAATTTATCACACCATTATCATCCAACCACCACCCATTTGTCTGGTGTACTACGGTAGTTTATATATTGGTATAACGCTTGAAGCTATGCCACTGGCATTTCACATACCAGCCATGGTCCTCCATGTTGGATAAGTTGCAGCAGAGCTTCCAGACTAAGATAGGCTAGGAAGAAAGGCCTCATAATTTACTTCGGTGAAAAATTAACCAATTAAAATCTTATGGATCATAACAGAACATTGTCCAACTCTCCTGCAGTTTGCATGTCATCAGGAGGGATCAATCATTGGTGAAAGATATCATATTTGGAGAAGTAGAGGGCCAGTGAGGATGAGGGAGACCCTTGGTGAGATGGATTGGCACAATAGCTGTAAAGATGGGTTCAATCATGCTGGAAATTTTGAGGATGATGTAGGACCAGGCAATGTTTAATTCTGTTATGCATAAGCTCATCATGAGTCACATCAACTTGATTGCAGCTCTCTCTCTCTCTCTTTCAGAGCCAAAGTGATTAGAACAACTTGGAAAGTACCTTAACCAGACCAAAAAACAGCTTATTCGTCTGAGAGAATCACAGGATCTTGTTCTCTTTTTGTAAAACACTTAGACTTTAAGTGGCGAATTTTCTCATTATGACCAAATGAAATAAGATAAAATAGAATATTACATGGAATGAAAGCAAGAGAATGTGCTAGAAAGATGGATCAAATAGCTTCGGTGGATAATTAGTGGATGCCACCTTTGAAGGCTGAATTGATTTAGTCCCTCAAGACACAAGATGACAGATCCAGGATGTATGTTAATGTGTAACAGTAATTATCTGACATCATGGCCCTGCTGAGAATGCATGGCTGGTTTGTGGTAAGTTGAAAATTAAATGCAGACATCAGAAGATTGGGGGTGAAAGGGATTTGTTAGGTGTTTGCACTGAGATGCTAAAGAACTCCCATTAAGCTACATGTTGTAATACTTAAGGCATTGCTTTGAATTGGTTTCAAAACTTAAGCAGACCCAGAGAAACTAGAGAGGGAATTAAGGACTAATTACATTAAAGTACTGAAGATCAATTTCTCATGGGTTGGTAGCTTTACATTATTGTTCCTTTAAAAGAGTAAAGGCAAATATTATAAGGAAATATCAAAGGATGCTTCTCCAGGACTCTGCACTATATATTTGTCAGTATCAAAATTCTTATATTAGAGTTTAATTGAGTTAGCTTATCTTTATTTTAGTAATACGTATAATGCCCACTATGACACCTGATGTTCTTTTACACACACACACACACACACACACACACACACATGCTGAAAATGCATTTATTTTGGGGAAAAAAAAAATCAGTTTGGAAATGTGAAGGACTGGATTTCAAACAGTGTTTTCCAGGTCTGAATGGAAGATGATATTCATATATGATCAATAAAACCTAATTAATTTATATATATATTTTTTTCTTTTCTCCTTCTGGAAAAATAACAGTAATATATCGATTGGCTCAACCATGTTGTGGCCACATGCTTAGCAATGAAGTGAGCTTTCCATCAATTTCCTTCGTGCTTCCCAGTGTGTTCTGAGGCCATTCTTGTTCTCCCACACTGAAAAGGGAGAAGTGTGAATGGGAGTAAGTTGACTCCATATGGAGTGCCATATCACCATAAGTATTGTGACATTATTTTATATGCTTTATTATGCAATGACATTTCTTGTGTCCTGCTGATCTTTATGCTTCCCCTAAAAGGTATATTCTACTTTGTCACACATGATAACAAAATTGAAGACTATTTTTCTGTAACAAGCTTTATGTGGTAGCCATGAGCATATGCATTGGAGGCCTCTAACTAAACCAACAAAACCAAATCCATTGCCATAGAATCAATTCCGACTCATAGTGACCCTACAGGACAGACTGTCCCATAGGGTTTCCAAGGAGCAGCTGGTAGACTTGAACTGCCAACTTTTTGGTTAGCAGCTTATCTCTTAACCACTGAACCACCAAGGTGCCACTCTGCAGAAAGCATAATTGACTAAGTGTCCCAGCTGCTGCTTTGAAATCCATTGTTCGACTTGTACTGACGCTCCACTTCCCACGGGGCTGCACCCGGACACTGACTGAGCATGGCAGGGATACTAAGGCAGTCTTGTTCCTGAGGGACACAGGGCTCCTCTGATAGTTGATTTTAGCTCAAGAACTCCTTGACAGCTTTGACAAACCTTCCTTAGACTGCAAGTAGTCTAGCATGCTTACACCATTGTTCCTTCTCTCTCTTCTCCACTCAGAATGGAACTTACATTGTGTTCTGACTGCTCTCCCAGAGTTCCACGCCTCCCTCCCCCATTTTCTTTCTCACAGCTTTCCCCTAACAAAATCACAGCATGTTTAATCTGGTTTTAGAGTCTTCTTCCTGGGACCTGGATTATCACAGTACTTATATTTAAAGTTATATTTTTCCTAAGGCTGAGAGTAACAAAATTGGACTATAGCAAGATTACATAACCATACGAACACACATGGGTTCAATGATGGGAATAAGAGTGAGAAAGTTCAATTTCATCCTAGAGTGCCAGGTCCCTATTGTTGTGCTAGCAGATTTAAAACTATTAGAGTGTTTCTTTTCTTACTTTTTGGATTTTATGTATTAAATCAGATATTTTAAATTATCTAAACATACTTCGTGGTGTATTTAATTTCAAGAAGTAAGGTATTGAATTTAAAGTTTATATCTGAGCTTAGAGGCAGCGCATAGATGAATTCAACTCTGTTATTTTTTTTTTATATACTCACTTTATTATACCTGTGCTATTTGATGTGAATTTTCTCTGCTTATTTCCAGCTCAGCAGTCAACTTCTACCAAACTAAAGACAACAAAACCAGTCATCCATAGTGTAAAAATATTGCTGTCTAATAGGCTCTATAGATATCACTCTCCTCTTCACATAGAAAAAAATAGGCTCAATTTTGCTTTTTCACAGTTATGCGAAAATACATCCTCTCCTACTAAATATTATGAACAATGACGAGCAAGAGAAGGAAACTTTTTTTAAACTTATTTTCAAAGCTGAGACCATTTACAAATAAAATTCTACATGTAACTCAAATACATAAAACTGATACAGGGGCAACTGAATTTATTTTATGAAAGAAACTGCAATTTAATCAATTAAATTGAAATATGAAATAAGTATGAATTTATTTTAGAAATTCAAGAAAATATAATCATTTTTAAAGTAAAACAGAAAGATCAATAAGAATTTTCATAAATATCATTATTTGAGATCAAGAGTCTAAAAAAAAAGTTACAATTTTCAATCAACATAAGCATTCAAAAAAAGTCTAATTTTATTTTGAGTGTAGATTATAGGAAACATCCTGATTCATTTACACACATAATTAATTATAACTCTTAACAGATATTTTAAATAGCTTGGCATAAAATATCAGGAAACTCTTAAATAAAACTGAAAGTAAAAGGTTTTATTTTTTAATGGACATTCGTGCTATTCAAGTTAAATTTTATATATATATATATATACATATATATACACACACATATACACAAACACACAACATAAAATTAAACCTATTGCCAAGCAGTCCATTCTGACTCATAGGGACCCTATAGGACAGAGTAGGACTGTCCCATAGGGTTTCCAAGGCTGTAATCTTTACAAAAGCAGATTGCCATGTCTTTCTCCCCAGGAGAAGTTGGTGGGTTTGAGCCGCTGACCTTTTAATTAGTAGCTTAGCTGCTTAACCACTACACTACCAGGGCTCCATATGAATGTACATATATGTGCATAAGTGTGTGTAATTTTGGTATATAATACTCAGTGTATGATTTTTTAATTGCAATTTTAAATATTTCAATACACTTAAAATTAAATTTGAGGTAAATTTTAGTGGAACGCTGAAATCTTTAAATTGAAATTAGTGGGTAATAGCTTAAAAATCACCAAACTCTTCTTGCCTACTATGTATGTATGAGTACAACCCTTTATATTTTCCTTGATCATCTTTTTTTGCTTTGAGTTGTGAATATGCTCCCAAAGCAACAAAGATTGCCTTACAATCAATTAAAATGGGATGAAGTGCATATTTCAAGAGATGTTTTGTCTACATTTTTTTCAAATATGTTTTTTCTTTAGGTTAAAGTAAATATTCTCACATAGAATATTTGTTTTGTATATGCATGTACCAAACTAAGTTTTTATAAATCTTTCTTTCTCTCACTGAATTAACTTGTTTTTATGGAATTGTAGAAGCAGTTTTGACTCTATTTTAGCGCTTTGGAAAGTGGTATTATCTCTTTCCTACCACTTGTCTGTCAGTTTGTTGTACTGTTGTAGCTTATGTGTCACTGTGATGCTGGAAGCTATGCCACCAGTGTTTCCAATACCAGCTGGGTCACTGATGGCAGACGGGTTTCAATGAAGCTTCAGGACTAAAACAGGCTAGGAAGAAGAACCTGACAGTTTACTTCTAAAAAAAATTGGCCCCTGAAGGCCTTATGAATAGCAGTGGAACATTGTCTGATATAGTGCCAGAGGATGAGCCCCTCAGATTAGAAGGCACTCAAAATATGACTGGGAAAGAGCTGCCTCCTCAAAGTAGAGTTGACCTTTATGATGTGAATGGAGTAAAATTTTCAGGACCTTCATTTACTGATGTGGCACAGCTCAAAATGAGAAGAAACAGCTGCAAATTTCCATTAGTAATCAGAACTTGGAATGTATTAAGTATGAGTCTAGGAAAATTGGAAGTTCTAAGAAATAAAATTGAATGCTTGAAAATCTATATTGTAGGTATTAGTGAGCTGCAATGGACTAGCTTTGGCTTTTTTGAATTGGGCGATCATCTGATCTGCTATGCCAAGATCACAAATAGAAGAGGAACAGTGTTGCATTCATTGACAAAAAGAACATTTTCAGATCTATCCTAAAATGCAACATTGTCAGTGACAGTACAATATCCATACACCTAAAAGGAAGACCAGTTAATGCGACTATTATTTAAATTTACACACCAACCACTAATGAGAAAAAGGAAGAAATTGAAGATGTTTTCCAACTTCTGCAGTCTGAACTTGATCTAATATGCAGTCAAGATGCATTGGTAATTACTGGTGATTAGAATGCAAAAGTTGGAAACAAAGAAGGATCAGTAGTTGGAAAATATGGGCTTGGTGATAGAAATGATGTCAGAGATTGCATGATAGAACTTTGCAAGACCAACTACCTGCTCACTGGAAATACCTTTTTTCAACAACATAAACAGCAACTATATACATTGACTTAAGCTGGGTTCTCTACAAGAGCAATACTAGTGAACCTTATATATATAAACATATATAGAAAGAAATTTATTTAAAGGAAATATAGCTCATACAGCTGTGGAGGCTTGTAAGTCCCAAATCTGTGGGTCAGGCATTAGGTTGGAGGCTTTTCCTGACTCATGTGATTGCAGGGGCTGATGAACCCAACACTGGCAGGTCCAGCAGAAGTTTGCTGGCTCACAGGGTTTTAGGGGCTGGTGAATCCGAAAATCTACTGGACAAACACCAGGCTTCTAGCTCACAACCCAAGAACCAGAGATCAGAAAAGGATGAGTTGGATGCAGAATTGAGAGAAAAGGAGTTTTGTCAGAGCATACATATATATTGGATGCAGGCCACACCCTCAAGGAAAATACCTTTTCAAATAATTGGATGCTCACATAAGATCACAAAAAGTGGTATTATTACATAATACCTGCCCAAACTATTGAGAATCATGGCCTAGCCATGTTGACACATAACCTTAACCATCTCACACAGACCTTGCCAAATGTTTTACCTAGGAATCAAATCAAAAGTTCAATGTCATCAGTTGGCACAAGGCCAGGGGCTGAATGCAAAACAGACCATCAATTTGCTCATATGCAAGTTCAAGTTGAAGCAGAAGAAAATTAAAATAAGTCCATGAGAGCCAAAATACAACTAGTACATCCCACCTGAATTTAGAGACCATCTCAAGAATAGATTTGATGCACTGAACACTAATGACTGAAAAACAACTGAGTTTCAGGATGGCATCAAGGACACCATACATGAAGAAAGCAAAAAGTTCATTAAAATGACAGGAAAGAAAGAAAACACCAAAATGTATGTCAGAAGAGACTCTGAAACTTCCTCTTAAGTATAGAGTAGTTAAAACAAATGGAAAATACAGTGAAGTAATAGCTGAAAAGAAGATTTCAAAGGGTGGCTTGAGGAGACAAAATAAAGTATTATAATGACACGTGCAAAGAGCTGGAGATAGAAAACCGAAAGGGAAGAACACACTCGGCGTTTCTCAAGCTGAAAGAGAAGAAGAAAAACTCAAGCCTTGAGTAGCAATATTAAAGGATTCTATGGGCAACAAATTGAATGATGCAGGAAGCATCAAAAGAAGATAGAAGGAATGAACAGGGTCACTGTACCAAAAAGAATTGGTCAATATTTAATCATTTCAGGAGGTAGCATATGATCAAGAACCAATGGTATTGAAGGAAGAAGTCCTGGCTGCATGGAAGGTGTTGGCTAAAAACAAGGGGTCCAGGAATTGATGGGATACCAATTGAAATGTTTCAAAAAACAATGCTGGAAGTGCTTATTCGTCTATGCTAAAAAATTTGTAAGACAGCTACCTGACCAACCAACTGGAAGAGATCCATATTTACGCCCATTCCAAAGAAAGGTGATTCAACAGAATGTGGAAATTATGGAACAATACCATTAACATCACGTACAAGTAAAATTTTTCTGAAGATAATTCAAAAACAGTTGTGGTAGTACATCACCTGGGAAGTGCTAGAAATTCAGGCTGGATTCAGAAGAGGACGTGGAAGGAGAACTGTAATTGCTGATGTCAGATGCATCCTGGTAGAAAGCAGAGAATACCAGAAAGATGTAGTTATGGATTGAATTGTGTTCCCCCAAAATATGTGTCAACTCGGTTATCCTCCATTTTATGATTTTCCTATGTGTTATAAACCATAATCTCTGCCTGTGGTTAAAAGGATTACTCAGGTCACCTCCTTGACCCAAAAGGGAGTTTCCCTAGGTTGTGGCCTGCACCACCTTTTATCTCTCCAGAGGTAAAATGAAAGGGAAGCAAGCAGAGAGTTGGGGACTTCATACCACTAAGAAAGCAGCACCAGGAATAGAATGTGTCCTTTGGACCCAGGGTCCCTGCTCCTGAGAAGCTCCTCGAGCATGGGAAGATTGAGGACAAGGACCTTCTTCCAGAGCAGACAGAGAGAAAAAGTCTGCCCCTGGAACTAACACCCTGAATTTGGACTTGTAACCTATTAGACTGTGAGAAAATAAATTTCTCTTTGTTAAAGCCATCCACTTGTGGTATTTCTGTTACGGCAGCACTAGATGACTAAGACAGATGTCTACCTTTGTTTTATTGACTATGCAATGTCATTCGACTGTGTGAATCATAACAAATTATGGATAACATTGCAAAAAACGGAAATTCCAGAACACTTAATTGTGCTCATGTGGAGCCTGTACATAGACCAAGAGGCAATTATTCAGACAGAACAAGGGGATACTGCTAGGTTTAAAATCAGGTGAAGTGTGTGTCAGGGTTATATCCTTTCACTGTATTTATTCAATCTGTTTGCTGAACAAATAATCAAAGAAACTGAACTATGTGAAAAAGAATGCTGTATCAGGATCGAAGTAAGACTCATTTACAACCTGCAGTATGTAGATGGCACAACCTTGCTTGCTGAAAGTGAAGGCTTGAAGCACTTACTGATAAGGATCAAAGACTATAGCCTTCAGTATGGATGATGCCTCAACATGAAGAAAACAAAAATATTCACAAGTGAACTGATAAGCAACATCATGATAAATGGAGACAAAATTGAAGTTTTCAAGGATTTCATTTTGCTGGGATCCACCCAAAATCAAAGACCACAGAAGCAGCAGTCAGGAAATCAAATGATGTACTGCAGGGGCCAAAACTGCTATAAAAGACCTCTTTCGAGTGTTAAAAAGCAGAGATGTCACTTTGAGGACTAAGGTGCATCTGATCCAAGCCATGATATTTCTAAGCACCTTATATGCATTTGAAAGCCGGGCAATGAGTAAGGAAGAAGGAAGAATTGATGCCTTTGAATTATGGTGTTACTAAAGAATACTGAATATACTATGGACTGCCAGAAGAATGAACAAATCTGTCTTGGAAGAAATACAACCAGAATGCTCCTTAAAAGCAAGGATGGATGGACTTTATCTCACATGCAGTGGACAAGTTATCAGGAGGGACTAATCCCTAGAGAAGGACATCATGCTCAGTAGAGAATCACTGAAAAAGAGGAAGGCCCTCAAGGAGATGGATTGACACAGTGGCTACAACGATGGGCTCAAACAGTAATGATTGAGAAGATGATGCAGGACCAGGCTTTCTTTCATCCTATTGTATGTATGGTCACTGTGATTTTTAACTGACTCAATGGCACCTAACAACAACAACAAAAACATTATCTCTTTCAGGCTAAGTCACATCAATGTTAGCACTTAGAGCTGACAGACCTCAAGATGTCACCTTGACCTCCTCAAGCACATATTTCTTTAATTCAGAAAATTTACTTCCATAACAACATGAGTCAGAATTGATTCCACAGCAACTAACAACAATTATATATATATATATATTTATATATATATATATTTTATATATATATATATACCTATACATATATATACACACACACATATGAGTTGGAATCAACAGGTAATGGGATAGAGAAAGAGAGAGAGAGATCCCTGCTGGCACAGTGGTTAAGCATTTGAGTGCTAACCAAAAAAGTTAGCAGTTCGAATCCAGCAGCTGCTCCTTGGAAACACTATAGAGCAGCTCTGCTCTGTCCTATAGGGTCACTATGAGTTGAAATCAACTCAGTGACAATGGGCTTGAGTTTTTGTTTTTGAGATATATGTGTATATATATATATATATATATATATATATGTTTTAAAGGCAATGCTACTGTCAGTGGTTTTGATCAATGTGCGGATGTGGTTGAGAAAATGTACGGACCATTAACAAAGCTTCCCACACTGAACATATTACATTGTGGTTGCAAGACCTATTTGAAAGTCCTGTTATGATTTGTTCTTGTCTTTCTTGATTTAGTGTGAAATCTTTCCCCTGAAAGAACTAATCTGTATTGAGGTAGAGACTTGCTCTTGCTCTATTAGGGCACTCTGCTCTGAACTGTTATAGTGTAGGACATACCAACTTACAGGGATGCAGAGACAGGGCTAGTAGATTGGTTTCATTATTGTCGATCTTACACCATCATTTTTCCTGCTGTAGGATTCCCCGGTAGAACTGATGAACCCATACAACATGATTTTGCTAAAATATAGCATGGAAGGATAAAAATGGACATTGACTGGAAAGGCAAAAATATCACAGTGCTCTCACTTCTTATAGAAATGATGGATGGATGAAACTCATAATTCTTCAGTTGCTAAACTATGTATTCAGTGAGTGCTGAAAAAAGTTAGATGCAGTGTTAATGTGGGCTACGTGGATTATATTTTTGAGTATTCCGAATTTCTCAGTTAATAGTGAGACAGACATTGAAAGCCCTGTTATTTACGGGTGCTTTCTAGCAATGACTCCATGATGCTTCCATCTTCTAAGTCCTCACCAGTGCACTGTGAAGATTTACATTCACAACGAGTAAGGAACTCAGCGGAGAGGGTTGTTGCTGTGAAATTTACCTCTTAAACCCATAACATATCTTTGGCAAGGAAAATAAGTTACGCTAAATTTTCTCCCAAACCCTCCTCACCTTTAGGAAATATAATGTTCTTAATTCTACCAAAGCACTAGAAAAGCTAAGACAAGTCCAAGAACCTGCCAAGAGGGGAAAACTACCAGGTGTTTAAATGGCAAACATCCATGGGATACAGTTGAATGAGTAAAGATGAACGAGATGAAACATTTAGTTTGAACTGAATTCAAGTGAAAATTAAACCAGCCTATGACTATAATATAGTTTAATCTGTTCATTTTACTCTAGTTAACCCCTGCATATAAAAGTATGTACAGAGAAAACAAGAATTTTCATTTTATACACACACACACATATGTTTTAAAAGCATATGGTAAGAATTCAAAGAGAAGTGTCAACCTCAAAACCAAACAAACATAGGGCTCCCACTGGACACAAATTAAACTTGGGAAGGCTGTGTGAAGTGTATAAGCAGAAATGGTGTGACATAAGTTAAAGAAAATGGGAACAATAAAGCAAATGGGGAAGGATAAAGCATAAAGTTCCTAAACTCACAATAATTTTTTTACCAATATAGGCCCTTTTCTTTCACAGACAGGAAATCATACCTTCAATGGAAAATTACAAACTATGAATTTTCTTAGAAGAAAATACTTTTCAGTTTCTATTTCTTTTTCTTTTTTTTTAATAGGGAAATAAAATCTCAAGAAGAACAGAATTGGAAGTGGAGTGGAACAGAGTGATAAAATCCTCCACTGATCACGGGTGTAGAAAAAAATTTTTTTTTTTTTCTTATTTCCAGTGGTGAATTAATTGTGGGTACTATTTTGCTTGGATTTTCTAAGAGTTCTAAATTTTAAATATTCTTTCCTGTTTTAGGCCATGTGTCACAGTTTGTTCTTCTCTGAGAGATGGATTGGGATGAAATTTAACATTATAAATGAGAATAACTGAGAAAATTAAACCAAACATTGCTCCAAACTTAGTATCCTAAGGTCTTAAGGCATGGAGTGAAAGAATAAGTATTTGTAGCAGGGAGAGTTAATGTATGGTAAAGACCTATTTGCTCCTCTCTATTCTGAGCTTCTGTGACAATTAGGTAGGGGCAATTTCCAGTATTGGTCAATGGGCTCCAACGTTTGTTATTTCTGGACTGAAAACATTAAGAGCTAGTGTTAACTCTTCTATTCAATGGAAGAAGTATATCTGACATGCCCTAGAAATTATATCAGGGATTTTCTGTTAAATCAACCTTGTTAATATAGCAGCTTACATTCTTATAAAAGACGATTCATTCTCATTGTAAAAGCAATCCTCGTTTAAAAGTAGAAACAAAGAAAGAAATGAACTTCAGATGAAATTGTTAATATCTGCCTGAATTTCTTTCCAAAATTTAAGTCTATACACACAATTAAAAATACAGTTATTCTGAACTGTGACACACACATACATCGTATTAGAACACACAAACACACGTATAAATTCTGCATCCTTACATTTAAAGATACAGCAATGCTTACAGTGTGCTTAATTGCATGTCATTAAGATTCTTCTGAATTAGATGCTTATGATAGATGTTTTTAGGGGGCCCAATGATTTTACATTTGGATTGTTTTCGTTCATTTAAAATTGTAAATATATCTGCGATAAGCATGCATATCATGCTTGATCGAGTATGATCCAGCATGATCATATCACCCAAGAAAACCAAACCCAGTGCCGTCGAGTCGATTCTGACTTATAGCGACCCTATAGGACAGAGTAGAACTGCCCCATAGAGTTCCAGCGGAGCGTCTGGCAGATTCGAACTACCGACCCTTTGGTTAGCAGGTGTAGCACTTAACCACTAGACCACCAGGGTTTCCCATATCATACAACTACCCCTTTGATATTCAGGCTGCTGCTGTAGTTCATGCTTGTCCACTTACCAACCCTATGATAGGTAGGGATCCTAAAGAGACTTCCACAGATTTCAAAATATTTAAAAATATGTAAACAACCCTATATATTTGTACTCCACCTGTGGAAAATTGATATCTTTATTCCCCTTATTTAATAATGTCTAATGAATTTTAATAAAATATTTTATTCCTAAATATCATAAAAATATTATTGTAAAAGTTCAGGATTATTAATATACTTTTTTAAAAGATTGAAATATGAGCAATTTATTTCATATTGATAGCCAGATCTTACATATTGGGGAATGTTTTTCAATTGCCATGGAGTACAAGAAACTGGATGTGTACTTCTGATAGATTACTATTTATTGATCAGAAAAACAAAATAGTAGAAGGGAAAAATATCTTTTAAAATTGATTTTTAATAATAAACAGGTATAAATCATTCACATTTTTCATTATGATAAAAGGTATCAAATATATTTTACTATGCTAATATTTCCCTACCTTTCCAATTTTTCCCAAAATGGTTTTTTTAAATCATTTTTGCAATTATTATACTTGGGGACAAGATTTGTTTTTCCCAGATACTGATACTTCGGAATTTTAAGCACTATATTTTGAGAGTTTCTAATTTTGATGAAATCAGATATTTCCCATGATTTTTCTTTCAAAATGTATATATCTGATTATTTTGAAAATTTTTTCAATTTTAGAATTGTCAGTCCTCATGAACATTTCTCATTTTGTCATTATGTTAGTTAAATGTGACAGATTTGTAGTAGATTCTTCGTTCTTACATAGTTCCTTAGGAAAAGGTCCTTTTTTTTTTCTTCTTAAGCTGGTTTCATATTTCTCAGCACCTACACAAATTTTTCCTAATTTCATTTCAAATACAACTAAATATCACACAAATGTGCTATCTCTGTGAACTAATTTTTTTTACTGTTGTTAAATGACAGATAAAGTTGTTGAAACACATACTTTAAAACGAAACAAAACAAAACACCATATTGGTTTTCTCTAGTGCATGGTGCCACAATTTTTAACTTCAGCATTTAAATATCAGTGACTTTTCCAAGCATGTGGAAATTCACTTTAAAATGAGCTTCTACTCAGATCTTTAAAATTCCCTGTTTGATACAGTAACAGAAATTCAAGATGAAAAATAATCTGAAAGGCCAATTTTAAAGAAAAAATTGAATAAAATTCACAAGTGAAATCTCAAAACTGATTACAGAAACTAAAAGACACTGAGCTAGTTGTCCGATGATGATACTGCACTTGATTTGATTCCCAGCTGACTGAAGCATGATATTTGCTCCAAGTTTATGCACTTAGATTTCATGTACACAGCGTGAGTAGCATGCGTAAACACTGTATTTCAAACTGTCTGAAGTAGTGTTACCGGTTCCCAAGGTAACTGTAGGTTTACCACCAACTAGATGATAAATCAACTAGAGATAAACCTATAGTTATATCGGCTCACTCAGTACTTGTCTCAGTCACACCCTCTGCCATCAAGCCGATTCTGACTCCCAGCGACCCTGTAGGACAGAGTAGAACTGTCCCACAGGGTTTCCAAAGAGGCTGGTGAATTCAAATTGCCGACATTTTTTGGTTAGCAGTCTGAGCTCTTAACCAGTGCACCACCAGGACTCTGTCTTACTCATGGAAGGTTAATTTAAGGTGTCTTCATATTTATTATAACGTTAAAATAGAAATGTAATTTATTATAATTCTATGCTTTATCTATTTAAAAATTTAACTAGAATATCAAAGTGATTTTGCATGTAAACTATTAACAACAACAACAACAACAAAAAACCTTGCCCTCAAGTCGATTTTGACTCATGATGACCCTATAAGACAGAGTAGAACTGTACCATAGGATTTCCAAGGAATGGCTGGTGGATTTGAACTGCCAACTATTTGGTTAGCAGACAAGCTCTTAACCACTGAACCATGAGGGCCCCATTATGCAAACTAGTAGGTTAAGAAAAAATAATGACAGTGGGCCACATATTTGCCCTCAGGTTTAAATTTGTAGGACTAAATGAATACATCATGGTGGCTACTCTTCTTGAATGTCGGTATTAGTTGCAATCCAACTGGCTCCCAACTCATGGGCATCCCATGCACAATGAAACAGAAATGCTGTTTGATCCTGTGCCACCCCCGTGATCAGTGGTGGATCGAACTGTGGATCAAATTGCTGTGATCCATAGGGTTTTCATTGGCTGATTTTTGAAAGTAAGTCACTAGACCTTTCTTCCTAGTCCACCTTCGTCTAGAATCTCTGCTGAAACCTGTCTAGCATCACAGAAATTCTCAAGCTTCCACTGACAAGCAGGTGGTAGCTGTGCATGGTGTGCGTTGGTTGGGAATTGAACCTGGGTCTCCTTCGTGAAAGAGGAGAGTTCTGCCACTGAACCGCCAGTGTACTCTTCTAGCTTAGATCCTGGATTTGGCTTCTAAGCCTTTTCTTTTTTAATAATATTTTACGAGTTTTCCATGACAGTTTACACAGCAGTTTAGGTCCCCATTCAGCAATTTCAACAGAAATTGTTCAGTGACATTAATTACATTCTTCACAAAGTGTGAACATTCTCATTACTTTCGTTCCATTAATATAGTTTTCCTGTCCCTTCTCATCTTTGTTTCTCAACAACAACAACAAAAAAACAAACATGTTGTTGTTGAATAGCAACCCTATAGGATAGAATAGAACTGCCCCATAGGGTTTCCAAGGAGCACCCGGTGGATTCGAACTGTTGACCTTTTGGTTAGCAGCCATAGCTCTTAAACACTACACCACCAGGGTTTCCAGTCTGTCTTTACCGGCCACTAAAGGAATCACTTTAGGAATCACTGGAAACCCTGGTGGTGTAGTGGTTAAGTGCTGTGGCTGCTAACCAAGAGGTCAGCAGTACAAGTCCACCAGGTACTCCCTGGAAACTCTATGGGGCAGTTCTATTCTGTCCTGTAGGGTTGCAATGAGTTGGAATTGACGTGGCGACAATGGATTTTTCAATGAAAAGGAATCACTTAGCCCTGTCTGATATTCGAATTGCGGATGGAATAATTCATCTATTACTGAGTTTCTTCATCTAGAGACTCTTATTCACCTTAATATGGGCACGATCTGAAATTAGGAAAAATGTGTGTGAAAATTTCCTGAATTTTTCTATTGAATCATGCCAGCAACAGATAGAATTCAGTTTCCTTTGAAAGATTGATAAACAGAGATTTTAAAATAGTCACAAGGCAGATCTTTAACCATAGCCAATACTCTCACCAAGAAATCATGCTTCTAAATATTTTAACTATTTGTAGGGGAGAGTTCCTTTCTCAGAAACGTATGTGATGACATCTGTTCGCAACGGTTTAGAGCTTGGCTGCAAACCAGAAGGTTGGCAGTTTGAAGCCACCAGTCACTCCTTGGAAACAATGTGGGGCAGTTCTACTCTGTTCTATAGGGGTCTTAGGAGTTGGAATCAACTCAAAGGCAATGGGTTTGGTTTTCTGGGTTTTGGTTTTAAAATAAGCTGTAATTGTACAGATCATTATCATTAAAAATAATTTGTCTCCACTTTTAATGTACAATTAAGTTCTGTTATCACTGATTACTAAGCTATAGGCCTCTTGAAGTGTTATGTTAAGGCCACCTTGAAGGTCACCCTCCACCATCTCGTGATGGAGCAATTGTCCATGCGCACCCGGTACTTTAATGCACAGGAGGTGGCAGTGCGTGTGTGTAACTCTCCCAGAAAGGGACGTAACGTAACACTTTATAAGTAGATGAATAGAGATCCAGAGAGACAACCCAGGTACGGAGGAAGATGTGGAGTGAAAGGGGTCAGATAGAATCCTTCATTTGTGTACCAGCTCTACTGCTTCTAATTGATTTTGAGTATGTCACTTACCCTTATTCTTTTTATAAAAATGGGGCCGTGCAACCTGTTTGTGAGTGTAAAATGAGATGATAAATGCAAAAGTAATCTAATACTAGTGACTCAGATGGCACATCCCTGTTTAAATAACCTTAATGCAGACGGACAGCCTTTAAAACAAACGGGAAAAATAATATAATGAAGCACTTAGTCGTACTAACGTGTATTCATCCATTTTCTTTTAAGAAAGCATTGTATTTGACCCAGCCTTCCAAATAGTTATGAAGACTTTGTATGCACCTTTCACGTACATTTTTCTCTAATAGAGTATATTCTTCTTTGGAAACTTCCATGGTGTAACTGAAAGACCGCTGGAATTAGAGAAGTAAAAGCAGGGTTTTGCATCCTAATTCTGCCACTTTTCAGTTGGCTGCCTTTGGACACATCTCTGATTTCCAGTTTGCTCATCTCTTGGTTCTGGTTGTAAAGACTAAAGGTAAAATACCTGACAGGTATATGCCGACCATAAAGCTCTATCCAAATATGAGTTGCTTTCATCATATGATTATAGAAGGGAAGGAAAACTTTCAGTTATGTGATGGGTTTATAGTTAACAAACTGTAAACTCTATTACAATTTGTACTAGCCTTTGGCCATTCTGTGTTTGTTCTAATGAACTACTAAGTGTCCTGTGAGAATCTGAGAGGGAGTGGGCTTTGTCTGGGTTCCTCTGTTTTTCACAGTACAATGTGCTTCCATTCAAGCTTGGTGCTTGGGAAGGTGTTATTAGTGTCTACATATTGTTTTTGCTTGGAGACCCCACGTGGGGCAAATGGTTGAGAGAAGTTGGCAGTTCAAGTGCAGCCAGAGGAGCTGCAGAAGAATGGTGTGGCAATACATTTGCACAATAGTCAGTCATTGAAAATCCTATGGAGCACAGTTCTACTCTGACACAAATGGAGTCACTGTGATTTGGAATTGACTCAATGGCAACAATTTTTTTTGTTGTTGTTTTTAATTGTTTGCTCCTTAAAGGAAAGCGACCCCTATATAAAGAAGCTGTTTTTGTAGTAAAAAAACAAAGAAAGAGAGAGAGAGCGGGAAGAGGGAGAGAGGGAGGAAAGAAGACAGGGAGGAAGAGAGAGGAGAGAAGGAGGGAGGGAAAGAGGGAGAAAGACAGGGAACAAAGAAGGAAGAAAGACGAAAAGGAAAAAATTAAATGATCTTGGTATGTGAGACTAATATTGGGAAAAGCATCTTATTAAATAAGAGCCAAGCAATATTGCCCTAACTAAGCTTGAGCATTGTTTTAATGTCCAACAAATGTAAGCACAGAAAGAAAATTAAAACACACATGCATTTTACAGACTTTGACTAAAGGGAAAAACAACTCTAAAACAGATGTTTCTTTTTTTCCCTTTTGAACAAACATTTTATTGAAATTCTTCACACAAGATTTTACTAATTAACCTGGAAAAGGGAGTGACGGGTGCTGCTGATGCTAATCACAGGAAGCGGATACCAAACTGCGGTCCATTTTTCCTGTCTCTGACAGCAGCATCTGGCTCTTTGGCAGGCTCTGTGAACCTTTGCATTGACATCGTAGGAGCTGCCCCGGGCCTGTCAGTTTCCTGAGACATTGCCTTTGAGCTGAGGCGTGCCACATCATTTTATTTGGTTGTTGCTCACATTTGGTTTGAGGAAATTTTTCTCTTTCTACAGTTACAGAAATTATCTATACAGCATCAACCCAAAGACGCTTTTCCTTAACCCTCACGTGTCTACATAGGTGTTTTATTTTTTGAGGTTGAAAGTCATCTTACACACTTTTTTTTTTTTTTTTTTTGCATAGAAAGACTGGGCAAATGGAGGAGAGTTCTAAAATTAAAGCAGGATTTATTTAAAGAACTAAAGGATAATATAATGGGAACCAGTGAAATGAAACCAAGCCAAGGAAGGTTAGATAGAAGGAGGCACTCCTAAATTCAGCACCTCCTTGCTGTTGTTAGGTGCCCTTGAGTTGATGCTGATTCATAGTGACCCTATGTAGAACATAACAAAACACTGCCCCCTCCTGTGCCATCCTAACAATCCTTGCTATGTTTGAGTCCATTGTTGCGGCCACTGTGTCAACCCATCACATTGAGGGTCTTCTTCTTTTTCACTGACTCTCTACCAAGCATGCTGTCCTTCTCCAGGGACTGGTCCCTGCTGATAACATGTCCAAAGTACTTGAGATAGAGCCTCCTCCTCCTCACTTCTAAGGAGCATTCCGGCTGTACTTCGTCCAAGAGAGATTTGTTTGTTCTTCTGGCACTTAGTCCATGGTATATTCAACATTCACTGCCAAAAAAATGATTCAAATGCATCAATTCTTCTTTGGTCTTCCTTCTTCATCGTCCAACTTTTGCATATATATGAGGTGATTGAAAATATCATGATAGGGTCAGGCAACACTTTAGTCCTCAAAGTGACATCTTTGCTTTTCAACACTTTAAAGAGGTCTTTAGCAGCAGATTTTCCCAATGTAATAAATGTATCGCTTGATTTCTTGACTGCTGCTTTCATGGGTGTTGATTATGGATCCAAGCAAAATGAAATACTTGACAACTTCAATATTTTCACCATTGATCATGATAATACTTATTGGTGCAGTTGTAAGGATTTTTTTTTTCTTTGTGTTAAGGGGTAATCCATACTGAAGGCCATAGTTTGATCTTCACCAGTAAGTGCTTCAAGTCCTCTTCATTTTCAGCAAGAAAGTTTGTGTAACCTGAATATCACAAGTTGTTCATGAGTCTTCCTCCAATCCTGATGCCACATTCTTCTTTTATAATACATTTTCTTGGTTTATTTGTTCAGCGTATTGATTGGATAAGTATGGTGAAAGATACAACTCTGAAGCACACCTTTCCTTGTTTTAAACCATGCAGGATCCCTTGCTCTGTTCCAACGACTGCCTCTTTGTCTATGTACGGGTTCCTTATGAGCAAAATTAAGTGTCCTGGAATTCTCATTCTTCACAATTTTATCCGTAATTTGTTATCAGCCACACAGTTGACTTTGCATAGATAATAAAACATGGGTAGACATCTTTCTGGTATTCTTTGCTTTCACCAAGATGCATCTGACATCAGCAATGATATCCTCTTCTGAATCCAGTTTAAATTTCTGGCAGTCCTCTGTTGATGTACTGGCGCAACTGTTTTTGAATTATAATCAGCAAAATTCTACTTGTGTGTGATGTTGCTGATATTGTTTGATAATTTCCACATTCTGTTGGATTCCCTTTCTGTGGAATGGACAAAAATATGGATCTCTTCTAGGTGGTTGGCCAGGTAGCTGTCTTCCACATTTCTTGGCATGGATGAGTGAGTTCTTCCAGTGTTGCATCCCTTTGTTGAAACATCTCAATTGTTGTTGAGTCAATTCTGGGTGTCTTACATTTTTTGCCAATGTCTTCAGTGCGCCTTGCATTTTTTTCTTTGGTGGCATTGGTTCTTGATCATAGGTTGTCTCCTAAAATGGATGAACATTGACCAATTCTTTTTGGTACAGTGACTCTGTGTATTCCTTCTATTTTCTTCTGATGCTTCCTGCATCATTCGATATTTTGCTATAGAATCCTTCAATATTGCAACTCAAGGGATGCATTTTTTCTTCAATTCTTTTAGCTTGAAAAATACTGAGCATGTTTTCTAACTCCAGGCCTTTGTACATGCCATTATAATACTTTACTTTGTCTTCTGGAGCTTCCCTTTGAAATCTTCAGTTCAGTTCTTTTACTTTATCATTTCTTCTATTTGTTCAGCTTCTCTACTTTCAAGAGCAAGTTTGAGTCTTTTTTTTTCTTGTCTTTTTAATGATGTTTTACTCTCTTCATGTATGATGCTCTTGTTGTTATCCCACAATTTCTCTGCTCTTCAGTCATAAGTGTGCAATGCAACATATCTATTGCTGAGATGGTCTCTAAATTCAGGTGGGATATACTCAAGGTTGTACTTTGGCTCTCATGGACTTGTTTTAATTTTCTTCAGCTGTGACTTGAGCTTGCAGTTGATGGTCTGTTCCCTAGTTGGTCCCTGGCCTTGTGCTGACTAATGGTATTGAGTTTCTTTATCATCTTTTTCCACAGATGTAGTCAATTTGATTCCTGTGTATTTTATCTGGTGAGGTTCATGTATATAGGCACTGTTTATGTTGTTGAAAAAAGATATTTGTGATGAATAGGTGGTTAGTCTTGTAAAATTCTATCACGTGATCTACAGCATCACTTTTTGTCACTGAGAACATATTTTCCAACTACTGATCCTTCTTCATTTCCAACTGTTGCATTCCAATTATCAGTAATTATTAATGTACCTTGATTGCATGTTTAATTTCAGATTGCAGAAATTTGTAAAAAATCTTCAATTTCTTCATTTTTTGGCATTAGATTTGGTGCGTAAATTTGAATAATAATAATATTGACTGGTCTTCCTTGTAGGCGTATGGATATTATCCTATCACTGACAGTGTTGTACTTCAAGATATATCTTGAAATGTTCTTTTTGACAACTAATGTGACGCCATTTCTCCTCAATTTTCATTCCCAGCATAGTAGACCACATGACTGTCTGATTCCAAATGGCCAATACCAGTCCATTTCAGCTCACTATGTCTAGGATATTGGTTTTCAAGTGTTGTATTTCATTTGGTTGACCACTTCCAATTTTCCTAGATTCATTCGTACTTCATACATTCCATGTTCTGATTATTAATGGATGTTTGCAACTGTTTCTTCTCATTTGTGTCATGCCTCTTTAGCAAATGAAGGTCCCAAAAGCATCCATGTCATTAAGATCTACTCTACTTTGAGGAGGCAGCCCTTGCCCAATCGTATTTTCAGTGCCTTCCATCTTGAGAGTCTCATCTTCTACACTATTATCAGTCAGTGTTCCATTGCTATTCTTAGGGTTTCCAATGGCCAATTTTTTTAGCAGCAGGTGGCCAGGCTCTTCTTCCTAGTCTGTCTTAGTCTGGAAGCTCCACTGAAACCTGACCACTATGAGAGACCCTGCTGACATTTGAAATATTGATGGCATAGCTTCCAGCATCACCACAACATACAAGGCATCACAGTATAACAAAATGACACTCGAGTAGTAAAGGGTCTCATTACAGGACTGTTTTGCAAGGAAAAGCAGGTCAACCCCAAGGTTGAATCAGAGACACAATTGATCAAAAATAACTATGTAGTACAAAGGAGAAATGGGAACATAGAAGGGATTTCTCTTCTCAATTTCAAAATTCATCAGTCATAGTTAATTTGAATGGAGTTCATGAGTGGTATAAATAGTTAACAGGCTTGGCTGCTAACCAAAAATTTGTAAGTTTGAGTCTACCCAGAGGTGTCTGGAAGAAAATCCTGACAATCTGCTTTTAAAAACTCAGTAATCGAAAATCCCATGGAACAGAGCTCTGCTCTGACACACATATAGTCTCTATGAGTCGGAATCAACTTGATGGCAACTGGTTAGTTAAATTTAGCATAATTGTGGAATCTCCGAATGTTTCAAGTTGAAATCTGTGTGTTCCAAGTTAGGCTGCAAGAAATTAGTAGAAATCATCTTGAAAAGGTTGTCTTTCTTACCGATTTTATATCATATACTTAATTTACATAATTTATTTAATGATCAGAGCCCTGCTGGTGCTTTCTGGCTAGGAAAAATAGCATTACCCAAAAGTGTAATTAGTTATTAGAACACTGAATATTCTCCCTTCAAAAGAGATTTTTGGTTCTAATTTCAAAATATGAAAGAGCTTTTTTTTTAAAGGAATTATTTTCATTTTTTTAGTAAGTAGTAAAATATATATTATTTCACAGTATAGAATATTCTAACTATGTCAAAACATAAAAATGAAAATGTACTCTATTTTCTTTTCCCCATGCAATCTGCTCTTGAGAGACAGCCCCTGTTAATAAACTGGTAAACATATTTCTATCCATTTACATGTATATGTACATATTTTACACAAATGATATTTTTTACATAATGGGATCAGGATAATGTGGTGTGAGACATGATTTTATGCTCAACTATATGCTTTGGAGATATTTTCATACCGATTCATAAATACTTCAATATTTTTAACTGCTGCATCATTTTCCATATTATGAATATTCTAAAATGCAATATTGTTTTGATAAACACTTAGGTTGTTCCAACCTTTCAAAGTAATAAAAAATAACAATACACATCCTCAAATTTATATCATTGTGTGTATGTGCAAATATTGTTAAAGGATAAAATTATAGAAATGGCATTTCTGAATCAACCATTTAAAAATTTGGTATGTATTTCTAAATCGACTCAAGAAAACCTTCACTATTATAAAAAAAAAATTATATACTCCATCAATAGTAGAAAAGATTCCCTATTGCCTCACATCATTATACAACATTATAAATATTTTGCCTATCTAATGAGATATCTCATTGTGTTTTTTAAGATACATTTCCCCGATTATGAATTTGGATGGAAATACTTGTATATGTTTTTTGGTCATTTGTATTTATTCTACTATGTCCTGATAGATTAAATCTCATAGTCATTTTTCTATTGGCATGTCTGTCATTTTCTGTTATATATGTTTTTTATATATTCTTGGTGTTTTTTGTTTGTTTACTAATTATGACACAAATTCTATTTTTTAACTGTGACATTTTAATATGTTCAATAGTTGACTTATCATAATGAATTTTAAAATTTTATCATATTAAATTCTGTCCCTCCCAGCCTTTATCGCTTTTGAGTTTTTATTCTTATTCGAGAAGAGTTTCCATAATCCAAAGTTAGCAAAACTTTTGTTTGATATTTTTCTTTAATAGCAATTTATTGACTTGTTGTTCCTTTAAACCATCTGGGGTTTGTTTCTGTGTATGGTATGGGGTAGAGTTGTAGCTAAATCATTTTCCCTTCACTTACAGCTAATTTTCCACCATTTATTGACAAAGCACTCATTTCTCAAATTATTTGACACACACTCTTTATTTTAAACTAAATCCCATGAAGCAAGCTGATTATTTTACCCCATTCAGTTTCATTTGTCAATTTAGCTATTACTACATTTATTCCAAGATGATAAATACTGTGACTCTCCAAAGGTACCCCTTTTTATAGAAATTTAAATAGTGTATTATTTTTGTCATTGATAATGATCTGTGTTTACCTTATATTTACTTAAAATCAGAAGCAAAACAGCTAGCTTATAAATTGCCCCTTATTCCTATATCTTTAAAGAAATGGTCTATTTTGAGAAAAGTGACATTACTTCATCAAAATATGACATTGGAAATGGTGGCAGTAGCCATGAGTAAGTTAAACTCAGTCTAGCTTTCTTTTGTCATTATGCTGAATCATTTCTAGCAAGCCAAGGAATGCATGGGTACATCCTGAGTTGGCCAAAATAATTTGAACATCAGTCTGTTGACTTTATGTCATTTTCTGTCCAAGTGGATGTGGTTTCCACAATTGCCATATTTAAAGCTAAGTACACTGAACAGTTTATGGGTCTTTTGTGAATGATTTATAAATTAACTGTGGAGCCAGACAACGACTGTCATTTCATCAGTGATGGAATTTCTCTCCAGGAAATACTTGGCTGAGAAGAAAGTTCAGAGTGTGTTATTCCTGTGTTTAAGTGTGCCAGAGAGAGACCCAAAGTACATTCCCACTTATCACACCCCATTAATAGTAAAAGGAAAACAAAATCTATTTAGATAAATGACTTTATTTTTCTTAAGAGTATCGTGCTTGGAATAATATGTATTTGTTGGGATGGTTTTGTTGCACTAGTCAAAACTAAATGAGACCAGCCATGTCAGGACACTCCCATTGCTTAGTCCTTTAAAATACATAAACACCTAATATGAGTGATACGGTATAATCAGGGGGCTATTAGGCTTAACAAATAACTGAAAAAATTTGCATGGAGGAGAAAAAGGTCATAAGTAGGTTACTACTGAATGCTGTAGTATGCTTCTTGGAGTCTAGGAGGGGCTGAGAAGACTTAAAAGTCTTAGCGTTAACTTCTGCTCTGATAACTCAAGGGCAGTCCTCTGAAGAAGTTTCAAGATATTAAAGTCATTCAAAGGAAAACATACAGAAGCTGAGGAACACACTACACTGGTAAAAAGGATAGGAAGGAATCTGCCCAGAGGACTGACAGTGTTCACTACACCCAGAAACATAACTTCATACATTTTGGAAGGATGCGGATAAAGATGAGCACCTCCATACACTTCTACAGGGACAAATTATCCAATAAACAAGGTAAGCACAGGCTTACTTGTGCTTACTTAGTAATTTGTAGTGGAGTTTCACATGGGTTTCATAGCATCTTTGATGTGCTGAAAAACAGATAAAATCGTAAATGGGAATTCCAGAACACCTAATTGTGTTCATGAGGAACCTGTACATGGATCAAGAGGCACTTGTTCATACAGAACAAAGGGATACCAGGTGGTTTAAAGTGAGGAAAGTTGTGCGTCAGGGTTGTATCCTTTCACCATATCTATTCAATCTGTATGCTGAGAAAATAATCCGAGAAGCTGGATTGTATGAGGAAGAACAGGCATCAGGATTAGAGGAAGACTCATTACCAACCTGCATTATGCAGATGACACAACCTTGCTTGCTGAAAGTGAAGAAGACTTCAAGCACTTACTGATGAATATCAAAGACCACAGCCTTACATATGGATTACACTTCAACATAAAGAAAACAAAAATCCTCACAAATGGACCAGTAAGAAACATCATGATAAATGGAGGAAAGATTGAAGTTGTCAAGGACTTCATTTTACATGGATCCACAATCAACACCCATGGAAGCAGCAGTCAGGAAATCAAAAGATGTATTGCTTTGGACAAATCTGCTGAGGAAGGCCTCTTTAAAGTGTTGAAAATCAAAGATGTCACCTTGAAGACTAAGGTGCGCCTGACTCAAGCCATGATATTTTCAATTGCATTATATGCATGTGAAAGCTGGACAATGAATAAGGAAGACCGAAGAAAAATTGATGCCCTTGAATTGTGGTGCTGGTGAAGAATACTGAATATACCATGGACTGCCAAAAGAACAAACAAATCTGTCTTGGAAGAAGTACACTCAGAACGCTTCTTAGAAGCAAGGATGGTGAGACTATGTCTGACATACTTTAGGCATGTTATCCACAGGGATCAGTCCCTGGAGAAAGACATCTTGCTTGGTAAAGTACAGGGTCAGTGAAAAAGAGGAAGACCCTGAATAAGATAAATTGACACAGTGGCTGTCACAACGGGCTCAAGCATATCAATGATTGTGAGCATGGCACAAGACTGGGCAGTGTTTTTTTCTGTAATACGTAGGGTCACTATGAGTCAGAACCAACTCGACAGCCCTTAACAACAGATTACTAAATAAAGACATGTAAGCCACTGGGTATCCCATTTATTGTAAGCTTATACATATTTTGCTTACAATTTAACCCACTCCTACACTTCTGTATTACTTTCTTACTACTTTTTTCTAGTGCAAAATTACCACAAACATAGTGGCTTAAAACATCGTGGATGTCAGAAATCCAAAATGGGTCTCACAGGGCTAAAATCAAGATTCCAGCAGAGCTGCATTTTCTCTGAAGGGTCTAAATCTAAGGGAGAATCTGTTTCTTTGCCTTTTCCAGTTTTTAGATTATGACCTCCATTCCTTGGCTTGTGGCCCCTTCCTCCATCTTCAAAGTCACCAATTGTTTCCATTATCATATCTTCTTTTTCCCTGTGCTTCTTTTATCACATTGCTTTCTTTGACTAACTCTACTGACTCTCTATTTTATTTTTCTTTATGTTGTTGTTTTTCAGTGCAGGTGAGTGACTGTGACTCAGCGACCCTATAGGACAGAGTAGAACTTACCCATGAGGTTTTTTTAGACAGTAATCTTTATGGAAGCAGACTGCCATATCTTTCTCCCATGGAGCGGTTGGTGGGTTCTAAATGCCAACTTTTTGGTTAGCAGATGAGCATCTAACCATTGTACCACCAGGGCTCCCTCTTTCACTTATAAGGAGCCATATAAGAATGTTGGGCTTACCTGTATATTCTAGAATATTCTTCTATCTCAAGATTCTTAATTTAATCATGGCTTCAAAGTCCCTTTTGCCAGGTAAGGTGATGTATTCATAGTTTCCAGGAATTAAGATTTGGACATTTGGGGTTAGTCCCTATTCTGTTTGTCAAATCTCCTAACAAGTCTGCTTTCTGATTACATTAGACAAAATTAGTTTCAGTTGTTTGCAACCAAGAACGATGACTGAAACACCAAAACAAATCAAACCATTTGCCATGGACTCGAATCCAACTCCTAGTGACCCTACAGGATAGAGCAGAACTGCCCAATAGGGTTTCCAAGCCTGTAATCTTTACGGAAGCAGACTGCCATGTCTTTCTCCATTGGAGTGGCTGGTAAGTTCTAACCACTGACCTTCCCATTAGCAGTCAAGCAGTTAACCACTGCATTTAACCACTGCACCACTAGTGCTCTGGGGTCGAAACACCAAGGTTTCTAAAAGTGTACTTTATACCCAAAGACTACCGATTGAATCTTAAAGAATGTAATAGTAAATATCCATATCCATCTCAGATTGTCTGAGAGCAGATCAATGAATCTGCATTTTATTAAGTTTCCCAAGTGATGTTTATACACAGTAAATATCTGGATACATGATTATACTGTTGCATTTCCATAAGAACGACTTTTAGAAATTCTTCTCTTTTAAGGATGTATCTATAATTTGTTTTCCAAGTTTAAATTGGGACAGCTTAGGAGGCAGCATAGTTTAGCACAAAAGGCTTGGACTATGGAACTAGGCTGCAGCTTGAATTTTGGCTCTCATGCTTTGTCAAATCTAACCCTTCCTTCACACTCATATCAATCAAATTCCTTTCACCCAACGTTGTGTTTTCTCTTCCATAATTTGAGGTCATATAATGTCACCTACCCCAGCAGATTAATATCGCATTGTCATTGAGTCAATTCAACTCATAGTGACCCTGTAGGACAGAGTAGAAATCCCTGTATTGTTTCCAAGGAGCAGCTGGTGGATTCAAACTGCTGACCTTTTGGTTAGGAGGTAAGCTCTTAACCACTGTACCACCAGGGCTCCAGTATAGACTAATATAGAGGTGAAATAAGATGTCATTTATACAACAAATAACAATGTCTTGAAAATGTAGGTGTACAAAACAAATAAAGAACAAGTTCCTTACAAAAATGCAGCACAATGTGTATATCCATAAAAAATGTTTCCCTTATTAACTTTCAATAATCTACTTAATATTTCTTTCCCCCTTCTCAGACTCTCGCCATTTTCTAACTTTCCTTCAGTCAGCACAGAGCCACAGAGTTTATTTCAGCTTCCCCTTCCTGTCCAGATGTCCTTTCTCTCCACATTGTTACTTCTACAACTTCCGGATACAGTCTCTGAGCCTGTTGATTTTTGTTCAGGGTCTTTGATTAAATGGCTGCGGCATGTTAATCTCTGTAATGCATTTCTCCATGGACTTTTTCAGTCAGCCTCTCTTTCATCTGGACCTCCTTTAGCCTTCAAAGACACCATTCAGGGCCAAATCTGAGGTAGGTTTGAGGCCTGGAATAAATCACACTGGGAGGCCCCCTTCCTTCTGCTTGGAAGGAAAATGAGTGGTGAAAGGACAAAAGGGAAGGGGTGCTAAACTTGAGCAACAGAAAGGTGAGGGCATCCATATTCCCGGAATCTGACTGTGTGTTCTCCGAGATTTGTCAGATGGATGTGGATATTTACTATTACATTCTCTAAGATTCAAACTGTGTAATTGTTAAATATTTTAATAAATAACCAATTAGTATCGTAGACTTTCTATAGTATTTCCAGAAAAGTGCCAGTAATTTTCATATTTTTCCTCCAAAAATATTTCATGATAAATCATAAATTATTATCACTAATGAAAAGCTGACATACTCATTTATAGTTGGCACCAGATGAACTTATTTTTATAATGAGTAACTAAAATATATTATCACTGGAGAAGAGACTCAACCACATTGAAATAATATATCCAGCGAAAGCAGTAAAACATCTGGTCAAGCAGCTGTATTTTGATGTACATAAACCATCAAGTTGAATTGACTAATTTTTATGAATGATTTTTCTTCCTCTGCTTAAGAAAATGATCATAACTCCATTTTATTTGGAAAATGTATGTGTATAGAGCTTAATGTCTGTGTTTGAATTAGGAAATGGACAGAAGGATAACCTGGAAAAGATGGATCACTATGGTTCTCTGTTGAGAGTGATCAGGACAGGTAAATAACATAGCAAATATACCACAACAAATCCACACATTCCTCCACTTTTCATAAAATAAATAATTACTTACTTAAACAAAATAGAACTAAAGTCAGCCTTTTTGTTCTTAAAAAAACAAGAATTACAAACAATCAAACAAATAAACAAAAACCCTTGTAAAAAAAAGCAGGCTACCCACACCAACTGTTGCCCAGTTCAAATTAACAGATATTTTCTTTGCTCAACTATCCATCTGATCTTCCCTAATTAGCTATTTTCATTTCCTTTCTCCATGTATCTGGTTGAAATACCCACAAAAACTGCCAGTGATTTCTAACATGGTCCCTCTGTATGTTGCCTTGTGGAAAAATGACATAAAACTATGAGGTTCCACTCCTTAAAAACATAAGGGCCACCCTTTTTCCTTTTATTC
The DNA here is from genome assembly GCF_030014295.1 of Loxodonta africana. Taxonomy (NCBI): domain Eukaryota; kingdom Metazoa; phylum Chordata; class Mammalia; order Proboscidea; family Elephantidae; genus Loxodonta; species Loxodonta africana. Next base: position 99,113,585 of record NC_087351.1, read on the forward strand.
CTAAAACAACACAAAAATTGAAAATAAGGCTATTCTACTAACATATACACATATAGGGTCGCTATGAGTCGGAATCGACTCGACAGCACTGGGTTGTTTTTTTTTTATATACATATATGTGCATGTATATTTTGATGTGCCTTTTGAAATTATACATTCTCTTTAAAGATGAATGTATGTCCTTAGCCTTGGTAAGCTTCTTTGACAATCATTCATACTTTGAAAATTCTTCTCCAAGTCATTAATTTTTTCCTATTTTTTTCCATGAGATATAAGGGATCAGGACATTATTTCATAATTTAAATATGCCTAATCAATTATTTCCCCAAATTGATGTTGCTTTGCTTCCTTTTAAAATTAGTATTAAGCAACTGCCATATGCCCAACATTATGTCATGTACAACACATGACTCAAAAAATCATCAAATAAGTCCTTTGTTCTAAAATAAAATAATATGTAGTCAATTTCCTTTGTCTTCTTAGCTTTTGACTGCTCTAAAGTAACAATCTGTTATCCTAAGTTTTATGGATTGAAATGTGTCCCCCAGGGAAGATATGCTGAACTCCTAACCCCTGCACTGGTGAATGTGAATGTGAACTCGTTTGAGGAAATAGGTGTCCTAAGCTGTATTCTTCATGTATACATATGTAAAACATATATTACATATATATAGAGAGAGATTTATCTCAAGAAAATGGCTCACACATTTTCAGAGGCTGGCAAGTCCCATGTCCATGAGTCAAGTGTCAGTTCGGAGGCTTCCCCTGAATCACTTAGCTGCAGGGGCTGACAAACCCATGATCTGCAGGTCAGACAGCAGGCCACTGGCTCAAGTCCCAAGACTGAGGTCAGATAATGAGAAGAGAGATGCAGAACCCAGAGCAAGAGTAAGTCTTGCTGGAACATCCTTTTATATACCGGATGAAAATCACACCCCCAAGGAAACTCCCCTTTCTACTGAATGGCTGCTCATAGAAGATCTCATCATGGGGGTGATAACATTATATTGCATTATGGAAGAGCAATCAGTCCAATGCCTGCCAAACCTCTGAGAATCATAGCCTAACCAAATAGACACAAAATATTAACCATCACATTCCACCCCTTGTCAACTTGGTGCCTGTACAGATCTCCTTAAACCATACATAATCTCTAAATAAAGACAATTTTAAAGTCATACTTGTGCCTTACATGATACAACTTACCTCTGTACAACCGAAAATGCACTAACTTGTTGCCATCTTATATTTTATCAGTAAAATTACAGTCCTTGTTTCTGCAACTGGTCATGTACACATAACTGGTATTTAGAACTACCTTCGTCCATCACCCATTCCATATTCCCTTTGCCCTCAACAAGCACCTCAGCTGGTCATGGTGCTTTGCCTGATGGGGTGACCCAAATCTTCATTCCTGAAGGGTCTGGGCCATTAATAGTCATGTCAGAATTGCATTGCTGTATTTTTCCATTCACTTTAATCACAGGGCATGGTAGTACTAGGAGACACCCTAAGGGATCCCCTGTATACCAGGCATACTTTTCTTTATCTCCATATGTAATATCAATCCAATTTCCCCTTGGTAATCTAAGTTCAACCATTTCAGGAGGTAGCATACGATCAAAGCCCAATGGTATTCAAGAAAGAGATCCAAGCTGCATTGAAGGCATTGGCAAAAAATAAGCCTCCAGAAATTAATAGAATACCAGTTGAGATGTTTCAACAAACAGATGCTATGCTGGAAGCACTCACTCGTTTATGCCAAGAAATTTAGAAAACAGCTACATGGCCAACCGACTGGAAGAGATTCATATTTGTGCCCATTTCACAGAAAGTTTATTCAACAGAATGTGGAAATTATTAAACAATATCATTAATATCACACTCAAGTAAAATTTTACTGATGATAATTCAAAAACAGTGATAGCAGTACATCAACAGGGAACTACTGGAAATTCAAGCTGGATTCAGAAGAGTACATGGAATGAGAGATGTCATTGCTAATGTCAGATCTTTGCTGAGAGCGGAGAATATCAGAAAGACATCTACCTGTGTTTTATTGACTATGCAAAGGCATTCAACTCTGTGGATCATAACGAATTGTGCTCATGCAGAACCTGTACACAGATCAAGAGGCAGTCATTGGAACAGAACAAGGGGATACTGCATGGTTTAAAGTCAGGAAAGGTGTGTGTCAGGGTTGTATCCTTTCATCATACTTATTAAATCTGTATGCTGAGCAAAAAATTCAAGAAGCTGAACTGCATAAAGAAGAACGTGGCATCAGGATTGGAAGAAGACTCATTAACAACTTGCGTTATGCAGATGACACAACTTTGCTTGCTGAAAGTGAAGAGAGCTTGAAGCACAAATCTGTCTTGGAAGAAGTACAACCAGAATGCTCCTTAGAAGCAAGGATAGGGACACTCTGTCTCACGTACTTTGGACATGTTTCAAGAGGAGTAAGTACCTGGAGAAGGACACTGTGCTTGGTAAAATAAACGGTCAGTGAAAAAGAGGAGGGCCCTCAAGGAGATGGATTGACACAGTGGCTACATCAATGAACTCAACCATAGCAATGATTGTGAGGACAGCTCAGGACCAGGGCAGTGTTTCATTCTGTTGTTCATAGAGTTGCTATGAGTCAGAACCTACTGGACAGTACCTTACAACAACAGTACACTGAAAGGAGCCCTGATGGCACAATGGTTATGTACTGGGCTATTAAACAAAAGGTCAGATGGATTGAACTCACCAGCAACTCTGTATGAGAAAAGATGTGGCAAGGTGCTCCTATAAAGATTAAAGCCTAGGAAACTCTATGGGGCAGATCTATTTGTTATATAGAGTTGCTCAGGCTCAGAATTAATCTGATGGCAACAAATGACAACAACTTACTGAAAGGGACAGAGATAAGGTGAGGGGTGGGTATTCATCATCTCTTTCCTCTACAAAGCTTGAGAAGGCATTTATGTCAAGTGCCACCATCATGTACAAGGGGAAACAAATGGAAGGAGAGAGTCAGGGCTATTGGACAAGATGTATCTGGGTTTAGGTCAATGTAGCAGATGCTGGTAGCATACTGGACTGACAAAGGAAGGATAAGAGTGACCTCCAGGGTTCTAATTCTCAGAGGGATATAGGGACAAAGAAGAGGATACTGATGAGGAGACATCTGTATCACATATGGTTCTGTTGTTCTCAGTGCTGCTGCCCCTGGTGGGACATGTTCTTTTAAAGATATATTTTTAGCATGTATTTTATCAAAAAATGCACCACAGGGTTGGTATCCACAGATTCAGGGGTTTACATAGACATTAAGAGTCTACTGTACTAGATTCTATGCCCATCTTTCAACCAGTCTTTGACAGAGAGGTACATGTACCCATCAAGTGGATTTCTTAGTTCTATCAAAATGTAGTCTGTCATTCCTCTTTTTTAAAACTTAATAAGACCCATGATTTTGCACCTTTTTTTTTTTTTTCCTGCTACAAGCTCAATTTTTGGAAACAGAACATAATTCTTCAAAAGTTTTGAGTGAAAGAATAAGCACAAAATACATTGCTTTTAAGAAAATGACAGAAAAGGAGATGAAAGAAAAGGGAAAGATGAAATTTGAAAACATATCATGATTGTAGGGGCAAAGAAAAAAAAATTAAAATGTTGAAAAAGTAATAGCATACTCCAGATTTGAAATCTAAGTGGTGAATCCTGTGTTTCCAAGTCGAGGAAACTGCCTTCATGAAAGCAGCAAATAATTGGGCTTTCTGTGATTTGTTGAGCAAATTGCTAGGAGCTGAAGAATAAGAGGCATGCAAAATTGTCTTAGAGCTGACTTGTTCTGCAAAGTTTGGGGGATGTTAGAGGTGAAAGCTGTGCCTTGCAATGGAATAAGAGAATTCCAGGAGGTTAAAAAAAAAAAAAAAGGCTGCCACCCACCGCTGCCTATTAAGTATTACAATCTTGGCAGTGACACCTGGGTTTTACTCAAAGTAGGAGAGAGAAAACTGAATCCTGGTAAATTAAAGCATCAGTCATGCTGAAAATGTAAACGCACACACACACGGATACATACATACCTATATAAGAATATACATGTATATAATTTTTTTTTCATTTGTTTCTCTTCAGTCAAATTAGAGTGTGGACTTCTAAGCTAATTACCCTTATCCTGACTCCCAAAGAGTCTCCCGGATTCTCAATGACTTACAGCTGACTTATTTTTTGTCTACCAGTTCTGCTCTGTGTTTAAATAAAAAATCAAGTAACCCATTTGTATCAAATTATACGTGACAGGGAAGGTGGGTTGTAGACTTCAATGAAAGCCACAAAAAGCTAAGACATTGTATCTCATTACCAATAACAGTTTCAGTTCCGGAGTTGAGGGGTTTTGTCATTTTTAAATTAAAATTTCTCTCAATTCAACTTGCCTACTTGTGAAGAATCCAGATAAATTTACTTCAGAAAGGTTTCAAGAGTTCAAAAAACCTACTCTCTCTCAAATATGCTATCTGTTCCTTGAATTAAGAGGAACAGAGAACAGCAAACAAACAAAAGAACAAAAAGAAAAAAGTAAACACAACAATCAACTTGAGTCATTCTTCAAATGATGATTTTTTTCTCTCTCATCAGTTAGGACAGGTTGTTGTGAATTCCATATGTGATCATAAAAATAAACGCATGCAATTACTCGTGTTATCTTGATCTTCTGCTTCAGTCGTATACAACACTTTTCTTTCTGGAGATATTGGACTTTGAGTAGATTGGTGAGACACCACCCAATTCATGGTAGACATTGTAGGCTACATGGTCAGATATGCAGCCTCTACTTTAGCTTTGTCTAAAGAAAAGTAACTCACACCCAAGAGACCCAAAGCTTTGCTCCACAATCTTATGAAATTCATACAGCCTTTATTTGGCATTTTAATCTGTTCTAGGATAAACTGGGTCATGAGGGTCAGTGACAAGGGTTGCTTGTAGTATACTCAAAGCCAAGGGTTGCTTGTACTGTGTGGCCCTAGGACACACCCACGATAACTGCCATGTCGTTCACCTGGTAAATGTCACAGAGCTACTCAGCCAAATGTAGTCTACATTGACTGAAAAATCAAGAGATTATTACATTACAATAAAAGGCCCAAGATGCACCAATTAGTGCTTTACCTTGGAGGGAATATCCTGACATAATCCAGATCATGCGGCCCCCAGAAATTTTACTAAGATAGCAGGCTCCTCTATTACTGTGGGACTTACCTGCCACCCTCTGGAATGAGTCTAAGATATCTGCTTCTTCCTGCTCTCCAAATTCAGGTAACATGATACCTTCAATGATGGGGACCTGCATGGAGTTTTATGGATTATCAAATGGTTGGATTTCCTACAGACTAAATTGTGCCCCAAAGCAAGAGAGTTGAGATAATCCTGAGGGAAAACAATGAAAATATGTATTTCTTCCAAGTGACAGCAAACTAGTTGTACAGAAAAGAGCATGCTTCAGATCAATAGATGCATGCCAGATATCAGGGTTTACTTTTTTGGAGCGTCTGCTGTAACTGAAGTCATTATCTGATTGTGTTCATTGATAGTCCACTGCTAGTCTCTAAAACCTATCTACTTCTGCTCTGGGTAAGCTAGAGAGCTAGGGTGAATGTGACCAGAATCACTTCCCTTGCAAATTTCAGCTCTGTGGTCATGTTGCTAATGTCTGTGATTTCACTAGGAATGCAATTCGTTAAATTTATTTTGACATGTAAAGGAAGTTCCAGAGATTTCTATGTGACCTTTGGTATCAAAAACAGCCTGTGGTCCAGGGAACTGATGTGGGAGCCTGTTAGTTACTAAGAACATATTTTAACTATACATTCAAGAACTGGGAAAATAACTATGTGATTTTTTTTTTTTTTTTTTTTGGAGTCCCATTCAACCTATTATGGCATAGACAAATATTAAAATCCTATTTATTATTGGCCCTTATAAGCCCCATTTCTGAACAGTGACTTTATACCCAGTAGTAAAATGAGCTAGGGGCCACAGACAAAAAACAAACAAAAATTCATAATTTTCCTGGTATTTCCCTATCCCCAGAACACAGTTATGAAAGAAAATTTGTAAAACTGGTTCCATCTGTAATTATAACAGCTACTTCACTAAGGTTACTTAATGTCTGTATTCAAGGATCTATGTTATGACATGCTTTAAGAATAGTAATTGGGTAAGCTACTGGTCCCTATAATAATTTCTTAAGTCATAATTTGTTCACCAGATTTGGTCATTTATTACAATCAAGTAGTTGTTGGTTATAGAAATCAAGTAGGACGTCAGTGGAACACACTTCTATTTTTTCCCTATAATCAGTAAATACCTCTGTAGGTCACAACATTCTGCTTACTGTGATGGTCTACTAACTCTCATGTTCCCCACACTCCACTCACCTTGAAGGTTGTGCTTCTCTGTGGCCTCTGTCACTCTGGAATACCCTCATTCTCATTTATTCAGAGAGGCCATTTCAACTTCCCCAGTTTCCACAGTTACTGAGAAAATTCCCCCCAACTTGTCAACGCATCTCAAAAGGACTTGGTGTAGAGGGTACCTTCTGGGTCCTTATTAGGGTCGTAGTTAGGGTGGAATGAATGACTAAAGCAATAAAATTCCACCCAATTATTCTAATCTCCCGTACCTTTTTTATTCCTTCCTCTGTATTGTACCAAATTGTTTTCATCATCTTAGTGATGTCACGGGCCACTATGGAGTTCAGCTTTTAACTGCTCAAATCAGCACAAGGGACACTGAATCTTTGTAAGTGTACTCATTTTGATAAAGTCAGCTTGTTCTAACATTTTGTTTTTCTTTCCTTCATCAAGTACTCTCAGCATCTTATTGTCATGTACTCACTAGACTTTTGCAAAGTAAATTTAAAAAGTTTCATAACATTTTTGGAATGTAAATCTTTGTTTCCATGATATATGAGGAGCTGAATCTAGTTATAGAAATGGAGACAAAAAGGGTGGAGTTGGAAGGAGAACTCGTGGAAAAACTTGGGTCCTTGTCCTAGGGTAACTTATATATGTGAGGAAGTCATGAACATCTTCAAGCAAGGCAGAAGTCATTTGAATGGCGAAGGAAGTTGGGTGGGCGTTCGAGTATTTCAAATTCACTGCACTATGCCCTTTAACTCCCTTGTAGTTTTAGCATTACAATCTTTTTTTTTTTATTACAGCCTTAACTTTTTTTGAAGAGACCAGATAACGCCGTGAATTTGACCTTTTATAATTCAGCAACAGTAGACTTTAACCTTGTGCTTGGATCTTTACTAATTTAGTTCTGCAACCACTACAGATTAGAGATTTATCATAGTTCTGGAAAATTCCTGGGTTCCAGTCATTATTATTATACTAAGCATTTAGGGATGGTGGAATGTAATTTTCTTTTGTCAGCTGTGCAAAGCTATTCCCAAGCAGCCACCCCACATCCAGTCCTTAAACTTTTACTCTCTTTATTCTTTTTCTATAGCAACAAACACTACAGTTTCCCCAAAGCTAGCCTTCAATGAGCACTTAATTTCAGGCTGTCACCAGTGAGAACTTAACTTTCTTCTCCACCTAATATCCCTTCCCTGAATACTAAATGAATTTTCACTTAGTCAAATAATCAATACCAGATTACCTGATTTCCTTGAAGGTCTCTTGTCTGCAACCCAGTACCTGTGCCAATTTCTAGACTAGTCCAGGTTCTGTAAATCAGAAACAGGCTCCTGATAATCTTACCAGAAAAAAACTTTTTTGGGAAAGAATTCAGGTAGGTCATGGAATCCATGGGAAAGGTGGGGAACCAACCTCAGATAATGGGGACAAACGTAGGAGAGCTGGATATAGGGTGAACCGTTCATCCTGGTTTGCCTGAACTTTCCCAGTTTTAGCACTGAAAATCCTATATTCCAGGAAACCCCTCAGTCCAAGCCAGGCTGAGTGATTGGTCACCCTAGCCTGATGGCTAAAATCACAGGGAAGATAATTCCACATGGACAGGCTGATTGAATTGGCACTGCTGTCCCCAGTAGATCCTGGGAACTGTCACTGGCCCCCACTCTGACTGCTGTACCTGAGAATTGTATGCCACTACTCCACCTCCCTGGTGACCAAGTGGTTAAGAGGTCAGGCTGCTAACCAAAAGGTCTGCAGTTTGAATTCACTAGCCACTCCTTGGAAAGCCTATGGGGCAGGTCTATTCTGTCCTATAGGGTGGCTATGGGTCAGAATTGACTTGAAGGCAATGGGTTTTTGTTTGTTTTGTTTTGTTTATTTACCCCATCTCCACAATTCTAGCTAGGCTTTTTGGTCTGCTTTTTCAATTTTTTCTAATTGGAGGCCCAGATCTGGCTCCCATCTGAACTTTCATCAGCATAAGCACACAGGTCAAAAAAAAAAAAAAAAAAGACAAATTCCATTATAGCTGTAAATAAACAATACAATGGGTCAAGAAGGTGCAAAAGAATGTTGCGGTTACAGAAAAATCATGTAAGAAGGTGATGCATAAAAAAGGAATCATAATATGAGGAAGCATTAGACACAGGAATTTATTATCCAGCTGTAGGAGCTTACAAGTACTGCACTGTACTTGATAAGTAAGCACAAGGCTGGACTCATTCAGCGTTTACCTCCCAAAGCTAAGTCCCCAAAGGATCAGAGTGGGAGCTGTTCAACCCAGATCCTCAACATCTTTGGTCCATTGATTTTGGCAGAGTTCAGTCATGTTATTTTCAATGGATTTTTTTTTTTTTTTTAAATTATGTTTTCAATTTCTTCTCTTGTTATGGGCCTGTTCAGATTTTCAAAATTTTGAGTTAGTTTGGGTAGGTACCGTGTTTCTAGAAATTTGTCCATTTCCTCTAGGTTTTCAAATTTATTGTAGTTTTTCATAATACTTTGTTATGATCCTTTTTATTTCAGTTGTGTCTGTTGTAATGTCTCCCATTTCATTTCTCATTTGGATTATTTGCATCCTTTTCTGTTTTTCTTTTGTAAATTCGGCCAGTAGTTTCTCAATTTTATTGATCCTTTCAAAAAACCAGATTTTGCTTTTGTTGATTCTTTCTATTGCTTTTCTATTCTCTATTTTATTTATTTCTGCTCTGATCTTTATTATTGCCTTTCTACTTGAGGATGTGGGCTTTGTCTTTTTTTCTGCTCTCTATTTTTTTTTTTTATTTGTTTGAGTAGTGTAACAATGTTTTGATTTTGTCCCTTCCTTCTTTTTTTGATGTGTGCATTGTGCACCTATTGCTATAAAATGACCTCTAAGCACTGCCTTTGCTGTGTGCCAAATGTTTCGGTATGATGTGTTTTCATTCTTGTTTGGTTCTAGGAATTTTTTTTTTTTTATTCCATCTTTGATTTCTTCCATTACCCATTGGTTTTTAGGCAGGGTATTATTCAGTTTTCATGTAACTGATTTTTTTTTTTTCCTGTTGTTAATTTCTACTTTAATGGTGTTGAGGTCAGAGAAGATACTTTGTATTATCTCAGTGTTTTGGATTTTGTTGAGGGTTGCTTTGTGGCCTAAGATGTGGTTTATTTTGGAGAGTGGTCCATGTGCATTGTAAAAGAATGTGTACTTTGCAGCTGTTGGATGCAGTGTTCTATATATGTCTCTGAGTTCAAGTTTGCTGATCATGGCCTTTAGATCTTCTGTATCTTTGCTGATTTTCTTTCTAGGTGTTCTGTCCTTTACCAAGAGTGATGTGTTGAAGTCTCCTGCTACTATTGTGGAACTGTCAATTTCTCTTTTCAGTGCCATCAGAGTTTCTTTTATGTATTTTGGAGCCCTGTCATTGGGTGTGTAGATGTTTATTATGGTTATGTCTTCATGATGAATCATCACTTTAATCACTATATAATGCCCTTCTTTGTCTTTTATGGAAACACTGGTCGGGTAGTAGTTAAGAGCTATGGCTGCTAATCAAAAGGTCAGCATTCTGAACCCACCAGTTTCTCCTCAGAAACCATGTGGGGCAGTTCTACTCTGTCTTATAGGGTTGCTATGAGTTGGAATCGACTTGACGACAGTGGGTTTGGTTTTTAGTTTTTGTCTTTTACGGTGAATTTGTTTTAAAGTCTGTTTTACCTGAGATTAGTATTGCTACTCCTGCTCTTTTTTGGTATTGCTACTCTTGCCCTTTTTTGGTAGCTGTTCGCTTGGTATATATTTTTCCATCCTTTGATTTTTAATAAATTTACATCTTTGTTTCTAAGGTGTGTCTCTTGTAGACAATATATTGATGGATCCTGGTTTTTATCCAACCTGTTACTCTCTGTCTCTTTATGGGTACATTTAGGCCATTTAAGTTCAGTGTACTTATTGATAGGTGTGAGTTTATTGCTGTCATTTTATAGTGCCTTTTTTTTTGTGGTGCTGACGTTCTCTTTGTTCCTTTTACTCTCCTGTGCTGAATTCTTTTTATTTGTGGATTTTTTTTTCTTTTCATTTCTTTTGTCTTTATACAGTTTACTTTTAGTGAGATTTTATGTTTTTCTTATTTTGCTGCATAGGTTTGTTAATTTTCTTTGCTGTTACCTTGAAATTTACCCTTATCTTCCTAAGTTTGAACCAGTGTTTTATTATTTGGTATTGTCTTGCCTTTGTCTCCATTACAAAGTTCTGTACCTACACTGTTTATTCCCTCTTTTGTTGTTCTGACTTTGCTGTCATTTACAGATTAGCCTATCTGGTTCCCTGTTATAAATCTTTTAGTTTTGAATATATTTGAGAGTTCACTTCCTAGATTGGTATCTGGCTTATGCAACCTTGTGTCCTAGATTCAGGCTGTCATAGCTCTTAACTACTACCCGACCAGTGTTTCCATAAAAGACAAAGAAGGGCATTATATAGTGATTAAAGTGATGATTCATCATGAAGACATAACCATAATAAACATCTACACACCCAATGACAGGGCTCCAAAATACATAAAAGAAACTCTGATGGCACTGAAAAGAGAAATTGACAGTTCCACAATAGTAGCAGGAGACTTCAACACATCACTCTTGGTAAAGGACAGAACACCTAGAACACTTGTTTTCAAGCTGAAGGACTTCCTTTAATAATTCTTGTAAGTTTGGTGTGGTTTTTACATATTCCCTTAATTTCTGTTTATTTGGAAATGTCCTAATTTCACCACCATATTTAAACAAGAGTTTTGCAGGATATATTATTCTTGGTTGGCAATCTTTTTCTTTCAGCTTTTATATATGTCATCCCACTGCCTTCTTGCCTGTGTGGTTTTTGCTGAGTAATCAGAGCTTAGTCTTATTGTTTCCCCTCTGTATGTGACTTTTCATTTTTCTTGAGCTGCTTTCAGGATTGTTTGTCTGTCTTTGTTTTTAGGGAGTGTGATAATGATGTGCCTTGTTGATTTTTGGGGGGGTTCTTTTTTATCCTATATGGGGTCCTTCGAGCTTCTTGGATGGTCAGCTTTTCATCTTTCATGATATTAGGAAAGTTTTCTGTCAGCAATTCTTCAATGATCCTCTCTGTGTTTTCTGTTTTCTCCCCCTGTTCTGGAACTTTGATTACTCAAAAATTTTTGCTTTTCATTGTATTCCATATCATTCTCAGGGTTCTTCATTTTTCTTCATCCTTTTTTTCTGATTTTTCCTCAAACAAAAGTGGTATCCAAGTATTTGTCCTTGGTTTCTCTGATCCTGTCTTCCATTGTTTCAGACCTGCTCCTCAGACTTTCAGTAACACTGTACATTTCTGAAATATTGTTTATCTTTTAGATTTCTAATTACTGTTTTTTGTATGATTTGTAGTTGTGAATTTATTTTGACATTTTGTTCATGAATTATTTTCCTGAATTCTTCCATTGTTTTGTCTGACTTTTCCATGATTTTTTTTCTGCCTTTTCCATGAATTTGTCTATTTTTTCCTCATTTTTGTCTGCTTTTTGCTTCAAGTCTTGGATAACTGTGAATATTAGAGATTTGAATTCCCTATCAGGTAGTTCCAGTGCCTTTTCTTCTACTGGAAAGTCATCTGGTGTTCTATTTTGGACACCTACTGGAACCATCCTGTCTTTTTTTTTTTTTTTTTAAATATGTTTTGATATTGTATTGTCTACTGCCTTTGGGACATTCTGTAGTTATTTTCTTCATTTATTAATTGTAGATTTGTTTGTTTCATCCTGCTTTTTGGTTATGCCTGAGCAGGTGGGCTGGGCATTCTTTGTTGTTTGCTTGTCTGTGGACACAATATTTTTCACCTCCTTGTTCAATGAGCAGGACCAGTCACTCATCTATGGTGCAGTAAGGCAGGTACAACTGAAGTGGAGAAGATGGGATGGGTTGTTTGCAGTATGCATTGGGACTGACAGTGTGGGCCCGTGGTCTGTGCAGGGCAGGTTCTATTCAGCCATGCCTGTGCTGTTGGGGTTACAATGTTCAGCCCATGGTACAGATAGGCAGGGAGGAGGGGGGAGATTGTGATGTTTGGTGCTAAATTGGGTATGGGAAAGAGGAGAGAAAAACAGGAGTAAAAAAAAAAAAAGTGCCGAGGGAGACTGCCATTGGAAAGGAGAGATGAGAAACTGAGAAATGAAGAAAAATGAAAGGAAAAAATAGAGAAAAAAATTTTTTAAAAAAGAAAAAAATATGCTCCTAGGGATCCTACCAGCAACCAAGGAAGTAATTCCCAGGCCTAGGGGCACTGCCCATCTAGAAGGGGTGGATATGGCACACAACGCCAGGTATTCAGGAGAAAGCAAAAGAAGGAAGGTATAGAAAGGTAAGAAACTAAGAAATAAAGAAAAACAAAAAGGAAAAAAAAGAAGAAGAAATAAAGAAATTCCCCCAGGGTTCCCACTGGAGACTGAGGAAATGGCTCCCAGGCTTCAGGGCACAGCCCATCTAGAAGAGGTGGAGATGGCACACAGTACCAGGTATTTGGGAAACAGGAAAAGAAGGAAAGTAGAGAGAGATGAGAAACTGAGAAATGAAGAAAAGGAAAAAGAAAAAAAATTTTAAAAAAGAAATGCCTCCAGGGATCCCAACAGTGCAGGAAAGTGGCTCCTGAGCCATGCAGTACAGCCCGGCTAGAAGGAGAAGAGACAGAACACAGATCCACATATTCAGGGGACAGGAATAGAAGATAAGTAGAGAGAGATGAGAAACTGAGAAACAAAAGAAAAAAGGGAAAAAAGAAGAAGAGAATAAACAAACGACAACAACAAAAGTCCCCAGGGATCCCCTCAGTGTGGTGATGCAGACCCAGGGTAAACAGTTTCCCATCTGAGCAGTGCTTCACAGCCTATTAAGAAGGAGCAAAAATGACACACAGAGCCAGGTGTTAGAGAGATAGAGTGAGGTGAGAAACAGGGAAGAAACCAAAAGAAACTGAAAAAAGCAACATCAGCAACAAAGAAATGGTACTGAAGGAGCTGGCTGGTGTGGGCGAGGTGAATCCAAGTAGCACAGAGCTGGGACCTCCCAGCCGACCACCTCAGCCCATTGGGAAGCAGCAGAGGCTGGGCAGAGGGAAGAAGGGTGGAGGGCGTGAAAGTGTGTATTACTGGTTACTGGGTGCTCTGTCTTGCTGGGAGCTCTGTGAAGCTGCTTTTCAGTATTCCCTGTCCTCTGATATCCAGCAGGAGTCCAAGATGGCAAATCCATGTTGCATTAGCTGATAAGGGACCTCTATTCTGTATCTCTCCTTGCTCTCTGTTCTCTGTCAGGTTCTTATTCCATTCAGTGCTTGGTTAAGCTCTTTAGCTCTTCATTTGACACTTGGGGTTCCAGGACTGACATCTGTCTCTGTTTTACTTAGTTTTTCAGGTCTTTTCTGTGGACAGACAGTGTAGTACTTCAGTCTATCGTGCCATGTTGGCTCCACTTTCCCTAAATAAGAGTTAAAAAAAAAAAAAAAGTCTACTTACAGTTCCTTGGAGATTGTTCTGCACAATATTGTCTATTTTTTCTCTTCCTTGACATTCTATTGTCACATGGTGCCAGTGGACTGGAATAGAAAAGCAACAATAACACTACTGATGGCCTTTCTATTATTTGTGAACTTCTAATTGACCTTCCTAGAATTGTTAAGCCAGTGGTAAGGCTGGATGAACTGTGTGTTATAAAAAATCGTATTACTAAATAGTTTTGCCTCATTAACTGAAGTATAATAGTTACTTTGACATGAAAAGTATCTTCAGAAACTCAGGCAAAACCCTTATGCTTCATTGCCACATATTTCAATTCTAATAATTTTTTATGCTATCAACTTCAAGGAAAAATAGTTTAAATATAACTTAACTGTAATGGCATAAATCATTACACACATGCTATTCTTTAAAACACAAAATTGAGTAATTTTTAAAAATCACATGAAGACATGATATAACATTTGTTGTTTTACAAAACAAGTCTCTTCATTCATGAAATCAGAAAGAATATTAGTAGAACACAGATGACCTAATGACTTTAAAACTTAGGGTTTCTTCTTGGTGAGTTTTGTAATGGATTCTGATAATCCCAGTTCAACATTTTTTAACCATAAAGCTCGGGTGAGGAAAAGGTTGTACTAAAATCTTTTCAAACATTCATGTGGCTACTGATTAGATCTTTTAGCTGTCATTTCCACTATGGTTCTGTTGCTGATCTCAAGCTTACATCTGAGAACTAGAGGTAAAATTTCATTGTAAACTGGCTCCAACATTTGCCTGAGAAGAGTGACAGAAAACCAAACCAAACTCACTGCTGGTGTGTCAAATCCGACTCATAACAGCTTTGTAGGGGAAAGTAGAACTGCCCCATAGGGTTTCCAAGGCTGTAATCTTTATGGAAGCAGGCTGCCACATCTTTCTCTCATGGAGCAGCTGGTGGGTTCTAACCACTGATCTTTTGGTTAGCAGCTGAGTGTTCAATCACTGTGCCACCAGGGCTCCTTGAAAGTACTAAAATAGCTGGTTTTTAGGTGTATCCTGCATTGAGCTACAGAAGGATATGCATTCATTATCATACCCCTTTTTCTCATTATTAAATGAAATAGTGGAGAAAAGGATGACATTAAATATACAGCTGAGCCATTATTAGGCCAGTAACACAAGCCACATTTCCTTTTCATCAAACTCTGACAGCTTTAATGTCTTCAATATCATAATCTACTTTGGAAAAGTTGCACCTATTCAAACTGAATTAAAGGTTACAGATATCAAAGTATAGTCTATCATCTGGTAAATATCCATCATCAATCAAACAATTAATATGCTGTACCTGCGTGGACGCTTCCATCTCACCTGAGTGCTTTTCCTTGTTTTAACTAAGGACTCAATATAGTTTCTTGCTGTGGTAGAAATTCTAATGAAGAATGCAGCAAAATGACATCCTGATTTTTTTTTAACTCTATTTTTCCTATAAGAACTTATTACATTCATTTTAAGACATTCAACATGAGAATGACTGAATGTTTGCTAGAATTGATCTTTCAGGTTAAACTTGCTGGTTTACCTTGTTTGCTGCAAAAGTACAGATCCATTTTACTTGTATAAAAAAAGTGAAAAATCTGTTTAGGAATTATTATATGGACAATAATATATCAAAAAAAGGCAATATAGAGGCATGAAAAAATAATGTTTAGAGTTTGTTTTATTTTAGCAGGTTAAGCACACAAAAGAATTAAATCAAGAAAAGGTGAGCATTTGTTCATGGAGAGAGCTGATTTTGAAAACTGAGTAGAATAGATAGATTTATTTCCTTCTCATGAATTTATATTT
The DNA here is from genome assembly GCF_030014295.1 of Loxodonta africana. Taxonomy (NCBI): domain Eukaryota; kingdom Metazoa; phylum Chordata; class Mammalia; order Proboscidea; family Elephantidae; genus Loxodonta; species Loxodonta africana. The sequence continues at coordinate 99,129,342 of NC_087351.1, forward strand.
TTATACCTTACTTTCAATGAAATTCTCTTATTGAGACATCTTGGAGGAGACATTCTTCTCAAAGCCTTCTCTGCTTCAATTTTTAATTTTACCAGCATTCTTACTCTTCATAAAGCATCCAATCAAATATGAGTTTCCCAAATGTTTCCCTTTGTGCGAATACTTCATATAATCCCTTCCTCTGGGGAGTGAATGGGACTTGTGAATATGATGGGATTTCAATCCTTTGATTAAGTTACAAGTCAGCTGACTTTGAGATAATCCAAAAGGAGATAATTCTGATTGGCCTGACCTGCTTAGGTGAGCCCTTGAAAACGGAATTGGATCTTTCCTGAAGTCAGAGATATTTAAAGCTTTAGTCAATACTCTCCTACTGGCCTCGAGGGAGCAAACTGGCAGGCATTAGAGGGAGCAACATGGCAGGGAATGGTGGCTGACCTCTAGATGCTGAGAATGGCCTCTGGTTGAGAATCAGCAGGAAAATAGGAACCTCAGTCCTACAACACAAAGAACTGAATTTTGCCAACAATAGTAAGCTTGAAAGGGGTCTCTGATCTTTAGAATAGATCTCAGCTCTAGCAAACACCTTGATTTCAGCCTGATGAGACTCTGAGCAGAGCACTCAGCTAACCAGTGACTGGACTCCTGACTTACAGAAACTATGAGACAATAAATTTGTTTGTGTTGCTTTAAGCTGCTAAATCTGTAGTACTTTTTCATGAATTAATAGAAAACTAATACAAAATACACAGTCCTCTGTGTATTATGTGGAAACCCTGGTGTCATAGTGGTTAAATGCTACACCTGCTAACCCAAGAGTCGGCAGTTCAAATCCGCTAGGCACTCCTTGGAAACTCTACAGGGCAGTTCTACTCTGTCCTATAGGGTCGATATGAGTCGGAATCGACTCGATGGCACTGGGTTTTGGGTGTATTATGTATATATTTATTACTCATCAGAACATTGCTGGCCAGTACAGTGTACACCCAGACAAATGCAATAATAATTAGTCATTGCTGCTATTTGACTGACTTTGCCATATAAAAAGCATAGCTCCACACATATTTGCCATTATTATTGTTACAAATGTACGGTATAATATTTTTTTTCAATACTTAAATGTTATAAATCAATGTACTAAGCCTTTTAATAAAATATATTATAGGCTTCCATTTGTACTCTAGCTCTGTGTGCTACAAATGTTAGCAGTGGGCACATTCAGGATCCACTTCAAATATTCAGAGTATTCTTCATTATTCCCAAACAGAGTTAACAGTTATATCCTCTGTGTTACTTCCTAACACCATCTCAACAACCTGGTATCATATGAATCATGCTGTCTAATTTGTCTATTAGTGGTTTTCTCTCCCAAATTAGATCATGAGCTTTAAAAACAGAAACCTTATCCCAATATTTTTGATCAATTGTGCCAAGAACAGTGCATGACACTTAGCAGGTGTTCCATAGATGCATATTTAAATAAATGGTTGGATAGGAGAGTAGATATAAATCTTTCAGCTCTATCTTGTTTTCCTCATAAAAATGATTGTCTCTATTCCTTGCAAATTAATTTGTCATGAGTACTTGGTAAGCTTAAGACATTTTCCATAAAACTAACATTGGAGCTACTTATTTTGCTGTGAATGCTTTCTTGTCAGAAAAAAGAAGTTGGAGGGGGTTATTAAGTAAGTCGTGAAATAACACTGTGAAATTGGATGACATTGAGCAAGCTGCCCTTGACAACCACCATCATTACAGGAAACATGTATATTCACGTACTTATATTGTTAGGAATCTCTGGGGAAGTTTTCTGTCTAAAGTAACTAGCAGTCAACAGAAACCTGTCATCGCTGAACTAGGATGCATCCGGATTTGGGTATCACATCTTTATCCTCCAAAGTAATCTGGACCCAGAGTTAACCTTTAAAAAGCAGAGAGAAATACATATGGAATAGTACATATGGAAGAGTAATGGAATGAATTTTTCCCTTTTTTGATCTCAGGTAAATTTGTATGTGACATTTTCACTTTTAAAAAATTTCAAATAAATGTGACAGATATTTTAATACTGCTTAGTGTGTACGTAAATGCTTGTAGTGATTACTTATCTCGTACTAAAAATTGTTCTTAACCATGTTGTTGTTAATTGCAATCAAGTAGACTTTGACTCACAGTGACTTATGTAAAACAAAACAAAATATTGCCTGATCCTGAGCCATCTTCATGATTGTGGTGTGTTTGAGTTCATTATAGTGGCTATTGTGTTATTAAATCTTATTGACAACTTCCCTCATTTTTTTTGGCCCTCTACTTTACCAACCATAATGCCCTTTTCTAGCAATTGGTTTTCCTGATGACTTGTCCAAAGAGACCAAGTCAGTCTCACCATCCTCACTTCTGAGAAATATTCTTATCGTATTTCTTTTAAGACTGATTTATTCATTCTTCTGGAAGTCCACAGTATCTTCAATGCTCTTTGACAACACCACAGTTCAAACACATCAATTCTTCTTCTGTCTTTTAATTATCCAACTTTTGCAAGTGTATGAGGCAATCGAAAGGACCGTAGCTTGGGTCAGACACACCTTAGTCATCCAAGTGAGATCTTTAATTTTTTTAAATATAAAGAGGCCTTTTTCAGCTGATTTTCTCAATGTAATACATCTTTTGATTTCTTGAGTGCTGCTTCCATAGACCATGGATGTTGATTGTCGATCTAAGTAGAATGAAATTTTTGAAAACTTGAAATTCTTCTCCATTTATCATCATATTGTTTGTTCACTCAGTTTTGAGGATTTTTGTTTTCTTCACATTCAGGTATAGTCTTTGACTTTGATCAGTAAATGCTTCAAGTCGTCTTCATTTTTGCCAAGTAAGGTTGTGTCATATGCATGTCGTACGTTGTTAATAAATCTTTCTCCAATATTGATGCCCTATTATTTTTCATATAATTCAGATTATTGGATTATTTGTTCAGCATACAGAGTGAATAAGTAAGGTGAGAGGACATAATCCTGCCACTCACCTTTTCCAAGTTTAAACCATGCAGTATCCCCTTGTCCTCTTCAAAAGACTGCCTTTTCATCTACGTACAGGTTGCCCGTGAGCAAAATTAAGTTTTCTGAAATTCTCATTCTTTGCAATGTTATCCATAATTGTTAAGATTCACACAGTCAAATGCCTTTGTATTGTTAATAAAACAGGTAAACAGCTCTTGATATTCTCTGCTTTCAGCAAAGATACATCTGACAACAACAATGATATCCCTGGATTTGTAAGTATATCACCAGTATCACATGGGAGTCAGTTTATATGCCAAAACTCTGAAAGTTTCATCGGATAGTTATTGCTTGATAATTTTTTTTTTAAATGAGACTTGGTTTTGATTCAAAACTAAACCCAAGTGTTTTTAGACAATCCATAAGAAAAACAAAAAGAACTTCATATTTGAATGAAATATAAAATAGTGGAAACTTAAACACTGTTGTTCTTTGTATTCTTGATGATTTTTTTCTAAAGAAAACACAAATTTCAGATAAAACAACTAAAAAAATATATCTGCAGTTAATTTGATTAATGTACTAGTTAATCTAATACCCTACAGTTATGAGGTTGCAAAGCAAACAACACTCATCAGAATAAAAAGAATAAACTTGGTTGTCAAGTGGATATTTGATGTGTAAAATCTCGTTGAGTTATATACTTAAGATACCGGAGGTAAGTAAAATTTTAATTAAAAAAAAGTCCTGCTCTCCGACACTTGTGTTTTCCAGACAACCTATGTCTTATAATTTGAATTCTAAATACAAAAAAAAAAAAAGAAACTATTATGAACATTTTTAAAGGAATTAATTAACTACTTAAAAATTGCATAAAATACATCTTACCATGAAACTAGGGTCTGTAGGTTCTCTATGTAATTTAATGAATGTAATGTTGAAAAATATTTAAAAGAAAAAAGTAATTAGCTTAAATTTCAAACTATTTAAAACACAATGTTTCAAAGAATTTAAGAACTTTATCTTCTATGCAAGTGGAATGGTATCTAAGAAGCTGTTCTCTATCTTGCTCCTTTCTAGGGTAAACCCAAGGTCAGGTTGGAGAATGTTAGTGCTTTCCATTTGCAGCTTTAGGAAGACTGCAAGCCTCTCCAAAATCTTGATATTCACTAATGTCCTAGAGTAACAGGAAATCTTGGTGGTAAATTAGCACTTAGGGTTAATAGTCTCAAAAAATTCATGCTTATCTTGATATTGTATGGAGAAGTCATAACCAAGAGTTTCCAAGCTCCTCAGAATGTGGGGTTCTAAGTAGTGCTAGGAGTCTCTGGATAGTCCACAGGGTTACGTGCTCAAGGTTGGAGGTACAAATCCACTCAGAGTGACTTGGAAGAAGGGCCTGGCTATCTACTTCCAGAAAATCAGCCATTGCATTGACAGCTCCATGGCTCGCAGTTCTACTCTCCCGCAGATGGGGTTGCCAGGAGTTAGAATTGACTCCACGGTAACTGGTTTGGTTTGATTTTACGTAGTGCTGAGAGGAAGCATAGTTCCTAAGTATTTATCCCCATCTTAAATTTTTTTCTTATTTTATATATATATATATATATATATATATATATATATTATTAGCTCCCTTATTGGTATGTCTTCAACTGATGATGCTCTATAATCAATTGATATTGAATTCAAGGCAATCAAACTTGAAAAACAAAGGCATTTTGCTTTAATAAAAGTGATTTGTTCTTATAAATCTGTTTTCAAAGTCCAAATATTTTATAATTATGAATTACTAAATAATATACTAAAAATTAATACTAGTGATATATACAGAAATAAAAGCATCTTCACAAGAATCTTATGAGGTGGACACCTATATAAACATATTTCATTTTCAATGCTAAGGGAATGATTTATATTTTAATCACTTAATCAAATTTAATTATTGAATTCTACTTTGGGAGATATAATGATTTAAAAATAAGTATAATACATAATTTGTTATTGACATACCTATGCAAATTAGGAAACCCTGGTGGCATAGTGGTTAAGAGCTATGGCTGCAAACAAAAGGTCAGCAGCTGGAATCCACCAGGCATTCCTTGGAAACTATGGGGCGGTTCTACTCTGTTCTATAGGGTCACTATGAGTTGGAATTGACTCAACAACCACAGTTTTGGTTTTATGCAAGATTATGAGAGGAAAGATATAATTGTATAGAATTAAATAGCAATGCATAAGGTAAATTACAATTCAATGTTACACAAAGATTGAGAGAAGATAGGTCACAATTAATAGTTGAATAAACATTATAGGGTGTATAAGAGTCAGATAGGGTGAAAGTTAAGAGGATTAGAGCGAGCTGAAAGGCTTTGAGCTGAGTCTTGAATAATGAATTACTTTGATAATCCAAGAGCTGCTCCCTGGAAACCCCATGGGGCAATTCTACTCAGTCCCATAGGGTCACCGAGTTGGAATTAACTAAATGGCAATGGGTTTGCTTTTCTGGGTTGATAAGTATCAGAAATGGCAAGTGATATAGGAGTTAAAGCATTCTAACAGTTATTGAGCATCAGCTTGTCTCTCACGACATATTATATAGTTAACATATGACAGTCGTTATTTTCATTTTGCCCGAGAGGAATTTAGGACTCACTGAGATCAATTATATTGCCTACGCTTTAACCAAGAAGCCTTCAAGGTACAGTGGTTAAGAGCTTGACTGTTAACTGGAAAGTTGGTGGTTCAAACCCACAAGCCACTCTGTGGGAGAAAGATGTGGCAGTCTGCTTCCATAAAGATCACAGCCTTAGAAGCCCTATGAAACAATTTTTTCTCTGTCGTATAGCGTCACTGTAAGTTGAAATTGACTTGATGGCAAAGGGTTTAAGTTTCAACTGTTAGTTGAATTGGGTTATGGTCTCTAGGACTAAAATTTGCCCCTTGTGGTCAGAGCCACCTTGGTACCTCTAGGGTAACCTAGTGAAGGCTAGATGGGTCTTGATTACAGAATCCTGGGTTTTATTGACCTAAAATACTACATTTTTTTTGCTTTTTTTTTTTTTTAAGCAGTGTGTCCAGGCACAAGACAAAACAGTGAGTTTAGCAAGGCTGTGTTTAGATAAATCCACTTATGCTCTGGAGCAACTCACAATCATTGCTCAGTTCCTCTGCTTTCTGTGACTACCACTCCCATATCGCTATTGAGCAGTGGGAACCATCTTCAGCTTCTAAGTCTGTTGTAAGAGGCTTCACTGAGCATCCTATAGGCCCTTAATATGTGTATTACTGGTAGGTCAGTCCTGTGGACTTTTGATGTACTACAATCGCGTGCCTCTTCAGAGACATAGGTGGCAACATCTAGTGTCATCAACAGCGTATAGTTCTTTTATGGCATAAGGCTCTGTAGCAGTTATTTGGGTTTAGATTCTGATTCTTTCCTTACTTTCTGCGTGATATTCAGTAGGAGTATTAATCTCCTTGTGTCTCAGTATTCACATTAACACCTACCTGATAGGCTTATTCTACAGAATGTATGCCATTATAAATGTATGGTGTTTATCACAGCTCCTAGTGTATACTGTCAGTTTGTCATGTTCTAGAGGCTTGTGTGCTGCTGTGATGCTGGAAGCTATGCCACCAATATTTCAAATACCAGCAGAGTCACCCGTTGGGGGACTAGTGTCAGCAGGACTTTCAGACTAAGACAGACTACTAAGAAAGACATGGTGATTTAACTTAAAAAAATTTTCAGTGAAAACTCTACGGATCAGAACAAGGTATTATTCTGCTGGACTCAAGCATGCCAGCCAACGATGATGAGTTTGGCACTGGACCAGTCAGCATTTTGTTCTATTGTCATTATGAGTTGGAGCTGACTTGACAGCAACTGACAGCAACAACTACTGTGCACACTGAGTGCTCGATAACTGTTGGTTATTGTTATTTTGATTATTAATGAACATGCTAAAATAAAAGAGAATGCTAGATGTCATCAAAAATCAAAGATGGCAGATGTACATATTATACACCATAAAAAGGAAAAAGAATGATTATTTTAGGGAAGAAAAATTTTACTTGATATATAATACTATCTGAAAATATTGGTTTTATCAATAATAAGAAATTCCATTTAATGAATCATTATAATCTGTCAGGCATAGCACTAAACATTTGATGTAGGATTACATATATTAACAATTATTGTCCCCGTGTGGTGACATTCTGAATGGTTGTTCTTGCATCACATTTGTATTTTAGAATGAATATGTATTACTTTGTTAAAAAAAGGAAGCTTACACATAGTCACTCTAACTGAGCAAGGGTACATGACACTTCTGAGGTTGTAAATCACATTGCTCTTTTTTCTGTGATGTGACACTGAATACCTGTTGTATTTCCAACCACAGATGGTATCATTCAGTGGTGTTTAAAAGGACTTCCCTTCATAAATCCAGTAAAGGACATAAAGATCCTTTCATAGGGGACGGAGTTGTGTGTTACTTGCCCTGGTGGGTGTGAATGTACACATTTGTTTTTGTGGAGAAGCTGAACATTTTTCAAGGATGTGTGAGTTCATAATTTATTATGTGGATGAATGATGCTTATACATTTCTTTTTCTTCTTTCTAACATTTACTGAAGGACAAAAAAATAAATAAATTCCAACTCAAATCATTTGTGAGTACTAAAATATAGAATTATGGCATCTTCAAAAGGTGCTTATTACATATGAAAAAATGAAGATATATTAGCGGAAAGTTTAAACAAAGTAAAACTGTGATCATTTCTAACCCGAAAGTTTCTTGGTTTTGGGAGCAGAAGGTGGAAGTAGAGGGAGGATATAAAAAGAAGATATAAGCTAAGGAAAAAAAAAAGTCTTTTTAGTGATAAGGCATTATAAATGGATTGTAAAGTGTGCCTTATAACTAGAATATCAGTTTACCCACAGTTAAAATGGAGAATCTATATTCCCATGGAAGGAATTTTCACTATAAGCGAGATGTTCCCCTAGATACATAAATATATATCTGTGCAGAGAGATGCATTCTGAGTCCATGATACTATAAATAAGGAGACAGGGAATTTGATGCTAGTAATTAATTTATTTATTCATTCTGAAATACAACTGGAGAGATTAAAAATAAGTCACTAAAAAAATAACATAAACTAAGCAGTTCCTCAAATCATTAATCTTCAGAAGTACAGTTTCATTAAAAAGCTCATCAATTCATAGTAGTAGGAAAAAAAAAGGATCGATTTTACACAGTTTTGAGACCCTGCTGGAGATCTATCTGTTCCCCTTCGTGAGAAGCTGATCACGTCCACTTTCCAACCACTTCCCTTACCTAACATACTTGCTACTATGTTGTCGTGGTTAGGTGCCATCGAGTTGTTTCCGATTCATAGAGGCCGCGCACAACAGAAGGAAACGTTTCCCAGTCTCGCGCCATCCTCATGATTTTGCTATGTTTGAGCCCATTGTTGCAACCACTCTGTCAATCCATCTCATTGAGGATCTTCCTCTTTTTTGATGACCCACTACTTTATTAAGCATGATATCCTTCTCCAGGGACTGGTCCCTTCTGAAAGTAAGTGAGACAAAGCCTAGCCAGCCTCACTTCTAAGAAACATTCTGGCTGCATTTCTTCCAAGACAGATTTATTTGTCCTTCTGCCAGTCCATGGTACATTCAATACTCTTCGCCAACACCATAATTCAAAGGCATCAATTCTTCTTTGGTCTTCCTAACTTGTCATCCAGCCTGCACATGCATATGAGGCAATTGAAAGTACCATGGCTTGGGTCAGGTGCACATTAGTCCTCAAAATAACATATGCTACTCTACACCCATCCTAATCACCCCAGGGCCAGGTACCCAACAATTAGGAACAGTCCCTGTACCCCCTGAACTTACAGAATTATTCAAAATACTTAATCCCCAGGAAGCCTGGGTAATCTAGCTAACCCAATCCATTTGACATACATAAGCCATCTCCTACAATTCCACATTATTGTTGTTATCTTATTTTGTGGGGGCAACCCACTGTGTGGCCCTGCTTCATTGCGTGCTGTGCTTCCCCGTCTGAGTGTAATAAACCTAGTTATTTTTCATGTGCCTCCCTTTCTCTGGGAATTGTGGCTATAATAAACCTAGTTGATTTCCATGGCCTACATGACTCCTCTTTCCTGAGTCACACCTGACTTATCATGGCCCCTCCCCCGAGGTCAGCTGAAATCATATGGTAAGTATTTCTGGCCTGGACAGTTACCACCCAAGAGTCATCTTATTAGCATAATCTGTTAGGTAGATTTGGTCTGGATACCTCATCAAACACATTTCAATCACAGGGCAAATTTCAGTTTTAGAGGTTATTTTTCAGACCAAATTCTTAGGGTAGAGTTAATTTTTTAAATATACATATAAATATATATGTACATATATATGCATCAAGTGGCAGTTTGGATTCACCATCCATTCCTTGGAAACCTTATGGGAAAGTTCTACTCTGTCCTATAGGGTTGCTATGAGTTGGAATTGCCTCAACAGCAAAGGGGTTTAGACACATATATATATCTCTAGCTGTGTGTGTGTGTATGTGTGTATATATGTATATATATATATACACACATATATTTATATATATTGTTGTTGTGTGTTTGCCACTGAGTTAATTCTGACTCATGGAAACGCTAAAGGTCAGCATAGAACTGCCTCATAGTGTTTCCCAGGCTGAAATATTTATGAAAACAGATCTCCAGGTCTTTTCTCCTGGGAAGTGGATGGTGGGTTCCAACTGCTGACCTTTCCCTTAGCAGCCTAGAGCTTAACCTTTGAGCCAACAGTGTTCTCTCTTTATCTCTATATATTTATACGCATGTCTTAGTTATCTAGTGCTGCCATAACAGAAATACCACAAGTGGATTGGCTTCAACAAAAAGAAGTTTATTCTCTCAGCCTAGTAGGCTAGAAGTCCAAATTTAGGGCATCAGCTCCAGGGGAATTCTTCCTCTCTCTGTCCACTCTGACTGAAGGTCCTTGTCATTAATCTTCCCCTGGACTAGGAGCTTTTCAGCACAGGGACCCCAGTTCCAAAGGACATGCTCTCTTGCTCTTCTTTTTGGGGGTATGAGGTCTCCCTATCTCTCTGCAGGCTTTTCTCTTTCATATCTCAAAAGAGGTTGGCTTTAGACAAAATCTAATCTTGTAGATTGAGTCCTGCCTCATTAACATAACTGCCCCTAATTCCACCTCATTAACATCATAGAGGCAGGATTTATAACACATAGGAAAATCATAGATGACAAAATGGTGGGCAATCACACAATACTGGGACTCGTGGCATAGCCAAATGGACAGATATTTTTGGGGGACACAGTTCAATCCGTAACAATGTGTGCGTGTGTACGTATATATATACACACACATATATGAAACAATGTGTATATATATATATATATAAATGTATATATATATAAAACAATGTATATATATACACACACTATAGTAATAATTTAAACACAACAGAACATTAAATATAATATAAGCATGGTCTAATTTGTTTTTAAAGATACAATTTCTTGAATTCCTTTCTGAGCTCAAATGGCATGTCCTCAGAGAGAATTTCCATAAGCATTCTATTACGAGCAAGACCCTGTCACTCTTTATCAACTCACCTCACTTACTTTTCTTCAAAGCTCTGATCCCTATCTGAAAGACTTCTTTTCTTTATTTATTGGTTAACTTGTTTATTCTCCGTCTATGCCCAACTGAAATGTAAAGTCCCTAACAATATTTTCCTCTAGAAAATCATTAACTATCAGGGTAGGGACTGGATCATAATGGGTGCTCTCTAAATATTTGTTGAATGAATAAATAAATCAGTGACTGAGTACCAGTGTGTAAACTATAATTTACACACCTACATTATATGCCCTATCCTTTACACTTTTTACATCATATGAAAAAATCCTTAACTGGCCAAAACTTTTGTTATTACTACCAGACATACATTGTTAAGGTGCAAAATACCCGGATAGTAGATTTTTTACTATTGTCATAAATGTGAAATGTTGGATAATGAGATAGCACATAAGTAATAAGTAGGTGTAATGAGAATACTGCACTACTTAAATTATTCCCACCCCATCATGAGAGATAATTAGGAATTTTACCCTTTTAACAGTAAGCACACCAAAAAAAAAAAAAAAGCCCACTGCTGTCAAGTCAATTTCAACTCATAGCGACCCAAAAGGACAGAGTAGAACTGCCCCATAGGGTTTCCAAGGAGCTCCTGGTGGATTCAAACTGCTGACCTTTTGGTTAGCAGCTGTAGCTCTTAACCACTATACCACCAGGGCTTCCACATTAAGTATAGTGAGAGAATTTTCTAGAAGTCCTGTGGAGCATGGAGGGAGACACAGTGGGTCAAGCAATCTTAAGAGTGAGAGGCTGACTGAAGGCTGGTTGTGACAGTAAGGACAGGGTTGGTCTCCTACTAATAATGTGTCCAAGGTCCTGCACCTAACCTGATATGTTCAGGAACAAAATGCAGGTGGTAGAGCTTAGTAATGGACTCAACAGCAACCACCAGCAACAAAAACAGGGCTCACAAAATGTGAAGAGATAGGGGCTGGAAGAGTAGAAGATGAGGTAAGAGGGGCAGCAGTATTCAGATTGTATATGAACTTTCAAGGAATTTGGCGATTATTCTGAGCAAATCGTGAGTAATTGGAGGATTTTTGAGCACAGGAGTGGCATGAGCTGGCTTGTGTTTGAAATGGGTCACCCCAGCTTCTGTGTTGGAAATAGACTGTAGAAGGAGACGGGTGGAGGGGGAAAATTATGTCATAATTCAGGAGAGATTTATGATGGCTGGTACAGGGTGGTAACCATTATTATCTTTCACCTGGATTATTATAATTATTCCTACTATCTTTAACTGCTCTTCCCTACCCCCCCCCCCTTTTGCTAAGCCATCAAGCCTGTGTAGAAACAAAACCAAGAGAAAGAATGATGAACCCGGTCATAAAGTCCCAGGTCAGGCAGTGAACTCAGAGAACGACCACACTGGGGGCAGAAAAGAGCTCTGACTTAAGAGAAATTGGACTTACTCTGATTATTATATTTGTTTGGATCAATTAATTGAACTGGGGTTGTTCTTGTGAATATAACTGATCAGATGCCTTTTCATTTTCTAAGGGAGAGGAGATAAGCTATGAGACCTATCCAATATTTCAATTAAGGCAGGAGAAAACAAGTTTCAAGAGGGTTAGAATGGGAATAAAACCCAGTGCCATCGAGTCGATTTCAACTCCTAGCAACCCTATAGGACAGAGTAGAACTGCCTCACAGAGTTTCCAGGGATCGCCTGGCGGATTCGAACTGCCGACCCTTTGGTTAGCAGCCGTAGCACTTAACCACTATGAATGGGAGTAGGGTGAACAATAAAAAAGTTTTTTCTCCTTTTTCCCTCCCCTGTAACACTCAATGAGTTTTGCTTGTTTAATAGACTGGCTAAATGCTTGCTGTATGTGAGGGTGTTCATGTGTGTGTTTGTGGTGGGGGGTTAAGGAGGTCCTCTTTTTCCTTTGAAAAAAGTTGCAAACTCTATAGGTTGTGAAATTAAGTGTTCTAGGAAGCTCTGTAGTAATAAAACCTCGATTTCCCCTTTTTTCTTGAAATCTGAATATGAGTCCCTGAGAGACCCTTTTTGAACATACTATATCAGTGAATTAAAATGAGTATAATCTTTGAAAACAGGTGATGGGTATGGGATAACTTTCTAGCAGATCACTTCATAGTTTTGATCTATGCTCTTCTTATCATTAATTGGCAGATAATATTTCTATTATAGGTATTTTGGAAGGGAGGAAAGAATACTATGTATAATATAGGTAAGCTACCTAGTTCAGTATCTGTAAGTAAAGAAGCTGATCAATAATTTATTTAGTATTATTTATTATTAACTATAAATGATACATTATTATTTTTTCTTTCTTTTCTAGTTGGAACTCAGGTGTAACTGTTTGAACTGATTTATACAGTGAAACCTGTGAGAGCTGGAACTAGATGGAACTGCCTTGTTTTTCCTGGTCTCACAAATTTTTTGCATTTGAGACAGTGGTCTTGCCACTTTTTTATCACTTGGTTTAGTGGAAAATATTTTAGTTTTCCTTCTCTGACATGTTTGTACCTTACACAGGTTCTGGCTATAGCAGGTTTTACTGTACCTCTCATATCATGAAAAATGATCATCACTGGTCTATGCCAGGCCCATCTCTTTCTTGATGGATTGATTGAGGGATTGATTCCTTTTTAACTCCATTCTCTACTTGTATTCACTATTTACTTTTCAAAAACATTTTATATGTATTATTTTCTTTGTGTATTCTTTTTTAAGGCTTTTGTATATGTCTGTTGTTGATTGGCACAGTGGTTAAGCGCTTGACTGCTAAATGAAATGTTGGCAGTTCATACTCACCACATCTCTTCTGGGGAAAGATGTGGCAAGTCAGATTATAGACTTGGAAGCCCTATGGGGCAGTTCCATCCTGCCCTATATGGTCACTATGAGTCAGTAATGGGATGGCTTTATTGCTGATTGCAGTATATGGACTTTTAATACAGAAACATAATATTGTGTCATAGATTTCTTCTCTTCCTTACTTTTTCCCCCTCTTAACTGGTTCTTTTTGAGATATATCTATGTCACTATACAATGACTATATAGTCCTTAGCTGCATTATCCTCTATGGTGTTCAACTATCACATTTTCCTACTGAGAGACAACTAAATCACTTCCAAAGCTGCACCTTCCACAAATGAAGCTGTAGTTGTCATCTATACACACATTCCCTAAAGGGCCTATGTGAGGATATCATTGGGATATATGTCCAGAAGTTAATGAATATTTAAATTGACTTAATGCTGTCCTATAATTTCTAGAATGCTACATTGGACTACATACGTATGCATATATATATATACATATAAGATACAATTTATATATTATATAAACTATATTTACATAGATTTTGCCTACTGTGGACATTTATATATATAAACAAATATATATGTGTGTGTATACATGTATATGTGCCTATATATCATGTAGATCAGTGCAGAGGGTTCTTGTGTTCCAGCACCCCCAGCAACTTGACTTAACCAGCTTTCTAAAATTTGCTAGTTTAAAAAGTATAAAACAGTATCTTCATGGTGTTTATTTTACACTTCTTTGGTTAAGATTGTGATTTAGAACCTATCCTTGTTTTGAGGGTTTCTCTTTTGTAAACGGCTTTAGTATAACCCTTGCTCACTTTCCCTTTGGAGTGTTAGTCTTTTTCTTGTTGATTTGCAGGAATTCTTTGAATATTCTACATAGTCTCTCTTTGATGGCTTTTGATATTGCAAATATTTTTCCCAATCTACCATGGGGAGACTTCATGCTACAGAGGTTAAGAACATGAACAGGGCATTTACTATCTAGGTGAACTTGGACGAGTTAATAAACCTTTTCTTTTTTTTCTTTATTTCATCAGTACAATGGATGTAATAAAAACGGTGACTGGCACACAGTAAACACAGTATAAGTGTTAATCCTTATTATCTTTTTCTTGCCTCTGTTCAAGATGTTCTTTGTTGGAGAGAAATTTTTTATTTTGAAATGTAATTGAATTTCTTATAGTTCAGTGTTTGGAGGATTTTGTTCAGAAAGTCGTTCCCCACTCTTTTATCACCAAGAGGTTGTCCTACACGTTCTTCCGTTAAATTGATCGTTTGACCCTTCACACGTGCGTCTTTAATCTATCAGATCTACCGGGATTTTACCTTTGACTGCGGTGTGAGATAAGGATCCAGTTTTAATTTTCTTCATCCGGAGTCAGTTTTGACAAACTCAACTACTAAGTCCCCTTGATTTGTGTGACCACCTGACAATACATCTTTTAAAAACGCAATGAAAACAAGCAAAAGCGGTAAGCTCAGAGTAGATCCATGCTTTCAAGTGAGTGTTGGAATGGAGGCTAAAACTTGGAATAACCAGGAAAAGTTATATGGGTCTATACTTTAAGCTTCTCATATTAATCAAGGATTTGCATAAGCATTTTCTCATTGTAGGATCTTAAATGATCATTTGACCCCAATAAAGTAATCCTGTCTCTCTTCAAAGGAGGTTTGATTAAATGTTAAAGGAGCAGATACATTTGGTTGTAGGGTTGCTACTGAGAAGACAGTGCTTTCTTTCTTGAGCCCCTCCTGCCTCCCTTTCACACCTCACCCCCAAAATGACCTAACGCCCTTGTTTAGTTCATGAGATTTTATTTTATCAAAGAAAGGTGCAAGCACGACTCATTTGACTAATTCACAATAACTTTACTTTTGCGGGGGATGGAGGATAAGAGGAAAGGGAGGCATTGTGATGATGGCTTAAAGGAAACGTGGTCTTTGAAGAGAAATGGTTTAATGGTGTGAATCTTAACTTTATGATTTTTAGTTTAGTTACTTATCCACTCTATTACTCAGTTTTCTCATTTCTACTGCATGTATTTGTTGCATCATTTAAACAAAGAATATGCTTCAAGCTTCTAGCCAAACCTTGATAATATAATTGTCAATATGTTAACCCCTCATGTTTTTCTTTCCTAAATAAAAAAAATTGAAAAGGTAATTTACAATAAGAAATGCAATTTCCTTTATAAAAGTGAAGTTTTAACTGCCTTTCACTCCATCATTTGCAGACTTACACCATTTGGATTTGTACATCATTGAGTAAGAGTGGGAGAACGTGATTAGCACGGATAAAGCCTTTGCATGTCTTTTTCTGATGGAACTCTAGCTGAGTTCAAGAAGAGAAACTCTTGAACAGTGTATCAAATACTAGACAAGCATTCACACATTGGTTTATTTGGTGCCAGGTTATTAGAACTTGTAATTTGATCTTAATGAAATTACCAAACCAAGAAAAAAAAAAAAAAAACCTGTTGCCGTCAGGTCATTTCCTACTCATAGCAACTCTATACGACGGAGTAGAACTGCTACAAAGATTTCCCAAGGCTGTAATCTTTATGGAAGCAGGCTGCCACATCTTTCTTCCACGGAGTCACTGGTGGGTTGGAACTGCCGACCTTTCACTTAGCAGCCAAGTATTTTAACCACTGGGCCACCAGGGCTCCTTAAATAAATTACAGACTTCCCAAAAGCCTTCATCAGTGGCTTTTGGCAGTCCATTTGATGTTTGGAGAAATAACCTAAATTAGTTTTAAAATTGTACTCAATTCTCCTTTTTCTCCACCCCCCCCAACCCTTCACCCAACCCTGGTGTGCATAAACCTACATTAGGTACGATATCAACATACATCAAATACACCCATTAAAATCACAGACCTCTCTCAACTACTGAGCATGTTTTTATTTTTAATTTAGCAGCAGAGACAGAGGCTGGGAAGAACCAATTTTACTATTCCTGTGTACCACCAGCTCCTCACCAGTGCTGAGCTTCATTTTCAAAACTCTCACCAGGCAGTATTATTTTTCTTTTGGCTTTTGTCTTTTTTTTTACCCCTTCCTGTCTTTCCTGCTCTGCTTTTTGATGCGTTTTATTTTGGTTGGAGCATTTCTGATCAGCAGGAGAACTACCCAGAAGATTTCTTATCTTGTGGAGTTAGCTAATGAGATTCTATCTTTACATCCTCAAAGGACATTCTTAAATTTATTGGACAAGGTTACAGACAAAATCAAGAGAAATACTTCTACATGCATTTTATTTCAAATGACAAGGGACTGTTAAAACAGCAATGGACTCAAGGTCAAAACTTTTGAGATTGAACATAAGTACAGATTACTAATTATATGGCTGTGTAATGCTCAGTTTCCTCATCTCTAAAATGGAGATAGCAATAATTGCCAGGCTAACTCATGCCATAACATGTAAGAACTGAATGAAAAGCCATACGTGTAGAAGATGGAATGGCCCATTACTTTTATTTGAAATGAAACTTCAACTCAGTATTTAAATTACTAAACATTTTAGAAAAATAATCTAATATATATTAACTCAATGCTCCTTGTTACTAATAATCATTTAATACTTTTGGGAACACATAAAATGTTAGACTTTTTTCTATCCTTCTTTAGATGATATTTCTTCTTAGGATAGCAGGGACTTTTTTCCTCTAAAAGAATTTAGAACTTTTAATTAAGATTAGCATGAATGGATGTGTTCAGAGTTATTGAAAGTTAAACTAGTAAACTTATATTCAATAATGAGTAGATTAAAAAGAATAAAACATCAAGAAGTTTTAAGTAAAGTTTTTCACATTACATAAATGAGTCATATTTGTGCAGCTAATGATAAATTTATAAATGATAAAAAGATCAAAATGACTCAGATACATGTTTATGCTCTTAGACTGTAAAGAGTGAAGAAAAGTTTAAATGCTTTATTTAAAAGGTGTAGTTTTCAGTCCAAAAATAAACATATTTCAATGTTTAGTGTTTTATTAGTTAAAAAATAGGCAGATACTTATTCAGAATCATCAGCTGTGCATTATGTTTAAATTTCTGTTAATGGCAGACTAAATTAGCTTTTGAGAGGCATTGTTAAAAAAACAAAAAATGCGGGCAAAATAATGGGAGAAGGTATTCACAATATATATATTTGATAAGTTACTTTTATACAGAATGTAGAAATGTGACAATATATATAACTCAGAATATATAACTCAACAGTAAGATGACAAATAACCCAATAAAGATGGGCATAAGGTTTGAACAGGCACTTTGCAATAGAAGATGTATAAATATCCCATAAATACATGTAGAGATGCTCATAAAATTAGCCATCAGGCAAATCCAAATTAAAGGCAAAGTAGTTACCATTGCAAACTCATTAAAAGGGCATAAATGAAAAACAAAAATTAAATTAAAATATTAAATAATAATTTTGAATATAAATAGGTATAAAAATGATTTCCTAATTAGCTGAATTAACTGTTACTTTTTTTTTTTTAAGAGATAACTATAGTAGAGATACTTCTATTTTGGAAAATATCTAGATAAGTACTTGGGGATGGAGGAAAAGTACTATCAAGCTGTGTCTGTAATAAATAAATAAATAGAAATCAGAAATAGGAGGACAGAAGTCCAAAGAGAAGGAAAGCAATTAAGGAAGCCAAAGAAATAAATACGAGTTTTATATCTGGATCAACTTCGTTTGAACTAGGCAGTCGTGTGATGATGAAGTGATCTATATATGGAAATATTTCACCATATACAGAATTCAAAGCCAGAGGCAACAAAGAAAAATGTAGAGCCCTCACCCAGCATCCCCACGGAGAGGAGTAGGGATGTGCGACTCCCATCTCGATGCAATGAGAACAAAGATAAAGTTACACAAACTCAGAAGACAGCATACATCAGATGACACATTGAATACAGAAATGACCTAGGGGTCTTGATTTGTAATTCCTGATCTGAAACAAATATTTTTATATTTCCTGGGCAAGTCACATTCCTTTCCGGGCTTCTGATTCCTCTACGAAATGAAGAATTTAAATCACACGGTCTAACCCGTTCCTGTTGCCATTGAGTCAATTCCAACTCATAGGAATCCTATAGGGCATAGCAGAAATGCCCCATAGGGTTTCCAAGGCTATAATCTTTATGTGAGCAGACTGCCATATCTTTCTCCTTCACATTTTCTAAGGTTGCTCTATATTTTGATACTTCTTTTATGCTTTTTTTTTTTTTTGCCATCCATGCCACTGAATATATCTTCTTCTTATTTGAAATTCCTTTTATTTTTAAAAATATTTCACCCTCAAAGTGGTGAAAAAGGCAATATGTTCAGTGTTTTAAGACTTTTGCCTTAGTTTAATTGGGCTCACTTTGAGTTCAATAAATATTCATTGTTAGCCTTCCACATTTTGAGTACACACTGTCTCTGAGAGGGACCAGATTTCTGCTCTCGTGGACCTTACACTCCAGTGGGAGAGAAAAACACAGTCAAAGTTTCAAGTTACATAAGTTTTGTAATTCCTTCGAAAATGTAATAGAGTGACACTTTATAGACATTTAAGTATTAAAGACCATGCATAGTAATTAAGAAAACAGAACAGTAGACAAATTCATGTTCATTTTTTAGTATGTGAACACCAAATGATCAGAAACCACAGGTTGCCAACATCATCTCATATTAACAACTATAAAATGGGAGGTAGCAAAGCCTACGCACTGAGTGTGATAAGACAATGGGCAATATCCTCCATGCAGCCCTGGCCTTGTCTTTGAATCCTGCTGATATCCCCTTCCACTTTAGCTGAAAGAAGAAAGAGGCTCAGCATATGGTCAACCTAATTATCAGTAGAAAAAGTAAAATTCATTAAAGTTTTGATAATGTATGCTTTAAAGAAACCTACAAGCAAAAGTAAAAGACACCTGCTACATGATGTCATATAAATAATAGATGTATACATATACATATATATATATACATATATACATATATACGTATATACGTATATACATATATACACATATACACATATATACACATATACACATATATACACATATATATACATATATATATACATATATATACATATATACATATATACATATATACATATATATATATATATAAAAACCAGGAAACCCTGGCAGCGTAGTGGTTAAGTGCTACGGCTCCCAACCAAAGGGTCGGCAGTTCAAATCTGCCAGGTGCTCCTTGGAAACTCTATGGGGCAGTTCTACTCTGTCCTATAGGGTCACTATGAGTTGGAATCGACTCGAAGGCACTGGTTTTGGTTTTTGGTTTTATAAGACCAACAGAGTGTGTGTGTGTGTGTGTGTGTCTTATTGGTCAGGATGGTTTGCAGCCAGTGTAGCCGAAACAATGTCTATCTTCATATTGAAACATCTTTTTGGATTATTTCAATTTGCGGAACAAATCACTGTTATTGTTCAAGTGTTCTCCCCTGCTCCCTTCCTTTCTCTCTGCATTTCTAAATCTATGTCATCTTTAAAACCAGCTCAAATACAAAGTTCTAGCATGTATGTATTTTTCTAATTCTTGGTTGACTAGCATGGCCTTATTTAAATGGTTAGGATTCTCTGGGTGGCACAAACAGTTAAGTGCTAGACTACTATCCCAAAGGTTTGCTGTTCATACCCACCCAGAGGAAGCCCGGAAGACAAGCCTAGTGACCTGCTTCTGAAAGGTCACAGCCTTGAAAACCCTATAAAGCACTTCTACTCTGCGCAGATGGGGTTGCCATGAGTCAAAATTAATTCAGTGACAACTAACAACAGCAACAACCATTTCAATGATTATTCGTTAAATTTACAGAGATGTATTGAGGAGTTGGTAGATTAAAGCAAATAGATATTTTCTCATGAATTTTATGTAACCGCCCAGGTAAACGACATGCGGTTAGATCAGTTTGTTACTTTTCTTGAAAGATTTTCAAGGTCCTTCCATATTTGTATATATTTTTAGAATATTAATTCTGAAGTATTCTTTTTTAATAACAAGATAGC
The DNA here is from genome assembly GCF_030014295.1 of Loxodonta africana. Lineage (NCBI taxonomy): Eukaryota > Metazoa > Chordata > Mammalia > Proboscidea > Elephantidae > Loxodonta > Loxodonta africana. The sequence goes on from NC_087351.1 coordinate 99,149,879, forward strand.
ATAATATGGTGATTAAGAAGCCAGCTCTGGAATAAAGCTGCTACTGTGTGAATCCAGTTTTGCCTCTTACTACTATCTGTGTGAACAAAGGCAAATCACTTAACTTCCCTATGCTCAGCTTCTTATCTCTAAAATAGAGAGAATAATACTACTTTCTTCATAAGGTTGTTATGAGGATTGAAAAAATTGACATGAATAAAGCACTTGTAACAGTGCCTAGAAATAGTAAGTGGTCAATAAAAGTCCATTATTCATGTTCTTTTCAGTCATCTCATAAACATGCAAAAGCTGGACAATGAAAAAGGAAGACAGAAGAAGAATTGATGCATTCAAACCGTGGCGTTGGTAAAGAATATTGAATATACACAGGCTGCCAGAAGAATGAACAAATCAGTCTTAGAAGAAATACAACCAGAATATTCTTTAGAAGCAAGAATGGCAAGACTTCAGCTCACTTACTAGACCAATCACTAGAAAAGGACATCACAGCTTATAAATCAGAGGGTCAGTGAAAACGAGAGAAATCCTCAATGAAATGGATTGTCACAATAACCACAACAATGGACTCAACATACCAACGATCATAAAGATGGCACGGGACTGGGCTACGTGTACATGAAGTTGACATGAGTCAGCGCTGACTTGACAGCCACTAACAACAACAACTATTACTCCATTGGGACTCAAAACAAGAAATCATTTTCATGGTTTTTATGATCATGAAAACTGTAGAAAGCAAAAACAATGACTCAGTTTATTAACGGTTGGTATGGATTCTGCTGTAACTTGCAAACATTTTCCATAGGTTTGACTAGCCCAGTCCCTCCTCTAACAGTGAAGTTGTGAGAGCGCTCTGGGTGGAGGTGGCTCTGTCGCTGCCCTAGTCAGCTGTCTTCATTTACCTGATCATCTATTCAAACACAAGTTGCATGGGGAGTCCACACTTTTTTTGCTGTTAACATGCTATCTCATTATGAAAACTTTGCTGCCCAGCCTGCAAATTTTTATAAAAGCCCTTTTTTCAGAATCTCTGTTTCCTGTGTTATTTTATTCGACGCAGTTCATTCCATCCTCTGGAGAAGGTTATTTATTTTTCTTTTACGATGGTGTTTTCCTGTCCTGCTGTGAGCTCTCACTCCTTCCCCTATGGTATAATTTCCTGTGCTTGAACTTGAAATAGTTCTTCCGACCCACGTGCCCTGTGTACTTTCTGTAGATGCTTATGATGAAATTTACACTCTGTCATTGGTGAAATTATTTTATCATTCAGGAAATATTAATTCAGTAACATCATATGCTAGGCCTCATGCTTGTGATTTTGGATATAGTGGTGAGAAACAAACTGTCCTGGCTGTTTGGGTTTAGCACTGAGGGGAAAAGGACAGATGCCAAACAATTCGATGATAAGTAGATATATAATTCAAGATTATGATAGCTTAGTTAAAGGAAAAACACCAAACCATAGGAAACAGCAAATGGGGGAAACTAATGAATAGGAACGGACTTGACGGCAACTGGTTTGGTTTTGGTATAATTTGCCTGTTGCTGTCAAGTCAATGTCAACTCATAGTGACCCTATAGGACAGAGCAGAACTGCCCTATAGAGTTTCCAAGGAGCACCTGGTGAATTTGAACCACTGAGCTTTTGGTTAGCAGTCGTGGCACTTAACCACTATGTCACCAGGGTTTCCTTGGTTTAATTTAGGTAGAGTGAAATGTGGTCAAGGAAGGATGTTCTGAGAAGTCTTTAGTTCAAGATATCCCTGAGATGCTCAAGTTGTGATATCAGGAGGCAGTTAGATATGATTCTGAAACTCAAGAGAAACACATGTGGGAGTTGACATATAAACATGTTGTTGTTGTTAGCTGCTGTCAAGCTGGCTCATGACTCATGGCAACCTCATCTACAACCGAACAAAACACTGCCTGGTCCTGCACCATTCCCATGATCAGTTGTAAATCAGTTGGAACATTTTGACCCATAGAATTTTCATTAGCTCATTAACAGAAGTAGATTGCCAGGAAGTAGATGGCCAGGTCTTTTTTCCTATTCTGCCTTAATCTGCAAGTTCCACTGTACCTGTTCAGTATCATAGCAACATGCAAGCCTCCACTGACAAACAGGTAGTGGTTGTCCATTGTCCAGAAATCAAATCCAGGTTTCCTAGATAGAAGGAGGGAGCGAAGGAAGGAAGAAGGGGATAGAGACAAAGGTAGAGAGAGAAAGGAAAAAAAATAAGGAAAGAAGGAGGGAAGGAAGGAAAGAAAGGAGAAAGCAAATCCTGGAATCCAGAAAATGGATGGAGAGATTGTCTTAGGAAGGAAAAGAGACATTTCCTCAAGAAATATCTTGAGACATTTGAGAAGAGAATATGTGCGCAGAAAACAAGCAGGTTTGTGAATGTGTTTGGGAAAGAAGGTAATTCTGATTAGATAGCTTCTATCCTTTTTAATTGGAGCCCTGGTGGCACTGTGGTTAAGAGCTCAGGCTGTTAACCAAAAGATTGGCACTATGAATTCACCAGTAGCTCCTTGGAAACCTTATGGGGCAGTTCTACTCTCTTCTACAAGCAGAGTCAGAATAAACTCAAAGACATTTTTTTTTTTTTTTTGGTAGGGGGATCTTTTTTAATGAAGAAATATAGCTAAGGGGTCAAGGGCAAGGGAAGGAAAAAAAATTTTTTTTAATTGTACTTTAGATGAAGGTTTACAGAACAAAGTAGCTTCTCATTAAATAGTTAGTACACATATTGTTTTGTGACATTGGTTACCAACCCTATGACATGTCAGCACTCTCCCTTTCTTGACCTTGAGTTCCCTATTAACAGCTTTCCTGTCCCTTCCCGCTTTCTAGTCCTTGCCCCTAGGCTGGTGTGGCCCTTTAGTCTCGTTTTGCTTTATGGGCCTGTTTAATCTTTGGCTGAAGGGTGAACCTCAGGAGCAACTTCATTATGGAGCTAAAAGGGCGTCTGGGGGCCATACTCTTGGGGTTTCTCCAGTCTCTATCAGGCCAGTAAGTCTAGTCTTTTTTTTTTTGTGAGTTAGAATTCTGTTCTACATTTTTCTCCAGCTCTATGCAGGATGCCCTATTGTAATCCCTGTCAGAGCAGTCAGTGGCGGTAGCCAGGCACCATCTAGTTGTGCTGGACTCAGTCTGGTGGAGGCTGTTGTAGTTGTGGTCCATTAGTCCTTTGAACTAATCCTGTGTCTTTGGTTTTCTTCATTTTCCCCTCTCCTGACCCATGGAGTATCTTAGAGGACTGCTCACAAGCTTTTAATACCCCAGATGCTACTCGCCAAAGTAGAATGTAGAACATTTTTCTTTGTACACTATTTATGGCAGTTGAGCTAGATGTTCCCCAAGACCACGGTCACCACAGTACTAAGCACAGTAATTTGGTTCCTCAGGGAATCTAGATGTGTCTATGGAGCTTCTAAGGGCAAGGAAACTTTTGACAAGAGTGGAGTAGGTATGAAATTGTTATTGCAATTCTACTCTTAAGTGAAAAGAGCAAGAGCAATGTGCTCTTACAAGCTTTGCAAGACTAACTCATACAAGTGAACAAAGGGAAATGAGAAGAATATTCGTGGAGATCACCATTAACTCCTTAGTTTGTGAACTTCCAGTGGGATTATCTCTACAGTTTATGAGGAAATATTTCTGTTTCATGCAGTAACCTATCAATTTAGAGGAAAGACTGAATTCCTGGCAGATCATTATCCCAAAAAGAACAAATGTGTATTATACTTTCTGGAATGCTCATTTTCCGAACAATGACAATGGGCCAATAAATTCCTGGAATAGTGGGCATCAAAAGAAGATGATGTTTGTCTACCTTCATGTTTAACTCTTTACCATCTGCATTAGTTTTCTAGGACTGCTATAACAAAGTACCGCATACGTGGGGGCTTATTCTCTTAAAATTATGGAGGCTAGAATTCAGGTGCTAGCATGGTCATGCTCTCCCTCTAGGCTCCAGGGTGGATCTGTTCCAGAATCTGTTTCTCTTAGCTTTCACTGTTGCCATCTACCCTTGGCTTGCAGACGAATCACTCCAGTCTTTACCTCCATTGTCACATGATGTTCTCCCTGGGTGTGTGTCTGTCTCTGTGTCTCTTTTCTTCTTCCTATAAGGACAGCAGTCATATTAAATTTAGACCTCAGTTTACCTAGTATGACTTTATCTTCACTTTAATTACATCTGCAAAGACGCTATTTCCAAACAAGGTCACATTCTGGGGTTCTGGCAAGGATATACGTCTTGGGAGGGCGCTACTCAACCCAGTATATCATCATTACAATTAGATTACATTGACCAAAAAGAAAAAAAAAAAAGAAACCGAGGTTATATTCTGAGGGAGTATCAAGATACCAGAAGAATGACATTTCTTTGGGTAAAATTAATCATACTTTTCCAAATATAAAAATATGGAAAAAATTAGAAAACAGCCTTATATTCGGGGATTAGGAAGATGCTATAACTTCTTTATGTGATTTTGAAAATGAGAAAAATGGAATGAACAGCTTGGCCGCCTTTCAGCTGATAATGCTACATAATAGTAAGTGGCTCACTGGCTGAAACAGTGGCTTCTATTTCCCTTGAATCAAAGCTTTCCTTAGGACTCAAACCTAGGCTCTACATACACTATTTCTGCATTATTCTCAGTAATGTCAGTGCCCCATGTAATATAAAGAGTCTGACTCATAAGAAGGGTCAGAGAAAATGAAATAGGTTGATGATAATGTTCTCTTTTAAGTCCTCAATAAATATAAATTGTGAACAGGTGCTTCAAGTTTTAGAGTTAGCTTCAATTTATTTTCAGTAGGAATTGTATTACCTTAGTGTTTCTGAGTACTGTAGATAAAAGAATATTAAGTAGGGCCAGGAAATAAAAGTTCCAGTAATCAGGCACTTGGAGAAAGCTCTTTGGTACCTATACTATTTAAAAAAGTCAAAATTTGAAAAAAAAAAAAGAATACAATACGAGGTATAATATTTCACCCTGGAGGTTTCAGCTATAGTTAAGATTAACAAAGAGACTGTATGGCTGTGACTTAGATGCTTAGTGTAGTAACTGGCATAGTCCTCAGTTTTGCTGGTCCTGATATTTAATTTTATCAGTTTCACCAAGGGTGATAGGTTCTGGTTTATTAAGTTACCTGAGCTATTCCAGTAGGAGATTATATTAAAACTCTACTTAGTATTTTATAAAACACATAAAAAGAAAAAAACTTTTTTTTTCTTTTTATATGGAGTTATTAAAAAAATTTTTTTTTTTTTTTTTTTTATCTAAATAGTTACCACAATAAGGAGACAAATACAGTGTGTCTTGTGTGGCTAAAAGGTTGATTTTCTGAAAGTATGCATTTCTTCACAAGTGCATATTTACATCTTAACATCTCATCAAGCCCATGTCTATGTATGGTAATAAAAAAAAAATACCTCAAAAGCATACCTTATAATATCCTAATATCCTCTTGACCTATTATACTTAATGTCTGAACAGTTTTTACAATTTTTTATATACATTTAAAGCCTTCTTTTTGTAAAACACTCTTACAGCCCGAGAATTGTGCAAAATTGGTTCATACTACTAAAATGACAGGCATGTCATTGGCCATAATTTCCCCACAATTTCAAGGGAATAATATATTCCATTGAATAGAGTCAGAAAAGTCTTTTCAGTTACTCATTCAACAACCAACATGGAGGACCTACTATATTCCAAGCACTATATTAAATCTTCATGTATCAAAACAGGTTATGACAATTGGGGAAAATTACAGTTATTCTTTATTATACCAAACATGTTGCCATTGAGTCGACTCTGACTCATAGTGACCCTTTAGGACAGAGTAGAACTGCCCCGTAGGGTTTTCAAGGAGTGTTTGGTGGATTCAAACTGTTGACCTTTTGGTTAGTAGCTGAATGCTTAACCACTGCGCAACTAGGGCTCCATTCTTTATTACAGAATCTTGCAAATTAATGGATGTTTTGTATGGTGTTCTAGCCTTTCGTTGGTACTTATTATTGGCTGAAAAAAAAAATATACATGGTGAATATCTGTAGTCAGTCAGTTTGAAAATGATTTCTGAGCCAAAGTTTTAGCTTAATTAAAGCTAAGAATATGGCCCAATACTTGAGTATTTGAAAGAAAAAAAAAAAAAAAACCCAACATGGACTCCGTACTTAGCCAGTACCTGACATAAGAGGAACTCATATTTCTTCTCTTTCTCTAATAAACATAATAGAAATAGCTCATATGTGTTTGACGTTATGAACTAGGTTAGAAATACGGAGGAATTTGGAAATATAGTTTGGAAATATACAATGTGATGTAAACTGTCCATGGTAGGATAATTTTAGTGCTCTAATATTCTTGTGATTCATTATCTGGCACCCACTGTCACCCAATCTTATTTGCGTCCTCTCCCTACCCCCTACATACCACCTGGATTTCAGCTATAGAGAACAATTGGAATCCTTTCATACACTGCACTGTTTGTGCCACTGGTCTCTTTTCCATCTGTCATTACCTTAGCTCAGGGACCACACATACGAATTTGTAAGGATTCTTATTTGGAGACAACACAATCTACTCTAGCTAAACAAAATGAACAAAAATAAATAAAAAGGAATAAAGAAAACATGGAATTATGGAAAGGATGAAAAAATTGGTTCAAGGCTGATCTTTCAGAAACTTTCTTCAAACTGTGTTAGAGCTACCTTACCACCAAGGGGGTGACTGCTCTTATTCCATGAAGGAATCTGCAGAGAAGGAGGCTGATGTCACAGCTGCTGTCTCCAGAAACACGCTGTCTCTGATCCACTCTAGGCCAGCTTAATAGTATGCAACTATCCTTAGCCCTCTGAAGAAGAGCTTGACCTTTTTTCAAAAAGGACGTCCATCTTTAGAGATAGTCATTCCTTTCCTAACTCAACGGTAATCTTCTCTGTTAACCTGATATAATTTAGTATCATTATAATATACAATTGTAGTCAAATCCTAAATTATAATTATAAATTCAAACATAATGAATAATACTTGCTTAAATGAGTAGAAGAAAGGAAGAAGAGAAAATCGATGAATATACCAAATATACTAGCAAAAACAATGAAAAGAACGTGCATGTCTACTTTATTCTCTTTTTTGTAACTGATCCCTGAGCCAAAGCTGGTGTTTATTGCTTCTTTCTTTGGTGATGTTCACTTCCATGGTCACTTTTCCCTAAGCCAACTCCTCAATTAGTTGTGGTAATTCAACTCATAGAGTAGCTCAAAACTTTATTCCATAAAAATCTGATTTATAACGACTTCTGCTAATATTATTGTTCTTACCTTCCATTATCTTTTACCACTTGAAGTGAATGTAAAAACACTCTAGAGATTACCCTCAGATCCAGACATACTCCTCTGTGTCTTTATTATGATGAATCATATTCAAAGGTGGAGGAACCTAAAGTGACCAGGGAAGGCTCAACTTCCAGGTCACTGCAACCATTGCTGTGTTCCATTCTGGAAATATCTCAGGCACTTGCTCATGCAATTTGCTTATACCTTCAGAATCTACTGGAACATAATATCACATGTACTATTTCTACTTTGGTAGTAGAGTTCTGTTGCAATGGCCAAATTTATGGTTTGATGGATTAGATAATACTCCATTCATGATGGGAAGCTCAGTTCCCACATTTGCTTGGTGTCGTATAGACAAGAATTCAGTTTCTGCCTGGATCCAGTAGTAAGCCATGTGCTGTTTGTCAAAAGCTCTTACAGCATAATTATCTTCAGGAAAAAAAGGGCGTGTCTTGTGATTCTCATATTGCACCTTGCCAGAAAGGTCCATATCTGTTGAGTTATAATACCTAAATAGCAACTAAGCTTGCCATGATCTCAAACCTACTTCAGAGTTTTCTCTTGCTTCCCATATGTGGTATACTTTGCTGCCAGAATAAGAAGATCATGAAGAACTGTACTTGTTTAGTGGCAAAAATTGCAGTGTGCAGCATCTTATCCTTAATTTTGAAGGTATTTAACTCACTTCAGATCACCACAAACATAGAAACTTCCTCAAAATGGCAGGTCTCTTAACTTGCTTTAGCCTTTCTATCAGCTCTGTCACACATCTTTTATACCAACCATCTATGTTACTCACTTTTCCCTTCAGATGCAGAGGAAAACACAGAAGAGAGAGGATATGATGCTAAGCTGGCAATAGACAATCTGCAGTTCGACTGTAAACATTCCAGAGAAAGGTACAATATTTTAAATCTGTGTTCTTAGCCTCTAGCACGTACCAGATAAATGAATGAAGGAATGAATGAATGAATCATTTACTTGGTCAATGTCCTGCACAACTGACTGAACCTTTAAAATATTCTTAAAGCAAGATAGTGGTTTGTTTTTCTAAATTGCCTTTTTAAAAATAGATCACTTGCTTTTGAGTCAATGATTTTATCCCATGGTTTACCAGTATAGAAATTAAATGACTGAAATCCGTGACAGCTCAGGCCTATGAGAAAGCTCTGATGGTGGTTTTGCTGTCACTTTGACATTTTGTCAATGTCTGTGAATCCAAAGCACCTGGGTCAGCTGTCGCATTGCAGATTCATCCCCTACATCGAGGTAATTTCACATTCAATTAAGTTGAAGAGTCACTGAACCTGAACTTCATTCTTGCTATCTTGCCATGTTTTGGTTGGATGAAATGGACTTTAACACAGAACTAAAGCCTGCGTTTAAGAGCAAATATTATTTTCATCACAGTACCAAATTTCTGGAGATTTATGAAATTTGAGAACCTGTTTGTTCTCAATCTATCATTTAGCTATTTATTTTGGATTCCATTTTCCCCCTTTAATACATACTCTGAGAAGTCAGTTAGATTAAAATAACATATTTTTTATGTCATGCCTGATTCCTTTACTCTATTATCCATTTATTCAATAAATATTTGTTGAAAATCTCCTGTGTACCCGGCATTGTTATAAGTACTGATGGCTGAGCATTTACGAAGGCCGACAGGTTTCCTTTTGTCAGTGAATTTACCTTCCAGTAAGAAAAGGCAACACATAAATAAATGAATAATTAAACAAGCCCAAAAAGAACACACCAGATAGGCGTACATGCTGTGCAATTATTTAAATTCGGGTAATAGAATAGAGTAGCTTTATACTCACAGGTCAGAGAAATTTCTACAAGGCAGCATATTCAAGAAACATGAATGAAATGAAGAATAATCTAGGTAAAGGTGAGCGGAGAGCACATTCTAGACAGAAGGATCATCTAGCACAGAGGTTGGCACATCTTTTCTGTAAAGGACCAGAAAGTAAATATTTTAGCCTTTGTAGGTCAATCTCTGTTTTTTTTTTTATGTCAATCTCTGTTGTAACTCAACTGTGGCATCGTAGCGCAACAATACAAAAATAAATGAGTGTAGCTGTGTTCCAATAAAACTTCACTTATAAAATCATGTGGAGGACTGGATTTGGCCCTCAGGGCATAATTGCAGACCCCTGAGCTGGCAGAAAGTCCTTAAAGGGTTGACAAACTTGACATTCTGGAAAAACCTTAGAAAGACAGTATGGTTGCACTCCCATAGGTTAGGGGAAAAGCGGTATGAAATAAAGTGGGAATTGTGGCACCGATGAGGTCACATGGAACAAATGAAAATAAAATTAGATTATATTTTAAAGTTATAATAAATTGTAAATTTGGCCACAAATTCCGGGCTATACATGCATCCATAACCCATTCTGTGTACTTAGCATGCTTGGATTACTGTCTTGCTTTGGTCAATAGCTACTGCGACATAAGTAGAGACTTAAACAGCTCTTGTGCACTAGAGATAATTATCCTTTTTGCTTCAGGAGGGATTTTCCTAAAACCTGTGACTCCTCAAGGTCAGATTATAAAGTGACAAGAGTGAAAGTAGATGACTCGTTAAGGCTATCTTATCCAGTAAGACAGGAAAATGATGGTGGCTTAGACTTGGGTGATGGTACTGACTATAAAAATTTGCAATACATTTTAGAATGTAGATTCAGCAGAATTTTCTGAAGAATTGGATGTGGGAAATAAGGAAATAAGAGAAAGCAGGGATAACATATAAATTCCTGGCTTAATCCATGTGGCCAATTGGTGGTGTTTAATTGTGAGTTGGGAAAAGTGAGAGGGTCAATTATGCTTGACAACACTGATATCAAGAGCTCTGTTCTGGTCTATTCATTTATATATAAAAAAAATTCATTTATATATATATATTTATATATATACAATTTCTTTTGTTGTTGTTGAGAATATACATAGTAAAACACATACCAATTCAACAGTTCCTACATGTACAATTCATTCATTACATTCTTCCAGTTGTGCAAACATCTTCATCCTCCTATTCTGAGTTGTCCCTTCCCGATTAACATAAACTCACTGCTCCCTAAGGTTCCTGTCAAATCTTCCGAGTTACTGTAGTCAATTTGATCCCATATAGACAGATCTTGAAGGAGCACAGTACTCACGGCAGACATTCTTTACTAGCTAAGCTAAACTACTGTTTGGTTTCAAGAAGACTTCAGGGGATATTTTTGGTTTAAAGTTTGTGATGGTTAAGATTGTGTGTCAACTTGCTGGACCATAATTCTCAGTGCTTATATGTGATCACTTGGGTGATGGAATCTGCTGTGAGTAGCCAATCAGTTGAAAGGGAGTTTCCTTGGGGGTGTGGCCTACATCAGATCATAAGCAGACTTTCTGGCTTTTTGCTGGCTCTGGATCCTGCAGACAACCTCCTGTTTGTCTGATCTCTAGTTCTTCAGACTTGAGCCACCAGCTTATCTGCCAGTCTTGGGATTGGTGGATCTTCACAGCCTGTGAGCGGAAGCCCTGCTCTCCGGCCTGCAGACCTTGGGTTCACCAGACCCTGAGGCTACGTGAATCAGGAGAAGCCTCTATTCTGATCCACGGACTTGGGACATTCCAGCCTCTACAACTGAGTGAGCTGTTTCCTTGTGGAATAGTGGTTAAGTGCTATGGCTGCTAACCAAGAGCTTGGCAGTCTGAATCCACCAGGTGCTCCTTGGAAACTCTATGGGGCAGTTCTACTCTGTCCTATAGGGTCGCTATGAGTTGGAATTGACTCTACGGCAGCGGGGTTTTTTTTTTTTTTTTTTGTATATATGATTTATCTGTTTTAACGGCTTTGCTTCTCTAGAGAACCCAGCCTAAGACAAGGTTTTAAGATTATTTCAGTTCCATTCTGTCTTAAAGATCAACATGATATCTAGAAACAAAAGGAATTTCAAGTTTTATTGATAATTCGTCTTTCTGCTTAAATGCTCAAGCTTGTATCTTAAAGTTGTCAAATTACCTAGATTTGCAAAGAAATAATATTGAAATGGGATAAATGAAACAGTGAGGAAAAAAACCAATGCTGAAGTGAAAAAAGAGAGAGCCTACTCAAATTTGACTAGTAACTCTGGATATTGTAAATCTAGTTTCAGTACTAATTGTATACCTTAAAACTTATCCTATACCCTAACTGATTGCAATTTTGGTGATTGAAAGTGTTCTTTCCTTTTAAAAGTGCTGTAATGAGAAAGGTACTGGTTTTGTAGTTGTGCAAGCCAGGGTTTGAATCCTGGCTCCAGCATTAACAAATCCTTTAACCATAAACAAGTTATATAACCTCTCCTATCAATTTTTCTCTATGTATAAACCCTGGAGGTATAGTGGTTAAGTGCTCTGGCTGCTAACCAAGAGGTTGGCAGTTCGAATCCACCAGGAGCTCCATGGAAACTCTATAGGGCAGTTCTACCCTGTCCTATAGTGTCACTATGAGTCGGAATCAACTCGACTGCACTGGGTTTGTTTTTTTTTAATAACAAAATTTGGTAATTCTTATTCAAAGTCATTTTAAGGGGATTTAATTCATTTATATTTGTTTCATTTTTATTAGGTAGTGTTTATGATAGTCCAGTGGAGCCCTGGTGGCACAGCAGTTAAAAGCTATGGTTGCTAACCAAAAGGTTGGCAGTTAGGATCCACTAACCACTCCTTAGAAACCCTATGGAGCAGTTCTACTCTGTCCTATAGGGTCTCAATGAATCAAAATCGACTTGATGGCAACAGGTTTGGACTTGGTTTTTTGATATGTCAATGATTTCTGATTTCAATTAGTTATAAAATCCAAATTCTGGATCATGGCCTAATGATCTTACATGAAAAAACTTGTGTCCATGTCACTAACTTTAGTGTTCTTCTTTCTTCTTAGCTACCCTTCATCCAAACAGACTATTGTTTCCGTCTCTGGAACACGCCACTGGTGACTCCTATCTCAGAGAATTTGCGTTTAACTTGCTTAATTTTGCAGGAACTTCTCATCCTTGATACGATTTCAGCTTAAATCTTATCCACTTGATGAGGTTTTACCTTTTCACCCAGTCACTCTGTTTTTTTTTTTTTTTTTTAAATTTCCCTAGCACCTAATCATTATTTGAAATTATATACCCTACTTAATGTTACTTTCTTCCCCACTAGAATGTAAGCTTCGTGTGAGTAGGGATATCTGTTTTGCTTACCCCAAATTGAAGTTAGAACAAAAATGAACGCATGGTAGTCAGTCAGTAATTATTGGGTGATAAGTGATTGTCTGAATTAACCTTATCATTCTCAATACAGTACGAAGCACAGAGTTAAAACCAAAAAACCAAATGCAGTGCCATCAAGTTGATTCTGACTCGGCACAGAGTTACAAACCGTAAATAATACTATTATTTTAATTTTTGATATGGTTGTCATTTTGAGATAGGATTTCTGGATTCCTCTGTAGTTCTTTGCTTTAAAGTAGAATGTTAAGGAAAACGTCCTGAAGATATTTTCCTTATTTATTCTTACTTGTCAACAAGTAGCCCCAGGGGAACTGCCTTCCACTGTAACTGGATGAATTAGTCTGACAAGCTTTGGTTTGACTGAAAAATGTTTCAGTCTTCAACCACTTCTGCAGTTAAACAAGTTGCCCTTAGATATTTGGACATTGATTCGTACTTTTCTTGCACAGAAGTTTGCCCCTAGTCTCTTTCATAACTACTTAATCACTGTACCACCAGGCCTCCTTCTTGCATAACTACAAGCCAAATTTCCACGTATTTCATTCTTTCCTTTTTTCCTTCCTTCCTTCCTTCCTTCCTGCCTGCCTTCCTTTAGTCAGCACTCAAGTAGACATTGCTTCAAGTACTAGAGTTAGAGCAGCAGGCAAGACAGAAAAATACCTGTTCTAATGGACCTTGTATTCCAGTGAGGGAAATTGAAAATAAATAAACAAATAAGCGAGGAGCCATGAAGCTATGTTGTTGTTGTTGTTAGGTGTTACCAAGTCAGTTCCAACTCACAGTGGCCCTGTGTGCAACAGAACAAAACACTGCCCGGTACTGTGTCATCCTCACAATTGTTATGCTTGAGTTCATTGTTGCAGCCACACTGTCAATCCATCTCATTGAGGGTCTTCCTCTTTTTTGCTGACCCTCTACTTTACCAAGCATAATGTTCTTCTCCTGGGACTGATCCTGCTATTAACATTCCCAAAGTATGTGAGACTTAGTATCCCCATCCTTGCTTCTAAGGAGCATTCTGGTTATAATTCTTCCAAGACAGATTTGTTGGTTCTTTTGGCAGTCTGCTATATTCAATATCTTCGCCAACACCACAATTCAAAGGCATCAATTCTTTTTTGGTCTTCCTTATTCCTTGTTCATCTTTCACATGCATAGGATGGATATGTGATGCATATGATGTGATGATACCATGGCTTAGGTCAGGAGCACCTTAGCCCTCAAAGTGAAGTCTTTGCTTTTCAATGCTTTAAAGAGGTCCTTTGCAGCAGATTTGCCCAATTCAATGTGTCTTTTGATTTCTTGACAGCTGCTTCCATGGGTTGGTTGTGGATCCAAGTAAAATGAAATCCTTAACAACTTCAATCTTTTCTCCATTTATCATATGTGGCTTATTGGTCCAGTTGTGAGAATTTTTGTTTTCTTTACGTTGAATTGTAATCCTTACTGGAAGGCCGTGATCTTTACTCTTCATCCATAAGTGCTTCAAGTCCTCTTCACTTTCAGCAAGCAAGGTTGTGTCATCTACATATCGCAGGTTGGTTCTTCCAATCCTGATACCCTATTCTTCTCTGTATAGTCCAGCTTCTCAGATTATTTGCTCAGCATACAGATTGAATAAGCATGGTGAAAGGATAAAACCCTGACACACACATTTCCGAACTTTAAACCACACAATATCTCCTTTTTCTGTTTGAGTGACTGCCTCTTGATCTATGTACCAATTCCTCATGAGCACAGTAAGTATTCTGGAATTCCCATTCTTTGCAATGTTTTCCATAATTTGCCATGATCCACACAGTTAAATGCCTTTACATAGTCAATAAAACACAGGTAAACATCTTTCTGGTATTCTCTGCTTTCAGTCAGGATCCATCTGACATCAGCAATGATAACCCTGGTTCCCCATCCTCTTTTGAATCTGGTTTGAATTTCTGGTAGTTCCTCATTGATATACTGCTGCAGCTGCTTTTGAATGATCTTCAGCAAAATTTTGCTTGCATGAGATATTTATGATATTGTTAAACAATTTCTGCATTCAATTGGATTACCTTTCTTGGGAATAGGCATAAATATGGCTCTCTTCTGGTTGGTTGGCCAGGTAGCTGTCTTCCAAATGTCTTGCCATAGATGAGTGAGCACTTTCAGTGCTGCATCCGTTTGTTGAAACACCTCAATTGGTATTCTGTCAATTCCTTATGAAGCTATAACCAAAAAAACCAAACCCATTGCCATAGAGTGGATTCCAACTCATAGTGACCCTATAGAATGGAAAGAATTCCAGGCAAAAGGTGCGGGAAGTGTCAAAGCCCTGAGACAGCAGATGCAGATGAACAACGATTTCACCTTGGTGAGTGGGAAGGCTGTTGGAAATGAAATTGGAGAGGTAGCCAGCAGCCAGACCATATAGGGCCTAAATAGTTTACTCTAAATGAACAGAAAGAAAAGAAAGATTTTTAATGGGACAACTAAATCTGATTTACAGTTTGAAAAGATTGCTCTGGTTCTTACATAAACAACAGATTATAGGGAGTTGGGAATGGAAACAGAGAAATGAAGCAGGAGGCTCCCGTAGTAGCCCAGGAGAGAGATGATGGTATTTGGGAATGTACCGTTAATCATGAAGATTGTGAGAAGTAGTCAGCCTTGGGATGGATTTGAAGGTAAGTCAACAAAGTTTGCTTGTGGATTAGTTATGGGGTGTGAAATGAAGAGAAACTAAGGATAGTTCTACAGTTTGTTTTCTGGATGATGTTGCAAATGGCAGTGTTATTAATTTAGAAGGGGAAGGAGTAGAGTTGGGTAGAAAATCACAAGTCAGGGCTAACATCTTCGTTTGAGATGTCTAATACACTTCTAGTTCTATATGAGTCTAAAGTCCAGCGGAAAGATGAAAATGCAGCTGTAAATTAAATATTCATCTGCGTGGAGATAGTGTTGAAATCTATGGGATTGAATAAAGTCACATGGGTGTAAGCGTAGTTGGGAAAGAGGTCTGGGGACCAAGTCGTGAGTGCTAGTGCTCCTCACTTGGGGGGAAAAAAAAACACTGAAATGAAAGAGACTGAGATAAATGGACCTGTGAGATTGCAGGAAAACCCAGAGTGGTTTTCCGTGTTGGTCCAGGAATAAATGTGGAGGAAGAGTGCCTGAGGAGAAGTAACTTGGTTTTCTTTCTCATTGGAGTCTATCTACCATGCCACGTGTATTCTTCCTTCTCACCAATTCCTCGGGCTAATTGAACTAATGGTAGGCTCCATGGTCACTACCCAAATGAGCTGTAGAAAGAGGCCCAATGCTCTGACTACTTTATCTGACATAGCTTCTTATCCCACCTTGCATTGGAACACAAAATTTGATTTTGGACAACTGGGTGTAAGTTATCTTAGTTACTCCTTCTGTACAATGAAGGTAATACTTATTCTTCTTTTTGAATAACTGCATGTTATTCCAATGAGATGCATCATTAGTAAATCTTTGAACATTATAAAACCCTAATAATGCCAGAATTTATTGTTATTATTTGTAACAAGAGCCAAGGGTGGAAAGGAAAGAAAAAAGAGAGAGAAATAATAAAGTTTGGTTTGTTTTCTTTTTGATTTAGGACGAATCACTGAGTGTGTTTCTGTTCCTTTTCTTTAACTTGAGTTTTCAACTTTGCTACTCATAAGTTTAAGTTTCATAAAGTGTTTCCTGCTGAAATGCCATGCTGACTGGAAGTCGGCAGCAAATAAATATTGCTGTCCTCACTAATTTGAAACAGTATGAGTTTTAAACCTCTAGCTGCAGGAGATTTATTAAGATTACAGTTTTCATCACCATCCCTTCAGTCCATCAAGATAGGTCAGAGCTGCATAATTTTTTTTTTTTTGTAAAAAACTAGAAGCAATTTTCATTCTTTTATACTATGCTTTCCAAGCTGGCAATATTGTTAGAAGCACAAGCACAAGCTTTAAGTTAATGAAATGCATGTCCTTGTAAATATTTCAGCCTTATCTCAGTTATTGGATGGGATAAAAATTGTTGAATAATCTAATTTAACCATAACTCTATGAAAACAAAGTACCTCTTGGTAAAAAAAGCATGGCTTGCTACACATCACATTATTGTTATTACATTTGTCCTTTTAAATAGTTGTTTTTTAATAGCTCAGTTAAAATGAAAGGGTGTAATCTTGTTATTCACTCTGGGATGGTGAATATAGAAAAGGAACTCTTTTTAACTGATGTAGCTTTCTGAGTAGTATTCCAATGAGCTTCCCATTTACTATATTTATTGATTTATAGTAATTGCCTCTACCAAATGACTAAAGGATCAATAACTCAAATAAGTTTCCTCTGAGTTTATTAGGACTCATGCAAAATGTGGTTTAAAACTGCTTTAAGATTAATGAGTGATAACATGTAGACTATCATGAAAGAAACATTCTAGGATGTTTTGAAAAATACAATTTATGAAACAATAGTTCCTGAAATGGCCCCTGTCATGTTGGATGGATTTACATTAACACCCAAGGGATTTTAGTGTTAGTACTTTACATAATAGACCAATCGTTATCATGACGTTTGTGAACAAATTGGGTCTTTATATTGTTGTTAGTTTTTAGTTGCCATGGATTCAACTAAAAATTGGAGCTTTAGGTAGTATGTCCCATTTTAAAGGCATTAATTGATCCTTCTTTTACTGTTTTAAGATCCTACAACAAATACTTTATAAGTAATAAAAATGATTTTAAATCTAATGATTAATTAAATAATCCAATAATCCTTGGTATATAATAAGCTTTCAATCAATTACTCAGTGAGTGAATAAAGGTGTGTAAAGACATGTGCTTATGCATAACCTGTACATAGACCAAGAGGCAGTTGTTGAAACAGAACAAGGGGATACTGCAAGGTTTAAAATCAGGAAAGGAGTGTGCCAGGGTTGTATCCTTTCACTGTACTATTCAATCTGTATGCTGAGCAAATAATCTGAAAATTTGGACTACATGAAGAAGAACACAGCATCAGAATTGGAGGAAGACTCATTAACAACCTGTCGTGTGCAGATGGTACAACCTTGCTTGCTGAAAGGGAAGAGGACTTGAACCACTTATTGATCAACATCAAAGACAACAGCCAAACATAAAGAAAACAAAAATCCTCACAACTGGACTGATAAGCAAAATCATGATAATTGGAGAAAAGATTGAAGTTGTCAAGGATTTCATTTTACTTGGAATCATAATCAACACCCATGGAAGCAGCAGTCAAGATATCAAATGACATATTGCATTGGGCAAATCTGCTGCAAAAGACTTCTTTAAAGTGTTGAAAAGCAAAGATGTCACCTTGAGGACTAAGATGTACTTGACCCAGGTCATGGTGTCTTAGTTATCTAGTGCTGCTATAACAGAAATGCCACAGGTGTATGACTTCAACAAAGAGAAATTTATTTCATCACAGTAAAGTAAGCTAAAAGTCCAAATTCAGGAGGTCAGCTACAGAATATGGCTTTGTGTCCTGCTGGCTCTGGAGGAAGATTCCTTGTCCTCAAACTTCTCCTGGTTGAGGAGCTTCTCAGATGAAGGGACCCGGGTTCAAAGGAGGTGCTCTGCTTCTGGTGCTGCCTTCTTGGTGGTATGAGGTCCCCCCTGTCTCTCTGCTCACTTCTCTCTTTTATATCTCAAGAGATAGCCTCAAGACACAATACAATCTTGTAGGTTGAGTCCTGCCTCACTAATACAACTGCCACCCATCCTCCATCATTAATATCATAGAGGCAGGATTTACAACATACAGGAAAATCACAGAATACTGGGAATCATGGCCCAGCCAAATTGATACACACATTTTTGGGGGGACACAATTCAATCCATGACACACGGTATTTTCAATTACCTCATATGTATGTGAAAGCTAGACAATGAATAAGGAAGACCCAAGAAGAACTGATGCCTTTGAATTATGATGTTGGTGAAGAATATAAACATACCGTGGACTGCCAGAAGAACGGACAAATCTCTCTTAGAAGTACAGCCAGGGTGCTCCTTAGAAGGGAGGATGGCTAGACTTTGTTTCTTGTACTTTGGACATGTTATCAGGAGAGATCAGTTCCTGGAGAAGGACAACATGCTTGGTAAAGTAGAGGGTCAGAGCAAAAGAGAAAGACCCTCAACAAGATGTATTCATACAGTGGCTGTAACAATTGGCTCAAATGTATCAACGATTGTGAGGATAGCACAGGACTGGGCAGTGTTTCATTCTGCTATATATAGTGTCACTATGAGTCAGAACTGGTCCGATGGCACCTAAGAACAACAGCAATAACAACAAGACCAAATTTTTGGATTTACTTATTTGCACTTACTTTTAGTGATATCTATGAATGTCTTAGACTGGGTCCTTTAAAGGAGAAAAACCAGTGAAGTGTTATATATAAATAGAAGAATTTATTTCAAGGAAATGGCTTGTGTAATTGTGGAGGCTGGCAAGTCCCAAATCCATGGGTCGGTGGCAGGAGTTGAGGATTCAAAATTTGCAGGTCAGGCAGTAGGATGCTGGCTCTCACTCAAAGAACTGGAGGTCAGAAGATAACAAGGCAAATGTGGGACAAAATGTAGGGATAGAAAGAGAGTGAGCTTTGCCAGAACATCCATATATATAGGATGCAGCCACAGTCTCAATGAAATTCCCCTTTCAACTGATTGCCTGCTCACATTAGATCACAAAATGCAGGGTGATTATATAATATCTTCTAAACCACCAAGAATCAAGGCCTAGCCAAGTTGACACATAACCTTGACCATCATAGTCCACCCCTTGTCAATTTGTCATCTGTACACATCTCCTTAAATGATACATAATCTCTAAATAAAGATAATTATAAATTTATACTTGTACCTAACATGAAACAACTAACGTGTAAAACTGAAAACTCACTAGCCCTGTTTACGTCTTATATTTTATAATATGTAATGGAATAAGGGAAGGAAGAAAAAAAGATATTTGTTTATATATATATACAGATATATAGATAGATGACACAACCTTGCTTGCTGAAAGTGAAGAGAAATTGAAGCACTTACTGATGAAGATCAAAGACCACAGCCTTCAGTATGGATTACACCTCGACACTAAGAAAACAAAAATCCTTACAACTGGACCAAGAAGCAACACCATGATAAATGGAGAAAAGATTGAAGTTGTCAAGGATTTCATTTTACTTGGACCCTCAATCAATGCCCATGGAAGCAGCAGTCAAGAAATCAGATGACCCATTGCACTGGGCAAATCTGCTGCAGAAGATCTCTTTGAAGTGTTACAAAGCAAAAATGTCATAGTGAACACTAAGGTGTGCCTGACCAAAGACATGACGTTTTCAACTGCCTCATATGTGTATGAAAGCTGGAAAATGGATAAGAAAGACAAAAGAAGAATTGACACCTTTGAATTATGGTATTTATGAAGAATATTGAATATACCATTGTCTTAGTTATCTAGTGCTGCTATAACAGAACATACCACAAGTCGATGGTTTCAACAAACAGAAGTTTATTTTCTCACAGTCTAGTAGGCTAGAAGTCCAAATTCAGGGTGTTCGCTACAGAGGATGTCTTTCTTTTTCTGTAGGCTCTGGAGGAAGGTCCTTGTCATCACTTTTTCCCTGGACTAGGAGCTTCTCTGCACAGGAACTCTGGGTACAAAGGACTCACTCTGCTCCTGGTGCTGTTTTCTTGGTGGTATGCGGTCGCCCTGTCTCTCTGTTTGCTTCTTGATTTTATATGTCAAAAGAGATAGACTTAAAATGAAATCCAATCTTGTAGATTGAGTCCTACCTCATTAACATAACTATCCCTAACTCTGCTTCATTGACATCATAGGGGTAGGATTTACAACACAAAGGAAAATCACGTCAGATGACAAAATTGTGGACAATCACACAACACTGGGAATCATGGCCTAGCCAAATTGGAACACATTTCTGGGGGACACAATTCAATCCATAATAGTTCTTTTGAACTGTCAAAAGAAAGAACAGATCTGTCTTGGAAGAAGTACAGCCAGAATACTCCTAACTTTGGATATATTATCAGGAGGGATCAGTCCCTGAAGAAGGATGTCATGCTTGGTAAAGTAGTTGTTATTCTTAGATGTGGTTGACTCAGTTCTGACACATAGCTACTCTAAGCACAACAGAACAAAACTGTGTGTGGTCCTGCACCACCCTCACAACTGTTACTATGCTTGAGCCCATTGTTGCAGCCACTGTGTCAAGCCATCTCCTTGAGGGTCTTCCTCTCCTTTGCTGACCCTCTACTTTATTAAGCATGATGTCCTTCTCCACGGACTGATCCCTCCTGATAACATGACCCAAGTATGTGAGAAGTAGCCTCGCCATTCTTGCTTCTAAGGAGCATTCTGATTGTATTTTTTCCAGGACAGATTTGTTTGTTCTTTTGGCATTCCATGGTATATTCAATATTCTTCGCCAACACCACAATTCAAAGATGTCAATTCTTCTTCTCTCTTCCTTATTTGTTGTCCAGCTTTTTCATATATACGAAGCAATTGAAAACACCATGGCTTGGGTCAGGCACACCTTAGTCCCCAAGGTGACATCTTTGCTTTTTAACACTTTGAAGAGATTTCTTGCAGCCAATTTGCCGAATGCAATGAGTCTTTTGGTTTCTTGACTGCTGCTTCCATGGTTGTTGATTGAGAATCCAAGTAAAATGAAATCTTCAACAACCTCAATCTTTTCTCCATTTATCATGATGTTGCTAATTGGTCCAGTTGTGAGGATTTTTGTTTTCCATATGTTGAGGTGTAATCCATACTGAAGGCTGTGGTCTTTCATCTTCATTAGTAAGTGTAAGTCCTGTTCACTTTCAGCAAGCAAGTTTGTGTTATCTGCATACGCAGGTTGTTAATGAGTCTTCTCCAATCCTGATGCCATTTCTTCTTCCTATGGTCCAGCTTCTTGGATTATTTGGTCAGCATACCTATCAAATCGGTATGGTGAAAGGATACAACCTTGACGCACATCTTTCCTGACTTTAAACCACACAGTATCCCCATGTTCTGTTCGAATGATTGACTGCCTCTTGATCCATGTAAAGTTTCCTCATGAGCACAGTTAAGTGTTCCAGAATTCCCCTTCTCTGCAATGTTCTCCATAATTTGTTATGTTCCACACAGTTGTATACTTTTGCATAAAACACAGCTAAACATCTTTCTGGTATTCCCTGCTTTCAGCCAGGATCCATCTAACATCAACAATGATATCCCTGGTTTCATGTCCTCTTCTAAATCTGGCTTCAGTTTCTCGCAGTTTGCTGTCAATATACTGCTGCAGCCACTTTTGAATGACCTTCAGCAAAATTTTGCTTGCATGTGATATTAATGATATTGTTCAATAATTTCCTCATTCTATTGGATCACCTTTCTTGGGAATAGGCATAAATATGGATCTCTTCCAATCAGTTGGCCAGGTATTTGTCTTCCAAATTTCTTGGCATGGACAAGCGACCACTTCCAGTGCTGCATCTGTTTGTTGAAACATCTCAGTTGGTATTCTGTCAATTCCCAGAGCTTTGTTTTTCTCCAGTGCCTTCAGTGTAGCTTGGACTTTTTCCTGCAGTACCCTTGGTTCCTGATCATATATTACCTCCTGAAATGGTTGCACACTGACCAATTCTTTTTGGTATGGTGACTCTGTGAACAATTGTTGGTATGTTGAAATCCATTGTTGTAGCCACTGTACATTTTGAGTGCCTTCCAAGCTAGAGGGCTCGTCTTCTAGCACTATATAGGACAATATTCTGTGGGGTTCTAATTTTCAAAAATAAATGGCCAGGTCTTTCTTCCTATTATGTCTTAGCCTGGACGTGCTGCTGAAACCTGTCCACCATGGGCAACCCTACTGGTATTCGAAATATCAGTGGCATAGCTTTCAGCATCATAGCAGCACACCAGCCGCCACAGTATGAAACAATGAGAGGTAGAATGTTCACACATCTTGAAGAATGTAACTAATATCACTGAACAACTGTGCAGAAATTGCTGAATGGGAACCTAAACTGCTGTGTAAACCTTCACTGAAAATACAATATTATTAAAATAATAATAATAAAAGACTACCATTTTGAAATGCTTGGAGAAATGGTAGTTTTGAAGCATTTACTCTTTATTTATCTTTGAGGTAATCATATAAATGCAAATCTTTTGTAATCTGTATTTGGGTTAAAGAATGAGAGAATATCTGTTGAGACAGAAACCATAACACTGATTTTAATCAATAAGGTACTAGATCTCCTCCTTATAATTTGAATAATACACATGTAAAATCTGGGACCCAGAAATTTAAAGTAGTTTGCCCAATATCAGATAGTTAAAAGAGGCAGACGTATGCTTAGAACTTAGGTTTGTTGGAGTCCGGGTATGTTCTCATGTTTCTCTACCAAAACAAACAAAAAAAACAAACCCGTTGCCCTTGATTTCAACTCATAGAGACCCTACAGGACAAAGTAAGGACTAACTCATAAGGTTTCCAAGGAATGGATGGTGGATTCAAACTGCCAACTTTTGGTTAGCAGCCATAGCTTTTTAACCACTGTACAACCAAGGCTTCTGTTTCTCTACCAGAGAGCCTCAAATCATTAATAGAACACTAAAGATTACTGACTTAGGATGCATTCACGGAAAAATTGCACGCAATGACTTTCCAGATTATTCACCAACAAGACACTGCCCATCGACATGGAATTGTGTAGCTTTTCACAATGGCTAAGAGCTATGCCAAGTGTGAGAATACTATCAACCAAAAAAAAAATATTAA
This sequence comes from Loxodonta africana, assembly GCF_030014295.1. NCBI lineage: Eukaryota > Metazoa > Chordata > Mammalia > Proboscidea > Elephantidae > Loxodonta > Loxodonta africana. Next base: position 99,173,307 of record NC_087351.1, read on the forward strand.
CTATTATATTGCAAAGACAGAAGTGATATCATCCTCCTCAATAGATATTACCTAATGATCTACAAAGTACAAAGGCAGTATGTGCTTTGAGGTATAATACATTTGGATTAGCAAATCTATATTTTTGTTTATCTGATTTTTTTTTTCATTTGAGGCTGTTGATCATATTTATTTCTTAACTGAGCATGTGTGTGTGTGTGTATGTGTGTGTAAGAAAGGCAGAAGTTATCAATAGGTAATACTCTTTTTAATAAATGATAGTAGTATATATAGGGCTTTTAAATTTACCAACCCTGAAAGACAAATAAGGAGATATTCCCAGCTTAACTCATTCCAATTCCTATTAATTCTTTTTTAAATCACTTTGATTAATAATAATGATAGATACCATTTATTGATTAATCTTTTCACTTGGCTTATATTTGTGCAGTGATTCCCATGGATCAGGCACTATTCTACATTCTGGGGACAAAGCAAAAATAAGACTAAAATGGTTCTTAAAATAAACTAATTAAGATTATTTTAAAAAAGTTTGGAGGCAATCAATGACCTTGTAAACAATTTACAGATATTGAAAAATGATATAAAGTTATTACACTAGAAAGTAAAGTGTGTGGGAAGGTGGCGCATATTTTGGGTCTGATGGGCTAGTGAGACCTCTCTAAGGAGGTGACATTAAGCACAGTCCTAAAGAATGAGAAGGAGCTAGTCATGGAAACAGCTCAAAGAAAACAGTTCCAGTCAGAAGGAACAGCAGGCACAAAAGTCCTACAGCAGGGATAATCTTGGTTTGTTGGAAGAAAAAAAAAAAAAAGTATTGGACTGCAATAAGCAAGAGGTGCGATCAAAGGTAAGATCAGAAACCTGGAAGACCAGATCCTGTAGGGTCTGCTAAGCTATAGTAAAGATTTCCCTTTTATGTGAAATGGGTACCTCCAAATGATTTTAAGCAGAAGAATGATATGATCTGACTTATAGTTTATAGATGCTACTCTGGCTGCAGTGTAAAAACTGATTGTAGAAGGTATGACAGAAACAATGACTTTAACCCAATATTCCATTTGCCATATTCCTTGAAACAGGACAGGGCCGTGCCCTTGGTAGGTTAAGTCAGCAAAAATCCCATGAAAAATTCTCCAGTCCCTCACTTTTTAAGCCATGATAACAAACGGGACTGAGTACTCCAGATGCTGTTTCTCTTGGGTGGTGGCGTCTCAGTCATCCTGGGTCCCTGAATGACTGTGTGAAGCAGAGTCACTTCACAATCTGTGTGAGGCATATAACATAAGCATGAAAGAAATACTAGTTGGGTTAAGCCACTGCAATTTTAGAACTGTTTGCTACCATAACATAACCAAACCTATTATCGGTAATGCAGAGAGCAAGGTAGAAACAAGAAAACAAGATTATTTTAGTAAAAACAATGTTAACTTGAATTATGGTTGTTGTAGTAGATGGTATCAAAGTGAAATAGATTTGAATTGTATTTTGTAGGTAAAGCAGACAAAATTATATGTGAATTGGATTTTCTGAGGGTCTTCTATGTAAAATTAGCTCATTTTATGAATTGTCTGTTGGAATGTCAGCCCCATTGCCATTCTGTTCTCTGCTACCACTTCTGTTGAAAGAGCTGGAAGCCTGGGGACTGCATTTTCCAGACCCCTTTGCCAGCAGTGTTCCATTTTATGCCCTGTGAATGAAAAGCTCTCGTTCGACATTTGAAAGGATGGAAAGGTGGACAGCCCATCACTGCTTTGACATCAGTGTGGAGAATTACGGTTGTTGTAGTAGATGGTATCAAAGTAAAATGTATTTGAATTGTATTTTGTACACAAAGCCAAAAAAAACGAGTATGTGAGTTGGATATTCTGAGTGTCTTCTACGTAGAATTAGCTCATTTTATGAGTTGTCTATTGAAATGTCAGCCCCATTGCCATTCTGTTCTCTGCTATCACTTCTATTGCAAGAGCTGGAAGCCTGGCATGACATTTTCTAAACCCCCTTTGCTAGCAGCATTCTATTTTATGCCTTGTGAGTGAAAAACTCTTGTTCAACATTTGAAAGCATGGAGAGATGGAGAGGCCATCACTGCTTTGGCATCAGTGTAGAAGCATGAGGGTTTTGGAAGGTGGCAGATGGGAGATTTTGCTAGTAGCTTCCAGGTGTCAACATATGAACCAACCTACCTGGTGCAAGATCATTGTTGAGAGTTGTCTCTGATTTCTGTATTTCATGATTTCTGGAATGCAAGCAGCAGTTTCCCTGACCATTATAGCTCTAGCTCTCCCAGCAATTTTATAAGCCTCTAATTCCCTAGATTAAATTGCCTTTTGCCTGAAATACCTATGGTTGTTTCTGTTTTCCACACAAAACATTTGTTACCTAGCAGAGTGTATTACCCAGTAAGCAAGGTATGCACGGGCTTGCTTGCACTTACTGACTAATCTGTAGAGCACAGTTTCACATGAGTTTCACCACTTCTTTGATGTGGTGAAAAACAGGTGAAATTGTGCACTACAGATTAATAAACACAAGTAAGCCCATGCATGCCTTGCTTATTGGGTAATCCATCCCTATTATCCAGTGTAATATAGCTTATTGATTATTTTACAAGTCATTGCATTAGCCACAGGAAACTGAAACTCAGAAAGTTAAGGACATTACCTAAAATGCTTTCATTATAATGGATAGAACTGGTCCATAAACCCGAATTCATAACCTGTGCCCTTTCTATTATAACATGTCTCTCTGAGTCTTATATTCTCATCTATAAAATGGGATTTGAACCAATTCCCTTCTGAATCTCAGAGCTGGTGAGTGACACTATCACAGTTTATGCTATCTTACTTCAGGAATAAAATTTCTGCTTATAAGGAAAATGACATCTGCTGGTGCATTTTCTTGGTACATTTTTTATTGCAGCATCTTTTCCATCTGATTGTTGTTTAGCATAAAGCCACTGAATCCGATTTCATAATTTGAAGCTCCTTGCATTTTTTGATTTAGCTGACAGGTAAATGATACTATGCATAACTGCTGTGACGAATCTAATAACACCACAGCTAGATATGAAAAAAAAAAAAAGACAGTATTGAAGAAGTGAGGGAAAAAGGTTTAAAGAACTCATTTTTGAATTGAATGCCTTTTATCACAGAGAGAGGGATAGTAGGGAAATGCCTAAGGTAAGCAAAATGTTACAGTTGTAGATTATTATTTTTTCTTACAAAGGCATTATGTCCAAATGTTGTGGAAATTTTTTTGTTTGTTTTTTACTTGTCGAAATAAACCCATTTTAATATTTTTTTCTTCATAATCATGAATGTCCTTTCTTGTTTAAGCCAGCCTCATTCACGAATAGAATAAACACCCACCTGGTTAAAAATAGTTGATTAGGTAAGGCAAAAATCAAAGAGATAGATGTACACATACACAGACATGGAGAATAAATTGAACATATGAGTACATTTATAGAGGAAAATACTCATCGTTACAGGTTTTCCTTGAGTGCCAAACATGTTTACCTTCCACACTCCCAAAGAAACTGTAAGCTCCTAAAATTCAAGTGAGAATTTTTGTTTAATATATGTCTACTATATGTAGGGAACACAGATAGCAGGAACTCAAAAAATACTTGTAGAAGTGAATTTTGCAGTAATTTACTACAGGTATAGAGTGCTTATGCCATTATATAAATTACCAGTTGACCATTACAGAGCATTTCCCTAAAACATAGGCAGAAATGCCTCTTTAATTATTGTCATGGATTGAATTATGTTCCCCAAAACTGTGTGTCAACTTAGTTAGGCCATGATTCCCAGTATCGTGTGGTTGTCCTCCATTTTGTGATTGTAATTTTAAGTTAAAGAGGATTACGGTAGGATTGTAACAGCACTACTAAGGTCACATCCATAATCCACTGGTATATTAGAACTCATGATTTCTTGCTGATATTAGCCCTGAAGGAACCCTCATGGAAAGGGAGTTTCCCTGGAGTGTGGCTTGCACCACCTTTTATCTTACAATCGATAAAAGGAAAGGGAAGCAAACAGAGAGTGGGGACCTCATACCATCAAGAAAGAAGCACTGGGAGCAGAGTTCATCCTTTGGACCTGGGGTTCCTGTGCAGACAAGCTCCTAATCTAGGGGAAGATTGATGAGAAGTACCTTCCTCCAGAGCCAACAGAGAGAGAAGGCCTCCTCCTGGAGCTGACACCCTGAATTTGGTCTTGTAGCTTTCTAGACTGTGAGAGAACAAATTTCTCTTTGTTAAAACCATCCACTTGTGGTATTTCTGTTATAGCAGTACTAGGTAGTTAAGACAGAATTAAAGTCTGAATGATAAAAATGAATGTAATTTTTATGTCTTAAGAGAAACTTAGTTGATATTTTTCATTATATTTTTATCCAATGAATTTTAGAATGAGGTATTTGGTTATATTATCTCCTGAGTGCCTTTTCTTTGTCCATTTGAAATATAATTAAATAAAAAATTGAAAACAATAGCATTAAAATTCAATGTCTCTGAGATCTAGAAAAAAGAGAAATTTCTAAACCTACAAGTGAAAGAAAACAAGAAAAAGTGAAAGCCTGAAGCAATCCTCATAAAAATTAAAATATTCTAAGTGTTAATAATTGGCAATCTTAAAAACTGTACAATGTATTGAGAAATAAATTGACAACGAAAATAATAATCGAAAAGCAGAATCAATCATCAAGCAAACTCTTAGAAAAATATTCCCCCTTACTGATAATTGAAAAGACAAAATACATATATTTTTTTTTTACCTAAAATAATAATACAAAATGCAAGCAATTTGTCAGTGAAAGAGGCAGTCTCATATATCGCTAGAATAGAAGTAAATAAGATTAATGACTTTAGAAAACATTATGTCAATATATCTGGGTCTTAAAGTTTTATCCCCCGTTGATCTGGTTTTGCTAATTTTGAAAAAAAAAGAAGAAAAATATAATTGCAGTGTATTAAGATAAATAATGACCCCCAGGGGTATCAGGCCCTGATTTCTTGAATCTGTAAATGCTACCTTATATGGCAAAGACTTTGCAGATGTGATTAAGTTTAAGATATTGAGATGGAGAGATTATTCTGGATTATTCGAGGGTGCGCTAAATGTGATCACAACCATCATCTTAAAAAAAGAGGCAGAGGGAGATTTGACACACACAGAGGAGAAGGAGAAGGGAAGATGGAGCAGAAAAATATTTGAAGATGCTATCTTGAAGGGTGGAATGATGTGGCCACAAGCCAAAGAAATTTTCTAATATAAGTGATAAAAAAACTAATATAATGGTAATTAAAATTGTAAAAAAAAATTTTTTTTAAATTGATAACTTTCAAGAAAACATTTTGATATCCAATTCCTACCTAACAAGAAGGAAATTAACTATAGGCTAGTGTGTCCTGCCTCCACCTGTTTTGGAGATATGGCACAGGTGATAGCAAAATGTACAAATTTGCAAATCTCTGAGAAACCCATGGGATAGGGAAAGGCAGTCTTGGCCTAGCATTTTCAGGGAGAAACAACCCAGAGCCAAGGAGATCACCTGTCACAACTCGGTAAAGTGGTCCTGGACAGATCTCTGCCTACCCTTCACCACTTCAGGCCAGGGAAACAGGATAGCAGCCCTAATGCCCTTGGATCAAGCACGTACCTACCATAGAGCACAGGAGCCTGGACAGTGTGAAAAGGCTATTAACAGATGCAATGTACCGATTGGTTCTGATGATTTTTTTCTGCCAGCTTTTCCCCTCCATACTTGGAGGACTAGACAATATCAATGAAGGAAGAGATCTCAGAAGAAGCAATGATAGAGGAAATGAGAAATAGGTACAAAGTTTCACAAAAGAGTATGGTTATCTGGCAAGAGGAGAGCACATCAAAGTGGTTAAGGGCAAGTTGTGGAAATTGTAGTTTCTGCTTGGGGACCCCTGCTCCACTCTAAACTCACTATGATCCACACAAGCCTTAAACTAAGATTTGTATTTCTAATACGTCTAATATACCAGACAAGTAAACTGATGACCAGAGGGCATATACAGGTATTTATCACTCAGTACCATACAAGCACTGCTCAATTAGATTATATTACTGATTAATGGAAACTGATGCCTGCCATGAAACACTGGTATATTAGAACCCATGATTTCTTGCTGATATCAGCCCTGAAGGAAACCTCAGGGAAAACGGTTTCACAGACAAAGATAACTAGGCACGGAACAACTCATTATAAAAAGGGAGGATCACTGACTCGATAATAATATTACTATATGAATAACTATTTGCATAAGTAAATAGGTATAATAAATATCCTGAAAGAGATAAGAAGGAATATTAATTTCATAAAGGGCAGGTATGCAGTTATAAAGAAAGGTCCAATTGTTATACACAACATTAAAAAAAAACCTTGTTTTAATAAAAAATCCAAAAATAGGGAAAATGCAATATGAATACAGCTATACAAAACATCGGTGAAATGGTAGATTTGATTTAGGAAATCTCCCAGAAGTAAGTATGAAGAAGTAGGCAATAATACAAAATTATACCTATATACAAAAAAAGATATAATTATAGATAGCATTTTTAGTAGCCCCCAAGTGTCTGTCAGTTTGTCGTACTGTGGGGGCTTGCATGTTGCTGTGATGCTAGAATCTATGCCATCGGTATTCAGATACCAGCAGGGTCACCCATGGAGGACAGGTTTCACCTGAGCTTTCAGACTAAGACAGACTGGAAGAAGGACCCGGCAGTCTACTTCTGAAAAGCATTAGCCAGTGAAAACCTTATGAATAGCAGTGGAACATTGTCTGATATAGTGCTGGAAGATGAGCCCCCCAGGCTGGAAGGCACTCAAAAGATGACTGGGGAAGAGCTGCCTCCTTAAAGTAGAGTCGATCTTAATGACAAGGATGGAGTAAAGCTTTTGGGACCTTCATTTGCTGATGTGGCAAGACTCAAAATGAGAAGAAACAGCTGTAAACATCCATTAGTAATCGGAACCTGGAATGTATGAAGTATGAATCTAGGAAAATTGGAAATCATCAAAAATGAAATGGAATGCATAAACATCGATATTCTAGGCATTAGTGAGCTGAAAAATGGACTACTATTGGCCATTTTGAATCGGACAATCATATAGTCTACTATGCTGGGAATGACAACTCAAAAAGAAATGGCATTGCATTCATCATCAAAAAGAACGTTTCAAGATCAATCCTGAAGTACAACACTGTCAGTGATAGGATAATATCCATACGCCTACAAGGAAGACCAGTTAATACGTCTATTCATATTTACACACCAACCACTAGGGCCAAAGATGAAGAAAAAGAAGATTTTCATCAACCGCTGCAGTCTGAAATTGATCAAACATGCAATCAAGGTTCATTGATAACTACTGGTGATTGGAATGCAAAAGTTGGAAACAAAGAAAAAGGATCAGTAGTTGAGAACTATGACCTTGGTGATAGAAACAATGCTGGAGATCAAATGATAGAATTTTGCAAGACCAACGACTTCTTCATTGCAAATACCTTTCACTAACATAAACAGCGACTTTTTTATACACATGGACTTGGCCAGATGGAGCACACAGAAATCAAACTGACTACATCTGTGGAAAGAGACGATGGAAAAGCTCAATATCTTCAGTCAGAACAAGGCCAGGAGCTGACTGTGGAACAGACCATCAATTGCTCATATGCAAGTTCAAGCTGAAGCTGAAGAAAATCAGAGCAAGTCCACAAGAGCCAAAATATGACCCTGAGTACATCCCACCTGAATTTAGAGACCACCTGAAGAATAAATTTGACGCATTGAACACTAGTGACCGAAGACCAGACGAGGTGTGGAATGACATCAAGGACATCATCCATGAAGAAAGCAGAAGGTCATTGAAAAGACAGGAAAGAAAGAAAAGACCAAGATGGTTGTCAGAAGAGACTCTGAAACTTGCTCTCGAATGTCGAGCAGCTAAAGCAAAAGGAAGAATTGATGAAGTAAAAGAACTGAACAGAAGTTTTCAAAGGGCAGCTTGAGAAGACAAAGTAAAATATTATACTGACATGTGCAAAGAGCTGGAGATGGAAAACCGAAAGGGGAGAACACGCTTGGCATTTCTGAAACTGAAAGAACTGAAGAAAAGATTCAAGCCTGGAGTTGCAATAGTGAAGGATTCTATGGGTACAATATTAAACCATGCAAAAGCATCAAAAGAAGATGGAAGAAATACACAGAGTCATTATATCAAAAAGAATTAGTCGATGTTCATCCATTTCAAGAGGTGGTATATGAGGAACCGATGGTACTGAAGGAAGAATTCCAAGCTGTTCTGAAGGCATTGGCGAAAAACAAGGCTCCAGGAATTGATGGAATATCAATTGAGATGTTTCGACAAACAGATGCAGCGCTGGAGGTGCTCACTCGTCTATGCCAAGAAATATGGAAGACAGCTTCCTGGCCAACTGACTGGAAGAGATCCATATTTATGCCTATTTCCAAGAGAGGTGATCCAACCAAATGTGGAAATTATAGAACAATATCATTAATATCACACGCAAGCAAAATTTTGCTGAAGATCATTCAAAAAAGGCTGCAGCAATATATCGACAGGGAACTGCCAGAAATTCAGGCCGGTTTCAGAAGAGGACGTGGAACCAGGGGTATCATTGCTGATGTCAGATGGATCCTGGCTGAAAGCAGAGAATACCAGAAGGATGTTTACCTGTGTTTTATTGACTATGCAAAGGCATTCAACTGTGTGGGTCATAACAAATTACAGATAACTTTGTGAAGCATGGGAATTCTGGAACACTTACTTGTGCTAATGAGGAACCTGTACATAGATCAAGAGGCAGTTGTTCGGACAGAACAAAGGGATACTGATTGGTTTAAAGTCTGGAAAGGTGTGCATCAGGATTGTATTCTTTCACCATACCTGTTCAATCTGTATGCTGAGCAAATAATCTGAGAAGCTGGACTATATGAGGAAGAATGGGGCATTAGGATTGGAGGAAGGCTCAGTAACAACCTGCAATTTGCAGATGACACAACCTTGCTTGCTGAAAGTGAAGAGGACTTGAACTACTTACTAATGAAGATCAAAGACCACAGCCTGCAGTATGGATTGCACCTCAACATAAAGAAAACAAAAATCCTCACAACTGGACCAATGAGCAACATCATGATGAACGGAGAAAAGATTGAAGTTGTCAAGCATTTCATTTTACCTGGATGCATAATCAACAGCCACGGAATCAGCAGTCAAGAAATCAAAAGGCTCTTTGCACTGGGTAAATCTGCTGCAGAGGACCTCTTGGAAGTGTTCAAGAGCAAAGATGTCACCTTGAAGGTTAAGGTGCACCTGACCCAAGCCATGGTTTTTTCAATTGCGTATGTGTGTGAAAGTTGGACAATGAATATGGAAGACCGAAAAAGAATTGACACCTTTGAATTGTGGTGTTGGCAAAGAATATTGAATATACCATGGACTGAGAATAAATCTGTCTTGGAATAAGTACAACCAGAATACTCCTTAGAAGCAAGATTGGAGAGATTATGCCTCACTTACTTTGGACAGGTTATCAGGAGGGATCAGTCCCTGGAGAAGGGCATCATGCTTGGGAAAGTACAGGGTCAGTGAAGAAGAGGAAGACCCTCAATGAGATGGGTTGACACAGTGCCTGTACCAATGGTCTCAAGCCTAACAATGATTGTGATCATGGTGCAGGACCAGGCAGTGTTTCGTTTTGTAGTACATAGGGTCGTTATGAGTCAGAACAGACTTGAAGGCACCTAACAACAACAATATTCAATTATGAGTCCCTGGATAGAGAAAAAGGTTAGGTGCTGAATAACTAGCTCAAAGTTTATTGGTTTGCACCCACCCAGAGGCACTTCAGAAGAAGTTCTACTCTGCAGTCATGGGATCACCATGAGTCAGAATTGACAGGACAGCAACTAGCAGAAACGTCAACAACGTATTCAATTAATTTAAAGGAAAGTTAACTTTTATTAATTAAAAAAACAGAAAAATTCAGCAGATAAATACACCTGTAAAAAAAGCACCAAACAAAATTTCTAGAACTGAAAAGTATAGTATCTTTAACTAAAATTTCACTGGATATCTTAATAGAAGAGTGGAGATGACAGAGTAAAGAACCCATGACTGTGAAGAGTGATAAATATCTTCATGAACGCTGCAATTATCCCATATGCAAAAAAGACTGAAAACAACAGGACGAGAAGGAACTGTGGAACACCAACAAAATTCTGATATATATGTTCTAAGATGCTGAGAAAAATAACTCTCACCTAAAAGAGCACAGAATATTGAAAGATTTCATTTTTATAGAATTCTAGAACAGGATCTAAAGGTGAAAAAAATTAGAACAGTACTTGTTTGTCTCTGACAGGAATGGGCAGGAATTAACTAGGAAGGAGTATGAGGGAACTTTCTAGAATAATGATAATGTTCTACATCTTGACAGGGTTTGGGTTACACAGGTGTTTAGATTTGCGAAAACTCGACAAATATGCAATGAAATTTGTGTATAGCAGTTTTTGTTATAATTTACATTAGAAAACTATGAACAAGTAATAAACTCTAGTTACTGATGTGTGTGCAGACATAAGTGTGCACAGGTGTGCTAATGTCTCCAACATGCTTTTAAATGACCCCAAAATAAGACAGATTAATGAATGGATAGAGAAATGAATAGATGGATAGTAAAACGTTAATTGTCAAATCTAGGTAATGGGTATATTGAGACTCATTGTAAAATTCTTATAACTTTGCTGTGTGTTTGAAATTCTGCATAATTAAATGCTAAAAGAGAAAAGGCTTGTTTCATACCACGAGTTTGATACCACAATGCTATTTATGTATATTAAAAATATATACATGATAAACAGAATTGTACCTTGTACAGAGGTATTAAAGACCATATATGAAACAAGTCAGAATGGGTGCTTATGACAGGGAATACGAACAGGAGAAAGGTTGTGGCAATGAAAGCGGGTGGTGAATTTCATTGTATAGATTGGAGATGATCCTGTGCTATGAACCAATAAGTGTGATTAGCTCAAGGCTTTGCACCTGAGGTCCTCCCATAATCATGTAGCCCAGTGTCAGGTGAGAAAGTATGGCTGGTCCATATTGCTATTGATTGTTGTTGTGTGCCATTGAGTCCATCCAACTCACAGTGACCCTATAGGACAGGGTAGAACTGCTGCATAGGGTTGCCAAAGCTGTAATCTTTATGGGAGCAGACTGCTGCATATTTCTCCCTTGGAGCAATTGGTGGGTGTGAAGCTCAGACCTTTTAGTTACCTTTCAGTGAGCAGTAGAGCATGTAACCGTTACACCACCAAGGCTCCTTTGCCCCATATTCTAAGAAAAAAAAAAAAAAAAAGAAAGAAAGAAAAGAAAATCGTTTCTGTGGAGTCAACTCCGACTCATAGCGACCCTATAGGACAGAGCAGAACTGCCCCATAGGATTCCAAGATTCAGCTGGTAGATTCGAATTGCCGATCTTTTGGATAGCAGCCCAACGCTTAACCACCATGCTAAAATGACTGACTACACACTATTACTGACTCCAAATTCCAAAATCCAGGTGTCTTCATAATGTTTTGGTTCTGATTCTCCATGAAAATATTTAAGTGTGTATGCACACCTTACATTAAATAGTATTACAAAAAGGATTTTCATCCTTCTGATAGGGTCAGATGCCTCTATTTGTCCTGGTTTTACTATGTTGCTTTCGCACAATCATTTCTGTTGTCTCAGCCTAAATGTCCTTTTGTGTACGAGAAAGGTTGGATTGAACACCTTCCCAAATTCGTTTTTCTAGCTGCATCATTCTGGGGGCAGGTATCAGAACAGAATAAGTGCAAAAGTTTTGGAATCAGTTTCTATTGCCAACTCTGCCGCATAATTGTGGTCTGACTATGAGTGAATGACTTACCAGTAAAATGGAACAGCAAGAAAAAAACCAGGCCAGGGTAGTGTTAGCACTAAATAACAATACAGACAAGGCACTTAGTAGTGTATCTGTCATACAAATGTCTTCAACAAATGTTTTTGTTAATAATAATTCCAATCTAGTTTTTTACTGTGAATACCTTCCCAGAGCATCAAAAACTCATACTAGCCTTTTAATTTATGCCAGATTTGAACATGCCTTGGAGAGCTCAATGAACCCTTGGTTTTAGCAGCTCATTAGATGTAATTTTTCTCCTGCTTAATATAACTGGGACCCTTGTTCTGACTCACCTGACAGGTGCTAAACTCCCAAAAAGAGGCTCATTAAACATCCAGCCAACTGGAGTAATTTTTAGTTCCAATTTCGAATGTACCAACAAAACAAGCATTTATTTTACAAGAGGTTCAAAGCATTTGTTACTAGTCACTGTCACTGGAGTCTTGGAAAAGTCTTTCTGCCAAAACCAACTCACTCTGTCCCAAACCGTTCAGGTTTTCCTGTTAGTTTTTTATTTTTATTTTTTTACATTTTTCTTAATTTGGTTTTTAAATTGCAAGACTCATTTTATAAATGGCGACCTTGATGTAGATTTTTTTTTTTTTTTAACCTAGTGTCAGGAGGGTGCTGACTGGAAAGTGATAGCTAGGGGTTAGAAGCCAATAACTTTTTGTTACATTTTGGATGCTGTTTTGAGCATTAAGGTAGACCTTAGTCTACCACTCATTCTCCACCTGCTTAAAAATCTCTATCCCTATCTTGGCCTTGAAAATGAAGGCTTTCTTTCTCAACTAAGAGTTTTGTACAACACAGAAGGGTCATACTTATATTCTTACACTCAGGGCAATAGTGTAAGTCAAAATTGATGATGGCGTAACACTCCGTGATCTGATATAATTTACTGTGAAACCACTATCCATTTTTGACACTTAAGGTCTGCTTGCCTATTTGCAAGTCAGCTTACAGTGGGGTCAAGCAATTATTCTTCTGGCCATTGTGAGTTCTCTGATGTGGTTGCTCTCTGTGTTATTTGATTAAGAGGGTGGCCTGAGAACATATACCTACTCTTCCTAACAAAGAACAATTATGTAGAGAGGGTTTGAAAATAGACGATATGACTTTAAGAATTTGGAATAGCCCTTCTGTCCTTTTCTTTCTAGCTTGAGATGACTCCCTGAAAGTTGAGATGCTAAATCACTTTAACAGGTAGAAAATTATTTTATGCCACTGTTAAACGTTAGGTTTTTAAAGTAAATGCCTGTGACTTAACTAAATTCTATGGACTCATACGAGTTCTAACAGTCCCTGGCTGGCACAGATAGTTAAGCCCTTGACTTCTAACTGAAAAGTTGGCAACTCAAACTCACCCAGAGTTACCTCAGAAGAAATGTCTGGCAGTCTTTCTGAAAAATCAGCCCCTGAAAACCCTATGGAGTGCAGTTCTACTCTGCACACTTGGGATCAAAATGAGTGGGGATCAACTTAACAGCGGGTAGTTTTGTTTGTTTCTTTGTTTTTTAGTGAGTTCTATTGGGATTTTGCCAGCATGAGGCACTGAGCCATAGGGTGCAGAAAGAGAGAGAAAAAGATGGACACAGTGAAGGTTAATTAGCTCTTTATTCCTTTGCTTAATAGCTTACAAAGCTAGTTAGAAGTGGAGGGATTCTCAATGTAAATTCTAAGAATGTCTTTATTCTCTACCCTTCATTTTTATCATCTTTGCTTCTTCACTATTCCCATGCACACTCCACAGCCCTCATTGATGTGCTGTTAATGTCATTCTGTACCATTTTTTGACCACTATTTATTTCTGTCTCTGCAATTTTTTAGCTATCAAACGTAAATATCCTTATGGTGTCACTAATTAACAAAGCCTTCGATACAAAAAGAATAATCTTTGTGAAGTCATTGCCTGCAAATTTGAATACATGAATAAGTAAAACTATTGTTTACATGACATATTGAAGCAATGATTTCCAGTGACCATTTTGATGTAGACAGTTTCGGGTAAGATATTTTGACATAGCCTAAAAACAAAACTTAGCCTTTAAAATTGTTCAATTTGCACAACAGACAAGTTTATCCCTATGCTGAGTCTTGTCCCATCCCTGGCTTCCCCCAACCCCTTGGTGATCCTCAGCTAGATGAGGACATGGGATTGGATTTAAGAATAGATGAAGGGTGATGCCCTTGATGGGTGTCCAGTCAGGAATATGACTGGGCAGGAATGAGCTCAGAGATCACGTGAGGCCAAAGAATAAACCAGTTGCGATCAAGTAAATTCCAACTCCTGACAACTACAGTGGAGAGGATTGCTTTTATATGGCCTTTCTAGGCATGAACTCGTAACTCCCACAAAATGATTTGCTGGACTATGCAAATAAGATTCGTAAAACTCTTGCAGGGATTGGACAGTTTACTATGCAAATAAGATGTCAGTGGCCTACTAAGGTTATTGGTCAGTTTTGCCATTCTGCTAGACTTATAAAGGCTAATCCCATGAGGTTGAGGGGGGCCTTGTTACCATAAAGAAAAGTCTGGAGTGAAGCACATACTTTGGACCAAAGACCCAGGGTGCCTGCGCTGAGAACCTCCTAGATTCAGAAGAAAAAATGAGCGATAAAGACATTAAGAGACTGCAGCGTTAGGGTGCACCCACGAAGAGCTGAGCACCTTTGGGCAGGAGGCTTGGCTGCAGAGTTAAAAGATCTGTAACACTTGTTCATGCAGGGAGAAGTCTGAGTGTGCCCCATGCAGGGGTTGCCTTAGAGAATACTGTGCAGGGTTCTTCTGATAGCGGGGCGGATTTGGACCCCTCTAGATGGGAGTGTGTTAGTTATCTAGTGCTGCCATCAGAGAAATACCACTAGTGGATGGCTTCAACAAAGAAAATCTACTCTCTCGCAGTCTAGGAGGCTAGAAGTCTGAATTTAATGTCAGCTCAGGGAAGGCTTTCTCTCTCTGTTGGCTCTGAAGGAAGGTCCTTGTCATCAGTCTTCTCCTGGTCTAGGAACTTGCCTGCACAGGAATGCCTGGTCCAAAGGTGCTGTTTTCTTGGTGTATGAGGTCCCCATGTCTCTCTGCTCACTTTTCTTTTATATCTCAAAAGAGATTGGCTTAAGAAACAACCTAATCTTGTAGCTTGAGTCTTGCCTTATTAACATAACTGCCACTAATCCCACCTCATTAATAACACGGAGGTAGAATTTACAACATGTAGGAAAATCACGAGCTGACAAAATGGTGGACAATCACATAGTATGGGAGTCATGGAACAGGCAAGTTGACACACATTTTTGGGGGGCCACAATTCAACCCATAACATGGAGCTAAAAGAGTTGTAACATTTGCTTGTGCAGGCAAGAGAGGCCCGAGTATGCCCCTTGCAGGGGTCGCATGCTACTCCCTGGCAGCTGGGACCTGGGTAACCTGGGCAAGAGAGCTCCACAGGCTCAGGTAGTGTGGCAGGAGCTAGAGGCATAGGCCTAGAAGGGACGAGCAGGAGAGGCTCAGGAGATCCTGTACGGGAGTCTTCCTGCCAGCAAGGTGAGGACCAGTGAGGCCCAGTGGCAGAGCAGAAACCTCCAGAGCTGTGAAGGCCACCAGAGCAACATGGTGGTAGCTGGAGACAGTAGTGACGTGAATATAGCAGCTCAGTTGAGCCATGGTACACCTGCACAGTGACATGAGAATGGATATGGATAATTTGGAGAAGGGTAAGTGGTTCTTCTTCAGGGATCTATTATTGTTTAATGTTTGCTTTCTATAAATAATAATAATGGCTTTCACTTTGCCAACACTGTGTAAACGTCCTGTGTGTCCAGGGATTACGGATGACTGTAGCACCCATAGAATGGTTCATGGCAGTGAGTGTTTATGTCTCATTCCTAGCCGTGGTTGGCTGCCTGGAAGTCTGCGGCACAGCCTGTCTGCATGTGCAATGCAGATAGACATGTACATACAGCAACCTTGTGTGTGTCAGGGTATAACTGTGCTCCGTGGCATTTTTTAATGGCTGATACTTTGGAGATAGATTGCCAGGACTTTCTTCCAAGGTGCTTCTGGGTGGACTCGAATCTCCATCCTTTCAGTTAGCAGCCAAGTGCATTAACCTTTAACATCATTCAAAGACTCCTGGTCAAAGCATAGAGGTTCAGTATTTAAAGTTTGTACACTTCTAAGTATATTTCTCACAAAGCACATGGGCTGTGTTTTATTTCTTAACATAATCTGACAGCCTTTTAATGGGAAAATTCAGCACTATTGCATTTAATATAAGAACTGACACACTTGCTTTATTCTTTCCATCTTACTTCAGATTTATTGCTTATCTTTCTTTGTTGTTTTCTTTTTCTTTGCTTATGTTTAAGTTACTCGTCAGTCTTCACTTTTCTCCCATTTATTTCCCCTCCTGATAATTCAGATCAAACATATATTTCTCTACTGTTATATCAAAACAAATGTCAACTATCCTTTCAACCAAAATACTCTGTTTCTCTCCTTCTCCCCTTTCCTATCTGGATAAAATAAAATATTTCTTTCTTTTATTTTTGCTTTCTTATCCTCTCCTCTCACTTTCCAGTCCCTATTTGAAATATAATTTGAATTCTATGGAATCGCTGGTACCTGACCTTTTAAAAAATGATAATTTCATATGGCTCAACCGATATGTACATTCTGATCCTATATTACATTTCTCTTTGTACTGTCTCTAATTTAATTATTATACTTTAGCATATTTCAGCATTTTACTTAAGCCTATGTCGTTATGTATATACACACTAAAGATCATGTTTATCCCCATCATTTGCAAGGTTCATGGGTTACCTAAACTACTCACCTTTGCAGCTGAGCACTGAGCCACCCCACCACCAGTACTCCTTATGCTGGACGTTTTGCTGTTTCTGCTGGTTTTAATGTCGGGGTAATGCTGGCTTCATAGAATGAGTTTGGGAGTATTCCATCCTTTTCAATGCTCTGAAATACCTTTATGAGTAGTGATGTTATCTTTTCTCCAAAAGTTTGATAGAATTCTCCAGTGAAGCCATCAAGGCCAGGGCTTTTTTTGTTGAGAGTTTTTAAATAACCTTTTCAAACTCTTCCTTTGTTATAGGTTTATTTAGTTGTTCTAACTCTGTGTTAGTTTAGACAGGAGTGTGTTTCTAGGAATTCATCCATTTCTAGGTTTTCAAATTTGTTAGAGTACAATTTTTCATAGTAATGTGATATGATTCTCTTAATTTCAGTTGGGTCTGTTGTGATATTGCCCATCTCATTTCTTATTTGGGTTATTTGCTTTCTCTCCTGTTTTTCTTTTCTCAGTTTGGCCAGTGGTTTATAGATTTTGCTACTCTTTTCGAAAAACCAGCTTTTGGTCTTATGAACTCTTTCAATTGTTTTTCTGTTCTCTATTTCACTTAATTCTGCTCTAATTTTTATCACTTGCTTTCTTCTTGTGCCCAAGGGTTTCTTTTGTTGTTCTCTTTCTATTTGTTCAAGTTGGAGGGATAATTCTTTGATTTTGGCCTTTTCTTCTTTTAGGATGGATGCATTTATTGCTGTAAATTGACCCCTGAGAACTGCTTTAGCTGTGCCCCAAAGGTTCTGATAGGAAGTGTTTTCATTCTCATTGGATTCTATGAATTTCTTTTTTCTGTCCTTAATTTCTTTTATAACCCCATAGCTTTTGAGCAAGGTGTTGCTCCATTTCTGTATGTTTGATTTCTTTTCCCTGCTTTTTCTGTTACTGATTTCTACTTTTATGGTCTTATGGTCAGAGAAGATGCTTTATAATACTTTGATGTTTTGGATTCTGCTAAGGCTTGCTTTATGACCTAATATGTGGTCTATTCTGGAGAATGTTCCATGTGGATTGAAAAAGAAAATATACTTGGCTGCTGTTGGGTAGAGCATTCTGTATATGTCTATGAGGTCAAGTTGGTTGATTGTGGCATTTAGATCTTCTGTATCTTTATTGAGCTTCTTTCTGGATGTTCTGTCCTTCACCAAAAGTGGTGTGTTGAAGTCTCCTACTATTATTGTGGAGTTGTCTATATCACTTTTCAGTGCTGTTAGAGTTTGTTTTATGTATCTTGAAGCCCTGTAATTGAGTGTGTAAATATTTAATATGGTTATAACCTCCTAGTGTATTGTTCCTTTAATCACTATATAGTGTCCTTCCTTATCTTTTGTGGCAGATTTAACTTTAAAGTCCATTTTGTCAGAAATTAATATTGCCACTCCCACTCTTTTTTGATTGTTGTTTGCTTGATATTTATTTTTTCCAACCTTTTAGTTTTATTTTTTGTGTGTGTCTTTAAGTCTAAGGTGTGTCTCTTGTAAGCAGCATATACACAGATCATTTTTTCTTTTTTTTATCCATTCTACCACTCTCTGTTTCTATTGGTGCATTTAGCCCATTTACATTCAGTGTAATTATGGATAGGTATGAATTTAGTGCTGTCATTTTGATGTTTTTTTTTGTGTGTTGTTGATAGTTTGTTTTTTCCACTGAATTTTTTGTGCTGAGTAGTTTTTTTATTTTTTCTCTTTTTCATTATTGTTGATTTTGTATCTGCTGAGTCTTTATGTTTTTTTCTTGTATTTTATTTTGATGTGTAGGATTGTTAGCCTCCTTTGTGGTTACCTTAATATTTAACCTTATTTTTCTAAGTTTAAACCAAACTGTCATCTCTTTATATTGCCTTGACTTCCTCTCCATATAAAAGATCTATTACTACATTTTTAGTCCCTCTTTATTGCTTTAATGTTGCAATCTTTTAGATAAAGACATCACTGTTTACCTATTTTGAGCATTTTTTTATCTTGATTTATTTTTGTGGTTCCCCTATCTGAGCTGATATCTGGTTGCTCTGTCCTGTGTTCTAGCCTTTGGTTTTTATTTGATGTTATTGATTTTCTAACAGGAAGACTCCCTTTAGTATTTCTTGTAGTTTTAGTTTGGTTTTTGCAAATTCCCTAAACTTTTGTTTACCTGGCAGATTAATTTTGACACATTTGTTAATTTGTTCCTTCTAAGAATGGGAGAATGGCTCAGAGTATGCAGCAGGACCTTTCTCAGGCCCAGGGAAATCTACCATCACTGAAGATGGCTTGGGGGCTGGGGCAGAGGGAGGAGGGACCAGATAAATGGGAAAGAGTTCTTTTGAAAGGGGTGCTTTTTGATCCACTTGGTATATTAAGAAAAAAAAAGTTTTTTTTTCTCTTAATATTAAACACAAGCTATTACCTTTTGCCAAGAGCACTGTTCTTCGCTGATTCTGGAGGCACTCTCTGACTGTGGAAAATGCATCCTGAACACTACCACCGGTCCTGCCACTGTCACACCAGGGGATCAGGCCTGCACCACTCACTCTGTCTTACTGATAAAACCAAATCCTAAATACTACTGCCAGCTCTGCTGTGGTCACGTCAGGGGTTCAGTCCTTAGCCGCTGGCTCTCTTGCCTTGAGAAAACCACGTCCCGAATGCTGCTGCCAGCCCCACTGTGGTCTCGCAGGGGGTCAGGGCTAAGAGGCAGCTATTCCCACTGAGTCAGGTCCAGCAACAACTCACTGCTTCTGAACTATCTCTCCCTTCCTCTGCTACTCAGTCTGATTTCTTATGTTTGTGATTGGTGTTCGGGGCTTGTAGCTTGTCATATATATAATTGTTTTACTTGTTCTTTCGAGTCTTTGTTATAAGAGGGACCACTGAAAAAGGGTCTGACTGCTCCACCATCTTGGCCCCACCCTCCCTCTTCCATTTTTTTTTTTTTTTTGATGCTTCCTGTGTCGTTCAATGTTTTGCCCATAGAATGCTTCACTATTGCAACTCGAGGCTTCAATTTTTCTTCAGTTCTTTAAGCTTGAGAAGTGGCAACCATGTTCTTCCCTTTTGGTTTTCTATATATAGATCTTTATGTAGATCCTTTATACAGATCAAAATATATTAGGGAAAAAAATGAGTAATGTATATCAAATTTTAATTCAGCCATTTAATATTTATATGAACTTGAGCACAGTGACTTTACTTCCTGGGTCTATGTATCTCTACCTTTTAAAAATAAAAAGTGGAGCAGTGTTGGATTAGATAATGTTAAAAATCCTTTTCAGCCCGGAAGACCAATGAAAATTGTTTACAATATTTATATATTTAAAGAAGGAAGAACAATTATTTGTGCACAAGAGATTTAGAATAAAGATCGACATAGATTTCTGTTTGCTTTTGTTTTTTTTCTTTTGAAATAAATTCAAATGTGCAAAGAATCTCCAAAAACAATGCAAAGTCTTTCCATATACACTTCACCCAGAACCTCCAAATGTTAAGATTTCCTCACATTTGCTTTATCATTCTTTCTCTTTCTCTCGTATTTGGTTTTCCTGATTTGTACTTCGTAGAAAAATGGACTTTATGGAAAAAAAAAATCTGGCCCAGGAACCAGTCCAAGATCATATTTTGCTTTTAGTTGTCATTTCTCCTTTATTTTGTATACACTGGAACTGTTTCTCTGTTTTGTTTTTGGTTTTTTCCAGGTTTTTGACAATTTTGAAGAATGCAAACTAGTTATTTTGGTCACTGTACCTCAGTTTAGAAACCCTGGTGGCATAGTGGTTAAGTACTACAGCTGCTAACCAAAAGTTTGGCAGTTTGAATCCACCAGGCACCTGTTGGAAACTCTATGGGGTAGTTCTACTCTGTCCTATAGAGTCACTATATGTTGGAATCAACTTGATGGCAACAGGTTTTTGTGTCCCTCAATTTGAGTTTGTTTGATATTTCCCCAGGACTAGATTCCAGCTGTACATCTTTTGGTCGAAATACCACAGAAGGGATGTTGTGTCTTTCTCAATATATCGTATCAGGATTACCATTTGTCCTATTATGCATATTGTTAATATTGATTACTCGAGTACAATGCTGTCTGCTAGGTTTCCCTACTGCAAAGTTATTCATTTTTAGTTTGTAATTAATAAAATATTGTAGGAAGATATTTTGAGATAATTTAAAATATCCGATTTTTCATCATGCTTTTATCCACAAGTATTAGCATAACAGAGAAGTTTGATGTCAAGTTTTATGCATTATTCATGTCACAAAAAGCATTTGATTATCCACTGGGCTTATCTAGACCTTCTGATAATGAGTATTCCTCTCCAACCACCAAGCTCGAATAGTAATGATTAAGGCCTTTTATAGCTTTAGGTCAGGAATCGGTGGGCAATGCTAGTGTGACTGCTAGAATACTTATTGCCATTGAGTTAATTCTGACTCACAGAGACCCTGTAGGACAGAGTAGAACTGCCTCATAGGGGTGGAGGAGTAATATTTGAAGGTATAACATATAGACTCTTAGGCAATTTGTTTAATGGTTTCTAGACAATGCTTGCTGTTGTTGTTAGCTCAGTGGTGTCATTCTGACTCATAGCCACCTTATTGCCCATTCTTGTGTCAGCCTTACAATCGCCAACATGCTTGAGTTCATAGTCATGGCTATTGTTCAGTTCATCTCACTATGGGTCTCCCACATTCTTATTGGCCCTTTACTTCACCAAACATGATGTCCTCCTCTAGGGATTGATCCTCTGATGACGTGCTCAAAGTAAGCGAGTCAGACAACATTCTGTTGTGACCCATAAGGGCTTTTTTTGGCTAATTTTTGGAAGTAGATTGACAGTTCTTTCTTCCTAGTCTGTCATAGTCTGTAAGCTCCACTAAAACCTGCTCACCACAGAAAAAAAATAGTGGTATAGCTTCCAGCATCATGTAAGCCACCACAGTAGGACACATTGGTGGTGGATAGGTGGTAGAGACAATATTTACCACCTCATGTTTTGGATTCGACCCAATGGCCCTGGGTTTGGGTTTTTGTTTCAAAACTATTTTAAAAAGTGTTACACATGTATTATTATTATTATTTTACTTTTTTTGTTTTGTGCAGTTATTGATAGGTCTTTTGGCTTGTAGGTAAAAAGAATGTAATAAGGCACATAGTTCTATGTAGGTATAATCTTAGTCTTTTCCATTTAAATCAGAGTTTGTAGTGTTGCATTACATTTTATCAGTGTTTTTGGCACAAATGTTGATATATGAAGATGCAAATATGTAAATTATTTTGATTTACCAAAATATAAAAAGAGTTAATGCTTAGTTTTGTGACTGAAGGTAAAGATGAGATTTACATTTTCTTCCTTTACTTTTTTTTAACTGTCGTTTTGAACATTAACTGGCAGCTCTGCTCTCTCTTAAACTCTTTATTAATGATGTAAAGTAGAGGTAAGCAGAATATTTATAATGGAATATGCAGATTGCTTTGTCTCATAAGATATTGTGATCATCCATAAGTCTGAGTAATAACATAAATGACCCTTCAAAAATATGGACAAGGTGTCGAGATTTAATTAAAAATGAGATTTAAACATGAAAAATTAATCTGAATAACCTGAGATCCAATTATCCAGGAAACTGCATGAAAGTCAATCTACTGTTCACAAAGCAGATGGCAGATCATTTATGGTTGCAAAGTGACAGAAAAATTTTTTTAAAAAAGTCCATTTCCATTTCAATTGTTAGCAACAAGCTGTTATTAAAACAATGTTTATATAAATATTATTTTTTGGTATGTGTGTTTCATAGTTAACGTACATTCAGAATCTATCTGACATCTTCTTGCACTTGATATAAGATGGGTCTTCCCCTGACTTCTAACAAAGTTGTTTATTAGGAAAGGTAATAATATTATTTTGAAGAGCTGTTTGAAGAACTGTTCAAAATTTGTGGGAAAAAAAAGTGTCACAGAATCACATTCTAGGAAACTTGATCTAATTTTTATGTTCAATGTACATTTGGTGCTAGAAG
The DNA here is from genome assembly GCF_030014295.1 of Loxodonta africana. Taxonomy (NCBI): domain Eukaryota; kingdom Metazoa; phylum Chordata; class Mammalia; order Proboscidea; family Elephantidae; genus Loxodonta; species Loxodonta africana. The sequence continues at coordinate 99,196,162 of NC_087351.1, forward strand.
GAGAAAATATTTGGAGATGTGTGATATTTGAAGTGTTTTTTGAATATTGAGATGGAAATATCGAGCACACCTTCCAGAAGAGGAAGAGGGTCCACAATTGCAAGAGAGTTTCAAACGAAGTTCAAAATTTATGTGTCTTTTTCCCAGAAGTAATAAATGATATTCTAGACGTATTTGGGATTGCAAAGGAGAAAGCAAAGAAAAAGAGGAGAAAGTCTAAAGGCAGGTCTTTGTGGGTGTAATGGATTGAATTGTGTCCTCTAAAAATATGTGTCAACTTGGTTAGGCCATGTGTGATTATCCCCCATTTTGTGATTTTCCTTTGTATTATAAATCATAATCTCTGCCTGTAGTTAAAAGGATTAAGGTAGGATGTAACACTCTTGCTCAGGTTACTTGCCTGCTCCAATATAAAGGGAGTTTCCCTGGGATGTGGCCTGTACCACATTAGTCTCTCAGGAGATAAAAAGGAAGAGGAAGCGGGCAGGGAGGAAGCGAGCACAGGGAGCAGACCTTGTCCTTTGGACCTGAGGTCCTGTGCTGAGATTCTCCCAGACAAAGGGAAGACTGATGCATCACAAGGACCTTCCTCCAGAGCCGACAGAGAGAGAAAGCCTTTCCCTGGAGCTGACGCCTTGAATTTGGACTTGTGGCCTATTCGACTGTGAGAGAATAAAATTCTCTTTGTTAAAGCCACCTGCTTGTGGCATTTCTGTTACAGCAGCACTGGATGCCTGAGACAGTGGGTATTACCACATAAGGATGGACACAATGACTCTACAAAGTATCCATGCAAACAGAGGAAATTGGGGAGAGGTATCAATGAGAAAGAATCCTGGATTACAATATTAGAGTCAGGTTAGAAGAACATGTCTTATGAGACTCCATGCTGCATAAGAGTGGAGAACAGGAAGCCTTGAGAATAATTCTGGGGACTGGCGTGAAGAGCATTCTGAAGAAAAAGCTCAGTAATCTTGTGAGATGGAAAACATGTGCGTGTTCCTAAATTTTGTGATTTAATCCTAAATTTTCAAACAATACATTTTGACTTGGCTTCAGAGATCTGTTCCTATTTCTTTATGTTAAAATGGGATGACAAGTTTGTTTTTTTTTTTTTTCCCCCAAGTTCACTGTCAGAAAATATATTTGGAAAAGAAATAAATGCTGTCAATTTAGCAATTTATAATGGAAACTAACAAGAAAATACAAGTGGTTTTCTGTATTATGAACATAAGAAAAAAAAAAAGGCTGACAAGCAAGAGAGAAGAAAAATAATTTTACATTTCAATGTTTCTTTTGGAAAGGACTAAACTGATTCTAAAGACTGATAAAATCACTTCATAGATTTATTAGGATGTCAAAAGGAAGTAGGGAAAAGTTTCATATATATATGAAAAAAAAATAAAGAAGAAAGATCCATTCCAGGTTTTTGTATGAAAGAAAATTGAATTTTTTTAATGATTTTTCAATAGGAACCTAAAATAACACATCTGCATTATTATTTTCAATACAGAAATGCTTGTGACAGTATTCATGAGGAGAGATCCATGAGAACAATGTGGCTGTCTCTTCTGATTTCTCCTGTACGTCATTATTATTTTTTAAATTCTGGTGTATTAGTAGGCAAGGTAAAAACAATAACATGCACTCTTTGGAGGAGTAAAACCAAAACCCAATACTTGTACTCAAGGTCTGAGTTGAGGTGATTAGAGTGATTCTATCACTGGTAAATTAATGATACATCGGCCCAAATATCTGCCCATGTTCAATCAATGGAAAACGATTTTTTTTTTACTATTTCCCAGAATAAGTTTACTTCTTTAAGAGATAGCAATGTGTCATATCAATCTCCTTCAATAAAAACTCACTCTTCCATGCTTCTCTCCAGAATATAGCTTTTTGGTAAAGACAGTTCTAAGTGGATAAATTTTTAAGACAAAAATGGGTTTATGGATGAACATTGCTTAAAATATAAGTGATAGGAGAATTACCAACACAGCCATAAGTACAATTAATTGTGATTAATTTATGCTTTACAAGTACAATTAATTGTGATTAATTTATACTTTACACAAAGATATTCCTTAAAGGGTGTTTAAAGGTTGCCTAAGCAAAATGATGTAATTATAGGCTTTGATTTCATACTAGATTAAGAGAGAAGCCCAAAAATACTCTGCCAAATTATCAAAGTATCAATGATTTTTGTTTTTGCTCTCCAAGGCAAAGATAAAATTCCCTAGCATATGATATTTTGCTGAATTATAGAGGAAGGAGAATAGAATAGGACCTGGGCTGTAAGTTCTCTGAGCACAGTAGGTATGGTGCAGTTTGCTGCATTAAACTGCTCACTTGACCTTTCTGTATTAAAGGATACGTGAGAGAAGGCTAGGCTTTCAAAAGCTCGAGCACATCCCTGCCTCAGGGCCCTTGCACTTGCTGTTCACCCTTCTGCCAGAAAGTCAGGTGGCTCACTCTTCCATTTATTCCACTTCTTTGCTCAGAGGACCCCTGGTGGCACAGTGGTTAAGAGACACAGCTGCAACCAAAAGGTCAGTGGTTCGAATTCAACAGCCACTCCTTGGAAGCCTTATGGGGGCAGTTCTACTCTGTCCTATAGGGTTACTATGAGTTGGAATTGACTCAAAGGCAATGGGTTTGGCCTCTGCTCAAATATCATCATATGTACAAAAATTTCCCTGATTACCTTACATAACATAATAGCCACTACTCTGCCTACCCCAGCTCACTTTTTCCCCACCATGTTGCAAAATGGTAGACACTGTTTTCTTTACTTTGTTTCCAGCACCTATAACAGTGTCGGACACATGGCAGGTGCTCAATAAATATTGAATAAATGAGTTAATGAATAAAAGGATGGATGGAAAGGGGAATCAAGATACGTATTCTATGTACATTGTCTTTATTGAGGTGATGGATTCTTACACTACACATAAGACAAATTTTATTTTAAATATATGCAGTTAATTATATGTCAGTTATACCTTAATAAAGATGTGAAAAAAAGTTAAACAAAAGCATACACATCTGTAGAAGGCACCATGATATCTTTCAGTAGTGATCATCTAGCTACAAGAATTAGCTCAATTAATCCATTATTATTTTCATTTTCTGTCTATTGAGCTAACTTACCTTTGCTAACTAGATGGTAGATGGTAGATGGTAGTACCTCACATAGCTAACTAGATGGTAGTATCTCACATAGCTTCAGTCTTAACAATATTTGGTGAAATTTGTGTACTCTCCTTAGTTCTGACACAGAGTCTTTCTGAGTGTTAGGAACAGGGGCTTACCTTGGTTACCACATCATCTGTAGTGAACAATTTCACATGTTTTTACCCCACCAAAGATCCTACTCATAGGAATGGCTGGCATCTCTCTCTCCCCCAAACCCATAGTGCCTTCCTACAGAATCAAAGCCTCTTTTCAAATTTACAGTCCCTGACAGGGACAGATTGCTCAGTTAGCAAGGTAAGCAAGTAAACTCCTGCTTACTTCCCAATTTGTAGTGAACAATTTCACTATATATGAAAAATACATATGAAATTTTTCTCTACAGATTAGGGAGTAACTATAAGTAAGCACATGTTTACTTTGTGTGATGTTTAAGGTTGTGTGTCAACTTGGCTGGACCATGATTCTCAGTGGTTTGGCAATTATGATGTAGTTTGGCAGCTATATAATGATGTTATCACCTCCATAATAAAAAATGTTATCACCTCCATAATAAGATTTGATATAATGTAATCACCTCCATCATGATATCTGCTATGAGCAGCAAATCAGTTGAAAAGGAGTTTCCTTGTGTGTGTGGCCTGCATCCAATGTATGTGGACTTTCTGGCAAATCTTGCTGGATTTTCCTAGCTCTGGATTCTGCAGCTGGCTCCCGTACATCTGACCTCCAATTCTTGGGACTTGAGCTAGCAGTTTACCTGCCGAACTTGGGGTTCACTGGCCTCTGCGCCCTATGAACCAGAGGCTTGCTGTCTGACCTGCTGATATTGGGCTCACTATCCCCCACAGCTATGTGAGTTAAGAGAAGCCTCCAGCCTGATCCATGTACTTCCCAGCCTCTACAACTTTGTGAGCCATTTCCTTGGCATAAATCTCTCTTTCTCTGTCTGTATATATATGTACAAATACATGATTTATTAGTTTTGCTTCTCTAGAGAACCCAGCCTAAGACATCTTGCTTATTGGGTAATTTGAACTCAATTAGGAAGCATAATTTCTGGGCTTCCTTGGTATTAATTAAACTGTAAGAACTTTTGATAGGAGATACAGAATGTACTAATCAGGAGGATGTTAAAAATCCAGTAGTATCCTTGTTTCTTAAATATATATATATATTTCTATCCAGGCCTTAGTGTTTTATTTTGTTTTTCTTTTCTCCTTTAAACAAAGTATGCATAAACATTTATACTTTTAAAAGTGGGAAAAAAAGAAAACTCTTTGAATCTACAAAATGCTATCGGATCTTTAAAGAATAAGGTTTATCGTGTCATGACTAACTTTCAGAAAGAAGGAAAAAATCATTTCTATTCAGTCATGCTTTGCTACTTATGAATACCCTCACACATGTAACTTCATTTAAGTCTCTCTAGGATCTTTGGAGACGGGCAAGACAGGCATTGCAATCTGATTCTTTTAATCAAGAAACTGGGTGTTAAAGAATTTAATAACATCCCCATTGTCAAAAAGTTAGTAAATGGGTCTGAAACTGAGAACCCTAACTTCTTCCCTTGATTTGAGGAAACACGGCTAAAAATATGGTCATGTGTCCCACGTCCTAATCAGAAATTCTTAGCAAAGGTTCAGTTTCAGGGCAGTTCTTCAAAAACGGGAAAATTTAGTGGAGAGTGACAGTGGCTTATCTTAGTTGACCTGGTTTGGTCATCCATAAAAATCATTGAAGGCAGAAGAGATAAAGGCTAAAAATGTAAAAGAGAAAGTGGGAGCCTTGGCTCAGCACAAATGCAAGCACTGAGGGCTGAGGTGATGGGGTGGCAGACAGCCAACAGAAACTGCCAACTCAACAGCTTCTGAGAGGGGAGTGAGATTCAGAAGGCTGCTCATAGCCTGTGTGGATATTACACCAGGGAACGTGATCATGGCCAGGCTCTCTTTAAGTACAAATACCCACTGAGATTTTAATATCACCTGGAGGAAGGTTAGGATAATTTTCTGAAGAAAACATTTTTATTGCATGTCTCCAGACTCAAAAGCATTAAGATGAATAGAAATATAAAACAAGTGGAAAAGAATGAGATGTTTTTAAATCTTAACTAATACACACATAAAGAAGGACAAAAATGCTATTGTTAAATTCTTGTGCTAAATGACATTTATGTGGCTTCCAAAACGTGTCTTCTGATATTTAACCACTTGAGGAAAAAGAATTTGAAGAGCAATTAAATCCAAAATGTATCCTAAATATCTTGGGTAATTATCACTCATATTCTCTTAATGTTAACAATGACATTTTAAGTATAGGGGTGTGTGTGTGTATGTGTGTGTGTGTGTGTGTATGCATACATATATATGTATATATTTTTTTTATTGTGCTTTAAGTGAAAGTTTACAAATCAGGTCAGTCTGGCATGCAAAAACTTATACATACCTTGCTATGTACCTCTAGCTGCTCTGCCCCTAATGTGACAGCACAGTCCTCCTCTCCACCCTGTACTCCTGGTGTCCATTCAGCCATCTCCTGTCCCCCTCTGCCTTCTCATCTCGCCTCAAGAAGGAACTACCCACATAGTCTCATGTGTCTACTTAAGCCAAGAAGCTCACTCCTCACCAGTACCATTTTCTGTCTTACAGTCCAGTCCAGTCCCTGTTTGAAGAGTTGGCTTCGGGAATGGTTCCAGTCTTGGGCTAACAGAGGGTCTGGGGGCCATGAAGTCTGGAGTCCCTCCAGTCTCAGTCAGACCACTAAGCATGGTCTTTTTATGAGAATTTGAGGTCTCCTGGTCCATCAGGGATTCTCTGTTATGTTTCCTGTCAGGGCAGTCTTTGGTGGTAGCCGGGCACCATCTAGTTCTTCCAGTCTTAGGCTTGTGGAGTCTCTGGTTTATGTGGCCCTTTCTGTCTCTTGGGCTCATATTTACGTTGTGCCTTTGGTGTTCTTCATTCTCCTTTGCTCCAGCTGGGTTAAGTATATTTTTAGGCGTTGCTTTCCCAGGGATTAATTGGATTAAGACAGATTTACTACAAGACTTTTTTCAAAACATAGATTCTGTTCTCCTTCTCCTCATTATTATCACAATTACTATTGTTACTATCTTCAATAATAAAATTCAACTATATCTTCCATATAATGTTTTCTCTTTTGGAAGCAGCCCAATGAAAAATATGCAACATTAACTTGAGAATTTTTTTTTTTCCAGATTTTAGTTTCTCATTGGCCTAAAACCATTTTGATACTGGAAGATAAACAAACATTCTGTAAGCTGGTGATTGTACACTCATTAATGTACTAAAAGTATTCCCATTAAAAACCTGTTTTCCTTCATCTCAGTTTTCTTTAGTCGATGATATTGGAAGAAAACTCTGGGAGTCTTAATAAGTGATTAAGAAGTGAACTTATTTATTCCATCTAAGAATAAGAGAGCAGACAAATTGATGTTTCACATTTTTTAAGTGAATTCACCAAGCAACATATCTATCTGTCCTGGAAACATTTTTTTTTTTTTTTGCTGCTAAAAGTGCTTCAAAGTGTTCTCATCTAAAAATTTCAATTAACAGCTCTAAAAACGTACCATTAGTTATGGAATATTTTTAACCAGTGTTTTCTTTGTAATAATTAGCAGTGACTCTCCATTTCTAACCATCTTTGAAAGCTTCCCCAGTTTTGAAATGGTATTCTGAGCATACTTTGTGAATAAAACATCAGCTGTAGCTTTTTCAAAATCATACAATGTTAATATTTTCAAATTCATAATTCATCATTTCACCAATGCAATTGTTTCCCTTTATTCTGCCCTAATTTTTTTTTCTCTCTTACTTTTCTTTTTTCATTTTTCTTCTCTCCCTTTCTTTCTTCAGGTGATGCTGTTGGGTGCCTTCAAGTGGGCTTCAACTCCTAGCAACATTATGTATAACAGAAAAAAATGTTTGCCTGTCCCGTGCCATCCTCACAATTGTTGCTGTGCTTGATCCATTGTTGCAGACACTGTGTAAACCCATCTTATTGAGAGTCTTCATCTTTTTGGCTAACCCTCTGGCTTAGCAAGCATGATGTCTTTCTCCAGTGATTGGTCCCTCCTGGTGACGTGTCCAAAGAAAGTGAGAACAAGTCTTGCCACCCTCACTTGTAAGGAGCATTCTGGCTGTACTTGTGCAGGACCAATTAAGGGTTTGTGCAAAATTAGGTTCTAGGTAATAATGTTATGGAGCTGGAGAATGTATACTCCTATTTTAGATTATTTTCTATGCAAATGAAAATTACAATATGATTTGATAATTTCTAAAGATATCTACTGCTAAGAAAGGCACAGGAAGGAAAATCTATTCTTGTGGTAAGTATTTGGCAGGAAAAAAAAAAATTTCCCAAGAAATAATGTCTGATATGAATCTTGAAGGATGGGTAGAAGTAGAAAGAATCCCAGACAGAGGAAAATAAAGATAACACATACAAACTAACCAACATTAAAAGAAATCATGACTTGTTTTAGGAATAGTTGTTGATTAGGTATGATTTTAGAGGTGCCTACCTGCCCTCCTCCCCTAGCCTGGTACAGACTTAATGTCTCAAACACATTTCAAAACAAAAGAGAAAATACACTGACTGTCTCTGAGTTTCTGCATAGTGTATGTGCTTGGACTATTTATTTTATTGGATTTTAAATGGTAGCTAGAAATGACTCTTCGTTCAACATGCAAATGATACAATGAAAAAAATTAGTGAAATATGTCCTATTTTCACCCTGCTATCCTCCATCATAACCAACATCCAAAATGGGCTATTTACTTTCTAGAGCAGGAGTTGGGAGTCCTGGGTGGTACAAATGGTTAACGGGCTTGACTGCTAACCAAAAGATTGGAAGTTTGAGTCCACCCAGAGGCACCTCAGAAGAAAGTCCTAGAAATACACTTCCAAAAAATCAGCCATTGAAAACCCTGACAAAGCACAGTTCTAATCTGACACGTGAAGTCTCCACGAGTCGGAGTTGCCTGCGGAAACTGGCGACTGGTCCCTAGAGCAGGAGTTGGTAAACTACAGTTCCTGGGCCAAACCTGACAGTTCCCTGTTTTTGAAAATAAAGTTTTATTGGAACACAGTCACTTTCATTAATTTATGTATTGTCTATGGCTACTTTTGTGCTAGAATGGCAGAGCTGAGTTGTAGAAACATAGGCCGTGTGACCCAGTAAGACTGAAATATTTACTGCCTGGCCCTTTATTAAAAAAAAGTTTGCCATCACACGCACTAGATAGCCTGACATAACAATTCCACCTCAGATTTTCTGATTTGCTTCACTTCTGTCTGGTGGATTGTCAAAACTATGAAAATTTAAAACAAAAGTAATGATATAAGAATATTTAATTACAAATATTAAACTTTAATATTTATAACTGCAATTAAAGCTTAAAATGAAAACATAAGCCACCTTTCTGTCCTGCTTCCTCTGCTGAATTTATTTTTTATTTAATTATTATTGTCATTCCTCTTTCACTATTGCCTGCTCTGCTCCTTAATATTGTTTTTTCGATTTAGCACTCGAAAGTCAGGAAAAGTAAAATTTGCTTCTCATAGGTGTCATCTGATACTGTAAACTATATGTCCCCATCTCTATCTATATATTATATTGAGGGGCCCTGGTGGCACAGTGGCTAAGCGCTTGGCTGCTAACTGAAAATTCAGCAGTTCAAACCCACCAGCTGCTCCATAGGAGAAAGATATGACAGACTGCTCCCATAAAGATTACGGCCTTGGAAATCCTGAGAGGCAGTTCTAGTCTGTCCTATACTTCACCATGAATTGGAATGGACTTGAAGACATTGGGTGTTTTTTTTTTGTTTGTTTTGTTTTTATATTATATTTGACTAGTCCTATTTGAAAGAGTTGAACAATGATTTGTACCAATCACTAAATGTTTGCGAAATATATGATATGGATTATACCTTAACAATTATTGAGACATTTAAGGTACAGGTGAGAAATGTGTTTCCTTCCTTCCTTCCTTCCTTCCTTCCTTCCTTCCTTCCTTCCTTCCTTCCTTCCTTCCTTCCTTCCTTCCTTCCTTCCTTCCTTCCTTCCTTCCTTCCTTCCTTCCTTCCTTCCTTCCTTCCTTCCTTCCTTCCTTCCTTCCTTCTTTCCTTCTTTCCTTCCTTCCTGTCTTCCTCCTTTACTCCCTCCCTTCCTCCCTCCTTTCTAATTTGCTTGGATTTAATGTAGCTTATTTTTGCACTGAAAAATATCCCTTGCCACTTTTCAAGGCTAAAAGAAGTAGAAATACATAGTAATACATGTTTACTGAGAGACTCAACACTCTATTTCCAGTACACTATATCACCAATCTTAACAATTAACTGAAACTAAATTAAGTTTAAAGGAATTTGAATTGGTGCAATTTATTATAGTGTTAAATAGAGAAGTGATTTAAGAATTGAAGTTACATGAGAACCTTGGACAGATAGGCAGAGTTCTGTGGTGGCATCTCCACAGAAGGAAAAGAGCCTAGTAATACACGCTGGGGATTAGAGTTTAGGAAATTAGTTTTAACATTCTAAGTTAAAAGGTAGATTGTTTTTATTGACTCACTGGTTATTAAAAGCAATATGAAAAGGAAAGAACACACTTGAGTAGTATTAAATACAAAAATAAATATATATCCAATGTAAACCAATTGTATATATTACATACAGAGTAAGTACTTCACCAATATTAATGCCAAAAAACCATAAATGTTGATGTCAAGTCAATTCTGACTCATGACATCATGTCTAAGGGAGTGTCTCTAAGTCTGTAGATAGCAGGTCTTAGATTTGGGATGAGGTGGGAGTAATTTCTTTGTAGAGATGATAAGGAACAGCCAGTGGTCCTTGGTTCTCTTTGTTCAAGGAGGACCAGCAGGGACTCCCAGCTCCCCTCTGAGACTTCCTTACCTAGTCCTTCAGTTGTCCCCAGGTGACCACATCTTGCAGGCTCTCTGATGTCAGAGACCAAAGTCTAGGGGAACTTTAAGACTGTTTTTACACATAATACCATATTCAGGTATAACATTGAAAGATCAATCAGGCCCTATGATTTCAAGAAAGTCGACAAAGTCATCAGTGACATTATTCAAGTAATTTAATGAAGAATCAGTATACAAAGCTTTTAGAGAATTTCCAATTTATGCAATATCCTGGACTAAACTTGAAATTGAAACTGTATACAGTACAGTACTTCTGATTACCTAGAAGTTCTTCCAGAAGACCCTTCAACTGAATTCAGCAATGAGTTAAAATGTAGACATGAGAAAATAATTCAGTGTTATTGAGCAGTTGCTTCAAGTTTAAATCATGTTACACCCTTTCGTTTTGTTGACCCATATATAATAACAGGAATTGAAAATGAGGCCTACCCTATCAAGAACCAATTGGTGATTAGAAAGGTTTTTCTTTTGATATTTTAGCTTCATTTTGCATTTATCTCTGAACTTCCTTAGGAGTTGTTACAAACTCTCCCCAGACCACATAGTCATGTTTAAAACCATAGAGATGCAACCCTGCTCCTCAAGGTAGAATGACAAATAGCCCTGCTTATCTTCTTTACAAGAAATTAAATTACTAGCAGTGATAGGCTTTTGTGGAGCAGTTCTCCCTAGTCACTAAGACGCTGTATATTTTAGGCCACCTTTAATTCAGCGTGGTTCTCCAAAATTCCAGGATTCTCTCATTCACAAACAGAAATTAAAAGATGAACTCTCAGCCAGTGTTTTTGATTCATGTCATCTAACAAACCATGTTTATGTTTTGTTTGTAACTAACAAAGAGAAGTTATTTTTCTTCATCAGTTCCATCTGCGTTATCATTATATCACCATCACAAAAAAAACTAAAAAATCACCCAGCACTGACTTGTGTGTGGAGTCAATCTATGAACTATAAGAAATGTGAATATAAGGCCACACAATTCACCCCTTTGCAACTGTACCAGGCTTCACATCTCCTAACAAGAATTTGATTTTGTTGTTGGAGGCAATTAGGCAATTACTCCAAAGAGGCCATTCTGCTCAGTGACTCTCCTTTGGTAGTTGTCCTCAATAAATTATGTTTAATATCTTCAAAGAGGCCAAACTTTTGTGCTTTAGTATGTCTTTCATTATAGATCCCTCGAGGCAACAGAGAGATGAGGTCAGAGCAAGGGCTTGTTATTAAATTCCTGATGTCTGATCCTAGAAGTCACTAGGTGCACTGGCTGTGTGACCTTGACCTAGTTCTTTACATTCTTCAGGCTTTAGTTTTTTGGTTTTTTTTAAACTGCAAAATGAGAACATCAAGAATAGTTAGGTCAATAGAGTTATTAAAAAAAAAATTTGCTATCAAGTTGATTTCAACTCTTAGTGACCCCATAAGGACAGAGTAGAATTGCCCCGTAGGGTTGCCCCTTTAGTAAGGATGTAATCTTTACTAAAGCAGACTGCCACATCTTTCTCCTGCAGAGTGGCTGGTGGATTCAAACCACTGACCTTTCTGTTCAAAGTCGAGCACTTAACCACTAAGCCACCAGATCTCCTTCAATAGAATTATAAAACACACACACAAAAAAAACATTATCACAGAGTTGATTCTGATTCATAGCAACCCTATGGGACAGAGTAGAACTTCCCTATAGGGTTTCCAAGGCTGTAATCTTTATAGAAAGGAGCCCTGGTGGCACAGTGGTTAAAGGATCAACTGCTAATTGAAAGGTGGGTGGTTCAAAACTACCAGCAGCTCTGAGGGAGAAAGAGGTGGCAGTCTACTTTCTTAGGGATCTACAGCCTTGGAAACCCTATGGGGTAGCTATGAGTCAGAATCAACTCTGACAGCAGATGATTTGGGGTAAAGTGTATAGAAGCAGACTGTCACATATTTCTCTAGTGGAGAGGCTGGGACAGCTGGTGGGTTAGAACCACCAATTTTTCAGTTAGCAGGCAAATGGTTAACCACTGCACTACCAGGGCTCCTCAATAAAGTTATAAACTCCCCCTAAAAAAACAAATGGATTGCCATTGAGTTGATTCCGACTCATAGCAACCCTATAGGACAGAATAGAACTGTCCTATAGGGTTTCCAAGGCTATAAATCTTTAAACAGATTGCCATACCTTTCTCTTGCACAGTGGTTGGTGGGTTCAAACCACTGACCTTTTGGTTAGCAGACAAGTGCTTTAATCACTATGCCACAAGGGCTCCTTATAGAGTTATACCAAAAAAAAACAAACCAAACCCGTTGCTGTAGCATTGGTTCCACCTCATAACAATCCCCGTGTATAATAGAAAGAAACACTGCCTGGTCCTGCGCAGTCCTCACAATCATTATGTTTGAGACCATTGTTGCAGCCACTGTGTCAATCCATCTCATTGAGGGTCTTCCTCTTTTTCATTGACCCTCTGCTTTACCAAGCATGATGTCCTTCTCCAGGGACTGGTCCCTCCTGACAACATTGTCCAAAGTATGTGAGAGGAAGTCTCACCATTCTTGCTTCTAAGGAGCATTCTAGCTTTCTACAAAATCAGGGTATGTACCTGGTTGATTCCTTCTGAGAGCGCCAACAATCTGTTCCATGCCTCTGTTCTAGCTTCTGGTGATGGCAGTCAGTTCTTGGCTTTACTTGGCTTGTAGATCACTCTAGTCTTTGCCTTAATCTTCACACGGCTGTCTTCCCTCTCTGACCTCTGTCTATATATCTCTTCTTTTGTATAAGGGCAACACTCATATTGAATTAGGACCCACCTCACTCCAGTAGAACCTCAAGTTAATGTAATCAATAACACCATGAAAGGCCAAGTTCACCTTCAAAGGTTAGGAGTTCACTGTGTCTTTTTGGATGACACAATTCAATCCTTAACAGCTCTTATCATTATAAGTCAAGTGATTCATTGTAGGCTCCATAACTCTAAGGTTAAATAAAATAGAGTTTTATTTCTTGAATTGACCAGAAACAAGAGGGATTTCTGAACAGCAATCCCTAAAATGAAGTGAATAATTGAAACAAGAATTTATTATTATGTTAAAAGACAACATGCATGATAATTATTCTGTAGGTATACCAAAACCTGAAACCAAACCCTTTGCTGTCAATTCTGACTCATAGCAACCCTATATTCCATAGGTGTACCAGTTAATAAATTACATGTCTTGCTTTTAAGTTACAACTTCTACTCATTGCTTCAGAGAGAGGTTCCTCATTGCTTCAGAGAGAGGTTCCTCTGTCCTCTTGGACTTGATCAACTGGAAAGGATTTTGAAAATATGTAGTGAGGGAGTTGAGTGTTTGCACTGGGTGTGTGATAAGCCCATGTGAATCTTTGGAGGAGAGAGAAGAGGGATAGTCATAAGAGAACACTTTCCTCTTGACATGAAGTTTTAATAAATTTACTTAACAGCAGTTGCAGATAATGTTTTTACATTTCGTTTTATCATAAATTTTGCTGCAGTATGTTGTTTCTCTCTGGACACCTTGACAGATCATTATAAGTGGAAAATTCTTCCACCCTCTCTAATGGGTATTTGTAGTACAGTTTTCTTTTACACACTCTGGTTCTAACACCGTTGGCATCTTTTCCTGCTATTTTGAAAGTTCTTTGGTCATAAGGGTAGCTTATTATTTGCTTAACTCCCTGGAAACTGTTCACTTAAACCATAAAAAGCCCTCTCTTTTAAACACAGTCCCACGTTGCTACCTTTGCCAAAGGCTAGGAAGGATTTATCATGGTGCTACATTATGTATTTGAATGTGAACTGACATAGATATATAATACGGTTTAGTCAAAGTAGTTGATGTTGTCTAAACGATAACTCTTGACCTGGGAAACTCTGAAGTAATGAAAGGGGGATAAATTTGCATGATTTGTGCCATAAGCAATATTTATAATGTAAGAGGGCTTTAAAGATTAATACGTTCCCAGAGCAACACATGAAAGGAGACAGGAAAGGTTACTCGATGATCATCCAAATGCTCTATTTGTTTGCAATGCTTTCATCTGAAAGATTGTCTCAGGTTTTTTTTTTTTTACTTTAATTAATTTAATATACAAAGAAGACATTGATATCTTGCTAATTTCAAAATACTTTCTGGAAGTTTAACTCTTTTAATCAAGGCGTGGAGGCACAAGATTGCTTGAAGACATAGTTGATTGATTTCCTTTTATTAGTTAAGTAGCCTACTTATGCACTTTTTACTTTCTATCTAAAAATACAGAAAGTTTTCAAAAAGGCTTCCTATGCCTTACTTATTTTTCCCCCTGTAAAAATTAATTGATCACAGGTGTGAGGGGAGAATTTTAAAGAGAGCATTCAAGAGAAATTTAAGGATTAAGCCAAGTTTGATATCTGCATATATTGATTTTAATTCCTTTGGCACATCATACTGGATAGTATAGTTGTGTCTCCACAATTCCAAAACAGCTGATTGAAAAGGAGGAATTCTGTCCATCAAACATTCTGTTTTCTTCTTGGTGCCAATTGTTTCCACTGAAGATATGGAATCTAGTGTTTATTCTGGAAACCATGACAGAGGTTGAACACATTCTGTGTAACCCAGCAGAGGGTCATCTTTGCAGGCTCACTCTTGCTTTGCTTTCCCATCACAAGTTTTCTTGCATAGTTTTCTTTATCACTTTGGCAGATTGGATCTCAATCAGAAAAAGAAGTTTAAATACTGTGACTTAGTTTATACTATTCCTTTGAGGTAGAGATAAATTCATTCTGCCTTATCTCATGTCTCATGGAGCATGACCTAATATTACTCCCATTTTACAAATGAAGGGAATTATTTAGGAAATATGACCAAGGTAATACAAGAAATAAGCACAGATATAGTTCTCAATTCTTCCTTCCATATCAAACAAAAATTTTTCTATTTGTTCAGTTGCAGAATTGTGAAGAAAAACAGTTCTATTTTCCCATTACAGGCACACAGAATGTGTAAATTGATTAAGGATAATCACTTGGATTTATTTTAGTTTTGTTAACAACACTTAAAATTTGTACGTAAAATGTAAAGATACATGTGACAATTAACCGTCATCGTGGCAAATTAAATACACACAAATTAAAGGAATTGTTTTGCAAGCATGATGGTCTTGACTTTATGATTAAAAGCTATTTTTCCTCAGAATAGTTTCTGTTCTCGTTCTAATTCATTGAAGGGAAGCATGTTTACTGCCACTATGAAGAACCAGTTTCAATGGAGCACTACAGATTCACTGGAAAGGTCTCTCAACCATACTGAACTACACTTAATAGGCAAATTTTTATACCTTGATTTGTTCCACCTGATGGTATGTGCTGTGGCTGATATTTCAGGCTATGGAGTCAGGCAGAGCTCAATTCCAGTTCTAAAGTTTCATTTTCTAGCTGTGTGATATTGGGTAGGTTACTGTTGTCCTTAATGAGTCCCTGGGTGGCACAAACAGTTAAGCACTCAAATATTAGCTAAAAGTTGGTGGTTGGAACACAAGTAGAGGCATCTTGGAAGACAAGCTTGGCAATCTGCTCCCAAAAAGCAAGTGTAGAGGGGGTTGTATGGCAAGGTGAGAAATGCATCAAAATCACGTTCCCTGTGAAGTCTATTCTCCCTTCCTTAGGGCATGGGATTTCTTCCTTCTCAGAATAATCATGACTATTATTTGTTTATTCATTTGACATTGTCTTCTGTTCCTTGTCATCATAAACATATACATGTCCTGTTGCCCCAACTTGTCAATAAGCACCTTGAAGGAAGGTATCTGGACTTTGAATTCTATATCAATGTTGCAACATATATTCTGAACCCAATAGAACTTTCTTTGAAAGAATGTGCCCTATACATAAAGTCAGATGACCTCGTTTCCAGTGATAGCGCTTGCTCTTAGTAAGCTTCTTTTTCTTAAGCAAGTCACTTCATCATAAACTGCGTTGTCCTCATTTGTAAAATGGAGGTAACACTATTTCTCTACCACAGAATACGTGAATCATACTAGATAATGCAGATGTAAGTACTTTAAACTTTAATCACATGCCAAGTTAGGAATTTAAATCTCTAACTGGAAAATACGAATGAGTAGGTTTTTATTATAATGCCTCAATGCATAATAAAACATTTAGCTGCATTTATGTACTTGAAATGACAATTTGATTTTGAAAATACACTTGGAATACAGTAATTTACTGATGGATGTGATCTGCTTATAAACAAGAGCTAATGTTAGTACTAGCCCACATCTCCTGGAATCTATTCTTACGAGACATAAAGACGTGCGTAAACCTAAGGAAAATAATTGTGGAAAGGTAATCGCTAGCACGAATGCCTGGTTGCCAACACCATGGATCCCCATTAGGAATGAGGAGATCAGCTTAAAGAAAAATTGAAGTGGGATGAGAATAAGTTTTGTTATTTCTTTTCAACTCCCAGACCGACCTTTCTCACTCTTGGACGAACAGTCTTGAAACTCAACCTTCCTTCTAGGGCTTTAATAAACATAGACAAGGTTTGTTTCCATTTCATTCAGAGACTGGAGTGAGAAATGTTGAAATACCACATGAAAGGCCTTGCTTATAGGGTTTCCTGCTGAGCCTGGAAGCAGAAGTGCTGAAAATTCTCACAAAGAATTCAGGCTTCAGGATATTTCCAGACCAACCCAATAGCCCCTAGGGATGGGGGTAAATTTAAGGTGAATACCTGGAGTCCCTGCACTCTCAGATTGCCTCAAAGTTGTCCCACCCAAAGGGTATTAATGGAGACTTTTTTTTTTTTTTGATGATATTTTTATTTATGACATTACTGTTTGTGACGACTGCTAAGTTTTGGATAGGAAAGAAATGGATATTTTTCATTTAACATCAAATGTTAACTATATTATGGAAAGTTCTTCTTCTCCTTTTTTTTTTTTTTCAAATGACCTCTCCTCAACAAGAGGCCTGTGGAAAATGAAGCGTTACCTGTCTTAATAGGTTTCAATCTCCTGCTCTGCCTGCTTCAGTGATATTTTGGAGTCTATTAAAAGGGACTCAAAATTGCTCAGCAGGAAGACACCATGAAATACTCCCTTGCAGCTCTGTTTTCTAGATTATCCAAAAGAAAAATAAGAACAAATGTGGTATTTATTAGTTTCTTTTCGTTGTTGCGCTATTGATGTAAAAGTTGCGGTTCCCTGCTAACAAATTGTTAAGATTACTGACATCGTCAAGGAAATGGCCAGAAGTGAATCAAGAGGTGAGACTGAAATAAGTAGTGATTATTAAAATGTCAGGACAGGCATAGAAGTGTTCAGCTGAAAAAGTATACTACAGTGTAACAATCTTTAAAGATATTTTGCTACCTGTTTCATTTTTTTAGTAATCCAGACAATTATGCCAGAATAGGCTTTATTTTGTTATTTTAAACTGTTACTAAATACTTTAAAATAATAAAAATCAATCTTTACCCACTTAAAATGATTAACATAGTTAAAAAAAAAAAGATTTGGAAACCGTAAGCACATGATTTCATTCATACTCCAATTCAGCTGGAGTGGATATATTCTTGTATGATTACTGTTTTTATTGATATCTGATGTGATACTGGGCCATTCCCTATATGTTTACTTCACCAGGTACATTGCTCCTAGTAAAAACAGGATTTTCACTTGCCATGCAGGTTTTGGACCTAATGCAGTGAAATTATACGTGAAAATGATTTTATTTATTTTATTTTGTGTGTGTGTGTTGTTGTAAAATGCAGTGATTGTATAGAACCAGATAAGCACTGGTTTCAAGATTGTTGTTGTTGTTAAGTGCCATAGAGTCAGTTCCACCTCATAGCAACCCTACATACTAAAGAATGAAACACTGCCCCATCCTGCGCCATACCTACAATTGTCATTATGCTTGAGCCCATTGTTGCAGCCACTGTGTCAATCCATCTCGTTGATGGTCTTCCTCTTTTTTGCTGAGCCTGTACTTTACCAAGCATGATGTCCTTGTCCCAGGACTGATCCCTCATGATAACATGTACCCATTACATAATTTTTAATTAGATCTTGTTTTTTAAAAGACCATTCTATTCCCGTGGTATGTTGAGTTTACTTTACTTCCAAGCAGAGACCTGCTTATGCTTCTCCGTTACCAAATTAAGTAGATAGATATTCTGTGCACTACTGCAGTGGTTGCAATGTTTAAACCTCATCTCTCTGTTACATTGGGCAAAAGGCATGAGTGAAAAAAATGTAGAATAGTGTCACAGTCATTTACATAAATTTTGATAGCTAGAGAGATGATGTTGTTGGGTGCCATCAAGTCAGTTCCGACTCATAGCAATGCGATGTACAACAGAGAGATAGATACAGATAGATAGGTAAGTGAGGTCTTCACAATGTGATCAACAATTTCTTTTTGTTTTATTCTTTCTTCACAACTCTTCTCAGCATTTCTTCCACATGGTTGATAACTGAGCGAGTAGTATTGGCAAATAGACAAGTGGAAGTAGTTTGTTGAATGAGCTGGTGCAGGCAGAAAGCAAATGTATTTTTTCTTACAACTACATTTTTAATCCCATTCTCTTCATGCATTCTTCAATTTCATTCTCACTTCTTTGGCTGGAATATCAGTTCTCATAGCTTTCTCTATTTATTTAACAAAACTTAAGGAACAGCTTGGAGTCCCTGGGTGGTGCCAATGGTTAAGCACTCAGCAGTTAAATGAAAGGTTGGTGGTTTGACTCCACCTAGAGGTCCCATGAAAGAAAGGCTTGGTGATCTACTCCTGAAAAATCAGCCATTGAAAACCCTGTGGACCCAGTACTACTCTGACACATGTGAGATCACCATGAATCGGAATTGACTCGAAGGCAACTGGCTAAGTTGTAGCTAAGGTTTCCAACAATTCAGGTTTGAGGGGTTTCCAGAGACAGGGGACTTTCAGTGCTAAAACCAGGACAGCCTCGAGAAAACTGGGATGACTGACCACCCAAATTATACAGTCTAGAAATCATGTGACTCCGACCTTCCTCAGGTCTACTTTAGGCTTAAAACTCTGCAATGCAGAAGACATTTATCATTATATTTTCACTAGGTCTCAACTTACTATTCTGCTCCTCCTTCCCCACTCACAAAGCTGCATCTGGCTGCTCCAGGTTTGATGTAGAAAGGACAGAAAGGGCTCCCTAGACTGGTACAGGTGAAGTATCCCAGTAAGCTCTGAGAAAATCCTGCCTTTTCAAAGCAGTTTCACCAGACACAAAGGAAAAATATCTTTCATACTTTCTTTCTAATAGTTCCTTACAGTATATCAGGGGATTTGGGAAGAAATGACTTCAGCAAATGAGCTTTGTGTTGGCCACATGCTTTATTTGCCCTCACGTGCGTAGTCTCTAAGACCTCAAAAATAGAGGAAGACACGTTTAGATATAGCCTTAAAAGGTTTTGAATTATTCTTTTGTTATGGCTTCCTTAACCAGTAGATTCCAAATAATACACCTTTCTCTCATATGTTCTTGACGCTAGACCCTCATCAGATCTGCAAACATTTTCTCCCATTCTGTAGGTTGGATTTTCACTTTCTTGATAACGTTCTTTGATGCACAAAAGTTTTTAATTTTTATGAAGTCCAATTTATCTATCCTTTGTTGTTAATCAGGCTTTTGGATAGCCTAATTTTTAATGTAACATACCACTGTGTCTGCCATGTGTTATTCGTCAAACCAACCAAGCCTTGTGTGGAGAGGACTACATCAGGGCAGGGATGCCAAGAGGCAGAGATTATTGGGGGCCTTCCTGAAGGTCAGCTATCACAAGCAAGTATTAACTTTTGAAGTAGATGAGACCTGAAACTTCTGGTTTTCAGCGGCAAAAGATATCACCACAACTCTCACGGAGGATGAGAAAAGCTGGCTGACATTTGCACACAAAATACACATTCATCATCAATATTCTAGAGAAATAGAAATTCAGTCCCTAATTTTTAATTGTTTAATTTTTGCTTTCTTAAACTCATTGCTGTCAAAAGACTTTATTGAAAAATAAAAATGCATTGCCCCACAATGAAATGAATAGGTAAAGATTGATGCCATATGACAAATGACAAACAAACAAAAAACTGTAGGAACAGTATCAGGAGGGTTCTCTGTGCTCTATACCTGAACAACTCTCTCTGTACGTCTACACATGTCTTGTAGAAAACAAATCTGTAATTGTCCATGTTTACCACTGACTCATTGGATTGTGACCAAGCAAACCTGTGCATATTGCAGTTTGTGGTATGGATAATACCATCACTGGCTGTTATAAACAACCAGCCAAGGAGCTGAATACTTATCCCGGTCCATCCTAAAAGACCAGAGGGTTAATTCTCCCTAGCTGCTGGTTTTTGGGAGTATTGGTTATTTTATTCAAGTGTTATGCATCCTGTCCTTGAAATGGAGTTGTTAGTATTTTGCGTGGGAAAATGAAAAGAGAGATGGTTATCAATAACCATCTTTCAGACTAAATCTCATATTAAAGTGAAATATCTGTTTAATGCATTTAATTCCCGCACATTATTGAAACCATGAGAAAAACTGGAAGTATAACCAAACCCATCTTTATTTATTATAATGTTGTAATGATAATAATAAGTCAATAATAATGTTTTGTTTAAAATTTATTAAAAATCTCCAATAAATGTTAAACTGAATTGTATCATAGGACAGTAGTAATCAAACAGAACTGTCCTAGAATATTTGATGTATGGCCATTATTTACCTTAATAATAACCATATACTTAGGCTAAGGAGTAAAGAAGAACGTAGAATGTGTGTGTTTTTTGTGTATGTATACATATATGTAAACCAAAAAACCAAACCCGTTGCTTTCAAGTCAATTCCTGTAGGACAGAGTAGAAATGCCCCAAAGGGTTTCCAGTGAGTGGCTGGTGGGTTCCAACTGCCAATCTTTTTGGTTATCAACCATAACACTTACACACTGTACAATCTCGTAGATATATCTACACAAATATATATATGATATATCTATCTATCACCTATAAAAAAAAAACTATCATCTATCTATCTATCATCTATCTATGACCTCTTGCTTTCTGCATGTATGATGTTCTAGATGTCATTCAACAACTCATCTGGTCTTCTGTCATTAGTGTTCAATGTGTCAAATCTGTTCTTGAGATACCTCTAAATTCAGGTGAAATATACTCAAGTTCGTACTTTGGGTCTCCTGAACTTTTCTAGTTTTCTTCAGCTTCAACTTGAACTTGCACACAAGCAATTTGCGGAGCAATCTGTTCCAGTCAGCCTCTGGCCATGTTCTGACTGATGATATTGAGCTTTTCCATCATCTTTTTTCACAGATGTAGTCAATTTGATTCTTCTGCATTCCATCTGTCTGGCAAGGATCACGTGTATAGTTGAAAAAATATATTTGCAATGAGGAGGTCGTTATTGTTGTTAGATGCTGTTGAGTCAATTCCAACTCACTGTGACCCCATGCACAACAAAATGAAATACTACCTGATCCTGAGCCATCCTCGCAATTGTTGCTACGCTTAAGCCTATTGTTGCAGCCACTGTGTCAATCCACCTCATCAACAGTCTTCTTTTTTTGCTGGTGCTCTATTTTACCAAGCATGATGTCCTTCTCCAGGCAACGATCCCTCCTGAGGACATGTCCAAAGTATGTGAGACGTAATCTCACCATCCTTGCTTCTAAGGAGCATTCAGATTGTACTTCTTCCAAGACATATTTGTTCCTTCTTTTGACAGTACATAATATATTCAATATTTTTTGCCAACAACATAATTCAAAGGTGTCAATTCTTCTCTGCTCTTCTTTATTCATTTTCCAGCTTTCCCATCCACATGTGGCAATTGAAAACACCATGACTTGGGTCAGGCACACCTTAGCCCTCAAGGTGACATCTTTGCTTTTCAACACTTTAAAGAGATCTTTTGTAGCAGATTTGCCCAATGCAATGAGTCTTTTGATTTCTTGACTGCTGCTTCCATGGGTATTGATTGTGAATTGAAGTAAAATGAAATCGTTGACAACCTCAATGTTTTCTCCATTTATCATGATGTTGCTTATTGGTCCAGTTGTGAGGATTTCTGTTGTCTTTGTGTTGAGGTGTAATCCATACTGAAGGCTGTGGTCTTTGATCTTCATCGGTAAGTGTTTCAAGTCCTCTTCACTTTCAGCAAGCAAGGTTGTGTTATCTGCGTAACGCAGGTTGTTAATAAGTCTTCTGCCAATCCTGATGCCCTGTTCTTCTTCAAAGAGTCCAGTATGTAGATTGAATGAGTATGGTGAAAGGATACAACACTGACCCACACCTTCCCTGACTTTAAACCATGCAGTATCCTCTTGTTCTTGTTGTGTGGGTCAGTGCTGTATCCTCTTGAGCACAATTAAGTGTTTCAAAAGTGCCATTCTCTACAGTGTTATCCATAATTTGTTTTGATCCACACAGTCAAATTCCTTAGTATAGTCAATAAAACACAAGTAAACATCTTTCTGGTACTCTCTACTTTCAGTCAGGATCCATCTGACATCAGCAATGATATCCCTGGTTCCACATCTTCTTCTAAATCCAGCTTGAATTTCTGGCAGTTCCCTGTTGATCTACTGCTGCAGTGGCTTTTGAATGATCTTCAGCAAAATTTTGCTTCCATGTGATATTAATGATATTGTTCAATACTTCCCGCATTCTGTTGGATCACCTTTCTTGAGAATAGGCATAAATATGGACCTTTTCCAGTCTGTTGCCCAGGTAGCTGCCTTCCAAATTTCTTGACATAGACAAGTGAGCACTTCAGTGCTGGGTTCATTTGTTGAAACATCTCAGCTGGTCTTCGGTCAATTCCCAGAGCCTTGTTTTTCACCAATGCCTTTAGAGCAGCTCGGACTTTTCCCTTGAGTACCATCTGTTCATGATCATATATACCTTGTGAAATGGGTGAACGTCAGCCAATTCTTTTTGGTATAGTGACTCTGTGTATTCCTTTCATCTTCTTTGTATACTTCTTGCATTGTTTCATACTTTCCCTGTAGAATTCTTCAGTATTGCAACTCTAGGCTTGAATTTTTTTTTCAGTTCTTTCAGCTTGAGAAATGCTGAGTGTGTTCTTCCCTTTTGCCTTTCTATCTCCAACTTTTTGCACATCTTCATAATACTTTGTCTTCTCAAGGCACCCTTTGAAATCCTGTTTTCAATTCTTTCACTTGATCATTTTTTCCTTTTGCTTTAGCTACTCAAAGTTCAAGAGCAAATTTCAGAGTCTCTTCATTCTTTTAGGTCTTTTCTTTCTCCCTTGTCTTTTTAATGGCTTCTTGCTTTCTTCATATATGATGTCCTTAATGTCATTTCACAACTCGTCTGGTCTTCGGTCATTAGTGTTCAACATATCAAATCTATTCTTGGAATTGTCTCTAAATTTAATTGGGATATACTCAAGCTCATACTTTGGCTCTCATGGACTTTTTCTAATTTTATGCAGTTTCAACTTGAACTTGCATATGAGTAATTGATGGTCTGGTCTGCACTTATCCCCTGACCTTCTTCGACTGATGATATTGAGCTTTTTCATCACCTCTTTCTACAGATGTAGTCGATTTGATTCCTGTGTATTCCATCTGGCGAGGTCTGTGTGTATAGTTGCTGTTTATGTTGGTGAAAAAAGATTTGCATTGAAGAAATCATTAATCTTGCAAAATTCTATCATTCAATCTCCAGCATAATTTCTATCACCAAGGCCATGTTTCCCAACCACCTACCCTTCTTCTTTGTTTCCGACTTTCGCATTCTAATCACCAGTAATTACCAATGCATCCTGATAGCATGTTTGATCAATTTCATACTGCAGAAGTTGGTAAAAATCTCCAATTTGTTCATCTCTTTCCTCAATGATTGGTGGATAAATTTGAATAATAGTTGTATCAATTGGCCTTCCTTGTAGGCATATGGATGTTATCCTATCGCTGACAGTGTTGTATTTCGGGATAGACCTTGAAATGTTCTTTTTGACAATGAATGCAGGGTCATTCCTCTTCAAGTTGTCATTCTTGGCATAGTAAACCATGTCATTGCCCCATTCAAAATGACCAATACCAGTCCATTTCAGCTCACTAATGCCTAGGATATTGGTGTTTACACGTTTCATTTCACTTTTGATGATTTCCAATTTTCCTAGATTCATACTTCGTACATTACATGTTCTGATTATTGACGGATGTTTGCAGCTGTTTCTTCTCACTTCGAATTGTGCCACATCAGCAATGAAGGTCATAAAAGCTTGACTCCATCCACTTCACTTCTTCTTAATGACATGGAAGAAGTCATTGGTCTTGCAAAATTCTATCCTGCAATCTCTGGAATTGTTTCTATCACCAAGGCTATACTTTCCAACTACTGATCTTTCTTTGTTTCCAGCTTTCGCATTCCAATCACCAGTAATTATCATTGCATCCAGATTATATGTTCAACCAATTTCAGACTACAGAAGGTGGTAAAAATCTTCAAATTCTTCATCTTTTGCCTTAGCCTTTGGTGCCTAAATTTGAATAATAGCTTATTAAGTAGCCTTCCTTGTAGGTATATAGATATTATCCTCTCACTGACAGTGTTGTACTTCAGGATAGATCTTGAAATGCTCTTTTTGACTAAGAACATGGTGCCATCCCTCTTCAATTTGTCATTTCCAGCATAATACCATAAGAATGTCCAATTCAAAATTGCCAATATCAGTCCATTTCAGCTCACTAATGCCTAGGATATCAATGTTTATGTATTCCATTTCATTTTTGCAGATTTCTAATTTTCCTGGATTCATACCTCGTACATTCCACCTTTGATTATTAATGGATATTTGCAGCTGTTTCTTCTCATTTTGAGTCATGCCACATCAGGAAATGAAGATCCTGAAAGCTTGACTCTATTTACTTCATTAAGGTCTACTCTTCTTTGAGGAGGCAACATTTCCCCAGTCGTATTTTGAGTGTTTTCCAACCCGAAGGGCTCATCTTCCAGGACTACGTCAAACAATGTTCCTCTGCTATTCATAAGGTTTTCACTGGCTGATTCTTTTCAAAAGTAGACTGCCAGACCCTTCTTCCTGGTTTGTCTTAGTCTGGAAACTCAGCTGAAACCTGTTCACCATGGGTTACCCTGCTGGTGTTTGAATACCAGTGACATAGCTTCCAGTATCATAGCAACTTGTAGGCCCCCACAGAACAACAAAGAGAAGATTTCAAAAGACAACTCTCAAAGAGAAAGTAAAATATTATAATGCCATGTGCAAAAACTTAGAGGTAGAAAACCAAAAAGGGAGAGCACCCTTGGCATTTCTCAAGCTGAAAGAACTAAAGAAAAAAGTAAAACCTTGACTTGCAATAGTGAAGGATTCTATGGGAAAAATATTAAATGCAGCAGGAAGCATCAAAAGCAGATGGAAGGAATATACAGGGTCACTATACCAAAAAGAATTGTTCAATGTTCAGTTATTTCAGGAGGTAGCATATAATCAGGAACCAATGGTACTAAAGGAAGAGGTCCAAACTCCACTGAAGGCATTAGCAAAAAGCAAGGCTCCAGGAATTGATAGAATACCAATTGAAGTGTTTCAACAAACAGATGCATCACTGGACGTGCATGTTCATCTACGCCAAGAGATTGAAAGATAGCTACCTGGCCATCAGAATGGAAGAGATCCGTATTTTTGCCTATTCCAAAGAAAAGCAATCCAACCAAATATGGAAAATATTGAACAATGTCATTAGTATCATAAGCAAGTAAATTTTACTGAAGATCATTCAAAAGTGGCTACAACAGTACATCAACAGGGAACTGCCAGTAATTCAAGTGGGATTCAGAAAAGGACATGGAACAAGAGATATCATTGCTGATGTCAGATGGATCCAGGCTGAAAGCAGAGAATACCAGAAAGATGTGTACCTGTGTTTTATTGACTATGCAAATGTGTTCGACTGTGTGGGTCATGACAAATTATGGATACCATTGCAAAGAGTGGGAATTCCAGAACACTTCATTGTGCACATGAGGAACCTGTACTTAGGTTAAGAAGCAGTTGTTGGAATAGAACAAGGGAGTACTACATGGTTTAAAGTCAGGAAATGTATGGGTCAGGGTTGTATCCTTTCACCATACTTATTCAATCTGTATGCTGAACAAATAATCTAGAAAGCTGGACTATATGAAGAAGAATGTGACATCAGGATTGGAGGAAGACTCACTAACAACATGTGTAATGCAGACGACACAACTTTGGTTGCTGAAAGTGAAGAGGACTTGAAGTACTTACTGATGAAGATCAAAGACTACAGCCTTCAGTGTGTATTACACTTCAACATAAAGAAAATAAAAATCCTCACAACTGGACCAATAAGCAACATCATGATAAATGGAGAAAAGATTGAAGTTGTCAAGAATTTATTTTTACTTGGATCCACAATCAACCCCCATGGAAACAGTAGTCAAGAAATCAAAAGGCAAGTTGCGTTGGGCAAATTTTCTGCGAAAGACCTCTTTAAAGTGTTAAAAAACAAAGACATCAGCTTGAAGACTAAGGTGATCTTGACCCATCCATAATGTTTTCAATTGCTTCATGTGCATATGAAAGCTAGACAATAAATGAAGAAGACTGAAGAAGAATTGATGCTTTTTGAATTGTGGTGAATATACCGTGGACTGCCAAAAGAAGGAACAAATCTGTCTTGGAAGAAGTACAATCAGAATGCTTCTTAGAAGCAAGGATGGTGAGACTACATCTCACATACTTTGGACATATTGTCAGGAGGAATCAGTCCCTGGAGAAGAACATCATGCTTGGTAAAGCAGAGGGTCATTGAAAAAGTTGAAGACTTTTAAGGAGATGGATTGACACAGTGGCTGCAATAATGATTGTGAGGATGTCATAGGATTAGGCAGTGTTTCTTTCTGTTTTTCATAGGTTTGTTATGATTTGGCATTGACTCAACAGTACCTAACAAGAATATATGTATTTATAACATAAAAATAACATAAAAAAATAACATATATATGATATAATCCAAACTTTTCATGGTAGTAGTGAGAATCTGCCAATAGCAATTTTCCTGGTAAATGCAATGTCACAAATTCAAAGTCATATGGAAGATATCAAAGACTTTGGGCATTCAAAGTCCTATTTTAAGTATCATATTAGGTCAAAAACACAAGGAATCACTTTTATTTTAGTATGCTTGCCTCAGCAATAGAGATATTTTCATACAATGATAAGACACTGTTAGTAGGGTTGTAAATAATAGATAAGAAGACAGATGGTAAAATAATTTGAACAAACATCAAGAAATGGCTATATTGCCAAATGTTAATGTCATACCCATTTCTAATACTTTGAAAGAGTATAATATAAGCGTGGAATCATTTTGAGTCATTTCCAAGAGCATCTTAGTGTTTTTTCAAAGACGAAATAAGCTTTAGAGAATAGGATTCCTAATGAATGTCATTTCCAGGCAGGAGACTAAACCCTCGTGGTGTAGTGGTTAAGAGCTATGGTTGTTAACTAAAAGGTCGGCAGTTCGAATCCACCAGGTGCTTCTTGGAAACCCTATGAGGCAGGCCTACTCTGTCCTGTGGGGTTGCTATAAGTCCCAATTGACTCAACAGCAACGGATTTAGTTTTTTTTTTTTTTTTTTAGTGGTGTGATGGTTCAGCACTTTGCTGCTAAAGGGAAAGTTGGCTGTCTGAACCTATCCAGTGGCTCCAAAAGAGAAAGACCTGCCTATCTGTTTCCTAAAGATTATAGCCTGGGAAACCCTGTGGGGCAGTTCTACTTTGTCCCATGGGGTCACTATGAGTCAAAATTGACACAATAGTACCCAGCAACAGCACAGCCTGTTTAGTCAAGAGATTACCAGATTTCCTCAATATGAAGGCAGGTGAGCTTTTAAAAGTTGGCTTTTTAAATGGTATCTTTGTGAAAATTTTCAAGCATGGAGAAAATCTACATACACACTACACAGATGTAACTAACGTAGACTTTCTATGCCTTGCCCTCCATTTTTTTCATGGGAATTTTTGGATTGCGAGACTTTTCCATACTATCAGATATTTAACAAAAGCTCTGGAATATGTATTGTACCAATATATCCTTACTTGTTACTGGCAGAATACCTACTTTTTCTATCATCTCTTTAGTACAGTGTTGTATTAATCTGAAATTCCTTGATTTTAGAAAAGTTGAACTTGTCTCTATATAGCTAAGAGCCTGAAGTATTTCCATCTCTAAGCCTTGCCAATTCATATCCCTTACATATTTTTTAATTGACTTATTTATATTTTCCTTGATGTGTAGATATTCCTTTTATGCTGTACAGTAATTATTTTTAACCTTATACATTTCAAATATCTTATTGTTATCTGGGTTGTCTTCTAACATTGAGTATGAGGTATTTTCTCACAAAAAAAGTCTGCAATTTTAATGTGGTACAATATAGCAATTTTTCTTACATAAATTGTACTTTTGATGTTTTATTTGTTAAATCCTTTCCTCTGCCCTGAAGTGATAAAAAGGTTCTCCTGTGTCATCTCCTAGAAATTTAACTTTGTCACTCTTCATATTTCTATATCTTTAATACTTTGATTTATACTTTTATGACACTAGTAAAGACTTGAATATTTACCCTATGGGTAAACAATTTCCTCTGTACCACCTATTGATTCACCTATCCTTTTCTTAGCACTTTGTAATGCCATTTGGTCATATACTAATATCTGGTACAGGCAAGACTCTATATCTGCATTCTCTATTTTACTATCTATTCATCTCTTCCGAACCAATGTTTTAGGTATCATACATTTTAATAATAAATTTCAAAACCTGGTAGAATAAGTGCCAGATCCTCATGCTTTTAAATACTCTTTGATCATCTTGGGCTTTGTCTTAGGCTGAGTTCTCTAGAGAAGCAAAACCAGTGAAGCACATGTATATGTAGACAGAGATTTATCTCAAGGAAATGATTCATGTGGTTGTGGAAGCTCTTGTTTTTATGTGCCGTTGAGTTGGTTCTGGCTCATAGTAACCCTATGTACAACAGAATGAAACACTGCCTGTCCTGCACCATCCTCATGATTGTTGTTATGCTTGAGCCCACCGTTGCAGCCTCTGTGTCAGTCTATCTCGTCGAGGATCTCTGTCTTTTTGGGTGACCCTCTACCAAGCAGGATGTCCTTCTCCAGGAACTGGCCCCTCCTGATAACATGTCCAAAATATGTGAAACGAAGTCTCACCATCCTTGCTTCTAAAGAACATTCTGGCTGTAATTCCTGGCAAGTCTCAAATCCATGGGTCAGGCATCATCAGGCTGGAAGCTTCTCTTGACTCACATGTTTGCAGGGGTTGATGGATCCAAAATCAGTAGGTCGGATGGCAGGCTGCTGACCCAAATGGCTGAGGAAGCTGGAAAATTCCAGAATTGGCAGGTCAGATGACAGGCTGCTGGCTTAATTACAGGGCTAAAGAAGCTGGAGAATTCTAAATTCAGCAGGCCATACAACAGGCTGCTGTCTCAAGTCCCAAGAACCAGAGGTCAGATGATGACAAGCCAGATGTAGGATCAAGAGCCAAGGAGAGCTTTGCCAGAGCATCCATACATATTGGATGCAGGTCACACTCCCAAGAAAACTCCCCTCTCATCAGATACTTGAGTAAAGGTGTGACTTGAGTCAAGTCACACCCTTAGAAGACTCACGATACACCCTACATTAATCCTGCCATATTAACATACACAGGTTAGGATTTACAACACATAAAATGAAGGATAATTACACCAGATCACAAAATGGAGGATAATTACAATATGGCCTAGCCAAGTTGACATATAATATTAACCATCACAGACCTTTCTTATTCTATTTTTATTTTAGAATCAGCAATAGTACCATAACAAACCCCTGTTGGGCTATTAATTAGAATTGTACTGAATTTATACTTTGATTTGGGGAAAACCGATATTGCTTATTTTTGTCCTTAAACTTTTTTTTACATAAAGCTTTATAATTTTTAAGGGAAGTCTTACAACTCTTGTTAGACTTATTACTAGTTAATTTACAGATATTCTGTCATTGTGAAAGGGGCTTACATTAAGTTACATTTACTAATTTGTTTTTATAAATTGATCTTGTGACTAGACACCTTTCTGAATTAATTATTAGTCTTCACATACTTGTCAGAAGGTGATAATGGATTTTCAATGTAAACAATCTTGTCTCCTACTAATAATGGCAAAATTGTTCCTCCCTAATGTTGCTTACTTTATTTTTTCTTTCCTTATTTCACTGTCTAGGACTTCAAGTACAATATTGATGTTGTAGACATGTGGCTTTTCCTAACATGAATGCAAATAAAACATTTCTAATATTTTTCTAGTAATATGATGTTTTCCATGTTAATACTCCTCATCACATTAATTAATAAAAGTATGTATATATAGTTTTATTCAGCACAAGGCTTTGCATGAATAAATGCTCAATAAACATTATTTTGTGTAATCAAAATAGTAAATACTTGTTCAAGAATTCAAAGTCATGTGCACCCCTTTGAATGAGATAGCTGTTTTCTATTGGAACCACAGTACATAAATAATAGGTTTTATTATTATTATTTACATAGTGAAGAATTGCAATGGAACAGAATTGCATTTATATTTGGAAGACATTTAAATTCAGTTACTGGTCTATTGCACTAGATGAATCAGGAAGATCGAAAGAGAGTTGAAATTACATTATCAGCTTTAAATCAAAATGGTATCACATTGAGTTCATACTTCAGTAAAACTAAAATTTGACTTTTTTTCTTCTTTTAGATTTTGTAGCTTTCATTACAAATACTGGGAATACCAAACAGATTTTCAGCTAGAAATCTACTTTTATTTGAAAGCTGTTTTATTCGTGATTATAGTAAATATACTGCCCCTATCAATATGAAATCTAATTTTCTAAGACTTTTGCATATTCTCTATCTTTGGATACAGATATGTGGTAATGAATATTTATATCCTTTTCCTATCCCACCCCACCTCCAATATTTCTGGGCTTACCAGCCTGGAGGTTGATAATAAAAGAGACATAAATAATAATTATAACACAAACTATCTGTGCCCCACATTCTTGACAATGTCTTATTCTCTCTGCCAATATCTGACTTATCTTGGCAAAGTCTTATGATGACTCACACATTCTTAGATTCATTAAATTTCTTCTCTCTAGCTTCACTTTCACTCCTGCTGTCCCTTCCTCAGACTTGATGATGTGAGCTGGCCTTTGAGTCACCTCATTCTTCTATCGCCGTGATTGACTTGTTAATACATTATTGTTTCATGTACATATGCCACCCCTCTTACTCTCCTCTCACCTCATTATTTTTTTATCCCAAGTGTGGCTGTTATGAGGTGAGAAAAAAAAAATCTTACAATACCCTTAATACTACAAGACTTTTATGTATATTTTCACCTCTTCATAGGTAACATCCACTTTCACCTTTCCATTCTTTCAATTTTGTCTACAGGACCAACTCCAGGAAATGAAAAAAAAAGAAGCAATGAATGCAAGTGATAATACACTTTTTCTCCCTTTCAAAAAATTGGGGGGGGCGGAGCCAAGATGGCGGACTAGGCAGACGTTACCTCGGATCCCTCTTACAACAAAGACACGGAAAAACAAGTGAATCGATCACATACATAACAATCTACGAACCCTGAACAACAAACACAGATTTAGAGACGGAGAACGAACTAATACGGGGAAGCAGCGATAGTTTCCAGAGCCTGGAGCCAGAGTACCAGTCAGGTACGGCACAAGCACAGAGACCTGCTCCACCCCCCTGAACTAACCCCGGGAGGGGGACCAGCCGGTTCCACGGGCGGCGTGGAAAGCAGCCGGTAGGAGAAGTCCCCGGGAGGCAGTGACTGATCTTGGAGCAGAAAGAGCAGCATCCGAGCCGGGGAACCGTCCCGCAGGGATTTGGACTGCACGCAGGCGGCTTCATTAACATCTGAATAGCCTGAGCCAAAGGGAGAACTCTGATAGGGATCTGACTGCAGTTTTTTTTTAGCGGATTTTCTGGAAAAACTAGTTTCCCAGTGATGGCTCGGAGACAACAATCCATATCAAACCACTTAAAGAAGCAGACCGGGACAGCTTCTCCAACCCCCCAAACAAAAGAATCAAAATCTTTCCCAAATGAAGATACAATTTTGGAATTATCAGATACAGAATATAAAAAACTAATTTACAGAATGCTTAATGATATCACAAATGAAATTAGGATATCTGCAGAAAAAGCCAAGGAACACACTGATAAAACTGTTGAAGAACTCAAAAAGATTATTCAAGAACATACTGGAAAAATTAATAAGTTGCAAGAATCCATAGAGAGACAAAATGTAGAAATCCAAAAGATTAACAATAAAATAACAGAATTAGACAACGTAATAGGAAGTCAGAGGAGCAGACTCGAGCAATTAGAATGCAGACTGGGACATCTGGAGGACCAGGGAATCAACACCAACATAGCTGAAAAAAAATCAGATAAAAGAATTAAAAAAAATGAAGAAACCCTAAGAATTATGTGGGACTCTATCAAGAAGGATAACCTACGGGTGATTGGAGTCCCAGAACAGGGAGGGGGGACAGAAAACACAGAGAAAATAGTTGAAGAACTTCTGACAGAAAACTTCCCTGACATCATGAAAGACAAAAGGATATCTATCCAAGATGCTCATCGAACCCCATTTAAGATTGATCCAAAAAGAAAAACACCAAGACATATTATCATCAAACTCACCAAAACCAAAGATAAACAGAAAATTTTAAAAGCAGCCAGGGAGAAAAGAAAGGTTTCCTTCAAGGGAGAATCAATAAGAATATGTTCTGACTACTCAGCAGAAACCATGCAGGCAAGAAGGGAATGGGACGACATATACAGAACACTGAAGGAGAAAAACTGCCAGCCAAGGATCATATATCCAGCAAAACTCTCTCTGAAATATGAAGGCGAAATTAAGATATTTACAGACAAACACAAGTTTAGAGAATTTGCAAAAACCAAACCAAAGCTACAAGAAATACTAAAGGATATTGTTTGGTCAGAGAACCGATAATATCAGATATCAGCACAACACAAGGTCACAAAACAGAACGTCCTGATATCAACTCAAATAGGGAAATCACAAAAACAAACAAATTAAGATTAATTAAAAAAAAAAATACACATAACAGGGAATCATGGAAGTCAATAGGTAAAAGATCACAATAATCAAAAAGAGGGACTAAATACAGGAGGCATTGAACTGCCATATGGAGAGTGATACAAGGCGATATAGAACAATACAAGTTAGGTTTTTACTTAGAAAAATAGGGGTATATAATGAGGTAACCACAAAAAGGTATAACAACTCTATAACTCAAGACAAAAACCAAGAAAAACGTAACGACTCAACTAACATAAAGTCAAACACTATGAAAATGAGGATCTCACAATTTACTAAGAAAAACGCCTCAGCACAAAAAAGTATGTGGAAAAATGAAATTGTCAACAACACACATAAAAAGGCATCAAAATGACAGCACTAAAAACTTATTTATCTATAATTACCCTGAATGTAAATGGACTAAATGCACCAATAAAGAGACAGAGAGTCACAGACTGGATAAAGAAACACGATCCATCTATATGCTGCCTACAAGAGACACACCTTAGACTTAGAGACTCAATCAAACTAAAACTCAAAGGATGGAAAAAAGTATATCAAGCAAACAATAAGCAAAAAAGAAGAGGAGTAGCAATATTAATTTCTGACAAAATAGACTTTAGACTTAAATCCACCACAAAGGATAAAGAAGGACACTATATAATGATAAAAGGGACAATTGATCAGGAAGACATAACCATATTAAATATTTACGCACCCAATGACAGGGCTGCAAGATACATAAATCAAATTTTAACAGAACTGAAAAGCGAGATAGATACCTCCACAATTATAGTAGGAGACTTCAACACACCACTTTCGGAGAAGGACAGGACATCCAGTAAGAAGCTCAACAGAGACACGGAAGATCTAATTACAACAATCAACCAACTTGACCTCATTGACTTATACAGAACTCTCCACCCAACTGCTGCAAAATATACTTTTTTTTCCAGCGCACATGGAACATTCTCTAGAATAGACCACATATTAGGTCATAAAACAAACCTTTGCAGAGTCCAAAACATCGAAATATTACAAAGCATCTTCTCAGATCACAAGGCAATAAAACTAGAGATCAATAACAGAAAAACGAGGGAAAAGAAATCAAATACTTGGAAAATGAACAATACCCTCCTGAAAAAAGACTGGGTTATAGAAGACATCAAGGAGGGAATAAGGAAATTCATAGAAAGCAACGAGAATGAAAATACTTCCTATCAAAACCTCTGGGACACAGCAAAAGCAGTGCTCAGAGGCCAATTTATATCAATAAATGCACACATACAAAAAGAAGAAAGAGCCAAAATCAGAGAACTGTCCCGACAACTTGAACAAATAGAAAGTGAGCAACAAAAGAATCCATCAGGCACCAGAAGAAAACAAATAATAAAAATTAGAGCTGAACTAAATGAATTAGAGAACAGAAAAACAATTGAAAGAATTAACAAAGCCAAAAGCTGGTTCTTTGAAAAAATTAACAAAATTGATAAACCATTGGCTAGACTGACTAAAGAAATACAGGAAAGGAAACAAATAACCCGAATAAGAAATGAGAAGGACCACATCACAACAGAACTAAATGAAATTAAAAGAATCATTTCAGATTATTATGAAAAATTGTACTCTAACAAATTTGCAAACCTAGAAGAAATGGATGAATTCCTGGAAAAACACTACCTACCTAAACTAACACATTCAGAAGTAGAACAACTAAATAGACCCATAACAAAAAAAGAGATTGAAACGGTAATCAAAAAACTCCCAACAAAAAAAAGTCCTGGCCCGGACGGCTTCACTGCAGAGTTCTACCAAATTTTCAGAGAAGAGTTAACACCACTACTACTAAAGGTATTCCAAAGCATAGAAAATGACGGAATACTACCCAACTCATTCTATGAAGCCACCATCTCCCTGATACCAAAACCAGGTAAAGACATTACAAAAAAAGAAAATTATAGACCTATATCCCTCATGAACATTGATGCAAAAATCCTCAACAAAATTCTAGCCAATAGAATCCAACAACACATCAAAAAAATAATTCACCCTGATCAAGTGGGATTTATACCAGGTATGCAAGGCTGGTTTAATATCAGAAAAACCATTAATGTAATCCATCACATAAATAAAACAAAAGACAAAAACCACATGATCTTATCAATTGATGCAGAAAAGGCATTTGACAAAGTCCAACACCCATTTATGATAAAAACTCTTACCAAAATAGGAATTGAAGGAAAATTCCTCAACATAATAAAGGGCATCTATGCAAAGCCAACAGCCAATGTCACTCTAAATGGAGAGAACCTGAAAGCATTTCCCTTGAGAACGGGAACCAGACAAGGATGCCCTTTATCACCGCTCTTATTCAACATCGTGTTGGAAGTCTTAGCCAGGGCAATCAGGCTAGACAAAGAAATAAAAGGTATTCGGATTGGCAAGGAAGAAGTAAAGTTATCACTATTTGCAGATGACATGATTATATACACAGAAAACCCTAAGGAATCCTCCAGAAAACTACTGAAACTAATAGAAGAGTTTGGCAGAGTCTCAGGTTATAAAATAAACATACAAAAATCACTTGGATTCCTCTACATCAACAAAAAGAACACCGAAGAGGAAATAACCAAATCAATACCATTCACAATAGCCCCCAAGAAGATAAGATACTTAGGAATAAATCTTACCAAGGATGTAAAAGACCTATACAAAGAAAACTACAAAGCTCTACTACAAGAAATTCAAAAGGACATACTTAAGTGGAAAAACATACCTTGCTCATGGATAGGAAGACTTAACATAGTAAAAATGTCTATTCTACCAAAAGCCATCTATACATTTAACGCACTTCCGATCCAAATTCCAATGTCATATTTTAAGGGGATAGAGAAACAAATCACCAATTTCATATGAAACGGAAAGAAGCCCCGGATAAGCAAAGCACTACTGAAAAAGAAGAAGAAAGTGGGAGGCCTCACCTTACCTGACTTCAGAAACTATTATACAGCCACAGTAGTCAAAACAGCCTGGTATTGGTACAACAACAGACACATAGACCAATGGAACAGAATTGAGAACCCAGACATAGATCCATCCACGTATGAGCAGCTGATATTTGACAAAGGACCAGTTTCAATTAACTGGGGAAAAGATAGCCTTTTTAACAAATGGTGCTGGCATAACTGGATATCCATTTGCAAAAAAATGAAACAGGACCCATACCTCACACCATGCACAAAAACTAACTCCAAGTGGATCAAAGACCTAAACATAAAGACTAAAACGATAAAGATCATGGAAGAAAAAATTGGGACAACCCTAGGAGCCCTAATACAAGGTATAAACAGAATACAAAACATTACCAAAAATGATGAAGAGAAACCCGATAACTGGGAGCTCCTAAAAATCAAACACCTATGCTCATCTAAAGACTTCACCAAAAGAGTAAAAAGACCACCTACAGACTGGGAAAGAATTTTCAGCTATGACATCTCCGACCAGCGCCTGATCTCTAAAATCTACATGATTCTGTCAAAACTCAACCACAAAAAGACAAACAACCCAATCAAGAAGTGGGCAAAGGATATGAACACACATTTCTCTAAAGAAGATATTCAGGCAGCCAACAGATACATGAGAAAATGCTCTCGATCATTAGCCATTAGAGAAATGCAAATTAAAACTACGATGAGATTCCATCTCACACCAGCAAGGCTGGCATTAATCCAAAAAACACAAAATAATAAATGTTGGAGAGGCTGCGGAGAGATTGGAACTCTCATACACTGCTGGTGGGAATGTAAAATGGTACAACCACTTTGGAAATCTATCTGGCGTTATCTTAAACAGTTAGAAATAGAACTACCATACAACCCAGAAATCCCACTCCTAGGAATATACCCTAGAGATACAAGAGCCTTCATACAAACAGATATATGCACACCCATGTTTATTGCAGCTCTGTTTACAATAGCAAAAAGTTGGAAGCAACCAAGGTGTCCATCAACGGATGAATGGGTAAATAAATTGTGGTATATTCACACAATGGAATACTACGCATCGATAAAGAACAGTGACGAATCTCTGAAACATTTCATAACATGGAGGAACCTGGAAGGCATTATGCTGAGCGAAATTAGTCAGAGGCAAAAGGACAAATATTGTATAAGACCACTATTATAAGATCTTGAGAAATAGTAAACCTGAGAAGAACACATACTTTTGTGGTTACGAGGGGGGGAGGGAGGGAGGGTGGGAGAGGGTTTTTTATTGATTAATCAGTAGATAAGAACTGCTTTAGGTGAAGGGAAAGACAACACTCAATACATGGAAGGTCAGCTCAATTGGACTGGACCAAAAGCAAAGAAGTTTCCGGGATAAAATGAATGCTTCAAAGGTCAGCGGAGCAAGCGCGGGGGTCTGGGGAACATGGTTTGCGGAGACCTCTAAGTCAATTGGCAAAATAATTCTATTATGAAATCATTCTGCATCCCACTTTGAAATGTGGCGTCTGGGGTCTTAAATGCTAACAAGCAGCCATCTAAGATGCATCAATTGGTCTCAACCCACCTGGAGCAAAGGAAAATGAAGAACACCAAGCCCACATGACAACTAAGAGCCCAAGAGACAGAAAGGGCCACATGAACCAGAGACCTACATCATCCTGAGACCAGAAGAACTAGTTGGTGCCCGGCCACAATCGATGACTGCACTGACAGGGAGCTCAGCAGAGGACCCCTGAGGGAGCAGGAGATCAGTGGGATGCAGACCCCAAATTCTCATAACAAGACCAAACTTAATGGTCTGACTGAGACTGGAGGAATCCCGGCGGCCATGCTCCCCAGACCTTCAGTTGACACAGGACAGGAACCATCCCCGAAGACAACTCATCAGAAATGAAAGGGACTGGTCAGCGGGTGGGAGAGAGATGCTGATGAAGAGTGAGCTAACTATATCAGGTGGACACTTGAGATTGTGTTGGCAACTCTTGCCTGGAGGGGGGATGGGAGGATAGAGAGAGAGGGAAGCCGGCAAAATTGTCAAGAAAGGAGAGACTGAAAGGGCTGACTCAAGACGGGGAGAGTAAGTGGGAGTAGGGAGTGAGATGTATGTAAACTTATATGTGACAGACTGATTGGATTTGTAAACGTTCACTTGAAGCTTAATAAAAGTTATTATTAAAAAAAAAAAAAAAATTGGGCATCATGGAGTTTTGTTTTCTTTTTTTAACACGAACCTGTTGCAAAAGCACAAAATTCCTTCAGTAAGAGTGGCAAGAATTTAGGTTAGAGAACCTCAAGATATGTGGACTCAGTGTTGGAGGATACTAGAAGACAGGTAATTATGACTCGACTTAGATCAGTGTTGGAGAAGACTGAGTCAGTCTGAAAAATGTATAGAAGTTAACATCATAACTTAGTGAATGGTTTCACGGAGAAAGGTAGAGGGAAGTTGTCCATCATCTATCCAAGTTTCTAATGTAAATGACATAGTAAATGGTAGACTCACCATGAGTCAGAAGGAGTAATGGCTTTAGTTAGGAAAATAACTTTCTACGTTTAAATCATTTTTTGCACTTTGTGATTGAGTAACCCATATGGCAGGTAGATAGAGATGACTTGCAGATAATTATAACTATAAGCCTGCAGTTCAGGAGGAGAGTTATGGATCAGGGTTATGAATTTTGGAGTCAATGTCATATAGGTGGGAGAAAAGACTGGAAAGTTACATCAAAGCCTTTCTAGAATCTGATATAATGCTCCTCTAGAGAGCATCCTTTAACAGAATGCTGTTGTGTTTATCAAACAACTAAGTACATCATTTACTTGGTTCTCTGTCAGATATTTTCATTTAGTTTTTTTTTTTTTAATGATTGTCAGATTCTACAAGTTATCTGGGAATGCTAAAATTATTTTCTCTGTGTCAACATTTAAAGAAAAATGAGAGAAGATCATGCAATAATTATAACAAAACAAAGCTCCACAGTTACCAATTTAAAAAAATCCATTTATTTTTTAATTCCTTAATATTCTTGTCTTTAGTCTCATAATATGTAGCTGCAATTACAATCAACTAGAGAAAAATAACAATCCAATAAACACATTCACAAAAGAATTTGGTCTGACAATTTTTTGTAACTCTTTATCTCTAAACAAAATACTAGAAAAGGATTTAATTGTTTAAAGATTTGTAGAAATAAGTAGCCAAAGCCATTTTACTTTTGTGAAATACTGATTTGTTGCTTATGTATTGTCTTAGTTATCTAGTGCTGCTGTAACAGAAATACCACAGGTGGGTGACTTTAACAAAGAGAAGTTTATTCCCTCACAGTCTAGTAGGCTAGAAGTCCAAATTCAGGGCAATGCCAGAGGGAGCCTTTCTTTGTCAGCTCTGGAGGAAGGTCCTTCTCATCAATCTTCCTATGGACTAGGAGCTTTTCCGGGCAGGAACCCTGGGTCCAGTGGATGCACTCTGCTCACGGGGCTGCTTTCTTGGTGGTATGAGGTCCCCAACTCTCTGCTTGTTTCTCTCTCCTTTTGTCTTTGTGAGACAAAAAGATGATGCAGGCCACACTCCAGGAAAACTCCCTTTACATTGGATCAGCGATATAATCTGAGAAAGGATATTACATCCCACCCTAATTCTCATCAATATAACCCAATCCTGCCTCATTAAGCACAGGCAGAGATTAGGATTTACGATACATAGGAAAATTATATCAATCACAAAATGGAGGACAACCACACAATACTGGGAATCATGGCCTAGCCAAATTGATACATATATTTTTGGGGGACAGAATTCAATCCATGACATAACAGCCAAGTTCCCAAAAAGAGCCAGGCCTTGACCTAACTAGAGAGAGAGCCCACTGTAGGAATGTAAGTGCTCTATCTGCTTATAGACAAACAGGTCTTCTGCTGGAGAGCATGACAGAGCAGGTTAGAGGGCAGGTAAGATTCTGGACATTGGACATCAGAGCTTACAAAGATGCATGAACTGCCTGCCATCCTACTTTGCACTATTCATTTTTGTATTTTTGGTAAATTGTGCAGCTCCTTACAGCAAAAATGTTCAAAACATGTTTGCTGGATAAATGAATGAATAAACAAATAAATTTTGCATGACCAACAATGACCTTCAAAATGAAAAGCTTGTCATCATTTCCAAAGTCTGAATTGTTGATTTTCTCCAAGGCTATGTCTGTTTTTCTTATTTTGTACATGCTTCCTATGTGACATATGCCTTATAAGACCTCTTTATGGAATTCCAGAATAGCATCTGGTATTTTTCTGATGCTGTATAAAAGTTTGGTAATGAATGAATGAAAGTACTCTATATTCTGAATGGCACCATTAATCTCCCAGCCTCTAAACACAGAAATCATTTTTGTTTCTATTATCGTTATCTTAATAGTATAATTATTACAATTATTGCCAGTTTCTGAAGGTATAGTTATTACATACTTCCATAGCCACTAAATATATAGTTTCTAGACTCTGTCTCCTGTAACCCAATAGCCAAAGATAAGCTAAGATGTACTCATGATATCCTAAGTGTTTTAGGTAAATTCTGCTAATCCCCACAAACTTTATGAGATGGGTATCATATCTATGCTCATTTTAAGTATGACGAAAATGAGTCTCAGATAAATTATTTAATGCAGCTAGAATTAAAGACAAGATTTGAACTGAGAATTCAGAGTTTGGAACTGGCATTTTTTTTTTTTTTATCCCAGTGGATACTGTTCTACATGAAAATAATCCAACCAATACTCTAAATTCACCAGTCCTTGAACTTCTCTCTAGCAATGACTTGTTCTGGTCCACTCCAAACCTCAGCATTATTTCACAGAAATGTTTCACATCAGAAATCCAATATGTCTCTAACTGCAGTCTCTTATCATAGCAGCATTATCACACCTTTTTTTTCACCTCACCTGCTCTTAGCTTTCATAAACACTCTGCACACCCTTATTTCTCTTTCT
This sequence comes from Loxodonta africana, assembly GCF_030014295.1. NCBI lineage: Eukaryota > Metazoa > Chordata > Mammalia > Proboscidea > Elephantidae > Loxodonta > Loxodonta africana. Next base: position 99,237,554 of record NC_087351.1, read on the forward strand.
TTCAATCCTTATGTATTTTCCTACTCAGCTTAGAGAACAAATCATTATAAGGACAGAAATCAAAATTATTCAAACAAAAATAAGCTCATTGACTCCAGACTATGGCATCCAGGTGCTCAACTGAGTTTGAACATGACTTAAATAAGGGGCTCAATTTTTTCACCAGTTCATTATCTCTTTCCATCTTTCAGTCCTACATCTTGCCTTTTCTAGCCATGTAAACTCATGAGGAAAAAAAAAAAATGTATTCCACTGTAAGTATCTCATATGTATTCAAATAATCTGTCTCTGTCTTATTTCCACATAAACAATTACTATTTTCCTCTAATTTTCAACCTAGTATTCATCTTTCTTATTCTCAGAAAATGTCTTCAACCAACTTAGATTAATTTAAGGCTGTGTAAAGTATAAAAAAAAAAAAAAAAATTTTAAAGTATTAACTCGTAATTTCTAACTACCCTCAAGTTTCACGCTCTCTAAATCCATTTTTTTTTTTTTTTTTTCCCTTCCTTCCAGTCTGAGAGATTGACATTTCTGGTCATCATTCCATTATCAGCAGTAGTTAGACAACATACCTTAATATTCTCCTATGTTTTCCATGGCATCTAACAACAACATTTTCCTTTTTAAGTCATCTAATGGCTCCTTTCCTCCATCTTAAATATGTTCCAAACCTAAAGGACAACACTCACAGCAAATGCTTCCATTTACTGTGTTACTACTCCATCACTCTCTTTCCCTGCTCAGATGGGCTTTCAGAAAGTTAAGTTTGCACTGAGTCCCTGCTTCTTTGCTTCTCATCTGCTCTTTAGCTCATTGCATTAGAACTTCTGCCTTTACTCCATTGAAATTGTTTTGGCAGATAGTAACAATAATGTCTTCTTTGCCAAATTCAGCTGATAATTTTCAGTCCTTATCTTTCAGTCCTTATCGTCATTAAAGCTCTCCTGCCTTCTGAGTATTCCTCCCTGGCCTTCTTTATGAGATTCCTAAATGTAGTCCTTCCCCCTGGTTCTGTCACTCAACTACAGTTGTTTCACTCTAATATGCTGCTTAGGAGAGCTGCTCTACAGATTGAGCCCAGATATTGTTGTTAGATGCTGTCGAGTCAAGTTGGTTTCAACTCACAGAGACCCTATATACAACAGAACAAAACACTGCCCTGTCCTGTACCATCCTCACAATTGTTGTGTTGGAGCCTATTGTTGCAGCCACTGTGTCAATCCATCTTGTTGAGGGTCTTCCTCTTTTTTGCTAACCCTCAGTTTTACCAAGCATGATGTCCTTCTGCAGGGAATGGTCTCTAGTGATAATATGCTCAAAGCATGTGAGGCACACTCTCTCCATTCTTGTTTCCTAGGAGCATTCTGGCTGTACTTCTTTCAAGAAAGATTTGTTTGTTTTTCTGGCAGTTCATTATATTCAATATTCTTCACCAAAACCATAATTCAAAGGTATGAATTCTTCAGGCTTCCTTATTCCTTGTCCAGCTTTTGCATACAGATGAGGTGATAGAAAATACCATAGCTTGAGTCAGGCACGCCTTAGTCCTCAAAGTGATATCTTTGCTTTTTAACACTTGAATGAGGACTTTTGCAGCAGATTTGCCAAATACAATAAGTCCTTTTTATTTCATGACTGCTAATTCCATGGGTATTGAGTCCAGGTAGTCCCCTTGAATTCTGGCTTCTTTATTCATTCAAGGTTTTTCCTCCCCTCAAGTATGATACACAAACAATTCAAATTCAACACATCCAAGTCCATCGTTTCTTCGCCTGAACTCAGCAGTATGGCTGTTCTTCCTGGAACAGAGTACATTAGCTATTATTGTTATTGCTAATATTTTCCTTATTATAATTACTGTTGTTAGTGTTGGTATTTTTATTAATGCCATAACTTAGTATCATTATATTTATATTTTGGGGATCCTTTTTAAGGCTGGGAATACCACCATGATTTTTGTTAACAACTATGTTAATAAGTAAATTTCCATCATATACACATACTTCATAAAACTCTCTGAGAAAATTATTAGTTATTATTATTTTAGTCTCTTTCCTAAACTAGACTGAAAACGCTTTAAAGGAAGGACCACAACTAATTTACTATTACATCTTCAGACTTTATCACAAAACCAAAAAAAAAAAAAAACCTAAACCTGTTGTTATCGAGTCGATTGCAACTCATAGCGACCCTATAGGACAGAGTAGAACTGCTTCACAGAGTTTCTAAGCAGCGCCTGGTGGATTCAAACTGCCAGCCTTTTGGTTAGCAGCCATAGCTCTTAACCACTATACTACCAGGGTTTCCATATTCTATCACAGCACCTGCTACTTAGTAGAGTTTAGTAAATGTAAGAAAATGAAGTAAATGAATATATCACTGCCAATTTAAACCTTAGATATTTCCTTAATTGGGAGAGATTCTTTTCTTTTTTCTTCACTATCAGCATTCATTCATTTACTTATTTCATTCCTTCCAATGATTTTAAATACCTCTGTAACTTACAAGTCCCAAATTTTTGTTTCCACCCTAGACTAATCCCCTGAAATTCATTCTCAGCATCACAATCCTTCCAGATTTTCACAAGTGTTCCTCAATGCCTCAGTTTCTTTCTAATTCTATATTCAGTCTACTGGCAAACTGTTGGCCCTTCCTTCAGAGAATATTTAGATTCTAACCAGTACTTCTCATTACTTCCTGTACAATCACTCTACTCCAATCAAACAACTTTCACCTCCTGTGTAAGGGAAACCCTAGTGGCATAGTGGTTAAGCGCTACAGGTGCTAACCAAAAAGTTCAGTTCAATTCCACCAGGCGCTCCTTGGAAACTCTATGGGGCAGTTCTACCCTGTCTTATAGGGTCACTATGAGTCGGAATCAACTCGATGGCACTGGGTTTGGTTTTTGGTTTTTTGGTTGTTGTAAGTGTTCTCTACCTTTCCTGTCTTGACCCCTGACTGTGTTCTACCTTTAGCCCAGTCGTCTTTCCTCAACATAACCAAATTGATCCCCTTAAAAACTACATCAGGTAATGTTACTCCTCAACTCTAAGCTTTCCAGTAGATTTCTATCTGACTTGGGATAAAAGTCAACAATAAAATGACCCATAGATCCTTTTGTAATTTTTCCCCCTACTTCTCTGACTTACTCTTCAATGACTGCTGGCCTCATTGCTTTCCTTCTATCACATCAGGTATGTGTCCATCTTTATAATATTTCTCTTGCTATTCCCTGTGCCCTGGAATGCTCCTTCCCCAGCTATCCTCAAGGCTTCTTCCTAGCCTTCTGCAGACATTTCTTTATTCAAATGTCCTCTTCTCATTGAGGCCTTCTTTGACCTCTTTATTTAAAATAATAGACAAACTCTGCGTTCCACACTCTACTTCCTTCCTTGTTTTACTTTCTCCCAGCACCCTTAGGGGAAATACTATATATTTTAATTAATTCGTTTATTGTATGTTCCATCTACTTGCTCTTCCACCTGCACATTCACCCACTAGAAGATGAGTTGTATAGAGGAAGTAATTTTTGTCTGATTTATTCACTGTTATATCCCCAGCAACTAGCACAATGACTAACATAAGACAGGCATTTCCTAAACATTTATTAAATGAATATGTGTACATGAGGCTCTATGTCCCATTCTCTATATGAAGTTCACAATATGAAGTGGCTTTTTGGATGATATGGCTGGCCATTTTAATGGAATTAAAATAACTCAGATTATCTCACTGGAAGGGATACAAGAACAAGTCTTCTGTTGGGAAAGACCCAAAGAGCCACAGATAGTTTCAGTAATTCAACTTTGTTTTACTCTTCCTAAATTTGGGATTGTTTATTTTCTATTGTTTTTCAATAAAGATGTGCTTTCTTTTTTTTGTTTGTGTTCTCTGCCATAAAACATCTTGCTTGGGGTCAGAGAGGAAAGTGTCCAAATCCTCAACCCTTCTTTGAACATGTTAGAGGTGAGAGGCAAACAGAGGTGCTTGGTAGCTACCACTGTCAGGAAAAACTGGTTCCTGATAAACTGCAAATACATAAAAGTTAATAGAAAGTAAATTAGTGAACCTTTTTTCTTTCCTAATTTGTTAATGTATTTTTTTTTTTTTTTAATTTGTTAATGTAGGGAAGAAAAATGAAGGTTGTTTTTGTGGCTAGTAGTAATATAAATATGTAAATCACTGGGATTCGAGGTATTGCTATAGATATTGTGATCTATTTCCTTCAAGTCGATTCTGACTCATTGCGACTCTAGACATTTATTAACCTATAGGCTAGGCTTTCATGTATTATATTTCATGTATTTTATTCTAGACATATATTATTTTTTACAGGCTAGTCTTTCATTCTTATAAATGTTGATGAAGATTATTTCTGAGTTCTAACTCCAAAACTTATTTTAAGTATTTTGTAAATATTACATATATGTTATTCCTAGGTGCTGTCGAGCGGGTTCCGACTCATAGTGACACTACGTACAACAGAACAAAACACTGCCTGGTCCTGTGTCATCCTCATGATCATTGTTATGCTCGAGCCCATTGTTGCAGCCACTCCGTCAATCTGTCTTGCTAAGACTCTTGCTCTTTTTCACTGTCTCTACAACAAAAATCGTATTAAGGCAATAGTAGAAATTGCTTGAATTTTATTTAGTATATGACTTGCAAACCAGATAACATTTCCATTAGGGAGTCAAAAATGTTCCAAAGATAAAAGAACTTCTAAAAACGTTTATATCCCATCTTATGGGCCTTGCCATAGAAAAGGACTGGAGCAGTGTTTACATAATAAATCAATTTACCCTAAAATACAGCTTCCAATCTGACCCTGAATTTTCTTTTTCCAAAACTGACTGAATTCTTCAAAAGAGCACATTGCCCAATGGAAAATGGGCTTTAAAATTAGCAAGATTCTTATTTGACTTAAAGGTGACTTTTAGGAGGCTAGTCTGCTCAAGGCTGAAGGTTTGGAACATCACTTCATAGCAATGGCCTTGGTGATGTCCCAACTGAATTCCAGGAGAATTAAAATTGTTTCTCTCTCTCTCTACCATATATATATCTATGTTTTTATCTGGTCAAAAATAAGCCAAATACTGTTATGGTTCCTAGCTTGCGGAAAGATTGAAGTATGATTATTCAAGAAAAAGTAAACTTTAACCAGTTTCTACATAGATTGTCAACTCAGAAGCTTAATTACCAGCATTTATGTGTCACCACTGACCTTTTTTTTGACACAATCAGCATAATCTAGCTTGGCTATTCAGTAATCCTTGATGTGTCTGTCATGTTTCTTCTCACTTGGAAGCAAGCTTATAAGAACTAGATATAACATTTGTGGATTAAAAGAGTGAATTTAATACTCAGGTTATATATTGGTGATGAATAGGATGTACTGAAAACATGAATTCCCAATCCATGAACTCAGGCATGGAGGGAATTGCACCTTTGTTCCTGGTTTTAAATTAGCTTATCTTTTGACTCTAAGTTCCCAAGAGGCCTTGGGGACATGAAAGATAACCTCATTTTTCCGAGGGTGCAACCCAAAAAACACCAAACCTGTTGCTATCAGGTTGATTTCAGCTCATGACTACCCTATAAGTGCAACCCCAGGATAGTACAAATCTTAGCGTCCTAACAGTGTGGAGGCACCAGGGAGCTCCCTTCAGTCATTGGTGATCTGTCCATCCCAGTTACCACAAAGACCCCATGTACCAGTGTTCCCTCAGGACTGGTAGCTTTGCTGCTTCTGTGCCTCCTGTGTGGCCGAGAAATTATTGATCACATTATTGTTGCTATTGCTGTTAGGTGACATTCAGTCGAAAATTAGTAGCCTTAAAAAAAAAAAGATCCATGTAAATATTTCTCTTGATGTTACCACAATCAGGAAAGTCAGGAAGACAGCAGAAAGAAGAGTCACAAAGAAATTTCCGATTACAAAACTCCTTCCCTTTTTTCAAAATGTTTCTACTTCTTAGCTCCTTGCAGTACATTCAGCACAATATGCTCAATGCCCTGAGGCTCTGAGAAAAACAAATGCCTTAAAGGAAATTGTCTTGGGAACAACTGCTTTCCTCTTTGTTGCAAACTTCCCCTGGGGTAAGAAAGCACAAAATCATCCCCTGCTTGAATGAGAAGCAAAATGGGGGGCGGGGGAGAGAAATATGTAAATATCTTTCAGAAGTTACTACTACAGATTTAATTACATCTGGAGCATACATAACCTAAGGAGGAGAGGGGAAGCTCTAATAAATGAATATAGTCAAGAATTTAGGATTTTACAAAAGATAGTTGAAGGAATTAGGGGTAAACCAAAAAACTAAACTCATTGCCGTCAAGACCATTGTGAATTACAACAACCCTACAGTTATTATTAAGAAAAAGAAAATATGATATAGTCATCTTCTCTGCTGCTCTACAAGACACAGATGGGGAGAGACTTGTTTTAGTTTAGCACAAAAACATAACATTAAAGTCTAATGAAAAGAACACAGAATAAGGAGTCAGAAAAGTCTGGGTTTATTCCAAGTTTCTCAACCTTTGGGAATGTCAGCAAGTGTGAGTCTCAGTTTCTTCAGTCACTCTTTCTCTCTCTCTCTACCCATCTTTCCCTTTCTTTTTTTTCTTTCACTTATTAATAAACACTTTTATAGTACCTTCCATGTTCCAGAATTCAAAGTACTACATTCTATGTGTGGTTTCAATGAGGAGCAAAAATCTAAATGATATGCTTTCATAACCACAATGCTTAGTGCAAGAGACAGGAATTAGACAAATAGCAGTTTAAGTCAATGTAGAATGATAATGGCGGCAGAAGCTATAAAGGAAAATATATGGTACAATGAAAAGCGTTGTGATAGGGCTAAAACCAGGATTTTCTCTGGGAAGTCTGGAGAATACAAACTGAGGGGCTTTTAGAGGATTTACAGTGGGTGTGGTGCCAGATGGAATGGATGAGATGGCTAATGTCCTTGAGTTGGGAGAGGAGGCTGTCACTGTCAGGGAACTGAAAGAAGGCCAGTGAAAACAGAAATCAACCTGGAGAGAGAGCTTGGAAAATAAGACAGAGCTCAAACCATGCAGAAATCTAGAAGGTGAGATTGTCACAAATTACCCTAAGATTTCTCCTAACAACAACATAGTGTGGAGGCCTAACCAGATTTGCAATAGCCGTAAAATTTTGCTGAAGATCATTCAAAAGCAGCTGTAGCAGTATATCAATAGGGAACTGCCAGAAATTCAAGCCAGATTCAGAAGAGGATGTGGAACCAGGAATATCATTGCTGATGTCAGACAAATCCTAGCTAAAAGCAGAGAATACCAGAAAGATATTACCTGTTTTTTATTGACTCTGCAAAGGCTTTCAACAGTGTGGATCATAATAAATTAGTGATAATATTGTGAAGAATGGGAATTCCAGAACACTTAATTGTGCTCATGAGGAACCTGTACATACATCAAAAGGCAGTCATTTGAATGGAACAAGGAGGTATTACATGGTTTAAAGTCAGGAAAGGTGTGGGTCAGCATGCATCCCTTCACCATACTTATTCAATCTGTATGCTGAGCAGATAATAAGAGAAGATGGACTATATATACGAAAAAGAATGGGGTATCAGGACTGGAGGAAGACTCATTAAAACCTGTGTTCTGCAGATGACACAACATTGCTTGCTGAAAGCAAAGAGGACTTGAAGCATTTACTGATGAGGATCAAAGACTACAGCCTTCAGTAGGGATTACACCTCAACATAAAGAAAACAAAAATCTTCACAACTGGACCAATAAGCATCATCGTGATAAATGGAGAAAAGATTGAAGTTGTCAAGGATTTCATTTTACTTGGATCCACAATCAACATCCATGAAAGCAGTAGTCAAGAAATCAAATGACTCTTTGAATTGGGCAAATCTGCTGCAAAAGACCCCTTGAAAGTGCTAAAAAGAAGAGACTTCGCTTTAAGGACTAAGGTGTGCCTGAACCAAGCCATGGTATTTTCAATTGCCTCATCTGCAGGGGAAAGCTGGGTAATGAATTAGGAAAACTGGAAAAGAATTGATGCCTTTGAATTGTGGTGTTGGAGAAGGATATTGAATATACCATGGACTGCCAAAAGAACGAACAAATCTGTCTTGGAGGAAGCACAGCCAGAATGCTCCTTAGAATTGAGGATGGTGAGACTTTGTCTCATATACTTTGGACATATTATCAGGAGGAATCAGTCACTGGAGAAGGACATTTTGGTTGGTAAGGTAGAGCATCAGCGAAAAAGAGGAAGACCCTCAACAAAATGGATTGACACAGTGGCTGCAACAATGGGGTTAAGCATAACAACAATTGTAAGAATGGTACAGGACCGGGCATTGTTTCCGTCTGTTGTACCCAGGGTTGCTATGAGTAGGAGCCAACTCAATGACACCTACCAACAACAACATTGAGTGATTTCAGGGTTGATATGACATTTGAAAGTGCTTCAGAGATATGTATAGATGTCAGCTGTGTGTATAATTACAATTGTCTATAATATAAAGGCTGTTACTTTTTGAAGTAGACAATTCCCATACTTGCAATTGTTTAAAAAGAGATTAAATAGCCATCCACTTGGAAGCATCTTTGAGTTGTTTTTGCCTTGGAAGAAAGGTTGGACTCTATGGGCATTTTTTTTGTGTTTAGATTCATGATTCTCCTTAGGCAGATCCCAAGAATAAACTTGCCATGAATAAGCATGGTATTGGAAGCAAGTGTCTTTGTGGTCCACGGTAATACAAGAAGCCTCTACCACTTTATCGCATTTTAGTTAGGTCTCCTCCGTGGGGGAACCCCTAAGGACCAGCTCTTTATTTGACAGGGTTGTTTAGATGGGGTGTATCCTTTTGTATTAGTGGAGAAAAGCCAATGAAGAGGAAGGATTTTATGGACTGAACTTTTTATGCATGGAAAATATAGAAGCATAAGATTTACCTAGGTGTGCACTTCTTCAAAGTTGTGAGTTACTATCCATTTATTTTTTGTCTTCTTCCATAAAAAATGATGAAAAAAGATAGAAGGTAGTAATGTCAGAAACTATGATAGAGCTTTACAATCCCTACAATAACCTCAATTGATATCTCACATATAAAAATATAGAAAAAAGGCATGTTTCTTGCCTTCCATTTAGCTTAGGTATGGAAGGGCTATGTGAATCCATGGCAGGCTCATTGCATTTTTTATATAGTCTTGTTGTAACACATGATGTTTGTGTCTGCTTAGACACTCTGGAATCTCCTTTATTGGTTAGGTGTGGTTTCCACTCCTTGGCTTGTGTCCTATATTGTTGTTAGGTGCCATCAACTCAGTTCTGACTCATAGCAACCCTATGTACAACAGAATAAAACACTGTCCAGTCCTGCACCATCCCCACAATTGTTGCTATGCTTAAGACCATCATTGCAGCCATTGTGTCATTCTACTTTGTTGAGGGTCTTCTTCTCTTTGCTGACTCTCTACTTTACCAAGCATGATGTCCTTCTCCAAGAACTGCTCCCTCCTGACATGTCCAACGTATGTAAAACGGTATCTCACCATTCTCCCTTCTAAGGGGTATTCTGGCTGTACTTCTTCCAAGACAGATTTCTTTGTTCTTCTGGCAGTTCACGGTATATTCAATTTTCTTTGCCAACACCACAATTCAAAGGCATCAAGTTTTGTTTGGTCTTCCTTATTCATAGTCCAGCTTTCACATGCCTATGAGGAGATTGAAAATACCATGACTTAGGTGCACCTTAATCCTCAAGATGATTTCTTTTAAACACCTTAAAGAGGTCTTTTGCAATAGATTTTCCCAATGCAATGAGTTGCTTGATTTCTTGACTGCTGATTCCATGGGGGTTGATTGTAGATCCAAGTAAAATGAAATCCTTGACAGCTTCAATCTTTTCTCCATTTATCGTGATGTTGCTTACTGGTCCAGTTGTGAGGATTTTTGTTTTCTTTATGTTGAGGTGTAATCCATAATGAAAGCTATAATTTTTGATCTTCATCAGTAAGTGCTTCAAGTCTTCTTTTCTTTCAGCAAGCAATGTTGTGTTTTTTGCATATTGCAGGTTGTTAATGAGTCTTCTTCCAATTCAGATGCCCCGTTCTTCTTCATAGAGTACAACTTCTTGGATTATTTGCTCAGCATACAGATTAAGTTTGGTGAAAGGATATAATCCTGATGCACACCTGCCCTGATGTTTACCTGTGTTTTGTTAACTGTGGGGATCACAACGAGTTTTAGTTAACATTTTGAAGAACGGGAATTGTAGAACACTTAATTGTGCTCGTGTAGAAACTGTACATAGACCAAGAAACAGTTGTTAGAACAGAACAAGGGTATATTGTGTGGTTTAAAATTAGGAAAGATGTGCGTCAGGGTCATGTCTTATACCAACACCCAAAGGATTTGCCTTTGGATGATTGAAGGTGTCTCACTTGGGACATTTTGGGTCTATAAAACCTCCTCCACCCCTGTTTCAATGCAGGACAAACTCTACCTTGTACTTTATTTTCCAAAACTTCCTGAGGGATCAGACTGACGGCAGAGTTTCCCTGAAACCACATTCATATTTCCCTTCCCTCTCCTTCCTACTTCACTTGCTTCTGTAAGGGTTTATCCTAACACCACCCCCTGAATAAATCAATACACTGCAATCCCACCCTCCATAACTCAGGTTCTGCTTCTAGAGGTCATGACTTTAAGACACACAAATACATTGCACTGTAATTTCTGAGAAGACCCCCCTTTTACTAATAGAAAATTCGTAATGTTTTTAAATGACATGAAACAGGTTAATGTGATTTTATATGAAAATACACTCTACGAAGAAACCATGGATTTAATGTTAAATTCTGGACCTTAAAAGTTTATTTAAAAAAAAGAAAAAAAACTCACTTAAAAATATGAAAGGTTATACTGTCATGTGTGATGGAGTAGCTTGTAGCATACTAATGCTCCAATAAGAACAGCTAGAAAAGTAGATAAAATAGTACTACCCGTTGCAGTCTAGTTGATTCCGACTCCTAGCGACCCTAAAGGACAGAGTAGAACTGCCCCACAGGGTTTCCAAGGAGCACCTGGTGGATTCGAACTGCCAAACTTTTGGTTAGCAGCCGTAGCTCTTAACATCTATGCCACCAGGGTTTCCAAAATAGTACTACTACTACAATGATTTCAATTGTTTAAAAGTATAGGATAGCTTCTCAGGCAGGCAGTACTTGAGAGACCAAATCAGAGAAAAGGGCACCACTTGGAAAGGCGAGCAGACTTTCTGCAACCTTTTTTCCCTCAGGGCATCTGCTGGTCTAGGGGAAGGACAGGAGTCTGAGGATTCAGGCAAAACAGGAGGTAGAGAGGTATACTAAGAGACAGACGTCATCAGAACTTTGGCATCTTTGCAGGACTGCAGAGAAAAAAAAAAGATTCTTAAAAAGCTAGAACTGTGGTAAAAAGGAAAGGAAAGGGATCTGAGCCCAAAGTTCTGAAAGAATATTCCCTCAAAACATTTGCCTGCTTTGGGATCTTCACAGAGTTTGAAGCTAAAAAGACAAAGATAAAATCTGAAAATCAAAGTTTCAGTCCAGAGATTTTAAGGAGGCAGTGAATAGTGTTCAAGACCAGCAGAGTCAGAACCACCTTGAATAATACTCCAGGCTCTAGATTAGAATCTCTGCCTGGTGGCACTGTGGTTAAGCACTTGGCTATTAACCAAAAGGTCAGTGGCTCAAATTCACCAGCTGTTTCATGGGAGAAAAGATGTGTCAGTCTGCTTCTGTAAAGATTACAGCCTAGGAAACCCTGTGGGGCAGTTCTACTCTGTCCTGCACAGTTGCTGAGCTGGAATCATGGCAGGGCAATTCATAGTGGACAGAATCTTACTAAACATGTATCCAAGCCTCAATTCAATTTAGTTGTTGACTGAATTAAGCTGATAAGCCCTCATTGTTTTTTCTGTTTCAGTGTCTGTTTTCCTGTTTAATAAGTCACCGCTCAGAAAACATTAGCATTAGAATCTATCCTATTCTGGTTTGACCTCATTTAACTTAAAATGATAAAGAAGAAAAATCTTATTTTCAAACACAGTGTTAAAACAAAAATCAGATTAAGTCAAGAATAGAAAATGATTGAAGTTTATTGAATATATGATTTGCAAATTGGGGTAACACTTAGACTAACCTATTGCTGGAGGGTCAATTCCAACTCATAGTGACCCTACAGGACAGAGTAGAATTGCCCCATAGCGTTTCCAAAGAGCAAGTAGTGGATTTGAACTGTTGACCATTTGGTTAGCGGCTGAGCTCTTAACCACTATGCCATCAGTGCTCCACATTTTGACTCGAGTGTCAGAAATGTGCCAAAGATGGGAAGAACTTCCAAAATTCTTGTATCAAATCTTGCTGGCATCACCATGAAAAAAAAAAAAAAAAGGTAGGAGCAGAACTGATAAACAAATTTGTGGTCACAAAGGATTTTCATACATCATTGTCTTGAGAACAGTTAAAATTAATACTGATTTACCCTAAACATAGCTGCCAGTCTGGCCTTTGTAGTCTGTTTCCCAAAACATATTGAATTCTTCCAAAGAGCACAGTGTTCAAGGAAAATGGTTTTACTAGTTTATCTGGACCATTGTTTGACTTAAAGGTGGTGTCTTAGTTATGTAGTGTTGGTGTAACAGAAATACCACAAGTGGATGTCTTTAACAAACAAATTTATTTTCTCACAGTTTAGGAGTCTAGAAGTTCAAATTCAGGGCGGCAGCTCTAGGGAAAGGCTTTCTCTTTATGCTCTTGAGAAAGGTCCTTGTCTGCTCTTGGGCGATCTTCATGTAGCTTGGCATTTCTCTGTCCCCATCTCTCCTCTGCTCCTTTCTATAAACTCCTTTATATCTCAAAAGAGATTGACTCAAGGTACATCCTACACTAATCCTGCCTCATTAACATAGCAAAGACAACCTGTTCCAAAATGGGATTATAACCACAAGCACAGAGGTTAGGATTCACAATACATATTTTGGGGGGGCATAATTCATTTGATAATAGGCGGCTTTTAAGAACCAGTTTTTTCAAGGGTCAAGGATCAAAAGGCATCTAAGGGCAATGGGCTGTTAGGGTCACCCCAACATCCATGAAAGTCAGAAATCTGATACCAGGAGAGTTAAAAAGATTTTTGTCAAAAGTGACATTCACAGGTACAGGGGTTAGGACTTCAACATATCTTTCTCCTGAATACAATCAATCCATAACAGTTTGCTTGATAGCTATACCTGTATCTGTATATATCATTGAGCTCAAAAATAGGTAAAACTAAATTATGAGGTTATAATTAATAATAATGGTTACATTTGGGGCTAGGTAATATCCAGGAGGGGATCTGTATGGGGAAGTTTGCTTTAAGAAAATTCTTCAATCTGCTCACTTCTGATTTGTACATTATTCTGTAAGTATGTTATATATTACTTAAAATAAAATAGGTAAAATGTGGGGGAGGCATACTTTGTATACCATTGCAAAAGAGAAGAATATGTCCTTTGCAGTAGAAAAATCCAGAGGTGGAGTCGTATTCTTAAAAAAAAATTGAGGATTTTTGTTTGGTCGTTGTGATTATAACATAGCATTTTCTAGATAGACGTTACTAGCAAAAGTTTCACAGATAACATTTCATAACATGGAGGAACCTGGAAGGCATTATGCTGAGTGAAATTAGTCAATTGCAAAAGGACAAATATTGTATAAGACCACTATTATAAGAACTTGAGAAATAGTTTAAACTGAGAAGAAAACATTCTTTTGTGGTTTCGAGAGAGGGGAGAGAGGGGTGGTGACAGAGGGGTATTCACTAATTAGATAGTAGATAAGAACTACTTTAGGTGAAGGGAAAGACAACACATAATACAGGGGAGGTCAGCACAACTGGATTAAACCAAAAGCAAAGAAGTGTCCTGAACAAACTGAATGCTTCGAAGGCCAGCGTACCAGGGGCAGGGGTCTAGGGACTATGGTTTCAGGGGACATCTAAGTCAATTGGCATAATAAAATCTACTAAGAAAACATTCTGAATCCCACTTTGAAGAGTGGCATCTGGGTTCTTAAACACTGGTAAGCAGCCATCTAAGAGGCATCAATTGGTCTCAACCCACCTGGATCAAAGGAGAATGAGGAACACCAAGGACTCAAGGCAATTATGAGCTCAAGAGACAGTAAGGGCCACATAAACCAGAGACTACATCATCCTGAGATCAGAAGAACTAGATGGTGCCCGGCTACAACCGATGACTGCCCTGACAGGGAACACGGCAGAGAACCCCTGAGGGAGCAGGAAAGCAGTGGGATGCAGACCCCAAATTCTAATAAAAAGACCAGACTTATGGTCTGACTGAGACTAGAAGAACCCCGGTGGTCATGGCCCCCAGATCTTCTGTTGTCGCAGGACAGGAACCATTCCCGAAGCCAACTCTTCAGACATGGATTGGACTGGACAATGGGTTGGAGAGGGATGTTGGTGAGGAGTGAGCTTCTTGGATCAGGTGGACACTTGTGACTATGTTGGCTTCTCCTGCCTGGAGAGAGATGAGAGGGTGAAGGGGGTTAGAAGCTGGCGAAATGGACACGAAAAGAGAGAGTGGAAGGAGAAAGCGGGCTGTCTCATTAGGGGGAGAGTAACTGGGAGTGTGTAGCAAGGTGTATATAAGTTTTTGTGTGAGAGACTGACTTGATTTGTAAACTTTCACTTAAAGCACAATAAAAATTATAAAAAAAAAAAGTTTCACAGATATATATGTTACAGGACAGTGGACCAGGAACAGTACCCCATGGGATTCTAATAATCGGTTTGCTGGAGAAACAGCCCATGTTGTGGAAATTTAGTGGTCAGAGGCAGGTGAACACTAAACACTTTCCTCATTGATTTTGATGGTTTTAAATAAAAGATGCCAGTGAATGTTTTAGTTATAGAATGTTAATAGGATTTGGTGATATCTTGAAAAAAACAATGAATAATAATGCTGTCATCGAAGCCCCCATTCATAGGCTCAAGCATAGTGATGTGATATGGTGAGCCAGATGACATGTTGGAGTTGCTTTTCCTTTCTCTGCAGGAGGGTAAGGCATCAGTGCTCAGAGAGTATAGTATGGTTCGAATTAAGAAATCTCAGTACTGGGAAAAAAAAAAAAAAAAGAGAACCCAAATCTGAAATTTTCAAATGACAGCTTAGATACAGAGTGCCAAAATTTATCCCTCTCGTGCTGTGCTACTGAAAGCCAAGAAAAACTAGAACTCAACAAAGGGACTTTTCATGATATCTGTAGTGGTCCAAATAATAATAAAAAAAAAAAACCTACGTAGGCTGGGGGCTCTTAAACCAAGGGCTGCATACTGTGTCGCGGATTGGCTGAAGCCAAAATCTACCATCACCACACTCCAATACACGTTAGATAAACTGACTATGCTTCACCACTCTCAATTTGAAAAGGGCTAGGAGAAGAAGGTGTAAGTTTGACTTGGTATATTTATAGGTTCATAATATTTTCATTAACGGTGTGTGTGTAATGCAGTGAATATGTTAACACTTGGAAACATCTGAACTACATTAAGGGATAAAGTATAGGCCCAGAGTTGACTAAGGTGTCCAATATTGCCAACATATTCAGAATATTAATAATAATAATAATAATAATGCGGATGGTTTACCTACACAGCTCCAAACATCTGGATATTTATAAATGGACGTATGAACAGCTTCATGTTTTGGCATCATGTACAATTGGTGACACTGATAGATTAATCTTGATCGTTATGCCTTAGAAACCTTGACCAGGAAACTAGAGCGCTAAGATTCCATCAAAATGTGAATTTCTTTATTGTGTTTTATATTTCAGAGTATTTTCAGGTGCACTATTTTATTTGTCTTTTGTAAAATCTTTTTGAAGTAAACTGAATTTGTTTATTCGTTCGGTTTGTTTGCTTAGGGAAGATGATCGAGTCAGGGTTAAATGTCTCTACCAAGGTCACAGTTTTTAAGGTCACAGTTGGTTATATACAGATAAGAATCCATTTTAATTAAAACCAATCAACTTCCCTTTCCCACAAACTATGCTGCAAGAGAGCTTAATGTAAGGTCAAGTAGTTGTGAAATGTGTACATCTATCAAAATAGAAAGCAAAATAGCCCATACTGATGTGTTCTCACTTCTCGTGTGAAACCATGATACTCCTGATGTTAACACTGTGAGGAATATCCTGTGCACACAAATAGATGACAATGCTTATACAGACTTACAATAAAGAAATTGTAAGGAAAAAATGCAATAGTCCCTTCTTGATAAAGGTGGAGAGACAAACTCAAAGTGGGCAAGTAAGCTGTTCAAAACCACATGGTGAACTCAGAGCTGGTACCAGAACTAGTTCGTTTACTCAGGTCAGCCATCTTTCTAGGACATGGGGCATTAGGTTCTTCAACTGAAAACAGACAAAAAAAATCCTCGATAAAACAAACTGAGATTCTTCTTAGAAAATATGACTGACTGAATTACTGTTGACACTCTCCCAAGATTATTACAAGCAATTTTAGTTGTATTTCAGACCTTAAAAATGTTTGATATTTTCTGTCTGTTTCTACCCAGGTGGGCCAGCAGCCTTGAGATTCTAACACTATTTTGCCTTTTCAAACAGGAGGTAAGGCCAGAGGCACCTTGTCCTAAGAATAGTATTTGTTGTGATAATTTGGAGAGAAAGTGTGTTTTTTTATGTATGAATTCTACTGAATTTCTTCAGTGTCTAAATCAACTAGTATGATGATAATATTATAAATTTCGTGCCTTTCCACTTACATAAACAATTTTACTTCAAATAAAATATGTCCATGAGATATGAATTTGATCTTGGTGTTTAAGTAAGAAGGAAAATATATATATATATATATATATACACACAGAAATATTTAAGCCCCAGAGGCAAGTTAATGGGAAGAGTAAAATGATAAGATATGAAAAGTGTTTCTGATTGCAAAGTATAACTATATTTTACAGTGCTTTATCAAAACTCTAGTTATTGTAACTCAGTGTTGTATTTTTCAGTACATATTTTATTAATCCACATTTATAAATATATATATATATTTACTCACTCCTTACTCAGTTTAATTACTCTCTCTGATATTTATGGGCAAACATTATCAATCCAACACTAGTAATTGCATAATCTATAAAATAACATGACATGTTTTTAGGGCCATAAAATTAATTGATGTAAAATGAAAACATTTGCATGGTTTAGCGTGTGTTTGTTAATCTAAATGTAGCCCGCCAACTTCAGTTTCTTCTCACTGCAAGATGTTATTTTCCAAAATGTATTGATTTATTTTTTCCACATGAAAATTGGCACAGGAGAAGCAGTATTCTGATTCTTCCATTATTAATCACAATTAAGGAAATTTTTTTTCTATGGAAGAACCATAAGACTAGTTCATGTGGAAGAAAATTATTGAATTATTATAAGGAGATATGTTCACCTTCCCAAACATCCCCCTTACCCCATTGCCCTCCAGTCAATTCCGATTCATAGCAACCCTACAGAACAGAGTAGAACTGCCCCATAGGGTTTCGAAGGAGTGGCTGGTGGATTCAAACTACCAATCTTTTGGTTAGCCACCAAGCTCTTAACCACTGTGCCACCAGGGCTCCATTTTCCAAACACGATCACTTTAATACAGCTGAATAATACGTGCTTATCTTAAATACATGTTTAATTTGTGTAAAATTAAAGCCGTCTTTATAGCTGTAATTGAAATGTTCGGTTTTAGAGTTCTTAAAATTTAATTTCATAATTTTTTTTTGAAAACAGAAAATTACACTATGCTTTGCTAACTTTTGTCTTAATACTTACATATGACTGTAGGCATATGTACATGTAATTTTAAATACATATATATTGTTGCAGTTTTTATATAGATGCATTTTTTTATATATATATAAATCATGCTATTTAACAGGCTACCATGCTTGATATTGCAAGCATACCTGGCAAATTCCCATCAATAATTTCAATTGCTGGATATAGATTTTAATTTCTCTATATTTAATATGGAAAACCTGGTGGTGTAGTGGTTAAGAGCTAGGGCTGCTAAACAAAGGGTCAGCAGTTGGAATCCGCCAGGTGCTCTTTGGAAACTCTATGGAGCAGTTCTACTCTGTCCTATAGGGTCGCTGTGAGTCGGAATCGACTGGATGGCACTGGGTTTGGGTTTTTTTTTGGGTTTATATCTAATTTTTTTTTTTTCTAGATTATGATCTTGGCTCTACTCTCACTTTTTTTTTTAAACTTACATTTATTTACTAAATTCTCCTCTAGCTCACAGAGATTTATTAGCTTACAAGGTTTTATTTAAAACACACACACAGACTTTTTTTATGTTGATAATAAAAAAGGAGGAATTTAAAAGGCTTGCTCTTTCAACCACAGCAAATTATATTTCAGAGCATGATATCATTTCTAACATTCTGATATTATTCTGATTAAATATGGATCATGGACTAAGTGACTTTAGATTGTTGCGTGATGACTCTTCATGTATGAAATAGTTAACAGCCGCTGTGGAGTCTATTCTGATTCATGGAGATGCATGTGTGTCGGAGTAGAACTGTGCTCCATAGGGTTTCCAACGGCTGAATTTTTGGAAGTAGATCACCAGGCCTTTTTTCCAAGAAGCCTCTGGGTAGACTCAAACCGCCAAATTTTGGATAGGAACTGAGCGTATTAACTCTTTGCACCACCCAGGGACTCCATGAGAAATAATCGCAAATATCTAGTTATCATTAAATCAATAGATGGTTGCATCTTATTAACTCCTACAAAAAAACAATGATTAAGTCTGTGGGTCTCTCCCGCTGAGAGTCAACCTCTCCATTCCGAGCTTACTTTATGGCAGACTTAAGCCAGTGCAATATTCCTGCGTCTATCTACTTAAAAGCATTTAATTTCCAACTAGATTAACTCTATGGTTACAAAAGTGGAAGTATTATTTGATCATGCACCGGTTTTTTTTGTTGCTGTTGTTCGTTGTCTGGAATAAATAAAGTACTCAGTAATTTCATGCAGCCTAGATTTTGGAAACCCTGGTTGCGTAGTGGTTAAGTGCTACGGCTGCTAACCAAAGGGTTGGCAGTTCGAATCCGCCAGGCGCTCCCGGGAAAGTCTATGGGGCAGTTTTGCTCAGTCCTATAGGGTCGCTATGAGTCGGAGTCGACTCGATGGCACTGGGTTTGGGGTTTTTTTTGGCGTAGATTTTGCAAAAAAAAAAAAAAAAATCTCAACAGCGATCTGAATTTGATGAGATTGTCTATGTATTTGTAACTTTCTGATTATTAACTGATTTGTTTATAAGTCACCTGTCTGGTTTTGGAATCACGTGTTTTTTTTTTTTCCCCCTGCGTTTGTGAGAAACCGAGTGCCTATTGGATTCTAATTGCTGACCTTTTTAGCAGCCATAGCACTTAACCACTATGCCAATAGGGTTTCCGATGTTAAAATTAGTAACATTAGAGGCAAAAATATTTACTATTTTCTTTCATATATATGTATGTACATATATATATATATATATACACACACATTTATTTATCCTGGAGATTCTGTGGAGCTCTTGGAATTCCCATAGACATTCTGTAAAGAGCAGGGGAGAATCAGTAAGCACCAGAATAATTAGCATCTAAGTGTTGGACTAAAAATGCTAAAAACAAGGATTACTCTAGTGATTTTTATAATAGAGCATCCAATTTGGCCATGTTAAAAATTAATAAGTAGAATGTATGGTTCCTCAGTTAAAGTGTTAGTGATTCATTAGCATGGATTAAGCTATGCTGTTAAAATAGATTTAAAACCTACAAAAAAAGTTTAAGAGAATACTATCCTGACATAAGCACAGATTTAACATATTACACTGTGTTGCAACATTTGTTCACATATTAACACTTCCAATACCACTCCTAGTTATCCAAATCCTTTCTCTCCCCCAAGAGGCACCCTTATCCTCAAGTTACCTCTCTTTACAATTCATGTTTTTCATAGATAGGATTCTCCCACGATATTGAAAATGGTTTTGCCTGTTTTTAAAATATCTGAAATTGACTTCATACTATAGATGTCATTTTGCAACTTGCTTTTTCTCACTAAAATTTCTGTTTTTCAGATCTTTTTATATGTATATTTCATGTATATACATCTAGCTAAGTAGAATTCCATTATTTGACTATACCATAATTTAATTATCTTCCAAGTGATATACATTTACATAATTTCTGATTCTTTGGAGATGCAAAAAATGCTATTAAAGGTGTACATCTTTCTAGAGTGTGTCTTTGGAGATTAATTTTTTTGGTGATAGGGTTTTTGTATCTTTGTTCTTACACTCTAAGCACAAACTCACTTTTTTGTATAAACTAAGAATTAAAATGCTCAAAATATTTCAATAAATCTTGTTGGGTTGGAAGAGGAATGACATCATTTAAAAGAAAATAAATGTACAAAAGGAAAAAAACATTAAAAATTTCAGTCTGGTCCTATCAGGATTCTTCCACAAGGCACATTGAAACCAGATTAACTCTGAAGCCCTTTCATTCCAAAAGGTGAAAGTATTTTGCATAAAAGGGTGTTCCTGCCTAAAACATTGGGAAGATCAAATAATTAATTGGACAATTAATGCAAGAGAGAACTGTCAGAAAAGATACGTCTAGAAGGAGATCCTCACCCCATTAAAACCAAAAACCAAAGCCATTGCTGTAGAATCAGTTTTGATTCATTGCATCCCTATAGGTGAGGGTGGAACAGCCCCACAGAGCTTCCAAAGCTGTAAATATTTACAGAAGTTGCTTGCCACATCTTCCCCCCCCCAAAGCAGCTGGGGGGTTGGAATTATCGACCTTTCCTTTTGCAGCTGAGCATTTAACAACTGTGCCGCCAGAGCTCTTCCTCATCCCATTAACGCCAGCGAAATTCCATCCTCTTCATCAAGCTGTGATCTTCATCAACGAGTATAGCTGATGTCAGGGGTATCCATCCATTCACGGAATTCAGAAAAGGCAGGCATGACATGCTTTACCCTCAAAAGGATCCATTTGGATCTTTTTGACTATCCCGAGAGGCAACGACTTTATCCAGAAAAAGTAGACAACTCGGGTGTGTAATAGATCCATCATCTAGTAGTAAATTACATAGTAGAAAAGGAATTTGTAATCTTGGTGATTTTGAAAGTGTTAACTCATTGCACACATTTCCCCACATTACGTAGTTCTTCCTCCTACTGGCATAACTCAGGGCATTGTGCACATCTTTCTCTCCAAACTTCCCATAGTTTTGTGTCCATTATGGTCACTGGCAACTTGGTGTTTCCTTTCCTCAAATGCTTATAGAAAACGATATAATCTGAAATTAAATTGCCTTCATTAGTCTATTCTAAGGGTTCTATTCTGGAAATACGTATTTTAAAAAGAGGTGTTCCACAAGCTGGAGCCCAGGTTTTATGCATTAATCTTTCATGTATCACTGACAACATATTGCATGAAATCAGGACTTCCAGTTGAAGAGGCACTGTTTGGAATTCACTGCAGCACAACCAGTTGACAATAGATGATTCCTCCTAACTGATCCCCATGCCTCTCCTTTCTTTTATTCCATCTCTCACTTGCTGCCAAGATTCTTTTTAAAACAGAGACATGATCATACAGGCCGTTGCTTAAAATTTTCTCATAGCGCTACATTTTGTTTCACTTGTTTGGCCATGCTATATGTAAAAATGGCATAGGGCAGTGTCTGACCTCCTCTAACTTCACAAGGGAAAAGGAGAATCAGGATCAACACCCATGGCTAATTCCTATAAGGAGGAGGTCAGGCATGCCTCCTCTCTCCGCCATCTTTATCAATTCCTACACCAACCGTCTCTCCCATGGCACTCTACTTCTCTGCTGGGTTCAATAATTCATTCCAATGGTTACGCAGAACTCAGAGACAATACTCACAATTATAGGGTTTATTAGGGAAGTAACAGGTTACAATTCAGGCTTAGGAACACTCAGCATACAATTTTTCCATCAGTACAGCCTCTTTCCAGCTGTGCCACAGGCACACCTCTCTCTGGCCCCTTGGCCTCTGCCCTGCTCAGGGAAAGTGTTACTAGGCTATTTTAGCTCTGCCAATAAGTGCCTAGAGGCATCCACTCCACCAGTAAGCCTCTGCCCCAAGGTGCTCAGCTCTAGTTCTGTGGGTCAGCAAACCTAGCTCCACCAAGTGCCTGGAAGCACCCTACTCCTACAGCAAGACTTCTGCCCAAAGGCACTCAGCTTTCTCTCTGTCTCCTGGGTCCAGGAGATTCTCAGTGCAGGCATCCCGAGTCCAAAGGACATGCTATCTGCTCATGGCTGTTCTTCTTTGGTGGCAGAGGGATCCTGTCTTTCCTGCCTCTGGGATGGCTCATTTTAAGCCCAGTGGGATGGCAAAACTGACCAATCCCCGTGGTGGACTACCATTCCATTACCCTATTCGCACAGTCCTACCCAATCACTTGGGTGGTAGTTACAGGACTATAGCGAGAAAGGTCACACCAAAGTGACTCATCTCACCGCACTATGACAAACTTTTTGTAATTTGGTTCCAACCTGCAACAGGAACTTAAACTCCTGTTTCTTTTCATTCTCAGCTCTCCTTTCCTCACTCTAAACTCCATTTTGAACATTAAACTTTGAATTATTCATAATTCCAGGCCTACAGCATACGTTTTTTATAGCTTCCATGCCTTTGGATATATTCTTTCTTCTATCTGGAGCACCTCTTCTCATCCTTAAAGAGTCAGCTCTGATATCACCTCTTCTATAAAGGTTACCTCATAGCTCACCACAGGTTCAGGTAATCCCTCCCTGATCCATACTGCCATAATATACTTTTACAAAGCTTAATGATAATATTTGGCTTTTTTATTTTTTTTAACCCCAAGGTTTTGAAGTCAAGGAGAGCTCAAGGACAAAACATAATTTCAAAGTAGTAGCGATTATATCTTATTTATCTCTGTAAATTAGAGGTGTTAATAGATACATATTCAATGAATAGATACATTTTGCATTATTTAATATGTGTTTTATGTCCACAAAACCAATATTTATGGAACACATACCATGTGCCGGTTTCTGTTCTACTTGATGGTATTACAACTTTGAACTGTTTTCTTTTTCCCCCAGAGAACTGAGGAGCTTGCATCCTTCCCCCAGATTCTTGCCTGTTCTTTCTTGGGTCTCTGTGTCATGGGTTGAGTCTATGACCATGGGACAGAGTAAAACTAAGTGACTTCTCCCTGGGAGGAGGAACTGGAGGGCAGGAGGGAACAGGAAAGCTGGTAATAGTGAACTCAGGGTTGAGAAGGGAGAGTGCTGGCATGTCGTGGGGTTGTTAACCAATGTCATAGAACAAAGTGTGTACTAACTGTTTGGTGAGAAACTAGTTTGTTCTGTAAACCTTCATCTAAAGTACAATAAAATAATAATAATAATTTCTTATGGGGGGAAAAATAAGTGACTTCTTCTAGAATTGAACTAGTGATCACAACCTCATTTGGACAGTGTGCTAAACAACTACGATGATACTGTTTCCAAGAACAAAGTATGAATGCATAAACGTTATGAAACAATGATCTAATTTACCTCCTGAACTCAAGGAGAACCACTTGAATGCATAATATTTTGATGGTAACAGTAACCTTGGAAAATTGGACCCCAGCCATTGAAGATCCAGCTCTGCTCCAGCTATTACATTTCACCTCACACTATAATTTAGTCTCACCCTTTACAGGATCTCCAAATACCACACAAACATTATATTTATGACAGCAGAAACTGCAGCAAACTTTCTCCAAACACTTGTACCATAGATCCTTCTACTTACAGAAGAAAGTTTTCAAATCATGTTCCCTTGGACAGGCTACAAAGACCTGATCGCAGTCCCTTGTCATTTTTCTCTTTTTGAGAAATATAACTTTAAACTACTTTTGAATTATGTGAGGGGAGAATGTGTATATTTTCTACTTTAAAAGCAATTTAAGGTGGAGTTCTCTGGCACAAAGGCAATTCAAAAAGAGCTGAAGCTTAAGAGTTGAAACTCCCCCTTGTCTGGTCTATACTGAATAGAGTTATTAGCAATCAGAGTTGTTTTCAAATGCTCAGTGCAAAATTGCAGAAGTGTTTAGTTTTATAAATGCACCACAGGTCACGGAAGTGTCAAATGGAGGGTACTGTCTGTTCCATAGAAAACTAGAATAGCCGCGAGACACTGGGTGCTATTTTTATTGTTAAAGTCCCTTCAAATTAAAAAAAAAAAAAAAATGGGGGAAGGAAATTAAATGAAAAAAAATTATATAAGAAGGCTGTCTTGATATTTCAAGTAAAGTATAATTCTAATATCACCTGACTTAATATTCATTAAAATACAGCATTTGGTCAAGGAGGCAGTTTTACATAATATTTGAATGAGGATCTTTGGACACAGGAAAACCTTGGCTCAAATTCCTTCTCATTATTTATTATTATTTACTTATTTACCTTAAGAATATTCTTTCCAAAACTATGCCTCAGTTTACTTATTTAAAACATGTAAGTGTGTGAGTTATTATATATAACTTAAAAAGTTGTTGGCAGGGACCTATCTTCACTGCGAATCTTCTCCCCTCCATCACCCACCTCAAACTTAATTCATTGTTTTCGGAACATGAAGTACCTTCCACACTTAGAAATGTGATTCACAGCAATGTTAGACATGTTTTGAAAGTAGTTTTAAAGATCTTGTGTCTTTCATAGAGGAAAAAAATTAGTCATCGGGCTTTGAATTTTTGAACCTGATTTCAACCAAGCCTTTGAGTATACCTTCTAGTCTATACTACATGCTGACGATAGAGAACCAATTAAATCAGCACAAGGAAGCAGTCAGACTAATCCAGAATATGAAATTCTTCTGGAAAAATGACGTGTCCCAAAAAAGAGATGATGAATTGTTCTGGAGTAAAAGACAGAAGAGACAACATCTTAATGCAATTTGGCACCACATTTGGTTCCTGACTGGAGCAAATAAATGGTAAAAAAGACACAGAGTGGAGGAAATTACCATAAACTAAATAATAGATGATATTTAAAATTTTGCATTAATTTTTTTAGCTGTATAATGGTATTTTGATCATGTAAGAATATGTCTTACATGAAGTATTTTTTCCTGTGTAATTTTCTAACTTGTCATATTCATTATAATAGTATTGTGATCATTTAAGAAAATGTTCTTAATTTTCATAGTTGTGTTCTGAAGTATTTAGGAATGAAATATTTGAGAATTACTTTAATGTTTCAGTAAAGCAAAACATCGAGGAGGCGAGTATGAAAAATGTTGTTTTTTATTTAATGTCTGTTTGGGTTTCATTATGCTATTCTGTCTACTTTTATGGGTGTTTGGAAAAGTCGTAATAAAAAGCTTCAAAATAGAAATAATAATAATATTAATAAAGTGCCTTAGCAGCATCCTCTCTACCATCAATAGCGTCAAGATGATTAAAGCTTCTTAAGAGTTACTATATATACATTTAAACTGATTTGGCAGTATATTTACAAAAAAAAGCGATGTTTTATTAGCTCTTGGATTTATGAGTGTGTAAGCATTCTTAAAATTTGTACAAATGCATGCATGCATTTAACAATGCCATTTAATTTAATTCAGTCAACTTTCTATGAATTGTGAATAATTAAGGACTGGCTTTAACAAATACTCAGCATTAAGAAATCACTTACAATAAATAAATAAAATAAAACTCAGCATTGATACTTCCATACTATCATCACAAAATGGGCACATTTCCATTAAATTATTGTTTTGTATTAGTATAGAGGGACAATTTTTATTATTGTGTATTGATTACTTTAACCAAAAAGGTAAAAGAGAGTATCGTAAAATTCAAGGCATCCTGACTCATGTACTCACTGTAAATACACCATAAAATAGAGTCATCTTGCTAAGATTTCTTGGAAAAGAAGGTAAAGTTACGTTGATTGCTGGGTCTTTGAGAACAGGAAAATCAATATAATAAATTACACATTTTATATCCACATATAAATGCATTAGATACATTCTGACCATTACCTGTATTCTTGTAAATTTCCCTAATGCAGGCTGTTTATGGTCCTCTATAAACAAATACTTCCCAGATAGCTAGGTTTTTTACTGTAGCACATAGTTAACTATAATTTTTTACATGCCATCAATTTGCACCTAAATCATTCCTCATTTATAAAGCTCTAGTCACATTCAAAGTTAATTGGAAATTTGAATTTTCCCTGAAGCTCAGACCATATAAAGGTCAGTTTTTAAGAGGTAATAATAATTATTAAAAAAAAAAAAATTAGGATATAAGGTGAGGTTGTTAGTAAACCACTTTATGTAGACTTGTTTTATTACAAATACATCTTAAAGCTGTAAGTTCAGGGTAAAGACACCTTATAACTTTAAGAAATAGTTAGATGGAGTAAGAAATAGCTGGGGTGCTTAATATATGGCTTTAAACTACTCAGTTTTATTAATGGTGACAGCAACTTTGGGATTCAAAATGGGTATGAAATTACTTAGAGAAGAGTCAAGGAGAGAGAAAAAATATTCTTATTGAAAGCAAATCAACTTAGGTACAAAGAAGTCAAGTTAGTGCCTTCTTTTCCAAATTGTTACGAATAAGTTAGGATTTTACATCCAAGCCTTCCTATCTGTGTTGACTTTGGGAATGCATCTGTTGTCTTTGACCCATAATTAGGCATCTAATTCCTTGAGTGCCCTTGAGCCCTGACTTCTGGATCTGCCTGGAGACCATATAATTTATCTTCCAAATTTCAAACCAGAACACATTTGCAAGTGAAAGAAAGCACTTTGAATAATTGCACCTGGAGAATAAGCAAAAAAAAAAAAAAAAAAAAAATCGAGAACTGCCCTGGGCTAAGAAGAACATCTGCTCACCCTCAGCATGACCCCTGCACTCTGAATGCTAGAAGATCAACACCTCCTCCGGCATGGTGCTTTGATCTCTAGTGCCAGTGCAAAAGTGTGGGACACAGATCCTCAAGGCAAATATTCAGTCAGTGAAAACTCGTCTGGGTCACAGACAATTTAGCAGGTGCTTAGAATCGACTTCGAGGGCACTGGGTTACCCAGATGTGGCAGTTTACAGAAGACACTGGACCCAAAGGCAGCTCGATAGGGCATGCAGATCCTTGAACTGCCCCTGGTTTTCAGGTTCCTTTCTTTTTTCCTGATCTCACCTCAGCCTGCATTCTCAGGGATACACATACCTTTCCTCTCCCCGTGTCCTCTTCTTCAGTTTGAAGTCCTCAACCCCAAAAGAAGCTAGTCCCAGCATGAGCCTGTCCCTTGAATTTGCTAATTAAATATCTTCTCAAACATGATGGAATTTATGAGTGAATAATGGAATCAGCTTTCCTTTTTTCTGGTATCTTGTTATTGCTTTGTCTGTCTAAAGCCAAATTGTGTTACTGGTAGTTATTAGCCCCACTACTGAGCCCTTGAAATGTGACAAATCTAAATTGAGGTGTGCTGAACGTGTATAACACACACCAGATTTCAAAGACTTAATTTGAAAAAAAAAGTATCTCATTAATAATTTCATATTGATTACAAGTAAAAATAATATGTTGGAGTATATTTAGTTAAATATATTAGTAAACTTGATCATCAGTTTCTTTTTACTTTTTTTTAATGGCTATTGGAAAATTTAAAATTACATAAGTGGGTTGCATTTGTAGCTTGCATTAGAGTTCTACTGAACAACTGGTAAAGCTTTGTTGTATTTGCCTTTTATTGGTATATTAACAGCAGTGTCTTGCTGTTTTATGTATTTGGAATTTGTATCTCATTGCTTTGACAGCATTGAAATTTTACTTTCCAGTTAACATGTTTCATTTTGCATTTTTCTGAAAAACACTTTCAACAGACTTCTACCATGTAAGAGTAATATCCTTATAAGCTAGAACTTCCTAGAGTATCAGTGAGACTTTAAACAAGACCTACTGCTTCCTGTGGTCATGCCTACGTATAGTATCTGTAAGTTTGGAGCACAGCCTCAAACCCAACACAGCCACTACTACTACCTACTGTTAGCATTACAAGTCACCAGACAAGCAGATGGTAGACTGTGTGATAAGATTGCAATTTGATATTAGTTTGGGCGATATATTCCATAAAGCCTTGGTTGACAGTAAAACACACCCTGTTCTTTCTGAATGCAATTGTAAGATGCATAGTACAACCACAACCCACTTATTTGTATAGATCACGTCTATTAAAAAAGCTTCCACATCTGTAAAAAAAAAAAAAAAAGACTCATTTATTGTAATATTTTTCTCCCTCCTCATTCCCCTTTATTGATTCCAAATGGAAGATAGTTCCCTGGTGTTATCTTCAGACTCTGAGAGAATATGACAGCTGTTCTCTATGCACAGACTAGAAACACTTACAAATTAATGCTCTATGTCTGCATCCAAGGAGCCTAGTGGCACAAAGGTTAAGAGCTCGACTGCTAACCTAAAGGTTGGCAGTCCGAACCCACCTGGCGCCTTTAAGAGAGAAAGATCTGGTAATCCGCTTCTGTGAAGATTACAGCTTAGAAAACCCTATGGAGAGGTTCTACCCTGTCACATGGAGTTGCTATGAGTCAAAATCGACTCAACAGCACCTAACAACAACAGTCTGCATTCTATAGTAAAGTATTAGTATATGTTATCATATATATATGCATATACATGTATATATGTGTCTGTGTCTGTAGAAAATATTTATATACATCACCCTATCACCTTTAACCATGTTCTTTCCATTTACTCTTATCAGCTACCAAAAGCGATGGCATTATATGGCATTACATAGTTTGGGATGACTGTTAGTAGTAGAAGACAAAGAAATAAATTATTATAAAAAGTAACCTGACAGTTATTTAGTGTTAACTAAATCTTTATTAAAAATATTAATTAATGTATCTAACTGTATAAACTCATAGGACTCGGGGAAAATACAAAGTTGTTCTCATTTATAGATGGAAAATTGACTTCTGAGTTTACTATCCATGATTAATGAAACAAAATATATTATTTTAAAACTGTTAATTCTTCACCCTACTTTTATCAATTTTCAGTCAATTTAATCCATCCCAAGAAATATACCTGCATAAACATGGTTTGGAAGAAATGAATCATTGAAACACATCCCCCAACAAAAAAAGATTAGGTAGAGATGACTCTGAATGCCCACCATCACTTTCTCCATGTAATTCCTGTTTTGGTTTCAGCGTCTGTCTTAAAGAAAGCTGAAGATATCATCTGGAAAATCGCTGATGGCTTGGAAAGCAGGAACTCTCAAAATATGTTTGAAAGCCTACTCCCTGCATAACAATGGAGTGAACAAAGAGAAGCCTACAGAATGAGTCCAAATGCAGAGCTTGTTCACCTGTCCTTTTAAGCTAAGTGACTCTCCTATGTGAATTTCTTCCACCCATTTGTTCATTCAGAAAATATTAATCAGAAAAATCTGGTGAGAGTTTGAAACAAGGGTGATTTGAACATGGTCCTCAACTATTATGACCAAAATCCTAACCTTGGTGATCTGACCCATTCCAAAAAAATTGAGTCAGGTAGGTGCCACGGTGTGGTTCAAGGTAGTACAGTCTCTCAGGAAGAAGGGAGAGTTGGAGGTTATGAATCATCAGAACAGACTTTTTTTTTTCTTTCTTGGCACTGACAAGGAGTGGGAACACTGATGAACACAGAATAAGATGCCATCAAGCCACTTCAAGAAGTGCTTTCCCAGTGAATTTCACATAGTTTTTCAAGAATTTAAACAAAATTAATCATGAGGGTTAAAAAATAGTAGAGTGACTGCAGAAACCTTCTGTCTAGTTGTTGGTCCTCTCTCTTTTTTTTAATATCCTTGATATTCTAAATTACCTGTTGCTAAAGCAAACTGAGCATAACCTGAGCAAACTTAGTGGACGATATGGAAATACATGGTGGTCTTGGTTTTGTTTTGTTTTACAAGGCATACCACGTATCAATATAAACAAAACCGTTAATTAACTGGGCATTTTTTGACGCTGTAGTTCATCTTCCCGCTATTTCCTTCAGAAAAAACCTGGTGAGGGTAAAACACAACATTTACAGCATTCTCCCTTGTTATAATTTACAACTTTATAACACCTCAGTTGATTATGGGTGTATTTGGAGAAGGATCAAAGAAGAAATAACTTTGTGCAGCAAAACAAGAGTGGGAACCAATTAAATGTTCTTCTCACCTCTCTTTCGAACCATTTGTTTTGATATTAAACAGAAAAAAAAATTACCTCTGAAATCATATTTGGCCATTTAACCTTTTTGCACTGTTTTTTTTTTCAACTATGTTGTATCAAAATCAATTCACTTGACAAGAGGTTTTTCAAAAGCTGAGCTATTCATAGCCTCCTTGTTTACCAGGAGGACTCTTAAACTAAAGATGCTCAATTAACCACAAAACAGTGGAAATGCTGACAACAACCTAATCGCTAAGATCAAAATATCAAGCGATCAAACTGAAAATCATGCAGAATATTTGCAGGAGTGAATACCCATGGGACCTGCCAGTGGGGACAGATTATGACAGAGAGAAGGTCATTTTGCCAGAAACAGTTTTTCTCGAATGGTGTTTTTGCAACCAGACTTTTAAAAATGGGCCCCATAGAGCAATGAATTCAGACTCTGAAACAAGGTAACTCCATAAAAGAAGAAGATCAAATTGGTTCAAAAAGGAAAAGGTAATTTAAAGATGAACTGTAGTTTGAATCACCAAAGTTGACTGTAGCAAAATTAGAACTGAGAATGCTTAACATGGATGTTGCCTTTAGTTTTCCTCTTAATTTCAGTCACAGACACAAAGAAGAGCAAGAATGTTATTTTTATTTTATTTTATTTATTTATTTTTGCTGTGTTTTTTTCTTCTGGCCAAATCCCATTCCATGCTTGACTATGTGGGGCAAATATACCAATATGGCCCAAATGGGATGCTTTTACAGGTTCTTCTCAAGTCACTTGAGAGACAATTGCTCTTGTCAGAGGTTAAATGTAAAAAAATGAAATGAACTTAGGTATATGACAATTTCATTCCACTGTGTGTTGCCTGCCATGTTTTGGACACTTGTCCTTCTAGACGTATGGAAAACAAAACCTACATCAGTCATACAACATCCCTGCTTTCATAGAAAGAAACAGTCAAGAATCCACAAGGTAAAGGCGTGTTATAAAGAAAACAAAGTGTGGTGCTGTGCAAGAGAATGTGTTCAGAGTTACTTTAGATTAGCTAATCAGGAAAGACCATCTGAAGGTGATGCTTAGACTCAGAGTGACATGACAGTAAAGGAGAAGATCTGGGGTAAAAGAACTCTCAGCAGAGATTAAACACAGACAAGGAGAGAAAATTTAAAGAAAAAATAACAACACCTTAGTGGGACTGGATCCTGGTGAACAAGAGGAAAAGATGAGGTTGCAGACTTTGGCAGAGGACAGATCATAGAACGCCTCATGAATCAACATTCATTGTGTGGATTTCAACTTTGGATTCCTGATAATGACATGAGTTGATTCACATTCTAAAAAGATCACCCTGGCTGCTATGTGGGGAAATCACTGGGAGAGTTAGGGTGGAAGAAGGAAGGCCAGTTAGTAGACTACTAGGATAAATAGGAGAGCTGATTGAGGTGGTAGTGGAGACAGAGAGTGGTGAATAGATTTGATTTAGGACATATTTGGAGAGTGAAGTTGACAGTAATTGCTATGATGGTTTGGTTTAAAAGTAAGGAAAAAATCAAGGATGACTTTCATTTTTAGGCTTGAGCAATTAAATGAGCAATGGTGCCATTTGCTCTAATGGGGAGAGACAAGAGAGACTGGGCATTTGGAGGGCATCAAGAGTTCTATTTTGAACTAATCAATTTAGAGATATTTTTAGACATTCCAGAGGAGGTGGATTAATCTGGAGCTGAGGAATGTTGTGCTGAATATAGAAATTTGGACATTTCTTAGTAGATATACAGCAGGTTTGACCTAATGCTCAGATTTTCACTTTTAGAAACGTGGTATATATGCACTAAGAACCAATTAAAAAACATTGAGAACTAATTCCATTCTCAGGGGTACACTCACATCAACTAAATTTGCATACACTGGAGTATGGAACCAAGATTATAATTTTGAATATACCAGAGATTGCCAGAAGGATAAACAGATCATTTTTGGAGGGAGTACAGTCAGAATGCTCCTTAGAAGCAAGGATGGGAGACTTAGCTTTCTTTGGATATATCATCAAGAGTGAACCACGGCTGGGGAAGGACATAATGCTTGGTGTCATGGGCTGAATTGTGTCCCCCCAAAAATATGTGCCAACTTGGTTAGGCCATGATTCCCAGTATTGTGTGGTTGCCCTCCGTTTTGTGATTGTAATTTTATGTTGAGAGGATTAGGGTGGAATTGTAACACCAGCCTTACTCAGGTCACCTCCCTGATCCAAAGTAAAGGGAGTTTCCCTGGGGTGTGGCCTATACCACCTTTTATCTCTCAAGAGATAAAAGGAAAGGGAAGCAAGCAGAGAGTTGGGGACCTCATACCACCAAGAAAGCAGCACTGGCAGCAGAGCGGGTCCTTTGGACCTGAGGTCCTGGTGCCTGAGAAGCTCCTTAACCAGGGAAAGATTGATGACAAAGAATCTTCCACCAGAGCTGACAGAAAGAGAAAGCCATTCCCTGGAGCTGACACCCGGAATTTGGACTTGTAACCTGCTAGACTGTGAGAGAATAAACTTCTCTCTGTTAAAGCCATGCACTTGTGGTATTTCTGTTATGGCACCACTAGATGAGATGTATTGACACAGTGGCTGCAATAATGGGCTCAAATATAGCAACGGGTATGAGCATTATGCTGGATCAGGCAAGGTTTTGTTCTGTGATACACAGGATGGCTCTGAATTGGAGCCCACTCAACAGCGCTGAGAAACAACGTAAACCGGCTATATAGATTAGGTACTTTTACAACTAGTGTAGTTTGTTATTGTCACAGTAGAAGTTTCTACAGGTGAGACACAATATGCTCAGGACCCTCTTATGCCCTTGTTCTAATGCCAACCCCAACATAATTTGTCTTCACGTGTAGAATTACTGCAGTGAAAATAATGTGTTACTTATGCTAACAAAATTAGATTGAAGTAGACTTCCTCTCTCTAGAAATAGTACTCTTATAACTTTGGTGAAGTTTTTCTTTCTTGGAGAACCTTGAATTGTGCTTGAATGATTGCAACTGATAGTTGCCTCTGCAAATAATGCTTTAAAGCTTGTGTTGCTTACTGCCACCTTTTTTTCTGATAGACACGTGCTTTCTCTGGACATAAGAATACTCTCAGCGAGACTCTGTTAAGTTTCTTAGCAACTATTTCTTTACTTGTACAAGCATATTTCTTTTCAGGCTTTTTGTGACTCAGTTTAATATCTAAACTTTTAGTAGCAATGCTATATCTCTTTTGTTCAAATTTTTGTGGGAAACCTATGCTGTTGTTGTAAGGTGCCATCAAGCTGGTTCCCACTCATAGCAATGCTATACACAACAGAACGAAACACTGCCCAGTCCTGCACCATCCTTACAATCGTTGTTATGCTTGAGCCCATTGTTGCAGCCACTGTGTCAATCTACCTCATTGAGAGTCTTCCTCTTTTCCACAGACGCTGTACTTTACCAAGCATGATGTCCTTCTCCAGGGACTGATCTCTCCTGACAACATGTCCAAGGTGTGGAACATGCAGCCTCACCATCCTTGCTTCTAAGGAGCATTCTGGTTGTAGTTCTTCCAAGACGGATTTGTTCCTTCCTTTGGCAGTCCATGGTATATTCAATATTCTTTGCCAACACCATAATTCAAAGGCATCAAACCTATAGATGCCCCATAAAAATCAAGAATCACTCAAAAAAATGTCAAATCACTCAAAAAACTTGACTGTATTTGTAGAAATAGTAATAAAGATGGAAATTTTCCTCCATGATATGGATGAAAGAAAAATAAAGTCTGTTCATGATAAATTTTTATCATCATAGATTCAATTAACCACATTTTTCCAACCTCCAAAACATCAGTGAAACACAGTGCTCTCACTGTTGTTTGTGTTTAGGTACCCTCCAGTTGATTCAGGCTCATAGCGACCCTATGTACAACAGAATGAACACTGTCCAGTCCTGTGTCATCCTCACAATCGCTGTTTGAGCCTGCTGTTATAGCCACTGTGTCAATCCATCTCGTTGAGGGTTTTCCTCTATTTTACCAAGCATGATGTCCTTCTTCAGGGACTGGTAATATGATAACATGTCCAAAGTATGTAGGACATAGTCTTGCCATCTGTCCTTCTAATGAGCACTCTGATTGTGTGTCTTCGAAGACAGCTTTGTTGGTTCTTCTGGCAGTCCATGGTATGTTTAATAGTCTTTGCCGACACCATAATTCAAAGGCATCAGTTCTTTGATCTTCCTTATTCGTTGTCCAGCTTTCACACGCCTGTGAGGTGATTGAAAACACCATGGCTTGAGTTAGGTGCACATTAGTCCTTAAACTGACGTATTTGCTTTTTAACACTTTAAAGAGATCCCTTGCAGCAGATTTACCGAACACAATGTATCATTTGATTTCTTGATTGCTGCTTCCATGGTGTTGCTTGTGGAACCAAGTTAAATGAAATCCTTAGCAACTTCAGTCTTTTCTCCATTTGTCTTGATATTGCTTATTGGTCTAGTTGTGAAGGTTTTTTGTTTTGTTTTGTTTTGTTTTATGTTGAGATGTAATCCATGAGGCAGCCTGTGGTCTTTGATCTTCATCAGTAATTGCTTCAAGTCTTTTTCACTTTCAGCCAGCAAAATTGTGTAATCTGCATATTGCAGGTTGTTAATGAGCCTTCCTCTAATCCTAATGCTCTGTTCGTTCTTCTTCCTATAGTCGAGTTTCTCAAATTATTTGCTCAGTATACAGATTGAATAAGTATGGTGAAAAAATTCAACCCTGACGCACACCTTGTTCCACATCCTTTTCTGAGTCCCATTTGAATTTCTGACAGTTCCCTGTTCATATACTGTTGTAACTGTTTTTTTTTTGAATCATCTTCAGCAAATTTTTACTTGTGTGTGATATTAATGATATCCTTTGATAATTTCCATGCTGTGTTAGATCTCCTTGCTTTAGAATGGGTACAAATATGGATTTCTTCCTGTCAGTTGGCCACATAACTCTCTTCCAAATTTCTTGGCATAGATGAGTGAGCACTTCCAGAACTGCTTCCATTTGTTGAAACATCTCAGTTGGTAGTCCATCAATTCCTGGAGCCTTGTTTTTCACTGAAGTCTTCAGTGCAGCTTGGACCTCTTCCTTCGGTACTATCAGTTCTCATCATATGCTACTTCCTGAAATGGTTGAACATCAACCAATTCTTTTTGTACACTGACCCTCAGTGTTCGTTCCATCTTCTTTGCATGCTTCCTGCATCGTTTGTTACTTTCCCTGTAGAGTCCTTCAATATTGCAACTTGAGGCTCCTAAGGCAGTTTATTTCTTCAATACAAGAACCTAGATGAAATTATTTAAAAGTTTATCTCATCAACTTTGAGAAACCAGATGAAATTTTTTAAAAAATAATTGCAATTAAATTAACAGTTTGCTGGTTACAGAGTTTTTTTTTTTTTTTTTTTTTAATCTATCTCTTTGAAGCTCAAAGCAATCTTGCTGTGTGAGAGATTTCCTGGTTAGTAAGTATTACACCAAGATTTATAAACTCTTCTAACACTCAGTCTTGTAGAATTCCTGGGTCTCTTCTGTGAACTGGGCATTTTGATAAATTCATTACAAGGAATATCTCATTTACTTGCTACACAAATATATGCAGTAGGTGATTGTTTTCTTCCCCATTATGTAGCAGAAGAGACTGAAGAATACAGAGATTAAGCAATTTGCCCAAGGTCTCAGACCTATGGAAGGACGGCAAAAGTTTTGCACATACAGAGTCTGAATTCACAGTTCATATATAGTCCCTAAGTCACAGTGATCATTTAGGGAAATGTTAATACTGAAAATGCTCTTTATTTTCAGGGCACCCCTGAACCTTGATCATCTATCCAAAGCTTTTACTTTAACTCATTGAGCAATGGCTCTATTTTAGTAGTTACCCTAGCATTATATCTGTTACCATGAAAGGGAAGAATAATATGGTATTAATAAAACGGATGTATAGATAGCCAGTCAACCTTACAGATGGTGTCTGATAATCATTCCTAGAGTTATTATCAGGTTTACTTAATATTGTCCAGTATATACAACATCCACAGAGTGATGAAGGGTCAGGAATGATTTTTCTTTTTTTTTAAATTTGCTCACTGTGTTTATTAAGGGCACACTCATTGTCCTCTGCTGACAATAGCAGGTGTATCCCAGGTGAATCTTGTTCCTCATGCAGTCAGGCCCTCTATGTCCTTTTTGCCACAGCTCCTCAGTCCATTTTAACTCCTTTAGTCCCTACATCCAGGGCCCTGATTCTCCTGTGTTTAACTCTCTTATGTGTGGTTGAACATAATTCTATATCACACATGTTGTTAAGTCATGGAGGAGCAAAGATAATAGGAATTCTGAGGATAAACAGAAGGAGCTCTGGTTGCAGTAGCTAAGGACTCGACTGCTAAGAGTGGGAGAAAGATGTGGCAGTCTGCTTCCATAAAGATTACAAACTTGGAAATTCTGTAGAAAGTTCTACTCTGTCTTTTAGGGTCACTATGAGTTGGAATCAACTAGATGGCAATGGGTTAAAGATTAAAGAGATAGGAAGAAGGAAGAAGCCCTAAGAGAAGGACTAACTAAAAATTATAATAAAACACATATCTCTTGCCTGTAAAAAATAAAGTCCAGTTAGCGTATCTCATGTACTCAATTACTCTAAAAGTGGTCTTACATTAAGTTGTAGAAGTCCTCTTTCTATTCCTTTGCCATGGCAGCCTGTGTAATCTATGCTCTAGAAAAAGCAGAAGTAAAGAGAAAAAATGTATTTTAGCACATATTTAAGAAATTAGGAATAAATTTTACAGCCTAAAACTCATGCAATCAACAGCTATGGAAGCAGCAGTCAAGAAATCAAAAGACACATTGTATTGGGTAAATCTGCTGCAAAGGACCTCTTTAAAGTGTTGAAGAGGAAAGATGTCACCTTGAAGATTAAGGTACTCCAGACCCAAGCCATGGTATTTTCAATCGTATCATATGCATGTGAAAGCTGGACAATAAATAAGGAAGGCTGAAATAGAATTGAAACCTTTGAATTGTGGTGTTGGCGACGAATATTGAATATACCATGGACTGCCAAAAGAAACAAATAAATCTGTTTTGGAAGAAGCACAACCAGAATGCTCCTTAGAAGCAAGGATGGCGAGACTGCATCTTACATACCTTGGACATGTTGTCAGGAGGGATCAGTTCCTGGAGAAAGATATCACGCTCGTCAGAGTACAGGGTCAGCAGAAAAGAGGAAGACCCTCAGTGTGGTGGATTGACACATTGGCTGCAACAATGAGCTCAAGCATAACAACGATTGTAAGGATGGCTCAGGACCAGGCAGTGTTTCATTCTGTTGTGCATAGGGTAGCTAAGAGTCAGAATCGACTCGATGGCACCTAGCAACAGCAACAAAGCCCACACTGTTTATACCACATTCAGTTGCTTAGAGTATGTTATGTAATAGAGCCAAAAAAAAAAAAAAATGGTTTTAGGATTTAGGATTCACCTAGTAATTTTGTTTGGGTTTAGGAGGTACTCAACCTTAACCCCCACTTTCATTTTCTCCTCCTTTTAGGAAAAAAAAAAAAACTCAAACATGGATTCGTCTTCCGATAACCTTGTAGCATTATCTTCGCTTACAAAGCACAGCAAAATATATAGTGTAAATATACCCACAGTTTTTGTTTTTTTCCACCCATCATAATAAATGGCATTACTTCTACCCAAAGCAATCTACAGATATAATGCAATTCTGATCCAAATACCAATAGTACTCTTTAATGAGATGGATAAACTTATCACCAACTTTATATGGAAGGGAAAGAGAGCACAGATAAAAGAAGCATTATTGAACAAAATGGACAAAGTAGGAAGGCTCACACTACATGATCTCAGAATGTACTATACATGTGCCACAGTAGTCAAAACAGCCTAACACTGTAAAACGACAGACATGTAGACCAAGAACAGAATCTAGAACCCAGATGTAAATCCACCCACCTATGGTCAGATGATCTTTGACAAAGGACCAAATTCCATTAAATGGGGGAGAATACAGTCTCTTTAACAGATAGTGTTGGAATAGTTGGATGTCCATCTGTAAAAAAATGAAACAGAACCATACCTCATACCATATACAAAAACTAACTCAAAATGGATCAAAGGCCTAAATCTAAAATGATAACTATCATGGAAGAAAATATAGGACAACATTAGGGACCCTAATACATGGCATGAATAGGACTCAAACCATAACTAACAATGCAAAAACCACCAGAAGATAAACTAGATAACTGTGAGCTCCTAAAAATTAAACATTTACGCTCATCAAAAGATTTAACAAAAGAGTAAAAAGAAAACATACAGACCTGGAAAAGAAATTTTGGCTATGGCACATTCGACAAGGGACTAATCTCTGAAATTTATGGAACACTTTAACACCTTAATAACAAAAAGACAAATAACCCAATTAAAAATGGTCAAAGGAAATGAACAAACACTTCACCAAAGAAGACATTCAGGCAGCTAACAGATACATAAGGAAATCCTCATGATCGTTAACCATTAGAAAAAAGCAAATCAAAACTACCATGAGATACCATCATCTCACCTTGATATTACTGGCACTAATAAAACAAAAAAACAAAATTTTTAGACAGGTTGCAGAGAGACTGGAAATCTTATACACTGCTGGTGGGAACATAAAAGAGTACAACCACTGTGGGAAACTATATGGGGCCTCCTTAAAAAGCTAGAAATAGAAATACCATACAATCCAGCAATCCCACTCCTAGGAAAATATATTAGAGAAATAAGAGCTGTCACAAGAATAGACATATGCACACCCATGTTCATTGTAGCATTACTCACAAAAGCAAAAAAATGGAAACAACCTAAGTGTCCGTCAACAGATGAATGGATAAACAAATTACGGCACATACACACAATGGAATACTACTCAACGATAAAGAATAATGAAGAATCTGTGAAACATCTCACAATATGGATGAATCTGGAAGGCATTATACTGAGAGAAATCAATAACAAAAGGACAAATATTGTATGAAACAACTATTATAAAAACTCAAGAAAAGGTTTACACACAGAAGAAAAAAATCTTTGATGGTTATGAGGAAGGGGAGGAGTGGGGAGGGGAAATCACTAATTAGATTGTAGACAAGTGTTAACTTTGGTGAAGGGAATGACAACACACAGTATAAGGAAGTCAGCACAACTTGAGCAAGGCAAAACCATAGAGGCTTCCTAGACACATCCAAACACCTTGAGGGACTGAGATACTGGAGTTGAATGCTGGGAACCATGGTGTTAGAGGACATCTAGGTCAATTGGCATAACATAGTTCACAAAGAAAATGTTCTACATCCTACTTTGGTGAGTAGCACCTTCGGTCTTAAAAGCTTTCAAGCAGCCATCTAAAATATATCTATTGATTCCACCACATTCAGAGCAAAGGAGAATGAAAAAAACAAAGACACAAAGAAAATATTGGTCCAAAGGACTAATGGACCACATGAACCACAACCTCCACCAGCCTGAGCCCAAAACTAGCTGGTGCCTGGCTACCATCACCAACAGCTCTGACAGGAATCACAACACAGAGTCCTGGACAGAGAAGGAGAAAAACGTAGGAACAAATTCACATTCACAAGAAAAGACTAGATTTACTGGACTGACAGAAATTGAAGGAACAGAGATTATGGGCCCTGGATGCCCTGCTTACTCAGAACTGATGCCACTCCCAATGTCTACTTTTCAGCCAAAGATTAGACAAACAACACACTCAAGGAATGTATCTCTTAGTTTAATAAATACATAGGGTCAAATGGGCAACACCTGCCCAAAAGCAAAGACAAGAAAGCAGGAAGGGACAGGAAAACTGTGCAAATGGACACAGGGAATCTGGGGTGGAAAGGGAAAGGGGGAGTGTGCTGACACATTGCAGGGATTGCAACCAATGTCACAAAACAATTTGTGTATATATTTTTTAATGAGAAACTAAAAATAAATAAACGGATGGATGGATGGATGGATGGATGGATGGATGGATGGATGGATGGATGGATGGATGGATGGATGGATGGATGGATGGATGAATTAATAAATGAGTAAATAAATAAGTGACATCTACTTCTTTGGCATACCATCTAAAACCATCAGCATTTCATTTACAGAGGAAAGCACTTCATTAATTCTTATATAACCTTTATTCAACCAGGGTATGCTCTCAATATGACACATAAATAACCTGTATGATAAATTATCTCAGGTTTTTTCCCTGAGACTTTTAGAAAAACTGCAACCCCTAGCTGTAGAGGTTAATTACTGATGCTTTTGTCCACTATGCTGTATCTTGAATCTGATAGGCTTGAAGCAGCTTCCACTTTCTGTCATCAACACTACCGATTCAGAGGTCTATTGTATTAGACTCTTAAAATGGCATTTTGTGGTTGTCTGTCTGACTTTTTGTCTTAGTTACTCAGTGCTGCTAAAACAAACAAACAAAAAAAAACGCTGGTGGGCAACTTTAAAGAAAAGAAATGTATAATCTCACAGTTAGGAACCTACAAGTCCAATTTCATGCTACTGGCGCTAGGGGAAGACGTTCTATCTCTGTTGGCTCCAGTGGAAGGCCCTTGTCTCTTCCAGCTTCAGTTCCTTGGTTTTTTTGGTGATCTTCCTGTGTCATGGTATCTATCTCTTCCCATCTGTGCTTCCTTTCATCTGTGCCAAATCTTCTCTTTTATATCTCAAGTGACTGGTTTAAAACACACCCTACACTGATGTTGTCTCATCAACATAATGAAGAAAACCCTATTGCCAAATGAGATTACGTCTACAGGTGTAAGGATTAGGATTTACAACACTTTTTTTGGGAGACATGATTTAATCAGTTATACTTTTTTTTTTTTCTTTTTGTCTTCTTTTTCTCTCTTTTTTTCTGTTCACAGTTCCCTCTGCCAAATGAAGCAAATTTCATGAGGAAAGATCAGCATTTTTCTCTGGGATATCACCATGTGCTTTTGCAAAAGCTTTTTTTCTCTAGTATTTATTGTTTTATTGAACTGGATGTAGTTTTCTGAATTTTGGTAACGTCTTTTATCAAGAATCTCCATCCCACTACCCTGAAGGCCTACTGTTAATTCTTGAATTCCTCTTGGTTTTGCCCTCTTGATGTGTAGCAGATAAATTCCTGACTTGGTAATTAAAAATTCTAAAGGGATCCATGCTGGTAGAAATTCCTTCTGTGGCAGAGATAATGCTATGTGTTCACCAATTCCTGTTTATGAGTGCCGTGCTTCCTTGATCCTGATGATTGGACCAGATATCAACACAACATGGAGTATTAAATAATTAATATTTAATATATATCTAGTACCTGGGCTTGAGCAAAGCAACTTCAAGTAACTGGGCACTATATAGAGAGAAGTCCAAGGAGAATTAAGCTGACAGTAAAGTTCTGAGTTCCATCAACTCTTTCATTAAGTTACATATTGTGTGGTCTTTCTACCCATTGGTATTCTCATCTGTAAAATTAAATGAGCTGAATTAGATGTTGCCAAAGTTCCCTGGCTTGAGTTTCCATGAGTCTGTTTTTGTCTTGTTTGTTTGTTTTGGGTTATCTTTTCCAGAAAACATTTCTTGAGTCTACACATCCAGGCTGGGAACCCCTCTGTCTGTGGCCATGATACGTAGTATATAGCTCCATCATACCTATTGCCACACAGTGTTACAATTATCTGTTCATTTGGGACATGCCTTCATTTAACTATGAGATCCAAAGGCTTTGGAGTTTATCATATAGTGAAGTGTTATTGTTGCATAAATAGTGATTCTTTTCAGTGATTACGTATGCAAAAGCATAGGCCTCTTAAACATCATTTACATCAAAATTATAGATAATTGTGTTTTGACCAGAATTCTCTCTTCTCTCTGAAATATCTGCAGTGTGCTACAAGACTACAAGATTTTTACCAAAAGCAGATGTTGTGAAGTTGAATGAAGCCATCAGTCAGACTGTGAAATGTCCAAAACTCCCTGTCACTTTTTGGCAGCTAGGAATATATGTCTGTCCTGATATCTAGATTCAGAGCCATAAACTATTGTCTGCAGGGATGCATTACACAGAGTTGATTTAAATCTAAAAATTGCAGAGAATATCCAAACTTGTCCAATATGGATAAGTAACAGTTCTATTTCTCTATTTTTAGCTCTGATCAGATTGGCAAATTGTATGTAGTAGATCATATTAGGCTTTATTTATATTCTTAAATCTCAATTTTATAAGTTTCACATGGTTATCATATATTTTTGGATGGTAAAGTATGTTAAATTTTGGGATATTTTTATTAGTGTTTTCAAGTTATAGCTGAAGCAGTACTTTTTTTGTTTTGTTTTGTTAATTCCAACTCCGGCCAAAGTAGACTAATTAAGAAGCATAATGTGTAGCTACCTTTCAGACATGAATAGAACTGTTTAAACAAAATGTAACCAAACTAATATTTCATGATTACATTTGAGGAAATAGAACATTCCCAGTTTTGCCCAAGTATATATCAAAATAAATATTTGATCATAAAAATATTCTATCACGTCAAACTCCAAAAAACTGACAAGTAGAGTAAGCATGATAAGAATACGGAAAATCCTGACAAAAGACAACTGAATTTCTTACAGTTGAAACAGTAACTGGCAATTCCACCCAGATAAAAGGTGGAGTGTTTGACACTCATTGAGATACCCTACAACCAAAGAAATAAACATAGCCGTGAACTCTCAAAGGCTTGACTAATAATAACACTTGGTACAGGCCCATGGGCACACTTACACAACAAACAAATGTCAGGAAATTTCATGGAGCTGCAGGGAGACTTGGACACATATTGGACAAAGTATTAGGGAGTCAAGAGAAGTTCTTGATAAAATAGTTAATTATTAACTTGTCCTTTTTCACCTTTTCTGAAGAATACTATTTTTTCTAACTCTTTTCTTTCCCGTATTCTTCTTTCCCATATTCTTCTTTTGTATCTCTAACGGTATGTCCATTTTCACACCAAGAATCTTTGAATTGAGAGTATTAAGGTTATCTTCTCAACTCTGTGATTCTAAGCTGCTCATAAACAAAGCCATAAATATATATGTACATACATACATGTGCATATATATATATACCCAACCCAATAAAACCCAATGCCATAAATCAAAAAAAGAAAATAAAGAAAATCCATTGCCATCAAGTAGAATCTGACTGATAGCAACCCTATAGGGCAGAGTAAAACTGTCCCATAAGGTTTCCAAGGAGCAGCTAATAAACATTGTCTATTATGATGAGCACTTGAAAAAACTGTCATTTCTCTTCTAGCCAAACACCATCATATGAATATCCAAAACAATGCGTCTCAAACGGAAATCTTACAAGGGAGACACTCTATTTTCTGAATCCATTTTTTTTTTCATTCAAATGTCTTGTTCAACTGTAGATATTCAATGGCAGTGATTAAAAAATACAGAAAAAATTGATTAATATCATAAATGCAGGATTCAATAACACTACATAAATGTCTTGATATATTGCTTTCCATCCTAAAATCTTAGCAAAATTCCTAAAATCCAAGGGATCTTTGCAAAAGTACTCAGTTTCTGAGCAGCACAGTTGAAATCTAAATATACACAACATATATATATATCTATATCTATATATAATAATACCAAAAGAATTAATAAGATAGGTTTTTCCAAATGTATACTTGCTCTTGTTTCTCTTTTACGTTGAAACCACTCTTTTGGCTTCACCATTATGCAGAGAATTTATTCTAAACTCTTTATGTGACCTATAAGGTTATCTATATTGTACCTCATGACTTTTCCAACCAGGTCTCATTTTGCTTCCTTCCTGTAACCAGACCCTCCATAGTAAAGAGAAGTGTACCCAATATGTATTTTGGCCAAATATGAAAACCTGGGTGTTAAAGTCAATAGTCAGACAAAATCAAGGTGGAGACTAATATCATCATCATGGACAGAATTAATTTCTGGTCCACTAAAATAAACC
This sequence comes from Loxodonta africana, assembly GCF_030014295.1. Lineage (NCBI taxonomy): Eukaryota > Metazoa > Chordata > Mammalia > Proboscidea > Elephantidae > Loxodonta > Loxodonta africana. The sequence goes on from NC_087351.1 coordinate 99,282,014, forward strand.
TGAAACATTATCAGCATTACTTATAGCAGCTTTATCAAAATGTCATTAGACGAACTTTAGAAAATTCATATTATCGTATAAGAACACTAATTTCTCAGCACTCTCAGCTGCTGAATTGTTCCTGGAGTTACTATTCTAAACATTCGCAATATTAAATAGATAGTAAATTTCTTCTGAGGTTGGAACAAGAGGAAAATTAATTTTTGGCTCCCCCACCACAGATACTAGTGATGGTTGTGGCCAAATTATTCTGCTGTCTTTCAAATGACTAACTAAAGTATAAACTTATAGCCCATTCAGCTTCTGGACTAGAAGATTCCACTGATAGTAAGCAGGCTTTTCATTGATGCCTTCTCCAAACTGAAACTTGCACACATTTTTTTTTACATATGTTTAGGTACGTACCTAGTATCACTGTCTTCATTTTTTTTTTTTGTTGTTGTTGTTTATTTTAATTTCTAATACCTTTTCATACACTTCAATGATTCACATAGGCATTTAAGAAAAACAGAAAATTGTCCTTATACATGGAGCAAGAAATGTAGCAATGAAGCAGTAGTGGGCTCTAAAGGGAACAAAAACCAAACCAAACCCACTGACATCGAGTTGATTCCAACTCTTAATGACCCTATAGGACAGAGTAGAACTGCCCCATAGAGTTTCCCAGGAGTGCCTGGCAGATTCGAGCTGCCAGCTCTTGGTTACTAGCCGTAGCACTTAGGCACTACACCATCAGGGTTTCCAAAGGAGACAACACAATGTATTAATTTTCACCTGCCTCTCCACATTCATATCATATGCACCTAGTACAATGTCTTTGTAGCAGGATGATAGCAGAATCTTTAAAGGAGAAATCAAGAAAGAAATACTTGCTCTCTGGTGTGACATAGGTTCTAGTTACTTCTTCAGCGAGTTCCATTAAAGGAACTGCTTTTTTTCAATTAACCATTCTTAGTAAGCAACACCAAGACCAAGAAATACAATCTTCAGAGTATAATATTAATTCTGTTGTTCCAGCAGCCTCTTCAATAAATAATATTGTTCTTTTGCAAAAATCTTGTATTAGAATAGAATAAGCATGACCTATACTCTCTTGAAGGTTATGCAATTTTGCATTTGGCAATGGAAAAAAATATATATTGAAAGTAGCCATACCTGTCTTTCTAGTTATGGCTGTTAATTATGACACATTAAGCTGTTCTATAATTATTTTCTGAACATTCAACTGAAGTATAGGCATAAAACATTGTATGTTAGTGATCATTAAATCATCTATAAAATTAAATCATCTATAAATAAAATTAAATCATCTATAGCCAATATTAATTACATGACACCTTTTGTATTGATTTTCCATTCTATAAACACTCCTTCCATCTGATCCACTCTGTCGTTACCTATCTACCCGTTGCGGTCAAGTTGATTCCAACTCATAGCTACCCTATAGGACAGAGTAGAACTGCCCCATAGGGTTTCCAAAGAGTGGCTGGTGGATTTGAACTCCTGACCTTTTGGATAGCAGCAAAGCTCCTAACCACTGTGCCACCAGGGTGTCACTCTGTTGTAGCTCTGGGAAATCCAGTAATCAGCTCTTCTGAACAATTATGTAAATCAGGAGAAAAGTTGAATTTATCATAAGACTGTCAAGTTGCCAAGCTAATATATATATATATATTTGCTTTTCTATACTTATACAAATATCTGATGTACCAGATAAATAAATAATACATTAAAATGTAATTTTATATATGACAGAAAAAATATATCAGGAGTAATGTATGTCATTTTCAGGCCAAGACACGAAGAAATAAGTGTATTCTCTCCCCACCTCCACCCCCACCATGTTCTTTCCCCTTTTCCTCGCTGGAGGCAGATGATGGTATGTCTCTAGGGGAAAGAGGAAGCAGAAATATGGAATGAGCCTGGGCAGCTGAATCCCCTTATGGAGACAAGTTCTGCTGCCTAAAAACAACTTTCTGTGAATCAGTAGACGAGCAAGAAATACACTTTAATTGAGGTTGGACTGGTACTACCCATTTTGAGTTACTTTGTTACATGGTCTACACACACACACACACACACACACACACACACTATTTCTAGTTGTTTATGTTCATGGCTGGATTAAATATGACGTTTCTACATATTATATATGATATTAAAATTTTTCTTCTGTGAAATTTTGAGATGAAAATGTTGATATAATGTTGATTCATCCTCCCAAGATATACAGAATTCTCAGACAGAATTTTTTCCTTAAAAGCTCTCAGAGTCAATAAAATTAAATGACTAAATTCTCAAAGGTTATGTCTAATATAACAAACAGTAGAACAATAAACACTTGCATAGAGATCTGATTCTGATACAGACTAATCTCTATCAATCTTTTTTACAATTTAAAACTGTTTAGCTCCAAAATGATATATTGTTTTTCCCCAAGTTATCTATCTATTGCAACTTTTCAGTATTTATTTTATTTCTCTCTGTATTTATCTACTCAATTACTTTTGGACATAACATTGACAGCTTTCACAATCCTCAATTACTGAAGCATTTAATTTTTGCAATGATAAATCCACATGTATATTGCAACTGATAGAATTTCAGCAAAAATGTTCCTGAATAGATTTTTACTCCTAATTATATCCAGAATTCTAATCTATATTTGAAAGTAAACATTCTGATATTAACTCTAAACACAAATGAGTTCTTTTAATTGTCTTCCTGACGTTGTTGGGCTAATTAATATGCACTAAAAATGCCTGAATTTGTACAGAATCAATAATTCTTTGACAGCATTTTTTTTTTTTAAATGCTGTCAAAGAATTATTGGTTCTGTACAAATTCAGGCATGCCAGAAACGAATTGGCATGGACATACGACAGTTCCTTGCTCCAAAGCCTTGAGCCAATACTCAACAGAAGATTTTTGCCAAATACTAAAGATGAAGCTTAACGCTTTGGTGTATGATTACTACTTCCATAAATTTTATAGTATTTCGCACCTCACTGCCTTTGTCCATATCGTTCCCTCTCCATTCATCTCATTTGTCTAACAGACCCGTCTTTACAGATTCAGTTGAAACATCTCCTTTTTTCAAGAAATCTGCTGTTAACATTAGTCCACAAAGCATACCTTCTCTCAGCTTCCCGATCTCTATAATTCTGTTTCACACTGAATTTAATTATGCATGTGTGTGTGTGTATATGTGTGTGTGTATGTACGTATGTAGCCTGTAGTAAGTCAGTAACTATATTGAATGACTAGTGAAATAGTCTCTATCTATATTGAATAACAGGAAAAGAATTTTCACAGGCTTTTTTTTTCTATTTAAAGAGGAAAAATAAGAGCCCATATATGGTCTTATCCCAATCAATGTTTTGCACCGAAGTGTCAATATATATGCCTGAACATGTACTAACTTACAAGAGTTAAGAGAAGAACATGATTGTGAGGATCAAGTTGGGGAGATGAAGGGCTGATGGGCAGATTACAGTCGTTTACTGGGTTTCTGGACAACCGAAAGTGAGAGGGAGGACACATAAAAGAGAACGAGGAAATTGCAGTGTTGGGAAGATCTTTGCGGTAAAGCTGGGAGCCAGTTTTTCCTTCACTGACTTTAAAGATGCTGCCACAGCAAAAACTGCTGTGAAGTATTGGTGTTTGAACAGAAAGCAAAGAAATTCCCTGAGTTGCTGCTTGTGGCTGAGTCCTCACACCAGTCCACCATATTGACTCTCTTTACATTTTGCTTTTGAGAGTGCTAATAATCTGGCATTTAACCCCTGGGGCCTGGGTCAGGGACAGAGCTACAACAAAAGCAACAAGTCTTTGGTATCTATAATTGAGATGTCTTCCATTATTTCCCTCATTCTGGCATTTGAAAGAAGCTCTAGCTCTTTGCTGCCCCTACAAATCTAAAGTGATCCTTGACAGCCAGCTCTTCTTGCCAAAGGACTCTTAGCTTCCAGCTGGGGAGATGGTCTTGCTGGTATACCAGCAGAGGCTAACCAAGCATAGTTTAATCAGTAAAGCCTCTCATTGTTATGCACCAGAGGACAGCCAAAGAGCAACACCCATTTGAAGAAAATCCAGAGCACAAAAGCAAAGACCAAGACTAACAAAGAGGAAAATGGAACACAGAGGAAAACAAGTCAAGAAAGTTGGAAAATCTAAATACATTTAGATTTATCTTCAGAGAAATATATTAAAGCAATAAAATAAGAAGTGGCACTGAAGAAACAGAAGCAATTAGAGATTAGGAAAGTATCCGGATTGGCAAAATTAGAGGAAAAATAGATGGGCTAAAAATAAAATTGAGGAACTCATCTAGAAAGTTAAAATTATATTAAGGAACAATTGGGTAATTAACATCCTAGTACTAGGGATTCTAAACATGTAGAAGAGGCAAATGAAGGGAAGAATATAATCAAAGAAATAATGGGAAAATAAGAAAATATTAGAGAGCTGAACTAACACAAAAATTCTTTGGACTCAAAGAGCACAGGGAATGAATGCAGAAAGATTTGCACATAGAGGGAGTTCCTTAAACGGCTGTAAAATTGAGGCTACATAAAGGGAAAGCTTGAAGAAAAAAGCTAAGACAGTTCACCTACAAAGAAAATAGACTTATAATGGCATCAGATTTTTTGTCATTAAACTGTACACTAGAAAAAAATGGATAACCTTTTCATGAGAGCTGGGGGATATATAAGCCAGTTAAGTTTTCAGCCCTGGACATTTATTATCATGCTTTTGAACCACTTTAGTATGTTCTGGAGTAGTGGCAGATACTGGCACAACTGCCTAAAAAACAAGGAAGTAGGTCTGTGCCACATTTGAGTGTTGAGAGCCATTCATAGGAGGGGAGGCTTCCCGGAGGAATGGTTGTGTGAAATTTTTGTGTCTTTTAGCTTCTGTACAGCAAGATAAGGCCTGTAACTTTTCCTTTGTGTTACTGGGAAGACACAGTTACCGGCATTAAGAAATATTCAAGCAAATAAGTTCTTTTTGGGGTGCAAACAGTTTGTGATGCACTTCCTGGGCCAGTGTGCTTCATGGAACATACACTGATATGGCCCACTCTAAATCAAAATGATAGCAATTATGTGCAGAGAGTGCAATGTTTATTTAGTATTTTGTGTGTATTTTTGGAAAGTTGAGTAAGATATTTTATGGCCAAAGTATAACCAGAAAGTGTGATGCACCTCCAGTGCCATGGGACCAACATGTCCCCTGGATGTGATATCCTTCGTGGGGCATGGGACCAATATCCTCTGCTTACAATTGGCAGCCCATTTTTTCAAATAATAACAATAATAATAAAAAAACTACCCACAATGATTCAGAATCTGTTCCATTAGTGAAAATGCATGACATCAATGAAAAATTAAAAAAGAAAAAAAATTTATCCATGAAAGGGATAAAGAAAAGACGATTATGAACCAACAATTATTTTGAACCAAGAGAGGTAATCTATTCAGAAGTGAATATAAAGATTTTAGGTAGGGATAGATAGACCAACATTTTTTTTTTTTCTTCTCCTTTATTTTCTTGTCAAAAAAATAATATTGAGCTTATACACTAGGAAAAAAAAAAAAACTATAGAAATCAAAGAATGAGAAGGCATGGAATCAAATACATGAGAACCTAGTTGAGGGCTGCAGTAAAGAGTAAACCATGATACTAACCATGCATCCCACTCATTCAGAACAGAAAGTCAGGGGACTCCAGGAAAGATTTTTCTTTTTCTGAAGCAAATACATGCCATATAATAGATGGTGTAATTTTGACAGCAGAGAATCTTTCACATAACCATAAAGAAGTACAGTTTTTGAATTAACCAGTTGTCGAAAATGAAAGACAATTAAAGTTAAATAGTAAACGTAAAGGAATATTTGGAGAGAGAATTGCCAGGTGGAAAGCAGAAGGGAAAAGAGAACCAAATGCAGGGCTTCTAGTTTCTTCATCCTAAGTAGTGGAGCATCAAGAGTTTTCCCAAGGAGATAAATACTAAGGTTTGTACACATTAATAGAAGGCATAATGGCGACATAATGAAGTCCTAAAAATTCAATTATAAACATAAAAATTGAGACAGGAAGGGAGAAAGAAAGGTGTGAAAAATGGGGAAATGAACTCATTCATTATCTTCCATAGCTTAGGCCCAACAACAAATGGTGTATAAAGTTGACAAATTAAGAAATAGATGCCCACATGTATTATTAGGTCTTCAAGTTCATTGGAATTACTTCCCCTTAACAAAAAATTAAAACTTAAAGCAAAAGCCATTAAAAGTGAGTTACTCTGGGCAGTGAACTGTATTTGGGATACGAAATGTTTGCTTTTTATTCCACGGTCTTCTAAGGTGTGTGTTTTCTGTATTTAAAATCAGCATTGGAACGAAATTGTTTATCTATTTTTCTCCACCATCTTCTCAACACCCTTTCTGTTTATCTACTAGATATTTTGGGCATAAAATAATTTGGAGTCATTAAATACACTGCAGCTAAACTTGAACTCAGCTAATTTTGCTATGACAATAAAAAGCAAAAACAAAAGCAGACAGACAAAAAACTTTTTGACCTATTGCCAAAGGTGGGTGGTATTGATATATTTTTAAACTTTTATGACAGTTCTGTCAAAGCTTAGAGCCATTTTAAAGATGGGAGAAAACCATGGTACAGGGACTCTCATGACTCTTACAAGGACACAGACTCCATTTGTCATTTTTTTTTTTAATCTCCCACCTCTTCTATGCTGTCGTTTTTTACTTTAAGCTTCAAAACTGGGATTTGAAATCTGAAGGATTTACTGACAAAGATCTCAGTCATATTGCAGCTATATATTTTTTTCCTACAATCTGGGCTAAATTAAACTAAAGGGTACACAACCGGTAACACGTGCTCTCTGCAGAACACATGAGAGACACGGAGAGAAGCCCCAGCAGCCCAATACGCATCGGGGAAATAAATGGTGGCACTACTCAGCCCCATCCTACATGTGTTCCCCGTCAGTCATTAATAGACAAGACATCTTCAGGGATTTCAGCTGAGGTTGCTGAGAGAGGAGCTGCTTGGGTTAGATGCCAAAAATTGCTATTTTGTTGTTATACTTTATGTTTTGTATTTGAGATTGTCTAAAATATCAAAACAGGGCTACTATGCTGATAAGAGTGTACACAAGGAATTTGTTCAGAAAGTATTCAAATTAAAAATCATAGGTCGGGGGGGCGGAGCCAAGATGGTAGACTAGGCAGACGCTACCTCGGATCCCTCTTACAACAAAGACACGGAAAAACAAGTGAATCGATCACATACATAACAATCTACGAACCCTGAACAACAAACACAGATTTAGAGACGGAGAACGAACTAATACGGGGAAGCAGCGATTGATTCCAGAGCCTGGAGCCAGCGTACCAGTCAGGTATGGCACAAGCACAGAGAGCTGCTCCATCCCCCTGAACTAACCCCGGGAGGGGGACCAGCCGGTTCCACGGGCGGCATGGGACGCAGCCGGTAGGAGAAGTCCCCGGGAGGCAGTGACTGGTCTTGGAGCAGAAAGAGCAACGTCCGAGCCGGGGAACCGTCCTGCAGGGATTTGGACTGGACACAGGTACGGCATAAACACGGAGAGTTGCTCCACCCCCCTGAACTAACCCCGGGAAGGGGACCAGCCGGTTCCACGGGCGGCGTGGGACGCAGCCGGTAGCAGAAGTCCCCGGGCGGCAGCGACTGGTATTGGAGCGGGGAGAACAGCGTCCCAGCCGGGACACTTGGTCATGGCACAAGCACGGGGAGCTGCTCCACCCATCTGAACTAACCCCGGGAGGAGGCCCAACTGGTTCTCGGAGGCGGCACGGCCACGTGGCTGGAGGGACGAGAAGTCCCCGGGAGGCAACGACTGATTTTGGAGTCGAGAGTGCACCGTCCCAGTAGGGGAGCCTTGACGCTGGGCGTGGGGCTGGAAGCGGAGGATCTGACTGTGACTCCAGCGGGCCAGACCCCTCGGGAGCAATCTCCACACAGCCAGCACACATAGGCGACGCGCCCCAGGGAATCTCAGATATAATAGTCATTACAAGCAAGACAAGCAACTCTGGCTATATTCTGAGGTGCTACTCTCCTATCTCTCTGTTCCCTCCCCCACCCTCCCCAGGCGGCTTCATTAACATCTGAATAGCCTGAGCCAGAGGGAGAACTCTGATAGGGATCTGACTGCAGTTTTTTATTAGCGGATTTTCTGGAAAAACTAGTTTCCCAGTGATGGCTCGGAGACAACAATCCATATCAAAGCACTTAAAGAAGCAGACCATGACAGCTTCTACAACCCCCCAAACAAAAGAATCAAAATCTTTCCCAAATGAAGATACAATCCTGGAATTATCAGATACAGAATATAAAAAACTAATTTACAGAATGCTTAAAGATATCACCAATGAAATTAGGATAACTGCAGAAAAAGCCAAGGAACACACCGATAAAACTGTTGAAGAACTCAAAAAGATTATTCAAGAACATAGTGGAAAAATTAATAAGTTGCAAGAATCCATAGAGAGACAGCATGTAGAAATCCAAAAGATTAACAATAAAATTACAGAATTAGACAACGCACTAGGAAGTCAGAGGAGCAGACTCGAGCAATTAGAATGCAGACTGGGACATCTGGAGGACCAGGGAATCAACACCAACATAGCTGAAAAAAAATCGGATAAAAGAATTAAAAAAAATGAAGAAACCCTAAGAATTATGTGGGACTCTATCAAGAAGGATAACCTGCGGGTGATTGGAGTCCCAGAACAGGGAGGGGGGACAGAAGACACAGAGAAAATAGTTGAAGAACTCCTGACAGAAAACTTCCCTGACATCATGAAAGACAAAAGGATATCTATCCAAGATGCTCATCGAACCCCATTTAAGATTGATACAAAAAGAAAAACACCAAGACATATTATCATCAAACTCACCAAAACCAAAGATAAACAGAAAATTTTAAAAGCAGCCAGGGAGAAAAGAAAGCTTTCCTTCAAGGGAGAATCAATAAGAATAAGTTCAAACTACTCAGCAGAAACCATGCAGGCAAGAAGGGAATGGGACGACATATACAGAACACTGAAGGAGAAAAACTGCCAGCCAAGGATCATATATCCAGCAAAACTCTCTCTGAAATATGAAGGCGAAATTAAGATATTTACAGACAAACACAAGTTTAGAGAATTTGCAAAAACCAAACCAAAGCTACAAGAAATACTAAAGGATATTGTTCGGTCAGAGAACCGATAATATCAGATATCAGCACAACACAAGGTCACAAAACAGAACGTCCTGATATCAACGCAAACAGGGAAATCACAAAAACAAACAAATTAAGATTAATTAAAAAAAAAATACACATAACAGGGAATCATGGAAGTCAATAGGTAAAAGATCACAATAATTAAAAAGAGGGACTAAATACAGGAGGCATTGAACTGCCATATGGAGAGTGATACAAGGCGATATAGAACAATACAAGTTAGGTTTTTACTTAGAAAAATAGGGGTAAATAATAAGGTAACCACAAAAAGGTATAACAACTCTATAACTCAAGATAAAAACCAAGAAAAACGTAACGACTCAACTAACATAAAGTCAAGCACTATGAAAATGAGGATCTCACAATTTACTAAGAAAAACGCCTCAGCACAAAAAAGTATGTGGAAAAATGAAATTGTCAACAACACACATAAAAAGGCATCAAAATGACAGCACTAAAAACTTATTTATCTATAATTACCCTGAATGTAAATGGACTAAATGCACCAATAAAGAGAAAGAGAGTCACAGACTGGATAAAGAAACACGATCCATCTATATGCTGCCTACAAGAGACACACCTTAGACTTAGAGACACAAACAAACTAAAACTCAAAGGATGGAAAAAAGTATATCAAGCAAACAATAAGCAAAAAAGGAGTAGCAATATTAATTTCTGACAAAATAGACTTTAGACTTAAATCCACCACAAAGGATAAAGAAGGACACTATATAATGATAAAAGGGACAATTGATCAGGAAGACATAACCATATTAAATATTTACGCACCCAATGACAGGGCTGCAAGATACATAAATCAAATTTTAACAGAATTGAAAAGCGAGATAGATACCTCCACAATTATAGTAGGAGACTTCAACACACCACTTTCGGAGAAGGACAGGACATCCAGTAAGAAGCTCAACAGAGACACGGAAGACCTACTTACAACAATCAACCAACTTGACCTCATTGACTTATACAGAACTCTCCACCCAACTGCTGCAAAGTATACTTTTTTTTCTAGCGCACATGGAACATTCTCTAGAATAGACCACATATTAGGTCATAAAACAAACCTTTGCAGAGTCCAAAACATCGAAATATTACAAAGCATCTTCTCAGACCACAAGGCAATAAAACTAGAGATCAATAACAGAAAAACTAGGGAAAAGAAATCAAATACTTGGAAAATGAAAAATACCCTCCTGAAAAAAGACTGGGTTATAGAAGACATCAAGGAGGGAATAAGGAAATTCATAGAATGCAACGAGAATGAAAATGCTTCCTATCAAAACCTCTGGGACACAGCAAAAGCAGTGCTCAGAGGTCAATTTATATCGATAAATGCACACATACAAAAAGAAGAAAGAGCCAAAATCAGAGAACTGTCCCTACAACTTGAACAAATAGAAAGTGAGCAACAAAAGAATCCATCAGGCATCAGAAGAAAACAAATAATAAAAATTAGAGCTGAACTAAATGAATTAGAGAACAGAAAAACAATTGAAAGAATTAACAAAGCCAAAAGCTGGTTCTTTGAAAAAATTAACAAAATTGATAAACCATTGGCTAGACTGACTAAAGAAATACAGGAAAGGAAACAAATAACCCGAATAAGAAACGAGAAGGACCACATCACAACAGAACCAAATGAAATTAAAAGAATCATTTCAGATTACTACGAAAAACTGTACTCTAACAAATTTGAAAACCTAGAAGAAATGGATGAATTCCTGGAAAAACACTACCTACCTAAACTAACACATTCAGAAGTAGAACAACTAAATAGACCCATAACAAAAAAAGAGATTGAAACGGTAATCAGAAAACTCCCAACAAAAAAAAAACCCTGGCCCGGACGGCTTCACTGCAGAGTTCTACCAGACTTTCAGAGAAGAGTTAACACCACTACTACTAAAGGTATTCCAAAGCATAGAAAATGACGGAATACTACCTAACTCATTCTATGAAGCCACCATCTCCCTGATACCAAAACCAGGTAAAGACATTACAAAAAAAGAAAATTATAGACCTATATCACTCATGAACATTGATGCAAAAATCCTCAACAAAATTCTAGCCAATAGAATCCAACAACACATCAAAAAAATAATTCACCCTGATCAAGTGGGATTTATACCAGGTATGCAAGGCTGGTTTAATATCAGAAAAACCATTAATGTAATCCACCACATAAATAAAACAAAAGACAAAAACCACATGATCTTATCAATTGATGCAGAAAAGGCATTTGACAAAGTCCAACACCCATTCATGATAAAAACTCTTACCAAAATAGGAATTGAAGGAAAATTCCTCAACATAATAAAGGGCATCTATGCAAAGCCAACAGCCAATATCACTCTAAATGGAGAGAACCTGAAAGCATTTCCCTTGAGAACGGGAACCAGACAAGGATGTCCTTTATCCCCGCTCTTATTCAACATCGTGTTGGAAGTCTTAGCCAGGGCAATTAGGCTAGACAAAGAAATAAAAGGTATCCGGATAGGCAAGGAAGAAGTAAAGTTATCACTATTTGCAGATGACATGATTATATACACAGAAAACCCTGAGGAATCCTCCAGAAAACTACTGAAACTAATAGAAGAGTTTGGCAGAGTCTCAGGTTATAAAATAAACATACAAAAATCACTTGGATTCCTCTACATCAACAAAATGAACACCGAAGAGGAAATAACCAAATCAATACCATTCACAGTAGCCCCCAAGAAGATAAGATACTTAGGAATAAATCTTACCAAGGATGTAAAAGACCTATACAAAGAAAACTACAAAGCTCTACTACAAGACATTCAAAAGGACATACTTAAGTGGAAAAACATACCCTGCTCATGGATAGGAAGACTTAACATAGTAAAAATGTCTATTCTACCAAAAGCCATCTATACATTTAACGCACTTCCGATCCAAATTCCAATGTCATATTTTAAGGGGATAGAGAAACAAATCACCAATTTCATATGGAAGGGAAAGAAGCCCCAGATAAGCAAAGCACTACTGAAAAAGAAGAAGAAAGTGGGAGGCCTCACCTTACCTGACTTCAGAACCTATTATACAGCCACAGTAGTCAAAACAGCCTGGTATTGGTACAACAGGCACATAGACCAATGGAACAGAATTGAGAACCCAGACATAGATCCATCCACATATGAGCAGCTGATATTTGACAAAGGACCAGTTTCAATTAACTGGGGAAAAGATAGCCTTTTTAACAAATGGTGCTGGCATAACTGGATATCCAACTGCAAAAAAATGAAACAGGACCCATACCTCACACCATGCAGAAAAACTAACTCCAAGTGGATCAAAGACCTAAACATAAAGACTAAAATGATAAAGATCATGCAAGAAAAAATTGGGATAACCCTAGGAGCCCTAATACAAGGCATAAACAGAATACAAAACATTACCAAAAATGATGAAGAGAAACCAGATAACTGGGAGCTCCTAAAAATCAAACACCTATGCTCATCTAAAGACTTCTCCAAAAGAGTAAAAAGACCACCTACAGATTGGGAAAGAATTTTCAGCTATGACATCTCCGACCAGCGCCTGATCTCTAAAATCTACATGATTCTGTCAAAACTCAACCACAAAAAGACAAACAACCCAATCAAGAAGTGGGCAAAGGATATGAACACACATTTCACTAAAGAAGATATTCAGGCAGCCAACAGATACATGAGAAAATGCTCTCGATCATTAGCCATTAGAGAAATGCAAATTAAAACTACGATGAGATTCCATCTCACACCAGCAAGGCTGGCATTAATCCAAAAAACACAAAAGAATAAATGTTGGAGAGGCTGCGGAGAGATTGGAACTCTCATACACTGCTGGTGGGAATGTAAAATGGTACAACCACTTTGGAAATCCATCTGGCGTTATCTTAAACAGTTAGAAATAGAACTACCATACAACCCAGAAATCCCACTCCTGGGAATATACCCTAGAAATACAAGAGCCTTCATACAAACAGATATATGCACACCCATGTTTATTGCAGCTCTGTTTACAATAGCAAAAAGTTGGAAGCAACCAAGATGTCCATCAACGGATGAATGGGTAAATAAATTGTGGTATATTCACACAATGGAATACTACACATCGATAAAGAACAGTGACGAATCTCTGAAACATTTCATAACATGGAGGAACCTGGAAGGCATTATGCTGAGCGAAATTAGTCAGAGGCAAAAGGACGAATATTGTATAAGACCACTATTATAAGATCTTGAGAAATAGTAAACCTGAGAAGAACACATACTTTTGTGGTTACGAGGAGGGGAGGGAGGGAGGGTGGGAGAGGGTTTTTTATTGATTAATCAGTAGATAAGAACTGCTTTAGGTGAAGGGAAAGACAACACTCAATACATGGAAGGTCAGCTCAATTGGACTGGACCAAAAGCAGTTTCCGGGATAAAATGAATGCTTCAAAGGTCAGCGGAGCAAGCGCGGGGGTTTGGGGAACATGGTTTGCCGGGACTTCTAAGTCAATTGGCAAAATAATTCTATTATGAAATCATTCTGCATCCCACTTTGAAATGTGGCGTCTGGGGTCTTAAATGCTAACAAGCGGCTATCTAAGATGCAGCAATTGATCTCAACCCACCTGGAGCAAAGGAAAATGAAGAACACCAAGGCCACACGACAACTAAGAGCCCAAGAGACAGAAAGGGCAACATGAACCAGAGACCTACATCATCCTGAGACCAGAAGAACTAGTTGGTGCCCGGCCAGAATAGATGACTGCCCTGACAGGGAGCTCAGCAGAGGACCCCTGAGGGAGCAGGAGATCAGTGGGATGCAGACCCCAAATTCTCATAAGAAGACCAAACTTAATGGTCTGACTGAGACTGGAGGAATCCCGGCAGCCATGCTCCCCAGACCTTCTGTTGACACAGGACAGGAACCATCCCCGAAGGCAACTCATCAGAAATGAAACGGACTGGTCAGCGGGTGGGAGAGAGACGTTGATGAAGAGTGAGCTAATTATATCAGGTGGACACTTGAGATTGTGTTGGCAACTCTTGCCTGGAGGGGGGATGGGAGGATAGAGAGAGAGGGAAGCCGGCAAAATTGTCAAGAAAGGAGAGACTGAAAGGGCTGACTCAAGAGGGGGAGAGCAAGTGGGAGTAGGGAGTGAGATGTATGTAAACTTATATGTGACAGACTGATTGGATTTGTAAACGTTCACTTGAAGCTTAATAAAAGTTATTAAAAAAAAAAAATCATAGGTCGGCTCCAAAAATAGGATGCTTTTTGATTGTTTGCATCAATTGATGCACTAGACCTCTGTCAAAAATAACTTAGGGTTTTAAGATGACAATAGAAGAGCATTATTAACCAAATTGAAAGACCCTTCCGAGAGCGGGGCCGTGTGTAGCTATCCAGGTGGCAGACCCATGGAGAAGGCCCCATCGTCTATGCACACAGCCAGGGGTGTTGCTTGCGAAGGTGGGTTGAATTGCTGAGAATGGGAAGGCAGGTTATGAGGCATTGCATTACTCTTCCAGACACGAAGCACCCCCGTCTCTATGCCATGAGCTTCCTATCCTTTACCAAATCTTTTAACACTAAAATTTCTGAGCAATCTGCGTTAACTTTAGTTAATGCTGTAAGCCGATAATCTTTCTTCCTGCATTTAGTTTTGGAATTGTCAACAATGTTTGGGCAGCCTCTTGGTTGGGATACCTGGATCTACTCCATTTTTATTTTGTCTTTTATCCTTCTTTCTCCTGTGTGTCCTGGAAATCAATCTATCCTTCTGTAGTCAGTGACTCCCCATACCTTATTGGTCTGCCTGGTGCATTTCATCAAACAAGGCCTTGAATTTGCATGATTTTCTGCCCTACAAAACTTGGGCTGACTCACTATAACCATTATTATTAATCATTAGTATAGAGATGCAGAAACTATAGACTCCGGAAATCCCTACATTCTCTCGATGGTGGAGCTATAAATCGATGGTTAGTTACTCAGACTCTTTGCTACCTTACTCAGTTACTGCTTCAATTTTACAAATGTGGTCACTGAGGCACAATAAGGCATGATGACACTTAATGAAATCACAGAGTGTGTTAATGCAGGCATCAGCAGTCTCTGACCTCCTGTCTGGTGATTCTCCCCTCCCCAGCCTTGCCTGTCTGCTCTAACTCCTGGTGGTAAAGTCCATGAACACCATGCAAGATTCATACGCAAAATAGTAAACTGTCCCTCTGGAAATTCTTTTTTTTTTTTTTTCTTTCCTTTTGTGAATAACTGTGTGAAGTTCTTTGTCTTTCTATGCTCAAACTCATTTTCTGTGAAATGACTTTAATGCAATAGATGACAAACTCTACTTTGATCCCCTTGATAGGAATGACATGGAAGACAGCCCAGGTCCATGAAATGTGCTGGCAAATGAATTTGCTGGATTAAAATGATAGCTTAAAATAATTGTAATCATTAATGCATATACAGCACTTCTTTTTGTCAGTCACTCTTCTAAATACTTTACGTATGCTGACATCTATAACCCTTACAAGCATCCAAAGACAACTTTTTTTCCCATTTTACAGATGAACAAACTGAGGCAAGGGAAATTAACTAACATACCAAGGTGCTGATAACCTCACTGTTGTACCGGATTCTTACTATGGATTCATTGATTATCCTAATATGACATAAATATTCAATACTTGTATAAATGCATTGTCTCTGCTCTGGATTTGACTTATAGGATCTCTAGGGTCCTTTCTAGTTCTAAATTTATATGATGTTGAAGACGAAAACAACAGCTGTGAACAACATTCAAATAGATTTCATTAACTGTCAACAATGCAATTATGCATTATTTTTACTTCGTTCACATTTTTTTTTTTACTTTAAAAAATTAAATGATTGCAAACTAAATGAGGACATTATGTCCTAACTGTGAATATAGGCACGATTTCATTATTCTGAATCTATTGATTATTCTTCAAATGTCCTGCTTCTGCAATTAGGACAGGCTGTAATCAACCATGTTTGCAATCACCCCTTGGATAATCTTTTTGGCTTAGCTTTTCATTTGTCCTACTTTAAACATAATAGTGCCTGGAAAGATTTGAGGTTTTCAGGGAAAGAGTAGTTTTCTTGGGTGTTCTTGTTAGAAGAAAAGCCTGATTCAAGGTAAAATGTATCTGACTGTGTTCCCTTTCAGGGGAGGTTTTTACATTGCTCATTCAGCCCTCAAAAACAGTCCTCTGTGGGGTGATACTGCATAAGTTAAACAGTGCTGATTTATGTTATAATCAGTTATATGGTACAGTATCTTAAAATAATTTCTCAGAAGAAAATTGCCTTTTCTTTCAGAGAAAAATTGGTTTAAATGCTGTTAATACTTAAAATCAGTTAGCCAAGAAAGTCAGCAATTAAA
This sequence comes from Loxodonta africana, assembly GCF_030014295.1. Taxonomy (NCBI): domain Eukaryota; kingdom Metazoa; phylum Chordata; class Mammalia; order Proboscidea; family Elephantidae; genus Loxodonta; species Loxodonta africana. The sequence continues at coordinate 99,298,732 of NC_087351.1, forward strand.
GAGCAGAATGTCACATGCATATATTAGTGATACTGTTACAGGGTATTAGCTCAAATGGGTAAGTCTCCTTGGAAAGAGTTGTATAAAGAAATCCTTGATACGTCAAACATTTTAAAAAATCTTCAGAATGCCCTTTCTTTTTCCTAAGTCATCTGTACCTCCTTATGATGTTTCTGAAAATTACATATCCACACATGTACACACAAATCATTAAAAATGTGCATTTACTAAGTCAGTTATTGATTTCAGGGTTCCTTGTACGTGTACACTAGAAGTGAACCGAGAATTAACACATTTTGATCTGTGAAAGATGGTTAAGAGAATGAAAAGACAATCTATGACCTGGGAGAAAATATTTGCAAATCATGTACCTCGTGGTCAAGAATTTGAATCTGGAATACAGAAAGAACGCTTTAACTTCAACGGTAATAAAATGGGTAAAAGATTTGAAAAGGCACTTCGCCATAGAGGGCATATGGATGACAAATAAGCTCTTAGAAATGCATTCAACATCATTAAACCCAGTGCTGTAGTCATTAGGAAATGGCAAATTACAGACACAATGAGATACTGCCATACACTTAAGATGGCTCAAATTTAAAAATACACACAATATCAACTACTGGCCACTGGAACTCTCAGACACTACTGGTGGGAATGTAAAATGCTACAGTCAGTTGACAGTTTATTATAAAGCTATGCATACAACTCAGCAGTCATATTCCTGGTAGTTACTCCAGAGAAATGAAAAAGTTAGGCTTACACAAAACCTGTCTATGAATGTACATTGCAGCTTCACTTGTAGTGGCCAAGGGCTGGGCACAAGACAAATTGTCCTTCAGTGGGTGAATGTATAAAAAATATCTATGGTGCATTCATACAATGGTGTAGTACCTGGCAATAAAAATGAACAAATTATTGATACACACAACAGCATGGATTTCAAAAGCCTTGCACTGTGTGAAAAAAGCAAGTCTCAAAAGGGTATACACTTCTATGATTAAATTTATATATCATCCTTCAAATAAAATTGTAGCAATGGAGAACGTGACAATGGCTACCAGAGGTTAAGGTTAAGGGAAGGCATTCTTGTGAAGAGGTGGTGTCAAAGAATCCCTTTATGATGATAACGCAGTTCTGTGTCATAATTGTGTGGTGGTTATACAAATCTACTTACGTTATAAAATTTCATAAATGTGTACATCAAAAAAAAAAAAGATTTTTATGTAAAAACTGGTGAAATCCAAATAAGGTCTGTAGTTTAGTTAATAGTCTTGTACCAATGTCAATTTGCTGGTTTTGACAATGTGCTATTTTTGCAACTTCTTGTGAATCTACAAATCTTTTAAATAAATAAGTAAGAACCAAGGGTTCATTTACAATTAACCTGTGCTTTATGCATTTCACATTACAGGTAACTTGTAGTAAGGTTTAAAATAGGTTGGGCTTGGGGCGGAGCCAAGATGGCGGACTAGGCAGACGTTACCTCGGATCCCTCTTACAACAAAGACACGGAAAAACAAGTGAATTGATCACATACATAACAATCTACGAACCCTGAACAACAAACACAGATTTAGAGACGGAGAACGAACTAATACGGGGAAGCAGCGATTGATTCCAGAGCCTGGAGCCAGCGTACCAGTCAGGTACGGCACAAGCACAGAGGCCTGCTCCACCCCCCTGAACTAACCCCGGGAGGGGGACCAGCCGGTTCCACGGGCGGCGTGGGACGCAGCCGGTAGGAGAAGTCCCCGGGAGGCAGTGACTGATCTTGGAGCAGAAAGAGCAGCATCCGAGCCGGGGAACCGTCCCGCAGGGATTTGGACTGCTCGCAGGCGGCTTCATTAACATCTGAATAGCCTGAGCCAGAGGGAGAACTCTGATAGGGATCTGATCGCAGTTTTTTTTAGCGGATTTTCTGCAAAAACTAGTTTCCCAGTGATGGCTCGGAGACAACAATCCATATCAAACCACTTAAAGAAGCAGACCGTGACAGCTTCTCCAACCCCCCAAACAAAAGAATCAAAATCTTTTCCAAATGAAGATACAATTTTGGAATTATCAGATACAGAATATAAAAAACTAATTTACAGAATGCTTAATGATATCACAAATGAAATTAGGATATCTGCAGAAAAAGCCAAGGAACACACTGATAAAACTGTTGAAGAACTCAAAAAGATTATTCAAGAACATACTGGAAAAATTAATAAGTTGCAAGAATCTATAGAGAGACAACATGTAGAAATCCAAAAGATTAACAATAAAATAACAGAATTAGACAACACACTAGGAAGTCAGAGGAGCAGACTCGAGCAATTAGAATGCAGACTGGGACATCTGGAGGACCAGGGAATCAACACCAACATAGCTGAAAAAAAATCAGATAAAAGAATTAAAAAAAATGAAGAAACCCTAAGAATTATGTGGGACTCTATCAAGAAGGATAACCTGCGGGTGATTGGAGTCCCAGAACAGGGAGGGGGGACAGAAAACACAGAGAAAATAGTTGAAGAACTCCTGACAGAAAACTTCCCTGACATCATGAAAGACGAAAGGATATCTATCCAAGATGCTCATCGAACCCCATTTAAGATTGATACAAAAAGAAAAACACCTAGACATATTATCATCAAACTCACCAAAACCAAAGATAAACAGAAAATTTTAAAAGCAGCCAGGGAGAAAAGAAAGGTTTCCTTCAAGGGAGAATCAATAAGTATATGTTCTGACTACTCAGCAGAAACCATGCAGGCAAGAAGGGAATGGGACGACATATACAGAACACTGAAGGAGAAAAACTGCCAACCAAGGATCATATATCCAGCAAAACTCTCTCTGAAATATGAAGGCGAAATTAAGATATTTACAGACAAACACAAGTTTAGAGAATTTGCAAAAACCAAACCAAAGCTACAAGAAATACTAAAGGATATTGTTTGGTCAGAGAACCAATAATATCAGATATCAGCACAACACAAGGTCACAAAACAGAACGTCCTGATATCAACTCAAATAGGGAAATCACAAAAACAAACAAATTAAGATTAATTAAAAAAAAAAATACACATAACAGGGAATCATGGAAGACAATAGGTAAAAGATCACAATAATCAAAAAGAGGGACTAAATACAGGAGGCATTGAACTGCCATATGGAGAGTGATACAAGGCGATATAGAACAATACAAGTTAGGTTTTTACTTAGAAAAATAGGGGTATATAATGAGGTAACCACAAAAAGGTATAACAACTCTATAACTCAAGACAAAAACCAAGAAAAACGTAACGACTCAACTAACATAAAGTCAAACACTATGAAAATGAGGATCTCACAATTTACTAAGAAAAACGCCTCAGCACAAAAAAGTATGTGGAAAAATGAAATTGTCAACAACACACATAAAAAGGCATCAAAATGACAGCACTAAAAACTTATTTATCTATAATTACCCTGAATGTAAATGGACTAAATGCACCAATAAAGAGACAGAGAGTCACAGACTGGATAAAGAAACACGATCCATCTATATGCTGCCTACAAGAGACACACCTTAGACTTAGAGACACAAACAAACTAAAACTCAAAGGATGGAAAAAAGTATATCAAGCAAACAATAAGCAAAAAAGAAGAGGAGTAGCAATATTAATTTCTGACAAAATAGACTTTAGACTTAAATCCACCACAAAGGATAAAGAAGGACACTATATAATGATAAAGGGGACAATTGATCAGGAAGACATAACCATATTAAATATTTACGCACCCAATGACAGGGCTGCAAGATACATAAATCAAATTTTAACAGAACTGAAAAGCGAGATAGATACCTCCACAATTATAGTAGGAGACTTCAACACACCACTTTCGGAGAAGGACAGGACATCCAGTAAGAAGCTCAACAGAGACACGGAAGATCTAATTACAACAATCAACCAACTTGACCTCATTGACTTATACAGAACTCTACACCCAACTGCTGCAAAATATACTTTTTTTTCTAGTGCACATGGAACATTCTCTAGAATAGACCACATATTAGGTCATAAAACAAACCTTTGCAGAGTCCAAAACATCGAAATATTACAAAGCATCTTCTCAGACCACAAGGCAATAAAACTAGAGATCAATAACAGAAAAACGAGGGAAAAGAAATCAAATACTTGGAAAATGAACAATACCCTCCTGAAAAAAGACTGGGTTATAGAAGACATCAAGGAGGGAATAAGGAAATTCATAGAAAGCAACGAGAATGAAAATACTTCCTATCAAAACCTCTGGGACACAGCAAAAGCAGTGCTCAGAGGCCAATTTATATCAATAAATGCACACATACAAAAAGAAGAAAGAGCCAAAATCAGAGAACTGTCCCTACAACTTGAACAAATAGAAAGTGAGCAACAAAAGAATCCATCAGGCACCAGAAGAAAACAAATAATAAAAATTAGAGCTGAACTAAATGAATTAGAGAACAGAAAAACAATCGAAAGAATTAACAAAGCCAAAAGCTGGTTCTTTGAAAAAATTAACAAAATTGATAAACCATTGGCTAGACTGACTAAAGAAATACAGGAAAGGAAACAAATAACCCGAATAAGAAATGAGAAGGACCACATCACAACAGAACCAAATGAAATTAAAAGAATCATTTCAGATTATTATGAAAAATTGTACTCTAACAAATTTGAAAACCTAGAAGAAATGGATGAATTCCTGGAAAAACACTACCTACCTAAACTAACACATTCAGAAGTAGAACAACTAAATAGACCCATAACAAAAAAAGAGATTGAAACGGTAATCAAAAAACTCCCAACAAAAAAAAGTCCTGGCCCGGACGGCTTCACTGCAGAGTTCTACCAAATTTTCAGAGAAGAGTTAACACCACTACTACTAAAGGTATTCCAAAGCATAGAAAATGACGGAATACTACCCAACTCATTCTATGAAGCCACCATCTCCCTGATACCAAAACCAGGTAAAGACATTACAAAAAAAGAAAATTATAGACCTATATCCCTCATGAACATTGATGCAAAAATCCTCAACAAAATTCTAGCCAATAGAATCCAACGACACATCAAAAAAATAATTCACCCTGATCAAGTGGGATTTATACCAAGTATGCAAGGCTGGTTTAATATCAGAAAAACCATTAATGTAATCCATCACATAAATAAAACAAAAGACAAAAACCACATGATCTTATCAATTGATGCAGAAAAGGCATTTGACAAAGTCCAACACCCATTCATGATAAAAACTCTTAACAAAATAGGAATTGAAGGAAAATTCCTCAACATAATAAAGGGCATCTATGCAAAGCCAACAGCCAATATCACCCTAAATGGAGAGAACCTGAAAGCATTTCCCTTGAGAACGGGAACCAGACAAGGATGCCCTTTATCACCGCTCTTATTCAACATCGTGTTGGAAGTCTTAGCCAGGGCAATCAGGCTAGACAAAGAAATAAAAGGTATCCGGATTGGCAAGGAAGAAGTAAAGTTATCACTATTTGCAGATGACATGATTATATACACAGAAAACCCTAAGGAATCCTCCAGAAAACTACTGAAACTAATAGAAGAGTTTGGCAGAGTCTCAGGTTATAAAATAAACATACAAAAATCACTTGGATTCCTCTACATCAACAAAAAGAACACCGAAGAGGAAATAACCAAATCAATACCATTCACAGTAGCCCCCAAGAAGATAAGATACTTAGGAATAAATCTTACCAAGGATGTAAAAGACCTATACAAAGAAAACTACAAAGCTCTACTACAAGAAATTCAAAAGGACATACTTAAGTGGAAAAACATACCTTGCTCATGGATAGGAAGACTTAACATAGTAAAAATGTCTATTCTACCAAAAGCCATCTATACATTTAACGCACTTCCGATCCAAATTCCAATGTCATATTTTAAGGGGATAGAGAAACAAATCACCAATTTCATATGGAACGGAAAGAAGCCCCGGATAAGCAAAGCACTACTGAAAAACAAGAAGAAAGTGGGAGGCCTCACCTTACCCGACTTCAGAACCTATTATACAGCCACAGTAGTCAAAACAGCCTGGTATTGGTACAACAACAGACACATAGACCAATGGAACAGAATTGAGAACCCAGACATAGATCCATCCACGTATGAGCAGCTGATATTTGACAAAGGACCAGTGTCAATTAACTGGGGAAAAGATAGCCTTTTTAACAAATGGTGCTGGCATAACTGGATATCCATTTGCAAAAAAATGAAACAGGACCCATACCTCACACCATGCACAAAAACTAACTCCAAGTGGATCAAAGACCTAAACATAAAGACTAAAACGATAAGGATCATGGAAGAAAAAATTGGGACAACCCTAGGAGCCCTAATACAAGGTATAAACAGAATACAAAACATTACCAAAAATGATGAAGAGAAACCTGATAACTGGGAGCTCCTAAAAATCAAACACCTATGCTCATCTAAAGACTTCACCAAAAGAGTAAAAAGACCACCTACAGATTGGGAAAGAATTTTCAGCTATGACATCTCCGACCAGCGCCTGATCTCTAAAATCTACATGATTCTGTCCAAACTCAACCACAAAAAGACAAACAACCCAATCAAGAAGTGGGCAAAGGATATGAACACACATTTCTCTAAAGAAGATATTCAGGCAGCCAACAGATACATGAGAAAATGCTCTCGATCATTAGCCATTAGAGAAATGCAAATTAAAACTACGATGAGATTCCATCTCACACCAGCAAGGCTGGCATTAATCCAAAAAACACAAAATAATAAATGTTGGAGAGGCTGCGGAGAGATTGGAACTCTCATACACTGCTGGTGGGAATGTAAAATGGTACAACCACTTTGGAAATCTATCTGGCGTTATCTTAAACAGTTAGAAATAGAACTACCATACAACCCAGAAATCCCACTCCTAGGAATATATCCTAGAGATACAAGAGCCTTCATACAAACAGATATATGCACACCCATGTTTATTGCAGCTCTGTTTACAATAGCAAAAAGTTGGAAGCAACCAAGGTGTCCATCAACGGATGAATGGGTAAATAAATTGTGGTATATTCACACAATGGAATACTACGCATCGATAAAGAACAGTGACGAATCTCTGAAACATTTCATAACATGGAGGAACCTGGAAGGCATTATGCTGAGCGAAATGAGTCAGAGGCAAAAGGACAAATATTGTATAAGACCACTATTATAAGATCTTGAGAAATAGTAAACCTGAGAAGAACACATACTTTTGTGGTTACGAGGGGGGGAGGGAGGGAGGGTGGGAGAGGGTTTTTTTATTGATTAATCAGTAGATAAGAACTGCTTTAGGTGAAGGGAAAGACAACACTCAATACATGGAAGGTCAGCTCAATTGGACTGGACCAAAAGCAAAGAAGTTTCCGGGATAAAGTGAAAGCTTCAAAGGTCAGCGGAGCAAGCGCGGGGGTCTGGGGAACATGGTTTGCGGGGACTTCTAAGTCAATTGGCAAAATAATTCTATTATGAAATCATTCTGCATCCCACTTTGAAATGTGGCGTCTGGGGTCTTAAATGCTAACAAGCAGCCATCTAAGATGCATCAATTGGTCTCAACCCACCTGGAGCAAAGGAAAATGAAGAACCCCAAGCCCACATGACAACTAAGAGCCCAAGAGACAGAAAGGGCCACATGAACCAGAGACCTACATCATCCTGAGACCAGAAGAACTAGTTGGTGCCCGGCCACAATCGATGACTGCCCTGACAGGGAGCTCAGCAGAGGACCCCTGAGGGAGCAGGAGATCAGTGGGATGCAGACCCCAAATTCTCATAAGAAGACCAAACTTAATGGTCTGACTGAGACTGGAGGAATCCCGGCGGCCATGCTCCCCAGACCTTCAGTTGACACAGGACAGGAACCATCCCCGAAGACAACTCATCAGAAATGAAAGGGACTGGTCAGCGGGTGGGAGAGAGATGCTGATGAAGAGTGAGCTAATTATATCAGGTGGACACTTGAGATTGTGTTGGCAACTCTTGTCTGGAGGGGGGATGGGAGGATAGAGAGAGAGGGAAGCCGGCAAAATTGTCAAGAAAGGAGAGACTGAAAGGGCTGACTCAAGACGGGGAGAGTAAGTGGGAGTAGGGAGTGAGATGTATGTAAACTTATATGTGACAGACTGATTGGATTTGTAAACGTTCACTTGAAGCTTAATAAAAGTTATTAAAAAAAAAAAATCATAGGTCGGCTCCAAAAATAGGATGCTTTTTGATTGTTTGCATCAATTGATGCACTAGACCTCTGTCAAAAATAACTTAGGGTTTTAAGATGACAATAGAAGAGCATTATTAACCAAATTGAAAGACCCTTCCGAGAGCGGGGCCGTGTGTAGCTATCCAGGTGGCAGACCCATGGAGAAGGCCCCATCGTCTATGCACACAGCCAGGGGTGTTGCTTGCGAAGGTGGGTTGAATTGCTGAGAATGGGAAGGCAGGTTATGAGGCATTGCATTACTCTTCCAGACACGAAGCACCCCCGTCTCTATGCCATGAGCTTCCTATCCTTTACCAAATCTTTTAACACTAAAATTTCTGAGCAATCTGCGTTAACTTTAGTTAATGCTGTAAGCCGATAATCTTTCTTCCTGCATTTAGTTTTGGAATTGTCAACAATGTTTGGGCAGCCTCTTGGTTGGGATACCTGGATCTACTCCATTCTTATTTTGTCTTTTATCCTTCTTTCTCCTGTGTGTCCTGGAAATCAATCTATCCTTCTGTAGTCAGTGACTCCCCATACCTTATTGGTCTGCCTGGTGCATTTCATCAAACAAGGCCTTGAATTTGCATGATTTTCTGCCCTACAAAACTTGGGCTGACTCACTATAACCATTATTATTAATCATTAGTATAGAGATGCAGAAACTATAGACTCCGGAAATCCCTACATTCTCTCGATGGTGGAGCTATAAATCGATGGTTAGTTACTCAGACTCTTTGCTACCTTACTCAGTTACTGCTTCAATTTTACAAATGTGGTCACTGAGGCACAATAAGGCATGATGACACTTAATGAAATCACAGAGTGTGTTAATGCAGGCATCAGCAGTCTCTGACCTCCTGTCTGGTGATTCTCCCCTCCCCAGCCTTGCCTGTCTGCTCTAACTCCTGGTGGTAAAGTCCATGAACACCATGCAAGATTCATACGCAAAATAGTAAACTGTCCCTCTGGAAATTCTTTTTTTTTTTTTTTCTTTCCTTTTGTGAATAACTGTGTGAAGTTCTTTGTCTTTCTATGCTCAAACTCATTTTCTGTGAAATGACTTTAATGCAATAGATGACAAACTCTACTTTGATCCCCTTGATAGGAATGACATGGAAGACAGCCCAGGTCCATGAAATGTGCTGGCAAATGAATTTGCTGGATTAAAATGATAGCTTAAAATAATTGTAATCATTAATGCATATACAGCACTTCTTTTTGTCAGTCACTCTTCTAAATACTTTACGTATGCTGACATCTATAACCCTTACAAGCATCCAAAGACAACTTTTTTTCCCATTTTACAGATGAACAAACTGAGGCAAGGGAAATTAACTAACATACCAAGGTGCTGATAACCTCACTGTTGTACCGGATTCTTACTATGGATTCATTGATTATCCTAATATGACATAAATATTCAATACTTGTATAAATGCATTGTCTCTGCTCTGGATTTGACTTATAGGATCTCTAGGGTCCTTTCTAGTTCTAAATTTATATGATGTTGAAGACGAAAACAGCAGCTGTGAACAACATTCAAATAGATTTCATTAACTGTCAACAATGCAATTATGCATTATTTTTACTTCGTTCACATTTTTTTTTTTACTTTAAAAAATTAAATGATTGCAAACTAAATGAGGACATTATGTCCTAACTGTGAATATAGGCACGATTTCATTATTCTGAATCTATTGATTATTCTTCAAATGTCCTGCTTCTGCAATTAGGACAGGCTGTAATCAACCATGTTTGCAATCACCCCTTGGATAATCTTTTTGGCTTAGCTTTTCATTTGTCCTACTTTAAACATAATAGTGCCTGGAAAGATTTGAGGTTTTCAGGGAAAGAGTAGTTTTCTTGGGTGTTCTTGTTAGAAGAAAAGCCTGATTCAAGGTAAAATGTATCTGACTGTGTTCCCTTTCAGGGGAGGTTTTTACATTGCTCATTCAGCCCTCAAAAACAGTCCTCTGTGGGGTGATACTGCATAAGTTAAACAGTGCTGATTTATGTTATAATCAGTTATATGGTACAGTATCTTAAAATAATTTCTCAGAAGAAAATTGCCTTTTCTTTCAGAGAAAAATTGGTTTAAATGCTGTTAATACTTAAAATCAGTTAGCCAAGAAAGTCAGCAATTAAAGAGCAGAATGTCACATGCATATATTAGTGATACTGTTACAGGGTATTAGCTCAAATGGGTAAGTCTCCTTGGAAAGAGTTGTATAAAGAAATCCTTGATACGTCAAACATTTTAAAAAATCTTCAGAATGCCCTTTCTTTTTCCTAAGTCATCTGTACCTCCTTATGATGTTTCTGAAAATTACATATCCACACATGTACACACAAATCATTAAAAATGTGCATTTACTAAGTCAGTTATTGATTTCAGGGTTCCTTGTACGTGTACACTAGAAGTGAACCGAGAATTAACACATTTTGATCTGTGAAAGATGGTTAAGAGAATGAAAAGACAATCTATGACCTGGGAGAAAATATTTGCAAATCATGTACCTCGTGGTCAAGAATTTGAATCTGGAATACAGAAAGAACGCTTTAACTTCAACGGTAATAAAATGGGTAAAAGATTTGAAAAGGCACTTCGCCATAGAGGGCATATGGATGACAAATAAGCTCTTAGAAATGCATTCAACATCATTAAACCCAGTGCTGTAGTCATTAGGAAATGGCAAATTACAGACACAATGAGATACTGCCATACACTTAAGATGGCTCAAATTTAAAAATACACACAATATCAACTACTGGCCACTGGAACTCTCAGACACTACTGGTGGGAATGTAAAATGCTACAGTCAGTTGACAGTTTATTATAAAGCTATGCATACAACTCAGCAGTCATATTCCTGGTAGTTACTCCAGAGAAATGAAAAAGTTAGGCTTACACAAAACCTGTCTATGAATGTACATTGCAGCTTCACTTGTAGTGGCCAAGGGCTGGGCACAAGACAAATTGTCCTTCAGTGGGTGAATGTATAAAAAATATCTATGGTGCATTCATACAATGGTGTAGTACCTGGCAATAAAAATGAACAAATTATTGATACACACAACAGCATGGATTTCAAAAGCCTTGCACTGTGTGAAAAAAGCAAGTCTCAAAAGGGTATACACTTCTATGATTAAATTTATATATCATCCTTCAAATAAAATTGTAGCAATGGAGAACGTGACAATGGCTACCAGAGGTTAAGGTTAAGGGAAGGCATTCTTGTGAAGAGGTGGTGTCAAAGAATCCCTTTATGATGATAACGCAGTTCTGTGTCATAATTGTGTGGTGGTTATACAAATCTACTTACGTTATAAAATTTCATAAATGTGTACATCAAAAAAAAAAAAGATTTTTATGTAAAAACTGGTGAAATCCAAATAAGGTCTGTAGTTTAGTTAATAGTCTTGTACCAATGTCAATTTGCTGGTTTTGACAATGTGCTATTTTTGCAACTTCTTGTGAATCTACAAATCTTTTAAATAAATAAGTAAGAACCAAGGGTTCATTTACAATTAACCTGTGCTTTATGCATTTCACATTACAGGTAACTTGTAGTAAGGTTTAAAATAGGTTGGGCTTGATCAATATTGTTTCCCATGCTTAATTTTTTTTTTTTCATCCTTCTGTGATAAATATACTAAATTAGCTTTCCAAGGAATACAGAATTGTTGAAGTTAGTGGATATACAAATTAGAAAACATATACCTGTCATAGTTAGCTGCTGTTAGTTGCCATTGAGTTGAGTTCAACTCATGTTGACCGCTTGTGTGTAAGAGTAGAACTGGCTCCATAGGGTGTTCAAGGCTGTGACCTTTCAGAAACGGGTAACCAGGCCTGTCTTCCAGGGTGTGCCTCTGTGTTGGTTCAAAGCACCAACCTTTTGGCAAGTAGTCTTGCACTTAACCGTTTGTGTCATGCAGGGACTCCTTGTTATTGATTTAGGAAGGACTTTTAATTTTGCAATGTAATGGTATTTTAACCAAATTAAAAAAAAAATAAGTGTAGAATGGAAAAAAAAACACTATTTTTTATGTTTCTATATGCCTCTATTATTCTATGCATTATATATATATATTTTTTTATATGCCTGCATTATTCTATAGGGATAAACCATGTTTCTAGCTAACACTTATTATGTGGATAGATTCTTCTTAAATAAGAAGATAATCATACTTTATAATAAAAACCAAAGCCATTGCTGTCGAGTCGGTTCTAACTCATAGCGACCCTATAGGTCAGACTACAACTGCCTCACAGGGTTTCCTAGGCTGTAAATCTTTAAGGAAGCAGATTGCCACATCTGTCCCCTCCGGAGAGGCTGGTGGGTTCCAACTGCTGACATTTTGGTTAGCAATCAAGTGCTTTAACCACTGTGCCCTCAGGGCTCCTAATACTTTGTAATAGAGAATACAGTTTACTCATATGAGCTTTACTCATTTTGCTTCACTTGTGGTTGACTGGAAAGCTTTTCTCAAACCTTTATTTCAGTTTTCCTTAGCTGATTTGATGGGCTAGATTTCTGAAATTTAGCAGAGAGCAAAGTAGGTACAGAAATGTTCATGTCTGCCTTAAGTTCTCCCATTTTCCTGAGAAGGTCGATTTCCATAGTGAAATGCATTGTGTTGAATAGCTCTTTTGTGAAAAATCTATTATAATATTTTTTTTTCCAGACAGAATAATTACCTAACAACAGGAACAGTGTGTTACAGAAAACTCACTATTATCTTTTCTGAAAAGAAACAGAGTTTTTCAGGAGAAAAGGGAGGAAATAAATCAACAGAGTACACCCAGCAATACGTTTGGGGACAAAGGAAGTTTAATGAAAGAGACACCATGATGGTTGGTTCTTTGTTATGTGGACTAATGATTACTGTTAGGATAAAAGGGCAAATCATTATCAGAAATTTAAGGTTATTATCTGGCTTTATTATTTCCTTTCATACTGAAGACCATATCTAACTTTGAAGAGTTCTTTTTTTTTTTTTTTTTAATGTGTGCTTCAAAAGATTGAGAATGGAAGAGAAATAGAAGGCATCAGAACATGATGGAAGAAGACTCCATCCGAGTAATGTTAAGTCAGTGTATTCAAATAGTAAAGTAATGGCAATAAAGAAGTCCTTATTATTGGAATATAAGCTGTTACTTACAAAAAGAAATAGTTGCTATGTACTAGACTAAAATATTTTAAATCTTTTTTTCTACATCAAATATTTATTTATTCTCAGGCATTTTGCTGGACTCTTGATGTTGAGACATGAACAAACATAGCTCCTGGCCTCGAGAAAAGTATATTTAAGAGGACAGAACTACAATACCATTGATATACTTAACAATATTAATAATACTTCCCTAACATCATCTAGTAGGTGATCCATATTCAATTTCTTTCGTTGTTTTTGTCTTGTTGATTTTGTTTGAATCTGGACTCAGTCAAGGTTTGCTTACTATTCATCCACAGTATCTTTTAATTACCCCATTTTTTTATGCCATTGACTTATTACTAAGTCAATTGCCCACTCAAGTGTCTTTTCATATGTTCCACACCTTGAATTTGTCTGAATTCTTTCTCATGTTGTTATTTCTGTTGTTCTTATGTTCTCTGTATTTCCTATAAATTGAAAGTCAGTGCTAGAGTCTTAACTAGATTAAGGTTCAATTTTTGACAAAAGGTATCAGGGATAGTGCTGGATACTTCACATTCCATCATGTTGTAAGAGGTATAGTGCCTGGTTGACCCATTTTTAGAGTTGTTTAAATTGATCAGTTCAAATTCACCCTGGTATTTTGAACCTTCTGCTGCAAAGTTTGCCACCAACCATTCTTGTAATGGTTTTAGCATCTAATGACAATCAGTAGCTGATTCAGTCATTTCATTAATGGTTGGAAATTGTGACTTTTCTAATTATTGCATTCTCTTTACATACAGTATATACCTTCTTTGCAGTAGAACCGTCCCCTCATCAACTGTTGCTGTTGTTACATGCTATCAAGTCAGTTCTGACTCATAGCCACCCTAAGTACAACAAAATAAACACTGCCTGGTCCCGTACCATCCCCACAATCCTTGCTATGTTTGAGGCCATTGTTACAGGCGTTGTGCCAATCCATCTTGTTGAGGGTCTTCCTCTTTTTCGCTGACCCTCTACCTTACCAAGCATGATGTTCTCCAGGGACTGGTCCCTCATGATAACATGTCCAAAGCATGTGAGATGAAGTCTCACTGTCCTCACTTCTAAGGAGCACTCTGGCTATACTTCTTGCAAATCAGATTTGTTCATTCTTCTGGGAGTCCACGGTATATTCAATATTCCTTGCCAACACCATAATTCAAAGGCATCAGTTCTTCTTTGGTCTTCCTTATTCATTGTCCATCTTTTACATGCATGTTGAGGAGATTGAAAGTACCATGGCCTTGGTCAGGCACAACTTAGTTTTCAAAGTGACATCTTTGTTTTTTAATACTTCAAATATGTCTTTTGCAATAGATTTTTCCAATGCAATGGGTCCTTTGATTTCTTGACTGCTGATTTCATGGGTGTTGATTGTGGATTCAAGTAAAATGAAATCTTTGACAACTTCAATCTTTTCTCCATTTATCATGATGTTGCTCATTGGTCCAGTTGTGAGGATTTTTGTTTTCTTTATGTTGAGGTGTAATCCATGCTGAAGGGTGTAGTCTTTGATCTTCGTCAGTAAGTGCTTCAAGTCCTCTTCACTTTCAGCAAGCAAGGTTGTGTCATTTACATATCGAAGGTTGTTAAAAGAGTCTTCTTCCAATCCTCATTTTGTGTTCTTCTTCCTATAGTCCAACTTCTTGGATTATTTGCTTAGCATACACATTGAATAAGTATGGTGAAAATACACACTCCTGACGCACACCTTTACTGATTTTAAACCAAAAAACATCCTTTTGTTCTGTCCAAAGGACTGCCTCTTGGTCTAAGTACAGGTACCTCATGAGCACAATTAAGTGTTCTGGATTTCCTATTCTTTGCAATGTTATCCATAATTTGTTATGATCCACAAAGTTGAATGCCTCTGCAGAGTCAGTAAAACACAGGTAAACATCTTTCTGGTATCCTTTGCTTTCAACCAAGATCCATTTGACATCAGTAATGATAACCCTTCTTCCAGGTCTTCTTCTGAATCTGGCTTGAATTTCTGGCAATTCCCTATGCATCTACTGCTGCAACCATTTTTGAATTATCTTCAGCAACATTTTGCATGTCATAATAAGTACATTAGTTTTAAGTTTTTGTAGATATTCTTCACCAAATTGAGAATGTTTTCATGTATTCCCAGTTTGCTGAGATTTTTTATTATAAATGGATATTATTTTGTCAAATGCTTTTTTTGCATCTTTTGATATGATTATATAATTTTTCTTCTTTAACTTATGTATGTGATGGATTGCATTAGTTGGTTTTTGAATGTCAAACCAGCCTTGCATACCTGAAGAAATTTTACGTGGTCATGGTATACAATTCTTTTTATACATTATGGACTTGATTTGCTTTCTTTTTTTTTGAGAACTTTTGCATCTATGTTCATGAGAATTAATGGTTTTTAATCCTCTTTCCTTGTAATGTTTGGTTTTTGCTTTAGGGTAATGCTGAAACAAGATAATATTTTGAATAAGATAGATCTATCTGATGTCCTAGGTCACTTCATGTTTTCTTGACTATATCTTTGTCTTCCTACCTTCCTTGATTAGATGCTGCTACAGATTATAACTCCAGATTCCATTAAGCCACAGAATTTTTTTTCAGCTGGTCCCAAAACTTTATCTTTTGGTCTTGGTGCCTATTTCAGGAAAAGCACTTTTATTCTTAATACATGAAAAGAGCTGAACTCCAGTCCCCCACTGCTGCTTAGAGAACTCAACACACTGGTGTGTCTACCACTGTTTACAACATGTTTGAGGCCATCATTGCACAGAAGAATGTTGTTGTTGTGTACCATCGAATCAATTCCAACTCCTAGTAACCATATAGAACAGCGTAGAACTAACCCATATTGTTTCCTAGGCTGTAAGCTTTACAGAAGCAGATTGCCAGGGTTTTTCTCCCATGGAGGAGCTGGTGAATTCAAACTGCAGACCTTTTGTTTAGCAACTGAGTGCTTAGCCATTGTGCCACCAGGGCTTCTTGAACAGAAGAATAGAACCCAGTAATATGTTTCTATGCTAGAGCGAGGCCATAACTGCTAAACAAATTAACATAAAGCCTATAGTATGAGGATAGAGTTTGTCAGGTTTGGGTCCCTAAAATAACTTTCAAAAATACCATCCATATGTAAGGTTAGGCTTGTGGATGCCACATAGAAAACACTTATGTGTGGGACTGTCAGATGTAGCTCATCAGGAAGTGTTTGGCACTGAAGGCACCTTGACTCGATTTTTTGGCACTTAGTTTTTACTTGAAACCTCAAAAGTATTCTTCTCTAAAGAATATGGAACTAGATTTTTTTCCAGAGCCATTGACATGGTTTATTTCTGAAAAGAACTGGATAGATGGTTTCAAAGAGTGAACCTTGGGTATCACCTTTGAATGAATAGCCATTGCATTTGATCTCAGGAAAGGGGATTGGAGGTTCAGTGATAGAATTCTCTCATTCCATGTGGTAGATCTGAGTTTGATTTCCACCCAAAGTACCCTATGTGCAGCCACCACTTGTCTGTCTGTGATGGCTTGCATGTTGCTATGATGCTGAACAGGCCTCAGTGAAGCTTCCAGGCTAAGGCTAGAAAGAAAGGCTTGGTGATTTACTTCCAAAAACCAGCCAGTGAGAATCATAAGGATCACAATTGTTTGATCTGCAGCTGATCCTAAGTGTGGCGCAGGCAGGACTGTGCTTTGTTCCATTGTGTGTGGAGTCACCACGGGTCAGGGCTCAACTCAACTGCAGCCAACAATGGAAACTGCTCTGGGTTTGTTTGTTTGCTGGCCTGGTTTCTTTAAAAGCTTAATAATTCTGATATTCCTAATGAGCATAAAACTTCTGGTGATTTGTTCAAACTGAAACTTTACAAAAGTTCCCTCTGTTCTTAAAAATTAATACATGAGGCTCTTCAACTTTAAATAATTTCAATCTGTTTGTAGCCTAAGAACAGCATTCTTTACAAAATGAAGTATATTGAAAAGACCTAGAAAATGGTTAAGTATACCTTCTATGTTACTTTCAATTAAACTGCAAAATTTAAATACATATTACCTATAACATATTACCTCTGTTTTCTAATATACAACAAGACTATTATAATTCAGTATATATAGAAGGTAATTTTCTTGAAAAATGAAGAAATCATGTTGCCTCAAAATTACAATGTTGGTCATAGCTAAGAACAAAAGGGAATTCAATAGTACAAACATTAGATACGCAAACATGAAATAACTGCATTTATGAACTTCCAAGGGTGATGAAATATGGGAACAAGGTGTGTTTCCTAATGGAGCTAATGTACCCAAAGAGATTTGTAAAACCTTCCAACCTTAAAAGCTTAATACACGGCCTCTTCTTGACAACATGCCCTTGACCTTCAATAATCTGACTGATACTGTTTTTATTTTATCATTTTATTGAAACCATATAAAAACTGAAGGGAAATACATAATTTTATTTTAAATAGGTTGTTTCTAATATGGAAAATGTGCACAGCCCTTACAAAAGCCTGATGTTCAACTTTCCAAGGTGACTCTAAGTGACATTTCCATAGAAAATGAGAATATATTTCATCATAATGTGTTTCTATGGTAACTATTTTTTATGCTGAAAATAAACTAATGAATTTCATAGAAGATTGCCCTTTGTGGGCTTTGAACAAATGAGTATTTTTATTTATTTATTTATCAATTCTGAAAGTTCTTCAGTATCTATTTTTCTGATCTTTGTTAATTCATAGTAGGCACTAGTTTTTTTTTTTTTTATGGGGGTGGGGTTGTCTGTGGCTCTGTTTATCAAGAACCTACACGTAGTTAACCTAATTAGATAAATAAGTGATCTACGTAGGAAACAAGAGGTCAGAATTAGCTTTATTTAAGGCATACTGGTTTCCATGCCAGAGGGAGATACAGAACGGGCTAGGAATAAAAAGTGGGGCTTCTAAGTCAAGGCAGAGAACCCTCTCAGTCACTATTGTTGTTTGTTGTTGTTAGATGCCATTCGAGTTGATTCTTACTCATAGCCACCCCATACGACTAAGTAGAGCTTCCCTATAGGGTTTTCTATGATGCGATCTTTATGAGAGCCGATCTTCAGTCCTTTCTTTGCAGAACCTCTAGGTGGGTTTGAACCACCAGCCTTTTGGTTAGCAACCAAGTGCTTAACCATTATGCCACTAGGGCTCCTTCTCATTCACTAACAATGTCTTCCTTAAGCAGGGAAGATTGATGACAAGAACATTCCTCAAGAGCTGACAGAGAGAGAAAGCCTTCCCCTGGAGCTGGCATCCTAAATCCAGACTTCTAGCCTTCTAGACTGTGAGAGAATAAATTTCTCTTTGTTAAAGCCATCCACTTGAGGTGTTTCTGTTATAGTAGCACTAGATGACAAAGACAAACTGCTTTAAAATAACCAAAACTTGTTGCCATCAAATCAATTCAGATGCATAGTAACCCTATAGAACGGAATAGGCCTGCCCCATAGGGTGTCCAAGGAGAAGTTGGTGGATTTGAACTGCCGACTTTTTAGTTAACAGCTGAGCTTTTAACCACTGTGCCACCAGGGCTTTAAAAGTTGGCCCTAAAATTCTTTGCCTCCTCTGTCATTGAGAGGTGGAAACTATGGCCCCTTCCCTTACAATAAGAATTACTTGCGAGTGTTTTCACCAATAGAGCTTGGCAGAAGGGTACAGCATGTCTTCTGAAGTTGGGTATTAAAAAGTGATGCATCTGTAGTTTGTTCACCAGAACACTCATATTTGGTGCTCTGAGCTGCCATGTAGGATACCTGATGATCCTGAAGTCTCCCAGCTGTGAGAAAGCCAAGACCATGTGGAGATGTGACATATAGGGGTTCTTGTCAGCTGTCCTAGGTGAACCCAGCCTTGGCATTTTCCCAGCCCAGATTCCAAACATATGCATAAAAGAGCCTTCATATTACATTAAATCCCAGCCTTCAAGTCACTACCTAAACTTCAAATCTTCCCAGCTGAGTCCCCAGACATTGTAGAGGAGAGAAAAAACATATCCTTTGTTCTCTTTATGAAATGCTGACCTACAGATTCTACAAAAATAATAAAATGGCTATATTATACTATAAATCTTAAGGTAATGTGTTATGCAGAATTAGTAACTGGGACAGATATTTTGTTCCACAAATGATACTTCCAGACTTTGAGTTTTTGCCATAATAGGATGAGACTTAGATACTCAAAAATGTGGGTGTGGCAAGGTGTGGGAAGAGAAGGCATGTAAATCAATTTGTGGTGATTTCAAAACATGGTTGCAGGATTTTTGATGCACCTACCATGGAGAGTTGAAGTCTATGTCCCATTTCCTTGAATATGGATAGGCTTTGACTAATAAAGTACAATGAAAATTTGACCCTGTGGTTTATAAGACTGGGTCATAAGAATGATGTTACTTCTGCCTTGTTTTCTGGGTAACTTTCTTTAGGTGGTCTGAGCTTCCCTATAAGATGTTCAGATACTCGAGTCTACCATGCTGGGGAGGTCGCACTTAAATTTTACTGATAACCCTAACTAAGTTCCTAACCAACAGCAAGCATCACCTATCAGCTAAGTGACTGAGACAGACTGGATATAGACTTCAATCCCGGCTCATATCTAACTGCCATGGCACCAGACCCTCAAGCCACAGCTTGGGTAGACACTCTAACTGGGCTCCTAGCCAATGGCAAGCATCAGCTGTCAGCTAAATTACTGAACTATCTTGGATGTAGACCTCAAACGCAGCTCAGCCATAGCAGGAGATCCCCCACCCATACCTGTCCAACTAAGCCCTTCCCAAAATTCTGACCTATAGCAACATAAGCATAAGTAAAATACTGTTATAAGCTTCCAAGTTTGTGGTAATTTGTTATACAGCACTCAGACAAGGAATATAATTTTTCTTGCTTTTCTTTTAAAGGCCTATGCATATTTACTGAGGAATAATTTATATATGTCCAATAAGGTGCATGTATTTTCAGAGTACAGTTGGATGAGTTTTGACATTTGTATAAACCTGTATAACCACTACCCCATTTAAGATATAGGACATTTCTATAAATCTCTCTGGAACCAACTGGCCCTTCAGAAACAATTTTTATTTTCTACCCACCCCCACTCTACCCAGCCAGCTACTGTTCTGAGTTCTGTTACCATAACCAACCAACCAACCAACCCGTTTCCATCAAGTTGATTCTGACTCACAGCAACCATATAAGACACAGTAGAGCTGCCCCATAGGGTTTCCAAGGAGTGGCTGGTGAATTTGAACTGCCAAACTTTCAGTTAGCAAGCAAGCTCTTAACCACTGCTCTTCCATAAAAACCAAAAAGCAAACCCACTGCTGTTGAGTTGATTCTGGCTCATGGTGACCCTACAGGACAGAGAACTGCCCCATAGGGTTTCCAAGGTTGTAAGTCTTTATGGAAGCAGACTTCTATATCTTTCTCCTGCAGAGAACGCGGTGGGTTCGAATCACGAACCTTTGGTTTAATGACTGGGCACCTTAACCACTGCACCACCAGAGCTCCTTTCTATTACCATGTGGTTAATTAGTTAAATTTGCCAGAGGCTCTCTTGAACTCCAAGCCCTCATTTTACTGAATGTAAATGTAGCATGTGAATAAAACCTGTTGCTACTCAAAATGGCCCCATACAACAGAGTAAAACCAACCCATCGAGTTTTTCCAATCCTGTAACATTTATGGATACAGACTGCCACATCCTCCTCCCATGGAGAAGCTGGTGGGTTTGAACCACCAAACTTCCAGTTAGCAGGTGAGCACTATAACCACTCTGCCGCTAAGGTGCCACCAGGGATCCTTAGCATGTAAGTAGTTCCTTCCAATGATATTATTGGGAATCATACATGCCTTCTCCACACTTTCTTTTTGTCTACTAGCTGAATACCAACCAGAAAACTGTCAGCATCATGAATCACTACATAGGAGTGGTCCACTGAACAGTCACATTGGACTGTTGCCTGAGCCAGAGGTAACCTTTCATTTTGTTGAGCCACCCAGATAAGGAGGGTTTATCCATGACAGCATGTAACATTTTCTCAACCAACATACCATACACAATAGTGTCTTAGAATCTAGTATTCTATTATTAAAAGAGACATAAAACATTAGTAACCCCTCCTTATAAACGAGGAGAAAGCAAAATCATCTTGTTGAGCCAGGAGTCAAAACAAGGAGAGCCAATTCACTGGGCCGAGAGGGCTGATTTATTTGTTTAAAGTGTAGGGAAGACTTTGTCCATTTAAAGTCCATTGACTGAGGAAACCTCTCTGCTATAGCTTTGATAGATACCATCATTCTCTGTCTCTGTGATTCCCTTTACTATGCTTCTTTCATTGTATAATACCACTTTTTTTTTTTTTTTTTTAACTGTCTCAGTGTACTCACTGAGTTTCACTCAAATCTTGCAGAACTGGCTCTTTGATGTCTATACAGCAGCAGTATTTGTCATTCTAAGAGTTTTAACTTTAAAAGAACAAAAACATTTGGGAAAACAGTAGTTTTTTTTTTCCTGTAAATTATGGGATGAACTGATCTTCAGATCTTTAGCATCTACTGTTTCATCGCTGGTGGGTTATTGTTTCCTGTTTATTTTGCTACAGCTCAATCTGAAGTTTTCATACTAATGTGTTTGCATCAGCTTGTGCCATATGTCCACAGTCACCATATAAGTAGGACATGGTGAAGATTTGGCCTTCTTTTTCCAGTTTAACTTGCTAATGCAAAAAGGGTTCAAAACCCTTCACTAAATTACTTCTAAATCTAATAATATCCCCTTAAGATACTAGGAGCTTCATTTTTAAATTTAAAAGAAAAGGTCAATAATAAAAGCAGAAAACACAGTCTCCCTACTAATAAATAAGATTTGAGAGTGATTACTTCACTTGAATTTCCTGCTTCACATAATTCAAAGTATTATTTGATAATTCTTCATCTTCTTTGTTTCAAAGAAATGTTTTATTTAATGTAAATTAATAGGATTTTAAAAAGAGGTTTATATTTCATTTACCGGGAGATACTTTTTTTTTTTTTAATTTATTTATTGTGCTTTAGGTGAAAGTTTACAAATCAAGTCAGTCTCTTGTTTCAAAAAGCCATACACACCCCACTGTGCACTCCCAGCTGCTCTTGCCTTAATGGGACAGCACATTTCTCCTCTCCACCCTGTATTCCCCGTGTCCATTGAACCAGCTCTTGTCACCCTCTTCCTTCTCATCTCACCACCAGACAGGAGTAGCCCACATAGTCTCAGGGGTCTACTTGAGCCATGAAATTTTCACCTCACAAGCATCGTTGTCTATTTATAGTCCAGGTCAATCCCTGTCTGTAGAATTGGTTTCGGTAAGGGTTCCAATCTGGGGCTATCAAAGGGTCTGGGGACCATGACCGTCAGGGTCCCCCCAGTCTCAGTCAAACCATTAAGCCTGGTCTTTTTATGAGAATTTAAGATCTGCACCCCACTGTTCTCCTGCTCCATCGGGATTGTCCGTTGTGTCCCCTGTCAGGGCAGTGAACAGGGGTACCCGGTCACCATCTAGTTCTTCGGGTCTCAGGCTGAGGAGTCTCTGGTTTACGCGGCCCTTTCTTTCTCTTGGGCTCATATTTATCTTGAGTGTTTGGTGTTCTTCATTAGGAGATACTTCTTAATTACAAAAGAATTCTTTAACTTTTTAGGCCAATGAAAAATACATTTTTCTTATTGTATTTTAGAGGGAGGTTTACAGAGCAAATTGATTTCTCATTAAACAATTAATATATACATTGTTTTGTGACATTGGTTGCCATCCCTAGGGCATGTCAACACTCTCCCTGTTGGGTCCCTGTTACCAGCTTTCCTGTCCCCCGCTGCCTCCTGGTCCTGGCCCCTAGGCTGATGTGCCCCTTTAATTACGTTTTATGTGCCTGTCTAATCTTTGGCTGAAAGGTGAACCTCAGAAGTGACTTCAGTACTGAATTAAAAGGGACTCAGGGGGGCCATACTCTAGGGGTTTCTCCAGTCTCTGTCAGACCAGTAAGCCTAGTCTCTCTTGTGAGTTAGGATTTTGTTCTACACCTTCCTCCAGCTCTATCTGGGACCCCCTATTGTGATCCCTGTCAGAACAGTCAGTGGTGGTAACCAGGGACCATCTGGTTGTACTGGACTCAGTCTGGTGGAGGCTGTGGTTCTTACGGTCCATTCATTTTTATTTTTTAGGCCTTATAATCATGATATATTTGTATGAGAGACAGAGAACTATCCAAAAAGGATTTGTGCTCACTTTCCATAGCATAGTTGTTGCTATACATCTCTAAATGGATGACCCAAGAGCCCCACAAATACAAGAAGTCTAAAATTTAAACTGGAGTTAAAAAAAATTAAAAATAACACTATTATGGTATTACAATCACTAGGGCTAATTGCATAAGTTGTTAAGAAAGTAGATAATTCATTTAAAATTTTAAAAATACTTATGATGGCCATGTCCCCCCATTTCTTCCTTCCAACATTTTATTTTGATGTCAAGAATTCAAGAAGCATAAAATGAACCCCATGTAATTATCAGCTAGATTGACTAATTGTTAATATTTTGCCATATCTGTGTTATACAGACACATACATAACTTTTTTTTGCTGAAACACTTGAAGGGTACAGAGAAATCATGTAATTTTACGCCTAAATATTTTAGCAAGTATCTCCTAAGAAAAGCACGTAAACACATTCTCCTATACAAACACAGTACAATTTACCACATTTAGAAGACTTCACATTAACATAGTGCTATTTTCTAATATGAAGCCCTGGTGGTGAAGTGGTTAAGAGCACAGGTTGTTAACCAAAAGGTCAGCAGTTCAAACCCAGCAGCCACTCCGTAAAAACCCTATGAGACAGTTCTTCTTTGTCCTATAGGATCACTATGAGTTGGAATCGACTAGACAGCAAAAAACACTTTCTAAAATATTCATAATCAAATTTACCAACTACCTCAATAATTTCCATTATATTCTTTAAAAACAAACCCAAGATGCAAAGGTCATCCATTGCATTTAGTTTTCATGGCTTCTTAGGTTTTTTTTTTTTTTTTTTTTTAATCTAGGACAGTTCATCTTTTTTTTTTCATGACAGAGCAATGAATAACTGAGGCGTTTTGCAGACTGTAGTTTCCATTTATTTATTTTATCCTGGTTGGAGTCAGGTTGAACTTTTTTTGTTTTTTCCCCTCCAGTGATGGTGATGAATTTTTTTTTTCCAGTGCTTATATCATAGGAACCACATTATTAATTTTCCCCATCTTTGGCATCTTTTACTTTCACAAAGAATTTATTTTTCTTCCACACAGGATTTTTTTTTTTTTTTTTTCTCCAGACACCTACATAAGGTCTCTAGCTGTCCTGGACCAAGGCTCTGAGGTTACCTGGTCTCCTTAGATGATCTAACAGGGTGGAGAGCTTACCCCATTTCTGAGTTCATACCTTCAGAGGTTCTGCCCATAGCAGGTAGGCCACACGGAAATTTCGTACTTAGCTAGTCCTACAGACCCATCCTACTCTTCTAAAAAAAAAAAAAAAAAATTCTAGAAACCAGAATTCACTCAAAATGGCTGCTAACATTTCACATTTTATTTTAAACTAACAGGGCAAAAGCAGAGAGTACATAAAGCCAGAGAGTAAGAGTGACTCTTTTAAAGTCTTCGCCCTCCTGTCAGGACTCTGCTGTGATCCCCAGGCCTGCTAATAGAGCTTCTTCAGTCTCACAGGCAAAATGCCTTAGGGTTTGACCCAGCTCAATTTCAGGTATTTGTGTTTTGTGCTCTCAGTGACGCTGGAGTAATTACTAGCTGTTTTATTAGGTCTTTGATGCATCTGAGAAAATGTGTCTTGTGCCATTGTTCCTGGTGTTTTTTTAAATATATCTTTAGAGGAATCAGTTAGGCCACCACTACTAAAACAAAACGAAAAAAAAAAAAACAAAACTTACTGATCTCTTTTAATTCCTTATTTTCAATTTTCTTAATCTTTTTCCAATTTATCTTTTATAGGCAACATATTGTTAATTTTTGTTTTTTTTGCTTGCCGTGCTTTCTGTCTTCTCAGTTCTCTTCTATTTGTATTTTTATGGTGTTTATCTCTAATGATAGTCACTTTAACCTATGCTATGATTGTTTTTTTCTATCTTTGCTCCAAATAAGACAACTTCATAGCACAATAAAATTACTGCCCTCTGTCCTCCGCTCATCAAATGCGATCTCCAATCCTCCATTGTAGTCGGAGACATTAATTAAGTAGACCAGACCAGTGCAAAAGAAGCCTACAAAGATAACAACTTTAGGTTGCAGAGTAGATTAAAAAGGCAAATATTGTGTTAGAAAAACGTTTTTATTCATGTATTGTCTTAGTTTCTTAGTGCTGCTATAATAGAAATAGCACAAGTGGATGGCTTTAACGAACAGAAATTTATTTTCTCACAGCTTAGGAGGCTAGAAGTCCAAATTCAGGAAACCATCTCTAGGGGAAGGCTAGCTCACCTCTGGGGACAATCCTTGTATCAGCTTCTCTAGCCTTCTTCTCAGAGTTCCTTGGAGATCACCACGTGGCATTTATCTTTTTTCTTCATTTGCGCTTACTTGCTTCAGTGCCTAATCTGCTCTTTGATATCTCAAAAGTGATTGGTTTAAAACACTCCCTGCACTAACAGGGTGTCATTAACCTAACAAGGAAACCTCTGCTCCCAAATGGAAATACATCCCCATGTATCAGGGGTTAGGACTCCAACATATATTTGGGGGGGGGGCACAGTTTAATCCATAGCATATGCATATGCCCATGCGTATACACACATTCACTACATAAATACCGACTATGGAGAAATATACAAAATATATATGTATATGTCCCAGGTCACAGTTTTAAAAAAAAATTGGAATGTCACTAGTCTATTGTTTTATTTTACTCTATTGAAGAGTATATCTTTTTATGTCCCTTGTTTTTGAAGACAATAGTACAATATGCTACAATTATCCAATTTATGCAGTGGGTGGGTATACTGGGAAGACACATGTTATTGTGTCTTCCTTTAAAAATTTTCCTCTTTCTGGGTATGTTCTTCAAGCTCTTTAAAAAAAAATAATGATATTCATATGATGAACCATCTGAGGTTTTTATGTAGATGAAAACATCTTTATTGTACCATCAAATTTAACTGGCAGATTTAAATTCTATGTTTGATATAACTTTTCTATAATTTTAAATTCTATGATGTAATTTTTCTTCAACACTTTGAATATATTACTTCAATGTACTTTTGCCTCCAGTGTTATATTAACCAGTTCATTATCAATAAGATTTTGTTCTTTTCTTGGTTCTCAGATTTTTCTCCCTGGAGTGTATAGATTTTTTTCTTCTTCTTTATTTTCAGGGATATACGTTAGCTTAATTCTAAACTGCCCTCCGACACATTCTTTGAACATAGCACCTGACCTTCTCTACTCCAGGCTGCCCAATCTCTCCACATCAGTTTGCAAATTTATTATCTCTGTAGGAGTTCCTTATAGGTTTTATATTATTTTTCAGGACTCATATTTTCTTCCCTCTCTCTCTTTTTTTTTTTTTTTCTGACACAGAGGAAATGTACAATCTATGCTTGTTTACTATCTTGTCTGAATATCATGCATACTTTTAATCCACCTAAGCTTCTAGAAAAAACAAATATACTCACACTCTCAGTTTTCTCAATCAATTCCCAAGTCAAAGAAGTTTGTCTTTCTTCTTAGCTATTATAATGAAACGGTTCTTCTTAATCTCCTCAGTGACTTCCATGTAGCTAAACCTAGCATAGCTTAACTTTTTAGTTATCAACTTAAGGGTGTTACTAGCTCATCTATGGAAATCCTGGTGGTGTAGTGGGTAAGAGCTATGGCTGCTAACCAAAAGGTCAGCGCTTTGAATCTACCAGATACTCCTTAGAAACCCTATGGGTAATTCTACTCTGTCCTATAGAGTTGCTGAGTCAGAATCATCTGGAAAGCAGTGGGTTTGGTTTTGGTTTATAGCTGTCAACCACTTAATTATCTGGTTTTATTACTAGGTAGAATTCTCAAATACCATTTGCTATTGGTCTGTTTTTCTCAAACCACCGTTTCTCCCCCTTCTAATTTCTATTTTCCCTTAGCCTTTTTTTTTTTTTTTTAGATATTGGTGTTACCAAGGCTATGTGTAATTTATGCACAAGAAGTATATAATAGATATTAAATCTATGTATTTAACTTAGAAGAAAAACTCAGTTGCGTACTAGAGTTACATATCCATTTACTTACTTGGCCTTTCCACTGGTGTATCGCATTACTAAAAACCCATTGCTATCGAGTCAATTCTCACTCACAGTGACCCTATAGGATAGAGTAGAACTGCCCCATAGAGTTTCCAAGGAGAGCCTGGTGAATTCAAACTGCTGACCTTTTGGTTAGCAGCCACAGCTCTTAACCACTATGCCACCAGGGTTTCTCATATATACTGTAAAAAAAAAAAAAAAAAAATGTAGGCATTATAATTCACCATATCCAAAGTTAAGTCATCATGGCATCCCTATGTGTGATCCTGATCCTGGGTATTCTATCTTGGCAAATTATTTTTTTCATCATTTCACTTTACTAAGCCATAATATTCAGAGTCTTCTTGGTCCTCCCTTGTGTCTTATCCTCGTTTGCAATTCCTATACTCCTTTCATATTCAATCCATCGTCATCCTTTGATTTTGTCTTCTTCGCACCTCTTGAGTCTAGGTTTGTTTCCCCATTCTCCTAATCCATTGCCTAATTCTCTCTTGCATTAACTTTCACTTGAACCATTGGAATAGTCTCTCTTTTGGCCTAATCACCTGTGGGTACAACCCACTCCAACATATCCTTGACCCTGGCAACTTAATCCCAACAACATGATTCCCCTACTCAAAGCAGTCTAATAACTCCCTAGTAAAAAGGGAAATTACTTGAAGTGTCTACAAGTCTAAAAAGTGGCTTCTATTCACACAGTCTACTATATCACCCCTGTAAATTTATAAACTGTTATGACTCATGTATTTGAGTTTCCCCAACCTCACCATGAATCTATAATACCTCAGTGTTTTCTCACATGGTCATCTCTGATATTCTTTGGACTATCTTGGCTTTGCTTTCCTGTCTTCCCTATTCCTTCTTCTTAAGATCTCATCCCCAATAGTATCTACTCTGTTAAATCTTCTCTGAATCTCAGGAATCATAAATGTTACTGCTCTTATGCTCCACTGTATTTTGTACTTGAAATATATTATAGTTGTCTCCACGTATGCCTACTTATTAATGCGACAATTTATTTAGGATTTGGTTAGTAATAGACACTATGATATAGTGTGGTTTTGAGATTAAAAACACGGTAAGCACAATATAAGTATTAGCTATTAATATAACTAGTCATATTGATTTACAGGTGTACTATTCTCAAATGTAAAGACACTGCTGAAATCAATGCTATAACCCATAGCTGTCAAGTCAATTCCAACTCATAGTGACCCTATAGGACAAAGTAGAACTGCCCCATAGGGTTTGCAACAAGCACCTGGTATGTTTGAACTGTAGACCTTTCTGTTAGCAGCTGTAGCTCTTAACTACTACGCCTTCAGGGTTTCCTAAAACTCATTGCCGTCGAGTTGACTTCAGCTCACAGTCACCCTATATAGGCCCTCAACAATATTACTTTGAATTGATGAATATGTTTGGGAATAAATTCTTCAGTTCACTGTTTCCACTTTGTTCAATTAGGAGGACAATCCTCCAGGATCTGTGTAATTGTCTCTGCAACTGGCAGAGCTGAGAATATATACAGATACATGCAAATGTACACAAATATGCAGTTATATACATATTCCTGAACTGTGTTGATGAAAAAAATATAGAATTGCTGTCCTTCAACATTAAGTCTACTTCAAACATTTCAGTGGAAATCTCTTAAAACACAGTTGTCTCACGTGCATATAAAATTGATGAGTGAGAAAATTTAACTGTGAAGTTTGATGAAGATACACTTTCCATGTCAGTTATTCTTAATGTTGACTAAAGTGTTACATCACCCCTAAATACCTGTCCTCCCTAGGGCACACAGCTGCTGGATAAGTCTATGGGAGAGGAACACAGTTTTCTTCCACAATGTTAGAAAAAACTTTTCGTTCAGGAATTCACTGCTAACACGTAGAATCCCCTCGGTTACAGGGTCCTCTCATTTATAGGGCCCCAAGGGGGGGAAAAAAAGCCACTTTCTTTACAGGTAAAAACCTGTATGAAATACCCAGTGCCCTATCCAAACTGCATCTTCTCACTGATTATTTATGTTGAGATACCTATATAATTTCAATTGTTCGTTAGATCAATTTTTTAAAATATTATTTTAATAGAATATTGAAACACCAACATTCCTTCTAGCATTACTCATATTTATTTTTTCCATATTCTATAGGTAGTGTGGAAATCCTGGCGGTGTACTGGTTAAATGCTACGGCTGCTAACCAAAGGGACTGCAGTTGGAATCCGCCAGTCGCTCCTTGGAAACTCTATGGGGCAGTTCTACTCTGTCCTATAGGGTCGTTATGAGTCAGAATCCACTCAATGGCACTGAGCTTTTTTTTTTTTTTTTTTTATAGGTAGTGGGTAAATAGCGTCTTCCTGAAATTCACATTTGCCTGGGTTCTCAGAATGGGATTTTATTTGGAAGTAGGATCTTCACAGAAGGATTAGTTAAGGGTATCCGGATGAAGTCATCATAGATTTAGGATGGCCCTAAGTTTATGACTGATGTCCTTATAAGAAGAGGAGAGAGCACAGAGATCCCAAGAAGATGGTTATGTGAAGGTGGAGGCAGAGATGGGAGTCAGGCTGCCACAAATCAAAGAATGCCAGAAGCCACCAGAAGCTGGAAAAGGTAAGGAAGGATCTTCCACTAGAGTCTCTGCAGGGATTTTCGCCCTGCTGACACTCTCGATTTTGGAATTCTGGCTTCCAGAACTGTGTGAGGGAATAATTTCTGTGCTTTTAATCTATCCATGTTGTGCTAATTTGTTACGGCAGCACCAAGAAACTAATACATTATGACTTCTTTTTCTAAAATGTTTATGGGTGATAAATATATTACAAGTACTTCCCTTAACTGCATCTCATTTAATTTTCATAATCCTGCTAGTTAGGTAAACCAGGGGTAATCATCTTTAAAGACCTCTAAAATGTAGAAATTCATGGTAAATAAGAAAGAAGGTGAGAATGGTCCAAATAACCAGTAAAGATGGAAAGCATTTTTACTAAAAAGCCAGACTTTTATCTGTCTCTAAGTGAATCCCTTTGGGGAACACTGAATTTACCTAAAAAACAATTTTTGAAAAATAGTGTGTTCCCCCCTCCCCGCCCCCTGGGATAGTAAATTTAGGGACACTTTTTAAACTTAACAAACCTTTCATCTTACTCTTTTGTTGTTTGTGTATTCCAGATTCATGGTGGTTCTAGAATGTTCAATTTTGTCTTTTTTTTTTTTTTTTTTCCGTCATACCTCAACCATGGGCTACTATTTTTCATTTTCCTTGTATCACTTAGTTTCAAAAGTTCTTGCTGGTTACCAGGGTTTTATTTTTAATGTATTTGCAATGTGTAGACCCACTAACCTCCAGCATTTTTACCTCTGGGCAGCAGAGGAAGTAGAAGAAGTATTCACTCAGTACCCCAAAGTCAGATGCTTCAAGCTCAATTGATTCTGTTTTATATTTTTCTTGGATGTTCGCTGGGAAAAACACTAAATTTGTGGGTCTTCAATAAATAGGATCCACTTCCCTGTTCAATTTGCTAAAATATACCTTCAGTGGATTTTTAATAAAGAATACGGAATGCACTTGTATTGTGGACTTTTCTTAAAATTTGCCTTGCAGGGAGAGAAAAATTACAAACCAGAAATAATGACAACAGTTCTAGAATTTAGAGAATTATATAGTGCTTTAGAATCCAGTTTTTATTGTTATTGTCTAAAGTGTCTTCCTGTAGCCCTGATGCAACAAAGATGTATGATGGTCAGCAGTATACTAAACACTGGTTACTGAGAACTGTGGGGATATAGCAGAAGTCAGCAAAAATTTTAACTCACTCACAGTGCTTGATAGGATTAAATTTATGTTTTCCTGGCTGAGGAAAAGCTACAATTTGTTCATCCTCTCCCAAATCCTTAGAACTAATGAAATGATGGTTTAAAAAAAAAAAAAAATCAATAACCATCTCGGAAAACAAAAGGAAACCTCGAGTATGAGAAAACATTAGAAAATCCTGTGAGTAGAAGGTAGACGGTATCAGAACAGAATAGGGAAACCTCAGATCAGATATGCCTAAGAACGTATTGCTACAAAAACAGTATCAGGAAAAAGAGAGCTCCCTGACTAACCGATGACGCCAGTTGCAAATGTAGGTCTGTGTGTAATTAACAAGATGATTAATTGGAACATTGGGGAAAGTGAATTCACACTCTTGAAATACCTGTTGACACTCACGCCAATGTGGCCTTGAGCCACTTGCCAATGCCAGCTGTGTCTGTCTACCATTATAAGCAACATGAAAGGGAAGCAGGACAGAACCTTGAATTGCTGGGATTGCAAATAAGAAAGAAGCACCCTCAGACCCCAAATATAAGCAGGTGAAGTGACTTGCCAAGAGCCACATCATTACCATCAATCTCTTTGTGAAGGCTGAAGACACCATTATGAGCAGCCCTCTGCACACTCCCCCTACTAACACACATGCACACATGAGGCAAAGACCCAGCAGCTGATGGAACAGGGGGCCTCAGCTATAAAGATAAGCACACGACCGGTTATTACCAGACATTTAAGGAAAGCTCACACCAGGGACAGTAAACAAACTCAATAAATATGAGAACATAGATGTGAGGAAACATAAAACAGTGAAAGTATAAAAGAACCTAACACTGTGTTAATGTAAAATTCCCACAAAAATGTGAAACGACATCAAATTCCTACAAACGATTCACTTAGAGATCAAGAAAACTTAAATTATGAGAACTGAAAAGCAAAATAAAGGACTCCAAAGAGTAAATTAAAAATCTTTCCAATCAAAAAGAGGTTGGCTCACAAAACACAGTTTAAAAAAAAAAAAAGATAAGTAAAAATAAAAATTATGAAAGAGATAAGAAGGATAAATCTAGGGATTCCATATATATCTAAGATGCTTCAGGAGAAAATAAAGAAAAGATTGATGAAGAGGGATATCTAGAAAAACAGTGAAAGATAAATTCTCAGAACAGATAAAAGACATGAATCATCTAGAAGGTTCATCTAGTGCCAAGAATAATAAAACACAAAGATACACAGGTGCACATACATAGACACACGTATTAAACACTTTGTAATAATATCTAAATTACAAAAGAAGATAGAAAATCTAAAATTTTTGAGCAAAAGAGGGACAGTAAAAAAAAAAAAAAGAAGAGAAAAAAGAAATGAAGCAAAATGCACAAACAAAAATGCTCCAAATAAGTAGGTGTTAGTTTGCAATTGTCGGAATCGACTCGACAGCATTGGGTTGGTTTTTGTGTAGTTTGCTATTAGGACTCTCCTCCACAATATCCTCACCACAAAATCTATGGAGCAACAGAGTTAAATTTCTGACAGAAAATTACTTTGCACCTGTCTATAACAACTGTTGTTGTTGTTAGAATCATAGCCATTCTATGCACAACAGAACGAAACAATGCCCAGTCCTGTGCCATCCTTACAGTCGTTGTTAGGCTTGAGCTCATTGTTCCAGCCACTGTGTCAATCCACCTCATTGAGGGTCTTCCTCTTTTCCACTGACCCTGTACTCTGCCAAGCATGATGTCCTTCTCCAGGGACTGATCCCTCCTGACAACATGTCCAAAGTATGTAAGACGCAGTCTCACCATCCTTGCCTCTAAAGAGCACTCTGGCCGCACTTCTTCCAAGACAGATTTGTTTGTTCTTTTGGCAGTCCATGGTATATTCAATATTCTTTGCCAACACCACAATTCAAAGGTGTCAATTCTTCTTCGGTCTTCCTGATTCTTGGTCCAGCTTTCACATGCATACAATGCAATTGAAAATACCATGGCTTAGGTCAGGTGTACCTTAGTTATCAAGGTGACATCTTTGCTCTTCAACACTTTAAAGAGGTCCTTTGCAGCAGATTTGCCCAATGCAATGCATCTTTTGATTTCTTGGCTGCTGTTTCCATGGCTGTTGATTGTGGATCCAAGTAAAATGAAATCCTTGACAACTTCAATCTTTTCTCTGGTTATCATGATGTTGCTCATTGGTCCAGTTGTGAGGATTTTTGTTTTCTTTATGTTGAGGTGCAATCCATACTAAAGGCTATGGCTTTTGATCTTCATTAGTAAGTGCTTCAAGTCCCCTTCACTTTCAGCAAGCAAGGTTGTGTCATCTGCATAACACAGGTTGTTAATGAGTCTTCCTCCAAACCTGATGCCCTGTTCTTCTTCATATAGTCCAACTTCTAGGATTATTTGCTCAGCATACAGATTGAATAGGTACAGTGAAAGAATACAACCCAGACACACACCTTTCCTGACTTGAAACCAATCAGTATCCCCTTGTTCTGTCTGGACAACTCCCTCTTGATCTATGTAAAGGTTCCTCATGGGCACAATTAAGTGTTCTGGAATTCCCATTCTTTGCAATGTTATCTGTAATTTGTTATGATCCACACAGTCGAACGCCTTTACATAGTCAATAAAACACAGGTAAACATCCTTCTG
Organism: Loxodonta africana; assembly: GCF_030014295.1. NCBI lineage: Eukaryota > Metazoa > Chordata > Mammalia > Proboscidea > Elephantidae > Loxodonta > Loxodonta africana. The sequence goes on from NC_087351.1 coordinate 99,332,984, forward strand.
GTACTCTCTGCTTTCAGCCAGGATCCATCTAACATCAGCCAATGATATCCCTGATTCCACGTCCTCTTCTGAAACCAGCCTGAATTTCTGGCAGTTCCCTGTCAATATACTGCTGCAGCCGTTTTTGAATGATCTTCAGCAAAATTTTGCTTGTGTGTGATATTAATGATATTGTTCTATAATTTCCACATTTGGTTGGATCACCTTTCTTGGGAATAGGCATAAATATGGATCTCTTCCAGTCAGTTGGCCAGGAAGCTGTCTTCCGTATTTCTTGGCAAAGACTAGTGAGCACCTTCAGCTCTGCATCTGTTTGTTGAAACATCTTAGCTGATATTCCATCAATTCCTGGAGCCTTGTTTTTCACCAATGCCTTCAGAGCAGCTTGGACTTCTTCCTTCAGTACCATCAGTTCCTGATCACATGCTACCTCTTGAAATGGTTGAACACTGAGTAATTCTTTTTGGTATAATGGCTCTGTGTATTCCTTCTATCTTCTTTTGATGCTTCCTGCATCATTTAATATTTCCCTATAGAATCCTTCACTATTGCAACTCGAGGCTTGAGTCTTTTGTTCAGTTCTTTCAGCTTGAGAAACGCCAAGCCTGTTCTTTCCTTTTGTTTTTCATCTCTAGCTTTTTGCACGTGTCATTTTAATACTTTGTCTTCTTGAGTCACACTTTGAAATCTTCTGTTCAGTTCTTTTACTTCAGCAATTCTTCCTTTTGCTTTAGCTGCTCAATGTTCAAGAGCAAGTTTCAGAAATGAAAAAAAAAATAGTGAATAACAACTACACACTTGAAAAAATGAAGACATTTCAGGCATACAAGGATTCTGAAAGACTAGCTCACACAGACCTCATCTGAAAATGCTATTAGAGGATTCATTCTAACAACTCCAAAGCATGACACTTGGAGGGAGAGGGAGGATGAAAGGAATAATGTTAAGTAAGCATTACGGGATAATTAAGCGCACCTGTCACAGAATAGGATCACTATAGCAAAAATTAACATTAGAGGAGATTTAAGTATCGCAATTCAAAAGCTAAATCTATTAAAGTTATACCAAAATTTGTACTCCACATGCACACAGTACATACATTTATTCAATCCCATGGAACACACAAAAAAGATTATCTATTAAACCACAAAAGGAAACAAAATAGTACGTCAACACAGATATTATGCTGGCCATGTTGTTGTTGTTACGTGCTGTGGAGTCAGTTCTGACTCATAGCGACCCTATGTACCATAGAACGAAACACTGCCTGGTCCTGCATCATGCCCACACTCGTTGTTATGCTTGCGCCCGTTGTTGCAGTCACTGTGTCAATCCATCTCATTGAGGGTCTTCCTCTTTTTTGTTGACCCTGTACTTTACCAAGCATGATGTCCTTGTCCAGGGACTAATCTCTCCTATAATGCGATAAACCTAGAGATCAGTAATCATGAATAACTAAAAATGTGGATACCTGGAAATTAACATAAACAAACATACATATTCACAGATACCTACGTGATTTTTGGCTCGATGATGGATATTTAACTGGAAAATTAAAATTACACACACATACACACACACACACAAATGTATGCTTTCTGCTGTAATAAAATATATTCATTAGAAAAAAGACATGTTGAAAACACATAAAATCATCTTTTGTTTTCAATAAGCTGGAAAAAAAACACACACCCAAAATGAATAGAAAGAAGGAATAAAAAATAAAACCCAAAATGAATATAAGGAATTAAAAATAACAATAAAATTAAAAAAAATTTAAAAAGAATTATTAGTAGAGTTGATCAATAGAAGCAAAACCTGCTTCCTTGAAAACAGCAAAAACAGATGAGTCTTTTAAAGATTATTTCAAAAAGAGATAAATGCCAAATTAATAGTGATAATTTAAAGGATACATAACTATAGATTGAGAGAGGACTTTTTTCTTAAATCTGAGAAAATACAATACACAGCTTTGTACAAAACAACCTAGTGAAATAATTTTCTAAGAAAATATAAACTGACAAATTGACTCAAAAGAAAATAGAAAGCCTGAATAGAAGAATACTATAGAATACACAAAAACAGTAGTATCTACCGCCTAAAAGAAAACAGACACAGATATTTCAAAACCAGGTTATTTCAACCTCTCAAGGAACAGACATTTATCTGATAATAAAAACTGTTTAGAACACATAGAAAACATGGTAAGCTCTCCAAGTCATTTTTGCAAGGCGTGTGTAAAGACCACTCTACCATTGTCTTGAGACTTTAACAGAGCTGAAGAACAGCTGCTAGACTGTCCCTACAGAACATGCTGAGATATCGTGAACCCTCATGAAAACTGTAGTCTAGCATCCAATTTAAAGCCTTAAAATTGCAGGTGAGTAGATTGATAGGATGCTTTCCCTAGTGAGAACTCCTTTGAGAGAGTTGTTATGCTGTCCCCTTCTCCCCACCTTCCCAGTGAAGAAAGCTTCAGATAACCATTCCAGGGCCTACCGTGGGCAGGTTGCACAATGGAGGACTCAGGAGACTGGCAATTGGTTTCTAGAAATTAGTGAGGTGATGACTCATGAGTTTCCGTGTGGGTTGAGTGGACCCATGAAAGATAACCAAGTCCTAGCAGGCCCAAACAATTCATAAGCTCATCTGGAGGAGTGAGGTACCTACAAGAGAAAGAGACCATATACAGAGGATTACAAGAAGCTAGGGCTATCAGTGTTTAAGGATCCAGCCAAGAGATTGTTGTCGTTGTTAGTTGCCACCAGTTGATTCTGACTCACTGGTGAACTCATGTGTTGCACAGTAGAACCATTCCATAGAATTTTCAAGGTTGTGACATTTTGGACACAGACTTGACAGCAACTGATCTTTTTATACAGATGCGCATAGGCAGTGCGTGTGTTAAGTGTGTGTGTGTGTGTGCATGAACTTGGCAGTGGGTAAAGAACAATTAAAATTAGTGAGAAGAGGGAGGATTATTCAACAAACAGTGCTAACACAGTTTGATATTTATAAGTAAATAATAAAATTAGATGTTTATCCCTTTTACTCAAGTTCCATATAAAATAAAAACATAAACATAAATAACAAAGCCACAAAAATATTAAAAGAAAATATATTTATGACTTTTGGGCAGAGAAGGATTTTGTAAACAAAACACATAAACACTATAAATTAAAGGAATCATAAATTTACCTTATTGAAATTTTAAAGCTTCTAGAAGACAAAAGACAAATTAACTAGAATAAAAGGAAACAGTACACTAGGAGGATACATTAATAACATAAACAACTCTAAAAATTACTCCCCAGAATACAAAAAGTAATCTTAAAAACAAGAAATCTAAATAGCCAATAGACACTTGCATAATGTCTATGAACTGGCAATTAACAGAAGAGGAAGTGAAAATGGCTAAGAACCTCAGAAAAACAGATTAACTTTAACAGTATTTAGGTAAATGAGAATTAAGACAAACGAATTAAGAAACAAAACTGAATTTCAAGTTGCTGAGAATATTAGATAGACTTGTGTTCTTACCTTATAACAGTAAGAGTAAATTTATTCAGTAACTTGGTGAGAGAGATTTGACAGAATTTAGTAAAGTAACTAATATATTTTTTAAAAATGTGTGTGACCTATAAACCGGTAATTCGCATTTTGTGTAGCTACTTTTGTTTTTCAGGACATCATGTTTGGTAAAGTGGAAGATCAAAGAAATGGAGGAAAACCCACCACGATATGCATATACAGGGTGGCTACAATAACAGGTGCAAACGTACTAAAGATTGTGACCTTGGTGCAGGACTGGATAATGTTTCTTTCTGTTATACATAAGGTCACCATGAGTCAGAGCTGGTTGGATGGCAACTAACAACAATAAAAACTTTCAAACGCATATATAAAATACAAAACAAATGTTATTGTTGTTGCTAGGTGCCATCCATCTGGTTCTGTCTCATAGTGACTCTATATGCAATGAATGAAACTCTGCCCAGTCCTGCGCCATCATTACAATCATTGTTATGCTTGAGCCCACTGTTGCAGCCACTGTGTCAATCCATCTCATTGAGAGTTTTCCTCTTTCTCCCTGACCCTCTGCTTTATCAAGCATGATGTCTTCCTCCATGGACTGGCCCTTCCTGATAACATGCCCTAAGTACATAAAACTAAATGTCGCCATTCTTGCTTATAAGGAGCATCTGACTGTACTTCAAAGACAGACCTGTTCCTTCTTCTGGCAGTCCGTGATATATTCAGTATTTCTTGCCAACACCAAAATTCAAAGGCATCAATTTTTCTTGGTCTCCCTTACTCAATATCCAGGTTTCTCATGCATATGAGGCAACTGAAAACGACATGGCTTGCATGAGGTACACCTTAGTCATTAAAGTGATGTCTTTGCTTTTTAACACTTTAAAGAGGTCTTTCACGGGCAATTTTCCCAATGCAATATGTAACTTGATTTTTTGACTTTTGTTTCCATTGGCATTGATTGTGGATCCAAGCAAAATGAAATCCTTGACAAACTCAAGCTTTCCTCTGTTTATCATGATGTTATGTATTGATCCAGTTGTGAGGATTTTTGTTTTAGGTTGAGGGGAAATCCGTACTGAAGGATGTCATCTTTGATCTTAATCAATAAGTACTTCAAGTCTTCTTCACTTTCAGCAAGCAAGGTTGTGTCATCTGCATAGCGAAGGTTGTTAATGAGTCTTTCGCCAATCCTGATGCCCCGTTCTTCTTCATATAGTCCAACTCCTCTAATTATTTGCTCAGCATAGAGATTGAATAAGTATTGTGAAAGGGTACAACCCTGAAGCTCACCTTTTCTGACTTTAAACCACGCAGTATCTATCCCGCTGTTCTCTCCGAATGACTGCCTCTTGGTATATATGTAGGTTCCACATGAGCACAATTAAGGGTTCTGGGATTCCCACTCTTCACAGCATTATCCATAATTTGTTATGATCCACAGAATTAACTGCTTTTGCAAAGTCAATAAAACACAGGTAAATCTTTCTGGTATTCTCTGCTTTCACCCAAGAACCATCTGACATCAGCAACATCCCTGGTTCAATTCCTGACAGTCAATGCACAGCTGTAGCTGCTTTAGAATGATCTTCAGCAAAATTTTACTTGCATGTCATATTAAAGATATTGTTCAATGATTTCACATTCTGTTAGATCACCTGTCTTTGAAATGGGCACAATACGCATTTCTTCCAGTCAGCTGGCTAGATACCTCTCTTCCAACTTTCTTGGCATAGACTACTGAGCACCTCCAGTATTGCATCCATTTGTTGACACATCTCAGTTGGTATTCCGTCAATTCCTGGAGCCTTGTTTTTTGCCAATGCCTTCAGTGCAGCTTGAACTTCTTCCTTCAGTACCATCTCTTCTTGGTCATATGCTACCTTCTAAAATGATTGAACGTTTCTTTTTGGTACAGTGATTTTGTGTATTTCTTCCATCTTCTTTCGATGCATCCTGTATCCTTCAAAATTTTCCCCATAGAGTTTTTCAATATTGCCACTCGAGGCTTGAATTTTTTCTTCAGTTCTTTCAGCTTGAGAAATACAAAGCATATTCTTCCCTTTTGATTTTCTAACTCCAGGTCTTTGCACATTTTTTTGTAAAACTTTACTTTGACTTCTCTAGCTGCCCTTTGAAATCTTCTGTTCAACTCTCTTACTTCATTTCTTCTGTTCTTGTTAGCTATTTTAAATTTAAGAGCAAGTTTCTGGGTCTCTTCTGACATCCATTCTGGTCTTTTCTTTCTTATCTTTTTAATGACTTTTTGCTTTCTTCTTGTATATTGCCCTTGATGTCATTCCAGAAATTGGTCTTCAGGCATCAGTATTAAATGGGTCAAACCTATTCTTGAAATGGTCTGTACATTTAGGTAAAACCAAAAACCAAACCCACTGCCGTCAAGTCGATTCCGACTTAAGAGACCCTGTAGGACAGAATAGAACTGCTCCATAGAGTTTCCAAGGAGTGCCTGGTGGATTCCAACTGCTGACCTTTTGTTTAGCAGCTATAGCTCTTAACCACAATGCCACCAGGGTTTCCACATTCAAGTAGGATATACTCAAAGTCATATTTTGGCTCTCATGAAATTACCCTAATTTTCTTCAGCTTCAGCTTGAACTTGCATATTATCAATTGATGGCCTCTTCTGCAGTTGCCTGGCCTTTTTCCAACTGATGATAATGAGTTTCTCCATCATCTCTTTCAATAGATGTAATTGATTTGACACCTGTGTATTCCTTCTGGCAAGGTCTACATGTATAGTCACCTTTTATGATATTCAAAAAAGGTATTTCCAATGAATGAGTCATTGGTCTTGCAGAATTCTCTCATGGCATCTCCAGTGTTGTTTCTATCACCCAGGTCATATTTTCCAACTATTGGACCTTCTTCTTTGTTTCTAACTTTTGCATTCCAATCACCAGTAATTATCAATGTACCTTCATTGCATGTTTGTTCAATTGCAAACTGCGGAAGTTGTAAAATCTTCAATTTCCTCATTTTTGGCATTAATGGTTGGTGTGTGAATTTGAATAATAGTCATATTATTAACTGGTCTTCCTGTAGGTGTATGGATATTTTTATGTCACTGATAGTGTTGTATTTCAGGATATATCTTGAAATGTTATTTCTGGTGATGAATATGATATCATTCCTCTTCAATTTGTCATTCCTGGCAAAGTAGACCATATGATCGTCTGATTCAGAATGGCCAATACCTGTCTGTTTCAGGTCACTAATGCCTAGGATATCAATCTTTATGTGCTCCATTTCATTTTTAATGACTTCCAATTTTCTCAGATTCATACTTTGTACATTCCATGTTCTGATTATTAATGGATATTTGCAAGTGTTTCCTCTCATTTTTAGTCATGCCTGTCAGAAAAAGAAACTACTGAAAGCTTTACTCCATCCAAGTCGTTAGGATCAGCTCTACTTCGAGGAGGCAGCTCTACCCTAGCTTTTGAATGCCTTCCAACCTAGTGGCTCATATTCTGGCACTTTACCAATGTTTCATTGTTATTCATAAGGTATTCATCTGCCAATCTTTAGAAGTAGACTGCCAGGTGCTTCTTCCTAGTCTGTCTTAGTGGCCTGCTGGTATTTGACATACTGGTAGCATAGCTTCCAGCATCACAGCAACATGCAAACTACCACAGTCCAACACACTGACAGAATAGTGGTAGACAAAACATATAGAAGAATATATATTGTATCATTATATGTAATGGTGAAAACTGGAAGACAAAAGACTCTAAATATTCATGAGTGGGAAATAAGAAAAGGACGTGGAACCAGGGGTATCATTGTTGATCTCAGCTGTAACTTGAGTGAAAGCAGAGAATACAAGATTATTTACCTGTGTTTTATTGACTATGAAAATACATTCAACTGTGTGGATCATAACAAATTACAGATAATGTGAAAAACAGGATTTCCATAGCACTTAATTGTGATCATATGGAACCTTTACATAGACCAAGAGGCAGTCATTCAAACAGAACAAGAGGATACTGCATGGTTTAAAATCAGGAAAAGTGTGCATCAGGGTTGTATCCTTCCACCATACTTATTGAATTTGTACGCTGAGTAAATAATACAAGAAGCTGGATTATATGAAGAAGATGGTGGCATCAGGATTGGAGGAAGACTAACATCCTGCAATATGCAGATGACACAACCTTGCTTGCAAAGAGGACTTGAAACAATTACCAATGAAAACCAAAGACCACAGTCTTCACTATGGATTACACTTCAATATAAAGAGAACAAAAGTTATCACAACTGGACCAGTAAGTAACACCATGATAAACGGAGAAAAGATTTAATTTGTCAAGAATTCCCTTTTACTTGGATCCGAAATCAATGCCCATGGAAGCAGCAGTCAAGAAATCAATTAATGTATTACACTGGGAAAACCTGCTGCAAAAGGCCTCTTTAAAGTGTTGAAAAGGAAAGATGTTGCTTTGAGGACTAAGGTGTCCCTAGCATTTTCAATCTCTTCATATACATGCGAAAGCTGGGCAATGAATAAGTAAGACAGAAGAAAAATTGATGCATTGGAACTGTGGTGTTGGTGAAGAATAGTGATTATACCATGGGCTGCAGAAGAACAAACAAATATGGCTTGGAAAAAGGACAGTCAGAATGATACTTAAAAGTGAGGATGGCGAGGCTTTGTCTTGTGTATTTTGTACATGTTATCAGGAGAGACCAGTGCATGGAGAAGGACATCATGCTTGGAAAACAGGGTGTGTGTGAAAAAGACGAAGACTAATGAGATGGATTAACAAAGTGGCTGTAACAATGAGCTCAAACATAGCAATAATTGGGAGGATGGTGCAGGACCAGGCACCATTGTGCATGGGGTTGCTTTGTGTTAGAGCTAACTCTACAGCACCTAACAACGACAATTCATATATGACAGTTATAAAGAGTAATTTAGATTAACTGGTATCACCTATGTAGTAAAAGAAAACATCTCATGCATATACTACAGAACAATTTAAATAAAAAGGCACACAATAATATTATTTTCTGAGGGTACATACATATATTTGAAATGCATAGATAGATAACTATCTGGATGTATATATACCAAGCTGTTGACAGCTCTTTCCTTTGGGGAAGGACTGGGATTTTTGTGGTCCTGGGGCTAATGAACAAAGTGAATTTTATGCTATCTGTTCTGTTTTAATTTTGTATAATAATTTTTTTAGTTTTTTTTGTCCTGTTTTAATTTTGTATAATAATTAGTCTGCTCCAAAGGAGAAAGATTATAGGATCATCTTGATTGATCCATATATATATATATTTTTTCTTATCCCTCCTTTTTATTCTAGCATTACAACTTCTACCAAATGTGTATTGTATTTGTAGATCAATTGTACCTCCCTGGAGGAGAAAAAAAAAAAAAAAAAAACTTCAACTTCTCAATATTTGTTAATGTGAAAATAGCAAAGATGCAATTCATGTTTTTCAGGAAAGTGGTCATGTGTGTAAGGTTTGTGGTTTTTGGTCTTAATTGTTTTTGGTAATCAGTCTGTCAACATAGATAATCCTTTTCAACTATTTAAAAGATGTTGACATTCTATACCCATTGAACACTTCCAACTACTTAAAATTCTGCCTAAAATAGTCAAAAAATAAAACTAGTTTAGGGCTGAGATAAAGTTTAAAATATAGTGAGGAGATAAACTCTCATCTCTAAAAGTCAGGGAACTCCTTCTCCCTCCCACCTTTCACCACCTCCATCTTCTGTCCTAGTTGCTGTTGTTGTTAGGTGCCATCTAGTTGATTCCAACACATAGCGACCCCATGCACAACAGAACGAAACACTGCCTAGTTCTGGGTCATCCTTACAGTCATTGTTATGCTTGAGCCCATTGTTGCAGCCACTGTGTCAATCTGTCTTGCTGAGGGTATTCCTCTTTTTCACTGACCCTCTAGTTTACCAGGCTTGACGTCCTTCTCCAGGGACTGATTCCTCCTGATAACATGTCCCAAGTATGTGAGACGTAGTCTAGACATCTTTGCTTCTAAAGAACATTCTGGTTGTACTTCCTCCAAGACAGATTTGTTCATTCTTTTGGCAGTCCATTATATATTCAATATTCTTCAGCAACACCACGATGCAAAGGCTTTAATTCTTCTTTGGTCTTCCTCATTCATTGTCCAGCTTTCCCATGCATATGAAGCGACTGAAAACACCATGGGTTAGTTCAGATGCCCCTTAGCTTTCAAGGTGACCTCTTTGCTTTTCAATATTTTAAAGAGGTCTTTTGCAGCATATTTGCCCAATGCCATGCATCTTTTGATTTCTTGACTGCTGCTTCCATGAACGTTGAATGTGGAGGCAAGTAAAATGAAATCCTTGGTAACTTCAATTTTTTCTCCATTTATCATGATGGTGCTTATTGGTCCAGTTGTGAAGACTTTCATTTTCTTTATACTGAGATGTAATCTGTAATGAAGGCTATAGTCTTTGATCTTCATTAGCAAGTGCTTTAAGTCCTCTTCATTTTCAGCAAGCAAAGTCGAGCTATCTGTATATCACGCAGATCCAGCCACATCAGCAATGATTTCCCTCGTTCCATGTTTAGAGAATAAGGAGTTATTTCCCAATGTTGAGAGCAGCTATAGCAGATATGCACTTCTGGTGACAGGGCACCACCATCCCTTGAGTCAGTGAGAGAGCAATTAGGAAAAGATGTACCTGTGCTAGAATCTCTGGGTGGTCCAACTGGTTAAGTACTTAGCTACTAACTGTAGCATTTGACAGTTCAAATCCACTCAGAGGTGTCTTTGAAGAAAGGCAAGATGACAGTCATTGAAAACCCTATGGAGTTCATGAAGTTCTACTTCAGGTTCTTCATGTTCTAAAAACGAAAACAGTTGCTAGGAACGTTGGAATCAACTCTCCTAGCAACTGTTTTTGTTTGTTTTTTAGAAAAAGAACTACAGAAGCGTAATTGATGACAATTTTACACTATGAGTATGAAGCTTTAGTAATGTCAGGAAGTGAGATAATCCAGCAATTTATAGATTCAAGGGCTTATCATGCTGTTTTCTGGGGATGGCAATGATTATAGGACTTAGGATCAGATTAAAATATGACAACTAGATAGCTTATAAGGGAGGTAAAGACAAAGCTATCCCCACCAGGCATAGGGTTTTATAATTGGTAAATTGAGTTTGTTTTAACACTGTTTATTAGAATTACATGTTAAGGTTAGTCTAATGTGCAGGTATGTGTATATAAGCATCTGTCTTACCCATCTAATGAAGGGTGTAATTAAACAAATGATTTTGTGTAAGAGCATGGCACGTAAACAATCTCAAGCACCTGGTTTCCGTGAAAAAAAAAAAAAGTGAGGAAGGAATTTATGATGGTTCTGAAGGGTTAGGGAGAGTAAAACCAAAGAAAGCCTATCTTTCATGTTAAAAATCTTGGATTTTATATTGAGATCATCTGTCTTCATCCAGGGAAGCTGATAGGTACGTAAAGACTTTCCAAGCAGGACCCAACAGAGATATATATATTTTTCCTAATTTTTATTTAGTTTTTGGTGAAAGTTTACACAGCAAATTAGGTTTCCATTTACCAATTTCTATACATATTATTCAGTGACTTTGGTTACATTATCCACATTGTAACGATATTTTCATTATTTTTGTTCTGGTTTTTCTGCTTTTATTAATCCGGCTTCCCTTCCCTGTCTAACCTTTTCATCTTTGCTTTAGGGTAAATGTCGACCATTTCGTCTTGTATAGATATATATATTTTAAAGGATTATAGTATTCATAGGTGATACTGTTTATTTCCATTATTCATCTGCCCGATGAGTGCCAAAAGGACAGTCAAACGTGTCTTGGATGAACCACAGCCAGAATGCTCCTTAGAAGTGAGATGGCAAGACTTTGTCTCACGTACTTTGGACATGTTATCAGGAAGCACCAGTCCCTGAGAAGGACATCAAACTTGGTAAAGTAGAGGGCCAGCAAATATGAGAAATACTCTCAATGAGAGGGATTAACATAGTGGCTAAAATGACTGGCTCAAACATAGCATTAAAAAAAATAAATAAGAACAGACCAAATTGTTGCTTCTGTACCTCAAGGAGCACACCATCAGTCAGTTGAGGGAGTAATGTATTCCTTGAGCAGGCTGTGTTCTTAATTATTCTTCTTCACCTGGAGCATAGCACCTTTGAAATGTCTGTTGGAAACTTAAATTTCTATGATACGTTTTTATAGAAAAGAACATTCATTTCTGGAAAGTGAGTACCTTATTTTCCAGATTTACAAAAAAAAAAAAAAAAAAAAAGATCCTTGATTGATTACTTATTGAAGAGTATCACTGTTTTTCTCACTCCCTTGCCAGTACCTCCTCTTTTTCTTCTCCTTCTCCTATCTTTATCTTCCTCCTTGCTTCTTCTCCTCCTTCTCCCACCTCCTCCTCCCTCTTCCCTTCTCCTTCCTCCTCCTTCTTCTTCTACCTCTTCCCCTCCCTTCTCCCCTCCTCTTCTCTCCACTCCCCACTTCTCCTCTCCTCTTCTCTCACCTCCCCTCCTCTTCCCTTCCCACCTCTCCTCTTACTTCCCCTCCCCTCCCCTCTTCTCCTTTCCCCTTTCCTCCCCTTCCCTCTCCTCTCCTCCTCTCCTTTCCTCTTCCCTCCCCTCTCCACCTCTCCTCTCCCCTTCCCTCACCTCCTCTCCCTTCCCCTTCCCTCCCCACCTCTCCTTTCCCCTATAGTTGGATCTGGAAATAACCTGTGAATCCTGATACCAAAAAACAAAACCAAACCCCTTGCCGTGGAGTCAATTTCAACCAATAGTGACCCTAAAGGACAGAGTAGAACTGTCCAATAGGGTTTCCAAGGAGCACCTGTTGGATTTGAACTGCCAACCTTTTGGTTAGCATATGTAGCTCTTAACCACCAAGCCACCAGAGTTTCCAGAACCCTGGTACATAAGAGGCTTCTTCTCCCACTGTACTTTCCTTCATTATTCCTCCTTGGAACATTCCCTAGAGAGCTTCTCCTACTACCACCTACAGTGTGAATGAGATTTGTCTAGTAATTTGGGAGCCCTGGTGGCGCAGTGATTAAAGTGATCATGTGTTAATCGAAAGGTACACAGTGGAAAATCACCAGTGGCTCTTCAAGAAAAAAATGTGGCGGTCTGCTTCCACAGAAATTTACAGCCTCATAAACCCTATGGGGTGTCTATGAGCCAGAATTGACTCCACTGCAGAGGGTTTGGTTTTGGTTTCTGTCACAGTATTGTTTCAAAATTATATTTCTGGCAGAAAGACTTGTGACATACAAACCAAGGGAGTATGGCAGTCCTCAGTAGCAGCACGTTATTGGCCATTGCGGGGACCACTGGACTTCCTCCTCACATCCTGAAGTACGCATCTTTAAACCAAGAAACCAAACCATTGTCGTTGAGCAGATTGTAGTTATCAAAAAGACAAAATGCCTACAAGATTTGAAAGAACAAAAATGCCCATTTGGAACCGCGGCTGTTGTTTTAAAGTCCAAATTGGCAAGTTCCTCTGTGAGTACGTCCTCTGGATTAGAAATGGAATGGACTTTTTATTTTAAATGAGGACTTATGAATGCGAAATCATCTATGGGTTATTATAAGAGTGGCGAAATTAAGTGGCATTTATTTTGAAGAAGTAAACGTGAATGATGAAGGCCTGACTTCTTTAGAAAACCAAGACTGAATGAAAAAGTTTGGTATATATATGTGTGTATATATATACATACATATACACACTTGTTTTTTTGGTTATTATTAACATTTCTTTATCAAAGTAAGCATCAAATATGATGGCCTGGAGTTACTGGCTGATTTTCCTGCCATTTCTTTTAGTTTTAATCATGTCATGTAAATATAATAAGACTTTCTAGTCATACCAGCAAATTTGAAATACAACTTCACTGTCAATACGTGAATTACAAGAAAACTTCTGATTCAAGGTACAAATCAGAAAAGCTTCAAGTTTTGACAAATCCACAAAAGAACTTTTCAAACATACTTATTTGATTTATAAATATGCTCATGTTGCCTTTTGGGTATCAAAGAAAATCAATGAATCTATATAGTAGGACTTGTTCAATGAATGTAGACCCTTATAAAATCATGCATTGAGGTGTTCAGTGAAAAGTCCTGAAATATAATAAATGCCATGTTGGGAAAGTTATCATTTCTTGCACTAACACTGCGGGGGGTGGGGAATCAGTCACTAAAAGAAGCTCTTATTTCAGGAGGATGGTATTTTCAAATAGCTAACTGCAATGTTAAAGCAAAATGTCAGTGTAAATTGTCAAAGTTTTAAGATAGTAGATTAATATCATACATAAAAGCTTGTATTATGAAGTATACAATACTGCACTGTCAATTCAGAGACTTATTTAAAAGAAGACGATTCTGAATTATATTTTTGTCTCTGTGCTGTGACAGCCTAAACGGAATATGTTCTTTGCTTTTTATTCTAGAAATGAAACTTATGTCAGTTCATCCGAGGGGAAAAGAATGAAAATGAAAAGCATCACAGGGAGTTTAGGACTATATTATAGTCTAAATTAAATACCCATTTTGCCTCTAATATGAGCCACAGTTTCTTAGCTGCACAGAGATGGAATTCAGCTAAAGCCGAAACTAATTTCCCACTCTGTTCCTGGAATGCCGAAGGCAGAACATTCAACGCCATGTCAGGCAATACTCCCATAAAGCTAATAGACTTAGCAGAACTGAAAAGTAATGTGACCTCTGGCATTGAAAAAATTTGATGGCAAGGTAGAAATACCATAACCCTGGAATTTCCCAGTATTGCTTCCACAGCCAACCCATAGGAGGTAGGAGCTATAAGGGACCACCTGGGAAGACACAGGTCTTACAGAGTACGAATCCAAGATTCATAAACGTTATCTTTGGTTACACTCAGAGAACGGTTTGTGGGACTGAAGATAACTCATTGAAAGGATATGAGCTGAGATTGGTGACTGATGAAAATTTCCCAATAAATCAGGAAGAAATGGTGTAGCTGATAATTTTTCACTTTGGTTTGTTGGAGTTGTCTCTTCCTTTCTCCATGTCTTTCTCTCTTGGGAAATGTGTAATTAACTACGCTATTACTGTTCATGTCTGCTGCCGTGTTTTATGTTTATAAATATATTTATTTCTGTTTGAAATTCAAATTTTTGTGGACTCAAAAAATCACCTTGAATAACCCAATGTGTGAGATTAGAAATGACATTTATGTTTTGAGAAAACAATAATCTTAAATCAAGTACAATATCTCAGGAATGGAGGTCACAGGTAGAATTACAAATGAAGTTGGGACAGAGATACACAACTCTACCACTTGTGATACAGATGAAAGCCAGGCCACCACATTTGACAATCAGGTATTATTGTTGTTTTGTGCTGTCGAATCGTTTTCTACTCATAGAGACTCCATGTGACAAAGTAGAACTGCCCCATGGGGCTTTCTTGGCTATAGTCTTTGCAGAAACAGATCGCCAAATATTTCTCCCACAGAGTGACTGGATGGGTTCCAATTGCCAATCTTTCAGTTAGCTAAGCACTTAACCGTTTGTGCCACTAGATGTTACTGAGAACAATTATGGAAAGTTAACCTATTTCTAATTTTCCGTTTTAGGAAATGAATTGAATAAATTATACAAAATGTATTACTTGCTAACATTTTTATCCATATATTATTGTTACTGTAATATTTGTCTTTGACCATAAAGATGAAAGAAGCCCTAGCTTTATGTGTCTGTGTGTATTTGTATATGTAGAGAAAAAGAGAAAGAAATTACTAGCTATAGCATAAAATCTATTAAACCCATTAGGATAGATTAAGATTTAGAAAAGAAAAAACTCAATCCAAGGAAAATAATTAGCGAACACACTTCCAACAAGCCTGAAGGAAAATCTCCTGTTAGACTTTCCATTCGTAACGTAAGGGCTGGGTGATGCCATTTTGCCATCACTTTAGATAGTGCACTATCCAGTTGTGGTCAAGTGTTTGTCTGGACGTGCCTGAATAGTCTAGAGAGTCCAATTCAGCACACTTTTAATTTTACACGTATTAGTTATTTGTCAGTGGAGGATATAACTAATAATTGCAATTATTCTAAAAAATGTACTATGTTGAACAAAATTGTACTATGTTGAACACTTGAGACTGTTAATCAACATTAAGAATGTTTGATTTAAAGACATCAATTATCTAAATCAGTTTCCCTAATGAGAACTGCTAGGCGATAAATATTTTGATTGAAAATCTTTTGTGCTATTCATAAAGGTATTAACACTTTTAATGAAGGCTGTGAAAATTCTTGTGATAAATATCTGATTTTAGAGTAGCTAATTATTATGATGTTCCCAGGAGTAAAGGTATTTACACATATATACTCTAATCATTTACAGAAGAAAAAGGATATTAGTAATAAAATATTTGTAAGTATTAGAATGAAATATTAGCATAATAATTACAAGAGGGAAATTAGACACCATTCAAATTATGAATGATCATTCTCTGGTTTGTTTTATTTATGTTTCAAATGTATTACCAGCTTTTCCTTAATCAGGTTACTTAAACTGTAGGTAGCTTAATACTGAAACACTGAAACGTACACTCACATATAAATGCAGCTTCTTTAAACCTAAATATCTGTTTTATTTAAAAATAGAAGGAAGCAAAACAAATGATTGCATAAGCTAAACAATTATTAATGCTTTACTTGTGTAGTGTCATAAGATTCACTATCTTAAGAAATTCAATGTTAAGAGTTTTTGCCTTTAAATTAGTGTTGTTGAAATGAAGAATTTTCTTGATGGCAGTGTGTCTTATGAAGGTCAGAAGGGATGGAGAGAGTTTACTACCTTCCATTATACCAAACTGGCAAGATCATTAAAGAAAATACGAAAACGTTTTTCAAAAAGCTGCATTTACATGTTAAAGCCATCCAAAGACTGTATTTAATTTATGCTCCATTAGGGTATGTGGGTTTATACGGCTATCTGTTACATTATGGAGACCAATTCTAATAGCAGCTGCCATTTACAATACCTGGGAGATACAGAACAGTTTATTAAAGTGCTTATTTTCACTAATAGGAAATCTGATCACAATTTTTTTTTCTAGTGTTATCAGGAGAGTGAAGAATGCATTTTCTCTAGATTAGATTTTGGGGTAATTTATCTTTGTAGTAGCTGTAGATTTACCCTTATTGTTTTTAATATATCACAAAAACTAGGCTTTTTAAAGTTACTGAATACAAGGAATCTGCAGAAAGCACAAAGAAGAAAATGCACCTTGCTAGGAATTCTTCCCTAGCAGAATAGAGCAGAATCATGAATCTACCGCTATGCCCCCAAATCCCTTATCTTTTTTTTTTTTTTTTAATTCCTTGTAAGCACATACATTGAAATTGGAAAGCATGGATATCTCCAGAAATCTAGACTTCTATACCAAGTTTCCTCTGCATGGCTTGTATTATCATTATCAAGCATATCACTCAAGCTCAAAGGAAATCAAATTTCATTTTTCTTGGCTAACAGGAATAAATAGAGGCTGGCACAAAACAAATCAGTAGCAGCTACTTTTCAATATCTTTAGAATTGTTCAAACATTTTTAGATACTAAACACACTTTCAATTAAGCCAGCACATTCCCAAATATCAAACCATATTGCAATATACTGTAGGTAAATTCAAATGTCATACCCCTTCAAATAACTCTCTGTAATACAAGAGCTAATTTATGATAACTATCATTTGTTGTCATTGAGAACCAAAAATCAAACCCATTGATGTTGAGTGGACTCTGACTCATAGCAACTCTATAGGACCAAATAGAACTTCTTCATAGGATTTCCAAGGCTGTCATCTTTATGGAAGCAGACTGCCACATCTTTCAACCGTGGAGTGCATGGTGGCTTTGAACCACAGACCTTTCGGCTAGCAGCTGAGTGCTTAAACACTGGGCTGTCTCTCTAGTGTCACTACTACTAATAAAATAATAGTGATAATAGATAGATAGCTGCCTTTAAGTCATCTCCAACTTAGAGCGACCTTATGTACAACAGAACTAAATGTTGTCCAGTCCTGCACTAGCCTCATGATCAGCAGCATGGTTGAGTCCATTTTTGTGGCTATTTTGCCAATCATCCTCACCAAGTGTCTTCCCACCCTTGTTGGCCTGCTGCTACACTAAAAATGATGTCTTCCGGCGGAGCCAAGATGGCGGACTAGGCAGACACTACCTCGGGTCCCTCTTACAACAAAGACATGGAAAAACAAGTGAATCGATCACATACATAACAATCTATGAACCCTGAACAACAAACACAGATTTAGAGACAGAGAACGAACTAATACGGGGAAGCAGCAATTGTTTCCAGAGCCTGGAGCCAGCGTACCAGTCAGGTACGGCACAAGCACAGAATGCTGCTCCACCCCCCTGAACTAACCCCGGGAGGGAGACCAGCCAGTTCCGCAGGCGGCGTGGGACACAGCCGGTAGAAGAAGTCCCCGGGTGGCAGTGACTGGTCTTGGAGCAGGAAGAGCAGCGTCCCAGCCGGGAAACCGTCTCGCCGGGATTTGGACTGGATGCAGGAGGCTTCATTAACATCCGAATAGCCTGAGCCAGAGGGAGAACTCTGATAGGGGTTTGACTGCATTTTTTTTTTAGCGGATTTTCTGGAAAAACTAGTTTCCCAGTGATGGCTCGGAGACAACAATCCATATCAAACCACTTAAAGAAGCAGACCATGACAGCTTCTACAACCCCCCAAACAAAAGAATCAAAATCTTTCCCAAATGAAGATACAATCCTGGAATTATCAGATACAGAATATAAAAAACTAATTTACAGAATGCTTAAAGATATCACCAATGAAATTAGGATAACTGCAGAAAAAGCCAAGGAACACACCGATAAAACTGTTGAAGAACTCAAAAAGATTATTCAAGAACATAGTGGAAAAATTAATAAGTTGCAAGAATCCATAGAGAGACAACATGTAGAAATCCAAAAGATTAACAATAAAATTACAGAATTAGACAACACAATAGGAAGTCAGAGGAGCAGACTCAAGCAATTAGAATGCAGACTGGGACATCTGGAGGACCACGGAATCAACACCAACATAGCTGAAAAAAAATCAGATAAAAGAATTAAAAAAAATGAAGAAACCCTAAGAATTATGTGGGACTCTATCAAGAAGGATAACCTGCGGGTGATTGGAGTCCCAGAACAGGGAGGGGGGACAGAAAACACAGAGAAAATAGTTGAAGAACTCCTGACACAAAACTTCCCTGACATCATGAAAGACGAAAGCATATCTATCCAAGATCCTCATCGAACCCCATTTAAGACTGATCCAAAAAGAAAAACACCAAGACATATTATCATCAAACTCACCAAAACCAAAGATAAAGAGAAAATTTTAAAAGCAGCCAGGGAGAAAAGAAAGGTTTCCTTCAAGGGAGAATCAATAAGAATAAGTTCAAACTACTCAGCAGAAACCATGCAGGCAAGAAGGGAATGGGACGACATATACAGAACACTGAAGGAGAAAAACTGCCAGCCAAGGATCATATATCCAGCAAAACTCTCTCTGAAATATGAAGGCGAAATTAAGATATTTACAGACAAACACAAGTTTAGAGAATTTGCAAAAACCAAACCAAAGCTACAAGAAATACTAAAGGATATTGTTTGGTCAGAGAACCAATAATATCAGATATCAGCAGAACACAAGGTCACAAAACAGAACGTCCTGATATCAACTCAAATAGGGAAATCACAAAAACAAACAAATTAAGATTAATTAAAAACAAATACACATAACAGGGAATCATGGAAGTCAATAGGTAAAAGATCACAATAATCAAAAAAAGGGACTAAATACAGGAGGCATTGAACTGCCATATGGAGAGTGATACAAGGCGATATAGAACAATACAAGTTAGGTTTTTACTTAGAAAAATAGGGGTAAATAATAAGGTAACCACAAAAAGGTATAACAACTCTATAACTCAAGATAAAAGCCAAGAAAAACGTAATGACTCAACTAACATAAAGTCAAACACTATGAAAATGAGGATCTCACAATTTACTAAGAAAAATGCCTCAGCACAAAAAAGTATGCAGAAAAATGAAATTGTCAACAACACACATAAAAAGGCATCAAAATGACAGCACTAAAAACTTATTTATCTATAATTACCCTGAATGTAAATGGACTAAATGCACCAATAAAGAGACAGAGAGTCACAGACTGGATAAAGAAACATGATCCATCTATATGCTGCCTACAAGAGACACATCTTAGACTTAGAGACACAAACAAACTGAAACTCAAAGGATGGAAAAAAAGTATATCAAGCAAACAATAAGCAAAAAAAGAAGAGGAGTAGCAATATTAATTTCTGACAAAATAGACTTTAGACTTAAATCCACCACAAAGGATAAAGAAGGACACTATATAATGATAAAAGGGACAATTGATCAGGAAGACATAACCATATTAAATATTTATGCACCCAATGACAGGGCTGCAAGATACATGAATCAAATTTTAACAGAATTGAAAAGTGAGATAGATACCTCCACAATTATAGTAGGAGACTTCAACACACCACTTTTGGAGAAGGACAGGACATCTAGTAAGAAGCTCAATAGAGACACGGAAGATCTAATTACAACAATCAACCAACTTGACCTCATTGACTTATACAGAACTCTCTACCCAACTGCTGCAAAATATACTTTTTTTTCTAGCGCACATGGAACATTCTCTAGAATAGACCACATATTAGGTCATAAAACAAACCTTTGCAGAGTCCAAAACATCGAAATATTACAAAGCATCTTCTCAGACCACAAGGCAATAAAACTAGAGATCAATAACAGAAAAACGAGGGAAAAGAAATCAAATACTTGGAAAATGAACAATACCCTCCTGAAAAAAGACTGGGTTATAGAAGACATCAAAGGAGGGAATAAGGAAATTCATAGAAAGCAACGAGAATGAAAATACTTCCTATCAAAACCTCTGGGACACAGCAAAAGCAGTGCTCAGAGGCCAATTTATATCGATAAATGCACACATACAAAAAGAAGAAAGAGCCAAAATCAGAGAACTGTCCCTACAACTTGAACAAATAGAAACTGAGCAACAAAAGAATCCATCAGGCACCAGAAGAAAACAAATAATAAAAATTAGAGCTGAACTAAATGAATTAGAGAACAGAAAAACAATTGAAAGAATTAACAAAGCCAAAAGCTGGTTCTTTGAAAAAATTAACAAAATTGATAAACCATTGGCTAGACTGACTAAAGAAATACAGGAAAGGAAACAAATAACCCGAATAAGAAACGAGAAGGGCCACATCACAACAGAACCAAATGAAATTAAAAGAATCCTTTCAGATTATTATGAAAAATTGTACTCTAACAAATTTGCAAACCTAGAAGAAATGGATGAATTCCTGGAAAAACACTACCTACCTAAACTAACACATTCAGAAGTAGAACAACTAAATAGACCCATAACAAAAAAAGAGATTGAAACGGTAATCAAAAAACTCCCAACAAAAAAAAGCCCTGGCCCGGACGGCTTCACTGCAGAGTTCTACCAAACTTTCAGAGAAGAGTTAACACCACTACTTCTGAAGGTATTCCAAAGCATAGAAAATGACGGAATACTACCCAACTCATTCTATCAAGCCACCATCTCCCTGATACCAAAACCAGGTAAAGACATTACAAAAAAAGAAAATTATAGACCTATATACCTCATGAACATTGATGCAAAAATCCTCAGCAAAATTCTAGCCAATAGAATCCAACAACACATCAAAAAAATAATTCACCCTGATCAAGTGGGATTTATACCACGTATGCAAGGCTGGTTTAATATCAGAAAAACCATTAATGTAATCCACCACATAAATAAAACAAAAGACAAAAACCACATGATCTTATCAATTGATGCAGAAAAGGCATTTGACAAAGTTCAACACCCATTTATGATAAAAACTCTTACCAAAATAGGAATTGAAGGAAAATTCCTCAACATAATAAAGGGCATCTATGCAAAGCCAACAGCCAATATCACTCTAAATGGAGAGAACCTGAAAGCATTTCCCTTGAGAACGGGAACCAGACAAGGATGCCCTTTATCACCGCTCTTATTCAACATCGCGCTAGAAGTCCTAGCCAGGGCAATTAGGCTAGACAAAGAAATAAAAGGTATCCGGATTGGCAAGGAAGAAGTAAAGTTATCACTATTTGCAGATGACATGATTATATACACAGAAAACCCTAAGGAACCCTCCAGAAATCTACTGAAACTAATAGAAGAGTTTGGCAGAGTCTCAGGTTATAAAATAAACATACAAAAATCACTTGGATTCCTCTACATCAACAAAAAGAACATCGAAGAGGAAATAACCAAATCAATACCATTCACAGTAGCCCCCAAGAAGATAAGATACTTAGGAATAAATCTTACCAAGGATGTAAAAGACCTATACAAAGAAAACTACAAAGCTCTACTACAAGAAATTCAAAAGGACATACTTAAGTGGAAAAACATACCCTGCTCATGGATAGGAAGACTTAACATAGTAAAAATGTCTATTCTACCAAAAGCCATCTATACATTTAACGCACTTCCGATCCAAATTCCAATGTCATATTTTAAGGGGATAGAGAAACAAATCACCAATTTCATATGGAAGGGAAAGAAGCCCCGGATAAGCAAAGCACTACTGAAAAAGAAGAAGAAAGTGGGAGGCCTCACCTTACCAGACTTCAGAACCTATTACACAGCCACAGTAGTCAAAACAGCCTGGTACTGGTACAACAACAGGCACATAGACCAATGGAACAGAATTGAGAACCCAGACATAGATCCATCCACGTATGAGCAGCTGATATTTGACAAAGGACCAGTGTCAATTAATTGGGGAAAAGATAGCCTTTTTAACAAATGGTGCTGGCATAACTGGATATCCATTTGCAAAAAAATGAAACAGGACCCATACTTCACACCATGCACAAAAACTAACTCCAAGTGGATCAAAGACCTAAACATAAAGACTAAAATGATAAAGATCATGCAAGAAAAAATTGGGACAACCCTAGGAGCCCTAATACAAGGTATAAAGAGAATACAAAATATTACCAAAAATGATGAAGAGAAACCAGATAACTGGGAGCTCCTAAAAATCAAACACCTATGCTCATCCAAAGACTTCTCCAAAAGAGTAAAAAGACCACCTACAGATTGGGAAAGAATTTTCAGCTATGACATCTCCGACCAGCGCCTGATCCCTAAAATCTACACGATTCTGTCAAAACTCAACCACAAAAAGACAAACAACCCAATCAAGAAGTGGGCAAAGGAGATGAACACACATTTCACTAAAGAAGATATTCAGGCAGCCAACAGATACATGAGAAAATGCTCTCGATCATTAGCCATTAGAGAAATGCAAATTAAAACTACGATGAGGTTCCATCTCACACCAGCAAGGCTGGCATTAATCCAAAAAACACAAAATAATAAATGTTGGAGAGGCTGCGGAGAGATTGGAACTCTCATACACTGCTGGTGGGAATGTAAAATGGTACAACCACTTTGGAAATCTATCTGGCGTTATCTTAAACAGTTAGAAATAGAACTACCATACAACCCAGAAATCCCACTCCTGGGAATATACCCTAGAGATACAAGAGCCTTCATACAAACAGATATATGCACACCCATGTTTATTGCAGCTCTGTTTACAATAGCAAAAAGTTGGAAGCAACAAAGGTGTCCATCAACGGATGAATGGGTAAATAAATTGTGGTATATTCACACAATGGAATACTACACATCGATAAAGAACAGTGACGAATCTCTGAAACATTTCATAACATGGAGGAACCTGGAAGGCATTATGCTGAGCGAAATTAGTCAGAGGCAAAAGGACAAATATTGTATAAGACCACTATTATAAGATCTTGAGAAACAGCAAACCTGAGAAGAACACATACTTTTGTGGTTACGAGGGGGGGAGGGAGGGAGGGTGGGAGAGGGTTTTTTTATTGATTAATCAGTAGATAAGAACTGCTTTAGGTGAAGGGAAAGACAACACTCAATACATGGAAGGTCAGCTCAATTGGACTGGACCAAAAACAAAGAAGTTTCCGGGATAAAATGAATGCTTCAAAGGTCAGCGGAGCAAGCACGGGGGCCTGGGGAACATGGTTTGCGGGGACTTCTAAGTCAATTGGCAAAATAATTCTATTATGAAATCATTCTGCATCCCACTTTGAAATGTGGCGTCTGGGGTCTTAAATGCTAACAAGCGGCCATATAAGATGCATCAATTGGTCTCAATCCACCTGGAGCAAAGGTAAATGAAGAACACCAAGGCCACACGACAACTAAGAGCCCAAGAGACAGAAAGGGCCACATGAACCAGAGACTTACATCATCCTGAGACCAGAAGAACTAGTTGGTGCCTGGCCACAATCGATGACTGCCCTGACAGGGAGCACAGCAGAGGACCCCTGAGGGAGCAGGAGATCAGTGGGATACAGACCCCAAATTCTCATAAAAAGACCAAACTTAATGGTCTGACTGAGACTAGAGGAATCCTGGCGGCCATGCTCCCCAGACCTTTTGTTGGCACAGGACAGGGACCATCCCTGAAGACAACTTATCAGACATGAAAGGGACTGGTCAGCGGGTGGGAGAGAGACGCTGATGAAGAGTGAGCTAATTATATCAGGTGGACACTTGAGATTGTGTTGGCAACTCTTGTCTGGAGGGGGGATGGGAGGATAGAGAGAGAGGGAAGCCGGCAAAATTGTCAAGAAAGGAGAGACTGAAAGGGCTGACTCAAGAGGGGGAGAGCAAGTGGGAGCAGGGAGTGAGATGTATGTAAACTTATATGTGACAGACTGATTGGATTTGTAAACGTTCACTTGAAGCTTAATAAAAGTTATTAAAAAAAAAAAAATGATGTCTTCCTCTAGCGATTGATCCCTCTGATGACTTTTCCAAAGCAAGAGAATCAGAAAACTTTCTATCGTGATCCATAAAGTTTCTGTTGGCTAATTTCCAGACGGTAACAAGACTTTCTTCCTAATTTGTTTTAGTCTGGAAGCTCAGCTGAAACCTGACCACCATGGATGGCTTTGCTGGCATTTAAAATACCAGAGGCATACCTTCTATCATCACAGCAATACACAGTTCAGCTCAGTAAGACAAACCGACAGATGGGTGTTGGTATAATAATAGTTGTTATCATTTATTTCATTTTTTCTATATGCAAAGTGCCTTGCCAAGTGCTTTTTTACCATCTCACATGTGCTACAGCCCATCACATTTATTGTAGTCCCTGCTAGCCCCAGTTTCATACTTTTACTGATTTCTCTGTCTGTTTTGCCTCATCTTTTGTGGCTCTTCTCTCATCTGTCCCTCCTGCAAGGACTCAAAGATCAATTATAATTTTTTATTTGATTTTCTCAAAACTCTATTTCCAAAAATAACTATTTGCCATCAACTCTTAATCCTATTTTGAGGATGATAATGTAGGTCACATTGTAGATTGGAGGTTGTTGTCATTGTTGTTAGGTGCATACATGTAAATACTTTCATAGCAATATCTAGACTACTGTTTGACCAAACAACTGGCCTAGCCACATTGGCACGTAAAATTAACCATCACAGCAGGTCTGCACCTAGTGGTTGAGCTGTTTGTGAACTGCATAAAGACCAGGTGGTGAGCTGGGCTAAAGTCCAGCCCAGGTTCATCAGACCATGTGCTCTGTGTCTGTGAGGCTGCAGTCCGCAGAGAAGGTTCTTTTTCTATTTCACCCAAGGTGATGTGCAGTTTATCTTTGGCCCTGCTTGTTTTACCTGTCATGTACCTACACCTGGAGTGTGTAAGTATAATTCTAGTTTCCTCTATTGGCCTTTAAATGAGGGATGACACTAGAAATACACTCGTTCTCAGTTTCCCATATTTTCTAATGTCTTTTATATGTTGTACACTAAGGATGATTTAATTAACTAGAATGGCTGTAAGGGTCTACTTAGCTTTTGTCTGGTATCTCCCCCTACATCCCACATATTTTTGGAATTTCCTGAGAAGTACCACACAAATGCTCGCAAACAAGCTCACCAGGTGCCAAAGGGGTTGAGTTGAAAGCCACTCAGTGGTAAAGCCTTCCTTCAGAGGCATATCACAGCATATTACATTTTGCTGCTATGATACTGTTCTTGGGTAGTTAACAAGCTTTTACTTTCAGGACCATAGATCACATACACTGGTTTCTTCTCACACTAAATTCTCCATAAAATGGTGCATATTTTTAATTATATTCTGAGATACGATCTGCATATATGCTCAGATGATAAAACCATGCTTGGAAAACATGGTTTTCTCTGAAAGTTCTACTGGAAAAGTCCATGAGAGTTGAAATAAATGTTCCCCAGGACGATTTTCTCCTGTGAACACAGTGACACGGAACAGTGGTCCTCAACCCTAGCTGCACATGAGAATCGCTGGGGAGCTTTTAAAATTTCTGGTGTCTAGATCTCAGCCCAGGCCAATTAAATCAGAGTCTTCGGGGAGTGGAACAAGGGCATAAGAAGTTTTTTATGTTTCCCAGGTAATTCCAACATATAGCTAAGATTTAGAATTACTGACAAGTACAGAATTTTATGTGCTAAAATTTGTCATAATTAAACACAATAAGTGAACTGAACATATATTACCCTTCTGATTTAATTTCCAAAAAAAAGGAACTTGCTTTAATTAATGAATCATTAAAGTTTTGATTCTCAAATCCATCTAAGAGCCCTTATTAAATACAAAGGAACCTAACAGCCTTTGTTATTTATTCACTCTAATTTGATACCATTCTTAAACAGAGGCCTGATATATGTACAACATATATTTTCATAAGAAACAGCTCTGTGCTTTTAATAGATCTCAGGCTCCTGCTGCCTGTTTCCCATCTAATGTCATAATCTTCTGTGACATCACAATTAATTCCTGCAGAGATGATTATAGTTACAAGAGAGGATTATGATTTCAGGAAGGTGATAAACAGCAGGAGCAGAATGAGGTCTTTTCTTTTTTTTTGCATCCCAAGGATTATCAGCTTGATAAGAGTATAAGAAAGAGAGAGAAAAAAAAAAGTGTCTTTAGAATGTTGTAAAATAGCATAAAACTGATAGTTTTTTTTTTGTTGTTGTTGTTTGGGAAAGACCATAGACTTTTTAAATAGTTTTCTGTTGATTGTCCTCGCTTAATTTCTTACTTAAACAGAGAAATTTTGTCTGCTTAATCCAATCTTTCATTAGTATTGCTCTAAATTAAGATTTCACATGTAACTTTGATTTACATTTACCGGCATCATTATTGTGGATATTGGCGACCTGTAAATGTTTAGATTTGCAAATACCTTTGACTTCAGGATAGTGATAACATAAACTTGGCCTTCAAAGAATACATAAAGCAAGTGATATTTTTGTTTGCATACCTTATATTCTTTTGAATAAAACATCTATCACCACTGTAATTTCATTGAAAGATATTCAGAGTTAAGTACAAAGTATCTGTATCTATATTCCCACTTAAACATTCATTATATTACTTGAACCACAAATCTCTCTTGGTACTATTAATTATGATACTTTTAAAGAAAGTGATTCCCATAGACAGGGTATAACTTACAGTGTTACATCACAAATGGCAGAAATAAGGATGGAAGAGACACAGATCAAGTTTGATTATGAAGCAGACATCATTCCCATCTGGCAATACCTCCAGAATAGGGTTTGTCAATGAAAATGTTTGGGTATCTACAATTGTTCAGAATTTTTATTTGTTCAGGTTTCTGTAGAAAACCCAGTCAAATATATAAGAAGCGTAAGTTACCAGCTACCTCGACTAATAATCTAAATCAAGATCACATTTTGTGCTCAAAAGAATTCATGTGTTTTATTTTCTCAGATTTCTCCAGGCAAGTGTATGTTCTATTTAATAGTTGTTCAAGTCATCTTCAGCCTGGAAGAATTCAAAATAATACTGAGTTTATCTACTCTGTTCCTGTATGACTCTGAGTTATCACTTGGAGAAAGCTCAAATGCTATGATCAAAAAAGTGGTTAATTCCTTTTACAATTGTGGTATTGTTTTTAAGACTGAAAATAAAAATGAAGTGGAAAAATTTAAAAATGCTAAGGGAATCTGCAAAATAGAATTTTGTGAGGCTACCTTTTTAAATCTTAAGAACTTGTTTCGTGATTACCTAAACACAATTCTCAAACTGAAAGCTTTCTAGCTTTTGAAAATTTCCTAAATTATAATTAATTGATTTAAATTATGCTTTGATGAAAGAATGCAAGCAGATAAGCTTTATTTCTTAGTCTCTAACTATCTAACTTACCCAAGAGTCTATTCCAAAATGCTCAGCACTCAGGCCTCAATCAATTATAATTTATATAAATGATCTGTTTCTCTCCAAAGTACTGAGGAAGTACCACAGATATACAAATCAGGGGGCTGGCAGGAACATACCGAGCAGACATTTTCCACTTGAGCTTTTATAAAAGCTGATTTAATTATTTCTTTTAGAAGTTTAATATGTGAAAAGTTAACTTTTAGAAATATCCTTACCATTGCCAGATGGCTATGAAAATTGTTTTTCATTAAATTGGATGGCACAAATTTTCCAGGCCCATGAATCCAAAGACAGTTTAATCATAGTTGAGGGGGAATTGTAACTCTGAAAAACTAAGCAGAACCCTCTAGCCAGTGCTATAATGATAATTATAATGAAGTAAGATCACATGATTGGGAATTAAACTACAGGAAGGTAATTCTAGTCATCCAGAGTCTGACATAAGAGGTTTATCAAAGGCAGGCCTTGTGGAAAATTCCTAGATAGGCTGTTGAAGAAATAGGAAGAGGAAGCTGTACTTTTTAGAGAAGACATAGATACACAGTGTCTTCTTTGGGCTGTACATGCCATGGAGTTGGGATCATGGTTTCCAATTTGATATTCATTTACCCAATCCATTTTTTATGAAACATTTATTATATACCTCTTAAATTTTATAAAATCTGGATAAAGAGTAATATGACCAAATTTGGAAACCATATGACAGATGAGTGATGTTTGATTTTATGTCTTCAAAACATCTTCAGAATCATTTCCTAAACAGTCTAAGACAATATTGTATTATTTCAGAGGTAGACATCTTAACAGCATTATCACTGAATTCTGTGGATTGAAGAGCTAGTTGAGAATGTACTATTAATATGTGAAACACAACAATTCAAGGCTACATAACAATTGTCTGGTAAAGAGCGTAAATGCAAACCTCCACCATACCCCACAGCATGGTTAAACAGAGGTCCTCTAGGATCCTGCAGCAGAGATGTCTGATGGTGGTGTTCTGGAAGCATCATGGCATTCATGTTTGTGCAAATCTTAGGGATCCGTATTCAGAAAAA
Source organism: Loxodonta africana (assembly GCF_030014295.1). NCBI lineage: Eukaryota > Metazoa > Chordata > Mammalia > Proboscidea > Elephantidae > Loxodonta > Loxodonta africana. The sequence goes on from NC_087351.1 coordinate 99,362,076, forward strand.
ATGGCAGACAGAGAATGAGTCTTCCCTCCAAGAAAATACTCCAAATACTAATAGATAGCCTAGAGTTAGAGTTGCCACTTTTAATTATAAATGTAGATGCAGTCACATTGCATTAGATAGTTTAATAATCACTCCAATAGTGTCAGCATTTTGTGGACGTTGGATAGAAACAAAGCTTTCCATAAACAATGAAGACGAGGTACTATACGTTGAGTAAGTGACAAGGCAAAGACTGGGCCCTGAAGCAAGAGAAGTGCATTTTGTGACATTAAGATCATGGGATGCACAGAAGACATTTTAGAATTAAGCAGAACTTATTCCCTTAGCTCCACTGATTAAAACATCTTACCTTACCTCAGTAAGTAGGACTTCACAGTCTGACAACAGAGCCTTTCTATCCTTCATCATTCTTATATATGAAATATATACCCACAATTCTCATTAAAGGATGGGTGTGATGGTTAAGGTTGTGTGTCAAGTTGGCTGGGCCATGGTTCTCAGTGGTTTGGCAGTTATGTAAGGATGTAATCAATTCTATGATGAGATCTGCTACGAGTAGCCAAGCAGTTGAAAGGAAGTTTTCTTAGGGGTGTGGTGTTTCTCCAGGATACAAATGGATGTTCCAGCAAGGCTCTTGCTCTGGATTCTGAATCCAGTTTATCATCATGTGACCTTCAGCTCTTGGGACTTGAGCTAGCAGCTTACCTGCCGATCTTGGGATTTTCTGCCTCCGCAGGCTGTGAACCAGAAGCAGCCTGCTGTTTAACCTGCCAGTCTTGGGTTTGTCAGTCCCTGTAGCTATGTGAGTTAGGAGAAGCCTCCTACCTGTCACTTGACCCACGGACTTTGGACTTGCCAGCCACTACAACTTCAGGAACTATTTCCTTGAGATAATTCTCTCTCTCTTTTTTATATATATATTTATATACTTCACTGGTTTTGCTTCTCTAGATAATCCAGCATAAGACAAAGGGGATTAAGTGATTCTTAAATAATTTTGTCATAGTTATAAACATCTTCAAGTAATATTGTTATAAAGATGGCACAACTGGGAATAGCCTACCTTGTTATCACAATCAAGTCTCTGGAGATTGAAATGTGGACAGCCTGAGCACTTCCTCTCTCTAAACTTCTAACTAAGGAAGACCCATTTCAACTTAACTGATCTGTATGTAAGCTTAAATTTGAAGGAAACACCAACAAAGGGATTGACTAAGGCAGATAGCATGTTCACTCCACAGATAGGTTTACACTGTGTTTTCTTAAATAGGTTAAAATATACACTATACTTTATTTTTAACATAAATAAACTAAATCCATAACTGTCCAATTAAAATTTGTTAGAAAGAAAAGAAATTGCCCCAATGGTGATTTTATCCCTGAATTAAGTGAAATCTTGTCTTAACTAAAAATGGTTGCACCCCTTACTAAACCTCATTAAAAGCCAGGAAGGGGCTGATTTACAAACAACACCTGTTAAAAATATTTATTCTATATACGCAAAATTCTCATAAGAAGCTGGACTGAGTGCCAGGTTAAACTACACTTTGTATTGTTTTCTATTCCCTCACAAAGACTTAATAACTACTTGTTCTATACCTGCAGAACACTTTCCGTATACTTCTGAAAGAATAATGATGAAAACCAAACCAAACCCACTGCCTTCGAGTTGGTTCCAACTCATAGCGACCCTATAGGACAGCGTAGAACTGGCCCATAAGGTTTTCAAGGCTGTAAATTTTTATGGAAGCAGATTGCCACATCTTTCACCCATGGAACAGTGGGTGGATTTGAACAGCCAGTCTTTAGGTTAGAAGATGAGCATTTTAACCACCAAGGCTCCCTTCAACAATGAAGCTAGCATTTACAATGTATAGACATTATTTCATTTCATGCTCACAGCCACAAGGTGAGGTTGATGTTCTGGTTATTCCCATGCCTTCAGAGAAGAAAAGTTTTTGAGTGATTAAGAAAATTTCCCAAGGTCACCAGAGTTAAAACTCATTAAATTCCACACTGTACCTCTTCTTTAAATGTTGCAGAAATTATCAACTCATATTTTACTAGCTTTGTTCCTTTTGGTCTCATAATACTGGCGTGTTAGCTCCCAGATGGGAAGATATTTTTGTTTTGCTTCTTGGAATTCTTAAAACCAAACAGCGCCTGGCTCTAATGTTCAGTGAATGAATAAATAAATGGTTGAATGAATAAGTGAATGAATGAATACATTCTTGAAAATAACTAACCACCTTTCAACCAAGCCAAATTTACTCTTATTTTAACTTTTTCTTATATTTTTAGGAAATATTTTAATTTTTTTCCAGCATAAAGAGAAAGCTTATATTTTTATTTGGAAAATATTATAGTTGTCCTACCTGAGTAAAAACCTGAAGTTCACCACTTGATTTGAGGATGATTTTTTTCAATTGGATGATTTTATTGGAGTCCTTCCTTCAGAGACAGCTCACGGGATAGCAGATAGCATAGTTGATCATGCCCTTGACTTCTAAAGCGCTAAGAAAAGTGACAGGATTGAACCAAGAAGGAGATGTGCCTGGTTAAGTGCATGGCTGTTACTTTTCTAAATAGTATCGTTCTTTGATACGTTCTTTGGCCTACAGAGGAGCCACCATTTGTCTAGTAGTATGTTGTTGTTAAGAGTGTATCTGTTAGCCAAAAGGTTGGCAGTTTGAGCCCACCAGTCATTCCTTGAAAACCTTATGGTGCAGTTCTACTCTGTCTTATAGTGTTGCTGTAAGCCAGAACTGACTCGAGGACACTGGGTTTGGTTTATGTTGTTTTTGTATCCCATAAAGACAATTCCAACTCATAGTGACCCTGTAGGACTGAGCAGAACTACCCCATAAGGTTTCTTAGGCTGTAATCTTCATAGGAGCAGATTGCTAGTTTTTTTCTCCCACAGAGTTGCTGGGTAGGTGTCAGCCACGACCTTTTGGTTAGCAGCTGACTGCTTAATTAACCATTACACTACCAGGGCTCCTTGTCTAGTAGTACAGTGTACTTCAGTTTCCTCAGGCCAAAAAGTAGTACAATCATGGCTGACCCTCACAGCTGGTTTTGGCACTCCTAGTAGTGACACAAATCCTGTGAACCCTTTTTGTGGTCCAACTATGAGAAACACAACTCTATCCCGTCCATTCATAGGCATTTGCTCATAGAAATGGTGGAGATGACTTGGCCCTCAGAGGTTCTGAAGTGCTTTAAAAATAATTCTCACCTCTCAAAAAAAAAAAAAAAAAAAATTTTTTTTTTCCTCTCATAGGACCCCTAAGAAAATTGATGACCTTTATAACCAAAAAAGCAAACCTGTTGCTGTTAATTCTGACTCATGGCAACGTCATGTATTACACACTAGAACTACACAGGATTTTCTTGGCTATAATCTTTACAGAAGTTTGCCAGGCTTTTCTTTTGCTGTACTGCTGGGTGGATTCAAACTGCCAACTGTTAGGTTAGGAGTTGAATGCAAACTATCTGTACCACCCAAAACCAAAAATCTATTTCCATCAAGTTGATTCTGACTCATAGTGGCCCTATAGGACAGAGTAGAACTGCCCCATAGGGCTTCCAAGGTGTGACTGGTAGATTTGAACTGAAGGCCTTTTGGCTAGCAGCAGTAGCTCTTTACTGCTGGGCCACCAGGGCACCTTGCACCAACTAGGGACCTTTAAAGGATTTAATATTTGCAAAGCGTCTGAAGCTCTGTGAAATATTCTGTAAGTATAAAAAGCAGCCACAAGGTAGTCGATATATGTAAAGGGTTCTTAACAATAATATTAACAATAATAAGAGATGTCTTGTATTAGGCACAAGAAAGGGTACTGTATTGACATAGTGCACTTACAAAAACACCTCAATGCAATGGGAAGGGGAGGAGCTGTTGGGAAAAAAAAAATGTAGAACACGCACATTATTTGTGTAAAAATATGCTCTCAATTTACTCTAGACAAAAATAGCGAACATTAATCCTAGACAACATTTTTTTTTTTTTTTTAGCTTCAGTTGTTTTAAAACATCAACCAAAAATAAAAGGAGTATTTTTAGTGATTTTGAATAGGGAATGACAACAATCTACACACAGAAGCAACATTCACTCTGGTATGAGATCGATTTTCAAAGACTTTCTTTCTCAGGTCTATAGCCTTGGTAATTACAGGCCAAACACAGTAGTATACTTGCAATTTTTTGTGTTTATCCTTACGGTGGTCAATTGTCCTACAACTCTTGGTGCTCAGACTCATTTACGAGTTATAGCAATGAGAAACATTTGTCACAGCCCAGAAACTGCTTCCTGAAGGCATGTTGAAAGACATAATCGGCTAGACCAAGTACTCAAAAGTTGGGATGCTTATCTGCTCTCCATTCAAAAACAATCTAAACAGCTTTTGATATAATATTCTGATACTTTCCATTTAGATCTTATTTGAAGGAGGAAGGGCAGAGGCAATCAAAAGTAAAATAAAAATAAGGAGTGGAAGAGTAGATACTGAACCTGCATGAGCATAAAGGGTTCAAATTAGATTGGTGGTGAAGGTCTGAAAAGTGCCTTGAAGGAAAAACCCCGTTAGTTATTACTGTAGCAAAGCCATTTATTATGTCTACATGGAACCCGCACATACGATAAGGATGGCAAAAATTCTTGTCGATGCAGTCTGTGTTCTATTTCTCAACTCTCTAACTAGGTGGAGTTTCAGAGCTAAGATCTTTTTTTTTTTTTTTCCTTGTTTTTCTGTGTTATGGATTGAACTGTGTCCCTCAAAAATTTGAGTTGTAAATCCTAATCTCTATGCCTGTGGTTATAATCTCATTTGGGAATGGGTTGTCTTTGTTATGTTAACGAGGCAGGATTAGCGTAGGCTGCATTTTGAGTCAATCTCTGACAAAATATAAAAGGAGTAGATTAGGACAAGCAAGCAGAGATGAAGGGAGATGCCAAGCCACGTGAAGATCGCCCAGGAGCAGAAGCTCAAAGAGACAAGGACCTTCCTCCTGAGCCTACAGAGAGAAAGGCTTCCCCTAGAGTTGGCACCCTAAATTCAGACTTTTAATCTCTTAAACTGTGAGAAAATAAACTTTTGTTTGTTAAAGCCATCCACTTGTTTGTATTTCTGTTACAGCAGCGCTAGATAACTAGATAAGGTTCTTGTTTTCAGAGATTATATTTAAAAACTCAGAACGTGTACAGCAAAGAAGAGCAAACTCCCTCATCTTTGCAACCCTCACTGTCCTCCTGAGACTGCTGTTGCTGTCCTAGCCAGCTCACCCCACAGTGCTCACCCCTCACGTTAGTGGTGGTAAAGATATTCCCAAGGTTAGGTAAAGATTAACTTGATCTCAGTATCTGGCTTTCCATAAATGTACACTTTGGGTGTTTAAGAATCTTTAAAAAGGGTTCTGTTGTTTCTTCTTCTGCATCCCAATAAAATTCCATAAATACTACCATTGATACAATGGCCGGACCTGGAATTATGAAACGAGGTCACTCTCTGAGAAAGAAAAATAATAGGAATCAAATCATGATAGATACATCAAACTACTTCAGAGACATTTAGTTGAACAGTGGTTTGCAAATATATTACTGGAAAGGTTAGAAAAAAAAATATTTATCATATGTGTGACCCTCAGTGTAGAAAAACCAGAAGTTTTTTTTTTTTTTTCTTTTCTGTTCCACTGCTATAGCCTGGGTGCTTAGTGTGTGGCATATGGAGATGCTCAATAATATCAGTTGCATAAATAGACTACAACAAATCAATAATAACATAAAAGCTAGTATCACACTATAACTATGGCAAAATAAAATATAGATGCAGTTAAAAAGAAAAGCAAAGAATTAGTAAGAATAAGAAGTGTTCAGCCTCGCTCCTATCAAAGTGACAGACAAAAAATATTAATTAAATTTTTGAGGAGAGTGTGGGATAATTACATCTTGTTGTTGTTGTTGTTGTTAGGTGCTGTCGAGTCAGTTCCGACTCACACCAACCCTATACACAAGAGAACGAAACAGTGCCTGGTCCTGAACTCATTGTTGCAGCCACTGTGTCAATCTACCTCGCTGAGGGTCTTCCTCTTTTCCACTAACCCTGTACCCTGCCAAGCATGCTGTCCTTCTCCAGGGACTGATTCCTCCTAACAACAAGTCCAAAGTATGTAAAACGCAGTCTCGACATCCTTGCTTCTAAGGAGCATTCTGGCTGTGCTTCTTTCAAGACAGATTTGTTCATTCTTTCGACAGTCCATGGTGTATTAAATATTCTTTGACAACACCACAATTCAAAGGTGTCAATTCTTCTTCAGTTTTCATTGTCCAGCTTTCACATGCATATGATGCAATTGAAAACACCATGGCTTGGGTCAGGTGCACCTTAGTCTTCAAGGTGACATCTTTTCTCTTCAAAACTTTAAAGATGTCCTTTGCAGCAGATTTACCCAATGCAATGCGTCTTTTGATTTCTTGACTGCTGCTTCCATGGCTGTTGATTGTGAATCTAAGTAAGATGAAATTCTTGACAACTTCAATCTTTTCTCTGTTTATCATGATGTTGCTTATGGGTCCATTTGTGAGGATTTTTGTTTTCTGTATGTTGAGGTGCAATCCAAACTGAAGGCTGTGGTCTTTGATCTTCATTAGTAAGTGCTTCAAGTCCTCTTCACTTTCAGCAAGCAAGGTTGTGTCATCTGCATAATGCAGGTTGTTAATGAGTCTTCCTCCAATCCTGATGCCCCATTCTTCTTCATATAGTCCAGCTTCTCGGATTATTTGCTCAGCAAACAGATTGAATAGGTATGGTGAAAGAATATAAACCTGACGCACACCTTTCCTGTCTTTAAACCACTCAATATCCACTTGTTCTGTATGAACAACTGCCTCTTGATCTATGTAAAGTTTCCTCATGAGCACAATTAAGTGTTTTACAATTCCCATTCTTCGCAATGTTATCCATACTTTGTTATGATCCACACAGTCAAATGCCTTTGCATAGTCAATAAAACACAGGTAAACATCCTTCTGGTATTTTCTGCTTTCAGTCAGGATCCAGCTGACATCAGCAATGATGTCCCTGGTTACACGTCCTCTTCTGAAACTGGCCTCAATTTCTGGCAGTTCTCTGTCGATATACTGCTACAGCTGTTTTTGAATGATCTTCAGCAAAATTTTGCTTGCGTGTGATATTAATGATATTGTTCTATAATTTCCACATTTGGTTGGATCACCTTTCTTATGAATAGGCATAAATATGGATCTCTTCCAGTCAGTTGGCCAGGAAGCTGTCTTCCGTATTTCTTGGCAAAGACTAGTGAGCACCTTCAGCTCTGCATCTGTTTGTTGAAACATCTCAATTGATATTCCATCAATTCCCGGAGCCTTGTTTTTCGCCAATGCCTTCAGAACAGCTTGGACTTCTTCCTTCAGTACCATCGGTTCCTGATCATATGCCACCTCTTGAAATGGTTGAACATCAACTAATTCTTTTTGGTATAATGACTCTGTGTGTTCCTTCCGTCTTCTTTTGATGCTTCCTGGGTACTTTAATATTTTCCCCCATGGAATCCTTCACTATTGCAACTCGAGGCTTGAATTTTTTATTCATTTTTTTCAGCTTGAGAAACTCCAAGCGTGTTCTTCCTTTTTGGGTTTCCATCTCCAGCTCTTTGCACATGTCATTATAATACTTTACTCTGTCTTCTCGAGACACCCTTTGAAATCTTCTGTTCAGTTCTTTTACTTCATCAATTCTTCCTTTTGCTTTAGCTGCTCGATGCTCAAGATCAAGCTTCAGAGTCTCCTCTGACATCCATCTTCTTCTTTTCTTTCTTTCCTGTCTTTTCAATGACCTCTTGCTTTCTTCATGGATGATGTCCTTGATGTCATTCCACAACTCATCTGGTCTTCTGTCAGACAACCATAGTATTCAATGCATCAAATCTCTTCTTGAGATGGTCTCTAAATTCAGGTAGCATATACTCAAGGTCATATCTTAGGTCTCGTGGACTTGCTCGGATTTTCTTCAGTTTCAGCTCGAACTTGCATATGAGCAATTGATGGTCTGTTCCACAGTTGGCCCCTGGCCTTGTTCTGACTGATGATATTGAGCTTTTCCATCATCTCTTTCCACAGATGTAGTCAATTTGATTTCTGTGCATTCCATCTGGCAAGGTCCATGTGTATAGTCACCGTTTATGTTGGTGAAAGAAGGTATTTGCAATGAAGAAGTTGTTGGTCTTGCAAAATTCTATCATTCGATCTCCAGCATTGTTTCAATCACCAAGGCCATATTTTCCAACTACTGATCCTTCTTCTTTTTTTCCAACTTTCACATGCCAATTGACAGTAATTATCAATGCATCTTGATTGCGTGTTCGATCAATTTCAAGCTGTACAGCTGATAAAAATCTTCTGTTTCTTCATCTTTGGCCCTAGTGGTTGGTGCGTATATTTGAATAATAGTCATATTAACTGGCCTTCTTTGTAGGTGTATGGATATTATCCTATCACTGACAGCAATGTACTTCAGGATAGATCTTGAAACATTCTTTTTTGACGATGAATGCAACACCATTCCTCTTTGAGTTGTCATTCCCAGCATAGTAGACTGTCTGATTCAAAATGGCCAATACCAGTCCATTTCAGCTCACTAATGCCTAGGATATCGATGTTTATGCATTCCATTTCATTTTTGACAATTTCCAAATTTTCTAGATTCATACTTCATACATTTCAGGTTCTGATTATTAATGGATGTTTGCAGCTGTTTCTTCTCATTTTGAGTCGTGCCACATCAGCAAATGAAGGTCCCAAAAGCTTTACTCCATCCATGTCTTTAAGGTCGATTCTACTTTGAGGAGGCAGCTCTTCCCCAGTCATCTTTTGAGTGCCTTATACCCTGGGGGGCTCATCTTCCAGCACTATATCAGACAATGTTCTGCAGCTATTCATAAGGTTTTCACTGACTAATGGTTTTTAGAAGGAGACTGCCAGGTCCTTCTTCCTAGTCTGTCTTAGTCTGGAAACTCAGCTGAAACCTGTCCTCCCTGGGTGACCCTGCTGGTATCTCAATACCAGTGGCATAACTTCCAGCTTCACAGCATCATGCAAGCCCCCACAGTACGACAAACTGACAGACACGTACAGGGATAAATTCTGGAAGGCTATAGTGTTCATACTTGATCTCAAATCTTCAGATTACACATGGCTTTTGACACAAATTTCACTTTCAGGGACTTAGTCTATGACAGTAATCAGAAGAATGAAAATATATAATTGCAAGGTTATTGTCTCTAATAATATTCATAATTAAAGGAAATGATGACACAACCTAAATTTCTATTACCGGAGTTTGAATACATAAAGCCTGGCCATAGCTGTGCATGAAATATGAGGCATATTAGTTGATGCAGTTAGATGTTAATGATTGGTCATTAAAATAAAAAGAGGCCTACAAAGCAATATATATTTATGTGTATATTGTGCATAAAAATATGGAAGGATTCCCAATAAAAGAGTAATAAATCCTATATTTAATTGGTTAGATAAAAAATGATTTGATCTTTTTCATGTTCTTCTTATTTAGTAAATATTTTGTCAGGTATTTGTGCTACATTTATAATCTAAATGTATTTTCATTTTGGAAAAAATATTATTTTCTCATAGAAACTGAAGAACTTCAAGTTCAAACAAGTTTATTACAATCTAAAGAGAAATTTTTAAGAAAAATGAACGTGTGTAATCTAAGAACCCCACAGAAGAAGGATGTGGAAGTCTGCTCCAGTAAGGATTAAAAAAGAAAAAAACCAAACCCGTTGCCTTAAATTTCTGTAAAGATTACAGCCTTGGGAGCCATATGGGGCAGTTCTACTCTGTCCTATAGAGTTGCTATAAGTTGAAATCTACTCTAAAGCAACGGGTTTGGCTTTAAACTAGGAATCTAGAAAAGGAGGTTCAAAGAGCAATATATGCATTTACTTCTAGTTATCTGGAATGACTGTGATCATGTACCTAATTTATTTTCCTTTTTATTTTTTTCCTCACAGTTGAAATGGGTTTATTGTCTTAATTAGTGTCTTAATTACTAAGATTGTATAAGTCTTTTGTTCTGATTCTAGGCCCATGTCCAGGAAAAAATGGACTGGCAAATTGATGTGTTTTTTTTATGCCTAGATGTAATATTATTGGTCTCTTCTAAGTTTGGTTAGCCTAACTAACCCAGACTGTGGATGAGCTAAACAATTTGAGTTTCTGAGTCTGTAAAGGCATGGACATCAGTGACCCTCTTGCCCACAGAAGGCACTGTCACCCTGAGTGGCCCTACTTCTCACACAGCCAGCTGATCTTCTCTTTAGCTGTCACAGAGTTGGCTCCCAACTCATGGCGAGCCCATGCACAAACGAATAAAACATAGCCTCATCCTGAGCCATCATCCTCTGATTGGTTGCAGATAGGATCATTGTGATCCACAGGGTTTTCAATGCCTGATTTTTGGAAGTAGATCATTAGGCCTTTCTTCCTAGTCTGTCTTCTCGTAGAAGTTCCACTGAAACTTGTTCAGCATTGTAACAACACAGAAGTCTCCACTGACAGGTGGATGACAGCTGCACATGAGGTGCACTGGTCAGAAATCAAACCCAGATTTCCCATATAGAAGGTGAGAATTCTGCCACTGAACCACTATTGCCCCCAGCTAGGCGTAGTGGCTAAGTGCTATGGCTGCTAACCAAAAGGTCAGCAGTTCAAATCCACCAGGCGCTCCTTGGAAACTCTACGGGACAGTTCTACTCTGTCCTATAGGGTCGCTATGAGTTGGGATCGACTCGACGGCAGTGGGAATATTCTAGCAGACTATTATTTCTTGTGGTATGTGTTCTTGTTAGGTGCCATAGAGTCATTTCTGATTCATAGTGACCCTATGTACAACAGAACAAACAGTGCCCAGTCCTGTGCCATCCTCGCAGTCATTGCTATGTTTGAGCCCATTGTTGCAGCCACTGTGTCAATCCATCTCATTAGTGTTACCAGGGCCAATTTTATAGCTTCATTCATATTGAGTGACAGATATTTTTATAAGGTACCTTAACCATAGTATGCATGGTATTAGCACACAAGTTGCTGTAGATTCTGACTCATGGCAACCCCATGTAGATCAGAGTAGAACTGTGCTCCACAGGGTATTTAGTGGTTGACTTTTTTGTAGATTACCAGACAGGTCTGTCTTCTGAGGCAGCTCTGGGTGGACTCGAATATCATGAAAGACCCCTTAAAATATGACTCTTTCTATCCCTCCAACCTTATGACTCACCATGCCTAACTACTTGCACAGACAAAACAACTACTTATATTTCTCCAAGTTTGCTGTAACATATGATCTCCTTGGCCTGAGCTAACCCTGCCCTCTGCTGACTTTTCTTCTCTTGTAGGACTTCCTTGACCACCTATGGTGTGTTAGGGTCTGCTTTTCTGTGTACTTAAAATTCACCGTGTGTAACTCTAGTGCCATATTGCACTGGTATCTGTTGGCTTCCTTGCCTCTCTTCTATACTACACTCCAAGTCCCTAAAGAATGACTTATGTCTTCTATACAACCTAGCCAGACATGCCAGACACTAACAACACAAGAAATGTTAATACAGGAATAAATAATTGAATGTATAAATGAATGGTGATAAATAAAGAGATTGCTGTCACTCCAAAGATTAAGCCACTTGGTAGTCATGGCTGGTCTGATTCTGCTTTGAGAAGCAGTGCTATAATTAAAATGAAAAATAAGAAAATCACCATAGTCCTTTAATAATCATGATGTAGTTTTTTTTTTAATTTTTGACTTTAAATGCTTTGATTCCACGATAACTTTTAATATAGTTATAGTACCAATTATCTTAAGCAAAAATAAGTAAATAGGTAAATAAATAAATCCTGAGTAGATAATTAACACATTATAACGTCATAGTCATTCTATCTTCCATGTGTTCCCTTTTCAAATTTTCATGTCATTCACTGTGAATATTTACCTAGAGGTCCCTATATGCCAGGGATATATGCTCCTACATTTTAGGAATTGAAGATAAGACTAGACAAGGTTCATAATTTCATGCTGGAGGTAGTTGGGAGGAAACAGTCAATAACCAAACAAATAAACACATAAATAATACAATTTCAGAACATGATAAATAATAGAAGCAACAATGTGATATGATGGAGGTAACCAGGGATAAATGGTATGTCTGATTTAAGATGGGTGATCAGGGAGGGTCTCTTTAAAGAAGTGATAATTTAATTCCTGACTTGGGCAGCAACAGGGTCCAGAAACTTCCTTTTGTCTTTCCTGAATATAATGTGGCCTTCCTTGTCCTGGTCCATCCTGACTTTGACAATCTCTACCTGCTAGTGTTCATGGTCACTTGAAAAAGACTTCTTCAGAATGTCAAGATTATAATTGCTCCTTATTTCATAGATCTTCCAAATTCTATCAGATTTCAAGCTTATTTTGCCCTGACGTTCCTAGATACATTTTTTTTTCTTTCCACTAGTCAAGTGGTGACATGTTTGCTATATTTCAGAGGTGATGCCAGATACAAGGGAACAGTGGGATACTTGGCTTCCACGTTTGTACTTCTTGTCAAAAAATAAATAAAACAAAAGATATTGAAATTGATGAAGCAAACCACTGTCTCTCCTAATTTAGGGAAAATGTTTCTCACATTTCGTAAAGACATTGAGGTTTGTTATATCTATTAAATAATATGAATATGTCAGGTTTATTTCGTATCCTCCTTGTACAAGGCATAAGTAGGTTATTTATCCAAAGTATATAAATATCAAGTATATGTCACTGAGCATATCATCTGGGGTCAAACAACTATTTGATTTCATTTAGTAAGCATTTTCTAATTTAATATGATTGTCCTCTCCAACAAATGGATTATTTGTAGGAGATAGATGCCCTACGACAGTGTAGCTTTTCATGCTGCAGTGATGTTGCCATGAGGGAATCCTGAGCTGCAAGTTTTAATTACGCCACACGCAAGGAAATGACACTTATCAAGTGGGACATCTCCTACTACTTTCAAAGCCCTGTCTCTGTTGTCACACTTCCCCTTTATTTTCACCAAAGACCACAGATACACAAAACCACAAAAGAATAGAAAACACACACACACAGATGCACATTGTTGTTGTTAGTTGCCGAGTTGATTCTGACTCACAGAGACCCCATGTGTGTCATAGTAGAACTGTACTCCACAGGTTTTTCAAGACTGCGACCTTTCAGAAGCAGATGGCCAAGCCTGTCTTGCAAGGTGTCTCTGGGTAGGTTCAAACCATCAATGTTTTGGCTAGTGGATGAGCAGTTAACCATTTGCATCACCTAGGGATCCAAACGCACATTTATGTGTCATTAATCTACAGGCCAGGACAGTTTAAAGCATGGCTTTAGAGAGCAATCTTTACAAAACTTGTATAAGGGACATACTTACAGAACAGTGTTTAGAACTCTGAAGTTTCTAGATCCTTGATTCCTTGATCCTTTTTTCTACAACTGCTAGAACAGCTTCAAAAAGCCTGCTCCAAATCTAACTTAAACATGTTTCCTCCCCACCCCACCTGACTCAAATTAACATTAATCCTTGACTACAGTGTCTGGATCTCTTGCACTGATACTTGAAATGTTATATAAATGGCTCATGTGTTTGCCTCAGCTCAATTCCCATTCCACCTGTTCCTTTGTTGGAAGCTTTGGTGGCATAGTGGTTAAGTGCTATGGCTGTTAACCAAAAGGTCAGCAGTTCAGATCCACCAGGCGCTACTTGGAAACTCTATGTGGCAGTTCTACTCAGTCCTATAGGGTCGCTATGAGTCAGAATCAACTTGACAGCAATGGGTTTGGTTTTTCTGGTTATTTCTTTGTCACTAAGTCAGGATTGACTTGATAGCAATGGGTTTGGTTTAGTTTTTCATTCCTTTTTCAGTAAGGAGCCCTGGTGGTATAGTGGTTAAGGCACTTGGCTGCTAACCATAAGGTCAACAGTTTGAACCCAAAGGAGAAAGATGTGGCAGACTGCTTCCATAAAGATTTACAGGCTTGGGAACTCTGTAGGGTCACTATGAGTCAGAATCGACTTGAAGGCAGTGAGTTTGGTTTTTGGTTTTTATTCCTTTGTCAGTGATTTAATTGTGTAAATCCAAACCTACAAATGTGTATATAATTACACCTTTAGTAATTAATTGTTGAGATAGTATAGGAACACAAAAAGTTTGTGAAGTTTTATCTGAAGAAGTAACGATTAGGCTGAAACCTGATAAACTGGGCAAAGAACATTCCAGGTAGCATGAATAACAGGAAATAAAAGAATCCCACTGTGTCTGGATCAGGAAGGAGAGACTCGGGAGACAATTCTGGAGGAGGATGCAGAAGGCATAGGATGCAAATCTTTGTTGGACATACTATAGAATGTTTGAGTTTTATTTCAGATATAATGGGAAACCAGTAAAGGATTTTACGGAGAACTGTAGAATTTTATATGTTCAAATGATGTCACGCTTTCTTCTCCACCACCAACTTTTCCCGTCCCCTGAACTCAAGGAGCCCATTAATCTCTTCTTTCTACATTGATTCCAGGTTAATCAACTTCAAACATAGTTTCATCTTTACTTATGGTTATAAGAATAATCACTATAATTTATGGGTAAGTTACTACAGGCATCTCACATACATTATAAAATGTATAGTTTATTGTCACCATAACAAGCATGGTGACGAAGATATAAAATTTTTACTTTCAAGATAAGGAAGCTGAAGGATAGAAACCTTAGATAGCTTGCCATGATTATTCAGATTGCCCTGACTCCAAAGTTCAGTATGGGTTATTGTGCGTTATCCTAAACTAACTACAACTTTTCCCTCTTGCCACCCCAATCACATTTGAACTCAAAAATGTATTATTTAAAGTCCTTAATAATAAGGTTCCATTTATTCATCCACACCTATCTACCTCTATTCCCACCAAGAAATCTTTGCTTGATTTTGTTCTTTATTCTCACTCTCATTTCCTGTCACTCACAGTACATAACAGGATTATTCCCTCTCACTGGATGATGAAATGGTCAGCATTTCCACCTCATACTCTTCTCCTAATTGGGACTTTCTGAACCTCAAAAAGTGTTCTTCAAAATCATAATATTAATCTCAGGCTCATATATCTTTGAGGAATGGAGAGAAGATTAAATGAAAATGATGTGTGTAGAGATTATCTTTTAACCTTAAAGGACTGTGCATGTGTACATTTTATTTTAGTGCTTTGATTTAGTCTCTTTCCTTAGCCAGACATGTTTCTCCCCATCCATCCATCCATCCACCCAAACCCTACCCATCTCCCAGACTGAGAGCAAAGAAATGTTGTGAACACTAAGATTTTCTCATTGACTTTAATTGCTCTTTTCCTTTTTTGAACTCTTTTATTCACGCCTAATTAAGGACAAAGTATTATATTTTCTTACGTTTCACATGTGTTAAAATCATGCCTGTCTACCACTGATACAAACTATTCCCCCACCCCATCTCCTCCGATTGCCATCTAGTAGCTTTGGACTCTTAGTGACCCTATAGGGCAGAGTAGAATTGCCCCATGTGGTTTCCAAGGCTATAATCTTTATGGAAGTAGACTGCCACATCTTTTTCCAGGGAGCAGCTGGTGGGTTTGACTGCCATACTTCCAGTTAGCAGCCAAGGGCTTAACCACTGCATCATCCAGTCTCTTGCCAAATACAGACAAGAATTATACTTTCTGTTTTGGGTGTGCTAGCCATGCCTGCCATGGTGAAGGTAGCGTGGCAAAGGCTCGTGGTTCATAGAGACTTGGGCTGGAGTACTGGCTCTGTTACTTCTAAGCTGAGGAATGCTGGGAAAAACCATGAACTCTCTTAGCTTCAGTGTTCTCATCTTTAAATGGGGTTATTAATTTTATCTCCCTCTCTGAGTTGCTGTAAAATTTAAGTCAGAAAAAATCATGGATAACTCTCACTATTCTCATCCTTCTTATTGTAAATATTGCAGTGCCTATTTTTCTGAACCTCACTGTCATTATTTTACTAAAGGCTCAGATAATGGGTATTTACTAAATAATTAGATATATCATCTATTCCTTAGGCCTTCTGTTTGCAATACGTTCACTTTAAGCAATTGTGCTGATCAGGTTTTCCATAATAGCTGCTTACAATCACCTTAAAGCAAATCGTAGCCTGGTTTCCTTAAGCTTTAGATGGAAGAAGTTGTATTCTGTTTTATCAGTTGATAATGTTGTTTCCCGTAGACTAAAAGCGGAATGATTTATTTTAATACCTTTTGTCAGTTGTTATCAGTACATTTTATATATTTACTTATATACATATCCACTTATAAAAGCCTTGATAGAGAGTCTTGTTTTTCATGGAATATGGAAGTAGCATAGTTGAAGAAGAGCTGTGGTTGCTATAGTAGTTAACTAACCTGCTGGTTATGAATGGTGGCCCAATGGGTGAGCAAGTGTCTTTTCGTCAAACAGTGAAAGCAGAGTATGGATTTCTTCCCAAATACTGTGAAAAGAATGCACCCACACATAATTTGTGTTGCCATGTTTAATCTCTGAATCTTTTAAACTAGATAGTAAGTATTTTATAGTAGAATGTCAAATTAATCACATACTTTACACTATGGATCTTTTTTCAATCCTCTTACCATAAGTAACAGTAACCGAAATTTCTAGGGATAAAATCTTAAGTCCTCAGGTGCTTAACCATTGTACCGCCAGGGATCTAGGACAAAGAAGAAGACTTTGGAAAATACTTTACAGTAAATCCTTATTACTTTGGTAAAAAGCAAATAAATTAGATTTAAGAGGGTTTAATCATGTCAGTTCTTATTTACATCCATGGAATTAAACTGATGGCTGGATTTGAGAATGGAGGGTTTTCTAAAGGGCATTGGGAACATAATTTTGCTCCTTGCTATTTTGTAATTGAAGAGTTCGCTTCATTAAGCAATTTGTCTTCAGAGCTAGTGTGACAGAGTTTGCTGTTCCTTTAAAATTTCTGAAAACACTGACATCAACTTAACCAAGAAGTTCTCAAACTTTTAATTTTTAAGTCTTCAAATTGATTTGAGACTTGGGGCTAAGTGAAGAGTAAGATCAACTTTTCTGTTTTAATTCTCTTCCCTGTCTTTGCCTCTCCCTGGTCTCTTTTTTCTCCTTCTCTTTTTCCTTCGAGTAAACCTAATGTGTGTAATGCAGACACATGATACAGAAACAGAGATTTCAGAGCTTAATGCCCCTGCCTAAGTCTTCACTGCACGTGAAAGCTGGACAGTGAATAAGGAAGAGCAAAGAGAAATTTATGCATTTGAATTATAGTGTAAGTGAAGAATATTGACTATTCCATGGACTACCAGAAGAACTAGCAAATTTGTCTTGAAAGAAGTATAGCCAGAATATTCCTTGGAAGTAAGAATGGCAAGACTTCATCTTACGTACTTTGAACATGTTATAACGAGAAACCAGTCCCTGGAGAAGGACATTTTGCTTGGTAAAGTGGGTGGTCAGCAAAAAAGAAGAAGACCTTTAACAAGATGGATTGACACAGTGGCTGCAACAATGAGCTCTAGGATAGCAAGTGTTGTGGGGATGACACGGAACTGGGCTGTGTTTTGTTCTGTTGTGCATGGAATCACTATGAATCGGAACCAACTCATTGGCACCTAACAACAACAACAACAAGCCTTCACAGTCAAGGGTCCAATGAGGGCTAGAACTGATTTACTAATTATAACACCAAAAAAAAAAAAACCCATTGTCGTCAAATCTATTCTGACCCTATAGAACAGAGTAGAGTTTCCAAGGAGCACCTGATGGATTCGAACTGCCGACCTTAACCACTTAACCACTACACCACTAGGGTTTCCTTTACTAATTATAGTGCAGCTTTACTTTTACTATCTGTCTTAGTTACCCAGAGCTGCTGTAACAAGAAATATAACAAATGTGTGACTTTAAAGAACAAGAATTTATTTTCTCACATTCTGGAAGCTGAAAGTCCAAATCAGGCTCTTAACCATGTCAGTTCTTTCTGTGGGCCTTTTTTCTTATTTCTGATGTCTTCGAGCAATGCTTTGCTGGCTTTCTTTTGCTTGTAGAAGGGTCCTTACATGGTATCTGTCTTCCACCTCTGTGTGTCCATGTTTATTCTACTCCTTACATAAGACACTACTCAGAACTGATTAGGTTTAGGACCCAGGCTACACTGGCATGACCCCACTAATATAACAAAAGAAATCCCCAACTTATAAACAGGGCTATATTTACAGGTATGAGAGTTAGGACTTTCACTTATATTCTGGGGAAATATAATTCAATTCATAACATTACTCCAACACCTTTGACTGTTGGCCAAGTTCAAACACCTTTCCCTTACATAGTTACATAAGTAAGGCAGCTTATGTAACTAATAAACCAGTGCTCTGAACATAGTATCTAGTCAATACTCATTTGCTGTTGCTATGGTGCTCCTTGGAAATTATATACAGCAGTTCGGCTAGACGGCAACGGGTTTGGCATAATATTCTTACTTGTATTATTAATTTATAAGAGACACAGACAAAAACGTGGAAATTTCAGATGAGAAAATAGCCTGTTAACCAAAAAACCAAACCGAATCCACTGCTACCTAGTTGATTCTGACTTATAGCCATCCTATAGGACAGAGTAGAACTGCCCCGTAGAGTTTCCAAGGCTGTAAACTTTATACGGAAGCAGATTGCCACATCTTTCTCCCAAAGAGCAACTGGTGGGCTCAAACCACCAACCTTTTGATTAGCAGCCAAGCACTTTAACCAGTGTGCCACCAGGGCTCCTCAACCTGCAAAAAGGAATCAAATTTTTAGGTAGCATCTCTAAGCTTCAGTTTCCTCATCTGGAAAATGGGGATAATTATAGTGCTCACTATAGGGTTGTTTTAAGAACTCAGTGATATAGTGCACTTCAGGGGCCTAATACAATGCCTTGTACATGGTAAGCACTTGAGAAATTATAGCTATTATGGCAATGGCAGTGGTGAATAAAATGACATAAAATCAGGGCCAGTGGAGCAACCTGGGAGCAACACACACACCAAGTCAAGGAAACACTTGAAAGAGCAGCTAAATATGGCATAAGGATTTAAAAAACATAAAAAAAAAATTAAGTCAAAACTTCTCTAAAACTCCTTAAGCCTTCCCATTGCTGTATTGTAACTCAGCACTTCCTAAATGTGTCATTTTTCACCTGTTTTGTCATGTGGCTACTCCTCCTGACTTAATCTCCTAAAGACTAGCCTTCAAGCAATGACATGTTGGTGTCCCAGTTATATATATATTTTTCCAAATATGTATGAACATACCTTTATAGCTATCAAAATAAGAAATCAGGTCATCTCTGCATCAGGGAAATATCTTGTGTGATAGCGCTTGGTCCATTTTTGGAAACACTGAGACTAACACGTATTAGTCATTAATATTATTGTTACTAGTCAGATCATACAAAGTCAAGTTCTGACCAGCCAGATGAATGCAATTATTTTGGTTTGCCGTCTTACTATGGTTGTTTGCTATTCCTCCCCAACCTCCACCCCTCCCTGCATGATCGATCAGCCAGTCCTTGAAAGCTTTGCACGAAATATTTATGACAAGTCAATCTAACATCTTAACATTTTACAAAGAGCTGAGACATTTTACTAATATTTTACTTGTTGTCGTGTTTATTGTCCATATGTGTATCCATTATTATTATTATTGTTGTGATTTTGTACGCTGTGTGGATATGTGTGTGTTTTATTGTTATTTTTAGTTTATTTGGCTGAGCCTAATAAAGATCAGGACATAATTCTTCTAAGTGTAGAGTTTAGGTCTTTTGGAAAACTGATACAAACCACTGAAGTTAGTATTTCTAAAGACCAGCTACTCTCCCGTTTTTTTTGGGGGGGGGGTTTCTCCTTATTTTCCCCCTTTTTATAGCCTTTGAAAATGGATGTAAATTGAGCTGTTCAACTCAAGGCATTCAGGTAATTTCCTCACCTTAATGTTTTTCTTTGAGGCAGAGACCTAATTGTTAGATAAGAAAGATGTACTGAGCCAAGGACAGGCATATAACAGCTCATTAAAGTGCTCTCATCTGCGCACTCTGGGCTCTGAGGTTCAGAGAGCTTTTATAATGCACCTGTGTGAGTCTCATCCTCGCCCTAACCCGGCGGCCGAGATGACAGTCAGCCACTCTGAACTCCCTCCACGCTCTGGGTCAGATTTTTCATTTCACACATCATTCCACTCCTCGCTCCGGTGACTCTGAAGAGCCAAAAACCCACCTGATCCTGGGTGCACATTAGTGCCAATCATTTAAATTCATACTTCAGAGAGGTGGAGATAAGACAAATTCTTAAAAAAGCCTACACACTGGGGACTTTTATGGTGGATTCTCTCAGAAATCACTTCAGAAAATGATGACATTTGGAGCCAGAAAATAGGATACTTTATTTACTGACCAACCTTCACATGTATAATAATATTTCCTCATCCTGAGCTTCTCTTTTTATGGCCATAATATATAATTGTATTTCTTTTTACTATGCAACAAGAAATTATTTTCCTTTTTTTTTTTTTTATTATGCTTTAGGTGAAGATTTACAAAGCAAATTCATTTCTCACTCAACAATTTATATACGAATCATTTTGTGACACTGGTGAACTTATTTTTCTTAAACATCTTCTTTGTTCATATTTGCTTAATGGCTGGCAGCTGATCAGGGAGAATGGAGAAAAGCAAATTTAAATCTTCAATTTACCCTGGCCTAAATAAATCCACATGCTCTAATATGCAAAAATATTTTGTAACTGACATTGTCTACATGATGCCAACACAACCGGTTTAAAGTTAAATAGAAATAATAAAAATAATATTTGTAAAATCAGCCAACCCAATAGTGGGACCAGGTGTGATTTAAAAAGAAATAGCAGTTGGACATTTGTGAGATATAGGATATGATCCAATGTTGTGCTAATAAACTCAATAACATGTTAGGAGGTATTGTAAAATTTTATAAAATCAGTTGGAAAAAAATAGAATGTTTAAAGGGTAAATAATATTAGCTACATTTTGAAGTTAATACCATACTAAATTCGGGTATGTAACGTTTGGAGAACATACAGAGCGTTTGACTTCACTCACTGAAAGTCTTTTTATGAGCAGACACTATTGTCGACTCAGAGAAGCCCTGGTAGCACAATGGATAAGCCCTGGCTGCTAATCAAAAGGTCAGAGGTTCAAACCCACCAACTGCTCTGCCAGAGAAAAGATGTGGAGACTTGTTTTTATAAAGAGTTCTGCTCTGTCACTTGGGTCATTATGAGTCAAAATTAACTCAATGGCACACAACAACGACATTGTTTACTCAGTACACGTTATTCACTTTTTCCTTGCCAGTAAAACCCTGAGTTTATCCAGGAATTGTTTCACGGAATTCCTTAGCCCTAGGTAATGAACGCTGGTTAAACTAGTAAAATAATCCCAGAAAGTCCAATTCAATTACAATAATTTGTTTAGGCAGGAGAATTTCACATAATACTGGACACTTGGATATAAAGAGGCATTTTTCTGAGATGGGGGAATGATAATAACAAAATTTTCCTTCCCCTAGAAATGAGACTTGAGAATGGGATGTATCCCTTCCTGAACTTAGACATTAATGTACATGACGTGATGTTTGAAGTCGCTCAGTCACTTGATGAATACAACATTGCTGAGCCGCTATCCCAGAACGACCCACTCACAGAATGCAGATAAAGTGAAATAATAAATATTCCACGGTTGAAGTAATTTATGATCAGGTTTTCTGATACCTGAAGCTAAAACTATCCTAACTACTTCACTTTACCTTCAGGATTTTCGATCAGTCACTATGTATGTTTGTTAAGTCTCATTCCTGTGTCTGTATTAGTCAAGTTAGGCTTAGTATTAAAAAAAAAAAAAAAAAAAAATTTTTTTTTTTTTTTTTTAGGCTTAGTATACAAAAGTTTATTTCTGCCCACAAAAATTCTGCTATAGCTCTAGTGGATATCCAAGAAAATTCTTAGTATTGACTCAGGGATTCATTATGCTTCCATCTTATGGTACTCCATCTCAAAGCATGGTTTCCACAGTCAGTGAATCAGGGGAAAAGAGAGCCGGAGGGTTAGCTCAAATACTTTTTACTTCTTCAAAAAGCCAGTGACTTTCATTCACAGTTCACTGGCCTGAGCTAGCCAGGTGACCCAGTCCACTACAAGGAAGTTAGGAATGTCGGAGAGTTCTAGGATATTCAGTAAGCTTTAAAAATCTCCTTAGTGAATCTGGTCTAGATTTAGTTGTTGTGTGCCATGGAGTTGATTCCGACTCATAGCGACCCCATAGAACAGAGTAGAATTGCCCCACAGTGTTTCCAAGGATCGGCAGGTGGATTTGAACTGCCGACCTTTTGGTTAGCATCCTGAGCTCTTGAACACTTCGCCACCAGGACTCCAGATTTAGTTATTAGGATGACAAAAACGTAAGGAATTTTTCCACCGTGTGTGTGTGTGTATATATATATATATATATATGACTCACCAGATTCCCTTTAGTTCTTTCAAATATTTGGAGGAAAATTTTATAAGAATTAATTTTAATTTAAAAATAAACTTTTACAAGATTTAGAATAGGCAAAATGGCAAATGTTAGAGAACTGCAAAGGCATACGATAGGAGTTTCATGATGGCAGGAGTGGTTCAGGGCATGGACGCTGGAGTCCAATGATCTGGTGTGTGTCTCAGCTCTTTCACAGGCTAGTATTTGAGCTTGAGATACTCATCTGAAAATGGGAGTAATATTAATAGGAATTCCATAGGATTTTGGAAATAAAATGCCTGACATTAAAAAAACAATACAATGCGGTAAACACCATTTTATTATGTGCTATTGTAAGCCTGGGTGTGAAATGAACTTGCAAACAACCTGTAGGAAATATTGAGTGTTCAATATGACATAACCACCTATGTGAAACAAATATTTTCAGGTTTACTCCTCAGTATGCATGTATTATACTTAAAAGATAGATTAGGTAGGACTAATACTTGTTTTATTTAAAAAATAAAATGACCTATTTTTATTCTTTCCTAAGTAGGCTTTTTCTTTCCTGCTGTCCACTGTTTGGCATTTCACAATTATGTCACAATTCTGTCAGTGGAAAGGGGCAGGAAAAGGCAGTTAAGTCAATTTAGGCTTAAATCAGGAAATTACAGTAAACACAGTGTCGTGCCAATGGAGTGCAGGAGATTTTCTCAATAAATAAATTCTTGGCTATAAATTCTTCCGCGTTGTACTTCTCAACTCCAAGGAGCACATCCATAGATAATTGCTGCGATATTAAGATTTTAAGTGCATATTGGCCTAAACAGTACCCTATTCTTCAACCATGATGGTGTTGAAATTTGCCACTCTTTCATATTTTAAATATACAAGGGCAGGGAGGGATAAAGTGGATATAAAAAGACCCTGAATTCTTTTATGTCACCAAAGACCAACACTTGTTTTTAATGAATTGCATGTGTTTTTGTGTAGGTGTATTTGTGTGTGTGCATGTGTACGTGTCATATAGTTAATTGGAAGAAAAGAGGAAAGCAATGCTTGATTCCTCCTTAGCCAGCTCTTTATTCATTCAACAAATATCTATTGAGCACCTGGTATGTTCTGAAAACTAGACTAAGCACTGGTGACAATAATGAAGAGAATGAATACATTTTTGTCTATGAAAAGTTAAAAGTTTGTTGTTGTTGTTGTTAGGTGCCATCGAGTCAGTTCCTACTCATAATAACCCTGTGTACAACAGAAAGAAACATTGCTTGGTCCTGCCCATCGTCACAATTGTTGTTACACTTGAGCCCACTGTTGCAGCCACTGTGTCAATCCATCTCACTGAGGGTCTTCCTCTTTTTTCACCGACCCTCTACTTTACCAAGCATAATGTCCTTCCCCTGGGATTGATCCCTTCTGATAACATATCCAAAGTATGTGAGACATAGTCTCGCCATCCTTTCTGCTAAGGATTATGCTAGCTGTACTTCTTCCAAGACAGATTTGTGTGTTCTTTTGGCATTTCACAGTATGTTCAATATTCTTAGACAACACCACAATTCACAGGTGTCAATTCTTCTTCAGTCTTCCTTATTTATTGTCCAGCTTTCACATGCATATGAGGCAATTGCAAACACCATGGCTTGGGTCAGACACACCTTAGTCTTCAAAATGAAGTCTTTGCTTTTTAACACTTTAAAGAAGCCTTTTTCGGCAGATTTGCCCAATGCAACGTATCTTTTGTTTTCTTGACTGTTGTCATGGGTGTTGATTGTGGATCCAAGTAAAATGAAATCCTTGACAACTGCAATCTTTTCTCCATTTATGCAATATTACTTACTGGTCCAGTTGTGAGGATTTTTGTTTTATTTATGTTGACAAGTAACCTACACTGAAGACTCTATTGAAGAATATTGAATATACCATGGACTCCACAGCAATAGATTTTAGTGCAACCATGGGTCATTATACAGAGATACTGAATGTTCATAATAGTGCACTGAGACTCAGCAGTATTGGCAAGTGCCTTCCTAATCACCAACAATGAACTGACCATAATTCACCTAAATTAGTGTGTTTAGGATGTGTGGTGTTCTTTATTACTTAGAAAGCACTTTCATTCACTCAGTAAGCATCTACCTAGAGACTATTCAAAGACAAATCAGGTAAGACCTTATACGTACAGAGTTGACAGCCTGGAGTCAGATAAACAAGCCCTCAATGGGCTATAATAAGGGCTGTAATTGAGATTCATGCATGGCTCTATAGCAGCACATTTGGTTTTCACAGTCATAAGTTAAGTTAGGGCAGAAAATTTAAATCATTTGTTCAATTGCCATGATTTGCAAGAGGTAGAGCACTGTTTGAATCTTAATCTTTTACTCCAAAGTCTGCTTTTTTTCTCAACAATGCCTGATTGTTTGAAAACTAGGAAGTTATGTGTAATATTACAGGGTCTATTTATAAGATAACATATAGTAGTATGTATGATACTATCGGTAAAACCTATAGGGTCACTAGTTGGAATCAACTTGAGCAATGGGTTTGGTTTTGTTTTTTATGTATAATATGTGCAGTGTATGTATTAAATGAAGTGTCTTATACACAAACTCGAACTCCCTAATCTACTCTTTCAGATAAGGTACACATATAGATACACACTTGTTGTCCACTAAGCTCATAGTTATTGTTTAGTGCACACTCTTTACATATTTATTGTTCTTTCAAACTTAACCACAGTTCCAGGGGCTCTGCCTCCAGTGGAGCTTCATAAGTCACATCTGGGGCCATATTCATGAAAACTTAGATTCTAGTCTGGCCCTCAATCAGCAGCCCAGACCCTTATTCTCACTGTCAGTTCTGCTTTTGTGTCCTATTACTCTCTGAGGCATACGAATCAGTCTACTTCCTCCTCAGATACCAGCTCTGCCAACCAGGGGTGATTTGATTAGATATGCCTTTGCCTGGTCATAAAAGGTTTTATTATACATTTTTCCATAGGAATTGATGCCAGCTAACCCTAGACTTTCATCGCTAGGGGAGAAAGAGAAACAATCCATTCATTCTTCGCAGAGGTACAAAACTGCCTCAAGGTGACATGCAGTTTCCACCTGTAGTTCCGCATGATTTTATGCTCCATCTTTAGTGCACATTTTTTATCTCTGTTAATAGCAAAATTGGATGTTCCTACATATTGTAAAGTGTATGTTAGTACTAAAATGTACATTAGCAACATACATATCTGACACGTTATCAGAAAGGACCAGTCCCTGGAAAAGGATGTCATGCGTGGTAAGGTCAGCAAAAAACAGGAAGATATCTTAAGGAGATGGTTTAACACAATGGCTACAACAATGGACTCAAACATACCAAGAATTAGGAAGATGTCGCAGGACCAGACAGTGTTTTCTTTTGTTGTATGTAGGATCACTACGAGTTGGAGCTGACTATACAGCACCTAATGATAACAACAACACATATTGTAAATATAGCTATAAACATGATTGGATCTCATTCTTAATCTAACAAACCTGAACCAATTCTTGAGCTGACTGAGACAAATATAACCCCACCAATATCCAGGTTGAAACCCACATATATTGCTGCTAAAAGCTGTTTCAAAGTTGCATGAAAAGAATTTAATATAGAATGTCATGGATTGAATTGTGTCCCACCAAAATATCTGTCAATTTAGCTGGGCCATGAGTCCCAGTTTTATGTGGTTGCCCACCATTTTATGTGATTTTCCTATATGTTATAAATCCTATCACTATGATGTAATAAAATGGATTAGCAGCAATTATATGGATGAGGTCTACAAGATTAGGTAGTGTCTTAAGCCAATCTCTTTTGAAATATAAAAGAGAGAAGTGAGTAGAGAGACATGGGGACCTCATACCAGTGAGAAAGCAGAGCCTGGAGCAGAGTGTGTCCTTTGGACCTGAGGCTCCTGCACTGAGATGCTCCCAGACCAAGGGAAGACAGAGAAAGCAGTTTTGCAGCAATTTCACACTAGTATCAGTGCGTGTACTTGGAAAATGAATGGAAGCAGATAGAGATCTTCAGCTTATATTGCTATGCTAGAGAGTACTAACATGCATTTTAGTATCTCTAATAGTAACGGCAATGGTAAGTTGCTCTTTATATTTCTCATTTTATTTATTCTTTTCTGAAGTGGCTTCCTATTTATCTATTTTTAACTTTATACCAAAACAATTATTTTTAATTTGAGAATGATGTCACTTTAATTTTTACAAAGATTTTAAAGTTTCTATAATGGGATTTTTTTTTTTTTTTTTGCAGTACGTTTATTTTGGAATGGTTTTATCCCTTAAGGGCTCAACTACTAAGCAAAAGATTGGCCGGTGCAAATCCATTCAGAAAGCTTGGAAGAAAGGCCTTGAGATCTACTTCCAAAAGATCGTATCCATTGAAAAATCTATGCAGTGCAGTTCTATTCTGACCGAGTTAGAATCAACTTGGTGGCAAATGGTTTGGTTTTTAGTTTTCTTTATTTTGTATATGTCAGAAATGTAAAACAGAGGTTGTACTACAATGGCATCAAATCATTCCAACGTTTGTCTGTACTTGGACATTTCTAATTATTCAAGTTGATGATGTGGCTAAGTGTGTGTGGGATGTAAGTTAGGGTGGCAATTGTGTGCATAGAAAGAACTTGGAAAACTCCCGGACAAAAGTGAATTACAGAGTACTCTGCTGAAAAGTTGGCCATGTCAGAAGTGCAGCTAAGTGGGCTGACTGTTCAGCTCGTAATCCAATACTTGAAAATAAAGAGAATATCGTGAAAGTCTCATTGATTAAGAGGTTTATCCTAAATTGTGTGACACAGCTGTTCTGCTGTCTGCTGCACTCTCAGCCACTGCTCTGAACCATAGTCAGCAATGCACCCTCTAGGAGAGAACCAGGAGATGGTCCCCAGACCACATAAGATATTTCATTCAAAACATGAAGAAGTCATTAAGACAGGAGGCTGACAGAATGATAGGAAAACAAGATGGCCGACTTTTTGCACTGCCCGGGAGGTGACTGCTGTATTATCCTGTACAATTAATTTGCTCTCAGTAACCTTCATCTAAAGAGCCCTGGTGGTACAGTGGTTAAAGCAGTTGGCTGCTAATCTATATTATTAGAGGTTTGAAACCACCAGCTGCTCTGTGGGAGAAAGATGCGGCAGTTTGCTTTCATAGAGATTTACAGCCTTGGAAACCCTTTGGGTCACTAAAAGCCGGGATCAACTCAAAGGCAGTGGGTTTTTTGTTTTTTAACCTTCACCTAGTCCCTTCTCTCTTCTCTCACCCTGGCCTGATTACCCTGGTACCTACCGTTCTTTCCCACCTTATACATTTGTAATCAGAAAAATGGCAAAAAGAAATGTGTAGGGATCTGGGATCTTTCAAAGCTGAGTAGATCAACTTTCAAGATTGATTGACTTAAAAAAAAAAACTGTTGCTGCTGTCAAGTCAATTCTAACTCATGGAGACCTCATGTGTTTCAGTTCAGTTCCACATTCTGTAGAATTTTCAGTGGCTATGACATTTCAGAAGTAGATTGCCATCCCTTTCTTCCTTCCTGGCCTTCCTGGATGGATTTGAACCACCAACCTTTTGGTGAGTAGTTGACTGTTTAACCATTTGTACCACTCAAGTACTCCTAGATGGACTTTAGATATGAGCTAAAGGCAGACAAGCACTTATGCAAGCCCTCACTTTCATTCTGTCTAGGTAAGAGATAGAACAGACTTATAATAGTCACCAACAAACTTTTGAGTGTGGGCTTTCAATAATATTTGGTAAAATTTATCTGAACGTAATTGAGGATTTGTTTTTATTACTGGCTATGTGGATCTGTTTATTTATGATTTCTAATAAAATACAAACTTCAGATAAAAAGAAGTATTAGAGCAGTGTTCTTGACAACTTCAAAATTTGGTGTCTTTTCTTATTCTTATTAATTGAATTGATGGGGTTCATACTTGGATAATGACAGATATTTTTGCACACCAATCATTGGTAATCATCTTAGGGCAAAAACCCTTTTGTTTATTGTTTCAGGCACTAGAATTTCTGCCAAACATGTCCAATTCCAGGACTCTTAAACCAAGATTGAGAGATTAAATAATAAATGTTCATCATATGACCCTGATATCCATAATAGAATGCTTGCTTTACTCATGAAATTTTGTCCAATTGTGAACCACTTTCTCTGGGGCCCAGAGTGGAATGGTCAGATGAAAGATAAAGAATGATTCAGAAGGTTCCAACACAGAGTTCAATTTAAGAGCAAATTCATAACAACAAATGTGAGGAATAAGATGTGAGGAGAAGTTACTACGTGTTGATGGCTAGAGGGAAGAAGGAAAATAGAGAATCTTGGCTATAGAATAGGCAAGATGAGCTGGTTGGCCATCCTGTAGACACGGATGCAGCAGGAGAAGGGAGATAATCTTGCAGCATGAGTGGTGGTGTGCTTTTGTGTATTTAAGGGCAAGAGCAGTGTGGCCAAAAATAGTTGACTAAGGTTGAGATGTTTGCATTCATCGGAATGCTTCTTGAGGAGTCAAGAGTGAGTTAATTGAGAAGAATAAAATATATCTAAAATTTAGTGCCTCCTAGCCACAGTGTAATTGGCTCCCACTGGCACGTCAAGGCAATGTGCCAGATGCTGGTGTTGGCAAGGAACAGGTCCTCAATCAGGCAAATCTATTCACTTCTTACCACCAGCACTGCTAATGTTCTGGTCTTTAGCCTGGATTATTACAATAGCCTCTTAACAAGTCCCTCTGCTTCTCCTCTTGCCCCTTTATAGCCTACTTGCCACATGTCAGCCTGAGAGAGCCCTTCAAATTGTTGAGTTACATTACATCACTCCTCTGCTCAAAACCTCAAATTGGTCCCATCTGCACCCAGTAAAAGTCAAAGTTCTTATGGCTTATAAAGTCCTACTTGTTATTTTCCCCATTCCTCACTTTTCTTGACTTATCTCCTACTCCCCTTCCCTGGTTCCATTGCACTCCAGCCAAAGGTGGCTCCTTGTAAGTTTTCAACATGGTAGGCAATCATGCTCTTCGGGACTTTTGCACTTGTTGCACTGTCTCTCTCTGGCATGCTCTTCCCTCAGATAGGTATATGTGTGCTACTGCACATCCCAAGTCCAAATGTCGGCTTCTAAGAGAGACATTGGACTGCCTCTCTAAAACTGCAGCCCTCCTGGGTACTCAATATTCATCTCTCTGACTTTATTTTTCTCTAAAGAATTTACTTTTAAACTTCATATGCATATATTATATATATTTATACACATATATACATACACATATATATATATACACATGAGTATGCACATGTATTTGTGTGTGTATGAGCATGTTTATTTGTATATTTACATATTCATTTATTCGTCTATACCTATTTATTTTGGGGGGATAAAAGAGAAATAAAGAAATATGCAAAAGCCTTTTTCATTTTCTTGAATATGATTAGTGTGTGAATGTCTCTCCCTCCAGGAGATTTTAACCCATTTTTGACACAGAAAATTAACAGGACTTTTCATCCTTTCTTGTTTTGTCAGGAAAGGAACAGATTTCAGGTAACTTTCAATGTGAAATAAGGTCTGTAGAATTCATTTTATTTTCGTATTTAATATGTTGCAAAATCAAGCTTCCCTTTGAGCTGCAGTGTCTTTGTTGCTTCACCATTACTTGCTCTCTAAGTGATCCACACTTGGTATTGATGGGGATAGAAAGTAAACACTGAGATGGATTCCAATCTTAAGAACCTTGGACTGTAGCACTAAAATAACTAGAATATATGTTTGAACCTCTTTTTTAAGGGATATATTATTCTTTACCTAAAATATTAGTTTTTTTTGTTTTGTTTTTTTTTTTTTTTTTACTTAAAGAAGGAAAATATGAACTCTGTTCTGGACACAATGAATAATCTGATTTTTTAAACACAGTTTTCATGAAAAAAGTATTGCAGGAAACAAGTAAAAATAAAGTTTGGATAGTTGAGAACAGATTTGAAAGTTTAAGCTAATAAGTTTACAACTAATCTAAAAGCCAATGACCACGACTTGTCTGTCAATTTGTCATACTGTGGTGGCTTGTGTGTTGCTGTGATACTGGAAGCTTTGCCACCAGTATTTCAAATACTAGCAGGGTCACCACTGGTGGACAGGTTTCAACTGAGCTTCCAGACTAAGACAAACTAGGAAGAAGGATCTAGCAGTCCACTTCTGAAAAAAAAAAAAAAAAAAACCCTGGCCAGTGAAAACTTTCTGAATAGCAGAAGAACACTGTCTGATATAGTGCTGGAAGATGAGCCCCTCATGTGAGAAGGCACTCAAAATATGACTGGACAAGAGCTACCTCTTCAAAATATAGTCGACCTTAATGACGTGGATAGATTCAAGCTTCCAGGACCTTCGTTTGATCATCTGGCGTGACTCAAAATGAGAAGAAACATCTGCAAATATCCATTAATAATTGGAGTGTGGAATGTATGAAGTATGAATCTAGGAAAATTAGAAATTGTCAAAAATGAAATGGTATACATAAACATTGATATCCTAGGTATTAATGAGCTAAAATAGACTGGTAATTGCCATGAAAAGAACACTTCAAATCTATCCCGAAGTACAACACTGTCAGTGATAGGATAATAGCCATAAGCCCACAAGGAAGACCTGTTAATACGACTATTATTCAAATATATGCAACAATCCCCAAGGCCAAAGATGACGAAACTGAAGATATTTACCAATTTCAGCAGTCTGAGATACATCAAACATGAAATCAAGATACATTGATAATTACTGGCAAATGGAAGGCAAAAGTTGGAAACAAAGAAGAAGGATCGGTGGATGAAAAATATGGCCTTGGTGATAGAAAGGACACTTGAGATGGGATAATTAGAATTTTGCACGACCAACAACTTTCTGATGAAAAATACCTTTTTTCAACAACATATATGGTGACTATACATGTGAATCTCTCCAGATGAAATGCGCACGAATCAAATAGACTACATCTGTGGAAAGAGACAACAGAAAAGCTCGATACCATCAGTCAGAAAAAGGCCAGGGGCCCACTGCAGAACAGATCATCAGTTGCTCATATGCAAGTTCAATTTGAAGCTGAAGAAAATTAGAACAAGTCCACAAGAGCCAAAATACAATCTTGCCCTTGAGTATATCCCACCTGAATTTGGAGATCATCTCAAGAACAGATTTGACGTTTTGAACACTAATGACTGAAGACCAGATGAGTTGTGGGATGACATCAAAGACATCATACATGAAGAATGCCAGAGGTCATTAAAAGACAGGAAAGAAAGAAAAGACCAAAATAGATGTCAGAAGAGACTCTGAAACTTGTCCTTGAACGTCGAGTGGATAGAGTGAAAGGAAAAAATGATGAAGTAAAAGATCTAAACAGAAGATTTCAAACGGTGGCTGTAGAAGACAAAGTAAAATATTGTAATGGCATGTACAAAGATCTGGAGATAGAAAACCAAAAGGGAAAGAGAAAGAACTGGATAAAAAATTCAAGCCTCGAGTTTAATACTGAAAGATTCCACTGGGAAAATATCAAACGACACAGGAAGCATCAAAAGAAGAAGATGGAAGGAGTGCATAGAGTCACTGTACCAAAAGAATTGGTTGATATTCAACCATTTTAAGAGGTAGCATATGATCAATAACTGATGTTACTTTTGGAAGAGGTCCAAGATGCACTGAAGGCACTGATGAAAAACAAGTCTCCAGGAATCAGTGGAATACCAATTGAGACGTTTTAACAAAAGAATGCAGCACTGGAAGCGCTCACTCGTCTATGTCAAGAAATTTGGAAGACAGCTATCTGGCCAGCTGGCAGGAAGAGATCCATATTTGCATTCATTCTAAAGAAAGCAGATCCGATAGAATGTGGAAATTATTGAACAATATCATTAATATCAAATGCAAGTAAAACTTTGCTGATGATCATTCAAAAGCAGTTACAGCAAATTATTGACAGGACACTGCCAGAAATTCAAGCCGGATTCAGAAGAGGATGTGGAACTTGCTTTCAGCCAGGATACATTGCTGATGTTGATGGACCCTGGCTGAAAGCAGAGAATATCAGAAAGATGTTTACCTGTCTTCTCTTGACTGTGCAAAAGCGTTCAACTGTGTGAATCATAAAAAAAAAAAAAATTATGGATGACATCGCAAAGAATCGAAATTCCAGAACATTTCATTGTGCTCGTAAGAAACCTGTTCTTAGACCAAGAGGCAGTCACTGTAATAGAACAATGGGTTACTGGCTGGTTTAAAGTAAGGGAAGTTATGGGTCAGTGTTGTATCCTTTCACCATACATATTCTGTACGTTGAGCAAATAATCCATAAACTGGACTATATGAAGAAGAATGGGGTATCAGAATTGGCGGAAGATTTATTAACAACCTGTGATATTCTGATGACACACCCTTTCTTCCTGAAAGTGAAGAGGAGTTGAAGCTCTTATTGATGAAGATAAAAGACCTTCAGTATGGATTGCACCTTAGCATAAAGAAAACAAAAATCCTCACAACTAACCAATAAGCAACACCATGATAAATGGAGAAAATATTGAAGCTGTCAACGATTTCATTTTATTTAGATCCACAATCAACACCCATGGAAGCAGCAGGCAAGACATCAAAAGACACGTTGCTTTGGGCAAATCTGCCACAGAAGACCCCTTTCAAATGATAAAAAGCAAAGACGTCACTTTAAGAACTAGGGTGCGCCTAACCCATGGTGTTTCCAAACGTCTCATATGCATGTGAAGGCTGGACAATGAATAAGGAAGAATGAAGAAGAATTGATGCCACAGAATTATGTTGTTGGTGAAGAATATTGAATATACCATATACTACCAGAAGAACAAACAAATCTGTTTTGGAAAAAATACATCCAGAATGCTCACTGGAGTTACGGATGGCAAAAATTAGTCTTATTTATTTCGGACATGGTATCAGGAGGCACCAGTTCTTGGAGAAGGACCTCATGCTTGGTAAAGCAGAGGGTCAGCGGGAAAGAGGGAAACCCTCAATGAGATGGATTGACACAGTGCCTGCAACAATGGGCTCAAACATAGGATTGTGAGAATGGCTTAGGACTGTGAAGTGTTTTGTTCTGCCGTCCACAGGGTTGCTATGAATTGAAAGCATCTGACAACAACAAAGGCCATGAGAATCCTCTGAAGTTTGAGGTATGACTATAGCCTTAGGGACATTGATCTGGTGTTCATGTGTAAGAAAACCTCAAGTTCAGGGAGATTAATCTAAGGAAGACCAGTTAGGACACACTTAAAATAGATTACGACTGGTAAGAGTTCGATTTAGACTGGCAATGGGAGGAAAGGTGCTGTAAAGACAAAATGTATAGAATTCAAAAAGAAGAATGAATTTTAATGAATACTTGAGTTATAGTGAAGGAGGGGATGATGAGGCTATTAACAGAAGCAGACAACCTAGAAGAGAAACAGACTTGGAAGAAACACGATCAGTTAATTTTTGGACAAGTTTTTTTTTTTTTTATAGTTAGAATTGCCTTTTGGGTTATCCAACAGAGAGCTGTAAATATGATGAAAGAATTGAGAAGCTGTTGTGGATAAGCAGTGTTAATATTGGATGTTTGCATATATAAATAATAATAAAATTCAACACTTTGCCAAGAGTAACAGTCAAGAAAAATAAGAGATCGAAGATGGGTAGATATAAATACACAAATACAAATATATCTATATCCCAATTCAATTTAATGAACTAAAAGAGAAAAAATACCAGTAACAATAACAACAGAAGCTAAAACAGTAAAAGATAGAGATAAGGCAGGAAAAAGAGGAGTGTCAAAGTTAGAAGGGCCAAGAGAGGAGAGAATTTCAAAGGAAATTCCGGAAGAGGACTAAGGCTTAAAAGTATAGGGGAACTGGTGGTTTTTAAGATGAGGTTTCAGTTGTGAGGAGGATGGAAGCAATATATGAAAGGGATTAAAAATACATGGTCCCAGGGAAAAGCCAGGGCTTTTGCGAGAAATAGGTGATTCCATATCTGAGACAGGAAATGTACCTGGAATATCTCATCATATGAAAAATTAAGCACACTATCAAAGATTACTACGGTTATGTCAAAGAACACAGTTGTCAATTTGAAGATGCTCTCATTGGTGCTAGATGAGATAATCTGACCATCAATAAGAATAATAAGTACTATGTAGTAAACATACTGAATATGGTGATATATATGAATTCATAACTACAATAAATGAGCAAAGAAAACAAACTGGTCATCATTGGTGGGTGCTAGGGAGCCAACTTATTATTCTCAAAACTGGTAAATGAAGAATCAAGCATTTAGATTGCATTTTTGATTCAAACTGTGAAACTGGTAAATCAAATACTAGATGTAGGTAATTTTTTTCTTTAGAGGAGTTTTCATCTGATAAATAAAGGAGAAATGAAAGAATTAGAAATGATCACTTTGCAACATTTAGATGAACTAATAATTTTTTTTAATGGATCTAGGCACAATCGGACGTTATACATTTACTGACGAAAAAACAAACCACCACCAATGAAACACTCTTGCTGTAAAGCCAAAACTGAATTTGATCAAACCTCTCTGTTAACAGTTACAAATTTACAGAGAAACATAAGAAACTACACCTTGGTATATAATCAATAAAATCCAAACTACAGAAAATTTACAGGACAAATCACCCAGTATCTTCAACGAACAAGTCACAAAGAAAGAATAAAATAGTCAGAACTTACACTAGAAACTTAAAAAAAAAACAGCAACCAATTACATTACGTGGATTTTGGAGTATGACTAAAACAAAACGCAACAAAAAAATTACTGAAATTATGAGCCAATTAGAAACTCGAACACTGAAAGTGGATATTTGTCAATATGTTTTAGATGGCATAAATATAAGTACCATTATCTCTTGAAATATTCAAAGTTGAAATTATATGATATCTGACATTTTCTCCACAATAATATGGGATGGAAGGAAAAAAATAGGGCTTAACGTGAGGCAAACTTTGCCATGGGCTGCATGTTGGCGTATTAGGTGATAAGTACAAGGATATTCATTACACTATTTTGTTTACAGGTGTGAATGCTTGAAATTCTCCATTAAAAAAAAAAAGAAAATAGAAGTGAAATGTTTATCAGCAATTAATGAGAGAAACAGTGGACTAATATTGAATATTTTGTTTTTGAAATAAAGAATGAAGGAAATAAGTCTTCACTGGTGGTTTGGAGAATTGTTATTTTCTTTACCTCTTTTTAGAATATAATGTAACAGTTAAGAAAAGGGTCTTTGGAATAGGGCAGAATTGTTAAGTCCCAGCCCTGACATTTCCCCTTTGCATTAACTCCAACAAGTTATCTTATCTCTCTAAAATACAAATATTAGCAGCATTAAATTATTAGATAATTATAAAAACTCAACAAAATATTATATATAGGGCACTTACCACAGTGCCCAGTGAGTAATATTCAATAAATATTACAGGATAGCAGTAGTTATTGTGATGTTTGTACCCTAAAGTAAGAATCATGTGGAAGTAATGGAATTGAATAAATAGGGGATACTGCAGAAGATACGGTGGGACTGTATGCAGGGCTCCAAAGAGTGTTGTTATAAGGGCAGAGTGTTCTAACTAACTCCTCTTGACCATATTGGTGAGGCAGGGATTTCTTCCCTAGGGTTATTAGGATGGCCGAAAATATGATACCTGACATTGGACAAATGAAATCAGTAGCAGTTTGTTAGTCACATATACTCAGAGCCTGGGGGAGGAAAACAGTGCACACCATGCATGGTCACATGTGCATTGCACTCCTGAACAGGCTAAGAAAAAAAAAAAAGAGATTGTGGGAGGTAGGTTTGGCAGTAGCAAGAGTCAGGGGTACATCCTGGTTTGCACAGGAAGATGTGATTGGCATACGTGAATAATTCCATGGGCTAGCTAGAAACTGAAATTTGCTAGTCAGGAATAACAGGAACTGTGTCTGCCCCTTGGTGTTAATGAATTGAAGTGTGTCCCCAAAATATGTGACAATTTAGATTGGTGCAATGGTTAAGATTGTGTGTCAGTTTGGCTGGGCCAGATTCTAGTTTTTATATGTGTTCACTCCCATGATGGGATCTGCTGTGAGTAGCCAATCAGTTGAAAAGGAGTTTTCTTGGGCATGTGGCCTGCACCCAAATATAAGTGGACATTCTGGCTTTTGCCTGCTCTGAGTCCTACAGTGGTTCTGGGGACTTAAGCTACCAACTTACCTGCCAATCTTGGGGTTCATCGACCTTCACAACCTGTGAGCAAGAGCCCTGATCTCCAACTTGCCAATCTTGGGTTTGCCAGTCCCTGCAGCTGCACCAATCAGGAGAACCCTCTATCCTGATCCAGGCACTTGGGATGTTCCAGCCTCTACAATTTCATGAGCTGTTTTCATTGTGTAAGGAAGTTATTCACAAAGGATTTTTTTCTGAGAACACACAGAACATCCAAGAATTGGACTTGGAGCCCTGGTGGCACAGTTGTTAAGAGCTCAGATGCTAATCAAAATGTCAGCAGTTTGAATCCACCAGCTGTATCTTGGAAACCCTATGGGGCAGTTCTACTCTGTCCTGTAGGGTCACTATCAATGGCAATCGACTCGGCGGCAAGGCTTTTTTTTTTTTTTTTTTTTTAAGGCCCAGTAAGTGATATGAGCTTAATGTAAGGACATTAGAGGAAGCATATGGAGAGTGAGAGACTCAGGAGATCTGGAAACAAGCCATCTGCAGTATTCTAGTTTAGGGAGGCTTCCTGGTGGAGAATATGAACTCTGGTGTCAGCGTGTGAGGTTTAAACCCTGGCTCCACTACTTATTGTGCCTCAGCTTTCTTACCAGAAAAATGGGATGATACGAGCACCCACTTCATAGTGTCGTTGTGGGGAATAAGTGATACAATACATATAAATCACTTAGAACAATGCCTAAATCAGAATAAGGCTTGACCAAATGTTAAGAAAAATTGGTAATAGAGCATTAATTGATAGATGTCCTGAAACACAGAGTGTGTACTTAGAAGAAAAAAAAAGGATCCACAAAATCAGTACTAAATATAGGCCTGAGTGAGCCAATAGGTATTATAAAAAAGGTCACATCATAGTTGGTAGGGATTTTCCTTCCCGCAAAAAAAGTCACAGTATGCTGCACTGTGAATACCGGCCCAGGCATTAAATAGATGTGTTAATGGAAATACAGAACCAGAGAAAAATAATTTAAGAGACTTGGCTTTATGCCAATTTTATGGATTGAATTATGTCCCCTCAAAATATGTTTTGAAATTCTAAACCCTGTACCTGTAAATACAACCTTGTTTGGAAATAGAGGTTTTCTTTCTTTATGTTCATGAGGTCACACCAGAGTAGGGTGTGTACTAAACCTAGGGACTTCTGAGTCACATAAATAGCAGAATAAACACATGAACCACATGGGGAAGCCAGATGCTAAGGAATGCCAAGAAATTCCAAGAAACAGAGCTAACAACAAGGAAGGACCTCTCCCTAGAACCATATGCTAAATTCAAACTTCTATTGTCCTGAACTGTGAAAAAACAAGTGTATGTTCTTTAAGGAAACCCTGGTGGCATAGTGGTTAAGTGCTATGGCTGCTAATCAAAGGGTCAGCAGTTCAAATCCGCCAGGCACTCCTTGGAAACTCTATGGGGCAGTTCTACTCTGTCCTATAGGGTCGCTATGAGTTGGAATCGACCTGACGGCACTGGGTTGGGATGTTCTTTAAAGCCATCCACTTTGGCATTTCTGTTACAGCAGCACCAGGTAACTAAAACAGCCATAATTCAGACCATAATAGAGTTGGTACAAGCCTTAAAAAAAAATAAATAAAATAATAATTTTTATTTTTAAGGCTGTTTCCTGTTGATAAAAGTTAGCTGAAAATGATTTCCAAAGAGGAAAAGCAACAGGCCACTCCTAACTGATCAAGTCCATCAGTTTCCAGCATAGAAACAAAGGAATATGAGTATAGCAATAGTTTTTGCATCGTTGGTCATTATTAATGCATCAGCAAGCATGAGACCATTTCCGCCCAAATACTATGTGAATGCCAATTTAGGAACAGAATGAGAGTAATTGGTCCAACATGCCTATAGACACTTGTTTATCTAAGAATAAAACCCTAAGAGGCATGTTAGCAAATTAAATGATAATAAATCCTATTTATAATCAAATAAAAGTGCAGTGCATCCCAAGAATGTCCTTGTGTTGAACTTTCTTCCATACTTTAATTAACTGACTGGAATGATTTTCTAAGTGGTGTATTCAACTTTTTGAAACGAATGATTCATCATTTAATGGGAAATACACATTTCATTGTAAAACTGGAACACAAGAGCTTGGCTTTGTTATTTCCAATGGAAACAGGCTCATTTTTAGGGTGCACTATTTTTTAGCATAAAAATACAGATTTTATCAAATTTTAAATTCGGAATGAATACCTGTAGTTATACATATACATAGAAAAATGATGAAAAAGGTATTACTATCAACCGAATCTAGGCAATAGAATAAAAACTCATGAAGGTGACAATCTCACTGCCAGTAGGCAATTCTCAAAAAAAACAAGTGAAGTGAAAAGACCTTTTTTTTTTTTTAATGAGATAGTAATTATAGTTCAGATTTTTTGATAAATATTCTGGTGGACCAAAAAGTTACAGTATACTTTATTGACACATTTTCAAGCTCATTGTTTCTTTCCTAAATGTCATCTACTGATAAACCCATTAAAGACATTCTTCTTGGTTTCTAACGTTGCTTTTTGATTATTTCTTAGAGTTTCTATCTGTCTTCTTACATTACCCACCTGTCCTTGTATGTTGTCCACTTTTTCCATTAGAGGTCTTAGCATATTAATCACACCAAAAAATGCAGTCATAGATGTTTTTAAATTTCTTGCCTGGAAATTCTAAAGTCTCTGCCATATCTGAATCTGGCTCTGATGTTTCGTTTGTCACTTTAGACTATGATTTTGCCTTTTATCATATCTTGTAATTTTTGTTGAAAGCTGGCCATAATATATCAGGTAAGAGAAACTGAGATAAATGTATATTTAGTATGAGTTTTTATGTTTATCTGGCTAGGATTCAGGGTGTGTTTAATATTTTCAATAGCTCTAGACATCAGATACTAAAATTTCTTCTAGTGCCTGTGTTTTGTCTACTCCTTTATCTGTGAGTTTTCCTAGAAACTCCTTATATGGAGTCTGAGTCTTTCACTTTTCATCTGTAATCCCCGTTACTGCACAAGAACCTTGTCAATGTGGTAAAGTATGGAGGGAGAGGAAGTGCTATATAGTCTCATGATTACATTTCAGTATTTTAGTGGGCCTGTGGCCCTGGGCTGTGACATTCAAAAATGCTTCTCAGCTTTCTCACCCAACCCTTGGATGAAACAGGGAGGCTACAGAGGGCAGGAGTTAGGTGTAGCCTTTCCTCATATGGCTAGGCTTTGGTAAAACCAATATTTGGTTAGGCTTTGTTAAACTAGTTTCCTTTGAGGAAGGCCTTTGTTCTCGAGAACAGAATACTATGTGTGTATCTCCAAATGCTTACTTTTCCCCTCATCCTGCCAGAAGCAGAAGGATTTTTCTTCGATATTCACCCTGAGAACCTAGTGGGGAACCTGGAGTTAAAACCTATGAAAAGTTTAGTCCCCTCAGAAAACACCTGGGCCCGCAACGGTTTTTATTTCTCATCTTAGTCCATGCTCAGTCTCCAGCAATTAATCTGCGGTTTAAGTATTCCCACCAGCCTCCAGCTATTGCTTATGATCCCAGCTCAGATTCTCTGTATTTGCTTATCTTTCCAGTTTGTAGGTTGGCAATTTGTGACCTCATTTATCTGATGGGTATGAGAGGGGTTGGTGATGTTCAGTTTGATCAGGCTTTTCCTTGTGAGGACAGGAGTGATAAATTTCAAGCTCTTTACATATTAGAGTAGAAACTAGAAGTCCCAGAATGCTTTACAAATGTGTGATTTGGGGGGAAATATAAAAACCCCAAACACCACTGCCGTCGGACTAATAGCAACCATATAGAACAGAGTAAAACTGCCCCGTAGGGTTTTCGAGGCTGTCATCTTTACAGAAGCAGACTGCCACATATTTCTCCCACAGAGCAGCTGGTGGGTTCGAACTGCCAAACTTGAGGTTAGATCAGCTGAGCACTTTAACCACTGCATCACCAGAGCTCCTTGAAAAATATAAAGACACTTTCAAATAATTCTATCTTCATTATTATTATAATGCTGTTTTTTTAATACTAGACCTCTACAAAGAAACATAAAAATCCTGACATCTTGATTGGAACATAATAGGTGATCAAGCAATCCTCATGATACGCTATTAATATGGAAAGATTATAGGTTTGGTTACCAGATAAGCTTGAATTAAAATTCCAGTTGTAGTATTCATAAGACCTCAGATGTGTTATTTCTTGTCCCTCCATTTCCACACTTAAAATAATCTACTTTAGAGGGGGGATGTGAAAAAGAAAAGAATATAATATGTGAAGGAATCTAGATTTATTCTTTACACAAAATAAGCACATTAACCTCTTTCTTCCTTGAATAAATACTTGTGAAAGGCTCGAAGTCTCATTTCTAAAACAATTGTCAGTTCTTATTGACAGTGTTGGCAGCTTAATTAAGAAGCCTATTGGAAATTATAGTGAAGCTGGCATGTTCTCAATATGGATAGATAACCTCAGAATAGGTATGCCTGGTGGAGGTTTAGGAAAAACTTGGTCTATGATGTGCTCAGCAGGCTTATATAGAATTTCTAGAGGCCAAATGTCTTCCTCCTTCTCCAGATTATTTTATTGTATGTGTTACTCAAATCTACCAGATATTTCAATGTCTAATTTTATTTTTTTTAAAGTTATCCTTTTCAAATGTTATACATAAATAATGGCATAAATATACATAAATAATGACCGGGTGACTGAAAAACTTAATAATTTAGCTTGAACAGTAGTGTAAGTTGTAAACTTCTTAGCCATGTGCTGATACCATTCCAGCCTCTAATTGGAATATTAGAGTATTATCGTATTACATATTCTAACACTAAACCCACTGCCATCGAATTGATTCCAACTCATAGAGCCCCCGTGGAGTTTCCAATGCTGTAAATCTCTATGGAAGGAGACTGCTACATCTTTCTGCCCCAAAGCTGTTGGTGGTTTTGAACCAATGAACTTTGGGTTAGCAGTCAATAGCTTTAGCCACTGCAAAAAAAATATAGCTGGGAAAGAATTGACAATGTAAATCCATTTTGAGTGGCACCAAATACATCAAGGTGACATCAATCTTTATTAAGTAGTACAAAATTTCTTGGCATTCTTATGAAGAAGCATATTTCAATCAATAAATCATAGAGTTCCAGGCAAAACTGTGCTGCACCCATTTGCATGTGTAAAATATGCCACAATATCATAATACGATCACTCTCTACAAGAATTAGCCAAAATTAATGTTTGATTAATTCATTAGATTATTAAAGAGAAACTTCTTTCTAACTCCATATGGAACTTTTTAAAGATGGAAATCTCATTAGAAAAATAGATTGGTGAAAATTTTCCAATTTTTGTCTAAGAACTGTGATAATATTGTGATTTTGACATTAATTTAGATAGCCTGATGAAGAATGGTCTTGTGTATGTTGTTCATATACAATTCCCTAGTTTATTTATTGAGCATAAGAAATTTGACATTTACAATGAAAAACTTGTGAAGAGCTTTGAAATTCATTCATTGGATATATTTCTGTACATGATAAAAAAATTAGTAAGTAAATATGAGTAGTAATTAAGTTAAATATATTTTTACATAAAATAATACATTATTTTCAGTATAGATGCTACAATGTAGACCTAAATATGATTGAGAAATTTGTGGGAACTCTTCTATTTTGTATCAAGAAACAATGTAAACAATATATAAAATATATACACATATAAATATATAAAAATTCAGGCCAGCTTTAAAAGAACAATGTGGGGCTTGTGGCATGACAAATTGTCAACTGTCAGTGGTGAAAACTGGACTAAATTCTCAAACTCAAAAACACAAAACAGGGTGGAGCCAAGATGGCGGAATAGATACTTCTGTTGAGCCCTCTTTACAACA
Source organism: Loxodonta africana (assembly GCF_030014295.1). Lineage (NCBI taxonomy): Eukaryota > Metazoa > Chordata > Mammalia > Proboscidea > Elephantidae > Loxodonta > Loxodonta africana. The sequence goes on from NC_087351.1 coordinate 99,404,974, forward strand.
AAGACCCAAAAAAACAAGTGAAACGAGTATATTTGTGACAAGCTGGGAGCCTTGAGCATCAAAGGCAAGCTTAGACAACAAACTGAGGGGCAGGGGAAGGAAGAGACCGCTTAGAAGCGGAGAGGAGTTACCACACCTGAATTGCAGGGGACCCTCAGGCACCATTCCCGGAGCGGCAGCGGCAGAGGCAACAGCGGACTGGTCCTAGCATTCGGCCGTGATGTCCTCAGGGAGAAGCAGCAGCCACACAGCCCACTCACACCTCCGGAACCTGAGGAGAAGGGCGCTCTCGGCAAAAGCTAAGTACTGGTGGATATTTTACTGCGCCCCACCCCCCAGCCCAGCTTCAGTGACTGAATCCCTAGGCCTGAGATAGACGCTGGTGAGCACCTGGAGCTGTCCTGCCGGCCTTGGGGAAGGAAAAAAAATTGCAACTGGGGGGAAAAGATAATTTGCTAGCTCCATTAACTGGGGAAGCTCAGGACAGAAGCAGCCCCTGTCCAGGCATAGACCGTCCATGGACCTTGAGCACCTTTCCCTTCTGCATGGACCTATTTCGGAAGAATAGGCCCTTGTTGGCAAACTCCAACCATTTCAGCAGTGCGGTGGAGAGGTTTGACATTTGGCATTGCTTTGCATACTAAACAATGTCCTCACCTACCCACAACAGGGACCTAAGGACTGGTGGCTCCACTTGGGTCGCCCAGCCACCCGTGACAGGGGTCCAAGGATAACTGGTACTTCCCAGTCCTTACAACAAAAACTTTGGGTGCCCATGGTCCCTCTGCAGTGCCCACCCACAAGCATGCTCTAGGGAACAGAGATGTGTTTTCCTCAGAGACACTTGGGGGTCGGTTCTCAGCCCCCTGCCTTGTTCATAGTGTGACCCCCTGCTGCAATCAGATACTGGTATATACACCAATCACCCCTGCCTGTCTAAGACTGTAGGACAGAGCCTGTACCACACACTTGATATCAGCTACCTGGAAACCTGAGCTGAATTCATACAAGAAAACTGAATGGACTCCTAGGCTGATATACCTGATAACAGCTCTAGCCAGCTGGGGACAGGACATCAGAGCTCCAAAGGTGAAAATAATCAAGCTAGCTCACTCAAGCAACCCATAGGGGTATACCAAAACAAAACAAAGCAAGCAGCTATGACACAGTAAACAAGGATAAACTAATACAGTAACTTATAGATGGCTCGGAGACAACAGTCAATATCAAGCCACATAAAGAAACAGGCCATGATCACCTCAACAGACTCTCAAAACAAAGAATCCAGGGATCTTTTAGACGAAAGTGCATTCCTGGAATTACCAGATGCAGAATACAAAAGTTTAATACATAGAACCAACCCTTCAAGACATCAGAAAGGAAATGAGTCAATGCTCAGAATGAGCCACGGAACACACAGATAAAGCAACTGAAGAAATCAGAAAGATTATTCAGGAACATAATGAAAAGTTTAATAAGCTGGAAAAATCCATAGACAAACAGCAATCAGAATTTCAGAAGATTAACAATAAAATTACAGAATTAGATAATTCGGTAGAAAGTCAGACGAGCAGAATTGAGGAAGTAGAAGCTAGAATTTCTGAACTCGAAGATAAATCACTTGGCACTAATATATTTGAAGAAAAATCAGATAAAAGAACTTTTAAAAAATGAAGAAACTTTAAGAATCATTTGGGACTCTATCAAGAGAAATAACCTACGAGTGATTGGAGTACCAGAACAGGGAGGGATAACAGAAAATACAGAGAAAATTGTTGAGGATTTGTTGGCAGAAAACTTCCCTGATATTGTGAAAGCTGAGAAGATATCTATCCGAGATGCTCATCGAACTCCACATAAGGTAGATCTGAAAAGAAAATCACCAAGACATATTATAATCAAGCTTGCAAAAACCAGAGATAAACAGACAATTATAAGAGCAACGAGGGATAAAAGAAAAGTCACTTACAAGGGAGAGCCAATAAGAATAAGCCTGGACTACTTGGCAGAAACCAAGCAGACAAGAAGGCAATGGGATGACATATTTAAAAAATTACCTGACAGGGTGGGCAAGTCAAGAAAACACAATAAAAATGACTCTCTGCTTTCAGCATCTTTTAAAATTTTAGTCAGAAGATTCTCAAACACACATATGATATATATGTCCTTGTTGTTGTTAGGTGCCATCGAGTCAGTTCCCATTCAAAGCAACCCTATGTACCACTGAAGGAAACACTGCCTGGTCCTGCAGCATCCTTACAATCGCCGTTAAGCTTGAACCCATTGTTGCAGCCACTGTGTCAATCCATCTCGTTGAGGGTCTTCCTCTTCTGCTGACCCTCTACTTTACCAAGCCTGATGCCCTTCTCCAGGGACTGATCCCTCCTGACAACATGTCCAAAATATGTAAGATGCAGTCTCACCACCCTTCTAAGGAGCATTCTGGCTGTACTTCTTCTAACACAGATTTGTTCCTTCTTTTGGCAGTCCATGGTATACTCAGTATTCTTTGCCAACAAAGGTGTCAATTCTTCTTCAGTCTTCCTTATTCATTGTCCAGATTTCACATGCCTATGAGGTGATTGAAAATATCATGGCTTGGGTCAGGCACACGTTAGTCTTCAAGGTGACGTCTTTGCTCTTTCAACACTTTAAAGAGGTCCTTTGCAGCAGATTTGGCCAATACAATGCATATTTTAATTTCTTGACTGCTGCTTCCATGGGTGTCGATAGTGAATTCAAATAGAATGAAATCCTTGAGAAAATTTCAAACTTTTCTCCATTTATCATTATGTTGCTTATTGGTCCAGTTGTGAGAATTTTTGTTTTCTTTATGTTGTAGTGTAGTCCATATTGAAGGCTGTGGTCTTTGATCTTAATGGTAAGTGTTTCAAGTCCTCTTCACTTTCAGCAAGAAAGGATATGTTATCCACATAATGCAGGTTGTTAATGAGTTTTTCTCTAATCCTGATGCCCTGTTCTTCTTCATATAGTCCAGCTTTTATAGATCTAATTTTTGTTGCTCATAAATGTTTACAGAATAAATTAGTTTCCCATTCGATAGTTTGTATATAAAGTGTTCCATGGCATTGGTTTAATTTTCCATAATGTGTCAGCACTAACCCCATTTCTGTCCTAGATTCATCATTTCCTTTTGTCCTGATTTTCTACCCTTCCTGAGTTCTCATCTTTGCTTTTGGGCAAATATTTCCCTTTTGATCTCATATAATTACTTGTTCTAAGGAGCAAGTTCCCTCAGGTGTTATTGTTTGTTTTATGGGTCTGTCTATGCTTTGGTTCAGAGATGGTCTCTGGGAATGGCTTCATTTCCAGATCAGAAGGACACCTTAGGGCCATAATCTTGGGGGTTCCTCCAGTCTCGCCAGATGAGTAAGTTTTTTTGTGTGTGTGTGTGAATTTGATATTTTGTTCTACGATTTTCCTCCCCTTCTGTCCAGGACCCTCTGTTGTGATCCCAGTCAGAGCAGTCGGTGGTGGTGGATGGACGTCATCTAGTTCTTTTGATCTCAAGGTCATATATGCTGTGGTTCATATGGTCCATTAGTCCTTTGGACTAATTAATTGCTCCCTTGAGCCTTTGGTTTTCTTTACTCTCCTTTGTTCTGGATGGGTAGAAACCAATAGTTGTATCGTACATGGCAGCTCATAAGCTTTTAAGACCCTTGACACTACTCATGAAAATATTATGCAGAACTTCGTCTCTATGACCTTTGTTGTGTCAATTGACGTAGATGTCTCTTGAGTCTGTAGTACTTTGCCTTCAAGCCTAGGAACTTCGGCCTATGAGGTGTTTGGTTATGTCTAAGAAGTTGCTCTGACTGTGGCCTTTGTATGCTCTATTGTCTATGGTAATATATAAGTGTTACCGGAGAATGGCCCCGGTTCTTGTCTTTGGTGTAGGAAAGAATTCAAACACTGAGACAAATAGTGCCAAGCAAGCAGAGGTTTATGAGCAAGCAGAGGGTTAGTAGTAAAAGTACACTTAATTAGGAAGCATCAGGCAGGCTACTCAGGTAGAGAAAGAATCTGAGTGCCCCACAGTCGTTTCCTTAGAGTTTTATACTCCTTTTTTCTCTTGATCTGCTTCTATTAACACTCAAAAGCCAGGACAACACCCCCCTACGAAGACTATTTCCTTGGCTTAAGGTTTAATTACCAAGTTAGAGATCTTATCAAGTTAGGGACTTTATCAAGTTAAGGGATTTATCAAATCAAAGACCCCTGTGAAGATCATTTCTTTGGCTTAAAGTTTAATTATGCCGGGACCATCTTACTGAGGAATGTCACCACCCCCCTGCCTCTTCCTCTTCCCGAGTGCAAGCTCTCCCCCTCTCGCTTATGTAAGCAGCACCTACAGTTACATGCCACCAAACCTATATCTATAGGTTGGTGTGTTCCCTTATACCCTCTCACATCTCTTGACATACCTATCTACTTATGTATCTGTTCATAAATTAGTGTTTGTTAATACTGTTCTTGCAGGATTGTCTATGTTGTAGTGATTACTCTCGTTGCCCTTTGTCCTTGCATTCTTCTTAGTGTTCTCCCATACCTTGGTCATGTTTTGTTGACTTCCCCCGTATTGTGTATTGGCTTTCCCTTCACCAATATTAACATGTCTTCTATCTATTTGGTGATTTTCCCTCCCTCCCCCTCTCATCACTCATAACCATCAAGTAAGGACAAATACACAGTTGATCTTGATTTGAGCATGTGAAGGTAACAAATGCCTTTATCCAAGAAAATAATTCCACGTTCCATATTAAGTAGTGGAAAAAAATGAGTGGTCTAGTTAATTCATATTTCCAGTCTTGGGGCAAATCCATTGATTGTTTTATAGTGTATTACTTCTGTGTTGAAATTTTAAGAGTTCTTCTTCATGTTTTTCTCTCTTTTGTCAAATGAAAAAATGGCCATAGTATTTTAAAGAAGTTCATAGTTATTTAGGGATGCAGAGAGGATTTATCAGATAATTGGGTGTGCCTCTGTTGGTACACAGCATGTCAAACACCTAATAATTGTAAACTAAGTGCTAGTAATAGTCAAATATCTTTGGTAGGTAGTATGGAAAAGTATCTACCAAAGAGTAAAGTTTGATTGTAATATAATATAATGTGTATGGTTAAGCGTGTGTGTGTGTGTGTATGCATTTTTATCTTTAACTGCAAATACAGGGGTAACCAATATTAAATTTTCTGGCATGACCTGTAATTAAAATGGGAGGCCAAAGTGAGCATCTGAGCAAAATTTTTGAAGGAAAACTGGAGTGAACTCCTCAAGCACTCCGATGCATCAGGCCTGTATAGAGGGCTGTGTTTCCCCTTTCCTCTTATCCTTTAAAAGTGAAAGGACCTAGAGAACTGAGTTCTTGTTGAAGTCCTAAGAATGTACTCGGAGACAAACTAGGGAAATCAAAGTCAGTAGACAAGGACAAAGTACTGCTTGAACCTCAAATAGTAGCCTAATTAAAATTAAGGGCCAAATAAAGCTATAATGAAGTCTTTAGGAGACTGCCATGAACTAAACTTTAGTCCCTATGTTAACCTGCATTGGCTGCCAGGGGCATGATACACGTAAAGGACTAGTTCAGGACTAGCAGGCAAGTACACGTTTACACCCAGATGTACATTCTACAAGTGCCATTGCAATTCATTTTTCTTAGTCAATAGGAATTTGAGCAATAAAAGTAAGGTAAAAAATTGCTGTGAGAAAAAAAAAAAAAAAAAAGATACCTGTGGTTTTTATTGTGAAAATTCCTTCTTTTCTGAATTGCTGCTAATAATTCCATAATTAACTGACTAAATCCTTAGGGTAATTTATGCATTACCCTATATTTCATTGCATATTTCTTATTCTTGCTTATTCCAACAAAAATCAGAAATAACTCTGCTCCCTGAAAACATTAGCACTACTAGGGCCAAACAAAGAGCATAATCATTATTCAAACTAGCCAATGCCAGGCACTCACTCATTGTGTGTGGCTCTGTGTGTGTGTGTGTGTGTGTGTGTATGCGCGCGTTCCCGTGTGTGTGTGTGATACACACATGTACATGTGTTTTCAAGATGCTGTTTTATATCAGAGGAGATCCTCACAAACCACTGTCAGCCTTGCTGTCAAATTTCTTTTATTATTGTTAGATGATTTACTGTATCCCTTTACTTTAGGATTTAGGTGTGATTTCCTAAGGGCTGAGCTAGAAGTCAATATGATGCATAGACATTGCTATCTGTCCCCTCTGACTTTGCTTGTTCTCTTTGAGCCCAAAGTATATGCATTAATGTTTCTATTGCCTTAGGTAAGCTGTTTTCCAGGAGGTTCTTGGATCTTTCATGAAAGATCATTTCTACAAGTCTTGTTCAGATACTGTCTCATATATCAGAGTCCTACATTGAACAGAATTCTTGAATGGAAGTTTAAGCTATTACAAATGATGCAAGCATGATCCTGGTTTCCTAAATTTGTAATATAAGATCAGGCAGTCTAAATCTATAATTATGAAACAGATGAAAAAGATAAAATATGGTTTAATTTTGAGAGCTTACTCTATTCTAGGTATGTTACTTAGTGTTATAAATTTTTTTTTTTGCTCATCTTAAATGCTCACAGCAAACTGGATGAAGGAATTTTATTATTGAACCAAATTTAACAGAAAAAGAAATAGAGGCACAGGAAGGATAAGAAATTTTATTAAATTTACATGGCTAGTATGAAAAGGACGCAGAATTCCAACCTAGGTAATATGAAGCTGGAGATCAAAATTAATCAATATAGTATACTATTTCAAGATGTTCTTTTTTAAAAAAATTGTACTTTAGATGAAGGTTTACAGAACAAATTTACAGAATAAATTGGTTTCTCATTAAAGAGTTGGTATACGTATTGTTTTATGACATTGGTTAACAATCTGACAACATGTCAACAATCTCCCTTCTCAACCTTGGGTTCCCTATTACCATCTTTCCTGTCCCTTCCTGCCTTCTAGCCCTTGCCCCAGGGCTGGTGTGTCCCTCAAGTCTTGCTTTGTTTTGTGGGCCTGTCCAATCTTTGGCTGAAGGGTGACCTCATGGGTGACTTCACTACTGAGCTGAAAGAGTGTCCAGGGGCTATACTTTCAGGGTTTCTCCAGTCTCTGCCAGGCCAGTATGGCCTTTTTTGTATGTGTGAGTTAGAATTTTGTTCCACATTTTTCTCCAGTTCTGTCCAGGATCCTCTATTGTGATCCCTGTCAGAGGAGTTAGTGGTAGCTGGGCACCATCTAGTTGTACTGGACTGGGTTTGGTGGAAGCTGTGGTAGATGTGGTCCATTTGTCCTTTGGACTAATCTCTCCCTTGTGTGTTTAGTTTTCTTTACTCTTCCTTGCTCCCAAAGGGGTGAGACCAGTGGAGCATTAGGATGTTCTTAATGAAATTACTGGCCTATCAAATTTAGAAGTTTATCAAAAGAATAATCTGGACATGGAAGGGATTGTTCGATGTAAGTAAATTTTTTAACACCGTAAACTTCCCCATATTTTTTAATGGCAAAAATGTGCACAATTTGTAAATGAAATATTTATGCACACGTGTACAGTTTCTGTAAATTTAAAAGTATAGTTCATAAAATCTACAAAATTCTGATAATAACACTGTTATAGAAAAAAATTATACCCTAATATATTCAAGTCCTGGTCACTGTTCCTCTGAGTGCTCTGGGAGTAGATTTTGTTGCTGTTGTTGTTGTTGCTATGTGAATGAGGTGCTGGCAGATTAGGGTGGGTCCTAGACCTAATCCCTCCTGAGTGGTGTCTTATAAAGGGGAATACAGACACAGACAGACACACACAGGAGAAAGAGATCGTGTGAGGATCTCTCTACTAAGCCAGGAAATGCCAGAAACACCAAAACACTCTTGGGCAAGGATAAGTCCCTAGGTGGTACAAATGGTTAAATCTCTCAGCTGCTGACCAAAAGGTTAGAGTTCATATCCACCCAGAGTTGCCTCTGAAAAAAAGGATTGGTGATCTACTTCCAAAAATTTAGCCACTAAAAACCCTATGGAGCAGCATTCTACGCTGATACGCATAGGGTTGCCATGAATCTGAATTGACTCAGTGGCAACTGTTTTTGTTTTGTTTTGTTAACCGACAAGGAAGGACTCTCCCCTAGAGCTAAGGCCTTGATTTGGACTCCTAGTCTTCAAAAATGTTCTATAATAAATTTTTGTTCTTTAAAGTCACCCACTTGTGTTGCAACAGTACTAGGAAACGAAGAGAAACACATTTAAAGTAGAAATATAAAATATTATTTAACAAAACAAAATTATTTTATTTCTGTAGTTCCTATATACACTTCATGGAGAAACAGACACTCTTTAAAAAAAAAAAAACAAAACAAGATCCTATCACCATTACTTTTGAGGAAAGTAATTTTAGCCGACATTACTATTTGTAAAAACATTTCAAATGTTATATTTCCCTGTCTTTATAATAAAATACAAATATCTCAAATTTCCTAACGAGGACAATTACTAGACTAACCTGCTAACTACACATTTTCCAGAAAGCCATGCAGCCTACTATATTCCATTTTCTTCATTTAACCAGAGAACTATTTAATATTGCGACTTGTAATACTCCACAAACACATGCAATATATTATAATAGTTTCTCCAATTCTATAAAAAGATGTGCTCCACAGACCCAAAGCTGAGAGCTGCTATGGTGTTTAACGTGATATGCCAAAGCAATTGAACCTTTGCTTATAAACTTCTTACCTGTGTAAACTGATCATTTTCCATTATACTAAAATATGACAATTTTATTTCTTCTTCAGATTTGCCTACTTCCACCTCATCTTCTAAAAGGAATATATATATATTTTAAGGAATTGATACCATATAAGCCAAAAAATAAAGTATTTCTATTTAAGAAAAATTTTGTGAAAGGAATCAAATCCCTATATAGGACATAAATGAAACAAACAGCAACAAAAATCTAATGTACTATATTTGAGTAGATCAATTATCCCAATATTCATTATTATATATATTTTTGTAAAAATAATTTGCAAACTTTCACTGACTATTCTCTTGAATAGCACAGCAGTGAAGCTTTGTTTCCCTGGTATTGGGATTTAAATTATCTGTGAAATTTACTGAGGCTGTTGTATGTGTTTTGGAGAGAAAGGAAGGGATAAAAGAGAAGGGGAAAGGTCTTTGACAACTTTTAGTTTCTCTTAATTTCAATAATTTCAGTGCAATTTGAAAAGTAGATTCTTACTAAAAAATGTTGAGCTTGTAATTTCTGAGATTTTCCATGAAAAATATTCAGCCTACAGCAAGGTTTATTTAAATAAATGAATAAACAAAAAAGGAAGTTTTCATTAGGTTAATATGAACTCTGTTAAAAATAGAACATTGTCTTTTCATAACACCTTAATAATTTTAAAACATTCTTTGCATATGGTTTAAATGGTGGTTATGACATGTTCTACATATAAGGTTCTGAACATGGCTGTTTTGACTATATTGGCTCAATAGTTAACTCAGGTGAAGAATTAAATCACCATGATACAACAACTTTAGTCAAATTGATGATTTTATCCTCATATTTTCTTAAAGACTTTACTGGTTTGGCTTCATCCACTGTTGTTTTATTGACATATTATCAGAAAAATTGGCTTTTTCTCTCAAACTGATAAACTAAGAATAACAATATAAATATCATATTTTTCCTTTTGTCAGGGGGAGTTTGGGCACAAAAAGAAATTGTATATGCCAATGAGTATATGTAGCATTCCCACTGTGCACCTGCCAAATAACATGAGTATGGCAATTTGAAAGCTACATGAACATGGCAATTTACAGCTGTATACTTAAAGGGACTATTACTATAACTGAATCTCCAAATTGGGGCTCTACTCTTGAGTATGTAACACAATATCTGAATATAATAAGTCTAACGGTGTAATTGTTCTTATAAAATGAATGATTGTGAAATGCAAATTTCTAGGTTATATGATTTACCGAAGCGAAAGTAGTTTAAAGCTATTTCTTGTTAGTTTTTAAATACGCAAATAAGAAAGGCCCTTCAATCTATTCATTTTTATTTATGCCTTCTCCAGGTGAACACATAACTACTCACTAGGAATTAATTTCCACTTTTCAGCCTCTTGATTTTGTGTCTTAGCTTTTGAAAACCAATTGAGGCCTAAATATTGCAAATTGAATTTTTACCATTGTAACTAATCCCAGCACAAGATGCTATAAATTTAAAATATTCAACAGTGAAGTATTGTTATCACGTTATTGCCTTTTGCAGTTTAGCCTGAGTTTGTTAATGATACCCATGTGAGGAGTTTCGTAATTAATTTATATAATAATTTAAGGATGAAGCAATAATTGTATTTTCTACATCTGCACATTTCACAGTGAATTGGAAAAGACATCATGACTTTTTCCACTGTTAAATTAAATTGTCCTTTCTTTTTGTGGAAGGAAACATGCTCATCATTTATAGAGGAAGAGGTATGCAGTTTTTATGAGTAGAAAAGTTTTCCAGATGGTACTCCTGTTCTTGGGTAGAGATGAACTCTCCAGATAGGCTGTTCTTAACACACCAAAACAAATGGACTCCTTGGATAAAATCAACCATACCCTATAATTAGAAAGAACACCAAAAAAGTGGAGAATATCCTGATATTTATATTTCTTTCTTTTAATCAAACTGAGTCAGATTGTTGTTACCAATTAAAACTTTTTACGATCAGTAAAAGAAATTGTTTTAAATTTATTCAAATATTTAATCCAAAATTATCGAGTACTTCTTAAATGTAAAATGCTATTTCTTACCTACATTTTAGTAATACTGAATTTGTTTCCATATTTAGTATTGAACCCAAACATACATCTCTTTGTTTATCATTGTTTCCAAGCTTATTTATAGCCAATGTCTTGAAAATGGTCTCTATTTGTTATCTTTACTTTCTGCATTCATTCCTCAACCCATTCCAACATGGAAAATAAGAGAAAAAAACTTCAAAAAGAAACATTTAAATTGTTAAAAAGGAGATAGGTCAATTACAATAAAAATTGGGTAAGGTTAAACTGCATATTGATGCATTGGATAGAACAATTTCAGTAGGCTGGTGAAGGGTTCTTTAGGGTAGTTCTGTGACTCATAAATGTGGTGTACTCTCCACCTATCCTATTTCCCTGAAATTCTCAAATAATTTCTTTCTTGAATTTATTTAGTGTAGGAAACTTTTGAGACCAAAAGTCAATAAACAACCAAGTCAGTAGTTAGAGTCAGTCCTAGTTGCCTGAGCCAGCACGTATACCCTTGTCCTATGGTAAGTGCACCTTTATTGATATATTCAGCCTGATGGAAAGTGTGTTGTTCCTCTGTCCTTGGTCTGGTGTTCTCAGATATATTCCTACACCTGTTCTCCATATTTTTGCCAATATGAATGAGCAAAAATTTGCAATTGTTTGGTTGTTAAGCTTTCGCCTCTGAAGTTTGATTCTGTGACCCTGTCCCTCACCGAAAGCAGGGATATAACTCTGATTATAGGCCTTTAAAAACCCAAAACCAAACCCATTGTTGTTGAGTTGATTTTAACTCACAGCAACTCTGTAGGACAGAGTAAAACTGTCCTATAGCGTTTCCAAGGCTGTAAATCTTTATGGAAGCAGACTGTCACCTTGCAAGCATAGCTACTGCTTTAGATGAAGGTTACTGCAATTACTAGTAAAAGTCCTTGGGTGGTGCAAACACTTTGCATATGTCTACTAATCAAAAGATTGGTGGTTTGAATCCACCCAGCAGTGCTGTAGAAGAGAAGGCCTGGTGATCTACTTCCATAAGATTAAACCCAAAAACCCAACGCTATTGCCATCAAGTCAATTCTGACTCATAACAACCCTACAGGAAGAGTAGATCTGCCCATATAAGATTTGCAAGGCCATAAATACAGAAGCAGACTGCAACATCTTTCCCCCATGGAGTAGCTAGTGGGTTCAAATTGCCAACCTTTTGGTTAACAGCTGAATGATTAACCACTGCACCAAAAAGTCTCCTTTATAGTTCTATAGATAATGGGGGATGTGGCTTGAAGGCACTGAGCTTCCCTTCATAAGGTCATCCCTCAGTCAACATCATTCAAACAAGACAGGAAAAATTCTATCAGGCAGAGAGAGACAGGCAGCTTCCTACAGCCAGCATCACTCTGTAGGGCTTTAGAGCTCAGGTTCCCTGAGTTGTCTAAATGCATGGTCCGTACTTGCTACGTCCAATTGTTTTAATTCATTCTTTTTTTTTTTTTTCTCTGATTAATAGCTAAACTTTTTCGCAAGAGACATGACAAGTCTGTGATTTAAAACTAGCAAACAACAAACGGAACTTTTAACTGGCTTTTTGGCTATGTCAGACAAGAATATGCTGGGTTTCCATCGTACAACTCATAACACTAGAGATATCTATCTCTAAATTTACTACCTTTAATCTTCATAATATAAGCAATAGCAGAAATTTGACTCTAATTTTACTATAGTTACCTCCCATATTGTTTTGTTAGGTGCCGTCGAAACGGCTCCGACTCATAGCGACCCTATGCACAACAGAACGAAACACTCCCCAGTCCTGTGCCATCCTTACAATCTTCATTATGCATAAGCCCATTGTTGCAGCCACGGTGTCAATCCACCTCATTGAGGGTCTTCCTCTTTTCCACTGACCCTGTACTCTGCCAAGCATGATGTCCTTCTCCAGAGACTGATCCCTCCTGACAACATGTCCAAAGCATGTAAGATGCAGCCTCGCCATCTTAGCTTCTAAGGAGCATTCTGGTTGTACTTCTTCCAAGACAGATTTATTCCTTCTTCTGGCAGTCCATGCTATATTCAATATTCTTCACCAAAAAAACAATTCAAAGGCATCAATTCTTCTTCAGTCTTCCTCATTCATTGTCCAGCTTTCACATGCATATGAAGCGATTGAAAATACCATGGCTTGGGTCAGGCACACCTTAGTCTTCAAGGTGACATCTTTGCTCTCCAACACTTCAAAGAGGTCCTTTGCAGCAGATTTACCCAAATGCAATGGGCCTTTTGATTTCTTGGCTGCTGCTTCCATGGCTGTTGATTGTGGATCCAAGTAAAATGAAATCCTTGACAACTTCAATCTTTTCTCCATTTATCATGATATTGCTCATTGGTCCATTTGTGAGGATTTTTGTTTTCTTTATGTTGAGGTGCAATCCATACTGAAGGCTGTGGTCTTTGATCTTCATTAGTAAGTGCTTCAAGTCCTCTTCACTTTCAGCAAGCAAGGTTGTGTCATCTGCATAATGCAGGTTATTAACGTGTCCTCCTCCAATCCTGATGCCCCATTCTTCTTCATATAGTCCAGCTTCTCGGATTATTTGCTCAGCATACAGATTGAATAGGTATGGTAAGAGAATACAACCCTGGCGCACACCTTTCCTGATTTTAAACCAATCAGTATCCTCTTGTTCTGTCCGGACAACTGCCTCTTGATCTATGTAAAGGCTCCTCATGAGCACAATTAAGTGTTCTGGAATTCTCATTCTTAGGAACGTTATCCATAATTTGTTATGATCCACACAGTCAAATGCCTTTGCATAGTCAATAAAACACAGGTAAACATCCTTTTGGTATTCTCTGCTTTCAGCCAGGATCCAGCTGACATCAGCAATGATATCCCTGGTTCCACAATCTCTTCTGAAACCGGCCTGAATTTCTGGCAGTTCCCTGTCAATATACTGCTGTAGCCATTTTTGAATGATCTTCAGCAAAATTTTGCTTGCATGTGATATTAATGATAGTGTTCTATCATTTCCATGTTTTGTTGGATTACCTTTCTTGGGAATAGGCATAAATATGGATCTCTTCCAGTCAGTTGGCCAGGAAGCTCTCTTCCATATTTCTTGGCATAGACTAGTGAGCACCTTCAGCTCTGCATCTGTTTTTTGAAACATCTCAATTGATATTCCATCAATTCCTGGAGCCTTGCTTTTTGCCAATGCCTTCAGAGCAGCTTGGACTTCTTCCTTCAGTTCCATTGGTTCCTGATCATATGCTACTTCTTGAAATGGCTGAACATCGATTAATTCTTTTTGGAATAATGACTCTGTGTATTACTTCCATCTTCTTTTGCTGCTTCCTGCATCATTTAATATTTTCCCCATAGAATCCTTCACTACTGCAGCTCAAGGCTTGTAAGTTTGTCATACTGTAGGGGCTTGTGTGTTTCTGTGATGCTGAAAGCTATGCCACCGGTATTCAGATACCAGCAGGGTCACCCATGGAGGACAGGTTTCAGCTGAGCTTCCAGGTTATGACAGACTAGGAAGAAGGACCCGGCAGTCTACTTCTGAAAATATTAGCCAGTGAAAACCTTATGAATAGCAGTGGAACATTGTCTGATATAGTGCTGGAAGATGAGCCCCACAGGTTGGAAGGCACTAAAAAGTTGACTGGGGAAGAGCTGCCTCCTCAAAGTAGAGTCAATCTTAATGATGTGGATGGAGTAAAGCTTTTAGGACCTTCATTTGCTGATGTGGCAACACTCAAAATGAGAAGACACAGCCGCAAACATCCATTAATAATCAGAACCTGGAATGTACGAAGTATAAATCTAGGAAAATTAGAAATCGTCAAAAATGAAATGGAATGCATAAACATCAATATTCTAGGCATTAGTGAACTGAAATGGACTGGTATTGGCCATTTTGAATCGGACAATCATATAGGCTACTATGCTGGGAATGACAACTTGAAGAGGAATGGTGTTGCATTCATCATCAAAAAGAACAGTTCAAGATCTATCCTGAAGTACAGTGCTGTCAGTGATGGGATAATATCCATACGCCTACAAGGAAGACCAGTTAATACGACTATTATTCACATTTACACAGCAACCATTAGGGACAAAGATGAAGAAATAGAAGATTTTTATCAGCTGCTACAGTCTGAAATTGATCGAACATGCAATCAAGATGCATTGATAATTACTGGTGATTTTAATGCAAAAGCTGGAAACAAAGAAGAAGGATCAGTAGTTGGAAAATATGGCCTTGGTGATAGAAACAATGCTGGAGATCGAATGATAGAATTTTGCAAGACCAAAAACTTCTTCATTGCAAATACCTTCTTTTACCAACATAGATGGCAACTATACACATGGACCTCACCAGATGGACCACACAGAAATCAAATAGACTTCACCTGTGGAAAGAGATGATGGAAAAGCTCAATATCATCAGTTGGAACAAGGCCGGGGGCCGACTGTGGAACAGACCATCAATTGCTCATATGCAAATTCAAGCTGAACCTGAAGAAAATCAGAGCAAGTCCACGAGAGCCAAAATATGGCCTTGAGTATATCCCACCTGAATTTAGATACCATCTGAAGAATAGATTTGATGCATTGAACACTGGTGACCGAAGACCAGATGAGTTGTGGAAGGACATCATCCATGAAGAAAGCAAGAGGTCATTGGAAAAACAGGAAAGAAATAAAAGACCAAGATGGATGTCGGAGGAGACTCTGAAACTTTCTCTCTAACATCGAGCAGCTAAAGCAAAAGGAAGAATTGATGAAGTAAAACAACTGAAGATTTCAAAGGGCAGTCCGAGAAGACAAAGAAAAGCATTATAATGACATGTGCAGAGAGCTGTTATCTCCCATAAATTTATATATTTTCATTTTGATTTTGTTTGAAATATTTTCTTTTTTCCCTTGTGATTTCTTCTTTGACAGATAAGTTATTTAGAAGTGTGTTAGTATGTTTTATCTATCCTTTTACTTTTTTTATATATATATATCTTTAAGATTAGGATGTGCTTCTAAAGAACAAAATACAGATTTTTTTTTTAATGCGATTGATAATCTTTGTCTTTTATCTGGTATATTGGATCCATTTATATTTATGAAATGGATTCTGTATTTAATTTTAAATATACTATTGTATACATTCTGTGTGTCCAACTTATTTTATATTTATTTTGTATGTCCTTTCTAACTTAATTATTTTTATCACTCTGCTATACTTTATAAAATTCGTATGTAGTTTATCAACATCTAAAATTAATCTTGTCTTTACCTTCCTCTTGTATAATCCTGGGATGTCCCATTTTGGCTATAGTTTCTTCTTTCCCTGATTAACATGCTATTGTTGCTATGTGTTTAAAATGCTTTTCAGCCTAGTAAAATAATATTATTGCTCTATACAGTTAATACTCCTCTTAATTACCTGCATATTTACCACTTTCATTGGTCATCATTCCGTCTTGCATCTCAGACCTTCCATCTGCTCATTGTAGGGTATATCCCTTCAAAGAAATTTTACTTTTTTTCCTGCAAAGTAACTACATAGTCAGTAGTATACCAAAAACAAAACAAAACAAAAAAAAAACAGTGCAGTCAATTCCAACTCATAGCAACCCTATAAGACAGAGTAGAACTGCCTCCATAGAGTTTCCAAGGAACACGTGGTGGATTCGAACTGCCGACCCTTTGGTTAGCAGCCATAGCACTTAACCACTACGCCACCAGGGTTTACAGTCAGTATTTTTTTTTTTTTTTTTAGTATAGGACTAGTTTATTAATGTCATGGACTGTTCATGTGTGGTAAATTCATAATCATGGAGTCTCGGTAATTTTTTTTTTTTTCTAGATCACCCAAAGTCTTGAGAACCTGGCCTGGTATCTTATTTATATACAATCTCCATGATTATTTACTATCCCAATCTCCATGATTACTGGAGATAGCAGCCAATCTTGGGCAGCTCAAGACTGAATACACTTGCATCTATTGCTTTGAATTTCTACATTGCTTTTGTTTCCACTACTTAGCTGTGTATTTGAGAATTTATCTGTATTTTAGTCATCATTTTTAGCTTTATTTTTTGTAACCTAAGATGTTTTTGTGTATTAATCCTCCAAAATGATCAAAGTATTAATCAATTTTGTTATTTTTAAACTATGCATTTTCTGGTACATGGACAGTTGCAGTAGTATAATTAGTAGTCCACACTGTCATTGCAATATCTACTTTTTTTTTTTTCTTTAAATATACCCCTTCCCTGGAATAGCACGTAGCAGAATGTGAAGGAGAAGACAATGTAGGTCCTCATAATGTCCATACTTTGAATAAAGGTTTTGAAAGAATCGTGATTTTTTTTTTCAGTGCACTGAGCAATTTTTAGTTTTTATAACACACTTAAAATATTTTGTGCACTATAAATATTTTGTAACTTTGTTTTCATCATTTTGCAACATATGCAGAATTGTATTATCAAGAAAGCAACAAGATTAAATACATGATTTGATAACTCCTAACCTCTAATATTATGATGATTTGTTATGACAAATTTTTCCTGAAGTGGCATATCATTAGTTTTAAAATGAAAGTCATTTAACAAATGGGCTTAATGTACTTTTTTTTTTTTCTTTTCAAGGCATATACATATTTTCTAACAATATAAGATAAAACTGTAAAATCATATGGGAAATATTAGGGGACAAACATGTTAAAAATTAAGTAGAGGGATATCCAGGTCCAATGACTTGGAACTTCCTGTCTGTTCACTTACGTATCAGTTCATGGACATTTGTTGGAAACAGCAATTCTAGTTTTAAACTTGAAATACTGTTTTACCCAATGATATAACTTTAAGTCAGTGTACAAACCAAAACCCATTGCCGTTGAGTCCATTCTGACTCATAGCAACCATAGGGCAGAATAGAACTGCCCCCTAGGGTTTCCAAGGTGTGCCTGGTGGATTCGAACTGCTGACTTTTTGGTTGGCAGTTGTAGCTCGTAACCACTATGCCACCAGGGTTTCCTATGTCAACATAGTAATGGACTATTTCTACGGTGACTTTGTGGTAAGTTACTATTCTGTACCATGTAGTTGACTGATCTAGAAAAACATGAATGCTATAGAGATGCTGCATGCCCCAGAAAACAATCTGCTTCATCCTTGGCATTGATTACTAACCTTATTTAACCCTGGAATTTTATGCTTTGAATTTGGCAGATCATGTAGGATCATCCTTTGGTCCTATTCACCTTTAGACTGTTGCCTAATATAATATTGAAGCTGACACATAGCTCTCAGCCTTGATATTTGAAATTCCATTTTATTATGTGATATGATAAATGAAAGAAATAATATTAATAATGTCCGACTATATCAGTTTTAAAACAAAATTCATAGTTTGGTAATTTTAAAATAGTCTTCCAAACTAGGCAACATAGCATCCTAGCTATAAAAAATGATAGATAAGTCTTTTTTCTCTTTCTTCTTCTTAATTGCAGTTTATCGTATACAGACTTTGATAGAGATATTTACAGTACTTTGCATCAGAGAAAGTTTAGGCTTTTGAGTTAAAGAGGATGATGGCTTATCCACAGAGATGATTGCATATGTACAGAGACTGAGAAACACCTGAACTATCAAGTCCAATCAGAGTAAAGTTTGCATCTGATACTTCCCAATCCACTCAAACCTCTTTCTTTGAGATTTTTTCAATGAGATTTATGTGAGTGAGATTTAGGCAATGCCATAGTACAATAGTGTAGAATCCAAATCAGAAGAAAATTCAGCCGCATTGTATCCTTCAACATGCAAATCAGGGAAATCAGGTGTAACATGAAACTCTCCGTATTGAGTTGTTGGTGAGGGGTGGGGGTGAGCAATGCTATGATTCCTCTGTCCGCAAAGGAACTTCGATGTGTTGAATTACTTAGTATGGTCTTTCTTGCGATGGTCTTGTAACTCCTACCCAGGTGATTGAGAGGGGCTGTGCAAATAACTGTGGCCTACCAAGAGGATTGGTCAGTTTTGCCTTAAAAGAGAGCCAATTCCAGAGCAGAGAAAGGATCTTACCACCACTAAGGAAGAGCAGCCAGGAGTGGAGAGCATGGCCATTGGACCAGGGATCCCTGTGCTGAGAAGCTCCTGAAAGCAAGAGACAGAAAGAGAAAGAGAGACAGAAACAGAGAGAGAGAGAGAGACAGGGACAGAGAGAGAAAGATAAAGGGAAACAGAGACAGAGAGATAGACGGAGGGAGACAGAGAGAGATAGAGAAGGAAGGACAGAGAGATAGAGAGAGGGAGGGAGGGAGAGAGACAAAACAGAGCAAGAGAGAGAGGGAGGGAGAGAGACAGTGACAGAGAGATAGTCAGAGACAGAGAAAGAGAGGGAGGCAGACAATGACAGAGACAGAGACAAAGAGATAGAAAGAGACATAAACAGAGAGAGACTGAGAGGGAGAGAGAAAGAGAGAAAGCTTTAATACTGAAGATGGTGAGAAGTAGTGGCAGGAGATACACAGCAACAGAGACCCGACAGCAAGGAAACAGTGCATTGGGCTTCCCAGCCCATGGAGAGAGAAAGCCGAGTGCCTTTAGTGAGGTGCCTAGGGCCAGGAAGAGGCATGCCTGTGAGCACAGTTGGGATGAGGCTGTCCTGATGGAAGAACTGTATCCTGAGTGTTCCTGAGCCTGAATTACAACTGTTACTTTCCTATTGAATGCATAATCATGAGTACTGTCTGCGAGTTCTGTGTGGTCATTGCAATGAATTTTACCCAGCATAGAAATAGAGAGTGCTGTGGGGAGAATGGCTGGTGTCAGAACTGGTAAAGGTGGTAGAGAATGGAGGTGTGTGGGACCTCAATCTCATAGAAATCAGCCTTGGGCTACTGGTTTTGGTTCTCGTTCCACCTGGTGGAAACCCTGGTGGCATGGTGATTAAGAGCTACAGCTGCTAACCAAAAGGTAGGCAGTTCAGATCCACCAGGGTTCCTTGGAAAGTCTATGGGGGCAGTTCTACTCTGTCCTATTGAGTCATTATGAGTGAGAATCAAATCAACAAGTTTTTCTCCCCCATGGTGAAGTTGGAGGAGGTCAGACATCACCTCCATGCCATTATTACAGGAGTATGGTAGATCACTGGCTTTTCAGTGAAGCCCCTCTGTGTTCCCTGTGCATTAATTGGCATAACCCCAGGACTACATTCTGCTGCATAAATATACTCTTCATATTGCAAAGCCTCTGCTTTAGTTAGAGCAGATGAGTGGAAAGGGGAAGTTCTTTTCCGTGGCGTTGGTACAGAATGAACCAACTTGTTATTAACAAATGCCAAGTTAGTTCAGAAGGCAGGAAAAAGTGAGTTTACCAAAATAAATTTAATTGAATGTTAGACTAGAGTCAAAAATCTAGTAATGACTGTTCTGAAAGGTAAATCAGTATCTAACTAATAACTCTCAGATAATATCCAATACTTTGATTACCTTTGGTCCACAGAGTTAGGAAATGTTAATAAAGAGACCAAGAAGTACAACGTGTGCTCTAAAATTGTAGTTACTAGCATAGCACCATGTATAGATAGGCATTAAGTAAATATTTTCGTATAGATATTTGATAGAATAGTGGTCACCCAATATGGTTATTTATTAAATAAGAAAATGAAAATGTTAAAAAAAATAGGTTCATAAATTATTTTCATCCATTTTTCTTTGTTTGGGATCCACTAAAAGCATTTAAATTAAATAGCAATCAGCAGTTGAATGCAGGCTTGATTATTCAGATGATTTAGGGCTTTGTCAATGTTCTTCAAGAACATACTGATGTGATCATAAAATGGAATGCTGCTTACAAAGTATGAATAGAGTATGTCTAAAGGTGTGAAAGTATGATGGCATCTTGATCAGGTGTTAGTTATGTTGAGTGTATTTGCTGTGTGAAAATTAATCAGACTATACTCTTACAATTTTTATGCATTTTTGTATGTGTGTTACACTTCAACAAAAGGTTTTGTTAAAACATTATGATACTATTTGTTGTCCATGATTATACTATATTCTCCAGTTAATGTTGGTTTCATGAGCATGTATATGAGGGATGAGAAAAAAGTGTATAGAGCTAGAAAACAAGCAGATTGAAATATATATGTGGGGGATGGTCTGTATGTGAAAAATGTTTTGGATAGACAAGTGTGGAAGCCTTAGAAAGGTTTTTAAGGTGACCAAAACTTCTTTCTTTCTTTTTTTTTTATTGGTCAGTCATTTGTTTTCATACACCTACAACTGTTTTCCTTCTGTTAATATGTACCAAAAAAAAAAAGTTGCCATCGAGTCGATTCTGACTCATATCTACGCTTTAGGACGGGGTAGAACTGCCCCACAGAGTTTCCAAGGAGCACCCGGTAAATTCAAACTGCCAACCTTTTGGTTAGCAGCCATAGCTCTTAACCACTAGGGCACCAGGGTTTCCGTTCATACTCACAGTTATTAGTAAATAGCACAATTACTGTGCTGCAAATAAAAAAAAAAAAAAAATTTTTTTTTTTTTTGCAAATAAGCAGGGGGATAACTTGCCTGTTCATGGTTCTTGTTAAATTAAAAGGAAGACAACAGAGTGCAGTACTGACTTGAAAGTCATGAAACCTGTTTTGGAACCATTTTTAGTATTAAATGTGTGTATAATCTTGAGCATGTCAACTGATATTTCTAGATGCTAACTGAATCATCTACAAATAGGAGGCTGATTTCTAAAACTTCTTCCAGATATGGATATTCTGTCATTATATTATTAGAATTCATTTGAAAAAGTTGTAATTATTTGTCATAGTAACTCTGAAATGTTCTGTGATTTTATTTTTGGTTAATACACGCCTGTACAATGTATATTTTTCTAGAGAATTAAGAAGTCACTAAATGTCTTTTATGCCTTTTAAGCCACGTGTGTCTTATATGTGATTTAAAAGTTGAGAAATCTTTCACTGGTGCCTCTCTTAGCAAACTCTACGTAAAACTCTCATAAGGAGTTTCTTCGATTGTAGAGTTGCCTTAATATCTTGGTTGAGTCTACTTAAGTTTAAGGTTTATTACAAACTGTCCCCTTTTTTTGTTGTTATCTGCTATAGAGTAAGGTTTGATCTTATAATAAAGCTGAAATACTGACTACATTGGTTAACTTCAGGATTATTATAAGTATTAGGGTTATATAGGGTTAGGGCTAGGATTTCCTCTTCTCATGGTATTATTGGTCCAAGAATCCCAAAAACCAAACCCACAGCCGTGGAGTTAGTTCCAACTCCTAGTGACCCCATAGGGTTTCTAAGGCTGTAAATCTCTTCAGAACCAGACTGTCACATCTTTCTCCTGGGAGCTGCTGGTGGTTTCAAACGATCAACCTTTTCATTAGCAGCCAAGCACTTTAACTACTGTGTCACAAGGGCACCTTAGTCCAAGAACAAGAGAATATTAACTTAAGTTTTGAACTGCTGTTATGAAAGCCAAAAATACATAGAGACAGAAAATGCTTCCCATTAGTCCATAATAGGATTTGATGTGCTCTGATTCTTCCACTGTCAAGTTTAAGCTTGACATGTTTTTAAATTTTCCTGATAACTTCTCCTTATATTTCTGCAGTGATATCTCACATTATTCAAGCTCACATGTCCTTTTATTTACCTTGATAAACTGATAGACACCTGTCATAGGGTACTATGGGCCAATAAGAGAAAGGTCTTATATAATTCATCAAGGAAATTAGGATGCCAGCAACAATAGGTTAATTTCATCGATACTTTTTTGGAGTATACTTATAGAAAACTCTTTTTTTCTATACATATACATATATATATATAGATAGATAGATAGAACTGGATTCAAATATTAAATGTAGATTGTTAAAACCATATCATCTCCTAACTGGTGAGTTTGCTGAAGTAATATTAATGAGGCTAAGGTTATTTTGTATTTGAACAAGAAACAAACCAACAAACAAAAAAATAAAATTGTTCCCTTAGAATAAAAAAAGACTTATGATTCCAAGACTGAAATTTTTAAATGCACATGTTTTATCACAAGTAGAGAAAGTGAGTAGCTTAAAATTATCCATTACCAAGTCTCATATAGTACTAAAGAATAATAACATTTTCATTTGCAATAAGGATGGCTATTCTTTTTCTTTAAGACCTTATTTTCAACATATTAACATTTGCCATTTTTTTGACATGACAATTATAAGCAGAGAGTGGAAAAGGACTAATGAACATCTGGAGAAAAAATATTAGAAGTTGATAGTAAAAAAAAAGAGAGAGAGAGGTATTATTGCAAGAGAAAAGGGAGGATTATGTAAAATTATTATCTTCCATATTATCGCCTTGGCTTGCCTTCTTTTTATTATTCTAACTTTTCATCATCAACATGTTTTATAGTCCCTGGCATGTTTCTCAGAAACTCCGGTGGTGTAGTGGTTGAGAGCTATGCCTGCTAGCCAAAAAGTCAGCAGTTCAAATCCACCAGGTGCTTCTTGGAAACTCTGTGAGTCAGTTCTGCTCTGTCCCACAGAGTCGCTATGAGTCGGAATGGCCTCGATGGCAATGGGTTGTTTGTGAATGTTTTTCAGTCATTATTTGTTGAATTATTGGATGGCTATTAAGTTCTTTTTCAAAGTTTAAAAAAAAAAAAGGTGTCACTTTAATGACTAAGGTGCATTTTACCAAGCCATGGTCTTTTCAATCACCTTATATGTGTGTGAAAATTGAGTAGTGAAAAAGGAAGACAGAAGAAGAATAGACCCATTTGAAATATGGTGTTGACAAGAAATATTGAATCTACCACAGACTGCCAAAAGAACAAACAAGAAATACAACCTCAGAAGAAATATAATCAGAATGTTCCTTAGAGGCAAGGTTGGCAAAACTTTGACTCACTTACTTTAGGCACATTATTATTAGGAAAGGCCAATCTCTAGAAAAGGACATCTTGTTTGGTAAAGTAGAAGGCCAGTGAAAACAAGGGGAACCTTCAATAAGATGGACTAACACAATAGCTGCAACGATGGACTCAAACAATTACGAAGATGGTGCAGGACTGACAACATTTCATTCTGTTATATGTAGAGTCACCATAAGTCTGAACTGATTTGACAGTACCTAACAACAACAACAACGTAATTCAACTAAAATTAGAGTTGACAAATTTTGAAGAATTGGAGGTAATTACAAACATGAAAGTAAAGTAAATGAGTTGTTACAGGTGTGGTGATTGTAAGGTAAGAAGATAAATAATTCTTCTAATCAGTCCCTCACTCTATGTTGCATTTGAACTTGTGGCAATCAAGTCAAAAGAATAAATCAATGTTCATTCCAAAAATCATCAGAACTTTGCTTTAAACTTTCAGCTGAAAGTAGGGGAAGCCAAAGACTATTAACACCCTACTAATTCCAATGTGTAACTTTTCCTTGGACTAGTTTGTTGTCATAGATTGAACTGTGTCCCCCCAAAATATCTGTCAACTTGGCTAGGCCATGGTTCCCTTGTATGATTGTATAATTGTCTACCATTTTATCTTCTGAGGTGATTTCCCTGTGTGTTGTAAATCCTATCACTATGATGTAATAAGATGGATTAGTGGCAGTCATATTGATGAGGTCTACAAGATTAGTGTCTTAAGCCAATCTCTTTTGAGATATAAAAGAGAGAAGTGAGCAGAAAGACATGGGGACTTCATACCACCAACAAAGCATTGCCTGGAGCAGAGCACTTCCTTTAGACCTGAGGTTCCTGCACTGAGATGCTCCCAGATGAAGGGAAGACTGAAGACAAGGACCTTCCTCCAGACCAACAGAGAGAGGAAGCCTTCCCCTGAAGCTGATGCCCTGAATTTGGACTTGTAGCCTACTTGGACTGTGAGAGAATAAATTTCTCTTTGTTAAAGCCATTCATTTGTGGTATTTCTGTTATAGCAGCACTAGATGACTAAGACACTTGTCATTTCTGAGCTGGTAAAATCCATACAGAAAAGATAAATACCAAAATTTGTGGAGGCTAGTCCCGTGCACTTCAGTTCAAGCAACATTCCCAGGATACTAGACAAGATATTAGAGAAGATGTTTTCTTGATATTCCAGAATATATTTGCAACTCAGAACGGGCTAGATTATTCAGATAAACTATGGATCTGACCACAAACTTTACAAGGCTTTTCTAAAGTGGGCTCAACCTGGAAACCTGATCACTCCTAATGAAAAATGTTTTGAATTTACAAAATGGCTATTGTGCTTAATGAAGCATGCATTACCATGTAATTTTATAATATTGCTCATTTAAGAGTGGAACTCAACTGATTATAGCTGCATTGCAAATACAATTCTGCTCAATAAGTTACAGCCCAGTACATCCCTGGGTACATGGGAAGAGATCCATGAGAAGGGGCCAGGTGGGCAAGGAAACAAAACCATATACATTATGCTAATGGCTGAGAAGTGGAAGCAAATAATACATTTACTTATTTCTTGGACAGTTCTCAACTACCACAGCTTTGGGGGGCTATTTTTTTCTTTTTCTTTCCTCCTTTTTATTTTTTTGAGGGGGTGTAGCACAAAGTCTACTAGCCAGAAATTTATAATAATGCAGGTTATACAATGCAAAAAAGATTTTATGTTCATCTCTGGGAGGATTTTCTCTGCCAAAAGGAAAGTTGATAAAAACATAAATGTGCATGCATTTTGTAGTTGTATATATAATTTATTAATGTTCATTTTTTTTTTAATGCTAGAATGTTCACTAATTTATTGATGTAAACATCACTGAATATATAACATCTGATCTGGTACTGTGAGTAACCATAGATTAAGGCTCAGAAAAAAAAAATTGCAAGGGGGAATTTAATTTTACTTCATTAGTCACTGAGCATTTATTTAGTATTAATATGTACATGGAGGAGCCTTCGTGGAACTGTGGTTAAGAGTTAAACTCCTAACCAAAAGGTCGGCTGTTCGAGTCTGCCAACTGCTCCTTGAAAACTCTGATGCAGTTCTACTCTGTCCTGTAAGATCACTGTGAGAAGGAATTGACTTGAGGGAAATGGGATTGATTTGATTTGTTTGGGGGCATAGCAACCCATGTTGCTTTGAAAAGCCGTTATTGAGTGGGGGAGAGGATAACTTTTTTTTTTGTAACTTTTATTAAGCTTCAAGTGAACGTTTACAAATCCAATCAGTCTGTCACATATAAGTTTACATACATCTCACTCCCTACTCCCACTTGCTCTCCCCCTCTTGAGTCAGCCCTTTCAGTCTCTCCTTTCTTGACAATTTTGCCGGCTTCCCTCTCTCTCTATCCTCCCATCCCCCCTCCAGATAAGAGTTGCCAACACAATCTCAAGTGTCCACCTGATATAATTAGCTCACTCTTCATCAGCGTCTCTCTCCCACCTGCTGACCAGTCCCTTTCATGTCTGATGAGTTGTCTTCGGGGATGGTTCCTGTCCTGTGCCAACAGAAGGTCTGGGGAGCATGGCCGCCGGGATTCCTCTAGTCTCAGTCAGACCATTAAGTTTGGTCTTTTTATGAGAATTTGGGGTCTGTATCCCACTGATCTCCTGCTCCCTCAGGGGTCCTCTGCTGTGCTCCCTGTCAGGGCAGTCATCGATTGTGGCCGGGCACCAACTAGTTCTTCTGGTCTCAGGATGATGTAGGTCTCTGGTTCATGTGGCCCTTTCTGTCTCTTGGGCTCTTAGTTGTCGTGTGGCCTTGGTGTTCTTCATTTACCTTTGCTCCAGGTGGGTTGAGACCAATTGATGCATCTTAGATGGCCGCTTGTTAGCATTTAAGACCCCAGACGCCACATTTCAAAGTGGGATGCAGAATGATTTCATAATAGAATTATTTTGCCAAATGACTTAGAAGTCCCCGCAAACCATGTTCCCCAGGCCCCCGCGCTTGCTCCGCTGACCTTTGAAGCATTCATTTTATCCCAGAAACTTCTCTGCTTTTGGTCCAGTCCAATTGAGCTGACCTTCCATGTATTGAGTGTTGTCTTTCCCTTCACCTAAAGCAGTTCTTATCTACTGATTAATCAATAAAAAACCCTCTCCCACCCTCCCTCCCTCCCCCCCTCGTAACCACAAAAGTATGTGTTCTTCTCAGGTTTATTATTTCTCAAGATTTTATAATAGTGGTCTTATACAATATTTGTCCTTTTGCCTCTGACTAATTTCGCTCAGCATAATGCCTTCCAGGTTCCTCCATGTTATGAAATGTTTCAGAGATTCGTCACTGTTCTTTATCGATGCGTAGTATTCCATTGTGTGAATATACCACAATTTATTTACCCATTCATCCGTTGATGGACACCTTGGTTGCTTCCAACTTTTTGCTATTGTAAACAGAGCTTCAATAAACATGGGTGTGCATATATCTGTTTGTATGAAGGCTCTTGTATCTCTAGGGTATATTCCCAGGAGTGGGATTTCTGGGTTGTATGGTAGTTCTATTTCTAACTGTTTAAGATAACGCCAGATAGATTTCCAAAGTGGTTGTACCATTTTACATTCCCACCAGCAGTGTATGAGAGTTCCAATCTCTCCGCAGCCTCTCCAACATTTATTATTTTGTGTTTTTTGGATTAATGCCAGCCTGTGAGATGGAACCTCATCGTAGTTTTAATTTGCATTTCTCTAATGGCTAATGATGGAGAGCATTTTCTCATGTATCTGTTGGCTGCCTGAATATCTTCTTTAGTGAAATGTGTGTTCATATCCTTTGGCCACTTCTTGATTGGGTTGTTTGTCTTTTTGTGGTTGAGTTTTGACAGAATCATGTAGATTTTAGAGATTAGGCGCTGGTCGGAGATGTCATAGCTGAAAATTCTTTCCCAATCTGTAGGTGGTCTTTTTACTCTTTTGGAGAAGTCTTTAGATGAGCATAGGTGTTTGATTTTTAGGAGCTCCCAGTTATCGGGTTTCTCTTCATCATTTTTGGTAATGTTTTGTATTCTGTTTATACCTTGTATTAGGGCTCCTAGGGTTGTCCCAATTTTTTCTTCCATGATCTTTATCGTTTTAGTCTTTATGTTTAGGTCTTTGATCCACTTGGAGTTAGTTTTTGTGCATGGTGTGAGGTATGGGTCCTGTTTCATTTTTTTGCAAATGGATATCCAGTTATGCCAGCACCATTTGTTAAAAAGGCTATCTTTTCCCCAATTAATTGACACTGGTCCTTTGTCAAATATCAGCTGCTCATACGTGGATGGATCTATGTCTGGGTTCTCAATTCTGTTCCATTGGTCTATGTGCCTGTTGTTGTACCAGTACCAGGCTGTTTTGACTACTGTGGCTGTATAATAGGTTCTGAAGTCAGGTAAAGTGAGGCCTCCCACTTTCTTCTTCTTTTTCAGTAGTGCTTTGCTTATCCGGGGCTTCTTTCCCTTCCGTATGAAATTGGTGATTTGTTTCTCTATCCCCTTAAAATATGACACTGGAATTTGGATCGGAAGTGCGTTAAATGTATAGATGGCTTTTGGTAGAATAGACATTTTTACTATGTTAAGTCTTCCTATCCATGAGCAGGGTATGTTTTTCCACTTAAGTATGTCCTTTTGAATTTCTTGTAGTAGAGCTTTGTAGTTTTCTTTGTATAGGTCTTTTACATCCTTGGTAAGATTTATTCCTAAGTATCTTATCTTCTTGGGGGCTACTGTGAATGGTATTGATTTGGTTATTTCCTCTTCGGTGTTCTTTTTGTTGATGTAGAGGAATCCAAGTGATTTTTGTATGTTTATCTTATAACCTGAGACTCTGCCAGACTCTTCTATTAGTTTCAGTAGTTTTCTGCAGGATTCCTTAGGGTTTTCTGTGTATATAATCATGTCATCTGCAAATAGTGATAACTTTACTTCTTCCTTGCCAATCCGGATACCTTTTATTTCTTTGTCTAGCCTAATTGCCCTGGCTAGGACTTCCAGCACGATGTTGAATAAGAGCAGTGATAAAGGGCATCCTTGTCTGGTTCCCGTTCTCAAGGGAAATGCTTTCAGGTTCTCTCCATTTAGAATGATATTGGCTGTTGGCTTTGCATAAAAAGCATAGATGCCCTTTATTATGTTGAGGAATTTTCCTTCAATTCCTATTTTGGTGAGAGTTTTTATCATAAATGGGTGTTGGACTTTGTCAAATGCCTTTTCTGCATCAATTGATAAGATCATGTGGTTTTTGCCTTTTGTTTTATTTATGTGATGGATTACATTAATGGTTTTTCTGATATTAAACCAGCCTTGCATACCTGGTATAAATCCCACTTGATCAGGGTGAATTATTTTTTTGATGTGTTGTTGGATTCTATTGGCTAGAATTTTGTTGAGGATTTTTGCATCAATGTTCATGAGGGATATAGGTCTATAATTTTCTTTTTTTGTAATGTCTTTACCTGGTTTTGGTATCAGGGAGATGGTGGCTTCATAGAATGAGTTGGGTAGTATTCCGTCATTTTCTATGCTTTGGAATACCTTCAGAAGAAGTGGTGTTAACTCTTCTCTGAAAGTTTGGTAGAACTCTGCAGTGAAGCCATCCGGGCCAGGGCTTTTTTTTGTTGGGAGTTTTTTGATTACCGTTTCAATCTCTTTTTTTGTTATGGGTCTATTTAGTTGTTCTACTTCTGAATGTGTTAGTTTAGGTAGGTAGTGTTTTTCCAGGAATTCATCCATTTCTTCTAGGTTTTCAAATTTGTTAGAGTACAATTTTTCATAATAATCTGAAATGATTCTTTTAATTTCACTTGGTTCTGTTGTGATGTGATCCTTCTCGTTTCTTATTCGGGTTATTTGTTTCCTTTCCTGTATTTCTTTAGTCAGTCTAGCCAATGGTTTATCAATTTTGTTAATTTTTTCAAAGAACCAGCTTTTGGCTTTGTTAATTCTTTCAATTGTTTTTCTGTTCTCTAATTCATTTAGTTCAGCTCTAATTTTTATTATTTGTTTTCTTCTGGAACCTGATGGATTCTTTTGTTGCTCAGTTTCTGTATGTTCAAGTTGTAGGGACAGTTCTCTGATTTTGGCTCTTTCTTCTTTTTGTATGTGTGCATTTATCGATATAAATTGGCCTCTGAGCACTGCTTTTGCTGTGTCCCAGAGGTTTTGATAGGAAGTATTTTCATTCTCGTTGCTTTCTATGAATTTCCTTATTCCCTCCTTGATGTCTTCTATAACCCAGTCTTTTTTCAGGAGGGTATTGTTCATTTTCCAAGTATTTGATTTCTTTTCCCTAGTTTTTCTGTTATTGATCTCTAGTTTTATTGCCTTGTGGTCTGAGAAGATGCTTTGTAATATTTCGATGTTTTGGACTCTGCAAAGGTTTGTGTTATGACCTAATATGTGGTCTATTCTAGAGAATGTTCCATGTGCACTAGAAAAAAAAGTATACTTTGCAGCAGTTGGGTGGAGAGTTCTGTATAAGTCAATGAGGTCAAGTTGGTTGATTGTTGTAATTAGATCTTCCGTGTCTCTATTGAGCTTCTTACTGGATGTCCTTTCCTTCTCCGAAAGTGGTGTGTTGAAGTCTCCTACTATAATTGTGGAGATATCTATCTCACTTTTCAACTCTGTTAAAATTTGATTTATGTATCTTGCAGCCCTGTCATTGGGTGCATAAATATTTAATATGGTTATGTCTTCCTGATCAATTGTCCCTTTTATCATTATATAGTGTCCTTCTTTATCCTTTGTGGTGGATTTAAGTCTAAAGTCTATTTTGTCAGAAATTAATATTGCTACTCCTCTTCTTTTTTGCTTATTGTTTGCTTGATATACTTTTTTCCATCCTTTGAGTTTTAGCTTGTTTGTGTCTCTAAGTCTAAGGTGTGTCTCTTGTAGGCAGCATATAGATGGATCGTGTTTCTTTATCCAGTCTGTGACTCTCTGTCTCTTTATTGGTGCATTTAGTCCATTTACATTCAGCGTAATTATAGATAAATAAGTTTTTAGTGCTGTCATTTTGATGCCTTTTTATGTGTGTTGTTGACAATTTCATTTTTCCACATACTTTTTTGTGCTGAGGCGTTTTTCTTAGTAAATTGTGAGATCCTCATTTTCATAGTGTTTGACTTTATGTTAGTTGAGTCGTTACGTTTTTCTTGGTTTTTATCTTGAGTTATAGAGTTGTTATACCTTTTTGTGGTTACCTTATTATTTACCCCTATTTTTCTAAGTAAAAACCTAACTTGTATTGTTCTATATCGCCTTGTATCACTCTCCATATGGCAGTTCAATGCCTCCTGTATTTAGTCCCTCTTTTTGATTATTGTGATCTTTTACCTATTGACTTCCATGATTCCCTGTTATGTGTATTTTTTTTTTAATTAATCTTAATTTGTTTGTTTTTGTGATTTCCCTATTTGAGTTGATATCAGGACGTTCTGTTTTGTGACCTTGTGTTGTGCTGATATCTGATATTATTGGTTCTGTGACCAAACAATATCCTTGAGTATTTCTTGTAGCTTTGGTTTGGTTTTTGCAAATTCTCTAAACTTGTGTTTGTCTGTAAATATCTTAATTTCGCCTTCATATTTCAGGGAGAGTTTTGCTGGATATATGATCCTTGGCTGGCAGTTTTTCTCCTTCAGTTCTCTGTATATGTCGTCCCATTCCCTTCTTGCCTGCATGGTTTCTGCTGAGTAGTTTGAACTTATTCTTATTGATTCTCCCTTGAAGGAAACCTTTCTTTTCTCCCTGGCTGCTTTTAAAATTTTCTGTTTATCTTTGGTTGTGGTGAGTTTGATGACAATATGTCTTGGTGTTTTTCTTTTTGGATCAGTCTTAAGTGGGGTTCGATGAGCATTTTGGATAGATATCCTTTCGTCTTTTATGATGTCAGGGAAGTTTTCTGCCAGGAGTTCTTCAACTATTTTCTCTGTGTTTTCTGTCCCCCCTCCCTGTTCTGGGACTCCAATCACCTGCAGGTTATCCTTCTTGATTGAGTCCCACATAATTCTTAGGGTTTCTTCATTTTTTTAAATTCTTTTATCTGATTTTTTTTCAGCTATGTTGGTGTTGATTCCATGGTCCTCCAGATGTCCCAGTCTGCATTCTAATTGCTCGAGTCTGCTCCTCTGACTTCCTATTGTGTTGTCTAATTCTGTAATTTTATTGTTAATCTTTTGGATTTCTACATGTTGTCTCTCTATGGATTCTTGCAATTATTAATTTTTCCACTATGTTCTTGAATAATCTTTTTGAGTTCTTCAACAGTTTTATCGGTGTGTTCCTTGGCTTTTTCTGCATTTATCCTAATTTCATTTGTGATATCTTTAAGCATTCTGTAAATTAGTTTTTTATATTCTGTATCTGATAATTCCAGGATTGTATCTTCATTTGGGAAAGATTTTGATTCTTTTGTTTGGGGGGTTGGAGAAGCTGTCATGGTCTGCTTCTTTAAGTGGTTTGATATGGATTGTTGTCTCTGAGCCATCACTGGGAAACTAGTTTTTCCAGAAAATCCGCTGCGTCCAGTCCAAATCCCGGCGGGACGGTTCCCCGGCTGGGACGCTGCTCTTCCTGCTCCAAGACAAGTCACTGCCTCCCGGGGACTTCTCCTACCGGCTGCGTCCCACGCCGCCCACGGAACCGGCTGGTCCCCCTCCCGGGGTTAGTTCAGGGGGGTGGAGCAGCTCTCTGTGCTTGTGCCGTACCTGACTGGTACGCTGGCTCCAGGCTCTGGAAACAATCGCTGCTTCCCCGTATTAGTTCGTTCTCCGTCTCTATATCTGTGTTTGTTGTTCAGGGTTCGTAGATTGTTATGTATGTGATCAATTCACTTGTTTTTCCGTGTCTTTGTTGTAAGAGGGATCCGAGATAGCGTCTGCCTAGTCCGTCATCTTGGCTCCGCCCCTCAAGGATAACTTTTAAGGATGTTTTATGATCAGCTGGGCCTCATGTTTCAAACAGGAGCTATCTAACTAAACATAAAGTTATGGGAGATTTAAATTCTCATATGTTATTGTTAGGTGCCATCAAGTTGGTTCCAAGTCATGGAGACTCTTTGTACAACAGAACAAAACATTGCCTGATCCTGCACCATCTTCACTGTGTTTGAGCACATTGTTGCAGCCATTGTGTCAATCCATCTCATTGAGGGCCTTCTTCTTTTTCGCTTACCCTCTACTTTACAAAGCATGATGTTCTTCTCCAGGGACTGGTCCCTCCTGATAACATGTCCAAAGTACGTGAGAGGAAGTCTCACCATCCTCTCTTCTAAGGAGCATTCTGGCCATACTTATTCCAAGATTTGTTCATTCTTCTGGTAGTTCATGGTATATTCACTATTCTTCACCAACACCATAATTCAGAGGCATCAGTTCTTTTCCGGTCTTCCTTATTCATTGTCCAGCTTTTGTATACGTATGAGGTGATTGAAAATATCATGGCTTGAGTCAGACATCTTTGCTTTTTAACATTTTAAAGAGGTCTTTTACAGCAGATTTGCCCAATAAAATATGTTGTTTGACTTCATAACTGCTGCTTCCATGGATGTTGATTGTAGATCCAAGTAAAATGAAATCCTTCACACATTCAATCTTTGTTTTCTTTATATTGAGTTGTAATCCATACTGAAGGCTGTAGTCTTTGAGCATCATCAGCAAGTACTTCAAGTACTTCAAGCCCCCTTTGCTCTCAGAAATCAAGATTGTGTCATATGCATATCAAAGGTTATTAATGAGTGTTCCTCCAATTCTGATGCCAAGTTCTTCATATAGTCCAATTTCTTATATTATTAGCAAAGCATACAGTTAGAAAATAGTATGGTGAAAGGATAAAACTCTGACACACACTTTTCTTGATTTTAAACCATGCAGTATCTACTTGCTGTGTTCAAATGACTACATTTGTTCTATGTACAGGTCCCGAATGAGCACAATTAATTTTTCTGCAACTCCCATTCTTTGCAATATTATCCATAATTTGTTACCATCCACATAGTTGAACACCTTTGCATAGTCAGTAAAACACAGGTAAACATCTTTCTGGTAGTCTCTGCTCTCAGCCAACATCCATCTGATATCAGTAACGATATCCAAGTCCTCTTATGAATCCATCCTGAATTTCTGGCAGTTCCCTGTTGATGTACTGCTGCAACCATTTTTGAATTATCTTCAGCAACATTTTACTTGTGTGTAATATTAATGACATTGTTTGATAGCTTCTGCATTCTGTTGGTTCACCTTTCTTTGGAATGAGGACAAATATGGACCTCTCCCAGTCAGTTGGCCAGGTAGCTATCTTCCAAACTTCTTGATACAGATGAGTGAGCCCTTCCAGCATTGCATCCATTTGTTGACACATCTCATTTGGTATTTTGTCAATTCCTGGAGCCTTGTTTTTTGCCAATGCCTTCAGTGAAGCTTGGACTTCTTCCTTCAATACTGTTGGCTCTTGATCATATGCTACCTCCTGATATGGCTGAACATAAAGCAATTCTTTTTGGTCCACTGACCATGTGTATTCCTTCTATCATTTATAGGTGGTTTCTTAATCATCTAGTGATGCTATAACAGAAATACCACAAGCAGTTGGCTTTAAAAAAGAGAAATTTATTTCTTCACACTAAAGTAGGCTAAAAGTTCAAATTCAGGGCATCAACTCCAGGTGAGGCCTCTCTCTCTCTGTCTGTGGTCTCATCAACCTTCCCCTGACTAGGGCATGCTCTGCTCCTGGCGCTGCTTTCTTGGTGGTATGAGGTTCCCCACTACCTGCTTGTTTCTGTTTCTCTTTATCTCTTGTAAGATAAAACGTGGTACAGGCCACACCCCAGGGAAACTCCCTTTACATTGGATCAGGGATGTGACCTGAGCAAGGGTGTTATGTCTCACCCTAATCTTCTTTAACCACAGGCAGGGGTTATGATTTATAACACATAGGAAAATCACAAAATGGAGGACAACTACATAATACTGGGAACCAAGTTGACACATATTTTGGGGGGGCACAATTCAATCCATGAGAGGTGGGAATTTTAGAGATTAGCTGATTTAGTTACAAAATAATAATAATAATAATAAATGTCTGTGTGTGTCTATATCTACATCTACACACACATATGTATAAATATGTCTATATCTATTAACCTGATCATTAATTAGATTTGTAATAGATTTTTTTTCCTTTGTTATAACCATCTGATTCCAAAAATGAATGCTTGATTCATACAAATTCAACAGCTTACTCTATTACTGCTTTACTTCTCTTGTGTTTATCTGCATGGAAAAAGTTTTGTGTGTGTATATTTTCATTTTGACCTGGATGGTATTGTTTCTGTTGTAAGAAGTGTTCCATTGTAAATGAATGGAAGCATGGGCTCAATAAGTCTCCAGTCTCATTAAAATCTTTAAGAGAGTATGACTTGTTCTATCAGTTTGCAAGGGAATGTCACTTTCTTTTTTCTGTATTGTGGGTTCAATATTGGTTGGGCCACAGATCATATGGCCCACTCCTGGCTTCTGTTTGGTGAGGGAACTTACTTGAGACAACATTCACAAGCACATACTGTGGACCAAACAAAGTGGCCTGTCCTTCTTATTCAGTGATTTGTCAAGTCAGAGCAGTGAAGTTCTCCTGGAAGAACCCCTGTTTCCTATATAAAAATGTACTATAATTCTAAATTTTGTGTTAAACTTGATAAATGGCTTTTTTTTTTTTTTTTTGGTCTGAGAACAACAATAACTATCAGAGGGAATTTTAATGTTTCAAAATATGTAAGTTAATCAAGAAAAACTCTTTAAAAAATAGAAAATAAAGCATCAAACTCAATAGTCAATATCCTTAATGGGTAAATCGAAGCCTTAAAATAAAATTCTAACTCCTAGTGATTCTTAAAGAATCTATAGGTGGAGCCAAGATGGCAGAATAGACAGATGCTTCCATCGAGCCCTCTTTACAACAAAGACCCGAAAAAACAAGTGAAACGAGTATATTTGTGACAAGCTTAGACAACGAACTGAGGAGCAAGGGGAGGAAGAGACCGTTCAGAAGCGGAGAGGAGTTACCGACCCTGAATCGCGGGGAGCCCTCAGGAGCCATTCCTGGAACGGCTGTGGCAGCAGCAGGCTGCTCTTAGCGTTCGGTCACGGTTTCCTCAGGGAGAAGTACCAGCCACACAGCCCACTCACACTTCCGGAACCTGAGGAGAAGGGCGCTCTCGGCAAAAGCTAAGTACTTGCTGATATTTTACCACACCCTCCCACCCCCAAGCCAGCTTCAGCGGCTGAATCCCTAGGCCTGAGATAGGCCCTGGTGAGCACCTGGAGCCATACTCCTGGCCATGGGGAAGGAAAAAATTTGCAACCAGGAGGAAAAGAAAATTTGCTAGCTCCCTTAACTGGGG
Source organism: Loxodonta africana (assembly GCF_030014295.1). Lineage (NCBI taxonomy): Eukaryota > Metazoa > Chordata > Mammalia > Proboscidea > Elephantidae > Loxodonta > Loxodonta africana. The sequence goes on from NC_087351.1 coordinate 99,441,167, forward strand.
ATGCTCAGGACAGAAGCGGCTCCTGTACAGGCATAAACCATCCGTTGACCTTGAACACTTTTCCGTTCTGCATGGAAGTGCGTGGGCCTATTTCGGGAGAATAGGCTGTTGTTGGTAAACTCCAATCATTTCAGAGGTGCAGTGGATAGGTGGCTGTTTGATGTTTGACATAGCTTTTTGCCAATTAAATAAGGCCCTCACCTACCCACAACAGGGACCTAAGGACTGGTGGCTCCACTTGGGTCGCCCAGCAACCCATGACAGGAGCCCAGGGATAACTGGTACCTCCCAGTCCTTACAACAAAATCTTTGGGTGCCCATGGTCCCTCCGCTGAGCCCACCCACCAGCATGCTCTAGGAAACAGAGATGCATTTTCCTCAGAGACACTTGGGGGTTGGTTCTCAGCCCCCTGCCTTGTTCAGAGCATGACCCCCTGCTGTAATCAGATAAGGGTATATACGCCAATCACCCCTGCCCCTCTAAGACTGTAGGACAGAGCCTGTACCACACACTTGATATCAGCTACTTGGAAACCTGAGCTGAAAATCACACAAGAAAACTGAATGGACTCCTAAGCTGATATACCTGATAACAGCTCTAGCCAGCTGGGGACAGGACATCAGAGCTCCAAAGGCGAAAATAATCAAGCTAGCTCACTCAAGCAACCCATAGGGGTATACCAAAACAAAACAAAGCAAGCAGCTATGACACAGTAAGCAAGCATAAACTAATACAGTAACTTATAGATGGCTCGGAGACAACAGTCAATATCAAGCCACATAAAGAAACAGGCCATGATCACCTCAACAGACTCTCAAAACAAAGAATCCAGGGATCTTTTAGACGAAAGTGCATTCCTGGAATTAACAGATGCAGAATACAAAAGTTTAATACATAGAACCCTTCAAAACATCAGGAAGGAAATGAGGCAATACACAGAACAAGCCAAGGAACACACAGATAAAGCAACTGAAGAAATCAGAAAGATTATTCAGGAACATAATGAAAAGTTTAATTAGCTGGAAAAATCCATAGACAGACAGCAATCAGAAATTCAGAAGATTAACAATAAAATTACAGAATTAGATAACTCAATAGAAAGTCAGAGGAGCAGAACTGAGCAAGTAGAAGCCAGAATTTATGAACTCGAAGATAAATCACTTGGCACTAATATATTTGAAGAAAAATCAGATAAAAGAATTTAAAAAAATTAAGAAACCTTAAGAATCATGTGGGACTCTATCAAGATAAATAACCTATGAGTAATTGGAGTACCAGAACAGGGAGGGATAACAGAAAATACAGAGAAAATTGTTGAGGACTTGTTGGCAGAAAACTTCCCTGATATTGTGAAAGCTGAGAAGATATCTATCCCAGATGCTCATCAAACTCCACGTAAGGTAGATCTGAAAAGAAAATCACCAAGACATATTATAATCAAGCTTGCCAAAACCAGAGATAAAGACACAATTACAAGAGCAGCAAGGGATAAAAGAAAAGTCACCTACAAGGGAGAGCCAATAAGAATAAGCTCGGACTACTCGGCAGAAACCATGCAGGCAAGGAGGCAATGGGATGACATATTTAAAAAATTGAAGGAAAATAATTGCCTGCCAAGAATCATATATCCATCAAAACTGTCTCTTAAATAAATATGAAGGTCAAGTAAAGACATTTCCAGATAAACTTAAGTTGAGGGAATTTGTAAAAACCAAACCAAAACTACAAAAAAAAAAAAACTAAAGGGAGTTCTTTGGTTAGAAAATCAATAATATCAGGTATCGGTCCAAGACTAGAACACTGGGCAGAGCAACCAGAAGTCAACCCAGACAGGGAAATCCAAAAAAATAAAAAAAGCCCAACACAGGGCAACGGTGATGTTATTATATAAAAGAAGACAACATTAAAATAATAAAGAGGGACTAAGAAATATTAATTTCTGACAAAATAGACTTTAAAGTTAAATCCATCAGAAAGGATAAGGAAGGACACCATATAATGATTAAAGGGACAATACACCAAGAAGATATAACCATATTAAATATTTATGCACCCAATGACAGGGCTGCAAGATACATAACACAAACTCTATCAGCATTGAAAAGTGAGATAGACAGCTCCACAATAATAGTAGGAGACTTCAACACGCCACTTTCGGTGAAGGACAGGACATCCAGAAAGAAGCTCAATAGAGACACGGAAGATCTAAATGCCATAATCAACCAACTTGACCTCGTAGACATATACAGAACACTCCACCCAACAGCAACCAACTATACTTTCTTTTCTAGTGCACACGGATCATTCTCTAGAATAGACTATATATTAAGTCATAAAGCAAGCCTTAGCAGAATCCAAAACACTGAAATATTACAAAGCATCTTCTCTGACCATAAGGCCATAAAAGTGGAAATCAATAACAGGAAAAGCAGGGAAAAGAAATCAAACACTTGGAAACTGAACAATACCCTGCTCAAAAAAGACTGGATTATAGAAGACATTAAGGATGGAATAAAGAAATTCAGAGAATCCAATGAGAATGAAAACACTTCCTATCAGAACCTTTGGGACACAGCAAAAGCGGTGCTCAGAGGCCAATTTATATCAATAAATGCACACACCCAAAAAGAAGAAAGGGCCAAAATCAAAGAACTATCCCCACAACTTGAACAAATAGAGAGCAAAAACAAACAAACAAACAAAAAAAACCCACAGGCACCAGAAGAAAACAATAAAAATTAGAGCTGAACTAAGTGAAATAGAAAATAGAAAAACAATTGAAAGTATTAATAAATCCAAAAGCTGTTTTTTTTTAAAACTCAACAAAATTGATAAACTATTGGCCAAACTGACAAAAGAAAAACAGGAGAGGAAGCAAATAACCTGAATAAGAAATGAGATGGGCGATATTACAACAGACCCAACTGAAATTAAGAGAATCATATCAGATTACTATGAAAAACTATACTCAAACAAATTTGAAAACCTGGAAGAAAGGGATGAATTCCTAGACGCACACTACCTACTTAAAGAATCTATAACTTTCTGGTATTTCAGTGTCTGCTTGCATCCATCTCTCTACTCAGCTTTATCTGCACAATCCATTTATGTTTCTATTTTTTTAGCCCTTTCCCCTATCCTTCTAAATGAGCTGATTTTTAGGATTTTCTCAGGAAAAAAAAAATGCTGGATTGAAAGGTGGTTCTACAGAATTTTAATTAAAGTTTGATCTAGATTTAAATTAAGAGTTATAATTCAGCATTTTCTCATACCAAAGAAATTTGGTGCAGAATTCAAGATTTTGTTAGATTCTTATTGTCACTAGCTACAGATCTCTGGTAACAAGTTTTTAGCCCTCATAGAAAAAAAAAAAAAATTGAAAAACAGCAGGGTAAGAAGAGTATCTAGCATTAGCCAAGAAACTGACATCTCAGTAGCTGCTTATGTATCACTATATACGTCTGAAATTTCTTTCAGGAATGGTTCAAATGCCATCTCTTCTGAGACACCATCCCAATTTATTGAATCAGTGATTCCTTATTTCTGTAATGCTTGTGTAGCCAGAGGCAGTAGTCATTGAATGGTTAAACAGGAAGTATCCTAAGCTGCTGTAGCCAGAAAGGATGCTTAATAATGTCATGCAGAGAATATAAAGCTGCCAAAGCACCTTTCCAATGGAGAATCTGTAGTTGCATTCGACCTTAATCCTGCAGATGTTCTTTCTGCCAAGTTATGGAAAAATAAATGTTCCTTTTCAATACTACAATGAAGTCAGTAGGCACAGCTGGCCAGAGACAGAACAAAAGTGCTGGGCAGGTTAGGAAAAGAAATCTGGAAAAATACCAGCCTAGAGACAATTCTTTCAATGATTTTTAGATTAGGGTTTTTACACATTCTTGGAGAAGGAACTTAAAAGTTCTCTTTGAATCTTTCTGAATACAATAATATCATTTTACTTAAGTTTAATGCATAGTAATAAGCGATTCAGTATTCACTGTATAGTGTGAATTTAGTCATTATCAAATCACTGTATGACTTTGCCTTCCTAAATGTCAAGTTGAAAAAGTCTTATATTAATTGCAAAGAAAGATCTGTCTTACCTGGACCTTACATGATTTCTAAGATGAATGTGGCACCCAGTTTAAAAAGAATTGATTGTTCATGCTCTCTCTCCTATTTCTTACTGGGTGTACTAAACAATGATTAATCACATCACTTCATTATGACACCATTGTGTTATGATTACATAATGACTTTTCTATCAGATTATGTATTGCTAGAAGTAAGAGGTATATTATGTATCTTTATATCCAAAGGACATGGAAAATATCAGAAAATTAAAATAACAAGCATGCATTCCACAAAATTCTGGATTTGTTGATAAATGAATATGAATGAATGGATTAAAAATTTAAAAGTGAGTAAGTGGTGAGAAAAGGAGAATATTCATATAAAATCATCCTCTTGCAAGCTTGAATGTCAAGGAGAGGAGAGCATGGTTAAGAGCTAAAGGAAGTGAAGGGCTTTCCAGAATATAAAAGAACAGAGTATGTATACAATAGGACAAGAAACATTGAAAACAGAGACTTACATTGTCAGTGGTAAAGGATTTCCTATATAGAGCAGATTTTTAGAAGCAGCCAGAGGACATCAAACCAATAGCAAAGGTGGAATGCAATGTTTTGTCATAAAGCTTCAGTGAGACATTATTTTTCACAGGAAAAAGTTAAAGGTACAAATAATGGTGACAATGATGAGGGAATTTTGAGGTGGAGAATCAGAAATGGAAGACAGTTCCTGGGAGATAGCATTATTCACATAATGATATAGTAATCAAGTTGACTTTGTGAGGTAAATTAAGGGCCTGGTAGAGTGCATAATGTAAAGTAGAAAAAAGCGCTATGAAGATGAGACCATAGGTATAGAATCTGCACTTTCAGCAGTCTTTCTCCCAGGATAAATCCCTTATCACAGAAGATATCCTTCAACCTTGCTAACTGTGAATGTTCTCTAAGTTAAAAAAAAAAAAATCACTGTCGTCAAGTCGATTCAGACTCATGCTGACCCTGTGGGACAAAATATAACTGCCCCGTAGGGTTTCCAAAAAGCAACTCGTGGAATTGAACTGCTGACCTTTTGTTAGCAGACGAGCTCTTAACCACTGCACCACCAGGGCTCTTTTCCAAGCTTAGGGGGGCTCTTATTGTTTGGTATGGAGTTCCTGGTTGGTACAAGTGGGTGAGGCACTGAACTACTAACAGAAAGTTTCACAGTGTGAGTCCACTCAGAGGCATCTCAGAAGAAGGGGCTGGCAATCTACTTTGGAAAAATCAGCCATTGAAAACCTTGTGGAGCGCGGTTTTACTCTGACACACATGGGGTCACTATCAGTCAAAATGGACTCAATGACAACTGGTATAAAGTTTGGTATTACTTCTTATTCCAGGAATAACTCCAATTCTTTTTATTGTTGTTTCTTTCTCTATATAACCCCATATGGCAGATGTCATAATTTTATATGACTTTCAAGGGTCTAATCTCTACTATCTATAAGATACTGCAATACCTCGACAACAAAAAGACAAACAACCCAACTAAAAATGGGCAAAGGCTATGAACAGACACTTCACCAAAAAAGACATTCAGGCAGCTAACAGTTACATGAGGAAATGTTCATAATCATTAGCCATTAGAGAAATGCAAATCAAAACTACAACGAGATGCCATCTCACCCTGATGATCCAAAAAACACAAAATAATAAATGCTGGAGAGGTTGTGGAGAGACTGGAACACTTATGCACTGCTGGTGGGAATGTCAAATGGTATGACCACTTTGAAAATCAAATTGACACTTCCTTAAAAAGCTAGAAATTGAAGTGCCATACAATCCAGCAATCCCACTGGAGCATATCCTAGAGAAATAAGAGCCATCACATGAATAGATACATGCATACTCATGTTCATTGCAGCACTGTTCACAATAGCAAAAAGACAATTTCCAGAAAATTGGCAACTCTGAGAGCCCTAGACAAGAACCCTGCTTCCCCATAGCTCAGGGAGCCAGATCTCAGGAACTTCCTTTCACCTCCTTGCTCTGCCCATTGCAATAAAGTTACTTTCTCAAAGACTGGTGTCCAAATAACTGGCAACTCTGAGTGCCCTATACAAGAACCCTCCTTTCTGGATTTGGCAACGGTATTTCTGTTATAGCAGCACTAAATAACTAAGACCGTAGGGTTTTAGATTATGAGCCCATCCCACTTAAAAAGATCCAATTAAACCCAGCCAGATCATGGTAGTAAAGTGCAACTTGAAATAGTAAATACCCATAACTAGTCAGTTCACTGACACTAATTTGATTGTGTATTGCAAATTATGAAGATGGCATAAGACCATCTTCCGGCAGTGTTTCATTCTGTTGTACACAGGCTCACTCTGAATCGGAACTGACTCAATGGCACCTAACAATGACATTGTAAATTAGAGTTCCTTTTTGTTTTTAAAATGAATAGACAAATATATTTTATAGTTAGCCCGACGGCCAAGAGAGAAACATGGTTGATTATTCTTTATGGGAATCTTTAAGTCATCTCTTTGGTCTTTTGGTATTGAGAAAAATGCTTAAGCATTTATTCCAGCAGTAGGCCTGCCTAATGTGAACAAGTTTTTGCCATGCCTTGTCAGCATTAATGCTAAATTACAGGATAATTTGCTTTCAGGTGTTTAAAAATTGGACGTGGTGAAGGTGTTTAATTACCAGCTTGATCATTCCCATTTGAGGATTATATTTTTCTCTGAATGAGACTTGATTTAACTTGGTCTTGGTCATTTAACTGAAACGTTGACATTTTAAACATTAATGATTTAGATTTCCAATTATTTTACAACATTATGGGAATCATGAAAACCTGCAATAATGCCTAGTCAGTTTTCAGAGAAAGCTTCAGGGCGTGAGAAGTGACATTAAAATCATTAGAAAGATGAACAGAGAAATGATCTCTTTTGTTTGAAAATCACAATTTTCAATCTGACAATCTTGCCTTTGAATGTTCCGCGAGTTGTTTAAAAAAAAAAAAAAAACAGGAATTTACAGCCAGAAACTTAACTCTAGACATACCATAGCCTTTTAACTTAGAAAGACACATATAAAAAGGGTATGCCAGTGTTAGAGCTGTGAAATAGTTAATAGCCAATCTGCAGGATTCAAATCTGGCTTTGGCACTTAATAGCTGTGCAACTTGGGGGATGGTGCTAAAAGCCTTGTGGATGAGTTTATATGAGGCCAATTTTGCTAGTTATTATAAGGAGAAAAGATATACTTTGACAAGTGCTTAAGTGTTTTCAGTCTTTATGAAGACTAAAGTTTTGAATTAGCTAGACGTGCCTGCATTTTGGCTCTGCTACTTATCAGTTGAGTAATCTTAGTGAAGTTTCTTTAACTTCTGTAAGCCACAGATACTTCATCTTAAAAACCAATTGCCAACAACTCTACCCTGACTCATGCCAACCACATATATGCCAAAGTAGAACTGTGCTCCATAGAGTTTTCAATGGCTGATAATTCAGAAATAGATCTCAATGGTCTTTCTTCCGAGGTGTGTCTGGGTGGACTCAAACTTTCAAACTTTTGGTTAGCGGATGAGTGAGTTAGCCATTTGCACTACCCAGGGACTCCACCATGGTGGCATAGTGGTTAAGTGCTGTGGCTGCTAACCAAAGGGTTGGCAGTTTGAATCCTCCAGGTGCTCCTTGGAACCTCTACGGGGCAGTTCTACTCTGTCCTGTAGGGTCGCTATGAGTTGGAATTGACTCAACAGCACTGGGTTTGGTTTTGGTTTGGTTTAGGGACTCCCCTTCATCTTGATAAGAGGAATATATGTATATATATAAAAAAAAATTTTTTTTTTTTTATACTGGGGTATTAAATGAAATAGTGTGCCCTCGTGTCATGATGGTTAATCGCTCAGCTGCTAACCAAAAGGTCAGTGGTTCAAAATCACCCAGAGGCTCTGCAGGAGAAAAAACCTAGAAATTTGGTCCTGTAAAGATTACAGCCTAGGAAACTGTATGAGGCAGTTCTCTGTCCTATATGGTCGCTGTGGGTTGGAATCAACTTGACAGCACACAACATTACTATTAAGGTCCATAAAAAAAAAAAAAAATGGGACAAATGGTTTGCACAAGACTGCTAACCGAAAGGTGGTTGTTCAAACCCACCCAGTGCTAATGTGGGAGAAAAGGCCTGGCAATCTGCTTCCATAAGTTTACTGCCAAAAAAAAAAAAAAAACCCTGTGGAGTACAGAAACCGTGTTCTGTAATGAATGGGGTCACCATGGGTTGGAATTGACTCAATGGCAAATAACAACACCATTATTATTCTCAGTTCATGCCACAGTATGTCCAGATGATGGAAAAATGTTTTTAAGTTCTTGACCAAATCACTATCCTCATTAACCCCCCCATACTAGTTTTAATTATCTATCTATATATTTCAACATAACCCCTTCATGTTTTGAGTATCTACGGCTTTCTTGGAGTGCCTGCTGTTTGACAGCATCTGAGAACCTAAATCTCTACCACATATTCACATCCTTTGGACCAAGCAAACTCCAAGTCATCGAGCTACGTAGTATGTATGCTTAATACAATGGAATTAAAGCTTTTTCTTATATAATCCAAAATAATTATGAAAAGGTATGTATCCTCTCAGAGATTTTTAAAGTGCTGTCTTAAAAATTCCATGCTTAGTTAAAAAGTTGCGAAGGAGACATTTTCCACTGTATTATAAATATTGTCATAAAAAAAGAAAAAAACTGTTACACTACTCTTTTAAATGAAATCAAATATCATACCAATTTTATACCCACCATTAAAAGAAAAAAATGAACAAGTTGTTCAAGTGTCACACATTTTCAATCTCTCCTTTTACTCTTCAATCTCATTTATCCATTCCTCCGTTCCACAACCCACCCTGGATTTTATCCTAATGTAATATTATTTTATGCTTTAAAGTATTTGTGTTTAACATATTATATTCTTATCTATGATAAGAATAACTACTTATGTAACATATATAAAAAATATATACGTGTGTGTATATATACATATATATGTATGTATATAAATATATATATGCGTATACACGTACACACACACACACGTTATTAGCAGGGACCAGTCCCTGGAGAACATCATGCTGGGTAAAGTAGAGTGTCAGAGAAAAAGAGGGAGACCCTCAAAGAGGTGGATTGAAACAGTGGCTGCAGCGATGTACTCAAATAGCGACAATTGTAAGGATGGGGCAGGACTGGAGATTATTTCATTCTGTTGTACATAGGGTTGCTATGAATCAGAACAGACTAAACAGCACCTAACAACAGAAACATATATATACGATGTTTAAAATTTCTTGTAAATCTATGTCTGTATATCTCTAAAAAAAATCTTCTGTATTGAGTTACTATTGTAGTTATCATTAGCTCAGAAATGAGCACAGCAACACATATTTTACAGGTTTTATAAGTAATTATATAGCAATAAAAGTAATACTTTGTTAGTAATGAGTTGTCAGTGAGGTGAATTTTTTTCTCCCTAAGTAGTTCTTGCATCCCTGTATGACTGCTATTTGTTGCTCACATTAGGAAGAGTAGATCCTCAATTATATTTCTATTTTACATTTTTATAAATGAAAGCAATAAAAAACTTGTTCATATAAATAACGTGAAACAAAATCCAATCTAAGTTATGTGCAAAATAATCAAACATCAAATTTTATTTTTAATAATCCATCAACTGGAAACTCTGTGGCTCCTTCATGTTTATTGAAAAGAACAGTTTAAAGAAATGTCTTTGTTCACAAAATTGAATCATTTACTTAAATAATTTCTATAATGTGTATCACAGATACTTTGTTAGGGCTAAACTAATCGTTGTTCATTATACTCATTACTCCTTCATTTAGTGATGTCTGATTTAACTTGGCATATTCAGACATATTTGAGAATATAAAACTAATATTTACTTCAATATCTATTTGTCAATGCAACAAAATTGGTAACTTCCTTCATCTTATTATAGAATTTAAATATATTTTCATTGGAACATTGCATGTGCAGATGCAAACCAAGATTTGGGTGAATGAGAGGACTCTGGAAGGTCTTTCTTATTACTAAGAATGGCAAAAACCAGAGAGAATACTGAAAGGTGGATAGATATCTCTGAGCAGACTTTTAAAGTCATTTGACTATTCTGAATCTAAGAAATATGCATGGGTCAAATGCCTTCCCATGAATACTTAGGGTCATAATCTTGTAGGTCAATTCAGTCAATTGACATAAAATAGCTCCTAGGTTCATGGTCTATATCATAGTTTGGTTAGTAGCATGTGGGGTCTTGAAAGCTTGCGAATGGCCGTATAAAATGCAGCTATTGACCTCTATTCATTTGGAGAAAGAGAGAATGAAGAAAATCCAAGAATCATCTAAGGAACAGGAACACAGGATTGTCTCCATGAATCACAGCCTCCTTAACATCAATACTTCAACTATTTGTAGACCAGAGACTTGCACACTCTGAAGCAAGGCACCTTAGTAAGATTTGAGTGAGGTAAAAGTTTTACTTTCATAAATTGGGAGAAGGGCTATTGTGAAACAGAAAGTGGGAACGGAAAGCCAGTAAGACATCACAAACACAGGTGTGTTCTGAATTTTAGGAGGGGAAAAATAGAACTATATGTAAATTAAAGATCTGAAAGAGCCTTTCTCTAAATTATCCATGCCCACACACAGCTTGGAAAATTTTCATCTATCCCTTAGGATACGCATACCATATTTTTTAGGTCATAGCTTTAGAATAGTAAGAAGTGTGCTATGGTGGAAAGTCCACAGGGTGTTCAGGCTGTCTGACTTCTTTTTGAACCATGAGTCTGTTAATTTACTACCCTTGTGAATTCCTTAATATTCCCAAAATTTAGATTCTTTTTCTTCCTATAATCTATAAGAAAGGAGATAGCAATACATAGGGTAATGTCAGATTTATGCACAATGATATGTGTGAAATATCTAGCGTAACACCCGATACATAACTGATGTCCTAAAATGTTAGTTCTGTCTTTTGTTTCCACCATACAAAAAAAAAAAAAAAAAAATGCATAATTTTTCCCAGAAATTTCATGTTCTTGGTGATAAAAAGAAGATAGTAAATACTTCAAGTCACCAGTAATTTCTTTTATACCGTAAACATTTTTGAGTGCCTACTATTTGCAAAGCACTGCAACCTGCATGTGTTTTACGATATGTTATTATTGTTAGGTGCCATTGAGTCAGTTCCGACTCATAGCGACCCTATGTACAACAGAAGGAAACACTGCCCGGTCCTATGCCATCTTCACAATCCTTGTTATGCTTGAGCCCATTGTTGCAGCCACTGTGTCAATCCACCTTATCAAGGGTCTTTTTTTTTTGCTGACCCTCTACTTTGCCAAGCATGATGTCCTTCTCCACAAACTGATCCCTCCTGATGACAAGTCCAAAGTATGTCAGATGTAGTCTCACCATCCTTGCTTCTAAGGAGCACTCTGGATGTACTTTTTCCAAGACAAATTTGTTCATTCTTTTGACAGTCCATGGTATATTCAATATCTTTTGCCGACAACGCAGTTCAAAGGCAATTCTCCTACGGTCTTCCTTATTCATCGTCCAGCTTTCACCTTCATATATGGCAACTGAAAGCACCATGGCTTGAGTCAGGCACATCTTAGGCTTCAAGGTGACTTCTTTTCTTTTCAACACTTTAAAGAGGTCTTTTGGAGCATATTTTCCCAATACAATGTGTCTTTTGATTTCTTAACTGCTGCTTCCTTAGGTATTGAGTATGGATCCAAGTAAAATGAAATCCTTAACAAATTCCATCTTTTTTCCATTTATTATAATGTGGCTTATTGGTCCAGTTGTGAGGAATTTTGTTTTCTTTATGTTGAGGCATAATCTTACTAAAGGCTTTGGTCTTTGGCCTTGAGGAAGTGCTTCAAGTGCTCTTTACTTTCAGCAAGCAAAGTTGTGTCATCTGCATAACACAGGTTGTTAATGAGTCTTCCTCCAATCCTGATACTCAGCATACAGATAGAACAGGTATGGTGAAAGGATATAACCCTCATGAACACAATTAAATGTTCTGGAATTCTCATTCTTCGCAATGTTATCCATAATGTGTTAGGATCCACACAGTCAAGTGTTCTTGCACAGTTACTAAAATACAGGTAAACATCTTTCTGGTATTCTCTGCTTTCAGCCAGGATCCATCTGACATCCGCAATGATATCCCTGGTTTCATGTCCTCTTCTTAATTTGGCTTGAGTTTCCAGCAGTTCCCAGTCAATAGACTGCTGTAACTGCTTTTGAATGATCTTCAGCAAAATTTTACTTGGGTGTGATATTAATACTATTGTTAGATAATTTCCACATTCAGTTGGGTCACCTTTCTTGAGAATAGGCATAAATATGGATCTCTTTCAGTGGGTTGACCAGGTAGCTATCTGGCCAAATTTCTTAGAACAGACAAGTGAGCACTTCCAGTGCTGCATCCATTTGTTGAAACATCTCAGTTGGTATTTCATCAATTTCTGCAGTCTTGTTTTATGCCAATGCCTTCAGTGAAACTTGGACTTCTTTCTTCAGTACCGTTGGTTCCTGACCATATGCTACCTCCTCAAATGTTTGAACATCAACCAATTCTTTCTGGTATAGTGACTCTGTGTATTCCTTCCATCTTATTTAATGCTTCCTGCATTGTTTAATATTTTCCCGGTAGAATCATTCAATGCTGCAACTCAAGCTTTGAATTTTTTCATCAGTTATTTGAGCTTTTATGATATGTTGTTGTTGTTGTTAGGTGCCGTCCAGTCGGTTCTGACTCATGGCAAACCCATGCACGACAGAACGAAACACTGCCCGGTCCTGTGCCATCCTTACAATCGTTATTATGCTTGAGCTCATTATTGCAGCCACTGGGTCAATCCACCTCTTTGAGGGTCTTCCTCTTTTCCACTGACCCTGTACTCTGCCAAGCATGATGTCCTTCTCCAGGGACTCATCCCTCCTGACAACATGTCCAAAGTACGTAAGACGCAGTCTCTCCATCCTTGCCTCTAAGGAGCATTCTGGTTGTACTTCTTCTAAGACAGATTTGTTTGTTCTTTTGGCAGTCCATGGTATATTCAATATTCTTCGCCAACACCACAATTCAAAGGCGTCAACTCTTCTTCGGTCTTCCTTATTCATTGTCCAGCTTTCACATGCATATAATGCGATTGAAAATACCATGGTTTGGGTCAGGTACACCTTAGTCTTCAAGGTGACATCTTTGCTCTTCAACACTTTGAAGAGGTCCTTTGCAGCAGATTTGCCCAATGCAATGCGTATTTTGATTTCTTGACTGCTGCTTCCATGGCTGTTGATTGTGGATCCAAGTAAAATGAAATCTTTGACAACTTCAATCTTTTCTCTGGTTATCATGATATTGCTCATTGGACCAGTTGTGAGGATTTTTGTTTTCTTTATGTTGAGGTGTAATCCATACTGAAGGCTGTGGTCTTTGATCTTCATTAGTAAGTGCTTCAAGTCCTCTTCTCTTTCAGCAGGCAAGGTTGTGTCATCTGCATAACGCAGGTTGTTAATGAGTCTTCCTCCAATCTTGATGCCCCATTCTTCTTCATATAGTCCAGCTTCTCGTATTATTTGTTCAGCATACAGATTAATTAGGTGTGGTGAAAGAATACAACCCTGACGCACACCTTTCCTGACTTGAAACCAATCAGTATCCCCTTGTTCTGTCCAGACAGCTGCCTCTTGATCTATGCAAAGGTTCCTCATGAGCACATTTAAGTGTTCTGGAATTCCCGTTCTTCTCAGTGTTATCCATAGTTTGTTATGATCCACACAGTCAAATGCCTTTGCATAATCAATAAAACACAGGTAAACATCCTTCTGGTATTCTTTGCTTTCTGCCAGGATCCATCTGACATCAGCAATGATATCCCTGGTTCCACGTCCTCTTCTGAAACCGGCCTCAATTTCTGGCAGTTCCCTGTTGATATACTGCTGCAGCCGTTTTTGAATGATCTTCAGCAGAATTTGCTTGCATATGATACTAATGATATTGTTCTATAATTTCCACATTCAGTTGGATCACCTTTCTTGGGAATAGGCATAAATATGGATCTCTTCCAATCAGTTGCCCAGGAAGCTGTCTTCCATATTTCTTGGCATAGACGAGTGAGCACCTCCAGCGCTGCATCTGTTTGTTGAAACATCTCAATTGATATTCCATCAATTCCTGGAGCCTTGTTTTTTACCAATGCCTTCAGAGCAGCTTGGACTTCTTCCTTCAGTGCCATCTGTTCCTGATTATATGCAACCTCTTGAAATGGTTGAATATTGACTAATTCTTTTTGGTATAATGACTCTGTTATTCCTTCCATCTTCTTTTGATGCTTCCTGCATCATTTAATATTTTCCCCATGGAATCCTTCACTATTGCAACTCGAGGCTTGAATTTTTTCTTCAGTTCTTTCAGCTTGAGAAATGCTGAGTGTGTTCTTTCCTTTTGGTTTTCCATCTCTAGCTTTTTGCATGTGTTGTTATAATACTTTTTTTGTCTTTTTGAGAGACCCTTTGAAATCTTCAGTTCTTTTACTTCATCAATTCTTCCTTTTGCTTTAGCTGCTCGACTCTCAAGAGCAAGTTTCAGAGTCTCCTCTGACATCCATCTTGTTCTTTTCTTTCTTTCCTGTCTTTTCAATGACCTCTTGCTTTCTTCATGGATGATGTCCTTGATGTCATTCCACAACTCGTCTGGTCTTTGGTCACTAGTGTTCAGTGCGTCAAATTTATCCTTCAGATGGTCTCTAAATTCAGGTGGGATATACTCCAGGTCATATTTTGGCTCTGGTGGACTTGCTCTGATTTTCTTCAGTTTCAGCTTGAACTTGCATATGAGCAATTGATGGTCTGTTCCACAGTCGGCCCCCGGCCTTGTTCTGACTGATGATATTGAAGTTTTCCATCAGCTCTTTCCACAGATGTAGTCAATTTGATTTCTGTGTGTTCTATCTGACGAAGTCCTTGTGTATAGTCACCGTTTATGTTGGTGAAAGAAGGTATTTGCAATGAAGAAGTCGTTGGTCTTGCAAAATTCTATCGTTCGATCTCCAGCATTGCTTCTATCACCAAGGCCATGTTTTCCAACTACTGATCCTTCTTCTTTGTTTCCAACTTTCGCATTCCAATTGCCAGTAATTATCAATGCATCTTGATTGCATGCTCAATCAATTTCAGACTGCAGCAGCTGATAAAAATCTTCTATTTCTTCATCTTTGGCCCTAGTGGTTGGTACGTAAATTTGAATAATAGTCGTATTAACTGGTCTTCCTTGAAGGCATATGGATATTATTCTATCACTGGCAGCGTTGTACTTCAAGATAGATCTTGAAATGTTCTTTTTGACGATTAATGCAACACCATTCCTCTTCGAGTCATCATTCCCAGCATAGTAGACTATATGATTGTCCAATTCAAAATGGCCAATACCAGTCCATTTCAGCTCACTAATGCCTAGGATATTGATGTTTATGAGTTCCATTTTATTTTTGATGATTTCCAATTTTTCTAGATTCATACTTGGTACATTCCAGGTTCTGATTATTAATGGATATTTGCAGCTGTTTCTTCTCATTTGAGCCATGCCACATCAGCAAATGAAGGTCCCAAAAGCTTTACTCCATCCATGTCATTAAGATCAACTTTACTTTGAGGAGGTAGCTCTTCCCCAGTCATCTTTTGAGTGCCTTCCAACCTGAGGGGCTCATCTTCCAGCACTATATCAGACAACGTTCTGCTGCAATTCATAAGGTTTTCACTGGCTAATGCTTTTCAGAAGTAGATTGCCGGGTCCTTCTTCCTGGTGTGTCTTACTCTGGAAGCTCAGCTGAAACCTGTCCTCCATGGGTGACCCTGGCGGTATCTGAATACTGGCGGCATAGCTTCCAGGATCACAGCAACACACAAGCCCCACAGTACGGCAAACTGAGAGACACGTGGGGGTTTATGATATAGATAATTAAAATAATTTTATATTGTGATTTTTGAACTGATATAGAGACTGTAAATTTCTATGGTGAAGAATTGTGTCCATGCTGAGAATACTCTTCTCATCCTAATCAACATATTCTGTTTCCTGAAGTCAAACTTCACTAAGGAGGCAAATCTTTCTTGACAAGCATGAGGTGAGAATAAGAGAAATAAAGAGGGGAGATAAATGCATTGCTTAATGGCATCAAGCCAATAGTTTGTATTGTTATAACAATTATTGCCTCCTATTTAGAACAACAAATGCTCAAGAATTTTTGACTAAAATATCCTCACTTTACTGCCTATTAGGGAAAAATTGTATATGGCCTTCATCTCCACTGGATAGTTTTGGATGAAAACTCTGTTTTGCCGTCTTGATTTATGTTATTTTCCCTGGGTTGCTTGGAATAATCAATCAGTATATCTTTTGATACGTTCTTTTTATTTAGTCACATTTCATAGGAAGTCCATTCAAATCCTGATGGCTTAGGAGCTAATTATCTTTCAGGCAATTTCCTGTATCAGTCTACTGATATGTTAATGATTGATTTTTTAAATCTTAACTCTCAGTGGAAAAATTTTATCTTCTTAATCCAACTTCTTAAATAAATAATAACTATGCAGTATCATTACATAATCCTTTCATTGTTTTATTAAACTAAACAGGAGTAATAGAAGATAAATATACCAAAGAAATATGTATCACAACAATACCAAATAAGACAAGTTTTGGGTGGTGTCAGTAAAAGTCTTCATGTTTAAAATTGTCATACATTCATTTAGATAATGTTTCCTTTTGGGATTCCATTGTAAGCGAGTTATTTTTCTGGTTCTGTATAAAAATGTTATTTTATTTTTTAGTGGTTACGGTACTATGATGGGCTCAAACATATGAAATATCACAGAGATGGTGTAGGCCTGGGCAACATTTTGTTCTGATATACACAAGATCGCCATGGGTTGGAGCCGATTCTATGGCAACTAACAGCAAGAAGATATCACCATATTTTGTAAAGACTATATCAAGAGAGCCATGTCTCTCTAAAACACAACTGGAAAAAAATAAGAAGAAGGAAAAAAATTTTTTTAAAAATTTAAGGAAAGAAAGGGACAGAGAGGAAGGGGGGTTGCAGAAGGAAGAGATGAGAAGGAAAGCAAAGAAAGAGGAAGAAAAGGAAAAGAAAACAAGTGAAATAAAACTCCAATAACCTCCCAGAAAAACAATCACACAAACAATAAATATTTTTAATTTTAAAGCTGGGGTATGTCTTTTAACTGTGAAAAACAAAATGGTCACAAATGTAATAGAATTTTTCCTTCTTTTGCATACATACGGAGAGCAAAACAGAAAGAGTTGGTTATTTTGAAAATCCATAAACGGCTGCATAATTCCCAACTTTTTGTAAAGGAGTATAAACAATTATTAACGCATCTGTTTATTCATGAAATTTACCCAATTTCACAGAGTGTTTCAAGCAGCTCAAGGTTAGATTTCTAACATGTGACATGCCAATAGCACTACAGTACTTACTCTGGTCCCATTCTTTAAAGCTGCCACAGAATGATCTATTTACTCTGGAAACCAGGATCCTGACTACAATTGTCAATATGGTCCATTGGGCTCAGTGGTAGTACTGACAATTGCAATTACGGAGAAAACCACTAAAATTACTGACTCTACTTGATGGAATGAACCATATGTAAGTTGTTAGGCTATTAACCTAAACACATATTTTAGTTTCAACAAACCATAATTAATAGATCTGTCTAACTACAGCATGGTTGAAAAAGTTCCCAGCCAGAAGTGGATCTGGGATTTGCTTAATTTCCCAAACTTATTTTTTTTTTTCTCTTTCCTTTTGGAAAGTAATTCCTATCATATCTTTTCCAATTATTCATTGCAATTGCTCAAAGTTTGGAATTTCAATAACAGAGTATCCCAAATGTATTAGTTTAACCACTGATTTTTCTTTATCAATTATCTGTTTCTTAAATCCATGCAATATGCAATTTCAATGCTTGCTTTCAAATGTATGAGTAGCAGTCCTAACGCATATTTCCTAACAAATTTGGTGATGGTAAGTCAGGTGTAAAATGGGAAAGAGGAGCCTGGGAGGTCCCAGGAGTAACTAGGTTTATTATACTCACAGTTCCCAAAAACAAGGAGGCACAGCACGCCTTGTTTGAGGCAGGACCACCCAGGGGGTTGCACCCAGGGACAAGGTAACAACAAACTAGCATTATAGAAGAAGGTTCATGTATGGCAAACAGGGCTAACTAGGTTGTGTGAGCTTCCTAGATTGGACATTATAGATAATTTTGTAGGCTCAGAGGGCATAGGGACTGTCCCTCGTTGTTAGGAATCTGGCCCCAGGTGATTAAGACAAATGCATAGTGGCCTAGGAGCACAAGAACTTGATAAGGAGAGTGGTTGGGGGATGAATTTAATCAGCTGTTTAAGAAGAGGAACAAACTGGCCTTCAAACTTTAGAGCAGTTACCTTATTAATGCTGCTCTAGCTTTTAATACTCTATCTACACCCCTAAACATTCATTGGAAATATAAGATGAAAAATGATTAACCGTAATATGCTTTGGTAAAGATGGCAGAAATTGTAACACATACATTGTTGGTAGGTGTGTAAATTGGTACAACCACTTAGGAAATCTTATTTGGTCGTATCTATGTACACATACCTTATGACCTAATTTTATGTCCATGTATATTTCTAACAGAACTACATGTATATATGTCCTAAAACATATGTTTAAAAATGTGCATAGCATTATTATATATAATAGTCCCAAATAGAAGGTAATCCAAATGTCCATCAACAGTAGAATGGTTATATACATTTTCAGTATTCATTCAATGAGAATCCAAATAAAAACAAAAATGAATAATTTACTGTTATTTGCAATTTTATAAATGAATCTCACATTGTAGAAAATAAGCCAGACACAAAAGATAATTCCAAGATTTTATCAGTCATTTATGTTTTGGGATGAAGCAAGTATGTATTACACCCCAACATAAAGTAAATAAAAATTCTCACTACTAGACCAATAAGCAACATCACAATAAATGGGGAAAAGATTGAAGTTGTCAAAGATTTCATTTTACTTTGATCCACAATCAATGCCCATGGAAGCAGTGGTTAAGAACTTAAAAGATGCATTGCATTGGGTAAATCTGCTCCAAAGGACCTCTTTAAAGTGCTAAAGAGCAAAGATATCACCGTGAAAACTAAGGTGCACCTGATCCTAGCCATGGTATTTTCAATGGGATCATATGTA
Source organism: Loxodonta africana (assembly GCF_030014295.1). NCBI lineage: Eukaryota > Metazoa > Chordata > Mammalia > Proboscidea > Elephantidae > Loxodonta > Loxodonta africana. The sequence goes on from NC_087351.1 coordinate 99,460,590, forward strand.
CGTAAAAGCTGGACAATGAATAAGAAAGGCTGAAAAAGAATTGATGCCTTTGAATCGTGATGTTGGGGAAGGTATTGAATATACCATGGGCTGCCAAAAGAACAAACGAATCTGTCTTGGAGTGAGTACAACCAGAATGGTCCTTAGAAGCAAGGATGGTGAGACTGAATTTCACATGCTTTGGACATGTTGTCAAGGAAGTATCAGTCCCTGGAGAAGGCCATCATGTTTGGTAAAGAACGGGGTCAGTGGAACAGAGGAAGACCCTCAACAAGATGTATTGACACAGTGGCTGCAACAATGGGCTCAAGCATAACAACGATGGTGAGTATAGCAAAGGACTAAGTAGTGTTCCATCCTGTGGTATATAGGGTCACTATAAGTTGGAATAGACTCGATGGCACCTAACAACAAGTAATTATGGGGAACTAAGGAGCCCTCATGGCACGATAGTTAAGAGCTTAGCTACTAACCAAAAGGTTGGTGGTTTGAACACACTAGTGGCTTCACAGGAGAATATACCAGATGATCTCTTCCTATAAAGATTACTGCTTTGGAAACCCTATGGTTCTATTCTGTCCTATAATGTCGCTCTGAGTCAGAATTCACTCAATGGCCCATGATAACAACAACAACAACACAAGGGAGCTTCTAGGGTGCCAGTATTTCTCTTACTGACTTGGATATTGGTTCACGGCTGTGTTTACTTTGTGATAATTCACCAATTTGTACACTTTTCTTAATATTAAAGAGGAACATGGTCAAATAAGAGGGTTTGGATATATGTAATGTAAATTCACTAAACATCTTAGACCTTCTCAATCTCTTATTCTGGAATCCTATCTATCTGGCCTTGATCTTCATAATTGATCTAATAAAGCACTGTGACCAGAGGTTCTTAGGACTTAAGTGTTGTCAGCAGTATAGGTCCAGAGAATCACTGGTTTAAAGAATGACTATTTTTGCATTATTGTATTTCCTCACCCTCCCAACACCACCCTGCTGCAGGGGATTATTTCCTATTGTAATTCAGTGAACATAGCTGCGATATAGCACAACCCCACCAAAGCGAACTCCTCTTGATACTGATAGCTCATTTGGTGAAATGAATGCCACTAACTTTTCCCCACCTGTGATAGAAATGATAAATAATTGTGTTTTCATTTCACAAAAGGGAAGCTGGGGAAGGAATTTAAGAGATTTGCTTGAGGTTGCACGTAGGGTTAGTGGCAAAGTTGGGACTGGTGACACTCAATCCATTTCTCCAAATGCCTGATTTCCCTGCCAGACATGTGTTTCCAGAGGGAACTTTTCCCAGGGCAGCACAACAGAATTCACTTGGCGGTGAAGGTCTTTGTTATATCTCGTACAGGAAGAATGAAAACTGAGCACACGCTTTCCTGATACCCTGTGATTATTGTGATGTTGGCCACAGTGGATTTACTCAACAGCTGTAAGATCACAAGTTCAAAGGATGTTAGATAAAATGACTTTCTGTTCAGGGGTTCACATTTGAAGAGTCATATTTCAAAGTCCGTTAGGGAATAACAACGAAAAAAGTAATAACAATAATACCACCACAACCTGAAAGCAGTAACCTTAATGTAGTATTTTGAACGGTTATCTGAGGAAAATCTGAGCAGCTTGTGTCTCACTCCAGCTCAGCACATCGTAAACATTCTGTGAGTCAATTTTCCCATGTAAATAGGCTGCAGATGCAGAGTTAAACAATGGGGATGATTTCTGGTGATGAAAGGTTAGGAAACCAGCCTGGATCCCTCATTGTATGTGATTGTCGGCTACATCTGCCATCTGCTGCATTACAAGAGTTTGGCACTGGCCTAGAGGATTTACCCACCAGTCAAGTCAGAAGACACTTAACTTCTGTGACACCCATAAAACTATATAGGGGATGCAGTGGATTTCTTGTAGCCTTTAACAATATATTTTAAGTTAAAAGTTACAGTTGGGAGCCTTTTTCTCATCAATTGATTTAAATGTTCTATGTTGGTGTTTATGGGTTCCTGCTGGGTTATAGCCATGAAGTACTCAAATGTAAGAGCCATAGAAATAGAGGAAAAGAAAAAGAAAAAGACAACTACCAAACAACAAAGGCGTCTCCTCTTTTCACACTTGTGGTTTCCTGAGTGAGGAGGTACTTTCTGTAATACACACAGGCTTGTGTAAGGATTCACGGTGGGCAGTTAACTGTGAAGACAAGGCTTTGAATGTTGGGCTTCAGAGGAGAAACAACACAATGCATTATTAGTAGTGTGAGTGTGGATAAAGCGGATTAAAATTGAGCACAAAGGCTCAACCTAAAAGTACCTCAACCAAAAAATCCTATTTCATGACAGCAAGACAGAATGTGTGTGTGTATTTTGAGGACACATATAAAAATGAGAGAAAAAGAAGTTACTTGGTAAAAGGAAATTTTTTAAAGGCCTAATTCTGTCACTACTTGAATTCTAGGATCAGCCATCTTCCCCAGAGTTTGTCTAGAATTTTGGTGTATGACTTAGTTGGCCTTTGAGGGAAAAGATAACACTTCCCCCTGAGTGTTAAAACAGAATACCATTTCAGGCCAGATGTAAAAAGAGTTTGTGCTTCTGGAAAGTACAGATTTGTCTCTTCTATCCAGTGAAACATACAGCACAAACACACATTAGCACACGCAATAAAAATGGATCTATATAAAATAATCCAGTTTAAAAGAAAGCTGGAGAAACCCTAAAAACTCATTGTCGTCAAGTCCATTCCAACTCACGGCAACCCTACAGGACAGAGTAGAACTGCCCCAGAGAGTTTTGAAGGAGGAGCTGGTGGCTTTGAACTACCAACCTTTTGGTTAGCAGCCAAGCTCTTTAACCACTATGCCACCAGGGCTCCACTGAGACAAAGGCGGGAGCGGGGGAGAAGGGAAGGGAAGGGAGGACAAGAATTGTGTAGATTTTGTCTGATTTTCTGACTGAAACAAGTGATTACATCTCTCTTTCACCCACCTAAAAAACTAAAGGGATAATTTAAAAAGAAAGAGAGTAACTGTAAAGCAACTTACCTTTTACTGAACTTGTTTTTCAAGCTATAATGAAGTGAAATTTGAAGATTTTTAATTTCTCATGGATTCAGCATTCCAGAAGAACCCCAAAACACCAGCTAGTCATAACCTAAAGTCAGTTACAGAAGAAAGGCAACGAGTTAAATTTTGCATTGTTATTCAGAATAAAACTGTTCCTCCCTGTTTTCAAACTTCAGTCTTTTCTTATTCCACACCTTTCTCTATGCCTGGATCTACAAACACATATTTTAAGAATTTATTAGAGTCCTATATGACGAAAATCTAGAGACATAGTGGTTAAGAGCTACGGCCACTAACCAACAGGTCAGCAGTTCGAGTTCACCAGGAGCTCCCTGGAAACTGTATGGGGCAGTTCTACTCTGTCCTATGGGTTCACTATGAGTCAGAATCGGCTAGACGGCAATGTGTTTGTTTTGGATTTTTATGTGATATTAAGCAGAACACATTTCCTGTAGTAATAATTTTCCTTCATTAAAGTTGAGGAAAGACTGAAAGGCACAGAAGAATGAATAAAATGAGTGCCTGACGTAGAGTACTTGAAACTTGGAAGAATGGAATCAGAGGTGAAAGTTTCTCGTTTTTACAGCTTTTAGCTTGAGGGCAGGTCACATTTGGTTGCTTTGTGGGACAGTTAAAACCCCAACAGAAAAAACTCACTCTTTCAAGTCTGTTTTTGAGGCAACCACAGCTGCTGGAAAGTAAGAAAGTAATCACAGACAGGAAAAAGCCAGAGAGGGGGAACATACAATTTTGTGCATAAGCCGTCCCAAATATCTGGTGGACTTTTGAAGTTCACATGTATGAGACAAGCTCCAGCTAAGGGTCAATAATAATAATAGTTTTCAGAGGGATATTAAAAAAAAAAAATCCACAACATAATATTGACATTGACCCAGACAGAATTCAAAATTTCATAACATTTGAAGAACCAGGAAAATAGTATCCTTTCTCAACTAAAAAGGCCATCAATATATAACAAACCCAAGTTGATCTAGATATCGAAAGTAGCAGACAAATGTTTAAAAGCAGCTGTTATAACTATGCGAGGATAAGATGGATACTGTTTTCACAGTGAGTAAAAACAGCCTAATGCATATTCTAGGATGGGAAACATGTACCCGAAAAGATTGCTAGATATTTGACAGAAAGATGATGACACAGAGAAGATTCAGTGAAATTGAAGATACAGTATTTGGAATTATCCAATCTGAAGAGAAAGAAAAATGACCAAAAATAAAAATAATAACCCTTCAGGTACTTGTAGGACAGTATCAATTGGCTTAAAGCACATCTGATTGGAAGTATAAAAGGAGAAGGAGAAATAATGGAAGCAAAAAAACATTGAATAACAAATAAGCAATTATTTCAAATTTTTGTAAAGACAAAGAACTATAAATTCAAGAAGTTCACTAAACCAAATATGAGAAATACATTTTAAAAAATGCTTAGATGCATTAGATTCAAACTTTTGAAAACCAAATATAAAAAGAAAACTTTGAAAGCAGCCAAAAGTGAATGACCCATTGATTCAAATTACTATTGATTTCTCCTCAAAAAACTATGGAGTCCAGAAAAGAACAGGGCATTTTTAAAGTCTGAAAGAAAAAAAGAAATTGTTAACTAAGAATTTATATCCAGCAAAAATATCCTTCCATATAAAACTTTAAATACAGGTGATTTCAGACTTAAAAAAAAAAAAAGAACAAAACCAGAAAACAAAAACTAAGAGAATATGTCATCAGTTGACCCTCACTACAAGAATGCCAAAGGAAGTTTTCCTGGCTAAAGGGAAATCATAAAAAAGGGAAATCATAGTAGGTGGAAATTCAGGTCTTCAGAAAGGAATGAAGAATTTTGGACATTTTTTAAAAAATATTTGGGTAAATGTTCTAGACTGCTTCTACCATTTAATCTTTAAAGAATTTATGGCATTTGGAGCAAAAAATAAAGTAAAATGAAGCATATTACTTTGGAGTTTATAATGTACATAATTGTGATATATATTAAAACATAGGATAAAGGATAATGGGGGTAATAAATTATCCTAATTAGTAATAATTAGAGAAACCCTAAAAAAAAAAAAAGATACAGGAAAAGCTAAAAAAACAATCAATAAATCAAAATGTAATTTTAAATACCAGTCAAATTATCCAGAAGTAGGAAAGAGAGAATGGAAGAAAATATTTGGAGAAATCAAAGAGAAAACAATAAAATGGTAAAAATTAATAACAAATAAAATGGAACTTAAATATAATCCTGTATTTAAGTTCCATTTTATTTATTTATTTATATATAACAAATAAATTTTTTATCTGTATTTTAAACATTAATGGTGTAAATACTTGAATGAAAGGCACAGATTTTCAGAATGGATTAAAAAGCAAGATACAACTATATGCTAGCTACGAGAAATGCGTTTTTTAAATGTAAGGGCACAGATCAGTCCAAAATAAATTATACATACCATGCAAACTGTAAGCTTATATATGCAGTAGGGTTTACATTAATAAAAAATGAAGTAAATTGCAAAGCAAAGACTCTTGCCACAGATAAACTAGCACACTTCATAATGAGGTATCAATTTACTAGGAAGACACAACAATTATAAATCTGTATGCATCTAATAAGGTGGCTTTAAATACATGATGCAAAAATTGTATCAATTAAAGAAAAGAGAAATTTGTAATTATTTCTGGGTATTGTAACACTGCCCTCTTAGTAATAGACGTAAGTAGACAAAAAATCAGTAAAGACACTGATAATCTGAGCAACATTACCAACTACCTGGATCTAATTGATTTTAATAGAACATTATATGAAACTACTGCAAAAATGCACATTCTTTTCAAGTGTACAGTATACTTTAAATAAGTCTCAAAAAGATTTAAATCGTACAGAGCACATTCTCTATCTATGAGAGAGTTAAATTAGGGATAAGTAACATAAGGAGATCTAGAAAATTCCCAAATGTTAAAAAAAAAAAAAAACACACTTCTAAATAACCCACTAGTCAAATATAAAGGAAATTAGAAATAACATCTTGATTAATAGTGAAAACTATTCAACATTTTTTAAATGCCCCTAAAGCAGCGCTTTCAGACAAATTTATAGCTTGAAATGCTTATACGAGAAAAGAATAAAGGTCTAAAATCAGTGAACTAAGGGATCACCTTAAGCAGCTAGAAAAGGATGAGGTAAGTAAACCCAAAGTAAAGAAGAAAATAATTGGCAGAAGAGCAAATTCATTGAAATAAAAAAATCGACCAAAAATTGAGAAAATTAACATTTATGCTACTCTTGCCTACTACTAACTCAAGACTCCTATCATGTCAACACACTGTTACAGATATTCTCCCTCCTGCCAAGTCGCTATGGAAGCTCCACATCTCTCTCTTTATCAGATGAAGGCTACCTATATGTCTTTTGATCCACTTGGCACCCTCACTGCTACCATTTTTGGCTGCCGTATGGACTTATTCCAAAATGTTTTGAAACCAGTCCCTTACTTATCATATCCTTTTACACTCCTCTAATACCCTTGTAGATTTCTTTCTCATTAATAGTCTTTCAGATGGCCTCATTTTGAAATTATTTTATTTACTCTTTTGAAGCCACAATCTCCTTTGCCACTACACATCAGTTTTCAATCAAAAAAGCTAGTCAAGGCCAATGGATCACAAAGTACCTCTCAATGACTAAGTTCATTTCTGGGAAACTTTCACTAACTGTCACTTTTCTGCTTATGATCTTTTTCATTATCTCATATGTACAAAAATCTAGTTTCTACCTTTTCTGAGATGAAATAAATCCTTAATGCTTAAGTCACCACTGCATGGCTGTCCAAATTTGCATGACTATTTTAACCCAGATAATTTCTTTTCTTCTTGCTTGCCTGTGGTCTTATAAACACTCTTAGAGTAGTATTCAATAATGTTCCAGTATGCTTCATTTTGAATTCACTCTTGTAAGTCTTCAATGGTCCTTGATTGATACTCAACAATCTTTTTAATTATGGCAATGCATTTTAAAACACCTAACACAGAGCCTGGTATTTAAATGCCCAGTAGCTATAGTCTCCTCTCTACTCCCCCTAATTTCTCAGAGCCCTGTCACTTTTGAATCATCTTTTATGCAATTCGTGTTTTCCTCATCACGCTGGTGCTGTCAAATGCTTTCTCTGCATGAGTTTGATTCTTGTTTAACATGCCATCGGGTTGGTCATCAAGCACTCAATTGTGGATATATTTCTTCAAAACCACTATGTGAAAAACAGGAGGGAAGCCACTTTTGTCCACTTTGGATGAAAAATTAGATATTTTTACAGTCCTGTCCTCACATTTTACTTGTCAGAGTCTAAAAAATATATTAAGAGTAATTATTTTTACTATTTATTTTTTATTAAAAAACAAATACATGCTCTTCCAAAATTCCATTATGCATATTCAGTATATAGAAAAAAAATCAACAGTATCCTATCCTTCAATCCTAAATCATTCCTTAAAGGCAAATAGTGTGGATTGACAATTTGAAGTGTTTTTTCACATTTTTCACTATGCCTATAACACATACACAGAATGAAAAGATAAATATTGTTTTGCAACTTGCTTTTTTTATACTTAAAAATCTAGTTTGGTCAGATTTTCCTATTATATATACAAACCAAATTATTTCCTTTTGATGAATAACCCGTTACCCTGTTGCTGTCGAGTTCGAGTCGATTCCGACTCATATATGTAGTACATATAGATTAATTTATAAACTGAGATCAAGAAATAAACAAATACTTCTGATAGCCACTAATATTGAACTCCCATTCTGCCTTTATTATGAAGTAATGTAAGAGAAAAAAAACGTTTCTCTGTATGGTGATCCACTTCATTAATAATCTAGTTTTCTAAAAATGAGGACAATAACAGCTTTAAAAACAGGCACATATTCTCTCAGAAGGAGATCGCGTTCCTTTCACCATAGAGCTTTATATGACTCTCAAAAACCTCTCATAAAGACCTAGCCGTTGGGACATAATTTAGCCTTGATTTTGTGAATCTATGGATAACAATGAGCTATAGTGAGTTCCGATTGTACTTTCAAAACCACTTATACTTTAGAAGGTTCATTGGCCCTCCAAGTTGTGAATCTCTTGCGCGTCAAAGGTTGATAAAATCTGATGTGATAAATGGTCATTCTTATTCAACATGAAAGAGTACTATATGTCAGAACGCCTCTGATCTTGTATTGTAAGTTCTATTACCGGTTATTACAGATTTCCAAAAGCTCACAAAGCATATAATACAGAAGGTGTGAAAATGAAATGTTCAGCTTGGGAAATAAATCTAGAAAAAGTGAGATTTCCAGTTCTCAGTGAAAAATAATATAATACATTACATCCTTCTAGGAGCTTGCATTTCTGATCTTATGTTATTTTCATATTTTTGTAATAATAAATCAGGACATGCAACGCAAAATGGAAGAAGCCCCACTGGTGCAGTGGTTAAGCACTCAGCTGCTAACCAGAAGGTCAGTGGTTGGAATCCACCAGCCTCTCCTTGGGAGAAAGATGTGGCAGTCTGCTCTGAGAAGATTATAGCCTTGGAAACTCTCTGGGGCACTTCTACTACGACCTATAGGGTCGCTACGAGTAGGAATCAGCTCAGTGCAATGGGTTGGGTTTTGAGTAAGGCAAATTGCATTTTTGTTATTGTCATATGACCTTTTGATATCATTAAAAAATGTCCGGATTTTCTTAATCCAAGGGCAAATGTTTTGAAAGTGAGGAGTAATATTTCCTGAAAGTGATATTATTGTTAGATGGCACACAGTATCCCCTGTTCTGTTTGAGTGACCGCTTCTTGATTTACATGTGAGCACAATTAAGTGTTCTGGAATTCCCATTCTTCTCCATGTTATCCTTAATTTGTTATGATTCACAAGTTAAATGCCTCTGCATAGTCAATAAAGTACAGGTAAACATTTTTCTGGTATTCTCTGCTTTCAGCCAGGATCCATCTAACATCAGCAATGATATCCCTTTTTCCACATCCTCTTCTGAATCCAGCTTGAATTTCTGGCAGTTACTTGACAATGTACTGTTGCAACCAATTTTGAATGGTCTTCAGAAAAATTTTACTTGTGTGTGATATTAATGATATCGTTAGATAACTTCCGCATTCTGTTGGATCGCCTTTCTTTGGAATGGGCACAAATATGGATCTCTTCCTGTCAGCTGGCCAAGTAGCTGTCTTCTATATTTCTTGGCATAGATGAGTGAGCACCTCTAGCGTTTCATCCCTTTGTTAAAACATCTCGATTGGTATTCCATCAATTTCTGGACCCTTGTTTTTCACCACTGCTTTCAGTTCAGCTCGGACTTCTTCCTTCAATACCATTGGTTCATGATAGTATACTACCTTCTGAAATGGTTGAATGTTGACCAATTCTTTTTGGTACAGTGACTCTGTGTATTCCTTCTTTCTGCTTTTAATGCTTCCTGCATCATTCACTATTTTCCCATAAAACCAAACCAAACCAGTTGCTTTCCAGTTGATTCTGACTCATAGCAACCCTGTAGGACAGAGCAGAACTGCCCCACAGGGTTTTCAAAGAGCGCCTGGTGAATTTGAACTGCTGATCTTTCGGTTAGCAGATGAATGCTTAACTACTGTACCACCAGGGCCTTAGAAACCTTCAAAACTGAAACTCGAGGCTTGAATTTTTTCTTCAATTCTTTCACTTGAGAAATGCTGAGCATGTTCTTCCTTTTTGGTTTTCTAACTCTGGGACTTTTCACATTTCATTAGAATATTTTACTTTGTCTTCTTGAGCTGCCCTTTGGAATCTTCTGTTCAGCTCTTTTACTTCAATATTTCTTCCATTTGCTTTAGCTACTCGACATTCAAGAACAAGTTTCAAAGTCTCCTCTGACATCCATTCGGTCTTTTCTTTCTTTCCTGTTTTTTTTTTTTTTTTTAATGACCTTTTTCTTTCTTTATGTATGATGTCCTTGTTGTCATTCCACAACTCATCTGGCCTTCAGTCATTAGTGTTCAATGCGTGAAATCTATTCTTGAGATGGTCTCCAAATTCAGGTGGGATATACTCAAGGTTGTACTTCGGCTCTTGTGGACTTGTTTTAATTTTCTTCAGCTTCCACTTGAATTTGCACAGGAGCAATTGATGGTCTGTTCCACAGTCATCCCCTGGCCTTGTTCTGACTGAAGATATTGAGGTTTTCCATCATCTCTTTCCACAGATGTAGTCCATTTGATTCCTGTGTATTACATCTGGTCCATGTGTATAGTCACCATTTATATTGGTGAAAAAGGTATTTTCAAGGAAAAAGTCTTCAGTCTTGCAAAATTCTATTGTGCAATCTCCAGTGATGTTTCTGTCAAAAAGACCATATTTTCCAACTACCAATTCTTTGTTTCCAACTTTCATATTCCAATCACAAGTAATTACCAATGCATCTTGATTGCATGTTTGATTAACTTCAAACCTCAAAAGCTGGTAAAAATCTTCAATTTCCTTATCTTTGGGATCGATAATTGTTGCATAAGTCTGAATAATAGTCATATTAGCAGGTCTTCCTTGTTAAAAAAATAGACTTATTGATGTTATTCTATCACTGACAGCATTGTACTTCAGAACGAATCTTGAAATATTATTTTCGACCATGAACATGACACCACTGCTCTTCAATTTGTTATCGTGATATAGTAGACCATATGACTATCTGATTCAAAATGGCCAATAACAGTTCATCTCAGCTCCCTTTTACTTAGGATATCTATCTTTATGATTTCCATTTCATTTTTGATGACTTTGAATTTTCCTAGGTTCATACTTCATCCTGTCCACTTTCTGATTATTGGTATATGCTTGCAGTTGTTTCTTCTCATTTTGAGTTAAGCTACCTCAGCAAATGAAGGTCCCATAAGCTTTACTCCATCCATATCATTAAGGTCATTGTACTTTGAGGAGGAAGCTCTTCCCCAGTCATCTTTTGAGTACCTTCCAACCTGAGGGGCTCATCTTTCAGCACTATATCAGACACTGTTCCGCAGCTATTCTTAAGGTTTTCACTGACCAATTTTTTTTTCAAAAGTAGACTGCCAGATCCTTCTTCCTAGTCTGTCTTTGTCTGGAAGCTCCACTGAAACTGTCCACCAAGGGTGACCACGCTGGTATTGAAATACTTCTGGCAAATCTTCCAGTCTCACAGTAAGACAAAAGCCACCACGGTACAACAAATGGACAGATGTGTAGTGGTATGCCCAGTTGGCATTTATGAAACTGTTGCAGAAAGCCTAATCATATACTCTGCTTGAATGTTCAACAAAAACTTAAACCTTAACACTGAAAAGTTTCTGGAAAGTGTATGCCACAGTAATGCAATAGAGATTTTATGGTGAACAGAGAAAATTAGATTACTAAGATTACAATGCTAAAAATTAGCACACTTTGTATTCTAAAAAATAGCACTCTCAGATCTTTGCAGCTAATGTTAGCATTGTTGCCATTAGCTGATATTTGCATTTTATACACAGCTGATGTTATACATATGCATTTATTCAAAATTGTTAATATTTTATGCTTAGGAAGAAAAATAATAGATTCAATGACTAATATAATGAATAGTTTTGAAATTATTTCTGTAGTTTACACCTAATGGGTAGTTCTTTTTTCACTTCATTTCCCTTTATCACTGTGATCGTCACTGTCACCAACATTATCACAATCTCCATTTTGAAACATATTGTGTTAGATATTTTATATACAATCTCATTAAAATTATTATTCTAGGCATATGAAGTAAATCTTATGTATTTATTTTAAATATTAAAAAACTTAGGCTAGACTGGATGGGTTTAGAAAGAATGCCTAAAGTTTCGAGCTACTGGGTGGGAGAACCAGAAGTTAAATTAACACCTGACTCCAACATCCACACTCTTAAACAGATAATGATATTGACCAGCTGTCCCATAACCTTCAATATAGAAGAAAGAACAGGTAACATGGATATCTTTCTGTGAGAAATAAAGTTTTCAATAAACCCACCTGCCTTAGTTACCTAGTTTTTTTTTTTTTTTTTTTATATATAACAGAAATGCCGCAAGTGGTTGACTTTAAAAATCAGAAATTTATTTTCTCCTGGTTTAGGAGGTTAGATGTCCAAATTCAGTGTGCTCACTGGTTCTAGGGGAGGGTTCTCTCTCTGTTGGCTCTGGGGGAAGGTCCTTGTCTTATTAACATAACAAAGAAAACTCATTTCCAAATGGGATTATAACTACAGGTATAAGGGTTAGAATTTACAACACATATTTTGGGGAACACAATTCAATCATAATACTCATTTTTTTAAAATATGAACTACTTTTTACTTTTATGATGTATTTATGCATATCCTGTCATATATATATATCTACTTATAATATTCCATCTCTGAAACATTCTCTAACCCTTCATCTCAGTGTGTGTGATTGACTTCACATATGTTAATAGTAAGTACTATATACTTGGTGGCACAGTGGTTAAGAGCTATGGCTGCTAACCAAAAGGTCCGCAGTTCCAATCCACCAGCCACTCCTTGAAAAGCCTGTGGGGCAGTTCTACTCTGTCCTGTTGGCTAGCTATGAGTCAGAATAGACTGGACGGCAACGAGTTTATGTACATTGTAAGGCAGTGGCAGTTTAGTGGTAGAAGTCTCACCTTCCATGAAGGAAAGAGACCCAGGTTTGATTGCTGGCCAATGCACCTGAAGTCAGTCACCACCCATCCATCAGTGCAGGATTGTGTGTTGTGATGCTGAAAAGATTTCAGTAGAGCTTCTAGATTATGATAACCAGGAAGAAAGGTCTGACAATCTACCTCCAATGATCAGCCAATGAAAACTCTGAAGGTCACAGCAGTCTGATCCTCTTGTGGGTGGGGTTGCCATGAGTTGGAAGCCAACTCAATGGCAGCTAACAACAACAATATATACATTGTAAGGCAAAACAAATAATGTGTCTCAAGAAAATTTCAGCTGCATTTCAAACTAAAAGACAATGAGACACATTTAAAATCGGTAATATTTTCTCGAAGCTGTATCTGTTTATCATATTTAGAAAAATTTAATGTAATTCTTATCTGTTCTAGTGCATTTAAGTATATTCCATTATATACTTGTAGATTCTCATAATTATATAACCTTTTGAGGAGAACACTTTTAAAGGTTTACAAGGATTACTTAGTGTTCCCAGTAATACTAGTTTTAGCAACTTTCTCTGAAATTGTTTCCAGATGAGGATAATATTTTTTCTACAGAAATTTACAATGACTCTTTGTGTGTGTATGCACATATACATTCTCACAATGTGGAATGCTATTTACAAAAATGTTTTCATTTAAAAATAGAACTTTTTCAAATATATGTTCACTGAGGAATTTTTTAAAATCAGAGAATAAAAGGAATAAATTTAATTTTACTTGTAACCTCATCAATAAAAAAATCACCTTTGATAGTTTGTTGAATTATTTCTTACCTTATTTTCTATGCCTATTTTAAATATATAGGACTTTTAGCAGATGTTTTGTAATGGAGTTCACTTGTGTATATCTGAACAGTACATTGTTTGAACATAACTTTCAATGTTATAACATTTTCCATTGTTACAAGTGCTGTAATGTATTTAACTAATCCCCTATTATTCAATACTTGAAGTGTTTTACTTTAGAAAATAAAATATTATAAATAATTCTGCGATAATATACGTGGAAATATTGACAACCTACGAACCCTCACCATCAAACACAGAAACTACGGAATTGACCTGAGTGACAGGGGAGCTAGTTTTTTGTTTTGCTTCTAGAACTTCTACATCACAATTCACAGGGACTGGAACCTATAGATTTGTGTATGTGCATGTGTATGTGGGGGAGAGTGTCTTCCTGTTGTCATTTCCAAGTTTCTATGAAGATTTTTCTAGTTTCATTCAAGCATGTGAGTCATGTGGCAAGGATGTCTTAGGTTTTGAAAAATATCCAAGTTATATAAAAATTATTCTATGCACATTTGGAAGAACTGTGCTGTAAAGTCAACTGAGCCCAGTTTTTTTTTTTTTTGGACAGGATATTTGTCTCCCATGCATATTATTACCATGGTTATTATTCTAAAGATAATTGCTACTAATTTTTTAACTGAATTTAAATAATTACTTTTCTAAAAAAAGTATCTATTTTGGTGAATTTGTTGGTTTATTAACTTATATGCAGGCAGTAGAGAGAGAGTTTGACATAGTGACTCTTTAAGTCTCAGGCAATTTTCTAGCTATTGATCTCAGGCAATTTGGCTTCAGTTTCCTAATCTATATGAATCTATAACACAGAGCATATTAATAACATCAACAGCATGCGGGATTTGTTAGGGTTAAATGAGTTAAGACATAGAGCCTTTGGAGTCACTGCTGCTCATAGTTCGTGATGAATAAACATTGTTGTGGTCATAAGGTACAGTCGAGTCAGTTCTGACTCATAGTGGCCATATGTCTACAGAACGAAACAGTGCCCCGTCTTGCACATCCTCACAATCATTGCTATGCTTGAACCCATTGTTGCAGCCTCTGTGTCCAGCCATCTCTTTGAGGGTCCTCTTCTTTTTTGCTGATCCTCTACTTTGCCAAGCAACCAAGCATGATGTATTAGCAAGGGGCTGGTCCTTCCTGATAACATGTTCAAAATAGGTGAGGTGAAGTCTCACCATCCTTGCTTCTAATGAGCATTCCAGCTGTACTTCTTCCAAGTAAATATTAGATCACAGAATGTATACTTTCCTTTCCAGTCTTCACCATTCACACTGAGGGTTGTGCTGAAAGCAAAGCCCACTTCCTTATCCTCTTCCTGATTTCCACTTGAATTTAATTACCCGAGTCCTAGATAAACAAACTCTGAGTGTGGTATTTTTTTGTTTAATTAAATTGGAAAAACAGATACAGTTTTTTTTGTCATTATGGAAAATTAACTCTGTAATTGTTTCACTAAATCACGCGAATGATGAAAAGAATCAGGGCAGATTTTTCAAGGTTATATGAGAATAAATGCCCTTAATAGAAATTTAACCTAACTCGAAGCCATATTTTAATTTGTAGATACATTTTAACATATTTTGTTTCTTTTTGGTTTTTTGAGCTGCATTTTTTTTGTTTGAGTTGCATATTATCAGAACATGAAATACATAGAAATTTTTTACAGAAATATTTTCTGTATATTGAACTTTAATACATATGAGGTACTATATATGTATAGAATTAAATGAGGAAAAGTTTATATATAAATATTATATGCCCACTTTATATATTAGGTCATAATTTTAAGTGGTTGAGGTAGAATTTATATTCCAATATTTCTAAACTTAAATGTTACTTTTTTCTTTGCATAGTTTTTCAATTAATAAACATTAATTAAATAATTTCTATGCACCAGGCATTTTGTGATGCAATACTTACTGTAAGAGGAAAATGTAAAGAAGCGGGGAGCAATGAATTCATTGCTTTTTAGAAAACATGTATACAAATATTTACTTTCCAAAGAGAAATCAGGTTTTAAAGTGAAGCTCATGTTTGATCCAAGGATGGAAAAGATAACTAGGTTGGCACAAAGAGCTGTGAGAGGAGTGTGGTTGGAGGAAAAAAATGGGATTATAGATGGGAGGAACAGCATGGCTGGAAACATCCAAGTTAGGAAGCCCATATGGTGACTAAGTGTAATTTTATTAGAAGCTGGGCCAATCCTAGCACAATTCTTTTTAAAGAAGAGTTTTGCAGACAGCACTAGATTGCTTCAATTTTACAACATGTTTAATCTCTTCATGTTTTATTAAAAGAAGAACTCTAGATAAGGCAATGCCCCTGGTTTCCTGCTGTCTCGTATCTCTCATATCACTTTTATGTTGGGAAAGCACTCACACCAAACTACTGACTCCTCACAATGATGGAAATGGGGAGTACTCATGCATAAATGAATTGCAGTATTAATAGTAATCAGAATCAACACATACTACTAGAAAATCAGCCTCAAATTTAACTTATGTGTCGTATGTTCTACCTACATTCATAATGATGGCAATAGAAGCAATGTGCATATACATAACCCAACAAAACTAAACCCACTGCCATTGAGTCAATTCCGACTCATAGCAACCCTATAGGACAGAGTAGAACTGCCCCATAGGGTTTCCAAGGCTGCAATCTTTATGGAAGCAGACTGCCAAATTTCTCCCACAGAGTGGCTGGTAGGTTTGAACCACTGATCTTTTTTGACTAGCAGCCAACTGCTTTAACCACTGTGCGATAAGGGATGTTTGCATGTACACAGGACTTTACATTTTGCTGGAGTCACTTCGTTGTGTAAATGGTTAACACGTTCATTTATTGACAATTAAAAGATTGACAATTCAAGCTCACCCAGAGACTCTTCCAAAGAAAGACCTGGCAATTTACTTCCGAAAAAGCAGTCATTGAAAATCCCAGAGAGCACTGTCCTGCTCTGACACACATGGGGTCACTGTGAGTTGAAATCGACTTGATGACAACTGGTCTTTACAATTTGCAAGGGTTTTTGATTGTTATGTGCATGTTAATGCTATTCTATTTAGGTCAAACTTTACTTTGGGGACACCAGAAGATGAAATTGGAAATCAGATCTTTGTACTCCAGGGACACTCTCAACAACACTTAAAAATTTCTTCTCTGAATACCCTAAAGGTTTAGAGTCAGAGATCACTTGGATGGAATAGGATGCATTAATTATGCAGAATGATATAAAAGAGTTCAAGAAAATGACCATCTGATCATTATCCACTGTGTGGATATGTGTTCTATCAACTCCTTTTTTTTTTTTTTTTTTCTAATAACCCTTAGTTTGGATCATCTAAAAGCTAAACTTTATCTGCTTACCAGTAATTGTCCAAGATATTCTGGGTACCTCATATTTTCCAATTTTAAGAATTTTTTTTATCTTAACAGAACTGTTGTTTCAACTTCTCTCTTATTTCCTCCTTCCATTGCTTCTGAGGAAACCCTGGTGGCGTAGTGGTTAAGTGCTATGGCTGCCAACCAAGATTTGGCAGTTCAAATCCACCAGGTGCTCCTTGGAAACTCTGTGGTGCAGTTCTACTCTGTCTTATAGGGTCGCTATGAGTCGGAATCGACTCGACGGCAGTGGGTTTGGTTTTTTTGGTATTGCTTCTGAGCAGACACTTCAAGCAGGCCCCTTTAATTTATTTTTGATTTATTAATATGCACATTTATCTATTATGAGGCACTGGGACCCCAAAAAGTATAAGCAATGAACCTTGCCCCCAAGAAACTCAATTCAGCAGGGAAAAGTCATAAATATTCAATTAACAACATTCGGTTAGCAGCTATCTATTCATATTCTTCTCCGTGACATGAACTGCACACCAGAAATGTAAGCAAATATTTAGAATTGTTTGATTTCTGTCTTATCCCTGTCTCTTTAAATATCATAATTTTAATGATTGCTTTATATTTTCCCTCTCTCTCAGAACTTGTCTAGTCAAATAGTGTTTTAAAACATTTGTTGTTTCTATTAGACTTTAGAAACATCCAACTGTCTCCCCATGGGAAGTATTAGGTAAAGCTCTTCCTTTTTTCCTTTCTAGATGTATCTGCCACAAAGTCCTCTGAGACAACATTAACTCTGCAATTTTGAGCATCCTTATTTTCAAAGTCTATTGACACTCCACTTGATGGTCTACTTACGAGAGTGAGGATTTGTGGTTGGCATAGTACTGCATTTTAAACCTCCATAATTGAGAAACTGATTATGACATTTTAAACAATTACTTGGAAGGTCAAGGTCTTTGTGCCTTATGAGGTTGAAATTACTTGGGGAAATTTCCCTACTTAAATATGATATTCAGTGCTCTAAGAAAGCTATTAAGCTTAACATTGCTATCTTGGACCATACCAGTAAGAAAAGCTGCCATCATCAAATAGGGGAAAGAAAGAATAAAAGCCTTTCTACTGCAAACACAAACTGTGCATCCCAGACAACCCATGTGAAATAGGAAGATCTAAAAAATATTATGTTAAGAGAAATACAAAATTCTCTAGTCAGTTTTAAAATGTAGACTTTTGCCCCTGTTGCTGCTTATCTATTGCATGGCAAATCCCAAGTATTTCTCTTAATGGCTTCTGGAAATGTTTTCTAATGAGGAGGAGATTCTGTTAATCCACACTGTGATCAAATTACTTTTGTAAGGGTCTTTCATTTAGTAATAATTAAATGTACAAAGTTTAATTTGATAGGTAAAAATGTTCATTTCTAAGCCACCCTGATTGTCAACTGTCAGCCACTGATATAGAATGACTTATTGTGAGACCACAATTAGAATCTTAAAATACTAATGGAAGAGTGCATAAATGGAATCCAAGGGGTTTTCAGATCCATTAAATACAGTAAAGCTTACTTATAATGTTCACTCAAAGCTTCTCTATACAATAACCGAAATAACTGAAAATTGGAAAATCCTGACCAATGGCCCAGAAAGTATTGTTTCCTGCATTTAAAATTTTTCTCTCTTCTTCATTCATTGCTTTCGAAAGGCTGATGTAAATTAATCTGTTTCCAACCATTCTGTGGCTTTTTGTACAGGGAAAAAACTATGTTAACAGGACCACATTGGCCATAAAATTTAGTCAGTTAGAAATGGGACACAATGAGATGAAACCCACAATGTATGGACCCTTTTACCTTCCATCAACCTTGGGGCTAAGGGTGTTAAGCCTTGAATTTCTGTTGAAACCACAAAGATGGAAAAATAATAGAGATCAGTACCCCTCACATTCTGAAGAGAGGTGATAGATTTTTCATGGCTGACTTGATAGAAAATAGAAGAACCAGTCCAGTAACTCTCAATCTTCATCAACTGCCTCTAGCTCCAAAAGAGAAAAATGGAGGAATTTAAAAGTAATCTAGTAAGTACAGTTAACAAGGTAATGAGATGTAGGCTTAAAGGCAGATTATTATGGTCTTTCTTCTCTCCTCTCTGTGGGGAAAGAGAAGAGTGATTCTTTCTTTCCCAACCAAGTAAAAACACTGGTGGTGTAGTGGTTAGGAGCAACAGATGCTAACCAAAAGGTCGGCAGCTTGAATCCACCAGGTGCTCCTTGGAAACCCTATGGGGCAGTACTACCCTGTCCCGTAGAGTTACCATGAGTCAGAATCGACTCGATGACAACGGGTTTTTTGGTTTTTCCAAGCCAAGTAAGAGGACTTCTAGGATCACAGGGTTGTTTTCAGTAAGGGTCACTAGCAAGCATCTCACTCCCTCGCTGGAAGACCGCTAGTACGTAGAAACTTCCGGGCTAATTTTAGTAGAGCCTCTGGGGGTCGCTATGAGTCAGAATGGACTCGACGGCAACAGGTTTGGTTTTTTTGTTTGTTTCTGGGGGACATGTTATGACAATTCCTGCTAGAAACTTATGTGTATTCTTAGGAGAGTAGAAACATATATAAACATGATCACTGGGACTGCTTTCTGCCTGGAGAATCCTTCGGGTAGAATATCCTTGGAAATTATCTCAGTGTCAGGGCAAGGAGAAAGAACACACAACTTCCAAGGTCTGACCTAACAAGGATATGAGATTTCTCATTAGTTCATGTGAACATCATGGAAAATAACTGCGCACAAAAATTTAAATAAGATACTCCACAAAGTTTGGTCTACTCTGTGTGAGTGTGTGTGTGTGTGCAATATCTCAGCACAACCTTTAAATTGTACTCATTGTCTAATCTTTACTATCAGCAAAAATTGTGCCCTAAAACCTTTAGGTAATCTAATTAGAGATGTTTTTGTTACAAACACTTTAGAAAGGATGCAAACAATGAGATAGTAATGGATTAGAAGATGAAATTAAGGTTCCTTTCAACTCAAAGGGGGGAATCCAACATTTGCAGGGTGAGTACAAGGATCCAAAAGGGCTATCCAACTAAAACTTCACTCAGAGTTGTTTTGGAAATACTTTGAAGTCTTTAAGAAATAATTTTCTCCTTCTAGATTATGAGGTCTTTCAGAACAGAAACTTTCTCTCCATCAATAAATGTCCTAATTTCTAGTAGATTTCCTGGTGATTTATGGACACTGAAAACACATTGAACAGAACCGCTGGTTTTGTGAGGAAACCACATTGTCCTAAACCCAGCTCAACTAGATTAGTAATTCTAGTGGTATTGTTGAGTAAGAAATAGAAAGACAGATGGTCATTGTTTGCACCACCATTTGTGCACCCATCAATCTAATGGTCTGCACTGAATTCATGGTCTGTTAGTCGACCCGCAAGACTACACCTCGATAACATATGCACCGAATCTGTCCATGGATTGAGACAGAATATCATCATCGATATTTCAACTTTAATATCCTTAAAAGCAGTAATGAGCACGTAGGGACTGTGTCCTTACCTAAGCATGAATAAAACAATGACACGTTTTTTGTGTTTTTTTTAATTGGAATATAAATTTAGATGAGGAAAGATCTTTTTTTTTTTTAATTCCTTTATTTCATTCTCTTTCTTTAACACACTTGTTACAACAGAAAAATGTTCATTGACAATCAAGGAAGTGATATTTTAAATTTAAGAGGGAAATTGCGATTTTAGTATTTTCTGATGAGATCAGTGTATATGTTTGTATGAGTTTCATGAAGCCTGAAGGTATAGGTAGAGTCATCACCTTTAATCTAACAATGTGCTCATCTGTACTTGGTAAACTGGTAGGAGCTGAATCTGTAACAGGATAAGTTATATAGAGTAAGAGAAAAGTTTCAAAATTCTCACCCCATAAGAAACTACATTTACAAGGGAATAGTCTTTCAAAATCGACTTGATGGCACTGGTTTTTTTTTAGTCTTTCAAAGAGGAGCTCTAGTGGCTAAAGCTCTCAGCAGCTAACAAAAGGTCAGTGGTTCAAACCCACCAGCTGTTGTGCTGGAGAAAGATGTGACAATTTGCTTCTGTAAAGGTTATAGCCTTGGGAACCCTATGGACAGTTCAACTCAGACCTACAGGGTCTTTATGAGTTGGAACCGACTAGATGGCAATGAGTTTTAATCTTTCAAATGACAATGAAGGTAACTTCCCTCATCAACTTGTCTAGGAGAGAAATATGTCAGGATTTCCAACCAAATAAGGACATGATACGTAGCTGGCTACCCCTCAGTCAGCTAGTTAGGACATTTTCAGTGCTGAATTTCCTTTTTATTATCTTGTCCTATCCGTATTTCTTTAAAACTGTCTCCTAGAAAATTTGCTGCCTATTTTACCTTGTTAAAATGTTAAAAAGCAAAGATGTCACCTTGAAGACCAAGGTGTGCCTGACCCAAGGCATGGTATTTTCAATCGCCTCATATGCAAACTAAACCTGGATGATGAATAAGGAAGACCAACGAAAAATAGATGCCTTTGAATTGTGTTGTTAGTGAGGAATATTGAATACATCATGGACTGACAAAAAAATGAACAAATCCATCTTGGAAGAAGTACAACCAGACAGAATGCTTTTTTAGAAGCAAGGATGTCTCAAATATTTTGGACATGTTATTGGGAGGAATCAGTCCCCAAAGGAGGACATCATGCTTGGTAAAGCGTCAGTGAAAAAGAAATAAACCTTCAGTAAGATGGATTGACACAGTGGATGCAAGAATGGGCTCAAGCATGACAACGATCCTGTGGGTGGCACAGTATCAGGCAGTGTTTTCATTCTGTTGTACACAGGGTCACTACGAGTTGGAACCAACTTGATGGCACCTAACAACAACAACTTTCTGCCTTGTTGGCTATTGTTACCAAATGTTCCACTCTGCAAGAGAATTTCACTAGTAGAGCGCATAGTCTTTTCTTCTTCTAAATACCCAGCTAGGAATAAAAGTATAGACAGCACAACGAAGAAGTACCCCATCCCATCCACCGGGGATTGAAGACAATTTCCTCTTTTTTTTTTTTTTTTTAATACTTTTGACCTTACCAATAGCTCTGTCACCCATTTGAAAACACTTTATCATAAAGGTACCATTTGTGATTTTTTTTTCCTTGATTTTTCCTTTTTCCCTTATTTTCTTTGAACTTGACTGTGTAATACTTGGACAGATTCGGGGACTCCAGTGAGTCAAAGATGTCAAGCACATCTTGAATTCCTTTTTACTTGTATAAATCAGAGAATCTGAGATTCTGTCTTCATTTTGACCATAAAGATGAGAATACCCTCTTTCTTCCCTTCACTTTGTGTTCAGAGAAAATAATAAAAAAGTTTTTTTTTTTCCATTCTTATAGTTTTTTTTTTTTTTTTTTCACTGAGGGGTTGTAAATACAGAGTCTATACAGTAAAGATGGTCATGAACAGTGGTAGATATGGAAAAGCTAAAAAGCTAAATAATCATCTTTGAAATTATTTCCTTGAAATGTGGTAGAAAATACCCATTTTGGAACATGAACTTTTATTAAACACAGATGATTAAGAAGCTGGAAGTCAAAGTAAGGCAGTATCTGCAGGAACTTCTATATAAATGTAGTGAGACCTGTTGGGAAGAGGACCACTCACTGCATATAAGCTTACTGGATTTAAATTCTGGGTCTGCACTTTATTGACTGTGTAAATAACTCTAAGTTTCCTCATCCATCAATTGTGTCTATGTATTGGGATAGTTTTGTGGAAGAATTAATGTGTTAATGAATGCATGTAAGTTTTCTAAAACCTTATCTTTTAAAGAGTGGATACACATGATTGTGTTGGTGGTGGTAATAGTAATAGCAGTAATAGTAGTAGTGGTAGAAAAATAAGTAGAGGAAGTAGGATAAAATATATGAAGCATCTGGGACCTATTTACAATAAAAGATTACATCCCTTGTGAGGCTTGGTGGAACTCCTTTCCCCTTCTCCCTAACACTGATGTAACAACCTGTGATCTCTGTATTCACCACCACACCTGATATTGGGCCTATAGGAGTACACATTTCATAATCATAGGCCCCACAATGTGGAGAAGCAGGCCATGGTCTGTGACTAAAGCAGCTTTCTACAATCTACTGTGGGACAAATAAAGTGAAATTTGATGTTTTCTTTCCTCAGTAATGAATGTGACCCACTTGGCTCTTTGAGAACATTTCTGGAAATATCTCCAGCCAGTAGTAACTACTGCCTTTTAAAAATAGTCTCAGGTAATAGTAACCATCTGGCTAGAAGTCTGATCCAGAGAAAAGGGCTAGCACTGAGGCTAGGAAAGCAAGTCCAGCTGGACCAAAAGATAAAGAAGAAAGCTCGACTTGGAGATATATGGCTTGGACTGCTGTTCACTGGGAAGAAAGTGTTGGTCTGGAATAAAAAGAAAAGTGGAAGAAACTACAGAATTTGCTTTCTGAAAGGTTTACAAATGGTTAGAACATTTCCTATTTTAAAAATATATAATAAGCTTGAGGAGATGTCATACGTATTGTCTCCATTTCATTTCTGATTCATTTTGAATGTACTCTGTCATTATGTATGTGTGTGGGTGAATGGGTGGGCACACGTTTAATAGATAGTCCAGTACGTTTCATCTGATTGATCTGGATGTCCTTCTTGAGTTAACCTTCAAATGATTGTTAATCCACTAATAATGTGATTGGGTCAGGAAAATGAAGACTATAACTTAAATAGCATCAAGTTCCTATACTTTTCCTCAATTCTTCTGAGAATTACCTTAGGGGAAAAAATGGCTTAAGTATCAAAATATTTGTATTGGTGTGTATGTTTGTGTAAATACACTTTTCTAAGGGGAAGTACAGATAAAAAAATTTCAAAACACTGCTAAGGATTCTTTGAAAAGAAACATTGGTCAGCTGAAGCTGTATAAGGACATTCACAACATTCTTAGGGTTTTTTGTAAAGATTTAAGGATTATATGCTGATTTTCACAAACCCTATTATGAAGAGAAGAAGAAGATTGAATTCCATAGTTACATGGCTATGAATAAGGTTTTAGTAAAGGTCACAGAAGCTATTGCCTGCTTCTGCTTTCCCCTCAATGAAACTCTTCCGTTGAATTAGTCTCTCATTCATTTTTTTTCAACAAGTATTTTACGTATCTAATGTGCCAGACACTCTTCAAGATGCTATTAATTCAGGAATGTACAAGAAATACAATGCTGATGTCCTCCTAGCACTCATAATCTAGTGAGTCACCAAACAATAAACCAAAAAGAAATAATTCCAGAGAGACACTGAATGCTGATGATACAAACAAATATAATGAAGGTGAGCAAGTGAGGCTTAACAAAGAAGGAAGATACATGATGGGTAAGGCGATCAGGACAAACTTCTACGAGAAGATGGTGTTTCACGGGAAGTCCGAATAGTGTGAAAGAGCAGCCCATGACAAGGGGTGGGGGGTATGGTTTACTTTTCAAGCAGTGGAAAGTCTAAGTATACACATTCTGAAATAACAGCATCATCAGAAGTTATTAAACAATTTTGAGCAAATGCTGAAGATCACTCTGGCTATGTAAGCAAACATATTCCATTCTTTAATTATTCTTTTTTTTTTTTTTTTCCTGGCACTCTATACACCCTGCCTACAGCTTACCTGCCTCTGTAGCCACCATGGAAAATACATCCCTTTCTTTCCTTGCTTGAGAAAGTTGCACAAATTGATCTGCAACCACAGATGAGGTTTATAGTTAACTCCTAAAGTTAATCCAGCAACTGAAAATGCAAATTCTACAGTGCTTCAAAGAAAACTATGTCCTTCAAATCCCTCTTTCAGTATTTATGTATAAGAGATAGCAAAGGCGAGGGAATGACCCAGATTCCTTCAGGGTCAGGGAAGGACATGTACCTGCACATAGCACTGATACAGATAGCATACCACATGGCACATAAATGAAGTGGAAAGATGAGGAGAAGATAACATACCATTAGTTGAGTCACTACCATATGCCAGGTATTGCACTCATTAGCTCTTCAAAACAACCCTGTAGGTAGGAATTAACATTCCCATTTTATAGAACAGGAAATGGAGCCTGAGAAAAGTTCATTAGCTTGATCAAGTTCAAACAGTAAGAGAAAGACTTTGAATTTTCTTTTAGGTTGCTCTGCCTTCCTAGGCTTGCTGCATTGCTCTGTTACATCTCACTGGAAGGGTACTCAGACAGAGCATCATAGGAAATGAAGGAGGTAGAAGAGGAAGGGATTGGACAAGGAGAGCATTAAGGACAGGTTTGCCAGAACTGAGGTTCTGTGATTTCGGCTGATTGATGACATGGTACCTGTTCTTACTTGCACAGTCATTTTTCTAGAAAAAGATAAAAGGAGGCATGAGCCATAAGGGTATAAAATGATAATTCTATTAATTTTTTTTTTATCTAATTGTTATGGAATCACATACTTTTAAACACAAATGTGCCAGGTGTCATGCTTTGATCCCTTAGGTTTTTAAATTTTTTTTCACACTTGGGGGAAAATAAGCAATGCATTTTCTTTTATTTGCAAAAAAATAATTTATCTGAAAGTAGGATATAAAAGGTTGGCAACAAAGTGCAAATTAATAGACTCTGTGATTTATATATTGAATAACACAGGTGTGATTGTCAAAGAGTGAAGTTTTAGGCATAGCATATTTGATATCAGCAAACAGAATTTCCATGAGACAAGGTATTATGACGGCTAAAAGCACAAACTCTTGAATTTGAAAATTTGCATCCACTTGAAAAGTACAAATCCTTTGGACCTCAGAGTATTAAAGAACAAAAACAAAAACAAAAAACATTGCCTTCTAGTAGATTCTGACTCTTAGCAACCCTATAGGAAACAGTAGGACTGCGCCATAGAGTTTCCAAGGAGTGGCTGGTAGATTCAAATTGCCGACCTTTTGGTTGGCAGCCAAACAGTTAACCACTGTGTCACCAGGGTCCTGTGTGTGTGTGTATATATATATACATATATATATTCACTCATACATATATATATATACACTCATACATATATATATGCACTCATGCATATATATATACACATATACTCATACATACATATATATATACACACACACACATGCCTTCAGTGCAGCTTGGACCTCTTCCTTCAGTACCATCTGTTCTTGATCATATGCTACATCCTGAAATGGTTGAACTTAAACCAATTCTTTTTGGAATAGTAATTCTGTGTATTCATTCCATCTTCTTTTGATGCTTCCCGGATCAATTAATATTTTCCTCATAGAATCCTTCACTGTGATTCCGATTCATAGTGATCCTATAGGACAAAGTTGAACTGCCCCATAGCATTTCCAAGGAGGGCCTGGTGGATTTGAACTGCCAACCTTTTGGTTACCTGATGTAGCTCTTAACCACTACTGTCAGTTGTGGTAGCCGGGCACCATCTAGTTTTACCGGACTCAGTCTGGTAGATGCTGTGGTAGAAGTGGTCCATCAGCCCTTTGGACTAATCTTTCCCTTGTATCTTTAGTCTTCTTCATTATTCCTTGCTCCCAAAGGGGTGAGACCAGTGGAATATCCTAGATGGCCACTCACAGGCTTTTAAGACCCCAGACGCTTCTCACCAAAGTAGCATGTAGAACATATTCTTAATAAACTATGTTATGCCAATTGAGCTAGATGTTCCCCGAGGCCATGGTCCCCACAGCCCTCAGCCCCAAAATTCAGTCCTTCAGGGAGTTTGGGTGAGCATATGGAGCTACCATGACCTTGTCTTGTACAGGTTGTGCTGGCTTCCCCAACATAGTGTATTGTCTTACCCTTCACCAAAGTTTCCACTTATCTATTTTCTACTAAGCGTTTTTCTATCCCCACCCCTCCCATCCCATGTAATCATCAAAGATTTTTTCTACTTGTATGTAAACCTTTTCATGAGTTTTTACAGTAGTGGTCTCATACATATTTGGCCTTTCGTGATTGACTTATTTCACTCTGCATAATGCCCTCCAGATTCATCCATGTTATGAGATGCTTCACAGATTCATTGATGCTCTTTATCATTGTGTAATATTCCATTGTGTGTGTGTACCAGCTTCTTTATCCATTCGTGTGTTGATGGGCATTTTAGGTTATTTCCATCTTTTTGCTATTGTGAATAATGCTGCAATGAACATGGGTGTGTGTATGTCTATTCATGTGACAACTCTTATTTCTTTAGGATATATTCCTAGGAGTAGGATTGCTGGATCATATGGTATTTCTATTTCTAGCTTTCTAAGAAAGCACCATATGGTTTTCCAGAATGGTTGTATCATTTTGCATTTCCACCAGCAGTGCATAGGAGTTCCAATCTCCCCCCAGCCTATCCAACATTTGTTATTTCCTCTTTTATTGATTCGTGGCAGTAAAGCCGGTGTGAGATGGTATCTCATTGCAGTTTTGATTTGCGTTTCTCTAATGGCTAGAGATTGTGAGCATTCCCTCAAGTGTCTTTTGACCACTTGAATGTCTTCTTTGGTGAACTGTCTGTTCATTTTCTTTTCCCATTATTTGTGTTTTTCTTGTAGACGTGTTGGCTTTTCTTATAGATTTTAGACACTAGACCTTTGTTTGATTTGTAAAAGCCAAATTTTTTTTTTTTCCCCAGTCTGTCGGTTCTCTTTTTACTTTTTTGGTGAAGTCTTTTGATGAACATAAGTGTTTAATTTTTAAAAGATCCCAGTTATCTAGCTTATTCTCTGGAGACTGTGTATTGTTGGTTGTGGTTTTGTATCTTGTTAATGCCATGTATTAGGGCCTCTAGTGTTGGTCCTATTTTTTCTTCTATGAACTTCATGGTTTTTGGCTTTATATTTAGGTCTTTGATCCTTTTTGAGTTAGTTTTTGTAAATGGTATGAGGTATGGGTCCTGTTTCACTTTTTTGCAGATGGACATCCTGTTTTGCCAGCAATATCTGTTAAAAATAAACAAACAAACAAACAGTCTTTTTCCCATTTGATGGACTTTGGGCCCTTGTTGAAGATCAGGTGGCCATAGGTGAATAGATTTACATCTGGGTTCTCAGTTCTGTTCCATTGGTCAATGTACCTGTTGTTGTACCAGTTCCAGGCTGTTTTGGCTACCGTAGCTGTATTGTAGGTTCTGAGGTAAGATGGTATGAGTCTTCTATTTTATTCTCCTTCTTCAATAGTGCTTTACTTATCCAGGGCTTTTTCCCTTTCCATATAAAGTTAATAATGAGTTTTTCCATCTCTTTAAAGAATGTTGTTGGTTTTCGGACCAGTATTACATTGCATTTGTAAATCACTTTGAGTAGAATTGTCATTTCCTCAGTGTTGAATCTACCTATCCAGGAGCATGGTATGTTTTTCCATTTATGTAGATCTCTTTTGGTTTCTTGTGGTAGTGTTTCTTATTTTCTTTGTATAAGTCTTTTATGATCCTGGTTAGATTTATTCCCAAGTATTTTATTTATTTATTTATTTAGGGGCTATTATAAATGTTATTGTTTTCCTGATTTCCTTTTCATTTTCCTCTTTATTGGTGTATAGGAATCCAACTGACTTTTGTATGTTTATATTGTATCCTGCTAATCTGCTGAAGCTTTCTATTAGTTCTAGTAGTTTTCTCGTGGAGTTTTTTGGGTTTCCTATGTATAGTATATCATCTGCAAATAGGGAGAATTTAATTTCTCCATTACTGATTTGTATGCCCTTTATTTCTGTTTCTTGCCTTATTGCTCTAGCTAGAGCTTCTAACACAATGTTGAATAAGAGTGGTGTTAAAGGTCACCCTTGTCTTTTTCCTGTTCTTACGGGGAATGTTTTCAGCCTCTTTCCAGAGTAATAGCCATTTTACCTGGCCTTCCTTGTAGGTGTATGGGTATTATCCTCTCACTAAAGAGCACTACTTCAGATAGAACTTGAAATGTTCTTTTTGACTATGAATGCAATGCCATTCATCTTCAATTTGTCATTCCCAGTATAGTAGAGCATGCAATTATCTGATTCAAAATGGTCAATACCAGTCCATTTCAGCTCACTAATGCCTAGGATACTGAAATGTTTATGTGTTCAATTTCATTTTTGATGACTTACAATTTTCCTAGATTCATACTTTGTGCATTCCACATTTCAATTATTAATGGATGATTGCAACTGTTTCTTCTCATTTTGAGTCATGCCACATCAGCAAATGAGGGTCCTGAATGTTTGACTCCATCCACATGATTAAGGTGGACTCTACTTTGTGGAAGCAGATCTTGCCCTGTAGCAGTTTGAGTGCCTTCCACCTGAGGGGCTCATCTTTTGGTACTATTATCAGACAATGTTCTGTTGCTACTCATAAGGTTTTCACTGGTCAGTTTTTTTCAGTAGTAGAACGTCAGGCCCTTCTTCCTATTCTGTCTTAATCTGGAAGCTCTGCTGAAAACTGTCCACCAAGGGTGACCTTGCTGGTATTTGAAATACTAGTGGCAAAGCTTCCAGTATCACAGCAAAAAACAAGACACTACAATATGGGAAACTGACAGACATGTGGTAGAATACTAATTGAGACATTTCAACAAACTCATGCAGTGCTGGAAGCACCCACTCATCTGTGCCAAGAAATTTGGAATACAGTTATATACTCATTCCAGAAAAGGAGATCCAACAGGATGTAGATATTATCAAACAATATCATTAATATCACACAAGTAAAATTTTGCTGAAGATCATTCAAAAGCACTTGCAGCAGTACATCAACAGGGAACTGCCAGAAATTCAAACTGGATTCAGAAGAAAACATGGAACCAAGGATATCATTGCTTATGTCACATAACCATTGCTGAAAGTGGAGAATACCAGAAAGATGTTTACCTGTATTTTATTGACTATGCAAAGGCATTTAACTGCAAGGATCATAACAAATTATGGATAATATTGTGAAGAATGGAAATTCCAGAACACTTAACTGTTCTCATGAGAAACCAGTACATAGAATAAAAGGCAGTCATTCGAACAGAGCAAGGGTATGTTTTGTGGCTTAAAGTTAAGAAAGTTGTGAATCAGGATTTTATTCTTCACCATACTTAATCTGTATGCTGAGCAAATACTCCAAGAAGCTGGACTATATGGAGAAGAATGTGGCATCACCATTGGAGGAAGATTCATTAACAACCTGAGATATGCAGATGACACAACCTTGCTTGCTGAAAGTGAAGAGGATTAAAGCATTTATTGATGAAGCTGAAAATCTTCAGTGTAGATTACATGTCAACATATATAAAATAAAAATCTTCACAACTAGACTAATGGGCAACATTGTGATAAATGGCGAAAAGATTGAAGTTGTCAAGGATTTCATTTATTTATATCCACAATGAAGCCCCATGGAAAGAGCAATCAAGAAATCAAACAATGCATTGCATTGTGCAAATCTGCAGCAAAAGACATCTTTAAAGTATTAAAAAGCAAAGATGTCACTTTAAGGACTAAGGTGTGCCTAACCCAAACTGTAGTGTTTTCAATAGCTTAATATGCCTATTTGTAGCTATTTCCTCTCATTTTGAGTCCTGCCACATCAGCAAATGAAGGTCCCGGAAGCTTGACTCCATCTGTGTCATTAAGGTTGACTCTCCTTTGAGGATGCAGTTCTTCCCCAGTCGTCTTTTGAGTGCCTTCCAACCTGAAGAGTTCATCTTCCAACAACATATCAGACAGTGCTCTGTTGCTATTCATAAGGTTTTCACTGCTAATTCTTTTCAGAAGTAGACTGCCGGGTCCTTCTTCCTACTCCCTCTTAGTCTGGAAGCTCAGCTAAAACCTGTCCTCCATGGGTGACCCTGCTGGTATTTGTATACTGGTGCCATAACTTCCAGCATCACAGCAACACATAAGCCCCCACAGTATGACAAACTGACAGATACATAAGAATTGGAGGAAGGCTCATTAACTACCTACATTATGCAGATGACAAAACCTTGCTTGATGAAAGTGAACAGGACTTGAAGCACTTACTGACAAAGCACTTACTGTGCTTGAAGCACAGCCTTCTGTATGGATTACATTTCCACATACAGAAAACAAAAATCCTCATGACTGGACCAATAAGCAACATAAAGACAAGCTGAGAAAAGATCGAAGTTGTCAAGGATTTCATTTTACTTGGATCCACAATCAACACCCATGAAAGCAGTAGTCAAGAAATCAAAAGACGCATTGCACTGGGCAAATCTGCTGCAAAAGATCTTTTTAAAGTGTTACAACACAAAGATGTCACCTTGAAGACTAAGGCATCCCTGACCTAGGCCATGGTGTTCTCAATCGCCTCATATGCATGCTGAGTGATGAATAAGGAAGACTAAAGGAAAATTGTCACCTTTGAATTGTAGTGTTGGAGAAGAATATTCAATATACCATGTAATTCCAAAAGAACAAAAAAATCTGTTTTGGAAGAAGTACAACCAGAATGTTCCTTAGAAGCAAGGATGGCAAGACTACGCCTCATATAGTTATCAGGAAGGATCAGTCCCTGGAGAAGCAGGACACGCTTGCTAAAGTAGAAGATCAGTAAAAAAGAAGACCCTCCATGAGTTGGACTGACACAGTGGCTACAACAATGGGTTCAAGCATAACAATGGGTTCAAGCATAACAACGATTGTGAAGATGGTGCAGGACCGGGAAGTGTTTCATTCTGTTGTGCACAGGGTTGCTGTGAGTTGGAGCCAAATAGAAGGCACCTAACAACAACAATAACAATGACAAATATGCATGTGAAAGCTAGACAATGAATAAGGAAGACCAAAGAAGAACTGATGCCTTTGAATTGTGGTGTTGATGAAGGACTGGGCAATGTTTCATTCTGTTATACATAGGGTTGCTATGTGTCAGAATTGATTCGATGGCACCTAACAACAACATGGTATATATATATATATATATATATATATATATACACACACACATGTGTATATATATGTAAATAAAATATCACATTCTTTTCATAAGAAGGTGACAAAGACTTCCCAGCCAATGCAGAACAGTAGTAATCCGAGTAATCTGAGTAGTAATGTGTCCATCCAAAGCCTATTCTCTAGAGAGAAAGCATAGTCCATGATTAGAATTACTCCTAAACTTACATAAAATTAATGTACCCAATATTCAAAAAATGAAAGAAGAAAGAAACAAGGAAAGAAAGAAATGAGAGAGGAAGGTAGGGAAGGAGAGAAAAATGAGGGAGGGAGGGATGGAAGGAGAGAGAAAGACTAAGAACAAGTGCTGGGAAGAAATTTCATTCTCATTATAATATGCCTGGGCATATCACTGTAGATATTTTGAGTATAATAAAAATCTATTCAAAAGTATTAACATGCAACACTTCCATGTTTTCAATATGAAGCACTTAAGATATAAATAATTGTGTTCAAAAACCAAGAAAGAAGCAAGAATACTAGGAAAAAATAAAAGCTTTCTCCTGGAATTTCATGTCTATCTTTTTTTTTTTTTAATAATTTTTATTGTGCTTTAAGTGAAAGTTTACAAATCAAGTCAGTCTCTCACACAAAAACCCAAATACATCTTGCTACATACTCCCAATTACTCTCCCCTTAATGAGACAGCCTGCTCTCTCCCTCCACTCTCTCTTTTCGTGTCATTTTCGCCAGCTTCTAACCCCCTCCACACTCTCATCTCCCCTCCAGACAGGAGATGCCAGCATAGTCTCAAGTGTTCACCTGATCCAAGAAGCTCACTCCTCACCAGCATCCCTCTCCAACCCATTGTCCAGTCCAATCCATGTCTGAAGAGTTGGCTTCAGGAATGGTTCCTGTCCTGGGGCAACAGAAGGCCTGGGGGCCATGACCATGGGGTCCTTCTAGTCTCAGTCAGACCATTAAGTCTGGTCTTATGAGAATTTGGGGTCTGCCTTCCACTGCTCTCCTGCTCCCTCAGGGGTTCTCTGTTGTGTTCCCTGTCAGGGCAGTCATCCGTTGTAGCCAGGCACCATCTAGTTCTTCTGGTCTCAGGATGACATAGTCATAGGTTCATGTGGCCCTTTCTA
This sequence comes from Loxodonta africana, assembly GCF_030014295.1. Taxonomy (NCBI): domain Eukaryota; kingdom Metazoa; phylum Chordata; class Mammalia; order Proboscidea; family Elephantidae; genus Loxodonta; species Loxodonta africana. The sequence continues at coordinate 99,493,676 of NC_087351.1, forward strand.
TCTCTTCAGCTCGTACTCACCTTGTGTCCTTGGTGTTCTTCATTCTCCTTTGATCCAAGTGGGTTGAGACCACTTGACGCATCTTAAATGGCTGCTTGCTAGAGTGCCAAAAGCCACTCTTCAAGGTGGGGTGCAGAATGTTTTGCTAATAGATTTTATTATGCCAATTGACTTAGATGTCCCCTGAAACCATGGTCCCCAGACGCCTGCCCCTCCTACACTGGCCTTCGAAGCATTCAGTTTATTCAGGAAACTTCTTTGCTTTTGGATTAGTCCAATTGGGCTGACCTCCCTTGTATTGTGTACTGTCTTTCCTTTCACCTAAAGTAGTTCTTATCTACTATCTAATTAGTGAATGTCCCTCTCCCACCCTCCTTCCCTCCCCGCTGTCGTAACCACAAAAGAATGTTTTCTTTTTAGTTTAAACTATTTCTCAAATTCTTATAATACTGGTCTTATACAATATTTGTCCTTTTGCAACTGACTAATTTCACTCACATAATGCCTTCCAGGTCCCTCCATGTTATGAAATGTTTCACAGATTCCTCACTGTTCTTTTTCAATGCCTAGTATTCCATTGTGTGAATACACCATAATTTATTTATCCATTCATCTGTTGATGGGCACCTTGGTTGCTTCCATCTTTTTGCTATTGTAAACAGTGCTGCAATAAACATGGGTGTGCATATATCTGTTTGTGTAAAGGGTCTTATTCCTCTAGGATATATTGCAAGGAGGGGGATTGCTGAATCGTATGGTAGTTCTATTTCTAACTTTTTAAGGAAGCGCCAAATCGATTTCTAAAGTGGTTGTACCATTTGACATTCCCACCAGCAGTGTAGAAGTGTTCCAATCTCACCACAGCCTCTCCAACATTTATTATTTTGTCTTCTTTGGATTAACGCCATCGTTGTTTTTTTTGTTGTTGTTGTTGTTGGAGTGAGATGAAACCGCATTGTAGTTTTGATCTGCATTTCTCTAATGGCTAATGATCATGAACATTTCCTTGTATATCAGTTAGCTACCTGAATGTCTTCTTTAGTGACGTGTTCTCTTTATTTGTGCATTTGTCCATTTACATTCAGGGTAATTATAGATAGGTATGAATTTAGTGCTATCATTTCGATGTCTTTTTTTGTGTGTTGACAACTTCTTTTTTCCACTTGATTTTATGTGCTGAGTAGATTTTCTTTATATATTGTCCTTTCCTCATATTTGTTGTTGTTGATTTTGTTTCTCCTGAGTCTGCATTTTTCCCTTGTATTTTATTTTGATGAATAGGATAGGTTGTCTCCTTTGTGGTTACCTTATTATTTACCGCTATTTTTCTAAATTTAAAACTAACTTTTATTTCTTTATATCGCTGTATCTTCTGCTCCATATGGATGGTATATGATTACATTTCTTAGTCCCTCTTTATTATTTTAATGTTGTCTTCTTTTATATAATAACATCACTGTTACCCTGTGTTGGGCTTTTTTTTTTTTTTTTTAATCTTCCCTTTTTTTTTTTTTTTGGATTTCCCTGTCTGGGTTGATTTCTGGTTGCTCTGCCCATTGTTCTAGTCTTTGGTCGATATCTGATATTACTGATTTTCTAACCAAAGAACTCCCTTTAGTATTTCTTGTAGTTTTGGTTTGGTTTTTATGAATTCCCTCAACTTGTGTTTATCTGGAAATGTCTTAATTTCACCTTCATATTTAAGAGACAGTTTTGATGGATATGTGATTCTTGGCAGGCAATTTTTTCCTTCAATTTTTTAAATGTGTCATCCCATTGCCTTCTTGCTTGCATGGTTTCTGCCGAGTAGTCCGAGTTTATTCTTATTGGCTCTCCCTTGTAGGTGACTTTTCTCTTATCCCTCCCTGCTCTTATAATTGTCGCTTTATCTTTGGTTTTGGCAAGCTTGATTATAATATGTCTTGGTGACTTTCTTTTAACATCTACCTTAGGTGGAGTTCGATGAGCATCTTGGATAGATATCTTCTCAGCTTTCACAATATCAGGGAAGTTTTCTGCCAACAAATCCTCAACAATTTTCTCTATATTTTCTGTTATCCCTCCCTGTTCTGGTACTCCAATCACTCATAGGTTATTTCTCTTGATAGAGTCCCACATGATTCTTAAGTTTTCTTCATTGTTTTAATTTTTTTTATCTGATTTTTCTTCAAATATATTAGTGCCAAGTGATTTACCTTCGAGTTCAGAAATTCTAGCTTCTACTTGTTCAATTCTGCTCCTCTGACTTTCTACTGAGTTATCTAATTCTGTAATTTTATTGTTAATCTTCTGAATTTCTGATTACTGTCTGTCTATGGATTTTTCTAGCTCATTAAACTTTCATTATGTTCCTGAATAATCTTTCTGATTTCTTCAGTTGCTTTATGTGTGTGTTCCTTGGCTTGTTTTGCATATTGCCTCATTTCGTTCCTGATGTCTTGAAGGGTTCTGTATATTAAACTGTTGTATTCTGCATCTGGTAATTCCAGGAATGCACTTTCATCTAAAAGATCCCTGGATTCTTTGTTTTGAGAGCCTGTTGAGGTGATCATGGCCTGTTTCTTTATGTGACTTGATATTGACTGTTGTCTTTGAGCCATCTATAAGTTATTGTATTAGTTTATGCTTGCTTACTGTGTCATAGCTGCTTGCTTTGTTTTGTTTTCTTATACCCCTATGGGTTGCTCGAGTGAGCTAGCTTGATTATTTTCGCCTTTGGAGCTCTGGTGTCCTGTCCCCAGCTGGCTAGAGCTGTTATCAGGTATATCAGCCTAGGAGTCCATTCAGTTTTCTTGTGTGATTTTCAGCTCAGGTTTCCAGGTAGCTGATACCAAGTGTGTGGTACAAGCTCTGTCCTACAGTCTTAGACAGGCAGGGGTGATTGGCATATATACCAGTATCTGATTGCAGCAGGGGGTCATGCTCTGAACAAGGCAGGGGGCTGAGAACCAACCCCCAAGTGTCTCTGAGGAAAACGCATCTCTGTTCCCTAGAGCGTGCTGGTGGATGGGTTCTGCAAAGGGACCATGGGCACCCAAAGTTTTTGTTGTAAGCACTGGGAGATACCAGTTATCCCCGGACCCTTGTCGCAGGTGGCTGTGTGACCCAAGTGGAGTCACCAGTCCTTAGGTCCCTGTTGTGGGTAGGTAAGGACCTTATTTAATAGGCAAAGCAATGTCAAACGTCAAACACCCACCTCTCCACCACACCGCTGAAATGGTTGGAGTTTGCCAACAAGGGCTTATTCTCCCGAAATAGGTCCCTGCAGAAGGGAAAGGTGCTCAAGGTCCACGGATGGTTTATGTCTGGACAGGGGCCGCTTCTGTCCTGAGCTCCCCCAGTTAATGGAGACAGCAAATTATCTTTTCCCCCAGTTGCAAATTTTATCCTTCCCCAAGGCCAGGAGGATGGCTCCAGGCCCTCATCAGGGTCTATCTCAGGCCTAGGGATTCAGCCGCTGAAGCTGGGTTGCGGGGGGAGGGCACGGTAAAATATCCGCAAGTACTTAGCTTTTGCCGGGAGCGCCCTTCTCCTCAGGTTCCGGAGGTGTGAGTGGGCTGTGTGGCTGCTGCTTCTCCCTGAGGAAACTGCGGCCCAACGCTAGGACCAGCCCGCCGCCACCGCTGCTGCTCCAGGAGTGGTGCCTGAGAGCTCCCTGCAATTCAGGTTCAGTAACTCCTCTCCGCTTCTGAAAGGTCTCTTCCTTCTCCTGCCCCAGTTCGTTTTCTAAGCTTGCCTTTGATGCTCAGGGCTCTCAGCTTGTCACAAATATACTCGTTTCACTTATTTATTCAGGTCTTTGTTGTAAAGAGGGCTCGAGGGAAGCGTCTGTCTACTCCGCCATCTTGGCTCCGCCCCCCGGGAATGTTTCATGTCTATCTTGAAATCACATATTTACTCCCTTTGAGAGATGTTGGTGTTTTGAGCAAAATGTTTCTGATAGTCCTGCTGTTCAAAGGGATAGGCCCTTAATATGTAGGCAAGTGCTTCAGTACCAAGCAAATGAAAGTTGAAATTAATTTTCCTTCCTGTTTTTACTTCCACCTCAGTTAATTAAGCTGTCTAAGGCACTGTAAATACAATAAGGTATATGCCTTAATTACCACAGATATTGATTTGGGAAGGATTAATTTTTAACACATATATTGGGCTAATCATAAACATTATAGTACCTCACAATTATGAATCAACAGATGGTTAGCAGAAGTTGACCGAACAGTGCAATCTAACTGTACAGCACAATCTAACTGCACAGCACAATCTAACTGCAGAAACTCTGCAATTTAGAGATGTCAGAGAATTTTACCGAGAAGCTATTCTTAGAAAAACATTAATCGAATGCACAGAATCCTCCTTGAACCTTATTAGAAATCTGTCTAGACTCAGAGGATTCAAGCGGGCAGAATTATTGATTCAAGGTTGTGTGCTGAGCTTGTAAATATGTTGTGACAACAGAGAAACATTCACTCCCTTGAGGCTAAGAAACCAATGTCACTTTATCAGAGGAAGGAGGAATCAACATACTCTGCAGTAGGTTTCATTTTGTTTTGAGCTACTATCATCTCCACGGTCTTCATCATCACAAACCATTTGCAAGGAGGCATGTGGAGGAGTAGATGGATTTATTGGACATCTGAACTGTGAAACATTGCTATTTGTATTTCTGCATTTGCTATTGCCAAAGACAGGACTGGGGGCATGATAATAAAATAATATGATAAGGCATTGATATGAAAATACATGAATGTGAGTTTCACATGGATATAGTTAAAGTGGAAGAATTTGAGGAGAAAGTTGTGATTAAATCGAACAGCAAAATGAAGACGAACAATCTTAGACTGGCAAAGAAGGGAGGGGTTTTGGACTGAACATACTGAGAAGTATTTGGGAGAGGATGAAGGGGCTAAATGTTGGTCTGTGAAATGTGGCAGTGGTTTGCTAGAGAAGCTAGAGGAAAACAGCTGTGGAGTGACTTGCATTCCACACAAGGTTCAAGGTAGAATTGCACTTGACCAATTGATTATGTGACTATTTGATTGTGGGCAATATACGCAAGTAACTTAAGATATTAGTGCTTTAATTTTCCTCTGTACAAAAGTTGCTAACCTTTCTCAGACATATTGAAGGGATGATTAATTAAAATGCCTCCAAAGTAATTTGCCTATAGTACTTGGCAACTTGGCCACATGTTCACCATTCAAGCCCCTCCCCCTTTTTTTAAGAGAGAAGAATAACTGCATGTGACTCACTTACCTATTTGTGTTAAGAAAGAAATTAGAGCATAAATAGTGTTTAGATTTTAGGCGCTTAAAACTTGTGAGACTAAATATGTTGAAATTGTCAATAGTTCAATGTACTATAAAGCTGAAGCTTGAGGAAATTGTCAAGATTGTTCATGTTTATCATTATCTCTTTATTATGATTAAATGATTTTGCATTGACAAGACAAACAAGATGAAATAGCAAAGTAAAAATAATAGATACATAAATGCTTAGATACTGGTGAGCATTATGCTTATTTTCATTTTAAGAACCTTTCTCTGAAATCATCTAGCCCAGTGGCACTCAATAAATATTTGTTGAATGGATAAATGGATGAGAAATGAAATATATTCATCTTTCTTTAAAAGTGAGGAAAATTCAGCTTTTCCGTCTAGCCTTCTTTACAGGAAATGCATACTCTTATAACAACATAATCTCAACTATCCGGAGGTCTTATTGCAAAGTCACTCCCATCAGTCTTTAAGGGGAAATAAATGAAAGAGGGGGCATAGGTTTGGAAACCAGCAGAGAGCTATGGGGTAAAAGTGAAAAGTAAATCTCCCATATGCTAGATGGAAATATAGAAGTGAAGTCAGGCTCAGAAACTCGCCAGGGACTTGTGTTTTCCTGCAGAAGGTGAGATTTTATGATTTGTAGATGACTCTGCTACGGCCATGCACTGATTTTGTTCTACATATCATTTGTCTCACCCTCAATCTGTACAAACAGAAGGTGCTTCCTGAGAATAGGAGGGATTATTTAAGGCATGAGAAGTTATTTTCTAGCTCTTTCACTCTTTCTCACTCCTAAGAAAAAAATATTTGTCTCAACTTCAGGTTGGCAAGCAAGGTGCAGAAAATTGTCAACCTATAAAGACTTTCAAAATTACATGTCTGTGTGTGTGTACACACACCCACATACACTTTTTTTTTTTTTTAGTTAGCTTGCTATCATTCTTATTTGAAGGAGTGGTTTTGTCCCTCTAGGGTATTATTTGGCAATGTAAGCAGACATTTTAATTGTCATATTGTGGGAGTGATTCTGGTTCCTTGTGCTTAGAGGTCAGGAATGCTGCTAAACACCCAACAGTGCACAAGGTAGTCCTCACAACAAATAATTATCTGATGCTAAATGTTGATAGCATTGAAGTGGAAGAATCATGAGTTAGAGTGAATAAACTCCCTAAAAACCAAGACACTTAGACCCGTAGAAACACTAAAAGTATACTGCGTGTCTCACAGTTTTGGCTGATGATTGTATTTCTCATTGTTAAGGTCTTTTCAGAAGGAGTATGTTGCGTGTACTCAATGAACAAATTGAGGTGTAAGTTTGTTACGAGAGGTAGGAATTCACGTTGGCATACCTCACAGGGCTGTGACTGATTTTGTTTGTCACATTAGCATTGGATTTGAATGCCTAATATAACATTTGCGTTTTTATGATGTGCCACTTGAAGAAATTCAGTCTGGATTTTAGTAACTTGCAGTTCAAAGGCCATCAGGTGTCTCTCCTAAACACGATGATCCATTAGTAATGAAATGGACTATGGGGCGAAGAGGTCCAAAAGAAACTACAGATACTTCCTTGGCAGAATTGCTTTATGCAACAATCGTGCATTTGAATTGAGGCTTTGGAATTATGGTGTTGGCTGAGATTATCAAATACACCATGGACTGCCAGAGGAACAAACAAATCTATTTTGGAAGAAGTATAGCCAGAATGCTCCTCAGAAATGAGGATGGTGAGACCCTGTCTCACGTAATTTGGACAAGTTATCCAGTCTCTGGAGAAGGACATAATATTTGGTAAAGGGTCAGGGAAAAAAAAGAGAAAGGCCCTCAACAAGATCGATTGACACAGTAGCTGCAACAACGGGCACAAACATAGCAATGATTGTGAAGATGGCACACAACCAGGCAGTATTTCATTCTGTTGTACATATAGCATCGCTGTGAGGTGGAACCTAGTCAACAAGATTTAACAACAAAAGCAACAACAATTATGCAATATCTTTTGGAATTGGAAATTTCCTGAGCCTTTTGTTCCTTTCTTTAAAAAAAAGTGACAGGTTTCCTCTTCCCCATACCATATTTCGATTTTTTTTGTCTGATGTCATCTGCCATTATTCTGCTGCATGCTTTTGCTTCATAATGAGACTCTGCGACACTGAAAATTGAAACTTGTATAACGATTCATAATAAATAAAACACTTTACATAATAACAATAGGAAATCTCCTTTCCCAGTGAGTTGATATGGGTTGGTTGATGGAGAGGCTTAATGATAAACTGTTCCAAGGAAATGTGGGCCCTTTTGCATAGGGGTTAGTTGAAGACAGCAATACATTACCTCAATACACTCCTTCCTGAAAGCAAATTACCTAAAACAATGAGAAAATGATGAGAAGTAGAAAAGCTAAGTCCTTGATTTATAAAAAACATCTGTCTTCAAAAGAGAAAAATAGGGAAATTTCAAGTCATTACGAAAAAGTGTTTTTGTCTGTTTTATAAAAGTGGTGTTTGAAGTCGATCAGTGATAAATTTTAATACCTGTACAAGTAGAAATAACTTTGTTAGAGTTTCTCTGCCTCTTTAGACAGAGAATGCCCTGGTGGTGCGGTGGTTAAGTTCTCGGCTGCTAACCGAAAGCTTGGTGAATGGAACCCACTCCGTGGCTCCACAGGAGAAAGACTTGGTGATCTGCTCCCACAAAGATTGCTGTTATCGTTGTCAGGTGCCGTCAAGTCAGTTTTGATTCACAGCGATCCTATAGGCTACAGTAGAACACCCCACAGGTTTTCCAAGGAGTGGTTGGTGGGTTTGAACTGCCTACCTTTTCTCTTCTCATTAATGAGTATGTAGATCCATTTTTTTTTTTTTTTACCCAAATAACGAGAATGTTGAGACTTCATCTCAAGTAGTTTGGACATGTTATCAGAAGGGACCAATCCCTGGAGAAGGACATTATACTTGGTAAAGTACAGGGTCAGCAAAAAAAGAGGAAGACCTCAACAAAATAGATTGACACAGTGGCTACAACCATGATCTCAAACATATCATTGATTGTCCTGGAAACATTTCCTTCTGTTTACTAAAGGTCACTGTGAGCCCGAATCAACTGAATGGCATCTAACAACAACATATACATATGATTTCTAGTTATGTGTTTACTCCATCTGTAGAGTATAATCATTGTGTCATTGGAAGAACAACACCCCTGACAAGTTCAGTCTCCTTTACCCTAAATCCTGATGCTAGATTATCACATCTCTAACATTAGTCAATGATGTTTCCACTGATTCTCCAGGTGCATAATGTGGCTTATTGATTAAAGGATTATTAGCATAAACCTTGCATGCAGGCCAAATCCAATTTAGGTTCTGAGCAAACTAGCAAGAACCCAGAACATTATAGGAATTCAATAAAGGTTGACTCATAAAATTAATTATCTAAAGTTTCAAAGGCATGTTCTCTCCACTGTGATTTAAATTGCAGTTTGCTTTCTACATTGCTTCCGTGGGAGTATTTTCATTAACTAAACCGTTGAACTATTTGCATTCATTTTATATGGTTGGTAGGCACATACCTATTTCTGTTTTGAACTACGCCTAACTCTTCTAATAGGAAAAATCTTGCATCCAAAATTCTGGCCCAAACTGGCCACCACTAGGACATGGATGAAACAGTGCTGCACAATATGCTTGCTTCTTTATTGAGTGATCATCTTTCTTCCATGGAATTCTCCATTCCTTGGTAGTTATAGGTATTTGGTGGACTCTGGATGACTGACTTTTTGCCCTAAATCCACCAGAAAACCAGTGAAGCAGTTTGCCCAGTGTTGGTCAGGCTCTGAAGGACTGACTTAAAATTATCAAACTTACTTGATATGATCTATTAATAAAAGATTTCTCTCTTTCAGGAGATATGTCCTTTTTAAGATTGCTAGCAGTTATCTGCACAGGCCTCTCCTTTCTGTTCTGTCTGGTGCTTCACTTCTCATAATAGCATCTTCCAACCACTTCATCCTATTAATATATCTGCTCTTCCCTGTCATCAACTGACACCCTCCCCTCGCCTCCATCCATGTAAAGGGATTACAGTCTGATTTCTTGAATCCCCTATGGGGGTCATGCTCTGCTAAATCACTCATGGCTGTCACCACAAACCCCAAACACAATTCTACTGAAACTTATTATGTTCTCTCCTCTCTTCTTAATCAAATTTAACTCATTTTTCAGCCCTGCCTCCACCTTTTTCTTTTTTGTATGAATATAGTGGTCATAGCCCTAGAGTCAGTTGAATTCTCCTGATTTTAACATGTTTATTTGTCCTTATAGGTACCTTCGCAAGGAACCCTGGCAGCACAATGGTTAAGCCCTTAGCTAATAATCAAAAGGTTGGTGGTTCGAACCAACCCAGAGGCTCTTTGGGAGAAAAGACCTGGCAATCTGCTCCCACAAAGATTACAGCCTAGAAAATCCAATGGGGCAATTCTACTCTGTAACTTTGAGTCTGTATGAGTCAAGAATTTGACTAGATGGCACTTAACAACAACAACAAGGCAGCCATATTCTATTTATTAACCTTTTTTTCCTAGAATTGGTTCTACAAGACTTTTCTTTAAAAAAGGCAGCTCAGGACAATAACAACTTCCTATTCATTTATATCAGAGACCTGGTAGCATGGTTAAGAGCTTAGACTGCTAACCAGAAAGTCGGCAGTTCAACTCCACCAGCTGCTCCTGGGAAACCCAATGGAGCTGTTGTACTCTCTCCTATACAGTCGCTATGAGTTGGAGTCAACTAGGTGGCAACAGGTTTTTTTTTTTCATTTATATACAATTCATTTGTAACTCTTGATCACGTTCTGTTTTGCATTTTTGTTTACCCTTTTGTGTGTCAGTCTTCCCTTCCCAAAATGCTTGTGGGCTGGTCCTGATCAAGGGTTGTATCTTGTACATACTCTTTTTAACATGTGCCATGAATAGTTAAGTGTTCAATAAATATTTTGCCAGCGCAATAAATGATTCTCTCGACTATATTTGCATTAAAACCTTAGTTCCTCTCTATTTAAATGAATCAGGTACCAATAATAACCAAGAGAAAGAAGAATTTTTGGATCAGAACTTCCTCCTGAGTACCATCAAATCACAACGTTGTATCTATCTGCTTTGATTCTTGGCCCTAGATGCTTACCTACTATTTTTTCCCATATCATAAATGCTATTATGTTTCATAGCAGGTAGAGATTTCCATGATTCCTAATTTTATTAGCTAACTTTCTGATCTAGATCAAGCTATTCCTTATTTTATTTTTTTAATATCAATGTGTCTGTGTGTGTGTGCACGCGGGCACATACGCCTGCACATTCTTGAGATAGATGAAAATGAAAAGGAGGCAAAAGGGGAGGGAAACTCAGCAACTATGGGACGATCCAGGAATGTCTGGGCTGCAAAGTAGAGAGTGCAAACATTTGTCTCATGTACACTCAGGTTCAGAATTAAGATAATTTCACCCTCCCCTAGGATTTACTGGCTTTCAGAAGCTTAAGAAACTGTATTTTTTTAAGCAGTGAATTATCTACCAAGGATGATTATAAGAATTATTGCAAATGTTATTCCATACAAACCTGAGTAATTGAAGTAGAATATTAGCTAGTGTTGGCTTTCTGCTGATGTGGAATGAGAATCATAATGAAGAGATGTTGAGTGTTAATTGTAGCATACTTTATTGTCAAAGCTTACAGAACAAAGGTCAATAAAAGTTTTATCTTAGAGCTTCTGCTGTAAGAAACTGCTCTAAGTAATAACCTTGGAGCATCAAAATCTATACAATGCAAAGTTATTAAAAATAATTAATATCAATCATTTTAAGGCAGTACCAATCCCACCTATTATGAGGATTTCTACATGGGTTTGCCATGAGTCTGGGCCAATATGATGACAGCTAATAATGACAACAATGATATAAAGACCACTAAGTATCTTGTCTCTATTCACAGCTGAATCACCTCATTGCTCTGAATCTCAGCTTACTCACCTGCAACCTGTGGTCAGCCATTACCAAAGTCCTGTTGATATCACAGTCTTTCTAGAATAATCAATGACAATGTCTTGTACAGTGCAAGCAAAAAATATATTTACTATTAGTGCACTTTCAGTGGAAAGCTACAGCTGCTAACCAAAAAAGTTGGCAGTTCTAATCCACCAGGCACGCCTTGGAAACCATATGTGGCAGTTCTACTCTGTCCTATAGGGTCGCTATGAGTTGGAATAAACTCAATGGCAAGCGGGTAAGGGCACTTTCATTAATGGTCTCTTTTTTCTCAGAAAGTAACCTCCATTGACAAAAGGCTTTGTTAAGTTCCAAAGCACCCAGCTTGCAGTAGTCACTGTAGTAAAACAGGACAGGAATTAAAGCAAAGAACTCCTCAGGATCCGTAAGCTCTGCACTAAATGCCATTTGGCTGCTGGATCTTGACAAATAAAGTCCTTTCCCAAGCATGGACTGCCAGGCAGAAGCTCTTGTGACACAGTTCTGTTTGGAATTGACAGTCACTTTGAAAGTGTCTTTTGAGCATCCCCACCCCAAATTTAATTACCACTGCATCTGTTGTGTCGCAGCTTGTGATGAACAAGCTGCCTCTACTTTGTTGTTATGGAGGTTGTTGCTCCCCTCATTTATCCTACAGCAGTGGCTTCACACACAGTCTGGCTGGCCATCACACTCAAGCTGTTAGACCCCAACCATGCTTCTGTCTCACAACAAACACTGGCTGCTGGCTGGAAGGGAAGCTGAGATAACAGTTTCTGTTTCCATCAACCAATCTCTCTCTGCAGCAGCAGAGAAAGAATGGGAGCCATGTTGATTCAAGACTGTGTCTGTTCTGGTAACTCACGGAATATGTGCACTCCTCAACAGAGTCCCTTGCTCCTCCTGAATAGTTTTGCCAATCGCTAATTTAGTGACAAAGTTTGGACCTTCTCCCCTCCCCTCCCCTCCCCTCCCTTCCCCTCCCCTCCCCTCCCCTCCCCTCCCCTCCCCTCCCCTCCCCTCCCCTCCCCTCCCCTCCCCTCCCCTCCCCTCCCCTCCCCTCCTCTCTTCCTCTCTTTCCTCCCTTGGTTGTCCTTCCCTTCCTCCTTCCCTTCCTCCCTCCCTTGCTTCCTTCCCTCACTCCCTTCTTCCTCCCTCCCTCTTTCTCCCACCTCTCCCTTGTTTCTTTTCTTCCTTTACAGTTTTTTTTTTTTTTTTTAATAAAATGTGCAAATATTGAATAGGTATTTTGGATGTTTTTAACTTCCTGCTTTACGTACACTGGTACAGTTTCTTCAGGCACCCAGGAATATCTGACCCCTCAGCATGTATAAATGGATAATTTTAGCTACAGACCTAGCACAATAGATTTAGTGAGGCCCTCTTACTCAAATCAAATCAGTATCTGATAACAGGGACAAGTTCATTAAATCTCTGAGTCCTCATAAGATTATCCAGACATTATCAGAAGGACTTCAGACTCATAAAATCAGTTGCTATGGGGTCGATTCTGATATGGTGACCCCATGTCTGTCAGAGTGGAAGTGGGCTCCATAGGGTTTTCAATGGCTGATTTTTTGGAAGCAGATTGCCAGGCTTTTCTTCTGAAGCTCCTCTGGATGGACTTGAACCTCTAACCTTTTGGTTCGAAACTCAGCAGTACCATTTACACAACCCAAGTGCTCTCATATCCACAGCACACCCTCGTGTCAAGGTTCCAAAGGAAATAAAATGCACCTTCAGCGCATGAAATGAAAGTCATTCTTAAAGTAAGTTTGGTGCCTTTAGAAACATCTCCAAGAACTAACAAAAGTTTGTCCTCATCATCTAGGGGAAAATGAACTATGGGTTACACCCAGTGGTGGTCCTTTGGGTGTATAATTTATGCAATCCGCACAGCAGAAACATTGCATGACCTTTATTATTAACCCCAATTCATAGAAGATGAAAGCAAATCACTTGCTCAAGGTTACAGAGATTACAAATTCACAACTAGCATGAAATGCGTATCTTCTCTCCATTCTAACTCACTGCCTTTAGGTATTTTAAAAGGACAATGCAGTCTGCGTTATGTGTGTTAATGAAAACTGAATTTTCTGGATTTTTTGAGCCAAAACTTGTTTAATTCAATTTCATAATTTATGAACAATTGAAAATGCTTAGGCTTTCCTCTTTGACTGGGAGGATTACAGAGCTAAGCAGGTAAAAGCCAGGAGTTTAGATCATGGTGACCTTTGCTACTGTAGAGCTACAACTGCATCCTAAATCTTGTAAGGCATTTGTCCATGTGCCACAAGGGAAGTTAAGTAAGAAGCCAAGACCAAGCCAAAGTCTGTTTTTGCTGCTTAAAAAATAACTTGAAGTTTCCGTCATACTGCAAATATGTTTAGTATTGTCAACTGCCTAGAAGGACAAAGACATTTATGATTTAGAGAACTTCTTACTTCTTACAATAGTTTCAATTTTCTATTTTCCTATCCAAGCAGATGGATTCAAAAGATCCTTAAATCTCTCCAATGTTACCAGATTCTCTCCTCCAATATGTATGCAGTTTTTAAGACCTCATGTGTGAGATTTGCTCATTCTGCCTATAAAGCTGGAAGTGAAAGGCATTCATGTGGTAGCAGTTTAAATAAAAATCTTTGAGATAAAATTAGACCTACAAGTTGCTTTTTGTTCTCTCACATTTATTGAATAAAGTAGAAATGTTCTTTATTTTATCCACTTAGGTGCAGTTTAAAGTGTTCCATTTTTCTGCTTGTTCTTATAGTCATCGTGTCCCCCAATTTGGACTATTTTGTATATGAGTTAAGAATCATCATTTTTTGACATTTTCAGAATTTCCAACACAAGAATCCCAGAATCTCCTGGGATTTGCTAGAGAAGTGAAATGAAGAACACTCAAGACAGGTTTTTGTTTTGTTTTACTGGCAGCTAAAGCCCCTAGGATTCTACTACTTATGGTTATGGACAAGAAATTTGGAGTCAGACAGAACTGGATGATAACTCTCCCTCTACCACTTACTACATATGCTGCCTTAGGCAAGCTATTTTGCGTCCCTAGACACACTTCTGCACTTTTGAATACGGATAGCACTTCTATTTTATGTTCTTGCCGTAAGGATTAAATCAGATAATATAAAGTTCTTTGAAAAATAAATTAAGCAATCAATACATGTTTATTATGATACAAGTCCAATTTTCTCTAACTAGGTGACTTTTGGGGATGGGATAAGTCAGATTTTGGGTTGTTAGGTTGATATTTCACTGCTGGCTCAAATAACTTGATGTTCAGCCTGGTGGGATGAAGCCGTCTGGCACCTTATTATGCTTTTCAAATTTTCCTTACCTTCCTCAAATGCAATCAGCCACTGTTTCCTTATTGCTGATTTCACTGGGACATTTATATGTCGTCTTCTGATATTTCTGCTTACTCGTGATAAACATGAGAATATCAGAATGCAGAATTAATGACAACAGGAAACTTAGAATGAAATAGAGCATATAGGAGACAGAAAGTAAGAATTCCAGACTTCTATTTTGAGATCTGTCATTAAGTTGTTATTTGAATATAGACAGATCCTTTAATTGGGCTAAATGAGAGTGTCTCTTCCAGAAAAGACATCTTCATCATAGGATCAGTTTTTAAGCTTAGAAAGGCAGTCTTGTAACTTCGGTAGTTTACATGTATTTTTTCAAGGTAACCTCATTGACAGCAATTATGCTTGTATCCTATGATGCTTTCCTTTTTCAACAATAATATGGAAACAGTTACATTATACAATAGAAGCTGAAATGTAGAGTAAAAATGCTAGTTCCAGAGTACCTGAGAAGAGGGAACCTAACAAAACTCAATCCATTTGTAAGAGACTTAGCATATTTATAAGAATTGAATAGGAAAATAGGATTTGCTTAAACTCGAGGCGCTGGAAGGGTGTCTTAGG
Source organism: Loxodonta africana (assembly GCF_030014295.1). Classification (NCBI taxonomy): domain Eukaryota; kingdom Metazoa; phylum Chordata; class Mammalia; order Proboscidea; family Elephantidae; genus Loxodonta; species Loxodonta africana. The sequence continues at coordinate 99,508,913 of NC_087351.1, forward strand.
CTGGGCTTTCTAGAGAAGCAAAATCAGTAAAGCATATAAATATATATATACAGAGAGATTTATATCAAGGAAACGGGTCACACAATTGTAGAGGCTGGAACGTCCCAAGTCCATGGATCAGGACAGAGTCTTTTCTCGACTTATGTAGCCAGAGGGACTGGTGAACCCAAGATCGGCAGGTCAGAGAGCAGGGCTCCTGCTCTCAGGCTGTGAAGATCTTTGAATCCCAAGATCTGCAGATAAGCTGGTAGCTGAAGTCCCAAAAGCTGGAGATCAGATGAACAGGAGGTAGCCGCAGGACCCAGAGTGAGCATAAAAGCCAAAATGTCTGCTTATATTCAGATGCAGGCCACGCCTCCAAGGAAACTTGCTTTCAACTAATTGGCTACTTACAGCAGATTCAGGCATGGCAGTGATCACATATAAACACTGAGAATCATGGCCCAGCCAAGCTGACAATCGAAATCATCACAAAGGGTGATAATGACAACCTAGTCTTGTGCTTTATATTAGAACTCTTATAAAAATGACCCCCACATTTATGATTATTTAAAAATAGTTGATAAGGGTGAGCGAAGTATGCTTACAAATGATCATTGGTTAGGGAGTGCTTTTGCGACACAGGAAGATTGAGAAGATACAGATGTTTTGGCAGAAAGGTTATCACCAAAGGAAACTGAAGAAATTGTATCCTCTCTTCTCAACCTAAAACCACAACCAAACTCTTTGCTGTAGAGTCAGTCTCGACTCATAGTGGCCCAAAGGTTTATCAAAGTAGTCACTTTAAATATATACATTTGATTATTTACCATGAACTAAATTTGATTTCTTTCATCTATTTCTATTTATGTAATCCTTTAACCAAGAACATGCCTTTCTAGGACACCTCTTCAATAAGCTGGTATCAAATGATCATAATGGTACAATCATATGCTATTCATAATAGTAAATATTTTACAATAATATGATTTTATATAAAATATAATATCATACTAATTAGGCCTTACTAAAACTCAGGGACCATTCTAAGGACTTTTAATGTGTTATTTAATTTCATGGCGTAGGCAAAAACATTCTCATATGGATACTGAATATTGAGGGAAGCATTGCCTTCAGTTTGTTTTTGTTTTCTTAAAAGCTTAATTCACAAACCATATAATTTTTTTCATTTAAAGTGTACAAGTGAATAGATTTTAACATATTCAGAGATATGTGCAGCTATCACCATAGTCAAATTTTGAATATTTTCTTCACTTCAAAAAAAACCCTGTAACCTTTAGCTACCACCATCCTATCCCCATTCCTCCAAGCTGTAAGCAACCAAGAATACCCTTTCTGTGTTCACAGATTTGACTACTCTGAACATTTCATATAAATGGAATCATATAATATGTAATCTTTTGGGACTGCCTTCTTTCATGTAACATGTTTTCAAGGTATATACTTATTATAACATGTATCATTACTTCATTATTTTTATAGCCAGAAAAAAAAATTTACTGTATGACTAGACCACATTATATTTATCTAGCCATCAGTTGCACCTTTTGGCTATTATGAACAATACTGCTGTATATATTCAGGCACACATTTTTGTATGAACTTTTTTTTTTTTTTCTCTTGGGGTTTACCTAGGAGTGGAATTTCTGGGTCATATTAGAACTCTATGTTTAGTCATTTGAGGAACTGCTTCACCATTAAAGTGGCTTCACCATTTTACATTCTTACCAGCAATGAATGACATGCTTGTCAACACTTTTTATTATCTGACTTTTTTATTCTACTATCCTATAAGGTTGCTATGAGTTGGAATCAACTGTATGCAACAGGTTATCCTCTTGGATGTAAAGTGATATCTTATTGGAGCTTTGATTTGCATTACCTTGATGACTAATGACCTTGAACATCTTTTCATGTTCTTATTAGCCATTTGTATTTATTCCCTGGAGAAATGTCTATTCAGATCTTTTGCACAATTTTTAACTGGATCATTTGTGTTTTTAGTTATTGAGTTGTAAGAATTATTTATATATTATGGATACAAATCCCTTTACAGATACATGATTTGGAAATATTTTCTCCAGTTATATGAGTTGTCTTTTCACTTACTTGATAATGTTATGTGAAACACACAAGTTTCTAATTTTAATGAAAACTTTTTTTCTACTTTTTATTCTATCGTTAATGCTTTTTGTGTCGTATCTAAGAATACATTGTCAAATCTGTGGTAATAAATGTTTGCTACTATGTTTTCTTCTAATAATTTTATAGTTTTAGCCTTTACATTTAACCTTTTTGTCAATTTTGATTAATTTTCATGTATGGTGTGAGGTAAGAATCAGAGTTCATCGTTTTCTTGCGTCTATCCAGTTGCTCCAGCACTATTTGTTGAAGAGACTTTTCTTTCTCCATTGAGTAGCCTTGACACACTTGTAAAAAATCAATTGATTAGACATTTATTTCTGGTCTCATAATTCTATTCAATTGATCTATATTTCTGTACTTGTCCGGGACCAAACTCTCTTGATTATCATTGCTTTGTAGTAAGTTTTGATATTGTGGAGTGTGAGTCCTGTTTCTTTGATCTTCTTTAACGTTATTTTGGCTATTCTGGATCCCTTACAATCCCATGTGAATTTTAGAATCAGCTAGTCAATTTCTACTGACAAGCCAGCTGGGACTCTGCTAGGAATTGCATTGAATCTATAGATTGATTTGAGGAATATTTCCATCCTTACAATACAAAGTCTTCCAATCCATGAACATGGGATGCTTTTACATTTGCTTAAATCTTCTTTAATTTCTTTCAACAAATATTTTGTAGTTTGTAAAGTGTAAATTTTGCACTTGTTTTGTTAATCTTTTTCTTAAGTATTTTATTCATTTTGATGCTATTATAAAAGGAATTATTTTCTTAATTTCATTTTAGAATATTTTATTGTATGTTGATCTTTTATTTGCAACTATGCTGAACTCATTTATTAGTTCTAATATTTTTTTGTTGGATTTCTTAGAATTTTTTATGTAAAAGATGATACCATCTGTGAATAATGGTAGTTTTATTTCTTTTTTCCAATCTAGATGTCTTTTATTTCTTTTTTTTTTGCCTAATTTTCCTGGCTAGAATCTTTAGTATAATGTTGGAATAGAAGTGATGAGAACAGACATCCTTGTCTTCTTCCTAATCTCAGAGGAAAATTATCCAGTCCTTCATCACTAAATTTGATGTCAGCTGTGAGTTTTCCATAGATGCCCTTTACCTGGTTTTATTATTTTGTATCTTTTAAAGAAGCTGAGACGGGAAGTATATATTTATATGTTTGACCATATTAACCTTTTTATTTATAATTTATAATTTCTTGTTTTCTTCATTTTTTCTTATGGATTTGAGTTACCTTCTGGAATAATTTTGAGCTTTGCTCCCACTCATCTTTGTGCTGTAATTTGCAAATATATTATACTTCTATATGTTATAGGACAAATGATGCATTGTATAAATATTACTTTATATAATTGCTTTTTGAATCAGCTAAGGGGAGAAAATAGGCATTTGCACTTTATTTTACAATTACTTTTACTGGTAAGCTTTGTTTTCATTTTTTTTTAACACCATGAAGATTTGAATTACCATTCGAGGTCACTTACTTTTGGCCTGAGAAAAAACTTCCTTTAGTGTTTCTTGTAAGACAGATCAGTTAGCAACATAACAACAAATTCTCTGTTTTTACCTGGGAATATCTTTACTTTGCCTTCACTTTTAAAAGCTTTGCTGGATATATGAATTTTGGTTGACTTTTTTTTTTTTTTTGTCTTGTAAAGGATCACATATTATATTTTTTGGATTTGCAAGCCATAGTACTATTATAGATACTTAATTGTTTCACAATTGCTTGAAAGCTGTTGGAGACAATATATAAATGAATGTGCATGGATATGTTCCAATAAAATGTACTTACATAACAGATGTCATGCTGACCCCTGCTCCAGACAATTTAGTCTTAACTACATCCTACCTCCATCTGCCCAATATATGTTTATATGTGTATATGTATACATATGTCTGTGTGTGCATGTGTGCGTATACCAAAACTCATTGCCACTGAGTCAATTCTGACTCACAGCAACCCTACAGGACAGAGTAGAGCAGCCCCATAGGGGTTCCAAGCAGTGGTTGGTGGATTTGAATGCCAGCCTTTTGGTTAGCAGCTATAGCTCTTAACCACTTTGCCACCAGACCTCCATACATATATATTGGCTTAGGCAGGGTTCTCTAGAGAAGCAAAATCAGTAAATATATAAATATATAAAGGGAAATTTACATCAAGGAAATGGCTCATGCTTTTGTAGAAGCTGGAGCATCCAGAGTCCATGGGTCAGGCTGGGGGCTTCTCCTGATTCATGTGGCCACAGAGGCTGGCAAACCCAAGATCAGCCGGTCAGAGAGCAGGGCTGTTGCTCACAGGTTGCAAAGATCTATGAACCCAAAGATTGGCAGGCAAGACTGCAGGTAAGCTGGTAGCTCAAGTCCCAAGAACTGGAGGTCAGAGGAACAGGAGCCAGCTGCAGAATCCAGAGTGAGCAAGAAGATTAATATAGTCAAACATATAAATACATATGAGCCTTGCCACTTACGTTCACTTATATTTGATGCAGGCTACACACCCAAAGAAACTCCCTTTCAACTGATTGGTTACTCACAGCAGGTCCCACCATGGAGGTGATCACAACGTCATTGAATTGTGTTGTTGTAATCACCTCCATGATCCCAAACCACTGAGAATCATAGTCTAGCCAAATTGACATACAGTCTTAACCATCACAGTATATGTGTGTGTGTATATATATATATATGATTAATTTTATGAACTATCTGTTAATTTTGGAGCACCAGAATGTATTTCCAAGGTTATCTGTTCTGTAATAACAATTTTCAATTATGATATATTCTCTTAAGAATATGTCCACGATAATATACGAAACTATTGATCTGGAGGGAGAAACTGTATTAAATAAAACTAATACATTTCTTTTTTGAAGACTTAGATATGTAATATAAATATAGTGGGACAAATAATGGGAAATAGTTACTCAAAATTAATATAACTGCTGAGTTTGTCAGAAAAATGTTTTAAATAATGCAAAGAAAATCACCACCTAAAACAGTTTTCTATAAGACTGACTACAGTTTGGCAGTTTTGCTAGTTGTTTACAAATCCACAAAATATAATATGTCTCATAGCTGCCTTGTTTCAAAGTAACACTATGTAACTAAAATAGTAAGATGGGGACTTCACAGAAACACTAATTAAACAAACATTCAGTTCGTACATGAATTTTAGTTACTTTGCATTTCATCCTATTTGTTAGAAAAAAAGTGTTATTATTGGTTTTTTTCGGTAGCTACAACAGCAAGACTAAGAAAACTAAATAATTTAGTTGAAGTCACAATGTATATACCAAAGCATTTCAACAAATTCAAATCTGTGGACCCAAATTCAATCTTTTCACTGTGCCTTGCTGGTTTCCTAGGTACGAAAGAATGAAATGATTTTGAGAACACAGAATATTTTCCACAATGTATACTAATGTCTTTTATGGATCAAACCAAACCTGAATATGAACTGTGGGCCATACTATCAGAAAGTGGTTTTCAGAAAAAAATAAGTTAAAAAAAAATCTAAGTATAACATTTATACAGAAAATTGAATAAACTGAATGCAGAAAGTTAACATGCTGATGCAAACATGATGCTGGAAATGGAGTATGGCTACCTTTCCAGTCCTTTTGGTAGTGCCTCCTGCATATACCCAAGTTTCTGTTTTGACCAATGAAGTGGATAGTGGTGGTGTCCTCTTCTAAGCTGGGAAACTTACAGGAGAAAAAGTTTCATTTAAAGAAGGAGATAATTGTTTCTGTTTCTATTATTTTTGTTATAACCAAAACCAGCTGGTATTGAGCCAATTCCTACTCATGATGACCTCACATGAGTCAGAATAGAAATGTTCTCTATAGAATTTTCAGTGGCTGATTTTTTGGAAATAGATTGCCCAGGCTTTTTTTCCCAGGTGCCTCTGGGTGGACTTGAACCACCAACCTTATGGTTAGTTGTAAAGTGTGTTTACCATTTGTACCACCAGGGACTCTTATTTTTATAATATATGTATACTATCATTTATATTATTAAAAATACGGTTTTTATATTATTGATCCAAAAATCCTTTTTTTTTTTTTGGACAATATTTGAGGTACAATTTTAGCAGAAGTCAATCAGTTAAGAGGTATTTATGGAACACATTGACACTTAGTGCGAATATTGGCAGGAATAGTAAAAATAAACAAAAGTCTTCCTAATTTAAGGAGATTGCAATGTATTGGCATGATAAAGCCAAATAAGAATACGGAGAAACGCTGATGAAGTTTCCGGATCTCAGCCCTACTGCTGATAAGCTGAGTGATCTTAGAATAGTCACTCAGACTCTCTGTATAAGCTAGATTCCTCTTTTTTTTTTTTTTTTTATTTCTCCATCATATCTCTTACCCTTTCAAGTTGAAAACCTTGTACATCCAGGGTTCTGTGTGCATAAAGTAGAAAATTGCACGTGCACTTGCACTCACTACAAGGACTGACATGTATTCTTGGGTGGAGTTCAAAGAAAGAAAAAAGTGCACTGAGAATCTGATAATTCATTGGTTCTTTCACCCATCTTATCTATTTATTGAAGGAAACCCTGGTGGCGTAGTGGTTAAGTGCTACAGCTGCAAACCAAAGGATCTGCAGTTCGAATCCTCCAGGTGCTCCTCTATTTATTGAACAGCTACTATGTGCCAGACATTTTTTGAAGCTAATTGAAAATGCTTAAAAGAGATGAGTTAATATTAGAAACCTAGGGAATTGCATGGATCTGAAGCATTTTGGTGCTTATTTGGAGGGGCTGACCTAAAATTTTTAGGCTTTTGAGATTGTTTAAAAGAGTTTGCTATAACTGGGTATATTTTATTATTGTGTTAAGTATATATACATAGATCATTAAAGCAAATTTTTTCTCTTTGATAAAAAGGGAAGAAAAAAGAAATTATTACAGGTAATCTCACTCTAGCAGACTTCACATAATGAGCTTGAGAGATGAAAAACTTTCTAATTGTTACTATGAGTGGAAAATAAGAAATATGTAATTGTTATATAATTTCTCAATAAAAATGTATACAATTTCATGAATAGTAAAGTGCCTTTCATTTTGCTAAATATGTTTACCACCTTATTGTTCTATAGTCAATAGAGACCCAATCCTCCTGGTGGATGATGGAGACTAATGCACTAATCACCAGTGAATAAAGAGAAAAGAAGTAGCACTCACCAAGAGAGCTGACGCTGGCAAGAACACAAGAGGACATATAGTGTCAAGCATCCATAAAGGCTGATTTCAGGATTTTTGTTTTCTCTTTTTTTTTTAATTTTTGTTGAGCTTCAAGTGAACGTTTACAAATCAAGTCAGTTTGTCACATATAAGTTTATATACACCTTACTCCATACTCCCACTTGCCCTTTGCCTAATGAGTCAGCCCTTCCAGTCTCTCCATTCGTGACAATTTTGCCAGCTTCCAACCCTCTCTACCCTCCCATCCCCCCTCCAGACAGGAGATGCCAACACAGTCTCAAGTGTCCACCTGACACAAATAGCTCACTCTTCATCAGCATCTCTCTCCTACCCACTGTCCAGTCCCTTGCATGTCTGATGAGTTGTCTTCGGGAATGGTTCCTGTCCTGGGCCAACAGAAGGTTTGGGGACCATGACCACCTGGATCCCTCTAGTCTCAGTTAGACCATTAAGTATGGTCTTTTTGTGAGAATTTGGGGTCTGCATCCCACTGATCTCCTGCCTCCTCAGGGGTTCTCTGTTGTGCTCCCTGTCAGGGCAGTCATCGATTGTGGCCGGGCACCAACTATTTCTTCTGGTCTCAGGATGATGTAAGTATCTGGTTCATGTGGCCTTTCTGTCTCTTGGGCTCATAGTTATCGTGTGACCTTGGTGTTCTTCATTCTCCTTTGATCCAGGTGGGTTGAGACCAATTGATGCATCTTAGATGGCCGCTTGCTAGCATTTAAGACCCCAGACGCCACATTTCAAAGTGGGATGTAGAATGTTTTCATAATAGAATTATTTTGCCAATTGACTTAGAAGTCCCCTTAAACCATGGTCCCCAAACCCCCACCCTTGCTCTGCTGACCTTTGAAGCATTCAGTTTATCCCGGAAACTTCTTTGCTTTTGGTCTGGTCCAGTTGATCTGACCTTCCCTGTATTGAGTATTGTCCTTCCCTTCACCTAAAGTAGTTCTTATCTACTAACTAATCAGTAAAAAACCCTCTGCCACCCTCCCTCCCTCCCTGCCTCGCAACCACAAAAGTATTTGTTCTTCTCAGTTTATACTATTTCTCAAGATCTTATAATGGTGGTCTTATACAATATTTCTCATTTTTGCCTCTGACTAATTTCACTCAGCATAATGCCTTCCAGGTTCCTCCATGTTATGAAGTGTTTCACAGATTCATCACTATTCTTTATCGATGCGTACTATTCCATTGTGTGAATATACCACAATTTATTTAACCATTCATCCGTTGATGGACACCTTGGTTGCTTCCAGCTTTTTGCTATTGTAAACAGAGCTGCAATAAACATGGGTGTGCATATATCTGTTTGTGTGAAGGCTCTTATTTCTCTAGGGTATATTCCGAGGAGTGGGATTTCTGGGTTGTATGGTAGTTCTATTTCTAACTGTTTAAGATAACGCCAGATAGATTTCCAAAGTGGTTGTACCATTTTACATTCCCACCAGCAGTGTATAAGAGTTCCAATCTCTCCGCAGCCTCTCCAACATTTATTATTTTGTGTTTTTTGGATTAATGCCAGCCTTGTTGCAGTGAGATGGAATCTCATCGTAGTTTTAATTTGCATTTCTCTAATGGCTAATGATCGAGAGCATTTTCTCATGTATCTGTTAGCTGCCTGAATATCTTCTTTAGTGAAGTGCGTGTTCATATCCTTTGCCCACTTCTTGATTGGGTTGTTTGTCTTTTTGTGGTTGAGTTTCGACAGAATCATATAGATTTTAGAGATCAGGCGCTGGTCGGAGATGTCATAGCTGAAAATTCTTTCCCAGTCTGTAGGTGGTCTTTTTACTCTTTTGGTGAAGTCTTTAGATGAGCATAGGTGTTTGATTTTTAGGAGCTCCCAGTTATCGGGTTTCTCTTTGTCATTTTTGGTAATATTTTGTATTCTGTTTATGCCTTGTATTAGGGCTCCTAGGGTTGTCCCTATTTTTTCTTCCATGATCTTTATCGTTTTAGTCTTTATGTTTAGGTCTTTGATCCACTTGGAGTTAGTTTTTGTGCATGGTGTGAGGTATGGGTCCTGTTTCATTTTTTTGCAAATGGATATCCAATTATGCCAGCACCATTTGTTAAAAAGACTATCTTTTCCCCAATTAACTGACACTGGGCCTTTGTCAAGTATCAGCTGCTCATATGTGGATGGATTTATATCTGGGTTCTCAATTCTGTTCCATTGGTCTATGTGCCTGTTGTTGTACCAATACCAGGCTGTTTTGACTACTGTGGCTGTATAATAGGTTCTGAAATCAGGTAGAGTGAGGCCTCCCACTTTCTTCTTCTTTTTCAGTAATGCTTTACTTATCCGAGGTTTCTTTCCCTTCCATATGAAGTTGGTGATTTGTTTCTCCATCACATTAAAAAATGACATTGGAATTTGGATCGGAAGTGCATTGTATGTATAGATGGCTTTTGGCAGAATAGACATTTTTACTATGTTAAGTCTTCCTATCCATGAGCAAGGTATGTTTTTCCACTTAAGTAGGTCCTTTTTAGTTTCTTGTAGTAGTACTTTATAGTTTTCTTTGTATAGGTCTTTTACAACCTTGGTAAGATTTATTCCTAAGTATTTTATCTTCTTGGGGGCTACTGTGAATGGTATTGATTTGTTTTTTTCCTCTTCGATGTTCTTTTTGTTGATGTAGAGGAATCCAAGTGATTTTTGTATGTTTATCTTATAACCTGAGACTCTGCCAAACTCTTCTATTAGTTTCAGTAGTTTTCCGGAGGATTCCTTAGGGTTTTCTGTGTATATAATCATGTCATCTGCAAACAGAGATAATTTTACTTCCTCCTTGCCAATCCAGATGCTCTTTATTTCTTTGTCTAGCCTAATTGCTCTGGCTAGGACTTCTAGCACGATGTTGAGTAAGAACGGTGATAAAGGGCATCTTTGTCTGGTTCCCGTTCTTAAGGGAAATGCTTTCAGGCTCTCTCCATTTAGAGTGATATTGGCTGTTGGCTTTGTATAGATGCCCCCTTTATTATGTTGAGGAATTTTCCTTCAATTCCTATTTTGGTAAGAGTTTTTATCATGAATGGGTGTTGGACTTTGTCAAATGCCTTTTCTGCATCAATTGATAAGATCATGTGGTTTTTGTCTTTTGTTTTATTTATGTGGTGGATTACATTAATGGTTTTTCTAATACTAAACCAGCCTTGCATACCTGGTATAAATCCCACTTGGTCATGGTGGATTATTTTTTTGATATGTTGTTGAATTCTATTGGTTAGAATTTTGTTGAGGATTTTTACATCTATGTTCATGAGGGATATAGGTTTGTAATTTTCTTTTTTTGTGCTGTCTTTACCCGGTTTTGGTATCAGGGAAATGGTGGCTTCATAGAATGACTTAGGCAGTATTCCATCATTTTCTATGCTTTGAAATACCTTTAGTAGTAGTGGTGTTAATTCTTCTCTGAAAGTTTGGTAGAACTCTGCAGTAAAGCCATTCAGGCCAGGGCTTTTTTTTGTTGGGAGTTTTTTCATTACCCTTTCAATTTCTTTTTTTGTTATGGGTCTATTTAGTTGTTCTACTTCTGATTGTGTTAGTTTAGGTAGGTAGTGTTTTTCCAGGAATTCATCCATTTCTTCTAGGTTTTCAAATTTGTTAGAGTACAATTTTTCGTAATAATCTGATATGATTCTTTTAATTTCAGTTGGGTCTGTTGTGATGTGGCCCTTCTCGTTTCTTATTTGGGTTATTTGTTTCCTTTCCTGTATTTCTGTAGTCAGTCTGGCCAATGGTTTATCAATTTTGTTAATTTTTTCAAGGAACCAGCTTTTGGCTTTGTTAATTCTTTCAGTTGTTTTTCTGTTCTCTGATTCATTTAGTTCAGCTCTAATTTTTATTATTTGTTTTCTTCTGGTGCCTGATGAATTCTTTTGTTGCTCAGTTTCTATTTGTTCAAGTTGTAGGGACAGTTCTCTGATTTTGGCTCTTTCTTCTTTTTGTATGTGTGCATTTATCGATATAAATTGCCCTCTGAGCACTGCTTTTGCTGTGTCCCAGAGGTTTTGATAGGAAGTATTTTCTTTCTCATTGCATTCTATGAATTTCTTTATTCCCTCCTTAATGTCTTCTATAACCCAGTCTTTTTTTCAGCAGGGTGTTGTTCAGTTTCCAAGTATTTGATTTCTTTTCCCTAATTTTTCTGTTACTGATTTCCACTTTTATGGCCTTGTGGTCTGAGAAGATGCTTTGTAATATTTCAATGTTTTGGATTCTGGAAAGGTTTGTTTTATGACCTAATATGTGGTCTATTCTTGACAATGTTCCATGTGCACTAGAAAAAAAAGTATACTTTGTAGCAGTTGGGTGGAGTGTTCTGCATAAGTCAATGAGGTCAAGTTGGTTGATTGTAGTAATTAGGTCTTCTGTGTCTTTGTTGAGCTTCTTACTGGATGTCCTATCCTTCTCTGAAAGTGGTGTGTTGAAGTCTCCTACTATAATTGTGGAGGTGTCTATCTCACTTTTCAGTTCTGTTAAAATTTGTTTTATGTATCTTGCAGCCCTGTCATTGGGTGCATAAATATTTAATATGGTTATATCTTCCTGGTCAATTGTCCCTTTTATCTTTATGTAGTGTCCTTCTTTATCCTTTGTGGTGGTTTTAACTTTAAAGTCTATTTTGTCAGAAATTAATATTGCTACTCCTCTTCTTTTTTGCTTATTGTTTGCTTGATATATTTTTTTCCATCCTTTGAGTTTTAGTTTGTTTGTGTCTCTAAGTCTAAGGTGTGTCTCTTGTAGGCAGCATATAGACGGATCCTGTTTCTTTATCCAGTCTGAGACTCTCTGTCTCTTTATTGGTGCCTTTAGTCCATTTATATTCAGCGTAATTATAGATAAGTATGTGTTTAGTGTTGTCATTTTGATGCCTTTTTATGTGTGTTGTTGACAATTTCATTTTTCCAGTTTTTTGTGCTGAGACATTTTTCTTTGTAAATTGTGTGTTCCTCATTTTCATAGTATTTGACTTTATATTTGCTGAGTCGTCACATTTTTCTTGGTTTTTATTTTGAGTTATGGAGTTGTTATACCTCTTTGTGGTTACCTTAATATTTTTCCCTATTTTTCTAAGTAAAAACCTAACTTGTATTGTCCTATATCGCCTTGTATCCCTCTCCATATGGCAGTTCTATGCCACCTGTATTTAGTCCCTCTTTTTGATTATTGTGATCTTTTACATATTGACTTCAATGATTTCCTGTTTTGAGCTTTTTTTTTTTTTTAATTAATCTTAATTTGTTTTTGTGACTTCCCTATTTGAGTTGACATCAGGATGTTGTGTTCTGTGACCTTGTGTTGTGCTGGTATCTGATATTATTGGTTTTCTGACCAATTTCCTTTAGTATTTCTTGTAGCTTTGATTTGGTTTTTGCAAATTCTCTAAGCTTGTGTTTATCTGTAAATATCTTAATTTTGCCTTCATATTTCAGAGAGAGTTTTTCTGGATATATGATCCTTGGCTGGCAGTTTTTCTCCTTCAGTGCTCTGTATATGTCATCTCATTGCCTTCTTGCCTGCATGGTTTCTGTTGAGTAGTCTGAACTTATTCTTATTGATTCTCCCATGTAGGAGACCTTTCTTTTATCCCTGGCTGCTTTAAATTTTTTCTCTTTATCTTTGGTTTTGGCAAGTTTGATGATAATATGTCTTGGTGTTTTTCTTTTTGGATCAATCTTAAATGGGGTTCGATAAGCATCTTGGATAGATATCCTTTCGTCTTTCATGATGTCAGAGAAGTTTTCTGCCAGCAGATCTTCAACTATTCTCTCTGTGTTTTTTGTTATCCCTCCCTGTTCTAGGACTCCAATCACGCGCAAGTTACCCTTCTTGATAGAATCCCACATGATTCTTAGGGTTTCTTCATTTTTTTTAATTCTTTTATCTGATTTTTTTTTCAGCTATATTGGTATTAATTCCCTGGTCTTCCAGATTTACCACTCTTCATTCTAATTGGTCGAATCTGCTCCTCTGACTTCCTATTGTGTTGTCTAATTCTGTAATTTTATTGTTAATCTTTTGGATTTCTGAATGCTGTCTTTCTATGGATTCTTGCAACTTATTAATTTTTCCACTATGTTCTTGAATAATCTTTTTTAGTTCTTCAACTGCTTAATCAGTGTGTTCCTTAGCTTTTTCTGTAGCTTGCCTTATTTCATTTCTGAGGTCATCCCTGATGTCTTGAAGCATTCTGTAAATTAGTTTTTTATATTCTGTATCTGGTAATTCCAGGATTGTATCTTCATTTGGGAAAGATTTTGATTCTTTAGTTTGGGGGGTTGTAGAAGCTGTCATGGTCTGCTTCTTTATGTGGTTTGATATCGACTGCTGTCTCCAAGCCACCACTAAGATATTGTAGTGATATATTCTATATTTGCTCACTGAGTCTTATCTTGTTTTGTTTTCTTTCAGTATATGTAGATGGGCTACTAGATTGCGCTGTCTTGATTGTTGTAGCCCTTGACTCACTTATGACCTATTACCAGCTGGTTTGGGCTGTTACCAGATATATACGCCTGAGTCCATTCTCTATTCTTGAGTAGAATCTGATTTTGGGTCATCAAGTGTGTGATGCACACTGTCACCTATCCACCTTGAGAAGTTGTGGCGATAGTTGTGTGCACCAGATTCTAGTAGCAGCTGGGGTTCACACTCCAGGGGGGGCAGAATGCTGACAGGCTTCCCCCAAGTGTCAGTGAGGTAGGTGGGTCTCTATTCCTAAAGCACTTTTGTGGGTGGGCTCTGCAGCTGTACCTTAGGCCCCCAATGCAGGTACCTCTACAGATTGGTAGGTGTCACCCTTCTTAGACCCCTAAGGCAGGAGGCTAGGTGGTCTGGGGGAGCTTCATCCCTCAGTTCCCTGTTGTGGGTCAGTGAGGGCTCTGTTGAATACACAGAGATATCAGACCCAGGAAACTTGTCTTTCCAGTAAATCCGCTAAAAAAATGCAGTCAGATCTCTATCAGAAATGCCTTTGCATTATAATAGCCACCTTGTTCCCTGTAGGGATGAAAGCCCGAGACTGTGGATCACATATGCTTGGCTGTAGCTGGTTCTGTGTTTTTAGTCCAATTAGGGAAGGATTTTTGGTCCCTGGGTTTTTTGTGATTGCTTCTCTCAGGCCAGAAGAATGGGTTAGGAAAAGACCAAAAAAAAAAAAAAAAGAAAAAGAAAAACCGCAGAGCAGTTCTCCCTCTGGCTCAGGAAATTCCAATGTTAATGAAGCCACCTGGGAAGGGGAGGAGAGGGTTCAGAAAAACAGGAGAGAGTAGCACCCTGGAATATAGACAAAGTTATTTATCTTGCTTGAGATGACTGTTTTATATGAGATTCCTGAGAGGCGCATCTCTTGTGTTCACTGGCTGGGTAGAGATTGCCCCCGAGGGTCAGGCCCGCGTCCCGTGCTTACGCTATCTCAGAAGCCGAGGTCAGTTCCTCTGCTGCCAGTCCAAAGCCCAGCGTCAAGGTTCCTGGCTGGGATGCTGCACTCCCGGCTCCAAAATCGGTCGCTGCCTCCCGGTGATTTCTCCTCCCGCCAGCTGCATTGCCACACTGCCTGCGTGGACCGGCTGGGCCCCCCCCAGGTCAGTTCAGGGGGCTGGGGCTATGCCCCGTGTTTGCACCATCACAGGATGTCATGCTCAGCTCCCCTGTGCCCAGCCAAAGCCCAGTGCCAAGGTTTCCTGACTGGGATGCTGGCTCCAGGCTCCAAAAACGGTCGCTGCTTCCCCGTAGTTGTTTGTTCTCAGTCTCTGTCACTCAGGTCAACTCTTTAAATCTGTGTTTGTTGGTCAGGGTTCATAGATTGTCATGTATGTGATCGATTCACTTGTTTTTCTGAGTCTTTGTTGCAAGAGGAATCCAAGGTAGCGTCTACCTAGTCAGACATCTTGACCCCCTCTCTCTGTTTTCTCTTTTTTTAAGGAGAGCATAAATATAAGCAGAACTTAGATACTTTAATGTCTGTTGTTCAAAGACCTCAGGAATCACATGACCCACTCTTTGCAGACCAACAGGACAATGAAGCAAACACTTGTGCTGCACACCTAAAGCATTTCAGGATCTGAAAAGAAGTGGATATCCCTGGTGGGTAGATATCTGTATAACTATGGGTCTCAGGGGTGCCTTGAAAGATGGGCAAGGTGATCTAAAAACAAAAAATCAGCCATTGAAAACCTTTTGAGGGGAAAAAGGACCTAAAGAGCACAGTTCTACTCTGACACACATGGGGTTGCCATAAGTCATAATTGACTCCATGCAGCCTTTTTTTTTTAACTATATACCTATATTTAGATATACTCAAAATCAATATTAAGATAAAAATGTACGTAATTTCACATTAAATAAATTGCAAAACGTTAGAAAATGAGAACAACTTTATAAGTGTATTTATATGTATTCAGGAAGCATTGTGGCGTAATAGTTAAGTGCTATGGCTGTTAACCAAAATGTCTGCAGTTCAAATCTTACCAGGCGCTCCTTGGAAACTCTATGGGACTGTTCTATTCTGACCTATAATGTCGCTGTGAGTCGAAATCTACTCGACAGCAACAGGTTTTTTTTTTTTTTTTTTTTAATGTATTTAGACATAGAGAAGGCCTAGAGTAAGAGAATATATGCAAACTAAATGCCTCAAGAATTCATGAGTTATCTCTGTGGCAGTAATGTTACAGGTTATAGTTCTTTTTTTTTTCTATAATAACCGTGTTTCATGTTCATAATTTTAAATAAGTAAATAAATAAATTTCTTCCCAGGAATATCAACTTGTGACTGTATATCAGACTTGTTAAGTTCCTAAAATTTAGACAATGAGATGGAGCTTAGAAATCAAAGCAATATTATAAATCTTGAATTAGACATTTCAAGTAAACGGATAAATGATAAGTGTCTTAATTATCTGCTCAACTTTGCCCTGAAAAACATGGACAATGAAAATTGGTCTGTGCCCAGTTATTCTCAGTGAACATCACCAGCACTAGCAATTAATTTTAATATCTGATAACTCCTATAGGGCAGAAGGATATACCACAGCATATATTCCCTGCATTGTGATGTTATATAGAGAAAAATACCCAAACCATAGTATTTTGTCAAAAATTGGCGAATAAGAAATATATAATTCCCTATCTGTCTTTTTTTTCACTTTTGATATTTCAAGAAAAAAAAAACCCACTGGATATTTCAAGGGACAGATCTACTTCCAGTATGCTGTGAATACATTCTTCATCTTCAATGCAAATTTATCACCTTTAAATTCCATAAGAAAAATATTCCTTGCTACATTAGTATACTGTTGATTTTCAGGTGTATGCCTCATTTCTTCCACAAGACTATAAGATCATCGAGAACAGAACTTACTTTTTACAACTTCTATTTTTAATACAGTGCTTATCATATAACAGATTTTTGTATCAATGGAAGATAGTAGCAATTAAGAAGAGTACACTTCCTGATCCCACACTAACAATGTGACCTCAAACTATTGACTCTTCCTACAGATCAGTTTCTTCATTTTTAAATTGATTTGTTGATTTTAATTCTGAAGATTAAATGCGAATGTTCATAGCCAGTGCTCAGTGTGTTTTGGATTGTACCATTCTTGACAGTGATACCTAGCACTTTCTTTTATTCTGTCTTCTATTTTCCTTCTTCTATCTCCCATTTTAATGTAAATCTTAATGCACTATTGCAAAGCAATCTCCTATGTAATCACTACCCTCATCAAAATGAAGTATTGCCGGAACCACTAGGTCGCCACTTATAACCACTTCGCTCATGACCATTTTTATTCATTTCCATCTCTTTCTTCCCCAAAGGCCCTCCTGATTTTTAATATTATATTTTATCTTTGACTATTTTTGAACTTTATACAAATGAAATTATACATTATATTGCCCTTTGTGCCTGGATTCTTTAATTTAATATGTTTGAGAGAATCATCTATGTCATTGTATCAAATTCTACTTCATAAATTTTCGGTGTTCCATAGAATCTTCTCGTATGACTGTATCACAGTTTATTTAGTTATTTAAGTTTATAGATATTTGGGTTATTTCTGGTATCGGATTATTATGAATCCTGCTTTTGAAGATATTCTGGAATAGTTTCTTGATGCCAGGAGACATGAGTTTATAATATATTTATGTATAAGTAAAATTATTGGGTTACAGCAAATGTTATGTCAATTTTAGCAGTTAATGCCACAACTGTTTCCTAAAAGGGCTATAATGTTTTACATTCCTATCAGCAATGCATGAAAGTTCCAGTTACTTTTAATTCCATTTTCTCCAACCCCTTACAGCTCTTGCAATCAAAATTTGTTTTCTGTCATATGTATGTTAGTTATTGTTTTTAGTCTTTACCTTGGGAATTACAATTAAGACCTTAAATTTATAACACATTAGCTTGAGTTAGTACACGTTTAACTTTAGCACGTATACATCTCTGTTCTTTCCCACTATGTCATTATCATCAGAAATTAAATTTTTACATGTCCATCAGTTTGTCTACTGTGGTAGCATGTGTGTTGCTGTGATTCTGGAAGCTTTACCACTGGCATTTCAAATACCGGCAGCATCACCCATGCAGACAGGTTTCAGCAGAGCTTCCAGACTAAGACAGACTAGGAAGAAGGGCCTGGAGGTCTACTTCTGAAAAAAAATGGCCAATTAAAACCTTGTGAATATAGAAGGAACATTGTCTCATATAGTGCTGGGAAATGAGCCCCTCAGGTTGAAAAGCACTCCAAATACAACTACTGAAGAGCTGCCTCTTCAAAGTAGAGTCAACCTTAACGATGTGGATGAACTAAAGGTTTCAGAACCTTCATTTGCTGATGGGGCACTTCTCAAAATGACAAGAAACAGCTGAAAACACCCATTAATAAGTAGAATGTATGAAGTATGAAACTAGGAAAATTGGAAGATGTCAAAAATGAAATGGAACACATAAAGATTGATATCCTAGGCATTAGTGAGCTGAAATGGACTAATATTGGCCCTTTTGAATCAGATAGTCATATGGTCTACTATGCCGAGAACAGCAAATTTAGGAGCAATGGTGTTATATTCATTGTCAAAAAGAACATTTCAAGATCTATCCTGAAGCACAATACTGTCAGTGATAGAATATCAATATGCCTACAAGGAAGACCAGTAAATACAACAATTATTCAAATTTATGCACCAACCACTAATGCCAAAGATGAGGAAATTGAAGATTTTTTTGCCAACTTCTGTGCTCTGAAATTCCTCAAACATGCAATCAATATGCATTGATGATTACTGGTGATTGGAATCCCAAATTCAGAAACAAAGAAGGAGGATCAGTAGGTGCACAATATGGCCCTGGTGATAGAAATGACACAGGAGATCAATCACATGGTAGAATTTTCCAGGACCAACAACTTATTCATTGCAAATACCAATTTTCAACAATATAAAATGTGACTATGTATGTGGTCCTCACTGGATGGAAAACACAGAAATCAAATCAACCACATGTGTGCGAAGAGATGATAGAAAAACTCAATATCATCAAAACAAGGCCAGTGGTCAATTGCACAACAGACCATCAATTGTACATAAGCAAGCTCAAGTTGAAGCTGAAGAAAGTTAAAACAAGTCTGTAAGAACCAAAATACAGCCTTGAGTACATCCCACTTGAATTTAGAGACCATTTCAAGAATAGGTTTGACACATTGAACACTAATGACCTAAGACCTAAGACTAATGACCTAAGCCTGTGTTTAATTGACCATGCAAAGGCATTTGACTGCATGGAACACAACTAGTTATGGATAACATTGTAAAGAATGGGAATTCCAGAATACTTAACTGTGCTCATGCAGAACCTGTACATAAACTAATAGGCAGTTGTTTGAAGAGAACAAGTAGATACTGAGTGGTTTATAATCAGGAAAGTTGTGCACCAAGGTTGTATCCTTTCACCATACTTATTCAATCCGTATGCTGAGCAAATAATCTGAGAATCCAGATTATATGAAGAAGGCAGCATCAGGATTGGTGGAAGACTCATTGACAACCTGCATTATCCAGATGACACAACCTTGCTTGATAAATTTGAAGGGGACTGGAAGTACTAGGAAACCCAGGTGGCATAGTGGTTAAGTGCTACACCTGCTAACCTAAAGGTTGGCAGTTCAGATCTGCCAGGCATTCCTTGGAAACTCTATGGGGCAGTTCTACTCTGTCCTATAGGGTTGCTACGAGTTGGAATCAACTCGACAGCAATGGGTTTGGTTTGGTTTTTTGGAAGCACTAACTGATGAAGATCTAAGACTACAGCCTTCAGTAGGGATTACACTTTAACATAAAGAAAACAAAAATCCTCACGACTGGACTGATAAGCAAAATCACGATAAAAGAAGAAAATATTGATGCTGTCTAGGATTTCATTTTACTTGGATCTACAATCATCACTCATGGAAGCGGTAGCCAAGAAATCAAAGGACGTATTGCATTGGGTAAGTCTGCTGCTAAAGACCTCTTTGAAGTGTTGAAAACAAAGGTCTCACTTTGAGGACTAAGGTGAGTCTGCCCCAAGTCACAGTATTTTCAGTAACCTCATATGCATGTGAAAGCTGGACAATGAATAAGGAAGGACCAAGAAGAATTGATTGATTTGCATTATACTGTTGGTGAAGAATAGTTGCTATACCATGGACTGCTAGAATAATGAACAAGTCTGTCTTGGAAGAAGAACAGCCAGAGTGCTCCTTGGAAGTGAAGATGGCAAGACTTAGTCTCACATAGTTTGGACATATTATCAGGAGAGATCAATTCCTGGAGGAGGACATTGTTCTTGGTAAGGTAGAGGATTAGTGAAAAAGAGGAAGAACCTCAACGAAATACATTGACCACAGTGGCTACAAAAATTCGCTCAAACATAGAAATGATTGTGAGGATGGCACATGACTGGGCAGAGTTTTATCCTGTTGTACACAGCGTTGGGATGAGTTGGAACTGATTTGACAGCACCTAACGATGACAAATATAATGCACACCCATTAACATAGATTTATAATTATTGTTTTCTGTATTTGTCTTGTAAATCATATAGGAAAACAAAAGAGGATTCATCAACCAATAAAACAATAATACTGGCTTTTATGTTTACAATGTGTTTACCTTTACAGGTGTTCTTTATTTTTCCATACGGTTTTGAGTTACTACCAGTGTCCTTTCATTTCAGCTTGATGAACTCCCTTTAGCATTTCTTGTAGGGCAGGGCTACTAGCAACAAGCTCCCTCTGTTTTTGTTTATCTGGGAATGTCTTTATTTTCACTTCATTTTTAAAGTATGGTTTCACCAGATATTGAATTATTGATTGATGATTTTTTTGCTTCTTCTTTCTCAACACTTTAAATATTTTATCCCATTACCTTCTGGCCTCCGTGGTTTCTGTTGTAAAATTTTCTATTGATCTTACTGAGGATATCTTGCATGTGATGAATCACTTCCTACTTGCTGCTTTTCAGGTTCTCTCTTTGACTAAAGGCAGTTTGATTATAACATGCCTTGGTGTGGATGTTTTTGAGTTTATTCTTCTAGGAGTTTCTTGACCTTCTTAGATGTGAAGATTCATGTCTGTTACCAAATTTGGGAAGTTGTTGGCCATTATCTCTTCAGATATTATTTCCTCCCCTTTATTTCTTTCCTCTAGTTCTGAAACTCCCATTATGTATATGTTGGTGTGCTTGATGGTGTACAACAAGTTTCTTATATTCTTTTCCTTGTTATTTATTCTTTTTTCTTCTCATATTGTGTAATTTCAATTGACCTACCTTCATGTTCACTGATTTCTGCTTCTGTCTGCTCAAATGTGCTATTGAAACACTCAAGTAAATTTTTCATTTCAGTTACTGTAGTTTTCAGTTCCAAATTTTTTATTTAGTTTTATTTCATAATGTTTATCTCTTTATTTGTTGAAACAACATCTTTTGCTCTCAATTATTTCTTTGTACATGATTTCTTTTAGATCTTTGAGCAGCTTTTAAAAGTTGATGTATAGTCTTTTTTTAGTAGGTCCAGTGTCAATGTTTTCTCAGGGATGGTTTTTGTAAATTTCTTTTTTTCCTCTGAATGGACCATACTTTCTTATTTCTTTGCATGCTTCACAATTTTGGTGAAAACTGGACATTTTTAATATTATGTTGTAGTAACTCTAGAAATCAGATTATCCCCCTTTTCCAGAATCTGTTGTTGTTGCTTGATGTGGTTTGTAGCTATTTAGTTAGTGAATTTTTTAAGATATATATATATAGTTATTGTTTTCCATATCATTTAATTGATATCACACTAAGAGTATTCATGTCTTTCATTATTTAGTGACTATATGGCCTTCAGAAACCCTGGTGGTGTAGTGGTTAAGTGCTACGCCTGCCAACCAAAAGGTCAGCAGTTCAAATCCACCAGGCAGTCCTTGGAAATTCTATGGGGCAATTCTACTCTGTCCTGATTTAAGTAATTTGCCCAAGGTCACAAAACTAAAAAGGGAGCAGAACTCAGGATTTGAGCCCAGGATATATGGGTCAAGAGTCTTTGCTTGGAATGACTACATGACACTCATTTTCTACCTGAGCCTAGAATCTAACTCTATTTCTATATTAACACCACTATGAGTCAGAATCAACTCGACGGCCATGGGTATGTGTCCTTCATTAAGCAGTTTCCATTGAATCCATTCAGACTCATGGTGACCTCAAGTGTGTCAGAGTAGAACTGTGCTCCATAAGGTTTTTCAACAGCTGATTTTTCAGAAATAGATTGTCAGGCTTTTCTTCTGAGGTTCCTCCGTGTGGACTTAAATCTCCAACCTTTGGGTTAGCAGCCAAGTGTGTTAACCATTTGCATCACCCAGGGACACCTTCATTAGATAGTTACATAGTGTCTCTCCAACTAGATTATTAATGTATTAGTAACAGGACTTATTTTGTTTACTTTGTTTTTCCCATAATGACATCTTCATAGTTTGTTGATGACTGAATAAAAAATATCTTAGCCCACATCAGGCAACTGGCTCATTTATAGTAGGGTATGGACTGAGATACAAACGATTTATGTCTCACGCTTGTCCTCTCTCAGGTAAATACAAATTATTCTGATTAAAGATACCATGTTGAAAGAAAATGTATTTAGTTATTTGACCATGGTTATAATTTTAATATGGCTTTTTTAATGGATTAAAAGTTCCAACTGTATGAATAAAATATTTTCAAAATTTGACATGAGACATATATATTTATTTTCAAATACCTCTGAAAATAAAGATCATTTGAATTCACCTGAAAAGAAAAATGAATTTGCCTTTTTCCTCCAAAGGACTTTAAAAAAAATTAGATAGTGGTTTCATTTGTTTTTGGAACTTTCAAGTCATCTTATTGTTTGGTTGACTCATTTCAAGTATTGCCTTTGTTTTTAGCTCTTTAGTTGCTATGTGAAACATTCACTTTCAACTATTAAACAAAGCCTTGCCAAATAGATAATATTTATAAAAATCTGTGCTCTGTAAAATTCTTGAGAAAGCCAGAAGTTGCCTGTGATTTCAGGATGTAAATATGTGAGTAGATATGCAATTCTCAGCATTGTTTAAAATGTGTGAATGGTATTAAATGCCATTAACTTTCAAGGACAGACAAGTTTGTAAATACCAAACATAAAAATTAGCCATTTATCAGAACAATAGACAATGGAAATGTACAATATGAATATTGTCTGAATATGAATACAATGTGAATATTGTCTGAAAGAATCTAGTGAAGTAGTACATAAAGATGGGGTATGATCTGTCACTTATGAACTTGCTTTTCACATATTTTCTGGGGGGAGCTAACATGAGCCAGAGCCTTTTCTGAGGAGTCAATAGTGTTGGGTGATGCTTCTCAAAAGGGGGAACTGGTGTCTGCTATGGGCACTTTTGAAGTTGGGTCAAAGTTCTGTTCATAGTCACATGAATCTAGGGTGATGCTACTGGACATGTTTATGCACTTAAATGCATAGGGTGCTCCAGAATATCAAAGATATTTTCAGTGTCCTGTAAGACTTTCAGATGTGTGGTCAGGTATTCCTGTTAATAATAATAAATAATAGACTGTTTATAATTCTCTATTCTAAAAATAATTATAACCAAGATAACCCTTTTAAAGCAAATAGCCTGGACAAGACATTGTTCTAAGTATTTCACAGATGATAATTTATTCAATCCTCATAAAAACCCAATTATATTGACATTGCCATTTACAGTTTTCAGATTAGAAAACTGAGGCATAAGACATCACAGAGATTTAAGTAATTTGCCCAAGGTCACAAGACTAAAAAGGGAGCAGAACTCAGGATTTGAGCCCAGGATATATGAGTTAAGGGTCTTTGCTTGGAAAGACTACATGACACTCATTTTCTACCTGAGCCTAGAATTTAACTCTATTTCTATATTAACACCATACATTGATGCATGTTTTTTAACATATGGTGAGTTTTCCAGGAATGTAATCACCGTATGATATATGAGAATTCATACTTATTTTCTAAAGTTTACAAATACTTTTTTATAATTTCAGAAAATCACATTGCAGATGGCAACCCTGCCCGTAGTATCTGAGTTGTCAGTACGTCACACCTGAATCACTCTGCCTTTGTAATACAGTGCGGTGCGTATGTGCGAGCATCAGGTTCCTTAAGTATAGTCCCTAATGTCATGCTGAGTACTGACATTTTGAAAAGCACATTCCTTTTTTTTTTTTTTAATAATTTTTATTGAGCTTTAAGTGAAGGTTTACAAATCAAGTCAGTCTGTCACATATAAGCTTATATACACCTTACTCCATAGCACATTACTTTTTAATTCACTTTATTCAGACTCTTTGTTTTAATTTTTATTGAGGGATAATTTCATTCATTAACTTTACCCTTTTTTGTGTACAATTCTATAAATTTTGACTAACATACAATCAAAATCAAGATATGGGAACAGTAGCACCAACGCCCCGAATTTTTTCATGCCCCATTGTAAATCTGAACTTCTTCCACATAATACATATATTACACACACTGATAGATAAATGTGTATCTGTCGTTAATTTTTTTTTTTTTTCCTTGCTAGGAAGTACTCTATTAAATGGGTATCTCTCAGGTATTAGTTTATCCATTGACAGGCAGTTGAATTGTTTTCACTTTGGGTTAATTGTATATAAAACCTCTATAAGCATTTGCATATAGCTTATGAGTGTGTGTGTGTATAAATTTTCATTTATATTAGACTACCTAGGAATAGAATTTCTGGATTGTATGGTAAGTGTATAATTAACTTAAAAAAAAATACTGTCACTGTGTTTTACAGAATTTGTACCACTTTACTTTCACACTGGCAGTGCTTTGCATCCTCACCAGTACTTGGCATAGTCAAACAAAGGAAAATTTTTTGATCCCATCTAACTTGTAAGGAGCCCTGGTAGTCTAATGGTTAAAGTGTCCAGCTGCAAACCGAAAGGTCGGCGTTTGGAATCCACCAGCCACTCTGTGTGAGAAAGACGTGGCAGCCTGCTCCTGTAAAGATTACAGCCTTGGAAACCTGATAGGGCAGTTCTACTCTATCCTACAGGGTTGCGATGAGTCGGAATATGACTCTACGGCAATGGATTTGGTTTTCACTTTTAGTCTGGTTGATATGTACCAAACCAAAACCAACCAGTTGCCATGGAATCAGTTTTGACTCATGGCAGCCCCACGTGTGTCAGGGTAGAACTGTGCTCTATTGCATTTTCAGTGTCTGGGTTTTTGGAAGTAGATCATCAGGACTTTCTTGTGAGGCACCTCTGGGAGGACTCAAATCTTCAACCCTTAGGTTGGTAGCTGAGCATATTAACTGTTTGCATCACCCAGAGACTATAATTGGTACATCCAAAAAAAGAAAACAAACAAACAAACCTGGTGCCCTAGAGTCTGTTTCGACTCACAGCAACCCTACAGGGTGGAGTAGAACTGCCCCATAGCATTTCCAAGGATCGGCTGGTGGATTCAAACTGCCAACCTCTTAGTTAGCAGCCAAGCTCTTAACCACTGCGTCACCAAGACTCCAAAATTGGTATATAATGACATCTAAATACGGTTTTAATTTGAATTTCCCAAAGGAAAATATTGTTGAGCACTTTTCATGTGCATGTTTTTTATCTGTATACCTTCTTTTGTGGAAAGTCTGTTCAAAATTCTGTCCAATTGATTATTATTGATTTCTCAGGGGTGGTTTTAATACATTTAGCATACTAATATCTAGTCCAATATTTGTTTTGCAAATATTCTATTCCTAATTTGTGACTTTTTTTTTCCATTTCTTAACAGTGTCATTTGAAGAGTGAAAATTTTCACCTTTGATGAAGTGTGTTTAACAGTTTTTTCCTTGTTGTTGTTAGGTGACCCGGAGTCGACTCTGACTCATAGCAACCCTGTGTACAACAGAATAAAACATTGTCTGGTCCCGTGCCGTCCTCACAATTGGTTTTATGCTTGAGCCCATTGTTGCAGTCACTGTGTCAGTCCATCTCGTTGAGGGTCTTCCTCTTTTTCACTGACACTCTCCCAAGCATGATGTCCTTTTCCAGTGACTGGTCCCTCCTGATAACACGACCAAAGTACAAGAGGCGAAATCTCACCGTCCTCCTTTCTAAGGAGCATTCTAGCTATACTTCTTCCAAGACAGATTTGTACATTCTTCTGGCAGTCTATGGTATATTCAATATTCTTCGCCAACACCGTAATTCAAAGGCATCAATTCTTCTTCCATCTTCCTTATGCATTGCCCAGCATTCGCACACATACGAGGCAATTGAAAATACCGTGGCTTGGGTCTGGCTCAACTTAGTCCTTAAAGTGACATCACTGGTTTTTAACACTTTAAAGAGGTCTCTTGCAGCAGATTTGCCCAATGCAATGCGTTTATTGATTTCTTTCTTTTTAGTGTAATTTAGATGAAGGTTTACAGAACAAACTAGTTTCTCATAAAACAGTTAGTACACATACTGTTTTATGACATTGGTTAACAACCCCACGACATGTCAATATTCTCCATTCTCAACCTTGGGTTTCCTATTACCAGCTTTCTTGTCCCCTCCTGCCTTCTACTTCTTGCTCAGCAGTTGGTGTGCCCCTTTAGTCTCATTTTGTTTTATGGGCCTGTCTAGTCTTTGGATGAAAGGTGAACCTTAGGAGTGACTTCA
This sequence comes from Loxodonta africana, assembly GCF_030014295.1. NCBI lineage: Eukaryota > Metazoa > Chordata > Mammalia > Proboscidea > Elephantidae > Loxodonta > Loxodonta africana. The sequence goes on from NC_087351.1 coordinate 99,535,541, forward strand.
TTACTGAGGTAAAAGTGTGTCTGGGGACCATACTCTCAGGATTTTCCAGTCTCTGTCAGGCCAGTATGTCTGGTCTTTTCTTGTGAATTAGAATTTAGTTCTATGTTTTTCTCCAGCTCTGTCTGGGACCCTGTATTGTGATCCCTATCAGAGCAGTCAACTGTGGTAGCTGGGCACCATCTTGTTGTACTGGACTCAGTCTGGTGGAGACCAGGTACTTGTGATCCATTAATCCTTTGGACTAAACTTTTCCTTGTGTCTTTAGCTTTCTTCATTCTCCCTTGCTGCTGAAGAGGTGAGACCAGTGGAGGATCTTAGATGGGCGCTCACAGTCTTTTAAGACCCTGATGCTACTCATCAAAGTAGAATGTATAATATTTTCTTTATAAACTACATTATGCCAATTGAGCTAGATGTTCCCCAAGACCATGGTCCCCACAGCCCTCAGCCCAGGAACTTGGTCCCTCAGGGAGTTTGGAGATATTCATGGAGTTTCATGACCTTGCCTTGGACAAGTGGTGCTGGCTTTCCCAGTATGGTGTACTGTCTTGCCCTTCACCAAAGTTATCACTTATCTATTGTCTATTTAGTGTTTTTTTCATCCCCACCCCTCCCTTCCCTCGTAACCATCAAACGTTGTTTCTTTTTGTGTGTAAACTTTTCATGAGTTTTTATAATTGTGATCTCATACAATATTTGTCCTTTTGTGATTGACTTATTTCACTCAGCATAATGCCCTTCAGATTCATCCATGTTGTGAAATGTTTCACAGATTCATCATTGTGTAGTACTACATTGTGTGTATGTACAGTAGTTTATCTATTCATCTGTTGATGGGAATCTAGGTTGTTTCCATGTTTTTACTACTGTGAACAATGTGGCAATGAACATGGGTGTGCATACGTCTATTTGTGTGATGCCTCTTATTTCCCTAGAATACATTCCTAGGAGTGGGATTGCTGGGTCATATGGTATTTCTATTTGTAGCTTTCCAAGGAAGCACCATATTGTTTTCCAAAATGGTTGTGCCATTTTGCATTCCCACCAGCAGTGCATAAGAGTTCCAATCTTCCAACAGCCTCTTCAACATTTGTTATTTTCTTTTTTTTTTTTTAAATTCGTGCTGGTAATGCCGGGGTGAGATGGTATCTCATTGTAGTTTTGATTTGCACTTCTCTAAAAAAAAAAAATTTTTTTTTTTTTAATGGCTAGTGATTGGGAGCATTTCCTCATATATCTGTTAGATACTTGAATGTCTTCTTTAGTAAAGTGTCAGTTCATTTCCTTTGCCCATTTTTAATTGGATTATCTTTTTTTTTTTGTAGAGGTGTTGTATTTTCCTGTAGATTTTAGAGATTAGACCTTTGTTGCATTTGTCATAGCCAATTTTTTTTTTCCCAGTCTGTAGGTTCTCTTTTTACTCTTTTGGTGAAGCCTTTTGATAAGCATAAGAGTTTAATCTTTAGAAAATCCCAGTAATCTAGCTTATTTTATGGAGTTTGTGTGTTGTTAGTTATGGTTTGTATTCTTTTAATGCTGTGTATTAGGGCATCTACTCTTGGTCTTATTTTTTGTTCTAGGATCTTTATAGTTTTTGGTTTTATATTTAAGTGTTTGATCCATTTTCAATTAGTTTTTGTGTATGGTGTGAGGTATGGGTCCTGTTTCATTATTTTGCAAATAGACATCCTGTTTTGCCAGCACTATTTGTTAAAAGCAAAAAACAAAAACACCTGTCTTTTTCCCATTTGATGGACTTTGGGCCCTTGTTGAATATCAAGTGACCATAGGTGGGTGGATTTACATCTGTGTTCTAAATTCTATTCCATTGGTCAATGTATCTGTCATTGCACTAGTACCAGGCTGTTTTGACTACCATAGCTATATAATAGATTCTGAGTTCACGTGGTGTGAATCCTACTACTTAATTCTTTTTCTTCAGTAGTGCTTTACTTATCTGGGGCCTCTTCCCTTTCGATATAAAGTTAATGATTAGCTTTTCCATTCTTTAAAGAATGTTCTTGGTGCATCTTTTGATTTCTTGCCTGCCGCTTCCGTGGGTGTTGATTGCGGATCCAAATGAAATGAAATCCTTGACAACTTCAATCTTTTCTCCGTTTATTATGATGTTGCTTATTGGTCCAGTTGTGAGGATTTTTTTTTCTTTTATGTTGAGGTGTAACCCATACTTTGATCTTCTTCAGTCAGTGCTATAAGTTCTCTTCACTTTCAGCAAGTAAGGTTGTGTCATCTGCCTATTGCAGGTTATTAATGAGTCTTCCTCCAATCCTGATGCCCTGTTTTTTTCTGTAGTGGATCATATTTTTGGTATTGTGTCTAAGTTATATTTATCTAATCAAAGATAACTAATATTTTTCTTCTTTTGTTTTTTCTAGTAACTTTATATTTTAGGGTTTATGTTTAGGTCTTTGGTCCATCTCAAGTTAATTTTTGTGTAAGATATAAGGTATGGGTTGAGGGTAATTATTTGCATTTGAATATTCAATTGTTCCTGAACCTCATGTACAAAGCATTATTCTTTCTCCATAGAAATGTCTTGCATCTCTGTCCAAAATTAATTTACCATATATATGTGACTATTTTTCTACCCTTCATTGTGTTTCACTGACCTAGGTGTCTATATTTTTGGCAATACTACACTGTCGTAATTACTATTATTTTATGGTAAGTCTTAGAATCAAGTAGTGTCAGTCTTCCAAACTTGTTCTCTTTCAAACTTGCTTTGACTATTCTATTTCTTTTACATTTCTATAGACTATTTAGAATCAACTAGCTGATTAAAAAAAAAAAAGAACAAATACAAAAATCTATGCTGGGTTTTTTGGGGGGCTGGGGTGATTGTTTTGAGTCTATAGGTTAGTTTGGGGACAATTAATATCTTAACAATATTAGGTCTTTTGATCTATTCATGTATCTCTCCATGTGTTTAGGTTCTCTTGTTTTATTTTTTTCCCAAAAAAGTATGTCATATGTTTCAATATATAGGTCAAGCACATCCATTGTTAGATTTCATGTTTATTGTTATAGTTCATGATTACTGCCAATAAAAAAAATTTTTTTTATAGTACTGCTTTATTTGCATTTCCAATATACACATTTAACCTACATTCTGTAAACAAGCTAAATTAGCTTGTTAGTTCTAGTAGCTTTAGTACATTCTTTGGAATTTTCTCTTTTTTTTAACCTCATCAAGAAAAGAAAGTGGGGAACTGAGGCTTCCAGCCTATAGCAATATGAGTGAGCTATCCTGGAATTGTGTCATATAGCCTCAGTCAAGTCTGAAGATGACTATAGACCAGACAACATCTTGTCTGCAACCTATGTGGCCACAAGACAAAGCCACTTAGTCAAGCTGCTCCTGTATTTCAGATCCACAGAAATGATGTGATAATAAATGCATATTATTTTAAACTACTAAGTTTTGGCTTAATTTGTTATGTAGTTACCCAGATAACTAGGAGTCCCTGGGTGGCACAAATGGTTAAGTGGTACACCACTAGCCGAAAATTTGGTGGTTCAACCCCACCCAGAGGTGCCTTGGAACTAAGACCTGGTGATTTGCTTTGAAAACCCTGTGGAGCAGTTCTACCCTGAACACTTGGAGTCGCCGTGAGTCAGAATCAACTTGACAGCAACTAACAAGAAGAATAGGTAACTAATGCATATACCTCCAATCCACTACTAGAGTCCAATTCCTCCATTTTTACTTGGTGCTTAAGGTGGGGGATCTGTCACATGTGTGTTTTGGACATCCTTGCACACCTGCTTCTCAGGTTCTCTTCACGCTCTCGCCTTACCTCAGCAACAGATTGGTTGTGATTGTGTGCTTTCTTACCTGGCTCCAGGTGGGCAGAAAGATAGGGCCAGCCTCAGTCTTAAGCAGGTACTGAATTCCTGGGTCTCTTGGTAGAGACCTTGTCAGTGATCCTGCCTCCCCTTCCTGTAGCTGCCAAACTATGCCTTGTACCTTTGGTGAGACTCATGCAACAAAGAACTTCCTGCCTTTTCCCCAATTGTAGGAGGCCACCTTATGGGCCTGGTTTGGAGTCCTGCTCTTCTCCCACTGGTAGAGGATTCCTTCTTTTACTCTTCCCACACTTACAATAGATCTTCACTGTGTCCTTGGAGTGACAGGGCTGGTTTCTATTTCCCAAATAGTTTAAAGCTTTTGTTCCCTAGAAGAGTCCAGGAAAGAGTCCAGCTGGGACTTTGTGCCATTCCTACAGCAGTGGCCATGTTCCTCCTCCAGCCATTCTACACTGAAAGAAGCTTTCTGCAGTTTCCCACCCTGTTTCCTATATTTCCTGTGGGTTTTCATAAAAGGTCCATAGAAAAAGGCATGCAAATGGCTCTTGTGTCTGCTGTTCCCAGTTCTATACCTTCATGCTAGCCCATGCTCAGGCTTTAGCTATCCATTTTAAAAATATCTTAATTCTCCTGTCTGAGCTATTTACAAAATTTAGTTTAATTCTTCCCATTTTGTGTTCTGCCTCAAGTCAACCAGGGCTTGCAAATCCCAGTTCTCTTTAAGGACACCTATCTTTCCTTGTATTTCAGGCAGTGTGATTGCCCCAAGAATTCCGGGGTATGACAAGAACACAAAAAGTTATATTATCTGGCTTTTACTAGTTACTATGTCCTATAGGGTAGCTATGAGTTGGTATTGACTTGACGGCACTGGGCACTGGGTGGGGGGTGGGGGGAAGAAGCTCTTTAAAGCTTCCCATATCCTAGGTAGAAGTAGAATCACCAAAATATTTCATACTTAAGTTTTTCCTTTCTAATTGTTGTTCATTTTATAGTTAAGGCATGGTAATGTTTGTTTTAGTTTAGCTTTTTGATTGTTTTGTTTTTAAGTGAACAGGTAAATTATATAAACCATGAATTTCATTTCAGGATACTAATGAGTAAATGTTTTAATTATTTGCTATTTGCTAATAGTAACAAAAAAAAAAAAACATTTTTATGAGAGTTCTGCTTTTGGTATACTGGTTTAAGGTTATAGCAGACCATTTTTCCAAAGATAAACCCTTTACACTATGTTGTAGTTCAGTGCGGTTGAGTCAGCTCCAACTCATAGTGATCCTATGCACAACAGAAGGAAACACCAACTGGTCCTGCGCCATCCCCACAATCTCTGCTATGCTTGAGCCCATTGTTGGCAGCCACTGCGTCAATTCATCTTGTCGAGAGTCTTTCTCTTTTTTGCTGATTCTCTACTTTACAAAACATAGTGTCCTTTTCAAGGCACTAGTCCCTCCAAAGTAGGTGAGATGAAGTTTTGCCATCCATGCTTCTAAGGAGCGTTCTGGCTGTACTTCTTCAATGACAGATTTGTTCATTCTTTTGGCTGTCCATGGTATATTCGATATTCTTCACCAACACCATAATTCAAAGGCTTCAATTCTTCTTCGGTCTTCCTTAATACTATATATAACAAAATCACCTGAATGCTCTATAAAGACTACAGAAGTAGGCTGATTTGGAACATGAATCAAAATTTAAAAGGAGTGTTTGTTCAACTTCATCCTGAGGGCAGATCAGAGTTGTGGTACACTGCAGTGAGGTAAAAACTTCAATAGAGAACCTGCTCTTTCTGGTGTGATAAACCAGAGCACAGAGAATAGGACATCCACAGCTGCTGAAAAGTTAGGGGGCATTCCAACAAGGTGAGAACCAGAGAAGAACTTGAAATCACAAATTCTTTACCCATCTTTAGGTGCCCTGGTGACACAATGGTTAAGCCCTCAGCTGCTAACCAAAAGGTCAGCAGTCAGAACCCACCAGCCACTCCACGAGAGAAAGATGTGACAGTTTGTTTTTGTAATGATTTACAGCCTTGGAAAGCCTATGGGGCAGCTCTACTCTGTGGGTCACTATAAGTTGGAATCGACTCTATGGCAATGGATTTTGGTTTACACATCTTTTGCCAGTTGATCTCTGAACTACTCATGTGCAAGGCAAATCCAAAAGGGTCTTTACCTATAAGGCTAAAAGAACTTAACTGAGATTCGAACTGCCATTGACATAGCTAAAACACAGCTATCATTTTTTGACTTATCAATATTTGTAGTAAAATAAAACATTAACACTCTTTAAGGAAATAATACTATTCAGAGTTTCACACCATGATATACAAAATCTCTAGGACATAATAAAAAATATCTTGACAGGGAAATGTGACCCATGTTCAAGGGAAAAACAGTCCATGGAGGCCAACCTCGAGATGACTCATGTGTTTGTATTATCAGACAAGGACTTTAAAACAGGCATAATAACTGTGATTGATGAAGTAAATAAGCATATTCTTAGCAAATGTATGAAAAAAAGAAAATCTCAGCTAAGAAATAAAATATATGAGTACCAAACAGAAATCTTGGAAGGCAAAATTAAAATACTTGACATGAAAGAAAAAAACATTGATTACATTTAAACATAGAAGGAAATGATAGAAAAAAGAGTCAGTGTACTTGAAAATAATCAGTTTAAATTATCAGAATAAAGAAAAGAATAGAGAGAGAAAAAGAACAACAACAGCAAAAAGAAAAAATGATCTCATGGTGATGGAAAAAAAATTGAAGGTCTAACATACATTTATTGGATTCACAAATGGTTAGGAAAGACAATATGGAGCAAAAAAATAAATATATGAAGAAATGATGGCAAAAGTTTTATGAATTATTGAAAAACAAAAATTTTGAGGTACAAGCTCAGAAAACTCTAAATATGATAAATATGAAGAAAACTACATCTGAGCATGATAGCCAAACTGCTGAAAACCAAAATCTTCAAAGCAGAGCTTAGATGGAAATGTCTTATTTAAACTTTTTATATTAGAAATAAAGAAATGATTAAATTCACTGATTTTAGGTTTCACCATGAGAAGCTTGAAAAAGAACAATGCAAACCTAAAGCAACTAAAAAGATCCAATCTATTTTCTAGGAGAAAACATTAATTAGGCAAAGATTTACTGACATGATAAGAAAAAACAGTGATTATAAAAAGAAATAACTGGACATTTTCAAAATTAAAATACTTTTTTCTTGTCATGACTATGTTAAGAAGAGACAGAGAATGAAGATAAACTTGGAGGAAATATTCACAATATCTAACAGAAGAACTATATCCAGAGTATAAAAAGAACCCTGTCAATTGAAAAAGAAGACAATTCAATTTTCAAAAATGGGTAAATCATTGACTCTGGTACTTCACAAAGAAGATAAATGAATGATGAAAAAGTGTATGAAAATATGTTCTATACCACTAGCCAGTTATCAGGGAAAAGCAAATTAAAATCACAATGAAATACTTCTCATTACTTACTGAATGTCTAATAAGTATAGAGACAGATAATAGCAAGTGCTTGACCAAAGTTAAAATGCTGCAACCACTTTTGAAAACTCTTTTTAACAGTTTCTCTGAAAGTTAAACATATACTACTTTAAGGTGAATCCATTCGACTCCTAGGTATTTACTGAAGAAAAGCAACAAGATATGTCCACTCAAGTATTTGTACATAAATATTCATAGAAGCATTATTCCTGATAGTGAAATGTTAGAAACAATCAAATGTCCAAAAGTTGACTGGATAAACAAAATATTGTATATTTGTACTATAAAATACTGTCTGGCAGCAAAAATTATCAAACTATTGATACCTGCAACAACCAAAAACCAAAAAAAAAAAATCAAACCCACTGCTGTCCAGTTTATTGTGACTCATAGCGACCCCATAGAGTTTCCAAGGCTGTAAATCTGTATGGAAGCAGATTGTCACATCTTTCTCCCTCAGAGCTGCTGGTGGTTTTGAACCACCAACCTGTTGGTTTGCAGCCAAGTGCTTTTAACCACCACATCACCAGAGCTCTCAAAATCATAATATTGAGTTAAAGAAGCCAGACTCATCAGAATACGTACTGTCTGATTCCCATTTAAACGAAGTTTTAGAAAATTTTCACTAATATATAGTATCAGACAGGAAACCAGTGATTCCCTCTGGCTTAGTATAGACAAGAAGATGGACTATGAAAGGGAATGAGGAATGTTTTGGGAGTGAAGGAAATCTGCATCTTGATTATGGGAGTGGTTTCAGTACTGTATACATCTGTGAAAACTCATTAAATTGTACAATTGAAATGGATGGTGTCTTAATTACTTAGTGCTTCCATAACAAGAAGCAGTGTATCAGCCATGTTTGTTTGTCCTATGGGCCTCTCTCCTCTTTCTGGTCTCTGCCAGCAATTCTTGCCATTCTTTTGCTTGTCCTCTGTATCTCTTCTGCTTTTTTGGTAAGACATCTCTGAGAGGTGATTAGGTATAGAACCCTACTCTGGTTTGATTTCATTAATATAAGAAAAGAGCAGGGCCAAGATGGCGGACTAGGTAGATGCTACCCCGGATCCCTCTTGCAACAAAGACTTGGAAAAACAAGTGAATCGATCACATACATAACAATCTACGAACGCTGAATAACAAACACAGATTTAGAGACAGAAAACGAACAAATACAGGGAAGCAGCGACTGTTTTTGGAGCCTGGAGCCAGCATCCCAGTCAGGTAACCTTGGCGCCGGGCATCTGAGCCCAGGGGAGCTGAACTCATAAACCTTGTGATGTTGCAAACAAGGGGCACAGCCCTACCCCCCTGAACTGAACCCAGGAGGGAGCCCAGCCTGTCCGCGCAGGCGGCATGGCGACGCGGCTGGTGGGAGAACTCCCTGGGAGGCAGTGACTGGTTTTGGAGCTGGGAGTGCTGCGTCCCAGCCGGGGAACCCTGGCGCTGGGTATTTCACTGGGCGCTGTCATGGTGCAAGCATGATGCGCAGCCCTACTCCCCTGAACTAACCCCAGCAGGGGGCCCAGCCGGTCTTCTGAGGTGGTGCGGTGACGCGGCTGGCAGGACGAGAAATTCCCGGGAGGCAGCGACTGATTTTGGAGCCAAGAGTAAAGCATCCCAGCAGGGGAACTTTGACGCTAGGATTTGAACTGGCAGCAGAGGATCCAACCGGGACTTCAGCGGGCCAGAACTCCGGGGGCAATCTCCACACAGCCAACACACATAGGCGACACGCCCCTCGGGAATCTCAGATATAATAGTCATTCCAAGCAAGACAAGCAACTCTGGCTATATTCCGAGGTGCTACTCTCCTATCTCTCTGATCCCTCCCCCACCCTCCCCAGGTGGCTCCATTAACATTGGAATTTCCTGAGCCAGAGGGAGAACAGCTCCGGCTCCGCGGCAGCTTTGCTCCCCCCCCCCCTTTTTTTTTTATTCTTTTGGTCTTTTCCTAACCCACTCTTCCGGCCTGAGTGAAGGAACCACATAAAACCCAGGGACCAAAAATCCATGCCTAATTGGACTAAAAACACAGAAACAGCTACAGCCAAGCATATATGATCCAAATCTTGGACTTTCATCCTTACAGGGAACAAGGTGGCGGTTATAATCCAAAGGCAGTTCTGATAGGGATCTGACTACACTTTTTTTTAGCGGATTTTCTGGAAAAACAAGTTTCCCAGTGATGGATCGGAGACAGTAGTCGATATCAAACCACATAAAGAAGCAGACCATGACTGCTTCTACAACCCCCCAAACTAAAGAATCAAAATCTTTCCCAAAAGAAGATACAATCCTGGAATTATCAGATACAGAATATAAAAAACTAATTTACAGAATGCTTCAAGACATCAGAAACGAAATGAGGCAAGCTGCAGAAAAAGCCAAGGAACACACTGATAAAACAGTTGAAGAACTCAAAAAGATTATTCAAGAACATAGTGGAAAAATAAATAAGTTGCAAGAATCCATAGAGAGACAGCATGTAGAAATCCAAAAGATTAACAATAAAATTACAGAATTAGACAATGCAATAGGAAGTCAGAGGAGCAGACTTGAGCAATTAGAATGCAGACTGGGACATGTGGAGGACCAGGGAATTAACACCAACATAGCTGAAAAAAAATCAGATAAAAGAATTTAAAAAAATGAAGAAACCCTAAGAATCATGTGGGACTCTATCAAGAAGGATAACTTGAACTTGTGGGTGATTGGAGTCCCAGAACAGGGAGGGAGGACAGAAAACACAGAGAAAATAGTTGAAGAACTCCTGACAGACAACTTCCCTGACATCATGAAAGACGAAAGGATATCTATCCAAGATGCTCATCGAACCCCATTTAAGATTGATCCAAAAAGAAAAACACCAAGACATATTATCATCAAACTTGCCAAAACCAAAGATAAACAGAAAATTTAAAAGCAGCCAGGGAGAAAGAAAGGTCACCTTCAAGGGAGAATCAATAAGAATAAGTTCAGACTACTCAGCAGAAACCATGCAGGCAAGAAGGGAATGGGACGACATATACAGAGCACTGAAGGAGAAAAACTGCCAGCCAAGGATCATACATCCAGCAAAACTCTCTCTGAAATATGAAGGCGAAATTAAGATATTTACAGATCAACACAAGTTTAGAGAATTTGCAAAAACCAAACCAAAGCTACAAGAAATACTGAAGGATATTGTTTGGTCAGAAAACCACTAATATCAGATACCAGCACAACACGAGGTCACAAAACAGAACATCCTGATGTCAACTCAAATAGGGAAATCACAAAAACAAATTCAGATTAATTAAAAAAAAAATGCTCATAACAGGGAATCATTGAAGTCAAAATGTAAAAGATCCCAATAATCAAAAAGAGGGACTAAATACAGGTGGCATAGAACTGCCATATGAAGAGTGATACAAGGCGATATAGAACATTACAAGTTAGGTTTTTACTTAGAAAAATAGGGGTAAATATTAAGGTAACCACAAAGAGGTATAACAACTCCATAACTCAAAATAAAAACCAAGAAAAACGTGACGACTCAGCAAACATAAAGTCAAATACTATGAAAATGAGGAACACACAATTTACAAAGAAAAATGTCTCAGCACAAAAAAGTAAGTGGAAAAATGAAATTGTCAACAACACACATAAAAAGACATCAAAATGACAGCACTAAACACATACTTACCTATAATTATGCTGAATGTAAATGGACTAAACGCACCAATAAAGAGACACAGAGTCTCAGACTGGATAAAGAAACAAGATCCGTCTATATGCTGCCTACAAGAGACACACCTTAGACTTAGAGACAAAAACAAACTAAAACTCAAAGGATGGAAAAAAATATATGAAGCAAACAAGAAGCAGAAAAGAAGAGGAGTAGCAATATTAATTTCTGACAAAATAGACTTTAGACTTAAATCCACCACAAAGGATGAAGAAGGACACTACATAATGATAAAAGGGACAATTGATCAGGAAGATATAACCATATTAAATATTTACGCACCCAATGACAGGGCTGCAAGATACATAAAACAAATTTTAACAGAACTGAAAAGTGAGATAGACACCTCCACAATTATAGTAGGAGACTTCAGCACACCACTTTCGGAGAAGGACAGGACATCCAGTAAGAAGTTCAAGAGAGACACGGAAGACCTAATTACAACAATCAACCAACTTGACCTCATTGACTTATACAGAACTCTCCACCCAACTGCTGCAAAGTATACTTTTTTTTCTAGCGCACATGGAACATTCTCTAGAATAGACCACATATTAGGTCATAAAACAAACCTTTGCAGAATCCAAAACATCGAAATATTACAAAGCATCTTCTCAGACCACAAGGCGATAAAACTAGAAATCAATAACAGAAAAACTAGGGAAAAGAAATCAAATACTTGGAAACTGAACAATACTCTCCTGAAAAAAAGACTGGGTTATAAAAGACATCAAGGAGGGAATAAGGAAATTCATAGAATGCAACGAAAATGAAAATACTTCCTATCAAAACCTCTGGGACACAGCAAAAGCAGTGCTCAGAGGCCAATTTATATCGATAAATGCACACATACAAAAAGAAGAAAGAGTCAAAATCAGAGAACTGTCCCTACAACTTGAACAAATAGAAAGTGAGCAACAAAAGAATCCATCAGGCACCAGAAGAAAACAAATAATAAAAATTACAGCTGAACTAAATGAATCAGAGAACAGAAAAACAATTGAAAGAATTAACAAAGCCAAAAGCTGGTTCTTTGAAAAAATTAACAAAATTGATAAACCATTGGCTAGACTGACTACAGAAATACAGGAAAGGAAACAAATAACCCAAATAAGAAACGAGAAGGGCCACATCACAACAGACCCAACTCAAATTAAAAAAATCATATCAGATTATTATGAAAAATTGTACAGTAACAAATTTGCAAACCTAGAAGAAATGGATGAATTCTTGGAAAAACACTACCTACCTAAACTAACACATTCAGAAGTAGAACAACTAAATGGACCCATAACAAAAAAAGAGATCGAAAAGGTAATCAAAAAATTCCCCCTCAAAAAAAAGCCCTGGCCCAGACGGCTTCACTGCAGAGTTCTACCAAACTTTCAGAGAAGAGTTAACACCACTACTACTAAAGGTATTTCAAAGCATAGAAAATGACGGAATACTACCCAACTCATTCTATGAAGCCACCATCTCCCTGATACCAAAACCAGGTAAAGACATCACAAAAAAAGAAAATTACAGACGTATAACCCTCATGAACATAGATACAACAATCCTCAACAAAATTCTAGCCAACAGAATTCAACAACATATCAAAAAAATAATCCACCACGATCAAGTGGGATTTATACCAGGTATGCAAGGCTGGTTTAATATCAGAAAAACCATTAATGTAATCCACCACATAAATAAAACAAAAGACAAAAACCTCATGATCTTATCAATTGATGCAGAAAAGGCATTTGACAAAGTCCAACACCCTTTTATGATAAAAACTCTCACCAAAGTAGGAATTGAAGGAAAATTCCTCAACATAATAAAGGGCATCTATGCAAGCCAACAGCCAACATCATTCTAAATGGAGAGAACCTGAAAGCATTTCCCTTGAGAACGGGAACCAGACAAGGATGCCCTTTATCACCGCTCTTATTCAACATCGTGCTGGAAGTCCTAGCTAGGGCAATTAGGCTAGACAAAGAAATAAAGGGCATCCAGATTGGCAAGGAGGAAGTAAAATTATTTCTATTTGCAGATGACATGATCTTATACACAAAAAATCCCTAAGGAATCCTTCAGAAAACTACTGAAACTAATAGAAGAGTTTGGCAGAGTCTCAGGTTATAAGATAAACATACAAAAATCACTTGGATTCCTCTACATCAACAAAAAGAACATCGAAGAGGAAATAACCAAATCAATACCATTCACAGTAGCCCCCAAGAAGATAAAATACTTAGGAATAAATCTTACCAAGGATGTAAAAGACCTATACAAAGAAAACTACAAAGCTCTACTACAAGAAATTAAAAAGGACCTACTTAAGTGGAAAAACATACCTTGCTCATGGATAGGAAGACTTAACATAGTAAAAATGTCTATTCTACCAAAAGCCATCTATATATACAATGCACTTCCGATCCAAATTCCAATGTCATTTTTTAAGGTGATAGAGAAACAAATCACCAACTTCATATGGAAGGGAAAGAAACCTCAGGTAAGCAAAGCATTACTGAAAAAGAAGAAGAAAAGTGGGAGGCCTCACTCTACCTGATTTCAGAACCTATTATACAGCCACAGTAGTCAAAACAGCCTGGTATTGGTACAACAACAGGCACATAGACCAGTGGAACAGAATTGAGAACCCAGATATAAATCCAAACACATATGAGCACCTGATATTTGACAAAGGCCCAGTGTTAGTTAATTGGGGAAAAGATAGTCTTTTTAACAAATGGTGCTGGCATAATTGGATATCCATTTGCAAAAAAATGAAACAGGACCCATACCTCACACCAAGCACAAAAACTAACTCCAAGTGGATCAAAGACCTAAACATAAAGACTAAAACAATAAAGATCATGGAAGAAAAAATGGGGACAACATTAGGAGCCCTAATACAAGGCATGAACAGAATACAAAACATTACCAAAAATGACGAAGAGAAACCAGATAACTGGGAGCTCCTAAAAATCAAACATCTATGCTCATCTAAAGACTTCACCAAAAGAATAAAAAGACCACCTACAGACTGGGAAAGAATTTTCAGCTATGACATCTCCGACCAGTGCCTGATCTCTAAAATCTACACGATTCTGTCAAAACTCAACCACAAAAAGACAAACAACCCAATCAAGAAGTGGGCAAAGGATATGAACACACACTTCACTAAAGAAGATATTCAGGCAGCTAACAGATACATGAGAAAATGTTCTCAATCATTAGTCATTAGAGAAATGCAAATTAAACCTTCGATGAGATTCCATCTCACTCCAACAAGGCTGGCATTAATCCAAAAAACACAAAATAATAAATGTTGGAGAGGCTGCGGAGAGATTGGAACTCTTATACACTGCTGGTGGGAATGTAAAATGGTACAACCACTTTGGAAATCTATCTGGCATTATCTTAAACAGTTAGAAGTAGAACTACCATACAACCCAGAAATCCCACTCCTCGGAATATACCCTAGAGAAATAAGAGCCTTCACACAAACAGATATATGCACACCCATGTTTATTGCAGCTCTGTTTACAATAGCAAAAAGCTGGAAGCAACCAAGGTGTCCATGAACGGATGAATGGGTAAATAAGTTGTGGTATATTCACACAATGGAATACTACACATTGATAAAGAACAGTGACGAACCTGTGAAAAATTTCATAACATGGAGGAACCTGGAAGGCATTATGCTGAGCGAAATCAATCAGAGGCAAAAGGACAAATATTGTATAAGATGACTATTATAAGATCTTGAGAAATAGTATAAACTGAGAAGAACACATACTTTTGTGGCTATGAGGGGGGGAGGGAGGGAGGGAGAGGGTGTTTTATTGATTAATTAGTAGATAAGAACTGCTTTAGGTGAAGGGAAAGACAACACTCAATACATGGAAGGTCAGCTCAATTAGACTGGACCAAAAGCAAAGAAGTTTCCAGGATAAAATGAATGCTTCAAAAGTCAGTGGAGCAAGGGCAGGGGTTTGGGAACCATGCTCTAAGGGGACTTCTAAGTCAATTGGCAAAATAATTCTATTATGAAAACATTCTGCATCCCACTTTGAAATGTGGCATCTGGGGTCTTAAATACTAACAAGCGGCCATCGAAGATGCATCAATTGGTCTCAACCCACCTGGAGCAAAGGAAAATGAAGAACACCAAGGTCACACGACAACTATGAGCCCAAGAGACAGAAAGGGCCACATGAACCAGAGACGTACATTATCCTGAGACCAGAAGAACTAGATGGTGCCCGGCCACAATCGATGACTGCCCTGACAGGGAGCACAACAGAGAACCCCTGAGGGAGCAGGAGATCAGTGGGATGCAGATCCCAAATTCTCATAAAAAGACCATACTTAATGGTCTGACTGAGACTAGAGGAATCCTGGCAGGCATGGTCCCCAAACCTTCTGTTGGCCCAGGACAGGAACCATTCCCGAAGACAACTCATCAGACATGAGAGGGACTGGACAGTGGGTAGGAGAGAGATGCTGAAGACGAGTGAGCTAATTATATCAGGTGGACACTTGAGAGTGTGTTGGCAACTCTTGTCTGGAGGGGGGATGGGAGGATAGAGAGAGTTGGAAGCTTGCAAAATTGTCAGGAAAGGAGAGACTGGAAGGGCTGACTCATTAGGGGGAGAGCAAGTGGGAGTAAGGAGTAAGATGTATATAAACTTATATGTGACAAACTGACTTGATTTGTAAACGTTCACTTGAAGCTCAATAAAAGTTAATAAAAAAAAAAAAAAAGAAAATCTGTCTTCCCAAATAGAGTCACATTCCCAGGTACAGATGTTAGGATTTGAATATAACTCTTTGGGAACACAATTCAATTCATAATGGACAGTTTATTATACGTAAGTTATACCCATATAGAGTTGATTTAAAATGTTGATTTAAAAAATAAACAAATAAAAATTGTTGGATCCAATAGGGAAGAGACTGCTAGATGTAGGTGAAAAGCAAAGAAGCAAACGAGTGAAAGATATTAAGTTTGAATTAGAAACACATGTATTCAAATATTGGGGCAACTTATTATAGTTGACTAAACCTGTGATGAAAACCCTGGTGGAGCAGTGGTTAAGAGCTATGGCTGCTAACGAAAAGGTCAGCAGTTGGAACCCACCAGGTGCTCCTTGGAAATCATATGGGGCAGCTCTACGCTGTCCTATATGGTTGCTATGAGTTGGAATCAACTCGACGGCAATAAGTATGTTTTTGCTTTTTGTTTAAACTTGTGATATTCAGAAAGTATTAGCACTTTTTTTTTTCTTTCTGTAAAAGGAAGAAAATGTCTACCTATCAGAATTACCCTGAGGTTAAAATGAAAAACAATACCGGAAGCACTTAATACACAGTAGACATTTACTTCTTCTATTTCATTTTTGTACCACAGTTATTTCTGTCTGCCTTGGATGTGTCTTGTGTGTAATACTAGCTACCTAACATAGTTTTTCTGCTATATCCCTACCCTTTCAAATCAAAGCATTATTTTTCCTTTGGTGAAACTTTTCTTTTTTGCATCATATTTAACACTCGTATTTTTATTTACTAAATATATATATTTTTTACTTTTAGCATAATAAATTGCATTTTTAAGGGGTAAAGTACTTTACATTTATCTCTTGAATTACATTTACAGATATATGAATAAATCAGAAAGTATAGAATAATAAATTTGGAATACCAAAGACAGACGTCTTCATGTGATAGTTTCTATCCGAGTATCTATGGCCAAAGGGAGAGCCCACCATGTATCAAAGGAGGAACACGTACATACCTGGGTCACAAAAGCTGTGACATCACTCCCTCTTAATTCCTAATACATGTTTTCTTTGCCATTTGACACTCTGAAAATGAGTTCTTAAAACAAGTTAGATAGCTCGTAGTTAAAGAGGATATAAGGATGATAACATGTTTAGCTGTTATATATGTGGAATTTAAATCCTCATAGCTGATTGATATTGACAGGAAGCAATCCATGATTCAGGATCATTTAACTTAACCTCTAAATGTGATAGTATAGAGCTACTTCTTGAGAAATTACCAGCATGCTCAGCACCCACAAGAGGAGAGGCTTCTGCACTTTGGTCTGCTGACCGAAGGTGATTTTGGTGTCGGTAGCTAGAAGGTATCCCCTTTAACAAAACAATTTTGGCTCACATAGCAGACTCTCTCAGCAGAACAACACACTCTTCTGTTTTTTATTTATTTATTTTTAATTACACTCTCATTGGTTTCTTTCCCTCTAGAAATGTCTCAAAAAAGCAATTTTTAAAACTTTTGAGTGAGCCATAGTTTCATGTAACCTGAGCATGAAATAAGGATAATAATGACATGTTATTGCTAGCTGCTATTGACTCAGCCCTAGGTTCATGCCAACCCTATGCACAATGGAGCAAAATGCTGCCTGGTCCTGCACCATCCCCATGATCAGTTGCGGATCTGACAATTATGACCCATAGGATTTTCTTTGGCTGGTTTTTGGAAGTAGATACCCCAGGTGTTTCTTCATATTCTGTCTTAGTCTGGAAGCGCCACTGAAACCTGTTCAGCTTCGCGGCAACATGCCAGCCTCCACTGACAGACAGGTGATGGGTGCCCATGAGGAGCATAGGGCGGGAACTGAACTTGGCTCTCCGCCATGGAAGGTGAGAATTCTCCCACTGAATCTCCACTGCCGCTGATGCTGATGATGATATAACTATTGTGTGACCACTTTCTCTGTTCTTTAGAGACATCATATTTTGTTCTCATGTACAATTTGGGAGGCAGTTGTGCATATTCTCTTCACCTTTCTTACGAAAAAGGTGGGGCTCAGACTTTTTTTTTTTTCTTCTTAACAACACACAACTAGCTTACAGGCCTGACTTTGATTTTTAGAATATTAACTTCACTGTCCATATTTCTGACAACACGGGATCCCAAAGCAAAGAGATTTGGTGAGTACCAGATGACTGAGAAACTCACTGTGGTGTGTTTGTATAGTAAGTTAGGACAATTCCCCTAGAAACAAACAGAAAAAGTCAAGTACGGTGCTCTTCGGAAACCAATATTTCTCATTCTGAGCACATATATGGTTCGGTGTCCCATTTGCCTGAAGCTGAACCAAGCAGCCTGAGAGACTAATATTTGCTCTATTATTTCCAAGTTGCATGCCTGCTGTCTTCTAATATCCTTTAGACATTTTGGTGGATACAGGTCAGAAAACTATTGTGGGTCTGTAATTTCGTTTAGCCATAGGTGATCTGAGCCATTTCTGATTTATTATTAGCACATCTGAGTTGATGAAACACTTTCTCTTTGTGCTCAATTCTTCTAACATACTTGGGAAGAAGTATGTATTTTTGATTCTAGAAAGATACAATTATTCTTCTTTTGAACTTGTAATAAAGTTGGGCCATACAGTGACAGGACCCTAAACGCTTGTACTCTTTCATCGACTCACAGCTTTCGCGGGACCAAGGAAGGCTTATTTGAAGTCTCATGGTTAAGCCTACACAAATATCTAAGTAAACCACTGTTACTCACTGGGACTTTTCACCTCTAGTTGAGAAATATAATTAAGTTGTTCTTCCACAAGGCAGCTATGGGACTTTGAGGATGTCAGCCTTTCAAGTAAAATTCAGTGGTTCCAAAAAACCTCAGTTTCTCTTTCTCTCAAAGCACAGATTGGGTTAGGTCACCTCCAGGATGATCTTCAACCCCAATGCCCTTTCGCTGTATATTCACTTATTTCAAATGAAAAAAGGGAAATGATTTCAATTCTGTTGCATATATTATAGGGCTGTCTCTGTGGCTTTATTGTTTTAAAGTTAACGTTTGCTTTTTACAAGCATTAGCTCTCCATGGGTTAATATCTCTAACAAAATGACTAGAATTATTGCATGGTAAGTCATTAGATCTGAATGAAAGTTGAGAGAAGTAATAATAATAATAAAAACCCTACAACCTTGTTAGAAAAATAAACTACATATTTGCTAAGCCCAAATCACCTTTTATATCTACCAGTGAGTATTTTCTCACAGTGTTCTAAGCTGCTGCCAGTTTTATTTATTTTTTTATTGTCCTTTAAGTAAAAGTTTACAGTTAAGTTAGTTTCTCATGCAAAAATTTATGTACACATTGTTGTGTGACCCTAGCTGCTGTCCCTACAATGTGACAGCACACTCCCCCTTTCCACCTTGGATCTCCCATGTCCTTTCAACTGGCTCCAGTCCCTTTCTGCCTTCTCATCTCGCCTCCAGGCAGAAGCTGCCCACCCAGTCTCATGTATCTACTTGAGCTAAGAAACACACGCTTCACATATATCATTTTATGTCTTAGAGTCCAGTCTAATCTTAGTCTGAAGAATTAGCTTTGAAAATGGTTTTAGTTTTTAGTTTTGTGCTAACAGAGAGCCTGAGGGCCAAGTCTTCCAGGGTCCCTCCAGTCTCAGTCAGACCATTAAGTCTAGTTTTAGTAGAATTTGAGTTCTGCACCCCATTTCTCTCCTGCACCATCAGGGGCTCTCTGTTGTGTTCACCATCAGGGCATACATTGGTGGTAACCAGGCACCATCTAGCTCTTCTGGCCTCAGGCTGATGGAGTCTCTGATTTATGTGGCCCTTTCTGTCTCTTGGGCTAATATTTTCCTTGACTCTTTGGTGTTCATTTTCCTTTGCTCCAGATGGGTTGGGACATACTAGCTAGCTTTTAAGACCCCATACACCACTCACCAAAATAGGATGCAGAACGTTTTCTTAATAAACTTTGTTATGCCAACTGACCTAGATGTACCCTGAAATCATGGTCCCCAGACTCCTGCCCCTGGTAATCTGTCCCTTGAAGACTTTAGTTGTATTCAGGAAACTTCTTAGCTTGGTTTAGTTAAGTTGTGCTGACTTCCCCTGTGTTGTGTGTTGTTCTTCCCTTCACCTAAGATAATTCTTGTCTGCTACCTACTTGGTGAATACTCCTCTTTCTCCCTCCCCATCCTTGTAACCATCAAAGAATGTTTTCTTCTGTGTTTATACCTTTTCTTGGGTTCTTATAATAGAGGTTTCATACAGTATTTGTCCTTTTGTGACTGATTAATTTCACTCAGCATAATGCCTTTCAGATTCATCCATGTTATGAGATGTTTCCGGATTCACTGTTGTTTTTTATCGTTGTGTAGTATTCCACTGTGTGAATATACCATAATTTGTTTATTCATTCCTCCTTTGATAGGTCATTTCCATCATTTTGCTATTGCTAACAGTGCTGCAATGAACATGGGTGTGCATGTATCTATTCCTGTGAAAGCTCTTATTTCTCTAGGATATATTCCAATGAGTGGGATTGCAGAATCATATGATAGTTCTATTTCCAGATTTTTAAGGAAGTGCCAAATCATTTTCCAAAGTGGTTGTACCGATTTACATTCCCACCAGCAGGGTATCAGTGTTCCAGTCTTTCCAGAAACTCTCCAACATTTATTATTTTGTGTTCTTTTTTATTAATGCTGACTTCGATGGAGTGAGATAATATCTCATTGTAGTTTTGATTTGCATTTCTCTAATGGCTGATGATCCTGAGCATTTCCTCATGTATCTGTTAGCCGCCTGAATGTCTTCTTCGGCAAAGTGCCTGATCATATCCTTTGCCCATTTTTTAATTGGGTTATTTGCCTTTTTGTTGTTGAGGTGTTGAAGTATGTTGTAGATTTTAGAGATAGACCCTGATCATATTTGTTGTAGCCAAAATTTTTTTCCTATTCTGTAGGATGTCTTTTTCACTCTTTTGGTGAAGTCTTTCGATGAGCATAAGTGTTTGATTTCTAGGAGCTCTCAGTTATCTTGTTTCTCTTTTGGTGTTTGTGCATCGTTAGTAATGTTTCAAATTCTGTTTATGCCACTTATGAGGGCTCCTAGTGTTGTTCCTATTTTTTATCCCATATTTTTTATTGTTTTAGATTTTATATTTAAGTCTTGGCCCATTTTGAGTTAGTTTTTGTGCATGGTGTGAGTTATGGGCCTTATTTCACTTTTTTGAAGACGGATATCCAGTTATGCTAGCACCACTCGTTAAAAAGATTGTCTTCTCCCCATTTAACAGACTTAGGGCCTTTGTCAAATATCAGATGTTCATAGGTGGATGAATTTATGTCTGAATTCTCAATTCTGTTCCATTGGTCTATGTATCTGTTGTTGTTCCAGTACCAGGCTGTTTTGACTATTGTGGTGGTATAATAGGTTCTAAAATCAGGTAGTGTAAGACCTCCCACTTTGTTCTTCTTCAGTAATGCTTTACTTATCTGGGGCCCCTTCCCTTCCCATGTGAAATTGGTGATTTGTTTCTCTGTCTCATTAAAAAATGCCTTTGGAATTTGGATCGGGATTGCATTGTATCTGTAGTTCCTTTAGGGTAGAATTAACGTTTTCACAATGTTGAGTCTTCCTATCCATGAGCAAGGTATGTTTTTCCATTTATGTAGGCCTCTTGTTTTCTTTCAGTAGTGTCTTGTAGTTTTCCTTGTATAGGTCTTTTACATCTCTGGTTAGATTTACTCCTATGTATTTTACCTTCTTAAGTGCTATTGGAAATGGTATTGATTTGTTGATTTCCTCTTCAACATTCTCTTTGTTGGTGTAAGGAATTCTCTTTGTTGATGTAAGGAATCCAACTGATTTTTGTATCTTTATCTTGTATCCTGATACTTTGCTGAAATCTTCTATTAGTTCCAGTAGTTTTCTTGTGGATTCTTTGGAGTTTTCTGTGTATAAGATCATATCATCTGCAAATAGAGACACTTTTACATCTTCCTTGCCAATTTGGATGCCCTTTATTTCCTTTTTTTTAGCCTAATTGTTCTGGTTAGGACCTCCAGCACAATGTGGAATGAGAGTGGTGATAAAGGACATCCTTGTCTGGTTCCTGTTCTCGAGGGGAATCCTTTCAGACTCTCTCCATTTAGGGTGATATAGGGTGTTGGCTTTGTATAAATGCCCTTTATTATGTTGAGGAATCTCCCTTCTATTCTTATTTTGCTGAGAGTTTTTATCATGAATGGGTGTTGGACTTTGTCTAATGCCTTTTCTGCATCAATTGATAAGATCACATGTTTCTTGTCTTTTGTTTTATTTATGTGATGGATTACACTAATTGTTTTTCTAATGTTGAAAATCCCTGCATACTTGGTATGAATGCCACTTGGTCATGGTGAATTTTTTTTTTTTTTTTGATATATTATTGAATTCTATGGGCTAGAATTTTGTTGACAATTTTTGCATCTATGTTCATGAGGGATATTTGTCTGTAATTTTCTTCTTTTGTGGTGCCTTTACCTGGTTTTAGTATCAGGGATATGCTGGCTTCACAGAATGAGTATTCCATCCTTCTCTATGCTGTGAAACACTCTTCTCTGAAAGTTTGGTGGAATTCTCCACTGAAACCATCAGGGCCAGGGCTTTTTTTTCTTGGGAGGTTTTAAATTATGTTTTCAATCTCTTCTTTGTTACAGGTTTATTCAGTTGTTCTACCCCTGTTTGTGTTAGTTTAGGTAGGTAGTGTGTTTCTAGAAATTTGTCTGTTTCCTCTAGATTTTCAAATTTGCTAGAGTATAATTTTTCATAGTATTCTGTTATGATTCTTTTGATTTCAGTTTGGTCTGTTGTGATATCACCCATTTCATCTCTTATTTGGATTATTTGCTTCTTCCTCTGTTTCTTTTTTTTTTTGTCATTTTGGCCAATGGTTTATCAATTTTGTAAATCTTTTCAAAGAACTGGCTTTTGGTCTTCGTAACTCTTTCAATTGTTTTTCTATTCTCTGTTTCATTTAATTCTGCTCTGATTTCTATTATTTGCTTTCTTCTGGTCCCTTAGGCCTTCTTTTGCTGCTCTCTTTCTCTTTGCTCAAGTTGTAGGGTTAATGTTTTGATTTTGGCCCTTTGTTCTTTTTGGACGCGTGCATTTATTGCTATAAATTGACCTCTGAATACTGCTTTTCCTGTGCCCTAAACTTTCTGGTAGGAAGTGTTTTCATCGTCTTTTGATTCCATGAATTTCTTTATCCCATCCTTTATTTCTTCTGCAACCCAGTAGTTTTTGAGCAAGGTGTTGTTCACTTTTCATGTGTTTGATATTTTTCCTTGCTTTTTCTGTTATTGATTTCTACTTTTATGGTTTTGTGGTCAGAAAAGATGCTTTGCAATATTTCTATGCTTTGGAATTGTTAAGCCTTGCTTTATGGCCTAACACGCAGTCTAGTCTGGAGAACGTTCCATGTGAATTGGAAAAGAAAATATACTTGGCTGCTGTTGGGTGAAGTGTTCTGTATATGTCTATGATGTCAAGTTGGTCAGTTGTGGCATTTAAATCTTCTGTGTCTTTACTGAGCTTTTTCCTGGATGTTCTATCCTTCACTGAAAGTGGTGTGTTGAAGTCTCTGTTGCCAAGTTTTTTTTTTTTTTTTTTAATATTTATTATCTTAGATCAGAACCCAAACATAGTTTGATCTGATTAATCCTTCCAATAATTAATCTGTATTCAAAGAAAAAGGGAAATGATAGTATACACTGGTTAAAAGCTTGGCTTTGCAGTTAAATAGCCTGGGTTCAGATTTGGTTTCTACCAGTTACTAATAATGATGTCTTCATAGCTTTATTATAGGAAATGAAAGAGATGTAGTTGCATGAAATATCTAGTGGCTATTTTTTTATTGTTATCTAGTATTATATCTTTAAATAAGAACATTGACTTGGAATGGTCATCATTCTCATCCCTCAGGTGTTTAGGTAATAGATTCAGTGAGACATTTTAGAAACAAGGCGGGTAGTATTGCCATAATTAAGCCAGATTCTAGTTTTATTATTATGAGTATAAACCCCATTCCCTTGTCCAAAGAGTAGTAAAATAAGCCTCATTTGAGCCATAGTACAAGGCAATGAATTTCATCCTGGAGATTTTATTCTAGAGACAGAGAAAATAAATGCCTACTGTGTTTGAATAGATAATGTTTCTATGGGCAGAAAACCACTGCCCATAAAAAAAAAAAAATACTGTCAAAACAGAATTATAATTATGATATATCAATGAACAATACATATTCAACTTTTCTGTCTGACTCAGCCAGGCAAAACAAAAAGAAACAATATCCCACTGGTATATATATTTTAATGCATATATTCATTTTTCATTTAGGATTACACAGCGTTATGCCCACAAACAGGCCCAGCACACATTATTAATTTGATAAATCAGCATGATTAAATGTGACTGCTTAATGAATAAATTCACAGCTTCTTTTATTCCCTGTAGAGAGAGTCTGTTAATGTTCAGCTTCAGAGTCATTGGGGTATTCACAAATCTCCTTCTCCTTCTGGGGATATGGTAAGATTGTAGGTCCCTGCCCCTTTGAAGTTAGGTGTGGATTTATGATGCACTTTGGCAAATGTGAGTAAAAGTGATGAGTCACTCCTGGGTGGAAGCTTGTGGAAACGACAAGCCATTTGCATTCTAATGTCCCCCTGTTATGGTGATCATGAAAACACATGTTGAATGGACATGAATTTCAGTACTTCACTCTTGTTCCTGGGTAATGATCATGGCCAAAACCCTCCTGTTAACTTGGAAGGATATATGACCTGAGAGAGATATATATTTATTTTGTTGAAGCCATTGGGATTTGGAGGTAGTCCAGCCTTGCATATCCGGCGTATATAGTTACAAAATTAAATGCTGGTATGGTTGTCTTGAAGTTTCTGTGTGGTACAGTTAACACACTTAACCACTAAGGTTAGAAGTACAAGTCCACCCAGAGGCACCTTGAAAGAAAGGCCTGGTGATTTACTTCAGAAAAAATTAGCCATAGAGAACCCTATGGAGTATTCTACTATGACATACGTGGGGTTGCAACAAATTGGGATCAACATGATGGCTATTGGTACTGGTCTATTTGACTTTCTTAATTTTCCTATTGTTTTCAAGTCCTCTATTAGCTCATCATTGCTTGTGGAATAAAATCCAAGTTTCTTGATATGGCCTAAATTTCTGAAGCCACATTTCTTATCTTCCACCTTCCAATTCCAGTCACAACAGTCTCCTTTCAATTTTAATTCTTTGAAATCTACACTCTTTCTTACCTCAGGGCTCTTGAAAGAGCTATTGCTTTTGAGTCTTCACATTGCCTTTGCCAGTACAGTACATTAAAAACAACATTTCAATGTAGTTTTATCTCTGTCACTAAAAATGATCTTGAATATCTTTTCATACGTTTAAGGGACATTTATCTTTCATTTCCTGTGAGGTTTCTTTCTCTACTCTGTGAAGATATTACTCAATTATATTCTTGTATCTTGTCTTGCTGAGAGGTCTGGTGTCAATTTTGATTCCTGTTAATTCATAGGTGATGTGATTGTGATTTTTGTAAGGTTTTAGAAGTTCTGACAAACTTAATTTTTACTGTTATATGTATTGGGTGTATGTTTCTTACCTATCCTGCTTGATTCTGCATAAATGCTATTAAATATGAAATTTATTTATTTATTTGTCATTCTAGCAATTCTTGGTCTTTATTTCTTGAAGTATCATGACTTTCTTTTATTTGATCAACTGTGAAAAGTAATCTAAAAATGCTGACACGTCTACTTCTAACCTCCGATGTTTTTTTTAATCTACTATTTTATACTTTATGTCATGTAATTTTATCCTAATGCCTTATTAATGGAGCCCTGGTGGCACTGTGGTTAAGCATTTGGCTGCTAACCAAGAGGTTGGTGGTTCGAATCCACCAGCTGCTAATTAGAAACCCTATGGGGCAATTCTACTCTGTCCTAAAGGGCCACTATGAGTCAGAATCAACTTAGCAGCAATGGGTTCAGTTTTTTTAATGCCTTATGAGACAGTACTCATACTGATTACCTGATGAACTGATTTGTTTTTCAGCTGTATCAATCAATTCTACCATTCAAGTCTTTACTGAGTTCTGTGTTTCAACTTTTGTCTTTTTATTTGAGGTTCTTCTTTGTGAAGCCTTATTCCTAGAACATATTTCCAATGTTCTAATCTCTTTAAGACAGTCTTAGAAGAAATATAACCAGGATGCTCCTTAGAATTGAGGATGGTGAGACATTGGCTCACTTACTTTGGACATATCATCAGGGAAGACCAATCTCTAAAAAATATATATAATGGTTGGTAAAGAGGAGGGGTCAGTGGAAGTGAGGGAACCCCCCAGTGAGATGAATTGACACAATACCCCAACAATGGACTCAAACATATGAAAATGGCACAGGACCAGGCAATGTTTCATTCTGCTATACTTAAGGTCACCATGAGTTGGAGCTGACTGAATGGCAACTAACAACAAAATATTTGAAGTTATTTAATATGCTTATTTTTTTTCAACAGACTGGTCCTTTAATTTGTAAGAATACCCACCCTCTGCATCTTCTATTTCTTGGTGCACCACAGTTAGTGATGTGCTTTTGGGATAAAAGTATAGCGATCCAGCCAGAGCGTATTCCCTCTCCAAACATCCCAGGTAGGGTGGGGGCATGGCTCTGACTTTACTCTCTGCACCTCCCTATGCACTCGTCTTTTTCAGGAACTCTCCGTGTCAGTTGTTATCACACAGGCCTTTGGGTACACAGGGTGGAGTAAATGCTCCAGAGATGGCTAATCTACCTGCCTCAGAACCTAACCTCCTCTGCTACTACTGAATTCAAAGATTGTCTTGATATTGTTCCTCACATTGGTGCTAAGATAATTGCTGATTTTTTTCTCTATGGTGGCCACAGGGAAGCATTGGTTCACCAGGGAACAGTGGGAGAGAGCAAGGGCACGGCAGAAAATTTCTCCCACCCTCTCTTTGGTTAGGTGGCCAAATCTTCCATTTGGACCATTGCTTTCCTTCCTGTGTGATTATACCATCTGGTAAGGTTTGATTTCTCATAGAAGTTTCCATAGTCTGCAGCAACAGAGACATCTCTTATGCACTACACTGTCTTAAGTCCTCTCTTTTTATAGTACTCAATTTGTTTCCTGCCTTTAATTCTAGATTGGCCATATATATTCAAATGTTTACATATAATTAATCATTTGTATGTGTTTAGAATTGGTGGGGGGGGGGCTCTTTTCATCAGTGTCAATTGCCATGTTATCAAAAATTTCTTCAGGACTTTTGCACTTACATATTTGAGAGCTCCTCTGAAACTGTGAGTACCAAAAATTAACTAATTGATATTACTAGTTTAATTTTTTCCTCCTTAAACCTGATCATTTTATTAAAAAACAAGTTAACAAGAATACATTGTTAAGATCAGAAATCAAATTAAAAACAGAAAAATATGGAGTAAATTAAACAAAAAGTTGATTCTTTGAAAAGTTTAATAAAATTGATAAACCTCTAGGAAGACTGACGAAGAAAACGAGGAAAGATAAATTACTAATATCAGAAATGAAGCAGATGATGTCACTACAGACCTGCAGTACCAGAAGGATAATCACTGAATAGTTCAAAAGCTCTACACACAACAAAATTTACAACTTAGATGAAATAGACCAATTTCTCACTAAGTACAAATGACTGCAACTCACCCAATAAGAAATCAAATATTTGAATAGCTCTGGCATCTTGGTGCCACAATGGTTAATTGCTTGGCTGCTAACTGAAAGGTTAGCAGTTTGAACCTGCTCAGTGGCTACCTGGGAGAAACACCTGGGGATCTGCTCCCATAAAGATTAAAGCCTAGCAAACCCTACAGGTCAGTTCCACTCTATCACTTGGGGTTGCTATTAGGTGGAATTGCCTTAATGGCACCTAATGAAAAACAACAACAAGGTAACTACAAAGGACATTAAATTTATAATTTAAAAACTGCTGAAAAATAAATCTCTAAGCCTAGATGGTTTCACTGAAGAAATTCGTGAAATGTTTAAAAAGAAACACCAATTTTACACTTGTACAGCACCTGCAAGTTTATAAATGGGGTCTGAGGTCTAAGAATTGAACCATTGATCTGGGCATGAATCTGTTGGAAGAAAGTGTCGTGTGGGGAAAGAATGTACAGTGGTTCTTAACACAGTAGCTTCCATGTACTTGTTTCCAAGTAAAATTTGTGCTAAAGCAGTCTGATAAATAAGTTACCTTTATTACATATTTGAAGATGCAAAAGCACAGAACCTTTATCATCTGTACATTGGCTTATGTGAAAAGCAAAGTGTCCATTAACTTTTAATTACCATTTGGGTAGCATTCAAAATGTAGTAAACAAGCCACTCGTTTCCAAAAATTTAGCTATGACTTGATTTGCTAGTAGGCTTTGGAGAGCAATGTACAGAAGTGTTATTACCAACCTCACACTGTCCTGGAATTTGTCTCGCTCTCTGGCAAGTGGCTCCTGTTTACTTTTTTTTCAAGGCACTGAGCAAGCTTCCTTTGGATTTCGGATGTAATGAAAAGTCATGCTTTTGGAAGAAGATACTACCTTATTTTATACAGAAAAAAAGACAGTAGTTCAGTTTAATAAACCTTTATTGATATTTTTGTGTTTGCATCTCTCTCCTAAGAGAAAAAAAATACAGGGAAAATTTCTATTATATTAAAGGTTTTAGGAATCATGGTATGGTTATCATGGTTAAAACAAACAAACAAAAAAGACCAGAAGTTTCACAAATACCAAAAAGAGAGTGACCAAGAAAATAATACTGGAATGAAAAAGAGGTCATAAATATATACAACAGTTATATTTAAAACAAACAAACAAACAAAAAAAAAAACAAGAGGAAGCTAGGGGCTTCATATCATATAGGAGAAAACTTAGACCATAAGGGCAAAGTTTCTAGAAAAATATTTACACAAACAATCACACAAGAAGAAAAAAATATAAAATCTGAATAGCCCTAAAATCAAAACAAACCATAATTACAATTAAACAAACCAAACCCAAATCCGTTGCTGTAAAGTCCATTCCAACTCACAGTAACCCTATAGGTCAGAGTAGACCTGCCCCATAGGATTTCCAAGGGATGGACAGTGGATTCAAACTTCAGACCTTTTTTGGTTAGCAGCCAAACTCTTAACCACTGTGCCACCAGAGTTCCATAATTATGATTAGTAGTTCCATATTCATTCATAAAAAGAAAAAAAAAACCTAGGTTCAAACAATTTTCTAGTAAGCCATAGATAACATGCTAAATAATCCTATCACATATAAACTATTTGAGAAATTGAAACCAGAGGGGATGATTTCACTTTATTTCTTGACACCAGGAAGACTTTATACCAGACCTTAACAGTACACAAAAGCAAAAATCCATCTCCTTTTAGAACACAGATGCAACGTTCTTAAAATTTATACTACTGAATTGAATTTAGCAATAGGTACAGTATTTATTATGAAGAAGTAAATCTGATTCAAGGGACATAAGAAAAAATTATTTATTAGAATATATCTTAATATAATTCACCACATTAACAGATAGAAGAAAAAAATACAACCATCTCAATAGGCATGAAAAAAAATTTCAAATCCTTAATTTGCCAATGGATGCTTATCGAATATCTACTCTGGCCAGGTGTCCTGAAGTTCTGACAATATAATGTTGAAGGCAATAAGTAAGTTTCTTGCTGTATGGGAGTATGATGGAATATAAAACTTAATAAGATTTAAGAACTATTTAAGATAACGTATCTTAATAAATAAGGAATTGAATGGAAGCCTCTTACTCCCCAAAAGTGGTCTATCAAAGACATGTACAAATATACTTAATTATGAAATACTGGAAGACTTTCCTTTTAATCACGAACCAAGCAAGAATAACCAAAATCATCATTTTCACTCAACACTTCGGGAGGTACTAGCAAATACTTTGAGTAAAAAATGTAAGACTCTGGTGTGGGGGAGAGGTGGACTATGGTATTTCATGTATTAAAATTACTTGTCAAGATAATTCAAGAACACTATTAAATGTAAGAACAACATAGCCAGGTAACTTAAATTCCAATTCACCAGCAACAAATGTTAAGAAATAAAATTTTAAATAGGATATTATTTACAGCAGAGAAAAAATATATAGATCAACTAACAATAAATATAATATAATGAGTTATGTGTAATTCATGGAAGAAAATATACATGTATTAAAACTATATTTAACTCTCCCTCTAATGTCATTAAAATAATTATAAAGAAATGGTGATATAGAGTATTCATGGATAGGAATGGTCAATATTATAAAGATATCCAAAAAAAACCCACTACCGTTGAGTTGTTCATCCTTTTGGCAGTCCGTGGTATATTCAATATTCTTCACCAACACCACAATTCAAAGGCATCAATTCTTTGGTTTTTCTTATTCGTTGTCCACCTTTTGCATGCATATGAGGTAATTGAAAATACAACGACTTGGGTCAGGCACACCTTAGTCCTCAAAGTGACATCTTTGCTTCTTAACAGTTTGAAGGAGTTTTTGGAAGCAGATTTGCCCAATAATACTTCCTTAATTTCTTGACTGCTGCTTCCATGGGCATTGATTTTGTATCCACATAAAATGTAATCCCTGACAACTTCAATATTTTTTCCATTTATGGAGAAATGTTGCTTATCCATCCAGTTGTGAGGATTTTTGTTTTCCTTAGGATATATACATAGGTGGTAAAATTATAAAGTAAATCAAGGGGTTGATTATCACAAAAATCAAGGTAGGATTATCCTTATTGGGAACTTAAGGATACTCAACATGAAGCTTCTAAATTACTGGCAATTTTATTGATTTGGGGAATGGTTATATAGCTGTTTACTTACTTAACATATTTTTAAAACATGTATATTTAATGAACTTTTCTATGTGTATATTTTCAAAGTACAAGTTTTAAGAGAATAAAAATACTGGTTGCTACCAATTTAATTTCAAAATTGATTTAACCGTTATAGAATGCTTTTGCTGACCAAACGGAGTAGTTAGTAAATTGGCCCTCTTCACAAAGTATAAATCAACATTGATAGTATTTAGAAATGAAAGGTATCTTAAATAAGTAAAAAAAGCTGTCTCCGAAACTATGGGACTTTACATTTAATAGTCTTCCATCAAGAGAATAGAGATATCCCATCTATAGCAAGACCACTGAAAGGCTAAATATTTCAAAATTAATAGGAAAAATGTCCCCTTATGAACCACTGAGTCTGAAGAAGAAGCAAAACCAGGCCCAAGGCAACTAATTCACATAGACGTTATTTTAATTCAGCAAGTTATGTCCGTGTACTGTGAAATGTCAGGAATAGCAAGAAGAGTATGCAGTGATCTCGGTCTCAAGGATCTCCCAGGTTGCTCAAAGAGAAAGAATCTAAAAATATAATTACAAAAACTATAAACACAATAAACATATGTACAACATGCAAGGATACTAGTTAATAAGAGACAATAGACTTCATTGAGAAAAGAAGTAAATAGCAAACCTAAAAGACGATGCATTTGGAGTTTTCCAGGTGAATAAACATGACATTGTTTAATAATATTATAAAAATCATAATATAACAGATAACAGAAATGACCCTGGCACGGTTTAAAAATACTCTGGAAAAAAAAAAAAAAGATAGCAAATGTACAATATCATTTGATATTATCTTTCATTTATCAACTGTCAAATGTGAGTGTAGTGTCTTGAAAAAATGCAACCTTCCCTTTAATCCATTCACTCAACATACTTTGAGGGCCATCTGTGTTCTTCAGCTGTAGCGGTGACAAAAACATGGCTCCTGGCCAGCCTCATGGTGCTCAGAGACTAGTAGTAATGATTCCATAGATTTTATTGTCGGTTTCTTCATACTTGTCTTATTTTCTCCCTCACACTCTATTTACATCTTCTCCTTTGGAGAAAAATCTCCTTATAAGTAGAGTGTAGAAATTCCTTTGCTCCTGGGTAGGTTCACAGAGGCTACAAATTAGCCTTTCCTTATAGAAAATTTGGCTTCATAATAATAACCCCCTTTATAGCGGCCTCACAAAGACTTTTCCCTTGCCAAGTGGTGTTCTGAGATTAATGGGAATGGTGTCCACATATTTGTGTTACTGCCAGACTACACCACTTATCTGCAGCCCAGTGTCAGGCCCCTATGACGATTAATCACCTCCCTAGTCCCTGAAATAAAATCTGCATTGTATACTTCATTCGGCTGAGGAGGGGCGAGGCAATGGTGTGGTTTGGGGCTGCTTCTCATCATTAATTTTCAATTATGACTGCAAGAACCATCCCAGTTAAGCCTTGAGTTGGAGGGCAGGGGGTAAAAAAGCCCCCAGGGAAGACTAATAAGGGCCACATGGAGGGAAAGGAACAACTAAGGAGTTATAAACCATTTTTTGAAAAAGAAAAATAATAAACAATTTATAAAATTCCTAACAGGGAGGTATAACATATATCCAGGCTAATTGGGAAAAGTCACATAAAGGACAAAACAAGAAGGCCTTTTAGAGGCATAAAGTAAAATGACTAAGCCACACCTTAGCCTAGAGCTAAAATTGTGAAGCAGACTTTCTTTGCCAGTTGGAATAATTATTTCCACTTTAAAAAAGAAAATAATTTTATGACTGCTTCTTCAGTTCTACTGACACTCCTAGCTCGGCCAAAGAGAAATGTTTCATAGTCTTTAGAGGCCTGATCAAGAGTCCTCCTGTGTGAAGTGAGCAAGCACAGAGATCTATTCTTAAAAAAGAAAAAGAAAATCAGACTCCCTTGGTAGACTCTAGGAATCTGAATAGTGAAAAAATAACTCTGTGTGGTAGTCAATATTTTAAAAATGGCTTTTACACAGGACATTCTCATCTCACAACATTCTGTGTTGTTAGTTTTATACAAATCTCATATTTCATCTAAAGCAACTAAAGATCAAGAAACAAAAGATGTGTTCTGTATCACAGGTTAAAAAAAAAAAAGCTTCCATCCAGTGGATTCTGACTCATCGCGACCCTTTAGGACAGAGTAGAACTGCTCTGCAGAGTTTTCAGGGAGCACCTGGTGGATTCCTACTGATGACTTTTTGGTTAGTAGCCATATCACTTAACCACTATGCCACCAGGGCTTCTGTAACATACGTTAAAAGTGGCATATTCAGGATTTTTGCTCTAATGCACACTTTACATGGCATTGTACTGCCATTGAATTCTTAAGGATTAGATATAAAGGGTTATTGGAGTCCCATGATGGTGCAAATGGCTATTCTTGGCTGCTAATCCAAAGGTTAGAGGTTTGAGTCCACTTAGAGGCAAAAAATCAGCCACTGAAAACCTTATGGAGCGCTGTTTTACTCTGACATAGATAGGGTCTCTACAAGTCAGAATAGATTTGAAGGTAACTGGTGGTATAGAGTTATTATTTTTATATGAGCATGCAGATATCATCTTTATTAATAGAGAAAACTATGGTGTTTGTGTGTGCACGGACACTTGCTTACACACACATATCACGATTCATGTCGATCACTTTGGATTGTCCCTCTTTCTATCCAATTGTTATGCTGCTTTCTCACTTGATCTTGTTCTCACTTGTGGTGGAAGGAATTCCTCATCGTGAAGTTTGGTACCGACATCTTCCTCCAAAGGTTTGTAGGTCAGATCATTCTGTTCTACTTGGGCTTAGCCAATCACACACTCCCAGGACATTGAATCCCAAAAGAGAAAAGAAGTACCAAGGTCCTCCAAAACATGCCCTTGGCTGTCGTTCTCAGGATCCAACCTCTAGTGGAAAAGCTTGGCTCTTGTCATTTTCCCAAGCTTGCCCTCCAGCATCCTTTGAATTCAGTGATTCCCTGATATTATTCCAGTATAATCCCAGGTTGTTGAAGAAATCAACACTTGGTTTCTGTAGCTTAAAATCAAGAGTGTGACGGATTCATGTCCTTTTTCACCCTTGAACATCGATGGACTTGAAGAGACTAGCTTGATTCTAGATCCTGTGATTTCAGATATTAATGTGAGTTAATACTTTTCAAATAACAATGAAATCTTGACTCAACGCACTGGAGACAGATTAGATAATCTTCTAAATCATCTCTTGGAAATATGATGCAATGCTCCTATGCTAAATGCTGAAATACTCATGGTATTAAAACAGTTTTATGAGGTATTTCCTCCTTTATCTCAGTTTAATTTAGGGAAACACAATTTATACATGTAGAGAGTTGTTCAAATAAGCAGCTAAGATTGGCTGAGAAAAGTAAAAACTTCAGAGTTAAAGAACATTGAAGATTTTTAATGCTCATATTTGAAGACGGCAATGAATAAAATATAAGGAAGACACATCCATCTCTCAGTCTTTCCTGAACAGCCCAGGTATGGGAAAAATCTTCTACTGAATTATACTTACATGGTCTCTTAATTACACATTATTCTGGAAAATATTATATTAAAAGCATAACAGATAAACATTATCTTTAGAAAGACTTCCCCTTCATTAATCAAGAATTAAACAAATCCTGGGCACGAAAAAATTAACTTTATGTGACTTTCTTATTCAAGAATCTAATTTGATATAGATGTCTGATTTTGAGCAATAATTCTGGCTTGGAAGAAGAACATGGCAAATGTCATGAAAAACGATCCTGTGTTTGTGCAATTTTCAGGGTTCATTCTTACTCTTTTATATTGTTAAGTTGTCGTCACCAAATGTGCTTTCATAGTAGTATAATACCATAGTAAAACCACTGGAGAATGGGAGATTTACATCGTAAGTGTGTTACAGGAAATCCCTAATTGAATGGCAAAACCATGTGTTAAATTTCAAGTGTGATGAGAGTGACACTAGCCTTTATTTATAACGACAGCTGCTTATAAGCTGTGGAGACAAACTAGATTAAGAATTCCCTGGTGCTTTTGCTCTGAAGATCGTGGGGCCAGAAGGATCCTGAATTTGGATATTGAAGCAGAAAATATAAATTTAGTTTTTCACTTACTCCCTAAAGGTTAAGAACAGGGGTTGACTGTATAACACATTTGATATTGACTTTGAAATGAGTAAAAATGGACCTGGATAGCAGATCAAACATGCCCTACCTCCATTTCCGGAAGTATGTCAGTAAGAACTCTTAGAGAATGTGGATTAGTATTAACGAAGATTGAATTCTTCAAGGAAAGGCAGCATATGAAAATAAGAACAACAATATATATTTTTGTTGTTGTTTTCCTTTAAAATATAAAGGAAGAAAGGAAAGAAGGAAGGCAGGAATGAAAGCAGGAGGGAGGAAGGAAGGATAAAGGAAAGGAAATGAAGAAATGTAAAAAAAAGAAGGAAAGGAAAGAAAAACATACACATGTATGACAACACTCAATGAGCTAGAGGTTTTCCAAGGTTCTGTGTGAACTGAGAGGAGGGAGGTATTAACACTGTCTAGGCATTGAAGTCCCAGGAAATACTGCATTTAGCAAGTATTAGTGGCATAGGAAAATCTTCAGATTCCATGGCATTTGAACTGAGCTTTGGAGAATGTGTAGCATTTTACCAAATGGAGAAAGGAAGGTAGGGAGTGGGTGTGCCCGTGTCTGTCTTCCTCATTGTGGTATGAGAACCTCAAGGTCAGGCTCTGCTTTACGTATTTTTTTTTTCAATGTTAACACCTAGTTTAACGTCTATAGTAGGGGCTCAAGAAATATCTGCTACATGAATGAATGATAAATGTCTCTTTATTGCTAGGCAATAATTAAGCTATTTATTTTCATCTCCATTTATCAGTAAGGAAAGGATGACGTTAAATAATTTGTTTAAGATGACATTTGTAGCAAGTGGCAGAGCTAGCAGCATGTGCAGAACCATGCAGGCATAATTTCAGGAAGAGTTGTCTTAGTCTAGGTGGTTAAAACATATGATGCATGTCTGGGCAACCAGCTGGAGACAAAGCTATGGAAGAGATGAGTCAAAGACTTTGAAAACCATCAGGAGTTAGATTTTGAAGAGTTATAAGTTCTTCTAAGTTCAAGAAAGGGAAAGAATAACTGCTTATTGGTCATGACCCCAAGCTTTGAACAGCATTCATCAGAATGGTTTTTAGACCAATCACAATCTATCAGCAACAGAAGATTTGTCTTCATTAACCCCATTTCTGAAAGTCAGCCAATCAACAGCAGGCTTGCTTCTGAGAAGTTAAAATATCAACCAATACTTCTTCTGCTTCTAAGACCCTGCAGATCTCTGAACTATATACTTCTAAAATTCTCTGCAAGACCAGCAGTTTCTTTGTTCAGAGAAATGCCTTACAGCTACAGCTATCCCTTGCTTAGCAAGCCATGACCTCAGCTTTTGATTGAAGATTTTGACACTATTTAAAGTCTTTAAAGTACCTCTCCCCTTCCTTCATTTTTTAAAATATTTAATGAACAACTATTTGCCAACCTTAGTGTGATCAGAGGACACAAACTTGGGGTTTCTCATGTGGGAGTCACCCCAGGTTATCTATCCAGTGGAGCATATGAATGCTAACACCTTTAACTAACCATGCTGTTCTGTACATGAGAGCAGGTGTAGAACAACTAAGAGTTGCTGAATATCATAATGCATCAGCAATTGTGTTGCTTACTTCATATAGTTTTCTTCCTTTAAATTTCACAGCAATGCTCTGAAGTTGATGCTAGCATGCCCGTTTTCTGGAGGAGGAATGAGTATGTCCAAAAGTTTAGTCACTTTCTCAGTGAAAAGATAGAGCAGCAATGTGATCTCATTTTGGTCTGATTTCAAAGCTGGTGGTCTTACCCTTTCAGAGTCTGTAATCTTCAACATCCAAGAGTACCTTATGAAGGGTTGAAATTAAAGTAGCCTACCCAGAAATGGGAAGAAGCTTCTCCGTTGTCAGTCATGAAGTAGAAACCTCCATCCAGTGCTGAACTTCCGGACGAGTAGTTGAAATAAGACCTCATACTAGACGACGTGTACGTACATTTACTGATATCACTAAATATCTAAAATAAAAAAAGTTCTTACATAATGCTTCATTTTAAAAAGTGTTATCTTTTATAGAATTAGACATTATTATATTATTGCACTTTGTATATTATTATAAGAAATATACAATAAAAATTGTTAATATACAAGGAGGAGTTATGCTGATATTTATTGAGCTATTAATTACTATTTATACATTTTATGCTCCCAACCATCCTCTGGGATTGAAAATTATATTATTTCTATTTTACAGATGAGGAAACTGAGGCCTAAGAGGTTATGCAAATTCCCCAAGAACTTATATTTAGTATATGGCAAAACCAAAATAATGATATCTTTTCTGCTTCAAATATTAACATCTCATAAATATAATACCTGTAAATAAAATACTAAACAAATGGGTAAAAGAAGTCTTGACAATGTTTTAAACACTTTCCTATTACACTTCCCTATATAAAGGCAATTGAATTTATCTCCTTGTTGTTCACAATCACGATTAGCAGAAAGATGCGAGATATTTATGTGCATTTTACCCAATTTCAGATTAAAGCTGTTGGGTTCTTTTCTTTGATTATTTATCATTATTATCAATTTAAATTATCAACACCCTAAATTGCACATCCATTCCACAGAAAGGGATGTGAGAATGAGTAAGTTAGTTATGGTACTTGACATAACCATGGAGAATGCTAATTGGTAGGCAGAAATGGTTTCCTCTAATACTTTTTCATTACTACTAAAAAAAAGGCCTAGTAAAATCATCACAGTTCATAGGATTAGAAAACATGTAGGCAGCACAACTACGTTTTAAAAGGTACTGCATCAGGTTTCCGAACGGTGGCAATAAGTAACTCTGTCTTGAATTCTGACTTCTAGAGTTCCACTCTCAAAGAATTACTTGCTAAAACTTACAGGAAATAGCACAAACAACATAAAAGTGTAGATATCCCCTTCCCTCACAAAACAGGAGAATAATCTGTGCCTTTCTTGCTGTGGATCTTTTGAAGTAAGTCTCCTGGGGCACTGCCGTAAGCAACAACTTTGTCTGTAGGTCTTTAATAGAACAGGATCAAAGAGCTTATTTGAATGAATTACTTGAGAGGCTTCAATGGTTACATTTCCCTAACGTATAAAAACAAACCAAAACTAAGAAAAGCAGAAGACAATCCCTAAATCATACAGGAACAGTTTAGGAGGAATCACACTCCTACTTAGTTCAATCAGATGGCAGGACAATATGTTGATAATTATAAGCTTTTACATATGCTCTACATCATTGGATTGTTAACAAGCTCCCTACAGTATATAAACATATTTGACAGCTTTATGAACCAATTTTAACAAACAATGGGAGTGCTCTTTAAGATATTTTATTTTGAAATAATTTTAGATTGGCAGAATAGTTTCAACAAAGAGTTCTTGTAAAACTTAACCCAGTTATGCCTAATGTTATCATCTTGCAAAGCCATGATCGTTCTTCAGAGCCAAGACAGGAACAATGGTATGCTATTTATTCACTAAACTACATATTTATTTTCAATTTCTCCAGAAATGCCCTAACGTTCTTTTTCATGATCTTATCTAAGACACTACATAGTATTTAGTCTTCATGTCTCCTCAGTTTCTTCCAATCTGTGAAAATCTCATTGTTTTTTCCTTGTCTTTCATGGCCTTGACACTTTTGAAGAGTCCTAGTCAGTAATTTTTCACCACGTTTTTGTCAGTTTGCCATACTGTGGTGACTTGTGTGTTGCTGTAATGCCGGAAGCTATGCCACTGGTATTTCTAATACTAGTAGGGTGACTCTTGGTGGACAGGTTTCAGCAGAGCATCCAGACTAGGACTGACTAGAAAGAAAGGCCTGGGGATCTACTTCTGAAAATTAGCCAGTGGAAACCATATGGGTTGCAATAGATTACCGTCTGACTCACTTGCTTTGGGCAAGTCGTCAGGAGGGATCAGTCCCTAGAGAACATCATGCTTGGTGAAGTAGAGCATCAACCAGGGTTTGGCAGACCTTTGGTGAAATGGGTTGACACAATTCCTACAACAATGGACTCAAAGAAGCTGGAGACTGTGAGCATGATGCAGGACCAGGCAATATTTTGTTTTGTTGGGCATGTGGTCTCCGTGAGACAGAGTCCAGAGTTGACTCCACAGCAACGAAAAACACAACTACAGTTACTTTATAGAATGTTTCTCATTGGAGTTTGTTTAATGTTTTCTCAGGATTTGATGAGGGTTATAGATTTTGTCTGAAGAAAAAATACCTGGAGATCTGCTTCCTTAAAGATTACAGACAAGAAAACCCTATGGAGCAGTTCTACTCCGTCATACGGGGTCACTATGAGTCAGAATGGACTTAAAGGCACCCAATGACAAAAGCAACAACAATCGATTTTGTGGAAGACTATCACAGAGGTGAAGTACCCTTTTCATGGCACCATATCATCAGGAAGATCATAACATGAATTATCACTGGTGTCCTTGACCTTGAGCTTTGATAAAGTGCCCTCTGCCAGGTAATCTCCAAAAAACCCTTTGCTGTCGAGTTGATTCCACTCATAGTGAACCTATAGGAAAGAGTAGAATTGTTCCACAGAGTTTCCAAGGAGTGCCTGGTGGATTCCAGCTGCTGAACTTTAGGTTAGCAGCCATAGCACTTCACTATTGTGCCACCAGGGTTTCCCTACCAGGTAAAGTAAATGATAATTAACATTCCTTTTCCATTAGACTGACTATTCCTTAGGCTTGAGTCACTAAATCCAA
The DNA here is from genome assembly GCF_030014295.1 of Loxodonta africana. Taxonomy (NCBI): domain Eukaryota; kingdom Metazoa; phylum Chordata; class Mammalia; order Proboscidea; family Elephantidae; genus Loxodonta; species Loxodonta africana. The sequence goes on from NC_087351.1 coordinate 99,575,290, forward strand.
CCACACTCAAAGTCCAGGGAAATAATCTTCCTATCCCCATTCCCAACTCCAGAGGAAAGAATGTGAAAGAATTTGTAGTCATACATTAAAACTACCAGGTAATTAATCAATATTTTGGAGGAAATACATTAAGGATAGGCAAATACCCTGTTAAGCATTAAAGTTTTATTCACTAATTTTTTCAGTCTTAAATTGCCTGTAATAATTATTATTGTGCTTTTCTAATAGTGATATTTTATTTTTCTTTCTGAATTTATTACCTGGAATTTTTCTGTAGGGAAAATTAATCACTTTTCTCTCATTTATTTATGTCAGTATGGACACATACTACAAAACTCACACATTAGTTAATGTTTGTATTCTATGTTAAGACTTGGAATATGTTACCTTTAGAGCCACTATTAACCGTTTAGTAAATAGCTGTGATGTACTTAACATTACACAGTTTATCCAGGAGCCCTATTCCAGTTTTAATGGGATTATATAAAGTAAGAGGAAACACGCCTGTCATATCAAAATCCGGTTATCTTCCACTCCCCATCCCAAGGAAAAGTCTCCAGTGTTTTGCTGTCTTTTTTCCTAACTCTCTAAAGTCACTTAATTTTTTTTTCTATTTTTTGAAAAAAGAAAGGCATAGGTGGAAAACATGGGAAAGAGATAAAAATTGAAGATTTCAAGGAAAAATGCCAATCATGCAAGAGGGTTCAAAGAAAGGAAATGGTTAAAATGCAAGAAAAGAGAGGTCAACAAAATTCATTTACTTAATGTACAATGTAAAGGCCCAAGACTGGAGAATTGGCTAAATTATGATCACTCATAAGTAAAAAAATCCATTGCCCATCATGTCAATTCTGACTTAGAGCGACCCTAGAGGACAGAGTAGAACTGCCCCACAGGATTTCCAAGGCTGTAAATCTTTAGAAAAGCAGACTGCCACATCTTTCTCCCTTGGAGTGGCTAGTGGGTTCAAAATGCCAATCTTTCAGTTAATAGCTGAGCGCTTAACCATTGCAGCACTAGGTCTCCTTTTTGATCACCCTTAGGAAGGGATATTACCCAGTCATTCAAATAATGCTTTTAAAGAATTTACAGTTGCATGGGAAAAGGTCACAGAATACAGTGGAGCAAAAGATGGCACCATGCAAAGCTAGACACGTGCACTATCCTGAGTTTGTTTAAAAAAAAAGAAGAAAAGAAAGGAATAGTATACATATTCCTTTAGTACACATGTAACACACACACACTGTTTAGTAGATTATCACTGTACCTTGTAGCCTGCCTGGCACCTACTGAACTACTGAATGAATTATTGAATAAAACACAATATTAATCGTGGTTATGGCTGCACAGTGGAATATTTGATAACTTAATCTTTCTTCTTTATGCTCTTTGTGTCTTGCCCAGGGTTTCAGTTTCGAACATGTATTATTAGGTATAAGTTGCAATTTTTTAAAAGAATTCAAGGAGCACTTGGTCTTCTACTATACTCAAGCTTGCAAAAGTGACCCTTGATAAGTGCTTTGCTCCTTTATCAACTAGAAATTATTTTTAGGAAAAGAAATATTTTGGAAAAAAACTCCTAAATTAAAACAGAACTCTTCTAGTGAATCAACCCAAGAACTTGGCTAGTCAATATGACTGCTGTAGGTCACCTGAAAAACAAACAGCATAATCACAACCGCTCTAGGAGTCTTTGAAATTATAGATTAAGCCAGTGGGAAATTAGCCAGATTGCCATTATAGCTGAAAAGTGCCGGGAGGCCCTGGCAGCCGGTGTAATTATGCAAGCTTTGTGAGCCTTGAAAATTTTGTGATTGTTGTCTCGCTTTTAGCCTTCATAAAGTTCTACACCAAACTGCATTCTTCAAACTGCTGTTTGACCCAAGGCAGAGCAATAAATTAGGAGAGAAAAACAAATATTACAGCAAACGCCGCCTTCACAACAGAGTGTCTGTACTTGTGGTATTCTTAAAAGATGCTGGGATAGGCTCCCACTTCACCCTCCAGTAACTAACTTGGCTCAGGTAAAGTGGAAATGCCGATCTTTCCATGAGTCTTTTCTCATAGGATAGGTGTGCACGTGTGCATACACACACACACACACACCACCCACACACACCCACACACCGCACACACACACACACACAGAGCTGTGTCACAATTATGCATGGAATCTTAATTATAAGAGGACAGCTAGGTGCAGACAGGGGTCATTAATAAGATTAAGGACTCACCATTGTCTGCTAAACTTGCAGGGTGGTGGTCTTAGGTGTCGGGGTGGTGGGTTCAAAACGATATGATAATCACACTTAGTAAATTTGTTTTGGGCCTTCTTGCATATGAATGCCTCTTTGACCTCAAATGTCACTGAGCTGGAGAGCGAACTAAGAGAAAGGACAGTCTAGCATTGTGTGAACATGGACATTAAGTAGAGAAAAATCAAGAGAAGGGGTAAGAGGGGGGACAGGTAATCAAAATTATTTTACACTCAGAGTATCAGAAGTGAAGGGTAAAGGGTGACCCCCAAATAGGGGCCTATCTACGGAAAATAGCATCTAGGGAGTTAGTGTTAAATTGCTGAATGATCTCTCACAGCTGCCAAAGGAGACTGTAACAGCCAATAGAAACTGCTCATTGGCACCCCACTTCAAGCAGGGTCCAGGGCACTCTCTTATCGCCCAGGGCACATGTCCTCCATGCTATGCCTTATTTACACCTCTGTACACATAAGAAAGTCTTCCATTTCCATTTGAAGGTGCACACTGAAGGTAATGGAGTAGAGGGAAGACTCTAGAGAGAAGGAGGAGACTCAGATAAGAACATGTGCATTCCATCAAACTCAAGGAATAAAATCTGTCTTATGGGTAACCTTTGGATCTTCTGCAGATTCCTTGCCAACAATAGGATTTCAGACAAGTAGCATCTGGTTTGGAATGTTTGACAACAAAATAATGTGCAGGACAGTGACTCTTAAATATATGAGGGGCACAGATCACTTTAAGAATTTACAAAAGCTATTGATTCTACCTCCCTCCTATTCATAATTCCTCATGCCCTCAGGATGCATTATTCAGGGAGTTCAGAGACCTCCCTGACCCTCTCCTAAAGCGCTGGAACCTGTGAGCCCTAAATTAATAATCTGCAATATAGAAGTTGATGACAAGTAATTTCTTATCATCTTTTCTCCTAGGAGTTGGAGGAACTTTTCTGAAATCTCTCAGCTGCCCTAGCTTGATTCTTTAGGAAAAAAACAGTCTTTTTTACAGATAAGGGCATTGAGTCAAAAAGAAGTCAAATGATTAATGACAGTTACTTGGCAATGATTCAAGACTGAGAAATGGAGCCATTCATGTCCTATTCTATTGTTTATGAGTCTATTGTTCACTTTCAATCTACAGGTTGGTTTGTAGAGCTTTCAAAGAAGTTTTGGCGTTGAAGACAAGAATAGGAGTTCAAAAAAGAAAGCTAGGGAAACTATTCCTTTATATTTTGATGTATCTTTATTAATCGCAAACATAAAGTCACAAGGACAAACTTTAAACTATTTCCATAATTTAAAATTGTTTTAATACACTCAAAAGGTTATTTTAAAATTACAAAAGGGACTACTTTAAAACACTTGATTTATTCACATTTAAATTTAGTATTTGTGTGAGGAAGAGAAAGTATCACTAGCTATGAAAAATAATAAAAAATAAAATTTTATGGAGGTTTCAAAAATAAGGAGAATTACAACTTGGTATTTAAAGATAAGTATTGTCATAGATGCAACACAAATTTTGAAATATATCCCATTCTTCTCTCTACACTGAATTCTGTTGTTTCCACTCATCACTAGTTAGAGATGAATGCTGATATTAAGTTGTCTTAAATTCCTTAATGTGTAATCTCTCCTATCCCCAAAGACACTGTAGAATTTATAGGATATCTAATTAACCTTGGAACCTGGGGCGTTTTACAAGTTTGTGTACACACACAAATTCACACTTGCACACTCATACACACACATATACATATATCTGTGTTCATGGTAATATTGGTATTCAGTTTCACCATAACGTTGTTGTTAGGTTCTGTTGAGTTGGTTTCAATTCATAGTGACCCCATGTACAACAGAGTGGAATGTTGCCCAGTCTTGTACCATCGTCACAATTAGTGCTATGCTTGAGCCCATTGTTGCAGCCACTGTATCAATCCAACTAATTGAGAGTCTTCCTCTTTTTTGCAGACTCTCTACTTTACCAAGCAGGATGTCCTTCTCCAGGGACTGGTCCCTCCTGATAACATGTCCAAAGTATTTGAGACAAAATCTCACCATCCTTGCTTCTAAGGAGCATTCTGGCTGTACTTCCAAAACAGATTTGTTTCTTTTTCTGGCAGTCTATAGTATAGTCAATATTCTTTGCCAACACCCAAATTTAAATGCACCAGTTCTTTTTCAGTCTACCACTTGTCTGTTAGTCTATCTTACTTTGGGCTGCAGTGTTGCTGTGATGCAGAAAGCTATGCCACCAGTATTTCAAATACCAGCAGGGTCACTCATGGTGGACAGGTTTCAGTGGAGCTTCCATGCTAAGACTAGGAAGGAGGATCTTGCAATGTACTTAAAAAAAAAAAAGCCAGTGAAAAGCTCACAGATAACAGCAGAACATTGTCTTCATCATAATAGTTATCATTTAATTTTCTAGGCATTTTATTTTACTCCATAAACATTAGCAGGAGAGAAGTAATTTTTTTTTTTTTTTTATAGTGGAGCCTGTGGTGTCTACCCAGCTCCCTCTTCAATGCCAACCTTTTGCAGAGCTGCTGAGAGTACCAGCTGCTGACAGCTCATGGAGGAGCCCTTCAGAGGGGATCTTCCAAGATTAAGGCCCCTCCTTGGGGACATCTTTAGCCAAAGACTGACTATGGCAAGTATACAGAGTGCCAGTTACTTTGCCTCAATTTGTGACAATTCTGAAGGACCATCCTAGCCCCAAGGCTCACTCTAGGACTAACTAAGGCCTCATTTGCAGCTAGAATTTAGTCAATTTCTCCCTCTACCCTACCCAGTAGCCTCACATTTTGGGAAGTTTATATCCAATCCATATTTATATACTTTTCTTAAATATTGATGTATATTAAGCAAAATACAGCATTTAAAATACTACTGACCTATAGACTTTATTGGAATTTCACCAGTTTTTTCCCACTAATGTCATTTTTCTCTTCCAAGATCTAATCTAGGACACCATATTGCATTTAGTCATCATGTCTTTTTTAGTCTCCTCCAATCTATGACATTTTCTCAGCTTTTTTTTTTTTTAAATGATCTTGACATTTTAGAAGAGTTTTTGAAAAGTATTTTGTAGGATGCCCCTAAATTTGGTTTTGTCTGATGTTTTCTCCTAATCAGACTGAGGATTATAGACGGGGGAAAATTCCAGGGGCAGATTAACCAGTAAGCAAGGTACGCACAAGCTTACAGTAAGCAAGGTACACACAGGTTAAATTGTGTTTACTTACTAATCTGTAGTGCACAATTTCACAAAGATGTGTTGAAAAACAGGTGAAACTGTGCACTATAGTAAGTAAACTCAAGTAAGCCCATGGGTACCTTGCTTTCTGGGTAATCTGTTTCCAGAAATTACCACTGACCTGATGTGCCCTTTCCATTGAATCATATCAGGGGGGTACATTATATAACATGACTTATTGCTAGTGATTTTGACCTTTATTATTTCCTTAGAGTGGTATCTGCAAGATTTTTCCACTGTAAAACTACTGTCTTTTTCTTTCCAGACTCTTTCCTGAAATCACCCTTTAGTAAAACTCCTGCATACAACACTCCACCTCAGAGTCTCTACCCAGTCAAGAAAATGTGTATTACAGTGTTTGCCCATTTTGTTTTCATTTAATGTCCTATTGTGGCTGAATAATTTAGTCTTTGAAATGTAACATATGGCAATAACCACAGGAGCAATACAATTAATTTATATTAGTTTTATACTCGTGTTAATGATACATCAAGAATTATAGACTTTTACACAGTTTACCAGCTAAATTACTTGTGTGTAATAGCTTTAAGTCGAGGAGATCATAGAAATAAAATCTTTTTAACTAGTGAGACGGTTAAGGTTGTGTGTCAACTTGGCTGGGCCATGATTCTCAGTGGTTTGACAGTTATGATGTGGTTTGGCATCTAGGTAATGATGTATTCATTTCCATAATGAGATCTAATATAACGTAATCACCTCCATGATGAGATCTGGTATGAGCAACCAATCAGTTGAAAGGGAGTTTCTTTGGGAGTGTTGCCTACTTCCAGTGTAGGTGGGCTTTTCTGGCCAAGCTCACTGACTTTTGCCCACTCTGGATCCTGCAGCTGGCTCCTGTTCATTTAACCTCTGGTTCTTGGGACTTGACCTAGCATCTTACCTGCTGATCTTGGGATTTATCAGCCTCCACAGCTTGTGAGCCAGAGACTTGTTGTTTGACCTGTCAATCTTGGATTCGGCAGCCCCTGCAGCTACATGAGCCAGGAGAAGTCTCCAGCCTGACCCACAGATTTAGAAATTCCTCTACAACCATGTAAGCCATTTCCTTGACTTAAATCTCTCTCCCTATGTATATATTTATACACTGCACTAGTTCCACTTCTCTAGAGAACCCAGCCTAAGACAAATAGCCACATACATATTATTGCTTACATTTTATGTAATACCTGGTTGTGGCTTATGGACAAAATAGATGAAGCTCCTATCTCATAACGCTGTGCTACAAAGATCTACACCTCTATCTTCATAATTGTTCAAACAACTAATTAATCACACCAGAAATTCACCCATTCTACTCTGAATCCTTTTGAAGCAATTCAATAAGATGAAAGTCTATGAAAATGCCTATCATTAGTAAAATTCATATTGAAAATTATTGAATACAGCATTCATTTCTTTGTCACATCAACATCTTCATTGGAAAAATCTCTTTTGGAAAACTCTTTCAATTGTATAAATTCACCATCACTTTATTTTCATTGGCTTTTCTGTTATTTTCAGAAAAGAAATGTTTATTCAAGAAGAATAAAGTTAGTAATTTTTTTTCTTTTTTCCTCAACTTGTTTTATCTGAACTGGAAGTTGTCAGATAAAAACCCACAAATTCTTTTTGGGTCAACTCTTCTGACATTATGGTATGTGAATGTACCTGCCAAATTTCAAGTTATAAGAAAAAATTTTTCTCCTTATTAGCTAAATTATTACTTTGATTGTAAAGAAAGTGATACATCTATTCACGTATTTCAGAAATGCAATAGTTTGAAGTCTCAAAAAACCTATCTTCTTTTCTAAGGGGGAAAAAAGTGTGCTTGGTACTTTTTCTAATTAAAAAGAAGCAGCACAGAAGAGGTGATGATTTAGACCACAGCCTTTGATGAAGTTTAGTGCAATCACCTCTGAAGATAAAATGTCCTTCATTTTTGTAGCAAAGTCTTAGAGGAAAGTACATGTTGGTGCAACATATCATGTGTGACCATGATACCAGGTTATTTTTTTCTTCACAGAGGACACAAATCCTGATTTTCCTCCCCTTGGCATGGCAGGTTCCTCTCTGGTATAAACCAAGTCTCATGTATCAAGTTAAGTAAAAGTCTTTTTTGGAAATGAATAGACTGGTTTCTTTCATAGTTCACTGAAATGGTCCAGATAGGCCTTCATGCCACTGTTTCCTTTGATTCACAGTTCAAATGTTACCTTATCAGTGAGATTTATTCCAAAAACATCATTTCAAATAGCGTGCTCTCCCTCAACACTGTATTCTCTATCTCCCTTCACTGCTTTTGCTTTTCCCCACAGCACTCATTACCACCCTAATAGACTCTGTATTTTTTTAAAATAATTAATTTTATTTGATGTTGTTGAGAGTATTCACAGCATAAAAACCAAAACTAAACTCTGTCATCAAGTCGATCCCAACTCATAGCGGTCGGAATCATCTCAATGGTAACGGGTTTGGTTTTTGGAGCCCACTGGTGCAGTGGTTAAGAGCTATGTCTGCTAACCAAAGGGACAGCGTTCAAATTCACCAGCCACTCCTTGGAAACCCTATTGGACAGTTCTACTGTGTCCTCTAGGGTCACTATGATTCACAGGATAACATACACCAATTTAACAATTTCTACATGTACAACTCAGTGACGCTGAATACGTTTTTCAAATTGTGTATTCATTCTTGTCTTTTTCTGAATTGTTCCTCCCACACTGACATAAACTCACCGCCACCTAAGTTTCTTATCAAATCTTTTGAGCTACTATTGCCAGTTTCTTACCATGTAAATAGTTTTTAAAAGAGCACAATGCTCAGGGCTTACATTCTTTACTAATTAAACTATTGTTTGGTTTTAAGATGACTTCAGGGGATATTTTTGATTTAAGGTTTAAGTTTAAAGATTATCCCAGGGCAATATTTTCAGGGGGATCATCTAGCCTCCACGACTCCAGAAAGTCTGGTTTCCATGAGAATTTGAAATTCTATTCTGCATTATCTCTCTTTTGATCAGGATTCTTCTATAGAATCTTTGATTAAACACTCAGTAACTATTAAAAAAAAAAAATTATCCAAACACCATCCAGTTCTTCTGGTTTCTTCGCTCTAGAATGTCAAATGCATGAGGGCAGAGATTTCTTTTTGTTATTCATGCTATAGCCTATTGACTTAAGACAGTGATTGACACATAAACCAAACACATTACCATCCAGTCAATTTCGACTCATGGTGACCCACTGTATCGCAGAGTGGAACTGCTCCATGGGATTTTCAAGGGTGTGACCTTTTAGAAGCAGATCAACAGACTCGTCTTCAGAGATGCTTCTGTGTGGGTTCAAAACACCAAACTTTTGGTTAGTAGTTGAGTGTTTTTTGTGCTACTCGGGGACTGTGTCTGGCACATGTTGTTGTTATTGTTGTCAGTTGTCACTGAGTTGATTCTCACTCATGGTGAACATATGTGTGCAGAGTAGAACTGCTCCATAGGATTTTCAAGGCTGTGACCTTTGGAAAGTAAACCAGTAGGCGTTTAATATATTTTTAATGAATATATAAATGAATACATTTATTTAACAAACATATCTGAATTATTTGCATTTTCCACCCATAGAGGGAAAGACAACATGTCTTGCTGATTGCTATCTTACTTTAAAGCTAAAAATATATGTTACAAATTTTAATCAACTTCTCTTCAAATTAATTTTTAGATATATTACAAAGACACTCTCTTTACTATGAAATTAGCAGCTTATTATTCTCTCCCTTTCCTTCTCTACATGTACTATGAATAAAAGTGCCAGTGTAATGTACGCCTTTCTCAGACTCCTTTGACCCACACATTCAAACTATCAAATTAGTTTCTACAATTGAAACAGGTGATTTTTTTTTAATGGTCCACTATTTATTGAGCAGGATTCATCATCTTCAAATAAAATGTTGAGCTTGCCCTTGTCACAAACAAGATTTACCATTGCTTCAAGATCTGTAAATGTGTGTATTTCTACCTTATATAATTGTGCTGGCTATTATTTAGGGTTACTTATAGCCTCCGAAACCCTGGTGGAATAGTGGGCAAGATCTCGGCTGCTAACCAAAATGTCAGCAGTTCCAGTCCACCAGCCACTCCTTGGAAACCTTATGTGTCAGTTCTACTCTGTCCTACAGGGTTGCTGTGAGTTGGAATCAACTCGATGGCTACGAGTTTAGATTGATTTTTTGGTTATGGCCTCCAGGATTATACTGTAGGTTAAGCAGCCCCTTCGTTCCGTATCCATCTGGTTAGTTGTGTTGAGGTTTTTTTCTGCTGGATATTCTTGCAGTTTTAGAAAATACAGTAAACAATTGAAAGTAATAAGCATTTCTTTGTAACTTTTTCTTTTTTAAAATAGAAAGTTGGATGTGTCACAGTATATGTTCTACAAAGACACACATCATCAAAACTTTAAAAGAACAGTACCATGAAGCCAAATATTCCCAATTATGTTCTCGTTACTCATGAGTGTTAGTTGAAGTTTATGGAAAAAGATATCAAAATTATGCACCATCATCCTTAATATGTCTAACCAATCTTGAAGATGGTATTCATATGTGAAACATCACTTTCAGTTTAAACAAATAGAGTAATACCACACGGAGTTCAGAACCTAATCATTAATGGTGCTGTGCCTAAAACAGTCACTTGCCAAAATTATCACCTTGTATCACTTTTTAAAAGCTCTGATTTAAGAACTTTCTTCAGGAAATGTGAAACTAGCAAACTTGCCTTTGTCTATAACTTTACAAGTGACATCCATAAAAGGATATGTCACAGGTAATAAAACAGAGCAGATGGTGGCAGGAGGTTGTAGGAACAGACTTATTCATTGTACAACTGGGATTGTTGGAAGCTATGGCAATAGGTTCCATTCTTAAATTTTGCTTCTATCTTTCCCGTGCTGTTACGAAAACAGCCATCAGAGTGAGACTCATCACCAAAGAAACAAAAGCAGGTCGGGATCAGCCCTTGCTGGAAATTTCTTTATTTTGTTTTTATTAGATTATATTTGATTCCCTGTGTTCCCAAAAGTGCCATGCATTCTTCTTCCTTCCAAATTCAAAGCTTATTATTTCAATTAGACTTTCCAATTACAGGAAACTTTCCATTAAAATCCATTTCAATTCACAAGCGTTTACTTTCAATGTGTTTTTCCTCACTTTTCTTCATGGTCAAAAATTAAATTAGGACAAAGTCTGCCCTCTGCCTGGAACAACCCTCCCCCCTTTTCAAAGGGTGTTATTCATAAAGCAAGGAAGATGGAATCCATTTCACAAGTTTGAAAATGGTGGTTTTTGTCTTTGTTTTTGTTTTGGCAATCCAAACCCCTTGTTCCTGTAATGAAATGATCATAATAAATATAGTATACTTCTCACAACAATTTCAGCCACAGTAAACTAAATTATCCTAAACATGGAATTATACTAATTTCACTGTACAGTCAGTGCAAGAATAAATTTTTTTAATAACTTTTATAGAAAAAATTATGAAAAGTACCTGTACCATAAATTTACCCTGAAATTGGTAAATATTACCTTTGGGAGAAAATTGAAAGTTGAAAACTTACTCAATCACTGAGAGACTTAGAGAGTGAGGATCTCAGGCTGCTTAAACAAACCAGCAGAAAATATTCATCCCAGAGATCCCAATATCTGTTAAAATATTGAGGCTTATCTTTGAGGTATATTGTTTTTAAAATTCTCACTTCACAGAAAATTTTTAAGGAAAATGTAATCATTTCTTATAAAGGCAATTCTTTCCTTGCTTTATCAGTTTACAAAACAAAACACTACTGCCATCGAGATGATTCTGACTCATAGCAATCCTATAGGACAGGGTAGAACTGCCCCACAGGATTTCCAAGCCTGTAAATCATTAGGGAAGCAGACTGCCACGTTTTTCTCCTGTAGAGCAGCGGGTGAGTTTGAACTACGGACTTTTTGTTAGCAGCCACACGCTTTAACCACTGTGCTTAAAGGCTGCTTACTTTAGCTATAAAAAAACAAACAAACAAAAAAAAAACCCAGCGCTGTTGAGTCCATTCCCACTCATAGTGACCCTATAGGACAGAGTAGAACTGCCCCATAGAGTTTCCCATAAAAAAAAAAAATAGTAACTATAATATGTACTAGAATTTCAGTTCCTTTAGGTGAAGATGTCTTTTATAGATAATATTAACCCAGGTATTTTCCATTGTCCATTGTCTCACACATATGAGGTATTCAATGAATTTCTGATGAATAAATAAATTGACACTGATTTTCCTAATGTACTTTTATCAGGTTTTTTTTTGGTGCCTCTTGCTGGCTTACACTTATTTATTGAACCAGTATCTATTTAGTATTTACTATGTCCCAGGCTCTGTTCTAAATATTGAAGATATATTAGTGTACAGTATAGCCAAAGATCCCTTCCTTCATGATACTTAAATTCTCATGATGAAATGAGTTCACCTGGACTAGTCAACATGTTTTATATTGCCATATATTATTTTCTATTGAGGTTGAAGGAAATGGTTTATCTGATAGAAAGAGCTATGCATTTCATTTCATATGTTGAAATACTGTGTATCTGAACTGAGGTTTTTTTCATCCAAATGTTGCATGTAATAGTTGAATATAGGGTATAACATATTCAAATATGGAACTCTTAAGAAAAGAGTATGAAGACTTTAAGAAAAGATTTAGAGTTTGCATGAGAAAAGGTTGTCTTTCCTCATTTTTAAATTTTTTTCTCAGTGTTCTGCTACTAATGTTCAAGGATATTTACAGGCTTTCTTATAACACTATCCAAAAACCAGCCAGGCTGCAGCCTCCCTGCACATTTCCTTAAGTATATATATACACATTGGCTGAAATTGGCTGACACCATTTCGAAAGAGCAAAAGGGGACCATTTTTAACACCTGGAAGCTTTTCCTCTGGGTGATGGCCAGAAATAACCATTCCATCAGGCATATATCTCAAAGTTCACACCACCTTCCCCATCAAGCTCCCCTATAATAGGTTGGGGTGGGGGATGGTCTAGATAAAATTGGTACAAGTAAATTTGCATTTACTAACATTTATTCCAAGAGCTGTGGGAACTACCTGGAAATGTAGAGTCCACACAGATATGGATTCAAAGGAGGTTCTGAGACTTAAATATTCTAAATTTCCATCTTTTAATGACTATTTTAAAGTGCCCTCGTGGTGCAACAGTTAAGTGCTTGCTGCTAACTGAAAAGCTGGCAGTCCATATCCAGGAGAAATACCTGGCCGTCTGCTCTTGTAAAGATGACAATCTATTAAGTTCTATGGGGTAGTTCTACTCTGTCATGGGGGGGATCACTATGACTCTAAATTTACTCAATGGCACCTAACAACAGCAATGACTATTTTAGGTACCTGAGCGAACCAAAAGGTTTGTGCTAGACTACAAATTTAAAGGTTGACAGGACCAACTTAGCAGCAGTATGGAAGAAAGACCTGACAACCTGCTGCTGTAAAGATTACTGCCAAGAAAATCCTGTTGTGCGTAATTCTACTCTTCAACACGTTGGGTCACCATGAATTTGAATCTACTCAACAGGTAATGACTGCTTTAATAGTATCCTCCTATGTTATTATGTTGACTATTTGGGGCCATATGTGTTAAGTACTTAGGACAATTAGTAGCATATTATTAAATTAAATGGATAGTTTTAGCTTACTACATTAGTTTTGAACAAGAGGAAATAGAAGTCGTATTTTTATTTTTACCTGATTGAAAGAGTAATACCTGGTGGTTGGAAATAGTTAAGAGAAGTACATAAAAACATAAATAGGAAATTCGTCTAAATATCTAGCCCTTATATTTTGATATATTGAATATTTCCTCTTTTCCCAAATATTTTGCTGTTTTCGAATAATGGAATAATGGATATTTTGGCAAATAATCTCCATCTCTCTTTCTAATTATGTCCATAGGATAAATTTCGAGACATAAATGAGTTTTTTTCTGCGTATCGTCAAATTTCTTCACAGAAAAAAGTATAACAATTTACACTACAACAATATGGTAGTTCCTGGATGACCTCACCTAGACTAGTGTTTCTTGTTATCCATTTATTAAAGAAAAAATGTAACTCTGTGCTTTTTTTAAATTTCTCAAATTATTTTTAACACTGCCTTGACTTTGTTTTTATATAATTTAATTTCTTTTGGCTGAAATATATGTTTTCTTGTTTGAGTTAAACTATTCTTTTGACAATCTACATGAATGCAGTTTTTATTCTGAGTCCCAATATTAATTTAGTTCTATAATATTAGTGGAAATATATATTTCTCAGTTTCCTATTTTGTCTTTTGCTTCTTTTTATGCATTTTCTTGATAAATACTTTAATCTTTTGGTGGTCAGAACTTTTCCTTTGTTTTCCTTTTCATGTCTTACATTATACCTACTCTATAGAACTTTTTCTACAGGGAAAAATTTATAATATATTTACAACTATACTTCTCTTGATTTTTTGCTCTTTGAACTTTTTCATATTTAGCATTTTAATTCCTCTAATTTTGTGTATGTAAGAAAAGCTAAATTTCCTAACAATATGGACCATTTTTGTTGCTTTTCTCTTCTTTGTGGCTGGAATACATGTGCGTTGTTGCTAAGTCCATTAACAGTTCTCTTTATTTTTCATAAACATTCTTTAGTCTTTGTATTGTAAGATTAATTTAACATGATTTGCTTCCCCATTTTCTTCTGTAATTTGAAGTATTAGATTCTTACTATAATTACTAAAGTATTATTTTTTATTACATATATTCTCTTCCAAGTCTTTAAACTGATATTTATAATAAACAATTATTGATACTACTGTACTATATAACATTTTAGCACTCAGCTGCAAGTCTTGAATTTCTTATTTTGATTTGTTTTATTTGGCCATTGTGCATAATTTAAGAAATATTTTCCAAAAGACTTGCAAGGCTGAGATTTTGCTTATATAGGCAATCTTCAACATCAATTACAAGCACAATTTTTGACCTCTTAAAGCCCCCCATTCTCTCTCTGAAAAATGGGATGACAATACTGCCTTGCTTATAATTTGGTGTTGGTATAATTTGGTTGGTATGGAAATTAAATGAACTGAAACTGATTAACAATCGCCATGTTTGATACTATTCAATTATCATTATCATTAGTTTCTTCACATAAGGTATGTAACTTGCTGGCAAGAAAGTTTTGGTCACAAGATTTCTTCCTCAAAACTCTAAATAGTCTTTTATGATTTAATGTGGTAGAGTAGAAATCTGAAGTTGGTCTGAATAGTATTCCGTTTAAAGTGATATATTTTTGTTACTGTGGATAGACACTTACAGGGCACTTTGTTTTCACTTAATGAAAGAGTATGTGGATTTCTCATGAATTTATTTTATTCAATTTGTTTGGCTGAAATGTATTTTTCGTTTGTTTGTTGGAGTTAAACTATTCTTTTTGGCAATCTCCCCAAATAATGATGAAGCATTTCAATCAGTATAGCTATAGTCGAGTTTCTTTTTTTTTTTTTAATCTATGAAAGGTCTTCTTCAGTTATGTCCATGAGTATTATTTCTGTTTCAATCATGCTGTATTTTGAGCTTTTCCTCCAATACCCCTATAATTTGAAGATTGGCTTTCCATCATTTCTTTATCACATCTGAACTCTGTCTTTTCCCTGTCTCTGGCAGACCTTCTATTTATTATAAACTTACTGATTTAATGTCCCAAGGTAATTTGTTTTGTGCTTTGCAGCATCAGATGTGACTTTAATTCTGCTACTGAAGGCTCAATGTTCCTCTCTTTCTGATCTTGCCCATCATTTGTTTCATTTAAATTTTAAAATATTTATCTCAATCTTTTTTTTTTTTTTTTAGTAGGTGATAATTCTTTCAAGTATCAGGGAATAAGTTAACTATCAGTCCTAATTTTATTTATTTTTTTTGTTTTGTTTTTCACTTTTTTTCTTTTCTTTACTTTTTTCTTTCAGAGGTATTTTGTTGGACAATTAGTAGGGTGTCAATAGTGGGATGCTAGCCAAATACCATTTAAAAAAACACTTCTATTGACAAAAGAATATTTATGCACTTAATTATAATATCAAGGATACAGTGAAGGTCAAATCACTTAGTTAAGGATGTAGGAAAAGGGAATTTAACTTATCATATTATATTTAATATTGATGTGTTGCTATAATGCTAGAAGCTATGCAACTTACATTTATAATAATAGTAGGATCACTCCTAACAGGTTTTAGCAGAATTTCCAGACTAAGACAAACTAGGAAGAAAGGCCTGGTGATCTCCTTCCAAAAATCAGCCAATGAAAATGAAATGAAAACCTAAGGTTAACAACAGAACATTGCCCAATAACCTGCTGGAAGATAAACCTGTTGGGTTGGAAGGCACTCAAAATACGACTGGGGAAGAGCGGCCTCATGAAGATGGCCCAGGACTTGGCAACATTCTGTCTGTTATACATAAGGTCATCATTAGTTGGAGCCAACTCAATGGCAGCTAACAACAACTAGAATGATGTTTTGTATTTATAACTCTAAGAAAGAAATCTCCTTGAAGATGTATATTTGTGCTGATAACTCTGGAAACTAGAGTAAACCACGTGCTTTAGAGTTATTCTATCCAAGGAGGGACAGAGCTGAAGTATTTATACACCAAATCACCAAATGCGTTCTGCCATTGGTTGGGGGCTGCTCTTGAAGTTGAGGTGGCAACTTTCCCTGGACACCTCTGGCTTGCTAATTATGTGTCAATCAGCCTCTGGTAGACAGAGGTAGCTCTTAAGAAAAGAAATGCAGCTGTTGTCAGTTGAAAACCAGGCTAACGCTCTGTAAGGCAGGGCTTTGAACCAGTTTGATCTGTTCAGTCGTGGCTGATGAAGTGAAACCAGAATGGACCCAAATTTTTACAATTTAGGTGCTCCAGAATGGTCACGGAAATGGGAGAAATTAGGGATCACAGCCCTGGAATGACAGACTTGGAAGAGGCATAGTGAGCCCTTTCAGGAGCCTGATGCTTAAGATTGGGTTATTGTCAGGACTGTGGAAAGTGACACACATTCAGAGTGGCAAGGTTAGCTGCCACTCATTGAGCTGGGCACTGCTCTTTCCACCTGTGCTCAAAATCCAACAGGCATGAGATTTGGTTGCATAGCAGCGCATATGCTGCCCTTGTTTTCCAGGAAGGACATTAGGTTTCTAGCAAGGCTTCAACCTGTAATTTTTTTCCATTCTGGTTACTGTTCCAGTTCATCCAATTTTTAATAATTTGGATCTGTTCTGTTTTTGCTTCCTCAGCCATGATTGAACCAGAAAGAACCAATTCAAAACCCTGCCCTAAAGTGGTAGGAAAGCATGGGCCAGGTACAGTGTCTGCTGCTGTGGCACTAAAAACTGGGTTCCTTTAAAAATTAGTGAAGTCCTAAGATTAGCTGTTGCTAGCATTGACACCAGATGAACACAGCACTGACACAGTAGGAACTCCAGGTGGTGTTTCAGTATTCTCTTGACCTTTCTGTCATGACTGCTATTTGGCCGTTAGCACTAAGCCTTATGTCCTTTTAACTTCAATCAAAGAAGAAAGACTGCAGAGATTTTCTCCCCGTGAGTCTCTCTTTCATCAGGACAGAAAAACCTTCCCAATATTCCTCCAGCTGACTTCTTAATACCTCATTGATCAAATAGAAAAGGGACTGGTCCTATTTGACTTCAGATCAAGGACTCCCAAACTAAAATCTGAACAAAACTGAGGTTTTGGTAACAAGGAAGATATGGAGAATAGAGATGGTTTTTGGATAACCAACAACATACATCTATTACAAGATATGAAAGAAAAAATAGGCCTTAGAATGCCTTAGGGGCAAAAGAAAAAAAAAAAAAAACCTTAATTCTATTCTTGTAACCATGATTGCTTTAAAAATATGTATAGGGATGTATATACATCTTTGAGTTAGTTGCATTGTGATAAGTTAAAATGCTCAATATTTCCATAATGCAGAAGGGATTATTTTATATTTTTGAGGTATTATACAGCACATGATTTTCTGGCAGAGAGTATGCCATGTAATCAAAGATTTTAATCATTATTCCCATAAATACTTAAGCATCTTAACATGTCTAACAAAATATATAAAATTAGAGGACACGTATTGTTTTAAATATGCTAAAAGAATAATGAGCAACCTATAGGACAGAGTAGAACTGGCCCATTTGCAAAGAGCAGCTGGTGGATTTGAACTGTTGTCTTTTTGGTTAGCAGCCAAGCTCTTAACAACTACACCACCACGGCTCCTTATTTTTTTTTTTTTCTTAGTATTGTATACATAGGAGAGAATTTTCGAAACAAATTTGTGGCCCCCTGTCTTAAGCTGGGTTCTCTAGAGAAGCAAAACCAGTGAAGAGTATAAATAGAGAGAGAGAGAGAGAGAAATTTATATCAAGGAAATGGCTCACGTGATTGTAGAGTCCATGGATCAGGATAAAGGCTTCCCCTGATGCACATAGCTGTAGGGGCGGCAAACCCAAGATTGGCAGGTGGAAGAACAGGGCTCTTGCTCACAGGTTATGAAGATCAGTGAATCCTGAAGATCAGCAGGCAAGACCGCAGGTAAGCTGCTAGCTCAAGTCCCAAGAATAGGATGTCAGATGAACAGGAGCCAGCTGCAGGATCTAAAATGAGCAAAAGCCCACAAACCTTGCCAGAATATCCACTTATATTTAATGCAGGCTACATGCCCAAGAAAATTCCCTTTCAACTAATTGGCTATTCACAGAAGATCCCATCATGAAGGTGATCACATAATATCAGATCTCATCATGGAAGTGATCATACCATCATAAGGCTATCAAACCACTGAGAATCACGGCCCAGCCAAGTTGACATACAAGTTTAACCATCACACATTCATAGTGTTTCAAACTATTAACGTTGACATACATGCTATCTTAAAGAGATAGATCATGGTTTTCGATAGAAAAGCTCACCCCGCCTACACATAGGTAATTAACCCTGTTTGTGCCATCAACATGTGTCGTCGTATCTGTTTTATATGTGTACTCATATCACTTAATTTCAGCATATTCTACTGTAAAATTTGTGGAAAATTTATTAACATTATCCCCAAAATAAGTTATTCATGAAGTTTTTCTCTATTTTGGATTTGTTTGATAGACGATGTTAAAAAAAAAAAAAAAAAAGGAAGATATATCTGAATCTATTTTAAATTTAAAACAAGCAGACCAGAGTATCCCCAAAATATTAAACTAGTTGCTATGGAGTAAATTCTGACTCACGGCAACCCCATGAGTGTCAGAGTAGAACTGCGCTCCACAGGCTTTTCCATGACTGATTTTTCGGAATTAGATCACCAGGCCTTTCTTCTGAGGCACCTCTAAATGGACTCTTTTTTTACATATGAGAGAAGCAAGATACCTTCCTGTTTTATCAAAAAAATAGACGTACTGTCTGCTAAATTTGTTCTGTATTATTAAGATGACTTCTCTTTTGAGATGTACTAGGAATGATATTTGGCCTCACCTAATATTTAGTGGTCTGGAACCCTAGTGGTGCAATGGTTAAGCCCTCTGCTGATAACCAAAAGGTTGGAGGTTTAGATCTACCCAGCGCAGTGGCTCCACAGGAGGAACATCTGGCGATATGCTCCTGTAAATATAAAAGAATAGAAAACCCTGTAGGGTACTTCTACTCTGACACATGGGGTTGCTATGAGTTGAAAATCAACTCAACAGCACCTAACAACAACAATAATTACTGGCCCAATGACGTAATCATGTCAACATTTGTAGATAAATGTATCCTCTGTTTTTATTCCAGATTTCATTTAGTGAAGCACATCATTTATTGTAATTCAATGTAATTGGTTCTTAGAGTTTACAACTTAAAAAGTAGTTTCATAATTTAGTCCTGTAGTTCAATAAACACCTATTGATTTCAACTGTGTGATAACTACATCAGATATTCTAGGTGCTAGGAAACATAAAAATTTCCTTAGAGGAGCACCTAGGTGCTGAGCACAGGTGTATTATATTATAATCGGCCGTCACTAGTTCCCTAGCTGCTTATGGACATAATATCTACCAAAGGACATAAAGTATGTGCTTTAGGGGAGATGATTGCCTCTGAAGAGCCCCAGAATTCTATCTTAGTGGGGTAAAGGAGGAGGGCTGTTCTCTGTCCCCAGTAAATCTAGTCTAGCCTGAACCAAAACCAAACTCACTGCCATTGAGTTAATTCTGACTCATAGTGACCCTACAGGACAGAGTAGAAATGTCCCATATGGTTTCCAAGGAGTGCCTGCTGGATTCATACTGCCAACCTTTTGTTTAGCAGCTATAGCTTTCAACCATTACACTACCAGGGTTTCCCTAGTCTGAACAGGGGCAATAAATTATATCCATTGCCTACAAGGGATTCTTCCCCTTTTATTGCCACCTTTTACCTCATTATACCAAAAAGAATTGGTCAACACTCAACCATTTCAAGAGGTAGCATATGATCAGGAACCAACGATACCGAAAGAAGAAGCCCAAGCTGCACTGAAGGTACTGGTGAAAAACAAGCCTCCAGGAATTAATGGAATATCAATTGAGATGTTTCAACAAATGGTTGCAGCACTGGAAGTGCTCACTTGTCTATGCCAAGAAATTTGGAAGACAGATACCTGGCCAACTGACTGGAAGAGATCCATATTTATGCCTATTCCCAAGAAAGGTGGTCCAACCAAATGCAGAAATTATGAAACGATACATTTAATATCACACACAAGTAAAATTTTGCAGAAGATCATTCAAAAGCAGCTGCAGACCATATTGGCCAGAAATTCAGGCCAGATTCAGAAGAGAATGTGGAACCAGGGATATCAGTGCTGATGTCAGATGGATCCTGGCTGAAAGGAGAGAATACTAGAAAGATGTTAACCTGTGTTTTATTGACTATGCAAAGGCATTTAATTGTGTGGATCACAGCAAATTATGGATAACATTGTGAAGAATGAGAATTCCAGAGCACTTAATTGTGCTCATGAGGAACCTGTACATAGATTAAGAGACAGTTGTTCGAACAGAACAAGGGAATATCGTGTGGTTTAAAGTCAGGAAAGATGTACATCAGGGTTGTATCCTTTCACCATACCTATTCAATCTGTATGCTGAGCAAATAATCAGAAAAGATGTACTGTATGAAGAAGAATGGGGCATCAGGATTGGAGGAAGACTCATTAACAACCTGCGTTATATAGATGATACAACCTTGCTTGCTAAAAGTAAAGAGGCCTTGAAGCACTTACTGATGAAGATCAAATACCACAGCCTGAAGGATACATGGATTACACCTCAATATAAAGAAAACAAAAATCCTCATAATTGGATCAATAAGTAACATCATGATGGTTGGCATTCCTTGGCTTGTAGCTACATCACTCTGATTTTTGCCTCTATTGTAACATAGCCTTCTTCCCTCTGTGTGTGCCTGTGTCTGTGTGTGTGTCTTCTCATATTCATATAAGGGTACCAATCATATTGGATTTAGGGACCAACCTAATCCACTATGACTTCACATTAACTCATCATATCCGCAAAGACCTTATTTCCAAATGAGATCACATTCTGAAGTTCCAAGTGGTCATGAATTTTGCAGGACCGTATTTAACACAGTACACCTGACAGTTAGCTAAGATGTTGAATATAGTCAAACGAACTGGTTTAAGCGAAAAAGGGGAGATTATTTAAGTCATCTGTCTAACTGTGGCTGGAAGGGCTGGAACCAAATTACATAAACATGGCTTATGGAAGTCATTGCCTCTAAGAGTTGGGACAGATATGATATTATTGTGAGCTTGGTATATATATATAATATATATATTATATATATATATGGATAAGGGTGCTACGGCAAATGTAAAAGCTAAATTTTTCAAGAAAGTGTACCACAAAATTTTGAGTTTACTTTATATATATATATTCACATAATAATCAATCCCCATTATTTCAGGAAAGTGTTTTGTAGAATTAACATACATAGGATGAATCTACAGAAACTTGATAAAGTGCTGGTCTTATTATTAGAACTTATTTACTTCTAAAAGCTAAATTCAAAGAATTATTCTATGAAGCTCATACCATACCGAGCTATATTTCCTAGCTAGCCTACTGTTCTATTTGAAATGCAGTGTTCTACATGAAGGGAACCCTAGTGGCACAGTGTTAGGAGCTCAGCTGCTGACCAAAAGGTCGGTAGTTTGAATCCACCAGCTGCTCCTTGGAAATCCTATGGGGCAGTTCTAGTCTGCCGTACAGAGTCACTATGAGTTAGAATTGACTCGACAGCAATGAATTTTTTAATTCTATTTGAAATATTCACATATGGTAAATCCTTCAGTCTTCCTTCTGAAAATTACCTAAATCCTAATTGGAAGTTTTGGTCTGATGAAAAGAAATAAACTTTACTTATATTGATACAATACCTGTGCATTTTTAGTTATTGATATCAGGCAATTCTATGGAAACAGCATAGGTAGGCATGCTGCCAATGTCCATACTAACAAAGGGCCAAACAGAAATCATTTACACTTCCGTAAATGCTGTAGCATCTCCGTCAGCAGAATCTTCTCCTGTAATAAATCAAACCCATTCCCGAGTCAATCCTGACTCATAGCAACCCTATAGGATGGAGTAGAACTGCCCCATACAGCTTCCAAGGAACAATTGGTGGATTCGAATGACTGATCTTTTGGGTAGCAGCCACGTTACTTAACCACTGTGCCACCAGGGCTCCTCTCCTGTTATAGTTACGTTAATTCCCACAAAGAGGAACTTTCTTCCCTTGTGGAAAATTCTATACTTATTGAATGTACTAACTGCTCATAAGATTCAAAAATTATTAAAGAAAGGAGTTACATGATGATTTGGTGATACGATATGCACACTCTTCCACTAAGATCTAATCAGAAAGCAGGATCTCTCTCAACACATCCTTTTAGTAGCCTGGCCTAAATTTGAACCAGTGATTGAGAGATACAACTCTTTATTTTTTTAATTTAGAAGGCATATGGGAGGAGGTCATATTTTCCCAGGGAATATTCTGTGATGGGCTCTGAATGATTTAGGGTAGAGTATCCAGCTGGGAGTTATCACTCACAGAAGTGCCTGCCTATTTACCCTTCTGTCTGACCTTGACTATTATAAGTCTATGTTGCTCCCATTTTTAAGATCAATACATGATATAAATCCGCTGTACGTGCAATACATACAATGTGTGTATAATGGCACCCAATCTTTGCTGCTGGCCACCTCCAGAGCTAAAACATTTTTGCCCTCATCCCTTATCCCACAAAGCTTCAGCAACACAAACTCATAACTTACAATAGGAGTTTAGCGAACATTTGGAGAAAATGAAGAGTACAGCATGAACAGCACGCAACTTTAAGATGAATGTCAAATGCGATTGCTCTTAAACAGCCTTGATTTGTTCCCCACTTCAGGAAACTTCTCAGTGATCATGTAGCTCCCTTCACCCCAGCCGCCACCATAATATGCGTGCTCCGCTACGTCTTGAGATTCTTTCTCTCGTTTTCTGTTTTCAGGTTGCCAATACACTTCTCTGGAAATCATGACCTATTACTGTAATATGCTGATAAAAAATTGTTTTCTGGTTTATCATCTAGGCTATATCCATAGTCATTTTCTTTTAGAGTCATTAGCTCTAAAAGTTTTCCTTAACAAAAGAGTAATTCTCTTTCTAAGAAGATTGTGTTTTTTTTAGTGTTCCCACGGGAGATGACTCAGACTGTACCAGTACCGGTTGCTGTCAAGTTGATTCTGACTCAAGTCAACCACTTGTGTGCCAGAGTAAATTGTGCTCCATGTGGCTTTCAATGGCTGATTTCTTGGAAGTAGGTCACCAGGCTTTCTTCTGAGGCGCTCTGAGTGAACTTGAAACTCCAATATTTTGCTTAGCCTCTGAGCATGTTAACCATTGGCACCACCCAGGGACTTCAGATCATATTATAACCCTGTGTTAATATAACATGTGTGCCTCCACCCACACCGTATAGAACAGAGGATACTGAGGTGATATGTGTTATGGGCATCGTGGTCAGCTATTCTTAGGTGCTCAAATGGTAAAACAGAAGATATTAAGAAAGAAAAACAAATCCATCCTAGTTCCTAGGAGGACAATCCATAATAAATATACTCCTTATTTTGGAAGTATCCATTCTTTTTTTTTTTTTACGAGAGTAGCATTTATTTAATTTGATAACTATGACCCTGGGTCGAAAAGAAATAGAACTTGCCCTAGTTTTCAAGTGCTGCTATAACATAAATACCACAAGTGGATAGCTTTAACAAACAAATCTATTCGCTCACAGTCTAGGAGGCTAGAAGTCTCAATAGAGGGCACCACCTCCCAGGGAAGGCTTTCTCTCTGTGTCGGTTCTGGGGGAAGGTCCTTATCATCAATCTTCACCTTATCTAGGATCTTCTCAAGGTAGGGACCCCAGGTCCAAAGGATGTCACTTTCTTGGTGGCATGAGGTTCCGCTCCTCTCTGCTAGATTCTCTCTTTTATATCTCAAAAGATATTGACTCAAGATACAACATAAGCTTGTAGATTGATTCCTACCTCATTAACATAACTGCCTCTAATTCTGCCTCACTAACACCATAGAGGTTAGGATTCACAACATACGGAATTATCATATCAGATTGCAAAATGGTGGGAATCATGGCCTAGCCAAGTTGATACACATTTTGGGGGACACAATTCAATCCATGACCTATCTTTTCAAGGTGATTAACATTTCTTAGGATCAGCTGATGTGTTTATATAACCTGACTTCATAAATCATATTTTAATGTATTCCATTTTTTAATTTTTGACTACTTAATGAATTTTTTAATTCTCCTTTCAATGATCATTCCAATGGAATTTACAGATTTTCATTTGTACTCTTAACAGGAGGATTTGGATGAAAACGCAGTGATTTACTTTGGCTAGAACACCAGCATGATCTGCGGGCATAAATAGAATTAGATATTAGCTCCACTGACTTATATTTTCACATACATACAAGGCTAAAATCATCTGCAGGTTTAACTTCAGGAAGCAATTTCTTCCTCAGGGCATTTTGGCATTTTGGCAGGGACGACGAGTTGCTTTTTCTTCCCTCTCATAGCTTTTCTCTCTGGGGCACAGAGGCAGGGACTATCCATTAGGATCAGATGTACGTAATCATGATCAATTTCCTGCAAGTGGAGAAGGGGTGAGCACTAGAGAGCCTGGGCCTCCCATTTTTTTTCCTTTTTCCATGGGTGGTGTTTGTCTATCTACAACAGCAGTCGGCACCCAACGATGTGGTATAGAGGAGGAGAGAGAAAACGAAGCTTCTCTTAGGTATGAGTATTCCCTGCTTGTCTGGTTTCTCCTTCTTTGAGAGAGTTTTCTGTAGTTCCGGTTTCTCTAGTGCATTCAACGTGATGAAAGCAATGGGAGCCTAGACTCAACATGCTGTTCACATAGCTGATGCCACAAATCTGAAGAAATGTCACTTTACTTCAAATGTCAGGATCCAGTGTTTTGTGGAAGACAAATCTGCCCCAGAAAGTCCCCAAAGTACCTATAGCTGCTTGTTGCTTGCTTAAAGCTTCAGCTGCGAACAGGCATTTTCGTTTTTGTTGGCACTCGACATATTTGGGGCTTCAAGGATACCTGGTCCATTGGCAAATGGTATACCAAATAACAAAAGAAGAACGGAGAGGGCTTTTCTCCTTTATCCATTTACTACAGGCCTTCCATCATGTGTGTGTGCATGCATGTACACAATTTTAACTATGAAAATAAAGGCCATGACTTTATTAAAAGAATTTCCTGAAATATCAGATATTACAATACCTTGATGTCATTTCTTTCTCAGTCCCCTCTAGAAATACTTTTCTAGACCTAGAATTTTCTTGTTATGCTTTTAGCTCCTTATCAAGCATAGAGTTTAAAAACCTTATCACATGGAGAATGCTCTGCATCTTTTGTGAAACTGTCCCTGCGCAAATTGTTCCTTATGCCGTCTAATTCCTCCAATAAGCACATGTATACAATAGTAGTACTAGGAGAAAGCATCTTTATGTAACTGCTACTGGCAGGAAGTTCGGTACTAAATTTGAGGCTTGCCTGCAGGTACTAGCCTTAGCTCAGGCTTTCAGGTAAAACGATTCCCACCTCATCTTCAATAATTGATGGTAATAATTATTATTGTAATAAGGAGGTTTACTTCCTTTAGCAAACTCAGCAGACCTCTGGGTGAGCGGCGTGGTACCTTAAAGTCATTCTGGAGCACCGTAGGGAAGCATGTTCGTGAGATAGCTGGAAATTAGCACAACGTGACAAGTCATGGCTTACACCACATGGTTTCTAGTCCTAATGAACAGCTAGACAGCAAGGAGGCTTAGAGAAAACAACTAGAAGTTCCTACTTACATAATGACTGGCCCAGATTCTTGGTCCAGGTGATGTTAATTTTCCATTTATGTACAAACAGGATGGGCTCCAAGGCAACAGACCTCAGAATGTAACCAGTTACCCTTGCAATAGATTTTTCTCTTGGCCTATTTTACTGGCACCCCCTGGACAGCTGTCTCAGTCTCAGAACAATCCCCTGGCTGAGGCTGCCCTTTGCTGTTGTTACCCTATCCTTCTACCTTCTTTCTAAGCCACTCTGGCTTAACGCATGTATGTCTTAATCCCTGCAAACCAAAAGCCTTCTTCTCATCTTTTCTTAATAGAAGGCCCCTTAGCTTTTCAACAAGAACCTAACTTTACCATTTAAATAGGACCATGAATCATTAGCAACTGAAAAGTTACCTTAACTCTCCTTGAATTCAGAGAGGACTCAGTCAGTCTACAGGAACATGACCAAGTAACATATATCCCTGAAGGAGAAGAGAGGTATTTTGTTTTTTCCTCCTTCAACCTGACAAAACTGTCTCTCCACTCCAGGATGGTTTAAAAAAATTCTTATAATGCAACGAATAAAGAAAATAAGGTGAATTTTCATGCGTAAATTGTCTGAAGATGGAAACTGCTGATTTCTAAGGAGCATCAGTGCATTACAGTTTATAATTCATTTTTTTTTCCTACATTCTCTTCATCCTCGTTTAACAACACAATGAGCGAGGTGTTATTATCCTTAACATGCAGATGAGGAAATAGAAACTTGGTGAAATTTTAACTTGCCCAGGGTTGTATGGTAGTAATTGGAAATCTAGAAATTATGGCCTGCTTTCTTTTCCACGTTTACACCATACAGCAGTGTTCTCATGACAACCCCTTACATCTTCTCACTTTATGTTACCGGTTTTAGTATGAATTCCTTTTTGTTTTGTTTTTTACAACTCTTACCAATTCATTGTTTTTACTTAACAACAACAACAAAAAACCCAAACCTGTTGCTGTCTGTCAAGTTGATTCCCACTCATAGCGATAACCCTATAAGACAGAGTAGAGCTGCCCCATAGAGTTTCCAAGGAGTGCCTGGTGGATTCGAACTGCCAGCTTGTTGGTTAGCAGCCATAGCTCTTAACCACTATGCCACCAGGGTTTCCTTTTCCATAATAAAGGAATAAAAACCTTAAATACACTAAAGAATGGCATTCTGTGCTTTAAGAAACAACAGAAATTCCACTAATATTATCTATCAGTCAGTTAAACTTCCAAGCTGCAGAAGAGAATAATACATTGTTTGTAGAGGATGGGAATTTGATGTACCTGTTTCAGACATGATTTATGATTAAAATTTATTCTTAAGCAATTCTCCCCAAGCCCCAGAAAATAATATGATAAATCAACCCCATGGGTAACTCTGATCTGAACTCCAGCTCTCTGTAGAAATTTTTACAGGCACTCCCCAGATTATGAACACCAGACTTACACACAACTCCTACTTGCCCTTTAATGTTATGTAAGTTTGACCTCACTTGAAATGATTGACCAAACCCTGCTCTCAGAAATTCTTCATGACGATCACCTTCACTCGCTGCACATGCGGCTTTTAAATCATTGAAAAGGCTTCCAGGCTTTTCTCAAACTAAAGTACATACGAGGCTAAATGAGAACCATTTGTACCTGTTCTGACTTACCTACAAGTTCAATTTAAAGACCCAGTTAGGAATGGATCTTGTTCCCAGCCTGGGGACAGCCTGTACTCATTCATTTCAGTGGGATGGACTTATAGCCTCCATCGTTCACCTTAAGAGACTTATGAGACAGTCAAATTAAGTAAATGACTGGAAATGTCAAGTAATTAAACATCTGGTTTTTACCATATAAAATAAATTACTTCATGCCTGTAGTCTCAGTCACTTGATCCCCCCCCAGTGCTCTTAGTCTTTAAGCTGTTTTGGCTATATTTAACCTTTTAGCCACACTAGATATAACTCCCAAGTCCCCCTAGTAGCCCTTGGACATTCTTGTCCCCAAGGTCTCCTAGGTTTGCTGAGTCTGTTGTTCAATCCCTGGTTTACAGTCAAATTTCTCTCTCTCTACCTACTTTAAAATAGAACTGAAAAAAGCAATCCTGATAGATGTTTAATTTCAGATGGAACGCTTGTAGTTTCGTTGTGAGTGATCACAGTGTTGGAGGAAATCACCATTCCAGACCAGGTCTTTTTCCTGGGGTGAATACTGTCTCATCTGATTTATGAGATGGTATAATTTGACCTCTTGTTTATTCTCTCTTTAAAGCTATTTAATAGGGCAGGTTTTGCAAAGGTTCCACTAGTAAAAAAAGCAAAAAAAAAACATTGCTATTTAGTCGACTTGGACTCATGGCGACCCCATGCGTGCTCTATAGGGTTTTCAGTGACTAATTTTTTGTAACTAGATTGCCAGGCCTTTCTTCCAAGGTGCTTCTGAGTAGATTGAACTTCCAAACTTTTGGTTCACAATTGAGCATGTTAATTAGTTTCACCACCCAATGACTCCTAAGAATTCCATTAACAACTAGAAAACAAGTAGTTTCTCCCTTCCACTTTCTGCAAGAGAAAGATTTGGGAGCTCCTAGTAAATATTTTTAATGAAGCATAAAGTGAAACATGTTGTTCTTCTCTATACCATCCATCCTAAATCCACGATATCTACAAGGTTGGTAGGTAAGTTTTGCCTGTTACTGTACAGCTATTATTTCATTTTCCCAAGATGTGTGATCCTTAGTCTGATTTGTCTTTGGAGACCACCCTCAGTCCATGTGTTGTCTTGTTATGGCTAGGCCATCTTCAATCTCCTTTCAGGGCTAGACTTAGCTGATTAGTGTATTCCATCCTCTGCACCACAGTAACTACTTCACATATGAGCAAGTTACTGATGCATGTCATTGCACTGTGATTCAATCCTGGGATTTTTCTGGAAATATTAAGAAGGAGAAGCCCTTTTTTTGCTGAACTTACTGGATACAAGCATGAAGTTTATTCTGGTATTTTTGCTGAACTTACTGGATACAAGCATGAAGTTTATTCTGGTATTTTATTATTTTTTTTAATAAAAACCCTTTGCAGTCAAGTCGATTCTGACTCATAGCGACCCTATAGGACAGAGTAGAACCGCCCCGTAGAGTTTCCAAGGAGCTCCTGGCAGATTCAAACTGCCAACACTTTGGTTAGCACTTAACCACTATGCCACGGGGGCTAAAGCCAAGCAAAAATGAAGCATACCTGAAGATGATGCATAATTGGGTCCAATATCTAGCTACTACCAAAGCCTATCTTTATGCCTTTCGATAGAATAAACCAGTGCGTTCCTTTTTTTGTTTAAACTAATTTAATTTGAGGGTTTTGTTTTTGATTTTGCTTTTATTTTGGTGTTTTACAATCAGAAGGTTCTTGACTCGTAATACTCCACTCTGAAGGCCCAGACAGTTTCAGTTCAGAGGAAAATTCTGTTTTGGCAATGGTATGAGATGCATTTTCCAATCCAAGCTTTTCATTGATCAAACTCTTATTTTGATTCTGATTTGATTTCTTGATTGTTTTCAAATTAAATGAAGGAACAGGAATTAATCAGGTTTTCTTAAACTTCCAACATTCCATAACGCTTTGATTACGCTCTTATGAGGAATGGCTGGTTAAAATTCTCCTCTTCATCCTATAAACCCATAATCTCTTCTGCCTGTAGCTACTCCCCGGCTTTGCATAATTATTTCACTGAAAAGGCTGAGGTTGTATCATGCATAAGGTTGCCAAATAAAACACAGTCTTGGGGCATACATACATTAAATATCATTCATTATTTAGCTGAAATTAAAAGTTAACTAGGTGCCCTGTATTTTTACTTGTTAAATCTGGCACCCTACTCTTGCATGTTCATATAACCACATGAAAGAGCAGTCACTTAGCCTGATTTCGTTTGAATCTAATACTACAATTCCCTTCATTACAAACTTAATTCTATTAACAACCATGATAGCAAGGTTTTATCCGAATATTGCTTTTATTTACGTTTATGGCAATTTCATCAAGCCTTAACAACTGTGGGGCATCCAGTGAAATATGAATGGGATGGGGAAAAATATGAAAAGTTCTTGAACATTCAGGGAACCTTACGCCCAGAGAAAAGAAAACTAAATGTTACAGACGGAGCAGGAATTTCATCAAATAATAAGATACATCATATAGAAGAGATAGCAAAAATAATTCATTTTTTTTCAGAATATGAACCTCGAGTCATATTGCAAGTTATACAGTGGCATATTGTTGTTGCTAGGTGTCCTGGAGTCAGTTCCGACTCCTAATAACCCCATGTACAAAAGAACAAAACACTGCCTGGTCCTGCTCCATCCTCACAATTATTGCTGTGTTTGAGCCCGGTGTTGCAGCCACTGTGTCAATACACTTTGTTGAGGGTCCTCCTTTTTCCCCAGCCTCAATCTAAGTGGCATATTAAAGTTTATTATAAAAGCAGAGCAAGTGTTACTATGGCATGTAGCAGGATAGATTTCTGCTTATTGAGAGTGGTGGTATCTGAGGACGCTCACTCTGTCACATTGCAGAAGACATTCCTGCATTGTTGTTTTCTGCTGAAAGCCCCCGGAAAATGATTTGGGAGGTCCATGGACCTGAGGTAAGAAAATCGATGATGAAAATTTCTGGGCACAGAGTAGGTGAGAATGATTCCCACTGAAAAGTATGTGCGTGAAATTATACAGATATAGAGGCCAATGACAAATTTCTCACAGCAGGATGGCCAGAGAATTTTAAGAAGAAGGAAAACATATGCTCAATTTGGAATTGTTCCCTGCTCTGGGATGTGGTTTCCCTCTATTATCTCAGAACCTTCTCTAAAATGACGTGCATGCAAAAGTATCGTGTTAATGAAACTTTGGTGTACCAAGAGTAAGGAGCTGTGACTTCGTGGGAGTGAAGGTGTGAGGAAAAGGGAAGGCAGTCATGGAATTCCAGAAAACGAGAGGGGCTAGAAAAGCTAGTAGAGAAGGAAAGCTAAGACGGGTGTGGTTAGGAAAATCTAAGGTGTTGTGTGAAACTTCACAAATTGATAATACAATGATACACAGTATAGAAGATAGTGTCTCAAACCATTTTATCTGACTATTAAATCAAAGTTTTGCCTCAAAATGGAATAGTGCTTGGGGATATGCCAGTGACATGAAGATAAGCTTTATAATGTTTAAAATTTTCCAACAGTGAGATGGTTTGCTTTATACTGCGGTGGGAGCCTTGAAATTCTTCACGCTATCTGTCCAGAACGTTATATAAGCTTGCAATGAGCGGGGGGAGGAGAACCTTATCATCCTTTATATCCCATGATTCCTTCATTGAGCCCCCCACAACTTTGTATATAGCTATTCTTTCATTGCTTACTACAGTGTGTTCAAATTTCCTGAGCATCCCCAGGTGGAGCTTCTTGAATAATTAAATATTTTATTGTATGTCTTTATATCACCTGTAACATAGTATTAGGAAACATGTAAGAGACAGTTAATGAATAACTTAATGACGCAACACATACCAGAAAAAAAAAAAAAAAAACTCCTTATAACCCTAATGGACACCTAATAAAGAAAATGTGGAGGCAATTTCAAAACAAAGACCAAACAGTGTGTTCAATTTTCTGCAGGGTTAAGAGTCTATAGGATTAAAATAAATAAATAAATAAAATTCGTTAACATATTCTTAGGCTACAATAAGAGGAGGGTTGTGAAATAGATGGGAAGATCGGGACCTCATTTTCTTAAACTGTAAAGATTACCTCCGAAATAGTATTCTTAGTCCTCCACTCCGCTAAAACATAGGGAAATTATGTGTCTTCTAGTAAAAATATAAAAAGGTAATTGGCTGAATGCGCAAATATTAAAATACATAAAAAAGGAAGTGATTCTTATGCTCATCACCTTAAGTAGCCACTATTTGCATTTTATGTTTTTCTTTTAAACTTTTACTGTTTTCCAAAGTTATGCTTGTAGCATGTGTAGTATTATCTACGGGTTTTTTCTCAGTCCAATTTTTTTAATTCTACAATTTAAAAATTCTTTCATTTTTAATGGCCATCTACTATTCCATTGTGTGAACATAATACCATAGTTCAAGAATTTCCCTACTGTAAGATTTCAGGATTATTACCAAGTTTGGGGGACTATAAACACCAGTAACATAAATGTCTCTGTGAATTAGGACTCTATATTTTAATTATGTTTTTGTATTAGAGTCACAGAAGGAGAATTTCTACATAAAGGAGAACGGACATTTTAAGGTGCATATAAATATAATCCTGTGTCAACTTAAGTGCCCATATTACCTTATTATCAACTTTCTCTGAGTATTGTTATTTCAAACCTCTCTAATTTAAGAGATTTAAAATAAATAATGTGTTTTTTTAATTCTTCCGAGTTTTTTTTTTTGTGTGTGCTTTAGGTGAAGGTTTACAGAGCAAATTAGTTTTTTGTTGAACAATTAATGCACATACTGTTTTGTGATGCTGGTTGCCAACCCAATAACATGTCAATAGTCTTCCCCTCTCGACCTTCGGTTCACTGTTGCCAGCTTTCCTGTCCCATTCTGTCTTCTAGTACTTGCCTCTGGACTGGTGTGCCCATTTAGTTTCTTATACATGGTTGAGCTACATTTATTATTGTTTGTTTTATAGGCCTCTCTAACCTTTGACTGAAAGGTGAACCTCAGGAGTGACTCCAGTACTGAGAAAGGTACCTGCGGCCATACTCTTGGAGTTTCTCCAGTTTCTGTCAGACCAGCAAATATGGTCTTTTTTTGTGAGTTACAATTTTGTTTTACGTTTTTCTTCAGCTCTGTCTGGAATCCTCTATTGTGATCCTTGTCAGAGCAGACAATGGTGGTAGCCAGGCACCATCTAGTTGTGCTGAACTCAGTCTGGTATAAGTTGCAGTCCATTAGTCCTCTGGACTAATCTTTCCTTTGTGTCTTTGGTTTTCTTCATTCTCCCTTGCTTAATACACTGGTGAGTTTTAATATTTTCCCCAACAAGTATTAGGCATTCATATTTCCTTTTTCCTTACTTGTTTCTTAGTTGATTGCTGAAGGTTCTGCACATGTGTAACGTTTCATAACAGCTATGAAAATGTTTTATGTAGAATACATCACTTCTATATGTTTTAATCTGTTTTATTTAGTTTTACTCCTTGATATTTGCATTTAAGTTATGTCATACCTGCTCCCATAAAGATGATAGCCAAGAAAAGCCCATGGGGCAGTTCTACTCTGTCATATAGGGTCACTATGAGTCGGAATGAACAGTGTTAAAAATTTTTATGGGCTAAAATCTTTTCGTTTTTTATTTGGTGCATCTTGCATTAAATTTAATATTAGGAAATCTTCCCTATCTAGGAATCAATACGATATATTAACTTTTAATTTTATTTTCATCTAATATTTGATCAATCTATAATATTATGAGATCTGAATGGCTTTTTCTAAATGATTAACTAATTGGCTAAATTCTATTTATTCACTCACCTTTGCCTTCCTTACTGATTTGTGATAAGTTTTTTGTATCTATATATGATTTTATAAAATTGAGTCAACTTTTAGTAAAACTATTTTTTCATTGACCTGTATGTATTTGGATCTGATGTGATATACTTTTAATGATGATTTATTGATTCATAAAATAATCTAAAATTCATTAGGATTAGGCTCTCTATCATTACTCTTCTATTTCCAAATTCTCTTATGCTATTCTCACAACTTTTCTTATCTAGTTAATTTTAAAATTGCTTTATTAATTAAACAATTGCCTTTAAAATTTTAAATGGCATCACACTGAAGTAGCTGGTTATGCTATCACTTGAGGCATGTTGAAGACTACAATCCCCAGCTTCTTTGGGGTTAAGTGAGGTGTTGTGATTAGTCCTGGTCAGTGAGCTATGAGTATCATTTGTGGGCCGAAGCATACAGGAACAAGGAGATCTCCACGGACTTCTTTCCCAGCAAATCTGGCAGGGCCCCATCAGCATGGAACCGAAGTGATGTGGCCTGATTTATTGAACTCTGTCACCCAAAATATGTGTTGTAAATCCTAATCCTTATGCATGTGGATGTAATCTTATTTTGAAATAGGGTTTCTTTTGTTATATTGGGAACCCTGGTGGTGTAGTGATTAAGAGCTATGGCTGCTAACCAAAAGGTTGGCAGTTCAAGTTCACCAGGCACTCCTTGGAAACGCTATGGGGCAGTTCTACTCTGTTCTATAGGGTCGCCACATCAGAGTAGGGTGTGTCTTAGATCAATCACTTTTGGATTATAAAAGGAAAAGATTCATCACAGAAGCAAGAGGTATAAATGGGGTAAAGATAGATGCTGTGTAGAGATCTCCAAGGAATGTGGAGAACACTAGAGAAGCTGATACAAGGATTTTCCACCAGAGCAGACAAAGAGATCTTTCCCATAGAAATGGTGCCCTGAATTCAGACTCCTAGACTCCTAAACTGAGAAAATACATTTCTGTTTATTAAAGCCACCGTCTTATGATAGTTTTGTTTTAGCACCACTAAGAATCTAAGACATGTGGGAAGCACCATTCCCTACAAACCTTCACTGGATACATCTTGAAAAAGAATTAGTCCTTTGTTGAGTGCAAACACTGAAATTGGTGATTAATCTCTTACTCCAGCCTAAACTAGGTTATCCTGACTGCTGCAGTAGCATTTTGTAATTGGATTTACTTTTCCTAGAGGCAAATTCTACATGCATATATATATATTTTTTTCTTTTCTTGCAAATTTTGTCATAGGCTTTATGTGGTTTTCTTCATTTTTCCGGAATTGATCCTATACAGGGAATTACGGACTTTGTGTTGTACTTTGGTTTCTCACGTAGATTGCTTAGGCACCATTTCCATACCTTTTTGATGTCACTCAGCACTTCACTCAACAAATACTTTTGTGTCTGCTATGGCATGGCACTGGATGCCATGAATACAACAGTGATCACCAAAGACACAGTTCTGCCTTCACCTAGTTTAAGTCTGACTAGGTAGGAATGTTTTTAAATAAGCAGTGACAATAATGTGATAATCACTAAGACATTGGATAATGTAGAGATAAGTAAGTAACAGGGACAACAATTGGTTGATAATTTATATAACCCATCTTGATTACTCTAAAAAAGAATTAAAAAACACACACACACAAAACAAAATAAACAAAATCTTTCTTTGACTTTAAACCTACAATGCAATTTATATCATTAACTGGAACATTCTTTTGTTAATTGCAGGACACTAGAATTTAAAGTCAGATGAAATGAGAGCACTGTCATGGAGGCTAACAATTGCCAATCCATGTCTAAGGTGAGACCTATAGCATCTAAGGCCATTTAGAAAAATAAACATTTAAAATGCCCTGGGGCTAGAGACTCTTCACCCAAACACAAAGAGCTAAAGCAATGGGAAAGCAATATTTGTGAGTGAGTGTGCACATGTGTGTGCATGTGTGTGTATATGTGTGTTTTCCCCAAGGAGTGAGTATTGACAGTTTAGTGTATCTCCATCTTGAGCCTCTTTAAAGAATTGTTAAAAGTTTTTGGCTTCCTGACAGCCAGAAACACTGAGAAATAAACAAGATGCCCAGCTGATTATGTAAAATCTGGAAAGCTAGAAGTTCAACTTTAAATGTACCCCTTTATAAAGACCTTTGTATTAAGATTTTTCTCCAGGTCTGTCCTTTCTGTAGGATTCACCTGTACGCTGTTAATTGATTTCATTTTGTTTGTTTTTAATTATCTTACCTTTTCCTGCAAATTGACATTAACCATTTTACTTCTTACCTTCCCCCATCTAATATTATTCATTAAGAACAATTACAAGAAATAATTACTTGTGCATATGTATTCAATTTGTTGATTTGGAAAGCATTCTGTATTGGGAATTAAGTCTAAGGAACAGCCTTGGGAGGAAAGATAATTATGGGGAAATTTTGAAAAGTAGTAATTACGGATGTGGCGAAGCATGCACTTTCATTCACATAATCTCCCCAAAAATTTGAATTGGAGATTGAGACAGAATCAGAGTTGTGTGGACTTCCAAATGTAGTTTGTGGACTCCTGAGCTCTGTACTGGTGGAACCCCAGTTCACTAATTACTGGCAGAAAATGAATAGTTTGCTTCACAGATTTATATGGAAAATCAGTGTTACTGATATTGAATAATTTATGGAGTGAGTAACTGATGTTGCATTTTTGAGCAAGTAGAAAGAGCAAGTGATTCTAATGATAAATTGTTGTTAGACGCCGTTGAGTCGGATCTGACTCATAGTGACTCCACGCATAACAGAAGGAAATGTTACCCAGTCCTGTGTCATCCTCACGATAGGAGATATATTTGATCCCATTATTGTCCCCACTGTTTCAATCCATTGGAGGTGTCCCTTTTTTTCTCTGACCCTCTACCAAGAATGATGTCGTTCTCCAGTAATTGACCCCTCCTGATGACATTTTTTAGATGACATGTACAAAGTAAGGGAGACAAAATCTTGCCATCCTCACTTCTAAGGAGGATTCCCACTGCACTTCCTCCAAGACAAATTTATTCATTCTTCTGGCAGTCTGACAGATTTATTCATTCTTCTGGCAGTCCATGGTATATCCAATATCCTACACCAACACCATAATTCAAATGTATCGATTCTTCTTCAGTTGTTCTTTTTTCACTGTTTAGCTTTCCCAAGGATATGAAGCAATTGAAGAGACCATGGGTTGGCTCAGGTGAGCCTTAGTCATCAAAGCAACATCTTTGCTTTTTAATACTTTAAAGACTTCTTTCGCAGCAGATTTTCCTAACGCAATACATTGTTTGATTTCTTGGCTGCTGTTTCCATGGGTGTTGATTGTTGATCCAAGAAGAATGAAATCCTTGACAACTTTAATTTATTCACCAGTTCTCATGGTGTTGTTTATTGGTCCATTTTAAGAATTTTCATTTTCTTTATGTTTAGATGTAATCAGTACTGAAGGTTGTGTTCTTTGAATTTCCTCAGTAAGTGTTTCAAGTCCTCAGCAATCAAGGTTGTGTCATCTGCATATCTCAGGTTGTTAAGGAGGCTTCCTCCCATCCAGATGCTTTGTTCTTCTTCATACAGCCCAGCTTCTTATATTACTTGTTAAGCATATGTATTGAGCAAGTAAGAGAAAGAATACAACTCTGTACACACCTTTCCCAATTTAAGACCATGCAGTATCTCCTTGCTCTGTTCCAACTATTGCTTCTTGATTCATGCACAACTTTCGCATGAGCACAATTAAGAGTTCCGGAATTCCCATTCTTCACGATGTTATCAATAATTTGTTCTGATCCATACAGTTGAATGCCTTGTTTAGTCAAAAAAAAAAAGTCTTTTTTTTTGGTTATTCTCTGCTTTCAGCCAAGATCCATCTGACATCAGCAATGATATTCCTTGTTCCAGGTCCTCTTCTGAATCTGGCTTGAATTTCTGGCAGTTCCTTGTCAATGTGCAGCTGCAGCGATTTTTTAATTATCTTCCCCAGAATTTTGATAGCATGTGATATTAATTGCATGTGAAAGCTGGACAATGAATAAGGAAGACCGAAGAAAAATTGATGCCTTTGAATTGTGGTGTTGGCGAAGAATATTGAATATACCATGGACTGCCAGAAGAATGAATAAATCTGTCTTGAAATAAGTACAACCAGAATGCTCCTTAGAAGCAAGGATGGCAAGACTGCGTCTTACATACTTTGGACATGTTGTCAGGAGGCATCAGTCCCTGGAGAAGGACATCATGCCTGGCAAAGTACAGGGTCAGTGGAAAAGAGGAAGACCCTCAACGAGGTGGATTGACACAGTGGCTGCAACAATGGGCTCAAGCATAACAACAATTGTAAGAATGGCACAGGACCATGCAGTGTTTCGTTCTGTTGTGCATGGGGTTGCTATGAGTCAGAACCAACTCACCTAACAACAACATGATATTAATGATATTAGACTACACAAATTGTAAATTTCCTCTTCACTATGTCAAGAATATAAATATAATTTTATAGAAAACTACAGTATCCTTTTATTTTAAAATGTATATGCAAATGTGTACACATATTTGTATATGGGTAATTGGTTCATAAATATAGAAACTCCTCTATAATATACCTGTTATGTTCTGAATGAGTGTTTAAGGTTCCATTTGTTTTGTAGTGTAAATTGACACTCTACTAAAACTACTGCTTATATCCTATTTCCTGCAGGTTGAGTAAATGCTATTTTGCATTAGGTTGTACTTTGTTCTTATAGGTGTGATTTCTAAGATTGTGTGTTCTTAGAGAAATGTACACACACACATACACAACAACAACAACATATTTCTATGCACTGTGTTTCCACACCCCATGAAAAATGTAATATAGCACACAGTTTGATGTTTCCTATTTACTGGAAAAAAAGAAAAAAAAAAAAAACACCAAAATGAGTGCTATGTTACATTCTTCCTGGAGTAGGAAGACAAAATACACCCAGATGTTGAGCATGTGTGTTCGTAACAAAATTTTCTTTGTTTCTATCTTTTGCACAATTCTTTCCTAAATCTGAAGTCATTTACTCCTAACTGGATAGAACCTGTGGCAGAGATTGCTAACTGTCCACCAAAATTCTCTCTCCCCTTATTCTGTAGAAATAGAAACATAGTATCAAGGTATGCTACCTTTCCCAGCTTCCCGTGTGGCTCCCAAAAACCCGATGCCGTCGAGTAGATTCCGACTCATAGCAACCCTATAGGCCAGAGTAGCATGCTAGGTATTGTCAAATGCCTAAGTTCTGATCAGTGGAATGTGAGCAAACATGATTTGGGCCACTTCTAAGCTGGGCCTTTCAGGGAACAGCTGTGTGCCTCTTCCATTTTCTCTTTTCCACTGTCTACTACTTTTTTTTTTACTACGTGAATTTGGCAACAACAAGGATCTGCTCACACCAAAATCAACTCAAACCCACTGCCTTCAAGTCAATTCCCACTAACAGCAATCTTACAGGACAAAGTAGAACTGCCCCATAGGGTTTCCAAAGCTATAAATCTTTACAAAAGTAGGCTCCCACATCTTTCTCCCTTGGACAAGCTCATGGATTCGAACTGAAGACCATTTGGTTAGCAGCTGAGTGCTTTAACTATTGTGCCACTAGGACTTCTCCATTCACACAGAGGGGCACAATTTCTTAGGCAGTGGCTGAGGGGCAAGTGGAAGAAACCTGGTTCCCTGATTAACTTCACGTAGAAAAACACCTTGCCAATCCAGAACATAGGCTCAGTGGAAGAAATGTATTTCATCAGAACCATTGCATTTGGGGATCTCTGTTAGAGTTTAGTCTTTCACCCTAAAATATACAGCACCTCTCATAAACCCTAATAAGACTAATATTAGTAATGGCAGCTCAACACAAGGAACTTTGGACCATGTCAATCATTGTATTATAATAGCCTTGGCTTTATGGCACAAATTTTAAAAACTCCATATATTTTATATGCTTGAGTTGCTATCCTGAAAATTTGCCTAGTTTTTATGAAACTTGGACCCCCATCTCTATGCCAATATCTCTGATCAGACAGAGTTTTAACTTGATGACTTGAACTTGCTGACTTTTGGAGTCTGAAAACTTCCCTAGCTACCTAGATCTTCAAATATAGCTTGCTTTGGATACTGCCTTACTGTGCATGAAAGGAATTTCCATTGCTTCAGTTTTAACATTTTCTCTGCCCAAACAACCTCCTCACCAAGGTAATACTGCATGCCTACTGTTGGATACTTCCATGTTGCATAGGTCTGGTTACAAGACCAAACCACTCTAAGTCAGTGCCATTGTAAGGAATATGACAGGACAACATAGCCAATCAAGACCCAGCTAGG
Source organism: Loxodonta africana (assembly GCF_030014295.1). Classification (NCBI taxonomy): domain Eukaryota; kingdom Metazoa; phylum Chordata; class Mammalia; order Proboscidea; family Elephantidae; genus Loxodonta; species Loxodonta africana. The sequence goes on from NC_087351.1 coordinate 99,615,246, forward strand.
GTAAGCACCAGTTTTCAAAGGTCTAATAATACAGCAGGGCATACCTTATTGAGTCCATTTTCCATCCAACTTTTTCCAGTTTTATTTCATTTATTTTTTTAGTGGTGGATAACTTTCCTAAAAAAAAAAAAAAAAGCAGAAGCCAATACATAAAACATATGTAAATAAAGAAAGTCTTCTCCTACCCCCAAATGGTAACCATAGTCAATCCTGGGCTTCTGTGGCACACTTGTTGAAATCCATATATCTGCTTTAACACCATAATTTTATAAATGACAGCACTGAGGCCCTAGAGCATTAAAAATAACTTAGCATTAAAACATGTTAGAGACAGAGCCAGGGATAGAACCTCAGTCAGTGGACTTTCTTCCTTGCACCCATCCCTTTATCCCGGGACAAATCCCAATGGGTAACGCACATTCCTAAATAACAACCTTAAGGTACATTTGCAATGTGAGATTAAGCAAAAGGCATGTAAGAGTTAATACTCATAAGATTTGAGAGAAAGACTTGGCTTTCTCTGATACTTAATATAAGGGATAAAACATACTACCTTCCCAACTTTTTACTTATAGTTAGAGATAAGTCTATTTTCATGATGATGTTCATATTAACATAGAACAGCATGCTTGAAAAAGCTTTACCCCTAGATCATTCACAGAAGCATTTGCCTCTCTGGAGTTTGATGGTCTACATTAACAACCTCCGAGGGGGGAAAAAATTGGAGGGATGCAGTTTAAGTTGGCCAAGTATTAAATAGCATTGATATAATATACTGGCAAATGTAAAACATTAATGTTTATAACTGAAAATAAAATCTGGTAATTCTCAGCGGATAAGAAAATATCAGAAACTGTGTTCCAAAGGACTCATATAATTATGCTGATCACATTTTGTATTCTTATAATTTTATTGGCTTATAAATAATTCCATGTATTCCGTCCAATAAAATTATTTAATTGGTAAAAGAAATTGCAGTTTGGATAAAGATACAATTTAGCTCAGTTTATGAATTTTGGCATATATTCCTTTGTGAAATTTATAAATTACAATGAATGAGGTCATACAAGTGGCAGTGGAAACTAAAATTCATCAATATACATGCATTTTTAATAGAATTCAGCACATTTTAAGAACACAGAATTGTGAGAGTCTCTTCATAAATACTGAAAAATAACATTCAAGGAGCTATATTCCTAAAGTAATGTTTCTTAATCTGTTCAGTGATTCCATCCTAAAACTTTTTCTTGCATTTGGTTTCTACTTTTCATGCTAATAATTGGATTTCATTATTGTTTTTGTTGTTGTTGTTGTTGTTAGGTATCAACAAATCAGTTCAGACTCATGGAGGTCTTATGTATAACTGAATGAAACATTGCCCAGTCCTGTGCCATCTTCAGGATCATTGGTATCCATTGTTTTTGTTGTCGTTGTTAGGTGTCGTCAAGTCCATGTCGACTCATAGCAACCCTATGTACAACAGAACGAAACACTGCCTGGTCCAATGCCATGCTCATAACCCTTTTTATGCTTGAGTCCATTGTTGCAGCCACTATGTCAATCCATCTCATTGGGGGTCTCCCTCTTTTCCATTGACTCCGTCCTTCTCCAGGGATTGATCCCTTCTGACAGCATGTCCAAAGTATATAAGACACAGTCTACCCATCCTTGCTTCTAAGGAGCATTCTGGTTGTACTTCTTCCAAGACAGGTTTGTTCTCCTTTTGGCACTCCGTGGTATATTCAATATTCTTCACCAACACCACAATCCAAAGGCATCAACTCGTCTTTGGTCTTCCTAATTCATTGTCCAGTTTTGCAAGCATATGATGCAGTTGAAAATACCATGGCTTGGGTCAGGAGCACCTGAGTCGTCAAGAACATTTTTGCTTTTCAACACTTTAAAGAAAGAGGTCCTTGCAGCAGATTTGCCCAACACAATGTGTCTTTCGATTTCTTGACTGCTGCTTCCATGGCTGTTGATTATGGATCCAAGTAAAATGAAATCCTTGACAACTTGAATCTTTTCTCTGTTTATTATGATGTTGCTTATTGTCCAATTTTGAGGCTCTTTGTTTTCTTTACGTTGACGTGTAATCCATATAGAAGGCTGTGGTCTTTGATCTTCATTAGTAAGTGCTTCAGGTTCTCTTCACTTTTAGCAAGCAAGATTGTGTCATCTGCATAATGGGGGTCATTAATGAGTCTTCCTCCAATCCTGATGCCCCATTCTTCTTCATACAGTCCAGTTTCTCGAATTATTTGCTCAGCATACAGATTGAATAGGTATGATGAAAGGATACAACCCTGATGCACACCTTTCCTGACTTCAAACTGAGAAATATTTTCTTGTTCTGTTCTAACAACTATCTCTTGATCTATGTACAGGTTCCTCATGAACACAATTAAGTGTTCTGGAATTCCCATTCTTTGCAATGTTATCTGTTATGAGCCACACAGTACAATGCCTTTGCATAGTCAATAAAACACAGGTAAACATCTTTCTGGTATTCTCTGCTTTCAGCCAGGATCCATCTGACATCAGCAGTGATATCCTTGGTTCCACTTCCTCATCTGAATCTGGCCTGAATTTCTGGAAGTTCCCTCTTGATATACTGCTGCAGCCACACTGTTTTTAAGTGTTTCGTTCTGTGGTACTTGGGGTCGCTATGAGTCGGAACCAACTGGATGGCACCTAACAACAACAACAAAACTCAAGACAGTGTTACTTTTTAATAACTCTGTGTTTTAAGATAAATTGTTAAACACTGGCTGGCTGGCTGGCTGGCTGGACGGATGGACGGACGGATGGATAGATGATAAATGATAGACATAACACTGCACAAACAACTAGAGACACATATACATGCACACTATATCTACAGATATAGATATAAAGTCAGTTTGGAGAAGTATATCGTTCCACATTTCTATTACCCATGTTTCCAAAAATCGATATTTTGTGATCTAGGTGTATTAAACAAACTGATGTCCAAAAAAAAAAAAAAAAAAAAAAAACTGTGCTTTTTCATATTCCTGACTTTGCACCAATTTTTTTTTTTATCCTTCTGACTGGGAAATCTTCCTCCCTCTATACTTCTTTCTATGCCTAATAAATTGTTGAGATCAGACATTATCTCCTCTCTGAACTTTCCCTGATCTACCTTCCTGAAGTTTCTTGGTTTCCCCCCGTACTATGTCTAGGTTTTAAAATATTTTCACACATCTGACACAAGTTGAGAGTTTTAATGTTCCAAGGCCTCTAAGCTCCTAAAGTGCATCACATCTGTCATTCTGATGAAAGACAGAAAACATAGTTTCTGGAAAGATAACTTTCCTGCATTTTTTTTTTTTCTTAGTAGTTTTCCTATTGACTACAATGGTAATTTATATCTTCTCCACTAGCCTCAAATTTATTATCAATCTTCCACTTCCTTTCCCTTAGTAAAGGAGGAAAGGTCATCGCTTCTTACGTCATAGAGTAAACCAAAGCCATCATACAGGAACCCCTGGATTCTAACACATTTTTTTTTCTCTCTTCCTTTGTTTCTTTCTTCCCTTTTCCTCTCACTCTATCTTACTCTCTCTTTTGCTCTCTCTCTCTTTCCTGCATCTTTTTAATTAAAGGAAATTTTTGCTGTGTATAGGCTAACACTGAAGAAGTGATCTAAATTCCATCACATCTCTTCTCATCTTCTCAGATGCTTTATATCATGAGTTATTCCTTTCCTCTTTCTTCTTTTTGACATCTAGGTTGTCTTCAATTACTTGCTACCGTTAATAATACTATATTGAACATGTTTATGTATATCCCTGTAGGGTATAATTTTTGTATCATAAATTCATAGTTCATTTGGCTAACTACTGGTAGATTGCTCTTCAGAAGACCTGTACCAGACTACACTCAACTAGCAGCACTCAATTGTTTCTGCTACTGTATATGTCTTTCTCAGTAACTGGATAATCTGTTTAATTTATGCTGATTATACGTGTATATGTTGGGTTTTCATTTCTCTGATTATTGATTTTGACATTTTTTCATATACTTCTTATCCACTAAGTATTCACCTTTGGAGTAATGCCTGTACATATTGTCTTTTTTTTTAGTTTCTGTCGATTTGTTATTCATTTTCAGGAATTTCTCATGTAGTCTAGACATGAAACACATGTGAGTTTTAAATATAGTGGGAGGCTTTTCCCTATCTGCCATCTGTCTGTTAATTTGGTCTAAATTAGTACTTCTCAAAGGAGGAGATTTTTTCCCCCTGGGAATGTCGGAAATGTGTAGAGGTATTTTTGGTTAACTCAGTGACTGGAGGATTTATCTTGTCATGTCATGGGCTGGAAACAGGGAAACTGTATATTCTACCCAACTTTCAAATGTCCTAAGAAGCAATAATTTAGCTAGAAAATGCTTATAATTATTTGAGCTTAGAACCCAATTCAATTTTAAATATATCACAAATTAATTTTTGCCTTGTTTTTAATATATATTAATTTTTTTTTCCAGAATTTCATTTATAATGTAAGTCAAGAGGAAACTTTGGAACTTTACTAAGAGTTATTTACCACTTCTGAAAATCAAAAAAATTGATGTCAGTGTTCCTCCTGGCACTAGAGTACATAATCCAACATTCCTGCATAAATTATATATGTAGCCTCAAAGTCAGAATGATTCTACGTATAGATGCTAATATAGTCCTGATCAAGCATCCACATTTTCAAATACTAAGTAATTCATTATAGTTTATTCATTTAATTTGATCTCATATTATAATAATATATTAACTTTTTCTTTGTTTTGTTTACATTACAGGCAGTCCCTGAGTAACCAACAAGATCTGTTCCTAAGTCTGTCTTTAATGTCTTTAACTAGAATCTGTAGGTAAGTCAGAACAGGTACAATGGTTCTTATTTAGCATCAGCCAAATGTTTGTCTTAGTTTGTAGTATATATTTCACCTTTCTATGCATATAAAGCACATAAGAAACACTTCCAAACCAGGTAATGTTATCATGAGCGTCACGAAGTACTGCATATGTTCGTTATTACGAACCATTGTATGTATTTAACTTGAATTTTTAATATAATAGGCTTCGTGAGAGTCCATTCTTAAGTACTAGTTGTCAGTAAGTTGGAAGTCCATAACCACAGAGATGATCTGTATTCGGGATAGTAGGCTACCGTATTGATTTTTTAAACCGTAGAATGGAAACCTTTGCATCATATTTTTTATCAACAGGAGTCTGATACGCTTCATCAAGGTCTACAGCAATCCTTACTTTTGAGAGAATCTCACATGCATCTTTTTTTTTTTTTTTTTGCTTATGATTTATGATTTTGGGATCTCGTTGAAGAAATTCTCTGCTCTCCATGGCTGGCCACACTACTCACATACATTTTCTCCTACTAATTTTGTATCTAAAACATTAACATTCAAGTTGAATCCAAATGGAGTATACGATTACGTATAAAATTGATATTGGGTAGATTTTTATTCTTTACATTGCAAATGAATTTTCCCAGCATCATTTGTTTCCCAACAGATTATACTTTGCCCCATTTCCTGGTGTTGCCGCCTTATCAGATATCAATCCCCACTGTAGAACTCTGAGCGCTCTAATTGTTATTTTTGTCTATTTTTCAGTTCCCACACAAGTGCTTTGCCTTTTAATTTTCTTCTAAAGCATTTGTTTCTGATATATTGTGATACTTATTTTTATGGTTCATGAATCTGTATTCTTCCACATAAATTTAAAACAAGTTTATGGAATTTATCAAGAAATAGCTAAAATATCACTAAGACTGTGCTGAATTCATAAATTTATTGTGAATGTATTGACATCTTACATTATTAACTAGCAGCATTCATGAACATGACCTATCTCCATTGGTTCATAATTCTTTGTGTTATTTGATTTTTATTCTGTGGATATATAGTGGGTATTCTTCAAGTCACTTATCAATCACCTGATAATTCATGTTGCTATTATATATTATTTTCTGTTTTTTTAAGAGACTATTACTGTCATACAGAAAGAGGTTTTTTTTTTTTTTTTAGTTGTATTTGAATCTGACAATCCTGTTGAATTATCATCTAGTAGAATAATTTGTTGATTACGGTGATTTTTTTTAATGCATAGGATCACATTATTTGCCCATTTGGAGTATGTTATCCCTCCCTTTCTAATCTTTATAGCTTTCTCTCTCTCTCTAAACTTTCCTTGTGTTACAGTATTGGAAGAGCTGACATTAAAGTTGGTAATAATAGTCTTCCTTGTCTTTAATCTTTAAGGAAATTCATCTAAAATTTTAAGTTGAGTATAATGTCTGTTGTAGGTTCTTGGTAAACAACCTCCACTGAGGTAAGAAAATACACTCTGATTTATATTTTCTAGTTTTATTTATTATTGTTATTTTACAGACAGTTAATCATAGTTGAGAGTAATAATGCAAACCAGGCCAACTGGTTCAAATTGTAGCCCTTTCATTACCAGTAGTGTGACTTTCTGATGTCCTAAAATATGTAAAATATGGCTAATAGTAATAATACCTTTGACATATGGATTTTTGAACATTAAATGAATTAACATGTAAAAATATCTTAAAACACTGCCTGGCACATGGGGAATACAACTTGTTAAATAGCATTTATTTAATTTTGAAAAAAAGTAATAACTTATTTAAATAGCTTCAGATATATATGCTTATGTGTATACAGTATATATATAGACACACACAGGTACATACGTATGTGTGTGTGTATATATATATATATATATATTTTTTCTGGGATTCTTAGTACTGGGATGTTTTCATTTGTTTATAATACCCTACACATTTCTTAACTTTTCACATTATTACCCATTGTCTACTGATCACTCAGATAATTCCTCTACCAATTTTTTTTTTATTTATAAATTTACTTTTCACCTGTATGTATTTTAGTCTTTTGTGTTATTTATTTAAATAGTCTTTGTTATGCTTACAATTTTGTCATGGTTGTTATATTGGAGTCGAGGGGTAGATAGATTTGTATTATTACTAGGGTCATTGTGTTCTGGATGTATGTATCTCCTTAAGTTCTTATTTTGCATTAACACTTTTAAAAACTATTTAAAATATGCAAAAAATATACAGATATATAAAATGTATAAAAAGTGTTATAATAATTGCTCATATACCCATTAACTTAGATTAAAGAGTGATACTCAGTTCATTAAAACTCCATCTACAAATCTTGAAGGGTTATTCTATCTCCATGGCAGAAGAAGCCCCCATTGTGAATTGAGTGCTTGCATTCTGGTGCTTTTTTTTTCTTTTAATTTGTGCAAATTATTTAGTAATATATTTTCTTGTTTTGCGTGTTTAACACACAGAGCTTATGTGTCCTCCTGTGACTTGCTTATTTTGTTAAATACTATATTTGTGAGATTTATCTATATTGATACATACATTTCCAATTTATTTATTTCATAAGAGTATACTACTTTATTTTATGTATTTGTGTATTGTTTTCCTAAAAACAATTCAACTATAAACGTTCTTATACATGCCATTTGGTACACGTTTTAAAAAAATTTTTTCTATGATGTCATCAACTGTTTGTATTTCAGCCTCTCATTATTACAGTATGGTAGAAATAATTGCATTTCATAGTGATTTCAATTTTCAAATCAATGAACACTTACGAGATTTTACTTTTCATATTGCATTATCCATGCCCTTTTCCTTACCGTGAAATGTCCCTTTATGTCTATTGGCCAAATGTTAAATACTTTGTGGTTTTTATCTTAAAAACCTATAAATATTCTTAATGTATTCTTTGATACTAATTTTTTTCAGTTATTTGTATTCCAAATATATGGATATACATTGTAACTTTTTTAACCTTTTTAGGTAATATATTTTGGTGCACAGAAATTTTTGATTTGAATTTAAATTTCTTTTCTTTCTCTGACTTAGTAAATATATTTCTCAAAAAATTATTTTCTAATATTTTAACTAAATGTTTAATAACATTTACAATAATCTTAGGTAATTCACTTTTGACAGAACAAATTCCAAAAGCTTAATTTTGATTTCTTGAACTGAATTAAATATATATATATATGCACTAAGCAGTTAAAGCATCTACTAGCATTGCTATAAAACTAGAATGAATGAACTGCTAATTTTTTCTTCTTCTAATGCAGCCAAAACAATATCATCTGTTTGTTCATATTCCCTACATACACAAAAACACTTGAATTAAAAAGTGAATGAAATGAATGCAATACCACATTTTATCTAAGTGAAAGGTCATGTTTTACAGAGTGATATGAGGATGTACCTTCTGGAGCTAGAGGTGTTTTTGGCCAGTCTTTTATATAGATATATAATTTTTATTGTGCTTTAAGTGAAAGTTTACAAATCAAGTCATTCTCTCACACAAAAACTTATATACACCTTATGGACAGTCTCTTTATGTCAACTACTAACTTTTGAAATAGATGCTAACGTCCCTTCCAAAGATTTATGTCTCCTGTTTTTCGTGTGAAAACCCTGGTGGCATAGTGGTTGAAGAGTTTGGCTGTGGACTAGAGGGTCCGCAGTTCAAATCCACCTGGAGTTCCTTGGAAATCCTTTGGGGCAGTTCTACTCTGTTCTATAGAGTTGCTATGAGTCAGAATCAACTCCATGGCAATGGGTTTGGTTTGGTTTGGTTTATTTTTCATGTATTCAGTGACATAGCTTGTAGCCCCCATCATGGATGGTAAATGTCAGCAAATCTTTTTGTGGCTTACCTATTCTACCTTGATAAGCCGGAATTAAGTACTTTTGTTTCTTAAATGTACACCTTTAAATATGAGCTTATTCATGCTAAAATGTTTATTCCAAACCTTTAAAAAAGCATTACCAGATAAGTTTCAAAGGTGGCTGCAGATGTCTGCTAAACAATAAATGATGATACTGAGGCTGAGGCCAGTGTCTCAATCACCCCAGTGTATTTCTGTTGCTTATCTAACCTTCTCCATGCTCCATGCTTAACCACTTCATTAGCTTATGTGGCAAAAAAAAAAAAAAAATAGCAGGTATTTCAAGAAACGGACACCCTGGTTGCGTAGTCGTTAAGTGCTACGGCTGCTAATCAAAGGGTCGACAGTCTGAATCCGCCAGGTGCTCCTGGGAAACTCTATGGGGCAGTTCTATTCTGTCTATAGGGTCATCGCTATGAGTCCGAATAGACTGGATGGGACTGGGTTTTTTTTTTTTCTGGGTTCAAGAAACCAAGGCCAGCATGGTAAACAAAAACCAGCCTCAACCAGATCTGGCCCGCAGATCATGTGCAGTCAGGAAACGCGACATATGAGCGTTGCACAGGCCCTCTCTCCGCCCCGAATTACCAAGGTAGAAAGTGTCCCAGAAAATTGATGAATATTTATAACTTCCTGGATTACAATCCCATTAAAGGCTGTAGCCTAGCCCCTGCTCGGAGAGTCAGATCTGGGCAAGTCTTCTGGTCCCTTGCATTGCTGCTCTGCAATAAAGTACTTTCTCTTTCCTCAAAACTCGGTGTGTCTTGCCTTTTGGCTTTACAGCGCACGGGGCAGGGGCCCACTTGGTCCCGCAACAATACCATGGTAGCAAAACATTCAGACTATTCTTTACATGCTGAATTACAGCACTGGTCAACCTCCATTTCCCACACAGGTACAATTTGTACTCAAATTTTTATGTTTCTGCTGACCCAACCAATCAGTGCCTTGTGGCTTTGGTCAATCACAAACCATAGCCTAGGCTCCTGCGAGCCTGGCTAGTACATTAATCGGGCAAAAGTACTAGTGACCTCTAGTACTTCTCTCACAATTATCCATGACTTGGAGGAGTTAGTTTCGTCTATATACTACTCACTGAGCACACTTGATTTTATTGGTTAAACCCAACTCTTTGTTGCTTAAATGAAGTACTACCTTGTATTTAAAGAGGTTTGGGAAAAGAATGGCAGGCTATGTCTCAGATTTAACCATGTATTAAAATGAGTGTCCACCTGTGTTTCGTACACCATTAGTTCAGACTGTGGCAGAAGCTGGAAGTGCAAAGTAGAGTACTACCAAACCTGCCTGGCTTATTTAAAGTAATAATTAATGATAACATTTTGTTTACAAAAATTGGAAGACAGGTATAAACAGAGAGGTACGGTCACCCTAACTTCAGGCAAACATTCTTAATCATTCTGTTTCTCGATAAATATACTTAAACTTTTAAATTGCTCCAAACACTAGCAGAACTGCATCTCACGAACTGTAGTGTGTAAGGTGTTCTTCGTAATTTAGTTCTAAACACTTCTTAATTCACCCTTGGAATCCACTTTAAAGTGTGTTTTATTTAAAATGCATAATACAGTTTCCTTGTGTATAAATATTTTAACTACCCTTCTATTTCTGATTCCTAATGTTATTGCAGTATGCTCAGCATATATCATTTCCAAGAAATTGATTTTTCAGTGTTCACTGAGGCTTCCTTTATGGCCTTAAACTTATTTCAGTTTTCTTAATATTTCATGTGTGCTTGGAAAGAGTAATATTGTGTTTTGTGTAGACGATAGCTTGAGTTTATTAATGTTATTTTTCAGATCTTCAGTATGTTTGCTTATGTTTGTTTGCTTGACAAATCAGCTAAATTTGATGATTTGTATATTTCTCCCTGCAACTCTCTCACTTGTTTCAATATGTATTGTGAAGATTTATTGTTAATTATGTATTTGTTTATATAGATATATCTTTGCTTTTATGTTTCCTCTTTCATCATTATGTATTATTATTTCACATATGATATTTTTAGCTTCACATTTTATTTTCAAAGATTTTAAGAATACTGTTCTAGATTTCTTGGTTCATATTTGCTTAACATGCCTCCTTTCGTGATATTATGCCAATCTTTGTTTTTTGATTACAAGATCTCTAGGAACAATTTGCACTATTTAAGATCATTGGAACATTGTGACAGTGATATATAGGAAATGAACAAAATATTCACTCCTGATGAAAAAAAAAAAAGGAAAAGCCATTGCAGTCGAGTCGACTCTGACTCATAGTGACCCTATAGGATGGAATAGAACTGCCCCATAGGGTTTTCAAGGGGCACCTGGTAGATTAGAACTGCTGACCTTCTGGTTAACAGCCGTAGCTCTTAACCACTATGCCACCAGAGTTCCAAGATACTCATTAAAAGAACAATATGTATATTCATTTTATATAATATAGTGCTACAGCATGCCTATACTACTAAAACTAAATAAATAAATGAAAGAGTTGCAGAGCAACAAATATATGGCAAGATATAGTTTATGTATATTTCTAAAAAAGTTTTAAAAGTACTAGCTATAGTGAGCCTGTTGGTCCTCCAATGGTTGAATGATAGAGTATACTTGCATTTTATGTAAAAATAATTATTTTCTTAAAAAAAAAACTGTCTTAGAACTATTATGGTAGTATGGAAGTGTCCTTTAACTTTGTGCAGTAGTAATTTGGATGTGATGTTTGATATAGTATTTGTTATCTTTCGAGGTGTTTTCAAAATTGCAACAAACAAAAAATCCCACCAACCCAAGTGAGGAAAACCCAGTGTAAGTCATAAAATAAGTCAATTAGGAAATATCATATTAATATAAGAAATAATTTCAAGTAACTGAGTGAGCTAAATTGGTAAAGTTGGAACCCAATTTGTATTCATTTAAATTTTAGGCAAATATATATTAAAAAATAATTTACATTGTTCAAACCTTTAGACTAAAAGTAAAAGGTGTTCTATGGCTATGTGTTATCTTGTTAGGTTTTTTCAGTTCTTGCTGCAGAGTGTTGTAAATACCAAGAGAAATTCTCTAATCAATTTAAATATTTTAGATTCAGAAATATACAAGCTCAAAAACATTTCTATCCTGCTTAATTAAAATAGAAAGTAACATTCTCAGGGCACTTATTTGTTCCTCTTGGTACTATTAAAGACACAGTTTTGTTTTTTCTTTCCAAATATTTAAATGTCTTAGAGGTCTACTTTTCAAATATTAATAATTAGAAGCGGAGCAATCCATGGTTAAAAATGCATTTCTCCCTAAAGTAAAAAACCCACCCAAGGTGAGAGTTTGAATCCAGCAAAAATTAGGATGCTCTAATGAATTAGTTCTATACTAAAAATTTATTCCAGGTCCAGTAATGGAATAAGAAGGATTACCAGATAAATGCTGACAACACAATTTTTTTTTTTAATTTAATCTCCATTAGTATTAATTTCATGCCATCTGACTATATCAGTAAGAAACCATGTAAGGAATATTTGGTACAACTGAAAATAAACTGAGATGAAGACTTCGAATAGACCATTGGATTTGGCAATGTGGAAGCTGAAGTTCACCTTGATATGAGCACTTTTAGTGGGGAGACCAAATTGGTGTGGTTAAAGAACAAACGGAAAGATAAAAAGTGGAAACAGTAAGGATAGGTAATACTTTTAATAATTTTTACTCTAAAGAGGAAAAGGAAGATAGAGAAGCACTTGAGAAGACATAAGGACAATAGAGAATTTGCATTTATTTTTACTTTTCAGCTATTTTAGGCTGGACAGAGTAAGAGTACTTACTTTTAGTAAGAGTAAGAAGTGTGATGTGGTAGAAAAAGGTGGTAACTTTAATACCCAATTCCTTGAAAAATCAATAGAGAATGAGATGTGAATATCAACGACAGCATGGTTTTTAATATAAAAAAGAAATATTTGTCTAGTGTGGTAGAAGGAAAAAAAGACTATGCTAGGGTAGATGATTATAGGCTGCTAGATTTAGTGATGGGATATATTTCTCTTCTTGCTTCTGTTTTCTTAATAATTAAATACATTGTTGAAAGTTTAAGAAGATGGTAGAAGAAAAGGTGTAAAATAATTGTTTTTAGTGACTAATGGTCAGTTCATTGGAGAATTTTAGTAGGGCTGGTCGATATTGATGAAAGTCCACTTCAGATTTACAGATGCAATTAATTGTAAAATGAAGTTCATGATAAGTTTTTCTCCAGCCATCATCGGTTATGCAGGGGTAAGTGGAAAATAGAGATTTGGCTGAGATGTTGGCTGAAAAATGTAATAAAAGGGGAAATGGATAAGACATTTTACTATGTATGTGAGGACTGTTTAAAGGGCTGAAACATGGAATTTGAACTAGTTCACCATGCTACAGAGTGTTCAGTTTTTCAAGGTTCCACTTAGGTGCCAGACTTACTAGAAAATACAGGTTTCAGAGCGCACTGTGTTTCAGGTAGGAGTACCTGGGTGGTGAAAATTGTTAATCGATGGGCTACTAAATGAACAGTTTGTGATTCGAATCCCCAGAAGCAACTCAGAAGAAAAGCTTGCTGATCTGCTTTCAAAAGTTTACAGCCATGAAAAGTCCTTGGAACCCTGAATCAGAACCTACTTGACAGAAATTGGTTTGGATTCTTCTGTGTGTGTGTTGGGTAAAGATATACAAGGTTTGAACTGAAGTAGGTCAGTGACTATGAGCTCATTTGTTAGGTTAATAGTATGCATGGACAGCTAGAATCCCACATATTTGCAAATTAATATAGTGGACAAAAATTTCTTAGTAAAAACATCTAGCAATAAATAAATGAAACAAAAAAGAATCATCAAGATTTGACAATTCTGAAAATATCTGGTGGGTTTCCTTTTCTGTCTGTTCTTTTGTTGGAGGAATGTGTTCTTCACAGTGCATCTTCCTAGCCTGGCCAACAGCTTGAGCGTAATGAAAGTGACATTATCAGTTCTGAGGGAAGAACAACAGTCAACTATCACACATTTGCACGAATTATCCCTTAGTGCTGACTATGCTCCTGAATTTAGGCAGCTGAAGAAGGAAGGGTAAATAAAATGTAAAAGAACATTTTAACACAGTGATAAACCTGGGGAACAAAGAGGGTGCTTCAACTGTCTGTTTTAAAGTTGTTAAGGAAGCTATTCACAGAAGCACTTCCTTCAGTAGCGTTCAGCATAATGAAGTCTGAAAAATGTTTCCTCTGGTAGCCAAAGCTTAGTTTGCCACTTTTCCATACCTTACAATCAAACTAAGACATGTAACTAAACTGTCTCTGAAATTACTAGGGAAGATTGTGGCACAACTTAATGCCTCAAAAGGAATTTTCTACTGCAAACGTGTCACAAATCTCCAAACTAGTAGTGGTTATTACAGAAAGTTTTGGATAAATTTACTCTGCCATTAGTGGTATTTCTGAGTCACTTACTAATAACACAAAACGGAAAAAAAAAAAAAACCCAAAACACACAACCAGTCAGTAATAACTTATTGATGCAATAAATTTAGTTCTTACCCAAGCTCAGTGAAAAACGCTCTTCTTCAAAAAAGCCTTGTCAGCAAAAAATAATGTGATCTTAACAATCAGCCTTTTTTTTTTTTTTTAACCACTAATTTGAGTTGAATGAATCCATCTGGATTGGTCATTGCTGATGAAAAGATATATTGTGAGAGAATAAATTTGGTTTGTGTGTGAGTGTGTGTGTGTGTGTGTGTATGTGTGTGTTTACATGGTAGGTTGAACCATTACCATTTTTATAGGTAAAAAACAGTCAAATATCACCAATTTCCTATGGTTCAATTGAACATACATATGTGAATATATTTATATATCAGTATTTGTATATTATCATATGATACATATATATGATTGTATTGTGATAAGCATTATTTGAACATATACAAAATATACCACTTGATGCATATGACCTTGTTTGTAATTTAACCTTATCTTCAGCAAATTTCTTAGTTATTTTACTCTAACTGTGGAATAGGCCATCAAATGCTCATATGCAAGTTCAAGTTGAAGTTGATGAAAATTAGAATGAGTCTACTAGAGCCAAAATACAAACTTAAGCATATTCCACCTGAATTTAGAGACTGTCTCAAGAAAAGATTTGATTTGAACACTAATGACTGAAGACCAGACCAGTTGTGGAATGACATCAAGGACATCATATATGAAGAAAGCAGGAGGTCATTAAAAAGACAGGAAAGAAAGAAAATACTAAAACGGATGTCAGAAGAGCACCGAAAAGTGCTCTCGAACATTGAGTAACTAAAGCAAAAGAAAGAATTGATGAAGTAAAAGAGCTGAATAGAAGATTTCAAAGGGAGGCTTGAGAAGAAGACAAAATAAAGTATTATAATGACATGTGCAAAGACATGCAGTTAGAAAACCAAAAGGGAAGAACGCGGTTGGCATTTCTCAAGCTGAAAGAACTTAAGAAAAGTTACAAGCCTCGAGTTGCAATATTGAAGGGTTCTACAGAGAAAATATGAAACAGTACAGAAAGCATCAAAAGAAGATGGAAGGAACATACAGAGTCCCTATACCAAAAAGAATTGGTGGACATTCAGTCATTTCAGAAGGTAGCATATATGGAGAACTAAATTGTGCCACTCCCACGCGTCTGTCAGTTTGCCGTACTGTGGGGGTTGCATGTTGCTGTGATTGCTAGAAGCTATGCCACCAATATTCAAATATCAGTGGGGCCACCCACAGTGGACAGGTTTCAGCTGAGCTTCCAGACTAAGACAGACTAGGAAGAAGGACCTAGTGGTCTACTTCTGAAAAGAATTAGCCAGTGAAAAGCTTGTGAATAGCAGCGGATCATTGTTGGATACAGTGCATGAAGATGAGCCTCTCAGTTTGGAAGTCACTCAAACTATGACCGGGGAAGAGCTGCCTCTTCAAAGTAGAGTCCACCTTAAAGAGATGAATGGAGTCAGGCTTTCAGGTCTTCGTTTGCTGATGTGGCACGACTCAAAATGAAATGACATAGCTGCAAACAGCCATTAATAATCAGAACTTGGAATGTACAAAGTATAAATCTAGGAAAATTGGAAGTCATCAAAAAATGAAATGGAACACATAAACATCAATATCCTAGGCATTACTGAGCTGACATGGACCGGTGCTGGCCATTTTGAATCAGATAATCATATAGTCTGCTATGCCAAGGATGACAAATTGAAGAGGAATGGTGTTGCATTCATCATCAAAAAGAACATTTCAAGATCTATCCTGAAATGCAATGCTGTCAGTGATAGGATATCTATAGGGCTACATGGAAGACCAGTTAATACGACTATTATTCAAATTTATGCACCAACCACTAAGGCCAAAATGAAGAAATTGAAGATTTTACCAACTTCTGCAGCCTGAAATTGATTGAACATGCAATGAGGATGCATTGATCATTACTGGTGATTGGAAAGCAAAAGTTGGAAACGAAAAAGGATAGGTAGTTGGAAAATACGACCTGGGTGATAGAAACTATGCCAGAGATCGCATGATAGAATTTTTCAGGACCAACAACTCCTTCACTGAAAATACCTTTTTTCACCAATGTAAATGACGACTATGCATGTGGACCTCGCCAGATGGAATAAACAGGAATCAAATTGACTACATCCATGGAAAGAGACCATGGAAAACCTCAACATTACCAGTGAGAACAAGGCCAGGGGCCAACTGTGGAACAGACCATTAATCACTCATATGCAAGTTCAAATTGAAACTGAAAAAAAAAATAGAACAAGTCCATGAAAGCCAAAGTACGACCTTGACTATATCCCACCTGAATTTAGCAATCATCTCAAGAATAGATTTGACGCGTTGAACATTAATACTGAAGACCAGACAAGTTGTGGAATGACATCAAGGACATCATACATGAAGACAGCAAGAGGTCATTAAGAAGACAGGAGAGAAAGAAAAGACCAAAATGGGTGTCAGAAAAGACACTGAAACTTGCTCTGGAATGTCGAGTAGCTAAAGTAAAAGGAGGAAATGATGAAGTTAAAGAGCTGAACAGAAGTTTTCAAAGGGCTGCTCGAGAAGACAAATTATTTTAATGACGTGTAAAGAGCTGGAGAAGGAAAACCAAAAGTAAAGAACACACCCGGCATTTCTCAAGCTGAAAGAACTGAAGAAAAAAATTAAGCCTGCGGATGCAATATTGAAGGATTCTACAGGGAACATATTAAACAACACAGAAAACATCAAAAGAAGATGGAAGTCACTATACCAAAAAGAATTGATCGATATTCACCCGTTTCAGAAGGTAGCATATGTCCAGGATCTGGTGGTACTGAAGGAAGAAGTCCAAGCTCTACTGAAGGCATTGGAGAAAAACAAGATTCCAGGAGTTGAAGGAATACTGAGATGTTTCAACAAATGGATGCAGCACTGGAATTGTCCGCTCTTCTATGCCAAGGCAATTGGAAGACAGCTACCTGGCTAACCAACTGGAAGAGATCCATATCTATGCCTACTCCCAAGAAACGTGATCCAACCGAATGTGGAAATAAATAAACAATATCTTTAATATCACACACAAGTGAAATTTTGCTGAAGATCATTCAAAAGTGTCTGCAGCAGTATATAGACAGGGAACTACCAGAAATTCAAACTGGATCCAGAAAAGGATAAGGAACCAGGGATATATTGCTGATGTCAGATGGATCCTGGCTGAAAGCAGAGAATACCATAAAGATGTTTATTCGTGTTTTATTGACTATGCAAAGACATTCGACTGTGTGGATCGTAACAAATTATGGATAACATTTTGAAGAATGGGAATTCCAAAACACTTAACGGTGCTCATGAGGAACCTGCACATAGATCAAGAGGCAGTCATTCAAACAGAACAAGGAGACTCTGTGTGGTTTAAAGTCAGGAAAAGTGTGTGTCAGTGGTCAGTGTTGTATCCTTTCACCATAAGTATTCAATCTGTATGTTGAGTAAATAATCCGAGAAGATGGACTGTATGAAAAAGAACCGGGCATCAGATTTGGAGGAAGACTCATTAACCACCTGTGTTATGCAGATGATACAACCTTGCTTGCTGAAAGTGAAGAGGACTTGAAGCACTTACTGATGGAGATCAAAGACCACAACCTTCGCTATGGTTACACCTCAACATAAAGAAAACAAAAATTTTCACAACTAGATCAATAAGCCACGTCATGATAAATGGAGAAAAGATTGAAGTTGCCAAGGATTTCATTTTACTTGAATCCCCAGTCAACACCCATAGGAATCTGCAGTCAAGAAATCAAATGACACTTTGCATTGGGCAAATCTGCTGCAAAGGACTTCTTTAAAGTGTTGAAAAGCAAAGAAGTCACCTTGAAGGCTAAGGTGCACCTGACCCAAGCCATGGTATTTTCAATTGGATCATATGCATGTGAAAGCTGGACAATGAGTAAGGAAGACTGAAGAACTGATGCCTTTGAATTGTGGTGTTTTTGAAGAATGTTTAATATACCATGCACTGCCAAAAGAACAAACAAGTCTGTCTTGGAAAAAGTACAACCAGGATGCTCCTTAGAAGCAAGGATGGTGAGACTGCATCTTACATACTTTGGACATGTTGTCAGGAGGGATCAGTCCCTGGAGAAGGACATCATGCTTGGGAAAGCACAGGGTCAGCAGAAAAGAGGAAGACCCTCAACGAGATTAACTGACACAGTGGCTGCAACAATGGGCTCAAGCATAATGACGAATGTAAGCATGGCACAGGACCAGGCCCTGTTTTGTTCTGTGGTACTTGGGGTCGCTATGAGTCAGAATCGACTCAAAGACACCCAACAACAACAACAAAAGGCCATAAGACTTTGAGGTTTTTTTTTTTTCAGCAGTTAGCCTTCTCTAATATAATTTTTATGTTGAGATGCTTGGTTTTTTAAGATACACCCCCATCCCACCCTGATGCTACACTTATGGAATACAGTTCAATTCACAGAATGGAAATATCGACAAAATTTTAGAGTTTCCTGCTGTACTATTTCCTCAAGTGACAGGTAGCTGAGGAGGTTGAAGAAGCTGGCGATCTAGATTATTGGCTCAAATGGTTATTCAGCCACAAGTGAGTTTTATTCCAATGATGATATCAAATCCATTTCTATTGTGAGGAGAGAATAAATTCAGAAATGAGGAGGACACTAAGTATGTGAATGCTTGGTAGAATCTGAGACATCATCTAGAGGAGACAGTGAGAGGGAACCAGAAAAGAGAAAAGGCATTGAAAAGCTTCAGTGATTTCGTTGAGTTGGAATGTACTTGTAAATATCTGGAAAGGGAATGCATTTATTCACTGTGACTCCAGAGCACATAGCAAAGGTCTTCATAGAGAAACATTCCTACTAAATCCCAGAAGAAGTGTTGCTAATTAGAGCTACTCTGATGAGTTCTTCATTAATGAAAATATCCAAAGAGAGTCTCGATGCCCAACTCTCGGGTAGATCCCCCTTGATCATCTCTTTCCTTGGTTGCTGTACTTCCATTTCCACTGGAGTTACCATCATTTTGATACTTGTTACTAGAGCCCACAAGTCTCCTTTCTTTTCCTATATTCTTCACTGTACTGTAATGCTGTATACATTTTTGGCAACTGATTCAGATGTTATGTCCTCAGTGAAGTCTTTCCTGCAGTCTTTCTGTCTCATCCCGGATTCTTCACCCACTTTATTTTCATGGTATTTTTCACATTCTTTGTGTAACTACAGTTACCTTAAGATGGAAACAAGAGCATGTCTTTATTTTAGAATTCTTCGTAATTATGCTCACAAAATAACTGAATAAATCAATTAATCTCTGTCCTAAGAGGTACTGTGTTCTTGATGCCTCTGAGACCTTTCTTAACTCTCATTTGGAGAATTAAAATTTAAAGAAGTCTATTTTACTGGGTGGTTGATACCCTTGAGATATTTTTAAGAGCTCTCATGTTTGTCTTGGAGACTGAAAAACACAATAGCATGTTTAGGCTAGCACTTTCTCCCCTAGCTTGAAGTATTTCTTGTATTTCCTGCTACCTTATTATTGATTAAATTATGTCCTCCCAAAATATGCATTGAAATCCTAACCCCTATAGTGGTAGAAGTAATCCAGTTTGAAAATAGAGTTTTCTTTGTTTTTAAGAGACATCATGTTTGTCTTGGAGGCTGAAAAACCCAAATAAGTTAGGTTCTAAATCTAATCACTTCTGAGTCATAAAAAGAGCAGATTAGACACAGAGATACACACAGGGAAAAAAAGATTTTGGAGACAAATACTTGTAATGAGGATTGCTGACAGCTTCTAGAAGCTGAAATAGACAAGGAAGGACCTTCCTCTATAGCCATGCCCTGAAATCAGACCTCTAGCCTCACAGAATGAGAAAATAAATTTCTGCTCTTTGAATCCCTCACTTGTGATATTCGTGTTACAGTAGCACTAGGTAACTGAGACATACCCCATCCGTGCCTAGTCCATTTCCTTCACCACTTGCTTTTATCTGAACTTTCCTCTGCATATCGAAATGCCTCCTACACATTATTCCTTTCCAGGTCCAAAATAGTTTTATGCTTTCCAAAAGTCATTGTTTTGCCTCCATAAATCAATTGAATTTATATATATATATACCCCCACACACACATATACATATTTTAGCTGTGTTATATATGATAAATATATTATACAGGAAGCAATTAATAGATAAAAATATACTATATATCATGCATATCATATATAACATGATATATATTTTTGTGTATCATAAATATCCTGTAATGGAACCCTGGTGGTGCAGAAGTTAAGAGTTCAGCTGCTAAACAACAGGTTGGCAGTTGGAATCCACCAGTCGCTCCTTAGAAACCCTATGCGGAAGTTCTACTCTGTCCTATACGGTTGCTATAGGGTCATCATGAGTCAGAACTGACCTGACGGCTATGGGTTTGGTTTTTGGTTTTATCGCATAATATACAATACCATGTGGTATGTATTATGTAAGCAATCCTGGGTGCCTCAAATGGTTAAGTGCTTGACTACTAGCACTTAGCTTGGCAGTTGGAACTCATCCAGATGTGCCTTAGAAAACAGGCCTGGCCATCTTGAAAACCCTATGGACCAGTTCTATTCTGCACACATGCAGTTGAAATTGACTCCTGGGCAACTAAAGACACCAATGTATTATATATATGCATGATCACAATCTATATCATAAATATGATATATATTATCATATGTGTGTTGTTATCATTAGTCCATTGATCCCATCGAGACCTGCAATGAGATGGATTGCAGCCACTCTCTCAATCCATCTCATTGAGGGGCTTTCTCTTTTTGCTGACCCTCTACTTTACCAAGCATGATGTCCTATGTCCAAAGTATGTAAGATGCAGTCTCGCCATCCTTGCTTCTAATGATCATTCTGTCTGTACTTCTTCCAAGACAGATTTGTTTTTTCTTTTGGAAATCCATGGAATATTCATTATTCCTCACCAATTCTTCTTCAGTTGTCCTTACTCATTGAATACAATGCATATATTTCAGAGGTTTGAAATGCATTTGCCATCATATATTAGCTGTGTTATAAGTACATTAATTAAATTCTCTATATCTCAGTTTTCTTATTTGAAAATTAAGAAACATTGTAACATTTACCTCATCAAGTTGGTAAGAGTATTAAAAAAAATCATACATGTGAAGTGCTGAGAAAGGCTCTTATCCCACAGCAGGCACTAAATAAATTGTAATTGCTTCTTAATATCAAAACCACCTCAGTTGCCTAGCTATCAAAATACCTCAGGGACAATTGGTGCTTTAGAATATCTGTTGACTGGAGAAGAATCATGTCTTTGACTATAATTTTACTGAAGACAAACTATATATCGAATCCTTTTATTCTAATACAAAAGCTTGCTATTATCTAGTTTCTCCATATATCTTATGGTCTGATTTTAAGGGCCTGTGACTATCATCATATCCCTAAAGACATGCCAAATTGCTTACGAAGATCTCAACTTCGAGGCATTCTGACATAATCAGTAGTCATCACGATTTCTGCTTTGGGAAGGGGACTTATTCCCAAGATAAATAATGGTTATTCCCACGATTTCTTAATAAGTGCAGAATGAATTAATATAATCTCTATTGATTCCTTTAAGAAATGTGTCTTTAAGTCCAATAAGACTGACACCCAATAAAGCACCTTATACATTATAACAATTCCCTATCAAAGTGAGTAATGAACCATGCAGAGCTCACTCATTACCCGCTTGGATGTGGTGGCCAGTTATAATTTCTGGTCTCTCACCTTGTAGCTCAAACTGGCATACAGCTCTATGAGTCTCCTGGGCAAATAACACTGTTGAATCCATTAGCCCCCCTCTCCCCAAACCCCCTTGTTCATCCTTTGACTGAACTATGAACAAATGATTTGAGACTGAAAGACCTTCCACAGAGCGCCTCTGCTCTTTCTCAGCCTGGCATATACAACAAAGCTTTATGGCACACATATGAGACTGTTTATTGAGTGTTACAAGGAGAACATTTGCAGTGTAACATGATAGGGAGACTAATATGGTAGATATGCTTTGGCTTGATGTGGTTACCAAGTCATACGTGTTGTCGGTAAAATAATTCCATGACTTACTTGTAAAGAATGAAAAGATACATATATTGCTTAGTTCTCTCTTGGTGAGTTTGTAAATTAGTATGTGAAAATCCACATAACTTGTCAGCATATAGGTTAACATAACTCAGGAACTGGTCTATAATACACACTGGGCCATTTAAATCATTTAAAACGTTGTTTGGCAAACGGTTACACTGACTTGACAAATTGGGATTCCTTATTAGTTTCAATGTTGCTTTTGGCTCCAGCCATCCCCACTGCCCCTTCTACTCTTAATTTCAAGCTGGATAATATCAGCCTTGAACATATTAAAAAGGTTGTGTGTGGTGGAAGGAGGGGGTGGAGTAAGATAAGCAAATTGTGATGTATTAAGTTTTAAAGTATATCAAATAGCCTCTTTCTGAGTAGTGTAGAATATGTCTGATCTGAATTAGTTTTAATTTTCCTGAAAACTTGAAAACTGGAACAATATGAAAAGAGGAAGTTGCTGACAGTGAGGTCCATGCCTGACCTAAGTGATGGTATAGCCATCTATGATCAAGCTGTACTAAAAGCCTCCAATACGGTCTGCTTCCAGGGACTCAACCACACTGTGGGACTTGGCGGTTACAGCCATCCCACTATCAACCAAGCCAGCTTCTGACATCAGCAAGTCAATTATGGCCAACCATAATTGGAGGCTTTCCGGAATACAGAAAGGAGAGAACTTAGCAAAGTGGACCTTAAATCATTTTGTCTAGATTTTATTTATTTTGTAGATATGTAGTAACCTGCCTGAAGTCCAACAACTAGGTACAATGCATGTTTCCAATGACTGTTGTTAATTTAGTTTGAAATAAGTTCTGCCAGGACTAGAATTCAGATCTCTTTACAATATACCACTTTTTCTTTCGTATGATGCTATTTTCAGAGTTCAGAAACCAAAATATTTCTGATAAATAACGAAGTTTTCTGATATTTTTCCAATGTGCTCTACCTAGATATTCTACTAATGTTACACAATAAAACTAATATATGCCATAGTACTGCTAATTGTACAGTAGATACCAGAAAATATACTCATAGTCCCGGGGTGTTAAAATCTTAAGGAAAGAAATAGATAAATGATATATACTGCAACAATTAAAGAGAAGAAATATATTCCATATACTCAGCCTGTTACAGAGAGATAAGAACTCACACTGAAGAGGCTGCTGAAATGTGTATAACCAAATGGAAGTGGACATAAAAGGATTCATAGAGAGAGTGAGTATGTAATGATGTCCTGAAGGGAGAAAAAAATGCCGTTCACCTTCTAATTAGCTGAAAAATGGATGAAAGAAAAGTTATGTGACAGATTATTTTTAAGTGAATAACTTAAGAGACAGTGGAAGTTTAAGCATGAGAAGGAAGGGAATGGATAAAACTTGAAGCCTTCAAATAGTCGTTCTTTTATTTTTGGTTAGGCAGTTTACCCAAAGTAACAGGCTTGCATGAAGAGCTTGTAGAATTAAACTTTTCAGAGTAATGATTTCCGTAGCTATTCCTAAAGCAAACAGTAATCAAGAAAATGGTGAGGCCATCAGCCCACATAGTGACTGCTGGATTAGTCAAATCATGCAACAGTTAAAATCAGGAGAAGTAGAAACCTTCCCAGGCATGCCTCTGGATCATAAGCAAAGGGCTCTGGCAATGGATGAGATGCTGTTCCTAGAGAAAAGTCTCAGTCTTCCAGGTTGAACTCCTGAGAGATTGATGCATGGCTGACTGGAGTGAAAGAGTGGTGCCTGTGTGTATAAAGGGTGCATTTTGGGAAGCAGTGGAGAAAACTGCAATGGCCAGACCATAAATCTGCCTATTGATTCTTTTTTTTTTTTTAAAGTACATTCAGGTTGTGGGACAACTGGTATGGCTGAGTTAAGAGCTCAGAAGAACTTCTTCCTTCCAAAACAAATATTTAACTGATGAAGATTTTTTAAAAAAACAATAATTTAAGGTTCATATTGTCCAAACGGAGAAACATTTGTTCAAGAAAATCTTCTAAATCTTGGTAAGAACAGCAAGAGTCTTTGGCATGTAAACCATATCAGAAGGGGCAGGCAGTTGTTTCTTATTTGCACACCCCTTCCCTTGCTCCAGTCCAAGACTCCCTTCCTCTACCCAGCCTTCTCTCAAAGGACAAAGAACAGCAGGTGAAAGAGGCCAAGAATACCTGCACCGCAGTTAGCTTTTAGATTCCATATAGGACTGTAAAGCCAAGAAGACCAGGGGCTGCCACCCTTTCCCTTAATTGTCCAGTCATGGAGGAGATGTGCCACTCCAGGAAAAAACAAGAATGTTCACTCTTGCCTCTTCTATTTAACTTTGTACTAAAGGTTCTAGCTGGGGCAATTAAGAAAGAAATATGAATAAAAATCATACAGGCTGTAAAGGAAAAAGTAAATATAGATCTAGTACCCCTGCTGTTGTCGAGTTGGTTCTGACTCATAGCGACCCTAAAGGACAGAGTAGAGCAGTCCCATAGGGTTTCCAAGGAAAGCTTGGTGGATTCGAACTGCTGACCTTTTGGTTAGCAGCCATAGCTCTTAACCACTACTCCACCAGGGTTTCCATATATATCTATTAGCAGATGACAGTATTCCTTAGAAGTGACAATGGCGAGACTTCATCTTATGTACTTTGGACATGTTATCAGGAGGGGCCAGTTCCTGGAGAAGGACAGTATGGTTGGTAAAGTAGGGGGTCAACAAAAGAGAAAAAGACTCTCAACAAGATGGATTGACACAGTGGCTGCAACGATGGGCTCAAGCATAGCAACAATTGTGAGGATGGTGCAAGACCAGGCAGTGTTTTGTTCTGTTGTACCTAGGGTCATCATGAGTCAGAACTAACTCAACAGCACCTAATAACAACAGTAGATGACCTCATTTAATATTTAGAAAATCCTAAGATATCCTTTAAGAAACTGTTAGAACTAATTAGCAAGTTCAGAAATGTTGCAAGATAGAAGATCAATATACAAAAATCAGTTGTAACCCTCATCTATTCCTGGAGGAAATGTAAAATGATGCATCCACTGTGGGAAACAATTTAGTGATTCCTCAAAAAGTTGAACATAGAGCTACTACTATACCAGTAATTCCATTCTCAGATATATACCTAAGAGACTTGAAAACAGCGATGTAAACAGACATATGTACACCAGTGTTTATTGCAGCACTATTCACAAGAGCCAAAAAGTAGAAATGACAGAAATGTCCACCAAAAGATGAATGGATAAATGAAATGTGATATCTACACACAATGGAATATTATGCAGCTATAAAGTGACAGGAATTTCTGATGCATGTCACCACATGGATGAACCTTGAAAACATTATGCTGAGTGAAGTAAGTCAGTCCTAAAAAGACAAATACTGTATGATCACACATGTTAAATAATCAAATGTATAAACATGACAAAAATTCAAACTCATTGCCAAGGAAATATATAGTAACCAAATGTTATTCACGGTTGCCAGTGAAGGGAGGGAGAGGGCAGGGGAGTTTTTGTTTTGGGGCACTGAGTTCATGAAAAAGGTGGTGAAATATTTTGGAAAAAGGCATGATGGTGGTACAAGATGGAAAATGTAATCAATGTCTTTGAATGATAAACGTGGGGGTTGTGCTGGTGAATGTTTTGGTGTATATGGTTTCACCGCAATAAAAAAAAAATCAATTGTTGTTCTACAAAGAACAATCAGAAAAGGAAATTAAGAAGATGATTCCATTCAAAATAGCATCAAAGAAGAATAAGAATTCTTAGGAATAGACCTAACCAGAGAAGGGGAAGATTTATACATTAAAAATGTCAAAACATTGTTGAAAGGACTTAAAGAAGATTCAAATAAATGCAAACACATCCGTCATCATAAATGGTAAGACAATGGTGTTAAGATGGCAATACTCCCCGAATTGATCTACAGATTCGATGCAATCTCTATCGACGCTCCAGATGCTTGTTTTTTTTTCCTTGTAGAAATTGGCAAGCCAATACTAAAACATATTGAAATTCAAAGGTGTCCACAATAAAAAAATTTGAAAAGGTAAAACAAAGTAGGAGGACTCCCACTTCTCTGCTTCAAAGCTTTACTCTAAGTCTATATCAGTCAATAACATTACAGTACTGGCATAGAGGTAAATGGAATAAAAATTAGAGTTCGAAAATAAACACATTTATGGTCAATTGATTTTTGACAAGAGTGTCAAGACAATTCCATGGGGAAAGCATAGTTTTCAGTCAATGATTGTTCAAGTCATGGTGCTGGGTCGATTGGGTATCCACATACAAAAGAATGAAACTGGACATCTACCTCACATCCTATAAAAATTAACTTCAATGAATCAGAGGTCTAAATATAAGTGATAAAATATAAAGCACTTAAGCAAAAAAAGAGTATATATTTGTGACATTTGGTTAGGCAATAGTTTCTTAGGTAAGTTCGAAATACAAGTGACAAAAGAAAAAAAATAGATATATTGAAATTCATCACAATTAGAAACATTTTTGCTTCAAATGATACGATAAAGAAAGTGAAAAGACACCTCACGAAATGGGAGAAAATATTTAAAAATAATATATTGGATAAGGGATTACACCTGGCATATATAAAGAATTCTTGTAACTTAACACAAAAAGACAAACAACCTAATTTTTATAAATGGGCAAAGGATTCATATAGATGTTTATTCAAAGATATGAAAATAGCCAATAAACACATGAAAAGATGTTCAACATCATTAGTTATCAGAGAAATGCATATCAAAACCACAATATAATATTGCTTCACACTGATTAAAAATCTTTTTTTTTTTTTTTTATCGCTTCACACTGACTAGGATGGCTATAATCAAAATGTCAAACAAAAACAAATGTTGGCAAAGGTTGGGGAAATTGGAGCTCGAATGCATTGCTTGTGAGAGTGTAAAATGCTGCAGCCCCTTTGAAAAACAGCCTAGTAGTTACTCAAAAACCTAAGAAGATTTACTATATGGCCCAGAAATCCCAATCCTAGGCATACAGTCAAGAGAAATGAAAACGTATGTCCACACAAAAATTTTGTATGTAATTGTTAATAGCAGCATTATTCCTAAGAGCCAAATAGTGAAAGCAACCCAAATGTTCACCAACTCATTAATGGATAAATAAAGTGTGGTCTATCCATTCAAAGCACAATTATTCTGCAATAAAAATAATAAAGTATTGATGCATGTGTCAACATGTATGAACCTTAAAAATATTATGCTAAGTGAAAGACGCTAGTCGCAAAAGATCACATAGTGTATGATTCCATTTATGTGAAATGTCTAGGGCATTTCAACTGGAAAAGGACATTCAATTGCAAGTTGCCACTCAGAAGGAGCTAATGAAATGTAGCTAGATAAATAATGGAAACCCCGGTGGTATAGTGGTTAAGTGCTACAGCTGCTAAACAAAAGGTAAAAAAAAACAAAAGGTAAGCAGTTCAAATTCACCAGGCGCTGCTTGGAAACTCTATGGGGGACAGTTCTTCTCTGTCCTGTAGGGTCACTATGAGTTGGAATCGACTTGACAGCAATGGGTTAGGTTTTGTTTTGGTTTTAGGTGCATAATATTTATAAAGCGAATTTTATACGACTCTTTCAACTATATTTATTTAAATACCATATCTACTTAACAGAAAATAACTACTTTATTGTCACCAAGGAAACCCTGGTAGTATAGTGGTTAAGAGCCACAGCTGTGAACCAAAAGGTCAGCAGTTCAAATCCACCAGGCACTCCTTGGAAACCATATGGAGCAGTTCTACTCCGGCCTATAGGGTCACCATGAGTCAGAATAGACTGGATGGCAACGGGTTTGGTTTTGGTTTTTGGTTTTGTCATCGATGTCCCAGAGAATCACTGGAATTGTTCTCTATTAACAAAGTCTTGTTTTTCCTTTCTTCTTCTTTTTTTTTTTTTTTTAATATTTACTCACTGTACTAGGCTTAGGCCACTCTACCTTTACCCATTTTTCCCAAACAATTATCTGAATCTGGATTGCTAATACAGTTTAACATATAGATAATGTAATCTGATATCACTTAAACATAAAATATTCTGAATGTTCTAGGAAAAGAGTTACTTGGACTCATTTTATCTGGTGTCTACAATTTCCCGTTCCTGATTTAATATTACATATCTTTGATGGATGGATGGTGGAGATATAAAATCTTAGTCTGCTTCTGTTACTTCACCAGAATAGATAAGTAGTATTTTTTTTTTTTTTATAACAACACTCTGTAAAATCCCTCCTATTGAAGGTGCTTCTGTTTAAATGCTATGATACCTGGAATTTTATTCGGAATTATGTAGAAATTAAAAAAAAAAAAAGTAGGAAGATGTAGTTGGTACCAAACTGCCTGTCAAATGTTGTTGTAACTGAGTGGTGAATACATAGATGTTTATTATTTTATTTTATCTACTTTTGCGTTTATGCAAGATCCTCAAAAATAAAAGTAAAAAAAAAAAACAGAAAACAAAGAAAAATTAAAATGAAAAGGAAGTGATGAAGGGCTTAGGTTGAGTAGCATAACATGAGAAGATGATTCTTGGTATAATTCATGAATTATAGAAATATACTCCATATAGCTAGAATTCAAAAGATAAAATGAAAATGTCAAATTTGAGAGAAATGATAATACGTAAACTAACAAATTGGTAAATACCTCATACGGGAAATGCAATGAATGAAAGTCATGTTATTGTTTCAGTCACTGGCTGATAGAATCATTCACCAACAAAGCACAACAAATACGTAAGGGAGTAAACTACTTCTACAAGCCATAATAATTTTAGTCCCGTTTTTAAATTTCTTTTTGTCTGTGCTTAGATCCTGTTGCTATATGTCTATAGGGCACTGCTGAAATTGCAACTTTAAAAAATATTTAAGAGATTACAAGAAAATGAACATTAATGAACACGTCGAAGATAAATGTTTTATAAAAACAGTTCAGCCTACTTTTCCTGCTTGTCCCCTTGGGTTTCTTTCCCTACCTGAAACATTAGGGGTGGAGTGGCCAAGGAAGAAAGAGACAAGGAGTGGAGCATTTGAGGACCATGGCTGACTAGTGGCAGAGTGGATTGTATGTGTCAGAATTTCAGATGTGTGTTGGTTGAATACTAAAGTCAGTATGCTCAGATTCTTGGTTAAACTTATTATTAAAAAAAAAAAAACTAGAATCATGTGTCCTTTGATCTAATACAAAAATACTTTTCGAAATCTCTTAGCTTTCTATAAGTATTTAACTTGCCTGACAAAAGGGGAAAAAAAAAAATTCCATCACGTCACACACCAATGAGCTGTGAGGTAATTCACAAAAAAAGCTGTGATTTTCCCAAGGAATATCTAGATTTGAGAAGGAAAGCCAGCAGGATCAGTCAGTTATATCCACAATAATGCTGTGTAACAAACCGACTCAAAACTCCATGGCTTAAAGCAACAGGTTTTTCTTTTCATGCTCACAGGTCAGCTGAGGCAGCCCTGTTTTAGGCTTTGGCTCTATGTTTCAGCTAGGGTTTGGTTGATTGAGGCTGGTTTGGGTTGGGCTAAGCTCCAGAGGGTGGCTTCAGGTCAGTTCTGCTCCATCTCCCTCTCCCTTTCCTGAGAACCACAAATTTCCCAGCTCATACTGGGGATAAGGAAGCACAGGATAGCTAGCACACAGTGCTGCTTAAACCTCAGCTCAAACTCACACATTGTTACTTGGGCCCACAACCTGTTGAACAAAATTAGTCTCATGGAAAAGCCATACATCTACAGAGTGGAAGAATGCATGCTGTCTCTAATGGTAAGAATTTCTAATCATAGGATTAAAGTCATTAATGCAAGCAGGGATAAAGACATGCAACAATAATTTAGTCTACTACCTATGAGGGTCATATAACGTGCTTCATAAATGATATTTATCCAAGTACATCCATTCTGATGCTTACAATGTCTCAGTATTTCTGCTGAGAGCCACTTCCATTTGAAATGCCTTTCATTTGCATAATATTATAACAAACATAACAATAGATTAGGTCACATTTTTTGGAAATTCATGAAAAGAAAGGGCTGAGCAAATGGAAAACTAGCATTCCAAGCCTGTGATCTTATTGGCCTTGTATACGATACGATTTATAGATATTGGAGATAGGCTAATGAATTGTTTTTCAGCAAGTATTATTAATTTCCTTTCAAATTCAGTTTTCACTGTGCTGTCTCCTTCTTCTTGATTCCTCAGGACAGTTGTCTTTACTACTTTTGTGTGTGTGTGTGTGTGTGTGTGTGTTTTAATAATTTTTATTGGCTTTAAGTGAAAGTTTACAAATCAAGTCAGTTTGTCACATATAAACTTATATACACCTTACTACATACTCCCATTTACTCTCCCCCTAGTGAGTCAGCCTGCTCTCTCCTTCCAGTATCTCCTTTCGTGACCGTTTTGCCAGTTTCTAATGCTCGTAACCCTACCATCTCCCCTCCAGACAGTAGATGCCAGCACAATCTCAAGTGTCCACCTGATACAAGTAGCTCACTCTTCATCAGCATCTCTCTCCAACCCATTATCCAGGACATTCCATGTCTGACAACTTGTCTTCAAGAATGGTTCCTATCCTGGTCCAACAGAAGGTTTCAGGACTGTGACCACCAGGATTCTTCTAGTCTCAGTCAGACCAGTAAGTCTGGTCTTTTTATGAGAATTTGGGGTCTGCATCCCACTGTTCTCCTACTTCCTCAGGGGTTCTCTTTTGTGCTCCCTGTCAGAGCAGTCATCAGTTGTGGCCGGGCACCATCTAGTTCTTCTGGTCTCAGGATGATATAAGTCTCTAGTTCACGTGGCCCTTTCTGTCTCTTGGGCTCATAGTTATCGTGTGACCTTGGTGTTCATTCTCCTTTGATCCAGGTGGGTTGAGACCAATTGATGCATCTTAGATGTCCACTTGTTAGCATTTAAGACCCCAGAGGCCACGCTTCAAAGTGGGATGCAGAATATTTTCTTAATAGAATTTATTTTGCCAATTGACATAGCTGTCCCCTGAAACCATAGTCTCCAAACCCCCACCCTTGCTCTGCTGACCTTCGAAGCATTCAGTTTATCCCAGAAACTTCTTTGCTTTTGGTCCAGTCCAGTTGAGCTGACCTTCTCAGTATTGAGTATTGTCCTTCCCTTCACCTAAAGTAGTTCTTATCTACTATCTAATCAGTAAATAGCCCTCTCCCACCCTCCCTCTGTCCCCCCTCTCGTAACCACAAAAAAGAGTGTTCTTCTCAGTTTAAACTATTTCTCAAGATCTTATAATAGTGGTCTTATACAATATTTGTCCTTTTGCATCTGACTAATTTCACTCAGCATAATACCTTCCAGGTTCCTCCATGTTATGAAATGTTTCACAGATTCATCACTGTTCTTTATCGATGTGTAGTATTCCATTGTATGAACATACCATAAATTATTTATCCATTTATCCATTGATGGACACCCTGGTTGCTTCCAGCTTTTTGCTATTGTAAACAGTGCTGGAATAAACATGGGTGTGCATGTATCTGTTCGTGTAAAGGCTTTTATTTCTCTAGGGTATATTCCGAGGAGTGGGATTTCTGGGTTGTATGGTAGTTCTATTTCTAACTTTTTAAGAAAACGCCAGATAGATTTCCAAAGTGGTTGTACCATTTGACATTCCCACCAGCAGTGTATAAGAGTTCCAATCTGTCTGCAGCCTCTCCAACATTTATTATTTCGTGTTTTTTGGATTAATGCCAGCCTTGTTGGAGTGAGATGGAATCTCATCGAAGGTTTAATTTGCATTTCTCTAATGGCTAATGATCGAGAGCATTTTCTCATGTATCTGTTAGCTGCCTGAATATCTTCCTTAGTGAAGTGCATGTTCATATCCTTTACCCACTTTTTGATTGGGTTGTCTGTCTTTTTGTGGTTGAGTTTGGACAGAATCATATAGATTTTAGAGATCAGGCACTGGTCGGAGATGTCATAGCTGAAAATTTTTTCCCAATCTGTAGGTGGTCTTTTTACTCTTTTGGTGAAGTCTTTGGATGAGCATAGGTGTTTGATTTTTAGGAGCTCCCAGTTATCTGGTTTTTCTTCATCATTTTTAGTAATGTTTTGTATTCTGTTTAGGCCTTGTATTAGGGCTCCTAACGTTGTCCCTATTTTTTCTTCCATGATCTTTATCGTTTTAGTTTTTATGTTTAGGTCTTTGATCCACTTGGAGTTAGTTTTTGTGCATGGTGTGAGGTATGCGTCCTGTTTCTATTTTTTTGCAAATGGATATCCAGTTATGCCAGCACCATTTGTTAAAAAGACTATCTTTTCCCCAATTAACTGACACTGGGCCTTTGTCAAATATCAGCTGCTCATATGTGGATGGATTTATATCTGGGTTCTCAATTCTGTTCCATTGGTCTGTGTGCCCGTTGTTGTACCAGTACCAGGCTGTTTTGACTACTGTGGCTGTATAATATGCTCTAAAATCGGTTAGAGCGAGGCCTCCCACTTTCTTCTTCTTTTTCAGTAATGCTTTACTTCTTTCCCTTCCATATGAAGTTGGTGATTTGTTTCTCCATCACATTAAAAAATGTCGTCGGAATTTAAATCGGAAGTGCATTGTATGTGTAGATGGCTTTCGGTAGAATAAACATTTTTACTATGTTAAGTCCATGGGCAAGGTATGTTTTTCCACTTATGTAGGTCCCTTTTAGTTTCTTGCACTAGTACTTCATAGTTTTCTTTGTATAGGTCTTTTACATCTTTGGTAAGATTTATTCCTAGGTATTTTATCTTCTTGGGGGCTACTGTGAATGGTATTGATTTGGTGATTTCCTCTTCAACATTCTTTTTGTGGATGTAGAGGAATCCAAAGATTTTTGTATGTTTATCTTGTAACCTGAGACTCTGCCAAACTCTTCTATTAGTTTCAGTAGTTTTCTGGAGGATCCCTTAGGGTTTTCTGTGTAGAAGATCATGTCATCTGCAAATAGAGATAATCTTACTTCTTCCTTGCTAATCCAGATGCCCTTTTTTTCATTCTCTAGTCTAATTGCTCTGGCTAGGACCTCTAGCACAATGTTGAATAAGAGTGATGATAAAAGGCATCCTTGTCTGGTTCTCTTTCTCAGGGGAAATGCTTTCAGGCTCTCTCCATTTAGAATGATGTTGGATGTTGGCTTTGTTATGGTGAGGAATTTTCCTTCAATTCCTATTTTGCTGAGAGTTTTTATCATGAATGGGTGTTGGACTTTGTCAAATGCCTTTTCTGCATCAATTGATAAGGTCATGTGTTTTTTGTCTTTTGTTTTATTTATATGGTGGATTACATTGATGGTTTTTCTAACATTGAACCAACCTTGCATACCTGGTATAAATCCCACTAGGTCTTGGTGGATTATTTTTTTGATACGTTGTTGAATTCCATTGGCTAGAATTTTGTTGAGGGTTTTTGCATGTACGTTCATGAGGAATATAGGTCTGTAATTTTCTTTTTTTGTTTTCGTGGGTGTGGGTGGTGTCTTTACCTGGTTTTGGTATCGGGGATATGCTGGCTTCATAGAATGAGTTAGGTAGTATTCCATCATTTTCTATGCTTTGAAATACCTTTAGTAGTAGTGGTGTTAACTCTTCACTGAAAGTTTGGTAGGACTCTGCAGTAAAGCCCTCCGGTCCAGGACTTTTTTTTTGTCAGGAGTTTCTTCATTACCTTTTCAATCTCCTTTTTTGTTATGGGCCTATTTAGTTGTTCTACTTCTGATTGTGTTAGTTTAGGTAGGTAGTGTTTTTCTAGGAATTCATCCATTTCTTCTAGGTTTGCAAATTTTTTAGAGTATAATTTTTCATAATAATCTGATATGATTCTTTTAATTTCAGTTGGGTCTGTTGTATGGCCCATCTCGTTTCTTATTCAGGTTATTTGTTTCCTTTCCTGTATTTCTTTAGTCAGTCTGGCCAATGGTTTATCAATTTTGTTAATTTTTCCAAAGAACCAGCTTTTAGCTTTGTTAATTCTTTCAATTGTTTTTCTGTTCTCTAATTCATTTAGTTCAGCTCTAATTTTTATTATTTGTTTTCTTCTGGTGCCTGATGGATTCTTTTCTTGCTCCCTTTTTATTTGTTCAAGTTGTAGGGACAGTTCTCTGATTTTGGCTCTTTCTTCTTTTTGTATGTGTGAGTTTATCAATATAAATTGACATCTGAGCACTGCTTTTGCTGTGTCCCAGAGATTTGGACAGGAAGTGTTTTCATTCTCATTGCATTCTATGAATTTCTTCATTCCCTCCTTAATGTCTTTTATAACACAGTCTTTATTTGAGCAGGGTATTGTTCAGTTTCCAAGTATTTGGTTTCTTTTCCCTGATTTTTCTGTTATTGATTTCCACTTTTTTGACCTTGTGGTCTGAGAGGATGCTTTGTAATGTTTTGATGTTTTGGATTCTGCAAAGGTTTGTTTTATGACCTAATATGTGATCTATTCTAGAGAATGTTCCATGTGCACTAGAAAAAAAAAGTATACTTTGTAGCTGTTGAGTAGAGTGTTCTCTATAAGACTATGAGGTCAAGTTGGTTGATTGTAGCAATTAGGTCTTTCGTGTCTCTATTGACCTTCTTACTGGAAGTCCTGTCCTTCTCCAAAAGTGGTGTGTTGAAGTCTCCTACTATAATTGTGGAGGTGTCTATCTCACTTTTCAGTTTTGTTAAAGTTTGTTTTATGTATCTTGCAGCCCCGTCATTGGGTGCATAAATATTTAATATGGTTATATCTTCCTGGTTAATTGTCCCTTTAATCATTAGGTAGAGTCCTTCTTTATGCTTTGTGGTGGATTTAACTTTAAAGCCTATTTTGTCAGAAACTAATATTGCCACTCCTGCTCTTTTTTGATTGTTGTTTGCTTGATATATTTTTTCCATCCTTTGAGTTTTAGGTTGTTTGTGTCTCTAAGTCTAAGGTGTGTCTCTTGTAGGCAGCATATAGATGGATTGTGTTTCTTTATCCAGTCTGAGACTCTCTGTCTCTTTATTGGTGAATTTAGTCCATTTACATTCAGCATAATTATAGACAAGTATGAGTATTTACGAGTTTAGTGCTGTCGTTTTGATGCCTTTTTGTGTGTGTTGTTGACAATTTCCTTTTTCCACTTACTTTTTTGTCCTGAGACGTTTTACTTTGTAAATTGTGTGTTCCTCATTTTCGTAGTAGTTGAATTTATGTTTTCTAAGTCATTATGTTTTTCTTGGTTTTTATTTTGAGTTATGGAATTGTTAGACCTCTTTGTGGTTACCTTAGTATTTAGCCCCATTTTTCTAAGTAAAAACCTAACTTGTATCGTCCTGTATTGCCTTGTTTTCCTCTCCATATTGAAGATCTATGCCTCTTGTATTTAGTCCCTCTTTTTGATTATAGTGATCTTTTACATAATGACTTCAATGATTCCCTGTTTTGAGCATTTTTTTTCTTTTTTAAAATTAATCTTAATTTGTTTTTGTGATTTCCCTATTTGAGTTGACATCAGGATGTTCTGTTTTGTGACCTCGTGTTGTGCTGGTATCTGATATTACTGGTTTTCTGACCAAACAATATCCTTTAGTATTTCTTGTAGCTTTGATTTGGTTTTTGCAAATTCTCTAAGCTTGTGTTTATCTGTAAATGTTTTAACTTCACCTTTATATTTGAGAGAGAGTTTTGCTGGGTATATGATCCTTGGCTGGCAGTTTTTCTCCTTCAATGCTCTATATATGTCATCCCATTGCCTTCTTGACTGCATGATTTCTGCCTAGTAGTCTGAACTTATTCTTATTGATTCTCCTTTGTAGGAGACTTTTCTTTTCTCCCTGGCTGCTTTTAAAATTTTCTCTTTATCTTTGGTTTTGGCAAGTTTGATGATGATATGTCTTGGTGATTTTCTTTTTGGATCAGTCTTATATGGGGTTCTATGAGCATCTTGGATAGATATCCTTTCGTCTTTCATGATGCCAAGGAAGTTTTCTGCCAGCAGATCTTCAACTATTCTCTCTGTATTTTCTGTTATCCCTCCCTGTTCTGAAACTCCAATCACATGCAAGTTATTCTTCTTGATAGAGTCCCACATGATTCTTAGGGTTTCTTCATTTTTTCTTTATCTGATTTTTCCTCAACTATATTGGTGTCAATTGCCTTATCCTCCATCTCCCCCATTCTCCATTCCAATTGCTCAATTCTGCTCCTCTTCCTATTGAGTTGTCTAATTCTGTAATTTTACTGTTAATCTTTTGTATTTCTGAATGCTGTCTCTCTATGGATTCTGCAGCTTATTAATTTTTCCACTATGTTCTTAAATAATCTTTTTGATTTCTTCAACTGCTTTATCAGTGTGTTCCTTGGCTTTTTCTGTAGATTGCCTTATTTCCTTTCTGAGATCATCGCTGATGTCTTGAAGCATTCTATATATTAGTTTTTTATATTCTGCATCTGGCAATTCAAGGATTGTATCTTCATTTGGGAAAGATTTTGATTCTTTAATTTGGGGAGTTGTAGAAGCAATCATGGTCTGCTTCTTTATGTAGTTTGATATCAACTGCTGTCTCCGAGCCATCTATAAGATATTGTAATGATTTATTTTATATTTGCTCACTGAGTCTTATCTCGTTTTGTTTTCTTTAAATATACACAGATGGGCTACTAGATTGTGCTGTCTTGATTGTTGTAGCCTTTGAATCCCTTATGTCCTATTACCAGCTGGTTTGGGCTGTTACCAGATATATAAGCCTAAGAGTCCATTCACTATTCTTGAATAGAATCAGCTTAGGTGTTCTGATTTTGGGCCACCAAGTGTGTGGTGTAGACTGTCACCTATTCACTTAGAGGAGTAGTGGTTATAGTTATGTGCACCAGATTCAAATAGCAGCAGGGGGTCACACTCCAGGGGAAGCAGGATGCTGACAGCCTTCCCCCACATGCCAGTGAGGTAGGTGTGTCTCTATTCCTAAAGCACTTTGTTGGGTGGGCTCTGCAGCTGTACCTTAGGCACCCAATGCATGTACCTCTAAAGACTGGTAAGTGTCAGTGTCCTCAAACCCCTTTGGCAGGTGGCTAAGTGGTTTGGGTGGAGCTTCAGCCCTCAGTTCCCCATTGTGGATCAGTGAGGGCTCGGTTTAATAGGTAGAGATATAAGACCTGGGGAACTTGTCTTTCCAGTGATCCCCTAAAACAATTACAGTCAGATCTCTATCAGAATTGCCTTTGCATTATAATAGCCACCTTGTTCCCTGTAGTGATGAAAGCCAGAGACAGTGGATCTCATATGCTTGGCTGGAGCTTGTTCTGTATTTTTATTCCAATTTCGGGAAGTCAGGGAAGGATTTTTGGTCCCTGGGTTTTTAGTAGCTGCTTCTCTCAGGCCAGGAGAATGGGTTAGGAAAAGAAAAAAAAAAAAAAAATGGCAGAGCACTTCAGTCCCTGGCCCAGGAAATTCCAATGTTAATGAAGCCGAGGGATCAGATAGATAGAAGAGAGTAGCACCCAGCAATATAGACAAAGTTACTTATCTTGCTTGGTGATGACTGTTTTATCTGAGATTCTGGAGGGGCAAGTAGCCTGTGTGCCCTGGCTAGGTCGAGATTGCCCCCATGCTTGTGCTGTCTCAGAAGCCATGGTTAGCTCCTCTGCTCCCAGTCCAAAGCCCAATGCCAATGTTCCCCAGCTTGGACGCTGCACTCCAGGCTCCAATACCAGTCACTGCCTCCCAGGTGACTTCTCCTCCTGTCAGCCACGTCCTTGTGCTGCCTGCATGCGCTGGCTGGGCTTCCCCCAAGGTCACTTCAGGGGGCCAGGGCTGCGTCTTGTGTTTGCACCATCTCAGGAAGCCATGCTCAGCTCCCCTACGCCCAGCCCAAAGCCCGGCGCTGAGGTTTTCTGACTGGGGTGCTGGCTCCAGGCTCCAAAAACAGTCGCTCCTTCCCTGTGGTTGCTCATTCTCTCATTAGCCCCATCAGTGTGCAGCCTTCTTGCAAGGGCTGAGTCTCTATCGAGGTTACCCCAGGGGGCTAGGGGTTAGGGCTGTGTCCTGTGCATGCCCAGCCTCAGCAAGCAGCAATCAGCCCTGCCACTCAGCACCAGGGAACTGGGAGGGCCGAAGGCTGTGGAGCAGGACGCCGGTTCCAGAGACGGTTGCTGTTCAGGGCGCAGCTTTTCACTCCCCTGTCACTCAGGTCAACTCTTTAGATCCGTGTTTGATGGTCAGGGTTCTTAGATTGTCATGTATGTGATTGATTCACTTGTTTTTCCGAGTCTTTATTGCAAGAGGGATCTGAGGTAGCTTCTACCTAGTCAGCCATCTTGGCCCCCAGTTTTCTTTACTACTTTTTTGTTGATTAATACAAACTAGTACAAGATAGGCAAGTGTCTGCTTCCTCTAGGTACTGTGTTTATTTA
Source organism: Loxodonta africana (assembly GCF_030014295.1). Classification (NCBI taxonomy): domain Eukaryota; kingdom Metazoa; phylum Chordata; class Mammalia; order Proboscidea; family Elephantidae; genus Loxodonta; species Loxodonta africana. The sequence continues at coordinate 99,654,143 of NC_087351.1, forward strand.
TTTATTTTTGAGTCAGATCATTTCTTGTTTATGGATAGCTTGGAGACCACCTACAGTCTTCCTTGGTAATGTGAGAGAGCACCACATTACATAAATTATGTCTTGCCAGTTAACAATAAATGTAGGACATGATTATTACATTAGAAATGCAGAGAAGCAACTTGGATGTCAAAGCACGGATTAGCTTGAAATAAATTTCTATTATATATAGTTGATTGCTGTGCTTTCTGCTTAGGATCTCAACAGGCTGAAGTCATCATTTTTAGACATCACTGGATAACTGCTTTATTTTCAGGCTCAGCTTTTCTCCCCTCAGTCAAGTATTCCTGCCCTATGGCTCTGCAGCAGAGGTATATTTCATGTCAAGTTGCCCTCTGGGAGAGTGGTAGAGCCAAAAAAAATGAAGTGCGGACCAATCAGGTTCCCTGATACTGCTAATGTGGCTCTAGCATCTCATGGTCTAGTTTGAATACATTCCAGAAAATGCAGCCTGAGATCACTGTTTCCATCACATGGCATCCATTTAGGAAGATGATCCCCTATGACATTCCTACATCACTGCTGCTTTCCCACAGGTAGGTGGAATTTTTTGTTGTTGCCAAAATTCAAAGAAGAACCCAGATACCTGGATTTAATTAATCTACTTTTAAAACTATACATGAGAGTAAAGAGGAATCTCTACTAAAATTAGGTATCATTAAGCTAATAGGTTTTTAGCTATACATGCTTTAAGAAGCTATACATGCCTTTTGTTCAGAGGAGCTATTTGCACTTTAACAGCGATTGACAATAACTTTATAAAAGAGAGAGAGAAATTGTAGCAGGTTATATGTGTGTAGAGAGTCCTTGGATGGTACAAATCGTTAACATGCTCAGCAGCTAAATGAAAGGCTGGCAGTTTGAGTCCACACAGAGGTGCTTTACGAGAAAGATCTGATGATTTACATTTGAGAAATCAGCACTGAAAACCCTATGGAGCACAGTTCTACTCTAAACACACATGAAGTCACCATGAGTCAGAGTAGAATTGACAGCAACTGCTTTTTATTTTTTTAATTTGTGTGTAGAGGACGTTTTAATGAGATAGACACTCTACATAATGCTAGGGACTCCAGGTTTCCCTTGTTCAGGATAGATCGATGTTAACCTAGTTTCCGCCCCCCCTCCCCCAAAAACACTGGAGAGGGAGAATACCCTAGGCCTACCTCAGTCCAGAAAAGCAGACAGCCCTGAACCTCAGGCTGCGAAGCTGCACAAAATGAAGAAGATGAACCCAAATGACTAACAAAGAGGCTCCAAATGAGGAAGCACATTTGCAACACAGCAGTATCTTCCAGAACACTCTCAGCTTATAGACCATAAAAATTACATTTTATGTCTTTCTTGGTGTATAATAAATGCTCAGGAAATACTGGTCAAATTCTTTTATATATTTACTTTTTAATAATGTCAACCTTAAAGAAAAGTTGAGAGAACAATACAGGTAATTCTCTTCATCCAGATGCCCAACAATTTACTACATTGGATCCATCACCCCTCTTTTCAAGTTCTCTCCCAGTCTCTCTATCTCTGTCTGCCTCTTTCTCTCTGTCCATAAGTATCTGTGTATGTGTGTGTGTGTGTGTGTATGTATATACATATATACACATACATAGAGTCCCTGGGTTGAGAAAATGGTTAAATGTGCTTGGCTACTCACCAAAAGGTTGGCAGTTTGAACACACCCAGAATCTCCTTGACGTAAGCCCTGGTTATCTTTTTCTGAGAAGTCACAGCCATAAAAACTTCATGAACCTATGCGCATCTAAAGACTTCACCAAAAGAGTAAAAAGACCACCTACAGATTGGGAAAAAATTTTTAGCTATGACATCTCCGACCAGTGCCTGATCTCTAAAATCTATATGATTCTGTCAAAACTCAACCACAAAAAGACAGACAACCCAATCAAAAAGTGGGTAAAGGATATGAACATGCACTTCACTAAGGAAGATATTCAGGCAGCCTACAGATACATGAGAAAATGCTCTCAATCATTAGCCATTAAAGAAATGCAAATTAAACCTTCGATGAGATTCCATCTCACTCCAACAAGGCTGGCATTAATCCAAAAAACACAAAATAATAAATGTCGGAGAGGCTGCGGAGAGATTGGAACTCTTATACACTGCTGGTGGGAACGTAAAATGGCACAACCACTTTGGAAATCTATCTGGCATTTTCTTAAAAAGTTAGAAATAGAACTACCATACAACCCAGAAATCCCACTCCTCGGAATATACCCTAGAGAAACAAGAGCCTTTACACGAAGAGATATATGCACACCCATGTTTATTGCAGCACTGTTTACAATAGCAAAAAGCTGGAAGCAAACAAGGTGTCCATCAACAAATGAATGGTTAAATAAATTATGGTATATTCACACAATGGAATACTACGCATCTTTAAAGAACAGTGATGAATCTGTGAAACATTTCATAACATGGAGGAACCTGGAAGGCATTATGCTGAGTGAAATTAGTCAGATGCAAAAGGATAAATATTGTATAAGAACTCTACTATAAGATCTTGAGAAATAGTATAAACTGAGAAGAACACATGCTTTTGTGGTTACGAGAGGGGGGAGGGAGGGAGGGTGGGAGAGGGTTATTTACTGATTAGTTAGTAGATAAGAACTACTTTAAATGAAGGGAAGGACAATACTCAATACACGGAAGGTCAGCTCAACTGGGCTGGACCAAAAGCAAAGAAGTTTCCGGGATAAACTGAATGCTTAGAAGGTCAGCGGAGCAAGGGCGGGGCTTTGGGGACTATGGCTTAAGGGGACTTCTAAGTCATCTGGGAAAATAAATTCTATTATGAAAACATTCTGCATCCCACTTTGAAGTGTGGTATCTGGGGTCTTAAATGCTAACAAGCGGCCAACTAAGATGCATCAATTGGTCTCAACCCACCTGGATCAAAGGAGAATGAACACCAAGGTCACACGATAACTCTGAGCCCAAGACAGAAACGGCCACATGAACTAGAGACTTACATCATCCTGAGACCAGAAGAACTAGATGGTGCCCAGCCACAACCGATGACTGCCCTGACAGGGAGCACAACAGAGAACCCCTGAGGGAGCAGGAGAACAGTGGGATGCAGACCCCAAATTCTCATAAAAAGACCAGACTTAATGGTCTGACTGAGACTAGAAGAATCCCGGCGGTCATGGTCCCCAAAGCTTCTGTTGGCCCAGGACAGGAACCATTCCCGAAGACAACTCATCAGACATGGAAGGGACTGGACACTGGACAATGGGTTGGAGAGAGATGCTGATGAAGAGTGAGCTGCTTGTGTCAGGTGGACACTTGAGACTGTATTGGCATCTCTTGTCTGGAGGAGAGTTGGGAGGGTAGAGAGGGTTAGAAACTGGCAAAACGGTCACGAAAGGAGATACTGGAAGGAGGGAGCGGGCTGACTCATTAGGGGGAGAGTAAACGGGAGTATGTAGTAAGCTGTATATAAGCTTATATGTGACAGACTGACTTGATTTGTAAACTTTCACTTAAATAGAATTTTTTTTTTTTAAGCACAATAAAAATTATAAAAAAAAACAAAAAACTTCATGGAGTGCAGTTCTATGCTGCAACGCATGGGGTTATCATGACTCAGAATCAACTTGAAGTCAACTGGTTAGGTTTTGGTAATATTACGCAGCCATTATCACTATCTATTTTTTGAATCATTGGAGAGCAGTTGCAAACATAACGCCCATTACTCCTAACTGTTCCAGGGTCTTTCACACAAAATAAGAGTATCCTTTTATATAACCACAATGTTGTTGTTGTTACGTGCCATCCAGTAGGTTCTGACTCATAGCAACCCTGTATACAACAGAATGAAGCACTGTCTGGTCCTGCACCATCCTGTAAATCACCGCCATGTTTGAGCCCATTGTTGCAGCTACTGTGTCAAACCATCTCATCCAGGGTTTTCTTCTTTTTCACTGATGCCCTACCTCACAAAGCATGATGTCCTTCTCCACAGACTGGTCCCTTTGATAACATGTTCAAAGTATGTGGAATGAAGTCTGGCCATCCTCGCTTCCAAGGAGCACTCTGGCTGTATTTCTTAAGGACAGAGTTGTTCATTCTTCTGGCAGGCCATGGTATATTCAATATTCTTTGCCAACCACATAATTTTAAGGCATAAATTATTTGGTCTTCATTATTCCTAGCCAAGCTTTCATATGTATATGAAATGATTGAAAATATAATGCCTTGGGTCAGGTGCACCTTATATTCAAAGTGACATCTTAGCTTTTTAGCACTTTAAAGAGGTCTTTTGTAACAGATTTGCCCAATGCATTACGTCCTTTGATTTCTGGATTGCTGCTTTCATGGACATTGATTGTGGATCCAAGTAAAGTGAAATCCTTGACTACTTCAATCTTTTCTCCATTTTCATGATGCAGTTTATTGGTTAGTGTGTTAGTTATCTAGGGATACCATAACAGAAATATCACAAGCAGATGGCTTTAACAAACAGAAATTTGTTCTCTCACAGTCTATGAGTCTACAAGTCTGTATTTAGGGTGCCAGCTTCAGGGGAAGGCTCTCTCTGTGTGTCAGCTCTGGGGGATGGTCCTTGTCATCTATCTTCCCCTGTTCTAGGACCTTCTAAGAGCAGGAAACCTGGACCCAAAGGACGCACTCTGCTCCTGGCACTGCTTTCTTAGCGGCCTGAGATCTCTCGTCTCTCAGCTTGCTCCTCTCTTTTATATTTCGAAAGGGATTGGCTTAAGACACAACCAATCTTGTAGATTGAGTCCTGCTTCATTAATGTAACTTCCTCTAATCCTGCCTCATCAACATCATGGATGTAGGATTTACAACACATAGAAAATCACATCACATGAGAACATGGGAATCATGGCTTAGCCAAGTTGACAGATAAAATTCAGTTCATGACAGTCAGGCTGCAAAGGTTTTCTTTGTTTTTTTTTTTCATGTTGAGATGTAATTTATACCAAGGCTCTAGTCTTTGATCTTCATCAAGTCCTATTTACTTTCAGCAAGCGAGGTTGTGTAATCTGTATATGACAGGTAGTTAATGAGTCTTTCTCCAGTCCTGGTGTCTTGTTCTTTTTCATATAGTCCATCTTCTTGGATTATTTGCTCAGCATACAGATTGAACAAATATGGTAAAAGTATACAACCCTGTGTCAAACCTTCTCTGATTTAAAACCGGGCAGTATCCCCTTGTTCTTTTTGAACAACTGCCTCTTGATCTGTGTACGGGTTCCACATGAGCACAATTAAGTGTTCTGGAATTCCCATTCTTCTCAATGTAATCCATAATTTGTTATGATCCACACAGTCTATGCTTTTGCATATTCCAAAGAAAGGTGATACAATAGAATGTGGGGGAATTATCCAACAAAGTCATTTATACCACATGAAAGTAAAATTTTGCTGAAAAAAAGATAATTCAAAAACTGTTGAAGCAGAACGTCTACAAGGAAGAGTCAGAAATACAAGTTGAATTTAGAAGAGGACATGGAATGAAGGATATCATTGCTGATGACAGATGGATCTCAGCTGAAAGCAGAGAATACTGGAAGGATGTTTACCTGTGTTTTGACTATGCAAAGCCTCTTGATAACAACAATGCTTTGTTGTTGTTATTGTTAGGTTCCATCGAGTTGGTTCCAACTCATAGCAACCCTAAGTACAACTGAAGGAAACACTGCCCTACTGTGCAATACTCACAATTATTGTTATGGTTGAGTCCATTGTTGCAGCCACTGTGTCAATCCATATTGTTGAGGGTCTTCCTCTTTTTCACTGACCCGCTACTTTACCAAGCATGATGTCCTTCTCAAGGGACTGATCCTTCCTGGCAAGATGTCCAAAGTGTATGAGACGTAGTCTTGCCATCCTTGCGTCTAAGGAGCACTCTGGTTGTACTTCTTCCAAGACAGATTTGTTCTTTCTTTGGGCAGTTTTTAATATTTTCAATATTCTTCACCAACACCACAATTCAAAGGCATCAATTCTTCTTCAATCTTCCTTATTCATCATCCAATTTCGCATGCATATGAAGCTACTGAAAACACCATGAGGAGATTGAAAACACCATGACTTGGGTCAGTCATACCTTACTCTTCAAGGTGACATCTTTGCTTTTTAACACTTCAAAGAGGTCTCTTGCAGCCGGTTTGCCCATCTCATGGCATCACTTGATTTCTTGATTGCTGCTTCCATGGATGTTGATTGCAGATCCAAGTAAAATGAAATTCTTGACAACTTCAGTTTTGTCTCCATTTATCATGCCATTGCTTACTGGTCCAGTTGTGAGGATTTTTGTTTTCTTTGTATTGAGGTGTAATGCATACAGAAGATTACGGTCTTTGATCTTCATCAATAAGTGCTTCAAGTCCTCTTCAGTTTCAGCAAGCAAGGTTGTGTCATCTGCATATCGCAGGTTGTTAATGGGTCTTCCTCTAAACCTGATGCCATATTCTTCTTCACATAGTCCAGATTCTTAGGTTATTTGCTTAGCATATAGATTAAATAAGTATGGTGTAAGAATACAACCCTGACACACATCTCTCTTGACTTTAAACCCCTTGTTCTGTTTGAATGACTATCTATTGATCCATGCACAGTTGCCTCATGAACATGATTAAGTGTTCTGGAATTCTCATTCTTTGCAATGTTACCCATAATTTGTTATGATCCACATAGTCAAATGTTTTTGCATAGTCAATAAAACACAGGTAAGCATCTTTCTGGTATTCTGTGCTTTCAGCCAGGGTCCATCTGATATCCCTTGTTCCACATCCTCTTCTGAATCCGGCTTGAATTTCTGGCAGTTCCCTGTCAATGTACTGTTGCAGCCACTTTTGAATGATCTTCAGCAAAATTTACTTGGATGTGATATTAATGATATTGTTTGACAATTTCAGCATTTGGCTGGATCACCTTTCTTGAGAATAGGCATAAATATGAATCTTTTCTAGTCGGTTGACAGGGTAGCTGTCTTCCAAATTTCTTGACTTAGATGAGTGAATGCTTCCAGGGCTGCATCCATTTGTTGAAATATCTTAATTGGTATTCTCTCAATTCCTGGAGCCTTATTTTTTGCCAATGCCTTCAGTGCAGCATGAATTTCTTCCTTCAGTACCACAGGTTCCTGAAGACATGCTACCTCCTGAAACTGCTGGATGTCGACCAATTCTTTTTGGTATAGTGACTCTATGTATTTCTTCATCTTCTTTTGATGCTTCCTGTATCACTTAATATTTTCCCCCTAGAATTCTTCAATATTGCAACTCCAGGTTTGAATTTTTTCTTCAGTTCTTTTAGCTGGAGAAATACTGACAGTGTTCTTCCCTTTTGGTTGTCTATATCCAGCTCTTTGCACATGTCATTATAATACTTTACTTTGACTTCTCAAGCCACCCTTTGAAATCTTCCGTTAAGCTCTTTGACTTCACCATTTCTTCCCTTTGCTTTAGCTACTCAACCTTCAAGAGCAAGTTTCAGAGTCTCTTCTGACATCCATTTTGGTCTTCTTTTTCTTTCCTGTCTTTTTAATGACCTTTTTCTTTCTTCATCTATGATGTCCTTGATGTCATTCCACAACTCCTTGGGTCTTCTGTCATTAGTGTTCAAAGAGTCAAATCTATTCTTGATATGGTCTCTAAATTTAGGTGGGAAATGTTCAAAGTCATACTTTGGCTCTGGTAGACTAGTTCTAATTTTCTTCAGTCAGCTTGAACTGGCACATGAACAATTGATGGTCTGTCTACAGTCAGCCCCTAGCCTTGTTCTGACTGATAATATTGAGCTTTTCCATTGTCTCTTTCCACAGATGTAGTCGTTTTGATTCCTGTGTATTCCATTGGCAGGGTTCACATGTATAGTTGCCGTTTATGTTGGTGAAAAAAAGTAATTGCAATTAAGAAGTTGTTAGTCTTGCAAAATTCTATCATGCAATCTCTGATATAGGTTCTGTCACCAAGGCCATATTTTCCAACTATGGATTCTTCTCCTTTGTCTCCAACTTTAGGATTCCAGTCACCAGTAATTATCAATGCATCCTGATTGCATGTTTGATGAATTTCAGACTTCAGAAGTTAGTAAAAATGCTCAATTTCTTCATCTTTACCTTAGTTGTGGGTGCATAATCCACAATACAGCCATCAATATCAGAAGATCAGCTTTTACACACTACCATCCAATCTGACATTCCCCATTCTAATTTTTTTTTCAATATTACATACAATGACAATTTTTTGTTCTCATCCCAGATCCAGTCTTCAATCTCACATTGGATTAAGTCATCACGTCTTTAATTTTTGAACTTTTCTTTTAGTCTTTCCCTATGTTACAGGACTTTGAAGGTTTTAAAAAGTATAGGTCCTTTCATTTTGTAAACTGTCCCTCTGCCTGGGTTTATCCACTATTTCCACTCATCACTCCAAAATCAGGCTAAGCATTCTTGGCAGGAAGAATGCAAAATATGCTGTGATCTTCTCTGTATATCACATCAGGAACCACACAGTATCAACCTGTCCCATCACTAATGATGTCAACTGTGAAAAAAAGGTGGTTTTTTACAGGTTTCTCCACCATTTAGTCGATATTTTCTCCTTTGTAATAAAACAATGTTTTTCAGTAGAAATTTTCTTCATGCGTCAATGTCTCATTTCTCATCAAAACTCTACCCCAAGTTTTATCATCCCTTGTTGTGTCCAATCTGTGTTCCACCAAACTCTGATAAAAATATTAAATGAAACTGCAAAGATTATTTCAAATTGAGCTCAAAAACAAGTCTGTTTTTTGGTTGCTTACTTTTCTGCTTTGGGTTGAATCCATGTGGCTACTGAGACTTTAATGAAAGGAAAGTTATGATTATTTTCTGCAACGGTACATAAATAGAACAAAGTGAGTTGATCAAACTCTCAAAGCAGTTCTTAAGTCAAATATTTTGTCCTCAGAGAAAGAGTATTTCCTGCTTAAAGGTGGCACTGCCTGTTCTTAGACACTTTGGTCACTTCAAGGAGAATCTAATGGAGAAAAAAAAAAACAAGTCTTTCTAATACTTCTAATACTTTCTAATCGGGTAGTATATGTGCTGCCATGCATCTGAAAGTATGGTATTAGCAAAATACAATCAGGCCACAAACTCTGTTACATTGTTTTCTTTTGCTTCCCAGTCTTATAAGGCACTAATTCAGACAGTGTATGTTTTTTATGATACATTTTTTTATTCAGTAAATATTTAATAAAAACTATTTAACTGAACATAAAAAATCCTCAACAGAGTATTTCTAAGTTGAGTATGTTGTTGCTAGGCATTTTCGAGTCAGTGCCATTTCATAGCGACCCTATGTACAACAGAACGAAACACTGCCCAGTCCTGCACCAATCTCAAAATCATTGCTACCCTTGAACCCATTGTTACAGCCATTGTGTCAGTTCATCTCATTGAGGGTCTTCTTTTTTTGATGACCCTCTGCTCTACCAAGCATGCTGTCCCTTTCCAGGGACTGGTCCCTCCTGATAACATGTCCAAACTATGTGAGATGAAGTCTTGCCATCCTTGTTTCTAATGAGCACTCTGGCTGTACTTCAGAGACAGATTTGTTTGTTCTTCTGGAAGTTCATGGTATATTCAATATTCTTCGCCAACACCGTATTTCAAAGTCATAAATTCTTCTTCAGTCTTCCTTATTCATTGTTCATCTTTCTCATGCATATGAGGCAATTGAAAACATCATTGCTCAGATCAGGTGCACCTTAGCCCTTAAAGCAACAACTTTACTTTTTAACATTTTAAAGAGATCTTTTGCAGCAGATTTGCCCAATGCAATGTGTTCTTTGATTTCTTGACTGCTGCTTTCATGGGTATTGGTTGTGGATCTAAGTAAAATGAAATCCTTGACAATTTCAGTATTTTCTCCATTTATCATAATGTTGCATAGTAGCCCGGTTGTGGGGACTTTTGTTTCCTTTATGTTGAGGTTAATCCATACTGAAGGCTATGGTTTTTCATCTTCATCGGTGAATGCTTCAAGTCCTTTTCACTTTTCAGCAAGTAAGTTTGTGCCATCTGCATATCGCAGGTTGTTAATGAGTCTTCCTCCAATCCTGATATCCCATTCTTCTTCATATAGTTGAGCTTCTAAGATTATTTACTCAACATACACATTGAATACGGTGAAAGGATACAACCCTGACACACACCTGTCCTGATTTTAAACCATGCTGTATCTCCTTGTTCTGTTTGAACAGCTACCTCTTGGTTTATGTACAGGTTCCTTACGAGCACAGTTAAGTGTTCTGGAATTCCTATTCTTGTTAATGTTATCCATAATTTCTTATGATCCACATAATCGAATGCCTTTGCATAGTCAATAAAACACAGGTAAACATCTTTCTGGTATTCTCTTTTATCAGGAATGATCCACCTGACATCAGCAATGATATCCCTTGTTCCATGTCCTCTTCTGAATCTGGCTTGAATTTTTGGCAGTTCCCTGTTGATATACTGCTTTAGCTGTTCTTGAATGATCTTCAGCAAAAGCTGAATATAAAAATACATAAGAAGGATAACACACCAGGAGTAGGTGGGATTTAACCCAGGAATGCTATGTTGGCTTAATTTGTAAAAATCTAGTAATGTAATTTAACTTATTAATAGAATAAAAGACCAAAAAAATTTTTATATAATTATCTCAAGGAACCCAGAAAAAATACATAACAAAATCTAAAATCAATTCATAATACAAAAATCTCTTTAAAAATTAGGAATAGATGTGAACTTTCTCAACCTGATCAAGGGCATTTACACAAAAACTACAGCTACCAATACACTTAACTTTGAAAAACTAAATGTATTCCCTCTAAGATTGGGAACAAGGTAACTCTCACCATTTTTATTCATCACTATACTGGATGTTCTAGACGGTGCAATCAGGTATGAAAAGTAAACAAAAGTCATCCAAATTGGAAAGGAAGAGGTGAAACTGTCTTTATTCACAGACAATATGACTGTATATGTAGGAAATCCTAAGAAATCCTCAAAAAAAAAAAAAAGCGCTAAAACTAGTAAGTTCAGAGGTGGCAGGATACAAGATCAATTTATAACACACTGAAGTATGAATAAATTTTTAAAAATTAATAAAAAGGGACTGTGGATAGAAATGAAAGAAAAGACAACAAAGATTCATAAAAGGAAAAAAAAAATGTCAGTGATGTTTAGGGAAGAGAGTGCTTAGCCAAAAGTGTGACCTGCACATCATCAGAGTGTGTAGGTGGGTGGACAGCACTGTTTTATTGAGAGAAAGTCTTAGAAAATTGTTCAATACCCCTTTTCTTCATATTAGGAAAGCCAGCATGGTGTTCTTTTACCTGCACCTCATTTTTCAGTTGACATCAGCATAAAAATATGGCAGACTCTCTTTGAAATTGAACTGAATGTCACAGAAAATTTTATATATATATATATATTTAATAAATACTTGTAGATTGTCCTGCATTAAAAAAAATAAAATATTTTATTCCTTGGGTAATTTTTTTCTAAGTCTGAGTTTGACCCCCTGCTATTTCCCTTGGGTCTAGTAATAAGTCTAGTTCATTTCATAGTCAACAACCATTGGGAATTAGAATGAGGAAAAAAAAAAAGAAGAGGAACAACAGCAGATTTAATCATTTTAAGTTGGAACATTCCATGATAAAGGGTAACTAGGTCATTGCCTCACCTTTCCCCTAACAAACTGCAGGGCTGGGGCAGGAGGGCACTTGGGGATGCAGCAGACAGAACTGAATGAATAATGAAGATTGAAGAAGAATTAACACTTTTGAATTGTGGTGCTGGTGAAGAATATTGAGTATACAATGGACCGCCAAAAGAACAAACAAATTTGACTCATAAGAAGTACAAGCAGAATGCTCCTTAGAAGCAAGGATGGCAAGACTGCATCTTACATGCTTTGGACATGTTGTTAGGAAGGATCAGTCTCTGGAGAAGGACATCATGCTTGGTAAAGTAGACAGTCAGTGAAAAAGAGTAGGACCCTCAATGAGATGGATTGACACAGTGTCTGCAACAATGGGCTCAAGCATAATAAGGATTGTAAGGATGGCACAGGACCTGGCAGTGTTTTGTTCTGTGGTACGTAGTGTAGCTAAACAGCAACAACAACATAAACTGACTGCTGCTCCTCCCAAGTAACTGTATGACTTTTTCAGAAAGATCAATAGTGACAAGAATATTTCTACATAATGTGTAAAGTTATCTTAGCCTATTGCTATTAAACTTTTCAGTAATTTAGCAAATTTTTCTTATTATGATTCTATGGTTTTGAGCAATTCTCTAATTATGTATTTACTTCCCGTGTACTGGAACCCTGTTGGCACAGTAGTTAAGAGCCTGGCTGCTAACCAAAAGGTTGACATTTCAAATCTATCAGCTGCTCTTTGAAAACCCTATGGGGCAGTTGTACTCTGTTGTATAGGGTCATTATGAGTCAAAATCGACTTGATGGTTTCGGGTTTGGTTTGGTTTGGTTGGTCCCATGTCCTGGCCAGAGGATACCCAACTGACTATTATACTTTAATTGTAAATAAGTAATTCCTTATTCTGGTGTTTATACAAATAGCCAGAGAACAACCTCTTTCTGCTTCTAAACCAGAGAATGACTTCTTTCTGTTTCCAGACTCTGAGTCCTGGGATACGGTTTGAAATGGAAGATGATAACGGCTCATACTTACTTAATTCCACTTACCGGGATTAGTAGTATCTTGGAGCACATTGATTCTATGGGATGCCTCTAAAGAGATTAAATATGGGCTCCACAGAGGTTTGAGGAAGGATGATGCTTTCAGAGGCAGTGAAGGAAAAAACAAAACGTGACACTGTAATTATCTTTAGTAAAAGATAATTAGGGAATACAAGAGCTGTGTGACTAGGAAATCGCTGGAAGGACAAGCTAGACAATCATCTTCTAAACTGGGCCTCTAGAAATGAGTAACAAAACACTGCACAGCCTACTTCTCAGGGAGTCACTGCTTTTGCAACATCTGGAATCTGTGGAAATCTGGGAACAGGAGTCTGCCACAATTCCAGCTGTGGTAGACAGATTAGAAAATGGATCACCATCTGCTAATGCCACAAATATCCCTTGACATTCTGGGTCAGCTTCTTTGTCTTTTTAGCTGCCTCTCAACAATATCCATTGATCTTGCATGGCAAATGAAAGTAGTGAACTCTGTAAGGAGGTAGTCTCCACCACTTTCCAAATCTTTCATCAGTATTGCCAATTTACAGGTCCCAATTCACATCTCTACCATTCTGTCAGCTTGTCATACTGTGCTGGCTTGCACATTGCTGTGATGTTGGAAGCTAAGGCACCAATATTTAAAATACTAGCAGGTTGACCCATTGTAGACAGGTTTCAGTGAAGCTTCCAGACGAAGACAGACTGGGAAGAAAAGCCTACACCCTACTTCTGAAAATTAGCCAACAAAAATCCTGCGGATCACAATAGAATATTGTCTGATATAGTGCTGGAGGATGAGATCCCTAGTTTGGAAGGCACTCAAAATACACAGTGGCCACAACAGTGAATTAGAGCGTACCAACATCGAGAAGATGGTGCAGAATCAATGGATTGATAGGCATTGGAGCCTACTCAGTGGCAGCTAACAACAATTCACATCTAGAACCATAGCTGCAAAGGAGTTTGAGAAAAGCATATACATAAAGACACATGGGAAAGATATGAAAATTTACTCTAACTACCAGTTGAGCATATTCATCAAAGAAGATCAAAGGAGAAGAACACACAAAACTCAAGGCAGGGGACAAATGATAAATCAGATCTGATCTGTGCCCACAGAAGTACCACTGTTTGAAGACTGTAGGGAGAATTATAGTTTCCCTAAGTATTTTATACGTTTTGTCTAAAAATCTAATCCCCCTCCGTAATCCTTCATTGGCGAAGTCTTTTGCACTCAGTTTTCCTTCTGTGAATTTGTGCAAGTGGGCAGGACGAAGCAGCTATGAATTAGTGGATATAGTCAGTAAGGGGAAGCTGGCATTTCTTGCACGTCTTCTTCCCCAGTGAAGCATCATGTAATAACATTATATTACTGTGAGTCTGATTAGTTTGAGTTAATCTTGAGAATCTGGCCTGATCCTGAAGCAAAAATTTGAAATCATTCCAGTGAGGGATGGTGTCATGGATTGAACTGTGTCCCACCAAAATATCTGTTAACTTAGCTGGGCCATGAGTCCCAGTACTGTGTGGTTGTCCACTATTTTATGTGATTTCCCTATGTGTTGTAAATCCTATCACTGTGGTGAAATAAGATGGATTAGTGGCAGCATATTGATGAGATACACAAGATTGGATAGTGTCTTGAGCCAATCTCTTTGAGATATAAAAGACAGAAGTGAGCAAAGAAACAGGGGGACTTCACACCACAAAGAAAGCAGTGCTGGGAGCAGAGTGTGTCCTTTGGACTTGAGGTTCCTGCTTTGAGATGCTGCTAGACCAACGGAAGACTGATGACAAGGACCTTCCTCCAGAGCCGACAGAGAAAGAAAGCTTTCCCCCAGAGACAGCACCCTGAATTCAGACTTCAAGCCTACTGGACTGTGAGAGAAATAAGCTTCTCTTTTTTTTTTTTGTTAAAGCCATTCACTTGTGGTATTTCTTTATAGCAGCACTAGATGACTAAGGCAGGTGGTACAACAGTTTGTGGTGGATTGGCCAGATAAACACCTCTCTGTGAGGTGTCCGTGCTGTGAATGGAGCTGCCAAGTACAACCCAGCTCTCCCTGGGGAACTCAGGAGAATTTCACAGAAGAGCTTAAGTTCAAGCTGAGTCTTTAATGGAATTGTTCTTGTTTCAGATTTTCAGCTCCATCTTCAAAGCTGAAAGAGTATAAAACAACCATATATTCAAAAGACAAATTTTAGATGATTTATGCTGAGCTTACTGAGAGTGACCTCCGCCAAAACCTTGCAACTCTTTCAAGTCTATCACTATTCTTAAGGATAAGAAGAAATGAGGACTTTGAAAGGAGGGCTATTTGGGAGGACAATGTCTTTTGACATTGACCTGCTTACTTGGTCTTTCCTCTACCTCCTCCCCATGTGGAGTTGTGGCACACAGTTCTTCCTTCAAGAAAGAACATTTCCTTCAGCTGTGATGAGTGCAGTTAGCTACCAGCTTCAGGCACTTTTAGGCTTTGCTGTCACATTTGAGCCAAGGGCACTCACTTCACAGGTAGCTCCCAACCAATGACCGAACATGGCCTGGGTGCTAGGGCGTGGTCATTTCTGCCCAACAGCTGACTGCTCTAATACACAATCTTGCTTTCCTATTATTCATTGTGCTGGCTAAATTTCTTGAATGTTAGCCATTCAGCAAATGTCTTATACCCCTAACTCTGTCTCAGTTTCTAAAACCCAGAGGACCTGAACTGACACTCCATGAGAGACATATTTCCTCTAGATTGTCAATTAGGACTGTAGGTAAGAGGGACATCCTGCATGCATGGTAAACAAAGGGATTTGGGGAGAAACACGGTACAATTCCACTGACAAAATAGAAATCCTGCTAAGGCTTTTTTTTTTTTTTTGGTGGGGGAGCTAAGTGAGTCCATGAAATTTAGCCAGACTTGAAGTATCTTATAGAATAGCATGCTCAAGAGAGCTTGCTTTCAGAAGCTAGGTGGCTTCAACATAATGATACTCAAGATATACTTCTAGATATAGAGGTTTAGCAGGGAAGAGGTCATAAATGGTCAACTATAGATTTCTTGACTCTTACCAGGGAAGGGTACTGTAGAAGAACGTTAAAGGAAGTCTATCTGAGAAAGCTGTAAGTCATCACATGGGAGGAAATGCAGCATTAGGGTTTCTGTCACATCAGAGGATACCCTCGGAGGAACATAGCTGCATTATGAACGTAAGATCTTTTCAGCTGCTTCTTCCCTTCACTTCAACTCTGGATGAAAACAAAAACAAAAACAAAAACAAAAGCAGCATAGTGAGTGCAAAAAGAAGAAATAAGAGAAAGCTGAGCGAATAACATTTAAAAAAAAAAAAAATCTGCTCTCCTCCAGCCCACAGCAGGTTTCTGAGCCTTAATTTGACTCATCTGACAGAGGTAAGAATTTTAAATTGCAGAAGAGACTGATGTTTAAGTTATTACGTTGAACTCATCCTTTTAATAACTGAAAGTGACTGGAAGAATAATCTCCCTGAATTTTATAAAAAGACAGAGAAGAATAATTCAATTGAGCAGATTTTAAAAACCAATATTGAACTAATCAAATAAATAAGTATGGTTCTTTCACATTCAGCTAATGAACTAAATGTGTATATGCATGACAAATGCATTGAAAATTGGCAAATAAATAAAACAAATGACCCATATTCAAACCACTATAATAAAACCAGTATATAGACGCAGTTCTCATTTTCATCAATTTCTCTCTATTCGGTTATGTATGAATTTGTATATCCAATTTCATAAGCTACTTTTCAACTTAACATTCAAAATAAGAAATTTCTATATGAGTAGACCATATTTACAATGATTATTTTTAATAGTGAATCATTACACTACATTGAATGAATGTGTTATGTGTTAACAAATCTTGTTTCTACTGTGGAATATTTAAATTCTTTCACATTTTTCAAAATAAATGATACTTTATATCTTAGTTTCCTAGAGCTGTCATAACAAAATAGCACAATGTAGGAGGCTTTAAAGATCAGAAATTTATTTTCTAACAGTTCTGGAGACTAGAAGTCTGAATTCAGGACATCGGCAGGACTGTCCTCTCTCTCTGTCAGCTGTAGGAGAAGATCCTTGTCTCTTGCAGTTTCTGGTATCCCCAGGCATATCTTTGCTGTCGTACATACATCCTTCTCCATGGTCACGTGGTGTCTATGTGGTTTCTGTCTTCCTGCTGTGCATTTTTACAGTGCGTTGAATTGCTTCTATATGGCCTTTCTTGCCATGGACTTGTAACTTCTACCAAATAATTGGGTGGAACTATGCAAATAAGTGTTTATGGCCAACCAAGGGGATTGGACAGCTTGCAAATAATATAAATAAGGTACATGGCACCATTGTGGGATGAGACCATGCAAATAAGGTGTATGGAACCCTAACAAGGGGGTTGGTCAGTTTTGTCATCCTGTTAGGCTTAAAATCAGCTATACCAGAGGCTGAAAGAGAGGGACCCCACTACCACCAAGAAACAAGAGCCAGGATCAGAGCACATCCTTTGGACCTGGGGTCCCTGCGCTGAGAGCCTCCTAGACCCAGGACACAGATTGCTGTAACACTGGAGATGGTGCAAGATGACAAGAAGTGGTGACACAGAAATGGTGGCAGCAGAATCAGGAGACTGGTGCAAGATGGTGCAGTGGTATTCCTGGCCCATAGAGCAAGGTGGTTATAGTGGGTGTGTCAACCCACACAGTGAGTGAGCTGAGATCCTTTGAGCAAGAGACTTCCTGGCAGTGTGGAGTGCTTTCAGACACTTATTGGCGTAGCTAAAGAGCTTTATAACACTTGCCAGAGCAGCGCAGAGGCCAAGCCAAGGGGCTGAGGGCCAGAGAGAGGCCTGCCTGTGGGCACGGCTGAGCAGAGTCTGTCTTGATGGAAGAACTGTATCCTAAATTGTAACCTGTTACTTCCCTATTAAACCCCATAACGGTAAGTGCGGTTTGTGAGTTTTGTGTAGCCATTGCCACAAATTATCAAACTCAGGAGAGAAGTAGAGTACCGTGGGAGAGATGGCTGGTGTCAGAATTGGTAAAAAGTCTGGAGAGTGGAGGTATGTCTGACTTCTACCTCATAACAACCAGCCTTGGGCTATTGCTGGTGATAATGATTCTCCACTCCACTTGTGAAGTTGGGCCAGGAGGCCCGACACCCCCACTGTGCACCATTTTTAGAACCTCCCTCTAATAAAACACCAATCATAAGAGATTAGAATTAGGACCTACTCCAAGAGGATTTCACTGGTTCTATCTTCAAAGAAAGGCTCTGTTTCCTCAAACATGGTTGCGTTCACAGGTACAGGGTTAGGACTTCAACTCATCTTTTGGGGGAATGTTAACTCAATCCATAACACTGCAGTAAACATCTCCTAATTAAAAAAAAAATGATCTGTAGTTCTTATTTGGATATATTTCCTGAATATTTTTCAAATTCTGAATATGAATATGCGAATTTGTTTATTAGTTTCCATAAGGAATATATATACTGTAGCTTATGCTTTTCATAATGTTGTCCATGTCCATATTGCTGTATTCTTAAAATTATTGTATTTTTAAGAAATTTTGAAGGTCTAGTTCAATTCCACTCTGGCAAGAATGGAAAAGAATATCTGTTATTTTGCAATCAAATCTACAATAAATTTATGATACCAAAAAGCCAAACAATTGCCGTCAAGTCAAATTTGACTCACAGTGACCTTATAGGGCAGAGAAGAGCTTTCTCATAGGGTTTCCAAGCAGCAGCTGCTGGATTGGAATTGCCAACCTTTTGGTTAGCAGCTTAGCTCTTAACTACAGCTCCATCAGGTCTCTAGATTTATGATACAGAACAAAAACAGAGATTTCCCTTCTATGTAACCAGTTGCCTTTTAGTTGATTCCTACTTATAGGCATCCCATGTATGTCCAGAGTAGAACTGTGCTCCACAGGTTTTTAAATGGCTGATTTTTCTGAAGTAGATCATCAGACCTTTCTTCTGAGGCACCTCTTGGTGAACTCTAGCCACCAACCTTTCGGTCGATAGCTCAGTGCCATAGACTTCCTCTATGCAAATATCTAGAAACGTCTATTCAAGAGTGAAAACTGAAACCTTCACTTGTTGAAGAACACATTCTTTGTTACTGGCCTAAATATCATCCATTTGTACACTGAGATTCACATAATATATAACTGATGTATACCATCACATCCCAAACTTCTCAGGATAACTTTGGTCATCCTTAGTAAAAGAAAGTTCTCTATTATGGAGTAGCTATGAAACAGAATAATAGGGTTCTCATATGGGTTTACAGTTTTAAAAGACTGTGCTAAGGCCCTAAGCTCAATATCAAAAACTTATGAGTATCAGGAAAACTACAATCAGCATTGTTTTTCCTTCTCTTTCTAATGAGTGGTCGTTCTTCCAACTTATAAAAATATTTTTACAGGAGGGTGTAAAATCGTTTCCAGTTTTAAGGTACCTAATTTGGTGGTCTTCCTCCAATCCTGATGTTCTGTTCTTCTTCTTGGAGGAAGACTTATTAACAACCTGCTTTCTGCATAATAAAAAAAAAAAAAAAAAATTTTTTTTTTGCAGATGACACAACTTTGCTTGCTGAAAGTAAAGAGGACTTGAAGTACTTACTAATGTAGATCAAAGAGCACACCCTTCAGTATGCATTACACCTCAACATAAAGAAAAAAAAAATCCTCACAACTGGACCAATTAGCAACATCATGATAAATGGAGAAAAGATTGAAGTTGTCAAGGATTCGTTTTACTTGGATCCACAATCAACACCCATGAAAGTAGCAGTCAAGAAGTCAAAAGACACATTGCATTGGGTAAATATGCTGCAAAGGACTTCTTTAAAGTGTTGAAAAGCAATGGTGTCACCATGAAGACTAAGGTGCGCCTGACCCAAGCCATGGTATTTCAATAGCGTCATATGCATGTGAAAGCTGGACAATGAATAAGATGGATGGAAGAAGAATTGACACTTTTGAATTGTGGTGTTGGCAAACAAGGGACTGCTAAAAGAAGCAACAAATCTGTCTTGGAATAAGTACAACCAGAATACTCTTTAGAAGCAAGGATGGCGAGACTGCGTCTTACATGCTTTGGACATGTTATCAGGAGGGGTCAGTCCCTGGAGAAGGACATCATGCTTGGTAAAGTACAGGGTCAGCAGAAAAGAGAAAGACCCTCAACTAGATGGATTGATGCAGTGGTTGCAAAAATAAGCTCAGGCACAACAGCAATTGTAAGGATGGAGCAGGACTGAGCAGAGTTTTGTTCTGTTGTGTACAGGGCTGCTATGAGTCGGAACCAACTTGACGGCACCTAACAACCACAACAATTTGGTGGTGAAAAAAAATCAGACACGTATTGCAGTTTTCTCTTTAATACACAAGTCCTGTAAATCAAAATGGACTTTTTCTAATTTCAACTTGACATTGATGAAAATAGAAAATATGGATTTAGAAAAGAGGAAAAATAGTTTAAAAAAAAAAGAGGAGGAAACTTATTAGTAAATTATATACCTAGAAATTTTATTCCCTAGCATCAATCTAACAACTGAGGACTCTTTGTCACGAATTCAACTCTCTTACCCCACAAGTTTAAGAATAGAAAATAAAATGCACCATGTGGGCTTCAAGCTGTAATTTCCACTGAAGTTGCTGAAGTCATAAATTGCAAGTGGAAACCTAAAGATGAAATTACAACCTTTGTAATACTCCAACCAGGCACGCTTTATTTTTATATAATGGATATTTCTGCCAACTCCACCAACACCAAATTTGCACACAATTGCCATTAAAAATAACTTTCTTATTTCTTTTCTATAAAGAAAAAGGGAAGAACAACCACCGAGTTTAGATCTATTGCCACTTTCAAAAACTTGTTTCAGCAAATGATTTTTTTTCATACATAAAAATGAAAAACCAAATCAATAACAAATAAAAGGTGCAAATTTAAAGAAAGTTTCTCACTTACCACACATGAGAGGAGAGGGTGTAAGCAGGTGTTTCCTAATCGTTCTGCTTCAGGGGGAATCCTTTCTAAATGAAAGTATAAAATGAAATAAGGAAGACACCATATATGAACAATGTGAAAGTATATTTTAAAAGAAACTACCTTAAACTTTTTATTGTAGGTTTTCATGAGTATTATTTGTTCCCTCAAG
Source organism: Loxodonta africana (assembly GCF_030014295.1). Taxonomy (NCBI): domain Eukaryota; kingdom Metazoa; phylum Chordata; class Mammalia; order Proboscidea; family Elephantidae; genus Loxodonta; species Loxodonta africana. Next base: position 99,675,114 of record NC_087351.1, read on the forward strand.
ATGATGACATTTTTTTAAGTCATTATTTCAGAAAGTCTTAGTAAAACACACTATCAATATTCAATCAGCCAAGATCTTTGGTTTTATTTAACATTCTAGCAAGTATTTCCTAAAACTGAACTAAATGGCTAGCACACAAAAGGGAAGTTTGAAATAAATATCTTAAGTATCTCAATTGGTTTAAATTTTGACAATGTGTGTGGCAGGACTGTATCCTGTCACCTTACTTATCCAGTTTGTATGCTTATCCAATTGTATGGCTCAGTACCGGGCAGTGGTTCATTCTGTTGTGCATAGGGTCGCTTTAAGTCAGAATTGACTCGACGGCACCTAACAAGAACAACAACAATGTTTAACAAATAATCCCAGCAGTTGGACTATTTGAAGATGAATGTGGCATCATTAACAACCTGCAGTAATAACACAGACGACCCAGCCATGCCTGCCGAAAGTGAAGAGGACCCGGAGCGCTCACTAATGAAGTTAAAACACGACAGCTCTTAGTATGGGTTGCACCGGAACATGAAGAGAATGAAAACACTTACAACATCAAGATAAACAATGAAGCAATTGAAGTTTTCAAGAATTTAATTCTGTTTCGATCAACAGTCAACACCCTGTTGATCTTCCTGGATCAACAATCAATACAGTATATCGAATGACATATTGCTTTAGGAGAATCTACTGAAAAGACTTCTTTAAAATGTTAAAAAAACAAAGATGTCCCTTTGATTACTAAGGTGCTTCTGACTCAATCTATGGTATTGCCCATCCCCTCATATGCATGTGAAAGCTGGACAATGAAAAAGGAAGACCAAAGAATAACTGACATGTTGGCAAAAATATTGGATGTACCATGAACTGCCAGAAGGGCAAACAAATCAGTCTTGGGGGAAGTATAGCCAGAATGTTCTTTAGAAGAGAGGTTGGCAAGTCTTTGAATTGCTTACCTTGGACATGTCATCAGGAAAGACAAGTCCCTAGAAAAGGACATCCTGCTTGATAAAGTAGAGGGACAGGAAAATGAGGGGAACCCGAAATGGTATGGATTAGCATAATAGTCACAATAATGGACTCAAACATACCAATGATTATGAAGATGGCACAGGACCGGGTAATATTTTGTTCCATTATACATAAGGTTGCCATTAGTTGAAGCTGAGTCGATGGCAATTAATAACAATTCTCTCAATTTGAAATTATAATTACACTTTGGGAATGGATGAGCTGACCAGGGACACAATACATAAAAAAAGGAATGAGAAGAGGTCATTGGAACACACTCATGTTTAAGGGGATGGAGTAGGTAGACATATACTCCAAAATAATCATATTAAAACAGAATAGGTTGGTTGATATAGGAAAGAAATATACAAGGTTTAGTTTGGATTCTTAAATATCTACCCAAGAGAAGTGAAAATGTATGTCTACTCAAAGACTTGTATGTGAATTTCATAGAGTATCATTGAGCTGATGAATGGATAAATGCTTTAAAGTATGTTTATACAGTGGATTGTTATTTGGCCATAAAAAGAGTGAAGCACTGAGGCATGCTACAACATTAATAAGTTGAAGCAAAAAACTCAGTTTCAGAAGACTACGTATTGTATGAAATATAATATTTGAAATGTTCAAAAAAGACACATCTATAGAGACAGAAAGTATATTTATTGGTGGTTGCCTGGGGTTGGAAGTGGGAATAAAGAGTGCTAATAGTTTCTTCTGGGAGTGATAGAAACTGGTCTAAAATTGGATATTGGTATTGGTTTTGCAAGTACTTGAATTTACTGAAAATCCATTGAACTCTACAGTTACAATGGGTCAATTTTATGGTGTGTATATTATAATTGGTAGAGTGGAAATACATTTGATGGGGGTACAAAAGAGAGAAAAATAGTTTTAGCTAGGGATAGAAAAAAAAAATGCTACCGTTGAGTTGATTCTGACTCATAGCAACACTATAGGCAGAGAGAACTGTCCCATAGAGTTTCCAAGGAGCACCTGGATGATTCAAACCGCTGACCTTTTGATTAGCAGCAGTAGCACTTACCCACTACGCCAAGACTAGGCCTCATGAAACATAAGGTATTTCAGAGATATTTAAAAGCATGGGTAGTATTTTATTTTATTTGTATGTTTAATATACTTGTCTCTTTGGAAAAGGAATGAGGGTGGACATAAGTAAAGTAAAAGAATAATAATAATGTGATGTAATCATCAATAGTTAGATAAAAGTCAAATTATAAGGATTGAGGCAAATAGCAAATACCAAAAACATCTAAGCTTCAGCTACAAAGTTTTGCCTTAGATTATAGGACACAGTACAAGGTGTGGACCACAGGTTCATATAGTTCTATTGTCTAAGCAGGGCAGAATTTGGTTACGTGGAGTTCAAAGTAATACAAAGTGTAGGATGAGGAGGGAGAGACATTTGAGCAAGAGCAGAAAACTAGACTTTATCAGTTATGCATGGGACATAATTCAATAATAGCAGCTATTGTTTATCTCTTTAGTATGCTCTATCCCTTATGCTAAGTGTTTTTGATACATTATCTCATTTCATCCCCATAAGAACACTATAAAGTAAGGACTATTATCACCTTCATTTTACAAATGAAGAAATTTATGTGATGCACTACCCGTTTATGTAGTCCAAAGTTTATAAAGTCATGTTTGGGAGCTGAGACATAAAGCTAGGCAGACTCACCCTAGTATTCACACACTTAACTATTCAATAATACTTCTCCTTGCATTTCGTTAATTAGGATGCTCTTTCAAGGGTATAATCATGATCACCCTCTAGCATGATCTTAATTACCTTTGATGATTTTATTCCCCACGTGTGCCTTTCTCTCCATGGCTGCACTATGATAGTCAACATTTCTCTGTGTTTACGTCTCATCCAGGATCCCCAATCACTACTGTCTCCCTTCTCCCAGCACTGCTTGTGGTCCAGTTCCAACACTGATGTCTGCTCACCTGGATTCATGAAAAATAGTTCATGAAATAAACCAGTGTTTGCCTATAAGTGAAAAATCCATCATATTTAATTGGTTTAGATGCATACTTTTACATTTTAACTCAGATACTCTGAAGCTTGAAATTGCAATTTAATTTTTGTGGTGGATTTAATTTGCAACAAATCTACCCTATCTGGTCCATTCTATGTCACTTTCAAACAAAAGCACTATAGGTCTTTGAGGGCACCCATTTTTATTGGTATCATTATTTCCAAACCTCAAATCAGAAAATTAATCTGTTCTTTCTTGGGAAGGAAGCATTATAACATATGTGATTAGAATTTCTACTAAAAAATAAATTAAAAAAAAAAACCTGTTGCCATCAAGTCAATTCTGACTCATAGCGACCTGAGGGGACAGTAGAACTGCCCCATAGGGTTTCCAAGCAGTGGATGGTGGATTCAAACTGCTGACCTTTTGGTTAGCAGCTGAGCTCTTCACTACTGTGCCACCAGGCCTCCGGAATTCCTATGAAAGAAAGAAAGAGAGAGAGAAAGAAAGAGAGAGAGAAAGAGAGAGAGAGAGAGAGAGAAAGAGAGAAAGAAGGAAAGAAAGAAAAAGAAAGAAAGAAAGAAAGAAAAAGCAAACACCTGTTGAGGTGATTCCGACTCATAGCAACCCTACAGGACAGAGTAGAACTGCCCCCATAGGGTTTCCAAGGAGCGCCTGATAGATTTGAACTGCCGCCATTTTGGTTAGCAGCCAAACTCTTAAGTACTGTGCCACCAGAGCTCCACGATCTGGAATTGACTCCGTGGCAGTGGGTTTTAGAATTTCCATAATCTTTCCATCTTTCATAGGAAGCAGTATTTAAACAAGAATAAAACATGGCAGATTAGATGCTGGTGTTTATCTTGGCTCCTCCCAGAATGTCCCCTTAAAGAAAAAAAGAAAGTAATTTTTAAAATGATAGTCATGCATGTCAAAAGAATAAGGAAAGGTGAAAAGATGAGAGTCATCAAAAATTTGGGGAGGATGGAAATCTGTTGAAGGAATATCTGACTTAATAGAATAGAGAAAATTACATTTAAAGTGTGTGGAAGCATGCCAGTTCTCTCTACAGAAAGGGGAGAGACCCTGGGCTTGGAGGATCCAGTACAAGCAAATGTAGAAGTGATTCACAGACCTGAAAATGTGGGGATAATTTCGAATGTGTGGGAAGATCTATGCCTAGACTCACTCCACCACACAAAAACTCATGCAGTCAAGGGGGAACTTCTTACCCACACTTGCAGGACACCAAAATTATTTTTGTAGAAAAATAAAACCTAAGAGTTTGGGAATGTAGAAACACCTGGCACTATGGAGGTCAGAGGTTAAACCCAGAAAGAAAAAAAGGGATTAAATGAGTCAGTATTCTGAGTGGAGAGCTGCTCTCCTAGATAATGCCTATACTCAGTGAGACAACCCAGACCATTGGTTGAAGTATTCTCCTCTTGAGAAATGGAAAATCCTTCAAGAAAAAGTGAATTAAGATAGTAAACTTTTGAAAGATTGGAAAGAACACAATAGCTTATATGTGTATCACCTTGCAAAGAAGAAAATACACTCTCTTACAAATGCTAGCCAAGCAGCTTTCTAGTGATTCCTTCTTAAACATGATGGATAGCTAAAAATTATTAGTCATTTGAAGAAAACCTCCAAACTGACAAAGATTCAAATACATAGATTTATTAAAAAAAAAAAAAATCAGAGACAACAAAGAAAAATTGAAAAACATATATCATAATGCTCTAAAAAAAGTGCTATGAGAAGAACACGGAAAGGGTTCTTACAAATCATATTATTATAAATGGAAACAAAAATCTCACCCACAAACCAATACCAAAAGTGGGGACAATAGGAGACAAAGGTATAAAAACTGGACGATCCATGCAGAAAGTCCACTATTTCACTACAAGGAATTTTAAGAAGCCATACAAATAATATTTGAGGACTAAATGACACACATCTCTGACACATAAGGATTCACCAAGTGTCAATGAATTAAAGCATACATGGGACCTCCAAAAATCACAACACTGTGAAATGTGAGAATATCAATGATTATTTTTTAAAAAATGATAGAGAGCTTCAGGGGAGGAGAGAGATTGAAAATAACTCCTATAATAGTGATATAATTTAGAATTGTATCGAACTTCTCAAGAACAAGACTCGAATCTTGAAGGTAATAGGTCAAATTCCTTGAAAATTCAGGAAAAAAAATTATACATCTAGCTAACCTATGAATAAAGTGTTTTAGAACCAAAACACTTTCAGACACAAAACATATTTCTGAAGATGTTTTACAATGATAAACAGAGAAAATATTGAAATGAGGGTTTCATTTTACTTGGATCCACAATCAAAGCCCATGGAAGCAGCAGTCAAGAAATCAGTCGACCTGACAGGGAACACAACAGAGAAGCCCTGAGGGATCAGGAGAGCAGTGGGATGCAGACCCCAAATTCTCATAAGACCAGACTTAATGGTCTGACTGAGACTAGAAGGACCCCGGTGGTCATGGCCCCCAGACCTTCTGTTGGTCCAGGACAGGAACCATTCCTGAAGCCAATTCTTCAGACATGGATTGGGCTGGACAACTGGGTTGGAGAGGGATGCTGGTGAGGAGTGAGCTTCTTGGATCAGGTGGACACTTGAGACTATGTTGGCATCTCTTGCCTGGAGGGGAGATAAGAGGGTGGAAGGGGTTAGAAGCCGGTGAAATGGACACAAAAAGAGAGAGTGGAGGGAGAGAGTGGTCTGTCTCATTAGGGGGAGAGTAATTGGGAGTGTGTAGCAAGGTGTATATGGATTTTTGTGTGAGAGACTGACTTGATTTGTAAACTTTCACTTAAAGCACAATAAAAATTATTTAAAAAAAAAAATCGGTTGAAACATTGCATTGGGCAAACCTGCTGCAAAAGGCCTCTTTCAAGTGTTAAAAAGCAAAGATGTTCCTTGAGGACTAAGGTGCATCTGACTCAAGCCATAAAAACCAAAAAAACCAAACCCAGTGCCGTCGAGTCGATTCCGACTCATAGCGACCCTATAGGACAGAGTTGAACTGCTGCATAGAGTTTCCAAGGAGCGCCTGGCAGATTTGAACTGCCGACCCTTTGGTTCACTGCCGTAGCACTTAACCACTACGCCACCAGGGTTTAACATCTTCAATTGCCTCATGTGGATGTGAAAACTGAACAATGAATAAGGAAGACTGAAGAAAAATTGATGCCCTTGAATTATGGTGTTGGTGAAGAATAGTCAATATACCATGGACTGCCAGAAGAATGAACAAATCTGTCTTGGAAGAAGTACAGCCAGAGGTTTCCTTAGAAGCAAGGACGGAAAGACTTCATCTCACATACTTTGAGCATGTTATCAGTAGGAACCAGTCCATGGAGAAGGCCATCATGCATGGTAAAGTAGAGGGTCAGCTAAAAAGAGGAAGATCCTCAATGAGATGGATTGACACAGTGACTGCAACAATGGGCTCAAGCATATCAAGGATTGTGAAGATGGAACAGGAATGGGCCATGTTTCCTTCTGTTGTAAATAGGGTCGCTATGAGTTGGAACTGGCTCAATGGCACCTAATAACAACAAAACTCCAATGTGCCCTTCCTTTCTTAGATGTTTAGTACCTTGCATAGAAAGTTATGTTCTTAGACAGTTATATTGAGATTTGATTTTGAAAAATTAAAAAGCTGAACCTGAACATGAAGGCAAATTATAGAGGAAACAGGATCCAACACAGGAGATTGTTAATTGAAATTGTCAGGAGAGCAACTGTGCAATTCATCTAGTAAGCAACATGCTAGAGTGCAGCAGAATGATAGGAGGCTATGGTGGAGGTCTCTCATATTATATCAGATGGACAGAAGGATGGATGGATGGGTGTGTGGGTGCATGGCTGGGGGGGGTGGGTGGATGGATGGATAGACGGATGGATAGATAGAGATACAGAGAGAAAACTGAGGTGTTTGAGCTGTGCTTGGTTATACAGAAAAATAATTGTTAGGTGACATAATAATAATATAAACATCAACTATTAATTTAACTAAATTTTATAACCGAAATATAATGAGAGGATTTGGAGAGGGAAAATAGTGAATGTGGTGGAGGAAATGTAAGAGAGCTGAACTCCCAGCTACCAACAAAGGAATTCAATAGATAATGTCCAAATTTGACAAATCATGTACTAGCAGTATAGACATTAATTTAAATATGTGAGGTAAGTGTTAGGGAAAAAGTATCTAAATGAATTCAAAGTTGTTTGGGGGAACTGAATTTGGGGAATATGAAATATTGGGCAGCTGTATGAATTATTTTACCCTATGAGTAGCCCTGGTGGCTCAGTGGTTAAGCTCAGTGACTGTTAACCAAAAGGTCAGCAGTTCGAATACACCAGCCGCTTGTTGGAAAACTGTGGGACAGCTCTATTATTTCCTATAGATTCACCATGAGTTGGAATCAACTCGACAGCAATGTGTTTGGTTTGGTTTTGATTTATGGGTAGTAAGGACTGTTTACATTATATACATGATTTTCTTTGATATAAATAAAAATAAGGAATAAAAAACACTTCCAGAAACTTTCAGCTTTGTTGGCTATATTACAGACTTTGACAACATCAGTCATCTGTTTTTAATATCTGTTGAAAAACTCCCGCACCAATAGCAATAATGAGAAAGTGACAAAGGGGAAATTAGTGTAGTGCTACAAGGTTAACACTTTTATTCCTGTGAGTTGGGAATTTCTTAATGGAGAAGAATAAATACTACTCCATTTTAATGATATAGACAATACTCTTAAAAATAATAACTTTAAAATAGAGCGCTTTTCCATAATGGAAATCAGCTCAAGAGTAACTGTGTTTTGTTTTGTTTTGTTTTTAATGTATAGATTTATACCCATCCCACCGCCACTGAGTCAATTCTGACTCATAGCTACCCTATAGCTACCCCATAGGGTTTCCAAAGCCGTAAATCTCTATGGAAGCAGACTGCCGCATATTTCTCCCACAGAGCCCCTGCTGGTTTCCAACTGCTGACCTTTCAGTTAAGCAGTCCAGTGCTTTAACAACTGCGCCACCAGAGCTCCTTATACAGATTTACATATATACATAATTTATTGAGGGAGCTTCATAAAAATCCTATGATGTGATTGAGATAATTATTTATCAGGTTAACATGAAGGACACAAAGATTCAATTTAGAGAAACTAAAGGTCCTCAATTGCTAACCAAAATGGTGGTTCTAAACCATCAGAGGCGCCTCGGGAGAAAGACATGGCAATCTGCTTCCAAAGAGATTTACAGCCATGGAAACCCTATGGAGTTGCTATGAGTAGGAATTGACTCGATGGCAGTAGGTTGGGTTTGGTTTGGTAAATGTAGTCAAAGAGTACACAGATCAACACATACCCAGATTCCTACTGATGTCAAATCCACTGATCTTACACTTTAATTCCAAATATGAATTTTAGAATAACATAAGTTAAAAATTTTAAATAAAATGATTAAACTATGTAAGTATGTGCCATATCTTCCTCTGAGATTAATTATTATTTTTCCTGTAATAGAAGAAATGTGTGATCTTTAAGATGAAAGACTTTCACCTTCTATCATGTTGGCATTACATATTAAAATGACTGTATGCTGCAAATACAGGGCATTTTATATTGCTAATTTATATTATTAATCTTATGTTGCTAACAATTACTAAGAAGCATTTTTTTTTATATTTGGTATAGTTACATTTAGTACCTTTTTAGCATATATATTGAGAGAGTGGTTTCCGTGGTGTACTTAATCTTTCCTTGTTCTACCAGAAAAAACTAGGAAATTAGTGTCCGTAGCTTAAAAAAAAAAACTATAGAACAGCTCTTTACCCTTTTCCTCATCTTTCTTCTGAAACTTTTCATTACTGAAATCATCAACCATTGTACATTTCACATACACATACGCAAACACGCACACATAAAGCAGTTATAGGTTAAAGTAAGGAGAAAAGGCAAAAATCTCACTTATTTTCTATTCATTTAGTGCAACGATGAGATGATATGCTTCACATTTTTCTGTGTGCTTTTGTGCATAAGGTCTTCAGCTAACACATTTGTTATATAACCAAGTTTCTGCCAAATAAAATAATCCTGTTAAATACTGGGAATTATACACATTATGTTTGAGGGGAGAAAAGGTTATAGTTGTGCCATAACATAAATAAAAAAGTTGCATCGCTGTCTTCCTATGGATTCTATATATGAAATCTATATACATACATTGTCAGATGCTGGTGAGACAATTCCAACTCATAGAGACCCTACTTACAACAGAATGAAGCAGTGCCCGGTCCTGTGCCATCCTCACAATCCTTGCTGTTTGAGCCCCTTGTTGCAGCCACTGTGTCAGTCCCTCTTGTTGAGGGTCTTCCTCTTTTCCTGTGACCCTCTACCTTGCCAACCATGATGAGCATGATGTCCTTCTCTAGAGATTGGTCCCTTCAGATAACATGCCTAAAGTACATGAGACGAAAACTCGCCATCATCTTTTCCAAGGAGCACTCTGGTTGTACTTCTTTCAAGACAGATTTGTTTGTTCTCCCGCCAGTCCATGGTGTATGTATGTATATCTACATATACAATTTATTGATAATATGTATGTTTCTGTTATCTTACTTGATTGGTTGTATTCATTTTCTTGGAAAATGTTAATTGTAAGAAACTAATGCTTGGTTCTGAATATTTCAATTGCTTTGAAACAAAACTAAGAATTTACCTGATAAGCAACTTTCAAAACATTAAGATAATTACCTGAAACTATAATCATATTAGCTAATAATAATAATGGAGCCTTGATGACACAGTGGTTAAGTGCTACGGTTGCTAACCAAAAAGATCAGCAGTTCAAATCCACCAGCCACTTCTTGGAAACAGAGCAGTTCTACTCTGTTCTGTAGGGTCACTGTGCCTCAGAATCCACTCGACAGCAACTTTTTTTTTTTTTTAAATAGTAATGGTAACTCTCAAGAAAGGTTTTCACTGAGCATGTATTCAGTGCCAAGCATTACATTAGGTTCTTAGATACATTAATGCTTTATAGCCTCATAAGATTGTTATTATTATCTTCATTTTGTAAATGAGAACCTTGAGGTCACACAACTAGTAAACTCCAGAGCTGAAATTCATATCTGATACACAAAACACTCATGTATCTAATCAGAACATGCATATACTCACAGTATTTTTGCTTTTGAATGCTAGGATTACACGTAGCAAATACAGTTTTATATTTAAGGTATATATGTGTCGAATTGACTACATCTGTGGAAAGAGATGATGGAAAAGCTCAATATTATCAGTCAGAACAAGACCAGGAGCCGACTGTGGAACAAACCATCAATTGATCATATGCAAGTTCAAGCTGAAACTGAAGATATCAGAGCAAGTCCAAGAGAGCCAAAATATGACCTTGAGTATATCCCACCTGAATTTAGAGACCATCTCAAGAATAGATTTTACGCACTGAACACTAGTGAACGAAGACCAGACGAGTTGTGGAATGACATCAAGGACATCATACATAAAGAATACAAGAGGCCATTGAAAAGACAGGATAGAAAGAAAAGACCAAGATGGATGTCAGAGGAGACTCTGAAACTTGCTCTTGAGCATCAAGCAGCTAAAGCAAAAGGAAGAATTGATGAAGTAAAAAAACTGAACAGAAGATTTCAAAAAGCAGCTCGAGAAGACAAAGTAAAGTGTTATAATGACATGTGCAAAGAGATGGAGAAGGAAAACCAAAAGGAAAGAACACGCTCAGTGTTTCTCAAGCTGAAAGAACTGAAGAAAAAATTCAAGCCTCAAGTTGCGATAGTGAAGGGTTCCATGGGGAAAATATTAAACCACGCAGGAAACGTCAAAAGAAGATGGAAGGCATACACAGAGTCATTATACCAAAAAGAATTAGTTGATATTCAAACATTTCAAGAGGTGGCATATGATCAGGAGCAGATAGTACTAAAGGAAGAAGTCCAATCTGCTCTGAAGGCATTGGCAAAAAACAAGGCTCCAGGAACTGATGGAATATTAATTGAGATGTTTCAACAAACAGACACAGTGCTGGAGGTGCCCAATTGTCTATGCCAAGAAATGTGGAAGATAGCTTCCAGCCCAAATGACTGGAAGAGATCCATATTTGTGCCTATTCCCAAGAAAGGTGATCCAACAGAATGTGGAAATTATAGAACAATGTCATTAATATCACACCCAAGCAAAATTTTGCTGAAGATCATTCAAAAATGGCTGCAGCAGTATATCGACAGGGAACTGCCAGAAATTCAGGCCGGTTTAAGAAGAGGAGGTGGAACCAGGGATATCATTGCTGATGTCAGATGGATCATGGCTGAAAGAAGAGAATACCAGAAGGAGGTTCATCTGTGTTTTATTGACTATGCAAAGGCATTCGACTGTGTGGATCATAACAAACTACGGATAACATTGCGAACAACGGGAATTCCAGAACACTTAATTGTGCTCATGAGGAACCTTTACATAGATCAAGAGGCAGTTGTTCAGACAGAACAAGGGGATACTGATTGGTTTAAAGTCAGGAAAGGTGTGCATCAGGATTGTATTCTTTCACCATACCAGTCAATCTGTATGCTGAGCAAATAATATGAGAAGCTGGACTATATGAAGAAGAACGGGGCATCAGGATTGGAGGAAGAGTCATTAACAACCTGCATTATGCAAATGACACAACCTTGCTTGCTGAAAGTGAAGAGGACTTGAAGCACTTACTAATGAAGATCAAAGACTACAGCCTTCACTATGCACTGCACCTCAACATAAAGAAAACAAAAATCCTCACAAATGGACCAATGAGCAACATCGTGATAAATGGAGAAAAGACTGAAGTTGTCAAAGATTTCATTTTACTTGGATCCACAATCAACAGCCACAGAAGCAGGAGTCATGAAATCAAAAGATGCATTGCATTGGGTAAATCTGCTGCAAAGGACCTCTTCAAAGTGTTGAAGAGCAAAGATGTCACCTTGAAGACTAAGGTGTGCCTGACCCAAGCCATGGTATTTTCAATCGCATCATATGCATGTGAAAGCTGGACAATGAATAAGCAAGACCGAAGAAGAGTTGATGCCTTTGAAGTGTGGTGTTGGTGAAGAATATTGAATATACCATGGACTGCCAAAAGCACAAACAAATCTGTCTTGGAAGAAGTGTCAGGATGCTCCTTAGAGGCAAGGATGGCAAGAGTACATCTCACATAGTTTGGACATGTTGTCAGGAAGGGTCAGTCCCTGGAGAAGAACATCATGCTTGGCAGAGTACAGGGTCAGTGGAAAAGAGGAAGACCATTAGCGAGGTGGATTGACACAGTGGCTGCAACAATGAGCTCAAGCATAGCAATGATTGTAAGGATGGCTCAGGACCGGGCAGTGTTTCACTCTGTTGTGCATAGGGTCGCTATGAGTCGGAACCATCTTGACGGCACCTAACAACAACGACAATGTGTCACCAAGTTGAAACCTCAAAGACATTCATTGCTTGTTAGGATTTATATTGAACATATTTTTCCTGCTTCAAAATTCTTTCTCTGCTTCATATCAATTACTTAAACTTATGAATAAAACAAAAAAATAATAATTTTTATAATGGATATTTTAATTCAAAGGGGAACTTGTTATTTTATACTGTTTGTATTGTCTCAGAAAGCAAGCAAACATTGCTACCATAACAAAATTCATGCTTTTGATTTATCTGTCTTTAATCATTTTAGTAAATACTGTAAAAGGAACTCAGTAGTTGGGTTTCTTTCTCCGAAGAGCAATAAACAGAAGACAATTAGCTGATAATTATTTCCACCTGCTGAACTCTATTTTGAGGCGATTTGATTAATTAACAGCAAATATCTGTCATCTTTAGATCCAGAGTCTTTTATATTTATTTGTCAAAGCACCAAAATACTCCTTCACATTAGTTTGGAACGAGGTCTCCCATCCATTTTCTGGGTCATTGCTCCTAAACTCATTACCCGCATAATTGGAAAATGTGGCTGCTGTTAATCAATGGGAAAATGTGATTTCCTTTATATGGTAATTTTGGAAAATGAAAAAGGAAATTAAAAAAAGAGGAAAGCCGCATACATAGCAGATGATGATACCAAATATTTGGCTTGTTGCTGTTCGAGGGATGGAATCTTTTTATTTAACTCAAATCTATTTTTTTTTGTTTGTTTTCTGGCAGGAAATTTAGTAATGCACTAGGCCATTTGTTTGTCCCTTGCATGGACTTTCAATCTTGTTTCTTTTATTACAGGAATGGGTCATGCCCGTGTTTTAGGTCAATGAGTTTTGAACTTCCTCCTGCTTTAGGATTGTGGAGAAGTGAAGAGCTCTGTCTTTTGGCTCTCCTTTCTCTCCTCTAAGACGAATGCATTGCAGTGTTGTGTGAACTTCTTATGTCCAGCATACAGCTGAGGCATTTCCCATTTTTATCTTCATTATGTACATTAGGCAGTAAACAAAGGCCACTATGAGACTTGAAGTGCAGCAAAAATGCAAAATATTTTTTTTCTTAAAAAAAAAAAAAAATCCACGAGCCTGCTGGCACAGTAGCCCAACTGTGTTAAGATATTTTATAAATTTCATTAATCCAAATCGACAAGTTCAATCTGGCAAAAGCTGTGTGAATAAAGATAAAGAAATGCCTGGTGTTTTCAGTCTCACTTGGAGAAAAAAAATTCAGAACCCCAAAATGTAGACGTTTACAGTGATGGACATTTATATTTCTGAAAGCTTAATTTCCTCACTTTTGGATTCAATGCATACAATTTGTACTTGCCATTATGTATGTCTGCTGGCTGGAGTGGAGGAGGCAAAGTTTTCTCCAATCCTTCTTATGATTTAGTTACTATATTCTATCAGAATTCATGTTCTACTTGTTGTAAATATTCCATTATGATATATACTTAGCCAGCTTTCAGAGGTTGGTTTGGGAGGTCAAGGGGAAGTAACCAAAGTCTCAGGTGCTTTTCTGATGCAAGTTCAACACAATATGAGGTGAATGAAAGGACATTATTTTTCGAATGAATTAAAATCATAAGTAAGTCCAGTTCGTATTTAGATGAATTATTCTCCTAAAATGGGTCCCTAGTGGCACAGTGGTTAAGGGGTGGGCTGCTAACGAAAAGGCTGGCAGTTCAAATCTACCAGCTGCTCCTTGGAAAACCAGTGGGGCAGTTCTATGCCGTACTATAGGGTTGCTATGAGCCGAAATCAACCTGACTGCATTGGATTTTATCCTCCTTAATAAGCTCTTTCCTGTGGGAGGTGTTGACCCCTCCCTTTTAGTTTATGGGGGATGTCTTTATGCCATTTCCAGATAATGCCAGATCCTTTTTTTCATTTTCTCTTTAATAAGAAATGCTCAGAACTGAATTAACATTTAGATTTGATGTGATTATTCTTCAATAGAGGAGGTTATAGCATTGTTATCCATTCTGCTAAATGGACTGCACTTACACAAACATTAAAAGATGTAACTTTAATGAGAAACTGACAAGTTATTAGCTTAGATGTTCGCACATTTGACAGATCTATGGCTGACAGTATATACATAAACCTGCCAAGCAATTTCTGATAATTGGTCATTAATTTATCTCATTCATTGACTTTCTAAAACAGACCCAGGTCTATATGAAACTTTAGCCCCCATCTGTCTTCAATTGTTTGTCTCAGTTATCATTCTCACACTAAAATAAAACATTGTATTTCCTTCAATCCTGGCCTATTTTAACATTTTTTAGAATTTCAATTTATTTTTTGTGTGTGAAAAAAGGAGGAGGAAGAAGGAGAGAAGAAAAGAGGAAGAAAGTGAAGCCCGTAAGCACTCTATAGGCAGTGTGGTCTGTAGTGTTTAAAAACATGGAATTTGGTCAGTTTGTGGCTCAGTTTTGTCATATGAAAAAGGAATTAATTACCTGTTTCTTATAGTTTCTGTGAAAATTATATAGGATAATCCCATGTAAATTTCACAGAGCAGGGTTTGACATAAGATAAGCCTTCAATAGGAAACCCTGGTATCATAGTGGTAAAGAGCTATAGACGCTAACCAAAAGGTCGGCAGTTTTAAGCCAACAGGCTCTCCTTGGAAACCGTATGGGGCAGTTCTACTCTGTCCTACTCTGTCCTATAGGGACGCTATAAGTCGGAATCGACTCGACGGCAATGAGTTTGCTTGTCTGTTTTTTAAGCCTTCAATAACTGTTAGTTCTTTAGTAATATAACTCAGTGGTTCTTACAATCCTTGGGCAAGTTTAAATCTACGCTGAAGTCAAATTAGACCTTTGCTTATTCCACAGAAAACAAGGCTTCAGAGTTTAGTGCACTTTCTTCTTCTGGAATTTAGGTGGAAAAATGAGGCAATTTTAATTGAAGGGATCACATTTTAACTCATAACTCAATTTAAATTCAGTTTTGGAGGTGTCCTGACACATCTGGAAAAAATGGAATTCTTCACCACAGAAACCATTTCGTGTATGGTTAATGTCTGATTTGAGACAGTGTTGTTTGGCCTCATGGTTGATCTGCTGAGAGAACAACCCAGATGTGCAGCAAATCCTATATCCACATGGTATTGCTACTGCTTATGGTGGGGCAGACTCTGAGATGTTACCGATAACCAGAACAAAGGAGTGATGCAATGCAGCTGGTGGGCCATATTGTCTACAGGGAAAAACAATGACAAATAATCACTTATGCGTAGCAATTTTGTACTCTGGTCTTTCCATAATATTTTAACAAGGTCTGAGTGAATAATTTCTGCAGAAGTAATCCATATCTAACAGGCACATCTGCATCTGAGATTGAAAATTGAATCTGAACGATAGAACATATTTGGTGGGAAAATAGCAATGGAGATTTGACGGTGGATAAAACAGCAAATGTCGTTGGAAAATCGGGTTCGCCTAACAGTTAAGGACTTTGACTTCCTAGTTCAAAGATCAACCTTGCCTCTTAGTACTGTGTGAGCCTGGGAAAGTTACTTAAAATCTCCATGTTTCGGCTTCTTACCTGTAAAAAGGCAATGATATTACTACCTTCTCATAAAGGTATTGTAAGAATTTAATGAGTCCGTGTATGTCAACCATTTAGAACAGTATCTGGCACATGATAAAACCAAAATCTATTTTGATACAAAGCATGTAGAAATTAGGAAGAGAGGAGAACAAAGATCTACTCTCTTTGCTGTTGTTCCTGTTGCTAGTTGCCACTGAGCTGGCTCCAACTCGTGGTGACCTTATATATAACGGAATAAAACATTGCTGGTCTTGTACCATCTACACGATCACTGGTATGTTTAAGCCCTTTGTTGTGGATATTGCGTCAATTCATCTCATTGAGAATTTTCCTGATTTTCACTAAACCTGTGCTTTATCAAGCATGAAGTCCTTTTCAAACAATCAATCTTTCCTGATGACTAATCCAAAGTAAGCAAGCTGAAGTCTTTGCACCTTTGCTTCTAAGGACCATTTTGGTTGTAATTCTTCTAAGAATGATTTGTTGTTTTCCTGGCAGTCCACAGTATATTCAATGTTCTTCACCATCACCACGATTTAAATGTATTGGTTCTTCTTTCTTTTTCATTGACCATCTTTCAAATGCATATAAGACAATAGAAAAAACCATGGCTTGGGTTAGGTGCACCTTAGTTATCAAAGTGATTTGGCATGGTATCTTACCTAACCGTGTTTCCCAATCCCATCCTACCAAAACATTCGCAAATTGTTACTTCTTATGACTTTCGTGGGCCCTAGGCACCTTCGCCTTCATAGGCCCCTTCATTCATGAAAATCTTAAAAGTTATATTTTATGATTGCATTGTTACAGACATCTGCATATATATGTGCACACACAAAGTACATATATATTTTTTTCTTTCACCTAGAAGTTCAATATTTTTTTTCCTTCTGATTTTAGAGGAAATTAAAACATTTTCATTGTCTCCTGAAATATCATGGGCCTTAGGTACTATGCATGGAGCCCTGGGGGTACAGTGGCTAAGAGCTCCGCTGCTACTCAAAAGGTTAGCAGTTCGAGTCCACCAGCTGCTCCTTGGAAACTCTATGAGCAGTTCTACTCTGTCTTATAGGGTAATTATGAGTCAAAATCAACTCCAAGGCAATGGGTTTGGTTTTTTGGTTAGTCACTGTGTTTAAGGGAGGAGTCAGACCATTTAACTTTTGAAAGTCACAAAGGTTAAGAAACCTAACTCTGATGCACACATTTAATACATGGCAAAGCAAGGATTTAAAGTCATGTTTAATTGCAAAGCTTATACTCTTCCCTTTGCTTCTCAAGGATACCCAAAATGGTTCAAGTTTTTCTCTGGTGCTGTCCCTCACCCGACTTCCACAGCTGTCCTCTCCCTCTTGGCTTTCTTCTGCTGGGATTCCTCTTCCTATTTCTGACAGCTTCTTTTAGTACTTCCTAGGAATTTCCTCCTCTTTCTAATATCATTTCCTTCTAGTTAGTAATCACATTAAAAACAACCAGGAGACTGCATTTCACAAAGATAGTAATAGGCTGACAATTGTACCCTTGCCTCTTGCTGTGTGAACCTGGAAAAGTTACTATGTTTATTTAATATGAGTGGGGAATCAATATTTTTTTTGCCAGATGATTGGGAGAAGAAAGATTTTGTTCACGCTGGACATGAGTAAGGGAGCCGGTAGACATGATTCCTGCTGGCAGCTGACCCAAAAAGACAAATAGAATCAGCCCTATGTCAAGAAATACATGGACTTGCAGAGCAGAGAGAAAAAAGGAAGCTTGGCCTTTGATGGTATCATTAAATAACTAGATAAACCCTTTTTTTTTTTAATAATTTTTATTGAGCTTTAAGTGAACGTTTACAAATCAAGTCAGTATGTCACATATAAGCTTATATACACTTTACTCCATACTCTCACTTACTCTCCCCCTAATGAGTCAGCCCTTCCAGTGTCTCCTTTCCTGACAATTTTGCCAGTTTCTAACCCTCTCTACCCTCCCATCTCCCCTCCAGACAGGAGATGCCAACACAGTCTCAAGTGTCCACCTGATACAAACAGCTCACTCTTCATCAGCATCTCTCTCCAACCCATTGTCCAGTCCCTTCCATGTCTGATGAGTTGTCTTCGGGAATGGTTCCTGTCCTGGGCCAACAGAAGGTTTGGGGACCATGACCGCCAGGATTCCTCTAGTCTCAGTCAGACCATTAAATCTGGTCTTTTTATGAGAATTTGGGATCTGCATCCCACTTATCTCCTGCTCCCTCAGGGGTTCTCTGTTGTGCTCCCTGTCAGGGCAGTCATTGGTTGTGGCCGGGCACCATCTAGTTCTTCTGGTCTCAGGATGATATGAGTCTCTGGTTCATGTGGCCCTTTCTGTCTCTTGGGCTCATAGTTATCGTGTGACCTTGGTGTTCTTCATTCTCCTTTGATCCAGGTGGGTTGAGACCAACTGATGCATCTTAGATGGCCGCTTGTTAGCATTTAAGACCCCAGATGCCACATTTCAAAGTAGGATGCAGAATGTTTTCATAATAGTATTATTTTGCCAATTGACTTAGAAGTCCCCTTAAACCATAGTCCCCAAACCCCCACCCTTGCTCCATTGACCTTTGAAGCATTCACTTTATCCCAGAAACTTCTTCTTTGCTTTTGGTCCAGTCCAGTTGAGCTGACCTTCCATGTATTGAATATTGTCCTTCCCTTCATTTAAAGTAGTTCTTATCCGCTAACTAATCAGTAAATAACCCTCTCCCACCCTCCCTCCCTCCCCCCCTCGTAACCACAAAAGTATGTGTTCTCAGTTTATACTATTTCTCAAGATCTTATAATAGTGGTCTTATACAGTATTTGTCCTTTTGTTTCTGACTAATTTCACTCAGCATAATGCCTTCCAGGTTCCTCCATGTTATGAAATGTTTTACAGATTCGTCACTGTTCTTTATCGATGCGTAGTATTCCATTGTGTGAATATACCATAATTTATTTACCCATTCATCCGTTGATGGACACCTTGGTTGCTTCCAGCTTTTTGCTATTGTAAACAGAGCTGCAATAAACATGGGTGTGCATATATCTGTTCATGTGAAGGCTCTTATTTCTCTAGGGTATATTCCGAGGAGTGGGATTTCTGAGTTGTATGGTAGTTCTATTTCTAACTTTTTAAGAAAACGCCAGATAGATTTCCAAAGTGGTTGTACCATTTGACATTCCTACCAGCAGTGTATAAGAGTTCCAATCTCTCTGCAGCCTCTCCAACATTCATTATTTTGTGTTTTTTGGATTAATGCCAGCCTTGTTGGAGTGAGATGGAATCTCATAGTAGTTTTAATTTGCATTTCTCTAATGGCTAATGATTGAGAGCATTTTCTCATGTATCTGTTAGCTGCCTGAATATCTTCTTTAGTGAAATGCGTGTTCATATCCTTTGCCCAGTTCTTGATTGGGTTGTTTGTCTTTTTGTGGTTGAGTTTTAACAGAATCATATAGATTTTAGAGATCAGGCGCTGGTCAGAGATGTCATAGCTGAAAATTCTTTCCCAATCTGTAGGCGGTCTTTTTACTCTTTTGGTGAGGTCTTTAGATGAGCATAGGTGTTTGATTTTTAGGAGCTCCCAGTTATCTGGTTTCTCTTTGTCATTTTTGGTAATATTTTGTATTCTGTTTATGCCTTGTATTAGGTAGGGCTCCTAACATTGTCCCCATTTTTTCTTCCATGATCTTTATCGTTTTAGTCTTTATGTTTAGGTCTTTGATCCACTTGGAGTTAGTTTTTGTGCATGGTGTGAGGTAGGGGTCCTGTTTCATTTTTTTGCAAATGGATATCCAGTTATGCCAGCACCATTTGTTAAAAAGACTATCTTTTCCCCTATTAACTGACACTGGGCCTTTGTCAAATATCAGCTGCTCATATGTGGATGGATTTATATCTGTGTTCTCAATTTTGTTCCATTGGTCTGTATGCCTGTTGTTGTACCAGTACCGGGCTGTTTTGACTACTGCGGCTGTATAATATGTTCTAAAATCAGGTAGAGTGAGGCTTCCCACTTTCTTCTTCTTTTTACTTATCCGGGGCTTCTTTCCCTGCCATATGAAGTTGGTGATTTGTTTCTCTATCACATTAAAAAATGACATTGGAATTTGGATCAGAAGTGCATTGTATGTATAGATGGCTTTTGGTAGAATAGACATTTTTACTATGTTAAGTCTTCCTATCCGTGAGCAAGGTATGTTTTTCCACTTCTGTAGGTCCTTTTTTAGTTTCTTGCAGTAGTACTTTGTATTTTTCTTTATATAGGTCTTTTACATCTTTGGTAAGATTTATTCTTAGGTATTTAATCTTCTTGGGGGCTACTGTGAATGGTATTGATTTGGTGATAAAGCCTTTTTTGAGGCTTAAGATGCTGCTGCTATTCTCTGATATTGCATCACTTATTTGTCTTTCTCTTTTTTAACCTTTGTGTGAAGTGTTTATAACTTGCCACTAAAAACATTTTCTCATATTCAATCTTCCTTAGACAAAGAAAGCAGCACAGAGGTGGCAGTGTCTTTTTTTTTTTTTTTCCAAACTTGAAGCTCTTTATTTTTGGTAGGTTAAACATCTCTCTGAAGGATCCCTGGGGGTGCATTCATTAAGCATTCAGCTGGACCAGTAGGTAGGCAATTTGAATCCACCAGCCATGGGGCAGTTCTACTCTGTCTTATAGGGTCACTGTGAGTCATAATCCACTCAACTGCAACAAGTTTTTTGGATGGCATGTCCAAAGTAAGTGAGTTGGATAGTGTTTTATTATGATCCATAATGTTTTCACTGGCTAATTTTCAGAAGTAGATTATGAAGAATTTCTTCCTACTCTGTTTTAGTCTGGAAGCTATGCTGAAACCTGTCCACCATGAGTGACCCTGATGGTATTTAAAATACTGGTAGCATAGTTTCCAGCATCACAGCAGTACATAAGCCACTACAGTAGGAACATAGATAGATACATACATACATAGATACACAGATACACAGGTAGATATACACATATGTACATAGCTACATATCTTTCATGTGATGTTGGGAAAAATAAGCTCTTGTATTTGTTTTGGGGAGTATTCTCTAGCTGTGAAATCTAGTGATATATCTAAGCCTCAGTTTATTTATTTAAAAAAAAATAGGGATTATAATGCCTCCTTTGTTATGGGACTATGAGGGTCACATTACACACAGTGCAATTATGTAAGGTGCAAGTATGTAGTACACCCCCTGGCACATAGCTGACACTTGATGTATGATTCCTCTGTTTTTCTATCATGTAATTATGTGATTTCAAAAATCCAAGGCATTGTTAGAAGCCCTGGTGGCACAATGCTTATGTACTCAGCTGCTCACTGAAAGGTCGGCCGTTCAAACCCACCAGCTGCTCCATGGGAGGAAGATGTAGCAGTCTGCTTCCATAGAGATTACAGCTTTGGAAACATTATGGGGTAGTTCTACCCTGTCCTATAGGGTCTCTGTGAGTTGGAATCGACTGGACAGAGATGGGTTTGTTTTTGGGTTTAAGAGCCTGTTAAGCTGTCTCATAGTTTCTATGTTTAATGTAAGCAGATTCACCTGAAAAGGTAAAATAAAACAGAACTATGTTTGCTTGGTTACTATCTTAACCAGGAACCATTTGATTGCAAGGAATAGAAACCATTACAGACTGGTTTAAGAAGAGGAAATGGGTGTTTGTTGGAAGTTTATGGTGGTTTCACAAGGACAGGAAATGTGGTGAGACTTGGGAGTGGCTGGTCATAGCAACGGGCATGTAATTGGCTACGAAGGTTATGTATTTATCCTTTACCTCTCCAGACCAGTGTGCTCTATTCACCAACTACGTGGTCTGGGTAGTCTCATTTCCCAGGCCCCAAAATTATGTGGCCTTGATCATCCAACGCTCAGAGTTCCTTAGAGATTTTTATCAAGGCCAGGCTTTTGTCAGATTCCATCTACTTCTAATTGTCTTTCTATCTAACTCTTCTGAGCTCAAAGCCATTTGTATCTGTATCTTTCTTTGATGACTGGTAAATGCAAACTATAAATTACTCGCTCAGTAAAATTATTTTTTTCATCTGAGTCTGGTGACTCATCTGGAAAATGACAAAATAAATAGAAATACACTCCTATAATACTAAACTATTTTTCTCCCACTCAAAATAAATTTAAATATCTTATCACTAATTATATTTAAATAAGAGTATATTAAAATGCATAATATGAGGTAGAATAACTAGGACATTCTGGATTGCACAAATCACATTTTCTATGTCATTTCAAGTATATTAATTCAGAATCTAACAAAAGATATTTTTTCCTCTAGCACCTCAGGGAGAAGCTAATCTGTGGGGCGGGGGGAGGGGAAGCAACATCAGCTAGAGCTATAAAACAAATGAGAAAATAATTAGCTATTTGAAGGTCTTCTTTTGAGACAATGAAGTTTAGTCGTGTCTTAAATCCTCTTATGGTTTAACCTGCGTGTGCAGTCTGGAAAAGATCTTTCCGTGTTTCCCAATCATTGTGTTTTCAGATAATTTTCTCCTTCTAGGCCAGCCTGGGAGTTTTGGTTGGAGGAGCGGCAATGCCCTTCGTTAAATTACAGATGTTACCTCAGCACCCGGAAGGCTGACTAGGAACATCTCCATGTCTTTAACGAATTTTTGATTCTTAAATCTTGCAGTATCAAAATGAATTTTGAAAAAAAAAAAATTTTTTTTTTCTTTTACTCAGGAAACGATGAACATCTATTTTGTATATTATTAGTGTTCACTAATGAGACCTCCTCTTAACTCCTGGTTGTTTTCTTTTAATTAATTTGGATTTTCTTTTTCATTTAATTCTAACACATCCCACTTCTAGATAAAACGTACAAATGTTGAAAAATGCATAATATTTTTCAAAATATATATATATTAAATATTTCGAAGCACCTAGGTGTCAGGATTACACAAATAAACACAGCTATCTGCTTCTAGTAAATTTGGGCAAGAACATTTAACATAAAAGTACAGTGTGTTGAGCAGTATGATGGAGCTCTGTGTACAGTATGTGGGACTTTCCTTTGAAGAGTCATTTAACTCATTTATCTGGCTTAGAGAAGGTTTTGAGAAGAGGACCTGTGATACTTGTTGGAAAAGATGTACAAAAATTAATTCATCAGAGTGAGTAGAAGTTGTTCCAGGTAGCATAAGTATTTGCACAAAAGGCCCGTGAATGGCACTTTTTGGACTATCAAATTATTTTATATAGCTGGCATAAGTGGCTGTGATAAGCAACGGGAGAAAAATAACAAGAGCAGTGGGGCAAAGAAAAGGAAACTGAACTTTTTACTAGCAGATTTGGTCAAATTTGTGGCCTGAGACAAAAGGAGTGCAATTTCTTTCACAAACCCCTAAGAATAATACCTCTTTTACATTCTGGAGTTTCAGGATGCATTCCTCAAACACTGTGAACATCTTTTCCTGCCACAATTGTAACTAAAATTATGGACATATGTTTTGGATTGAATTGCGTCCCCCCAAAATATGTGCTGTAAACTCTAATCTCTGTGCCTGTGGTTGGGGCCCTGGCGGCACAGTGGTTAAGCATTTGGCTGCTAACCAAAAGGTCAGCAGTTCAAATCTACCAGCCACTCCTTGGAAACCCTATGGGGCAGTTCTCCTCTGTCCTATAGGGTTGCTATCAATCGGAATCAACTCAATGGCAACACATTTGGTTTTTTTAGTTTTATGCCTGTGATTATAATCCCATTTGGAAATGGGTTGTGTTTGTTATGTTAATGAGGCAGGATTAGTGTAGGGTGTATCTTGAGTTGATCTCTTTTGAGATATAAAGAGATTAAACAAACCAGCAAGCAAGCAGAGATGGGGGAAGAGTTGCCAAGCCACATTAAGACCAGCCAGGAGCAGTAGCTCGGAAAAGGCAAGAACCTTCCTCCAGAGCAGCTAAAGAGAGAAAACCTTCGCCTAGAGCCAGCAACCTGAATTTGGACTTCTAGTCTCCTAAACTGTGAGAAAATAAATCTGTGTTTCTTAAAGCCATCCACTTGTGATATCTCTGTTATAGCAGCACTAGATAACTAAGACAGCATCCTAGTGGCAACTGCCCAACACCACCACTGGACTTGTCTTAGGCCTGGAGTGGTATTCAAACCAATAGTCCAGTAGTCCCACACCCTCATAACTCTGAGAAAATAGCTGGGCAGGTGATGGGGGGGGGGTACGGGGGGTGGGGGCGGGTGAGGTTGCTGACTTTCAGGTGAGAATACCAAAAACATCTTAATTACATTCCTTGAGCTCATCTTCTATGGCTGGGTATCATGGAATGGAATCTGGTCAAAGCACGAAAAAATTGTAAAACTCAGTTTTCTTACCCTAAAACCAGCATTATGGTCCCTTTCTTCCTATATTTTGTCAGAGGAGGAATGTTTGGAAGGAACTGGGTAGACCAAGCACACAAGATTTAAAGATTCTGGATTTTAAGCACCTATTCCTCCCAAACGAAATGCTTTGCCCTCATGCCTGATCTTTCTTGCCAAACACAGAAAATTATCAGGATGCAGATCTTAGATGGTTATTATTTTAGAAATATTTT
Source organism: Loxodonta africana (assembly GCF_030014295.1). NCBI lineage: Eukaryota > Metazoa > Chordata > Mammalia > Proboscidea > Elephantidae > Loxodonta > Loxodonta africana. Next base: position 99,699,798 of record NC_087351.1, read on the forward strand.
CTTTTGTGAAAATCACATGCTCTCATTATAGAAAATTTAGGAATCACAGAAAATTAAACAGAAATAATCATGTATCTAAGCATATTGGGCAGTCCCATGGTTATTAACCATGTTGATACTTTTTGGTCTATATCTTCTAATAGTTTACCTAATTAAAGTCAAAATGCAGTTTTTTCTTCTGTGCTTTCATTGACTATAACAATGGGAGCATCTTTCCAAATTACTGAAAGACATCTCAAAGGAAAGATTTAAAATAATGTCAAAAGAATTATGAGGAATTTAAAGATGTGTAAAAATAAATTATAAGGAATTAAGTGATAAAAGCAAGTTTTAGAATAATATGATGCCAATTAAAATTTAAACACATATTTTGGGTGGGTACATGTATGTGTGTGAGTGTGTATATACACGTATCATACCTTTGTGTGTGTGTGTTTGCGTGTGTAGAACTGTGGTGGAACACGCTCAAGAAGAACAGAGCGTGGGAGTGTGTCTGATTCTGACGCTGGATGACTTAAAGTTTCACAAACTTCCACAAATTTAGAAGGAGGAAATTTATTTTTCGGATGAGCTTATTTCCCACATGCAAAGAAAACAAAAAAAGAGGTAGGGGGGACAGAAGAATGAATCAAAGAGTTTTCCTGTTTTCTCTGAAATTTCCTATTTTGTTTTGCTTTGAAACCTGAGGTGTGACTGATGACGAGTGTGTATTTTCAATCCATTGTCAATATTGATGCACTTAGTTTGAGAAATGTACCCACAGTCTGATAAGAAGCTTTCACCAAAGTTCATCTAACAGTCCTTTTCGTACATATGTGCATATATATATATGTGTGTGTGTATATATTATTCAGTTTTCTTGAAGTTTTGCTACAAGAAAAAATAAATCACTTACAAAATAAAAATTTATTTATCACCACTGTTTTATGTTTTTCAATGTTCCGTTGACTTGGATCCATATTGTCTTTACATAGAGATCCAGGCTAGAGGAATAGCCCTTATCTGGTCACAGGCATACCATTCTCGCGGAAGAGGTGAGAAAGGGATCTCATATGAAGCTCTTAACGCTCTTCTCAGGTAGGTCTCATATCACTTCTACTTATCTTGCATTGACCAAAGCAAGTCCATGACCAAGTCTGATGTTAGTGATCTGGGAATTATAATCATATTACAAAGAAGCATTAGCCTTCACATGGTATTGAATTAAGGTGTATTACTCTCACAGTGATTTAAAAAAAAGATATTTGGAAATTATCATAGTACGACCTATCACAGTCCACTCTTTTGGTCATAAATACCACTTTCCTTCTGACCATAAAATGTACTCATTTGCTCAACAAAGAAGACATCCCATAGATCTCATCCAATCATAGTTTTAGGCTCAAAGTCCAGAATCATGCCATAGTTTCTACAACAAATCAGATAAGGCTTCTGTTGGCAGGGATTTATGAACCATAAAGATAAATTTTCTTCTTCCCCCTAATTCCTGCCTGCGCACATCCAACATAGAATGGTGGATGAAGGTCAGACTAAGCACAAGTAACATTCCATTTAGAAGGAGGGGGTAGTGGTAAAGGAAGACACACAGTAGACCCTGTTCCAAAACAGTTCTGAAATCCTGGTATAAGATGTTCAAAGGACTTTCGATCCTTAGAGTAAGGAATGTTCTTTGGTTAGGTTCTAACTCTTCTCCTTAAGAATAGCCTTTTAGCCCATTTTAACTCATGGCTCTTGAGTCAAAGAGAGAAATGGCAGAACCATGAGGTGGCCCTTAAAGTTTCTGCCTATATCAATTTTATGTCCATTGCATTGGCCAATGCAGGCCACATGGACAAGTCTGGCATTGATGGGGTAGAGAAGGCTATTCCTACCATGGTGAAATTCTGCAGGTCACACAGCAATAGTTTCTATGTAAAATCCTCTGGGGAGACAAAAGGGGAGGTCAGAAAATACTTAGGTACAGTAATAGGATTTGCAGTAGTAGGTATTTTAATACAGGTTAGGGACAAATTGACCTCTTGCTAGATGAACCAAAAAATCTTAAGTTGCCAATTGTTAAACTCTAAAATGTAATAATTACCTACAGGGCAGGTAAATAGATAAATCCCCTGCATTTCTGAGACATTAATGATATGCTTTGTCTTCTTTTGTCTAACATAGACAAAAAAATACTAGGGAAAAGTTTATATTAGAAGGAAAGCCCATTAAAAAATAAACTTGATCTACTTTTATTTTTACTTCTGTTGCAAGTTAGCTATTACAAGCTTGACAGTGCTGAGTGAAAGCTCATGCAGTTAGATTTTATATGATTTAAGTAGTTAACAGTAAAACTAATTTAACGAAAAAGAGAAGAAATATTGCCAAATTTTGCAGGCCCTCCCATCTTGCCACAAGGGTTAGCTCTTGTAATAAGAAGTTGTTTTATTAGTTGTGCCCCCAGAAGATTACAGTTATTACTCCCCATATCCAATTTTGTTTCCAAAATCTAAGAAGACAAATAAGAAGGTGTCTGTGTCTTCAAAGCCTATAGCCCCACACTCAATTTTATTTTATTGTTATTCTGAAAGATAGAGCTGGGTCAATAAAGAACTAAGAAAACTGAATTTGCTGGAAGGCTCTGTAGCAAGGACACCAAGCAGGGCTGACTCACAGTATACTAGTTTTAAAACTATAGAGACTGCTGCTGGTCAGCAATAAAACTTAGAGGAAGTTGGGGTCAGAAGGAAAGAAACAGAGGAGAAACTCTATTATGTGATAGTAATAAAACATAATCCCTCAAAAGATAGCAGTGGTATAAGCCATTGGATAAAATCTTTCATGTTCTGAATGGAAAGAAATAGACTTTACCCCAGAGTTGCTAACCCTTGAACAGATGTCAGTCTATTCAGCAGAAAAACTACAAAATACAGATCCACTTTCTGATATTTATTCCTGCTTCTCTAAAATGAACTGCTCCTGAAATTCCATGACAGAGACTTTTGAAAGAGGCAGTGGCAAAGCAAAATGTTGCCTCACATACTAAGATGAACCCAATAGTTAATTCACATTACGGAATAAATAGACATATTCTTAGAGTCATTTAGAGTGAGATTTAGGTGCGAAGAACAGATTAAACAAAAGAAGCATTTGATGCTACAAATGTTCCAGGTGACATATGCCCTGTAATATGGTGGCACAGTGGTTAAGCACTAGCCTGGTAACCAAGAGGTTGGCGGTTGGAACCCACACAGCAACTCCTCAGGAGAAAGACCTTGCAATCTGCTTCTGTAAAGATTACAACCTAGAAAACCCTATGGGGCCATTCTACTAGGTCATGTGGGGTTGCTATGAGTCGAAAATCAGCTCGACAGTGCACAACATACACATTTTTTTAAATTATTTAAAAATTCATATATAAGTCACTATAAAGTTCACCCGTTTAAAGCATACAATTTGTTGTTTTTAATATAATCACAAAGCTGTGCAACCATTGCCACATCTAACATGAGAACATTTTCATCAACTGCAGAAAGAAACTTTGTACCCGTTAGCAGGGATCCTTCCTCCCTTCCCCAACCCTGTTGTATTGTTGTTAGCCATGCTTAGGTTGGCTCCTGGACTCACAGCGACCTCATGTACCATGAACGAAACACTGTCTGGTTCTGTGCCACCCTCACAACTGCCAGCATATTCGAGTCCAGCCTAACGGCTACTGTGCCAATGCTTCTCACCATGTGTTTCCTGGCCCTACCAAACATGATGTCCTCCTTGAGCAGTTGATCCCTCCTGATGACACACCCGAAGAAAGCCATTTGTATGATGTTCTGTTGTAATCTAAAGGTTTTCATGGGCTAATTTTCAGAAGTAGATCACCAGTTCTTTCTTCGTAATCTTTTTTAGTGTGGAAGCTCCACTGAAAACTGCCCACCAAAGGTGACTCTGCTAGAATTTGAAATATTGGCATCACAGCCACATAAAAGCCACTACAGTATGACAAACTGACAGGAAGGCGATGTTGTCCCGGCCCTAGGAGATCACTAATCTGCTGTTCGTCTTTACATATTTACCTATTCTAGCCCTTTCATATACATGAAATCAGACAGTATGTGGCCATTAAGACTGGCTTTTTTTCACTTAACATAATGTTTTCAAGATTTGTCCTTCTTATTGCTGAATAATAGCTCACTGAAAGTGTACACCACATTTGTCTATTCATTCATTAGTTGAGGGGCATTTGAGTTGTTTTCACTTTTCGGCTATTGCGAATAACACTGTTACATATTGTGTACAAATTTGTTGTGTGTGAACTTATGTTTTCATGTCTTTTGAGTATATACCTAGGAGAGGAATTGCCGGGTCATATGGTAAATCTATGTCTAACCTTTTGAGAAATTGCAAATTGTTCTCAAAGTGTCTGCACAATTTTACATTCCTGCTAGCCACATTTGCATCTACTTTTTAAACTCTTCATTTTCATAAGCTTAACTTGAAGCAGCTGTGTTGGAATATCAATAAACTACCCACACATAAGGGTCAAACAGTGGTTGATGGGGTAATAAAGTGAAGGTCAAACCAAATTAGCCTGAAAATCCCATAAGCCTCTTTTGCAAGTGTCAGTAAATAATGTTCACAATTGCCATCATAACAATAAGCTGTGTAATTATAAACTGATGTCCAGAGAGATCCTGGCTCTCATTAATACTTACACAACCCTTGGGAATGCGGATGGGGAGGCTTCAAGCTTTTAATTACAGTGGGAAATAGTGAACTGTTGAGAGTTGGTGTGGTCCTTAGTCTGCAACTGCGAATGAAGAAGACACTCCGAGATCAGTGGAAACATTCAAGGGTGCAGGAGCTGCTTAGAGTTGCTTCTACTGCTTCATTTATCACATTAAAAAGGAGAAAGGCTTCTAATTAATTGGACAATATAATGATAGGAAGGGAATCTCGTGCTCCAGGGTTTACCCAGAGTCCAATAGAGAATCATTAACAACCTGTGATATGCAAAAGACACAACCTGACTTGCTGAAAGCAAAGAGAACTTCAAGCACTTACTGATGAAGATCGAAGACCACAGCCTTCAGTATGGATTACATCTCAACTTAAGGAAAACAAAAATCCTCACAGCTGGACTAATAAACAACATCATGATATATACAGAAAAGATTTTGAAGTTGTCAAGGATTCCATTTTAATAAGATCCACAATCAACACCCATGGAAGGACAGTCAAGAAAATAAATGACGTTATTGCGTTAGGCAAATCTGCTACAAAAGACCTCTTTAAAGTGTTAAAAAGCAAAGATGCCACTTTTAGCACTGAGGTGGGCTTGACTCAAGCCATGATATTTTCAGTCGCCTCATATGCATGGGCAAGCAAGACAATGAGTAAGGAAGGCAGATGAAAAATTGATACCTTGAATTAGAGTGTTGGTGAAGGATATTGACTATACAATGATTTGCCAAAAGAGAAACAAATCTGTCTTAGAAGTAGTACAGCCAGAATGCTCCTTAGAACAAGGATGACAAGACTTCACCTCACATACTTTGGACATGTTATCAGGAGGGACCAGTCCTTGCAGAAAAACATCATGTTTGGTAAAGTAGAGGGTCAGCAAAAACAAGGATGACCCTCAATGAAATGCATTGACACAATGGCTGCAACAATTGTTTCAAACATTGCAACAATCGTGAGGATGGTGCGGAACTGGGCGGTGTTTCATTCTGTTGTACACAGGATTGCTATGAGTGGGAACTGATTCAAAGGCATTTAATCATAATATGTAATAATAATAAAGACTAGTTCTGCATTTATACTTAGTGGTGGATCTAAAATTTAGAGATATTGCATTATCCAGCTGAGAATGCAAAAGGAACAACTGAAGGAGAAATTAATTTCTATTAAATGAATAAAGAAAGCACTAGAAAAAATTGCCTTTTAAATATCACAGTAGTCTTTAAAAATCAAATACCATTAGGATGAATCTCACTCGGTAGTATATATTATTTGTGCAGAGGCCCTTTAGCAGCTAAAAGTGCAGCGGGTGGGTAGGGTGGGGAATATAGTGGTTGGATACTATATTAGCTATTTTGAACAGCTCTTTTTAAAGCAATATGCATTTGTCTTTCCTATTCCACTTTTTTCTAACTGGACAGCACCTAACGACAACATTCCACTTTTTAAATCTGTTATGGGAAATATGACATAATGTTTAAGCACTGGGTTGCTAACCAAAAGGTTGGTGGTTCGAATCCACGTAGCAGTTGCATGGGAGACAGACCTGGTGATCTGCTCCTGTGAAGATTACAGTCAAGGAAACACTATGGGGCAGTTCTACTTCATCCCATGGAGTCACTATGAGTAGGAATCAATTCAGTGGCACACACTCACAACCTAGGAATTATATACTCTGTTTGCCATATGGAAATTATAGACTGGTCCACAAGTTTTGAAGGCACACTTTTTTTTTTTAAATAATTTTAATTGTGCTTTAAGTGAAAGTTTACAAATCAAGTCAGTCTTTCACATATAAGCTTATATACACCTTACTACATACTCCCATTTACTCTCCCTCTAATGAGTCAGCCAACTCCCTCCTTCCAGTCTCTCCTTTCGTGACCGTTTTGCCAGTTTCTAACCCTCTCTACCCTCCCACCTCCCCTCCAGACAGGAGATGCCAACACAGGCTCAAGTGTCCACCTGATACAAGCAGCTCACTCTTCATCAGCTTCTCTCTTCAACCCGTTGTCCAGTCCCTTCCATGTCTGATGAGTTGTCTTAAGGAATGGTTCCTGTCCTGGGCCAACAGAAGGTTCGGGGACCATGACCGCTGGGATTCCTCTAGTCTCAGTCAGACCATTAAGTATGGTCTTTTTATGAGAATTTGGGATCTGCATCCCATCGTTCTCCTGCTCCCTCAGGGGTTCTCTGTTGTGCTCCCTGTCAGGGCAGTCATTGGTTGTGGCCGAGCACCACCTAGTTCTTCTGGTCTCAGAATGATGTAAGTCTCTAGTTCATGTGGCCCTTTCTGTCTCTTGGGCTCATAGTTATCGTGTGACCTTGGTGTTCTTCATTCTCCTTTGCTCCAGGTGGATTGAGACCAATTGATGCATCTTAGATGGCCGCTTGTTAGCATTTAAGAACCCAGATGTCACACTTCAAAGTGGGATGCAGAATGTTTTCATAATAGAATTTATTTTGCCAATTGACTTAGAAGATCCCTTAAGCCATAGTCCCCAAACCCCCACCCTTGCTCCGCTGACCTTCGAAGCATTCAGTTTATCCCAGAAACTTCTTTGCTTTTCGGTCAGTCCAGTTGAGCTGACCTTCTGTATATTGAATATTGTCCTTCCCTTCATTTAAAGTAGTTCCTATCTACTATCTAATAAGTAAATAACCCTCTCCCACCCTCCCTCCCTCCCCCCTCTCGTAACCACAAAAGAATATGTTCTTCTCAGTTTATAATAGTGGTCTTATACAATATTTGTCCTTTTGCATCTGACTAATTTCACTCAGCATAATGTCTCCAGGTTCTTCCATGTTATGAAATGTTTCACAGATTCGTCACTGTTCTTTATCGATGTGTAGTACTCCATTGTGTGAATATACCATAATTTATTTAACCATTCATTTGTTGATGGACACCTTGGTTGCTTCCAGCTTTTTGCTATTGTAAACAGTGCTGCAATAAACATGGGTGTGCATATATCTGTTCGTGTAAAGGCTCTTATTTCTCTAGGGTATATTCCGAGGAGTGGGATTTCTGGGTTGTATGGTAGTTCTATTTCTAGCTTTTTAAGGAAACACCAGATAGATTTCCAAAGTGGTTGTACCATTTTACATTCCCACCAGCAGTGTATAAGAGTTCCAATCTCTCCGCAGCCTCTCCAACATTTATTATTTTGTGTTTTTTGGATTAATGCCAGCCTTGTTGGAGTGAGATGGAATCTCATCGTAGTTTTAATTTGCAATTTCCCTAATGGCTAATGATCGAGAACATTTTCTCATGTATCTGTTAGCTGCCTGAATATCTTCTTTAGTGAAGTGCGTGTTCATATCCTTTGCCCAGTTCTTGATTGGGTTGTTTCTCTTTTTGTGGTTGAGTTTTAACAGAATCATATAGATTTTAGAGATCATGCGCTGGTCGGAGATGTCATAGCTGAAAATTCTTTCCCAGTCTGTAGGTGGTCTTTTCACTCCTTTGGTGAAGTCTTTAGATGAGCATAGGTGTTTGATTTTTAGGAGCTCCAGTTATCTGGTTTCTCTTCATCATTTTTAGTAATGGTTTGTATTCTGTTTATGCCTTGTATTAGGGCTCCTAACGTTGTCCCTATTTTTTTCTTCCATGATCTTTATTGTTTTAGTCTTTATGTTTAGGTCTTTGATCCACTTGGAGTTAGTTTTTGTGCATGGTGTGAGGTATGGGTCCTGTTTCTATTTTTTGCAAATGGATATCCAGTTATGCCAGCACCATTTGTTAAAAAGACTATCTTTTCCCCTATTAACTGACACTGGGCCTTTGTCAAATATCAGCTGCTCATATGTGGATGGATTTATGTCTGGGTTCTCAATTCTGTTCCATTGGTCTATGTGCCTGTTGTTGTACAAGTACCAGGCTGTTTTGACTACTGTGGCTGTATAATATGTTCTAAAATTAGGTAGAGTGAGGCCTCCCACTTTCTTCTTTTTCAGTAATGCTTTACTTACTCGGGGCTTCTTTCCCTTGCATATGAAGTTGGTGATTTGTTTCTCCATCACATTAAAAAATGTCATTGGAATTTGGATCGGAAGTGCATTGTATGTAGAGAGGGCTTTTGGTAGAATAGACATTTTTACTATGTTAAGTCTTCCTATCCTGAGCAAGGTATATTTTTCCACTTCTGTAGGTCCCTTTTAGTTTCTTGCAGTAGTACTTTGTATTTTTCTTTGTATAGGTCTTTTACATCTTTGGTAAGATTTATTCCTAAGTATTTTATCTTCTTGGGGGCTACTATGAATGGTATTGATTTGGTGATTTCCTCTTCGATGTTCTTTTTGTTGATGTAGAGGAATCCAAGTGATTTTTGTATGTTTATCTTTTAACCTGAGACTCTGTCGAACTCTTCTATTAGTTTCAGTAGTTTTCTGGAGGATCCCTTAGGGTTTTCTGTGTATAAGATCAGATCATCTGCAAATAGAGATAATTTTACTTCTTCTTTGCTGATTCAAATGCCCTTTATTTCTTTGTCTAGCCTAATTGCTCTGGCTAGGATCTCTAGCACAATGTTGAATAAGAGCGGTGATAAAGGGCATCCTTGTCTCTTTCCCGTTCTCAAGGGAAATGCTTTCAGGCTCTCTCCATTTGGAATGATGTTGGGTGTTGGCTTTGTATAGATGCCCTTTATTATGTTGAGGAATTTTCCTTCAATTCCTTTTTTGCTGAGTGTTTTTATCATGAATGGGTGTTGGACTTTGTCAAATGTAAAGGCACAGTTTTCCGGCTGTATTTTGGCTTGGTTTGGTTCAATGTCAATTAATGTAATGTTTTTGCTTCTTATTACTTGCTTGATGTGAATTTTTAAATTTTACCTCCCCCGCATTTATAATACCATCCCATTGAATTTCCTGCTCTCAATTACATAGGATGTTAATTCTTAAAACAAAATTAAAGCACCATTATCTTCCATGTGGCACCCAAAAAATGCTTGGTACAGGTTCACCAAAGACTGGCTGCTTGTTTATGTTCTCATGTCACACTCCTTTACTTTTCCCTCCTACACTTCTACTGATTCTCCTCAGGTCACATTTCTTAAGGTGCAAATCTAACCACACCTGCTCGTAAAATACCCAGTGAAAGCAAGGGTTGTTCTTAAGAAGCATCCCTTAAAAATGTACCAGTTTTGGTCTCCTGGCAGTTATCAATTTTTGTCATGTCTTACAGAAATTGAAGTACATGCTTTTCCAATTGGATGGCCAGAGCTATTGTCTTATTCAGGGAATATTTCCTTTCATATGTTATGCCCTTGGAATTATAGTAAGGACTCAACAGTTTTGTATGATACCTGAATTTTAATTTGCATTTTTTTTTGTTTGTTTATACCTGCATCACAATCCACAAAGAGCTGGAGGTAGCAGTAAAAGAATGTCGTTTGAATATAGAATATACTAGATATTGGCTCCTGCTGCAACAATCTGCAAAATATTTTATGGCCAATGATCTGTTTTCTGTATCCAAATCTGCATATATGTGTTTAGGCTTCTTAACCGTACAGAGAAGCGGCGGCTGGGTTTTTAGTCAGGGGAGATGCATTTAATTTCAGGTCTTACTACTGATTAGTAAAGAAAATTGGGACATTTACCTTAGTGATGCTATGCTTCATGTTTTGCATTTTCAAATGGCCAGAGTAATGACTGCCTTGACAATACTACAGGATCACCATGAGGCTTCAGTGAAATAATTACTATTGGGATACCTGGCACAGGTGGAGCATGAGTGCTGGATTCTTCCAGAAGAATGAATTATCTTTCTCTTTTCTCTATAGGGAAATGTCACATGAGGGTTCAGTCAAAGAAAATTAGCCAGATTGAAGGAAAAACAATTATACTAGAGGAGTGTCAACAAGTTAATTCACGTAAATAATGTTACTTTTATGAATTTTATTTTTGAAGTATATGTTACCTTTCTAAAATGTGTAATTGCCTGGGATTTCTTTCCTCATTTGAAATATTTACCTTATGCATTTAATTTTGTATTTTTGTCAAAGTGTCCATCCCCCTCAGTTACATAAGCTTCAGACCGTACAAAAGTTGGAAGTACCCTTGGACTTTTAACTGATTTCTCCTCCTGTACCCTTGTTGTTTTCAATATATCTTCTGTTGTACTTCTTTGGAAAGTTTGTGAAATCTAATGGTTCCCTGACATATATATTTATGTGTATTATATATATACATATATATAATATATATATGAGGCATATTGTAGGAATTAATGACATGTTTTGGAATGAATGAATGAAATTATGTTTCATTCTCTAAACGTTGGTTAATTTTCCTGTCTCTCCTATTAGACTGGTGGCCTGTTAAGGACTTTTGCAATGATTTATGGATACAGCCTGCACATAATAGGTGATCAATAAATATTTGATAAATTAATAAGTTAAACAATACATAAATCTATAAATCAGTGAATGATCTCTGTGTACTGGTTATTTCATTTGTAATTTTCTCTCTCATATTACAATTTTTCATTCTAGAATATATGCAAGGATTTTTTTTTTATTATTATTATTTTACTCTTAATAAATGAGACCTGTTCAGTGGTAAACTTCTCAATCTTCATGTGAAAGATGCAGGTTTTATTCCCAGCCAATAAACATCATGCATGGCCCCCACCCATCTGTCTCTGAAGACTTGAATGTTGCTATGATGCAGAACAGGTTTCAGCAGAGTTCCAGACTAAGACAGACAAGGAAGAAAGGCTTGGCAAACTACTTCCAAAAATCAACCAGTGAAAAGCTTATGGATCACAATGGCTTGGTCTACAACTGATCATGGGGAGGGTACAGAACAAGGCAGTGTTTTGTCCTGTTATCCATTGGGCCCCCATGGGGCTGATTCCATGGTAGCTAATAATAAGAACTTGTCATAAATGTAAAAATCTAATGTGGCACCCCTAAAACAACAACTGGCTTTAGATCAAAACTGAACCTAAAACCATAGTAAAAAAAGAGACAAAATTAATACGAATTACTATCTCCCTTGTATTTTTTTCTGTAGCAAAATGACAGCATATTCATCTCTCCTTCCCTTTTATCAGTGCTGATTTCTTTCACATACATGAAATAATAAAATTATGTAAGATCCGATTATGTAGCTGTCTTTCTGGGTAAAGAAAGGGAAAAAACCAAGTCAAAACTATTGCTCAGTCAGTTCCTAGGTGCAAAAGAACAAGGTAAGGGAAAGCAAGTAATGATGAAACAGCTGATTCCAAGAAGTAGAAAGGTTCTGATAGCAGAACAGCTCTTGTATGCTGAAAGACAGAATAAAAAGACATTGAATTCTCTTTGTAGAAGATTTTGTTTCTCAGGAAGGTTTTTCTTCCAAGAAATCACTAAGAGGCCCAGTGTGGTTCCTAAAGTTAAAGAATTATAGAATAATTATTTATTGAATATATTACATAATAGAATACATTAATAAAATAAATGATATTAATAAAAATGAAGAACTCTATGCTCACATTTGTTTCCTTGGTCCTGGGTTGACTTTCTCTGTCCAATTTAACAAAGGGTCAGGGCTACAGGAAGAATAAAGGCAATAAAACTGTTTTTCTTTTTAGACAAGATCTCTTCAGAAGATTTTCTTGAGTACATTCACATGGATAAACCCAGCTATGTATTTCTCTTACAAGAAATTTTCCTTCTTAGATGATTTAGGAATGGATACCTTGGAAAAATGGCTTCTAGGTTTTCACCCAGTGTATTATACATCCAACACATTGATACACAACACATTATCCTGTCAGGCAGTTGATGTTACAAAAAGAAGGAAAGTGCTGAGAGCTTGGGAAAGACTAGTTTAGAATGGAAACCCCATTGGCTACATCTTCTAAAAGACTCATCACAGGGAATTCTGGGAAATCGAGTACAGTCCATTTCTTTCTTGTTCATATGTGAATTGGCATCTTCCAGGAGTATTCCTTTGCCTCGCTTCTCTCTCTTCCTCTCTGTTCCTCCTCTTATGTACCAGCCCTCTTTCTCCTTCAAGAACATGGGTGTGCACATATCTGTTCGTGTAAAGGCTCTTATTTCTCTAGGATATATTGCAAGGAGTGGGATTGCTGGATCCTATGGTAGTTCTATTTCTAGCTTTTTAAGGAAGCACCAAATCGATTTCCAAAATGATTGTACCATTTGACATTCCCACCAGCAGTGTATAAGTGTTCCAATCTCCACAGCCTCTCCAACATTTATTATTTTGTGTTTTTTGGATTAATGCCAGCCTTGTTGGAGTAAGATGAAATCTCATTGTAGTTTTGATCTGCATTTCTCTAACGGCTAATGATCGTGAGCATTTCCTCATATATCTGTTAGCTACCTGAATGTCTTCCTTAGTGAAGCGTCTATTCATATCTTTTGCCCCTTTTTTAATTGGGTTATTTGTCTTTTTGCAGTTGAGTTTTTGCAGTATCGTGTAGATTTTAGAGATCAGGCGCTGATCAGAAATGTCATAGCTAAAAACTTCTTCCCAGTCTGTAGGTAGTCTTTTTATTCTTTTGACGAAGTCTTTGGATGAGCATAGGTGTTCGATTTTTAGGAGCTCCCAGTTATCTAGTTTTTCTTCTACATTCGTTATAATGTTTTACATGCTGTTTATGCCATGTATTAGGGCTCCTAACGTTGTACCTATTTTTTCTTCCATGATCTTTATCATTTTAGATTTTATTTTTCGGTCTTTGATCCATTTTGAGTTAGTTTTTGTGCATGGAATGAGGTATGGGTCTTGTTTCATTTTTTTGCAGATGAATATCCAGTTATGCCAGCACCATTTGTTAAAAAGACTGTCTTTTCCCCCATTTAACTGTTTTGGGGCCTTTGTCAAATATCAACTGCTCATACGTGGATGGATTTATGTCTGGATTCTCAATTCTGTTCCATTGGTCCATGTATCTGTTGTTGTACCAGTACCAGGCTGTTTTGACTACTGTGGTGGTATAATAGGTTCTAAAATCAGGTAAAGTAAGGCCTCCCACTTAGTTCTTCTTTTTCAGTAAAGCCTTATTTATCCAGGGCCTCTTTCCCTTCCATATGAAATTGATGATTTGCTTCTCCATCTCATTAAAGAAAGTCCTTGGAATTTGGATTGGAATTGCATTAAATGTATAGATCGCTTTTGGTAAAATAGACATTTTTATGATGTTAAGTCTTCCCATCCACGAGCAAGGTATGTTTTTCCACTTGTGTAAGTCTCTTTTGATTTCTTGCAGTATAGTTTTCTTTGTATAAGTCTTTTACATCTCTGGTAAGATTTATTCCTAAGTATTTTATCTTCTTATGGGCTAATGTAAATGGCATTGATTTGGCGATTTCCTCTTTGATGTTCTTTTTGTTGGTGTATAGGAATCCAACTGATTTTTGTATGTTTATCTTGTACCCCGATACTCTGCTAAACTCTTCTATTAATTTCAGTAGTTTTTTGGAGGATTCCTTAGGGTTTTCTGTGTATAAGATCATGTCATCTGCAAATAGAGATACTTTTACTTCTTCCTTGCCAATCTGGATGCCTTTTATTTGTTTATCTAACCTAATTGCTCTGGCTAGAACTTCCAGGACAATGTTGAAAAAGAGTGGTGATAAAGGGCATCCTTGTCTGGTTCCCAGTCTCAGTGGGAATGCTTTCAGGCTCTCTCCATTTAGGGTGATGTTGGCTGTTGGCTGTTGGCTTTGTATAAAAAAATAAATCCCCTTTATTATATTGAGGAAGAATTTTCCTTCTATTCCTATTTTGCTGAGAGTTTTTATCATGAATGGGTGTTGAACTTTGTCCAATGCCTTTTCTGCATCAATTGATAAAATCGTGTGATTCTTCTCTTTTGTTTTATTTAGATTACATTAATTGTTTTTCTAATGTTGAACCATCCCTGCATACCTGGTATGAACCCTACTTGGTCATGGTGAATTACTTTCTGAATATGTTGTTGAATTCTATTGGCTAGAATTTTATTGAGGATTTTTGCATCTACATTCATGAGGGATATAGGTCTATAATTTCCTTTTCTTGTGGTTCCTTTACCTGGTTTTGGTATCACGGATATGGTGGCTTCATAGAATGAGTTTGGTAGTATTCTGCCCTTTTCTATGCTCTGAAATACCTTTAGTAGTAGTGGTGTTAACTCTTCTCTGAAAGTTTGGTAGAGCTCCGCAATGAAGCTGTCCGAACCAGGGCTTTTTTTTCTTGGGATTACCTTTTCTTTTTTGATTACCTTTTCAATCTCTTCTTTTGTTATGCATCTATTTAGTTGTTCTACCTCTGTTTGTGTTAGTTTAGGTAGCTAGTGTGTTTCTAGGAATTCATCCATTTCTTTTAGGTTTTCAAATTTGTTTGAGTATAGTTTTTCATAGCAATCTGATATGATTCTTTTAATTTCAATTGGATCTGTTGTAATATCGTCCATCTCATTTCTTATTTGGGTTGCTTCCTCTCCTGTTTTTCTGTTATCAGTCTGGCCAGTGGTTTATCAATTTTGTTGATTTTTTCAAGAAAAGAGCCTTTGGTCTTGTTAATTCTTTCAATTGTTTTTCTGTTTTCTATTTCATTTAGTTCGGCTCTAATTTTTATTATTTGTCTTTTTCTGGTGCCTGTGGGTTTCTTTTGTTGCTTTCTTTCTATTTGTTCAAGATGTAGGGATAATTCTTTGATTTTGGCCTTTTCTTCTTTTTGGATGTGTGCATTTATTGATATAAGTTGGCCTCTGAGCACCGTTTTTGCTGTGTCCCAAAGGTTCTGATAGGAAGTGTTTCCATTCTCATTGGATTCTCTGAATTTCTTTATTCCATCCTTAATGTTTTCTATAATCCAGTCTTTTTTGAGCAGGGTATTGTTCAGTTTCCAAGTGTTTGATTTCTTTTCCCTGCTTTTCCTGTTATTGATTTCCACTTTTATGGCCTTATGGTCAGAGAAAATGCTTTGTAATATTTCAGTGTTTTGGATTCTGCTAAGGCTTGCTTTATGACCTAATATGTGGTCAATTCTAGAGAATGTTCCATGTTCACTAGAAAAGAAAGTATAGGTGGTTGCTGTTGGGTGGAATGTTCTGTATATGTCTACAAGGTCAAGTTGGTTGATCGTGGCATTTAGATCTTCCGTGTCTTTATTGAGCTTCCTTCTGGATGTCCTCTCCTTCACCGCAAGTGGTGTGTTGAAGTCTCCTACTATTATTGTGGAGCTGTGTATCTCACTTTTCAATGCTGATAGAGTTTGTTTTATGTAACTTGCACCCCGTCATTGGGTGCATAAATATTTAATATGGTTATATCTTCTTGGTGTATTGTCCCTTTAGTCATTATTTAGTGTCCTTCCTTATCCTTTCTGATGGATTTAACTTTAAAGTCTATTTTGTCAGAAATTAATACTGCCACACCTGCTGTTTTTTGATCGTTGTTTGCTTGATATATATTTTTTTCCATCCTTTTAGTTTGTTTTTGTCTCTAAGTCTAAGGTGTGACTCTTGTAGGCAGCATATAGACGGGTCTTGTTTTTAAACCATTCTGCCACTCTCTGTCTCTTTATTGGTGCATTTAGTCCATTTACATTAAGCATAGTTATGGATAGGTATGAATTTAGTGCTATCATTTTGATGTCTTTTTTTTGTGTGTGTTGACAGTTTCTTTTTCCCACTTGATTTTATGTGCCGAGATTTTCTTTATATATTGTCCTTTCCTCATATTTGTTGTTGTTGATTTTGTTTCTGTTGAGTCTGTATTCTTCCCTTGTATTTTATTTTGATGAGTAGGATAGTTTGTCTCCTTTGTGGTTACCTT
The DNA here is from genome assembly GCF_030014295.1 of Loxodonta africana. Classification (NCBI taxonomy): domain Eukaryota; kingdom Metazoa; phylum Chordata; class Mammalia; order Proboscidea; family Elephantidae; genus Loxodonta; species Loxodonta africana. The sequence goes on from NC_087351.1 coordinate 99,716,291, forward strand.
ATTATTTACCCCAATTTTTCTAAATTTAAAACTAACTTTTATTTCTTAGTATCGCCGTATCTTCCTCTCCATATGGAAGGTGTATGATTACATTTCTTAGTCCCTCTTTATTATTTTAATGTTGTCTTCTTTTATATAATAACATCGTTTACCCTGTTTTCGGCTTTTTTTTTTTTTAATAATCTTGCTTTGTTTTTTTGTATTTCCCTGACTGGTTTGATTTCTGGTTGCTCTGCCCAGTGTCCTAGTCTTGAGTTGATACCTGATATTATTGATTTTCTAGCCAAAGAACTCCCTTTAGTATTTCTTGTATTTTTGGTTTGGTTTTTACTAATTCCCTCAACTTGTGTTTATCTGGAAATGTCTTAATTTCATCTTCTTTTTTAAGAGACGGTTTTGATGGATATATGGTTCTTGGCAGGCAATTTTTTTCCTTCAATTTTTAAAATATGTCATCCTATTGGCTTCATTCCTGCATGGTTTCTGCCGAGTAGTCCGAGCTTATTCTTATTGGCTCTCCTTTGTAGGCGACTTTTTGTTTATCCCTTGCTGCTCTTATAATTGTCTCCTTATCTTTGGTTTTGTCAAGCTTGATTATAATATGTCTTGGTGACTTTCTTTTAAGATCTACCTTATGTGGAGTTCGATGAGCATCTTGGATAGATATTGTCTCATCTTTCACAATATCAGGGAAGTTTTCTGCCAACAAATCTTCAACAATTTTCTCTGTATTTTCTGTTATCCCTCCCTGTTCTGGTACTCCAATCACTTGTAGGTTATTTCTCTTGATAGAATCCCACATGATTCTTAAGTTTTCTTCATTTTTTAAAATTCTTTTAACTGATTTTTCTTCAAATGTATTAGTGCCAACTGATTTATCTTCAAGTTCAGAAATTCTAGCTTCTACTTGCTCAATTCTGCTCCTCTGTCTTTCTATAAAAAAAAAAAAAAAAGACAGAGGAGCAGAATTGATAGAGTTATCTAATTCTGTAATTTTTTTGTTAAACTTCTAAATTTCTGATTGCTGTCTGTCTATGGATTTTTCTAGCTTATTAAACTTTTCATTATGTTCCTGAATAATCTTTCTAATTTCTTCAGTTGCTTTATCTGTGTGTTTCTTGTCTTGTTCTGCGTATTGCCTCATTTCCTTCCAGATGTCTTGAAGGGTTCTGTATATTAAACTTTTGTGTTCTGCATCTGGTAACTCCAGGAATGCACTTTCATCTACAAGATCTCTGGGTTCTTCATTTTGAGAGCCTGTTGAGGTGATCAGGGTCTGTTTCCTTACGTGACTTGATATTGGCTGTTTTCTCCGAGCCATCTATAAGGTATTGTATTAGTTTATGCTTGCTTACTGTGTCATAGCTGCTTTGTTTTGTTTTGGTATACCCCTATGGGTTGCTTGAGTGAGCTAGCTTGATTATTTTCACCTTTGGAGCTCTGCTGTCCTGTCCACAGCTGCCTAGAGCTGTTATCAGGTATGGCAGTCTAGGAGTCCATTCAGTTTTCTTGTATGAATTCAGCTCAGGTTTCCAGGTAGCTGATATAAAGTGTGTGGCACAGGCTCTGTAGTACAGTCTTAGAGGGGCAGGGGTGATTGGCGTATATACCGGTATCTGATTGCAGCAGAGGGTCATGCTCTGAATAAGGCAGGGGGCTGAGAACCGACCCCCAAGTGTCTCTGAGGAAAATGTGTCTCTGTTCCCTACAGCGTGCTGGTGGGTGGGTTCTGCAGAGGGAACATGGGCAAAGTTTTGGGTTATAAGGACTGGGAGGTACCAGTTATCTTGGACCCCTGTCGTGGGTGGCTGGGTGACTTGAGTGGAGCTACCAGTCCTTAAGTCCCTGTTGTGGGTAGGTGAGGACCTTGTTTAATAGGCAAAGCAATGTCAAACGTCAAACACCCACCTCCACCGCACCGCTGAAATGGTTGGAGTTTGCCAACAAGGGCCTATTCTTCCGAAATAGGCCCATACAGGTCCATGCAGAAGGGAAAGGTGCTCCAGGTCCACGGACAGTTTATGCCTGGACAGGAGCCACTTCTGTCTTGAGCTTCCCTGGTTAATGCAGATAGCAAATTATCTTTTCCCCTCAATTGCAAATTTTTTCATCCCCCAGGCTGGAAGGATGGCTCTAGGTGCTCACCAGAGTCTATCTCAGGCCTAGGGATCCAGCCGCTGAAGCCAGCTTGGGAGGGGGGTGCGGTAAAATATCCACAAGTACTTAGCTTGTGCCGAGAGCGCCCTTCTCCTCAGGTTCCGGAGGCGTGAGTGGGCTGTATGGCTGTTGCTTCTCCCTGAGGAAACTATGGCGGAACGTTAGGACCAGCCCACCGCCGCTGCTGCTCCAGGAATGTTGCCTGAGGGTTCCCCATGATTCAGGTTTGGTAACTCCTCTCCACTTCTGAACTGCCTCTTCCTTCCTCTGCCCCTCAGTTTGTTGTCTAAGCTTGCCTTTGATCCTCAGGGCTCCCAGCTTGTCACAAATATACTCGTTTCACTTGTTTTTTCGGGTCTTTGTTGTAAAGAGGGCTTGACGGAAGCGTCTGTCTATTCCACCATCTTGACTCCGCCACTGGGTTGTTTAATATTTTGCCCATAGAATCCTTCAGTGTTGCAACTTGAGGCTTAAATTTTTCCCTTTAGTTCTTTCAGCTTGAGAAATGCTTGGGCCAGGTACACCTTAGTCCTAAAGTGACATCTTTGCTTTTTAACTCTTTAACCAGGTCATTTGCAGCAGATTTTCACAGTACATTGTTGGAAACCCTGGTGGCACAATGGTTAAGATCTATGGCTGCTATCCAAAAGGTTGGCAGTTGAAATCCACCAGGCATTCATTGGAAACTCTATGGGGCAGTTCTACTCTGTCCTATAGGGTCAGTATGAATCAGAATCAACTCGACAGCAATGGGTTTGGGTTTTTGTTTTAATGCACTGTTTGATTTCTTGACTGGTGCTTTCATGGGCATTGACTGTGGACCCAAGTAAAACGAAATCCTTGACAACCTCAATCTTTTCTCTGTTTATCATAGTGTTGCCTAATGGTCCAGTTGTTAGGATTTTTATTTTCTCTACGTTGAGGTGTAATACATATTGAAGGCTGTGGTCTTTGATCTTCATCATTAAATGCTTCACATCCTCTTCACTTTCAGCAAGAAAGGTTGTGTCATCTGTATAACCCAGTTTGTTAATGAATCTTCCTACAATCCTGATGTTGCATTCTTCTTCATATAGTCCAGCTTTTTGGATTATTTGCTCAGCATACGGATTGAATAAGTATGGTAAAAGGATACAACCCTGATGTACATCTTTCTTTACTTGTGCAAAGACCTGGAGATAGAAAATGAAAAGGGAAGAATTTCATAGGCATTTCTCAATCTGAAAGAACTGATGAAAAAATTCAACCCTGGAGTTTCGATATTGAAGGATTCTGCAGGGAACATATTAAACAATGCAGGAAATATCAAAAGAAGAAGGAACAGTTACGAAGAGTCACTTCACCAAAAAGAATTTGTAACATTCAACCATTTTAGGAAATAGCACCTGATAAAGAACCAATGGTACTGAAAGAAGAGGTCCAAGGTACACAGAAGGCACTGGCAAAAAACAAGTCTCCAGGAATTGACAGAATGCCAATTGAGATGTTTCAACAAACAGATGTACTGCTGAAAGCTCCCACTCTTCTATGCCAGGAAATTTGAAAGATAGCTACCAAGCCAACCAGCTGGAACAGACCCATATTTGTATCCATTCCAAAGAAAAGTGATTCATCAGAATGTGGAAATTATCCAGCAATGCCATTAATATCATACACAAGTAAAATTTTGTTGAAGATCCTTCAAAAGTGGTTGCTGCAGTACATTCACAGGGAACTAACAGAAATTCAAGCTGGATTAGGAAGAGGATGTAGAACAAGGAATACCATTGCTAGTGTCAGATGATAGTGTCAGAGAATATCAGAAAGATGTTTATCTGTGTTTTGTCACCTATGCAAAGGCATTCGATTTTGTGGATTATAACAAATTATGGATAACATTGGGAAGAATGGGCATTCCAGAACACTTAATTGTGCTCATGAGGAACCTACAGTTAGACCAAGAGGCAGTTGTTCGGACAGAACAAGGGGATACTGAGTGATTTAAAATCAAGAAAGGTGTATGTCAGGGTTGTATCCTTTCACCAGACTGTGTAAAAAGTATGTGTCTTTAAAGACTATAAGCCTACTTAACCAGTTAAGGTTCTCATCCTTTAAGAGTGGTGAGAAAACTGAGGTGGACTAAAGAGAGACTAATTGGCCTCTCTCCACTCATTTTCACTCAGGCAGAGAGGATACTAACAGGCAGAATGGCTCACATGATTTAAATTTTTGTTTATCTTCTCTCTATGCAAAGAATATATAGTTGATTTTATGTAAGTTAAGGAGCCCTGGTGGCACCATGGTTAAGCACTCAGCTGCTAACCCAAAGGGCAGAGGTTTGAACCCACCAGCCACACCACAGGAAATATGTGGCAATCTGCTTCTGTAAATATTTACATCATTTGAAACCATACAGGGCAGTTCTGCTCTGTCCTATAGGGTTGCTATGAAACAGAATCAACTCAACGACAATGAGTTTTTCTTTTTTTTACTTAAGTTCAATGCACAAGTTATGGGACTTCATACAGATTAGGCTGCTTGTTTCAAAATGATTGTTATTTAGAGACAATTTTGAATCATACAGTATGCCTTTGAATGCAAATACCATTCAATATCACAAGTCATCCTGCAATTACATTCTAACCCACTACAGAATTTCAGGAAATATGTTCTGTAAAGAGTCAAGAAATATATATATATATATTTAATGCACACATGTATATTGTTTGCTATATTTAACCATAGGCACGATTGAATTGGAGAATGAGGATATAATGGCTCTATGGAAGAAAAGTGCTATATAAATCAGAGGCTATAAATGTACTACATATAAAAAGTCCTAGTGTAGTTTTAAAATTTAATCACTTTGGATGAACCTATGACAGAAGCAAACGGCAAGCATCATGTGAAAGCATATTTCATAGACTCTAAAGTGAATATTTAATGCCTTCTTATTCAGTGCTTACAGGGCTCTCAAAAAGTAATGTGTTATTGGCCCATTAGTTTTTATAAAAATGATGGCCAACGTTAAACTTACCTTCCTGTACTTTTGTAGGATTGCATTTTTCCTGATCTCAAATGATGACAATTTTCTATCAGTGCCTCTTTTGAGCAAGGCGTTGCTTCTGCTACTCGACTTTGAAGACTTAACAATTTCAGGAAATTTCATTTTGAGACCAATTTAGATGTTGGCCAATTTCTTGCCATCTTATTCCCCTATTCCTATGGAAAGGCATCTATTTGAGCCTCAAGAAAGTTTTGGAAAGTTTTGGAAAGCTTATCAGACTACATTGTTTAATATGTGTTGAATATCGCCTGTGACTAGAAGCTTTTATAGATGAAACTAACTTTTATTTATACATACTCCATTCTAAATTTTTATAAAGTTTTTTTTTTTTTTTCATGAACTTAAAATCAAGTGGGAATATTCATTATCAATACTCATGACTTTCTGATAATTTATTTTTAGGGGGGAGGCTACTATAGTTTATTTCACATTAATCAATCTAATTTTTCTGGCCAAGATACATTCCTAGAGTACACTTCTTTGAGCCTAACATATGAGGGGTAAAAATTAAAATATATTAGCAATAGGAAACAAAAGGAAGATTTGCCCTGTTCTTCTGACAGAAAAAAAAAAAAAGTAATAAAAAAAAGCTACTTTACAAAGGTGTGGACAACATTAAGAGAACAAACAAAAGATGGTGAGACCCAGGGGATTAGAGGAAGAGGGAAATAATTACCACCCCAAGGCTGAAGAGACACTGGGAGAAAACAGAATTACCAAAGTCCAGTGAGAGATGGAAATTCGGAAGATGAAGTTGCAGTCATGTGGGGATGTAGCTCCTGCCAGAGACATGACTTTTATGAAGGAAGGGAACAAGAGAGAAATAACCCCCTTTTGTCTCCCCTTACCCTCTATGTCTTCCCTCACCCTCCGATGTCTCCCCTCACACTCTATGTCTCCCCTCACTCTCATAGGTCTTCCCTCACCCTCCTAGATCTTCCCTCACCCTCTGTCATGGATTGAATTATGTTCCCCCAAAACATGTGTGTATCAACTTGGTTGCGGCATGTGTGGTTGTCCTCCATTTTGTGATTGTAATTTTATGTTGAGAGGATTAGGGTAAGATTGTAACACCATCCTTACTCAGATCACCTCCCTGATCCAAGGTAAAGGGAGTTTCCCTGGGGCGTGGCCTGTACCACCTTTTATCTCTCAAGAGATGAAAGGGAAACAAGCAGAGAATTGGGGACCTCATACCATTAAGAGAGCAGCACCAAGAGCAGAGTGTGTCCTTTGGACACGGGGTCCCTGTGCCTGAGAACTCCTCCACCAGGGGAAGATTGAGGACAAGGACCTTCCTCCAGAGATGACAGAGAAAGAAAGCCTTCTCCTGGAGCTGAAGCCCTGAATTTGGACTTGTAACCTACTAGACTGTGAGAAAATAAATTTCTCTTTGTTAAAGCTATCCACTTGTGGTATCTCTGTCATAGCAGCACTAGATGACTAAAACACCCTCCTATGTCTCCCCTTACCCTCTATGTCTCCCCTTACCCTCTATGTTTCCTATCACCCTCTAAGCCTCCCTTCACTGTCTGTGTCTCCCCTTACCCTGCTACCTCTTCCCTCACCCCCCTATGTCTCCCCTCACCCTCGTATGTCTCCCCTCACACTCTATGTCTCCCCTCACCCTCCTATTGCTTGCTGGTGCATTTCAGTGGCCCAACCTAATGGGAAACCAGCTGGCTAGGGTACTTGGGAAGTACAATCTGCAGATTCATCCTCCTGAGCCTTGAACAGGGCAGAGAAGGGTAGAGAAGGGTCTAGTAGTGGCAAAATGAATAACCAGCAGAGAGGCTTATCTGGCAGTTGCAACAGCCCCAGGAGATTGTCTCCTACATGGGGATGGGCTTCACACAGGCTTTGTCCTTTAGGGCTTCTTTTGCCTAGATTGCCATTACATTAGCCAGTGCTTGTTGTGCCTAAGTAATAGTAAGCTTTCTCAGACTGACCCTCCCAGTCAGCAGGTTCTGATTTTGGGTAGAACGGCTAGGAAAGATTCATTGAAAATGGAAGCTTAGGAAAAAATGTAAAGGAAATGTAATATCAGATAAGCTTGTTGAAGTGAGTATATGTCTGTGATGTTCTAGGAACATTAAGATGGCTAGCCAGACGTGAGTTGAATGATTGAGGGATGTTACCCATAGATGAAGTCAGAGAAGTAATAGGACCAGAAAACACTGGAGCAAGTGAATCATTGTAAGGACTTTGGTTTTGGAATCATCTGAGTAGAGGTATGACATGCATTGACCTACATTAAGAATCATTCTGGCTGCCCTATCAAGAATAGCCTATGGGAGAAGGGCAAGAATGAAGTAATTGTAACCTGTTAGGGGGCTACTGCATTAATCTAAACTAAAGGTGATGGTGGCTAGAACTAAAAGAGCAACTACAGAGGAGATGAGGACTGGTCACATCCTGGGTATATGAGGAGGGTAGCATGGGCAAAATTTGATAATTAATTGGACATGGTATATAAAGGAAATAGAATCAAAGATGACTCTAACGTTTTTTATTTAAGCAACCGAAAAAAGTTGAGATAATAATAAAAATAGAATCAGCTTTTATCGATATGGGAGAACTGTAAGAGGAATAGGGTTGCAGGGAGTAAGCGGTGGGGGATCAGAACTTCAGTTTTAGGTGTATTGAATTCAGATTGCCTATTAGACCTCTAAGAAGAGATGTTGACTAGGCAGGTGGCTATATAAGACTGGAGTTCAAAGGAAAGGGCTTGGCTTCTTAGTGTTTAAGGTCATGAAGGTAGTTGAGTGTAGATATTACAAAAAAGAGAGAGAGGTACAAACACTAAGCCCTGGGACACTCCAAAACGTAGGGGTCTGGCAAGAAAAAAAAACAACAACAAAAAAATCCAAAGAACAGCAGAGTAGTCAAAAGAAAAGTAGAAGAGTATGCTGTCCTGGAAACTAAAGAAGTGTTTCCAGAAGGAGAAAGTGATCAGTTATATCACATGCTGCTAATAGGTGAAGCAAGGTAAGAACTAAAGGTGGCTTAAAAAGTGAGGTCAGCTTAACAATGTGGAGGCCATTGAGGGCTTTGGAAGGAACAGATTCAGTGGAAAAGCCTGACTGAATTAAGTTCAAGAGAGAATGGGAGAGAGAAATTGCAGCAAGTAAGTAGATACAAAACTCAAAGGAGTTCTGCTGAAAAAGGAAATTGGTAACAGAGACATAAGCTAGAAGTGGGAGTGTGGTTAAAACAGAAATTCTGTTCTTAAGATGGGAGAAACAATAATATGTGTATGCTGTCAAGAAAGGTCCAGAAAAGAGGAGAAAAATGGATACAGAGGCAGAGGCAAGAGGGAATTCCTTAAGTAAAGCCATTAGTAGGTGAGAGAATACAAGTATTGGGGCAGTACACGAGTCAAGTTTCTTAAAAGCAAATAATAGAATCTACTTTAGTTTACTGGAAACCCTGGTGGCATAGTGGTTAAGTGCTACAGCTGCTAGCCAAAGGGTCGGCAGTTCGAATCCGCCAGGTGCCCCTTGAAAACTCTATGGGGCAGTTCTACTCTGTCCTATAGGGTTGCTATGAGTCAGAATCGACTCGACGGCACTCTAGTTTAAGACCAAAGGGGGTTTGTTATTAGTTTCCATCCACTTAGGTCTTAATCATGGCCACTCCATGTACAACAGAAGCAACAGCTGCCCAGTCCTATGCCAGCCTCATAATTGCCAGCATGCTTGAGTCCATCATTGCCATACAACCTAGAGGGCTCATCTTCCAGGACTATGTCACATATTCTGATGTGATCCATGTGTTTCACTGGCTAATTTTCTGAAGTAGATTGCCAGGCCTTTCTTCCTAGTCTATTGCAGCCTGGGAGCTACGCTGAATCTTGTTCACCCTGGGAGACCCTGCTGATATTTCATAAATTGGTGACATAGTTTCCAGCATCATAGCAACATGCAAGCCACCACAGTACGACAGGCAGACAGATGGGAGGTGGAAAGGGGACTTACAAGAGATATAACTCAAAAATCCTCTAGGCAGGACATCAGAATGAACACACAAATTATATTGTGGCTTAACTCATTAGAAGCAAAGACGGCAAGACTTTGTCTCATGTACTTTGGATATGTTTTCAGGAGGAACCAGCCCCTGGAGAAGGACATCATATTTGGTAAAGTAAAGGGTCAGCAAAAAGAAGAAGATTCACAACGAGATGGATTGACACAGTGGCTGCAAAAATAGGCTCAAATGTAACAATAATTGTGAGAATGGCCCAGGGCCGGGCAGTGTATCATTCTGTAGTACATTAGGTCACTGTGAGTTGGAAAGGACTCAAAGGCACCTCACAACATAACTCCTTAGATGCTTCACTGCCACTGTTTAATCATTAATACCAAGAACTGGATGCGATGGCTTGGAGCCTTGGCCACCACTTTCAGCACAAAGCTGCCTACCTCTGTCACCTCCCCTGTCAGAGGGGATTCTGTGCCTTTCTCTGTCCAAGCATGGTCTGACTGGAGGAGCTTATGTCTCATATAAATCCATATAGCTGGAAGGAAAAAGAGAGAGTGCAATTGGTCAAGCGCTGGGTTCGAACCTACCAGCCTTTCTGCAGGAGAAAGGACCTGATGTTCTGCTTTTGTAAACATTCCAGCCTAGAAAACCCTATGGGGGCAGTTCTACCTTGTCTTATAGGGTCACTATGAGTCAGAAGCTACACAACAAATATATATATATTTTCCCTTAGCTTTATAAGGTATGAAATAGAATCAGTACTCACATATGAATGAACAGCAAAACTTTAATAAAGTTTTACCCACTCTTCTACGTCAACTGACTTAGGCAATTTTGGTTCAAGATAAACGCACAATGTTTCTAGATATAATGTTTGTATTTGCTTGCTTCTGGGAATGATGATTTCTATTCCCAGAGCAACTGGAAGAATCTGTGGTCATGGGAGATGGTTTGTATCAATTAATATGTACTTAAAAGATTTTTTTTGAACCTATATGCAACCTAAGCAATATCAAATACCTCATGATTTTACTCAGTAATCCCTCAACATAAAATCCTTATTTAAACTTTATTCCTATTTAAAATCTCCATAGCAGCAACTGAATTCATATATTTGCATAATAGAATGTCTCTCTTTGGAATAATAAAACCTTATGTTTTATGTATTCAAAACTTTTAAGTCATCTGTTATTTTTTTTCCCCCTTTTAACCTAAAATAAAACTCTAATTAGGAAAGAACATATTTTTCGGTAGAATATTTAAAACACAATTTGAGCAGATGATTTATCAAATTTACAAATAAAATTTTGAAGCATCATTATATCACTGTGGGTTCTAACAATTATTAATGACTTGTAATGAAATTCATTCAGTAGCTTCAGTTAACACAAATATTCCTAAGCAGTGTGATATTGTATGACCAAATTACAAGTTAGCTACATAAACACACGGGCCCTATTACATGCAAACACTTTACTTAGCTAGTGACCTGAGAAGGGTTTAACTACTCAGACAAACAATCTCCACTGAGGAAACCTCTCTGCCCAAAGATAAGCCAGTATCTTCCACCTGCCTCCCCAAATCATTAAAGTCTAAGTAGTATCTATGGTTATGTCCATAAGCAGGATCAGTGAATTTCTCTGGGAAAAAGCCTACAGTAGTAGAGACCGATGTAACTCCCAAAGTGAACTAGGAAGGCACAAGACAAATATCAGCAAAAAAAGCAACCAGGTTGAGAACTGGACTAAACCCTTTGCCCTGTTGCTATCGAGTCAATTCCAACTCATAGTGACCCTAAAGGACAGAGTAGAACTGTCCCATAGGACTTCCAAGGAGCACCTGGTGGGTTCAAGCTACTGACTTTTGGTTAGCAGCCGTAGCTCTTAACCACTATGCCACCAGGTTTTCCGAGAATTGGACTAGGCTGGGGAAATGAATGATACAACATGGCATCTGGAATATGAGAAGTTTCCAAGTGCCAGCTGATGGAGGAAGGAAATTAGGAAAGACTATTTTTTTTTTTTTTTTAGGAGGGCTAGGGACCACTCAAAACTCTCTGAATGTTTCAGAGTCTACAAAACCATAGAGATATGTTTGTCAGGCATCTGTTTCTGTCTCAGAACGATAGCGGGGTCTCTATGACAAATGTACACATATACTCCTCAAAATTCAGCCATTTATATTTGTTTTTGGAGATACACACACACACAGTGCCTTTAAAGAAATTTAAGGGGTCTGGGTGATCAACAGTTAAGGGTTAGCTATTTTTGTGTAAGAAGTCAATGATACTTATAAAATTGTTTTGGTTCATTTTTGCTAAATTTATCAATAATGATGTTCAATTAACTGCTAGGAAATTTGAAGGATCCTAGGAAAACCAAAACAAAAAGCTGAAGACTTTGGAATCAGAAGCTACTGCTCATGTTTCCACCAGTTCTTATTTGAGCAAGTGATTTAATTTCTCTGTGTCTCAAATTTCTGATCTGAAACAGAGGGGACAATAATGCCTCACTTAGGAGTAAACAGAGGTGAAGCTGGATCATTGCATAATCAGGACTCTCTAGAGAAACAAATGAGAGAAAGAGAGAGAGAGAAAGAAGAAAAGGAAGGAGGGAAGAAAGAAAAGAAAAGGAAGGAAGGAAGGAAGGGAGCAAGCAAGAGAGGAAGAAAACAGACAGATGGAAATTTACTTCAGGGATTGACTCAAGCAATTGTGGTCACTAACAAATCCAAAATCCCTAGGTAGAGCAACAGGCTACAGACCCTTGCTGGTTCAGAAAATTGTGGGGGGCTGGAAAATCCAAAATCTATAATTCAGGCAGTAGATTATGCCTTCCGGCCCTTCAAAGCTTGAAATATTTCAGATTAGCAATGATTTATATGTGTAACTTGCACACACACATACCCCCCCCCCCCGCACACACACATACACATATACTCTTTGAATTAAGAACAGGGTGGCTGTCTTAGTCATCTAGTGCTACTATAACAGAAATACCACAAGTGATTGGCTTTAACAAAGAGAAATTTATTCTCTCACTGTCTAGTAGGCTACAAGTCCAAATTCAGGGCACCAGCTCCAGGGGAAGGCTTTCTGTCTCTGTTGGCTCTGGAGGAAGGTCCTTGTTTTCAATCTTCCTTTGGTCTGGAAGCATCTCAGTACAGGAACCTCAAGTTCCAAGGATGTGCTCTGCTCCTAACACTGCTTTCTTGCTGGTATGAGGTCCCACTGTCTTTCTGTTCACTTCGTTTATATATCAAAAGTGATTGGCTTAAGACACTATCTAATCAATATAACTACCACTAATGCATCTAATTACATCATAGTGATAGGATTCCCCAACAGGAAATCACATCAGATGACAAAATTGTAGACAATCATACAATACTGGGAATCATGGCCTAGCCAAGTTGACAGACATTTTGGGGGGACATAATTCAACCCATAACAATGGCCTAAATAGGTATCAAGTGTACAGAGTTTTCACTTTCTTCCCTCTATTCAGCTATAAGAATAGAGTCTCAGGATAGACCAAAAGGTATATAAAAATTAAAAATAAATAAAAATTTAAAAGCTACAATGGTAGAGTGATAAAGGGAGTAATCAAGGGATTAGTAACCTATACTAGAACAGAACAATGCTACTGAGAATGCCAGTCTCTGGTAAGATGAGGAACAAATGCCAGAACTAAATCAACACATTGATTTGTTCATCAAGACGGTATTGTTACACAAAAAATCAGCTGAACTTAATAGAGTTGAATTACATCTGGCATGTCAATGTCTCCTTATGGACAGGTAGCAAAAGTTTGCAGACAAGCAGTTGATCCCCAGGCCACACTAAGTATCATGGCCATATAGGACAGAAGAAGAGAGAGTTTTAAGAAAGGGAAAACTGTTAACTATGTAAAATGCTACATAATTCAGGCAAGATGAGGATTAAGTAAATTTTACCTTACTTCTGGACAATGCCTGGCAACATTTGAAAGAACGTTTTGGTGAAAAAAGTAATGTAAGTGGTTGGCTACTGAGAAAACTATAAAAAGGACTGGGTGATATTCATCATTGTATATCTTCTTACATGATGCCTTGTGGCTGGTAAGCATTAATCAGCTGGCAAGTATTAGTTCAGTGTAGTTAGAAAAGAAATGACTGGGTAGAAAACGAAGACAGTATTATCTACTGAGGTCCATGACAGAGAGTAGAAGGAAGGAATACCCCCATGGCCATAATACTTGAAGTTCTATTGATTTATGCATTTCCCAAAATGGAAGTAACAGATGCAGTGATTGTAAATTGATATTTGAAGTTGGAAAAAAAGAGAGGAAGAAAAAAAAAAAAAACGTTGTTTGACAGAGAGGATGAAGATGGAGAGCTTAAAGGTGGAATGAGATAATTATGAGACCATTATTATCTGCATCATTTGCTAAGCTACCTGAAGGAGATGAAAACAATCAGCCAGCTATGATACTGTATTGCCAACATAGTATAAAATAGTTCTTAAATGCAACAGTAGATTAATTATAATTAAAATAACTTTGTTGGTCTTCCCCCTCCACACAAACACACACCCAGACTGGTAGAGTTGGTAGCAGGTTCAATAAAAATGTGCTCAAAATACCACTTCAATGGTACTAGGACATAGGAAAGGGGCAGATTTTAGAGCCCCAGGGAGTTTACTTATTCCACATATACCACAATAAGTATACAGGGAAGAGATAGGATGACTTGCTGGCTTCTGAGTAATTAGTGTGTCCTACACTTAGAGATAGGTCCCAAAATTGATTCAAGATATATTTAAAGGCTCTTGTCTTGGCTCAATCAGAGAGCCTCCAAAGTTTGATCTTGAAACAATCTCTCAGTAAACAGAAAACTCTAGAAATTTAAGAACACAAATAACTTGACTTTAGATAACAACTGATACCACTACCTCACTTTTCTAGCTATCATGTTTTCTTAATACTTATCTTACAACGACAAAGTGGTAATGTGTTCACAACAGCATTCTGTTTTCTGTAATGGTATTAAAGTAGCAGTAATAGAGGCCCATAGGGTGTATGAGTGACTCTCAGTGCTAATGCAAACTCTGCAATAAAATTAATCAACCAAAGAATAGAAGATGATTGACTTAGGAAAACAGGGTTATATGATGATTTAGAAAAAGTTGGTTCTACAGAGATAGTGAAAGGCAGAGGCCTGTTGTAGTAAAAGGAAAAAAAAAATACAATTCTCACTACAAATAAGGAATACTACCTTACTAAATATACAAGTTTGTCCCTAAGGACAATGTTGTCCAATAAAACTTTCTGTCATGATGGCTATGTTCTATAGCTGCACTATCCAATGCAGTAGGCCACTAGCCATGTATGGCTATGAAACACTTGAAATGTTGCTAGTGTGATTATAGATTATAGGTGTTAAATTTTATTTAATTCTAATTAATTTAAATATAAATAGCTGTATGTGTCTAGTGGTAACTGTATTGACAAAGGAACCCTGGATTTTAAAAAGAAATGTGCAGAGTTTGGCTTGATCATCTTGATTGTAATCCTGCCATTCCATGTTCTCTTAGTTAGAAATGTGAAACCACCTAAGAAGGATACCTGTAGTGTTTAGGAGCACAATGGTGGAGGCAATTCTATAACTTCCTCAGTTGAACTCATACAACCCAAGCCTTAATATCATTCAGTCATATGGAGAAACCATTGTCCTTTGGTCCTAAACAAAAATTAAGCATGTTGAGTCCATATTTTTAGTTTCCTATACTCCGACTCTGTAATATAGTGGTTAGTGGTATACATAGAAAGGGAGCCCTGGTGGCACCAGTGGTTAAGAGTTTAGCTGCTAACCAAAAGGTCAGCAGTTTGAATCCACCAACTGCTCCTTGGAAACCCTACGGGGCAATTCTACTCTGCCGTATATGTTCGTTATGAATCAGAATCGACTCCAATGGCAACAGGTTTATTTTTTTGTTTTTTGGCTTTTTTTTTTTTTTTTTTTGGTATGTGGAAAGTTTGGATACAGAGAGTTCAACAAAGTCAAAGAAGAAAAGATGGAGAGAGATGAGTGTGGCAAATAAGTCCAAATACTAAATTTTATGTAGTGATAATTTTCAGGCTACTTATCTTGTTTTGTCTTTCGGGTAGGTATTTCTGGATTTTTATTGGACCTCATACTTAGAACTTTAATAAACACCATATGGTCAACATATAGCAGTATTTTCCACAGGCTATATGTGCCTATTTTTGTGGCCCCTTTAAACAGATAGTATCCACGTGGAGATTTCATGTGATTATCCTGCATGCTGTTAGTTAGTGGCTTTACTGATATTTTTCTTGTAACAAATGATAAAATTGTAAACCTTATTCTTGTTTTTCTTTATAAAATGATGCTCTGGGTCAAATTCGTTCATTGCTACTCTATTTAAATTGTGTGTGTGTGTGAGTGTGAGTGTGAGTGTGAGAGTGTGTGTGTGGTTTGAAGCCAACTCTCATGTAATGGAGCTTGAATTAAATTAGGAGGGCTTGGGAAAAATTAAAAAAAAAATCTCTGAGGTGTATGCTTTCAAATAATATATAAATAACATTTTAATGCATATCTTTTGAATGAATTTGATTTGTACTTTGGTAAGTCTCATATCCAAATACCCTTCCAAATGTTATAAACAGGATTGTTCTTACCAGGGCTTTGAACTGGTTCGAATCAGTTCAGTCATGGCTGACTAAGCAAAACAGGAACAGACCCAAATTTTAAAAATTTGGGTGATCTGAAACCACAAGAATGGGAAAAATTATGTGTTGAAGCCCTGGAATGAGAGACTTGGAAGGGGCATAGTGAGCCCTTTCAGGAGCCTGGTACGTGAGACTGGATTATTGCCAGGACTGAGGAGAAACACATTTCCAAGTGGTGCAGCTGAGTGCCATCTTTGGGCAAGTCACCACTGCTTCCAGCTCTACAAAATCTGATGGGCAAGAAATTTGGTTGCTCAGAAACATGTATGCTGTCCTTGGTTTATAAGAGAGATTAAGTTGCTAGCAGGACTTCAACCTGTAATTTTTCCAGTTCTGATTATCGTTCTGGTTCACCCAAATCTTAAAAATTCCAGTCTGCTCCAGGGTTGCTTCCTTGGCCATGATTGAACTAGGGAGAACCAATTCAAAACCCTGATTCCTACCCTTTCAGTAGCCCGCTAAGTGGGATTAAGAAGAGCAGGCCAGTACTCAGTAGAAAATTTTACAGTAGGCCCAGAGGACACCTGCACACCTTGAGACATGTCTACTGCCTGAAGCTGATTAGCATTAAGTTCAAGGGCTAGTGCAGGCCATTCATCTGGAATCTCCTCTTGATCACTGCCTTTTCAGCAGTGTTCTGCTCTTCATTTTCAATCACTTCTCATCTCCAAAGAAAGAGAGAACAATCATGACTTCCCCTTGTATGTCATGAAGAAAAAACGCTATGAAAACATGTAACTCTTTGAACGGGCATGAACCACACAGACCCACTGAATGAGTGCCCTTATTGTTGCATGGGAGGGCACTGGCTGTTTAAATAAAGGGAATTGAAGTTACAAACAGCAATGTTGGGCAGGTCAGCTAACATCAGCTGTTTCTGAGAGGCTGCTGATCAGACCCCTGGCCAGTGACCAACCAAAAAATGGGGCTCCCAAAAATGTGCCTGATCAGGCAAATATAGGTTCCCAGAGTAAAGTGCCCAGTGATAGGTGTGGTTCCAGCAGCAGCAGCAAATTTCAGAACATCGCAGTGTCCCTGGAGAATAGCACAATATCATCAGGGGTTATTCAATAGCAACAACCCTCAGAAGCTTCTACTATTCCTCTTTGGATTTATGATAAAAATATCCTCATTTTTTCCTTTCATGGATGTACTGTTGCATTTGGAACTCAAGACCAATGCCACCCAAGTGAGTTCTTTCAGGAGGAATTGGAAGATATTCTTCCACATCTCAAAAGTTCCAAAATGTGTGAAATTTCCTCTGAGTTGTAATAAGAACTGAAGCAATGTTATATAAGCCCATCTTTTGGGGGTGTAGACAGTCTGGTGCCTTTCCTTAAAAGTCAACAGAGTCTGGCGTTGAAAGGTAAGGATTGCAATAATAAATTTAAATCCTCGAGATTCTACAAGTAATCAGGTTTATAAATTAATAAGAGATATGGAATTGGCAAAAAATCAACAGACAAAAAACCTCTTTTTGAACATCACCCATTCTCTTACAGAATAGCAGTAAAGTGTGTTAATGGCAATCTAGAGCCAGACTGCTCAGGTTCAACCTTCAGGCGCAAACATGTACTAGCACTGCTGGGCTCTGGGTATGGCTTAATTTATAGAAGCCTCTACAAAAAGTGAATGATAACAAGAGGGCCGACTTCATAGGATTAGGGTAATTATTAAATGAGGTGATAAATGTAAACACTTAACAACACCTGGCACATTAAAAGAAACTCAAAATATTTGCTATTAGTGTTATAAACACATTCTATATAAAATAAAACCAATCCTAATCAGCATAAGTTCCAGAAAGCAATAAAGAAGTATGGGGAAAAATTACTAACTCCCTGTTCACTCCTGACCTTTATTGGTTCTTCAATTATGAGTCATTTATCCCTCCTTGAAATCTTCCCAGAAGAAGGCATATTCCTTTTAACCTTAAATCTCCATTTGATTCCTTGAAAATCTTGTATTTTATGGAGTTTTCATTATGTATTAGTCACACTGCAGCTATGGAGTCTCTGTTAAGAACTCAGATGTTATATTAACTTTGTGTACAGCCAAGAACCTTATGCCAGAAGGCCATGAGTTGAATTCACTTGATTTCCTTTCTTCGCTTAGCTTTTCTGCACACTAATCTCATAAGAAGGGACATATGCTCCATAATGTGATTTATTAAACTGCATTTTTTTGAAAAGGGCATTTCGGTATTAGATAAACACAGACGTGAAGTAGTGAGGGTTTGGATTTTTAAATATTGCCTTTTCATTGCATTCAGAAACAGCATACTAGAGGAAGAGTTGGTGGTGAGAGGGAAGGCTGTTTTGGGGAGCAATGAATACCTCACATTGGTTTTAGCTTAGAAAAGCAATTTTGAAAGACTGTGTAGAAGACAAACTCATTTGCAGAAAATCAAGACAATTTCATAGGTTTTATTTTTTGTTCTGTCATTTGAATACAAATGAGAGCAATGGAATTATTCTTGACTGAGCTGGACAAGTTAAAACCAGAGATACCAACAGTCTGCAGTCTTGGGCTGACAATTTTGAGTAAGGTTTCCAGGCTGGGTAGCCCTCTCCTGACCACAGAGATGTCTTGAAAAGGGCAGTGTAGAAAAAACAGCCAACAGGATCCTCTGGCTTTAATATATTAATCAGAACTTTGACATTCATTATTGAAGCATGACAATGTTTTACAAATGGAGAAAGACAAGAAATAGTAAATGATTTGCCTCAAGCTTCAGTGCTATTTTATCAATAGAGCTAGAACTAAATTCTTTCGACTCATTAACTTAAAAATTACCTTTCATGAAATTTGCATTTGATTATTTTCAAAATCATTGCCAGTTCTTTTGTTCCATGAATTTCTCATTCTTGATGCTCCCCCCTCCCCACCCACCCTGAGGCATATCTCAGCTACCAGCAGTACTGTTTGGAGTGCTGTTTCCAGAAGGAGAATTAGATGGTATATTTTCTGAGTGTTTACATGTCTTTCTCTTCAATGTGAAAAGCTATCTTTGTATAGATTTCTTTCAGCTTCTGTCTTTCAAAAGTTTGTAGCTATTGATTCATGCATGTGGCTTTAAGTCATTCAGAAAATGATTCCTTTGTAGGTATTGAAAGATTAATTTTTCTTTTTTCCCTTTATATTCAAAATGTTCTCTAGGCCATAATAGGTGTCAATACCATTGTACTAATTTTTAATGATACTGTATGAGTTCTTTCAATCTGTGCAAAGCTTTTCATCAGCTTAGGAGGAAAAAAAATGTTTTCAGTATATTTTTGAAAGATGCATTTTTTCCAATTGTGCTACTGATCTATCAACATATTTCTTATTATTCAATCCTTGTTTTTCTTCTCATTCTAGGAGAGTCTTACTAAATTTTATTTCACGTTTTTGATCCCCTTTCTCCTCTTTTGCTTGTGTCCTTTGCTGTCAGGGATGTAGATTATAAATTTGTTATTCTATTTTAATTTTCCTTTCATTTGTTTCTTATTTACTTTAAACTGATTCTCTCATTCCAATTCCTTGTTATCTTCCTCTAAAACCAAAAAAAAACAAACCCATTACCGTTGAGTTAATTCCAACTCATCGTGACCCTATGGGATAGAGTAGAACCGACCAATATGGTTTCCAAGGAGTACCTAGTGGATTTGACCTTCCAACCTTTTGGTTAGCAGCCATAGCTCTTAACCACTATGCCACCAGGGTTTCCTATCTTCCTATAGCTTTCCTACTATATTGTGATGATGCTTTATTGCATAATTTTTCAGAATAACAGGCATACATCTTCTCAAATTTACTTCTGTTTCCTTTAGCAAATTATTTTCAATGATATGTTCTTCAGAAAGATGTTATTTGGTAGAAACACCTGGACAATGCTTGTTATACCTTTTCCTTCAATATTATTTCAAAGGCCTAGTGCAGTTTTCATTTTTTGTTTACTCATTCTGGAAAAGCAGGAGACCTGTTTAGCATTTGGCTGCAGTGACCATACTTCTTATTGTTTATGTGAAGACGGGAAGCTTCCCCTCCTCAGCTAAATTTCCAAATGTAAGATCTTACACTAAGTACTCATTCATTCATCTTACTAATCATTAGTTGTTCTCTGGCTAGAATTTTCCAGTTCTCTAACTAATCCTTTAGAGGTAAATGTAGGTTCTCATTATCTAGTATTTAAGCTCCTGGTGTTCTTATTTCCACCGTCAGTTATAATGCTTTCCTTTAGATCCCTAAATATCACAGAATAGTGTATCTGCATTCATCCCTTTATTCTTTTTAATTTGTGTTAATAATTGAGAGTTGTAATTTTTTTTGGGGGGGTGAGGCTTTAAGCTTCCCGTCATTCTCACCACTCATGAATGTATTCAATCATTTATATTACTATGGGCTCTGTATTATTTTTTTAAAAATACTTTGGGTTTCATTTTAATCAACATTTTTGTTTGTTTTGTTGCTCAAATTGTTCTAGCTTTGTCAATTGGGAGTTCTTTTCTGTAGGCTCCAATGTCCCTTTGAAATGCCGCCATCTTTTTTTTTTTTTTTTTTGAGAACTGTTTTACTTCCTGCCTGCAATATACTCCAGGTTCTTCTTGTATATTTCCCCCCCTTAGCCCTAGAATCAAATATTTTCCAAGGATCTCTGGTTTTCTTTTTTTTTCTTGGAGGATGATATATAGAAAATAAGAGATGGGTGCTGATATTTTATGTATGATATTTTATTTTTTAAAAAACCTATGATAATGCACTCATGGTTACTTTCACGAATACCCAAAATCCAAGCGAGTTCATACTCATAATCTAATTTACTTCTTTTCCTACAGTAGTCAATAATATGTCTTCAGAGAGCAAAAACAATGAGAGGAACAATGTATTCTAGCTTAACACTTTCCAACAGAATTTGATATTTTATTTTTCCACCTAGTTTAGTTTTTAGCATCTACTAATTTTTTAATGAGGATTTATTTATACAAAATAACAAATCTAAAATGTTTCCACAAAGAAATTAAAGGGGGTCTAAATTTCCACTTTAAAACTTAAACAGATGATATGTTTTTATTTATAAAATGTATGTCCTTGAAATAACTGTCTTGCTCCGATTTTTAAATAAAACATCAGAAATAAAAACAGTGAACTGATAAGAAAAAAATCTCATTTTGTTTTGTTTTGCTTTGATTTTTGGTGTTTTTATTTTCTTCATTTATAGCTTGCTAATTTTTTTAACTCTATCATGAAAATCATATATAGCAAAGCACTGTTGCTATCTCTTATAAAACCTGTTGCAAAATAATTTACATGGACAATAAACCATAAGCTATGGAGAAGAGAATTAAAGTGGAATCAGTAGAGAAGAAAATATTTTCATGCGATCTTTAGAAATATAAATCAAGTGAAATTTTAAAGGAAAGCCTATTGTGTTAGCACTTGGATACCAAAAAAAAAAAAAAAACAAAAAAAACCCAAACCCACAACTGAAAAGTTGATCCCAATTCACAGCAACCCCCTAGGACAGAGTAGAAGGTATAAATCTTTACAAAAACAGACTGCCACATCTTTCTCCTTTGGAGCAACTAGTGGGTTCGAACCACTGACCTTCTGGTTAGCAGCCAAGGAGTTCAAGCACTGTGCCACCTAGGCTCTGGAACTTAGATATATGGGCTCAATTTTAATCCCACAGGTAGCTGTATATGTAACCATGGTAGACCAGTTACTTAACAGACCTGTACAGAAGTGTGTTTGTTTTTAATTTCTATGAACAGCTGTAGAACATTTCATACTCATTTCCCTGCATTCTTGCACTATCAAATAAGATGCTACATGTGAGGGTTATTTTTAATTTTCAGTACACATTTTTTTTTTTATACAAATGACATGATGCAGGCAGTGGGTTTTTTTGGTTGGTTTTATGCAAATGTACCCCCATGCATTTGGCAGTTTGTCGTACTGTGGGGGCTTATGTGTTGCCGTGATGCTGGAAGCTATGCCACAGGTATTCAAATACCAGCAGGGTCACCCATGGTGGACAGGTTTCAGCGAAGCTTCTGGAAGAAGGAAATAGATTAGGAAGAAGCACCCTGCAGTCTACTTCTAAAAATAATTAACAAGTGAAAACCTTATCAGTTGATTGATAAAGTACCAGAAGATGAGCCCCTCAGGTTGGAAGGCACTCATAATATGACTGGGGAAGAACTGCCTCTTCAAAGTATAGTTGACCTTAATGATGTGGATAGAATCAAGGTTTCTGGACCTTCATTTGCTGATGTGGTATGACTCAAAATGAGAAGAAACAGCTGCATATATATCCATTAATAACCAGGACCAGGAATGTAAGAAGTATGAATATAAGAAATTTGGAAATTGGAACTCATAAAGATCAATATCATAGGCATTAGTGAACTGAAATGGACTGGTATTGGTCATTTTGAATCAGACAATCATATGGTCTACTATGCCGGGAACGACAACTTGAAGAAGAATGGTATTGCATCATCATCAAAAAGAACATTTCCAGATCTATCCTGAAGTACAATGCTGTCAGTGATAAGATAATATCCATACGCTTACAATGAAGATCAGCTGATACGACTATTATTCAGATTTACATACTAACTACTACTAAGGACAAAGACAAAGAAATTGAAGATTTTTACCAATGACTGCAGTCTGAAATTGATGGAACATGCAAACAGGATGCACTGATAATTACTGGTTATTGGAATGCAAAAGTTGGAAACGAAGAAGAGAGGATCAGTAGTTGGAAAATACGGCCTTGGTGACAGAAATGATGCCAGAGATAGCATGATTTAATTGTGTCAGACCAACGACTTCTTCATTGCAAATACATTTTTTCACCAACATAAACAGTGACTGTATACTTAGACCTCACCAGATGAAATACAAAGGAATCAAATTGACTACATCTGTGGAAAGAGACAATGGAAAAGTTCAATATCATCAGTCAGAACAAGGCCAGGGGCTGACTGCAGATCAGACCATAAATTAGTCATATACAAGTTCAAGCTGAAACTGAAGAAAATTAGAACAAGTCCATGTGAGAGCCAAAGTAGGACCTACAGTATATCCCACCTGAATTTAGAGACCATCCTCAAGAACAGATTTGACACATCAAACACTAACGATTGAAGACCAGATGAGTTATGGACTGACATAAAGGACATCATATATGAAGAAAGCAAGAGGTCGTTAAAAAGACAGGAAAGAAAGAAAAGACCAAAATGGATGTCAGAAGAGACTCTGAAACTTGCTCTTAAACGTCAAGTAGCTAAAGCAAGAGGAAAAAATAATGAAGTAAAAGAGCTAAACAGAAGATTTCAAAGAGTGGCTCAAGAAGACAAAGTAAAGTATTATGATGACATGTGCAAAGGCCTGGTAATAGAAAACCAAAAGGGAAGAACATGATCAGCATTTCTAAGCTGAAAGAACTGAAGAAAAAAATTCAAGCCTCGAGTTGCAATGCAGAAGGATTTTATGAGGAAAATATTAAACAACGAAGGAAGTATCAAAAGAAGATGGAAGGAACACACAAAGTCACTATATCAAAAAGAATTGGTTGACATTCAACCATTTCAGAAGGTAATATATGATCTGGAACCCATGGTACTTAAGGAAGTTAAGCTGCGCTGAAGGCATTGGCAAAAAACAAGGCTCCAGCAATTGAAAGAATACCAATTGAGATGTTTCAGCAAAAGGGATGCAGCGCACTCATCCATGCCAAGAAATTTGGAAGACAGCTACCTGGCCAGCCAATTGGAAGAGATCCATATTTATGCCTGTTCCCAAGAAGCGTAATCAAACTGAATGCCAAAATTATTGAACAATATCATTAATATCACATGCAAGCAAAATTTGTCTTAAGATCATTCGAAAGTGTCTGCAGCAGTATATTGACAAGGAACTGCCAGAAATTCAGTCCAGATTTAGAGAAGGATGTGGAACCAGGGATATCATTGCTAATGTCAGAGGGATCCTGGCTGAAAGCAGAAAATACCAGAGAGATGTTTACCTGTGTTTTATTGACTATGCTAAGGCATTCGACTGTGTGGATCATAACAAATTATAAATTACATTTTGAGGAATGGGAATTGCAGAACACTTAATTGTGCTCATGAGGAATCTACACATGGATAAAGAGGCAGTTGTTCGAACAGGACAAGGGCATACTCATGATTTAAAGTCAGGAAAGGTGTGCATCAAGATGTATCTTTTCACCATACCTAGTCAATCTGTATGCTGAGCAAATAATACGAGGAGCTGAACTATATGAAGAAGAACGCAGCATCAGGATTGGAGGAACACACAGTAACAACCTGCATTATGTAGATGACACAACCTTGCTTGTTGGAAATGAAGAGGACTTGAAGCACTTACTAATGAAGATCAAAGACCAGTACAGATCACAGATTACACCTCAACATAAAGAAAACAAAATCCTCACAACTGGATCAATAAGCACATCATGATAAATGGAGAAAAGATTGAGGTTGTCAAGGATTTCATTTTACTTGGATCCACAATCAACACCCATGGAAGTAGCAGTCAAGAAATCAAAAGACACATTGCATTGGGAAAATCTACTGCAAAAGAACTTTGTAAAGTGTTGGAAAACAAAGATGTCACCTTGAAGACTAAGGTGTGCCTGACCCAAGGCATGGTATTTTCAATCACCTTATATGCATGAGAAAACTGGATAATAAATAAGGAAGCCTGAAGAATTGATGCTTTTGAATTGTGATATTGGAGAATATTGAATATACCATGGACTGCCAAAAGAACAAACAAATCTGTCTTGAAAGAAGCGCAAAAAGGATTCTCCTTAGAAGTAAGGATGGCAAGACTATGTCTCACATACTTTGGGCATGTTCTCAGGTGGGATTAGTCCCTGGAGAAGAACATCACACTTTGTAAAGTAGAGGTTCGGTGAAAAAGAGGAAAACCCTCAGTGAGGTGGATTGACACAGTGGCTACAACAACAGGTTGAAGCTTAGCAAAAATTGTGGGGATGGTGCAGGACCTGGGCATTGTTTTCTTCTGGTCAGTATGAGCCAGAACTGACTTGACAGAACCTAACAAGAACAACATACAAATGTAAATTACTTTTGTTATTCTTAATGAATATGTATAATTATGTTATAAATACCCATTGCCATTCAGTGGATTCTGACTCTTAGGGACTACAGGACAGAGTAGAACTGCCCCATTGAGTTTTCAAGGAGCAGCTGGTGGATTTCACCTGTCAAAGTTTTGGTTAGCAGCCAAACTCTTAACCACTGTGTTACCAGGTTCCATTGTAAATAGGAACTGGAAGTCTTGGACTGAAGGAGAAAAAGTGGATAATGAGGTGATTTTAATGGTATGTCTCTGAAATTTACAGCTCATCTTTATGATCTGAGTGGCTAGCATAGTGGGGCATTGATCCCAATGGGCAAAGGTGAAAAACCTCAAAACTATAATTCTTTTCTTTCTATTTCTGCCGCTGTTACTTGTTTGGCATGACCTACTTCTTTGGCCTTTGAATAAGTCAACTGCTCTTTGTACTCTAACCAATTAGCCTAAACAGAACTGTGGGAGTTATCATTCTGAAGCCCGCTATGACTATTTTATTCCATTGATCTGCAATAACCAATGACTCCAATTGCAACTGAAAAAATCTTTTCAATGAAATGTTTAAAGGTCCAACTTACCTTTCCGTATCATTTTCTAGTATTTCTTCCTGCAAAAGTTATACTTCAACTAAAATTGATTACTGCTTCTTTTTTTTTTTTTTGATGAACATAAACTTTTTTTTGCTGCTTGTACTTAAGAATGATGAGTATTATTTGTCAAGTGTGAGCAACAAGTATTTATTTACCTCTTGGTTGATAACATTACATTGGCAATTATACGTGAAAGAAAGGGAAGTATACATTTTTAAATTGTTATACTTGTGTTCAGCAGATGAGAATTAGTCATAAGGAAAAAAGATCATAGATAATCATAGATAAATTATTGGCATAGGTTATCAAGCAGATTGAGAATTTAGACAACATGATTGCTGAGAGGGGATAAGAAGTTTGGAGAACAAATAGGACTTGAGATGGCTCTTCAGTGATGACAGGGATGTACCAATTTATAATTGGCATACAAGTCAGCATTTTAATCCTGAAGAAAAATTGGAACATATATGATGGGCCAAAATTTTGTGGCGATGAATACTTAACGTTCTTCGTTTATCCATTGCTTTATTTTTTTATTTACCCATTAATTCAACAAATATTTATTGCACACTTACTATGTGCCAGGCACTTTTCCTATCACTAGGTATAAAACAAAGAAAAAAAAAAGCAGACACTCTGCTCTCAAAGAGCATACATTTTTGTTGGGGAAGATTGACCAAAATAAAATATATATATGTGCGTAGTGGTAGAATGTGGCATCAAGATTGGAGAAAGACTAATTAACAACCTATGTTATGCAGATGATGCAACTTTGTTTGCTGAAAGTGAAGAGGACTTGAAGCATTTACTGATGAAGATCAAAGATCACAGCCTTCAGTATGGATTATACCTCAGCATAAGAAAACAAAAACCCTTACAACTAGGCCAATAAACAACATCATGATAAACAAAGATAAGGTAGAAGTTGTCAAGGATTTCATTTTACTCAAATCAACAATCAACATCCATGGTAGCAGCAGTTGAGATACTCAAACAATGTATGGCATGGGGAAAATCTGCTGCAAAAGACCTCTTTAAAGTTTTGAAAAGCAAAAATATCGCCTTGAAGACTAAGGTGCGCTTGACCCAAGCCATGATATTTTTAATTGCTTTGTATGCATGTGAAAGCTGGACAATGAATAAGGAAGACGAAAGAAGAATTGATGTATTTGAATTACAGTGTTGGTGAAGAATATTGAATACACCACAGGCTGTCAGAAGAACATTCAAGCCTATCTTGGAAGAAGTACAGCCAGAATGATTCTTGGGAATGAAGATGACAAGACTTTGTGTCATGTTCTCTGAACATGTTAACAGGAGGGACCAGTCCCCATCATGCTTGCAAGGTAGAGGGTCAGCGAAAAAGAGGAAGACCCTTAATAAGACGGATTGACACAGTGCCTGTGACAATAGGCTTAAACATAGCAATGATTGTGAGGATGGCACCGTACTGGGCATTGTTTAGTTCTGTTATACATAGGGCTGCTATGAGTTGGAATCAACTCAACAGCACCTAACAATAACAACAATGGTGAGTGTGTGTGTGTGTGATGTGTAAGTAGTGAAATGCTATGAAGATAGAAAATCCAGAGATGGTGATGGAAAGTGATAGGAGGGAGGCTGGTAGTTGTTTTCTACAGGGAGACCAGGAAAAGCCTCCCTGGTGAGTACATGTTTGAGAGATATTATGGAGGTGGGAGTTAGAATCAACTTAACAGCAACAGGTTTGGTTTTTTGGAATATGGAGTTGGGAGAGTAAATCACGTGCATAGTTGAGAGAAGGCCATTCCACAGGACAAGAAGTACCAAAGCTCTGAGGCAGGAGCCCTCTTGGAGCCTTCTGAAATAGTCACAGGCCTTTATAGCTGTTACAGAGAATGCCAGGAAAATAAGAGTTAGGAGATAAAGCCAGAGAAGTGGCTGTGAACACAATCATCGAGGGCCTGGAAGGCCATTGGAGGGACTTTGGATACTATTCTGGGCGAGACAAGATGTTATTAAATGACTTTGAACATAAAAGTAACACCATCTGGCCTGGGTTTAAATCAATCTCTCTGGCTACTGTTGAAAATAAACCTTAGGAGGAACAATGGAGGAAGAGAGAGCAATACTCAGGTTGAGAGAACTTGGGAAGGATGAGGGTGGTAGTAGCAGAGATAGTGAGCCATACACTTCAGTGGTTCCTTCTGTTTTGGGATAGAACCAGTCTCCTTCAGTTGGCCTAAAGTCACGTGTGGTCTGATCCCTACTTATATCAACAACCACATGTTGTCTGCTCTTCTTCCTACTCCCTTCACTCTCCAGACGGTGATTTTTTCAGTGCAAACCATCTTTCAACACAGGATTTTTGTATGTTTGATCTCCACAGCCATAAATACTGTATCTTTATTCATCAAATGAAAATCATTCTTATCTTTTAAGTGTTAGTTTTTCAAAAAAGCTCTCTCCAATCTCATTGATTGAGTCAAACTCCCATAATATAGCCTCTCGTAGTAGCATGTTGTATTTATACTTCAAAGCTGTTGAGATGATTGCAATGTTGCATCTATTTATGTGACTCTGTTATGTGTCTACTTGGCTAGACTGTGAGCACCATGAAGGAAGGAACCATCTGGTATTTTGCTCACTGTTAACTACCTCAATGCCTAACATAGTGCCTACACTATTGAGAATAAATGAATGAATGAGGGAATTTCAAGTAAATATCATAACCAGAGTGTCATGCAAAAAGAACTATATATGGCATAAAATTAATAGATCAATATTGATTTCCTTATTAATATTTTTTTAAATGAAAGTAATTTAGTTTCTTAATGTATAAAATTCAAGGGTTGGGATAATTGATTGTAATTTTTCCACAGGCTTTAAAATTTAAGATAAGTATCATCACTGACAACATTAATTTCCTCTTTTGATTATGGAATAAATATTTGCATAATTCTAAGAAATTGACTAATTGCAGCATTTTGTTTTAAATTTAGAAGTATGAGGAGTTTCTGTTTCTAAGAGAAGATGAAAAAGTATGCACAATGGGAGTAGGTTATAAAGTAAAATAGACATGAACTATGTAGAACAAATTAAGATAAGAAAGCTTTAGAGAAGATGGGTCTTATGAGAATTTTCCATGGCTGCAGCTACACTTAGAGGGGACTGATGCCTCCCTGTGGTGACCTCAGGGATATGTGCTCAGGAGCCAGAATTTAGTGACCGAAAACAGTTGTTAATGGATGGTACCTAGATAATACCCAGAAGTCAAACAGGTTTCTGAAAAGTTGTCCCAAATTACAGACTAGAGCCCTCCCTGTTGAATTTAGCACTCAGGAGGTGGGTTTATGGGCTCAATATCTGCCCATTTCCAGAGCAGAAGAGAATGTCCATCAAGTTATCACTGAGCATATAGGAATCACCCCAAAATATCTGACTGAAAGGTAAAAGAAAGAGAATAAAAGATATGTTTCAGATGTTTATCCGATTACTGTGTGTGAACCCACATATGTTCGTTATGTGTATTGAGGGAGTGATGATAATACTGAGCCTGGGAGCAAATCAATACTTCCTCTGAACAAAATTTTGACATGTACCAGGGTATTGAGGGGAACAAGAGTAAAAGTGCTTGAGAATACACCCTCGTTAATTTTTTTTCTTTTCACCTATTTAGAAAAAAGAATTTTAATGAAGAAACTTATTATAATACCATGTATAGAAAGAAAATATTTCTTCTGTCATATAGATATGAATTTTTTCTCTCATGAGCATCTATTCCTCCCAATACCACTAGAAGAACTCATTGGAAACACTTGTAATGAGACACCATGTTATCTTAATTTGAAAAATATATCAGTAAGAGTATCTGAGGAAAGGCTGACAATGATACAGGAACAGGACAAGGAAGAATGCAAACATGCGTGATGTGTCACAGTTGAGAGGTAAGCCGTGCATAGGATATGGAGGTATACAATACACGAACGCTACATAAAAGGTGTAATAGTTGTATACACAGTGCCAGACGATGACCTGAGAGTAGGAAAATCTATGTGTATCCGAGTGGTGGAAAATAATTCATTTTTAGTATAACAGTACAAAACAAATAAACATCCATTGAGTTCATTTGCTAGCATTCTTGAGGAGGCAGATCTTGGTCCTTAAGTCAGGTTCTGTTGTTAGTAACATCAGGTTTTGCCCTCTCACACGTCTTACAGTTCTTTTCTCTATTTTTACCAAACTCAGCCTTCCTGACTAGTCACTGTTGCAAATTCAGTAGCATAACTCCCAGAAATATTATCAATGGCATTATTTATATCCAGAGAGAAAGAATCCCTTTTGAATAATAAACACACTCTTTTGTCATGCCCTCTATTTCTGCTTTTCACTTTCTTCTGAACCCTGGAATGTTTTCAATCCTACCAAATTTCCTGGGAAGTGGAAGCTCAATGAAATTTTTCATTTGGCAGGATAACATTTTGAACCATTAGGCAACAAACCATCTTTAGTGTCCAAACATGTGCATTTATTGTTGTCATTGATACTTTGCTATTAATAGCAATATTATTTGTCACAGGAAACTTAATATTATCCAGTGCAATAAAGCAGAATAAGGGGAGGAAATTATTTTAGCTAGGGGGCAAAGAGGGCTTCCTGTGTTTCTTTATAACCCAGGAGAAAGCACAGGACATCTGCATTATTGATTCTAGCTAAGGAGTCTCTTGCCTTGATTTCATTCTCTGTATCATTTTGAGACCTCACTTGTCATAAACCTATACTTGGGCACAGACAATTGTGGAATTCATTCAAAAATTGATGTAGCAAAAACAATGGAAAATAATTCAACTGAAGATTGACCTCATGGTAGTGAAGTTCAAAAGAAAACATCTGAAGAGTAGTGGCAAACAGCTTATGGATCAGACTAATATCAGTACCTAATTATGACTGGGTAGTAGGATACGTGGCATCTCTGGATGTCACAGATGATTAACTACTCTACTACTAGCCAAAATATTCACATTTTGGATCCACCCATAGGCATCTCAGAAGACAGGCCTGGTAACCTGCTTCGGGAAGTTCACAGCCTAGGAAACCCTGAGGAGCAGTTCTACTCATCACATATGGGGTGACCATTAGTAAGAATCACCTTGACGGCAACTAACAACGACAACAAGTAGGATGTGTAGAGCCATTTCTCCTCTGAATTTAGCATCATTGCTCTTCCACGTAATCACTCTGCTTTGAACTAGGTAAGAGATCATTGAAAATTCTTGAGAGGAGAGAGCTCTAAAGTGCTAGGCAGTAGATCAAGTCCCATCATACAGTCAGGCTGTTCCCCCCAGCATGAAAGCTAGAGAGTACTGAGCAGACCCTGGCAGAAACTCAGTGAGGAGGACTGAAAAAACAGTTGGGTTTAGAAGAGTGTGGCATAGGTTGGGCATGTGGGTTCTTGGGTCCTGAGTCCTGGTGGTGCAATGGTTAAGAGCTTGGATGCTGACCAAAAGGTCGGCAGTTCAAATCCACCATTTCTCCTTGGAAACCCTATGTGGCAGTTCTACTCTGTCCTATAGGGCCACTATGAGTCAGAATCAGCTTGACGGCAATGGGTGTTGGTTTTTTCAGTTCTGAATGTTTCCTATTGGTAGACTTCAAGGCCCTTAAATACTGACTGTATGGATCAGTGTAGTCTAGATCAGTTTATAAAATGTTAATGAGTATGTAATTCCCCTGGGGATCTGTTAATGTGCTAATTTGATTCTGATTCAGTATGTCCGGTGTGGGTCCTGAGACTCTGAATTGCTAACAGGTTCTCAGGTGATGCTGAGTCTGCAGAACACAATCTGAGTAGCAAGGGTCTAGAGGTTGACATTTAAATTTTAAATTTATTTTTGCTAAATTCATCTCAGAAATCTCATGAAGACTGATCAAAGGAAGACCTACACACATCTCATCTCAGTAGATTTAATTTAGTATGTCTCGAGTAGAGTCTAGGCATCTGGTCTGCTTGCATGTTTTGGATTTTAAGTTATCTAGGTGACTCTGAAGTGCAGATTCACAGTTTCACCCCAAGGCCCTGAGTGGGCCTGAGGCAGGAGGCTGAACATTTTCTTTTCATTATCTGCCATTAGCAGTTGTGTGTGGCTGGAGACAGAAACAATCAAAACGTTCACCTTTAGTAATAATATTTTGCACAAAGTTTATTGCCCCACTCTCAGCAATTGTAAGAACCACTAGAAAGAAAATAAGTAAGGATGCAGAAGAACTGAACAACACAATGGAGCAACAGAACCTCACTTACATACGTAGAACATTCTACCCAAAAAACAGCAGAATACACTTTTTTTTAACATCCACTGAACGTTCACCAAGATAGCTCATATAATGGGCCATATAACAAACCTCGATGGCACTGGGTTTCGTTTTATAACAAACCTCAACAAATTTTAAAAAACTGAAATCATGCAGAGTATTTTCTCTGATCGTTATGAACCCTAATCGAAAATCAATAGCAGAAAGACAGCAGGAAAATCTTTAAAAACTTGGAAGTTAACCAGTACACTTCAAAATAATCCATGGGACAAAAGGAAGTCTTAAGGAAGATTTTTAAGTGTTGAATTGAATGAACAGGAAATATATTGAAATATACCAGACACAACTAAAGTAGTGCTGAAAAGGAATTTTATAGATTACATGTTTACATTAGGAGAGAAGAGATGTTTCAGATCAATAATTTCAGTTTGTACTTCAAGAAATGAGAAAAAAATAAACGCCAAGCAAGGAGAAGAAAGGAAATAATACACATAAAAGCAGAATTCAACGAAATTTAAAACAGAGTGGTAATAGAGAAAAATCAACAAAACAAAAAGTTTGTTCTTGGTAAAAATCAATAACACTGATAGAATTCTAGCAAGACTAACAAAGATAAAAAGCGAAAACAAAAATCACCAATATCAGAAATGAAAGAACAGATGTCACTATAGACTCTGTAGCCATTAGAATAAGGAAACACTACCACCAACTTTATGCTCAGAAGTTTGATGACTTAGAATAAGCGGATCAACTCCTCAAAAAGCAAAAACTACCAATATTCAACTAATATGAAAAATTCCTATAATCATTAAATAGATTGAATTTGGAATTAAAAACTACTGATAGATTCCCAGGCCCAGATAGCTTCACAGGGGAAAACTATTAAATATTTAAAGAAGGCCTGACACCAATTTTACACAAATTTTTCCAGACAATAGAGGAGTATGGAAGACTTACCAACTCATGTTATGATGGTAGTGTTATTCTGACGCCAAAAACAGTACAAAAAGACAAAACTAAAGACCAAAATCTCCCATGAACTTAAACACAAAAATCCTCATGAAAATATTGACAAATTGTGCCCAGAAATGTATAAAAAAGATTTACTCACCATGACCAAATGGAATTCATTCCAAGTATGTAAGTTGGACTCAACAACCTAAAATCATTCACCATAATCCACCATATCAACAGATTTAAGAAGATATATAGGATCACAGCTGACAGAATTCAATATATATCCACGATAAAAACTCTCAGGAAACCGGAAACAGACGGGAATATTCTCAACTATATAAAGAGCATCTGTAACAAACAAGGAAACACTGATGGCATAGTGGTTAAGAGCTATGGCTGCTAACCAAAAGGTCGGCAGATCAAATCCACCAGCCACTCCGTGGAAACTCTGCGAGGCAGTTCTACCCTGTCCTATAGGGTCTCCATGAGCCCGAATCAACAAACAACAATGGGTTTGTTTGTTTGTTTAATAACAAACAAACACCTACAGCTAACATCATACTTCACAGTAAATGACCGAATGCGTTCCCTCAAAGACAGGAATAAGGCAAGTGTGTTAGTTTCTTACTGGTGCTGTAGCAAATTAGCGTGAATTCAAAGGCTTAAAATAACACAAAATTATTATTTTATAGTTCTGGAGGTCAGAAGCCTGAAATCTGTTTTACTGGGCTAAAATCAATGTGTCAGCAAGCCTCGTTCCTTCTGGAAGCCTCAGGGAAGAATTGCTTCCTTACCTCCTCCAACTTCCACTGGTCACATCATCTGTATTCCTTGGCCCATGTTCTCTTCCTCCATCGCCAAAGCCAGCAAAGGCTGATGGAGTCTTCCTCATGATTCCTCACCCTGACACTCCTTTTCTGTACTCTGATCTGTCTCTGTCTACCTCTCATGAAAACACTTGTAGTTACATTGGGCCCACACAGAAAATTCAAGACAATCTCTGTATCTCACCATTCTAAAGTTAAACACTTCTGCAAGGTCCATTTTACCTTGCAAGTTAATGTATACACAGGTTCCAAGGACTTAGACTTCAGTATCTTCAGAGGACCACTATTCAGCCTACTGCAGCAAGAATGCCTGCTCTTACCATTCTTATTTAATATAGTACTGGGACTTCCGATTACTAAGATAACACACACACACACACACACACACACACCCAAAAAAAATACAGATAGGAATGGGGGAAAAAAAAAGAAACTACCTCTTTTTGAAGATGAGGTAAAAAGCCTCAAGGAATCTACAAAAGAAAAAAAAAAAACATTAGCAGAAATTTTTTAGAAATAGGTAAATTCAGTAAGGTCACAGGATATAAAACAAAAAACAAAAATTAACTTTCTACATACTAACACCAAATATGCAGGAATCAAAATTGAAAGAAAAATGTCATTTACAATCATTCCAAAGAAAATGAAATACTTTGTATAAACTTATCAATACATGCATAGGAACTATAAGCTGAACATTGCAAAATGCAGATGCAATATATCAAAAAATTCCTAAACAAGTGTAGACACATTCCATGTTTATGGACTGGAAGACTCAACATAGTAAAAATGTCAGTTGCCTTGATAGCAATCTATAGATTTAATGTAATTCCTATCAAAGTCCTAAGAAGGTTTTTGGACACGTTGTTGTTGTTAGGTGCCATGCAGTTGGTTCTCACTCATAGTGTAACAGAACGAAACACTGCCTGGTCCTGCAACATCCCCACAGTCATTGTTATGCTTCAGCTACCTGTTGCAGCCACTGTGTCAATCCATTTCCTTGAGGGTCTCCCTCTTTTTCATTGACCCTCTATGTTACCAAGCATGATGCCCTTCTCCAAGGACTGATCCCTCCTGATAACACGTCCAAAGTATGCTTTTCAATATCTTAAAGAAGTTTTTGCAGCAGATTTGCCCAATGCAATGCTGCTTCCTTGGGTGTTGATTGTGGATCCAAGTAAAATGAAATCCTTGACACCTTCAATCTTTTCTCCATTTATCATGATGTCACTTATTGATCCAGTTGTGAGGATTTTTTTTTTTCATTATGTTGAGGTGTAATCCATACTGAAATGAAGGCTGTGGTCTTTGATCTTCATCAGGAAGTGCGTCAAGTCCTCTTCACTTTCAGCAAGCAAGGTTGTAGCATCTACATAACACAGGTTGATAATGAGTCTTCCTCCAATCCTGATGCCCCATTCTTCATGTAGTCCAGCTTCTCGGATTATTTGCTCAGCACACCTTTCCTGACTTTAAATCATGCAGTATCCCCTTGATCTGTTTGAACAACTGCCTCTTGATCTATGCACAGGTTCCTCATGAGCACAATTAAGTGTTCTGGGATTCTTATTCTTTCCAATATTATCGGTAATTTGTTATGGTCCACACAGTTGAATGTCTTTGCATGGTCAATAAAATGCAGGTAAACATCTTTCTGGTATTCTCTTCTGTCAGCCAGGATCCATCTATTGTCAGCAATGATATCCCTGGTTACACACCGTCTTCTGAATCTAGCTTGAGTTTCTAACAGTTCCATGTCTAATATACTGCTGCAGCCACTTTTGAATGATCTTCAGCATGTGATATTAATGATATTGTTAGATAATTTCTGCATTCAGTTGGATCACCTTTCTTGGGAATAAGCATAAATATGGATCTCTTCCAGCTGGTTGGCCAGGTAGCAGTCTTCCAAATTTCTTGGCATTGATGAGTGAGCACTTCCAGTGCTGCATCTGTTTGTTGAGACATCTCAACTGGTAGTCCATCAATTCTTGGAGCCTTTTTTATTTGCCAATTCCTTCAGAGCAGCTTGAACTTCTTCCTTCAGAATCATCATTTCCTGATCATATGCTACCTCCTGAAAAAGACCATAGAAAAGCTTCATATCATCAGTCAGAACAAGCCAGGGACTGACTGTGGAACAGAACATCAATTGCTTAGATGCAAGTTCAAGTTGAAATTGAAGGAAATTAGAACAAGTCAACGAGATCCCCAAATACAACCTGGAGTATATTTTACCTGAATTTAGAGGCCATCTCAAGAATAGATTTGACATATTGAACACTAATAACTGAAGACCAGACAAGTTGTGGAATGACATCAAGGGCATAATACATGAAGAAAGTAAGAGGTCATTAAAAAGGCAGGAAAGAAAGAAAAGATCAAAATGGATGTCAGAAGAGACTCTGAAACTTGCTCTTGAACATTGAGTAGCTAAACTGAAAGAAGAAATGATGATGTAAAAGAGCTGAACAGAAGATTTCAAAGGGCAGCATGAGAAGACAAAGTAAAGTACTATAATGACATGTGCTAAGACCTGGAGATAGAAAACCAGAAGGGAAAAACAAGCTCGACATTTCTCAAGCTGGAAGAATTGAAGAAGAAATTCAATTCTCAAGTTGCAATATTGAAGGATTCTAGGGGGAAAATATTAAGTGAGGCAGGGAGCATCAAAAGAAGATGGAAGGAATACACAGAGATTTGGAGACATAAACAAAGTTATAAAATTTGTATGGGAATGGACAGACCTTCAAATACCTAAAACGATCTTGAAAAAGAAAAAAGGTCAAATTAATAAATTGGATCTAATCAAAATTAAAACTTCTAATTGGTGAAAGACCCTATGAAGAGGATGAAAAGATAAGCTTAACAGTAGGAGAAAGTATTGCAAGCCACATATCCAACAAAATGTGGTGGTGGTGGTGATAGTTTGCCATCTAGTAAATTCTGACTCCTAGCGACTCTACAAGATGGAGCAGAACTAACTGCCCAGAGAGTTTCCTAGGCTGTTATCTGTACGGGAGCAGATTGCCAGGTCTTTTCTCTTACAGAGTCTCTGGTAGATTAGAACCACTAGCTTTTCAGCCAGCAGCAGAGTACTTAACCATTGCGCCATCAAGTCTCCTAAAACAGAAAGCTAGTATCTAAAATATATAAAGAACTCTCAAAACTCACCAGAAAGAATATATAGATGGCACATAAGGACGTGAAAAGATGTTCTCTAGCAATTAGGAAAAGGAAGACTAAAACCACAATGAAATATCAC
Organism: Loxodonta africana; assembly: GCF_030014295.1. Classification (NCBI taxonomy): domain Eukaryota; kingdom Metazoa; phylum Chordata; class Mammalia; order Proboscidea; family Elephantidae; genus Loxodonta; species Loxodonta africana. The sequence continues at coordinate 99,753,253 of NC_087351.1, forward strand.
TACAAATCTGTGAGAATGATTTTAAAAAAAATAGTGACAATGCTATTGTCACTTTTTAAAATTTTTATCCTTATCTTTTATCCTGTCAAAACTAAATTAGCCTAATAAATATTATACAGATAGATGTTTCTTCTCTCAAAATTTCTTGAATAGTTTTAATAAGACAGAGGCTATTCATTTTTAAAATGTAATCGTTTTGGTTGATTTTTGGAAGCAGATTGCTAGGCCTTTTGCTCTGAGGCACACCTGGGTAGACTGGGACCTCCAACCTTTTGGTTAGCAGTATACCACGTTAGTCATTTGCACCATCTAGAGATAGATTTTGACTGAAATAGTGACATTTTGGGGATCACTGATGGCATAGTAGTTAAGAATTCAGTTGCTAACCTAAAGGTTGGTGGCTTGAACCCACCAGCTGCACCAAGGGAGAGAGAAGTGGCAGTCTATTTCCATAAAGATTTATAGCCTTGGAAACTCCATGAGGCAGTTCTGCTCTGTCCTTTAGTGTCCCTAGGAGTTGGAATCACCTTGGCAGCAGTTGATAGTGACATTTTTACATTAGCCTGTTGGCCTTGGACTTCCATTCTCTCAGAATAATATAAATCTAAAATTAAAATATAAATGTGCAAACTTTGGTATTTTTTTTTCCTGAAGAGATGCTTTTCCCCCTTTTCCATCCAGAATCCCAAAGCAAAGACAAGAGTTAACCTGTGTTCAATGGTTAACGGACAGAGATTTTCTCATACCCATCAATGAGTGGAAGGGACAATGATTCCAGAATCTTAGTTAAGAAGGAATATTGTGTTTATGTGAGGGCCTGAACTCATAACTTGTATGTTTGAATCTAATTCATTATGTTATCAGCTTCTCAGCTTACAGCTATGGATTTGTGTTCCTGTTACTGTTCTACCTCCTTTGATTTCTTTTTTTTTTTTTATTTTGTCATATTTTGTCAAGCATATGCAGGTTTATAACAGAAGGCATTGTTTTTATTCTGCCCACCTGTTGCAAAAATAAGAACTTCAACTTGGGCTTCACCTAGGTAAAAATCACTTAATTCCTTTAGGCCTCATTTTTTCCTATTTTTACGATGAAAGTTTTGAATTATATGTGTTTTAGGAATCTCTGCAAATATCTACAAACATCTACAAACCTATAATTATCTAGCAAAGTAATTAATAGCTGGAATAAGAAATATATGTCAGAATAAAAGAACAATCACAAACTAAATTAGGTAATTTGGACTATACTTTAATGTCTCTTGCCTTTCAAATATTTTATCAGTTTTTTTTTTTAATAGACATATGTCTATTAAAAAAACATATACCTTTAAGAGATACTTATGGTGGAAACAAACAAAAAACCTACTGCCATCGAGTCAATTCCTACTCATAGCAACCCCGTAGGGATTCCAAGGCTGTACGTCTCTATGGAAGCAGACTGCCACATCTTTCTCTTGTGGAGCCTCTGGCAGTTTTTTTTGAACCACCAACCTTTTGGTTAGCAGTAGATCACATTAGCCACTGCATCGCCAGGGCTCCTTAGTTATGGTGGAAGAAGCTATCTAAAGACAGACATGGAAGCTGGGGAAAGAATTTCCAAGAAATCCTCACTCTGCCAGGTAGTGCCTTATAAACTTTTGTTCTTTTCAATAAATGTCGGTGAAATCAGTATCTGGTGAGGCTTTCTAGTTCTTAAACAAGTCACTTGAGTGCCTCTTGTAAACAATTGACTGGGACTGCAACCAAGGAGAACATATTACCCTCATTAATGTCTTAATAGATATTATCTATGTTTCCATGATTTCTGTCATTCTATAAAAAATAAGTGGAAACATGGCCCTCCACTGTCCCAAATGATAAAAACAGAGTTTTTACTGGATGTTTCCAATCAATCACACCACTCCAAAAAGTGAAATGCCTACCACTCCAGCCCTTCTGGGACAGCTGCTGTAGTCTGTGAGCAAAAATTGTATGCATTTGAACCCATCACCAAACAAGCAGTGAGGACTGGGTTTTTTTGGGATTCTCAGATCCACATTTTTGGCACATTTTATGTTGATACAGGTTAGTTGTAGCAGAACTAGCTGGAAGCACCATTGTAGTATTTGGCACTGCAGTTAACGAGGTGTAAAGAGAATAAAGGGGCAGTGGGCACTCAGCGGAAACCCTGGTGGCATAATAATTAAGAGCTACGGCTGCTAATCAAAAAGTAAGCAGTTCGAGTCCACCAGGCAGCCCTTGAAAACCCTACGGGGCACTTCTACTCTGTCCTATAGGGTCTCTATGAGTCGGAATCGATTCAATGGCAATGGATTTTGTTCGGTTTTGGGGACTCAGGGGTAGAATTCTTGCCTTCCATATGAGAGACCCAGGTTCAGTTCTTGCCTAATGCACCTCAATCCCAGTAACCAACTCACCTGTCAGTAGAGTGTGTGTGTTGCCATGATGCTGAACAGGTTTCAGAAAAGCTTCCAGACTAAGATGGACTAGGAAGAAAAGCCTGGTGATCAATTCCGAAAATCAGCCAATGAAAAAGCCCTATCAAACAGGACAGTCCACTCCTGTTAAGCATGGGAGTCACCAGGAGTCTGGGGCTAATTCTACATTGGCTAAGGACAACAACAATAACAAAGGGAGTGAAATCCTTTGATTGGTTTCTATACATATTTTTTCAAATCATTTCCATCACATTGGATATAAATGACCCACATTTTATTCTGTCCTAGAGAGAGGAAATAGCTGAATTTGACAGACAGGTCAATGATTTAAATATGATTCAATTTACACAAGGGAGAAATAAGTAATAAGGGTGGCAAGCTAGATCCAAGATTTGGGGCAGGTTAAAGGTTAGTGTGAAGGAGCCAAGACTTTTTGTCATCAGGCCATGCAAAGCCATTGAGGATTTGTTGTACAAATGAGCAGCATGCACTCTGTTTTAGAAACATTAATCTAATGCCAAATAGACTAGATATTGGAGAAGGTGTCAGCTTCACATTGTCCATATTGGCACAAAGCTAAATCCACCAATTAGAAAGCATTATTTCCTTTAGGAAAAAGCTTCCTATTAATTTAGCCTGAAGGACTCAGATGCCCGAGTCCATAATGAATCTAGTGTTTTCAGGCATGTAGGTGGAACCCAGACGTGATTTTGTGATTTTTGTTTCTGTTCCAAGTGTAGAGTTTTAATTTTGAAGCTGGTTTGTTTGTTTTGAAACTTAGTATTCTTATCATATATAATTGAAGTGTAAAAGTCACAGTCTTTCTTTACAAACAAATGCCAATTAAAGTGAGAGATGCTGGAAACGGGCGCAGGCTCACTTCATTTCTTATAACATGTTCTGACCTTTTCATTATTTTGGTGGTAATGATTCTATGTTTTTGCAACCAACAAAAACTCAGATGGATTGGTTGATACAGTTCTCTCATCTTATTCAGGGTTTATAGTTTTCTTTTTTCTCATACTGATGGATGGTGACATTCTTGCTTATATTCCTACCTCTTCTTTCACTAGTAGCTAATTTATCGGCTTGCTCATTTGAATTCCACAAACAAAAAGTTAACAACTTCTATAACTTAAGTTCTCTGTCAGGCTTATCAATGCATTTCCATTGATGTCAGTTTTTGTATTTATATTTTTGCCTTGTTACTGTGTTTCACTCTTCTTTGCTCTAGCACAAGATTGAGCACTCCTTAAGGATAAAGACAATATTTTATCCATCTTTCTGTACACATTCTGAGATAAAGTAGATATCTTTTTCTTTTTAAATTACATATATACACAAAATATTATATACAGATATATTAAAGTAGAATCATTTAAACTTTTATTTGATTTTCCACTTGTTCTGAGCTTGGAAATGGATAGTTATTTTATGTTGATACAGGCTAGTTGTAGCAGAACTAGTCAGTATATTTTCTTTCTAACACAGTAAAAACAAACAAACATGAAACAATTCCTAGCATAGAAAGAATAAATTCTCTTGTTTCTGGTACAGATAAATGGTAGCTTCACTTTGGTTTCTGATTTAATAATCATTGTTAAGCTATCAGGAGACTTGGAAGTGAGGTATGACTAACTCCATTGCCATAGTCTGATTCGACTCATAGCAACCCTATAGGACAGGGTAGAACTGCCCCATAGGTTTTCCAAGGACCACCTGGAGGATTCAAATTGCCAACCTTTTGGTTAGCAGCTATAGCACTTAACTGCCATACCACCAGGGTTTCCAAGGTAAGACTAGTTCTAGGATAGTAAAGAAAAGCAGTTGAACAGAGAATTGGTAATGATTTGTGTTTTCTCCATGCAGTATTAAAAAAAAAAAAAAAAAGACACATTTACTCATCCCTAAGCCAAATAGAAATACAATATTGCCAGAAGATTTCAATGTACTGAATAGCAAAGTCCTAAAGGGTGAGGAAAGAAAAAAAAAAAGAAAGATAAATTAATTCCAGATTGATGAAAGGGACCATGGAAGATTGCACTGGTGGATATAATTGGTATTAAAAATAAAGCCAAATACAAGATAAAAAATTAAAGGACCCATTAAAGATCATAATATAACAGAAGCTGTGAGCAATGAATAGGCAGGTGTTTATCCAAAGACAATTTTGGGGTCAATGGCTCGCTTGCGCATAGAAGAACAAGGGTTGAAAAATAGAATCCAAGGAGGAAACAGATGTAACGTGTTCAGGAAATGCAACTCTGACCAGGGGTTTAGGAGGAAACAAAAAGCTGTGGTTGTTACCGAGAAAATGGCAAATTTCCTTAAATCACTTGGGGCAAAACTCTGCAGTGTTATGTTCAAAGGTGTGTCTAGGAGCATGGATGTGAGCTGAGAGTACCCAGAGTCCCTTTAAATTTATACTTTTCTACTTCTCTGAATGGGTAGTAAGAGTACGTTTAAGTGCTCCAAAATGCAATTGCATGTAATATTTAAAATGCATTCAGTCCATGCCCTTATGAGGAAACACGTGTTTTGAGACTTTGTTTCCCTTTCTGTGATGCTCTAATGAAAACTGGAGCACTGGACTCTGTGCTAACTCTTTCCAGGTACAAGGACTTCCTCAGTCCACAGAACAACTCTTGCAAACTGTTTTTATTGTATTTATCTGCTAGTAGTACTTAGGCATGAAGTGCCCATAGACATGATATGAGCCTTACTTTCACTATAACCTGGCAGTGAAGTTGTGGGGTATGTAGCTAAATCTTTCTTCTCACAAAACTTCAGGTAGGACCATTTTCTGCCAAAAGTAATCTAAGAGCAAATTGAGATAGGTCATTTGACGATAGCTTGAAATCTGCAATGACAGTGTTCTTTGTACCAAATGTTGTTAGTTGTTGAGTCAGCCCAGACTCATGGCCAACACTGGGCACAATGTAACTAGACACCTGGTCTGTATGATTGGTTGCAGATCAGGCCATGGTGATCCATAGGCTTTTCATTGTCTGGTTCTTCAGAAATAGTTAGCCAGGCTTTTCTTCCTACTCTGCCTTTGTCCAGAAGCTCTGCTGAAACCTGTTCATCATGAGCAATACATAGCCTCTACTGACAGCCAGATGGTGGTTGTGCATTGGCCAGGAATCAAACCTGGGTCTCCCGTATGGAATGCAAGACTTCTGCTACTGAACTACCATTGTTTTCCTATACCAAATAACACAAATTTTTTTATCATTAGAAGTTTGGCCAAAAAAAGTCATACCTTCATAATGCCTTAAATACTAAGCATTGAAAAAGAATTTTTAAAAATCTTTACTTTTGAATAATGAATAACAACTCCTGAATTTCCATTTGCTGTTTATAGCTTGGAAACTCTGGTGGCATAGTGATTAAGTGCTACGGCTGCTAACCAAAGGGTCGGCAGTTCGAATCCGCCAGGTGCTCCTCGGAAACTCTGTGAGGTGGTTCTACTCTGTCCTATAGGGTCACTATGAGTTGGAATCAACTTGATGGCACTGGGTTTGGTTTGTTTGGGTTTATAGCTTTACCAGGCCCTTTCACCCACATTCCTCTGTTAGATCATCGCAATGAGGTTGTAGTACTGGCATTATACCTGGGATTTGCCTATGGAAAAGCACTATCCCACTCTTCATCTCCTACCCCATCTACTGCCCCAAATCCTGCTACAAACAAGGTCTTGAATTGTAAGGTGTCTCACTCTTGGTGACAATAATTATTGACATTGCATTGCTTTGGGTTAAAAAAAAAAATCCAGAGGGGTCAAGACAGGCAATCTATTGTCTGTCACCTTGCTCACTGAGAAGGGAAGTAATATCTACTCTAAGGCTGAATCAAGCACAGCCAATGTCGATTTGTTTTCGAGAAGCTCAGGCATGGAGGGAGTTAACATCGTGTTCTGCTTGAATCAAGCACCTGCGTTTACTTGCCTTGGATAATGAGGAAAAATGGGGTCTCTTCAATATAGCCCTTTGCTATAAATAGACCATCCATCTTAAATTTAATTATTGTCATTGTCAAAGCGTGGACTCAGAGAAGTAGTGTGGTGTCTTAGAAACGCTCCTTGACTAGGAGGTAGGCACCTGGTTCCAATCGCAGCTCTGGAACTCATTAAATGTATGGCCCGGGCTGATTAATTTCACATCTTCAGGCCCCTCTGTCCTCTGGAGTATCAATTCTCTGGCCTTAATGGTTTTCAATGTGTCTTGCTTTTCCACTCAAACTGAGGCTGCCTTTATTCAGGACCTCATCTTTTCTTTCTTGGATTATTATAAGAAGATTCTATCTGGTTACCATTTTTCCAGTCTCACCTTTTTATTCACCCCAACCTCTGCCAAATCTATCTTCTATGTTGCTGTCAGCAGCATCTCAGTAAAATGTAAATCTCATCATCTCACTCCCTCAGTTTAAGCCTTTCAAGGGTTTCCTGTAGTTTTCAACATGAAGGTGTAACTCTTCAGCATGGCGTAAAAGGAACTTTAGGAATTAGAGACATCTTTTGGCTGCATTTTCTCAGGAAGTTTCCAACAGTCCAGTCATTCCAAAACTATTACATCTTCCTGAATAGGCCTAATCTATTTAGCCCTAGATTTTATAATTCTGTATGTTATATTCTCTCTGCCTTCCCTCTACATAGTCCTTTGGCTCACTCCTCCTTGTCAGCCAACAAGCTCAGACATTGCCTACTCTTGGAAGCCTTCCCTGACTCCCTCAGTTTGTGTCTGAATATGAGAGCCCATTCACTTTGAAGCTTTGCAGAGGACGTTGATGTTGACTATACCTTCCTGACTCCAACTATCCCCAATAAAAATGTGAGCTTTTTGAAGGGAAGGTCTGTGCTTTCATCTTTGTTTTTTCATCAAAGTACCTGACAAATGGCTGGTGTGCAATATGTAAATACAAGATGAATAGATAAGTGGGCTAGACTAAAATGTCATCCTCCTATGGTATTTGTTAAGTGCATAATCATTCAAAATCATTTCGCATTCTAGCCAGTCACTTGTACGGTGTTTTATCTCCCTTTTTGATCCAAAAATAGAGGTGTGGTTTATATAAATCATTGCAGAATAGAAAGGAATGTGAAATCCTAAATCTGCACTTGATATCAAGTGGCAGCCAACATCCTATTCTCCCCGCTCCTCCAATGTCAGTTAGACTCAACATCCGGAAGTCATATTGCACAGGGATGTAGGTTAATAGGAGCCAATAGCAGTTCAGCAAAGATAAAAAGTGGAGTAATGAGCCTGAGAGCAAAGAGGAAAATGAAAAATGGATAAATGGAAAGTACTTTGGGTTGACCAGGAATTAGATTCATGAAATTCTTGTTAAGCCATTTTTCTCAAAGCCAAAATCGATAAACAGAAAAATTTAAAAAGGATAGAAAGCATGAAAGATGGTCCCGTATTTGAATGCAATATTTAGGAGACAAGAGATACTATAGAATAATTTATGATTAAAAAATCAAAACAAAACAAAATTGCACAGTGGTGTGGAGGAAAGTATAAGTGATTTGGCAGTTAATCAATGTGGATTGTTTTCCTAGATCTGCTGGTAATTTCTGTGTGAACTTGTGTTGATTGCTTAGTGTCTCTGAATTTTTTTTTTCTCTCTTGGCTGTAAACCGAGGGAAGTTATTTATATAATTCTGATTCCCTGCCAGTGTACCCTTCTACAAACCTGAAAACACCATGTGACATTAAACGATGAATCTATGTACCTTATAGAGGCTGACTGTCTTACCCATCTCATGTAAGAAAAGGTAGAAGACCAGTTACCCTAAGGAATCTTTGGAAAAGAAGAATAAGAACAGAAACCATAATCACTTTGGGATCCAGAAAATATACCTACTGGGGAAACATAGCAAGTTTCCAAATAGAATGAGCTGGAAATTAACTGAGTAAGGAAGCCAAGATCAGCACTAAATTTGTTCCCTTTCTAGTACATCAGGAGTCATGGTCCTGTCTAGGAATCATGAATTTTCCCCTTGCTACAGATTTCTATGACTTGGTACTGGGAGAGGCCTTAATATTAGCTGGTACAACCCCCTCATTTCATTTATCTGAGGCCTAAAATGATAAGTGAGTCACATAAATCCCTGAGCTAGCTGGGTTTATTTCCTACTAGCACCTTCTCTCTTGACCTCCACTTGCCTTCACTGCCTCTGTGGTGCTTGTTATTTCCTCACCCCATATCTTCCCACATACCTGTACCTTTGCAATAAAAACGGGACAAAACAAACCCTTGCTGACTCATCGTGACCACACAGGGCATGCGAACTGCCAAAATTTTGGTTAGCAGCTGTAGCTCTTAACCACTACATCACCTGTAAAAGGGAACAAAATAAGTTCCCCTCTACCTTAAATGGCAAATTTGAATCCAACTTTAAGGGAACTTGTTTTGGCCTTTGTCTCTAGTTTCTGGAAAATAACCCTTGGGATTTGCCAGCAATCAACGTGTTTTTATTTTTCTAAAACAGCCAGGCAACACTTTAACATGTGCAAAAGAGTTGGGAGCCTGCAACTCATCACCTGGCAACTAGTCTTAGGAAGGGAATAGGGCATGATATAATCAATCATGCATATTCATTGATTTCTGCATATGAATTGAGGTTCCAGGGACTAAGGGATCCTGGACTCAGTGCTTTCTCTTCAGGACTTCCTGGATTGGTGAGAACACCCATGCACAGGAAAAAGCGGCAAGCCCCTGAGGACAATGGGAACTCTTGTGCCAAGATCTCTCCCAGAACTTGCCTGATATTTTCTTTCTACTTATACGTGGGTAACTGTAAGTACAGGAAAGGACCCCTGGTGGTACAGTGGTTAAAGTGCTTGACCGCTAACATAAATGTTGGCTATTTGAACCCACCAGCTGCCCCTCTGGAGAAAGACATGGCAGTCTGCTTCCGTAAAAGATTATTGCGCTATAGGATCACTATGAGTCAGAATCAACTCAACGGCAATGGGTTTTGTTTTGGTCTAAGTACAGGTTAAAAAAAAAAAATTGCCTTCGTGTCAATTCCAACTTATAGAGACCCTAATAGGACAGAGTAGAACCACCCCATAGAGTTTCCAACGAGTGCCTGGTGAAATCAAACTGTCAACTTTTTGGTGAGGTGGTCTCTATTTACCTTAGAATAAAAAAGTAAATTAATATGATGTTCTGAAGCAAAGTCTAAGATGAAACAAAGATGAAAAGACAAAGGAAGTAACAAGTCCAAAGAAAGTAAGAGACTAACATAACCATGAATTAAAACACATATTTTGGTCCTATCAGACTAGTTTTGCTTGTTCGATTGGCCTCATTCTGTCAGTTTCTGCCATACCTACGATTTGCTAGATCAGTAGTTTTTAATTCTGTTTTCTACAAGTACAAGGAAAAGTTGCTTTTTTTTTTTTTTCTGCAGTTGCCTGCTTATATTTGATTCCATCTGTCTGTAGTGCTGCAGCACTCTATTTAGCTTAATACTTATACCACCCATAAAGCTAGGAGAAAAGATTTGTCATTAAAGACAAATATTTTAACAGGCTACCCCAAAATGTTACTTAACAAATGTTATTGCAGTGGGACAGTCATATAGCAGGCTTTTCGTTTTTCGTTTGTTAAATAAATTAACATATATTACTTTATGTTCCTATGTTATATTGTTAAAGAAGACACGGTAACTATTGAAATTAGATGTTGCAATCTTGGGATGTTTAAGTGTTATTTTTAAATTAACTTTATTGTGTGTTTTTACTAGAACTTTGACAGAATTCACTTTTAGCTGATTCTGAATTATTTTAATATAAAACCATATTTAATTGCAAAGCACAAGTTATTTTAAAACTTTCTTGGGAGGAAAGGAATCATGGCTGCTAAATTAATATTACTATTACAGAGAATTTGCTGAGAAAGAAAATTTCGAGGTTTTCATGTGGGCTATGATAATTGAGGAACCTCATTTTCTGCACGTAGTTATAGAAAAACATCTGATAATTTAGATTGGGCAAACAAGAAATTAATCCTTTCATCCTCTTGGGGTTGCTAAACTAATTAATGACATGATAATGTTGCAAGTGGTACATTAGAACTAAGAGAACAATATTTAGCAGGATAGTTAATATGTAACAGGTAGTTCTAAATCCAAGTTATCAGCTCCCTGTATAAACAGATGGTACATTTGGTAGTTTCCTTTATGTTTCAATATGTAACAGGAGGCAACAACATTGAATAAATACGGTATGCTGTAGAAGTTTCTGAGAATGTTAGAGCAATAAGGCAGAATGCCAAGTTTACATCTCAGTTTTGCCATTTTCAAATTGTGCTCTCTTTGGCAAGTTACTTGACATCTCTGAGTATCAGTTAACATTTATAAAATGAGACCCAGGACAGCTATCTTGTAGGACTTGTTTGAGGATTAGAGTTAATAATATAAACCACCTAGAACAGTGCTTGACAGGTAGTAGATATTTAATAAGCCTTGTATATTATTGCTGCAATTCCTACTGTTCTTCCCAGTGCAACCACACTGGCTTGATTTACACGCATATTTTTGTACTGAATTTTGTTATCAAAGGGACAACACTGAATCACGATTTACATTTTTATGTTATTGTTCAGTGTACAAAGCATTTTTCGAATGTTTGTGTGATAAATATGCTAGATCACTTGCCATTTCTTATTTTGATACAGTGACTTTTATATTAGAGGACATAGAAAAGTCCTAGGGCTTTGTTATTTCCCTTAACTTAAATCGAAGTTGGTATGAATGTAATGCACTTATTTTATTGAGGAAAAAAATAATTGCATAAAAATGTTCTTTTTTTTTTTTTTTAATGCCTGAAAGCTTTGACTTAAGTATCTTAACAGGCTGCCCAAAATGTTACTTAACAAATGTTATTGCAGTGGGACAGTCACGTAGCAGGCTTTTCGTTTTCATTTGTTAAGTAAATAAACATACATTCCTTTAGGTGAAGTTAGTTTTTTTACACCACAACGCCTGTATATGTTTTCTGTATTTTTCATGAGTGTTATTAAAAACAAATACTTATCAAACACTATATACAGGCACCTCTTAGCATTTTCCATGCATTGCCCCATTTGATTTTCTGAACACCTATCCCAATTTGGGAAACCCTGGTGGCATAGTGGTTAAGAGCTATGGCTGCTAACCCAAAGGTCGGCCATTCGAGTCCACCAAGTGCTCCTTGGAAACTCTAGAGGTAGTTCTACTCTGTCATATAGGGTCGCTGAGTCAGAATCCACTCGATGGCAATTTTTTTTTTTTAATCCCAATTTAACAGATGAGAAAACAGAGGCTTGGTAAAAAAAAAAAAAAAGTAAGAGCCAGTAAATCATAGCTAGTAAATGGAAGAGCTGAGATTCTAACCCAAATCTGCATGATTCCAGGTGTCAGGTTTCATGTTGTTTTATTATATTGTTATTTCTCCTTCATTTTTTAAGTTCTTAAAAGCAGAAGCTATATCTTCCATAACTTTGTATACCCCTCAACTTATCAGTATTAAAATCACACATGCTACACAGCAGTTAACTTATGAGGAAAGATATTTGTTATCTCTACTCAGCACATACTTCTGCCCAAACCCCATCTTGTGGATGTATTTGGGTGACAGTTTTGGTAAGTGTAGTTTGAGGTCTATAGATTCGGTCTGTATGAATGTAGATTGCCAGCCTCATCTATTTTTTCCCATGTAAAGAATCCCACAATAATAGTGACAGTAAGACAAAGGCCCATTTACTCAATTCACAAGTTAGCAATCCCAGTTAAATAAAATGTCAAGACAAATGCTCATCATAAAGTGAAGCCTAAGTCAATGGATTCAATATGATTTAATTAGTTCTGTGGTTAATGCTCAAAATCCCACAGGCTTTCTCTAATTTAGTTTCTATGTTAATGTTACATCTAGAACCATATCGTTTCAATAGAAAATGGATTAAAGTGAATAGATCAGAGAGAAAATGAGGAGCGAGAAGCAAACGCAAGTGTGTTACACCTACCTTAGTTGTAACTGATACACATTTAGTGGAATTTGCCTAAAAGCAAAGCATTGCTTTATTGATTCTGTGTTGGAAAGCAGCTCTAGAAATAAGAAGATATAGCCCTCATCCTCCACAGTTGCTAACCAAAGAGTCAGCAGTTCAAATCCAACAGGCGCTTGTTAGAAACTCCATGGGGCAGGTCTACTCTGTCCTACAGGGTCTCTATGAGTCACAATTAACTCATCAGTAAGTTGATCCAAGACACCATCCAAGACATTTATCAGTCCCAGTGTTAAAGTTGAGCATATGAAAATATTGTTGTTGTTGTGTGCCCTCAAATCAGTTCTGACATGTACTGACCCTATAGGACAGAGTAGAACTTCCCCATAAGCCTTCCTAGGATGTAATTTTTATGGGAAATCACCAGGTCTTTTCCCATAGAGTGGCTAGGGCGTTCTTACTGCCAACCTTCCAGTCAGCAACAAAATGCTTAAACTGAATAAAGCCAAAAAACCTAATCTCATTGCCCTAGAGTTGATTCTGACTCATAGTGACCCTACAGGACAGAGAAGAACTGACCCATAGTGTTTCCAAGGAGCAGCTGGTGGATTCAAACTGCCGAACTTTTGGTTAGCAGCCGAGCTATTAACCACTGTGCCACCAGGGCTTCTAACCTGAATAGTCATTTGAAAATAGTTGCACTTACGTAAAAGTGCTTCTAGGTGTGGGATTTCTTGTTACTGACTTCCTCTCTTCATCGTCTTCTCAGATAGCATCTAACTTACCAAATTGCCATGTAACTGAATTCATTCAATGTTCTCAAGCTGGTTATATGGACAGTAATAGGAATAAAAGTATGCTGATGAACAATATTAAATTGTTTATCAATGCCATCGGGATTCAGCCAATAGAATATGCATTTTTATCAGCTCATCAGATACCTCATATTGTATGGTACAAAGTTTACATTGATGGCCCCTATTAATGACCTACCTGTACCATGCCCTTTGTACTATAATTTTGTAGTTCCCTGTTACTCTAATTCTGCTTCAACCATGTGACTTGCTTTGACCAACAGAATGTCAGCAGACTTGACATACACAGAGGTTTGAAAAATCTCTTGCACATTTACTCCTTTATTTATTTCCCTGCAATCACCATGAGGACAGTTTTGAGCTAGTTTCAGAACAAGCCTGGGCTAGCCTGCTGGAGCATGAGGGAACATATGGAACACAGCCAGGCCGTCTTAGCCAAAGCCTCAGAAATGTGAGAGAATACAGCCAAGATCACCAAAACCCTCAACTGATTGTAGACAATAGCTCAGATGGGCAAAACCACTCAGTGGGTACCTAGGATCATGGGAAAAAATAAATAGCTGTTGTTTTAGCCACTGTGTTTTGAAATGTAAGCAATAATTGCTAACTGATACACACAGAAGAATACCTTATGAAGGATATTTAAATGATATTAATTTTTTAAAATTTGTCTTAATTATGTACACAAAATATGAATGAGTATATCAAATTCCATATAATTTAATACAAAAATTGAAACTGCTAGTGCAGCTAGAGACTTGTGAGGACTTGTGAATTACTATAAATCAGACCAATCAGACCTACTAAACTATTGAGCTGTATCTCCCATTGCAGCAGTCATAGGTGTATGTAGCTTGGGTTCATAAGTCAAGTTAGCAAACGATAATTTTATCATCAAATCTATTCTTAGGAAATAATAAGAATAGAATCAGGATAGTTTTATATTATAATTATCAATAAAAAATAATTTATGCTCTCTGCACATAAAAGATTTTGCATAATTCTTTCAACCTTAATAACAGGAATTATAAAAATTTGACTGATCTCCTTTAAAACTTCTTCAGCCCCTGTCCTCTACGAAGAAAAATCAGTTATTGGTATTATCTCTTTCTGGTTTTAATCCAAGTTGAAAATACATATTTAATTATGATCTGCAGAATACATGTCCTGTGGCCAAATGCAGATAATACATTTGAATTCTTATGAAGGATTTTAGCCATACCTGGCAAAATCCTATTTTGCCTAAGTCTCTGCCTTATTATAAATTTATAAAAGAGGACAAAGGGCTGGAAACCTGGTTTCTGACCTTGACCAAGGCAACGATGGACTGTAGGACCTTGGGCAGTTAACTTCTTTTGGGTTTGATTCTCTTTATTCATCAATGAGATGAGAGTGCAAGAACCACTAAACTTTGATCTCAGTGACTTTAGGAAGCAGAATGTAGATTTAAAATCATGAAATTTAGAGATAAGAAGACTTCAAATCCCAGCTTAACCATTTACAATGTGTTGCTGAACTTTTTAATCGTTGAGCTTCCACCTTCTCATTTGTAAAATGAGAATGTATATCTTAGAGGGCTATTGAATGGATTAAATGGACTAAGACAAGCTTGACTCCAATGATGTAAACCCTTTGGTCTTCACAGGGGGACAGGAGCACTCAATGAATAGCATCCCTCTTCACTACAGGTTGGAACATTTTTGAGAAATAAAACGAAGAGTCGATGTGGAGGTCAAAATATGCTTGATGCCAATGAAAAGAAGGTAGATAGGAAAGAAAGTCAGATGGAACTCATAAGCGAACTCCAGAATTGAGTAAACTTTACCCGTCAATCACAGGAAGAACTGAACCAGGGCAGGCGTTACCAAGTAAAACTCAGGGAACATTGAACACAGGCCTAAGCAGTAGAAAACTCACGTTATCACTGTGTAATCTTGCTCCCAAGAGAATTAAAAGAAGGCTAAGTCAAACATGCACACTCCACAAGTTATTACTCAGATAAGCCACTTTCCCTCCCCATGCGCAGGATGAAGAAAGCACCAGAAAGGCCAATAATCAGGGTCGGATTACTCGATAAGTAAGGTATGTAGGACCTTACTTGTGCTTACTTATTAATCTGTAGTGAACAATTTCACATGGTTTTCACCACGTCTGAAAGCCATGTGAAACTGTTCACTACAGATAAGTAAATAAGCATAGGTAAGGCCCTGCTTACCTTGCTTGCTGTATACTCCATTCCTTCAGAGATAGTAAATTTGAAAAGAGGCTTTGATTCTGTAGGAAGGTGCTGTGGGGTTGGGAGAGAGAGAGATGCCAGACCTACCTAGAAGCAGAATCTTTGATGAGGTTTAAAAAAAAAAAAAAGTGAAATTGTTCAATAAAAGTTAGGAAGTAAGCACTAGGAAGCTTGTGCTTACCTTGCTTATCAGGTAATCTGTCCCTGCCAACAGTTCTAAGTATTGATTTCTTTCTCCAGAAAGAAACCTCTAAATTGGGTAAGGAACAGAGCCAGCCTATAATAAATACCCACTATTTTAATTTTTTTTTTTATCTGCTATTAAATTGTGATTTTGTTTTTCATATGATACAGTAGGTTTTTCACATCAATGGAATTTGATTTAAATCCCTTTGGTCCAAAATCACTTTATCCTGCACACAGAAGTCAGTTCTATCATGAAAATTATCTTTATCTAGACATACTTCTTTCCAGTATACCGGTAAAATTGTGCCCCAAGGTTATCAAAGTTTCCTAATACAATTCCTAAGTTCCTGTGTTTAATTGGAAAGACATTAACAATAAGACTGCTGTGATAGGCATTGTTAGTATCTCAAAACTTTCATAGCAAAGGGGAGAATGAATAGCAAAGAGTTTGGGGAGTAATTAACACGTAGCCAAGATAGATGGATCTAGACAGATTCAAAGTTATTAAACTTTAATATGTTATTCTTTTTTTTGACAAAATGTCTTCTGCAACTTTGAAATTTTCTGAAACACGTAAAAACTCACAAAGATAAGTTTTCATATTCACAAAATCTGAGCATTTGGGATTTGCATGAGTCAAAGCACAATTTTTCCGCCTCAGCAGCATCCTGAATTTTCTACATATTTCCTGAAAAGAAAATCCTACCTAGAGGCTTGGACTTACAGACAGTTTAATTACTTTAGAAGAAAGCTCATGGTGGATCCCAGACTTAACTCTCTAAGTTTCATCTGTGAAATTAAGCAACATCTTCCTTTCCTACCACACCAAAGTGTCATGAGGATAAAATAACACAATGAGCAGAGAATTACTTCAAAATTGTGCCATTATTCGCACATATTTGAAGCTCCTTAGGGATAGAATTTCAATCTTTCCTGAGCATATGTTCTAAGTTTCCTGTATCCTTCATTGGCTTCACCCTTTGTTACTACTTGAAATGGATGATGTATAAACAACTTTATAAATTCATACAAGGAAAATTAGGAAAATATCCTAGTGTGAATATAGCTGGAGAATTCATATGAAACCAGTTAGGAAAGGATGAGCTTATAAGAAAGCCGAGACTCTGATTTGGACCTCTAGCCTGCAGAGCTGTGAGAAAATAAATTTCTGTTCTTTAAACCCATCCGTCCTGTGGTGTTTTGTTGTGGCAGCCCTAGGAAACTAAGACGGCCCCTCTGAAGAATACAGAGCCCCTGGGTGGTACAGGAGCCCTGGTGGTGCAGTGGTTAAAGCACTCAGCTGCTAACTGAAAGGTCGGCGGTTCAAACCTACCAGCTGCTCTGTGGGAAAAAGATGTGGCAATCTGAGCCTGTAGAGATTCACAGCCTTGGAAACCCTATGGTGCAATTTTACTCTGACCGATAGGGTCACTATGAGTCGAAATCGACTTGACAGCAGTGGGTTTGTTTTGCTTTGTTTTGTTTCGTTGGGTGGTACAAACTGTTAACACACTCGGCTGCTAACAGAAAGACTGGAGGTTCAAGTCCACCCAGAGGTGCCTTGGAAGAAAAGTCTGGTTACCTACTTCTGAAAAAAATCAACCATTGAAAACCCTATGGAGCACATTCTATTCTAATATGAGATCTTCATGAGTAATAGCTGATGGCAGCTGGTGAAATCAAGAATGTGACCTCACTATTCTGTACACACTTATTGGTCCCCAAATGTTATGATGGCTGTCCTAAGAAGAAAGTGAATACTCCAAGTGAAAAGAGAATTGAGTCATCTAAAAAAGAATTATTTTAGCAAGAATAGGCCAGGTCTTCTACCCCACAGAGCTACGACAACCCCAGGTAGAAAAGGAGTGGGGAATAAAGTTCTTTTCTTCCCCACTCTACATTAAAGTTACAAAAATGCCTTTTGATAGGAGGACACCCTGTAATTTTATTTTAATGTCTTCAGTAGAACGGTGCCATTTAGTTCAGCTTTTAATGTGGCCTTAAATTGCTATTTTATTACTCTTGTTGACATTCTGGAAGCATGAAATTAGCAAATCACATTAAAGAAGCAAACAAAAAGAGCAAGAAACCTCAGCCTAGTTAAACAATGCCTGCATAAGCCACATATTTGAATAATGTTCTTACGTTAAAATAGTGAGCGTATCTTTATATGAAGGTTTCTTTTTTTTTCATAATTAATGAATTCGTTTTATGAATAATTGCAAATTCCATTACATTGCAAAGGCATTCGCCCTTGGTGACCTTGAAACAATGCTTTGTAGTTGTGTTGTGTAGGAGAAAGAAGATAGTTTTATAATACTTCTGCATCCTTCTGGGAAATAAGATTCCTCTTGACTCTGCTTGATGAAAGCCTCCCGTTCTTAAAACAACACTTGTCAATACCTTCCCTGCTCCACCCAGCACCTTGCTTCCTTCTGTTCCAATATGACAGTGACTATTTTACTTCAGACAAAAGTGATTTCACAGTCGTAACAGGAAACTATATCAATCAAGTCATCTTTACCCTGACATCATTCAAAAAGTAGCTAACGACATATGTTTTATTGAACTAAAAGTAGTACTCACGATGTGAACTAAATTAATGTTTACCTTTTCAAGTTTTGTGAAATAAAACTGACAATCTCAAACATTCATTCCAGTGGAGTGTGTTGAAGGGCAGACTGTTTACAGTATACATATATACTATAATATATATATATTTTTTAATTTTTGGCTCTCCAATATGTATTTCCCTTTCTAACTGTGCCCTAATTTCACTATGAAAAATTAGTTGTTTCTCATTGGAATCAGATTCATGATGTGTTTTTGAATTTGAATCTTGAGCAGAAGACTAAAGGGACTAAAAATTCTTGGAGTCCTGCTATAATAAGTGGCATTGATGCTCTAGCATAAAATAAGTAACTGCCTTTCTCAGCCTGAATCCCGACTCTGTGACCTACTAGGTTTATGGCACTGGATAGGTTACTTAATCACTCCGACTTTGTTTCCTTATTATAAATGGAGGAGGGGGAGAATAATAACACCAAGCTTACACAGCTGTGAAGATGATTAAATAAGTTAATAGACGTAAAGCACTTGGCAGTTAATGAATTGTGGTGCTAGGGAAGAATATTGAATATACCATGGACTGCCAAAAGAACGAACAAATCAGTCTTAGAAGAAATACAACTAAAATGCTCCTTAGAAGCAAGGATGGTGAAACATTGGATCTTACTTTGGACACATTATCAGTATATACCAATTTCTAGAAAAAGGGCAACATGTTTTGTAAAGTATATGGTCATTGAAAACTCAGGAAAATTTCAATGAGATGGATGGATGCGATAGCTGCAAGAATGAAATCAAATATACCAGTGATCATGAAGATGGCACAGGAAGGGCAATGTTTTGTTCTGTAACATGTAGTGTCCCCACGAGTCAGAGCCAACTCAACAGCGCCTGATAACAACAAAAGCAAAGGTAATGTGTGTTGGTTATTAGTGTCATTTCTTTGTGTCTATCCTGATCATTCTGCTTCTCTGTATGGTACCATTTTTGTGGTTTCTCCCCCAACCTCCAGACCTGTCTTTGTGCCTCCTTGTTTCCAAGTCCAGCTCTCCATCTCCTTGTTGATTCTGTGAGTCCCTGGTGATCTTCTAATAAACTATTTGGTGATTATCTCATTCAGAGTTATTTTCTGGTGTTTGAAACCAGAGAACTTTTTTGATGTTCTCTTATATTGAGATGTTGCCGTTTCTAGGCAGCCCCAGATTAGAAGATAACATTTTTAATTAAAAAAAAAAGAAAGGCAAGTGCAGACATTGGCAGATAAGAGACGATGAAATTTAACTCCTACTTAGGCAAGCGTGAGCTATGAATTAAAAAAAAAAAAAGTATTCTTTTGGTTAAGTTCTCTGCGAAATGGCTCAATTAATTATTGGCCACAGCCAGCAATGAAGTCTGTTTTTTCTACAATGAGTAAATTTTGGTCCATGTAATATATATATATACATATATATATATATATATTATGGAAATAGTAATGCAATTTAGGTCATAATTAAAGTATTCTTTCATCTTTTGGGTCCTATACTTAAAGCAGGAAATGAAGACTTTAATGAGGTCCCAGAGGAGAGCAGAGCACATTGTTAAGAAAAGGAAGGGATAGCTTATATAAGAAAACACTGGAAGAATTGAAACATTTCAGAACAAAGAAAGGCCTTGTAAATTGCTGGTTTCAAGTATATATGGAGGATTATTTTATGATGTGAAATGTTTGTCTTTCAGATGCACATCAAAATAATTTTACTTGTTGAAATATGTTCTAGACAATAAGAAAACCTTGCAGGTTAACTTTTATGAGAAACAGAAACATAGAATCACAAAAAAAAAAAAAAAAAACTTTGGAAAGGGTTTAGTGTCAATACACTGCTTCTAGAATTTCTTATTGCTTGGTAAAGTACAGGTCAGCGGGAAAGAGGAAGACCCTCAACAAGATGGATTGACACAGTGGCTGCAACAATGGGCTCAAGCATAACAACTATTGTGGGCATGGTGCAGTGTTTTGTTCTGTGGTACACAGTGTTGCTATGAGTTGGAACCAACTTGACGGCACCTAACAACAACAGAATTTCTTATAGGGAAGAGAATCTGACATGGTTTGGCCCAGAGTAACCAGAGCCACAGAGGCTGTCTTAGATAATTCATAGCTGTGGCAGACTAAACTAAGGTCTTCCTGCCTCCACATCAAAGCATTATTATTTAATTGCCTCTAACCAAAAACTTCAAGGAGACTTTTCTCACTAGTGCCAGGTTGGGGCCCAGCAAGAGAAACTTTAAATGATTTCAGGTGCTCAATAACCTCATCCCAGTTTGGTCCAGAAAGCAAGCAGGAGAACCTTACAACTGAGGGTCCACCTAGCTAGCTTCTTGGTGACACTTTGGGTTGAAATAAAAAGGACCACATACCATGATTCTCACGAACATTCTGAACACCAAGAGTTCAAGTGAGTAAGAAATTTTGTTTATTTTAGTTTAGAATAGTTCTAAAGTATCTCCTTTCTCCATTGATGTTTTCTCATTCCATAGTAAAATCGTTCTTATTTATTTTTAAGGCAAATGCAGTAATTTTACAGATTTGTAGTAGAAATGATAAAAACTGAAGAGAAAGTCTTTCTAATCCTCATTCTACTGCTAAATAGTTGTTTTGATGTTGGGAAAGGTCCTAGATGTCTGTCTCAGCTGCACCCTGTATAAAATGGTGCTGATGGGTACTGTCTAGTTGGTTCTGACTCATATTGAGCCTATGTACTACTGGACTAAACACTGCCTGGGTCTACACCAACCTCACAATCATTTCTATGCTTGAGCCCATTGTTGCAACCACTGTATCAATCCATCTCTTTGAGGGTCTTCTTCTTTTTGCTGACCCTCTACTTTACCAAGCATGATGTCCTTCTCCAGGGTCTGATCCCTCCTGATAACATGTCCAGAGTATGTAAGACAAAGTCTCTGTCAACCTCGCTTCTAAAATAAGATAGTAATAAAAGCACCGTCTGTATCACCTTCTTTGTGTAGTTACTGTGAGTTACCAGAAGACAGAGATGACTAGCTTTAAAAAGTATCTATGCACTGCCCCCGCCGAGCTAACTATAGAAACTGGAGGTAATTACAGTACCAACTGTATATGGTATGGAGCTAAGTTCACTACGATCAGTTTTATTATTACTACTACATTAAACACCAGAGAGACTATCAGATCACAGGGGCCTTTAGTGCTTGGATATAAATTTCCATGAGATACAACAGAAATTAGGGAACAATCCAAGATTTAAATTGAAGTAACATATTTTTCAACCCAAGAAAACAATTTCTACTTTCCATATGTGCATAATTTAGTTTAAAACATTTGTTCTATTGATAATCATTTGCCTATTTTATTTTTTTAAGTGTGGACAGCACCAAACATATTCATAAACATGGATCTAAACTACAAAAAAAAAAGTATCT
The DNA here is from genome assembly GCF_030014295.1 of Loxodonta africana. NCBI lineage: Eukaryota > Metazoa > Chordata > Mammalia > Proboscidea > Elephantidae > Loxodonta > Loxodonta africana. The sequence goes on from NC_087351.1 coordinate 99,774,935, forward strand.
ATTAATCTTATTTATCTTCATGGTAACATATATGGAAGATTAAAGGGCACCTAAAACGTCACTGTGAAGATACATAGGATTATTTCTTTCAAGTAGCATTATTACTTGTACTAATAAAATAGTAAAAAAGTAAAGCCTAGAACAAGGAAAACTTTTAAACCAATAATTATACAGTACATACTCTATGTTAGCTGACTTTCTAGTCATCTTAAAAAAATTAATTAGTTTAATCAACATACCCATCTATGAGAAAAAACAGGTACAATTATTATTATCTGCTTTTACCAGTGAGGGAACTGAGGACTAGAGTGGTTAAGTAACTTGCCCAATGTTACACAGCTAGTAAGGGGTGGAGTCAAAATTTGAACCCAGGAATTTTTACCGGAGATTCTATTTGTAATCACTAGATATCCTGCCACCCTGAAGTGTCCCCATGGGTAATATGACTCCCAAACAAGGAAAGTTAACTGAAGGGATGTAATAAAGTTTTGATCTAGTGCACATCTTTCTTGGAAAACTTTTAAGAATCCTTTCAGATTGTGACTCAATGATGCTCTGTACTTGATAAAGGAGATGCTAAAAGTACTATAGTTGGTGACATGTGAGCAAATTATGTCAGTAATGCTCTTTGAGGGCTTTTTCCTCTTAGTTCTGTTCAACTTATACTTCTGTCTTCTGAAAATAACAAAGTCAAGATGGTCTGACATTGGCACTTGAGTATTTCAATTGCCATGTTGCAAGTGACAAAAATGTTCTTTCATTAAGTTCATTGCAACAATTGACATTTCGAACCTCTCCACACACCCCCCCACCAAGAAAACAAAACAAAACCTGAGTACTAACCAAAGCTTATATTAGGTGCAAGACCCTGAGCTTTTTTTGAGATCAAGTAGGTATGTACTGTAGATACAGGAAGCAACAAAAAGAAGGAAAAGCAGTTTAGTGCAATATGTCTATTTTTAATCTAGAATGTAGACAATGGCCTTAAAGGAAAATAAGAAGACTGTATAAAATACAACTCTAAGTGTGGTTAGGTTATGTCACAAAGCATTCTTAACCAATAATACTCTGAAAAAAAAATGTATACCAAGTTCTATTTTATTAAAGTCATTTTGTGCTACCTTGCTAAAAAAAAAAGGCCAAAGAAGGTCAAACTATGTTCTGATTATAGCCTCTGGGAAGCTACCCCATCTCAGAAGAATGAGCACCATTATTTACCAATAGGGTTGATTATGCAAACGTATTTACGTGCCACTACAATATCCACAATCCAGTCCAAAGTGGTTTCAGCAGTACATTCACAGAGAAGTGCCAGGAATTCAAGCCAGATTCAGAAAAGGATATGAAATGAGAGATATCATTGCTGATCTCAGATAGATCTTAGCTGAAAGCAGAGAACATCAGAAACATGTTTACCTGTGTTTTATTGACTATACAAAGGCTTTCAACTGTGTGGATCAAAACAAATTATGGATAATATTATGAAGAATGGAAATTCCAGAACACTTGATTGTGTTCCTGAGGAAACTGTACATAGATTAAGACACAGTCCTTTGAACAGAACAAGGGGGTACTGCATGGTTTAAAATCAGGAAAGGTGTGTGCCAGGGCTGTATCTTTTCATGGTACTTAGTTTGTATGCTGAGCAAATACTCTGAGAAGCTGGACTATATGAAGAAGAACGCAGCATCACGATTGGGGGAAGACTCATTAACAACCTGCATTATGCAGATGACACAACAGTGCTTGCTGAAAGTGAAGAGGACTGGAAGCACTTACTGATGAAGACCAAAGACCACAGCCTTCAGTATACATTACACCTTAACATAAAGAAAACAAAAATCCTCACAACTGGACCAATAAGCAACATCATGATAAACAGAGAAAATATAGACGTTATCAAGGATTTCATTTTACTTGAATCCGCAATCAACACCCGGAAGCTGCAATCAAGAAATGAAACAACATATTCCAATGGAGAATTCTGCTGCAAAAGACCAGTTTAAAGTGTTAAAAAGCAAAGATGTCACTTTAGGACTAAGATGCGCCTGACCCAAGTCGTGGTATTTTCCATTGCCACATATGCATGGGAAAGCAGGACAATGAATAAAGAAGACAGAAAAAGAATTGATGCTTTGAATTATGGTGTTGGGGAAGAATACTGAATACACCATGAACTGTCAGAAGAATGAACAAATCTGTCTTGGAAGAAGAACAGCCAGAATGCTCCTTAGAAGAGAGGATGGTAAGACTTTGTTTCACTTATTTTGGACATGTTATCAGGAGGGACCAGTACCTGGAGAAGGACATCGTGCTTGGTAAAGTAGAGGTTCAGTGAAAGAGGTAAAGACCCTCAGTAAAGTGGATTGACCCAGGGGCTGCAATGATGGGCTCAAGCATAGCAACAATTATGAGGATGGCGCAGGACTGGGCAGTGTTTCATTTTATCATACATAGGGTTGCTATAAGTTGGAAAAAACTCTATGGTACCTGATAACAACAATCCAAGTTGTCCTTCACTCAGTAATTCAGTGGAATAAGTGTTTAAAATAAGCATGTACACCTATTTCCTGCCTATACTCCCTCATGCTTCATTGCAGTACAAATAACCAGGACAATCAGGATATTTATTTATTCATGCATTCAACCATATTGCCTGAATATCTACTCCATGCCAGGCCCTGTGCTAAAGCATGGATTGACCAGGAAGCACAAACCAACATTCATGGAGCTTACTGTCTATGTGGAAAAGATGGATATTTTAAAAAATTAAAAATTAATTAACGATGTTGAAAAATATTCTAAAGGAAAGAATGAGACTCTACCTAAAAGGTAATTAGGGGAGATAGAGATCATGGAAGCCTTCTCTGAGAAAACCTTCTATTGAAGATTTCCTGTCACAGAGACACCCCTATCTTCCAGCCAACTTAATGCAATTGAAGGAACACAGACATTAAAAATAAACAGAGAGGAATTAAAGTCAAAATATATAGGTTTAGGCAAGTTATTTCTTCTTCTTGCTCTTTAGTTTCTTTGTCTGTAAAATGGGCTCAATACCACATTGAGAAAAGCATAGTAATGTTAAGTGCCCGGCACATAATAGGATTCAATAAATTATATAAGCATAGCTGCATTATTTGATTACTCTAAATGCTAAGTATAAATGTATGTTTATTGAGTTCTGAGCCTCTTTAAGAATGTAAAAACTAAAATCTTTAAGCTAGTATTGACTTAAATTGGTAAAATCTTATTCACTGCCAAATTGCTTCAGGGGAAACACAAATACGGAAGCTGTCATTGATGTAGTCTGTTCATTGTCAGATATAAAAATAAGTCAGAAAGACTGACAGTTTCATTAGAAAGTTAGAAGACAAAGTAAGTAACCCTGATTTCAATGTTTTATTAGGTTCTGTGTTAATTGTCTATGAAAGCGTGGACATGAAAGATAATGTGGTTGTCATCAAATAAGTCCCCATGAGATTTAGTGAAAATTTCGCTAAAATAAAACAGTTCAATCAAGCCTCATGCATTTATCTGTGCACAAAAGCATCCAATGTGGCTACTCTTTTTTTTAATATTTCTATCAGAGAAAAAATTCTGGTAATTTCTCATCTGAGCATCATTCAAAGATGAAAATTAGTTAAATAACAACAACAAAAAAAAACTCAAAACAACCTTCTATATTTTGAAGGGGAAAGCTCTAATTGCGCTAGTCAAATTTTTATCTTTAGGCTTTAGAAAGTAACTGGAAGGATTAAAAGCAGGGTCCTTAAGAGTTTTGAACTAGAGAACTACCAACTGTCCTATCTCCCTTCCTGGATGGGTAAAAGAAGACCAGGGACCTAGTTGTAAGTGACCTGGGACCTTGGGCGAGCCATGCAGGTTGAGATCCTTTTCAGCCAGTCATTTTAAAAATTGAAGCCTGGGAGAAATGTCTAAGAGCTAAGTTTTGAGAATTTCCACTCCTGCTAGGAAGACTACAGGGAATTTTTCGAAGTGGATCCATGATGATCTGCTTCAAAATTACCCACAGGTCTTCTAAAAATTCTTGATCATCACCAAGGACTATGGAATTAGACTGTCTCGTAAGTCCCAGAGGAATGTTTAATAAGCTCCCTAGGTCTTTTGAATATAGCCCAAAGTTTGGGTGGCTCATAGTTAAACAATCTAGGACTGGGTTATCAAATCCATCCTGTACAATAATAAAACACGTCAAGATGGTTCATGGGTCATGAAGAATATCTGTCCATGGTGTTTGGGACAGATTTTAGAAAGGAGGCTGGGAAGATCTTCCTGAACTCCGAAGCAAGCAGCCTTCTTAGAAATGAATACCATTCTATAGCCATGGTCACACACTAAGTGGCTACGTATCCAAGTCTGGCAGCGACACCAGTAAACTATGAAAGGCTACTCTTGAAGTTGTCTTTCCTTCCCTTGCACGTTTCATTCTATCCAAGCAGGACTCTGATGGACTAAATATTTCGGCAGTGTTTTCCTGCTATTGTGTATTTCTAAAAATATCTAGAAAAATATATACTCGTAATTAAATTCTATGTGTGGCAAAAATCTACTAGCCTGAATAATTCTTTATTTCAGGGTGTAAAGGAGGGAATGCCCTTATCCTAAAGGCAAATGAAGGTTTTTCAAATTTGGAGGACATTTCTGGTTTTAAATGGTTTCACCCACTGTACCCATATGTATACTTACATTTACCCATTTTAGTTTCAGAAACTATGGCCACAATTATCTATCTGTGACATATGGGAATACTTTACTTACAATCATTTTTTTTCTGTCTGGATCCAAAATTGTTAAGTATAGAGATCCAATCTGAAATATTCCATCATCTTGATGTTGAATTAAAAAAAAATACATATTTAGCTTTGTATAAACTAGTGTTCGCTGTTTTCTGTTTTCATCTGGAAGTTTGGTAGGATATGTACACAGCTGAGCTTTTCCTGTGGGTTTATGGACAATGATATGTTAAAACAAGTTTCTCAGTCTTTGATTATTTTTACAGCTTAGAATTTCTAACACACCACGGGTGTCACTTTTGCAGTAGAAAAATCTAGCTGAGTGTAGGCTTTAGGCTGGCATTAAGAATTAATGAAGGGTATACCTTAAATCAAAGTTCTCATACTTTCCTATCATTAAAAATATGGTTCCCAGCCATACAATTCCTTTTTTTCTTTTCTCTATTTTCAGATAATACATCTTTCACCCATATGACTTATGAATGATCTGTTATTCTCTACTCCATTTCAAGTGTTTGCATGTAACAACATCCTTGCCACTTAGTGTGAAGTGCTGTCAGTCTACAAGGTGCTCTGTGCCTGTTCCCAGTTTCCGCAACATCCTGCAGAAATCAATACAAAGCCGCCAGGTTGTTAATAAATCTGCAATTAAAATGTAATGAATTTTGAATGAGAAATGATTTCTTTTAAGTGTGACCCAAGACTGTGCATTACTAGCGAAATGAGAAGGACAGTGAAAACTTGACTTCAAGCTACGGCTCTTGACTTCGCTAGATACTTGCTATGATCTTGTCATTTCCAACCACGGACTGTGTACATTTTTCATGTCCCAGGTAGCTCTTGGCAAGAACTACCAGGTGGGCTAACTATATCATGAATTTGAGGGAATGTTAAAGGTCAAAAGGTGTATTTAGTTATTAAAAATATCTAGGGATAATTTATAAATTTAAGGACTGGGGTGTCTCCATCCTAGACAAGTCCTAATTAAGCTAATTTTATTCTTGTGTTCCTATGGTAATTTTTCTAAGGCATCAAATGTTACTGATTGTTTTCACAGCCTAGTGACTAGTGCTTAACATTTATATCTTTTCATAAAGAAGACAGGAAAGAATGTTCACATTTCTATACTGGGACATCATATCCTGGGTCAAGAATAACTGCTGTCCACTTAGCCTTCTCAAGAACTCATGGCCCATTCCATGGGCCATTGGGACACAGTCCCAGATCTTCCACTTGAAGCATCCACACCACACCAGTCATTAAAATAGTTCAGTTAGTTCCAGAATATCTTCACATCTAGTTGCCATCTCCTCTACTCTCTCAGTTCTTCCCTATATTAACAGGAGTCCCTAGGCTCAAACAATTAAGCACCGGGCTGCTGAACAGAAGGTTGGTGGTTCAAACTCACACAGAGGTACCTCAGAAAGACATTCTTCGTGATCTGCTTCTGAAAAGTCACAGCCTGGAAAACCCTATGAAGAAATTCTACCCTATTTGAGGTCACCATAAGTCAGTATCAACTTGATGGCAATGAATAACAACAATAACAGACTATTACCGTAACATCTTTACATGTCTTACCTTCTTTCTGTTCCAACTAACTTCCAAGTAACCATGCCATTCATCCTCCTAGAATACATTGTATTTCATTCTCTCTGTTTAAAACATTTAATGGCTTCTCATCATCTAATAAATATTGTTTGATATCAAAACTGCCATAATCCAGCCTCAGCCTACTATTCCAACATTTTCTCCTCCCATTTACTTTTACTAGATTACTAAATAAAGAGCTTTTCACTGCTATTTCTGCCACAGCCTTCCTCCAAAACTCCATCATTTTCTACAAGTCTAAATCACCACACTCCTTTAAGTTTCTTCTCAAAGCAGTAACCTCTGATGCTTCCAACATGCCGTGCTAAGCCCAACTAGAAGCCACATTCCCCACCTTTAAACCCATGTAGACTTTTACCTGTTACCTCCTTACCCACCACCCCACTGCGTCCCTTATATTTTTTATTGTCATTAGGTCCTGTTATACATGTTCATGAACATATACATTTTTGTTGTTGTTGTTAAGTGCCCCCGAGTCGGTTCCAACTTATAGTGACTCTATGTACAACTGAACTAAACACTGCCCAGTCCTGCTCCCTCCTCACAATCTTTGCTGTTTCAGCTCATCGTTGCAGCCACTGTGTCAGTTCATCTCATTGAGGGTTTTCCTCTTTTTCTTGACCCTTTAGTTTACCAAGCATGATGTTCTTCTCCAGGGACTGGTCCCTCCTGATAACATGTCCAAAGTACATGAGATGAAGGCTCACCATCATCTCTTCTAAGGAGCATTCTGACTGTATTTCTTCCAAGATAGATTTGTCTGTTCTTCTGGCAGTCCATGGTATATTCAATATTCTTTGCCAACATCATAATTCAAAAGCATCAATTTCTCTTCAGGCTTCCTTATTCATTGTCCAGATTTCGCAGGCATATGAGGTGATTTCAGGGGCTTAACCGGTAAACATGGTATGCCCAGGCATACAGTAAGCAAGGTACACTCAGGGTTAATTGTGCTTGCTTACTAATCTGGACAATGAATAAGGAAGACTGAAGAAGAATTGACACCTTTGAATTGTGGTGTTGGCGAAGAATATTGAATATACCACGGACTGCCAAAAGAACTAACAAATCTGTCTTGGAGGAAGTGCGGCCAGAATGCTCCTTAGAGGCAAGGATGGTGAGACTGCGTCTTACATACTTTGGACGTGTTGTCAGGAGGGATCAGTCTGTGGAGAAGGACATCGTGCTTGGGAGAGTACAGTCAGCGGAAAAGAGGAAGACCCTCAGTGAGGTAGATTGACACAGTGGCTGCAACAATGAACTCAAGCATAACAACGATTATAAGGATGGCTCTGGACTGGGCAGTGTTTTGTTCTGTTGTGCATAGGGTCTCTATGAGTCAGAACTGACTCGACGGCACCTAACAACAACACTAATCTGTAGTGAACAATTACATCTGTAGTGCACAATTTCACCTGGATTTCCTGGTGAAATTTTCACTAAAGACTAGTAAGTAAGCACAATTAAGCCTGTGTATACCTTGACTATTAATAAAACAACCAAATCCGTTGACATCATGAGTCGATTCCCACTCATGGCGACCCTATAGGACAGAGTAGAACCACCCCATAAGGTTTCCAAGGAGCAGCTGGTCATTTTGACCTGCCGACCTTTTGATTAGCAGCTGTTCTCTTAACCACTGCCCCACCAGGGCTCCTGAACGTATGTACATGTCCATTAATTTTAAAGCCCTCAAAGGCAGATGTATGTATGATATGCTATACATATATATGAATATGCATATGTGCTCATGAATTATAAACACCTCAGAGGAAGTCCCAGCCAGATTTGTTTTCCTTTTTTGTATTCAGCAGTGTGTTGGGCACAGTGTCTTGGACATGAGAAGTTTTCAGTAATTTTTAGCAATTCTTCGATGAACTATCAATAAATAACAAATATATATAAGAAACACCTGTATTTTATTGGCTATGTTAATCTTCCTATAATTATTAATTTTATTTATGTTTCTCTAACATATAATTATTCTTGTGAATGTTCCATTTAAACTAATGTACAAAGCAGTATTAAATCAAATAAATTGTTATCTTAGTATAGTAAGGATTACTTTTACTCCCATCAAAGCCCTAAACTCTTAGTTTCCTGAGGAATTTTCAAATTCAAATTAAATTTCCAGCCTCCACTACGAGAATTGCATCACATCTCATAAATAGTAATACACTCAATGGCAGTAACAGGCAGTATTGTACTAGCCACAATCGTGTCTATTTATGAGGAGGACGGAATGACTTTATCATTTCCAGAGTAGAGACCTGCTTACATAACTCAGAGCACTGACTTCTATGATTCCAACTGGTTCCTAATACGTAAGTAACAAAAGTTACATTTCAGAGGCATAAAAGAATGTTATACAAGTACACTCAATTTCCCAGTGATTCAAAAGAAAATGTCAGTTTCTCATGGCTGTGGTAGAATACGGAAATGTGAAGGAGATGATTTATGCAACCATATGGAATCATTTCTAAAATACAATAAACTGTACTTAAGCACAAACCCACAGTGGCTGACCTCTTTATTACCTGATTCATTGTGCTACACACACTTTGGAGGGAAAATGAGCTCATCAATCAGATGATAATGTTTACCAGCACATTGCTTTCTTCTGAGCTGATGACTTCAAGTAGCACAAATGCAATAATAACTTTCTAAGCATCACTTGGATAAAGATTTTCTCTTTTCTATATGATTCACAGGCAAATGGTCTTTCGTTACAAATACCTTGCCTTTCTGCTTGTCCAATTTGACCAATCACAAATGCAGAGGGACCTGAAAAATTCAAGGTCTCCAAAGTTATTTGGAGTCCAAAGCTCTTGAGGAATTCATCTGGTTCTGTCTGTAGAGCATGCTGTATTTTGCTGTGTAATGACTTCCTGTACACGAGTGTGCCCTTTGAATGAAAGCTGGTGCATGTCTTTGATGTGGAGTATCACCATTTTGTGATATCTGAAAAAGAAAGTGTTCCTTATGAAAAGAAAAATCCTGATAGTATATCCAAGAGTTGGCTGCCTTCAATTCAAAAAGGATCTCAATTAGAATGTAACTATCTGGTACGAATCTGGTTCTAGCTTCCTCATCTCCCTCTCTGCCTCTATTTGACTTCCAATTCCCCCTTTGAAAAAAAAAAAAAAAAAACTCCTCCTAGATTGGTACTTTTTACAATTTATTTTTTAACAGAGCTCCTTCATTTACCTACCTTCCCTAAAAGAAATATCAATTGTTTCCTCTTTTTTAAAAAGTAAGATTCATATTACTTATCTTGGTATTCTGTTGTTGTTGATACAATGTGTGGTCAGACTCATAGCCACCCTATGTACAAGAGAACAAAACACCACCCGGTCCTGCACCATCCTCACAATCGTTTCTATGTTTGAACCCATCGTTACAGCCACTGTGTTAATCCATCTCCTTGAGAATCTTTCTCTTTTTCTCTGACACTCTACCAAGTATGATGTCATTCTCCAGGGACAGGTCCCTGCCGATAACATGTCCAAAGTAAGTGAGACAAAGTCTTACCATCTTCACCTCTAAGGAGTGTTCTGGCTGTACTTTTTCCAAGACAGATTTGTTCATTCTTCTGGCAGCCCATGGTATATTCAATATTCTTCGCCCATACCATCATTCAAAGGCATCAATTCTTCTTTGGTTTTCCTTTTTCATTGTCTAGCTTTTGTAGCATACGAGGCAATTGAAAATACCATGGATCAGGTAGGTGTTCCTTAGTCCTCAAGGTGACATCTGTACTTCTAACATTTTAAAGAGGTCTTTTGCAGCAGAGTTGCCCAATACAATGCATTGTTTGATTTCTTGACTGCTGCTTCCATGGCCTTCTTGGCATTCTAAGTCCCTTAAAATCTGGCCTAAATTTATCTTCAATCGCTCTGCTCCAAGAATCTGAGCCTCTGGCCAAATTAGTTGTCCTAAGTAATTTTTTTTTAAGTAATTTACATCCATTCTAACCTTTCACCCCTCTCTTAAACCTAACTTTTTTTTGTAATCCCTGTTCTACCTTTTCTTTATATGCAGACCCTTCCTCTCTATGTAGCTACCCATTGGCGCCTCCGCACTAGCCTGATGGAGGCCCTCAAAAATATTTAAGATCATGATGATGGCGTTGGAAACTCAATTCTTTTGTGAAGGAATACAAGATAGTCATCTGGCACGTTGTTTAATCACAGACCCAATGGTGTGTGCGTGGGGAAAGGGGATTGGGAGAAATGCGTAAGCCTCTGAACCATAGGACTCTTTTAAAGATAGGACAGAATACGTAGATCAATTGGTTAGCACAGGGCCTAGAACTTAGCAAGAATTCAATATAAGTTGTAGCACGCAGTGTACGTTGGCATTGTTGCCTCTTGCCACCTTCTAATACAGGTGGAAACCATTAAAAAAAAAAATCATTTTTTCTAACCCATACAGTTTTGGCAAAGACTTCTAGGGGTATATGGAAATATTTACTTTTCAGGTAAAAGGAACAAACCTTGCTGGCTCTTCTTCATCTTTCTTCCTGTCTTGGAGATAGATGAAACAGAGCTGGAGAGGCCATCTCAGTTAGTTTCCTAGGGCTGTTGTACAAGTGCCCTAAATTGGGTGGCTTATAAGAATAGACATTTATCATCTCACAGTTTTGGAGGCTAGTTGGCTGATTTCAGGGTATCGACAAGACCATGTTCTCTCTGCAAGTTTTAAGGAAAAACCTTTTCTTCTCTCTCCAGGCTTCTGGTAGCTCCAGAAGTTCCTTGGCTTGCAGCTGCAGCATCTCCATTGTCACATGGCCATCTTATCTGTGTGTCTCTTTGTGTCTCTCCTCTTCTTTTACAGGACAGCGCTCAAATTGATTTAGGACCTGTCTTACCACTATAAGACCTCATGTTAACTTACTTGATAACGTCTTTAGTGACTCTATTTCCAAGCTAGGTAATGTTTACTGGTACCAGTGGTTAGGACCTCAGCATACATTTTGAGACACATAATTCAATCCATCACAGCATCTTGTGAATCTGTTTAGAGAGGTCAAGAGAATCACAGGGACTGGCATATATGTCGGCATTTATTTAAGTTGTTTGTAGTGATATTTTTTCCCACTTGCTGTCAAAAGAATAACTGAGACAAACATAGCTATTACTATTAGTTATTTTTCTTTTCATATCCCTTTTTCATTACTAATGAGCTATGTAAGGAATAAAGAAAAATAACTAATAAATTGATACATCATGGGTCCATTAGTGACATGAGGTCTTGCATTTAGTATGTATATCCATAGTAAATAAAAATCATTTCACAATTTTTTTTTGAATACCAGAAAAGTGGTATTCTCAATTATTGAAAATTAACCTTATGCTAGGTAAGCACTGAGTCAAGCATTTTTTGACGTGATGCTATGAGTCAGAATTGACGTGACAGCAGCTTTTTTTTTATGTTTAACTCTTTTATGGAAATTTAAAAAAAAAAAAACTTGGTGATGTCATGCAGGGCATATCAGTCCCATGTTCCATGAAGCACCTCACACATGTGGGACATATTGGTCCCATGGCACTTCACACTTCCTGGTTACACTTGAGCCAAACCAACTCAACTTGCCAAAACTACACAACAATACACACGAAGTACTAAATGAACATTGTACTTGCTGCACATAATTGTTAACAGTTTGATTTAGAGTGGGCCATATCAGCACCATGTTCCATAAGGCACACCACATCCATGGGACATATTGTTCCCATGGCCCAGGAAGTACATCACAAACTGTTTTAACCCCCCAAATAACTCATTTACTTGAATATTTCTGTAACTGTACATTCCCAGCAACACAAAGGAAACAGTAAAAATACTTGCAAGCCTTACCTCCCTGTACAGAAGCCAAAAGACACAAAAGTTTCACACGATCACTCCTCCAGGAAGCATCCTCTCACACAAATGGCATTCAATTCTCAAATGTGGCGCAGATCAACTTCCTTGTTTTATAGGCAGTTGCACCAGTATCCACCATGATGCTAGAATGTACTAAAATGGCTCAAATACCTGCCAATAAACCCCCAGGGGTGGAAAATATAACACCAGCATATATCTCCCTTGGTCCATGAAAGGGTTTTTCTAGCGGATCCTTGTTGGCATAAAGGTTAAAGCACTCTGCTGCTAACCAAAAAGTTGGCGGCTTGAACCCACCAGGAGCTTCACCAGAGAAATGCGTGGCAGTCTACTTCTGTAAAGATTTACAGCTTTGGAAACCCTATGAGACAGTTCTACTCTGTCCTATAGTGTTGCTATGAATCGGAATTGACTTGACGGCAGTGGGTTTGGTTTAGTTTTTATGTTTAATCCTTTCAATTTGGTCGGTACTACAAACTACTAGAAGAAAGTCACTTAGAAAAATTAAATAACTTTTTCAAGGTCAACAGTTAGTTTCGTAGGTGGGAATCAAATTTGTGTCAGTTCAATTCTATATCTGTGATCTTAAATACTTTACATACTCTCTTTAAATATATTCTAATTCAGAGAATCGAAAATACACAAAATCTCTATTGCTAATTTGAAACTGTTACCGGAAAAAGGCTCTTGCCTCTCACTGTTCAAGAATGAGCAGGTAAGGCACGTAGTTTTGAGCAGGTAAGGCACGTAGTTTTCCACACGAGCAAAGCTTTATTGAAGAGGCTTGCAAGCGGAGACCAGGAGGGCCTAGATCTCACAGAACAAAAGACAGGCCCGAGTTTTTAAAAGTTCTTGGGCGGGAAAAGATTCATGTTTATTCATAGACACAGGTGGGGATATGTTAACTAAGGTGCGCGCACAGCAGCTTTCCAAGATGGCTACCGTCCTGGAGGCCTCTGGGATTCGTAGCAGGACTTATTATGGGGTGTCGCGCCTGTGCAGTCTCCTGGCTGGGGCTGTAGCCCCTCACTGCCCCTGGTGGAAGGTCACACAGCGGTCACAGGTGGATGTTCTGCGCATATTCCTGGGCCTGGTTTTCTCCAGCTGCTTCTGAAAGGCAACTTTGAAAAAGTTTGTGGACTATTTTTAGATACCCTGCCCCATGTTCTGAGGAATGGCATTGTTTCTGTGCCTTGGCCTATTTCTTGTTACTTTGTTTGCAGATTTGGGGGCCCTTCTGTTCCTTGTCTTACTAAGTCTCTAGGTTCCACACTCGACTCCCTGTTATCTCCCTGATAAAAAAAAAATAGTATAGTCTATTTCTCTTTTACTTGTTTCTCTTCTAACCACAGCAGTCTCTTCGCTATTTTTCAAACAGACACCTTCCGATCTCAGGGCCTTTGCTCCCTGTCCTAAAACCTGTTTTACCTTGGAGTGTTAGCTTTAAAATAACGCGTTTCCAAGGTGTGTTCACTCATTCAATCAACATTTATCTATTGACTACTCTGTGCATACGTTAGACCCTGAGGATGTACTATTGGGCAAGATAATCATGGTTTCTACCCTCAGTAAACATACAATCTACTAGGGAAAGTAGATCTTAAATGATGAATTAAAATAAACAATGACTGTTAACACAGGTCTTGTGCAAGAGATCGGAGATCACTTATACCTGTTTTGTGACATTAGAGATGCTTCCAGAAATGTGTAAACTGAGATTTGAAGGGTGCATCAGAGTGAGGCAATCTAAGAAAAGGAGGGTAGAGGATTCCTGGCAAAGAGTGTTACTTGCACTATTTAAGAGGGTGAGTGGTTACAGAAAAGACTTAGGGGTCACAGTGTAGTAGCACATGAAAGCCATAATAAAGAAGCTTTTGTTTTGCTTTTTTTAAACTAAAATAAATAGAAGTTATTGAAATTATCTTTTATGTGTTAGAATAACATGATCAGGTTTGCGTTTTAGAAAGGCCACTTTGGCTTATGGAATGGCGTATGAATAGGGACATTTGCCTGGAGGCTGTGAGATGCTTCATTCATTTGAATCCCTTTCTTAGGCTTGGCAATTGGGAGGCATTTGAGATACCCTATATAAGAAATGGAAACCCTGATGGCATAGTGGTTAAGAGCTCAGCTGCTAACCAAAAGGTTGGCAATTTGAATCCACCAGGTGCTCTTTGGAAACACTATGGGGCAGTCTACTCTGTCCTAAAGGGTCGCTATGAGTCAGAATTCACTCGACAGCAGTGGGTTTTTTTTTTTCTTTGGTATATAAGAAATGGTGATGGAGTTCTGAACTTAAGTGTAGATGTAATAGCCTGCAAATATCGGGGGGCTGGATAACCTCTGTGGTTACAGGATCTCGGATGGGTGGAGTATGGATGATGGAGCACACATCACCTCTGCCCACTGCAGTGGAAGTGATACTTTTTGGGGAATTTTCATCCAAGGAGGTGATGAAAATGTTTGATGAAAAGCTTGAGAATATTAGAGTGTTTACTAATTGTAGAATGTAGACTGTAATTGTAGGTAATGTGTATGGGTAAGGGGGTAAGAGAGGGAAACAAAAACAAACAAATTTCACAGCATTTTGGGGATAAGAGTCTAAGAGAGTACTGACATATTAGTCAGGGTTCTCCAGAGAAATAAAACCACCAGGATATATAGATAATGTTTGTGTATGTGTACAGAGCATACATATGTGTGTGTGTATATATATATATATACATATATATGTATATATAGAGAGAGAGATTTTAAGGAATTGGTTCATGGAATTGGGGGGGCCTGGCAAGTGCTGGCAAGTCCAAAATTGGTAGGCCAGGCAGCAGGCTGCAAATTACAGCAGGAAACCTAATTACAGTTTTATGGTCTTGAGGCAGTATCCTTCTCCCTTCAGGAAACCTCAGATTGTGCTTTTCAGGTCTGCTGATGAGGCCCACCTACATTACAAAAGTAAATTTTCTTTAAAATTAAAGTCAACTTGTAAAGGTTAATCATACCTAAATACCTTTATAGCAATATCTAAACTAGTATTCAGCCAAACAACTGGGCACCATACCTTAGCCAAGTTGACACACAAAATTAATCATCATAATTGACAACAGAAGGGCTTAGAGTTTCAGCTGTGATCATGAGAATTAGAAGTGAAATAATTTAGAATAAAAAATTCAGAAGAATCTGATATTGTAAGGTCAAGTACTTAATAGTCCTTTCTTAGAAGGAAGGCACTTAAGCCCTCCAGGACTTAGCTGTGTTGTCCTCATTGGCCCCATAGTGGCAGCAGTGCTTTGTGAAGCCTTGGTGTTCTCATGTTCCCTGGTATACGGTTGGCTCTTGCAAGGTTGAGCAAGACTAATTAAGTGTAGTGAAGGAAAGACAAATGAATGAAGAGAGAAGTTGTAAGCGCTGTCCTTGCCTTCTAGAAGTTTGGAATGCAATTGGAGAGACTGGGAATGTTTTTTTTGGAATAGGTGTTGTTATGGATTGAACTGTGTCCCCAAAATGTGTGTCAACTTGCCTAGACCATGATTCCCAGTATTGTGTGATTGCCTAACATTTTGTCATCTGATTTAATTCTCCTATGTGTTATAAATCCTATCTTTATGATGTCAATGAGGCAGAACTCTATCTACAATATTAGGTTGTATTTTGAATCAATTTCTTCTAAGATATAAAAGAAGGAAACAAGCAGAGAGACAGAGGGCCCTCATGCCACCAAGAAAGAAGACCTGGGAGTGAGCACAACTTTTGGATTTGGGGTCCCTGAGCTGAGAAGCTCCTAGACCAGAGTAATATTGATGGCAAGGACTATGCCCCAGAACTGACAGAGGGAGAAAGACTTCCCTTTGAGCCGGTGCCCAGAATTTGTACTTCTGGGCTCCTAAACTGTGAGAGAATAAATTTCTCTTGGTTAAAACCATCCACTTGTGGTATTTCTTTTATAGCAGCAGTAGGTAACTAAGACAGGTGTTGTGACCTATATTCTTGCTTCTCATTGCAGATTAGCTTGATTTTTGTTTTCCTTTTTAGTTCGTGGTCTGGGAGCAAATTTATACCATTCCAAAGCAGGCCCAAAGTCATGATGTAGCTTAGGGGCAGCAGACGACTAGATATCTGCACCCCTAAATTCATTGGTAACATAATAGTTTTGTAAAAGATGAAAACCAAAAACAGGGTCTGGGAAGCAAAAGCATAAATCGCAATAGAAAAACATCACAACTCAGAGGCCTGCATATCTGTGGCAACGTGGAAAACAGATTATAACGATCTAGACCAGTGCTGTTTAATAGAAATGTAATGTAAGCCAGAGATGTAAGCCACATTTGAAAAAGTAAAAAGAAACATGAAATTGATTGTAATAACGTGTTTTATTTAACCCAACATATCCAAAATACTATCCTTTCAACGTGTAGTCAATATTAAACAATTGTTTACATATTAAATGATAGTTTACATATTTTATTTATAATTTATTTTATGCCAGGTCTTTGAAATCAACTGGATATTTTAGATTTACAGCACGTCTCAGTTGGAACTAGGGATGTTCTAAGTGCCCCATCACAACCCCTGCCGAATGTCTATCTTATTAGACGGTGAAGCTGTACACATCTTGTTTTGGGTGAGTTGTGGAAAATAGTTTATTGATTTTTGAGTGTTCTAAAAAAAGTTTACAAATACATTTATGCTGTTTACTGATAGCAACAGTAAGGAAAATAGAAAACAAATGTGATGAGCACTATGCTAAGGGTACCGGGTGATATAGAAACACTCAGGGAGAAATAAATCCAGACTTGGGTGATCATAGATGAAATGACAAAGCAGTATTGTGTTTCAATTCATGTAAGTCAGATCATGTTACTTCTTGCTCAGAACCTAAAATACAAGGATCTTGAAGTGGTCTGTGAGGACAGACACAATTTGCCCTCCCCCTAACTCTCTGACATCATCTCCTCTAACTTCCGGAGCTTACCCTAGTTAGCCACAGTGGTGTCTTAACTGTGACTTGAATATGCCAAATATGTTTCCACTTCAGGCTCTTTGCATTTGCTCCTTTCTCTTCCTGGAACATTACCTGCCTATATATCCACATGGCTTTTTCTTCAGATGTCTGCTCGAATGATAGCTCATCAAAGAGACCACCTCTGCCTGCCCTAGTTAACATAGCACCTGCCTTCATGTCTTACCTCTTTAGCCTGCTTTATTTTTCTCTACAGCTCTCAGTGCTGCCTAACCTAATAGATATATAAAAAAAAAAAAAAAAATAGGTATGGTTTTGCTTTGTGTTGTTTTCCCAACTAGAATGTAAGTTCAGTGAAAGTAGGAAATTGTCTGTTGCATTCACTGTTGTATTCCTAGCTCCTAGAAACCAGGTCTGAAGGAGCTGAAGGAGCTCAATAAAAAATGTGTTGTCATTTGATATATGAATGAATAAATCTTACCTTGAAAAGAATAATTCTGAGCAGGCAGCAATGGGGGAGGATCAGGTATAGCACTATATTAAGAAAATCTACAAAACTTTGGTAGCTTCTCTTTTCCAAGACTCATGAAAGAAAGGACATTTTTTCTTTAAATGTGGTAACTTTACCTAATTAGTAAATCTCACCACCACGAGTTGCTGCCGAATTGATTCCAACTCATGGCGACTCCACGTATGTTAGAGTAGATAGTTCTCCATAGGGTTTCAATGGCTGATTTTTCAGAAGTAGATCACTAGGCCCCGCTTGGCGGACTTCAACTTCTAACGTTTTGGTTGGTAGCTGAAAATGTTAACCGTTTTCGCCACCCAGGGACTCTATGTACATTGATGTTAATGATACTAAGCACCATGCTCCAAAGAAAAATTCCATACACACATGCTCACGCCTGGGGGATCGTATCCCTCTAATCTTGAATAGATTCTAGCAGAGCAGTACATCCTCATTAAATCATAACGACAGTTCCGGAAACTGCCAGGCTAAGCATGAAGACCATGGCATCAAAGCTTCAAATGACCTCGATAACAATATTTATTTCTCTGACCTAATATAAGAAAGAACCTAACAAAGTGTTTGTATGTATCGTACCTATACGTGGGAATTCAAAAGGAGGCAGGACTCAGAAAAGGACAAAATGTACATGAAAAATCATTTGGTTGTTGGTGTTGTCAACGTCATTTTACTGTTTTTTTCTCTTCCACTGGAAATTAGTTATTAAATCTCACATCTACTTCAGAGGCTAGTGACATAAACTATTCTCTCAAATCTCGAATCTGTTTACAGGTACAGTCATTGCATCGTCTAATGTCTGTTCGGGCAATGTCCCACTGGATATACCTCCATGGTCCCATAAATTCAGAAATTCTGATTGGAGAATGGGACGTAGTGGATGTAACTGGACATAGCAAAAGCAAGAGCTTCCCACACGCCACACGTGTTTATCTGATGTCTTTTGTATACAAAGCAATTGCACTGCTCGGTGTATACTGGTACAGCACATACATACCTTAGGATAGGCTTTATGGGGTTGGTTAGTAACTACCGGCTGTATGTACGGCAAACATTTGTAAGCTGGGGACTGCTGTATGTAATATAGTGTTTGTACAATGTCCAAATCACGTAACATCTTATTTCACAGAACGTGTGGATATTAAGAAACTGTATGAGAAAGGGCAAATACATAAATGACTACTAAATCAGTGATGGAGGTGCTTGCAGCTTTATGGAAGATTTATTGTATGATTATTTTCATATGCTATCAAGAGATGTTAATAAGAAAAAAGTATGCCGATTACAAAAGATGAATACATTCTCATTTCAGCCCGCTATTCAGAATGACAGGATATGCTGTTAAAGAGAATAGAGCCCCAGCATCAGGTGGCGGGGACTCAGACCCTAAGACTGTCAATTATTATAAACTGGCCTGAGGGTCATCCTAATCCCCTGGACGTCAATTTTCTCAAATGAAATATGAGAAGATGCCTTCAGTTCAAAGCTTTTTAATTTCTTGAAGTAAATTTTCCAAATGTCCTTTATAGAGGCACTGCTACCTTTTGAAAAACATTCTGAATATCAGAGCCACATGAACAAGAGATGAAAGACCATCAGGAGTAACTTTGTCCAGATCCTTTACTTTGGAAAAGAGGAATTTCAATAATGATAATAAATTAGTGTGTGCCCCAAATCACATAATTAGCAGGAGAGCTAAGCCAAACCAGTTGTCTTTAAGTCAATTCTGTCTCATGGAAACCCCATATGTGCAGAGTAGACCTGCACTTCATAGCGCTTTAAAGGCTGTGACTTTTCTGAATCAGATCACCTGACCTTTCTTCCAGGGCACCTCCGAATGTGTTTGAACTGCCAACCTTTCAGCTGGTAGTCGAACATGTAACCTTTTACACCATCAAGAGACTCCTAAGCTTCCTAGAGCCTCTAGCTTATAAGCCAGAACTCCTTCCACCATGTGCTCTTTTTCTAGAAATAAATCTTCATCCATTTATTTCATTCTTCCAAAACAATTTTTGAATAGTAAAAACACTACTCCAAGACTTTTGAAACATTTTAAACCATTTCTTTTACAGAGATCCCAGGATTTTTAACACTGAATTGTCAGACCATGACAGCTGAGATAGAAAACTGCTAAGAGTCACTTGTAAAAGTGTCATATCAAATCTAGATACAGGCCAGGCTATCAATTCCTATCTGCATATGAAACTATATCTTAGAAATACCCATTCAGCAGACATTGTTTCCTGTTGAGACTTCTCCTTCTGTGCTATTTTCAGTTTAAAAATCTGTTCACCTCACTGTCAGTTGACCAAGATTCTTGAAAAGAGAAAAAAATTCCAAGGGCTGGATCTCAAGGTTTTCCCTAGCTAGCTCAGATACAGTGAAGCATTTGAGTGGTGATGTTGTCCATTGGCATAAGAAGAAATTGCAATGTACAGTTCATGAATTATGCCCCTTAGTATAATTAAAAGCTCTTAAACTAAACTAGTTATTGTTAATTCATTAGAGACTTCTATTACAAAGAAAATATTCCAGTGTATCAGACAAAAACTCCCCATCTATTCATTCACCTTACAATACTAATTGATCATGCCTTGTTATGCCTTTAGGGTTAAATAATTATTTGAAGGCATTCATATATGAGCTCATAAACCATTTCGGGTAAGAGAGACTTAAAAAACGTGATCACAAAATTCATGTTTGAGCCTGAATTCCATCCTTTTGCTCTAAAGGGTATTATCATTCACATAGTAAAGCTTGAATGAGATTTGAGGATGGTTGTTGTTAGCTGCTGTCCAGTCAATTCCAACTTATGGTGCCCCTTGTGTATGAAACAGAACTGCTCCGTAAGATTTCCAAGGCTGAGATCTTTTGGTAGCAGGTCATGAGGCCTTCCTTCGGAGTTGCCTCTGGGTGGGTTTGAACTGCCAACCTTTTGGCTAGCAGTAGAGTGATTAATCGTTCGTTTACACGACCCAGTGACTTCTGTTTGAGAATTAGACGGTAGTAATATATCCGACGTAATCTTTTTTAGACAAAAAAAAAAAAAATTTTTTTTTTTTTAGACTATTACACCACAATTATATAGGAGAGTGTCCTTGATTGTAGGAAATGAATAAATTAGAGGTAATGAGTCATCAGGTAAGTAACTCATTCTTAAATCATCAGAAAAACAGTTATTTGGACTGTACTTGCATTTTTTTATGAATTTGAGTTTTTAATTTTTTAAACAATAAAAAAGGAGTCATAAATTAAATGCTCGTTGCTCTTCTAGCAACTGTGAGCTTCTGCCCTCTGGGGGCCTAAAGCCATGTTGCTCTCTGCATGCCTATTAACTGCTAAGTTCTCACATCCAGGCAGCTGCTCTTCAAGTTCCAAAATTAGCAGAGCCATCTTCTGTTTCCATTAACAAAACTATCATTTCTCAGGCTACCTGATCTAGCAAGTTTTCAGAAGAAAAATATCTGATTGCTTTGAGTCAACGTATTTTAAATCATCTGGTAGAACCATGTAGTATAACCTGGCCAGCATTATTCAAGTTAAAAAAAGTAATAAATGAGTTTGCTTCAAAAAATGATTGTCAGGTGATATCAACCTTGTGGGAAAATGTTCTCGAAAACTTTCAAATATAGTGGTAATTCTAGAAATGACACCCAATCCTATAAATGGCCCTTACTTCTTGGAACTCATAGCACCAAAGAGAAAAAAAACTGGCTGATTGATCAATCCAGAGACAGCAGAAAAGTGAAAAACCTAGGAGAGAATATAACAAAGTATGATGTCATGTACGTAAATGCCAACCCAGAGAATGTCCTTGAGGAAGAGGGCTCCTCCTCCACCCCATCCTGCCGTTTCCCCTTGTTCTTCCTCTCCCTGTTTTTTTTTTGTTGCTGTTGTTGATGTTGAAGGGCTAGGAGAATATTTATTTATAGAACCTTTGCTCTTAGTTTTTCACTCCCTTACCTTGGTTTCTATGAATTCTTATCATTTGTGTAAAGATCTTCAACTTATCTTCTCCTGGTAATTATGAACTTTTGTTCTTGAAATGAGAATAAATTAATAATTCAAAAATGTTTCCCAATATCAGGAAAACCAATCCCTAATTTACTCTCTTGGGTCAAATTACACCTTGGATTTGAGGTACACTTGTCTTTCTGTGTCATCAGATCAACTCAGAACTGCCCCATAGGGTTTCCGATGCTGTAATCTTTATGGGAATATATCAGGCCTTTTCTTCTGTGGAGGGGCTGGAGGGTTCGAACCTTGGACATTTCAGTTAATGGCAGAGTACTTAGTCTATGCCACCAGATCTCCTGCCTGAGTTCTATAATACTGAAAAACAGAGACAGTTAAAGGAACCCCCACACGATTTTGTGCTCCAGGAAATGGCTCATTGCAAATAACCACTTTTTCTCATAAGACTTAGATAAGATTCATGGATGCCCCATTATTTATCTATGACAATACCAAACACAAACCCTCCAAATTTCCTTTTTGGCCTCATAAATGAGTGACAGAACTGTTTGTACCCACTGACCAATCCAGACCAAAATTGTTAAACTTCTTTTCTTTCTCCAAGTTACTATACTTATACTCACCCTCAGCAGAGCCTCCAGATTAACACAGACTAGGAACAAGGATATGGTGATATATTTCTTGAAAATATGGCCAGTGAAAACCTCATGAATACCAGCATGACATCGTCTGATATAGTGCTGGAAAGGAGCCCCTCAGTTTGGAAGCACTCTGAAAATGACTGGGGAAGAGCTGTCTTCTCAAAATAGAGTTGACGTTATTGATGAGGCTGGAGTAAAGCTTTAGGACTCTCATTTGCTAATGTGGCATGACTAAAAATGAGAAGAAACAGCTGCAGACGTCCATCAATAATTGGAATGTGGAATGTATGCAGTATGAATCTAGGAATACTGGAAGTTGTCAAAAATGAAATGGAACACTTGGAGATTGACATCCCAGGCATTGTTGTTGTTAGGTGCCATCAGGTAAGTTCTGACTCTTAGTGACCCAATGTACAATACAACAAAACACTGCTCAGTCCTGCACCATCCTCACAATTGTTATTATACTTGAGGCTATTGTTGCAGCCACTGTGTCAATCCATCTTGTTGAGAGTCTTCCTCTTTTTTGCTGACCCCCTACTTTACCAAGCATGGTATCCTTCTCCAGGGACTGATCCCTCCTGATAACATGTCCAAAGTATGTGAGACATAGCCTCACCATCTGTGCTTCTAAGGAGCATCCTGGCTGTACTTCTTCCCAGAAAGATTTGTTCATTCTTTTGGAATTCCATGGCATAGTCAATATTCTTTGCCCATATTGTAATACAAAGGCATCAATTCTTCTTCAGTCATCCTTATTCATTGTCCAGCTTTCACATGCAATCCTAAACATTAGTGAGCTGAAATGAATTGGTATTGGCCATTTTGAATCAGACAATCATAGGGTCTATCATGATGGGAATGACAACTTGGAGAGGAATGGCTTCACGTTCATTGCTAAAAAGAACATTTCAAGAACTATCCTGAAGTACGACACTGTCAGTGACAGGATAATATACATACGCCTACGAGGAAGACCAATTAATATGAGTATTATTCAAATTTATACACCAATCACTAATGCCAAAGATGAAGAAATTTTTACCAACTTCTCAGTCTGAAATTGATCAAACATGCAATCAAGATCGATTGATAATTACTGGTGTTTAGAATGAAAAAGTTGGAAACAAAGAAGAAAGATCAGTAGTTGACAAATATAGCATTGGTAATAGAAATGACCCCAGAGATCAAATGATAGTATATTTCAAGACCAATGGCTTATTCACTGGAAATACCTTTTTCAACAACAAAAATTGCAACTACACACGTGGAACTCACTAGATGGAATACACAAGAATCAGATCGACTACGTCTGTGGAAAGAAGTGATGAAGAAGCTCAAAATCATCAGTCAGAACAAGGCCAGGGGTTGAGTGCAGAATGGAACATCAATTGCTTTTATGCAAGTTCAAGTTGAAGCTAAAGAAAATTAAAACAACTTCATGAGAGCAAAAGTACTACTTTGAGTATATTGTACCTGAATTTAGAGATCATCACAAGAATAGATTTCACACATTGAAAATTATGATCAAAGACCAGACAAGTTGTGGGAAGACATCATGGATGGCATATATGAAAAAACCAAAGGTCATTAAAAAGACAGGAAAGAAAGAAAAGACCAAAATAGATGTCAGAAGAGACTCTGAAACTTGCTTTTAAACATAGAATAGCTAAAGTGAATGGAAGAAATGATGAAGTAAAAGACTTGAACAGAAGATTTAAAAGGGCAATTCAAGAAGACAAAGTATTATAATGAAAGGTGCAAAGTCCCGAACTTAGAAAACCAAAAGGGAAGAATATGCTCAGCATTTCTCAAGCTGAAAGAACTGAAGAAATAATTCAGACCTCCAGTTGCAATATTGAAGGATTCTATGGTCACAAGTATTGAATGATGCAAAAAGCATGAGAAAAAGATGGAAGTAATACACAGAGTCACTGTACCAAAAAGAACTGGTCGATGTTCGACCATTTCAGGAAGTAGCATAAGATCAAGAACAGATAGTATTGAAGGAAGAAGTCCAAGCTGCACTGAAGGGATTGACGAAAAACAAGACTCCAGGAACTGATGGATTATCAATTCAGATGTTTTCACAAACATACAATGCTGAAAGCTCTCACTTGTCTATTCTAAGAAATTTTGAAGACAGCTACCTGGCCAACCAACTGGAAGAGATTCATATTTGTGCCCATTCCAAAGAAAGAGGATCCAAAAGAATGAGAAAATAATAGAACAATATCATTAATATCACATGCAAATAAAATTTTGCTAAAGATAATTCAAAAACGGTTGCTGCAGTATAGCAACAGGGAAGTGCCAGAAATTCAAGCCAGATTCAGAAGAGGACGTGGAATGAGGGATGTTATTGCTGATGTCAGATGGTTCCTGGCTGAAAGCAGAGAATGATGTTTACCAGAAAGATGTTTACTTGTGTTTCATTGACTACGCAAAGGCATTCAACTGTGTGGATCAGAACAACTTGTGGATAACATTGCAAAGAATGGGAAATCCAGAACAGTTAATTCTATTCATGCAAAGCCTGCACATAGACCAAGAGGTAGTTGTTTGAACAGAAAAAGAGGATGCTGCGTTGTTTAAAATCAGGGAAAGTGTAAGTCAGTGTTTTAACCTTTCACCATACTTATTCAATCTGTATACCGAGCTGGATTGAAGCTATACAAAGAAGAATGCAGAGTCAAGATTTAAAAAATTCTCATTAACAGCCTTCCAAATGCAGATGACACAACTTGCTTGCTGAAAAAGAAGAGGACTTGAAGTGCTTATTGATGAATACCAAAGACTATAACTTTCAATATGGATTACACCTCAACATAAAAAAAAACAAAAATCTTCACTACTGGGTCCATAATCAACATCATGATAAATGGAGAAAATATTGCAGTTGTGAAGGATTTCATTTTACTTGGACCCGCAATCAATGCCCATGGAAGTAGCAGTCAAGAAATCAAAGGAAGTATTGCTTTGGACAAATCTGCTGCAAAAGGCCTCTTTAAAGTATTAAAAAGCAAAGAAGTCACTTTGAGGACCAAGGTTCTCCTGACTCTAGCCATGGTATTTTCAATTACCTTATATCATGCCAAGGCTGGACGATGAACAAGGAAGGCCAAAGAACTGATGCCTTTGAATTATAGTGTTGATGAATATTGAATATACCATGGACTGCCAGAAGAAAGAACAAATTTCTCTTGGCAGAAGTACAGCCAAAATGCTCACCCTCACTAAAAGTGAGGGTGCCAGACTCTGTTTCACATGTTATCAGGAGGGACCAGCGCCTGGAAAAGGGCATCATGCTTGGTAAAATAGAGGATCATCGAAAAAGAGGAAGGCCCTTGATGACATGGATTGACACGGTGGCTACAACAATGAGTTCAAACATAGCAATGGTTGTGAGGATGGCACAGGACTGAGCAGTGTTTTGTTATGTTGTTTATAAGGTAACTATGAGTTGGAGTTGACTGGATGCTACCTAATAACAACAACAAAATTGAAAATTCCTTTTGCTTGGCCACTGATACACTTCTAGATCTTATGGTAAGAGCAAGGAATCTCTCTACTTCAATATTCTTCCTCCTCCAATTGCAATAATCTTTTCGAATAAAGTCTCTACCGAATTTTAAGTTTATTTGACAAGTTAGTGGTTCTTTTGTGCTCTGATTTCAGATTTCTTCTTTTCTTTTTTTTCCTAGTCCCTCAGTGTACTATATATTATGCCTATGGAATGTGGGTTTACTTTAAGGAAAATATTTCTTCAGCATCTATTTAAAATATCAACATTTTCAAATAGTATATCTATGTCAAAGTAGAAGGTAGAAGGCATAAATGAAGCGATACAGTTTAAACACTAAGTACAGAGCCAGGCAAAGTATAAATCAAAAATAAGTATTGGCTAGTTGATGTTACTATAAGTTTTTGGTATTATTATAAAATGAAGTTCCTGGGTGGTGCAAATGGTTAAAATGCTTGATTAGTGTCCTAGTTATCTGTTGGGGCTATAACAAATACCACAAGTGGATGGCTTCAACAAACAGGAGTTTATTCTCTCACAGGCTGTGAGGCTAGAAAGCCAAATTCAGGGCGTTAGCTCCAGAAGTCTTTCTCTCTTTTCTGTTGGCTCTAGAGGAAGGTCCTTGTGATCGATCTTCCCCTAAACTAGAAGATTCTCAGCGTGGGGATCCTGGGTCCAAAGGACATGTTATTTTCCTGGCTCTTATTTGTAGGCGGTATGAGGTCCACCGCTCTCTCTGCTTGCTTCTCTCTAAAGACATTGACTCAAGATACAAACTTAGCTGGTAGGTTGAGTCCTGCCTCGTTTATGTGACTGCCTCTAATCCTGCCTTATTAACATCATAGAGGTTAGGATTTAAACCAGCAGGAAAATCACATCCTATGACAAAACAGTGGACAACCACACAATCTTGGGAATCATGGCCTAGCAAAATCGACGATATTTTCCTGGAGCACAATTCAATACATGATAACTACTAACCAAAAGACAGGTGATTTAAATCCATCCAGAGTCATCTCAGAAGACAGGCCTGGCAATCTGCTTTGGAAAGGTTAAAAAAAAAAAAATTCCATTGCCGTCCAGTTGCTTCTGACTCATAGTGATCCGATAGAACAAAGTAAAATTGCCCCATAGGTTCTCTCAGGAGCAGTTGGTGGAGTCAAACTGCCAACCTTTTGGTTAGTAGCTCTTAACCACTATGCCACCAGAGCTTCATGGAAAAGTCTCAGTCTTGGAAATCCTAAGGAGTAGTTCTACTCTACAAACGTGGGGTCTCCACAAGTCAGAATCTACTGGACAGCAATTAATAACAAGATCATATAAAAATGTCAGCTGACCATTTTCTCTGAAGAAATTATTTGTTTTGCTCCAAACGCCCAAGATAAAATCTGAACTCCTTAATATAACTCACATAGCCTTTTTTTTTTTTTTAATTTTTATTAAGCTTCAAGTGAACATTTACCATTCCAGTCTGTCACATGTAGGTTTACATACATCTTACTCCCTTCTCCCACTTGCTCTCCCCCTATTGAGTCAGCCCTTACAGTCTCTCGTTTCGTGCCAATTTTGCCATCTTCCCTCTCTCTCTATCTTCCCATCCCCCCTCCAGTCAAGAGTTGCCAACACACTCTCCAGTGTCCACCTGATTTAATTAGCTCACTCTTCATCAGCATCTCTCTCCCCTCCACTGACCAGTCCTTTTCATGCCTGATGATTTGTCTTCGGGGATGGTTCCTGTCCTGTGCCATCAGAAGTTCTGGGGAGCATTGTCTCTAGGATTCCTCTAGTCGCAATCATACCATTAGGTATGGTCTTTTCATGAGAATTTGGGGTCTGTATCCCATTGGTCTCCTGCTCCTTCAGGAGTTGTCTGTTGTGCTCCCTGACAGGGCAGACATCGATTGTGGCCGGGCACCAACTAGTTCTTCTGGTCTCAGGATAATGTAGGTCTCTGGTTCATGTGGCCCTTTCTGTCTCTTGGGTTCTTAGTTGTCGTGTGACCCTGGTGTTCCTCCTTTGCCTTTGCTCCAGGTGGGTTGAGACCAAATGATGTATCTTAGATGGCCGCTTGTTGGCATTTAGGACCCCAGGCGCCACATTTCAAAGTGGGATGCAGAGTGTTTTCATCATAGAATTATTTTGCCCATTGACTTAGAAGTCCCCTCAAACCAAGTTCCCCAGACCCCAGCCCCTGCTCCGCTGACCTTTGAAGCTTTCATTTTATCCTGGAAACCTCCTTGCTTTTAATCCAGTCCAATTAGGCTGACCTTCCTTATATTGAGTGTTGTCTTTCCCTTCATCCAAAGCAGTTCTTATCTACAGACTGATCAATAAAAAGCCCTCTCCCTCCCTCCCTCCCTCCCCCCTTTGTAACCACATAAGTATGTGTTCTTCTCCGTTTTTTCTATTTCTCAAGATCTTATAATAGTGGTCTTATACAATATTTGTCCTTTTGCAACTGACTCATTTCGCTCAGCATAATGCCTTCCAGATTCCTCCATGTTATGAAATGTTTCAGAGATTCATCACTGTTCTTTATCGATGTCTAGTATTCCATTGTGTGAATATACCACAATTTATTTACCCATTCATCCGTTGATGGACACCTTGGTTGCTTCCAGCTTTTTGCTATTGTAAACAGAGCTGCAATAAACATGGGTGTGCATATATCTGTTTGTGTGAAGGCTCTTGTACCTCTAGGGTATATTCCGAGGAGTGGGATTTCTGGGTTGTATGGTAGTTCTATTTCTAACTGTTTAAGATAACGCCAGATGGATTTCCAAAGTGGTTGTACCATTTTACAATCCCACCAGCAGTGTATGAGAGTTCCAATCTCTCCGCAGCCTCTCCAACATTTATTATTTTGTGTTTTTTGGATTAATGCCAGCCTTGTTGGTGTGAGATGGAATCTCATCGTAGCTTTAATTTGCATTTCTCTAATGGCTAATGATCGGGAGCATTTTCTCATGTATCTGTTGGCTGCCTGAATATCTTCTTTAGTGAAATGTGTGTTCATATCCTTTGCCCACTTCTTGATTGGGTTGTTTGTCTTTTTGTGGTTGAGTTTTGACAGAATCATGTAGATTTTAGAGATCAGGCACTGGTCTGAGATGTCATAGCTGAATATTCTTTCCCAGTCTGTAGGTGGTCTTTTTACTCTTTTGGTGAAGTCTTTAGATGAGCATAGGTGTTTGATTTTTAGGAGCTCCCAGTTATCTGGTTTCTCTTCATCATTTTTGGTAATGTTTTGTATTCTGTTTATGTCTTGTATTAGGGCTCCTAGGGTTGATCCTATTTTTTCTTCCATGATCTTTATCGTTTTAGTCTTTATGTTTAGGTCTTTGATCCACTTAGAGTTAGTTTTTGTGCATGGTGTGAGGTATGGGTCCTGTTTCATTCTTTTGCAAATGGATATCCAGTTCTGCCAGCACCATTTGTTAAAAAGACTATTATTTCCCCATTTGACTGACACTGGTCCTTTGTCAAATATCAGCTGCTCATACATGGATGGATTTATATCTGGGTTCTCAATTCTGTTCCATTGGTCTATGTGCCTGTTTTTGTACCAGTACCAGGCTGTTTTGACTACTGTAGCTATATAATAGGTTCTGAAATCAGGTAGGGTGAGGCCTCCCACTTTCTTCTTCTTTTTCAGTAATGTTTTGTTTATCCGGGGGTTCTTTCCCTTCCATATGAAATTAGTGATTTGTTTGTCTATCCCCTTAAAGTATGACATTGGTATTTGGATTGGAAGTGCGTTATATGTATAAATGGCTTTTGGTAGAATAGACATTTTTACTATGTTAAGTCTTCCTATCCATGAGCAGGGTATGTTTTTCCACTTAAGTATGTCCTTTTGAATTTCTTGTAACAGAGTTTTATAGTTTTCTTTGTATAGGTCTTTTACATCCTTGGTAAGATTTATTCCTAAGTATTTTATCTTCTTGGGGGCTACTGTGAATGGTATTGATTTGGTTATTTCCTCTTCGGTGTTCTTTTTGTTGATGTAGAGGAATCTAAGTGATTTTTGTATGTTTATTTTATAACCTGAGACTCTTCCAAACTCTTCTATTAGTTTCAGTAGTTTTCTGGAGGATTCCTTAGGATTTTCCATGTATACGATCATGTCATCTGCAAATAGTGATAGCTTTACTTCCTCCTTACCAATCTGGATACCCTTTATTTCTTTGTCTAGCCTAATTGCCCTGGCTAGGACTTCAAGTATGATGTTGAATAAGAGTGGTGATAAAGGGCATCCTTGTCTGGTTCCCGTTCTCAAGTGAAATGCTTTCAGGTTCTCTCCATTTAGAGTGATATTGGCTGTTGGCTTTGCATAAAAATTGCATAGATGCCCTTTATTATGTTGAGGAATTTTCCTTCAATTCCTCTCTTGGTAAGAGTTTTTATCATAAATGGGTGTTGAACTTCGTCAAATGCCTTTTCTGCATCTATTGATAAGATCATGTGGTTTTTATCTTTTGTTTTGTTTATGTGATGGATTACATTAATGGTTTTTCTGATATTAAACCAGCCTTGCATACCTGGTATAAATCCCACTTGATCAGGGTGAATTATTTTTTTGATGTGTTGTTGGATTCTATTGGTTAGAATTTGTTGGGGATTTTTGCATCTATGTTCATGAGGGATATAGGTCTATAATTTTCTTTTTTTGTAATGTCTTTACCTGGTTTTGGTATCAGGGAGATGGTAGCTTCATAGAATGAGTTGGGTAGTATTCCGTCTTTTTCTATGCTTTGAAATACCTTCAATAGTAATGGTGTTAAGTCTTCTCTGAAGGTTTGGTAGAGCTCTGCAGTGAAGCCGTCTGGGCCAGGACTTTTTTTTGTTGGAAGTTTTTTGATTACCGTTTCAATCTCTTTTTTTGTTATGGGTCTATTTAGTTGTTCTACTTCTGAATGTGTTAGTTTAGGTAGGTAGTATTGTTCCAAGAATTTATCCATTTCTTCTAGGTTTTCAAATTTGTTAGAGTACAATTTTTCGTAGTAATCTGAAATTATTCTTTTAATTTCATTTGGCTCTGTTGTGATGTGGTCCTTCTCATTTCTTACTCAGGTTATTTCTTTCCTTTCCTGTTTTTCTTTAGTCAGTCTAGCCAATGGTTTATCAATTTTGTTAATTTTTTCAAAGCACCAGCTTTTGGCTTTGTTAATTCTTTCAATTGTTTTTCTGTTCTCTAATTCATTTAATTCAGCTCTAATTTTTATTATTTGTTTTCTTCTGGTGCCTGATGGGTTCTTTTGTTGCTCACTTTCTGTTTGTTCAAGTTGTCGGGACAGTTCTCTGATTTGGGCTCTTTCTTCTTTTTGTATGTGTGCATTTCTCGATATAAATTGGCCTCTGAGCACTGCTTTTGCTGTGCCCCAGAGGTTTTGATAGGAAGTATTTTCATTGTCATTGCTTTCTAAGAATTTCCTTATTCCCTCCTTGATGTCTTCTGTAACCCAGTCTTTTTTCAGGAGGGTATTGTTCATTTTCCAAGTATTTGATTTCTTTTCCCTAGTTTTTCTGTTATTGATTTCTAGCTTAATTGCCTTGTGGTCTGAGAAGATGCTTTGTAATATTTCGATGTTTTGGATTCTGCAAAGATTTGTTTTATGACCCAATATGTGGTCTATTCTAGAGAATGTTCCATGTGCACTAGAAAAAAAAAAGTATATTTTGCAGCAGTTGGGTGGAGAGTTCTGTATAAGTCAATGAGGTCAAGTTGGTTGATTGTTGTAAGCAGGTCTTCCATGTCTCTATTGAGCTTCTTACTGGATGTCCTGTCCTTCTCCAAAAGTGGTGTGTTGAAGTCTCCTACTATAAATGTGGAGGTGTCTATCTCACTTTTCAATTCTGTTAAAATTTGATTTATGTATCTTGCAGCCCTGTCATTAGGTGCGTAAATATTTAATATGGTTATGTCTTCCTGATCAATTGTCCCTTTTATCATTATATAGTGTCCTTCTTTATCCTTTGTGGTGGATTTAAGTCTGAAGTCTATTTTGTCAGAAATTAATATTGCTACTCCTCTTCTTTTTTGCTTATTGTTTGCTTGATATATTTTTTTCCATCCTTTGAGTTTTAGTTTGTTTGTGTCTCTAAGTCTAAGGTGTGTCTCTTGTAGGCAGCATATAGATGGATCGTGTTTCTTTATCCAGTCCGTGACTCTCTGTCTCTTTATTGGTGCATTTAGTCCATTTACATTCAGTGTAATTATAGATAAGTAAGTTTTTAGTGCTGTCATTTTGATGCCTTTTCATGTGTGTTCTTGGCCATTTCATTTTTCCACATGCTTTTTTGTGCTGAGACGTTTTTCTTAGTAGCTTGTGAGATCCTCATTTTCATAATGTTTAACTTTGTGTTTGTTGAGTCGTTACGTTTTTCTTGGCTTTTTTCTTGAGTTATGGAATTGATATTCCTTTTTGTGGTTACCTTATTATTTACCCCTATTTTTCTAAGTAAAAACCTAACTTGTATCCTTCTATATCGCCTTGTATCATTCTCCATCTGGCAGTTCAATGCCTCCTATATTTAGTCCCTCTTTTTGATTATTGTGATCGTTTATCTATTGATTTCCATGATTTCCTGTTATGTGTATTATTTTGTTTATTTATTTATTTTTTAGAATTAGTCTTAATTTGTTTGTTTTTGTGCTTTCCCTATTTGAGTTGTGTTGATATCAGGACGTTCTGTTTTGTGACCTTGTATTGTGTTGGTACCTGATATTATTGGTCATCAGGCCAAACAATCTCCTTAAGCATTTCTTGCAGTCTTGGTTTAGTTTTTGCAAATTCTCTAAACTTGTGTTTATCTGTAAATATCTTAATTTCTCCTTCATATTTCAGAGAGAGTTTTGCTGGATACGTGATCTTTGGTTGGCAGTTTTTCTCCTTCAGTGCTCTGTATACGTCGTCCCATTCCCTTCTTGCCTGCATGGTTTCTGCTGAGTAGTCTGAACTTATTCTTATTGATTCTCCCTTGAAGGAAACCTTTCTTTTCTCCCTGGCTGCTTTTAAAATTTTCTGTTTGTCCTTGGTTTTGGCAAGTTTGATGATAATATGTCTTGGTGTTTTTCTTTTTGGATCAATCTTAAATGGGGTTCAATGAGCATCTTGGATAGATATCCTTTTGTCTTTCATGATGTCAGGGAAGTTTTCTGTCAGGAGTTCTTCAACTATTTTCTCTGTGTTTTCTGTCCCCCCTCCCTGTTCTGGGACTCCAATCACCCGCAAGTTATCCTTCTTGATAGAGTCCCACATGATTCTTAGGGTTTCTTCATTTTTTTAAATTCTTTTATCTGATTTTTTTTCAGCTATGTTGGTGTTGTTTCCCTGGTCCTCCAGAAGTCCCAGTCTACTTTCTAATTGCTCGAGTCTGCTCCTCTGACTTTCTATTGCGTTGTCAAATTCTGTAATTTTATTGTTCATCTTTTGGATTTCTACATGCTGTCTCTCTATGGTTTCTTGCAACTTATTAATTTTTCCACTATGTTCTTGAATAATCTTTTTGAGTTCTTCAACAGTTTTATCAGTGTGTTCCTTGGCTTTTTCTGCATTTATCCTAATTTCATTTGTGATATCTTTAAGCATTCTGTAAATTAGTTTTTTATATTCTGTATCTGATAATTCCAGGATTGTATCTTCATTTGGGAAAGATTTTGATTCTTTTGTTTGGGGGGTTGGAGAAGCTGTCATGGTCTGTTTCTTTATGTGGTTTGATATGGACTGCTGTCTCTGAGCCATCACTGGGAAACTAGATTTTCCAGGTAATCAGCTAAAAAAAATGCAGTCAGATCCCTATCTGAATTCTCCCTCTGGCTCAGGGTATTCGGATGTTAATGGAGCCGCCTGGGGAGGGTGGGGGAGGGATCAGAGAGCTAGGAGTGTAGCACCACAGAATATAGAGCTGAACACCGCGTTCACGCTCCGCCCCCATCCGCCAAAATCCGGGCGGGATGGGTCCCCGGCTGGGACGCTGCTTTCCCCGCTCCGAGACCAGTCACTTCCTCCCGGGGACTTCTCCCTCCAGTGCGTGGCGCTGCTCGAGCGAACTGGGTGGGCGTTTCCCGCACCAACGGGTGGGCCCGCCCCCAGGGTCTATTTAGGCGAGTATAATTGGACCCCGTGGTGACGTCCAGCGTGCGTGCGTGCCCAAATCCCAGCGGGAAGGCACCCCGGCTGGGACTCTGCTTTCCCCGCTCCGAGACCAGTCACTTCCTCCTGGGGATTTCTCCCTCCGGTGCGCCGCGCCACACACGCGGACTGGGTGTGCGTCCCCCCACACGAATGTGTGGGCCCCGCCCCGGGGTCACTTTAGGGAAATATAGCTGACCCCCCTCCGCTCGCTCCCCGCCCGCTTCCCGCCAAAGTCCCGGCGGGACGGCTCCCGGGCTGGGACGCTGTTCTCCCCACTCCCAGATCAGTCACTGCCTCCTGGGTGCTTCTCCCTCCCGCTGCGCCGCTACGCCGCCCACACCAACCAGCTAGACTTCCTCCCGGGATGGGTTCGGGTTCGGGGGGAAGGGCTGGGCCCCCCTTCTGTGCCATCTGCCCCCCTGGGCTCTGCCCCAGATCGGGCTCCGAAGGTCACCTGCCTGGTACGCTGGCTCCTAGTTCTGAAAATGGTCACCGTCTGCCCGTATTTGTTCGTTTTCCGTCTCTAAGTCTGTGCTTGTTGTCCAGAGTTCATAGATTGTTATGTATCACATAGCCTTTTATGATCAGTATCCTGTCTACATTTAGCCTCATTGCTGGAATGAATCCTTTATTTTTCCTTATTAGACTTCCAAGTCCTGGAATTATCAGGACTTCTACTCTTGCACATGGTATTCAACAACCCTAAATGCCTTACTTTCTCATTCTCCAACTAAGATGTCAAAAAATTATTGAATACAGTTAATATTTTGAAACTTTTTATGAACTATCAAGAAAAAATCTAAAATGACTCAATTTAGAGATTATTTGTAACATTTTCTTCAGTATTTATGTAGTCGAGATCATTTTATCCAATTTTATTGTAAATATGACGTTACTAATTTGTCTTATAAATATTGTTACCAATTGTTGCATGATAGTTCATTTTATGCATAATCTATAAATGACTAATTTAACAGTGTTTAGCTTTTTATGCTTTATGTAATTTTGGCTATTATGAATAAGATTATGATGAGAATTTATGTACATGTACATTTATCAACAACTTGGATAAGTACCCAGAGTTTCATTATGTTAATGAAATCAATTGCCAGAGTCCAGATTAGTAGTTTAAAGTATATAAATATTTTAAAAGTTTATACCTCAAGAAGTGTATGACAGTTATGTTTATAATACCTTCTCACCAAAATTGCAAAGTCTAATTTTTTATACTTTGCTAATTATTTATCATTGTATAAATGAGTAAAAGTATCAACAATAAAATAACATTGTTTTCAGCATCAACCATATGCCAGGCTTGGTATTAAATATTATATATCTTTTAATAATTTGATAGCTAGAAACACATTATTTTAAATCATTATTATTATACTGGCCCTCGTTTTTGAATTATCAGTTCATCTCATTTCCCTTATTCATTTAGTTGGGTCCTAGTGTTGTTTTTATTATTTTACATAAACTCTTTATATAACAAAATATTAATCTTTTGTTTCCCAATATATTGTTCACATTTTATTGTATTTAGCATTCTTGAGTTTTTTTCTTTGTTTACAATAAAAGCAATTCATGCATGTTTTAGAAAATGTATGATATATATATTACTAGTACAACCACAACCAAACCAAACCCATTGTCATTGAGTTGATTCTGACTCACAGACAGAATGGAACTGCCCCATAGAATTTCCAAGGAGCTGCTGGTGGATTTGAACTGCTGACCTTTTGGTTACCAGTTGTAGCTCTTAACCACTGTGCCACCAGGGCTCCACAATACTAGTAAGGTAATTAAAATGATCTATAATCCTATATGCCAAAAATTAATCACCTAACTTTTCAAAAAATTTTATTTAATCATCTTTCTATCATAAGTGTTTGGTATATTGTCTTGTTTTCTTTGTACATATATATTTTTTCACTCATTTTTTCAAAATATTACTTTGAAAAGTGGAATTTATATTTTAATCTTCATTTTATTTTGAAGAGTATAATGAACACAACTCTATATATATGTTTAATAATTACCCTATTAGTAGGAATTTATATACTTCCATTTTTAATATTTTTAATAATGTTATGATAAACAGTCTTTTTGTTATTCAGAAATTATATAAGCATTTGTGATCATTTCTGACTAGATGGAATTTCTGGAAATTGAATAATTGAATTTATATGAAGAGACAGGCTACAGAGATTTGGCCTAATGCAATTGTGGGATCTAGTTAAGCAGTTACCATTATTGTCTTCTTGTCTAATGCTTAAAGTCCACAGTGCAGGCAGAAAGGAAGGGGAGATGGATAGAAAATCAAAGAGAACAAGAACAAGCTAGAATCCACAATATAAACTGTGAGTTTTAGGCAATCTCTCTCTCTCTCTCTCTCTCTCTCTCTATCTATCTCTATCTAACTATAGCAGGTCTGCTTTTCAGATTGGACCCTGACGGATACACAAAAGACAACCACAGCAAACACAAATGCAATAAATATGCAATACCTAATGATGTCTAATCCTTGCATAATATTCACTATGTCCCCAGCACTGTTCTAAATGTTTCATACATATTAGTACTTTTAAACCCCGCAATAACCCCATGAGATAGATGACTGCTACTATTGTCCTTTTTATGTATGAGAAAAATAGTGACACATAGATGTTAAGGGGCTAAAAAACGATTCGCTCAACTATAACTTAAAAGTTACAGCCGAGAAAACCCTATGAAGTATTTCTATTCCATAATACATGTGGTTGGCATGACTTGGAATCTACTCGACAACAGGTTTTCTGGAAATTTTGCAAAAAAAAACAAACAATAACACCTTTATTCTTTACTATGGTTTTGTTTTGTTTTTATTTCATTTTGACTATTTTTTTGGTACTCCCTGTTGTCAAAACCTTTTTATCTGTGACACAATCCGCGAATCAGGGTAAGAAGTAGAAAGCTGCAGAGGTTAATAGTCATTCTGAATTTCCAATTTCTAATGTGTCCGGGAGCAACTCAGCACTTCTGACTTCTGTTGTCCTTATCGTTAAAGTATTGAGTGCTTTAATTTAAGGGCTTCATGGTGTGTTTATTGTCTCTGAGTTGTTGATTTTAAACATTTCGAGTCTCATCTCCAATTACGGAAGTTGTTGCCAAGATGAAGAAATCTCAAGGATTAGCTTGGAAAATTTGAAAGAATGAGGATAAGAGGGGAGAACGAAGTTTCTTTTTAATATGCATAAGAGTGCTCATTAAACTTTAGTAGAAGTATTTGACCTTGTATTACCATATTTTTATGCAAATAATGCACACTTTCTATATTTATTTGACAGCTGCTCACTTTCCCTGCAAGGTATTTTTGTAAGCATCTCTATGCCGATTTTTTTTTTAACATGTTGCTGTTAAAAAAAAAAAAAATAGCATAGCATGCTTGTGAAAATACCTTATGGCAGGAGAGGAGGGAGCAATTGGAAAACAAATGTAGAAGGTGTGAGATATTTGCTTAAAAATATGGCATCTCAAAAAGTTAAGCAATAGAGAAAAGAGTTAAAATGACCTAAAAAGATTTATTGCTTCTTAACACAGAATAATAAATTAATTTGTCTTGAATGCAGGGAAGCAGCCAGACTATAAGAACAATAAGAATATAGAAATCCAAGGTGACAACTGAAGATTCTAATTCAATAGATTGGGGTGGGATCAGGCAATCTATATTTTCAAATGCCCAGATAAGCCCATGAGCAGTTGATTTGGGAACCATCCCTTTGGGTATCAGTGATCCTCCGTGTAATTTTGTAATCACTGATATAAAAAGATCAGTTTTAGATTTCAGAATGATCTCTTTTTGCCATATTGAAAGATGGATTTGAAGGAAAAACCAAGAGAGTTTCAGCAACTTTGTATGTTAAAGATTCATCACTTATCCTTAGGAAATGAAAGAGAGCACATCAATCTGTATGTAAAAAAATGTATTTTTTTAACTAACTTATGAAACAATTTAAATTTACAAAGTAATTTTACATTATAGTTGATTCTCAAAAGTGTGCAAAGCAGCCTTTATATCAACCCAGATTTACAAATGAAGAAGTCCAGGCTTTCTGCCTTTTAAAACGAAACTCCTTCGCTGGGAGCAGGGACTATGCAGCCGAAGAACCTGAGATCATATACTGTTTTATCATGTTTTGCATTGTGTTGCAGGCAAGATACTTAGCCTCTTAAGTTCTCAGTTTTTATTTTTATAATAAAGATAATTAAATAGTACCTTATAATTTAGACATGAGGAGTAATAAAATAAAGAATGTGCTTAGCAGGCTTTCAGTACATGTTAAGAATTATTGCTAAAATTTATACAACATCAGACCATCATAAAAGGCAACAAATACAATTTTTATTGATTATGGGATTGATTTTTTTTTTTTTTTTTGCAATTAATGCAAGAAACAGTGTTATAGAATTTTCTTGGGGTAAGAGAGAAGATTTCTGGATGGCACAAATGGTTTTCACTTGACTACTAACCTAAAGGTTGGCATTTAGAACCCAACCAGTGACACCGTGGAAAGAAGGCCTGGAGATGTGCTTCGGTAAAGATTACAGCCAAGAAAACCCTATGGAGCAGTTCTAACCTGTAACACATGAGATCGCCATTAGAATTGACTCAAAGGTAACAGGTTTTTAGACTTAAAAAAAAAAGAGAGAAACATGAAAAAATAATCTTCTTTATTCCCGAGCACTTTGTATCTATTCATAATCATGATGTTGAGGAATTTCTTAAAGTGGCTCTTGGATTTTAATGTAAATACAAATCCCTTGAGGATTTGTTACAATGGAGTCCCAGTGTAGCATGTCAGGATGGGGCCTGAGATTCTGTTTCTTTAACATCCACTGACACCAGTGCTGCTGTCCAAGGGTCATACTTTGAGTCACAAGGATCAAGGCTGCTCCTTGCATTATCAATGAGGCAAGTGAATCTCACCTAAAAGAACAGCCTTACCAGGAGCCCCATAACTACTTAAGAGCTGCGTCAAGATTGAACCCCGTGATTCTATGGTCCACTATACCACCAAGGCTTCCACTTGAAACGAACTATGCTTCAGAATTTGCACATGGGTGTATGACTCTCCTTGCCACAGAGCTCATAGATCTGGGAAGTAAAAAATTTTAGATTCTAGTCTTCTCTACCCCCACTTGTCTGTCAGTTTGATGTATTGTGGGGGCTTGCATGTTCCTGTGAAGCCGGAAGCTATGCCACCGGTATTCAGATACCAGTAGGGCCACCCATGGAGGACAGGTTTCAGCTGAGCTTCCAGACTAAGACAGACTAGGAAGAAGGACTTGGCAGTCTACTTCTGAAAAGCATTAGCCAGTGAAAACCTTATGAATAGCAGCTGATCATTGTCTGATATAATGCTGGAAGATGAGCTCCCCAGGTTGGAAGGCACTCAAAAGATGACTGGGGAAGAGCTGCCTCCTCGAAGTAGAGTCGACCTTAATGACGAGGATGGAGTAAAACTTTGGGGACCTTCATTTGCTGCTGTGGCATGACTCAAAATGAGAAGCAGCAGCTGCAAACATCCATTAATAATCGGAACCTGGAATGTGTGAAGTCTGAATCTAGGAGAATTGGAAATCGTCAAAAATGAAATGGAATACATAAGCATTGATATCCGAGGCACTAGTGAGCTGAAATGGACTGGTATTGGCCATTTTGAATTGGGCAATCACACAGTCTACTATGCTGGGAATGACAACTTGAAGAGGAATGGTGTTGCATTCATCATCAAAAAGAACGTTTCAAGATCTATCCTGAAGAACAACACTGTCAGTGACATGACTATTATTCAAATTTACGCACCAGTCACTAGGGCCAAAGGTGAAGAAATAGAAGATTTTTATCAGCAGCTGCAGTTTGAAATTGATCGAACATGCAATCAAGATGCATTGATAATTACAGGTGATTGGAATGGAAAAGTTGGAAACAAAGAAGAAGGGTCAGTAGTTAGAAAATATAGCCTTGGTGATAGAAACAATGCCGGAAATCAAATGACAGAATTTTGCAAGACCAACGACTTCTTCATTGCAAATACCTTCTTTCACTTACATCAACAGCGACTATATACATGGACCTCGCCAAATGGAATGCACAGAAATCAAAATTGACTACATCTGTGGAAAGAGATGATAAAAAGCTCAATATCATCAGTCAGAGCAAGGCCAGGGGCCAACTGTGGAACAGACCATCAATTGCTCATATGCAAGTTCAAGCTGAAACTGAAGAAAATCAGAGCAAGTCCACGAGAGCCAAAATATGACCTTGAGTATATCCCACCTGAATTTAGAGACCATCTCAAGAATACATTTGATGCATTGAACACTAGTGACCAAAGATCAGATGAGTTGTGGAATGACATCCAGGACATCATACATGAAGAAAGCAAGAGGTCATCGAAAAGACAGGAAAGAAAGAAAAGACCAAGATGGATTACAGAGAATACTCTGAAGCTTGCTCTCGAACGTCAAACAGCTAAAGCAAAAGAAAGAATTGATGAAGGAAAAGAACTGAACAGAAGATTTCAAAGGGCAGCTCGAGAAGACAAAGTAAGGTATTATAATGACATGTGCCAAGAGCTGGTGATGGAAAACCAAAAGGGAAGAACTTTCTCAGTGTTTCTCAAGTTGAAAGAACTGAAGAAAAAATTCAAGCCTTGAGTTGCAATAGTGAAGGATTCCATGGGGAAAATATTAAACGATGCAGGAAACTTCAATAGAAGATGGAAGGAATATACAGAGTCATTATACCAAAAAGAATTAGTTGATGTTCAACCAATTCAAGAGGTGGCATATGAGCAGGAGCAGATGGTACTGAAGGAAGAAGTCCAAGCTACTCTGAAGGCATTGGCAAAAAACAAGGTTCCAGGAATTGATAGAATATCAATTGAGATGTTTCAACAAATAGATGCAGTGCTGGAAGTGCTCACTCATCTATACCAAGATATATGGAAGACAGCTTCCAGGCCAACTGACTGGAAGAGATCCATATTTATGCCTATTCCCAAGAAGGTGATCCAACTGAATGTGGAAATTATAGAACAATATCATTAATATCACACACAAGCAAAATTTTGCTGAAGATCGTTCAAAAATGGCTGCAGCAGTATATCGACAGGGAACTGCCAGAAATTCAGGCCAGTTTCAGAAGAGGAGGTGGAACCAGGGATATCATTATTGATGTCAGATGGATCCTGGCTGAAAGCAGAGAATACCAGAAGGACGTTTACCTGTGTTTTATTGACTATGCAAAGGCATTCGACTGTGTGGATCATAACAAACTATGGATAACATTGTGAAGAATGGGAATTTCAGAACACTTAATTGTGCTCATAAGGAACCTTTACATAGATCAAGAGGCAGTTGTTTGGACAGAACAAGAGGATACTGATTGGTTTAAAGTCAGGAAAGGTGTGCGTCAGGGTTGTATTCTTTCACCATACCTATTCAATCTGTATGCTGAGCAAATAATACAAGAAGCTTGACTATATGAAGAAGAATGGGGCATCAGGATTGGAGGAAGGCTCATTAACAACCTGTGTTATGCAGATGACACAACCTTGCTTGCTGAAAGTGAAGAGGACGAAGCACTTACTAATGAAGATCAAAGGCCACAGCCTTCAGTATGGATTTCGCCTTAACATAAAGAAAACAAAAAATCCTCTCAACTGGACCAATGAGGAACATCATGATAAACGCAGAAAAGATTGACGTTGTCAAGTGTTTCACTTTACTTGGATCCACAATCCACAGCCTTGGAAGCAGCAGTCAAGAAATAAAAAGATGCATTGCATTGGGTAAATCTGCTGCAAAGGACCTCTTTAAAGTGTTGAGGAGCAAAGATGTCACCTTGAAGACTAAGGTGTGCCTGACCCAAGCCATGGCATTTTCAATTGCATAAGGAAGACCAAAGAAGAATTGACGTCTTTGAATTGTGGTGTTGGTGAAGAATATTGAATATACCATGGACTGCCAAAAGAATGAACAAATCTGCCTTGGAAGAAGTACAACCAGAATGCTCCTTAGAAGCAAGAATGGCGAGACTGCATCTTACAAACTCAGGAGGGATCAGTCCCTGGAGAAGGACATCATGCTTGGCAGAGTGCAGGGTCAGCGGAAAAGAGGAAGACCCTCAAGGAGGTGGGTTGACACAGTGGCTGCAACAATGGGCTCAAGCGTAACAACGATTGTAAGGATGGCTCAGGACCGGGCAGTGTTTCATTCTGTTGTGTATAGGGTCGCTATGAGTCGGAACTGACTTGTCGGCACCTAACAACAACTACAACAGTCTTCTCTACTACTTACTAGATTTATGGCTTTGGGCAACTCACTTACAAGAGCCTTAATTATCTTAACTGTGAGAACTAGGCAGAAAATTACTATCAATGTTTCTTTCCAGAGTTGTTGGGAGAAATAAGGCAAATAGCAGATGACAAGGGCTTGGTAAATGCTTGGGTGCTGCCTCAATGATAGATTCCTCAGGGAAGCCTTTTCAATACTGTGACAACATTGTATTTTACGTATTA
Source organism: Loxodonta africana (assembly GCF_030014295.1). Taxonomy (NCBI): domain Eukaryota; kingdom Metazoa; phylum Chordata; class Mammalia; order Proboscidea; family Elephantidae; genus Loxodonta; species Loxodonta africana. The sequence goes on from NC_087351.1 coordinate 99,817,507, forward strand.
CTTGTCTCTCACAACACTAGTCAAAGCAGTAGGTGTGTTAGTTTCCTCAGGCAACTGTAACAAAATGCTACAAACTGGGTGGCTTCTAAGAATAGAAATTTATTGCCTTACAGTTCTGGAGACCAGTAGACTGAATTGAAGGTGTCAGCAGGGCCAGTTTCTCTCAGTCAGCTCTAGTGGAAGATCCTTTCTTTTTTCTCCTGGATTCTGTTAGCTCCATGCATTTGATGGCTTGCAGCTACAGGATAACTCCCTTGTCACAAAGCCATCTTCACTCTGTCTCTCTGGGTCTCTTCTCCTCTCTTATAGGACATCATTCATATTGGATTAGGATATACCCTACTCTGATACGACCTCATGTTAACTGATCACATTTCAAAAATTCTATTTACAAACAAGGTCATGTTCACAGGTACTTCAACATAAATTTTTTGAAGGACATAATTCAATCCATAACAGTAGATAAATAAATATTTGTATAAATACTTGTGTAATGCCTGATTCTTCTGATAGACCATAAACTCTCTAAGGATAGGGATCATAACTGTCTTACATAGCTATATGCCCTGAATCTAGAAGAGTAATCTTCAATTTTCTTTGAAGAAAACTTCCCAGAAGCATCTGAAAAACAAAAATAAAACCCATTGCCATTGAGTTGATTCCAACTCATAGGAACCATATAGGGCAGATTAGAACTGCCCCCATAGCATTTCCAAGGCTAAAAATCTTTACAGACGCAGACTGCCACGTCTTTCTTCCACAGAGAACTTTAACCACTGCATATAAAGAAAATATTGACCCAAATCCACTGAACTGATTACACACACAATAATGGGAAATGATCACAGGTTCAGAAACATAGTAGACTTAACATTTGGTGAAAAATGTGTGGCTAAATGAATGACAAATCAAGAAGCTCTTCATTTCTTTGTGTAGATCCTAATTTTCGTTTGTATAGTACTCCTGACTGGAGGACTTTCTTTAACATTTCTTGCAATCCAGAATGCCGATCTGCCAATGAATCCCTTCAGCTTTTCTTTGCCTGAATGTGTTTTTATTCTGCCTTCACGTTTGAATGGTATTTTTACTGTGTGTAGAATTCTGTGTTGACAGTTTTCTTTTTTCATCACTTGAAAGATGTCACTCCAGTTTCTCCTGCCTTATTGTTCCTCTATAATGTAACAGTTCTTTTTGTTGCTGCTTTAAAGATTTTTCTCTTTTTATTTTCCTACAGTTGGAATATGATGTTTCTATGTTTCTATGAGTGGTATACAATCAAATATATGTATATTATATATACAATCCACAATCAACATCCATAGAAGCAGCAGTCAAGAAACCAAAAGACTTACTACATTGGGCAAATATGCTGCAGAAGACCTTTTTAAAGTGTTGAAAAGCAAAAATATCACCTTGAAGGCTAAGGTGCGCCTGACCCAAGCCATGATGTTTTCCATCACCTCATATGCATGAGAAAGCTGGACAATAAATAAGAAAGATCAAAGAAGCTCTGATGCCTTTGAATTGTGGTGTTTGTGAAGAATATTAAATATACCACTGGCTGCCAAAATAATGAACAAATCTGTCTTGGAAGAAGTACAACCAGAATGCCCCTTAGAAGTAAGGATGGCGAGACTAGTCTCACATACTTTGGACACATTATCAGGAGGGATAAGTCCCTGAAGAAGGACAGCATGCTTGGTAAAGTGAAAGGTCAGCAAAAAAGAGGAAGATCTTCAATGAGATGGATTGACAGAGTGGCTGCAACAATGGGCTCAAGCATAACAATGATTGTGAGGATGGTGAAGGATCGGGCAGTGTTTCTTTCTGTTGTACGTAGGGTCACTGTGAATCTGAACTGGCTCTATGGCACCTAACAACACCAACAAACAGTTCGAATCCACTAGCTGCTCCTTGGAAATCCTATGGGGTGGTTCTGCCTTTGCCCTATAAAGTCGCTGAGCCAGAATGAACTCAACCACAATGGGTTTGGGTATACATATATACATACACATATATATATTTTGCAATTATTGTTTCTATTTTTTTTCTTTGATGTTCTCTGAGATTCTTGGATTTGTGATTTGTTGTCTTTCTTTAATGGTCAGAAGCTCTTGATTATTATCTCTTCAAATATTCTGCCTCCTTCTTTTATTCTCTTTTTGCAACATATTTTGTGTGTATATTAAATCATTAGATACTGTCCCATAGCTCTTGGATGCTTTGTTCTATTTTTCTAAATTCAAATTTTCACTGAGATAATTGTAAATTCATACTTAGTTGTAAGAAATGATACAGAGAGATCTCACGTACTCTTTACCAAGTTTGCCCAAATAGTAACATCTTGCAAAATTATAGCCTGGACATTGATATGCAATTCATTGGTTATATTCAGAGTTCTCCAGTTTTACTTTCACTAATCTATTTGTGTGTGTGTGTGTGTGTGTGTGTGTGTGTGTGTGTTTAGTTCTATGCAAGGTTATCATATGAGTAGGTACATGTTTCCAGTACTAGGTTCAAGATGTAGAAGAGTCCCTTCATCTCAATGATTCCTCATGTACTCCTTTAATAACCTACCCACCTCCACTCCTATTACCTTTATCCTAACACTGGCAATGGCCAGATCTCCATTTCTATAATTTTGTGATTTCAAAAATGTATAAATGAAATCATGCATTATGTAATTTTGGGGATTGGCTTTTTCTCACTCATTGAAAATCCCTATATATTCAACCAACTTGTTCTGTGTATCAATAGTTCATTTCTTTGTAATAAAAGGAACTGAGAAAAAGGAACACTAAATAATATTCCATGGTTTGTATGTACCACAGTTTGGTTAATTATTCACCCACTGAAGAACATCTGAGTTGTTTCTAGTTTTTGACCATTGTGAATAAAGCTGCTAAGAACATCCATGAAAAAGATTTCGTATGTGTGTGTGCGCATATGCATGTGTGCATGTGAACATAGGTTTCATTTTCCCTAAGAAATTGCCCATGAGTGCAATTTCTGGATTATATGGCAGTTGAATGACTAGATTTTTAAGAAATTGCCAAAATGTTTTCCTGATTTGCTGTTCCATTTTGCATTCCTATCAGCAACGTTTGTTGATCAGTGTCTCTGCATCCTCACTAGAATTTGGTGTAGTTGCTATTTTTTTATTTTTTAGTTATTCTGACATACGTGTAGTGATATCTCACTGTGGTTTTAATTTGCATTTGCCTAATGTTTAGTGGTGTTGGACATCTTTTTATGTGCTTATTTGCAATTTACATCTCTTCATCAATGAATTGTTTGTTCATATCTTTTGCTCATTTTATAACTGGATTTTTGTTTGCTTTCTACTTTTGGGCTTTAAGAATTCTTTACATGTTCTTTATATGTGATTTGCACAAAACAGACTTAAAGCTTGTGTTTCCTTTCTATACACAAAGTCTTAACAAGCAAAAGTTTTAAATTTTGATGATGTCTAATTTTATATATTTTATACTTTTTATAGAATTTTAATTTTATAATCTGTATTTTTTTCTTTTATGAATCATGCTTCTAGTTTTACATCTAAGAAATCTTTGCCTAAACCTAAATGTCAAAATTTTGTCTTATTTTTCTTTATAAGTTTTATAGTTTTACATTTAAGCATTTTACCCACTTTAAGTTGTGTATAAAGTGTAAGACTTCCATTTGCTATCTCCCCCCCCCCCCATGAATGTCCAGTTGCTCAAACATCATTTGTTGAAAAGGCTATCCTTCCTCCATTGAATTGCTTTTTCAACTTTGCCAAAAATTAGTTGGGCATACTTATGTACATCTATTTCTGGTTCTTTATTACATTCCATTGATCTATGTGTCTATCTCTTCTGCCAACTCTACACTGTCTTGGTTACTGTAGCTATACTGTGTGATATATATCAGGTAGAGCCATAACTACAAGTTCAGTCTTCTGTGTCAAAGTATTTTTTTAATTTCTAGCTGTTCTGGTGGTTGTGTTTTTCCATTTAATTTTTGGAATAAGCTTATATACATTTACACAAAACTTTGCTAGAATTTGATATGAATTGCATTCAATGTAGAGATCAGTTTGGTGAATTGACATTTTTACACTGTTGTTTCTTCCAGCCCATGAACAGGCTACTTATCTCCATAAATTTAGATATGATTTGAGATTTTTTTCTTTGTAAGTTTTTAATGTTGAGCAAATATGCTACAAAAGACCCCTTTAAAGTGTTAAAAAGCAAAGATGTCACCTTCAGGACTAAGGCACACCTTAACCAAGCCATGATTTTTTTTTTCTTTTTATAATTTTTATTGTGCTTTAAGTGAAAGTTTACAAATCAAGTCAGTCTCTCACACAAGAACTTATATACTCCCAATTACTCTCCCCCTAATGAGGCAGTCCGCTCTCTCCCTCCACTCTCTCTTTTCATGTCCATTTTGCCAGCTTCTAACCCCCTCTACCCTCTCATCTCCCCTCCAGGCAGGAGATGCCAACATAGGCTCAAGTGTCCACCTGATCCAAGAAGCTCACTTCTCACCAGCATCCCTCTGAATCCCATTCTCCAGTCCAACCCATGTCTTTTAATAGCTTCATATGCATGTGAAAGCTGTACAATGAATAAAGAACACAAAAGAAGAATTGATGCCTTCAAATTATGGTGTTGGTAAAGAATATTAAACATATCATAGACAGCCAAAAGGATAAAAAAATCTGTCTTGAAAGAAGTGCGGCCAGAATCCTCCTTAGAAGCATTTGTCTGACGTACTTGGGACATGTTATCAGGGGGGACTAGTCCGTGGAGGAGGACATCATGCCTGGTAAAGCAGAGGGTCAGCAAAAAAGAGAAAGACTCTCAGTGAGATGGATTGACACAGTGGGTGCAATAATGTGCTCAAACACAGCAACTATTGTGAGGACAGTGCAGGATGGGGCAGTGTTTCATTCTGTTGTCCATAGGATCACTGAGTCAGAACTGACTCGATCGTACCTAACAACAACAACAGTATTCAGAACATCAGTCTTGTGCATATTTAGATAAGTTTATACCTAAATATTTCATTTTCTGTGAACAGGTTTTAAATAATATTAGATTTTTTAAGACTTTTTTTTTTTAAAGGAGTTTAAAGGATTTACAAGACAAAAAAATGTACAGAAAGAGCATAGCTCCAATGTACTCCCAGCCCTGCAGATCATTTTTAAAGTTTCAATTTCTGTGTATTCATTGTTAGTATATAGAAATGTGATGGGCTTTTTGTGTGTGTGTTGAAATTCTATCCTGTGACATTGCTGATATTTAACATATTAATCACAGTTATTCTACATTCCTGATCTCATAATTCTTATATCTGGCTCATCTTTTAACCTTCTGTTTGTTTTATCTCTCAACATTAGGTTTTTTTTTTTTTAAGTACGTCTCATGATTATTGATTAAATGGCAGATATCATGTATACTAACAGTAGAGACTAAGGTAAATATTTACATCCAGAAATAGTCACACTTCTTCTTCTGACAGGCCATTACTGTGGAAGTTTGAGTCTATCTAGTTAGTAAATTATCTGTGTTTGGGATTTGTTGTTGCCATCACTAAATATGATAGTCCATGGGCTTCAAACTTCTCAAGCAGTAGCTAGTTATCATCTTGTACTTGGTTGCCTTATGACCTCATCTATCTGATGCACTCAAGAAAACTTATGATTTTGTATTCAGGTTTTGATTTGTTATAAGATGGGAACAACATTCACTTGTGGCTTTCTTTATCCCAAGCATAAGTAGAAATCTCTGGATATATTTGATGATAGAATTTGCTGATGAAGTAAATGAAAGATTTTTTTTTTTTAAAAGAATACCCAAGTTATACCACTAGATTTTTATCATAAGCAACTGGTTATATTATTTACTGAGCAGAGAAAAACTGGTGCAAGATGTGACTTGGTGGTGGGAATCAAGGATACAGCCTCATATATGTAGATTGTGTAATTCCAGTGAGACTTTCACCTTAAAGATATTCAGTTAGCAGTTCTAAAACGCCATCTTGGGAGCAGATTTGAATCAAGACATAAATTTGGAAACTACCAGAACAAAAGTAGAATTTAAAACAGGGAAAAGTATGAACTCTCTTATAGAGTGACTGCAGTGAGAAAAGCAGGAGAGTTCTGTCACAGTCTGACATTCACAAGTTACAGAAAATCAAAAAAACTAATAAAGAAGACTGAGGAGGAGAAGCCAGTGAGAAGTACGAAAAAACAGAGAAGAGTAGAATCCTGGAAGCAAAGGGAAGAAAGTATTTCAGTAAGAAGAAAATATTAAATTCAGCCTGATTCAAATATACTCATTACTGTTTTTTTTCCAAAAAGCATTTGACTTCCTAATCCTTGCTTCATCATTGTATATGTGCTTTGATTATAACTTTGATCATGTCTTTCCATAATGATTGTTTGATGTCTGTCTTCTACACTAGACTGAAGGCTCCTCTTTCATTGCTTGAAAGCAAGGAACATGGATGCTGCTGCATTGGAATGAACAAGAGGGAGGATGAACACGAACGTCTTTATCTCTGTTCAACTCACATGAAATCATATAGAAGTCTTCTAAATATATGAATACATAAGAATATAAAGGAGGTGCAAAGTAGACAAGAGAGATGGAGAAACCATTGGGAGATAGAATGGAGATAGAGTCAGAGCTATTGATAAATGAGACTTTAGAAATCTACATAATATGAAAATGGAAAGAAGAATAATAATTTTCCAGGACAATATAAATTACCATAACTGATTAAAAAATTAGGTAAAAAATCTGAAATGATAGCCATAGACAAAATTTCAAGGGACTTAAATATTTACCATTATAAGTGACACAGGTACAAGATTTTATGTTCTTTCTAGCAAAACTTCTAGATAGGAGAATAACATTTTAAAAAAGATATAGACAGACTCAATCAGGGACAAAATTTCCAAAATCATAAATACAATGTTAAAACATTGAAACCATCACATATTAAGAGCTAATCTTTAGTTATTTGTTAGGGCAGCACCCTACCTTTGGTACTTCACAAAAGTTTCAACATTAGAAACTCTACAAATGTCATTCAAAATACAGTATTAGTATTGCTAAGCTACTAGTAAAACTAATGCTATACAGTCATTATAATACTCTGCTTAGTAATTCCAAGTTGTTTTTGCTGTTGTGGTTAGGTGCTGTCCAATCAACTCCAACTCATAGCAACATCATGTATAACAGAACGAAACAGCAAAATTTGACTTGAAAATGTAATGTAAAATTAAATTCCATTCATATAAACACAGAAAAGTAAAATATACTTAGGAATTAATTACAAAAGAAATAATGAAGATATGTTTGGAGGAAATTTAAATCTTGGTAAAAGACATAAAGGGAGGTTGTCTTAGACTGGGTTCTCTACAGAAGCAAAACCAGTAAAGCATGTAAATATATATAGACAGAGAGATTTATATCAAGGAAACAGCTCACGCAATTGTAGAGGTTGGGACGTCCCAAGTCCATGGATCAGGATAGAAGCTTCTCCCAATTCATGCAGTTAAAGCGGTTGGTGAACCCAAGATCTGTGGGTCAGAGAGGAGGTCTCCCACTTACAGGCTGTGTGAAGGTCGACTAATCCCAACATCAGCAGGCAAGATGGCAAGGTTTCTTCCGATTCATGTAGCTGCAGGGGCTGAAGAACCCAAGATCACCAGGTTGGAGGCTGTGAATATTGATGAATCCCAAGGCTGACAAGTAAGCTGCTAGCTTGAAGCCCAAGAACTGGAGGTCAGATGATAAGAGGAAGCTGCAGGATCCAGAATAAGCCAAAAACCTTTGCAAGGTGAGCAGGAAGGAAGTAGCAGGTGGAGGGCAGAGAGATGAAGACTTAGGAGGTGGTGAGCCACCACAGGCACCGTCTCTCCTGGTACCACTCAGCAGATTCCATCATGGGGGTGACCACATATCAGACTTGAACCAGGAAGTGATCACGACATTATACAACTGACAAAACACTGAGAATCATGGCCCAGGCAAGTTGACACACAACCTTAACCATCACAGCAGTTTAAATAAACAGGGAGAGATGTGTTGTGAATAGAATGATCCAATATTACAATGACATCAGTTTTCCCAAATTAATCTAGAATATCAATATAATTCTAGATTTTTATCAACATAATCAGAATCCAATCCCAACAAAATTTTAAAATGAAATTTGAGAAACTAATTCTTAAGTTTATGTGGAAGATAAATTGTGTAAAGTATAGACAAGGAAATTTTGAATAAAGAAAAATTAAAGGTACACTTGTTTTATAAACATCAAAATACAGTGTGAGGTAGGAGCATTTATTACACTGGTATGCTGTCACTGACTACAAATGGATTCATAAAATACCGATAGTTTCAAAGCAGATCTGTGTATAAATGTAAAATAGTCTATCACTGAGATAGAATTTCAACTCAGTGACAGAATTATCATTTATTCAGTAAATTGGAAGAAATACAGTTAGATCCATACCTCTCAAAATATACACTGACACACAAAAGCATATTCCAGATGGTTTCATATAAAACTACAAAGTCACTGTAAGAAAACACAGGAATATGTCCTTATTTTTATTTGGAGGAGGAGGCTTTCCAATATAAGGTAGAACAACAAGAATCTATAATGGAAAATGTGGATCCATTTGACTAATCACAAATTACATTTCTATAAAACGAAAGAATAGAAACAAAATAAAAAAAAGCTGATAGACTGAGAAAAACATTTGCAAAATATGTAAAAGATGAAGGACTAATATTCATACTACAAAAAGTCCTAAAAATTAAAAGAGGAACAAACACCTCAATAAATATAAGAGTGAAAGTTAGAGATAAGCAAGTCATATCAGAAATGCAAATGCCCAATATTCATATGAAAATATGTGTAACTTTACAAGAGTCAGAGAAATGCAAACTAAAATGAGATCCCACTTCCTTCTCCCTCAGCAAACTGTCCAAAATTTTATAAGATCACAGTTGCATAAACTTAACGAGGACTCAAATATCTAGACCATCATACACTAAAGTAGGAGTAAGAGTAGAGGAATAACTTTTCACAGGCGATTTTTAGTATTTATCAAAACTTTAATAATTCTTAATTTTTGACCAAGTAATTTAACTTTTTATAATCTATCACACATGCATATGTGTGATAGATTCTCAACAAGTACACACAGTTCTGTGGATAGCTCATTGAAAATTGTAGTAATAAACAATTGGAGGTGACATATGTATTCATTGAAAGGGCTGGAAGAAAAAGGAAAACCTCAAACAACAAAATATTAGGAATATTGATAAGAGAAAAGATATAGATCTATCTGCAGTGCAATGAAAATATCTAAACATATTGTAAAATTCGAAAAAAGGAGAGAGGACACACAGGGACAGAGTCAGAGACACTAAGATATTTATGAAAATAGATAAGAGAAAATAATGTATGCCAGTAATGTGTGTGTGTGACTAAACATCCACAATTTGCCAAAAAAAAAAGAAAAAAAAAATCACTCCTGTAAAAGAAGTCAGGTCACTCACTTAATCCTTCATACAGGATTCCTGACAGCAGGCCAGCCAGCTGCCTGGGGACTCTTGCATTTTCTTCACTTTCATTGTAACAAAATTCTTGCTTAAGACAAGACACAATCATAAAGATTAGAAAACATCCAGCCATGTTCTTTATTGGAGTAGCCTGAATAAAACCGTGTCCTTATCCAGTGAATTTTGTCTTTCGTACTCTCTAATCTATCTCACGGAGCCCTGGTGGCGCAGTGGTTAAGAACTAAAGCTGCTAACCAAAAGGTCATCCATTGAACTGTTATTCCTTGGAAACTCTGTGAGGCAGTTCTACTCTGTGCTATAGGACCCATATGTGTTGGAGTCGATTCAACAGTAATGGGTTTATTTTGTTTTTTGAATCAATCTCATGTTTTTTGGAACACCTTACCATGCTTTATAATATCTCATCATTTCCTTTTTATAGCTGTTCCTTTCTTTAGGCAACATTTCGTTCTATTTATTTTTGTTATAGCATTTGCATCATAGCAGCATTCATTTTCATGAGTCTTTTTCCCCCAAATAGAATCTGAACTTCCCTATTTTTATGCACCAATGCTAACTTTGGAAACTATCATAGTGCCTAACATATTGGAAGTGATTTACACATGTTGCATAAATGAAAAAATGCATTTGAATAAATGAGTGAATAAAATAGGATGTTTTATGTTGCTGATGTGGCACAACTCAAAATGAGAAGAAACTGCTGTAAACATCCATTAATAACTGGAACATGGAATGTATGAAGTACTAATCTAGGAAAATTGGAAGTTGTGAAAAATGAAATGGAACTTCTGAAGATAGACATACTAGGTATTTTTGTGCACGGAAATGGACTGGTATTAGCCATTTTGAATTGGATCATAATGTGGTCTACTATGCTGGGAGTGACAAATTGAAAAGGAGTGATGTCACATTCATTGTCAAAAAGAACATTTCAGGATCTATCCTGAAGTACAACACTGCCAGTGTTAGGATAATATTCAAATGTTTACTGGGAAGACCAGCTAGTATGATTATTATTCAAATTTACACACCAGACACTAACACCAAAGATGAAGAAATTGAAGATTTTTACCACCTTCTGCAGTCCGAAATTGATCAAATATGAAATCAAGATGCACTGATAATTACTAGTCATTGAAATACAAAAGTTGGAAACAAAGAAGAAGTTTCAGTAGTTGGAAAATATGGCCTTGTTGATAGAAAGAACGCTGGAGATCACATGATAGAATTTTGCAAGACCAAGTCCTATTCATTGCCAGTACCTTTTTTCAACAACATACATGGAAACTTTTCACATGGACCTAGCCAGATGAAATACACAGGAACAAAACCAACTACATCTGTGGAAAGAGACTATGGAGAAGCTCAATATCATCAGTCAGAACAAGGCCAGTGTTCCACTGTGGAACAGATCATCGACTGCTCATATGCAAACTCAAGTTGAAGCTGAAGAAAATTTTAAAAAGTTGACAAGAGCCAAAGTATGACCTTGAGCATATCCCACCTCAAGAATAGATCTGACACATGGAACACTAATGACCAAAGACCAGATGAGTTGTGGGATGACATCAAAGACATCACACATGAAGAAAGCAAAAGATCATTAAAAAGACAGGATAGAAGGAAAAGAACAAAATGGATGTCAGAAGAGACTCTGAAACTTGCCCTTGAATGTAGAGTAGCTGAAGTGAATGGAAGAAATGATGAAGTGAAAGAGCTGAACAGGTTTCAAATGGTGGCTTGAGAAGACAAAGTATTATAATGAAATGTGCAAAGGCCAGGAGTTAGAAATAAAAAAGGGAATAACATGCTCAGCATTTCTCAGGCTGAAAGAACTGAGGAAAAAATTCAAGCCTTGAGTTGCAATATCGAAGGATTCTATGGGTAAGATTAAATGATACAGGAAGCATCCAAAGAAGATGGAAGGAATACACAGTCACTGTACCAAAAAGAATTGTTCAGTGTTCAACCATATCAGGAGTTAGCATATGATCAAGAAATGATGGTACTGAAGGAAGAAGTCCAAGCTGCACTGAAGACATTGACGAAAAACAAGCCTCCAGGAACGTGGGAATACCAGTTGAGACATTTCAACAAATGGATGCAATCCTGGAAGCACTCACTTGGCCAACAGACTGGAAGAGATCCATATTCGTGCCCATTCCAAATAAAGATGATCCAACAGAATGCAGAAATTATCAAACGATACCATTAATTTCACGTGCAAGTAAAATGTGGCTGAATATAATTTAAAAATGGTTGTAACAGTACATCAACACAGAATTGCCAGAAATTCAAGCCAGATTCAGAAGAGGACATGGAATTGGGGATACCACTTCTGATGTCAGATGGATCTTGACTGAAAGCAGAGAATACCAGAAATATGTTTTCCTGTGTTTTATTGACTTTTCAAAAGCATTCTACTATGTGGACCATAACAGGTTATGGATAATATTGTGAAGGACAAGAATTCCAGAACACTTAATTTTGCTCATGTTGAAACTGTAAATAGACCAAGAGGCAGTTATTCAAACAAAAGAAGGAGATACTGCGTGGTTTAAAATCAGGAAAAATGTGTGTCAGGCTTGTATCCTTTCACCATACTTATTCAATCTGTGCACTAAGCAAATAATTAAAGAAGCTGGACTATATGAGAAAGAAAGAGGTATGAGGATTGGAGGAAGACTCATTAACTATCTGTGATAATGCTGATGGCACAACCTTACTTGCTGAAAGCTAAGAGGACGTGAATCACTGATGAAGACCAAAGACTATAGCCTTAAGTTTGGATTACATCTCAACACGAAGAAAACAAAAATCTCACAACTACACCCATAAGCAATATCATGATAAACAGAGAAAAGTTTGAAACCGTTAAGGATTTAATTTTACTTAAATCCACAAGCAAAGCCCATGGGATCAGCAGTCAAGAAATCCGAAGACATATTGCATTGGCCAAATTTGTGGCAAAAGACCTTTTTAATGTATTAAAAAGCAGAGAGATCACTCTAATGACTAAGGTATACCTGACCCAATCCAAGGTTTTTTTCAATAGCCTCATATGCTTTTGAAAGCTGGACAATAAATAAGACCAAAGAATTGTTGCCTTTGAATTATGGGCTTGGCGAAGAATATTAAATATGTAATGGACTGCCAAAAAAATGAACAAATCTGTCTTGGAAGAAGTACAGCTAGAATGCTCCTCAGAAGGATGCAGAGACTTGGTCTTGCTTACTTTGGACAGGTTATTAGGAGACAGCAGTCCCTGGACAAGGACATCATGCTTGGTAAAGTAGAGGATGAGTGAAAAACAGACATTCAATGAGATGGATTTACATAGTGACTGCAACAATGGGCTCAACAATAGCAACGAATGTGAGGGTGGCACAGGACCAGGCAGTGTTTCATTCCATTGTACATGTGGCCGCTATGAGTCAGAACCAACTCTACAGCACGTAACAACAACAATAACAACAACAACAATCTATGTAGTTGACATGAAAACATTTGGCAAAGGATGTGAATCGCCTATAGGTTTTTCAGTTCTCCTTGGGAAGTGTTTGCTAACTGCAGAAGAATTTGTTACCACCAGTAAATCTCCGATTATGAGTTTCAATTAAAACTACTTCGATATGCTTTGTAGTTACTTTGGATAATAATTATATTTGCTTTATCTAGTTCTGACTCAATTGGCAGTAAACGGCAGAAAACAGCCTTAAACCATACCCCGGGCCTTGTATATCACTTATTTACTGTTTTATAATGAACTATCCAAAATTTAATGGCTTAAAATTACAAGATTTATTCAGCTCGGGCATCCTTGGATCTGTTGGGATGTGCTTTTTGCCATGAACTCACTTGTGTGTCTGTGGTCAACTGTGCTTATTGTAAAACTGTATTGTAGCAGTTGTTAATTTTGAATGGCCTTGGCTAGGCAGTTCTTCTGGCTCCTTCTGGGGTTCATTCACATGCCTATTAGTTAACTGGTTGCCAAACCAGGGTGACTAGCATTACTCAGCCACCTGTCTCAAGTCCTCAAGCAGGTTAGTTTTGTCTTGTACTTATATCACAGCTGGGGTAGAAGAGGGAGAGAAGAGTATCACACAGATATCCTAGGTCCTATGCTTGGGAGTCATAGCAACTCTATATGACAGAGTAGAGCTGCCACATAGGGTTTCCTATTCTCTAATGTTTACGGGACTAGATGCCCAGGTCTTTTCTCTGGTGGAGCGATTGGTGGGTTCCAATCACCAACGTTTTGTTAGCAGCTGAGTACTTAACCACTGTACCACCAGGGAATTGACTCCATGACACATAACAACAACCACAACAACATGCCTGGAAGTGGCATGTTACTGAATCTTCTTGCTTAGAGTACATCACAAGCCAACCCAGAATTAAGGGTGGGGAAAGGAACAGTGCTCCTGAGCTGAGAATTCGCATTGCATAGGATGTAGATTCAAGAAGGAGTGAAGCACTGGATTTGAAGCATCATTTCCACAGTCAATCCATGGCACATCATCTGTGTAAAACTGAGCAATTTTGCTCTCCACTGGGATAAGTAAATAAAAAGCCAATTCTAGAGAAGTAGCTTAACCCAGGGTATATTTAAGACCACAAGGGAGACATGTTAGGAAAAAAAAAAGAAAGAAAGAAAATGAACACTAACTTTTTGACTGTCTACACTACACCACACTGTATGAGGTACAGCGTGTTCAGTACATTTGATTTATTAGGTCATAAGGTTCTCACTATAACGCCCCCCAAAAAGAAGATTTATCCTCATTATTTTTCAAAGGATGAAAGTGAAGTAAGAGAGTTTTAAATCATTTTCTCAGAGTCACACTGCTAATAACTGGCTGAATCACAATTCCAATCCAATTTTAAAATTCTTGCCCTTAATGGACCAACTGCCTCTGAAAGGCTGCCGCTCTTTTGTCTCTTTTGTTGTTTCCCAATTTCCCTAACAGAATAATTAGCCCTTGAACACAGACACCTTGCATATTTTCAACCACCTTTTTTTTTTTCTGCCATAATGTAATGATGCTATTGGTTTGCAGATACGAGCATGTTCAAATGTTTTATCATGAAAAGAAACATTGTCAACTAATTGACCTCTGAGTAGAAAAGAAAGATGCCTTTATGAATAAAAAAAATAGAACCAATTAAATAAATAAAAGGAATGTTCTTGAAATCAACAAGGACAGGAGGGCAACAATATTTTCTTCATTGCTACAGTGCTAAAACTCATCAACTCCCCTTCAATTTCCATGAATAAAAAGCAAAGACAGTAACCGGGAGGGGTAGGGGATACAATCTTTCATGTGAGTCCCATACTGAATAATTATGTAATAAGATAAAAAAAAAAATAGCTAGTAAAAAATATGTTTCCATCAGGTAATCCTAGCCACAAAAAAGACAGATCTTTTCAATGTGGTCCCCAGGAGGATGAGATAGCTTCAGGGATTCTCTACTACTCCTGCTTTTTCCCTCTTTTGTTCAGGAGGCAGAAACAAATCTTCGTGAAATGAACTCTTTAAATATGAAATGATCACCAGAGGCTAATTGAAACAACAGACAATTGAAACAAATTATGTATTCTTCCCTTAGATGAGAAACTTAAATTATAAATCCTTCAAGACTAGCGAGTATGACATAAACTGAAATGCAATTAGGTGTCAGAATTAATGACATTTCCAAGTTATTTCTTATATAATCTCCTGAAAGGCTTTGAGGCTTAGGGAACTCTGTATTTATCTTAATCAAACTTATCGGAAGTTTGGTTAAAAGAAAAAAAAAAAATGAACTTAAAGATCAGCTCCTCAATCACTGCCTGAAAATGTCATTTTCTTTCTCTTTGCTTTTCTTCCCCCTGTCCACACTTTCATAACTAGCATTTGGTTTAGCAGTAGGCAAACCAGACAACAGGACTTTTTTCAAGTCATCAAGTGAGTTCTCTCCGGAAGTCATCAAGTGAATTCTCTCTTCCTTGGTAATTTTTTTTGGTAACTACTATGTGACATTTATTGGAACAGATAAGTGTATCACATTCCCTGCTGAAAATTGTACAATATTCAAAACCTTGTGGTTACTGTTACCTCCAAAAGCTGATGAGCTGCTGTTGAGGATAAACTGTCCAATTTGAATGCATATCACCATGATTTGTTTGGTTGCCACTTTGTATTATGATACAGGTCTGTGGGTGTCTATAATGACCTGTTCATCTGAGGTCTCTGGTCTCTTATAGACCTAGTGAGACACATTCTGCACTTATGCTGTTGGTTTGCAGCTATGAGTATGTCCAAATGTTTCATTATTAAAAGAAAAGTTCTCAATTAATTGTACTCTGAATGGAAAAGAAAGAAGGCTTTATAAATAGAACTAACTAACTAAATAAATGTTCTCGGAATGAACATGGATTTGAGGACATTTTATGTACAATGTCTGACTCAGCATATGCATATGCAGCCACTGGATACATGAACTAATTTCCCTACACAGGCCGATAAGATCTTATACACAGAAAACCCTAAGGAATCCTCAAGAAAACCACTGAAACTAACAGTTCAGCAGAGTATCGGGATACAAGATAAACATACAAAAATCAGTTGGATTGCTCTGCACCAACAAAAAGAACACTGAAGAAGAAATCATCAAATCAATACCATTTGCAGTAGCCCTCAAGAAGATAAAATACTTAGGAATAAATCTCACCAGAGATATAAAAGACTTACACAAATAAAACTACAATATACTTCTGCAAGAAAACAAAAGAGACTTACATAAGTGGAAAAACATACCTTGCTCATGGATAGGAAGACTTAACATTATAAAAATGTCTATTCTACCAAAAGCAATCTATACATTTAATGCAATTCTCATCCAAATTCCAATGACACTCTTTAAGGAGATGCAGAAACAAATCACCAACTTCATATGGAAGGAGAAGAGGCCCAGGATAAGTAAAGCATTACTGAAAAAGAAGAACAAAGTGGGAGGACTTACTCTACCTGATTTTAGAACCTATTATACCGCCACAGTAGTCAAAACAGCCTGGTACTGGTACAACAGATACATAGATCAATCGAACAGAATTGAGAATCCAGACATAAATCTATCCACATATGATTCGTTGATATTTGACAAAGGCCCCAAAACTGTTGAATGGGGAAAAGACAGTCTTTTTAACAAATAGTGCTGGCATAACTGGATATCCATCTGCAAAAAAGAAGAAACGAGACCTCACTCCATGCACATAAACAAGCTCAAAATGGATCAAAGACCTGAATATAAAATCTAAAATGATAAAGATTATGGAAGGAAAAATAGGGACAATATTAGGAGCCCTTATACATGGCATAAACAGTATACAAAACATAACCAAAAATGCAGAAGAAAAACTAGATAACTGAGAGCTCCTAAAAATCAAATACCTATGCTCATCCAAAGACGTCACCAGAAGAGTAAAAAGATTACTTACAGACTGGGAAAACGTTTTTAGCTATGACATTTCTGATCTGCACCTTATCTCTAAAATCTACGTGATACTGCAAAAACAACTACAAAAAGACAAATAGCCCAATTAAAAAATGGGCAAAAGATAGGAACAGACACTTCACTGAAGAAGACATTCAGGTAACTAACAGACACATGAGGAAATGCTCACAATCATTAGCCATTAGAGAAATGCAAATCAAAACTACAATGAGATTTCATCTCACTCCAACAAGGCTGGCATTAATCCAAAAAACACAAAATAATAAATGTCAGAGAGGCTGTGGAGAGATTGGAACACTTATACACTGCTGGTGGGAATGTCAAATGGTACAACCACTTTGGAAATCCATTTGGCGCTTCCTTAAAAAGCTAGAAATAGAACTACCATACAATCCAGCAATCCCACTCCTTGGAATATATCCTAGAGAAATAAGAGCCCTTACTTAACCGATATATGCACACCCATGTTTATTGCAGCACTGTTTACAGTAGCAAAAAGATGGAAGCAACAAAGGTGCCCATCAATAGATGAATGGATAAATAAATTATGGTATATTCACACAATGGAATACTACGCATCGATAAAGAACAGTGATGAATCTATGAAACATTTCATAACATGGAGGAATCTGGAAGCATTATGCTGAGTGAAATTAGTCAGTTGCAAAAGGACAAATATTGTATAAGACCGCTATTATAAGAACTCAAGAAATAGTTTAAACAGAGAAGAAAATATTCTTTGATGGTTCCGGTGGGGAGAGGGATAGTCACTAATTAGTAGATAAGAACACGTTAGGTGATGGGAAAGGCAACACACAATACAGAGGAGGTCAACACAACTGGACTAAACCAAAAGCAGAGAAGTTTCTGGAATAGACTGAATGCTTTGCAGGCCAGCATAGCAGGGGCAGGGGTTTGGGGACTATGGTTTCAGGGGGCATCTAAGTCAATTGGCATAATAAAATCTATCAAGAAAACATTCTGCATCCCACCTTGGATAGAGGTGTCTGGGGTCTTAAACGCTAGCAAGCGGACATCTAAGATGCATCAATTGGTCTCAACCCACCTGGATCAAAGGAGAATGAAGAACACCAAGGACACAAGGTAATTACTAGCCCAAGAGACAGAAAAGGCCACATAAACCAGAGACTATAGCAGCCTGAGACCAGAACAGCTAGATGGTGTCTGGCTATAACCGATGACTGCCCTGACAGGGAACACAGTAGAGAACCCCTGAGGGAGTAGGAGAGCAGTGGGATGCAAACCCCAAATTCCCTTAAAAAGACCAGACTTAATGGTCTGACGGAGACTGGAAGGACCCCAGTGGCCATGGCCCCCAGACCGTCTGCTGGCCCGGGACAGGAACCATTCCCAAAGCCAAAGCCAACTCTTCAGACATGGATTGGACTGGACAATGGATTGGAGAGGGATGCTGGTGAGGAGTGAACTTCTTGGATCAGGTGGACACTTGAGACTATGTTGGCATCTCCTCCCTGGAGGGGAAATGTGAGGGTAGAGGGGGTTAGAAGCTGGCAAAATGGACACGAAAAGAGAGAGTGGAGGGAGGGAACGGGCTGTCTTATTAGGGGGTAAGCAATTGGGAGTATGTAGCAAGGTGTATATAAGTTTTTGTGTGAGAGACTGTCTTGATTTGTAAACTTCCACTTAAAGCACAATAAAAATTAAAAAAAAAAAAAAGATAGTCACAGGCAATGAATGGCATTAACTTTTTTTTTTTTTTTTTTTTTAAATGAAATACTGATTTGGACAGGACCTACAGTTAGACAAAAGAAATTTAGCATACAGATGCCAAAATCTTGGTGAACAAAATAAGTAATAATAAGGGAAGAAATATCATTTACCGTCAGAGTCTAATTAATTACTTTAATGACAAAAAAATAAAACTATATTAACAAAAACTAAGTTGTAAAAAATTAAGAAGTAGGGACTCATCTTCCCAAATATTAGGGACATTAAATCTACTTCTTTCTTTGAAGAGAACAGAGATGTATGTGTAGTTGTTTTGGTTTATTACAAATTAAAGACAGGACCCTGAACCCAATGCTACTTAATGGAGATCTAATTATCTACAACTACCAGAAGGAAATAAAAGGACATGCCATATGAAAAGGGAAAGAGTTTAATTTAGGACTAGAAGCAAAGAATGTAAAATTCAAGGTCTAGAGTCAAGGGAATTACTGTATTTTTTTTTTAATATGAGACAAGAGTTATTTTGAGATAAAAACTGTGACTTTAAATGAACTAGTGTTGTGTAGCTCTGTGTGTAAATTCACCAAGTTAATATCATGATAAAGCTGTATAATGTCAAAGGAATTACATAAATAAACAATATCACCTAGAGAAGGACTGACTTACACATTAGTCAAGATCATGTCCTGTGGTTGGAAAAATCAGTTATTTTCTGTGTTATAAAAACTTGGATTACATTTTTTGTAAATCATACAATTAAGAAATATCTGAACTGGACTGTCTGGCTTGGTGATCATATATTAAACCATCTTGCCTGCCTCATATGTATTGTCTAGACTAGATTATAAATTCGAAAGAGCGGGGACATTATATCATACTACATTGAAATTCTAGGCCCTTCAGCAAATATTTAAAGATAAAGAACCTTTCTTAATTACAAAGTAAGCAAATGTCCCGTTGGCATATCTCATTTCATGTTCTCCTCCTTCAAAGTACCTCTTTCGTCTTCACCACCATCGCATACTCTCTTGCACGGGAGGCCTCAGCAATAGTTTTATCTGTGGCCCCCTGTCTGCCTTATGTTTTAACAACCTACTCTTACTACGACAGAGCACTCAAAGAAAGGAAAAAGAAAAAAAAAACCTGACAAAACAAAATCAAAGCCTTTACATTATATCTTCAGCTAACATTTATTAAAACATGTAAAAAATGGGTGAAATCTGAATAAGGTCTGTAGTTAATAATATTTTTTCATTTCCACTTCCTGATTTTGATAATGTAAGACATTATATTTGGGGAAAGCTGGGTCAAAGGTACAGAGGATCTCTGTATTCAACTTCTTATGAAGTCAAATTACTTTTCAAAATAAAAAGCTAAATAAATAAATACATGAAAACAATGCTCCTGCGTGACAGGCATGGCATGAGGTGTACTTAAATGCTATTATTTCATTTAATTACTTTAAGAAAAGTAAAACAGTTATTTCAATACAGAAAAACTTGTTTTTGTGAGTCACACTTGAATTTCTAAATGTTCTAGGCAATGAACGAAATGAACAAATACAAGGATCTATGTCCATTCTGACAATAGTTATATCTATCTATATCTATGTCTATATCATCTATCTATCTATCTATCTATCTATCTATCTATCTATCTATCTATCTATCTATCTATCTATCTATCCATCCACCTATCCATCCATCCATTCATCCATCCACCCACCCACCCACCCACCCACCCATCCATCCATCATCTATCTATGTGTCTATGTACCTATCATTATCATCATCAGTTAGTCAGAAATTAGGCAATACGTTTCCATTCAAATCCATCTTTTTGTTGCCTTCAAGTCAGCTCCAACTCATGGCAACTCCATATACAACAGAACAAAATGTTGCCTGGTCCTATAGCATCTTCATGATTATTGGTATGTTTGAATCAGTTGTTGAGTGCCTTCCAACTGAGGGGGCTCATCTTCCAGCACTATATTGGACAACATTTTGTTGTGATACATAAGGTTTAGACTAATTTTAGGAAGTAGACCACCAGACCTTACTTCCTAGTCTGTCTTGGTCTGGAGGTTCCATTGAAAATCCATCGTATTTTGCTCAAAATAGAACAGTTCTAATCAATGTCCAGTTCCTATTGATTACAACACCTAAGATTGCTCAGTTCCATCTATTCCTGTCCACCCACCCCCTAACCTCACGGCTACCATATCAACTTTGAACTGGCCTCCATGCTTTTTGTCTTTCCTTCCTTATAATCCCTACCTTTTTCAATACACTATAAACTCTTTAAAAATAGAGATTGAGGGTGGAGCCAAGATGGTGGACTAGGTAGATGCTACCTCGGATCCCTCTTGCAACAAAGACTCGGAAAAACAAGTGAATCGATCACATACATAACAATCTACGAACCCTGGACAACAAACACAGATTTAGAGACAGAGAATGAACAAATACGGGGAAGCAGCAATTGTTTTCAGAGCCTGGAGCCAGCGTACCAGTCAGGTAACTTTTGGTGCCCGATTTAGGGCACAGCCCAGGGGAGCAGACGGCACAAACAAGGGGCCCAGCCCTACCCCCCGAACTCACCCCAGGAGGGGGCCCAGCTGGTTCGCGTGGGCAGCGTGGCGACGCAGCCGGTGGGAGAAGTCCCCGGGAGGCAGTGACTGGTCTTGGAGTGGGGAGAGCAGTGTTCCAGGCGGGGAACCGTCCCGCCAGGATTTTGACTGGGTGCAGGCACGGCACAAGCACGGAGAGCTGCTCCACTTCCCTGGACTAACCCTGGGAGGGGGCACAGCCTGTTCGCGCAGGCGGCGTGGCGACCCAGCCGGTGGGAGAAGTCCCCAGGAGGCAGCAACTGGTCTTGGAGCAGGGAGAGCAGCGTCCCAGCTGGAACACACGGTCACGGCACAAGCACGGGGAGCTGCTCCACTCACCTGAACTAACCGGTTCGCGGGGGCAGCACGGTGACGCGGCTGGCAGGACGAGAAGTCCCCGGGAGGCAGCGACTGATTTTGGAGTTGAGAGTGCACCGTCCCAGCAGGGGAAACTTGACATTGGGCGTGGGGCTGGCATCAGAGGATCTGACCGTGACTTCAGCGGGCCAGACCTCCCGGGGGCAATCTCCACACAGCCAGCACACCTAGGCAACATGCCCCATGGGAATCTCAGATATAATAGTCATTCCAAGCAAGACAAGCAACTCTGGCTATATTCTGAGGTGCTACTCTCCTATCTCTCTGATCCCTCCCCCACCCTCCCCAGGTGGCTTCCTTAACATCCGAATTGCCTGAGCCAGAGAGAGAACAGCTCCTCTGGCTCCGCGGTGGCTTTGCTTCCCCCCCCCCCTTTTTTTTTCTTTTGGTCTTTTCCTAATTCACTCCTTCAGCCTGAGAGAAGGAACAACAACAATAATAATAAAAAAAAACCCAGGGACCAGAAATCCACCCCTAATTGGACTAAAAACACAGAACCAGCTACAGCCAAGCATATACGATCCAAACCTCAGACTTTCATCCTTACAGGGAACAAGGTGGCAGTTATAATACAAAGGCAATTCTGATAGGGATCTGACTGCATTTTTTTTTTAGCGGATTTTCTGGAAAAACTGGTTTCCCAGTGATGGCTCGGAGGCAGCAGTCCATATCAAACCACATAAAGAAGCAGACCATGACAGCTTCTACAACCCCCCAAACAAAAGAATCAAAATCTTTCCCAAATGAAGATACAATCCTGGAATTATCAGATACAGAATATAAAAAACTAATTTACAGAATGCTTCAAGACATCAGAAACAAAATAAGGCAAACTGCAGAAAAAGCCAAGGAACACACTGATAAAACTGTTGAAGAACTCAAAAAGATTATTCAAGAACATAGTGGAAAAATTAATAAGTTGCAAGAATCCATAGAGAGACAGCATGTAGAATTCCAAAAGATTAACAGTAAAATTACAGAATTAGACAACGCAATAGGAAGTCAGAGGAGCAGACTCGAGCAATTAGAATGCAGACTGGGACATCTGGAGGACCAGGGAATCAACACCAACATAGCTGAAAAAAAATCAGATAAAAGAATTAAAAAAAATGAAGAAACCCTAAGAATCATGTGGGACTCTATCAAGAAGGATAACTTGCGTGTGATTGGAGTCCCAGAACAGGGAGGGGGGACAGAAAACACAGAGAAAATAGTTGAAGAACACCTGACACAAAACTTCCCTGACATCATGAAAGACGAAAGGATATCTATCCAAGATGCTCATCGAACCCCATTTAAGATTGATCCAAAAAGAAAAACACCAAGACATATTATCATCAAACTCGCCAAAACCAAAGATAAACAGAAAATTTTAAAAGCAGCCAGGGAGAAAAGAAAGGTTTCCTTCAAGGGAGAATCAATAAGAATAAGTTCAGACTACTCAGCAGAAACCATGCAGGCAAGAAGGGAATGGGACGACGTATACAGAGCACTGAAGGAGAAAAACTGCCAACCAAGGATCGTATATCCAGCAAAACTCTCTCTGAAATATAAAGGCGAAATTAAGATATTTACAGATAAACACAAGTTTAGAGAATTTGGAAAAACCAAACCAAAGCTATAAGAAATACTAAAAGATATTGTTTGGTCAGAAAACCAATAATATCAGATACCAGCACAACACAAGGTCACAAAACAGAACGTCCTGATATCAACTCAAATAGGGAAATCACAAAAACAAATTAAGATTAATTAAAAAAAAAAAATACACATAACAGGGAATCATGGAAGTTAATAGGTAAAAGATCACAATAATCAAAAAGAGGGACTAAATACAGGAGGCATTGAACTGCCATATGGAGAGTGACACAAGGCGATATAGAACAATACAAGTTAGGTTTTTACTTAGAAAAATAGGGGTAAATAATAAGGTAACCACAAAAAGGTATAACAACTCCATAACTCAAGATAAAAGCCAAGAAAAACGTAACGACTCAACAAACATAAAGTCAAACACTACGAAAATGAGGATCTCACAATTTACTAAGAAAAACGTCTCAGCACAAAAAAGTATGTGGAAAAATGAAATTGTCAACAACACACATAAAAAGGCATCAAAATGACAGCACTAAACACTTATTTATCTATAATTACACTGAACGTAAATGGACTAAATGCACCAATAAAGAGACAGAGAGTCACGGACTGGATAAAGAAACACGATCCATCTATGTACTGCCTACAAGAGACACACCTTAGACTTAGAGACACAAACAAACTAAAACTCAAAGGATGGAAAAAAATATATCAAGCAAACAATAAGCAAAAAAGAAGAGGAGTAGCAATATTAATTTCTGACAAAATAGACTTCAGACTTAAATCCACCACAAAGGATAAAGAAGGACACTATATAATGATAAAAGGGACAATTGATCAGGAAGACATAACCATATTAAATATTTATGCACCCAATGACAGGGCTGCAAGATACATAAATCAAATTTTAACAGAATTGAAAAGTGAGATAGACACCTCCACATTTATAGTAGGAGACTTCAACACACCACTTTTGGAGAAGGACAGGACATCCAGTAAGAAGCTCAATAGAGACACGGAAGACCTACTTACGACAATCAACCAACTTGACCTCATTGACTTATACAGAACTCTCCACCCAACTGCTCCAAAATATACTTTTTTTTCTAGCGCACATGGAACATTCTCTAGAATAGACCACATATTAGGGCATAAAACAAATCTTTCCAGAATCCAAAACATCGAAATATTACAAAGCATCTTCTCAGACCACAAGGCAATTAAGCTAGAAATCAATAACAGAAAAACTAGGGAAAAGAAATCAAATACTTGGAAAATGAACAATACCCTCCTGAAAAAAGACTGGGTTATAGAAGACATCAAGGAGGGAATAAGGAAATTCATAGAATGCAACGAGAATGAAAATACTTGCTATCAAAACCTCTGGGACACAGCAAAAGCAGTGCTCAGAGGCCAATTTATATCGAGAAATGCACACATACAAAAAGAAGAAAGAGCCAAAATCAGAGAACTGTCCCTACAACTTAAACAAATAGAAAGTGAGCAACAAAAGAATCCATCAGGCACCAGAAGAAAACAAATAATAAAAATTAGAGCTGAACTAAATGAATTAGAGAACAGAAAAACAATTGAAAGAATTAACAAAGCCAAAAGCTGGTGCTTTGAAAAAATTAACAAAATTGATAAACAAACCATTGGCTAGACTGACTAAAGAAATACAGGAAAGGAAACAAATAACCCGAATAAGAAACGGGAAGGACCACATCACAACAGAACCAAATGAAATTAAAAAGAATCATTTCATATTATTACGAAAAATTGTACTCTAACAAATTTGCAAACCTAGAAGAAATGGATGAATTCCTGGAAAAACACTACCTACCTAAACTAACACATTCAGAAGTAGAACAACTAAATAGACCCACAACAAAAAAAGAGATTGAAACGGTAATCAAAAAACTCCCAACCAAAAAAAGCCCTGGCCCGGACGGCTTCACTGCAGAGTTCTACCAAACTTTCAGAGAAGAGTTAACACCACTACTACTGAAGGTATTTCAAAGCATAGAAAATGAAGGAATACTACCCAACTCATTCTATGAAGCCACCATATCCCTGATACCAAAACCAGGTAAAGACATTACAAAAAAAGAAAATTATAGACCTATATCCCTCATGAACATAGATGCAAAAATCCTCAACAAAATTCTAGCCAATAGAATCCAACAACACGTTAAAAAAATAATTCACCCTGATCAAGTGGGATTTATACCAGGTATGCAAGGCTGGTTTAATATCAGAAAAACCATTAATGTAATCCATCACATAAATAAAACAAAAGATAAAAACCACATGATCTTATCAATTGATGCAGAAAAGGCATTTGACAAAGTCCAACACCCATTTATGATAAAAACTCTTACCAAAATAGGAATTGAAGGAAAATTCCTCAACAGAATAAAGGTCATCTATGCAAAGCCAATAGCCAATATCACTCTAAATGGAGAGAACCTGAAAGCATTTCCCTTGAGAACGGGAACTAGACAAGGACGCCCTTTATCACTGCTCTTATTCAACATTGTGCTTGAAGTCCTAGCCAGGGCAATTAGGCTAGACAAAGAAATAAAATGTATCCAGATTGGCAAGGAGGAAGTAAAGTTATCACTATTTGCAGATGACATGATCTTATACACAGAAAACCCTAAGGAATCCTCCAGAAAACTACTGAGACTAATAGAAGAGTTTGGCAGAGTCTCAGGTTATAAAATAAACATACAAAAATCACTTGGATTCCTCTACATCAACAAAAAGAACACCGAAGAGGAAATAACCAAATCAATACCATTCACAGTAGCCCCCAAGAAGATAAAATACTTAGGAATAAATCTTACCAAGGATGTAAAAGACCTATACTAAGAAAACTACAAAGCTCTACTACAAGAAATTCAAAAGGACATACTTAAGTGGAAAAACATACCTTGCTCATGGATAGGAAGACTTAACATAGTAAAAATGTCTATTCTACCAAAAGCCATCTATACATATAACGCACTTCCGATCCAAATTCCAATGTCATATTTTAAGGGGATAGAGAAACAAATCACCAATTTCATATGGAAGGGAAAGAACCCCCGGATAAGCAAAGCATTATAGAAAAAGAAGAAGAAAGTGGGAGGCCTCACTCTACTTGATTTCAGAAGCTATCATACAGCCACAGTAGTCAAAACAGCCTGGTACTGGTACAACAACAGGCACATAGACCAATGGAACAGAATTGAGAACCCAGATATAAATCCATCCATGTATGAGCAGCTGATATTTGACAAAGACCCAGTGTCAGTTAATTGGGGAAAAGATAGTCTTTTTAACAAATGGTGCTGGCAGAACTGGATATCCATTTGCAAAAAAATGAAACAGGACCCATACCTCACACCATGCACAAAAACTAACTCCAAGTGGATCAAAGACCTAAACATAAAGACTAAAACGATAAAGATCATGGAAGAAAAAATAGGGACAACCCTAGAAGCCCTAATACAAGACATAAACAGAATACAAAACATTACCAAAAATGACGAAGAGAAACCAGATAACTGGGAGCTCCTAAAAATCAAACACCTATGCTCATCTAAAGACTTCACCAAAAGAGTAAAAAGACCACCTACAGATTGGGAAAGAATTTTCAGCTATGACATCTCTGATCAGCACCTGATCTCTAAAATCTACATGATTCTGTCAAAACTCAACCACAAAAAGACAAACAACCCAATCAAGAAGTGGGCAAAGGATATGAACACACATTTCACTAAAGAAGATATTCAGGCAGCCAACAGATACATGAGAAAATGCTCCCGATCATTAGCCATTAGAGAAATGCAAATTAAAGCTACGATGAGATTCCATCTCACACCAACAAGGCTGGCATTAATCCAAAAAACACAAAATAATAAATGTTGGAGAGGCTGCGGAGAGATTGGAACTCTCATACACTGCTGGTGGGATTGTAAAATGGTACAACCACTTTGGAAATCCATCTGGCGTTATCTTAAACAGTTAGAAATAGAACTACCATACAACCCAGAAATCCCACTCCTCGGAATATACCCTAGAGAAACAAGAGCCTTCACACAAACAGATATATGCACACCCATGTTTATTGCAGCTCTGTTTACAATAGCAAAAAGCTGGAAGCAACCAAGGTGTCCATCAACGGATGAATGGGTAAATAAATTGTGGTATAGTCACACAATGAAATAGTACACATCGATAAAGAACAGTGAGGAATCTGTGAAACATTTCATAACATGGAGGAACCTGGAAGGCATTATGCTGAGTGAAATTAGTCAGAGGCAAAAGGACAAATATTGTATAAGACCACTATTATAAGATCTTGAGAAATAGTAAAAACTGAGAAGAACACATACTTTTGTGGTTACGAGGGGGGAGGGAGGGAGGGAGGGAGAGGGTTTTTTATTGATTAATTAGTAGATAAGAACTGCTTTAGGTGAAGGGAAGGACAACACTCAATACATGGAAGGTCAGCTCAATTGGACCAGACCAAAAGCAAAGAAGTTTCCGGGGTAAACTGAATGCTTCAAAGGTCAGCGGAGCAAGGGCGGGGGTCTGGGGACCATGGTTTGAGGGGACTTCTAAGTCAATTGGCAAAATAATTCTATTATGAAAACATTCTGCAGCCCACTTTGAAGTGTGACATCTGGGGTCTTAAATGCTAACAAGCGGCCATCTAAGATGCATCAATTGGTCTCAACCCACCTGGAGCAAAGGAAAATGAAGAACACCAAGGTCACACGACAACTAAGAGCCCAAGAGAGAGAAAGGGCCACATGAACCAGAGACCTACATCATCCTGGGACCAGAAGAACTAGTTGGTGCCTGGCCACAATCAATGACTGCCCTGAGAGGGAGCACAACAGAGAACTCCTGAGGGAGCAGGAGATCAGTGGGATGCAGACACCAAATTCTCATAAAAAGACCATACTTAATGGTCTGACTGAGACTAGAGGAATCCCGGCGGCCATGCTCCCCAGACCTTCTGTTGGCACAGGACAGGAACCATCCCCGAAGACAACTCATCAGACATGAAAGGGACTGGTCAGTGGGTGGGAGAGAGATGCTGATGAAGAGTGAGCTAATTATATCAGGTGGACACTTGAGATTGTGTTGGCATCTCTTGTCTGGAGGAGGGATGGGAGGATAGAGAGAGAGAGGGAAGCTGGCAAAATTGTCACGAAAGGAGAGACTGAAAGGGCTGACTCATTAGAGGGAGAGCAAGTGGGAGTACGGAGTAAGATGTATGTAAACTTATATGTGACAGACTGATTGGATTTGTAAACGTTCACTTGAAGCTTAATAAAAGTTAATAAGAAATAAAAATAAAAAAATAGAGATTGAGATTGTGTATTTATTTTAGGTGGAGTTCCTCCAGGATCAGGCCCCGAGACAAGAAGTTGAGGGCAAGGTGATTCCAGGAAGCACCAGCAGGGTAGGGGAAAGTCAGACAGTAAAACAATGGAAGAAGATAAAGAGTACATAGCTCAACCCCTCTGAGGAAGGAGCCATGTAGAACACGTTTCATAGTTACGTACTGGGTAAGAAAACTGGGGTGTTACCTTTAAACTTCCATCCATCCATCCATCCACTCATCCATCATCCATCCACCCATCTATCCATCCACCCATTCTTTTACCCATCCATCACTGGCTGAGGGCTGCTGCTATGGGGGCATAACTTCTCGCACTTTTATCTTGCTCATTTGTCAGGGTGGAAGAACACCATCAAGCTGACTTGCACAGATTCTTGCATTAGGCTGCTGTCAGCAAATATTTGACTGGTGATGGATGAGGAGAGAAAACTGTGTCAACAACAGTGTCTGTTATAATATCAATTTTACTATAAAGATGTCACTTTGAGGGGTAAAGTCAGCCTGACCCAAGCCATGGTATTTTCAGTGATGTCATATGCATGTGATAGCTGGACAGTTAATAAGGAAGACCAAAGAAGAATTGATGCTTTTGAATAATTATGTTGGCAAAAAATATTGAATGTACCATGGACTTCCAAAAGAACCAAAAAATCTGTCTTGAAAGAAATACACCCAGAATGTTCCTCAGAGATGAGGATGGAGAGGCTTTGTCTCACATATTTTGACATGGTATCAGGAGGGACTAGTCCCTGGAAAACAACATCATGATTGGTAAAATAGAGGGTCAGTGAAAAAAAGGAAGACCCTCAATGAGATGGACTGACACAGTGGCTATAACAATGGGCTCAAACATAGCAACAATTGTGAGGATAGCGAAGGACTGGGCAGTGTTTCTTTCTGTTGCATTTAGGGCCACTATGTGTTAGAACTGACTTGACGGCACCTAACAACAGGAACATCATCTGTTAATGCCTAACACAGTGCATGACACACGGTAGGCAGAAAAAATTAACTAAAATAGTAATCTTTATTTGAAAATTTCTTAGGACACAGTAGAAAAAATAAGTCATTTGCCAAGCCAGAATAAAACAATATTATACACATTGGCCCTGATCATTAGTAGATGTATCTCTTGTGTTTGAAATAGCTAATGTTCATAAATTTCCTTCTTATTAGGATGATAAACGTTTTCCAAGATGAATGAGTTTAAGCTTTTTTTTAACGCTTGGAGCTTGAAAAAAGCAGGAACAATATTGTGCTTAATATATCTCTTTTCAACCTCAAACATTATTACCTTTAATCATACCTATTTCTGCCTCTAGTTTTATATTGAAATGCAATTGTTGACAAAGAGCTATAATGATAGATTACATCTTCCTCACAAACCGAGATTACATCTTATTCTTCTTATATCTTCACTGTCCTTTAAAATATAGGTATTCAAATAAATATGTTTCAATCTACGTTGTTAGTTGTGGTTATGCTCTATATTTTTGTCTAGCATTGGTGTCAGGTAGGGGGAATGTATCCATATCATTCAAAGACACAAAGGAGAAATGAGTGGAAAGCAGCCCATATTTCTCTTTCCACTCTTATTTCTCTATGATTGACCTTTTGTTCAGCGAAGTGCCAATCAATTATCCCCATATATCTAGAGAACATTACTTCTGGAATATATATGTCTAACCTCATCTTTTTTTTTTTTTTCCAGAAAACTTGCTTTTTTTCCTGATAGATAAGAGATTTTGGGAGAGTAGGAAAAGGATCTTTAACTTGAAAAGGGAGTTCTGGTTCATCTGCCACATGGGCAATGTAGGACGATAAACTTCATCAATCTAACCAGGACCTCAGGGACAACTCTGTTGTTTCTGGCCTGGGATTGTCTCATGTCATATCACATTAGGGTCAGTGGGACAAAAAGGAAAGGACACAGACTTTGCAGCCAGATGGTTCCCAGTTTGATGCTCTCTCTACCATTTAATGTTTGCATGACTGTCACCAATTTCCCTGATCTCTGAGTGTCATCTTCCTCTTCTTTAAGACAGATACATTAACTTCCATTCCCGGGTACTGTTTTGAGGAAAACACAAAAACGCATTAACATCCACAAATCATTGACTTGTGCCTAGTACATAAAAACCAAAACCAAACACTTGCTGTCGAGTCAATTCTGACTCATAGTGACGCTACAGGACAGAGTAGAACTGCCCCATAGGTTTCCAAGAAGCAGCTGGTAGATTCGAACCTAGTACACAAGAGATACCTAATACCTATTGACATTCCCCTTCTCTTGACTTCCTAAGGTTGTGACAACTTATTTCCAAACACAAATCTGTCATTCCCGTGTCCGATTTCTATTCACTTTCTCCTGCAGTTTCATCTGGCGTCTTCTAATAGTGGATCTTTAAATCTGTGATTCATCTAAGTACACCCCACCAACCTCACCTTCTTTAAAACCTGCCCTTCAACTTGCTACCTGCTAGAGGAGGGCATCCCTCTACTTCTAGTCTGGTGTGGATATCATGAATCCATCCATCACCTGGGAGTGGACTTACCTTGAATCACTGCACTTTTTTTTTTTTTTTAATAATTTTTATTGTGCTTTAAGTGAAAGTTTACAAATCAAGTCAGCCTCTCACATAAAATGCTATATACACCTTGCTACATACTTCCAATTACTCTCCCCCTAATGAGACAGCCTGCTCTCTCCCTCCACTCTCTCTTCTTGCATCCATTTCGCCAGCTTCTAATCCCCTCCACCCTCTCATCTCCCTTCCAGGCAGGAGATGCCAACATAGCCTCAAGTGTCCACCTGATCCAAGAAGCTCACTCCTCACCAGCATCCCTCTCCAACACATTGTCCAGTCCAATCCATGTCTGAAGAGTTGGCTTCGGGAATGGTTCCTGTCCTGGGCCAACAGAAGGTCTGGGGGCCATAACCACTGGGGTCCTTCCAGTCTCAGTCAGACCATTAAGTCTGGTCTTTTTATGAGAATTTGGGGTCTGCAACCCACTGCTCTCCTGCTCCCTCAAGGGTTCTCTACTGTGTTCCCTGTCAGGGCAGTCATCGGTTGTAGCCAGGCACCATCTAGCTCTTCTGGTCTCAGGATGATGCAGTCCCTGGTTCATGTGGCCTTTTCTATCTCTTGGGCTCGTAATCACCTTGTGTCCTTGGTGTTCTTCATTCTGCTTTGATCCAGGTGGGTTGAGACCAACTGATGCATCTTAGATGGCTGTTTGCTAGTGTTTAAGACCCCAGGCGCCACTCTTCAAACTGGGATGCAGAATATTTTCTTAATAGACTTTATTATGCCAATTGACTTAGATGTTCCCTGAAATCATGGTCACCAAACCCCTGCCCCTGCTCCACTGGCCTTTGAAGGATTCAGTTTATTCAGGAAACTCCTTTGCTTTTGGTTTAGTCCAATTGTGCTGACCTCCCCTGTATTGTGTGTTGTCTTTCCCTTCACCTAAAGTAGTTCTTATCTACCAACTAATTAGTGAATACCCCTCTCCCACCCTCCCACACTCCCTCCTCTTGTTACCACCAAAGAATGTTTTCTTCTCAGTTTAAACTATTTCTCAAGTTCTTATAATAGTGGTCTTATACAACATTTGTCCTTTTGCAACTAATTTCACTCAGCATAATGCCTTCCAGGTTCCTCCATGCTATGAAACGTTTCACAGATTCCTCACTGTTCTTTATTGATGCGTAGTATTCCATTGTGTGAATGTACCATAATTCCTTTATCCATTCATCTATTGATGGGCACCTTGGTTGCTTCCAACTTTTTGCCATTGTAAACAGTGCTGCGATAAACATGGGTGTGTATGTATCTGTTCATGTAAAGCCTCTTATTTCTCTAGGATATATTCCAAGGAGTGGGATTGCTGGATAGTATGGTAGTTCTATTTCTGGCTTTTTAAGGAAGTGCCAAATCAATTTCCAAAGTGGTTGTACCATCTTACATTCCCACCAGCAGTGTATAAGTGCTCTAATCTCTCCACAGCCTCTCCAACAATTATTACTTTGTGTGTTTTGGATTAATGCCAGCCTCATTGGAATAAGATGAAATCTCATTGTAGTTTTCATCTGCATTTCTCTAATGGATAATGATCATGAACATTTCCTCATGTATCTGTTAGCCACCTGAATGTCATCTTTAGTGAAGTGCCTATTCATATCTTTTGCCCAGTTTTTAATAGGGTTATTTGTTTTTTTGTAGTTGCGTTTTTACAGTATCATGTAGATTTTAGAGATCAGGTGCAGATCAGAAATGTCATAGCTAAAAACTTTTTCCCAGTCTGTAGGTAATCTTTTTACTCTTTTGGTGAAGTCTTTGGTTGAGCATAGGAGCTCTCAGTTATCTAGTTTTCTTTTTGCATTCTTAATAATGTTTTGTACTGTTTAGGCCATGTATAAGGGCTCCTTATGTTGTCCCTATTTTTCCTTCCATGATTGTTATCATTTTAGATTTTATGTTTAGGTCTTTGATCCATTTTGAGCTCGTTTTTATGCATGCAGTGAGGTATGGGTCTTTTTTCATTTTTTTGCAGATGGATATCCAGTTATGCCAGCACCATTTGTTAAAAAGTCTTTCTTTCCCCCATTTAACTGTTTTGGGGTCTTTGTCAAATATCAACTGCTTATACGTAGATGGATTCGCAATTCTGTTCGACTGGTCTATGTATCTGTTGTTGTACCAGTACCAGGCTGTTTTGACTACTGCGGCGGTATAATAGGTTCTAAAATCAGATAGAGTAGGGCCTCCCAATTTGTTCTTCTTCAGTAATGCCTTATTTATCTGGGCCCTCTTTCCCTTCCATATGAAGTTGGTGATTTATTTCTCCATCTCATTAAAGAATGCCTTTGGGATTTGGATCAGAATTGCATTAAATGTGTGGATCGCTTTTGGTAGAATAGACATTTTTATAACGTTAAGTCTTCCTACCTACGGGCAAGGCATGTTTTTCCACTTATGTAAGTCTCTTTTGGTTTCTTGCAGAAGCGTACTACAGTTTTCCTTGTATAAGTCTTTTACATCTCTGGTGAGATTTATTCCTAAGTGTTTTATCTTCTTAAGGACTACTGTAAATGCATTGATTTGGTGATTTCCTCTTCGATGTTCTTTTTGTTGGCGTAGAGGAATCCAACTGATTTTTGTATGTTTATCTTGTATCCCGATACTTTGCTGAACTCTTCTATTAGTTTCAGTAGTTTTCTGGAGGATTCCTTAGAGTTTTCTGTGTATAAAATCATGCCATTTGCAAATACAGATGCTTTTACTTCTTCCTTGCCAATCTGGATGCCCTTTATTTCTTTATCTAGCCTAATTGCTCTGGCTAGGACTTCCAGCACAATGTTGAATAAGAGTGGTGATAAAGGGCATCCTTGTCTGGTTCCTGATCTCAAGGGGATCCTTTTAGGCTCTCTCCATTTAGGATGATGTTGGCTGTTGGCTTTGTGTAAATGCCCTTTATTATGTTGAGGAATTTTCCTTCTATTCCTATTTTGCTGAGAGTTTTTATCATGAATGGGTGTTCAACTTTGTCAAATGCCTTTTCTCCATCAATTGATAAAATCATGTGTTTTCTTCTCTTTTGTTTTATTTATGTGGTGGATTACATTAATTGTTTTTCTAATGTTGAACCATCCCTGCATACCTGGTATGAATCCCACTTGGTCATGGTGAATTATTTTTGGTATGTTGTTGAATTCTATTGGCTAGAATTTTGTTGAGGATTTTTGCATCTGCGTTCATGAGGGATACAGTTCTATAATTTTCTTTTCTTATGGTGTCTTTACCTGGTTTTGGTATCAGGCATATGGTGGTTTCATAGAATGAGTTTGGTAGTATTCCATCCTTTTCTGTGCTCTGAAATACCTTTAGTAGTAGTGGTGTTAAATCTTCTCTGAAAGTTTGGTAGAACTCTGCAGTGAAGCCGACCGGACCAGGACTTTTATCTTTGTTTGGAGTTTTTTGATTACCTTTTCAATCTCTTCTTTTGTTATGGGTCTATTTAGTTGTTCTACCTCTGTTTGTGTTAGTTTAGGTAGGTAGTGTGTTTCTAGGAATTCATCCATTTCTTCTAGGTTTTCAAATTTGTTAGAATATAATTTTTCATAATAATCTGATATGATTCTTCTAATTTCAGTTGGGTCTGTTGTAATATCGCCCATCTCATTTCTTATTCAGGTTCTTCGCTTCCTCTCCTGTTTTTCTTTTGTCAGTTTGGCCAGTGGTTTAACAATTTTATTGAGTTTTTTCAAAAAACCAGCTTTTGGTCTTGTTAATTCTTTCGATTGTTTTTCTGTTTTCTGTTTCATTTAGTTCAGCTCTAATTTTTATTATTTGTTTTCTTCTGGTGCCTGTGGGTTTCTTTTGTTGCTCTCTTTTATTTGTTCAAGTTGTAGGGATAAGTCTTTGATTTTGGCCCTTTCTTCTTTTTGGATGTGTGCATTTATTGACATAAATTGGCCTCTGAGCACCGCTTTTGCTGTGTCCCAAAGGTTCTGATAGGAAGTGTTTTCATTCTCATTGGATTCTATGAATTTCTTTATTCCATCCTTAATGTCCTCTATAACCCAGTCCTTTTTGAGCAGGGTCTGGTTCAGTTTCCAAGTAAATCACTGCATTTTTTAGCCTAATTTCTCTTTACCTGGATCAAGAGCATGGACAGATGCAGGCACAACTCCATTTTGCTTTGTTTGACTCTGTGTATCCACATGACTCATGATTCATCTAACAGCTATGCTTTATATTGTTTTTCAATAGCTAGTTTTATAGTCCACATTCTGTAGAAAATACTCATTAGATTATTTCTTTCTCTGAATGAACTCTTCATCTCTGTTATTTTATCTAATTAGCTATTATCATCTTCTTGGGACAATGTAAAATTGGAAATCAACTTCTTCTTTGAATTCTCACTGCAAAAACATCCTAGTCAAGGCATCCTTGAGTTTAGCAAATCTTACTCAGATTTGGGGTATTTGAGGGATTGTACATTGCAATTTTACATCCTCCCCTCTTCTTCTTAATACTGTGTACCCCTTTATTTTCCAGGTACCTTCTTTAAGAATTCCTAAAACTTAAATCTTTGATGTTACTATACAGATCAGGTTAGCTTTGCACTGTCTAGCCTCCCTTCGCATATCCAAGATTCATTAAGGTGCTCTGAAGAACCATGAATTAATTTCTCCAAGTCCAGAGGTGAGTGCAGGTTTTGTGGAGTTTACAGTTTATGCACTTTTATGGGTCCTCTTTAAGAAAAAAAAAAAAGAAAAGAAATATTTTTTTTGCAAATTTTACAAAAGGAGAAACGTTTAAATATACCATTATGTCCCTCTTTCAAGGATCTTAGAAAAGTTCATATAAGTTAGGGGCCCAGGAACTTAAATTTCTTTATCTTTATGATGAATCTTTCGAAGCCCAACTCCTGCTCTTTAGTTGAACAGAATAATTGACAGATGATTTGAAAAACCTATCTGATCCTTATTTTTCCTTTAATAGTTTCTGGAGGTAAGGAGAAGTTAGTAGATTATTTATTTCCCTGAGGATATGAATTGTTACACTTATTTTGGAAAGCAGAAACCACTATTAAAAAATTAAAAAAAAACCATTGCTCTTGAGGTGATTCTGACTCATAGCCACCCTATAGGATAGAACAGAATTGCCCCATAGGTGTCCAAGGAGTGGCTGGTGGTCAATAATAATTTTTATTTATTACTATCATTTTTAGTTTCCATTATTTTGGGTAAAGCATCTGGTTTTACCCTAAATACAGTAGTCTTTGTCCTTGGTTCCTGAGAAATAACTCATGGAATAATTGAAGTGCCTTGGAACTTTCAGGCCATATCTGAGGATTTGTGCTGGTGATTGGGGGCTGGCCAGACTGCAAAAGACTCACCTGGAAGGCTGACATCAACTAGCCTCAAGAGGTATGAGTTATCCTATCACGCGGGACTGGCCATTAAAAAAGTCGGGAACATGCAGGTTCAGAGAGCTTCCTGGATGGTGAAGGGATGGTTACGTGCCCTCTCTGAGATACTGCAACTCTTTGTTGGGAGCCTTCCCATATCTCGCCTGTGCCATCTCTTTCTTATGATAATCCTGATTTACATCCTTTTACTAAATAAATCTGCTTTTCATAAGTATAATAACTCCCATGAGTCCTTTGAGTAGTTCCAGCAAATTAATGAACTCAAGGATGATGTCCTTTTAACTTGTAAGGTCTGATCTAGCCCCAAGTGGCTAGGGTCAGAGAGAGAGAGATTGCTGTGTATGTGGCTGGTGTCAGAAATGACGGAGAAATGGAAAAGGAGGGATATGATTAATCTCTGCATTCTGGAAATCAGCATTATGCTGATTTTCACCCATGAAGCTATCATTATATATTAGAACTCCATTCAAGTATGATGAGATGATTCAGAATCACTCTTATTTCTTGGACTGGCTCCTTGGAAAGTGTCCTTAGGATGAGCATGTCCTCTTAACATTTAAATCAATGCATTCATTTGACATGGCACAGCCTACAAACTGATGACTGCTAATGGCTCTTAAATGATTCGTTGGAGGAATATGAGCATCTGAGGATCTTGACATTTTAGCAGACTCCACCTTGCTCCTGAACTTCCAAGTTCCTTTTCTTTGTGCTCCAGAAATTACTGGATAAGAATGAAATCTCCTGAATGACAAGAATACAAAGTGTGATTGTGCTGCTAACTCTGATTTATTGATGAAATTTAACATGAATACCCCATTGGCCTTACCTGTAAGGAAGGAGCTTGAGTTTGTAGTCAGTCACTCAGCTCTTGATTAATGTTTCTAATTGCAACTTCAACATTGCTCTACTATGCTTTTAGTTTACTTAGATCTCAAAATCACAGCAGACATCCTTCTTTTTACTGCCTTTCCCAGGGCTCATTAGGCAGCCTGTTGTAATGCAACAGACATTTTACTGGAAGTCAGACCCCTCCTGCTTCTTGGGTTTATGCCATTCAGAATTCATTGTGTAGACTAATAGATTTCATCAAATATAGGAAGTATTCCACTATTATTTGTTCAAATATGATTTCTGTCACTTTCTTTCTTTTCTCCTTCTGGGAGAAAATGCATACCTTAGTTCAACTGACGGTGTCCCACAAGTTCCTTCGGCTCTATTTACTTTATTCTTTTTCCTTTTGTTTCTCAGATTCAGTAATTTCTACTTCCTGTCTTCAAGTTCTCTGATTATTTCTTTTTCCGTCAAAAAACCTGTTGTTGAATTCCTCCAGTGAATTTTTCATTTCCATTATTGTGCTTTTCAGCTCCATTATTTCTACATGGCTCCTTTTTATAATTTCTTTTGTGTAAGTTCTATCTCTTTGCTGATGTTCTTCTTTTGTTCATGTATCATTTTCCTGATTTCCTTTATCTTTTGAGCATATTTAATACTGTTGTTTTAAAGTCTTTTTTTTTCCAGTAAGTCCATTATATGGGATTCCACAAGGATGGTTTCTGTCACTTTATTTTGTGCTTTTGAGTGGACTATCCTGTTTTGTTTCTTTGTGTGCCTTGATATATTTTGGTGAAAATGGAACATTTGAATATTACAATGTGGTGACTCTGGAAATCAGATTCTCCCTCTCCCCCAGTGTTGAATGATTTTTTTTTGTTGTTTTGTTTGCTTGTTTTTGATTCTTTTATTGTTAAAGGTTATAGGAGTCTGTTTAATTCATGACATCTCCTGTTTTCTCAAAGACTGCCTTCCTGATCATGTATGGAAACTGAAGTCTCTGTTTCTTGATTTACGTTCAGCTAGTATTGTGACAGAAAAAAAAAAGTGTTGTGACAGAGCTGTCCTTAAATATCAGAATGAGGGGGATCCCTCCTAGTCTTCTCAGATTGGCTCTGTACTGGAACACTCCTTCAACACTTAGCCAGGCTTACACTGACACTAGGGATAAGCCCAAGATGAAAGTATAGGGCGTTCTTATGTTTGTTTTGTTTTGTTTTGTTTTTTTTCTGAGCATGTCTCTTGTTCTGTGCATGTGTGTGGATTTCTCAATTCCATATGCATGGTGCTTTGAAAGTCCTAATTTCCCAAAGTAACTCTGTTCCTGGCTTTTTCTTCCAGTACTTAGGGATCAATGCATACTTTAATGACACTCTTTAACCCTAGGTGGCTACAGGCGGTTATAGTCTTTGGGCATTGCTTTCCTCCCCTCTACCCTACGTAACCTCTAAGACAGGTCAAACTGAGATAAGCACCTGGATTTAGTACATCAGGTAGCCCTCCTGACAGGTTAGAACAGAGACACACAATAATTTACCAATAAAGGCTGTTCTGTTCCCTTAAAATTGAGATACTAGGCTCCTTCTCTGGGAATATGGGCCACCACAGCTTTAGATGGCAATGAGCCAAGAAGGGGATGGGGAATGGCACAAATCTTTCCTACTGTTTTGAGCATGGAGCTACTTACACTGTCATCTTGCTCTGGATTTTCTCTACCATATGGTTTTAATTACTGTAGCTATGTAACATGTTTTGGCATCTGGACTGAACCCACATATTTTTTAATTAATCAGAGTCTTCCAGAAAATATTTATTTTCCTAGTTCTAAAAAAAAAAAAATCATGATGACGTTTTTACTAGAATAATACTAAATCTATAGATAAATTTAGGAAAAACTAATGGTTTTATATTATTTGGTCTATCTAAAAACAAATTTTGCTTTTTTTACTTACACAGCTTTTTGTATGTGTCTCTTATTTCTTTTTGCTATGTATTTTCCATCCTTTTTTTGTTGTTACTTTAAATGAAAACTTTCCTTTCATAGGATTTTTCAGCTGTTTGCTATTTGCAATTAGAAAAGTGATCAATTTTTATATAAAACCTAAAACCCAGACATAAAAATTTTCAGGTTTTCTTTTTGATTATAATATTTTTAGGCACAGTCACTTAGTGTCTTCTCCCATTTCTTTGAGTGACTTTTCCAAACCATCACTCATTCTTGCAAATTACTGACTGATCTCTTCCAGTCCCATGTTTATCTTTGGTTTTCTGCCGTGTTTTATTCCCACTCTACAAGTGCCCCGTTTTATTTCAATTTTCCTCCTACTTGAAGTATCTGATCCATTTGAGTACCCCTCAGTCTATTCCTAAGCCAAAAACCCATGGTAGATGAGTGCTGAGTCAATTCCAACTGACAGCAACCACATAGGCTTTCCAAGGCTATAAATCTTTACAGAAGCTGACTATCACGTCTCTCTCCTGCGGAACAGCTGGGGGGTTTGAACTGCTGACTTTTTGGTTAGCAAGAGAGTGTTTAACCACTGCACTACCAGGGCAAATTCCTACTTATCTTTAAAGAACAACTTAAGTTGAGTATCTTCTCTGTTGCCTTTCCTCATTGCTTGTCCAGACAGTGTTAGAGCACATTGTGTGTTTCTCCCCATAGTATGTACATCATGGTGCATTTTACTCACCTGTCTGTCTAGCTAGATTTATATGCAGCAGTTATTTTTTAGTAGAAGGAGCCTAATAAACATGGGCTGAGTTAAAGTTGAGTGTTGGTTTAAAACATAATTTTATTGCTATAAAGATATTCTTGCAATAAGTATTGTTAAGTATCGTGAAATAATTGCATAAGCATTAAATATTTATTCTAATTTTTATTTAATTTTATTTAATAAAACCAGTTGCTGTCAAGTCAATGCTGATACATGGCAACCTCATGTGTGTCAGAGTAGAGCTGTGAGACAAGAGGTTTTCCATGGCTGATTTTTTAGAGGTTGATCACCAGACTTTTCTTCTGTAGCACCTCTGGATTAACTCAAACCATCAGCCTTTCAGTTATCAGCTAACCACATTAACTATTTCATCACCCAGGAACTCCAAAATAAAGATGGCGTTGTTATTGTTAGGTGCCATCAAGTCAATTTTGGACTCACAGTGACCCAATCTTACAGAGTAGAGCTGACCCATAGGATTTTCTTTGCCAGAACAGATCACTGGGTCTATTCTCCCATGTAGTTTCTGGGTGGATTTGAACCACCAACCTTTTGGTTAAGGTGGCCACTTAACCATTGCACCACCAAGGCTCATTAAAGATACCTAAATATGGACCTCTGGTGGCACAGTGGTTAACAGCTTGGCTGCTAAACAAACAGTCAGCAGTTCGAATCCACCTGCCACTCCTTGGAAACCCTATGGGGCAGTTCTACTCTGTCCTATAGGGTCACTATGAGTGGGAATCGACTTGATGGCAACGGGGATCCTAAATACTACCAGCTGTAGAAGCAACAAATATTTGTTTTGAATCCATTTTCTTCTATAAAAAATT
Organism: Loxodonta africana; assembly: GCF_030014295.1. Lineage (NCBI taxonomy): Eukaryota > Metazoa > Chordata > Mammalia > Proboscidea > Elephantidae > Loxodonta > Loxodonta africana. The sequence continues at coordinate 99,858,615 of NC_087351.1, forward strand.
AACTTGTTTAGCATGGTCAAAACCTAAGTGAAAGCAAGACTTTGTTTTTACAGGTTTTTCCTTGAACCATAGTAAAAAGAATAGCCATTTTTGTTTGGGAGTCAGGGGAAGGATATGGTAAAGGCAAATGATCATCAACCATTTCATTTGCTTACACGGAATGCAAGAGGGCTTTCCTATTTAATACATAAAGTAAAAGATTTGCCAATCTTGGAAGCGACAGAATCTGGTAAAATCTAAGGCAGCAAATAGAATCTTAAATTTATTTTTTTAACGTGTTTGCCACTGTAACTAATTTCACATTCCCGAAAAACACATAAGTTCTTTTTTTTTTCCAAAAACATAAAGGACTATGTAACATATTGCTATAAAACATTTTTTTCAGACTGTTTCCAACAATAAGAATCATCTGTGAACCTTTTAAAGTGCAGATTTAAAGCGCAGGCTCTCTATCTGGGTGAATGGGAACTATAGATATGTTTTTAAGTGTCCAGGTGATTTTTGTGATACAGATTTTTTTGCAAAACAACTTCCTAGAGATGTCCCATCAATAGTACCAAATGTTGGGTAAGTTACTTAAGTAGTATGGTCATAATTGACTTTTAATACATTTTTTCCCATATTTTATGAAGCTAATCTTACCCAGGGCTCTCTTGTTACAGAACTTTGTTCTGCTAAAATCAGAATGAAGAGACTTAAGTATCAAGCAACTGGGCATATCAGTCCTCCAGATCAAGGAATTAATATTAATTTTTGGTATTAATATGAATTTTCAGTATTAATAATGAAAAGAGCTAACATTTCTTAAGTTCTTTCTAAAACCCAGATTTGCATTGTTTTGGTAACCTGATTACTAGTTTCTAGTATTTTCTCAATTTTAAAGGTAAAAGAAGGAGGCAAAGCAACTAAGAAGATAAAGCAAATGAAAAGCCGTCCTGGGATTCACACCCAAAAAGTTGAGCTCTAGAACCCATGTTCTTAACCACAAACTGTCCTGTATTAAATCAGCTCTAGGGAAGCTGTAATGGCAGGCTCAGACATAATGATGGTGGTGAGAATGGCTCAGGACAGGGAAGTGTTTCATTTTATTGTGGGTAAGTTGGGTATCAATCAGAACTGACTTGACGGCACCTAACAAAATAACAGGAGAGATAATATTTGTTGGGGCCACACAAAGATTTTATTTTCTTTTCAGGTTGATACTGACTCTGTGCTTTCTGCTGTTACCCATATATGCCTATGAAAGCGATGATACAATAACAGTGAATGAATCCTGATTATACAGAAACTTAAGGAGAAAACAAAGATCTTTATGTTAGATTATCCAGCTAATTTTGGTTATGTATGCTTATATAATTTCTATCACGGATAGTTAATAATAGAGGGGAAGGGTATATGTGTATGTGTGTGTGTATATTTATATATATATATATATGAAACCCTGGTGGCATAGTGGTTAAGTGCTACGGCTGCTAACCAAAGGGTCGGCAGTTTGAATCTGTCAGGCGCTCCTTGGAAACTCTATGGGGCAGTTCTACTCTGTCCTATAGGGTCACTATGAGTCAGCACTGGGTTTGGCGCTGGTTTTATATATATATATACACACACCTTTTTGTTTTTGTAAGCAGTGGGTGATGCAGCTAATCCCAACTAACTCATGGCACCCCATGCACAATGGAATGAGATGCTGCTTGATCCTGTGCCGTACCCATGATCAATTGTGGATTGGACCATTGTGATCCATAGGGTTTTCATTGGTTGATTTTCACAGGTAGATTGCCAGGTCTTTCTTTCTAGTCCATCTTAGTCTGGAAGCTCTGCTGAAACCATCGTAGCAACAAGCAAGCCTCCACTAACAAGCAGGTGGTGGGTGGTGGGTGCACTTCAGGCGGTGGTGTTGTCTTCTGTGGGGTCAATTCTGACTTGTAGCAATCTTATAGGATAGAGTAGAACTACCACATAGGGTTTTCTGGGCTGTAATCTTTACAGGAGCAGTTTGCCAGGCTTTTTCTCCCTGGAGTGGCTGGTGGTTCACACTGCTGATCTTTCAGTTAGCAGTCAGGTACTTAATTGCTGTGCCACCAGGGCTTCTTATGCATGAGGTGTTTTGGCTGGCAATCGAACCAAGGTCAAACCGCCACCGCCCCCACATAGTTGATGAGTATTTCCAAGTGTGATACAGTAATTAAAAATCTCTCCTATCATTTATGTTGGGTTAAGCTATTTAGCTCATATGCTCTTACTTGTTGCTGAAAAGCAGCTGAGTGGATGAAATTTTTGAGCTTCTCCATCTGAGTGTACGAGGTGCAGTGGTCTTCTCTCTGAGATACTACAAATACCAAGATGAAATGATAGCACACACATATTCATGCATCAGTCAGAGGCTTCACTAAAAATGTAGTCAATCTACTCAGTTTTCATTAGAGACATTCTACTATTTTACCAGTTCTTTTTATGTCTAAAAATGTATGAAACAAATTTTAAGCAAAGGACACAAATGCTCTTTACGTAAAATTGAAATTGTTCTTTGTAACTTGGTTGATTAGCTCTCCTGCATGAAATAAGTGGTTGCCTGTAAACTTAAAAGACTTCATCTGTTGTAGAGGGAGGGATGCATTGAATAGATTATGTGATTCGTTACAAAACACCCCAAGCTGCCTCCACCACAGTCAGAAACCTTCTATTTTGATTTTATATGAATATTCTAAAAGACCAGTACTTAATTTTTGTTAAATAGTCCAATTATTCTTGAATAACAGCTGTTCAAAGCTCTGAAGTAAGTAAATTACACTTTTGGTGAAATCTTTTGGTTAAAGTTCAAGATCTTACAGTCAGCATGAAATATATACGGTTCTGTTCGTTGCTATACCATTCATCTGCTCCAGTCTGCTTCAAGCAATGTTGAAAGTGTGGTTAAGGCCCAAATTGGCTTTATGTCTTTTTCCTTTCAGCATCCATGTAAAACGAGCCTTTTATTTAGTGGCTATCTTCTTGTACTCTGTGTTTTAGCTCAAGAAAAAATAGAGGGCTTATCTATCATTACAGGTTTGGGGTATTGAGGGTAGATGAAAGGCTGACTGGCTCCGATTTTACCACATACATCATTAAAATATTTGCCAGCTACAGTCTTTTCCACCAATTCCCTACTACTGGTTCACATACTGATCTTTTAGAGCCATTCTTGGCTAGGACTGCCAAAGCCTTCACAGACATGTGCAATGTATACCAAGGATTACATCACTCACCACTGAAGGGCAGTCACCTCCCTGGTGAGATACAGGAACTGTGCTTTCAATGGGGCACAACAGGGATATGGAATAGGTATGGTTTTCAGCTGGGGTAAGGAAAACACTAAAGTTTAGAATAAATTTAGGTAGCAGAATTGTTAGGATTCTTGGACAGAGAGAGTTGTGTATACTGTTTTTTTGTTGTTGTTTGAATGTTAAAATTGACTTTTTTTTTTTCTTTCCAGAATAGTTTCTTATCAGTTTAAGAACAAAGGAAAGAGTCCAACTTTCACATAAAAATAGTTGCTGGAAATGAAGAGCCAGTGAGAGAAGAAGAAAGGAGGCTAGGGAATTTTATCTCATACATTAGTTTACTTCAGTAACCATTTGCTGATAACCTTTGTGCAATAAAATAAACTTTTTTGGCACCACAACGGAGGCAAAGATAAGTATTTGGATAATCCATAGGAAAGTTAAAAATGAGTTCAGGTAATGGAGAGCCTACACAATGTTAGTTTATTAATTGTGAATAATTAAATTTTTGAGCTATTTTGTTAGTAATTAGTGAATCCCCTTAGCTAGTAAGGTAGTTGATAATTGGGACATGCTCTTTTTAAAAAGAACTGTAATGCTTTAGTAGCAGTAGCCATGTTGTTGTGTTGTTGTTCGGTGCCCTTGAGTCAGTTCCGACTCATAACGACCCTATGCAAAACAGAATGAAACACTGCCCGGTCCTGAGCCATCCTTAAAATGATTTTTATGCTCGAGCTCATTGTTGTAGCCACTGTGTCAATCCAGCTCGTTAAGGGTCTTCCTCTTTTCCGCTGACCCTGTACTCTGCCAAGCATGATGTCCTTCTCCAGGGACTGATCCCTCCTGACAACATGTCCAAAGCATGTAAGACGCAGTCTTGCCATCCTTGCTTCTAAGGAGCATTCTAGTTGTACTTCTTCTAAGACAGATTTGTTCATTCTTTTGGCAGTCCATAGTATATCCAATATTCTTCACCAACACCACAATTCAAAGGCATCAATTCTTCTTTGGTCTTCCTTATTCATTGTCCAGCTTTCACATGTGTATGATGCGATTGAAAATACCATGGCTTGGGTCAGGTGGGCCTTAGTCTTCAAGGTGACATCTTTGCTCTTCAACACTTTAAAGAGGTCCTTTGCAGCAGATTTACCCAATGCAATACATCTGTTGATTTCTTGACTGCTGCTTCCATGGCTGTTGATTGTGGATCCAAGTAAAATGAAATCCTTGACAACTTCAATCTTTTCTCCGTTTATCATGACGTTTGTTTATTGGTCCAGTTGTGAGGATTTTTGTTTTCTTTATGTATTGAGGTGAAATCCATAATGAAGGCTGTGGCCTTTGATCTTCATTAGTAAGTGCTTCAAGTCCTCTTCACTTTCGGCAAGCAAGGTTGTGTCATTTGCATAACACAGGTTGTTAATGAGTCTTCCTCCAATCCTGATGCCCCATTCTTCTTCATATAGTCAAGCTTCTTGTATTATTTGCTCAGCATACAGATTGAATAGGTATGGTGAAAGAATACAACCCTGACGCACACCTTTCCTGACTTTAAACCAATCAGTATCCCCTTGTTCTGTCCGAACAACTGCCTCTTGATCTATGTAAAGGTTCCTCATGAGCACAATTAAGTGTTCTGGAATTCCCATTCTTCCCAATGTTATCCATAATTCATTATGACCCACACAGTCAAATGCCTTTACATAGTCAATAAAATACAGGTAAACATCCTTCTGGTATTCTCTGCTTTCAGCCAGGATCCATCTGACATCAGCAATGACATCCCCGGTTCTACATCCTCTTCTGAAACCAGCCTGAATTTCTGGCAGTTCCCTGTCGATATACTGCTGCAGCCATTTTTGAATGATCTTCAGCAAAATTTTGCTTGTGTGTGATATTAATGATATTGTTCTATAATTTCTACATTCGGTTGGATCACCTTCTTGGGAATAGGCATAAATATGGATCTCTTTCAGTCAGTTAGCCAAGAAACTGTCTTCCATATTTCTTGGCATAGATGAGTGAGCACCTCCAGCACTGCATCTGTTTGTTGAAACATCTCAGTTGATATTCCATCAATTCCTGCAACCTTGTTTTCCACCAACGCCTTCAGAGCAGCTTGGACTTCTTCCTTCAGTACCATCAGTTCCTGATCATACGCCACCTCTTGAAATGTTTTAACATTGACTAATTCTTTTTGGTATAATGACTCTGTGTGTTCCTTCCATTTTCTTTTGATGTTTCCTGCGTCATTTAATATTTTCCCCATGGAATCCTTCACTATTGCAACTTGAGGCATGGATTTTTTCTTCAATTCTTTCAGCTTGAGAAGCTCTGAGCCTGTTCTTCCCTTTTGGTTTTCCATCTCCAGCTCTTTGCACATGTCATTATAATACTTTGTCTTCTTGAGAGGCCCTTCGAAATCTTCTGTTCAGTTCTTTTACTTCATCAATTCTTCCTTTTGCTTTAGCTGCTTGACTTTCGAGGGCAAGTTTCAAAGTCTCCTCTGACATCCATCTTGGTCTTTTATTTCTTTCCTGTCTTTTCAATGACCTCTTGCTTTCTTCATGGATGATGTCCTTGATGTCAGTCCACAACTCGTCTGTTCTTCGGTCACTTAGTGTTCAATGCGTCAAATCTATTCTTCAGCTGGTCTCTAAATTCAGGTGGGATGTACTCAAGGTCATATTTTACCTCTTGTGGACTTGCTCTGATTTAGAAAATCAAGCAGTAGCCATAGGATAGTTTTATTATTCCCATTGTTGTGTTGTTAACTGCTGCAGAATTGGTTCCAACCCATTGCAACACTATGTACAACAGAACAAAACAGTGCCTGGTCCCTACTACCCTCACAATCATTGCTGTTTGAGCCCATTGTTGCAGCCACTGTATCAATCCATCTCACTGAGAGTCTTCCAATTTTCAATGATCATCTACTTTACCAAGTACGATGTCTTTCTCCAGGGCTCATCCTTCCTGATAATAGGTCCATAACACCGGAGACATAGTCTAGCTATCCTCACTTCTAAGGAGGCTTCTTGCTGTACTTCTCCCAAGGCAGGCTTGTTCGTTCTTCTGGCAGTCCATGATATATTCAATATTCTTTGCCAACCAGAATTCAAAGTCATCAATTCTTCTTTGGTCTTCCTTACTCACTGTCCAGCTTTCACATACATATAAGGCAGCTGAAAATACCATAGCTTGGGTCAGGCACACCCTAGACCTGAGGATGACAACTTTGCTTTCTAAAACTTTAAAGAGGTCTTTTGCAGCAGATTTGCCATATGCAATATGTCGTTTGGTTTCTTGACTGCTGATTCCAGAGGCATTGATTGTGGATCTAAATAAGATGAAATACTTTGCAAGTTCAATATTTTCTGCATTTATCATGACGTTTTTATTGGTCCGGTCCTGAGGATTTTTGTTTCCTTTAAGTTGACGTGTAATCCATACTGAAGGCTGTAGACTTTGATCTTCATCAGTAAGTGCTTCAAGTCCTCTCGGCTTTCAGCAGGCAATGTTTTGTCATCTGCATATTGCAGGTTGTTAATGAGTCTTCCTCTAATCCTGGTGCCACATTCTTCTTCATATAGTCAAGCTTTGAGAATTATTTTCTCAGCATACTGTTTGAATAAGTATGGTAAAGGAATGCAACCCTGACACACACCTTTCTTGATTTTAAACCGTGCAGTACCCCCCTTTCTTTTGAAATGACTGCCTCTTGGTCTATGAACAGGTTCCCCATGAGCACAATTGTTTTAGAATTCCCATTCTTCCCAATATTATCCATAATTTGTTATGATCCACAGAGACAAATGATTTGTATAGCCAGTAAAACACAGGTAAACATCTTTCTGATATTCTCTGCTTAAAGCCAAGATCTATCTGACATCAGCAATGATATACCTTGTTCCTTGTCCTCTTATGAATCTGGCTTGAATCTCTGGCAGTTCCCTGTGGATGCTACAACTGCTTTTGAATGATCTTCAGTAAAACTTTACTTGATGTGATATTAACGATATTGTTTAATAATTTCTCCAATCTGTCAGATCAACTTTCTTTGGAATGGGCACAAACATGGATGTCTTTCAGTTGTTTGGCCAGGTAGCTGTCTTCCAAATTTCTTGGCACAGACTAGTAAGCACTTCTGGCATTGCATCCATTTGTTGAAATGTCTTGAATTGGCATTCCATCAATTCCTGAAGTCTTGTTTTTCACTAATGCCTTCAGTGCAGCTTGGACGTCTTCCTTCAGTACCATTGGTTGTTGGTCATATGCTACCTCCTAAAATGGTTAAACATCAACCAATTTTTTTGGTACAGTGACTCTATGTATTCCTTCCATCATCTTTTAATGCTTCCGGTGTTGCTCATTATTTTGCCCATAGAATCCTTTACTACTGCAACCCAAGGCTTGAATTTTTCTTCAGTTCATTTGTTTTGAGAAATGTCAAACATGTTCTTTCCTTTTAGTTTTTAGGCCTTTGAAAATTTCATTACAATATTTTACTTTGTCTTCTCGAGCCACCTTTTGAAATCTTCTGTTCAGCTCTTTTACTTTATCATTTCTTTTGTTCACTTCAGCTACTCTACAATCAAGAACAAATTTAAGAGTCTCTTCTGAAATCCATTTTGGTCTTTTCTTTCTTCCCTGTCTTTTAATGACCCCTTGCTTTCTTCATGGAAACCCTGGCATCCTAGTGGTTAAGAGCTATGGCTGCTAGCCAGAAGGTCAGCAGTTCGAATCCACCAGGCTCTTCTTGGAAACTCTCTGAGGCAGTTCTACTTTGTCTTATCGGGTCGCTATGAGTCAGAATCAACTCCACAGCAGTGGGTTTGATTTTTTGGTTTTGCTTTCTTCATATATGATGTCCTCGATTTCATCTCACAAGTTGTATGGTCTTTGGACATTAGTGTTCAATGTGTCAAATCTATTCTTGAGACAATCTCTAAATTCAGGTAGGGTATACTCAATGTCTTACTTTGGCTCTCATGGACTTAATTTTTTCTTCTTCAACTTGAACTTGCTTATGAGCAATCGATGGTCTGTTTTGCAGTCAGCCCCTGACCCTGTTTTGGTTGATGATATTGAGCTTCTCCGGCATCTCTTTCCACAATTGTAGTTAATTTGATTCCTGCATATTCCCTCTGGTGAGTTCCATGTATGTAGTTGCCGTTAATGTTGTTGAAAAAAGATATTTCCAATGAATAAGTCATTGGTCTTGGAAAATTCTATCATGTGATCTCAGACATTGTTTCTTTCATCAAGACCGTATTTTCCAAATATCAATCTTTCTTTTTGTTTCCAGCTTTTGCATTCCAATCATCAGTAATTATCAATGCATCTTGATTGCTTGTTTGATCAATTTCAGACTGCAGAAGTTGGTAAAAATCTTCAATTTCCTCATCTTTGGCATTAGTGGTTGGTGTGTAAATTTGAATAATAATCTTATTAAGTGATTATCCTTATAGACATATGAATATTATCCTATCACTGACATGGTTGTACTTCAGAGTAGATTTTGAAATATTCTTTTTGACAATGAATACAATGACTCTATTCCTCTTCAATTTGTCACTCCTGGCATAGCATACCATATTATTGTCTTATTCAAGATGGCCAAATCCAGTGATTTTTCAGTTCGCTAATTCCTAAGATATTGATCTTTATGCATTTCATTTTTTATGACTTTTTCTAGATTCATATTCCATAAATTCCATGTTCTGATTATTAATGGCTGTTTGCAGCTGTTTCTTCTCATTTTGAGTCATTCCACATCAGCAAATTTATGTCCCGAAAGCTTTACTCCATCCTTGTCATTAAGGTCAACTCTACTTTGAGGAGGCAGCTCTCCCCCAGTCATATTTTGAGTGCCTTCTAACCTGAGGGGATCATCTTCCAGCGTTATACCAGATAATTTTCCACTGGTATCCCTAAGGTTTTTACTGGCCAAGTTTTTAGAAGTAGATTTCCAGGTCCTTCTTCCTAGTCTGTTTTAGTCTGGAAGGTCCACTGAAACCTATCCTCCATGAGTGACCTTGCTGCTCTTTCAAATACCAGTGGCATAACTTCCAGCATCACAACACATGCAAACCACCACAGTGTGAATAACTGACAGATGAGTGGTGGATTATTCCCATAATAAACTCCTCCCCCCGCCAAAAAAAAAAAAAAAAAAAAAAAAACAGCTGCTGTAGAGTCAGCTGGAACTCCTGAAGGCCCCATGTGTTGTAGAGAATTGTACTCAGCAGAGTTTTCAAGGCTGTGACCTTTCGGGAGCAGATGACCAGGCTTTTCTTCTACGGTTCCTCTGTGTGAGTTTGAACCACGAACCTTTAGGTTTGCACCACACAAGGACTCTAAATACCTGTTAAAAGCCAGCTATTCTTCTAATTATTATTTATCAGGCACTTATATCTTGGAGATTTTGATCATGCTTTTTCTTCTACTTGGTTACCATTCTGCATCACTTCACATGAAAAATTCTTCCAGGATTCAATCCAATGCTACCTCCTCTGTGAAGCCTGCCTAGATGCTCAAGCCCGTTTATTTATATCTATTGCACAATATTATAAAGTACAAAATTATAGCTGAACTATAATTTACGTATCTGAGTATAGTCTTCAGGAAGAGGCTGCAAATGCCTCAAAAACCTGAAGGTCGGAGACTCTTAATCTTAATATATCTGTTATCAGAGTCAAACCCTGGCTACAGTTGATTCTCAATAATTATGCACTAAATTCCAATACGTTGCATGTGTCTGCAAAGGCTTTGGCAATCCCAGCCTTGAATGGCTCTAACATACCAAGTCAGTATGTGAACCACTAGTAGGGAAAGGACACTATTAAAAAAAAAAAAAAAACACTAATGTTATTTCTAACCTTTAAGTAGGCACAATTCCTTTCCTTCAACCTGCTGGGCATAAATTTGTCAGTGCTATTTTTTGTTGTGTAATGAAAAGTAGTTTTGCATTTGAGATTTAAGAGTGCTTTTTAGCCTCTTTGAATCTCACTTTTCAAATTTGTAAATGTTGGAAAAGGAATATTTGTTTGTACGATTGTTGTAAAAATTAGAGGTAATGAACCTAACAGCTATTGGCACTAGGTGGTCTCCTGCTAAAGTAGATGTTCTCACGGTCTTTATCAGGATTCATTCTCATCTCCATTCTCTGTTTACTTTCTATGACCTTCAACCAAGATATGATGGTTAATTTATGAGATAACCTTTTAATTTCCCCAGAATATTCTGAGATGACCAATTGATTAGAGAGAGGATATCAAATTACATTTTCTCGGTAGTCATTTTTTCCAATTTGTAAAGTAGTTGATACAATTATAAGTATGTATTCTGTGATATAAGGAGCCCTGGTGGTGCAGTGGTTAAGTGATCTGCTGCTAACTGAAAGGTCAGCAGTTCTACATCCCAGCTGCTTCATGGGAGAAAGACGAGGCAGCCTGCTTCCATAAAGATTCCAGCCTTGGAAACTGCATAGGACGGTTCTACTCTTTCCTACAGGGTCACTAAGTGTCAAAATCTCCTCGATGGCAGTGGGTTCTTATTCTACAACATGGCAGTAAATGGCAATGCTCTGGAATATGTACCTAGGCAATGAAATTTTGTATGCTTAAGAGTAATTTCTCCAATGTTTTTACATTTTACAGTTGGAGATATATTTGGACATTTAAAAAATCTTCAATTTTTACGTCATGACTTAAAGCACTATCTCAGGCATGTTCCCCAAATTTCCCCTGGAAAAATGAAGCATTGACCATGGGGTGCAGTGGACAAAGAGGATGAGTGACGATTCTTCATAACAGAATCTTGCAAAGCTTACAAGCAGGACAGTATGTCTTACAAGTGCAAAAAGGCATTTTATTTAAATGGCATTTTTCTGAGAGGTACAATTTCCTTCCACTCTTCAGTGTTTGAGGAGTGTGGATTTCTCAATGGTTACCATCATAAAAATTCAGAAAATAAATCTGAAATTATTTATTTTAATATTATCAGTTTCTCCACACTCTGAATATTCTTTTTCTTATTTACCATCATATTTTACTTTTTTAAAAAAGCTCTATTTTTTATTAATCAATGCGTGTATCTTGAATTCACACAACATCATTGATTTCTAACATTAATGAAGCAGTTCCAGCTGCGGGCCTTTCATATGCATCATTCCTTGTTCTTTGTTCCTTTCCCATAAACTATCAGATTTCATAATTACTAAAAATTCCTTATCCTTCTCTATTTTCCTTGTCGAATTCTCTGGGGAAAATGATTCTATTCAACTTTTATTCATTCATAGACCACCAGTGCTCATTTAACTTTCACCTTGGGGCCTGAGTCTATTTTTAGTCTAAAAATAAAATAAAATGAAAAAAGCTATCCTGGCTGTTGGGTAAGGCTAGATCAAGACGGAAGGGAATCCAAATATGTGACATCGTGGTTCAGGAAATAGTCAATTGCCCTGTTCATCATTGCTGTCTTTACTATTCTGTGTCTCAGAGGCCCAACAATTAATTTTGAAGAGATGTTGAAATTTCACATAATTGTGGTTTCATTGTCCATCAGTCTTTCATTTCTTTCTGTCCAGAGACCAGTGAACAATTACCTTTTCATCGTCCTCTGCAGTGACCCAGGCCCAAATGAGTGATCACATTTTAGAGAGTTGGTCCCTGCATTTCTGGAGCAACTAAATACTCCATTTAAATGGCAAACTCTCGCCTCATTTTTTGTCTTCATTTTGCTGTTGTGGGAGCCCTCCAAATATATCTTACGAATAGTTTAGCATCCTCAGGAGTAGGCCATATTTCTGTAATGCTTCATATGTCATCGTCTCCTTTGTCACACACATGGCTCTAATTTTAGTACTTTATTTCTAGTTGGCCCAACAATTTCGTTTATTTTTCCCTGATTGTATCAATTTATTTTAAGTCTCCTATTTCTGTGTTTGGATTTCTACCCCTGTCATTCCCAAACCCTTTGGGTTTGTAATTTTGTTTTTCTATCAAAATATTTGATCTGATTCCTCCCTATTCCTTTTATCCTCATATGGGTTTCATCTTAATATTTCTTTTTTTTTCCCTACAAACTCTTCTCAATGCTCCATAAACATCAACTGGCTCTTTTTGAAGCAGCCATTTTGAAGCAGCCTTTCCAGTTTTCACATCACGGTAACTGCTTATAAAAATTCACAGTCCTTGTAATGCAGGTTTGGACTCAGGAAAAGGGCTGTGGTCAGTTTAGTCAGAGTTAGTCTCCAGAAAAGGTCATCCTAATATTCTGCCCTACAATTCCTTCCCTACGTGGACATCGGTCTCAGGAGTCTCACAAAACAGAAACAGAACAATCATGAGAGAAGGAGAACATAAAGGAACCAAGAATAGCTTGATCTCTCTAAGAATCATAAAACTCTGCCTTTCAAAATTCTGATCCAGGGCTGTCTTTGACCCAGAGTATATTAAGAAATGATACCATCTATTCTGGCTTCAAATATAACTATTTAAATTGTGGATAAAATGGGAATGATGATATTTTGTTCACTGGAGAAAAAAATAATAGCCTTTTATTAGCTGATGATGGTGGTGGTAGTGAGGAAGTAATAGTAATAAGTATTGAGTTCTCTTTACATGTTGGCTTTAGGATAAACATAAGGACAATAAAGGATCAAATTGGGATTAGTTATTGTGTTCTATCCCAACTATCACTGATGCTCCTCATCTAGAACTTTCATGGACATAAAATATATTCCTATAAAATAGTATTTTCAAAGCATTGTGATATCCTTATTTTTTATGTCAAATATACCTAGCAAAAATCTTTGTTGTAAGGTGCACCAAAAACTCATTTTCAAATAATTTGTTCTATTTTGGAACACACATGGTTATATCTTTATGCAATTCAGATTAGAAAAAAAGCAATGCATAATCTCTCTTTCACACACACACACAAACATACAGGTAAAACTAGTTACTCAGTTATAAGCAATAAAAAAAAAATTCAATGGTTAGTATTCGTTCATTTAGCCTCAAGTACAAAAAAAACCCAACGTACATTTGATTCCTACTACATATTAGGCTCTATGCCATGTATTGGAGACACCCAAAATAATAATGTATCTAGTCCTTGCTAAGATGAGTTTTCAGTCCAACTTGGAAGGTATCCTGAAACATTACAAATAACTGCCTGTGTGTGTAAGTGCTATGGTACTTAGAAGTGTCAAAGTGTCCTGAGAGCAGAGAGAAGAGGATAGTTCACTCTGGTGAATTCAGGTACAGAGTAAACAAGAATGTGTAGTTCTGCAAAGAACTTGAGCATCTAGTCAAATCGACCTGGATTTTAGTATAATCTTTTCAATGCAATATATGTGTAATCTTGATAAAAATCTCAATCTCTACCTTAATTTTCTTATCTGAAAAATACAATAATTACAACTACCTCCAAGTAGTTAGCTGTTTTGAAGATTAAGTGTTAACGCTGCACAGAAATTTTCTAAGACAGTTTTGATGCATAGGAAGCTCTTTCTCTGTGTTTCTCTCTCTGGTTATGGGACAACAGTTTCCTCATGGCTGGAACATGAGGGATCAAATCTGGTATTGCCCAGACCCAATGGTGACAGTTTGGACAGGACTAGATTACCTATATCTCACTTGTCATATTTGAAGTTGAGATTTGAGAACTGAAATCACCTATAACCACAAGCTCATTTTCTACATAAGCATGACTTTACTATTTTTGGAAATTCTTGCCGAGGGAAAAAGAGTTGCAAATGACTTTACCTTTTGCTTAGGAATTTCCTAAAAATGCATTTATCTGAATATACTATTCCACTTACATACATCGAGGTTAAAGACCCCCTTTCAGAACAATAGATCACTCAACTAGATTCATCCTACAACTGTTTATTCTTCTAAGAATCACTTCGCAATATGTATTTCCTGTATCCACTGGGTCTTAAGTATTACATGATGAACTTTGCTTGATCCCAATCAGAAATTTGCATTGAATTGTCTACCTTAAATCAGAAAGGCCCCTTCCCCAAACCTTGTAAGTATTATCTTTAAAATCCTTCTCTCTTTTTTTTTAAGATTAAAAAAAAAAGTATTTAGATGAAGGCTTACAGAACAAACTAGTTTCTCATTAAACAGTTAGTACACATATTATTTTATGACATTGGTTAACAACCACACAACATGTCAACACTCTCGCTGTCCCCTCCTGTCTTCTAGTCCTTGACCCTGGGCTGGTGTGCCACTTTAGCCTAGTTTTCTTTTATGGACCTCTCTAATCTTTGGGTGAAGGGTGAACCTCAGGAGTGACTTCAGTACTGAGCTAAAAGGGTGTCCAGGGGTCATACTCTCAGGGTGTCTTGTGTCTCTGTCAGTCCAGTAAGTCTGGTCTTTTTTCGTGAGTTAGGATTTTGCACAACATTTTTCTCCAGCTCTCTCTGGGACCCTCTATTAGGATCCCTGTCAGAGCAGTCAATGTTGGTAGCTGGGCACCATCTAGTAGTACTGGACACGGTCTGATGGAGGCCATAGTAGTTGTGGTTCATTAGTCCTTTGGCCCAATCTTTCTCTTGTATCTTTAGTTTTCTTCATTCTTACCTGCTCCCAAAGAGGTGAGACCAGTGGAATATATTTGATGGCTCACGGGCTTTTAAGACCGCAGATGCTACTTACTCACCAAAGTAGAATGTAGAACATTTTCCTTATAAAATATGTTATGCCAGTTGAGCTAGGTGTTCCCCAAGACCATGGTCCCCACAGCCCTTGGCCCAGCAATTTGGTCCCTTAGGGAGTTTGGAATTGTCTATGGAGCTCCCATGACATTGCCTTGTACAAGTTGTGCTGGCTTCCCAAATATTTACCCTTCACCAAAGTTACAACTTACCTGTTGTCTATTTAGTGATTTTCCATTCCCACCACTCCCCTCCCTTGTAACCATCAAAGATTGTTTCTTTTTGTGTGTAAACCCTTCATTGAATTTTTATAGTAGTGGTCTGATACAAAATTTGTCCTTTTGTGACTGACTTATTTCACTCAGCATGATGCCCTCCAGATTCACCCATGTTGTGAGGAGTGTCACAGATGCATCACTGTTCTTTATCGTTGCCTAGTACTCCATTGTGTGTATGTACCATAGTTTGTTTATCCATGGGCATCTAGGTAGTTTCCATTTTTTGCTGTTGTGAACAATGCTGCAGTGAACATGCGTGTGCATATGTTTATTTGTGTGACGACTCTAATTTCTCTAGGATACATTCCTAGAAGTGGGATTGCTGGATCATATGGTATTTCTATTTCTAGCTTTCTAAGGAAGCACTGTATGATTTTCCAGAATGGTTGTATCACTTTGCATTCCCACCAGCAGTGCATAAGATTTCCAACCTCCCCATAGCCTCTCCAACTTTTGTTATTTTCTGTTTTTTTATTCATGCCACTAATGCCGGGGTGAGATGGTATCTCGTGGTTTTGATCTGCATTTCTCTAATGGTTGGTGATCTCAAGCATTTCCTCATGTGTCTGTTAGCCATTTGAATGACTTCTTTGATGAAGCATCTGTTCATTTCCTTTGCCCATTTTTTAATTGGGTTATTTGCCTTTCTGTTGTAGAGGTGTTGGATTTTCCTGTAGATTTTAGAGATTAGAATTTTTTTGGATTTATAATAGCCAAAAACTTTTTCCCAGTCTATAAGTTCTCTTTTTACTCTTCTAGTGAAGTCTTTGGATGAGCATAAGTGTTTAATTTTTACAAGATCTCAGTTACCTAGCTTATCTTCTGGAGTTTATATGTTGTTAGTCATGGTTTGTACACTGTTAATGCTGTGTATTAGGGCCTGTAGCATTGACCCTATTTTTTCTTCTATTATATTTATAGATTTTGACTTTATATTTAGGTCTTTGATCCATTTCAAATTCATTTTTGTGTACCGTGTGAGGTATTGCTGTTTCATTTCTTTTCAGATAGGCATTAAAAAGACTGTTTTTCCCATTTGATGGACTTTGGGCCCTTGTTGAAGATCAGGTCACCATAGGTGGATGGATTTACATCTGGGTTCTGTTCCATTGGTCAATGTATCTGTCATTATACCAGTACCAGGCTGTTTTGACTACTGTAGCTATAGTAGGTTCTGAGGTTGGGTAGTATGAGTCCTACTTTATTCTTCTTCAGTAGTGCTTTACTCATCCAGGGCTTCTTTCCTTTCCATTTAAAGTTAATGATTAGTTTTTACATCTCTTTAAAGAATGTTGTTGGTATTTGGATTAGGATTGCATTGTATTTGTAAATTGCTTTGGGTAGAATTGCCATTTTCACAATGTTGAGTCTACCTATCCATGAGCATGGTATGTTTTTCCATTTATGTAGATCTCTTTTGGTTTCTTGCAGTTTTGTAGTTTTCTTTGTATAGGTCATTTACATCCCCGGTTAGATTTATTTCTAAGTATTTTATTTTTTTAGAGACTTATAAATGGTACTGTTTCCTTGATTTCCTTTTATCATTCTTTTTATTGGCGTATAAGAATCCAAATGATTTTTGTGTGTTTATCTTGTATCCTGCTACTCTCCTGAATCTTTCTATTAGTTCTCGTAAATTTTCTTGTGGAGTCTTTTGGGTTTTCTATGTATAGTATCATATCATCCACAAATAGGGACAGTTTTACTTCTTCCTTACCAATTGGGATGCCTTTCATTTCTTTTTCTTGCTTTATTGCTCTAGCTACGAATCCAGCACAGTGTTAAATAAGAGTGGTGATAAAGTGCATCCTTGTCTAGTTCCTGCTCTCAAGGGAAATGTTTTCAGCCTCTCTTCATTAAGAATGATGTTGGCTGTTGGTTTTGCCCTTTATTATGTTGAGGAATTTCCCATCTATACCTATTTTATTGAGAGTTTTTATCAGGAATGAGTGTTGGAGTTTGTTGAATGCCTTTTCTGTATCAATTGAGATGATCATTTGATACTTTTATTTGTGTAGTGGATTACACTGATTGATTTTCTAATGTTGAACAATCCTTGCATACCTGGTATAAATCCTACTTGATCATGGTGTATTATTTTTTGATATGATGCTGAATTCTGTTGGCTAGAATTTTGTTAAGAATTTTTGAATCTATATTCATGAAAGATATTTGTCTGTAATTTTCTTCTTTTTGTGGTGTCTTTGCCTGGTTTTGGTGTCAGGGTTATGCTGGCTTCAGAAGTATCACTTCCTTTTTTATGTTCTGAAATGGTTTGAGCAGTGCTGGTATAAGCTTTTCTCTGAATATTTGGTAGAATTCTCCAGGGAAGCCATATGAGCTACGGCTTTTTGGTTGTTTTTGGACTTTTTTTTTTTATTATTACCTTTTCAAGCTTTCTCTTGTTATAAGTCTGTTCAGATTTTCAACATTGTTTTCTGTTAGTTTGGGTAGGTAGTGTCTATCTAGAAATTTGTCCATTTCCTCTAGGTTTTCAAATTTGTTGGAGTATAGTTTTTCAAAATACTATGCTATGATCTTTTACATTTCAGTTGAGTCTGTTGTAATGCTCCCCATTTCATTTCTTATTTGGGTTATTTGTGTCCTCTCCTGTTGTTCTTTTGTCAATTTGTCCAGTGGCTTGTCAATTTTATTGGTATTTTCAAAGAATCAACTTTTGGTTTTGTTGATTCTTTCAAGTGTTTTTCTAGTCTCTATTTCATTTGTTTCTGCTCTAATTTTATTATTTCATTTATCCTGGTGCCTGTGGGCTTTTTTATGCTGTTCTCTTTC
This sequence comes from Loxodonta africana, assembly GCF_030014295.1. NCBI lineage: Eukaryota > Metazoa > Chordata > Mammalia > Proboscidea > Elephantidae > Loxodonta > Loxodonta africana. Next base: position 99,876,623 of record NC_087351.1, read on the forward strand.
TATTAGTTTGAGTTGTATAGCTAATATTTCAAGTTTGTCCCTTTCCTTCTTTTTTGATGTGTGCATTTATTGCTATAAATTGACTTCTGAGCACTGCCTTGGCTATGTCTTAAAGGTTTGGGTATATTGTGTTTTTGTTCTCATTTGATTCTAGGAATTTTTTGATTCCATCTCTGGCTTCTTCTACTAACCAATAGTTTTTAAGCAGGGTGTTATTCAGTTTCCATGTAATTGATTTTTTTTTTTTCCCCTTGCACTTCCTGTGGTTAATTTCTACTTTGATGGTGTTAGGGTCAGAGAAGATACTTTTTATTATCTCAATCCTTTGGATTTTGTTGACGGTTGCTCATCTTGTAGCCTAAGATGTGGTGTATTCTAGAGAATATTCCATGTGTGTTCAAAAGTGTGTACTTCGCAGCTGTCGGGTGAAGTGTTCTATATATGTCTATGAGGTCAAGTTGGCTGATTGCATCCTTGGTGAGTTTCTTTCTAGATGTTCTGTCCTTTACAAAGAGTGGTGTGTTGAAGACTCCTACTATTATTGTGGAACTGTCAATTACTGTTTTCAGTACTGTTAGAGTTAGTTTTGTATATTTTGAAGCCCTATCATTGGGTGTTTAGATATTTATTATGGTTATATCTTCATGGTGAATAGTCTCTTTAATCATTATATAGTGTCCTCCTTTCTTTTATGGTGGATTTTGTTTTAAAGTACACTTTGTATGAGATTAGTATTGCCACTCCTGTACTTTTTTGATATCTATTTACTATATATATATATTTTTTCATCCTTTGATTTTTAACAAATTTATGTCTTTGTTTATAATGTAAATCACTTGTAGACAGCATATTGATGGATCCTGTTTTTTTGTTGTTGTTGTTGTTTTTTAATCCATTCTGTCACTCTCCATCTCTTTAAAGGTACATTTAGGCCATTTACATTCAGTGTAATTATTGATAGGTGTGCTTCTTTTACATGGTGCAGAACTTTTCTTTGTTCCACTTAACTGTCCTGTGCTGAATTCCTTTTGTTTGTGGATTTTTTTTTTTTTTTTATCTATTTTGTTTTCGTAGATTTTCTTTTTATTGAGACTTTATGTTTTTTTTTCATTAATTTGATAAGTAGGCTTCTTAACTTTCTTTGTGGTTACCTTGAAATTTACCCTAGGTTTGAACCAGTCTGTTGTTAATTGGTATCACCTTGCCTTCCACTGCATTAGAAAGTTCTATATCTTCACCATTTATTCCCTCTTTTATTGTTCTGGTATTGTTGTCATTTACAGATTAACCTTTCTGACTTCCTGTTGTAAATCTTTTGGCTTTGAATAGTTATTAGAATACATTTCCTAGGTTGGTATCTGGCTGATGTGATCTTGCATCCTAGTTTCAGGCTATGGTTTGATGTTTGTTCTTGAACTGAAGAATTCCCTTTAATAATTCTTGTAAATTTGGTTTCATTTATACATATCCCCTTAATTTCTGTTTATCTGGAAATGTCTTAATTTCACCATCATATTTGAGCAAGAGTTTTGCAGTATGTATTATTCATGGTTGGCAATTTTTTTTTCTTTCAAAGTTTTATATATGTTGTTTGATTGCCTTCTCGCCTGCATGGTTTCTTCCAAGCAATCAGAGTTTAGTCTTATCATTTCCCCTCTGTATGTGACTTTTCGTTTTTCTTGAGCTGCTCTCAGGATTCTTTCCTTGTCTTTGGTTTTACTGAGAGTGATCATGATATGTCTTGGTGATTTTATTTTTGGGTCTATTCTATATGAGGTTTGTTGGGTTTCTTGGATAGTCAGCTTTTCATCTTTCAAGATATTACAGAAGTTTTGTCAGCAATCTTTCAATGATCCTATCTGTGTTTTTTGTTTTCTTCCCCCATTTTGGAACTCCAATGACTTGAAAATTTTTGCTTTTGATTGTGTCCCACATCACTTTCATGTTTCTTCATTTTTCTTTGTTCTTTTTTATGTTTTTTCCTCAAACAAATTTGTATTCAAGTATTTGTATTCAATTTCACTGATCCTGTCTTCCATTGTTTCAAACCTGCTCCTCAAACCTTCTGTGACACTGTCCATTTCTGAGATTTTATTGTTTATCTTCTGTATTTCTAATTATTGTTTTTGTATGATTTTTAGTTGTGAATTTATTTTGGCATTTTGTCCCTGTATTATTTTCAGAATTCCTTCATTTTTTTGTCTGTATTTTCCATGAATTTGCCTATTTTTCTTCACTTTTGTCTGCTTTTTGCTTCCCATCTTGGGTAGCTCTGAATATTAAAGACTTGAATTCCCTATCAGGTAGTTCTAGTGCCTTTTCTTCAACTGGAAAGTCATCTGTTTTTTTCTTTTTTGTACTCCTACAGGAACTGTCCTGTCCTGTTTTTTTAATATGTTTTGATATTATCTGTTGTCTTCGAGACTTTCAGTAGTTATTGTCTTCATTTATTGATTGTAGATTTGTTTGTTTCTTCTTTTTTTTTATTTGGTTATGTCTGAGCAGACAGACTGTGCATTCTTTTTTGTTTGCTCATCTGTGGGTGTGATACTTTTCACCTCCTTGTCCAAGGGGTATGGCTAGTTGCTCAGCTATGGTGCAGCAGAGCATGTTCAGCTGAAGGGGCAGGGCTGGGATAGGTTGTTTGTGGTACATATGGGCCCAACAGGGTGAGCAGAGTAGGTTCTTGTAGGCTATGCCTGTGCTACTCAGGGGTATGATGTTCAGTGCATAGTGCAAGTAAGCAGGAGAGAAGGGAAAGGTTGTGATGTATGAAGCTAAGATGGGTATGGGAAAGAAGAAAGAGAGGAGAGAGAGACAGGAGCCAAGAAACAAAACAAAACAAAAGAGCTGGTGGAGCTTGCTATTGAAGTGGAGAGATGGAAAACAGAGAGATGAAGAAAAAAAAAGGAATAAAGAAAAAGTGAAAAAAAATTAAAAAAGAAAAATAAAAGAAATGTCCCCAGGGACCCCACCAGTACCCAGGTAATTGGCTTCCAAGCCTTGGGGATGGCCCATCTAGAAGGGGTGGATATGGCACACAGCACCAGGTATTTAGGAGACAGGAAAAGAATGAAAAAAGAGAGAGATTAGAAAATGAGAAACGGAGAAAAACAAAGAAGGAAAAGATGAAAAATAACTAACTAAATAAGAGAGAAAGGAAGTAAGAACTGCCCCCAGGGATCCCACTGATACAGCTACAGGGATCAGAGAAATGGCTTCCAAGCTGCAAAGTATAGGCTGGCTAGACGGGGCAGAGATGGCACACAGTACCAGGTATTCGGGAAAAAGAAAAAGAAGATAAGTAGGGAGAGACAAAAAACTGAGAAATGAAGAAAGAAGAAAAGGAAAAATAAGTAAAAAGAAAGAGAAAGAAAGAAAGCAAAGCCCCCAGGATCCCACACACGCAGCTGTGCAGACTGGGGAAGTGGCTCCCAAGCTATACAGTATAGCCTGGCTAGGAGAGACAGGGATGGCACACTGTTCCAGGTATTCTTAAGGCAGGAAAAGCAGTTAAGTAGAGAGAGACAGGAAACTGAGAAATGAAGAAAGACAAAAAAGAAAAATTAAAAAAAAAAAAAAAAAGGAAAAGAGAAATGCCCCTAAGGATCCCACCAACATGGTTGCACAGACCTGGAAAGTGGCTCCCAAGCCACACAGTACAGCCCAGCCAGAAGGGCATCCCAAGCAAAGAAAAAGAAAACAAACAAAACAAAACAAAAAGTCCCTGGAAATCCCACCAGCATGGTAACACAGATAGGGGAAGCAGTTCCCCAGCAGAATAGCACTTCACAGCCTGTCAAGAAGAAGCAAGATGGCACACGGACCCAAGTGTTCCAGAGACAGAATGGGGAGGAGATGAGAGGCAGGGAAGAAACCAAAAGAACCTGAAAAAAGCAACACCAGCAATAATGAAAGGGCACTGAAAGAGCCAGCTGGTGTGGGTAGGGTAAATCCAAGCGGCACGGAACTGGCACCTCCCAGGCTGTGGTCACTCAGCCTGCTGGGAAGTGGTGGAGGCCAAGCAGGGAGAAGAAGGGTGGGGGGTGGGAAGGCGTGTATTGCTGGTTACTGGGGTGCTCTGTCTCCTGCTGGGAGCTCCCTGAAGCTGCTTTCCCATACTTCCCGCCCGCCCAGCTCTCTGACCAGCCCTTGCGGCTATGTGAACTGAGTGAAACCTGTATCCTGATATATGGACTTGGGATGTTTTAGCCTCTACAATCGTGTTAGCTAAGTAAGCAATAGAAAAGTGGTGTCAATTGTGAATACATTTTATCAGGAGCTAAGAACAGAACATTTGTTCTTTCTGAGCATACTCTTCTCCTCCCTCACTCTGGGCCATGTTCTCATTGCTTCTGTCACTGGAACTACTGCTTTCTCTAATTACTATCTGCTGAACTCCTATCCACCTTCCAAGACCCACCTCCAAGTCCTTGTAGTCCAAGAGACCTATAAACATACCTTGGCTCCACCCTGACTACGAAGTTGTTCTTCCCTCTGTGTTCTCATAGTGCTTTTTTATCTTCCTGCTTCATCAAGTTCTCTTTTGTAATATAACTACTAACACTCTGATCTCACCACTTTATAACCTTTTAAATTTCTTGTGTGAGAAATGTTTTAGTAATCCAACTCTTCATCCCTTCGTTTTCTAGCAGGGAGCCTACTGCAGCAAGTAGGTTTGCAATAAATAAATGCTTTCAGGATTGAACGGCTCTTCCCCAGAGTGATGAACTGAATGAAACGGCATTATTCAGCAACAGTCTGCATGTGTCCCGTTAAAAGATAATTTTCAAAAACATGGAAAATCACAACTTTCATATGGATATACAATGAACACATGCTAAGGATTTTATCTCATTAATTAAATGAGGGAACCAAGCAGATGCTATAATCAGTTCAAAGGTAAAGGTGAAGAAGCACAAATTTACATGGAAAAAGAAGGTTGAAATGAACTTACAGATAGAGGAATACTGGCTTTTTTGGTGGGAGAGGGAAGAAAAGCCAACTGAACCTTCAATAGATTGAATATATTTGTATCCTTTAGACAGAAATTATTTTGTATTATGCTCAGTTATCCACAATTTATACAGTTGTAAAATATCTCCCAGAGACTTGGGTACCCTTGAAAAGTTTGCTCCAGAGGATGGGTAGTTTTCCCTTGAAACCCAAATTTCCTCCTACAGTTATAATTGCTTATGCCCTATAAAGATTTAAGTCTTTTAGATAATAATGTTTGCAATAGACAATAGCAAGCAGATCTTTTCTAATCTTTTTTTCCCCTTGAACTTTTAATTCCATTGCCATCTCGTGTAGTAGAATATCTTTAAAATGCATAAAATGCCACTTTAAAGTTTGAATTTTATATAATAGATTATGCGATCTTGTAGTACTTTAAAAATATAATTGAGTGATATGATTTATTTGGAAAATTATTTTATGGTAAATTGCTACTCTTTTCTTCAAAAACTGCCTTCTCTAAAAAAGAAAATATATATGTACATATATTATTGAAATGTTTATGTGTTTATGTTTGCACTTGTATCATAGTCAATACATGCCCATGCTTTCCATTATAGAAATGATTTTGAAATAAGAAAAAAATTTAGTGGGCTCAATTTTAAAATTATGTACAATGAAAAGTGTGTTCTTTAAGGTTTTTAAAACATGGTCAGTTCTTGAATAGTTTCCATTACATTTTCCTTCATAACGTTCCCAATTATTTTTTGGCCTGAGAGTTTCTTCTATTGCTCGCATTAATTTTTAATTTCTCAGACTGTGTCAGGCAAACCTCAAATCCTACTACTGTTCCAAGCGAGGGACCACACAAAAGATTTGAGATTTTTTTCTTTTTTTTCAAAGCTTTTGGCACTCTAAGATGGGTATTATATCTCCTTGAACAGTAATCATTCTTTCCATGTCTTTCATTATATTTGTCTTCTTGAGAACAAACCAAAAACAATGAGAAGATTATATCTGGGCTTTAAAAGACATATCTCCTTTATTTCAGGAGGTGCCAAACGCCTTTAGGTGATTATACTAGTTTATGATCAAACCTCGTTGTGTAAGTAAGTTTAAAAATAAAGGAAAAAAAAAAAGCAATACAAGGGACTATTATTGAAACCAAATTACTCAAAATTTCCCCCAGATAGGAAGATTTAACAAAGATGATCATAATGAGCCTGATAACAAAAACTCAATTCATTGGGCACAACTTATATACCAGACGCTGCTTTAAATGTTTTACATACATTACCTCATTAAACCTTCATGCGAAAGGAAATATTTTTAAAAAAACAACAACAACTACTGTGCTTTATTGTACTTTTACTCTCTTTTATGGAACTGGAGTGACATTCTATACATTCTTCCTTCCACTTAGGGTAGTAACAATAAACCATTACCAAACCTGTTGCTACTGAGTTGATTCCAACTCACGGCTACCCTATAGGACAGAGTAGAACTGCCCCATTGGGATTCCAAAGCTGGAAGTAGACTGCCACCTCTTTCTCCCATGGAGTAGCTGGTAGATTTGAATCACCAACCTTTTGATTATAAGCCAAGCACTTAACCACTGCACGACCAGGCTTCTAGGGGTAGTAACAATAGGTATACAAAAAGAAGGAAGACTCATTGCTTCACTTTTGACTTTCAAATAGACTTTTAAATTCTAGATGCACGTTTTTGTATGAAAAAAGAGTCTTAAGGTTGTTTTTTGCAAAGTCAAAATCCAGAGCCCTGAATGACTCAAGGCATAAAATTTGTCACAAAAAGTAGGCATCGAAAAATATACGATCAGTAGGGAACCAAATCTGCTTTCAAAATGCATTTGAAAATCAAGGAAAGGATTTTATTTAGGTTATTAAAATCAAATGTTCATTAATGACGAATGTCTCAAGGGAAAGGAAAGAGGCCTGGGGATTTGCTGGGGCAAATGTATGTATGGATCATGAAGAAGAGTGGTTGTGGACTGTGGGTTTTGTCAAAGAACACGATAGGGCAAGGAGGTCCTTTGCTGTTAGCTCCTTCTGGAACTAAATGGGTGGAGGTATTTTAACTGTCACTGCTTTCTTAGGGCACAGATAGAGTTCAATATTATCACAGGATTAGAAAAATATCACATGGGCTATAATTAAGGTAGATCCAGAAAGGAGCACAAAGAGCCAAATGCTCGAGTACACTTTGTTGAGGCAGCTTGCACCTTTATCTCACACCCATTCCTCAGTTACCATGGGTTCAAATTCCAAATATGAAATCTGGGAAGGATAGAGCACCCAGGTGAGTGCGAAGCTCTGAAAACAAGGGAAATGTGTTTCATTCCTGAGTGCAGCCTGGTAATTTGACAAGACCTCTATACCTCTCCCCACTCCTTGGTGGGACTTTACGTCAGTAGAGTGAACACGCAGCCTGGCGTGGTCTGCCTGGAAGAGACCAGAGACAGCCTCTACAGCCTCATCATGCTTCCCTAGAGATGCAGAGGAACATGCAATTTCTTGGCAATCACTAGATGGGATTCTGGTCGCAGATTAACAGTTCATACTGGTTGCCTTGCCTCTTTCTTGTTGCATCTGAGAGGCCCCTTTGGGGCTACTGTCTGTTTCTAGCCCCTGCCTTACACCTCTAGAGAAACACTGTAATTACATTCATCTTTGTATGGCCAGTATATCATTAATGATCAATGTATCTGAAAAGTACAAAACTCAAAGGATCTGTGAGACTGCTTATGATTGACTTAGAACAAGGTTCCTCAGTCTGGGCTGTACTGACATTTTATATTAAAATATACTTTTTGGGTGTGTGGGGTGTCTGGTGCATTTTAGGATGTTTAGTAACATCTCTGACCTCTACCCACTAGATATCCATGACATTTTCCCTCCCCAAGAGTTGTAAAACAATCAAAAATGCCTCCAAACAATGCCACATGTCCACTGGGACAAAAATCACTCCTAGTTGAGGCCAGCGGTCTAAGCTATTAATTGCCTTTGCAAATGATTGGTTTACATATGGGCATGTGACACCATTCTAGCCAATGAGAATGAAGGGGACTTTTCGGGGGGGGTGTTCCAGAAGGCTTTTTTTTTTTTTTTAAAGTTCCCTAATTTTACAGAGACCACAAACAAGGTGAATTATTTCCCATTTCTGCCTCACAATGTGGCTTTGTGAGAAGTGGATTTTTGGATCTCGACGGCACTGGGTTATACTTATGCCACCTTGAGGGGTATAGGCTAACTCACTGATATTGGAAGAATGAGGAGTGGAAGCAAATTTTTAATTTTTATGGTAATATGAATTGCTTCCAACCCCATACAACTCACACATTCTTCAAATCTCACTTCTAACCAGCTCCGACCCTCCAAGCAGTAATTAAATCTGTATATCCCCAATGTACATTATTGGACTAAATACTAAAGCATCACACTGATGTCAGGCATCCCTTCCAAAAACTTAGCTATAGAGTTATCTTTAGAAGACTCAAATCGTTGTTTGTTTATTTTTTTGACATCAAAGAGAAGTCCTTGTTATTAGTTGAATCCAACACATAGCAATCCTATGTAACGGAACAAAACACTGCCCTGCCATGAGCTGTCCTCACAATTATTTCTATGCTTGAGCCCATTGTTGTAGCCACACTGTCAATTCATCTCATTGAGGGTCTTTCTCTCTTTTGATGGCCCTCTGCTTTGCCAAATATGATGTCTTTTTTCAGGGGCTGGTCTCTCCTGATAACATGTCCAAAGTACTTGAGATAAAGCTTCACCATGCTTGCTTCTAAGGAGCATTCTGGCTGTATTTCTTCCAAGACAGATTTGTTTGTTCTTCTGACAGTTCATGATGTATTCAATGTTCCTTTCCAACACCAAAATTCAAAGGCATCCATTCTTGTTTGGTCTTTTGTATTCACTGTTCAACTTTTGCATGCATATCAGGTGACTGAAAATACCATGGCTTGGATCGGTTGACACCTTAGTCCTCAAAGTGTCCTCTTTGCTTTTTAACACTTTAAAGGGGTCTTTTGCAGCAGATTTGCACCATGCAATACATTGTTTGATTTCTTGACTGATGCTTCTGTGGGTGTTGACTGTGGATCCAAGTAAAATGAAATCATTGACAACTTCAATCTTTTCTCCTTTTATCACGAAGTTGCTTATTGGTCCAGTTGTGAGGATTTTTTTTCTTTATGTTGAGGTGTAATCCATATTGAAGGCTGTAGTCTTTGATCTTCAGTAAGTGCTTCAGGTCCTCTTGGCTTTCAGCAAGGAAGGTTGTGTCATCTGCACATTCCAGGTTATTAACGGGTCTTCCTCCAGTCCTGATGTTGAGTTCTTCTTCATATAGTCCAGCTTCTCAGATTATTGGCTCAGCATACAGGTTGAATAAGTATGGTGAAAAGATACAACTCTGACATTCACCTTTCCTGATTTTAAACCATGCAGTATCACCTTGTTCTATTAGAATGACTGCCTGTTGGCCAATATACAGGTTCCTCATGAGCAAAATTAAGTGTTCTGAGATTCCCATTCTTCACAATGTTGTCTGTAATTTGTTATGATCCACAAGGTCGAATACTTTTTTTAAAATAATTTTTATTGTACTTTAAGTGAAAATTTACAAATCAAGTCAGTCTCTCACTTATAAACTTATATACACCTTACTACATACTCCCAATTACTTTCCCCCTAATGAGACAGCCCGCTCCCTCCTTGAATACTTTTGCATAGTCTGTAAAACACAGGTAAACACCTCTCTGGTATTCCCTGTTTTTAACCAAGATTCATCTGACATCAGCAATGATATCCCTCACTCCATGTCCTCCTCTGGATCTGGCTTGAGTTTCTCACAATTCCCTACCAAAGTACTGCTGCAACTGCTTTTGAATTATCTTTAGCAGAACTTTACTTGCATGTAATATTAATGATATTTTTCAATTATTTTCACATTCTGTTGAATCACTTTTCTTTGGGATGGGCAGAAATATGGATCTCTTCCAGTTGGTTGGCCAGGTAGCTGTCTTCCAAATTTCTTGGTGTGGACTTGCGAACACCTCTAGTGCTGCATCTGTTTGTTAAAACATCTCAGTTGATATTTTGCCAATTCCTGTAGTCTTTTTTTTTTCTGCCAGTGCCTTCAGTGCAGCCTTGGACTTCTTCCTTCAATACTATTGGTTCTATCCTTATTTAGTAATGAGGAGAAGAGGAGAGGACCTTCATCAGGAAGGGATGAAAACTGTTACCTGTCTACTTCAAGAGAAAACCAAGAATAGATTCATTTCTTTGTCCAAGGGTCTTCTTATGTCATACAAGAGAAAAAATGAAACAGAATCCCTGAGTGGTAGTGGAAGCAGTTAGAAGCTTCAGATTTTCCATGTAGAAATAGTATAGGGATGAAGATTTGTTTGGAAGCATGTCAAGAATGAATATGGGTCTAATGATAAAGCTACAGAAAGTGAAAGGGCAGGGTACAGGAGGAGAATAGTCAATTTAAAGTGCTCTGCATCAGGGTCCAGTAGTAAGCCTGGACAAAAAGTTCAAACTCTAGTATAGCAACTTGAAAATGGCTCTGCCGACACAACACTCTAGTGGGAGGTCTCACTGCCTGAGCTTCAAGAATTTACTTGTCTTATCATTTTTTATCATTACCTAAAGATGACTTCAAACTTTGTACCAGGATGCTCAGGTGGTCAGGGAACCATTGTAAACCTAGCAGGATGCAAATACAGTTTTGTGCCGTATTGGAGCATGTATATAAATCATTAATCTTCTGTAAAGAAAACTGCAGGTATTCAGAAGCGATGAGGGCAAAGCCCTGCAGGGATCTGGATTTTGGATCAGAGGCAAATGTAAAAGAAAGAGTAATTGCCTGGTTCAAAAACTGAATCTAAGATAAAATATATAACTCCCTGACTGTTTTAATTGGTGAAGTTGGCAGATAATCGATACAGATGATTGTGGAGAGAAGGGCATTCATTTCAGTACTGATCAATACTAGACCTGCCTCAGGGATGAGAGACTCCAACTAAAGCTATGTCACCTGCTCTGAAAACTACTTCAAAAGGAAAAAAAGAAAGGAGATTTTCTTCACACAATATAAAGCCCACTTCTGAGAAGGTAAATATATATAAATTGGAAAAGATACATACCAATATTTTCTGCTAGACACTCTGACTGAAGACTCACTAAATTATATCTAGAAGTTTTCTAAAGAGCTACATGCATGACATAATAAGATCCAAAATCTCAAAATCAATTTAATTTATTATATATATATATATATATAGGCAATTGAGAACATTGAGAAATGACTAAATGGAAATAATGGTATATGTCTGTTTAACATTTAATGGTGTTCAAATTTTTTTAATTACCATACAACATCATTTTTGATTCTTGAAAGTTTGGCCAGACAATTGTGTTTAACTTAGTCAAAAAAGATTATTATTTTCATTTTACAGACGAGGGGAAGGAGGTTCAGAGAAATTAAGTGATTTGATACAGGTCACACAGCTAATATTTTATAGCTAAGACAAAAAAAAGTAATGTCTTCTGTCTATATTAGAAAAAGATGAAAAGTCTCAAAGCCTTGACCACAGCTTCCACCTGGAGAAACTAAAGAACAGCAAATGAAAGCCAAAGTAAGTAGAAGACAGAAAATAATGATCAGAACAGAAACCACTGAAATGGGAAATAGAGAAACTCAATAAAATCAAAACCTGGATCTTTAGAGAATCAAAGAAAACTGATACAACTCTCAAAAAAAAAAAAAAAAAAAAAGGAGAGAGAGAAAGATAAGACACAAATTACCAACATCAAGAATAAGAGAAGTGACATTGCCATGGATTTACAGATATTAAAAGGATAAGTGAGCATTTTGAACAACCATATGCCAATAAATCTAATAACTTAGATTAAAAGAGCAAATTCTTTAAAGACAATAGTTATTAAAGCTCAGCCAAGAAGAAATAGATAACCTAAAGATCCCACTATGTTTTTAAAGAATCACATTTGTAGTTAAAAACCTTCCCAAAAAGAAAACTCCAGCCATAGGTGGTATTACTGAGGAATTAAACCAAACATGTAATGAAGAAATAATACAAATTCTATGCAAACTCTCCCATAAAAATTAAAGAAAAGGGAATACTTTCCAATATATTTTATAAGACTATCACTACCCTGATACTAAATTCAAACAAAGAAAACTATATCCAATAATATCTATGAATAAAAATGAGAAAAAAAATTTAGACAAAATATTAGCATACAGAAGCCAAAATTATATATATAGCATGTATATTATGACCAAGTGATATACATGTTATTCAAACTGCTGACTGATTAGCAGCCGTAGCACTTAACCACTATGCTACCAGGGTTTCCATTTTTTTTGTTTTTTTTTTATCGTGACCAAATGAGGCTTATCAAAGAAACGCAAGGTATGTTTAAAATCTATCACCAAAATTCACTATGTTGTTGTTGTTAGGTGCCATCAAGTCAGTTCCAGCTCATGGCAACCCTATGTACAACAGAACGAAACACTGCCAGGTCCTGCTCATCCTCACAGTTCTTGTTATGCTTAAGCCCATTGTTGCAGCCACTGGATCAATACATCTTTTCTAGGATCTTCCTCTTTTTTGCTGACTCTTTACCAAGAATGATGTTCTTCTCCAGGGACTGAGCCCTCCTGACAACATATCCAAAGTATGTGAGACACAGTCCCACCATCCTTGCTTCAAAGGAGCATTCTTGTCTTGTACTTCTTCCAAGACAGATTTGTTCTTTCTTTTGGCAGTCCATGGTATATTCAATATTCTTCTCCAGCACCACAATTTAAAGTCATCAGTTCTTCTTCTGTCTTCCTTATTCATCGTTCAGCTTTCACATGCATATCAGATGGTTGAAAACACCATAGCTTGGGTTAGGTGCACCTTAGACTTCCAGGCAACAGTCTTTGCTTTTCAACAGTTTAAAGAAGTCATTTGCAGCAGATTTGCTCAATGCAATGCCCCTTTTGATTTCTTGACTACTGCTTCGATGGGAGTTGATTATGGACCCAAGTAAAATGAAATCCTTGACAATTTCAATCTTTTCTCCATTTATCATGATGCCGTTTATTGGTCCAGTCATGAGGATTTTTGTTTTCTTTATGTTGAGCTGTAATCCATACTGAAGGCTATGGTCTTTGATCTTCATCAGTAAGTGCTTCAAGTCCTGTTCACTTTCAGCAAGCAAGGTTGTGTCATCGGCATATGGCAGGTTGTTAACGAATCTTCCTCCAATTCTGGTGCCCCTTTCTTCTTCATATAGTCCAGCCTCTCGAATTATTTGCTTAGCATTCAGATTGAATAAGTATGGTGAAAGGATACAACCCTGACCACACCTTTCCTGACTTTAAACCACTCAGTATCCCCTTGTGCTGTCCAATCAACTGCCTCTTGATCTATGTACAGGTTCCTCATGAGCAAAATTAAGATTTCCAGAGTTTCCATTCTTTGCAATGTTATCCATAATTTATTATGATCCACACAGTTAAATTGCATAGTCAATAAAATAGGTAAATATCTCTCTGGTATTCTCCGCTTTCAGCCAAGATCCATCTAACATCAGCAATGATATTCCTGGTTCCATGTCCTCTTCTGAATCTGGCTTGAATTTCTGGCAATTCCTGGTGCATATACTGCTGCAGCCGCTTTTGAATTATCTTCAGCAAAATTTTACTTGTGTGTGATATTAATGATATTGTTCCATAAATTCTGAATTCAGTCATATTACCTTTCTTGGGAAAAAGAATAGGCATAAATACCAGTGTCTTCCAGTTGGTTGGCCAGGTAGTTGTCTTACAAATTTCTTGGCATAGATGAGTGAGCACTTCCAGGTCTGCATCTGTTTGTTGAAACATCTCAATTGATATTCTGCCAGTTCCTGGAGCCTTTTTTTTTTTGCCAATGTCTTCAGTGCAGATTGGACTTTTTCCTTCAGTACCATCAGTACATGATCATACGCTACCTCTTGAAATGGTTGAAAGATGACCAATTCTTTTTGGTACAGTTACTCTGTGTGCCCCTTCCTTCTTGTAATGCTTCCGGCATTGTTTAATATTTTCCCCATAGAATCCTTCAATATTGTAACTCGAGGCTTGAATTTTTTCTTCAGTTCTTTCAGCTTGAGAAATGCTGAGTGGGTTCTTTCCTTTTGGTTTTCTACCTCCAGGTCTTTGCACATGTCATCATAATACTTTGTATTCTCGAACTACCCTTTGAAATCTTCTATTCAGCTCTTTCACTTCATCATTTCTTCCTTTTGCTTTAGCTACTCGATGTTCAAGAACAAGTTTCAGAGTCTCTTCTGACATCCATTTGGTCTTTTCTCTCTTTCCTATCTTGCTTTTTTCATGTATGATGTCCTTGATGTCATTCCATAACTCTTCTGGTCTTCAGTCATTAGTGTTCAGTGTGTTAAACATATTTTTTAGATGATCTCTAAATTTAGGTATGATATACTCAAGGTCATACTTCGACTCTCATGGACTTGTACTAATTTTCTTCAGTTTCAACTCAAACTTGCATATGAGCAATTGATGGTCTGTTCCACCGTCTGCCCCTGGCCTTGTTCTGATTGATGATATTGAGCTTTTCCATTGTCTCTTTTCACAGATGTGGTCAATTTGATTCCTGTGTATTCCATCTGGCAACACCCATGTGTATAGTCGCCGTTTATATTGGTGAAAAAATGTAGTTGCAACAAAGAAGTTGTTGGGCTTGCAAAATTCTACCATGTGATCTCTGGCATTGTTTCTATCGCCAAGGCCATTATCTTCCAACCACCTATCCAACTTTTGCATTCCAATCACTAGTAATCTTCAATGCATCCTGATTGCATGTCTGATCAATTTCAGACTGCAAAAGTTGGTAAATATCTTCAATTTCTTCATCTTTGGCCTTAGTGTTTGGTGCGTATATTTGAATAGTAATTGTAGTAACTGGTCTTTCTTGTAGACATAAGTATATTATCCTATCATTGACAGTATTGTACTTCAGGATAGATAATGGAACATTCTTTTTGACTATGAATGCAATGCCATTCCTCTTTAATTTGTCATTTCCAGCATAGACCATATGATTGCCCAGTTCAAAATGTCCAATACCAGTCCATTTCAGCTCACTAATGCCTAGAATATTGATGCTTATGCATTCCATTTCATTTTTGACAATTTCCAATTTTCCTAGATTCATACCTCATACATTCCACATTCTGATTATTAATGGATGTTTGCAGTTGTTTTTCTCATTTTGAGCCATGCGACATCAGCAAATGAAGGTCCCAAAAGCTTGACTCCATCCATGTCATTAAGGTCAACTCTACCTTGAGAAGGCAGCTCTTCCTCAGTCGTATTTTGAGTGGCTTCCAACCTGAGGGTCTCATCTTCTGGCACTATATCAGATAATGTTCCCTGCTATTCATAAGGTTTTCACTGGCTAATTGTTTTTAACCCCCACGCATCTGTCAGTTTGTTGTACTGTAGGGGTTTGTGTGTTGCTGTGATGTTGGAAGCTATACCACTGGTATTCAAATCCCAGCAGGGTCACCCATGGTAGACAGGTTTCAGCCAAGCTTCCAGACTAAGACAGACTAGGAAGAAGAACCTAGCAATCTACTTCTGAAAAAAATTAACCAGTGAAAACCTTATGATCTATCCTGAAGTACAACGCTGTCAGTGATAGGATAATATCCATATGCCTACAAGGAAGACCAGTTAATACTACTGTTATTCAAATTTACACACCAACCCGTAAGGCCAAAGATGAAGAAATTGAAGATTTTTACCAACTTCTGCTGTCTGAAATTGATTGACCATGCAATCAGGGTGCATTGATAATTACTGGTGATTGGAATGTGAAAGTTGGAAACAAAAAAGAAGGATAGGTAGTTGGAAAGCATGTTGGGGTAATGGAATATCGACTGTGGTGATCGCTGCACAGGTATATGCATACATAAAAACTTACCAAATTTTAGACTTTAAATATACACAGTTTATTTTATGCCTATTATACCTTAATAACAATGTCTATAAAACAAAAGCTACCTAAATCCCAAAGGAGGAGCCATTTTTCTTACCTCTCAGTGGTTGAGTTCTTTACATATGTTATTTGATTTAGTCCTTACAAAACCCTGTAAAATATAAAAGGTCTTCTCATTTTATAGTTAAGACTGAGACACCAAAAACACCAAACCAAACCCACTGCCGTTCAGTTGATCCCAACTTATAAAAAAAAAATTTTTTTTTTTTTTTTTAGTTATAGCTACCCTATAAGACAGAGTAGAACTGCCCCCATGATTTTCCAAGGAGCAACAGGTGGATTTGAACTGCCGACCTCTTGATTAATAGCTGTAGCACTTAACCACTACACCACCAGTGTTTCCAAACTGAGGCACAGTGAGATTAAATAACTTTTCATTTAAGAGGTTGATCTGTCTGACAGGGATCACAATAAAGGGTACCAGACAGAGCTGGGGAAAAATGTAGAGCAAAATTCTAGTTCAAAAAGAAAGACCAGACTTGATGACCTGAGACTGAGAAACCCTGAGAGTATGGCCCCCGGATACCCTTTCAGCTCAGTAATGAGGTCCCTCCTGAGGTTCATCCTTCATTCAAAGATTGAACAGGCCCATTGAGCAAAACAAGAGTAAAGAGGCACACCATCCCTGGGTCAGGGACTAGAAGGCAGGAGAGAAGAACAGTAAAGGTGGTAATAGGGAACCCAGGGTTGAGAAAGGAGAGTGTTGACATATTGTGGGATTATTAACCAATGTCATAAAACAATGTGTGTCTAACTGTTTGATGAGAAACTAGTTTGTTCTGTAAATGTTCATCTAAAGTACAATAAAAAAATTAAAATTCAAAAAATGAAAAGAAAGATATTGAGCTGCAATCTAAACTCAAGTTTCATAATTAGAGTTCATGTTTTACCCTTTTACCTCATAGTAGTACATATTATATGTATTAGATATTTTGAATATCACTTCTTTATGCTTAAACCTCAGACTTTATTGATCTGAATATCTTCCAAATCTAAGCCCTTCTACACCATCATTCTATATATTTTTTAATCTACCTTTTCATTTATGGTATTAACCCTTTTTATAACAATATAATAAGTACAATGTTTATGAAACCAATACATATTTACACATATTTGTGTCAATCCACAATATATCTCTGGGAAAATGTAAATGTTTCGTAGTTAAATACCAAACTCCAGCTGCCTGCACTAGCAAAGAACATGTTTACACTTTAATTGTTAAAAGTAATTATTTGTTTAAGAAAAACATTCTGCCTTCATTAATGGCCATGGTTAAATATAAATGGTACAGAACATAATAATTATTAATCCCACTTCACTAAAGGGAGTCTCACATTCTGTCAAGAGTCTTGTACCAACAACTACCATAATGGCAAAAGATTTTTCTTAAAGTCTTTCAAGATTTGTATGAAAAATAAAAATGTACATTCTGTTGATGTACTTGCTCTTTCTTCACTTGAACAGGCTTCAATGAGTGTATTATCTTCAATTTAAAAAACAAAGTACATATAGTCATATATATACCCATATATGCACATATATACATATGGAAACCAAAACAATATCAGATATTAATTTAAAGTAGAGTAAGATTTTTCCTCCACCCAACAGTTTGTTGTAGTATGATGGCTTGTGTGTTATGATGCTGAAAGCTCTGCCACCAGTATTTCAAACACCCACAAGATGACCCATATGGACAGGTTTCACTGGAGCTTCCAAACTGAGACAAAGTAGAAGGAAGGGCTTGGCAACCCACTTCTGAAAATAGGCCAATGGAATATTGTCTGAGACTTCAACTCCCTTACTTTGGATGTAGTATTAGAAGGGATTAATCACTGAAGAAGGCCATCATGTTTGGTAAAATGAAGGGCCAGAGAAGGAGAGGGAAACCCTCACTGAGTTGCATTGTTATATGGCTTCCAACAATGGGCTTAAATATACCGTGAAGATGGCACAGAACTAGGCAACATTTTGTTCCATTTTGCATAGGGTCACCAGGAGTCAGAGCTGACTTGATGGCAAGTAACAACAACAAAAAAACACCTAAGATTCGTACCTCATTGGCTCTGACTACAAGGTTGTTTTAGTCATTCTCTGCAGAGCGATGCTCAATTGATTGAATAACACAAATTTTGTTTCGCCAAATGAACCTAACTGATCCATTTTCACCTGAAATGCTATACTTTTTTAAGATCTGATTAAACTAATCACTTCTGTAGAAAGTGTCTCAATCTTACTGATGTCGTTGTTAGTTGCTCTCCAGTGAATTCTGACTCATGGTGACCCCACATGTGTGGGTAGAACTACTCCATAGGGCTGTCAAGGCTGTGACCTTTGGAAACAGATCACAAGTCCTGTCTTCTGAAGTACCTCTGGGCATGTCTGAACCACCAATCTTTTGGCTAGTGGTCTAGCATTTAACCATTCGTGCCATCCAGGGAATCCTAGATTAGGTATGACATTTCAATTGAAAAATATTCATGTAACTATAGAAATAACAGCAAGAAGGGAAGATAAAAATTAATTTTTAATCTACAAATAGTTTACAACTTGGTTTGTTGTTAAGGACAACAATAGAGCTGAGTATATAACCCAGAGTTTAGATTAACTTTTGAGAAAATGATAGACCATATCTCTGTGCTGTGTTACCCTAAAATCATGGTAAATCTAGGTCTTCTCCTTCTCTAGGTGCTGATTATGTCACCATGTTCATCAGAAAATGCAGTTAGATATGTAGCGCAAATGATCTGTGTTTGACTTATTTTCATCTAAGTAAACTAATAGAGTAAAACATGGGGAGAATGTTGTCAATCATAATTTCAGATAGAGCAATTGTTTCCAATGGACAATCTTTGGTCTACTGTTAAGTCATGATGATCCCCCCAATGGACTGTAACTGATACAGAAATGTCAGTCCTTTATGCTGTTCTTACTGGTCCATGACACTCAATTCCATAGACTTTGATTTTTATAAACAGCTAAGAACTGCTTCATGGTAACCAATAAAGTGATTAAAAACATCGCTAAGACTTGAAATTCAAAAGCTAAAAGAGTTTACAGAGTATACTAAGTATTTTTCTAAAAAGTCTGGCTGCCACATAAATATAGGAAACACTGTAAGTCTTCCCACTGGGCTTGGGCATAGACGGATTTACAGAAACATCAGCATTGTCTTGAGTTGATAGATTTTAATTGCTATTCTCCTTGCTTTTGATGTTTATTTACTTCAAGCATATGCTTTAATTTGTTCTGAAGGCTACAGTGAGCACTCATGCATTTTTTCTTTTACCTATAATTTTATATAGAATATAAAATCATCAGTAACCATGTTAGTTTGTGTATGTAATATCTCCAAAGGGATAATGACCAGGATAAGCCCAAAGCTGATTTCCATGAGGTTGACATCAGACATACCTCCACTGTCCAACCTCTTACCAATTCTGATACCAGCCATCCCTTCCACTGCACTCTCTACTTCTCTTCTCAGTTCAATAATCCATTACAATGGCCACACAGAACTCACAGACCAGGCTTACAGTTAAATGGTTTGTTAAGCAACAGGGTAGAACTTGGGACCAAGATCAACAGGCTACAACTCAGGGTGAGGATTGGGAAGCAGGCTAAGTCTTCCTGTTTCAGTGAGAACAGTTCTCTCCGATTCTTCTTGACCATGCAGGCCTCCTCTAAGCCCCCTGAGGACAGGCTGCTTTCAGCCCCATCAGCACAGGCTCCTCTCAGCATCCTCAAGACAGGCTCCTCTTGGCCCTGCCATCTGTTGCCACCAGCTCTGCTGCTGGACCCCTCTAGGCCTGTTGCCACTGGCTCTGCCACTGGGCCCCTTTCAGGCCTCTCACTGTTCAGCGTTATAGCCCTTGACCCTTGTTACAGTTATTTTAGGAGGTTTCTTGTCCCCTCTCTTTCTCTACATCTTTGCTCTTCTTTCTTCCTTCTGCCTCTTCCTGCTGCTTTCCTTCCTGCTTCTTTCTGTCTGAAAAACCTCTGTGGGTTGCTGCATATACAAACTTGCCAGCAATTTCAAGACATGGCCTTCCCACCAGGGCAATGAACTGACCAATCCCCTCTTATTAGGCCACAGACATTTCATTTGCCTAGTAGGCTATAGTTACCTCATTTGCCTAGTCTGTTGACCAATCCCTTCAAGATGCATACCAATCAGAGAGCAGGTTGTAGTCCAGGACCAGGCAAAAGATATTGAACCAAGTTGTTTGCAGCTTACCCAGGAAATGTCAATCGACCTGGACAAAAGTAACAAGCCTTCTGAGGGAGAAAACTAGGGCAAAGGCAACTCCTCAGGGTTTAGGGGAAAAATCTCTCAAGCCATTTTTCCAAAGAACTAACGTTACCTAAAGCAGGTCCTGCTCAGTGCAGCTTCTCGTCAATAAAGACACACTGAGGTGAAGAGGAAGGAAGAGCATTTATTGCAAGACCTCAGACAAGGAGCAAGGAGATGTATACCTCAAATCAAGCTCCCTGAACAAAGGGAGGGAGAACCTTTTATACCATCCCTCACAAGGAAGTGCATACAAATATTATGGTACATAGGTTATCATGGTGTGTAGGTGTAAATTACATTTTTTTCTTTGGCATGTAGGCTAGTAAACTAATTTTGACTGGCTTGAGCCACATGCAGTGCTTTGAGGACAATGGACAGGAGGAGGCAGGTTCCGGTTGGTCCGAGCAGCTGCTAATTGATCCACACCCAGCACTATCACTTGTTACTTGATGATGGCTAAGCAGCTCTTGGCTACATTGGCTATCACTAAGGCAAAAGAAACACATGAACACATTTCACCAGATGTATATGCCTGTGAGAGAGAGAAGAGAGAAATAATGCAGCATAATTTTATAATTTTGAGCCATAGCTATCTATTCTTTTATCTACAAAGTGTTAATAATGATTATCTTTAGATAATACAATTGTGAGGATAGGGTAATGTTTCATTCTGTTGTACATAGGGTCACTATGAGTCAGAACCATCTGGATGGCACCTAACAACAACATCTTTAGATAGGGAGATTATAGGTAATTTTAACTTTTTCTATTTTTCTGTCTGTTTTATGTACTATTATTAAAAATAAAAATTTAATATGATCAACTTTTTTCTTTGATTCCAAAAAATCCTTTGCTGTCAAGTTGATTCTGACTAATAGTGACCTTTAGGAAAGAGTACAACTGCCACATAGAGTTCTCAAGACTGTAAATCTTTAAGGAGAAAGACTGCCGCATCTTTCTCCCATGGAGAAGGATGAACTATACATAATATGGCTTCTTGGGTGGTGTTTCAATAAGACTAGTAAAGTATGTACTGAAAATGACTGAGCCCACATTTTGAAATGAAGGTAGTATCTTTGTTCTACTCTTTAACATAAAACACAGCCATGATCTTTGCAGTGGGATTCAGCTATTCTGCTCAGTTCTAATGAAGAAAGTTAATGAAATTTGGTGACAAGGCTGAGACCAGCATTCATGCAAATGACCACCCAGCAAGCATGCTTTCCTCTGGTAACTGACCAAGTAGGTTACTGAAGCAAGATTAGAAGTCTTGCCTCAGATCTCAGGACAAATTTTTCCCTACTTTTTTTCATATAATATAATTTCTACAAAACCTCGTTGATTCAAATAATCAGGAAATTAGGATAAAGTTTGTGATCATTGAGATTGTGTGTCAACTTGGTTGGGCCATGATTCTCAGTGTTTATATGTGATCACTCCCATGAGGGAATCTGCTGTCAGTAGCCAATCAGTTGAAAGGGAGTTCCCTTGGGGGTGTGTCCTACATCCAAATGTAAGCAGATGTTCTGGCTTTTTCCTTGGTCTGAATCCTGTGGCTGCCTCCTATTTGTCTGACCTCTGGATCTTGGGATTTGAGCTATCAGTTTATCTGCCGATCTTGGGATTTGTTGATCTTCACAGCCTGTGAACGGGAGCTCTGCTCTCTAACCTGCTGATCTTGGGTTCGCCTGCCCCTGCAGCTACGTGAATCAAGAGAAGCCTCTATACTGATCCGTGGACTTGGGACATTCCAGCCTCTACAATCGCATGAGCCATTTCCTTGATATAAATCTTTCTCTCTATATATTTATATGCTTTACTGCTTTTGCTTCTCTAGAGAACCCAGCCTAAGACAGGTTTTAAATTCAAAATAGACATTTTGAATTAAAGAGTTTTGAGTGATTAAAAATATACTGAATTATTTTTAGGCTGTTTTTTCTTTTTTCTAGGTCCCTCACATCACAAGAATCCTCTAGTATCTTGTACATAAAGCTTGTTCTTGCCTCAGTACTCATACTAACTGTTGAAATCTCTTAACTTTGTTGACACTTGTTGCCCCCACTGTCTTTACATACCAAGCATTTGCTAATTACATTCTAAGGAATACTATGCCTTTTCTCAATCAAAAAAACTGCCGTAGCTCTGCAAAATTCTGCCTTAACAAATCAGACTCCCTACTCACTAACAGAATTGCTTGGTATTTATGTTTTCTCTCTGAGAGTTTATTACTGCCAAGATCACTGCTCATACAATGCTACAGTGAGCAAAGCACTTGAATCTTTTCAACTTAAGAAGAATCACTCACTGCCTGGGGCTTAACCTCAAAACAGATCCTCTATTGGGCACCTCTTTGGCAATTGTCTTGTAGCACCATTAAATGACCTAGGATAGCAATCTTTTAGGAAGACCTTAGAGAGATTACAATTTAATCACTTCAAGTCCATTTTGATGTGGTCCTAGGGCCTTTTTTTTTTTTTTTTTTTTAATGTGGCTCTAGAACTTTTACTACTCTATTGTATTTGCAATCCCTGCTGTTGAGCAAATGACTGTTTTATAAATTTTAAGTCTTTGGGAAGTGTCTGCAACTCCTGTGGGTACTCTGAGAATGATCCTTTGTTGATCTCCACCAACCTTGAGTAAGTGGTGGTAGAGCCCCATCTATGGAGGTGGTAGAATCCTGACTATCAACCCAGAGTTTAGAGGAACTAACAGCACATGGACACCAACGTTCTTATGAGCTAAAGACAATGGTTTTTAATTTTAAATGGTTACCCATTTGTTAACTACAACTCCAGTGTTCTTTTAAAGATGGTAATACAATTTTGTCAACCTAATACTTTAAGACCTTCAACGGCTTTTTAATATAAATAGGATAAAGATTAAAATCCTTAACATGGCTTTCTAGGCCTTGTGTAATCTACCTTCTTCCTCTCCAACATCAACTCACACTGTTTACCCCTTCACTATTTTTCCAAAAATCACACTAGCTTTCTTTCTGTTTCTTAAGAGATATATTCTGTTTCTCATCTCTGGAGCGTGGTGTATGCTGTCCCCTGTACTTAGAATGAACTTATCCCCTTCATATTTATTTTTCTAGTCAATTCCTACTCATCTTCAAAGGTAACCATACATTTCAAATTGATGATCACTCTCTCCTTAAATTGCCAACATGAAGTCAAGATAGCTTATACTCTCTCAAATCACCCTGCATGTTTTTTTAAAAAATAATAATAATAATTGGTTAAAAAAATGGTTAGAATAAAGTATAGACTATAGTTAATAATTACATAACATTATTGATTCATTAATTATAGTAAATGTATCTTTAAGGCAAATTTTTAATAATTGGGGAAAATGAGTGGGCTTGTATGGAAACTCTTTGTATATATCTAATTTTCTATAAATCTAAAACTTTCCCAAAGAGCAACTTAAATAAATAAATAAATGGTTATATAATTAATTGTTGAAGGTCTGTCTTCCCCCTCCAGTCTGTGGGTTCCATGTGTGAAAGATTCCATGTGTCTTCTTCTCCACTGGCATCTCTAGTACCCAAACAGTGCCTTGCTTGTAGGAAGCACTTTATATACATTCTTGTATATAAATATCCTGGTCTATTAGACTGTGTCAGGTTACCTTAACATTTCCAAAATGCTAATTAATATCATTGTTCATATATTCAGGTCTGTCTCCCTAGCTGGCTATGTGTTTCTCTAAGGTATGAGCTCTGCTTTATTTTAAAACCAAGTAAATTTGAGTCAACTCCTACTCATGGTGACCCCAGTGGTGTGAAAGTAAAACTGTGCTCCATAGGGTTTTCGATGGCTGATTTTTTTGAAAGTAGATCACTAGACCTTTCTTCTGACGTGCCTTGGGTGAACTCGAACCACCAACCATTCAGTTAAGAGCCAAGCATTTTAATTGTTTCACCAACCAGGGGTTGCTGGTACACAGAAGGCCCTCAAAACCAACCTGTTTGGTGATTAAACTCCTTGACCTAAACGAAAAAAAAAAAAAAAAAAACGAAAGCAATTGTTAATTACTCTATTGCTCAGCAGAGGTGTTGATTTTTGTACTTGAAATTTTGCATACTTTTCAATATGTTTCCATTATAATTTGCTTATATATACCAAATTTTTAATGAGAAATTAGCAAATAAATAATGGCAAATAATTTTGGGAGTAAATGATACTTTTAATTTATTAAAAATTTTTAAAAAATTACTATCGCAAGTTTCTATCTGTATCACATTCATGTAAACTCAGTCAAGTCCATTCATGTAAATGTGCTTTCAAAATAATATTTAAACATACCCAAGCAACTCCAAGAAAGAAACTTTTAGAAATTAGTAACAGGCAAAATTATGAAAACTTAGAAGATAAATGTATATATGCAAGCTTTGCTTCAAACAGGATATAAAAACTCTTTCTTGTTAGATTTCACTGAAAATATCAGGATATTAAAAGCTTTTTCTTGCTAGCTTTTGCTGTAAATAATATATCAATCATGTGAAAATTAGTGACAAATAACCAACTACATAGAATCATCTGAATTTGGTATTTGTAATATCACTTCTTACTAGGTTATTTTCTTTACTGTTAACTTGTCTAATAAATTAGGGTATTAAATATGGCCTCATATTTTGTACCCATTTCTCACCCTTCTTCAGCCTGGGCATTGCTCAGTCAGGCGTGGAACTCCCCTCTACCTCTGAAGAATCCCGGATTTTAGGCAAGTCCCCAGAGGATGCTGCAAAATGAGAAATTATGGCTCTTGACATTACAGGAGACAGCACAATTCTTCAGCAAAACAGTGGGAAATTATCTCTTTGGTGATAGAAAGTAACTCAGATATATTTCTAATTTTTTTGAGTTTGGTGGGGAAAATGCTTAGCAGAGTAAAAAAAAGATACAGTAATAAGTTTCTTGTTAATATCTAATAATGAAGATTTATCTTGTCCATAAAGCAGGTTCCAGAAATGTTGCACATTGAATCTTTAAGATTTGGAGTAGATAAAATATTCAGAAAGGGCTTTTTTAAAAAATCTTTTATAGAGGAGCCATCATAAAAGAGATGGTAGTAGCTTTGTCACTTTCATGTCCAATATTTTGAATGAGGAGTTGCCATGAGAAATATTAAAGAAAGATTTTGGAGAAATTAGAGAATTGTGTGAAATTTCCTAATAAAACATGCTATCATGTTATGTTGTAATTGTCCCCCATACACCACTTAATACCTTCTGATACATGTATTCGTTCATATCTGAATCTTCTACCAGGCTGAGGATTTCTTGAGGACTACTACCAATCTTGTTCATCTGTGTAGATTGCCTTCACTTTGTTTGCAGGGTCCTTCTCCCACTTCTCTCCCATGAAGAAGAATGAGCTAAAGAGTTAATAAGGTAGATCAAGTCACTAGCCTACGTTAGAGGCAGAAATAACGAAGGCTTGAGTCATTCTCTTCTTTCCTCTGTGGGGGAGGGCTCCCTAGGACTGGGGTTGAGACCTTTGCTAGGAGTGACAGGACTATAAGAGCTAGGAAAAGGCTTTGTCTTTATAGGGATCCTTAGGGGAGAACTGAGACCCTGATGGTATAGTGGTTAAGAGCTACATCTGCTAACCAAAAGGTCAGCAGTTCAAATCCACCAGGTGCTCCTTGGAAACTCTATGGGGCAGTTCTACTCTGTCCTATAGGGTCGCTGTGAATTGGAATTGACTTGGCAGCAAAGGGTTTTAGGGGAGACCCTTGGCAGAGACATGCTTTGGATAGACAGAAGCTTTGGAGGCCAGAGAATTTTTGGTGACTTTTGAAGCTCTGTGTACCTCAGGAGGAAACCCTGGTGGCATAGTGGTTAAGTCTTATGGCTGCTAACCAAAAGATTGGCTGTACAAATCCACCAGGGGCTCCTTGGAAACTCTATGGGCAGTTCTACTCTATCCTATAGGGTTGCTATGAGTCGTAATCGACTCGATGGCAATGGGTTTGGTTTTTGGTTTTGGCACCTCAGGAAAGTAGGAGAGCCGGGCCATAGCCAGGAGTGAGCACACTCTGACCTCTGGCTTTAGTGAAGTGCCAAGGGCAACCTTGGGGCTTCTTTTTAATAACAGTGTTGCTGCAGTGTGCCACTGTGTTGATGCTGACTCATAGCGACTCCATGTGACAGAGTAAAATTGTCCCATAGGGTTTTCTAGGCTGTAATCTTATGGGGGCAGACCACCAGGTCTTACTCTTGAGATTTGTTATCTTCCATTTATTGAGCACTTACCTTAAGCCAATCTCTGTGCTATAAATGTCACATATATTATCTCATTTGATATTTACTAGCAAAAACCTAAAGAAGCCCTGGTGACACAGTGGTCAAAGCACTTGGCTGCTAACTGAAAGGTTGGTAGTTTGAACCCTCCAGTTGCTTGGAGGGAGAAAGATGTGGTAGTCTGCTCCCGTAAAGGTTACATCCTTGGAAACCGTATAGGGCAGCTCTATTCTGTCCTATTGCAATGCTGTGGAAATGGGTTTAGCCAAAACAAAAATCAAACTCAATGTTGTAGAATAAATTCTGACTCATGGTGACCCACTGCAGTATGGAACAGAAATGCTTCGTCAGTTTTCTTGACTGTGATCTTTACAGAAGCAGATCATCAGGACTTTCTTCCCTGGTGCTGCTAGATGGCTTTGAACTGCCAACTTTTAGGTTGTTAGTTGAGGGCAAACAATTTGTGGCACCCAGGGACCATTATTCACTAGCCACTGAGGTTAAATATATCTAGACAACTAGCACTAAATCCAACTCTATTTGGACTAGGGCTTCGAACCAGTTCTTCCCGGTTCAGTCATGGCCAAGGAAGCATCACCGGAACAGATCTGAATTTTAAAAATTTGGGTAAGCCAGGATGATAGCCAGAACAGCAAAAATGACTGGTCAAAGCCCTGCTAGAAACTTAATCTCCCTGTTAGAAAATGAGGACAGTGTACACTTTGCTTTGCAACCAACTCTCTTGCCCCTCTAATTTTGAAAAGTTGGAAACAACCATGTCCTGTTTAAAGATGGCAGCCGACCTCATTGCTTTGAATGTATGTCACTCTCCGCATCCTGTTAATAATCCAGTGTCATGCATCAGATTCCTGAAAGGGCTCACTATGTCTCTTCCAGGACTCCCATTCCAGGGCTTCGATTAGAAAAATGTTTCTGTTCCAGGTATCCTGTGCTATTACCTACATTGTAAAACTTCAAGCTTGTTCCTGTTTGGCCTCCTTGGTCATCAAAGAAACTGTTTGGATAATTTGAAGCCCTGGTTTGGACACAAAAATATCAACCACACTTTCTCCTGATATCAAGCCATTTGTAGAAATTGTTGTTGTAATCGTTAGGTGCTGTCAAGTCAGTTCCAACTCATAGTGACCCTAGGTACAACAGAACGAAAAGCTGCTGGGTCCTGCACCATCTTCATGATCATTGTCATGCTTGAGCCCGTTGTTGCAGCCATTGTGTCAATCCATCTCATTGAGGGTCTTCCTCTTTTTTGCTGACCCTCTACTTTACCAAGCATGATGTCCTTCTCCAGGGACTGACCTCTTCTGATAACATGTCCAAAGTATGTGAGATTCAGTCTTGCCATCCTTGCTTCCAAGGAGCATTCTGGTCATACTTTTTCCAAGCCAGATTTTTTTGTTCTTTTGGCAGTCCATGGTATATTCAACATTTTTCTCCAGCACCACAGTTCAAAGGCGTCAACTCTTCTTCGGTCTTCCTTATTCATCGTCCAGCTTTCATATGCATATAAGATGACTGAAAACACCATGGCTTGGGCCAGGCATGCCTTGGTCTTCAGGATGACACCCTTTGCCTTTCAACACTTCAAACAGGTCTTTTGCAGTAGAATTGCCCAATGCAATGTGTATTTTGAAATCTCGACTGCTGCTTCCATGGGCATGGATTGTGGATCCAAGTAAAATGAAATCTTTGACAACTACAATCTTTTCTTTGTTTATCATGACGTTGCTTATCGGTCCAGTTGTGGGGACTTCTGTTTTCTTTATGTTGAGATGTAATCCATACTCAAGGCTGTGATTTTTGATCAGTAAACGCCTCAAGTCTTCTTCACTTTCAGCAAGCAAGGTTGTGTCATCTGCATACAGCAGGTTGTTAATAAGTCTTCATCCAATCCTGATGCCCCATTCTTCTTCATATAGCCCAGCTTCTCACATTATTTTTTCAGCATGCAGATTGAATAAGTATGGTAAAAGAGTAAAACCCTGATGCACGCCCTTCCAGACTTTAAACCACTCAGTAACCCCTTGTTCTGTTCGAACAACTGCCTCTTGATCTATGTACAGGTTCCTCATGAGCACAATTAAGTGTTCTGGAATTCCCATTCTTTACAATGTTATCTGTAATTCTTTATGATCCACACAGTCGAATGCCTTTGCGTAGTCAATAAAACACAGGTAAACATCTTTCTGGTAGCCTCTCTTTTCAGCCAGGATACATCTAACATCAGCAATGATATCCCTGGTTCCATGTCCTCTTCTGAATCTAGCCTGAATTTCTGGCAGTTCCTTGTCGATATACTGCTGCAGCTGCTTTTGAATGATCTTAAGCAAAATTTTACTCGCATGTGATATTAATGATATTGTTCCATAATTTCCACACTTGGTTGCATCACTTTTCTTGAGAATATGGATATCTTTCAGTTGGTTGGCCAGATAGCTGTCTTCCAAATTTCTTGTCACAGAAGAGTGAACATTTCAGTGCTATATGCATTTATTGAAACATCGCAATTGGTATCCTGTCAATTCCTGGAGCCTTGTTTTTCACCAATGCCTTCAGAACAACTTGAACTTCTTCCTGTAGTGCCATAGGTCCCTGACCATACACTACCTCTTGAAATGGTTGAACGTTGACCAATTCTTTTTGGTATAGTGACTCTGTGTATTCCTTTAATCTTTTGAAGTTTCCTGCATTGTTTAATATTTTCCCTGTAGAATCCTTCAGTGTTGCAACTTGAGGTTTGAATTTCTTCTTCAGTTCTTTCAGCTTGATAAATGTTGGGTGTATTCTTCACTTTCTTATTAAATTGATGCCATGGGGCCTTTGAAGTTTATCGTAGCACTTATCAGAAATCCATTACCCCCTCATTCTCATGAGCACAATTGCAAATTCATTTTCATGTTTGCATTTGTCTGTGCCTCAGTCCTCCCTCTACAATACTGCTTGGGTGAGTAAATGTGCTATTCCTAGTTGTTGCCATCATTGCCCAAATGTACCACTTTGCTATCATTGAGTTGATTCTGAATCAGGGTGATCCCATGTTTTACAGTGTAGAACTACTCCATGGAGTTTTCTTAGAGGCACTATTTTATGGAAGCAGACTACCAGGCCTTTTTACTGCAGCACCGCTGGGTAGTTTTGAACTTTAGGCTAGTCAAGCACAAACCATTTGTACCACCCACACACTATGGAAATATGTCATTTCAATTACCCTTTTTTCAGTCTCAAAACCTATTATTTCAATAATTGTTCCCCCTCTCTTTGCCAGTATCCTTCGTGAGTATACTTATTCTCAGTATGCTTAAGCCCTTTCTTCTACCTCACTTCCTATGACTGGCTGCCCCATCACAGATAAACCGGTTGAAGTAAGCCGAATGGTCCCCCAGAGATGTCCACATTTTAATTCCCAGAATCTAGGAATATGTTACCTCCTATGGCAAAAATAACTTTACAGATGTAATTAAGGATTTTAGCATGGAGAGGTTATCCTAAATTATTCAAAGGGGACTGATATATTCCAAAGGGTCCTAGTAAGAGAATGGCAGTAGGATCAAATTCAGAAGTAGGGTATATAACCACAGAAGCAAGAGATTGGAATGACTTCAGGAAGAGGCCACGAGCCAAGAAATGAGGACAGCCTCTAGAAACTGGAAAAGGCAAGGAAACAGATTCTTCCCCAGAGCACCCAGGAGTGCAGCCCTGCCAACTTCTTGACTTTAGGACTTCTGACTCAAGGCTATGAGATATTGAATATGTGTTCTTTTAAGCCACTAAGTGTGTGGTAAGTTGTTATGATAGCAATAGAAAACTAATATGCTTCTCCTTTTCCATAGACCATTCTTGAAAAAAACCCAATAAAAAAGAAGATTAAAGGCAACTGACTTCAGAACTCAACATATTCTGTATATTTGAAAACATTGTTTAAATGTGAATTCGGGTTAGATTAGACCCTCTTTCATATCATTCTTTCTGTTTTGGTTCAACATGTAGTTAAGTGAAACTGGTTCTCTGATACAATATATTGTTTTCTCCCATTAACTCCCCAATGCCTAGCAATCTACCATGCACGAACCACATGAATAATACAGATTTATTGAATGATTGAATGTGATCTTTTGAATTGGATAGCTTATTTAAGTTTAGGCTATACATCTTAACTCATGGGCAAAGATTCTGTTAGCTTTCTAAAGAAACTGTTATTGCCTTGAACTGATGTTAAAAAGAAACTTTGTACCTGGCATTGTGCTGGCTACTATTCAGAAAAACTGTACAGGGTTCCTAACTTCTAATATTTTACAGAATGAGACAGAAATGAATCCAGCAAATGGGTGTAACAGAATATAGATAAATTGTTCCCGCATGCAGACAAATGACTGGAGTAGTGGAGAAAATGCACTAGGGGAAACCTTGGTAATAGGAAATTGGGTTGCATTTAAGTCCATGTCTCTCAGGAATCTGGCTGAGGGAAATAATTTACTATCATAATCCTTTTCACCCCAGGACATAGGTCACGGTAATGTGTTAGTTGCACGAAGTTCAGGCCATAGGAAGAAGGTGTTCTGGAGAATCAGAACGAATAAAGATTCTATCTTCATACCAACACGATTCTTGTATTTGGGTTTCTTTCCTGCATCTTCTTGCCTTTCTTCCAAAATCCGATCACAGTATATATATGGTTTTAGATCTTTCTGTTGTTAGTGATCTCTTCTACATCATGAACACAAATCTCCGGCACAAATTTTATTTTCCCCTGCTTAATTAAACCTCCTTTTCTTCTAAACTAGTAAGTTTAAATCTCATTTTTTATAGTAGGAGGTGAGGTCAAGAATGCCTTTAGGAGGCTTATTAAAGTGATTTGGGCATCATTTGGTGATGTATTGTTATCCAGCTGCTAAAGCTGTTGATTTTCATTCTCCCTTGTGTATGAGTTGATTTTACTTAACAGCAACACAGAAGAACATTGAGAAGAAATATATTAGAAGCATATGGGCTTGATTCTTTTCCTAAGGTTTGTCACAGAGCCTTCTGCCTGGTAGTCTGACTGCAGTTTCTTTCTAACTTAACCTCCCCTCCTCTCTTTCCCTTCCCTTTTTCCCAAGTCATTTGGCTTGCAGCCGCTCACGGTGAAACCCTAACCAATTTTACAGAAAAGAACTTTATTTAAAGTTTTATAAATCATTTGTCATCACCATTGCTTTTTTGGGTGGAAGGATCCAGAAAAGGACAAGTGAAAAATCAAATGCCACTCACCATTTGTCGACTCTACAGTGGTATTATTTAATTAACTCTGACTTAGAGTTCCTTGAGAAATATTTGATAATTTGAATTTTATGACCTAAATTTTATTCAAAGAATTTTAAATCTCCACCATCTAGAGACTGAATCCAAAAGCCATCTTCTTTCAGCTTGTCAAGGTGCTCTGTGGTTGATTTTTAGAAAGATGTGGGGGACAGTCAGGGGAAATATTGGTCCAATAGTAAAGTTTTGAAGGAGGAATGATCCCTCCCACAGAAAAAATGAGATTATAATCATGCCACTGAACTGTCATAGAACATCCTTCCAAGTAGAAATTAGCATACCACAAATGTGTAATTAAAAAAAAAAATAGCACCCAATAAATCACACTAAGAAGAGTGTCAATACAGTAAAGTGTACCCAGTCCTCGCAATTAATGCCTGTGTCCTGCATTGGCGAAGGGGAGTTGTTTTCATGTTACAATCATTAGGGATGAGATCGTTCTTGCAGCTGAATTGTTATAAGCAGATAAGTATCTAACAGAGATGCCGTACTTCAAACAAGACCCATTGCTTTTCAATTCTGCAAACTACGGGAATGGCTAAGCCATTTTAAAGAAAAAAATAATAATAGCTGCTACTTTATCTGGGATAGAGCAACTTTACAGGGACATTGAATGAACACTAAATTGTATGGTTTGGATAAGAGCAGTTTCATTTTTCTTCCAGTTGCTTAATTTTCCTACCAAAGTCAAGAATACCAAAGTCAAACACAAGATGTTTAGCAAAAGACCATTCAAAACAAACACATTATAATTCACAAATGAATTTCAAAGAAATCTGGAGTTTTCAACTGTGAACCAAAAGATGAATGAATGGTTTAAAGTGGAAATAGTGGAGTAAGTTATGAATTAGGAAATTTGTGTTGTAACGTAGAATCTGCCACAAGTTGTCTATCTGATTGGTCTAGCTTAATGTAAAGCATTATATTTGCCTATCAGTATTCCTCCAGTTATTTGAGGAAGAAGACAGAAGAATTGGGACAAAAATGCTTTAAGGATACATTCAGAAGAATGCTGAAAGAACAACAGAGTAGTTTAGAGATAAAAATGAGTTTATGTTTTATTCTTCTTATAATGAAAAAAGAGTTTAAGCACGGAAATAACATGGTCTGATTTGTGAGGATATACCTTTTCCTCACTTATTGACTGTGTCATTATCTGACTTTTCACATTTACCACAATAGTAAAAAATCTGCTATCCGACTATTTTGAACATTAGTGTAGTAAATTTGGGAGTAACTAATGCTGAGGAGCAAGGCAAAAGTAACACTGGCTGTGCCATTTTAGTTGGACCATGATTCTTGGTGGTTTGGTGGTTATGTGATGATGTAATTTGGTAGTTATATAATGATGCAATTTGGCTGTTACCTAATGATGTAATTTGGCAGTTATGTAATTTTTGTATAATGCTGATTTTCACACAACGATCGGGCCTTTGGAACCTAACATGTTGATAAGTGAGGAGTGGGTGATAAGTGAAGAGTGGGTGTATCACTTTTCCAGCTGGATTATGGCTTATGGACCATGGGGCAGTTAGAATCTTCTGGAAGGGGAGAGGTGATGAATGGCTTGGATTAAGATTGTAGCAGTGTATGGGTGAGAAGTGTTTGGACTCAAGTTATATTTGGAGGTGACAACTGGGCTTAAAAAGAGATTGGAATTTGAGAGGTAAGGAAAGAGTTAGCAATTAAATATGACCCCAAATGATGGCATGTGGTGTCATTTGGTGAGACTGAAAGGCTTAGGGAGGGAGTAGGGTATGAGCAAGTGTTTCAGTAATATTACCATTTAGATGTCCGGTAAAAACCCAGCTAGAAGTAGTGAGCATACAGTTAAACATGCATCTAGCATCAAGGGATGACGTCCAGAATAGAAGTGGAAATTTGAGGATCATTAGCATATAGGTAAGAAGTCCTGCTGGCACAGTGTTTAAAGTGGTTGGCTGCTAACTGAAAGGTCAGTGGTTTGAACCCACCAGCCGTTCCATGGGAGAAAGATGTGGCAGTCTCCTTCTGCAAAGATTACAGCTTCGGAAACCCTATTAGGCAGTTCCACCCTGTCCTACAGGGTCGCTATGAGTGGCAATGGACCTGACAACAATGTTTTTTTTTTTTTTTTTGGTTTAGCATGTAGGTGATATTTAAATACCTGAGACAGGCTGAGATCATCCGAGAGGGAGTATAAATAGAAGAGGTGGGATACAGAGGCCTGGGACACTTAGAACAGGGAGATTTTATTAAAAAGTTGACAAATATAGAGACAAATGTAACACAGAAAAAGCTTCAATAACCAGGGAAATGGAGAGGAGATTTGATTATATATCAGAAAACAATATTCTTACACACATCATATCTTAGATCTGAATAAAATATGTTTTTCTAAATTTCAGGTGAAAAATTTATCCCCATTTCTCTTTAAAAAAGTAATAAATAAGCATGTGTGATGGTTAATGTCATATATCAACTTGGCTAGATCAGGATTCTCAGTGGGTTGATAGACATTATATAATCATTTTCTATTTTGTGATCTGATGTAAGCAGTCAATCAGTTGGAAAGGAAGTTTCCTTGGGGGTGTGGCCTGCTTCCAATATATATGGATGTTTTGGCATTCACTTTCCGTCTTTCAGGTACTGCATTCATCTCATCATCCTCTGACATCCAGCTTAGGGGACATGAGAAACCTTCAGCTTGCTGCATGACCTGCAGGTTTTGGAATCGCCAGCTGCCTCAAACCTGTAAGCCAGCAGCCTGTTGCCTGACCTGCAGATTTTGAGTTTGTCAGCCCCTGAAACTATGTGAGTCAGGAGAAGCCTCCAGCCTGCTATTTGAACTATGGATCTGAGACTTAACAGCCTCCATATTTGTGTGAGCCATTTCCTTGAATTAAATCCCTCTCTCTCTCTCTCCATATATATATATATATATATATATATATATATATATATATGTATATATATATACACACACACACATATATACATATATACAGGCTTCACTGGTTTTGCTCCTCAGAGAACCCATCCTAAGACAGCATGGAATATTGGATATTAAGCTAAGTAAAATTAGAAATAGCTACTTTCTATCCAAATCTAGGAGGCAGCCATAGGCAGCTAAATCCCAACAAGAAATTTTTCAAATGCATATTGTTATTGCCACATAACAAATGCTTTCAAAATGTAAAAGTTTAAAAGACAATCATTACCTCATATATCTTCTAAGTGTCAGGAATCTTGGAGCAGCTTAGCTGGGATGTTCTGGCTCAGGGTCTTAGTTTCCCAGTGCTGTGGTATCAGAAATACCACAACTCAGTGACTTTGAGAACATAAACTTATTTTCTCATAGTTCATAGGCGAAGTCGAAATTCAGGGCACCAGATCTAGGAGAAGTCTCCTTCTCTGTCAGGTCTGAGAAAGACCCTTTTCTTACCTTCTGTAGGCCTGATGTTCCTCTATTCCTTGTCAATCTTCACATGGCATCTGCCTTCTTCCTTTTTGTGCTTTCTTGTCTCTGCGTCTATGCTGCTCCTTACAATTCAGAAATGATTAGGTTTAGGACACAGCCTATACTGGTATGTTCTCATTAACATAACAAGTAAAACCCTATTTCAAAACAAGATTATATCCACAGGTAAAGAGATTGAGGATTACAACACATATTTTGGGGATCACAATTCCATAGCAAGTTCTTTCATGAGGTTGGAATCGAGTTGTCAGCCAGGACTGCAGTCATCTTAAAGCTCAACTGAAGGAGAGAATCTATTCACAAGCTCACTTGGTTGCAGGTAGTCCTCAGTTCCTTGTTGGATGTTGGCCAGAGACCTCTTTTTCTGTCTTAGTTTCTACACGACATGGTGGCTGGCTTCACTCAGAATGAGTAATCATAGAGAGAGAGCAAGCCAATGACGAAAGCCTTGAGTTCTAATGGCCTAACCTTGAAATTAACATACCATTACCCTTGCCTTATTCTATGCTTTGCACTGTAAAGAATGGAATTCCAGAACACTTAATTGTGCTCATGCGGAACCTGTACTTAGACCAAGAGGCAGCTGTTCGAACAGAGCAAGGTGATACTTCGTGGATTAAAGTCAAGAAAGCTATGCATCAGGGTTGTATCATTTCCCATATTTATTCAATCTGTATGCTGAGCAAATAACCTGAGAAGCTGGACTATATGAAGAAGTACTTGGCACCAGGATTGAAGGAAGACTCATTAACAACCTGCTATTTGCAAATGACAAACCTTGCTTGCTGAAAGTGAAGAGCACTTGAAGCACTTACTGATAAAAATCAAAGACCATAGCCTTCAGTACGGATTACACCTTAACATAAAGAAAACAAAAATCCCCACAGCTGGACCAATAAGCAACATTATGATAAAGGAAGAAAAGATTGAAGTTGCCAAGGATTTCATTTTACTTGAATCCACAATCAACACCTGTGGAAGCAGCAGTCAAGAAATCAAATGATGCATTGCATTGGGCAAATCTGCTGCAAAAAATCTCTTTAAAGTGTTAAGTAGCAAAGATGTCACTTTAAGGACTCAGGTGCACCTGACCCAAGCTATGGTGTTTTCAATCACCTCATATGCATGCGAAAACTGGACAATGAATAAGGCCAAAGAAGAATTGATACCTTTGAATTATGGTGTTGGAGAAGAATACTGAATATATTATGGACTGTGAAAAGAATGAACAAATCTGCCTTTGAAAGAGTATACCCAGAATGGTCAATAAAAGCAAAAATGGAGAGACTTCCTCTTATATACTTTGGACATGTTATCAGGACCAGTCCCTGGAGAAGGACATCATGCTTGGTAAAGTGGAAGGTCAGCGAAAAAGACGGAGGCCCTCAACAAGATGGATTGACACAGTGGCACCCCATTTGGAGCAAGGTAGAATGAAGAAAACCAAAGACACAAGGGAAAGATTAATCCAAACACTAAGGGATCACAACTACCACAGCCTCCACCAGGCTGAGTCCAGCACACCTAGATAGTGCCCGGCTACCACCGCCTACTGCTCTGACTGAGATCGCAATAGAGGGTCCCAGACAGAGCTGGAGAAAATGTAGAACAAAATTCTAACTCAAAAAAAAAAGACCAGACTGACCAGTCTGACAGAGACTGGAGAAACCCTGAGAGCGTGGCCACCAGAAATCCTTTTAGTTCCATAATGAAGTCACTCAAGAGGTTCACCCTTCAGCCAAATATTAGACAGGCCCATAAAACAAAACAAGACTAAATGGGCATACCAGCCCAAGGGCAAGGACGAGAAGGCAGGAGTGGACAGAAAAGCTGGTAATGGGGAACCTAAAGTCAAGAAGGGAAGGGACAGTGTTGATATGTCATGGGGGTGGCAACCAATGTCACAAAACAATATGTATATTAATTATGTAATTAAAAACCCAACCCAGTGCCGTAGAGTCGATTCCTTAGATGCTATTTTGTTCTGTAAACTTTCATCTAAAATATAATAAAAAAAAATTATAAAGAAAAAAAAAAGAGTTTAAGATGCTAGAAAGATGGCCTGTTGCAAAATATTTAGAAAGGCCAACTTTGAATACTGCTTTTAAATTCAAGTCCCTCCCATTCAAATGTACTTCTGTGGCATGGGGAAAAATCAAAATGGCTCAAAAGCACCTGGAACTGCCTGATATTTGGAACTCTGTTCCTATTTTCTTCTCCAATAATTTGTTTCGTTTTTTTTTTTCTCTCATCTTCTTATTACAATGGCCCATCATTTTGCACACTCTATAGCTACAACCCTTGGACAGAAAATGTGAAATGTCATCAACATTTTAAAGTAATTCTTTTTAACTTCCAAAATGTTTGACATATCATGGAAGAGTTCAATAACAACATGGATATGAATAAGAACTATAATTAAATGGTATTGTTAAGCTATAGAATGACCGATTTTCAAAAAGCTTTAGCTTCTTTTATTATTTCCCATATGCACTATAAATTAAATTCAGAGATTTTCCTGTGAAATGTGTTATGTGGAATCATAATAAAAACAACTTCTATGATTGGATTACTTATTATGAACAGAAGTTATCCTAAGCCCTGGACACATACCATCTCATTGTATTCTTAAAACAAAACCCGCAAGATATAGAAGTCAACCCTGAGGGAGCAGGAGAGCAGTGGGATGCAGACCCCAAATTCTAGTAAAAAGACCAGACTTAATGGTCAGACTGAGACTAGAAGGGCCCCAGAAGTCATGGTCCCCAGACCTTCTGTTAGGCCAAGACAGGAATGATTCCCAAAGCCAACTCTTCAGACAGAGATTGGACTGGATATGGGATAGAAAATGATACTGGTGAAGAGTGAGCTCCTTGGATCAAATAGACACATGAGACTATGTGGGCAGTTCCTGTCTAGAGAAAAGATGAGAGGGCAGATGGGGGCAAAAGCTGGCTGAATGGACACGAAAATCGAGAGTGGGGGGAAGGAGTGTGCTGTCTCATTTGAGGGAGAGCAACTAGGAGTATACAAAAAACCCGCTGCCGTAGAGTCGGTTCTGACTCATAGCGACCCTATAGGACAGAGTAGAACTGCCCCATAGAGTTTCCAAGGAGCGCCTGGCTGATTTGAACTGCCAAACTTTTGGTTAGCAGCCATAGCACTTAACCACTATGCCACCAGGGTTTCCAGGAGGATATAGCAAGGTGTATATAAGTTTTTGTATGAGAGACTGACTTGATTTGTAAACTTTCATTTAAAGTACAATAAAAATTAAAAAAAAAAAGATATAGAAGTTGAATTCAGTTATGATTGACTCAAAATCTGAGTTCTTTTTTAAGCTCAAATTATTTTTAGAAATTATCCTAGTGTAAACTTGCTGCTGTGCTAAGAATAGGAACTGGGAGCCAATGAAATTAAGATACCTGTTCAAAAATATAGAATTTAATAGTAAAGCTACTATTAAAAAATATATATATATATTTGTTCTCCTACCTAACTACTCTTGAAAATGAAAATAAACTGAACAGAACACTCTTTCACTTGATACTGCAACAAAAGAAAATACTGATTGACATTTATTTTGAGCCTATTTATGCCTGAAGTTGTACATATGTAGATTTAAGTAAAAATATCTTAAGCCAACAAAATTGATAATGGAAATGAGACCTTTGGACTGAAATACCTCAACTTCTTTATTTTTTCAGTGGAAAATTATAAATACTCAGAATATTATTGGGTTTTGTACTGTTTCAATGGTAGGATCTGAAACAACTGAAGTTGATACTTCAGTTTGTATGGGACTTTTCTCAAGCACGGAGTGCCAAAGATCATAGTTCTCGTGGACTTATAAATAATGAGGCCTTATAAATATGTGGACTTGTAAATAGTAAGGAAACAAAGAAAAGAAAGATATAAAATTATGACAAGCAGAACTTAAATTTAAAATTTTTAGGTAGAATAAGTTTCCTTGATACTGAGGCACTTTTCCAAGTATGATGTTTCATGATTCTGTGATTTTCATAACAAGCTCTTTGAAACTGATTATTAAAGATAAAAATCAGCCAGCACAACTTGTACAAGGCAAAGTCGTGGAAGCTCCATAGACACATTCAAACTCTCTGAGGGGCTGAATTGCTGAGGTGCGGGCTGTGGGGACCATGGTCTCAGGGAACATTTAGCTCAATTGGCACAACATAGTTTATAACGAAAATGTTCTACATTCTACTTTAGTGAGTAGTGTTTGGGGTTTTAAAAGCCTGTGAGCAGCCATCTAAGATGTTCCACTGGTCTCATCCCTTTGGGAGCAAGGAATAGTGAAGAAAACTAAAGATTCAAGAGAAAGATTAGTCCAGGGGATTAATGGACCACAACTACCACGGCCTCCTCCAAACTGAGTCCAGTACAACTAGATGGCGCCTGGCTACCACCACTGACTGCTCTGACAGGGATCACAATAAAGGGTCCCAGACAGAACTGGTGCAAAACGTTGAATAAAATTGTAACTCCCCCAAATATACCAGACTAACTGGCCTGACAGAGACTGGAGAAATCCCCCGGACACCTTTTAACTCAGTAATAAAGTCACTAGTGAGGTTCACCCTTCAGCCAAAGATTAGACAGGCCCATAAAACAAAACTAAAGCGGCACACCAGCCCAGGGGCAAGGACTAGAAGGCAGGAGGGAACGGGAAAGCTGGTAATAGGGAACCCAAGGTTGAGAAGGGAGTGTGTTGACGTGTCATAGGGTTGTTAACCGATGTCATAAAACAACACACGTACTGTTTAATGAGAAGCTAGTTTGTTCTATAAACCGTCAT
Source organism: Loxodonta africana (assembly GCF_030014295.1). Classification (NCBI taxonomy): domain Eukaryota; kingdom Metazoa; phylum Chordata; class Mammalia; order Proboscidea; family Elephantidae; genus Loxodonta; species Loxodonta africana. The sequence goes on from NC_087351.1 coordinate 99,916,828, forward strand.
CTAAAGTACAATAAAAGAAAACATTATAAATAAATATATAAATCATGTACAGAGGTGCATGTGTGTATGTGCATGTATGAAACTTCAAACATAATAGCCTTATAAAGGCAGCCAAGGTAATAATACATTCAGTACTTAATGTATAATACTGCTTATTATACATTATTTTAGTGTGTACAGCGTACATGCCAGATGAACCCAATTGTAAAAATGTATGTGTATGTATAACCCAGAAACCAGTGCCGTCGAGTCAATTCCGACTCATAGCGACCCTATAGGACATGATAATTAAATTGAATTCTATGAAATTGCCTTTATTGTACAAAATAGTAAAATATCAATAATTTCATATGGCTTAACCTAACACTAGTGGCAGTTATTACTGGGTAAAGCCCTGATGGGTTAGTGGTTAAGAGCTTTCCTGCTAAGCCAAAGGTCAGCAGTTCAAACCCACCAGCCACTCCTTGGAAACCCTGTGGAGCAGTTCTACTCTGTCCTATAGGGTCGCTATGAGTTGTAATTGACTTGACAAGCAGTGGGTTTGGTTTTTTTTTTTTTTTGGTTTTACTACTGAGTAGTCATGGTGAAAATGATTTTACTTTACCCTTTATACTTCTTTTTTGTTTGATAAGATCTGTAAGGTGCACATACACCCACCCCTCATTTATCAACATGATTAAGTTCCAAAGACCAGGCTGTTATATGAAAATTGGTATTATGTGAAAATGAAGGATGACCAGATCAGATCACAAAATGAAGGATGACTACAATATAACATAACTGCCAAATTATACCATGACATAACTGCCAAACCACTGGGAATTATGGCCTAGCCAAGTTGACACATAACCTTGACCATCATAGCCAGCATTACTCTCACTTTGAACCTTGGCATTCATTACTGACAGTCCTATGTTATTAAAAATGTTATTAGTACATAAAAATAGTAGGATAGTAAATTTTTTACTATTGGCAATGTGAAATGTCAGATAACAAGATATTAAGAGAAGTGTAAATGTATTCTTTTCATTGTCAAGCAATGGTAAGATATATTAAAACGTAGAGGAAATCAGGGATGTTGACGTGTACATATGATGAGCCTCCTAGACTCTCCTCAAGAAGAGGCCCAAAAAGAAAGAAGCAGTGAATGTCAAAGAAGGGGCAATATTTGTAACTAGGAGCTCCTCTGTTGCTGCCTTGGAGTTGTGGAATGATCATGATCAAAAAAAGCCTTTAGGAACTCCTAAAGACCACCTATTCAAACAGAATAGCAGGGAAGAGGGTTCTCACCTCTCTGATGCATTTTTAGTTCTTTTCCAGACACCACATACATTTTGAATAATTCTTACTTATAGTATGTTTCCATTGGAAGTACAGAAACCAAATCATTTGTTATCCTCACAAATTTTAGTGGTACTTCTTAAGGGCTGCATCTGAGATAAGGTGGCTTTCAGGTTGTAACTCTATTCCTTTTTTCTCTTCACAAGAAAGAACACCTAATGCAAACGAATGTGACATTGTATACAGGTAAATGTCTACCCACTAAAAGCAAGACTCCATGGTTTGTAAGAAATGAGCTTGCTGGGAATCTTCAGTTGCACTTTTCACAACATAATTAATGTCATTTTTTTCAAACTTGTTGCTTAGAACTTCAATGTTGGGTCCCTGGGCATCTGGCCATCCAACTAATACAGATTATTCCTATCAAGATTCCATAGATATTTCAGAAGTTTCTCTTGAATAAAGGCTCTTTGAAGATGTGCCAGGTTTTCTCTGTCTAACATGGACCATATCCAGCCCATAGGAAATAATTAACCTCTCCTTGACTTTAGTAGAAGTACAAAGTTGGCCCTCATGAAGGCTCTTTCTCTAATATGAAAGACATTACACAGATACACATTGTACTGACTCTTAGGCTGGAGTCAGGTAGTCTAAAAATTTTTGGAGGACTCACATTGAGTTCTCCAAGTGATCCTTAGAGTTTTCTTACCATGGCTTGAAAAGAGGAGGGAAGACTCCTTTTGCCATCCCAAGGGTAAAAGGAAGCCCTGGAATTTCAACAACTTACTGCAAAACATTTTCTCTTGGATTCTTCAACTGTAGTTCTTTGACACTCCCCTGGAGAAAACTGGATGAAGGGTCACAGAACCAGAATTTGTCCGTCTTCTTGGTAAATCCTCCATAGGCAGCCCAGCCTTTTCTCTTAGGGAATATAGAGTTTTCGGCACAAATATTTTATTTCTGGCCTTTGGGCTCTGGGCAGAAACAGAGGAAGATTCCATTTTAGCTTCCTGTTACACATGATAATTTAGAAAAGAAAACTAAATGCTTTGTAAATATTAATACTTTATCTCTTATTCATCATAATTTATCATGCACATCACAGACAATTGTGACACAAGATTCGATACAACCTACTCTTACCAAAGAGCAATGTTCTCTAAAAAGAAGGGTAATTCCTGGGAGAGACTAGGGCTCTGGGGCTAGTCAAGGAAGAGGATGCTGAAGACCTCTCTCCATTTGTAGTTTCACACCACAGTCACTTTAAATTGTTAGTTGCCATCATTTGCGTCAGCTCCCACTCATGGTTACCTTATAACAGGATGAAACATTGTCTGTTCCTGGACTATCTTACAGATTGTTGATATATTTGAGTTCATTATTGTGGCTATTGAGTCCAACTTATTTCATTGAGGTCTCCTCTTATTTTTTCTGACTCTCTACTTTACCAACCATCGTGTTATTTTCTACTGGTTAGTCTTCCCAATGACATGTGCAAAGTAAGCCATCCTCGCTGCTAAGGAGTGTTCAGGTTGTACTTCTTCTAAGATTGATTTGGTTGTTCTTCTGGCAGTCAACAGTATATTTAATATGCTTCACTAACACCACAATTTGAATGCATCAATTCTTCTCCTGTCTTCCTTTTTCATTCCCCTGCTTTCATGTGCATCTGAGGTCATTGGAAAGAGCATGGCTTGGGTGAGACAGTCATGAAAGTTACCAGAGGCTGAAAATTCAGCAGTGCATGGGTCACTGTGTTTATGAAACTCTGATAAAAGATTGGTATTTGCTTAAACATAATTCTGTCTTTAAAAAAGTTTATAATTTTATGTTGCGCAGATGCCTATAAAAAAATGTTTTAATGGTTATCATTTTTGAGGGGATTGGCTTAGCTGGAGAAAAATGCTTCTGCAAAGAGAAATATCCAAATTTGCTAATATATAACTTCTGGTATTTTTGAAACTAGACAAAATTAAACATCAGAATGTCACTAAACATGGTAATTCAGAACAGATTAAAAATAAAAAATATGGGTGGTTGAAAATAAGGACAATAATATTAGATAATACCAGGATTAAGGTGATATCATTATATTTATGGCTGAATAAGCCCACTAATTATTCTGACTTCATCTTCCCTTGGCATAAAATAATTTCTGTCAACTCACAGAAAATCTTATAACTACATGGGAGGAAAGTAATGCTGAGAAAGCTGAAACAGAGAAGTGGAGTTTTGCAGCCGTATTTAAAGTAAAACCCTATAGCTGTTTACTCTGCAGAATCCTGGCCACTCCTGTGAACCTAGCAGTGTCCCAGTCTGAGTCAGTAAGGTTTGTGCTAACATTTACTTATGGACTGGTTGTGGATCAAGCCAAGGCAAAAAAGGAGGAGAATACTTTCAATAAAAAGCTTTAAGAATAGCAGTCCTGTTGTGCGATGGATTCCTTTATATGGCCTTTCTGCCCATGGGTTTTTAATTCCTATAAACTGATTGATTGGGCCTCAATCTTTCAAGTGATTGGTCAGTTTACTATGCGGATAAGCTAAGCAGCTTACAAGTGATTAATCAGTTTACAAATCTACCCAATAGGATTGGTCAGTTTATGATCCACCTGAGGGACTGGCCAATTTAGGAAGCCACACCTTGAAATTGACAAGGAGTATCTCTATGTTATCTCTATGTAGGCAGCCAATTTCACAGAGATTTTGGGATGCTTCCTGACCAAGGAGAGGAGAGGAGAGTCATTTGGACCTAGAGTTCCTGTGCTGAGAACCTCCTAAACCCAAATAACACTGTAGACCTGGAGAGATGTTGCAGTGGACAAATGGGCTCATGGAGCAGACATGGGACTATACCAGAAGAAGCCAAGACAACAAGCAGGCCCAGACAGTGGCAGCAGAGTATAAAGATCAAATCCCAGGTGAGACCTGAGACAAGTGACAAATAGCCAAGCCCGCCAAGAAATGTCATTGGGTTTCCTGTTTGAAAGTTTGCAGGTTGGTAACAAGGAGAATTTGTTTTCAGGAAGGGTAACTGGGTTTCCTCTGAGGTATAAACACGTCTTTTTTTAGACAATGACACATGAACTGGGACCCCTCCCTAATCTCACCCTTTGCGTATCTTCATTTCTGTTTATATCCTTCTCTGTTATTAAAGCTGTCACTGCAGTTATGTTGTTTCCATGAGTTTTCTGTGGCCACTCCAGTGAACTCTCAAATTCAATAGAAAAAGAGTGGCATGGGTAACAGCTGGGGTCAGAAATGGTGAAGTTGGAGGAAAGGGGTATATTTGACCTCCACCTCATAGGAACCAGCTTTGTGCTGATTCTTATGGTCAGAGTTATTATGACAATTTCTTTATTAAGCATATACTGTATGCAGCTGACAGAAACATATATTAGGAGATTAAGTTAGAAGGGTGATAACAATATTCAGTCCTAGGACTCAGAGGGAATCTGTACAGTGTTTTTCTGGGGAGAGGTGGGAAAGGGGCAGAGATATAGAGAAATAATCCAAAATGATAGTGGAAATTCTGCTTGAGAGCTGAATGTAGAAGAGACCAGCTACTAGGCTGGCATAAGTATAAACAGATTTTCGTACTCCATCCCAGTGGTCCAGTGAAAGTTAGAGAGTACTAGGTGGCTATGAATATTTGTAGCAGTGCTGAAACAATTCTAAGCAGATAAATAACCACCGTATCTGGGTATATAAATACTGACCAAAGCCAGGCACCATTTTCTAATAAAGGCTTCCCTATTTGGTCTCTAAAACTGAGATACAATGGTAAAAACTATTCATTGCATTTGTTGACCCCCAGATCAAGAATGTTTATTTCACAAAACAGGAAAAGGTCTTCTTAGTTAAAATATTCATTTAATTGTTTTTAAAATTGGAGAAGAATTAAGGGCACATACTGTGTGCTATGAGTCAGAATTGACTAGAAAGCACCTAACAACAATGTGAATACGGGTTTGACATCAAACAGATCTATATAATGTCTTTCATGTTTTTAGACATCCCACTTAAACTCTCAGTTTCAATTTATTTGTCACTGAAATGGGCTCTTATAAGGACGTATATAACATTTTAAATTAAAGGACACATTACAAAACCAAAAAAAAAAAGTTTGGTTTTGTAATGAATGTGTCCTTTAATTTAAAAGTAAATGCCCTATATTTTATGGTCAAAATGAAATCAAAATGCCATATTCGTATTCTATCCCAAATTTAATGTATTTATTTGTTTAGTCACTCGTAAATATTCACTGAGAGATTATTGCTAGACACTTTTTCGGGTGTTGGGGTTCAGAGGTGACAAATTGACACGATTATTAAGGGGCTTATGTACAAGTTGGTGAAAACATACTAGCAACAAATAAAAAGAAAAATATCTGATGGCAATATTAGCAGATTTATTGAGCTGACACATTCAAGAAATAGGGAATTGGGGAGACTGGGACTGGGGGTTGCTGAAGACTGCATGACATAAATAAAAAAATGCAATACATTTGCAATAGCTGGGCATGCCATAAATAGTAAGTAATGGATAGATTATAGTATTACTATCATGTACCTCTAGTATTCAGTGGAAATTTTTCTTCATTAGCATCTGGACATCCTTAGTCAAGGGTCAGAAGTTTTGGGTTAGATGGGTGTATTGCTGAACAAGATTTTCTTCTTTTTCTTTCTTTGTTCTTGTTCTTGATTTCCACTTGCATGACCCAATTTCCTGCCCTATCCCATTTTTCATTTCCTGTTATCAGAACTGAGGAGCTAATTATCCCTTGGTCAGTATGTATTTGAAGTTAAGCCTTTAATATAAAAGAAATTTATTCCTAGATTAGACAGATTCTATCACTATTCTCCCATCAGTCTATCTCTTTATGTCTTCAAGTACTATTGCTAAAATCAGTGCAATGTCGTACGTCCTTTATGGCAAAGCTTTCTTTAAAGTATCTTTGAGAATCATAATCCAGGAGATTTCATAAATATCTATTTATTCCTATGGAAGAATAAAATTCCTCTTTCTAGTTGGATACTAATCAATATTAACTCACCATAGCTCAAAAGGCTTTTATTCGCTGTAGTTGCTTCAAATCTCAACCTGAACAGCTTCCAAACTAGCTGTAGTGGCTGAAATTTGAAAGCTATCCTGTGACTGCAAAACCTGGCCTGGGTATAGATTTATTTAAAATCTCATGTCTATGACTTGTTAATATGAATGCCCTTCTCTGTTACCTTGAATGATATCTAAGTTCTGATCACAGGTATCAGAATTTGATTTAAATTCATGGCTCATGCAGACATATGACTACTTACTAATATACACTGATAATTTTTGCAAAATAGTGTTCTGTTATAGCTAGGACCTATTAAGATGTGTCAGAAGAAGGTTAAACATAGCTCAGTTAATGAAATTTGTGTTTTTTTTTTACCTTTTGCAAATATTAGTCACTACTGAGTAGAGTATAGAAATGTGATTATGGTGTCTTATATCCATATCCTGACTAACCTCCCTGTTCCAATTTTACCCATTACTAATATGTCCTCTGTAATGTAGCTGTTATCTATCTCTTCTTTTTTTCAGTAACCAATTAATTTAATAATTTCAGATATTGTAAAATGTTTTACAGAAGCAGATTTAAATTTTTAACACTTTTGAAGGTCAGTGTCCCTAGTTACAACAAAGTCACAAAGCTGGCTTTGTGACAGTTTCCAGTGATCAATTTATGTTATTTATGGTGTGCAACAGGTTTAACAGTGTAGTTATTTGAGTTCTATGTTTCTACACTTGGAGAGTGAGATAAACATACATAAAGATAAAAAAAGAAAGGTGTTCATTGAATTCACAGCTGATGGCTACTACGCAGAACACAAATGTGGTACAAAGGAAAAGGATAAGACTGGGCAATCAAAACAAAGTTAAACGTCATGTCCAAGACACTGACTAGATGATAGTTTCATAATCTTGTTCGCCCACATTGTAGCTTACTTCTGTTCCAAAAAAATAGTTATCCGTGCAGGTCATCAGATACTTGTACAGGGCTCGTTGCTTAGTGAGTTGACAAAATATACCCCCAGACATTTGTAGTCCACTAATTCACTTTGCTCAGCTGATCAACATTACTGCCAGTGCATTCCTTGTGACTTTCATTCCCGTGTTGCTCTCTTCATTAATAGATCTCCTTGGAAACCTACAAAGTGTATATTTTCTTCCATCCCTCCTCCCCCACTTTTCTTCTAAAAAATTAAGTTGTATTATTTTGATTCCTATTTAAAAGCTCTTAAGTAGCACCATGAGATAAATTCCAAGTGTCATGTATAATGGACTTTCAAAGCACTCTATTTTCAAGTTTCATTATAACATCACTTCTCTAGGTATGCAAAAATTTTTGCAATTTCCTGATCCTGTTGTTGTTACTGTTAGCTGCTGTCAAGTGGGACTCCCAAGTCATGGTGACCCCATGCATGACAGAGGGAAACACTGCTCAATCCCCATGATTGGTTATGGATCAGACAATTGTGATCCATAGAGTTTTCACTGGCTGATTTTTGGAGGTAGTTCATCAGGCCTTCCTCCCTAATCCATCTTAGTCTGGAAATTTTGCCTCATCATCATAGTCTTTGCATCATCATAGTCTACCAAGAGGTTTGTCCACATTCTGTTCCCTTTTTCAGCTTTCTTATTCTTAGCATTTCCTTCAAGATCTTGCTCCATACCACTCTCTAGGTGACTGTCTTAGTCATCTAGCGCTACTATAACAAAAATACCACAAGTGGATGGCTTTAACAAAGAGCAGTTTATTTTCTCTCAGTAAAGTAGGCTGAAAGTCCAAATTCAGGGTGTTGGCTCCAGGCGAAGGCTTTCTGTCTCTGTCAGCTCTGGAGGAAAGTCCTTGTCCTCAATCTTCCCCTGGTTGAAGAGCTTCTCAGGTGCAGGGACCCCGTGTCCAAAGGATGCCCTCTGCCCCTGGTGCTGCTTTCTTAGTGGTATGAGGTCCTCCTGTCTCTCTGCTCGCTTCTTTCTTTTATATGTCAAGACATTTCCTCAGGACACAATCCAATCCTATAGATTGAGCCCTGCCTCACCAACACAACTGCCACCAACCCTCCCTTATTAACATCCTAGAGGCAGGATTTACAACACATAGCAATATCACACAATACAGGGAATCATGGCCTAACCAAATTGACACATATTTTTTGGGGGACACAATTCAATCCATGACAGTGACCATTTCAGAAATGGCCACTACATTTTCTGTAATTCTAGAGTTCATTCCTGTAACCATACAATGTTTTCAGTAAACTGGGGTCATTCGCCTATGATCTATCTTCTCTGTGTTGTGAGCCCCTAGAAAACATAGACAAGTTTGCCTTCCACTTTGGTTGTCCTGCACTTCATTTGGTGCCTAATTCTTTTATGTGTGAAACTCTCCCCTTAATGTTCTCATTGACAAATTTCCATTGAGCCGCCATGAACTTTTGATAAGTTGATATATGTGGCCCTGGTGATCTGTGTAAAGATAAAAGAAAGAAAAACATAAAAGTCTCAGAAATTTGATGTGAGTGGAAAATAAAATATTCAGAACCTTGGAAAAAATGTCTTCAAACCATTGTTTTCATTACCCTGAGGATAAAACTCCTTTGTATATTTGCCATAAGATGAAATTCTAGGTTATCAATCAGTGAAAAGATTTTTAGACTGTGCCCCTTCAAAGCAAAGATTAGTGATAATGCCATAATGGGATTTGGTTTTCCAATGAATATTCCAAAGCATTTAGCTGCTGTGCGTTTAGTGGCAATGTACTATATCCTGGCTTTAATGCACATATTACATTAAAAACACGACGGAATACGGTCCAGCAATAATAATAATTTGCACTCATAGCTCAAAACTAATAGCTCAAAGCACTTCACAATGTGCTGTTTAATTCCTGCTCGTACCCATATGCTGCTTATTTCATCCTCATTTATCCTGCAAGGTATGTGAGTATATGACTTTCATTAAAATAATAAAAATAAATGAAATGTTTAATATGAAAAAGAACACTGAGTAGTCTTTTATAATTGCCTAGAGTAACTGGTGAGCTGGTGGCGGTGGAGGAAAACATTATAAGGAATGTTTGTGTTTTCCTTCAACTCTAGGATCACTTGGGATTAGGGGCAGATAGGTGCTGGTGGATGAAATGCTAATTTTAGTAATTGGGCTGTCCTGAAGTCTTGAGAGTCAAGTTTCTGAGGCTTTCTTTCTTTTTTTTTTCTCACTGGTAATCTCAGTAAACTACACTCATGGAGAAAGGGGAGTGGGGACAACTGGACTGATGACCTACCCTGTTGATTTGCAATTACTGTCACTGAATCCCAATATCCTGTTTGGGGATCATCATTTGGGTTTTCTGTCCCTGCATCTGATTCTGAATAAAACTTCAGGCAGAAACCCAGGATTTTTGTTGTGCTCACCTGTTTGGTTCCTTTCTCTCAAGATCACAGTTCTGTAGTAGCTGTTGACTAGGATCTGAAAAGAGTTGATTTATATGCTTTTGTCCAATTTTCTAGTTGTTTTGTAATAGGTGTTGGGTTCAGTCCCTGCTATTATTATGGGTAAGAATCACAATTTCTTTTAATAAATAAATAAATTCTTTCTTCTTGTCTTAGGTTTGGGAGAGTTTATTTTATGAGAATTTTTTTTTTTTTTCATTTCAACCAGATTAACAAGCTTATTTATATATCTGTTTTCTTAATATCAATTACCAGTTGCTGTTAAGTCAATTCCAACTCATGGTCACCCCATGTATGTCAGAGCAGAGCTTCACCCCATGTATGTCAGAGCAGAGCTTCACCCCATGTATGTCAGAGCAGAACTGTGCTCCAGGATTCTCAATGGCTGATTTTTCAGAAGTGGATCACCAGTCTTTTCTTCCAAGGCACCTCTGGGTAGACTTGAGCCTCCAACCTTTCTGTTAGCTGCCAAGCATTTGCACAACAGAGGAACTCCTTTTTTCTTAACAGCTTCTTATTATCTCCTTAATATCTTCAGGGTCTCTTACAATTCTCTCTTTTTCATTCCTGATATTTGTAATTTATACCTTCTTCCTTTGCAGGGTTAGAGCTCCATAAATTTTGACTCTGTTATTCTAGGATATTGTTTTTCTTTTCTGTTTCAGAAATAGATGTGTTTGGCTAAACCCAATGTCAGTAGGGAGGTAAGGGTGGAGAGTACTTCAAATTCATATTTGCCAAGAATAATCCAGTCTCCTGCACCTAGTTGCCTTTTGTTCTGATGTCCTGCTTTCACCACATTCTGAGTATTGCCTTTATTGACTTATGGATGTACCATTTGACCACACGATGGGTATTAGCCTATTTCTTTAGCTACTCCCAAGTATATTACTGACATTTCGGAATCATAGAGAGAGGATATAACTAAGCCTAGTGAGGGTGACAGTTTAAGACTATTATATGTCATTGTCCAAATCCTCCTGCACGGGAAAGCTTCCTTGGGCATAAGCGCCAGTTTACCACCATTTTTGCCCTCTCCTATCCTCCTCAACACTCATCTCCACCCCTCTCACCTTCCAGTCTTCACTCGCCAAATTTCCGTGATATTCCTGTGAAGACGAATTTAGTTCTCTCTTTGCCTTATCCTTACAAGCTACCTCTACAAAACCAGATTTTTCTCAACCTAACCGTCCCATCCAGGTTCAATAAGTTTTTTTCTCAGAATGAAGGCAATTTTTTCTCAGGAATGTGAAGGTACTACAATTATGCATTTAAAACCTTTCCCCCTAAATATTTCATCGTATTATCACAAACAGATCATTTTTCTCTCTCTCTCTCAATTTCTCAAACTCACACACATGTAAGCACACATATGTATATACTGCCTTAGGCTGTGTTCCCTAGAGAAGCAAAACCAGTAAAGCACATAAGTATATATAGAGAGAGAGATTTATATCAAGGAAATGGTTCATGTGATTGTAGAGGCTGGAATGTCCCAAGTCCATGGATCAGGAAAGAGGCTTCTCTCAATTCAAGTAGCTGCAGAAGATGGCAAACCTAAGATCAGCAGATCGGAGGGCAGGCAAGACCTTAAGGCTTCTCCTGATTCACATAGCTGCAGGGGCTGGCAAACCCAAGATCGGCAGGCCAGAGGGCAGGGCTCCCACTCACAGGCTGTGAAGATCCAGGAATCCCAAGATCAGCAGATAAACTGCTAGCTGAAGTCCCAAGAACCTGAGGTCAGATGAACAGGAGACCAGCCACAGGATCTGGAGTGATCAAAAAGCCAGGATGTCTGCTTATATTCAGGTGGAGGCCACACACCCAAGGAAACTCCTCTTCAACTGATTGGCTGCTCACAGCAGATTCCATCATGGGAGTGATCACATATAAACACTGAAAATCATGGCCCAGCCAAGTTGACACACGATCTTAACCATCACATATACATACATACATAAAGTCACATGCACAAATACATGCGATCTACATACAATGTGGGCATCTACACATGTATTGATGTACATGTGTCTATGACCATATTTGTAATAGAGTAAGTTTGGAAAGACATAATTTTAATAGTGACTACTTGGGCACAATGTGAGTGTGGGAGGTGATGAACAGGAAGAACTTATACACTTTAGTTTTCTTCAATTTTTTTTTTCACTGAGTTTATAATACTTTTTTTCTTAAGACAAATATATTTAAAAATATGTCCTGTGTACCACTTTACCCAAGATAGGTGTCTGGTTGAGAAACATACTAAGATAATTGAACGATAACTGATAATTGTTAAAAGCAGCACCTCACAGGAAAAAAGAGTTTCTCAGAGGCCAGGTATGAATATTTCCACACAGATAAGTTTTTAATATTAAAATTTTAGGAATATATGAGGAAAAAATTTGAGGGTAGAGAGAAATATTTTATGATATCCCTATGAATCACATGACTAAATGCCTGCCTAGAAGCGAGGTACATCATTCACTGAAGTTACCTTCTCTTCCAATAAATTTGCTTGGTATCCCATCAATTAACACAGATTCAAGCCAAGCTTCTTTGCATGGAGGACCTGATGCCCCACAGACCATCAGGCTCTCAAATGCCAAGTTTACAATAATAAGGTTGATGGAGAATGCCTGAGCTTTGAATTCAGAAGAACCTGGGTTTGACCCCCTGTTCTGCCACTTCCTAATCTCGCTGCCTTCTGTGGTTTGCCAGATCACTCTAAGTCTTCCCCTCCTCCTTTGTGAAAGAGGAAATGCTAACAACTTCCCAGGTTGTGTGAACAGTACATCTGGTGCGGTATGCTCTACAGAAAAACCAAACCTGTTGCCATCAAGTCGATTCTAACTCATAGTGACCCTATAAGACAGAGTAGAACTGCCCCATAAGGTTTCTAAGAAGTGACTAGTGGATTTGAACTGCCGACCTTTCCGTTAGCAGCCAAGCTCTTAACCACAGCACCACCAAGGCTATAGCACTCCTTTGTTGCTTTAAGTCTGTGCCATAAATTGGATCCTCTCCCTGCCACCCTTTTTTTCCATCTTTTGCTTAGATTCACATTGAATTTACATTTTTTTCCTTATATATTTAACGACAAATTTCATCTCCTGGTTTTCTATTTCTGAGCCCACCGAAAAGGCTTATTCCTTTTTATACAGGATTAATGAATTTTCTGCCATCCAAAAAAATTCACAGGGAAAGGTAAATCCCATGGGATTCTCAGCAGTGGCCAGATGATTTTCCTAATGTTATTTACTACTTGATCAATACTTTGTCTATACCTTTTCAAGATAGAATAATTTTGCAGTGTATATTTAATTATCATACAGAACGTGTTGTTGCCCATTGGACATTGTAGCTTTATCGTTTTCCTCTTCTCTGTTCTTCTACATGGTGAGTGTTGGTCTCTAAGTTTTTGTTTCAGTGGCCTCATCATCTCTTTTGAGTTGATCTGTCCCTACTGATAAGTGTTCTTTTATGCTTCTTTCACTATCAGGAGAGAACAAGTTCATAGTTTATGTTTCTATATCCTCTAATACTGAGATTGTTTTCCTAATCTTTGTTTTTTTTGATTGTCTGCTCAGAGTATAATTCAGTTGCCATTTTCTTAATGTAATACATAGCCCGCAGATCTGCTGGGCTCCCAGTCTGTCTCAGGATAAAATGTATAAAATGCCTGCAAATGCCCAGATTTGCTTCCAAAAAATTCAGAGATCTCCAGTCTCTTCTCCATCAACAAAGCATAGGCAAGTAGTAAATTTCTTTCAATCAGATTAGTCATTTGGTTGACAGTCTATATTTGAATATCTGTATTTAGTAATCAAATTTCCTGGATTTTAATGAGCTTGGTCAAATATATGGTTACAGATCACAAGTAAGTAATTATTATGTAAGTAATTTCGCTTTGTTACCATAGTAATGGAAGTGGGGAAAGCTCATTTTATGTTCAACGTGGAAGTGTAAAATAAAATGCAGCATTTAAATGGCTACACTGAGAAGGGCAATAGCAGCTCATCTTCTATTCAAAGTCTTTCAAGGCCAATTATCATGACATTATCTGTATTAAGTAGCTTTCCCTAAGTTTCAAGCAACTGAGATGTTAGGGATCAATACTTTGTGATAATAATAATAAAATCTTATATATGTACACACATACACATTTATATATATATATATTCTAAGTTTACTCTATCCCTATTTTGGAAACTATGGAAGAAGAATATAAGATACAGCCCCTAAAGTAAAGAAGGTGTTGTGTGACTGGGGAGACATGTACAAAATTAGAGATTCACAAACATATAATTAAAAAATAAAACTCAATATCTTATGACGGAGCTGTATTTTATGTGTTGTAAATAATGAGTTAGGAAAAAAAAGAAGGAATTTGAGCAATGTGGGATAGTTGAAAAAGTCTTAGTTGAAAATGTGGGTGCTTAAGGAAATTCAAAAATGAATGAAACAGGTTTCATATGTTTTGGATGCTTTACAGTTTAGTGGGACATGTAGGTTCAGAGCTGAGTGAATCGTTATATGAGGATAAAGGAAAGTTTATTGGGGAAGGTGTATTTGATTTAGCTGTTTGGGCATCGATAGGAATTCAACAGGAAGAGTTGATGAAAGATGCTTGAGAGGGTGCCCAAGGAGGATGTGCTGTATTTGTGTATTAATGCCCACAATTAATAGCTTTCTTGTTCAATGCCTTTTGCACTACAGCTTTGTAGTCCTTTTCCATCTGTCTCTGGGCTCAGTAAATGTTTTCCTTAGGGCAATGAGATGCTAGAAAATTTAGTGGAACCAGAGGCTAATACATGCACAAGCCAAATTTAGTGTGTGTTGGCTTTATTCCAATGAAGTCACTCAAATTAGATTCACAGACAATCCGAAACATTTAAGGGATATGTATAATGGAAAGTATCATCAACAAAAACTTAAAGGGACAAACAGGTACAGTTTTAAAAAGGACTCTGGGCTTCTAACTCTATATGGGCAGGAAGTAGCCTTAGAAAATCTATCAAAGGGCACATTTCACAATGCCCTTTTGGAAACCCTGGTGTGAGTCAGAATCGACTCGACGGCACTGGGTTTTTTTTTTCTTTTGAGAAGTAGATAAAGAAGACCAGGAAAAGGAAGGAGTTCACAGAGATCAGGGCCAAGGCGGCACAACCTAGACTAAAAAAGGAGCAATCTCCAACCTTGGAGTTGAGGGAATCTGGCAACGTGTACCTTATTCACATCAGAAGTACTGGACCAGTGACTGTTGCGTGCTTCCTGTGCTTTCACTTGGTGCATGGTAGTGACTATTGTAGTTTTCTTGTCTCTGTCGCACCATTATATTTGGGTTGGATGGGAGACAGATCATTATTTGCTTGTGGTCTTTAGCCACAAATTTCATCAAGTTCATTAAAATCTAGGAAACTTAATGGCTAAATACAGAAAACCAAATACTCATAGGTCTCCAGATCAAAAGGAACAAAATCTGAGGAGATTTCTGAAAAGACCTGGGGTAAATTACAAGTCCTGGGCTTTGATAATGATGCTGTGATTAGAGACTGAAGAGGATCTTGGGGTGACTGTACTTTTCACGTGGGAGGGGTATGAATAATTGAAGCCAGAGGGGGAGCTGTTGCAGATTGATTTCATTAACAACCTCAATTAATTGTCTCCCTGCATCTGTGCCCTCCCTTTAGCTTGTAACTTTGAAATCTCCTCTACTCTAACGCTGGGCTCAGCCGTGTGATGTGCTTGAGCGAATGAGATGATAGCAATGTGATGCAACCAGAGACTTGAAAAGTGAATTTCCACTGACAATCTTCCACAGTTGGACTTACTCTCTCTTGCTGTCATCACTATAAGAACATGCCCAGGATAACCTGCTGAAGGATGAAAGCTACCTGGAATAGAGATGAATCAGCCCAGTCAAGGTCATCCCAGACTAGTCAGCAGACAAATGAAAGTTCAATGTGTGAGGGAGCCCAGCTGAGACCACGAACCAGAAGAATTGTCCATTCAAGACTAGCTTAGATTACTAACCTACAAGATTGAGGGCAATAATAAATGGTTATTTTAATGGTTGTTATTTTACTGGAAACCCTGGTGGCATAATGGTTAAGCACTATGACTGCTAACCAAAAGGTCAGCAGTTCGAGTCCACCAGGTGATCCTTGGAAACTCTACCGGGCAGTTCTACTCTGTCCTATAGGGTCACTGTGAGTCAGAATCACTCAACAGCAGTGGGTTTTAGCAGGTTATTTTAAGTTACAAAGTTTGGGAAAGGCTTCGTTATACAGCATTATTGTGGTAATACTAACTGATACAGCTATCGTTCCAGATAAACGAAGATGAAGAATATGCGCCTGTGGGCTGGGCAAAGTCATAATAAAAATAAAACAATAGTTATTGAACAGTTATTCTGTTAGGTACTGTTCTCAGCTGCTTTATGTTTACTTGATTATTTTGTACAACCCTTGCATGAACCTTTAAATAAATAAATACTATTATAACCCCTATTTTGTTAATGAAGCTGAGGCACAGAAAAGTTAATAACTTATTTGAGTTCACATAGCTGCTAAGTGAGAACAATACAAGGAAATATAGACAGTTTGTACAAAGTAAAATCTGAACATAGATATGGGGCCCACACTGAATTTCAGAGCCAGCACCACTGTCCTGGAGATCACACGTTTACTTTAACAGTGTAGGAGAGGTCAAGATTATATATCGAATCCATTAGAGTAATAGAAAAGAAGAACATAGGAACAAGGCCTGAGAACACCAGAGTTAAGGGGCAGGCAGAGGTAAGCCCAGTGAAAGATGATGAAAAACTACGTTCAGAAATGAGTTTTAATAGGAGAGTGAAGCTCAGACTGTAATATGTGCAGAAATGAATGGAAACACAAAATGTTAAAGGTATGATTGTGGGCAAAAAGATGTTAGCAAATTTAGTGGAACAAGAGGCTAATAACAAACAAGCATGTCCCAAAAGTATTGTGTGTTTGGCTTTATTCCAATGTAATCACTCAAATCAGGTTAAAAAAAAAACAATCATTCCATTTTTTAAAGGCTTCTGCATATGAACTTGTCCTACACAGCTAAAGAAGGAAAGAAAAAAAAAAAATCATTAGTTACTAAAAAGAAATTGTCAGGAGGAAAGAGTAATAGAAAAAAAAAAAAAGATAATGATGGTTAAAGGAGTTGAGTCATTTAAATGGAGGAAGGAATGTCACCCAGAACCAAAATGGAAGAATTTATCTTTAATTGAGGCAGGCATACACTATGAAAAAAAAAATCAAGATTGAGAAGGATATGTTCCATTTTGTAACTATTGGCATAAACGGTATGCCAGCCACTTTTTATGCCTCTGGGCTTCAGAAGTAAGACATTAAAAAAACCAAAGCCAAACCATTGCTGTCGAGTCGATTCTGACTCATAGTGACCCTATTGGACAGAGTAGAACTGCCCCATAAAGTTTCCAAGGAGCGCCTGGTGGATTCGAACTACCTACCTTTTGGTTAGTGGGCATAGCTCTTAACCACCTCACCATCAGGGTTTCCAGGTAAGACGTTAAAAAAAAAAAAAAAAAAACTGTTTTAATGCAGTTAGCATCAAGGTGGATCATTTTTGAAATGTGTGAAGCTCAGCAGATCGGAGTTGGAGCCACATTGTTGTGTAGGTTGAGCATGCTATTAGGTGATGCTTCCTGGATGTGACAGTTTTGTAAATTTTTGCTTTTTACCCTTTATTTCTGTGAGATAAGTTTTCTAAGCATAATTATGGCTTTCCCGTGCGATAGTTAGGGAGCTCTGATGGATTTGTTTTGGTTTTTCTGTGTCATATTTGGAAAACCAGAGGTTCCCCATGTAACCTAAAGGAAAGGCGCCAGCAATAAATTACCTACCTAGTTGTCAGTGGCATGCTGTCTATCACATCACAGATCAGTGGCTCCAAAGTGCCATTTGTATCATTGCATCATTGGCGGATTGTATTGCCAGATTATATTTCTCAAAATCCATATTACCAACCAAAAATTTAAAACACTCAGTTAGTAAGCAGGCATTTCAATACTGAAAACACATGCCATCAAAAAAAAAAAAAAGAGAGAGAGAAAATGTAGTAACAAGAAATGCTTCAAAGGTCAGCGGAGCAAGGGCGGGGGTCTGGGGAACATGGTTTGAGGGGACTTCTAAGTCAGTTGGCAAAATAATTCTATTATGAAATCATTCTGCATCCCACTTTGAAATGTGGCGTCTGGGGTCTTAAATGCTAACAAGCAGCCATCTAAGATGCATCAATTGGTCTCAACCCACCTGGAGCAAAGGAAAATGAAGAACACCAAGGTCACACGACAACTAAGAGCCCAAGAGACAGTAAGGGCCACATGAACCAGAGACCTACATCATCCTGAGACCAGAAGAACTAGTTGGTGCCCGGCCACAATCGATGACTGCCCTGACAGGGAGCACAGCAGAGGACCCCTGAGGGAGCAGGAGATCAGTGGGATACAGACCCCAAATTCTCATAAAAAGACCAGACTTAATGGTCTGACTGAGACTGGAGGAATCCCGGCGGCCATGGTCCCCAGACCTTCTGTTGGCCCAGGACAGGAACCATCCCCAAAGACAACTCATCAGACATGAAAGGGACTGGTCAGCGGGTGGGAGAGAGACGCTGATGAAGAGTGAGCTAATTATATCAGGTGGACACTTGAGACTGTGTTGGCAACTCTTGTCTGGAGAGGGGATGGGAGGATAGAGAGAGAGGGAAGCCGGCAAAATTGTCAAGAAAGGAGAGACTGAAAGGGCTGACTCAAGAGGGGGAGAGCAATTGGGAGCAGGGAGTGAGATGTATGTAAACTTATATGTGACAGACTGATTGGATTTGTAAACGTTCACTTGAAGCTTAATAAAAGTTATTAAAAAAAAAAAAGAAAGTTAAAATGAATTATTGTTCTTAGGCATTTGGTAGTTTTCTTTACAATTTCTCTACTTGCTAACAATGTGGATAAAACATACTTTTTATAACATTTGAGTCAAAGATATGAACGTCATGGTGGCAGTGCAGAAATTAGCATCTATTGTGACTCAATAAATAATTGGTCAATTAACAAATGATAGACCAACCACCAATGGATCCGGCACATGTGGACTTTATTTGATTTGATTTTCTGACTTGATGAAGAAGTTGATATTTTTAGAATGCCATTGCGCTCCACTGGTCACATGTAGCTATTTAAATTTCAAGTGACTTTAATTAAAACTAAATAAAATGAAAATGTCAGTTCCTCAGCACACTAGTCACATTCCAAATGCTCAGTAGCCACCTGTGTGTATTGGACAGCACAGACATAAAACATTTTCCACATTGTAGAAAGCTCTATTGGACAGCACTGCCTTTGAACAAATACAGCCATGGCTGATATTTCCAGTTCACACACCACACTGCGTGTGTTTTGGACCTTTCTATCTGATAGTGCAGTGGTTAAGTGATTGGCTGCTAACTGAAGGTTCAGTAGTTTGAGCCCACCTGCTGTTTCTCAGGAGGAAGATGTAGCAGTCGGCTTCCATGAAGATTACAGCTTTAGAAACTCTATAGGGCAGTTCTACTCTGTCCTATAGGGTTGCTATACGTCAGAATCTACTTGATGGCAACAGGTTTGGGTTTGGTTTTTGGTACCTGTTCTATGCTTACTCCTCTAACACATTGGAGAAATGCATTGAGATACAGACTTCATGTGATCATTGACTCTATACCTATGTTGCCTGCAAACATACTTGAACATCAGGCCACCTTTAGCTCAGGTTGCCCATCCCCTCATCCTGCCTATCCTGGCTTGCTTTGGTTTCCCACAAGCCCAGTATTCCTCAAGCCTGGATCTGAGCAGTGACTGAGGATTTCCACAACAGAAAAATAAAAGTGCTCTGATTATGAAAAGATTCAGACAAAAGTATACTTTTTATACTTAATGGTGGGAGATAAGTATGAAAAGATCAAAATGGAGACTAAGTGCCTTACTCCAGATTTCTAGCTCCTGATTTTATTATTTTATAAAATATTTTTACTTTATATATGTTGTTGTTATAGTTGTTAGGTGCCGTCGAGGTCGTTCTGACTTATAGTGACTCAATATACAAAAAAAAGGAAACACTGCCCTGTCCCGCACCATCCTCATAATCATTGTTCTGTCTGAGCCCATTGTTGCAGCCATTGTGTCAGTCCACCTCGTTGAGTGTCTTTCTCTTCGTTGCTGACCCCTTACTTTGTTAACCATGATGTACTTCTCCAGGGACTTGTCACTCCTGATAACAAGTCCGAAGTATGTGAGACAAAGTCTTGTCATTCTGTTTCCAAGCAACACTCTGTATTTCTTCCAAGACATGCTTGTTAGTTCTTCCGGCAATCCATGGTATATTCAACATTCTCCGCCAACACCATAATTCAGAGGCGTCAATTCTTAATTCTGTCTTGTATATTCAACATTCAGTTTTCACATGCATATGAGTCGACTGAAAACGCCATGACTTGGGTCAGGTGTACTTTAGTCCTGACTACTTTTGAACACTTTAAAGAGATCTTTTGCAGCAGATTTGCCCAATGCAATACCTTGTTTGATTTCCTGTCTGCTGCTTCCATGAGCATAGATTGTGGATTCAAGTAAAATTAAATCCTAGATAATGCCAATCTTTTCTTCATTTATCATGGTGTTGCTTATTGGTCCTGTTGTGAGGAGTTTTGTTTTCTTTATGTTGAGGTGTAATCTGTACTGAAGGCTGTGGTCTTTGATCTTCATCAGTAAGTGCTTCAAGTCTTCTTTCAGCAAGCAAGGTTGTGCCATCTGCATAAACCAGGTTGTTAACGAGTCTTCGACCAATCCTGATGCCCCATTCTTCTTCATATAATCCAACTTCTCTGATTATTTGCTCAGCATACAGATTGAATAAATGTGATTAAAAAAAAGAAAATGCAACCCTCATGCACACCTTTCTTGATTTTAAACCATGTAGTATCCCCTTGCCCTGTTCAAACGACTGCCTCTTGATCTATATACAGGCTACTATGAGCACAATTAAGTGTTCTGGAATTCCTATTCTTCTCACTGTTGTCCATAATGTTATGATCCACAGAGTCGAATGCCTTTGCACAGTCAACAAAATACAGATAAACATCTTTCTGGCATTCTCTGCTTTCAGCCAAGATCCATCTGACATCAACAATGATGTTCCTCATTCTATGTCCTCTTCTAAAACTGGCTTGAATTTCTGGCAGTTCCCTGTTGATACACTGCTCCCACCACTTTTGAATGATTTTCAGCACAATTTTACATGTGTGTGATATTAATGGTATTGTTCTGTAATTTCTGCATTTGGTTGGATCACCTTTCTTTGGAATGGGCACAAATATGGATCTCTTTCAGTTGGATGGACAGGTAGCTGTCTTCCAAATGTCTTGGCAGAGGTGAGTGAATTCCCCCAGCACTGCATCCATTTATTGAAACATCTCAGTTGGTAACCTGTCAGTGGCTGGAGCCTTGATTTTCACCAACACCTTTAGTGCAGCTTAGACATCTTCCTTCAATACCACGGATTCTTGATCATATGCTAACTCCTGAAATAGTAGAACATCGACCAATTCTTTTGGGGACAGTGACTGTGTATTGCTTCCAAATGCTTTTGATGCTTCCTGTGTCATTCAAAATTTGGCCTTAGAATGCTTCAAAATTGCAACTTGAGGCTTGAATTTATGCATATGTGTGTGTGTGCATGAATGTGTGTGTGTATCAATTATGACCTTCAGAAGAGTTACTCAACTATGCATTATCCCTTTCCTCAATTGTCTTCCTCTTTAAGGTTTCAGTATTTCTTTTTTTTTCTCCCTTATCACTCTACCGTTGTTGTTGTTAGGTGCCATAGAGTTGATTCTGACTCATAGCAACCCCATGTGACATAGTAGAAATGCCCCACAGGGTTTTTTAGGCTACAATCTTTAAGGGATCATATTGCCAGGTATTTTTCTTGCAGAGTTGCTGGGTGGGTTCAAAGCAAGAACCTTACGTTTAGCCCACTGAAGAGTTAACTGTTGCATATCATTTAATGCGTATTTAGGGAATTTTAGGATTATGATTGGAGCAAGCTATCTCTTTCTCCAGTAAGCAACCAAAATTTTATTTTCCTTACCTGCCTTCCGATTTATTTATAAAGTTTATTTTTAGTTTTCCAAAATTCAAATATATTTTATACCATGCATATTGAAAGTAAATACTTCAAAAGAAAATACAATTTTACTACGTTAGTGATGCAGACACACACAAAATTAAAAAATAAGCAATATGCTGACAGCCTTATAGTTAATCAGCTTGGAAAATGAAAAATAAAAAACCCAACAAATGTACATAGCCTTTAAAATCTTATTAGTGTTTTTATATTCAGGAAGGAAATGGTGTTAAACCAGATGGCAATATCACTGTGTTCATAACTTTATAGAATGTTTCTAAAAATTGATTGCTGTAGAATTTCAACCTTTGTTTTTAAGTAAATATTCAAAATAATAATGACCATTATACAATTTTATAATCTTCTTACCAACAACATATAAGAATATTACATGTTACCAAAAAACATGTGAGAATAGCTACACTGGCATGTGAAGAAGAAAGGTGAGTTCTTTTTTACAGGCTTAAATATAGAGGACCTTTGTTATTTGGTAAGTTATCAAGTCTAGGTAACATAGGCAGCGTTCTGTAAAGTTGGTTGTTCCCTAAATACAATTAGAAAGAAAACACATTTTTTTTTTTATTTGAATGACCACTAAGAGCAAAATTAAAGAGTTTGCCTGTGTTCTATCAGTTTCTCCAAACCTTCCATCCAGATGCTACAAACTGCCTTTCCCAATAATCCAGCTGTTTACAAATATGGTGTGCCTGGCATCACAGGACCAACATTTATAGTGCAGTGGATGAATCGTTACATTTTAATAAAGTATTTTGGTACTGGAGACATACTACTTCTGCGTAGTTCAGATTAACAATAAATGAGTGAGTTTGTGTCTATCTCAGGGCTGAGCATGCAGTTCAGTTATGGCTGGGAAATCTGCTACAACACAGACTTGGAATGCCTGGGGTAACTGTGACCTGTGCTAATGAATTGTGGAAAGATAATTTCCTCTGCCTTTTTTTCCCCTTTAAACAAATTGCAGCCTCATATTTCAACCAAATGACCTTTCTAAAACTCCACAGTGACTAATTATAAGTGAATGAGAAGCATTTACTATTAACAGAAATGAGATTAGGTTTTGCAGTAACCTTGGGAGGCGACATAGCCAATGATGTTTATAATCTGGGGTGATTAGAAGGGGGTCTCCTCCAAACACTGTGGTAGGCTGCTCCTGGCGCCTTGCTGCTGAGCTCGGTCTATTCAATGCCACAAAGTCAGCAGCTTGAAATTCCCTGTCTGGTTTTTATGTTGCTAATAATCTCCAATTTTTTTTTTTTTAGAAGGGAGGAGGGAAGTGAGGAGGAACAGAGAGGTTGGGGGATAAAGAGGCAATATGAGAAAATAAAAATTAGAAAAGGTTAGGGAGAACAAATGAAGTACAGCTGTTTACTTGTTCCCAAAATATTTATTAAGAACTACTAGGTATGAGACGCTGAGCCAGGTTGTGCGTATTCAGAGTAGAGAATGAAATAGATATCCCTCGTACCTGGCTTTGAGGTGCTTACAGTCCAGTTGGAGAAAGAGACCATTAAAAAAAAAAAAAAAAGCAAACAACATAAAAATGGTCTAAAGAAAACGAATAGGGTGCAGAGTTAGACAATGCTAAGGAAACCTACAAAAACAGCATAATGACTTTTACATTGAAGCTGAAGCTGAAAAATGAGAGATGGACTCAGGCATTTCAACATCTTAGAAGTGAAGAACAGGTGACAGTATATGTGAACTCTGAAACAGGCAGAAAATGAGCTTGTTAACGGTACAGAAACAACACTGATGGGACTGGCTAGGAATTAAAGCAGCAAGAGGAAAGAGCAAAGAGGGGGAATGAAAACATAAATGTCACATCTTATAGAGTTGGCATGGAAGATCAATAAGATTATTTCCAACTGATGGGATTCTATTAGGGTTTTGAGAGGGTGACAGGTCTGATTTAGATCTTATGGACAGTGGATGGATTGAACATGGACAATATTCAAGAGGTTGGGATGGGTAAGTTCGCTGTAGCAGCTCAGGCTAGAGATGCTGGTGGTGATAGAGGTACAGAATGAAAGAGACATGGTGAAGCCTGACATACATTTTAGAAGCAAAATGTATTAGATTTACTAATGGATTGGATATGGGGTTTGGAAAAATTGGAAATCACTCCCAAGTTTCTGACTTGAGTGACATGGTTGATGAATTTAAATACGTTAAGTAGGCTATTATAGGATCCGGACCAGGCTTTTGAGAAGAGGTCAATGCTAGACAAAGAAATTTGAAAGTAATAAGTATAGCGGTAGTATTTAAGCCATGAGTGTGGGTGAGCTTAAGGAAATAATATACAGAGAGAAGACCAGAGACCTTAGGAGCAGTCCCTAGGGAACCACACATTTTAAAGGTTGGAAAAGGCAGGAGGGATGAGAAAAAGAGACCAAGAAGGACCATCACGGCTCAAGTAAACCCTGAAGAATGGGTATCAGAAAAGCCAAGAACCCACCATTAGCTCCCCATTTCCTACCAAAAAAATTTTTCAAAGTTCTAAGCTTTTTTTAAAGGTTATCCATGAACTTTCAGTCTTATCACCCATTTCCACATTTTTTCTGCGCTCCAGGTGACCTTTTCCTTAATGTAAGTATACATTCAGCCCCGACTCTATTTATGGTCCGCATTACATATTTTTCTTCTTTTCTTTTATTTTTTTAAACATCTCCCCTTTCAGAAATTAAGCTTTCTGAGCACTCAGATTTTTATTTATTAATTTAAATTTCTCACAGGACCATCAACAGGCACATCTGGTATACTGTGATGGCTTTGATCAATGGGTACCGCCTTCTAAGAGGTTTCTTGTGCTGTAAGCTCAACACAACTATTAGCAATTCCCAGACACCTTCAAGATGAGTTCTATATATAAATTACATCTTGCCAAATAAAAGCAATAGCCTGAGATTTGAGAAGTATAAGTGAGGTTACGGTTGTTTCCCTACCTTTTTTTTCTGGTAAAGGAGAGTTGTGCCTTAAAAGCAGCTACGGTGGCTGGACTGCCATTCCAACATCTAGACAGTGGCTCTGTGAATGTTGCATGATGGTCGCTTCCTGACCTACAGAACATAACTATAGAACCACGAGGATAGGTCCTTAATGTGGTTTTTAGTGCTGTCCCCTGGACTCTTTCCCCTAACCCTAGAATAACTTTGTAAATATCTAATTCTATACAGTAAATTTATTTATGTTTGAAATACTCAGATTTCTGTTTTATTCATTGAACTCTGCCTAAAGTACACATGGTAGGGATTTAATTATAGAAAGACTGAAGGTGTTAAAAAGATGAAGCCAATGATGATATTGCTGAGATGCAGTGGGTGTCACATTAAAGTCAGCTAAGAATGAATTCTTAGTGTACCTCCTCTGCCAAAGGAGAAAATGGGATAGAAATAATGGTGGTGAGTCAATATTGGGACTTGGCCCAGAGGCAAAGGAGCAAAGGGGAGTGGTACCATAATGAGAAGTTACCTGCGTCATCCAGGTAGGTCAACAAACATATCCAAATGGAGCTGAGGTCATAGGCAGAAAAGCAGAGAGGTTGATCACCCCAGGAAAAAGATGGCAAAGAAATTTACATGAAAAATGTATTACTTGATATATCTCTAATACTCAAATAAAAAGGAATGAAATGATAGGTTTATTTTCCTCACAAAACAAAAAGCCTGAATGCAGAAAGCTCTAAGTTTCATTTAGTGACTACACATAAGGCCATAGGACTTTCCACATTTTGCCTAGCCCTTTCTTTCTTTTTTTTTTTCTAGTGATATCTCTCTTTGTGGTAGCAAGAGAGCTGTAGCAGTTTTAAGTATCTTGTCCTCAATCTACAATGCACAAAAGCAAGAAGAGGGGCTAAGGCTTTCTTTAAGCTGCTCTTTTTATGCCAAGAAGAAAAATCCTTCCCAAAGCTTGCAGCCTACATGCCCATGCCAGCTGCAAGAATATTGAGAAACAAGTGATTGTCTTACATACAGTAGGCATTCAATATTTGTAAAAACTTCATGGTTTTACTTGAGTATAATTAGTAACATTTCCTGTATGTACCTATAGATAATAGTTGTATCAGCTGCCATCCAGTGAATTTGGACTCATGGCAACTTTATGTACAACAGAGTAAAATGTTGCTTGGTCCTGTCATTCTCACAATCCCCAGCACATTCAAGTCCATTGTTATGGTTACTGTGCTAATCCAATTCACCCAGGAGCTCCATGCCCTTGTTGGTCCTCTACTTCACCAAACATGGTGTTTTCCTCAGCGATTGATCCCTCCTCAAGATGCGTCCTAAGTAGGCAAGTCAGCAAATGTTCTGTTGTGATCCATCAGCCTTTCATTGGCTAGTTTTCAGAAGTAGATCACAAAGCCTTTCTTTCTAATCTGTCTTAGTCTGGAAGCTCTGCTAAAACCTGTCCATTATAGGTGAACATGCTAGTTAGTATTTGAACTACTGGTGGCATAGCTTCCAATGTCACAGCAACACGCGAGCCTACAGTACAGCAAACTGACAGATGGGTGGTGAATAGATAATTAGTGCGGATAATCTATTTCTAACGGTATTTTTAAAGAATTTTGAAATATAACACAAAAAGCCATCATAAACCTGAAAATATATTTAGCATTTTTCCAATGGATTTCTTTTAAAACACTTTCAGTTCCAATTATGATTTTTGTTTAGGGGATAATTCTTTTTGATGTAGTTACTCTGATGCATGTTAATTGTTCTTAAGCATGACATCTAGACAATATAATATCCATGTTCATCTTTGCAACAGTAAAGTACATGGAGACAAAGCATTTTACTGTAGTTAAGAAATGGGAAGGATAATAAATATTCATCCAAAGCATTTTGGAAAGGTATAAATGTTGAAAACATAAGTTCAATTATGAGATAAATTCTGACTTAAAGTTATCTAATTTTAGCTCCACAACCAATTATTTCATTTCTGAAAAATAAATTAGAAGAGGCACAAACTTGATTAAGTAAAAATTGATTAATTAAGGCTATAAATTTTTTTTTTTTATCATATTATAGTTACAAAATGTAAGATAAGATCTGGCAGTCCTCATGCTACTTCTGGGGAAATTGATTACACATAAGTTCCTGGTATTAGGATAAAACCTAATTCTTCCAAGGAACTTATCATGACAAGGTGCTTATTGGCCTTAAAATAAATAAGTACCTAAGATCCCAACCCACTATGCATCTGTCACTATGCATGTTGCTGTGATACTGGAAGCTTTGTCACTGGAAGCTTTATCACCCTTGGTGGACAAGTTCTGTGGAGCTTCCAGACTAAGACAGACTAAGAATAAGGACCTGGCAGCCTACTTCTGAAATATTGGCCAGTGATAACCTTTGAACAGCAGTGGAACACTGTCTCATAAAGTGCAGGAAGATGAGCCCCCCAGGCTGGAAGGCACTCAAAATATGACTGCTTCCTCAAAGGAGAGTTCACCTTAATGACATGGCTGAAGTTAAGCTTTCAGAACCTTCATTTGCTGATGTGGCATGACTCAAAATGAGAAGAAACAGCTGCAAGCATCCATTAATAATCAAAACTTGAAATGTATGAAGTATGAATCTAGGAAATTGGAAGTTCTCAAAAATGAAATGAAATGCATAATCATCGATATCCTAGGCATTAGTGAGCTGAAATGAACTGTTAAGGGCCATTTTGAATCAGGCAATCATATGGTCTACTATGCCAGGAGTGACAAATTGAAGAGGAATAGTGTCACGTTTATTGTCAAAAAGAGCTTTTCAATATCTACTCTGAAGTACTGTCAGTGAAAGGATAATATCCATACACCTACAAGGAAGACCAGTTAATATGACTATTATTCAGATTTACACACCAACCACTAATGTCAAAGATGAGAAAATTAAAGATTTTTACCAACTTCTGCAGTCTGAAATTGATCAAATATGCAACCAAGAGGCATTGATAATTACAGGTGATTGGAAAGGGAAAGTTGGAAATAAAGAAGGGTCAATAGATGAAAAATATGGCCTTGGTGAGAGAAACGACTCCAGATTACAGATAGAATTTTGCAAGACCAATGACTTCTTTATTGCAAATATCTTTTTCAACAACATAAATGATGGCTATACAGGTGGTCCTCACCAGATGGAAAACACAGGAATCAAATCATCTATATCTATAGAAAGAGATAATGAAAAACTCAGTATCATCAGTCAGAACAAGGCCAAGGGCCAACTTCACAACAGACTATCTATTGTTCATATGCAAGTTAAAGTCAAAGGTGAAGGAAATTAAAAGAAGTTCATGAGAGCCAAAATATGGCCTGAATCTGGAGACAATCTCAAGAATAGATTTGGCACATTGAGCACAAAGACAAGACAAATTGTGGGAAGACATCAAGGACATTATACGTGGAGAAAGCAAAAGGGCACTAAAAAGACAGAGAAGAAAGAAAAGACCAAAATGGTTGCTACAAGAAACTCTGAAAGTTGCTCTTGAACATATAGTAGCTGAAGCGAAGGAAGAAATGATAAAGTGAAAGTGTGAAACAAGATTTCAAAGGCAGCTCAAAAAGACAAAGTAAAATATTATAATAAAATAGGCAAAGACCTGTTGTTAAAAAATCAAAGGGAAGAACACACTTGGCGTTTCTCAAGCTGAAAGAACTGAAGAAAAAAATCAAGTCTTGAGTTGCAATTTTGAAGGATTTTATGGACAAAGTATAGAATGACTCAGAAAACATCAAAAGCAGGTGGAAGGAGTATACAGAGTCACTGTAACAAAAATATTCGTTGGCATTCAACCATTTCAGGAGGTAGCAGATGATTGAGAACTGGTGGTACTGAAGGAAGAAGTCTAAGCTGCACTGAAGGCATTGGCGAAATGAAAAGCTCCAGGAATTCATGGAATACCAACTGAGGTGTTTCAACAAATGGCTGTATTACTGGAGGTGCTCACTCTTCCACGCCAAGAAATTTGGAAAACAGCTACCTGGCCAACAGAAAGTGATTCATATTTGGGCCTATTCCCAAGAAATGTGATCCAACCAAATGTGGAAATTATCAAACAATATCATTAATATCACACACAAGTAAGGTTTTGCTGAAGATCATTCAAAAGCAGTTTCAGCAGTACATGGACAGGGAACTGCCAAAAATTCAAGCCAGGTTCAGAAGAGGACATGGAAAGAGTGATATCATTGCTGATGTCATATGGATCTTGGCTGAAAGCAGAGAATACCAGAAAGATATTTACCTGTGTTTTATTGACTATGCAAAGACATTATACTGTGTGGATCATAACAAATTATGGATAACATTGGGAAGGATGGGAATGCCAGAATGCTTAATTGTGCTCATGAGGAACCTGTACATAGACAATGAGACAGTTTTTCCAAAACAGCAAGGGGATACCACATGGTTTAAAATCAAGAAAGGTGTGCTTTAGGGTTGTTTTCTTTCACCATACCTATTCAATCCGTACTCTGAGCAAATAATCCAAAAACCCGGACTAAATGAAGAAGAATGTGGCATCAGGATTGGCGGGAGTCTCATTAACAACTTGTGATATGCAGGTGACACAACCTTGCTTGTTAAAAGTGAATAGGACTTGAAGTTCTTACTAATGAAAATCAAAGACTACAGCCTACAGTATGGATTATACCTCAACATTAAAAAAAATAATAATAATAATCCCCACAACTGGACCAATAAGCAATGTCATGACAAATGGAGAAAAGATTGATGTTGTTAAGAGTTTCATTTTACTTGGATCCACAATCAATGTCCAAGGAAGCAGCAGTCAGTAAATCAAACAATGTATTGCATTGGGCAAATCCGTTGCAAAAGACCTCTTTAAAAGTGTTAAAAAGTAACGATGTAGCCTTGAGGACTAAGGTGAGCCTGACCCAAGCCATGACATTTTCAATCACCTCACAGGCATGTGAAAACTTAACAAAGAATAAGGAAGACCAAAAAAGAATTGATGCCTTTGAATTATGGTGTCGGCAAAGAATATTGAATATACCATGGGCTGCAAGAAGAATGAACAATTCTATCTTGGAAGAAATACATTCAGAGTGCTTCTTGGAAGTGAGGATAGTGAGACTTCATCTCACATACTTTGGACATGTTGGCAGGAGGGACCAGTCCCTGTAGAAGGACATAGCGCTTGGTAAAGTGGGGGGTCAGAGAAAACCAAGAAGACCCTTGAAGAGATGGATTGACACAGTGGGTGCAAAAATGGGTTCAAACATAACAATCATTGTGAGGATGGTGCAGGACTGGGCAGTGTTTTGTTCTGTCGTACATAGTGTTACTACGAGTCGGAACTGACTGGAAGCTGGAAGGCATCTAACAGCAATAAGATCCCAATGGAGTCCCTGGGTGCTGCACATGGTTAAGGCACTCGCCTGCTAACTAGAAGGCTGGAGGTTGAAGTCCACCCTGAGGCTCTTTAGATGAAAGGCCTGGCGATCGACATTTGAAAAATCAGCCACTGAAAACTCAATGGAGCCCAGTTCTACTCTCACACACGTGGAGCCGCCATGAGTTACAGCCTACTAGATGGCAACTTGTTTAAGATTCTCAATAAAGAAGCAAAACTTTTGTGAAGGATTCATTCACAGAAAAATACAAGGAAAACATGTGTGCATGGGAGACCTAGTGGTGCATCAGGAAATTCTAGAAAACCAAAAGCCAAATAATCTTTGCTGCAGAAGAAAGGTTAAGTAAAGCCCGGGTAAAGTAAAAAAGCAAAGCCAGGTTTATATGAGCTACAATGAAGGGTCACCATGGGCCTGCCTCATACTATTTGTTTTTTTCCCTGAAAAGAGAGAAGACATTGGTCTTTTGTAGTTATCGAATTCATTCTCTTGTCTTTTTCTCCTAACCTTAAATTCTTGGTAGGTAAAATAATGAAAGTAAAGTGAAACGTGACCAAACTCTTTTGAAACTAATTTCAACTCTAGAGTTTTTAACCTTCTACAAAGACCCTCTTGTGGCGGTGATTCCTAATAGGTGACCGAACAAGCTTGAATGTTTAATTCACACCCGTGTCCCTGGCATTTCCGTGTAAGTTAGAAAGAATTGTAGCTCCCAGGCGATTCTGTTGCAAGTGACCTATGAAGGTCTTTTCCACCAGCGAAAGAAACAAACTCATTCTTTCCAGCTCAGATGTTGGATTCTGTGATGCACAGAAGTGGTTTCAAATTGAGTTCTTTAAATACCTAGTGGTCAGAATAGGACCAGCATGTGGATAAGGGGCGTTAGTCCCATTTAAAGGAGAGGGCTCTGAAAACAGAAATTTTCATCTGCTCAAACCATGATAGGTTCGGAAAAAAGAATAAAACAAAAACAAGAATATGATTGAAATGAAACATTTTGTTTTGAAATCAACTTGATAAACATTGGCTTCTATCCATTTGTTTGATTGAATTTAACCTTTTTTCAAAATTTACTTGGGTCTCTATGTGTACAAAGACTGGGCTATAAATAATAGGAAAGGCAGTTCAACCTTTGTAACTAAATTACTGAACAATAAAACCATAAAAAATCTTCCAGTGTCTAAGCATAGATTCTGTCAATATTCTCATCACAGCACATGGCACCAGCCTGTTTTCAAACTTCCAATGAGTAGTAACTCACCATTTGAAAGGTACTCCACTGAATTTCAGGGAACTCTTATTGTAAGAAATGTATTTTCAATATTCACTCAAAATATCTATGTATACTTTACTCCTACTGGCCTAACTCCAAACATCTTATCTCCAAATAAATAGAATCCCTCCTAAAGAGTACTGATTTTCAAATACGTCAATTAGCTATCATGGAGGTGTTCTTGAAAGTTCCCCATAAGGTGGCACCTACTTATGATAATTCCACGTACAACAGAAAAAACATTGCTCAGTCCTACATCACTGTTGGTATACCACAACCGTTGATATGTTAGGGTTGAGTTTTGCATCCACTGTTTATTTTGAGTGACTTCCAACCTAGGGGGCTCATCTTCAAGCACTATATGGGACAATACTTTGTTGTGATCCATAGGGTTTTCATTGCTTGGTTTCCCAAAGTAGCTCACCTGGTCTTTCTTCCCATTCTGTTTTGGTCTGGAAGCCCCACTGAAACCTGTCCACTGTGGGTAACCCTGCTGGTATTTGAAATACCAGTGAGATAGCCTCCAGCATCATCGCAACATGCAAGCCACCACAATATAACAAACTGTGGTGGTCATTAGCTATCATGGATGATCTTTTTATAAACTAAATATTTCATATTTCTTCATCAGTTTTAATTTTCTAATCTTAACACCCACGTTTGTCAACTTTCTTCTTTAAGTATGATATGACAGTAGGGTTGGAGATGAAGAGTGAGATCTTTTTTGTTGTGGATACTATACTCATATAAGTCCACTTGAGATTCATGTTGTCTTCAGTGGTGACCCAGTCAGTCATCCCACTGGCCCATATTAGTCTTATAGTCAACAAAAATGCCTATAACATTTTAACCCATGTTCTGTTAAGCCTTGCCTCTCCCTTATTCTTTTGAACCATATGCTTTCTGACCTGAGCGCAAGATATTGGATTTGTCTTTATTAAATGTCACCTTCTTAGACTCAATCCACTATTTCAACCTGTCAAGATGCTTTTGAATCCTGATCCTGTCATCCCCTGTATTAGTTATCTCCCTTAGCTTGTTTTCAGTCAGAGATTTGATAACATGTCTTCTTTGTCCTCATCTAAGTCAATGATAAAAATGCTAACAGAATGAAGCCAAGGGCAGAGCAATGGTGCTGGCAGTCCTTCATGTTATGAATGCTGTGTGTATTTGAATGTGTATTTTCATTCAACCAGTTGCAAATCTACTTAACTATATTAAAATTCAATACATGACTCCATCTCATTGGCAAAGATATTTTGGATCTTGTCCTTGCCTTCTTCCTTTGATGTCATCAGGTCCTTAATTCCCTACTTTGAAGGAACTCTGGCAGCAAAAATAGTTAAGCACTGGGGAGAAAAATGTGGAAATCTGCTTCCATAAAGACTTATAGTCCCGAAAACCATATGGGACACTCAACTACTCTGTCCTATAGGGTCTCTATGAGTCGGAATAAATTTGATAGCAATGTTTTTGTTTGTTGTTTGTTTGTTTTGTAATTCCCCAGTACTTGTTACATTTCAACTACATTTTCAGTATTTCTGTCCCTTACACATCCCAGGCTCCTTCACCACTCTGAGCCCTTGTGATTTCTATTTCCTTTACCTGCGTTACTTTTCTCCCAGATATTTGCATGACAGGCTCCTTTATTATTCAAGTCTTAGTCACAGCCTTGAAAACTCTATGGAGCAGTTCTACTCTGCACACAAGGGGTCACCATAAGTAGGAATCTACTCGACAGAAATTAATGACGGCAACAAAAACATAATTATTGCCTACTAGAGCAGGTCCTTCAGCCTTGACGCTATTGACATTTAAACCAGTAAACCGACTACTGTTAAGTTGATTCATTCTTTTAAGTCCACCCAGAAATGCCCGGGATAAAAAGACCTGGCAATCTATTAAAAAAAAAATCAGCCATTAAAAACCCTGTGAAGCACAGCTCTACTCTGACACACATGGGGTTGCCATAAGACAAGTTTGACTGATGGCATCTGGTTTTTATTGACATTTAGGTTGGATAACTCTTGATCGTTGAGTACACGTCTTGCAGTTCCTTTTTAAAAAAATATGTTTCTAAATATGTTATTATTTTTCTGGTATTTTAATACACTTATTTTCTTTAAAATATATCCTTAAACAATCTTTTAAATGTTTTTATGCATAAATCTTCCTTAATGAACATCGTCAATTGTTGATCAAATAAAATCAGATGTGGGTTGTCTTTAAGGCCTATTTCATGACGTAAAATCTCCCTGTGTACATGTGGGTGGATTTAAGGCTGTTTGGAGGCAGTTCACCTGGCTATTACATGAGATATAAATAAATGCTTTTGTTTTGTTTAAATAACTTTCTAATTTGCTTCACTAGTAAAATTCCTAAAATACCCCCCCCAAAAGAAACCCAAAAACCAGTTGCTGTCGAGTTGATTGTAACACATGTCAGCCTTATGTAAGTCAGAGTAGAACTGTGTATCATGGGATATTTGTGACTGTGACCTTTCAGAAGCAGATTGCCAGGAGTTTCTTCTGTAGTGCCACTGGATAGATTCGAACTGCCAACCTTTCAGCACTTACAGTTTTTGCCACCCAGAGGCCCTAAAATATTAATCTTATAAAATCGCACTCTCTAATTTTGTTCACCCAAAAACCCAGTTCCCAGTAACTCACTGGGAAATCATTCAAATGTCTGGCCAAGCTTCCTTACAAAACAAAATGGAAGAGAATGGTGATGATAGTTTTTCCTGTATCTGATCTGGTGCTAGACAAGGAAGATAGGAAGAAGTACTATGACTTGGTCGTGTGTATGTGAGCATCTTGTTTGTGTTAGCATGAGTGTCAAAATATGTTGTTTTAGCTCCTTTTCTACCAGCTTGGTACCTTTGTTAATCACCGACTATACTTATTGCAAAATAAGTCTTAGGCTGTTGCCCTAATATAGGTTAACCAAGATATAACTCTGTCCTCTGGGAGTATGTGAAGTTTTCCGTAGCAACAATAAAGGCAATACTTAACTTCCATTCTCATCATTTGGTTATTACTAGATCAAAAGTAATGAGCTCAAGCATAGTGACAATTGTAAGGATGGTACAAGACCAGGCAGTGTTTCATTCCGCTATGCATTGGAACCAACTCCGCAGCACCTAACAGATCAAGTAAATTGAGGGTAGGAGTCTTATCTTGTTCAACTTTGCTTCCTGTGTGGTAACCAGCTTGACTTGTATGTTAACGAGGGTTTAGTAAACAATGATAGGTAAATGCGTGTTCATACGTTTCTTTCCTTGTTTGAAACGATAGCCCATTAATGAGCTTAGTGCCAACAGGGGAAATATCAATATATCAAGATAATAGCAACTTTCTGCTTGGCTTTTACAAATGAGTAAAATAAGGTGAGAGGAAACTCTTAGCTAGCATATGGCAATCTGTCAAAACTGTTCGTGATTTCTCATTGGAGTTTAGGTTAAGATGCCAATGCAGATGGCTCTGATTCACAAATAATCTTCCATTGTCATTATAGTTGAGGTT
Source organism: Loxodonta africana (assembly GCF_030014295.1). Lineage (NCBI taxonomy): Eukaryota > Metazoa > Chordata > Mammalia > Proboscidea > Elephantidae > Loxodonta > Loxodonta africana. The sequence goes on from NC_087351.1 coordinate 99,951,995, forward strand.
GACCTATAGGCATTTAGTGGACATCTATCCAGCAGGTGCTGCTTGGAAACTCTATGGGGTAGTTCTACTCTGTCCTATAGGGTCACTATGAGCTGGAATCAACTTGACAGAAAATTTTTTTTTTTTTTTTAATGCAAAATCAACTACCAGCCCAAATTCACTGTCATCCACAGGACTGTATAGTTAAGCAAAACACTTTTTCTTTAATCTTAGCATTCCGACTATTTTATTTATCTAGAACTTAGGCTCTGTGCTCCTGCAGTACACTGTTGGTAAGCAGAGCTTTATCACAGTTATTTTTAGGCTGGGGCAGTTTGCTTCAGTCTCACACCATAACATTTTGCTACAAAATCTATATAACTACATAAACATGTACACACACTTACAAATATACACAACTAATATCAGCTAACACATATAACAGGTGTTTCAGAGCTTCCGCTCATATCTGATCTCTACTAAAACCTCATCCATTTCAACGAAATTAGGAAAACAGGATCATTTGATTAAATAAAAGCAGGAAATTCTGTGTATCTGGTTTTAGCCTAATGCATACACAGTATGCGTGTTACCACACAGAGATCTTAGAAGTTCTGTAATAAAGGGATCAGTCAATTCTGATTCAACTCAACATTTCACCAAATTATTTGACATGGAAACTTTATGGAAGCAACACATATTAATTGTTGTGTTTCACAGGTAACAACTTGAGAAACATTGGTGTTGAGGTGTAGTGATGCAAGAAGTAGGTTATGTGATGTTCTACGTAGTATTAAAACATTTGTTGTAAGTTGAAAACTCTAGCATTATACAGACTCCAATATGGTGTTCCCTAGACTATGTTCTTACTATTAATAGTTAATTTTTCTGTATTTCTTTTAAAAATATATATGTATTTAAATGCTATAAAATCATAGCAAGGCATGTTATGATTGACAAGGAATGATATGTGTGTGTGTGTGTAAAAGTGTATAGATAGATAAATAAAAATATCTTCCTTTAGGATCCCAAGAATTATAAGATTGAGAATTGTGAATTTCACGCCAAGCTTTGTATATACAGCCTTATTCTCAGAGTGGAATTTAAATTAATATCCATCATTCATAGAAATTATTTTAATTTTCTTAAAATTTCTAACAATTTTGACTTGTCTACCAGTCTTAATCTAGTATTTTTTCTTAATATGCCATGAGGAAAACCCACATTACATATATCAGCCTCACTTGTGAATCCGCCCCTTAAGAATCCTGCAATTAGTGTGGCTATGTATTCATCATTTCATATTCCACCATGTGGAGTTATGCATCAGGTGTTGGCTATAAAAACAACTTCATGAATGATGTGGAAAAGCCACTGAACTTGGAGTGAGAAGTTTTGAGTTCCAGCCCCAAGTCCAAAACTCATGAGCAGTGTACTCTGGTTCAGATTATTCAGTCTCCAGGTGATGTATTGTAGCAATTTAAATGACAGAAGGAATGTGACTGCAGGAGACATCTTTTCGGCTTGGTAGCTTTCTCAGTCATGCATGCTAAAGGAAGAGGACAGAGGTTTCAAGAAGAGAAAGTGTCGACAGAAAGTATATCTGTTAAGGAATGAGTTGTAGGTGTTTTCTAAGCGGTTTTCCCACTCTAATCTGCTTAGGTTAGTATTCAAATTTATGTTTGACCAAAGTGCATCCCCAGTCATGAAATAGACTTAATCACATGGAAGGGAATGGACCTTGTTTTCAGGAGTGGATATGATGGCCAATTCAGTATCTTACTAGTGCTACTCAAGACCCAGTTTTCTCCGTGAAGTAACCATGTGCCTACCATTTCTTAGAATCATTTTGTTTTACTTCTTGAGCTAAGATCTTTGACTCAAATTATATTACCTCATTCCTAATTTCAAACAAATTAATAATTTAAGAATTCAGCCAGATTCTAGCAAAGTATATACAGCTATCACAAAGAATAACCAAGTCAAAGGAGAAGGGAGTCCTCATCAAATCAATAAGGTCACGTTATGAGCAAAAAGAAGAACAAATTATGAAAAAAACTCCCCACAAATGAGGGAGAGTGAGGGCAGGTTATTTTAAAGCTATTTTTAGGATCAAAGTGTCCTTAATTTCTTTGTACGTGAGATCCAGGGTATGGATTCCTCATAGCTTTAAAATAGTAACAATAATATGAATTCTAAAAGAAAGCTATTTGCACCAGTAGGGAAAAACTGAAAATATTTTACCTATAAAAAGTGCCAAAGTAGGAAATAAAAAGATTCAAATTGAATTTAGGTAGACATTGGGATGTCAATCCAATAAACTGAAAAGTCCTCAGCCAGACAAACTTTTGAAGGTGAAGTAGACATTATTTCTTTTGATACTTCCATTGTGTGTGGGTAGAAGGAGTCAAGAAGGAGTGGGTATTGAGAGTGGTTATAAACAGATTCCCACAGTGGACAAGGAGACAACTGACAACCTGAGGCACTCAGGAAGGGTACGGTGCTTTTTACTAAAAAAGAAACACAATTACCAGTTAAGTTGACTCTGATTTATGGAGACCCCATGTATGCCAGAGCAAAACTGTGTTCCACAAGATTTTCAATGACTGAATTTTTTTTGTCTAAAGTAGACAGACAGAATTTTATTCCGAGGCACCTCTGGGTGGTCTCAAACCTCCAGCCTTCAGGTTAACAAATGAGTGTGTTAACCATTTGCCCCACCCAGAGACTCCTGCTACTTACTATGTGACTTTGCCCAGAGTTGTCCCTTATCATCAGTGATAGCCCCAGAATTCTCATACTTGGCATTAGACTGTGTTACACGCTAAAGCTAACATGTTTTAGTATTGAAATTTCAAAAAAGAAAGGTATAAACCACAGATATTATAAAAAGACCTAAAGAGCTAACATCACACATTCACACAAACACAACTGATGTTTGATAATTGAATCTGCTTATAGAGGAACTGAAATAGAAACTTACATTAGCACTAATTCAAGCCCGAATTTACTTTCATGAAAGGATTTTTTTTTCCTACAAGTAAACTGTGTAGTAGATTGAATACAGTATATGGTTTTCATTGAAATGTAGCCACAGGTTTGAATTATACAAAGCACAGTTGAGTAAGTCATTTAGACATCTACATTCAGATTTGAGTAAGTTTACTCAAAGTTTATGCAACCAATTTTTGATCTCTTTTCTTCAGAGATGAAGGTGGTTTGAGAGATACAGGATCATCAGCCCATACAAGATGCTTGTAGGGCGTATTTGGATCTTGTAGGGACAGTTTTACTTCAAATCAAAGAGAACTACATCACCCATCAGTCCACTGTCTCATAAATTTGGTCTAATATTTCAGTTACTTTTATCTCAATATTCCAGACCTATGTACGCTGAGGCATCAAAAAAAAAAAAATCTCCTTTTGGCTCAAGGTGCTCATCAGCCATCTGGAACTGCTTCCCAAGCTTCAACCATTATGCAAATGAGATTTAGTATTCGTCATGTTTTATCTACTGATACTAATATATTAATGTTAGATGTTACGGCGTGAGCCCCAAAGAAGACATTGCCTTTTCATCAGTCATTGGCTTGAGCTCACACCTCATTACTTTTAATGGCTCTGTGGCACTTAAGGTCACTGGGCTCCTAAACGCTGCTGCCTGGGGTGTTACCAATAAAAATGATATTCTCTATTTAAGTGAAGCATTCTCCTCATTTTATTCCTTTCTTCTTCTTTTATTTTATTTAAATTTTGTTGTCACTGTGGAATTCCCTTCACTTGGCAATAGATAATGACTGTTTAACAGAACAAGAAGTAGCATTGTCTTTTCAGATATTTAGATATTCAGATATTTCTATTTCTGGAAGGGGTTTAAAGAAGAAAAAGCCCACTGGCTATTTATATATATATATATATATATATATATATATATATATATATATAAAGGAATCTGAATATGTACAGTAAAACCTATGAAAGCTGGAACCTGTGTAAGGCAGAAACCTGTCAGAGAAGGAAAACTAAAATATATTCCATTAAAACAAGCGAAAGAAAAATGGTAAGACAGCACCATGTCAAAATGGAATATTTGCAAAACCCAAATAAACAAGACCATCCGGTCGTGTTCCAGCTCTCACAGGTTTCACTGTATTAGAATCTGTAAGTGAATATGAAAGGATTTTAGAGTTTTTTCAATAGCGCTCTTTAAAGCTTCCTTTTTTACCATAGTGTAGTGATGAAAGCACGCTAAAAACCAATGGCTCAGTTTGACCCATGGCTCTTCCACTTTCTAGTTGTTTGAATTTAAGCAAGTTACTTGACCTCTCTGTACCTCAGTTTTTTCATCTTTAAAATGGGAATAATAAAAGGAGCTATTTATCTCATAGACCTATGGTGAGAAGAAACTGAATTAATATTGTTTAAATGCTCTGGCATGTAGTATGTACTAAGTCAGTGGTCATTAAATAAATGAAGTCACATTGATGAAATCAACAACAATGTAGAAATTTAGTTATAATTTTAAAAAGGCAGTGAAGCGTGAATAAAAATCCAGGCTATTACCTAAATTATTTTAATTATTTAAAAGTAAATGAGAAAGGCAGCTCTACTCAATGCTAATAAGCATAAATGAAATGCTTAATTTTCAAAGAAAAATGTCTTAAAATTTGTACAAGAATCATTTAAGAAGGCTTATTAGACTGATAATTGTGAAATAGCTACCTCGTGCCTAAAGAAGCACCAGCCCCTGATGTTACAGGCAATTCCTTCTAAAACATTAAGGAACAAAAAATTCTGGTGCTCTGCAAATGCTTCCAAACAAAGTCTTAGTGTATGTGTCTGTGTGAGTTTATGTGTATCGACTTTGCATGAATAGCAATGTAATAATCCTACAATATGTGAGCAATTCAGCAAAACATCATGACAAATTTGAATATAGTCCAGGAATATACTAAAGCTTTAATGTGAAAAATATGAAAAAATGTAATTCATCATATCTTAAAGGAGAAATAAGCAACATTGAGTCTTACTATCAAAGATGGCAGACTGAGCTCATGAATTCACCTTCAGCCTTTCACCAAATTCCATTGGCATGGGAGAAAATGTACATTAATGACAGCTCTGGAAAGCAGGAATAGATACCCAAAACAGCAACAATTCCGAGGGATAAGAAAGTGCTTTCCAAAAAAAACCTCAGAGGTGGAAATAAAAAGGTTAATATTAATATATCTGATTAAATATCAATTTAAATATTATTGAATACTAGAAAAAATATAAGCCATATTAAAAGACCAATAAATAACACAAAAATATTTGCAACATGTATAACAGAGAGTTAATTTCCTCTGTGTATAAAAAGATTTACTAATCAATAAGCAAAAGAAGAACTCTCTAACAGACACAGCTGGTCTCACCAAGCAGGGACTGTGTGCTCCAATGAAAACACACTCACATAATGAGCACCCAGCATTCACAAATAAACACAAAGAAATTTGCTCACAAACGCGTATGCACACATACAAATACATACACACAGACAAGTACAAACACTCAAATACAAACCCCAGGAAGGAAAAATAAATAAATAAATCAGCTGCCGTAGAGTCAATTCCTACTCATAGGGACCTCATGTGTGCAGAGTAGAACTAAGCTCCATGGGGTTTTTGTGGCTGTGATCTTCCAAAGGCAAATCATCACGCCTTTCTTCTGGGGTGCCTTTGAGTGAGTTTGAACTGCCAACCTTTCAGGTAGCAGTCAAGCACCTAACGGTTTGTACCACCCAGGTGCACATTAACATATTAAAAATTACTCAACATCACCAATAAAATGTAAATTAGAGCAAGATGAGACTTTTTTCAAACCCACTTAACGAGAAAGAAAAATAGAGAATGACAATACAAAGAATTGAAAACAGTTTAGGGAATATGAGTTATCATGACTATTTGTAAGAGAGATGGATGGATGGATGGATGGATGGATGGATGGATGGATGGATGGATGGATGGATGGATGGATGGATGGATGGATGGACGGACGGATGGTTGGGTAGAGAGGGAAGAAGAAAGGTAGATATCAGATTTTTAGAAGACAATTTTGCAATGCACATTCCAATATTAAATACTGTGACCCTGGGTTTTCACTTCTAGGAATTTTTCTTAAATATCTCAATGAGAGTATGAGAATTTTTAACAGAAAATACTGGAATATACTTCATCATTCAGGATTAGGAGACATGATGTTAATCTAATACTTCTATGAAATAAAATACTATGCAAACAGTGATATGATAATGTGGATGTATATTTACTTATATGAAAATATCTTTTGTTATAGTGTTAAGTTAAATAAAAGGTTACCAAACAGTAGCTATAGTATCAGGTATTTTGAATGGAAATGACACAATATGTCAACTCAAACTAGATTGAGTTAAAAGGAATTTTATTGGGTCACGCAATAGGGAAATTCATCTTGTGAAACTTGCTTCAGTTACATAAATTCTTGTACAGTAAACACTTGGCCTTAAGATAGCCAAGTCTTGCTATCTCCATTTCTCTTACCTCCTTTTGTTCTGCTTTCCTTTCATTCAGGATTCAAGTGTGGCTGGTAGCAGTGCCAAACTTTCATTCGGCTAGCTTAGTGACCATACTTAAAATAGCTAGTTTCTTTCCCAATATCTTCAACAAAGGTCACAGGCAGTATTCATCAGACATACTCCTTCCTGAAACTAGGAGATGGAATCAGCCCAGCTACAATGACGGGGCCTGCCTAGAACTCAAGTCGATTAAAAGAAAAGCAGAAGAAAAGAGGGAGAGAGAGACACACACTGATGTTCTTGAAACCTTGGATTCAGTGTTCTTGAAGAAAGTTTTACAGCATGAATTTCTCTATTGTATGATCCAATAATTTTACTTCAGCTTAAGCTAGTTTGAGTTCAAATATTACCACTTCCATTTAAACTGTTTTTTACTAACATGTTGGGAAGGGAGGCTCGTCCCAAAGGAACACAGATGATCCATTCACTGATTCTTCTGGAAAATTCCCTGTGCATATATGCATACAAGGAAACATTTAATAGATACACACAAAAATACGACGATTGCTAACTCTGGATGGAGGAATATTAAATGACTTGTTTTCTTATTTTTATTTGTCTGAATTTTTACTTTCTTTTTTTTTTGGTTTAAAATGAGAATAATTATTTGTGTATAGGAAACACATTGTTACTAAAATACATACAAGTAAAAATTTACTTTAAAGCTCACATGAGAGGAGTGGAGCTGGAAATGAAGTTCTCTGTAATCACAGCAGGAGAACTTTGTTGGGACATGGTCAAACTTGGTAGAAGAAGAATCATCCACTACTGTTCCAAGTGCCTGGTACATTTCTTTCCCATCGTTGGAGGCCAACTGTGCTGTTTTTCAGAGTTAAGAAATTCAAATAAAATGACACATTCACTCTAGACCTAATTCAGTGCCAATATGTGGTATGTTTTCAACAAATCATAGTTTTATTCAATGTTTCTCAAAATGTGGCCTTGGGCCAAATGCATCAGAATTGCTTCAGTACTTAAAAGTTAAAATTACTGAACTCAAACGCACACACACAAAAACAAACCCATTGCCATCAAGTTGATTCTGACTCCTAGCGACCCTACAGGACACAGTAGAACTGCCTCATAGAGTTTCCAAGGTGTGCCTGGTGGATTTGAACTGCCAATCTTTTGGTCACCAGCCATAGTGCTTAACCACTATACCACCAGGGTTGCCAACGATAGATATAATGAATAAGATTATCTGAAGTTGAAGTCTTAGGATGAACTTCTTTCAGAAGTTTCTAAGGTTATCCTTATAGTCCTCAAATTTTGTAAAACAATGATCTAGTGTGACAACACCCTATTGTGTCTTCATAGTAGTATATCCCAAGACAAAATTTATTAAAATTAGTGTTAAGAAGTAAAAATTGTAAGATATTCAACAAAAACAAATATCTTCATGAGAATGTAGTAAAGGCGATTTGGGTATTTTGCAACTGAAAGCATATGTCATATCATATCCAGCTCAAGTGAAAATGAAAGGGTAAAATTTATGTTCTCAACAGTTGAGCTTTTTTTATTTTAATTTTTTTAATTTTCAGACTGTTAGATCTAGGAGAAAAACATACTGATAGGCTTTAGTATGCAAGGAAAATAATAGCCTGAAACAATTGTTCTTCTGCCTTTAAACAAAACAATGAAACATTTCTTAGAATAACTGGACATTGAACTATGTAGAAAAAAAAGAAAATGGACCTTGACATAAATTTTCAGCAAATAAGAGAATCTAATGTTACTGAATTTGAAAACTAATTTCCATTACAATATATTTTGATGTTAATCCATTTCTCAAACTTATGTATTGCAAGAGCCCACGACATCAATTTTCTAAGCCATTTTTATATTGTTCCACACAGCTGGGTGTTGCCTCTGAATTGATATATAATATCGGTCTCACAGAGCAGTTGCAAGAATTCAATTCAGTGAGAAAATATGTAAGAAAGTGCTTTATAAACTGCTCTGCATTTTCCAAATATTACACAGTATTATCTGTTATTGCAAAGGCATTTAACTGTGTGTATCACAATGAATTATGGATAACATTGCCAAGAATGGGAATTCCAGAACATTTAATTGTGTTGAGTACATATATCGTGTAGAACCTGTATGTACACTAAGAGACAGTTGCTTGAACAAAACAAGGAAATACTGAGTGGTTTAAAATTAGAAAAGGTGTATGTCGGGGTTGTACCTTTTCACCATACTTATGCAATCTGTATGTCTGAGCAAATAATCCAAGAAGCCAGATTTTTTGAAGCAGAACACAGCACAGGAATTGGAGGAAGGCTCATTAACAACCTGCAATATGCAGATGACACAACCTGGTTTGCTGAAAGCAAAGAGGACTTGGGGCACTTACTGATGAAGATCAAAGACTACAGTCTTCAGTATGGATTACACCTCAAAATAAAGGAAACAAAAATTCTCACAACTGGATCAATAAGCAACAGTGTTATAAACAAAGAAAGTATTGAAGTTGTCAAGGATTTCATTTTACTTAGGTCCACAGTCAACACAGTCAAGCAGCAGTTAAAAAATCAAACGACATATTGCATTGAGCAAATCTGCTGCAAAAGGCCCCGTTAAAATGTTAAAAAGCAAAGATGTCACTTTGAGTACTAAGGTGGCCTGACCCAAGCCACAGTATTTTCAATCACTTCATATGCATGAGAAAGTTGGAGAATGAATAAGGAAGACTGAAGAATTGATGCCTTTGAATTATGGTGTTGGTGAAGAATAGTGAATATACCAGGAACTGCCAGAAGAATGGACAAATCTGTCTTGGAAAAAATACACCCAGAACACTCCTTAGAAGCAAGGATGGCAAGACTATGTCTCACATGCTTTGGACATGTTATCAGGAGGGGATCAGTCCCTGGAGAAGGACATCATGCTTGCTAAAGTAGAGGGTCAGTGAAAAAGAGGAAGACCCTCGATGAAATGGCTTGACACAGTGGCTTCAACAGCCGGCTCAAGCATGACAATGATTGTGAGGATGGCGCAGGGCCAGGCAGTGTTTCCTTCTACTGTACTTAGGGTCGCTTTGAGTCAGAACTCACTCGAGGGCACCTAAACACAACGAATGGCTGAAGGATGAAAACTGAATTTAAGGGAAGCAAGGATGGAGGCAGAGAGAAAATATAAAAGGTTGGTGCAAAAATTCAAGTGCAAGCAGCAGTACAAGCATGGATAGAAGATGAACACAGGAAACATTAGGCATTTCAAAGCTGAAGGATGTAAACAAATGTGAAGGATGCAGGTTAAGAATGATTTGAGTCACCGGGCAGAGGATAGTATCATTAACTGAGATAAAAAATGCAAGAGTTGGAGCAAGATTGTTGTTGAGAGACAGATTAGTAGTTTCTACTATAGACAAGTTGGGACCTAAAAACTGTGATATCCAAATGGAGAGGTCATGATGTTTAATAGACAAGAAACTCAGAGCAGAGATTTGAAGTGGGCAAGTGACCAAGACGTTCTCTCTCTGGAATTCTCCTGTGTCTATAGAGATATTGAGACAAATAAATGTCTAATCACAATTTGAAAAAAAAAAATTAAATAAATCACAGCACCATCAAATGGCGCAACCTATACTGTGTGGTACGTTAAAGTGAGGGAGGTGATAAAGGCAGCCTCCACTGAGAAAATAATTGGAATGTTGAATGACATAGATTAAAAATCATTTTGCATTACTGTAGAATGGAGTACTTGAGGACATCCCCCCCGCCCCCCGCTCTAAACTTTACAATGCTAAGATGATCTTGTGACTATTATAAACCTGACATAATGAATTAGGAATGTTAAAATCTAATTATTTCCCATGGATTCAGTCTGAAAATGTTAGCCTGGTGGTTCTGGGCTTCATAAAAGCAGCCCAGCTATTTCCTTGACAGGCAGAGTTAGGTATGAGGTAAAGGTTTTTAAGCCAAAGAGGAGAAGAAAGGGTTTTCTCTCACTGATAATGCCAGTGTTTGTTAAAATTATCTCCACTGCCCTTTAATATAATAAGCCCAGGATTTATTATTTTATTACTTATATTGTTCTTTTTTCTTTACTTGGTAAAAGAATATAACTTCCCTAAATATTTTTTTTCTGTATACTAGAATTTTTCTACATATTAGAATTCCATGATAACATGTTTTGTGAATACATGGATTTGGAACATAGTGGAAATCAAATAAAAAACCCATTGAAACACAATTATATTTAGCAAATACTAAACATACATGTGTTAAGCTTATTTCTGTGAAGCTACCCAGTGAAAATGTTTTATCACGTCATTTTAGGTTTTATTTTAGGTAAGGTAGATAATTGCAATATTCAGGTTCACTTTCTCAATTACATGCTGCTTAAAATGCCATTGCATTGCCCTTTTCTGAAAAATATGAATCACATGGTCCTAAAGCTCTTCTCTGTATGTTGTCAATCCTAACCCTGTGTGATACTTGAGGATGTATTTATCTGTAACTCAGGGTAAATATTTTATCCTCTACTTAGCAAAATTTCCGTATTTTTATTTTAAGTATATATAGAGATCCAAGAACAACATACGAAAGGTCAAGGGAAATGCATCATAATGTATTAGAGAATGATACGCTATCTTTATGTTTTATGGTAATTATCTCGATTTTCATATATGCTGGCCTGAAGGGGTATTTTTTTTCCCCCTTTATGCCGCAGAAGACATTTCACTGGCTACTCTATTGTCTAAAAAACGACACTATCTTTCATGCCTTGGGATTAAAATTTGTGTATAAGTAGAAGAAATTTTGTCAAATACACTATTATTTTATTCTGAAAGTTAAAAAAAATAAAGGAAGTGAATAACGATTCTTGATGCATTTAACTCTGGACCTAATTTGAATGCATAGTCACTGGGAATGGACTCACTGGGTTGAATTTTATATATGCATTATAAAGACTCATGCAATCAGCTAAGGTATTCCATATGGAAGATTAGCATGTCTTGGTGAACATTTTATGACGCTGTTAAGTATGAAGTCAATGAACAGTACTGGAAGAAAGAATCTCACCAATAAATCAAAAATAGAATTTGGAAGAAATCCTAAGAAGATTTTACATGATAAATGCTCTGCTTAAAAAGTGCTGTTAATGATTTAATTACAGCTGAGGTTCATGTGTTCCTCTTTACTTTTCTCCTGCAAACTTGTTTTTTTCTTCATTATTATGGAGATTGTTATTCGCTATATGCCGTATTTCATGTCATGGCTGTTTCCTGTTAATGAAGTTTGGTTGGTTAGGTATCAAGAAATATCTGAGGGCTACAGGGAATGATATCTCTCTTAAGATCATATTAAAAATAGCAAACTTTGTGCAACATTTCTCTAATTATATTCTCCCCAGTTAGGTACTCAAATTTTCCACCTTCCTCTAGGCCATTCAAGACAAATATAAGCCCAGCTATGCAGTAGCAGTAATTCCCAAGCACCCAGTAGAGCATTCTTTAATCAGGCATTCAAAAAATCTAACCTCTGTTCAAAGATGTACCATTGAATGCCAATCTTCGTGGCTTTGTCCCAGAATAGCAGACCAAAAACTGGAAAAATTGATGTGCTCAAGATAAGAACTCTTCAAGTGTTGTATGCAGATGTTTTTTTCTTAATTGGGTCTCCTTCAGATTATCTCCTTAATTTTCCCTTACTGAAATTGGATAGCATTCGCTATTTTAGTAAAATATTTCGAAGAGCAGTGAGTATGAGTTTAGAATGAGAAACAAAAATCTTGAAGTTTAAAATGCATCATTCTATGCCATTAACTATCTTAAACAATATGAAATGGATCACGTTTGCTGCCAAACATTAACTGTTGCCTGTATTTCTCTTTGTCTCTGAAACACAATTCATCTGGCTATTATTTATAGAAGCACATTTTGAAACAGGCCTAGAAAATTGCAGTCTTTAAATTTTCTGCATTTACTACATAATATCAGAGCTAATTCAACTTTATTCATCCTGCTGAAATTGAGCTCAATTTTATATTAGTACTTCAAATGAATTCCAACTTGGAAAATCAATGGAAAACTTGTAAGTTACTATTTCTTATCCACAGTTATAGATAATTCTGGAATTCACAATGCATGCACAGATTGTTTAGGATCATCCAACTGCTGTAAATACCAGTTTAATTTCATTTGGACTAAATGCCTACTGTGTATAGAAGGATTCTGAGTTAATCCATGTGCCTCAGAAGAGCAATATGTGACCAAGAAGTCTGGGATAAAAGGGAAAAGAAAGCAGATGTTAAAAAATAAGAAAGAGATTAGAGTTGTTTAGTGATATCATCATTCAATCCTTCTCCTATGCAAGTTTGTGTTAAAAATTCTTCGCAGAATTCCCCAACCCTTGGGGCACTCTTTATGGGAACTTAAATTCCTTACCACACCATGAAAAATACTACCTACACGTGACTGTTCTACTCAGAAATCTTCAGGAGGCAATAGTTTACATAATCCCAAAAGTTGAACAGAGATGGGAAGAGGTGTCGTGAGATTATATCTTTATTTCTAGCTATAACTGTATCTGTGTGATGTTTAAGGCTGTGTGTCAACATGGCTGGGTCATGATTCTCAATGGTTTGACAGTTATGTAATGGTGTAATTTGGCAGTTATGTAATGATGTGATATAAAAATCCTCCACTTTGTGATATAATCACCTCATGATGTGATCAGCGAATCATTTGTAAGGGGAGTTTCCTCTGGGGTGTGGCCTGCATCCAATATACATGAAGGTTCTGGCAAAGCTGGCTGGCCTTTACTCACCTTGGATCCTGCATCCAGCTGGTCATCATCTCGCCACCAGTTCTTGGCACTTGAGCTAGCCAACTGCTATATTGCCTGCTGATCTTGGGATTCGTTGGCCTCTGCAGCCCTTGAACCAGCAGCCTACTGTCTGACATGCTGATCTTGGGTTCTGCAGCCCCAGCAGCTATGTGAGTTAGGAGAAGCCTCCAGCCTGATGCCTGACCCATGGAATTGGGACTTGTCAGCCTCTACTACCATGTGAGCCATTTCCTTGAGATAAATTTCTCTCTCTGTCTCTCCCTTTCTCTCTCTAGGTACATATATATCTGCTTCAGTGGTTTTGCTTCTTTTGAGAACCCAGCCTAAGACAATCTGTTTCAAGGCTAAAACTGTAACTATACCTATTTTCATCCCATATCTCCTGGTGCTTTATGAATAAGCCACTTTAATTGGACATGAATTTGATGATTTTTCAATCTAAATGCATAATAGCCATCTAACTATGTCCATGGCGTTTGAAAATGACCTTTATTTTTCAAAAGGAAAATAAGGAGCCATTGAAATTATATTGAAATGAGATTTAAATGTAAGTAAAGAATAAAATGAGAGATTAAGGTAGTCTCTAAGATCTTTCTAACTATAATGATATAACATTTCAGACACACTGTGACAACTAACAACAACAACGCTGTACAGAAGTGAATATTTTTTTTGGTAATATATAATAATAATAACACATTTCTTAAAAAAACTTTCATATATTAATACTTAAAAAAGCATTCAATGTGGTTACATAAGTCACTTTATGTATACAATAATACAATCATTGCTCTTTGTCAGCTCTACAAGGCATTGCTTCATATACTTATTTAATATTATTATTAAGAAGATGACCCATTTTAACCATTTTGTGCTGCCTTAATTTTTAAGTAAAATTCAGTCCATACACATTTTAATAAGTGCAATTATTATATATTTAATTTGCTTTTATTGACATTTGTTTTTGACAGAGTGCAAATATTTTACAATATATTAAATGACTCAAACATACTACAGACGGTCTTAGTATTGACACCAGATCCCAGTCTTAGCCGAGATGTTCACAGGGTCTCCCTTGACCACAGTCTTTTAGGCTTCTTCTGAAAATCAAAGGCGTAATAGCACAGGATTTCACTCTATTAAACAGTTGTTGTTACTGTTATTAGGTGCCCTCGAGTCAGTTCTGACTCATAGTAGCCCTATACACAACACAATGAAACACTGCCTGGTCCTGAACCATCCTCACAATCTTCTCTATATTTGAATCCACTGTTGTAGCCACTGTGTCAATCCATCTTGTTGAGGGTTTTCCTCTCTTCCACTGACCCTCTACTACCAGGCATGCTGGCCCTTCTCCAGGGACTGGTCCCTTCTGATAACATGCCCAAAGTAAGTCAGATGAAGTCTTGCCATCCTCAACTATAAGGAGCATCCTGGCTGCATTCTTCCCAAGACAGATTTGTTCATTCTTCTGGCAGTCCATGGTATACTCAATGTTCTTCTCCAACACCAAAATTCAAGGACATCAGTTCTTGGTCTTCCTTATTCATTGTCCAGTTTTTGCATGTATGTGAGGCAATTGAAATTACCATGGTTTGATTCAGGTTCATCTTAGTCCTCAAAGTGACATCTTTGCCTTTCAAAATTTTAAAGCGGTCTTTTGAAGCAGATTTGCCCATTGTAATATTTTGTTTGATTTCCCGACTGCTGTTTCCATGGGCATTGATCGTGGATCCAAGTGAAATGAAATCCTTGACAACTTAATATTTTCTCTATATATCATAATGCTGCTTATTAGTCCAGTTGTGAGGATTTCTGTCTTCTTTATGTTGAGATGTAATCCATACTGAATAGTCTTTGATCTTCATCAGTAATTGCTTCAAGCTCTCTTCACCTTCAGCAAGAAACGTTGTGCATATCACAAGTTGTTACTGAGTCTTCCTCTAATCCTGATGCCACATTCTTTTTCATATAGTCCAATTTCTTGGATTATTTGCTCAGCTTATAGATTGAATAAGTACATGGAAGGATACACCCCTGACAAACACTGTTCCTTATTTTTAATCCTGCAGTATCCCTTTTTTCTGTTTGAACCACTGCCTGTTGATCTACGTACATGTTCCTCATGAGCACTATTAAGTGTTCTGGAATTCCCATTCTTCTCAATGTTATCCATAATTTGTTATGATTCACACAGTCTAATGCCTTTGCATAGTCAATAAAACACAGATAAACATCTTTCTGGTATTCTCTGTTTTTAGACAAGATCCATCTGACATGGGCAACGATATTTCTCTTTCTATGTCCTTTTCTGAATCCAGCTTGAATTTCTGGCAGTTCTTTGTCATTGTACTGCTGCAACTGCTTTTGAATTATCTTCAGCAAAATTTTACTTATGTGTGATATTAATGACATTGTTTGATAATTTATGCATTCTGTTGACATGAAAAGGAACATATTTACTTCATGCATAAAACTGAAGACCCTGATATTCAAGCTATGAGTCAGAATTGGCTTAACAACGAGTTTAGTTTGGTTTTTCAGTTGCCCTCTCTCTGAATATGCCCACTAGAAACCCGAGCTTCTTCTAACCATGGCTTTTCTGCTTTACATCTCAGTCCCAGATTTCAGAGCCTTTAATGAAATATTATGTTTCCTGTAGCCAACTGGCAGTGCAACTTCCCTGCTTTTTTCCTACAAATGTCATTTTCAGTGGCTGTGCTGATGTTCCCACTCTTTTCTCCTCCTGGTTGTATATCCCTTAGAAACCCCGCTCTAAACTTATGCCATCATCTAGAATCTGCAGTTCTAGATCCCAACCTCGTTCGATCTCACAGATTAAATGTTCCCTTGGGCCTTAGAGCTAAGATAGGTTAACCACTCTTTTCATTTGTTAATTCTGTATGATTTCTCACCAATTCTGCCTTGAGTTTGTCCACTGTGACTAAACACCTCTCTGCCATGGTCCTCATCCTCTACCTTATGGCCATCAGTATATAGGGGCAACTTCCAACTGCTATCTGCAAATCAACTCAGGGCCAATGTCTTTATAGCCCTGTAATTGCTCGATTTCTTAGAAAGTAGGTGTAAACTTATGTATTAAAGAAGAAAAGAGTGGCAGATTGAAGAGAAGAACATGTTGGCTACATGTAATTCCCTATTATCATCTCTCTGATACTCTATACAGGTTATTCTATAAAGGTGTAATTCATTGATTTAGTCAGGTGGTCATGAACTAAAGTTTACTGACTACCTACCATGTGCCAGATATTTCTCAACTCAATAAGATGGGCTTTCTAAAGACCGACCTTAAGCTGACACCTAAAGAATGAAAAGGCCATGTGAAAAATAGGAGTAAATAGGTTGTGGCAAAGGGCACAGTGCATTCAAAGATTCAGATGCAGGGAAGAACTTAGTATGTTCTAGAAACGTCACTTAGCATGACTGGAAGTTACTGAAAAGGGTGGAGACTGAGGGCAGATGATCTTTTGGAGGTGGGTGGTTTCCAGAGTAGGATGGGAATTTAAATGTTACGGTGGAGTCTAGATTTTCTTTTAAGTACAAACCTGTAGCTATTGGATTTTTTTTTTAAAGAAAATTTTGTTTTCTTCCTTGTGGAAAACGTGTTTGTAAACAGCCAAGAAAAGAAACAGAAGAACCAATCTAGTACTCCAAGACAAAGAAAGGTGTTAGGTTAGATCAGGGAAGTGGTGGGAAAAATAGGGAGAAATAAAACTGGGTCTTTTGAAAAGAGGACAAGGGAGGAGCTAAAGATGTTGCCTTGATTTCTGGTTTTTCTCTGTGTTCTTTGGTGCATTCTGTATATGTCTGTCCATCATTCCTTTTATATATAATAATTATAAGTTGGATATCAGTTAGGACCCTCCCTGGACCTTCATTTCTAGGTAAAGTTTATTTGGATTTTCCAGTTACTACATCCTGGGAATGTCTGAATACCATTTCAGATTTCTGCTTATTCCAACAAATTCACAGTGTCAGAGCTTGTGCTGTATTGTTGTTATTATTATTATTATTATTTTGGCCATTATATTCCTATCATCAAGGGCTCAATCCATTCACCTGGTCATGGAACAAATTCATTAACAACCACCATAGCATTTTTTTGTTGTTGAAATTTTGCTGAAGATTTCAAGTGTCAAGTCAAAGGGACATAAATCACGTCTTCAACTTCATCTCCCTTTTCTCCTTCTTTCTTTTTGATCTCATCACTCTCTTTGCCATAATGTTATTTGATCATGCCCTCGCTCTCTCAACTCTCTGAGAAGTGTCAGACAATTTTCACAATAGATTTATTTGTTAGATATATAACTGGCAATTTCAAAAGATGAGAGAACTGAGACAATGAAGTTATTTACTTGCTCAAAGTCATACAGTTTACTAAGTACCAGCAACTTGAATCAACACCTGTTCTGCAAGATTTCTGTCTGGAGCCCAGCACAGAGCATATAAGCTATGGTCAATAAACGTGTTTACTTTTTCTTCTCACCCCTTCTTTGTCACAACTATTTGAAGAAGACCTAATTAGTTAATGACTGATGATCCTTTCTTAAACACAATGGAAACATAATTGTTTACACATGTTTTGTTAGGAAGGGCTTTGAGGTTATTTATTAGTTATTTATTAGTTGATCCATTCAACTAGCTTTAAAGTTGCTTTTCTTCAAACTCTCTTTCAATACTAACTTATCCCCAGAGTACACCTGTCAGGCACCGTTT
This sequence comes from Loxodonta africana, assembly GCF_030014295.1. NCBI lineage: Eukaryota > Metazoa > Chordata > Mammalia > Proboscidea > Elephantidae > Loxodonta > Loxodonta africana. The sequence continues at coordinate 99,970,103 of NC_087351.1, forward strand.
TCCTGGTGGCTGAGATTGATCCCTCCATTGGCAGAGTGTCACTAAATGACTTGGTTCTCCCCTTAGGTAGTACCTTAGGCTTGCAAAGGCATTAGCAATGTCAATTCCAGCCCATTACCACAACCATTCCAAATGTCAACCTCTTGACTGACAAGCTTGCAAATCTCTCAACATGTGTTTCTTGTCCCCAGAGTTATAGACCTTGGATGGTGATATATCTACTGAATGACATTATAGGTGCCAAAAGGCCTACTGAGGGACTTGTTTTAATTTTAGATGAAACTTTGTAAAATATATCAAAGAATTTGGGATATGTGAACAAGAGAGTCAAATTGGACTGAGCAATGGAGAGACTGAATTGCTATTAAATTCAAAAGAAGTTGTTTTGGGAAGTTGGGAATATCAGAAGTTTGTTTTTGAGTCCAGTAAGGTTAAGATGTCTATTAGACATTTAAGCGGAGAAGTCAAGTAGGGAGTTTTATATTCAAGTCTGGAATCCAGAGGAAAAATATGGAATGAAGGTAAATCTGGGCAATGCAGGTGATATTAAAAGCCATGAGACTGAATGAAGGAGAGCCAAAGACTGGACTCTGTATTGCTGTTATGCTAAAACTAGGGCGGTTGAAGAAGAACAAGCATAGTAGACTGTGAAGGAGCAGTTAATGAAGGGAGAAGAAAACCAGGAGTTTGTGTAGTGTTTTAATGAGAAAGGAGTGAAAAAACTGTCCAAATGGGAGTTCAAGTGAGATGAGGACTGGGAAGTGACCACTGTATTAACCAGTCAAGAAGTTATTGGTGACTCTGGAAAAAAACACTTTCAATGAAAGGGTGAAAGCAAAAGTCAGATTGTCATTTGATTCTGTTGATTAATAGTCTGGAAAGTATTGGATCCTATATCCAGTGTTTACTCATTCCTTTAACATTGCTTTCTTGACTACTTCTCAGGTCAATGAAGCAAAATACTGTACATAAGTCACCACACAATCATTGTTAAAAATATTGTTAATGACAAAATAGAAGGAGGAGGTGGCTGAATGGTGTTTCTGGGGAGAAAGGGGGAGAGAAACAAAAAGTAAATAAAAATAAAATAACTTAAAGAGTTACCTTCATCACACCCAATGCACCTGATCTCTGGAAGGAAGAGAGTATAGAGTTGTAGAAGTTGTGCACTCATTGCATAAATCCTGGAGAAGCCATTGACATCATAGTTGATATCAGAATAATTGTACATGATGGCCTGGTTCTAGAGTGTTTTGGATTGGAGGCATAAGTCTATTGTAGCCTTGGTTTCAATTTCTAAATTTCTTATGTTTGAGCATTTATTAGTACAAAATGGGATACATGGGTTTAAAGGAATGAAGTTTTTAAACAGCATGTAAATTTAATCCATCTCCTTTTGGAATGTACAAAACCATGTACACTGTTTCATTACAGAATTTTAAGGGCAATTTTGAAGACATGAAATTATTGCCTTATGTGCCAGCCTTCAATCCTAACTCCATATATGGTGAGAATGGTTCTATATCTCAAACCTGCTTGTTGTTCAAGCTCTGGATCCAAAATGGTTTAATCACTTCTTTCATCCAATGATTCAATGAGTCAGTCAATCCCTCATACCTTTACTCATCTTTACATCATTCATGAATCTTTTTGTATATTTCTTTAACCTCTATTTGTTTATTCACTCAGTAAGTAATTCCTGAATTCCTTTCATGCTGAAACCCTGTGCTAGGGATTCCAGGAAGATAAAGAAAGCCATGATACTGTTTGCTCACCCACTCCATGTTATCAACTGCTGTATAACAAAGTCTCCCCAAACTTAAAGAACAACCATTTCATTATATCCTATGATTTTGTGGATCAGGAATTTGTGCAGTGGTCATCCAGGTAAGTCTTCTGCTTTACAGAACAGAGTCTGGTCACTTGGTGGTATTTGACTAGGGTCTGGGCTTGCCTAGATTGTCCAAAACTGCTTTCCTCACGTGCCTAATACCTTGGTAGGCAGAGCTGGAGGGCTGGACTTAGTTGGGTTCCTCTCTTTCTCCATGCAGCCTTAAGCATTTCCTTGTAGTCTTTCCAATAGAGTAATAGAACTTCTTATACCATGACTCAGGATTCCAACATTCACGTTTCAAGAGTAAAGTGGAAGCAGCCAGTCTCTCAAGCCTGAGCCAAGAGAGCAATCAGTCATACACTCTTTCTAAATTTACAAAGAGGAGACATAGTCCCCATCTTTCAATAGGTCATGTAGCAAAAATTTTGCAGCCATTTTTAATCTGCCACACTCACTAATCTTTAGTGGAGAAATTAAATGTGTTAATGCAATGCATTACAGTGACTGAGAAATGAGTTACTAACATTGTAGAGAGTGGTCGATAAGACCATTTTCTTCTGCTAATTTTATCTGAGAAAGCCTAAGTTAGAGCTTAGATGACAAAAGCTTTGCTTTGCCAAGGAGAGAGAACCCAAATATAGATAAAGACTTAAGAAACCTGAACCTTAAATTCTTTTGACCTAATGCTCTGCTTGTTAAAAGAGGTGTTTCTGAAAAGACAAAGACCACCACCACGTCAACAAAAACATGGCACTTACTTCCCAAGATGTTCTCCAGCTCCAAATAACTTATCTTTTCTTCTATCTCCTTAAAACCGGGTTTGCATAGCAATGAAAATAACAAGTTTGACCACATGGAAAATTCAAGTAAGCAAAGCACACACAGCAGCCCTGCTGTGAAGTGAATGTGAGTTGGGAGATATAAATCTATTGTTCAAAAAGTCTCCCATGAAAAAGAGGAATCATTTTGTGGCTACCCAAGACAAGATAACTGCAAAATTATATTAGGCCCTTATCATCCTACACTGCCCAATAACCCAAAAGTCATGTTGCGGAAGAAAGTACTCCCAAACAATGTGTTAAAGGTTAGTAGTGGTTCATACGAATGATCCATGATTCCCCTGAAGTACTTTAAAAACAACCCATAAGTAAAAGAGCCGTGGTGGTGCAGTGGTTAAGCATTCAGCTACTAACCAAAAGGTCAGCAGTTCAAATCTACCAGCCACTCCTTGGAAACTCTGTGGGGTAATTCTACTCTGTCCTATAGAGTCGATATGAGTCGGAATTGACTCGATGGCAATGGGTTTGGTTTATGGGTATATCTGTAAAAGTGTTGCTAAAAGAAGATTGCTATCTATCCAATATATAGTCGTATATGAGATGACCATCATTAGCAGAGAACTAAGAAATGACTTACCTCTTCAGAATGCAAACAGTTCAGAATTGGCTCTTACACAAACGCATCAGATTAGGTTCTTTTCTGTCTGAAGCATCAATACCCAGATTCTCTCTTAAGTACTGATTGACAATTTTATATTTTCATGAGGAGTTAAAAGTGTGGTGAAGAAAGATCAATTTTTAGACCTCTCCTTGTGTTTTCAGAAATGACAGGGGAGAAAAGGAAAATCAACAAAGCAACAAAAAGCCTCACTAACAGCTCAGGCATCCTAAGCAGAGTGAAGATTTTTAAGGCACCCAGATCCTCCTAACACCAGCTTTACCTTCCGGGAGTATGCTATTAAAAGGAAAAGAAAAAGATATACTGCAGTGGGAAATAACCCACTAAAAGAAGATCGCTATGTAAATTATCCTGTAATAAAATAAATTATTTTTAATGAGTTACGCATTTTTAAAGTTTTCTCCCCCAAACACGAATAGCGTTGTCAAAATGATCATCTTTTTTTAGCAACATGACTATGTACAGAAAATATATGTCTGTAGCAGTACAAAAAATCATTTTTAACTAGCCAGTTTTTGTTACATTTAAATTTGATTATGAATTATTGTGCATCTTTTAGTATTTTCATTATAAAACATGAATTAGAAACTGGGGATTTTCCCTCCCTGTAAAAAATTTTTTTTTCTGTAAAAAAATGTATTTAATATCTAAATGATAGCTCTAGCAGATGACATTATTTTTACTTTGATCAAGAGTGTGTAAACAATCGTGAAAGATTAAGTTAAACGATGCCTATAGTTTCATCAAAATAGCGTCTTTTCTATTTATTTAGCAGTTTACATTTTCCAAAGCCTCTCTCAACTCTTGGTTTTAGTTTAATTCTCACAAACCTCTGTGAAGCAAATTGCAATAAATGATTTTGTGTGAACTGCATTTTTCAAAGACACTAAAGCATGGCTTCCATTTTAAGCTACATAAATAGCAACGTCAAGTTGGAACTAAACTTCCTCCTCTGTTACCCTGGCTTCTTGGTGGTATAGACTAGCTAATATACAATCCCTTTTGCTTTTGAACCAATTGTATGGTGCAGAAGTTGGCAATTGGTTGTTCTATATTTTAGTACCAGATGTTGAATATATGCTTAAACTGGTTCTAAAGTGACACTCAACTACACCTCGATACTGTGCTCAGTTCTGGATATGGTTGGGACTAGAGGAATACTCCAATCTAGATCTGCAATCACTATCTCCTTTATTTATTCCATAGCCAAAACTCAGCCATGAGGGTGGACATGCAGAGATGTTTGTTGTTGTTAGGTGCCATCGAGTTGGCTCCACCTCATAGCGACCCTAAGTACCACACAATGTACTCACAATCCTTGTTACGCTTGAGCCCATTGTCGCAGCCACTGTCAGTCCATCTAGCTGAAGTCTCCCTCTTTATCTCTGACCCTTTACTTTACCAAGCGCGACGTCATTCTCCAGGGACTGAAGCCTCCTAATAACATGTCCAAAGTACCTGAGATGTAATTTCACCATTCTTGCTTCTAAGGAGCATTCTGGCTATATTTTTTCCAAGGCAGATGTGTTCATTCTTTTGGCAATCCATGGTGTGTACTCAATATTCTCTGCCAATACCATAATTCAAAGGTGTAAATTCTTCTTCAGTCTTCCTTATTTATTGTCCAGGTTTCATATGAAGCTATTGAAAACACCATGACTTGGGTCAGGCACAATTTAGTCTTTTAGTCCATTTAGTACTCACCAAATATCCTTGGCTCCTCTGCCTTTTGCAACCTCCTTTGTGGTAAAGTTATGGTGATGTGGTTATTAATGGCCAGTGAAAAACCAACATGTGTTACTTCTGGTTCAAAGTAGTTAAGGGGGTCTTGGCTGTGCCTTCTCCATCACCCTGATATATGTTCTAAATTTTATAGCTATGTGATAGAGGAGGATAGCCTGACCTGCATCAGACTGAGACATGAGCAGGAATAAACCAATATTGTGTTAAGACACTAAAATTCAGACTTTTGTCTATTGTAGCAACTAGCTTCAAATATTCTGAATGATACAGTATCAAACTTTCACGAAACAGGAACCGGTGGCTGGATCTGGTGTAGTCCTCACAATAGTTTTCATGAATTGATTAAAGAGCAACACTTCAGCTACAGAGTACATGTTTAAGAACGTGAGAACTTTCATACAGATGGAGCACTTCCAATTCTTCGACTGAACCTGGAAATCCTACTTTTCCACCAACATCCAGAGTATATAATTAAACATCCTTGTGGAACACATGACACATCATAAAATGTTCAGGCCATATTAGAAATGAGAACCGCAACAGAAGGTGGCAGTGCCGATCAAAGCAGGGAAATGATCGTTAAGGATCAGTCACCAAAAGCAGATATTTTGAGATGCTGGGTAGAGGAAAGAAGGCTTTAAACGTGTGTGTTTAACTATAGAAATAATTAGAATTTTAAACATGATAGCAGAGAAGTCTATGAAATGACTTTTTTTTTTCCCCCTTCACTTTGATTAGTTGAAGACAGAAAGATGAAATCTTTAAAAACTCAAACACACAAAAAAACTACTGGTCACCCCATTGCATCCTCAACTGGGGCATTGACAATGTGGAATATGTAAAAGGAATCACAAAAACAGACAGTTAAAGGAAACATTTTCTTTTTTCTTAGAGATGCCTAGCTAATGATTTTGCTAGGTCCTGAAGACAAGAATTGGAAGTTAGTAGCCAAACAGACTTATGGTAGCTACAGCACTGGGTTTTGTATGGTCTCTTGTGGTGTGTGTGTGTAATTATGTGTATGTTTAAATTACCTTTTCAGAACTAGGTTAGAAGTTCTTTTTTTTTTTCCATTTCAGATACAGCAATTTTCAATTCATTCTTTTTAAATCCCAGATTTAGAATTCTTCTGAATATTCTTGTGGTAAAAAAATATGATTAGTGGATCTCAATTAATAGTTGAAGGCCATTAATTGATTCCAGAGAATCAAGTAAGCCTCACCTCTCAATATGTGCTGTCTTCACCAAGCTCATTCCTGTCCACATGTGGTACCCATCACACTGAGACCTAGTAGGTGTAATCAAGTCCTTCTCAGAAAGTGTATCAGTCCTGTGGTTCTGATCTATGTTGTTGTTGTTAGGTGCCGTCGAGTCGGTTCGGACTCATAGCGACCCTATGCACAACAGAACGAAACTCTGCCCTGTTCTGCGCCATCCTTACAATCGTTGTTATGCTTGAGCTCATTGTTGCAGCCACTGTGTCAATCCACCTCGTTGAGGGTCTTCCTCTTTTCCACTGACCCTGTACTCTGCCAAGCATGATGTCCTTCTCCAGGGACTTGTCCCTCCTGACAACATGTCCAGAGTATATAAGACAGTTTCGCCATCCTTACCGCTAAGGAGCATTCTGGCTGCACTTTTTCCAAGACAGATTTGTTCGTTCTTTTGACAGTCCATGGTATATTCAATATTCTCTGCCCACACCACAATTCAAAGGCATCAACTCTTCTTCGGTCTTCCTTATTCATTGTCCAGCTTTCACATGCATATGATGTGATTGAAAATACCACGGCTTGGGTCAGGCACACCTTAGTCTTCAGGGTGACATCTTTGCTCTTCAACACTTTGAAGAGGTCCTTTGCAGCAGATTTGCCCAATGCAATGGGTCTTTTGATTTCTTGACTGCTGCTTCCATGGCTGTTGATTGTGGATCCAAGTAAAATGAAATCTTTGACAACCTCAATCTTTTCTCCTTTTATCATGATGTTGCTCATTGGTCCAGTTGTGAGGATTTTTGTTTTCTTTATGTTGAAGTGTAATCCATACTGAAGGCTGTGGTCTTTGATCTTCATTAGGAAGTGCTTCAAGTTCTCTTCACTTTCAGCAAGCAAGGTTGTGTCATCTGCATAACACAGGTTGTTCATGAGTCTTCCTCTAATCCTGATGCCCTGTTCTTCTTCATATAGTCCAGCTTCTCGTATTATTTGTTCAGCATACAGAGTGCAATAAGGGAAACAGGAAGATATATCCCTGCTGTGGTTTAAACAAATTATATCTCTCAGTGGTTTAGATCTTAAGTATCTATTCAAATACTCGTAAAGGGATTTTTGAACGGTTCGGACCAAGAATACTTTCTCAATCTGTTTCTAGATTAAAAGTCATCTGTTAAAGCTAGATAAAGGTGGTTTTTATAGCTGGCTAGGCTAAGCAGCAGAATCTAGGCTGGACTTGTTTTCAGTGTTTACCGTGTAGTTGCTGGGACAACTGGGATTGAAACATTAATGCTCTTGCCCATTCCTAAAATGCTCTTAAAAGTCATGGTAAAGGCTGTTGTGAGCAGCCATTGAGGAGGAATAGTGCATGGAGTTTATTCTTGGTCACCTTTAGAACTGTATAGAAAAAGGCTATCTTTCCTTAATGAAGCAGGGAGTCCCAGTTGGAAATCAGCATAAAACACACCTGATTTCAATAACTTTTCCCAGTTCTTTAATCCTCAAAATATTAATAAAGCAAAGCAAACTGAGTTTCCAAAACATCAACCAATGCAACTATAAGTATTTGTATTCTTCTCTAAGATATTTTCAAAGCACACATGCAGATGCATGCATGTGAGCGTGTGAGCACACACACACAAGTGCATGACACAACTAAGATATAAACTAATAGCTTAAAAAAGGCTGTGGGATTCAAGTGTTCATGTTCCAAGCAAAAGCAGTTTATTTTTTAGTCCATCACTCGCTTAGCTTGGAACTTTGGATTCTCTTCCTGTATACTCTTGTCTTTACATCTATCTGCCTTGTTAATAAATCTCCTATGCATGTTTTATAATAGGGGTTTAAAGTTATGCTGGATTTCCTACATCAAATTTTTTTTTTAAAAAAATGGCATAAAAATAAGGTTTTTTTTGCCACCACCTGTCTGTAAGTTTGTCATACTCTGGTGGATTTTGTGTTTTTATAGTGCTGGAAGCTATGCCACTGGTATTTCAAATGTCAATGGGTCACCCATGGTGAACAGGTTTTTGAAGCGGTTCCAGGCAAAGACTGACTAGGAAGAAAGGCCTGGCGATTTACTTCTGAAATTAGCCAATGAAAACCTATGGATCACGATAGAATATTCTCCAATATAATGCTGCAAGATGAGCCCCCCTAGGCTGGGAGACACTACATAATCGCCACTACAGTGGATCCAAACATACCAATAGTCATGACAACGGGGCAGGACTGGATAACACTTTGTTCTGTTATATATAAGGTGGACTAGACGGCAGCCAACACCAGCTCTCTGCGTCAAATATTAAGCTGATTTATATAAAAATTAATTATCAGTGATACTTAGCTAAATGTAGGAAACTTTTCTGGTATTGCCATACATTCTTGGAATATCCCATTTCTCTTTCTCATTTCTATTATTTGGGTTCTCACATTGTATATTTGTTTCAGCGCAGACATTATCATAGTTTCCAACCTTGTACAATCCCTGCCCTGCTGCTGCTGTTGTTGTTAGGTGCCTTCGAGTTGGTTCCTACCCATAGCAACACTATGTACAACAGAACAAAACATTGCACAATCGTGCATCATCCTCACAATCCTTGCTATGTTTGATCCCACTGTTGCAACAACTGTATCTATCGATCTCATTGAGTGCCTTCCGCCTTTTCACTGACCCTCTAACTTTCCAGTCATTATATCCTTCTCCAGGGACTGGACCCTCGTGATAAAACGTCCTAAGTACGTGAGGCAAAGCCTCACTATCCTTGCTTCCAAGGAGAATTCTGGTTGTATTTCTTCCAAGACAAATTTGTTCATTCTTCTAGCAGACCCTGGAATATTCGGTATTCTTTGCCAACACCATAATTCGAAGGCATCAATTCTTCTTCAGTCTTCCTTATTCATTGTCCAGCTTTTGCATGCATATGAGGAGATGGAAAATATTATGGCATTAGTCAGGCACACCTTAGTCCTCAAAGTGACATCTTTAATTTTCAACACTTTTAAGAGGTCTTTTGCAGCAGATTTTTCCAGTGCAATACGTCGTTTGATTTCTTAACTGCTGCTGTCCTAGATAAATGAATGTTCAGCAATTTATTTATGTTCATCATCTCTAATTTAATAAATGAGACATTTACTGTGTGACCTTAGGAAGAACACTTAGCCTCTCTGGGCTTCATCTTCTTCCTCCATACAATGAGAGAGCAGGAATCACTCAGTGATTTCCTTAAGGTCTATTGTTGGATAAGAACATTTTATTTTGTTCCCAAAGCATATTTTTTAATTCTTCCAAAACATTTATTATTGTACACTCACTTTGGTGAATAAAGGAACAATAAAATGAATACATTTCCAATAGCCACCCCAATAATCCCAGGTTTTTTCGAAGATGTTTGCTCAGACTCAGCTTTCTGGACATGCATTTCATATCTTCTGTTGAAGCGTCCCTCCTTTAGGGCAGAGGACCAATGCTTGAAGGAAACATTTGCATCACAGAAATTTCAGTCTCTACTAATACCTGTTCAAGGACAAGTATATACCAAGAGAGAGATTCTTTGTCCTGTGTTGAGGTTAAATACTTACCACTCCAAGGGAAAGCTTACGTTTCTTTTGTGCTATGTGTCTGTAAATGTTTTATGAATCTAATTGAGCTTAAGAATCAAGTTTCTCTGACAGACACAGTTTATTCAGAAGAATAAAGATACAGCAGAAAGTCATTGATTTTTGAGGCATCTACGCCTTGTGAAAAATTAACTAGACATCCCTTCAAAATCAATACAATTACCCTTGCTGCTGCAGGACTGTTACACTGAGTCTGATACAAAAAAATGTCTCCATTATGCTGAGGGTAGTGGTTGGTTTTGTGGGTCCTTCGAAAAACCACAGGCAGGTGATTTTCCCCTATTTATTACTTCTTTTCCTCCCATGCTTGTCTAATGCCTCTACCCTTCCACAAATGAGTGCGTAAATATGCCTTCTATTTTCCCGGGATCCATCTGAGTCTCTGCTGCCCTCCAGAGCAGTGGCACAAAAGCCTGGAGCTACTCACCGAATCCATTTAGAGCTAGATAGTAGGTAAGATGTTGATATTAAAACCTACCACGATATCTGATTTTATTTCTGCTCTTTTGTTTTGGTTATAACTCTGCTCTCCATGACATAACAATTCTTATCACTTGTTTTTGCTTTTGGACAACTGAGAATGACATGCCCTTTCTCAGCTCTGCTCAGACACAATAGTTCCTATTCTGTCTACCCCTGGTCAATATAATTCATACATTTATGCATTGCTATATTCATGTCTGGCTCATTGGCAAGTAGCTAAAGCTTGTTGCCAACATACATTCACTGCATGTCAGACACTGTGTTTGCTCTGGAAAACCCAGATGAACAAGGTTCAACCTTGTCCCCAAGAACCTCATCGACTAGCAGCATTTCTCCATGGGGGTACTCTTAGCATTTAGGGTAAGGAAATTCTTTGTTGTACCTTTTCACATTCCTAGCCTCAATGCATTAAATGTCAGTAACACCACTCTGTTTTTCCAGCAACCAAAAATGCTTTCTCATATTTGTAAACCAACCTTGGAGAAGTAGTTCGGTCAACAGGTGAGCATCCAGTGGCCTGCTAAATGTTCACCTTGATGTGTAGGCACAAATATTTAACCTGCTTTGAAAACATGAATGCATTACCAAAGACACTCTTAAGGGGGGAAAAGACTCATCATTTAAACTCTTTACTTTGATCATTCTGTTCCCAAACGCTTTGTTCTCTTAGGTCCCCTGGTCTCCCTGGGAATCTTTGTCATATCAACAATGTACCTGAACCTTTTTTCAGCCACCTCCATTTCTGTGTCACTGTCTAACTGACTTGATCTCAGGATGGGAAACATGTAACCCAACAAAGCTAACCTTTAAGGGCAAAATTTAATGACAATGCCTTTTTCAGCTCTTCAGTTCTGTCAGTTGTTCCCCAGCTGAGTATTTGGGATATAAAAGTATTGATCTACAAGTTTTTTTTTCTTTTTAATATTTAACAATGTAATATAATGTATTTATCAGGGAAGTTTTACTAGGCTAACCCACTGTCTTTACTTTTTCACTCAATCATTCATTTGAATGATCAATGCATTGATTTTTTTCTAATATTAATTGAACAATTATCAAGTGCCAGGCATCTGACTGGTTTCTAAGAACACAAAGGCAAACTTAAATGAATCTGGTTGCTCCTCTCAGAGATTTTACATTCTGTTGTTGAAAGACGTCAATCAAATGATCACGCAAATAATGAAAAGCAATGGCATTATGTGCAAAAGAAAGAGAGAAGTCTGAGACAATGTCATGGGATATCTGCCCTTGTCAAAGAACACTGTGACAGTTATAAAGAGGAATTGTCACCTGAGATTTGGTCTAAATTTTAGATCATAAATAGTGAACAGGGACTAACTAAGTGGAGAAGAAAGAGAAGAGCACTCCAGGCAGGGGGACCAGAGGTTCGTGCAACAAGGTGAGGCCAGCGAAGTGGTGAGGGACTTACCATGAACCTCAGCTTTGAGAATGGGGAGCTACCTTGCTCTTCTAGGAGCAATAAGAGGTCCTGTGTTGTTTTAAGAAAGAAGTGGGTGTGGGGTTGTGACATGTTCTGATTTGTATTTAGAACATTTTACTCAGCAGATTGTGAGGGAACCGTGGTATATGTTGGTACACAAATACAAATGATTTTGCATTAATCCAGTGGGCAAATACTGATAGCTTGACTGAGGATGAAGTTGGAGATTAAAAGAAGAGGATGCATGAGGAAAAAGTGTGTTTGCAAAATATTTTTAGACAGAAGAAGGTATATGAAAGATATATTTAGGGTAGTGGCTATTATGGGTGAGATAGGGCAAGATGGGTGGTATAAATAATTGAGATAAAGCATATTTTTAAAAAAATGAAGCATGATGGGGAATAAAGATTATATATTTGGTTTTGATACGTTTTTAAGGTGTCGTTGAGACATCAAGAGGAATACGACAAGTTGCTGTTAAATATATAGATCTGCACTTCAGAGGAAAAATCCTGGCTGGAAACAGATATTTCAAAGCCATTTGCATATACGTGGTCAGATGATACCATCAGCTTGTGTAAGATTAGCTGGTGAGGATGCTAAAAGCAAAGGATCCATGATCTAGAACCACGCCTTGGAGAAGGCCATGATGAAAAGGTCTGGGCTAGAAGGTTGAGCCTGCAAAGGAACCAGAGAAGCAGGGCTTTAAAAAACATGAGAAGAATTTAAGATGGTGGCATGTCATGGAAGCCAAGTGATGACAGTATTTCTAAAGAAGGAAATGTTCAATCGTTTCAAATGCTGCTGAGAAGCAGAGGGCATAGAAGACTAAAAATGTCAGGTGATAGAGAGGGCAGTGCAGCCCTTAGAAAGAAGAAGAATTTTAGTGGACTGATGAGGCTGGAAACAGAATTGGAATGGGTTGAAAACTGAGAATGAAGGGACGAAACAGGGGAAACAAGTATCAACATTTCTTTACAGAAGTGTGTTCCTTCAGTGTTCATAAAAAACGAAGTGATAACTAGATGGTGAAAAGTTAAATAAAATTTTTCTCTATACTTTTACTAAAAAAAAAGAGAGAGAGCATTCTGAAGGGCTCTAAAAAAGAGATGTTTACTATAAAGAGGGAGTAAGAGTGGGACTTCAGAATACAACGCATAGGTAGGTAGATTTGCCTGAAACAGGAGAGAGCATCACTATTATAATGGTATAGAGGGAGGTTAGGATGTTTGTTGATGTAGTTGGTTTGGGGAAGGCAAGCAACACTATTTCAATTTTGTCTAAGAGGAATATATTGCTGATATTGGAAAGTGTGGAACAGAGAGACACAAAGGCAGTATGAAAAAGTCCAAGTAGGAGCCATCTCAAAACCATAGAACTGCCATCTAAAAGGGAGTAAATCCATGGATCCAGGCAGAAGTAAAATTCAAAATATGTAACACTGGTACAACACGGGTGCTGGTCACCAACCAGAGAGGACACTGGCTCTCAAGCCATATGTGAGAAGTAGTAAGTCCTTCAGACGAGTCAGATGGCCAGGTTTTCTCAGTTCCTCTGTCTCCCGGCATTTTTAAGCCTCAGAACAAGCCCCCCACCCCCTCCCACTGAAACCTGATGTTTGTTAGCAAGATTAAAAAGATGCAGTTCTAAACTAACCAAGCCCCCCTCATCAGGAAGTCAGGAGGTCATAATGCAGTAGAATTGCTTGACAGACCAGACCAGACTCAATTGCCATCTAGTCAATTCCAACTCATAGCAACTCTGTAGAGCAGAGTAGAACTGCCCCATAAGGTTTCCAAGAAGTGGCTAGTGGATTCGAACTGCTGACCTTTTGGTTGGCAGCTGAATTCTTAACCAGTGCACCACCAGGGCCCCAGAATATTTAATAGCAGAGTTAAAAAGATACAATTAAATTTAGGCTGGGGATGTGAAACAACTGGGAGAGGAAGTTTCCTTGGTCTCTTCAGGTATGGTACAGGTGGGGCACACATAGCATAAGTTTACAGTCCATGTAAGTGGACCTACCTGACCAGGGGGAGACCTGCAGTAGATATGGTTCCATTTAAGCCCCTCAATCATGACACAAAGTGGGGTGTGCAAGGAAAAGTTATCATTCCTACCTAGATAGCTTTTGGGGAGGACTGCTCATGATGGAACCTTTCCTGTTGTGTGCTGTCTGATTCTTGTAAGTAATAAAAGCTCCTTTCCATGTGTTAATGTGTGTTCCTGCCCTGATCAGAAGGATTTGATGTGTGTGGAGCAATCTGTATTAGTTATTGGTGCCTTTTTTCTAACGGCCTCCTGGCTATCTAGAAACTGGGTACAGCCTGTGAGCACCACACAGATGTAAAGTGTTATCTTCTGGTTATGGCGTGGTTGAGCGGGAATGTTTCCTACACCACACCTGTGTACGCCAGCTGTGCAAAGGAAGGAGGGTGATTTTCTGCTTTGTTTTTATATAAAAGTCTTAATTCGATACATTTGCACACAGGGGGAAAGGCACAGATGGAGAGTGAGCATATCAAGATTTATACACATTTAAATCCATTTATTATATATCAGTTATGTGAGTGCGATAAGAACCTTCCATATTTAAAAGAAATGAGCTGGAATATCCTCCCAGGTTTGGCTCAAATGTCCTTATTTATATAAGGCAAATCATTTGACCTCTTTAGACATTGGATTCCTCATACGGAAAGTGAAACAATTGAACTTGAGGCGTTTTAAATGTCCCTCCAAGTTCAAGCTGATGAATTTATTAGTAAAAATAGCCTGAGATTTGGAGCCAGAAAGAAATGAGATCAAATCCAGCTATGCCAGCCATTATCTGTGTGAGTGATCGGCAAGGTCTTTAAGCCGGCTGAACTGTAGCATTGTTTAACAAGCAAAATGATAATTTGAACTTGCAAAGTTCTTAGGCAAATTGGAAGATTTGATTCACATATGTATAATTTCCAGCCCAAAACAATCAATAAGGAAGTAGCCTTTCCTGTGCTTTAAATATCAGAACTTGGAAATTCAGGTGAAAGGAGTCTCGTTTTAAATATACATAGTTTTTTAGTTTCAGAAAGTTTTTTTTTTTTTTTAATAAAAATTACCCTATTATGCTAAGAGGACTTATAATGAGTATTTGATTTTCCAGGAATGATAAGGAAATAACAAATTCCATAATAAAATGTAGTGAAAATATCTTATGCTTAATATTCCTTCATTTCTATCACTTTTTTTCCCTCCTAAGCTAATTCTTCATTATTCACAGGTATCTTTGGACAATGCCTATGGCTACTTTTTTTTTTTTTTTTTTTTTTTTTGGAGCCCTGGTGGTGCAGTGGCTAAGATTTTAGCTGCTAATCAAAAGGTCAGTATTTCAAGTCCACCAGCTGCTTCTTGGAAACCCTACAAGGCAGTTCTACTCTGTGCTATAGGATCACTATGAGTAGGAATCCACTCCATGGCAAGGGTTTTTTTTTTTTTTTTTTTTTAATGACTACTTTTGGATATGTCAATTCAAAATTGGTGCTACATTTTATTTTATTTTTTCATGTCATTGGTCCATACCAAACAGAGCTTCCGGTTCCTTCTGGTTACAACCCCTGCTGAGAAGCTGCATTTTTAACAAATGCCCAGGCATGCTGATGCTGCTTGGTTAGGGACCAGTTCTGAAAGCCACTAGTAGAACAGTGATTCTCAAAATGCATTATACATAAGAATCACCTGGGGATCTTGTTAAACTGTAGATTCTGATTCAGTATATCTGGGGGGGAAATACATTTTATCATCAGGAGTTCAAAATGAAATGAGCCAGTTTGAAGCTGATATCAAATGCCTCTTTAAATCTCAGGCTGTTATAGGAAATAGTTAATGCAGATTTACTCACCAATCTCATTGTTGGCAAAATCCTTGTCACCTGTGCAGGTCAAGCTAGTTAGTATTTGAATTGGTTAAATCCTAATAATCTCGAGCAGACCGTCAAGTAGGTCTACTTTAAATTAATGGTTTAACTCAGTCTGTCTTCTACCACTAAGTCAAATCCTGTCAGAAAAATGCTGTGGACAATTATTATCATCAAAGTCACTTTGTCTCTTTGTTCCTTATTTTTATTTTCTCAAATTATAGAATGATGAGATATTAATAAAGTTTCCCACTATGTTTCTTGGTGCCTTAAAGTCCTTGGTGCCTTAGAGGTACCCCTGACGATGCCTGAGGAAGGGAAAAAAAAGCTGTTCAGTTGACAGAGTAGATCTATTTTTATCTGACTTATGTTTCAGTAGTACACGGAGGATTTTATTTAATGAAGAGTTTCATTGCCACAAAAAACACACTCAGTGGATTTTTTTTTGTACCCTCCCATTTCTAACTTATTATGAATCTGTGAATTCAATGACTGATTCATTAGTTTTATTTCTGAGAAGGAACAAGTTTCCATATTACCTTAGTGGAAAATGGTCTGACCCTTAATTAAGCATGGACTTGTAGGAGGGAAGACAGAAACATCTTACATAGCAAGAGATGCCAAGCCAATTTCATAAGAGTGACTGATTTATTAATCCCTTCATTTAGCAACATGCTAAGCATACACTGTTGAACAAGACACAATTTGCTGTCTTTGAGCTTGTGGTATAGTGGAGGAAACAGAAATAAACAGAAAAGAAATTATGTATATATAAGCATGCCAAGTACTGAATCATGTTATGAAAAATAAATAAATCAATCAAGGACCAGGCATAGTAAGTGATGGGGAGTTTATCAATTATCTGTTGCTGCATAACAAATAACCCTAAAAGTGAGTGGCTTAAAACAAACAACAAGAAAAACAAAATTTAGTTGCTCATGATTTGGTAATTTGAACTAGGCTTAGCTGGGTGCCTCTGCTGGCTCTGCCTATGATGTCATGTGACTCAGCTGGCAGGATAGCTGAAGGCTGGGCTCAGCTGGATGGTTGGGCTTCTTTCCCTCTCTACTTGACTTCTCCACAAAATCTGTGCACTCCACATGTTCACTCTGCAGTGTGACCAGACTTGGGACACGAAAGATCAGGGCTTGAATAAATACAGAAACAGAAACTGTCAGGATTACTTAAGACTTGGGCCAAAAATTGGTAGAGTGTCACTTCTGCCATATTCTATTGATTAAACTGAGCCTTGGAATTAGTCCAATTCTAGGGTAGGGGATTACATAATTGTACATCATTGTGTGAATATACCAGGGGTTATATTTCATTGAGCACCACCAATGTAACAGACTATCCCAGTCAATTTTAGTTTAGAAAGTTTGAATAGGGAAGGCCTCTCTGTGCAGAGACCTCAAGTGGGAATGTAAGAGATCAATCGTGTGAACATCGAGCAAAAGAGCTTTCCAACCAACAGAGCGCAAGTTAAAAGGCCCTAAGGCAGGAAAGCTTGGTTTGTGTTAGAAGTAGGAAGAAGATGGATATGACTACAGTGGAAGGAATAAGTAGGAGAGTGATAAGAAATAAAGTTAGACAGGTAGACAGTGTTCACTTATATCATGTAGAACCTTGAGGAGCATGGCCAGAAGCATGAGTTACATCACATGTCCAATAGGAAATCATAAGAGAGCTGTGACCAGAGGAGTGACCTGATTTAAGTGTTAAAGCATTATATGCCTTCTGCGTAAATATACTGACTTGGTGAGAGAGGGAGCAGGGAGGTAAGTCAGGGGACAATTATAGCCTTCTGTATAAGAACTTTTAAAAATTGGAAGTGGTGGTGATGGGGGGTTAAGGGGCAGATAGATTCTGGAAATATTCTGAAGACAGAACTGCCATGTATTGGTAATAAATGCGATATGGATTGTAGGGCAAAGAGAGGTGTGGTTTTAGCATGTCGGGATTTAGTACAGTCTGGGTGATATTGTTTATAGATAATGAGAAATGAATGAAAGAAATGTTTGGTGGGGGCTTGAGAAATCAGGAGATCTATTTTGAACTTCTACAGTTTGATGTGTTTATTTGACATTCATGTGGATCTGAAAATATACAGTTACACACTATAATTCAGGGACTGTAATTCAGGGACTAGGAAGAGTCAAATGCATTTTGTTGGTTTTTAAAGCCATTATACAATATAATATCACTTAAAGAATGTGCACAAATGGAGAAGACTAAAGCAAAAACCAGAGTTCTGGGGTTCTTTGCAAATTAGAAGCCAGAACAAGGAAGAAAACAGACAGTTCACCCAGTGTCATCATCCAATGGCATCAATAATATCAATAATATCTCTAGCTGCAGATGGAGCTTGAGTTGAATGAGAGATGGATGGCTTGGTGGCAGGAAGACAAATTAGGAAGCTATAACAATAACACGGGAATGAAGACAGTCCTAATCTTAGGTGGCGGCAGTGGCAATAGGTGGATTTGCGGGTCATTTTAAAAAAGAAATAACTGGATTTGGTGGTCCACAGGATATGGCTTTACTGGGATTTAAGGCTTTGAGATCAAATAGTTTTTATTAATTGAAGACTGAGTCATTTGAAAAATTCTTATGAAAATGTCATAGAACATAGCTTGTATAAAAAACATGGCTTTATAGAAACACTGGATTGATAAAGTAGTGGCAGATCTTATAACCCAGGACAAAATAAAAAAATTGTAATACAGTTTCTTCAGCACAGTTTAGGATGTCTTAAAGCATTTGGCTATACCTTGATATCTCCTATGACCATCTTCTTTTTAGAAGTTAATGTTTTCTCAAGCCTCATTGTGTCTTTTTTGGTAAGTCCTCTTTTAATTGCATATAATCTTCTAAAAAACAAGTTCAGAATGGCATTCATGGGAAAAGTAAGTGTGTTGTGAGGACTAATTACTATCCCTTCTATTATCTTACTCCTAATTTTTTTTTTTTTTTTTAGTATACGCTTTGTTGTTAGTTGTCTTTGAGTTGGTTCCGAATCATTTTGAACCCATGTGTGCAGAGTAGAACTGCTCCATAGGCTTTTCTTTGCTGTAAACTTTACTGAAGCAGATCACCAGCCTGCCTTCCAAGGTGCCTCTGGGTGTGTTCTATCTGCCAAACTTTTGGCTGGTAGTATAGTGTTTAACGATTTGCACCACCCTGGGACTCCAACTATGAGCTCCCGGACCTTAGAAAATACTTTACTTCAGGTTAAATAGAATTCTGCTGCCCCTAGTGGCAAAGTATTATGGAACAAAATCTCTGGTCCTCTTGTTTATTGTGTGACAGAAGCATGCATTGGTGCCATCATCCCGATACACAGAGAAATCCCCAAATTAAGATATTTTTATAGACATTAAATCTATGAGCTTTTATACAAAACTGCATAAAATTTTGATTGGACCGTTTTTATTGCAATCAACTGGAATCTTACAGAGTCTGCTCAAATGATGACACTGCCTTGTCATTTGCTAGTCAGAGTCCATCATTTCTTGAAGTGGCCTAGTAATTTAGTGAAATTACTTAACTACTGAAATTCTAAATTCCTGCCCCTCCCCCACCCCAATTCACACAGCCTGTACCTCGTCTACCGTTATGTGAAAATCTAGGCTTATTGAACTTTGAGCAGCTACAATAGCAAAAGAGAGCTGGTCTCCTCTTTCAATGTCAGGATCTACTCCTCAATTTTTATTTCCTGTCCCATGTTTGAACTCTCGCCAGGCTAATTAACTGTTGGAAATGCTATTTCCTTCGGGAAAACCCAACTCCCACTCCTAATGTTGGGATATTGCCTCCTGGTCTAAATGAGACAATCACCATTAGAAGGCAATAGTCCAACTTCAGTGCACACACACTCTGGTCTGTAACATAACCTCGTCTTCATGGCTGCATCATCTTCCTCAAGATCCTTCCAGCTTGGCATCTCCTGTACAAACAAGTGGTCAAAGAAGGCTACGTACAATTCCACAAGAAAAAAGTGCAGAATTTAGAAACATAAGGTGGTCTACCCAGACGTACAACACTGTCAGTGATAGGATAATACCCATACGCCTATAAGGAAGACCAGTTAATATGAGTATTATTCAAATTTACTCGCCAACCACTAATGCCAAAGATGAAGAAATTAAAGATTTTTGCCAACTCCTGCAGTCTTATATTGATCAAGCATGCTATCAAGATGCATTAATAATTACTAGTGATTGAAATATGAAAGTTGGAAACAAAGAAGAGGGTTGGTAGTTGGAAAATACAGCCTTGGTGAGAGAAATGACACCAATTTTACAAGATCAACAACTTCTTCATTGCAAATACCTTTTTTCAACAGCATAAACAACAACTATACAAGTGGGCCTCACCAGATGGAATACACAGGAATCAAATCGACTACACCTGTGAAACAAGATGACGGAAAAGCTCAATACCATCAGCCAGAACAAGGTCCGGGGTCAATTGCAGAATAGACCATCAATTGCTCATATGTAAGTTCAAGTAGAAGCTGAAGAAAATTAAAACAAGTCCACGAGAGTCAAAATATGACCTTGAGTGTATCTCACCTGAATTTGGAGACCATCTCAAGAATAGATTTGATACATTGAACACTAATGACTGAAACCAGACTAGTTAGGGGAAGACATCAAGGATATCATACATGAAGAAAGCAAAAGGTCATTAAAAAGTCAAGAAAGAAAGAAAAGACAAAAACGGATGTCAGAAGAGACTCTGAAAGTTGCTCTTGAATGTACAGCTGATAAAGCAAAGGGAAGAAATAATGAAGTAAAAGATCCAAACAAAAGATTTCAAAGGGCAGCTCAAAAAGACAAAGTAAAATATTTTGATGAAATGTGCAGAGACCTGGAGTTAGAAAACCAAAAGGGAAGAATGCACTCAGCATTTCTCAAGTTGAAAGAACTGAAGAAAACATTCAAGCCTCAAGTTGCAATTCTGAAGGATTCTATGGGCACAATATTGAATGACACAGGAAGCACCAAAAGCAGATGGAAGGCATACACAGTCATTGTACCAAAAATAATTGGTCAATGTTCAAACATTTCATGAGGCAGCATAGGATCAAGAACTGATGGTATCGAAGAAAGAAATCCAACTGGGACTGGAGGCATTGGCAAAACAAAAGGCTCCAGGAATTGGCGGAATACCAATTGAGATGATTCAACAAACGGATGCACCACTGGAGGTGCTCACTTGTCTATGCCAAGAAATTTGGAAGACGGCTAACTGTCCACCCCATTGGAAGAGATCCACATTTGTGTCCATTCCACAGAAAGGTGATCCAACAGAATGCAGAAATTATCGAAAAAAAAATCATTAATATCACACACAAGTAAAATTTTGCTGAAGATCATTCAAAAGCTGTTGTAGCAGTACATGGTCAGGCAATTGCCAGAAATTCAGGCTGGATTCAGAAGAGGACATGGAATGAGGACTGTCATTGCTGATGTCAGATGGATCTTGGCTGAAAGCAGGGAATACCAGAAACATGTATACCTGTGTTATACTGACTATACAAAGACATTTGACTGTGTGGATCATAACAAATATGGGTAGCCATGCGAAGAATGGGAATTCCAGAACATTTAATTGTGCTCATCAAGAACCTGTATAGGGCAAGGGGATCCTGCATGGTTTAAAATCAGGAAAGCTGTGCGTCAGGGTTGCATCTTTTCACCATACTTATTCAAACACAATGCTGACCAAATAATTAAAGAAGTTGGACTATATAAAAAAGAATGGGGCATCAGGACTGGAGGAAGACTCATTAACAACCTGCACTATGCAGATGACAAAACCTTGCTTGCTGAAAGTGAAGAGGACTTAAAGCACTTACTGATGAAGATCAAAAACTATGGCTTTCAGTAACTATTAGACCTCAACATAAAGAAAACAAAAATCCTAAAAATTGGGCCAATAAGCAACTTTATGATAAATGGAGAAAAGAATGACTTTGTCAAGAACTTCATTTTACTTAGATCCACAATCAATGCCCGTGGAAGCAGCACCCAGGAAATCAAATGCCATATTGCTTTGGGCAAATCTGCTGCAAAAGACCTCTTTAAAGTGTTGAAAAGCAAAGATGTCAGTTTGAGAAATAAGGCACACCTGAGCCAAACCATGATCTCTTCAATCACCTTGTATGCGAACAAATGCTAGACAATGAGTAAGGAATACCGAGGAAGAATTGATGCCTTTGAATTATGGTGTTGGTGAAGAATATTGAATATACCATGGACTGCCAAAAGAATGAACAAATTTGTCTTGCAAGAAAATACAGAATGCTCCTTGGAAGAGATGATGGTGAGACTTCATCTCATATAATCTGGACGTGTTATCAGGAGGAACCAGTCCCTCAGAAGGACATCAGACTTGGTAAGATAGAAGGTCAGCGAAAAAGAGGAAGACCCTCAACAAGATGGATTGACACAGTAGCTGCAACAATGAGTTTAAACATAACAATGCTTGTGAGGATGACACAGAACCAGGCAGTGTTTCCTTCTGTTGTGCATGGGATCACTGTGAGTTAGAACTGACTTGATGGCACCTGACAAGAAAAAAAAAAGGTGGTCTAAATAAAACAGTAAAAAGTAATATTTCTTCCTAAAGAGACGTGAAAAAAATCTGTCCTTATGTTCTTCTGGAAGATGCATCCAATTTAATTTACCAAATAGAACAATTATTTTGTAAACCTAACACATGTGTTTAGGTAAATGATGACATACATTTTCTGAAAGTACAATGTATTTACCTGTTCACACTCACAAAATAAGACAAGTGCTTTTGGTAGTTTTTCCAGAATAAAAGGTTTTTATGGCAAAAAAAAAAAAAAGAAAATTTTTTTTTTTTTTTTTTTTTTTTTTTTATGGCTTGCCTGGTAGTGTAGTGGTTAAGTGCTACGGCTGCTAACCAAACGGTTGGCAATTTGAATCCGCCGGGTACTCCTTGGAAACTCTATGGGGCAGTTCTACTCTGTCCTACAGGATCGCTATAAGTCAGAATCGACTCGACAGCCCTGGGTTTGGTTTAGTTTCACTGGTATTGCTTGCCTGAAGGAGACAAAAACTATTTGTCTCTAAGGAGACAAAAACTACTTGAAAAATTTTAGTCTAAGTTTTCTCCAGGTTCTGTGCCTTCCAAAATTAAAGAAAAAAAATGTTTTGAGTGCATCTCCTTTTTAAGATATATTCATCTTGAAAGTCAACATGATTTTGTGTTCCGTTTATGTCCAGTTAGATCTTTGAACTCCTTAAAAGCAGGAGAATTGACAAATCTGCCTTTGTAATCTATGTACTAGAAATAGTCTGACTTATACAGGTGGCCAATAAAAGCTTCTTGAACAGAGCCAAGAGAAGAGGGCTATAGTTGATATTGACAGTGAGAGATAAAAACATAAGTGGAGTCCACTGAGAGGCAGTATGTGACTAAGGGGAAACCTATGAGATGATTTAATGTTGATTGATAAGGAATTAAAATTCCTCAACAATATTTTGAGTGAAAGACTCCTGGCCTATTCATGATAAGTCTTTCAATATGAATTTATATTTCAAAATGTTGAATGAGCCTTAAAGATGAGCCCATGAATGTGAATTCCGGCTAAATTAGAGACTAGGTCTAGATAAAGTGAGGAGTTATGCAAAGTTCTTATTGGTGTTTTCTGTCCTGCATTAAAAGCGTATTGTTTTCTTTCCTTCTACATCAGCCAGGGTTATCTTGTCAAGAAGGAGAGTTTTCTAATGTATCATTTCTAATGTTGGAATATAAGCATTCAAAAGATGACTCCTGGGAAGAGGGTGGTTCTAACCATCAAGTCATACTGTCCTGGATGGAATTGTGTACCCCCAAAATATCTGTAACTCCGCTAGGCCATAATTCCCAGTATTGTGTGATTGTCCACCATTTTGTCATCTGATATGATTTCCCTATGTATTGTAAATCTTATCTCTATGATATTAATAAGATGGGAGAAACAGCAGTTACGTTGATGAGGCAGGACTCAATCTACAAGATTAGATTGTGTTTTAAGTCAATCTCTTTTGAGATATAAAAGAGATAAGCAAGCAGAGAGACGGGGGGACCTAATACCACCAAGAAAGCAGTGCCAGGAGTAGAGCATGTCCTTTGAACCCAGGGTTCCTTCATGAAGAAGCACCCAGGCCAGGGAAAGATTGATGACAAGGATCTTCTTCCAGAGCCCACAGAGGAAGTAAACCTTTCCCTGGAACTGACCCCCTGAATCTGGACTCATAGCCTATCAGGCTGTGAGAGAATAAACTTCCATTTGTTGAAGCCATCCACTTGTGATATTTCTGTTATAGCAGCACTAGGTGACTAAGACATATACTGTAATGGTGGAGGTATTTTAAGAATGGTAGAGAGTGCATTTTGGAAAGGGGGTTTTGGGAAATCATGTTCCTCCATTAGAAGACGGAGGCCTTACTTGATCTTACCTAATGCACCTCCACTTTAGGCCAGTAATGACTGTAACACTCTGAGCCATACCCAGGAGTTTACCATGAAGCTTTAGTAGTTTTTACCTATGCACGTAAAAGGGCTAGAAACTCAGTCTCACCCTTTTCAATAAGCTGATTCTTTGATCTTATTTTTCATTGAAATCCTATGTTTGCATCAAATTCTAACACCTTGAAATTTATACCGACGCTTATAGATGAGCAAAAACTTTCAAGATTTATTTGATGATATTCCAAAAGGCAGAAATATTAAAAAAAAAAAAAAAAAAAACTTCCTCTTCTTTTAAATACTGAGAATTCTTGTGTATTCAAACTCAGTTTTCATGGTGATAATAATTGAAGATGTACCTCCATTCATCCCAATAATTAATATAGATAATAATTGTAGTCAATAGCTATTTCTTTGAAATTTTATCCTAATACATTTGTTTCAAACTTTAGCATCGATTTTTCAGCACCAAAGGAAAATAATTGCTTTGGTTTTCATTTTAATTGACTCTTAAAGCCCTCAGTCATAAGTAGCACTTTTCTTCTCTTTTTTCCATAGAGACTGCTGTATGTGATACTCATTTTTGCATTAATGTGACTGTAGAGGTAACGTCTCCAGATTATATTTAAATTCAACCACCTCCGTCCAAGATGCCTGAAGCCATAACAGGGGCTTCCAGAATAGGGGCAGTCCAAAGTAACACAAAGGCCACAGAGTTTAGGTCAGGCCAAATTAGATTGAAACCTTGCCTCTGAGGCTTATCAGATTCATGTGCTTGGGCAAGTTATTTCACTTCCTTAAATATCTACTGCATGTATTAAATTACAGACAATATTTACCTTCTAAAGCTGTTTTAAAAATTAAAGAAAATAACACCCCTTACATACCTGATGTAAATAAGTGCTGAAAAAAGATGGTTTCCTACCATTTCCTGTTTTTCTTTTTTTTTTTTTTCACAGTGATTGCATCCAGGTTTCACTAAAATGTTCTATTGAATGGTTAGATAAAATGAGTGTTTTGCAGCCAAATTAATTACTTAATATATGAAAAAAAAAGCGTACTTAGATAAATGTTGAAAATGCTTTTGGAGTGCTGAAATGTGTCTCTCACTTTATGGACTTGTTCACCAGTAAAACACGGTAGAAGCTAAGGAGGATTTAAGAACAGGGGCAGAAAGCTGAGTATGGGGGAACTCTGTAAAATGTGTCAGCAGCCGTAAAGAAATGAACAGAAATAAATGTAATTAGGTGCTTCTCTGTAAATAAGTTTTAATATGCAGTTCTAGCTGGGTAAGCTAAGGAAAGAAAGACATTTTAATTATTAGAAAATTATTTCTGTCATACCTTAGGCAGAGCGTCTTAAACATGGTCTGAAATATACTGTGTACATCAGTTAATTACTTAAACAGTAAGTTTGTTTTACTGCTTATGGGGACCAAGTTTTTCTATCTGCTAGATGAAGTTAACCAGGGGAAATTAAGTGCAAAATGAGCGTTTAAAAGATGTGTAGCCGTAAAAGAATGCATTAACAGACTCCACTGAGGTACTGTTTTAGAAATAATTTAGGCTGGGCTAACTGAATGAGACTTTTTAGAAATAAGCAAAGGGGCTCATCAACATCTGAAGTTGGAATGAATTTCTCTCACTTACTGAGTTTTGATATACACACATCATGTGTTATGAGTGTGGTCGTATCACACAGACAAAACACGCAGGCATCCCTCCTTCCTTCCAAGCATTTAAAATAATAAATAGCACCATCAGGTCCAAACACAGCTGGTTATTTTCTAATAATATTTGGAGAAGCCTACATTAGGTAAGGCTCATGTGCCTGCTTCCCCAAGTATAAACATGGCATCAATATAGTCTCATTTATTTGATAGAACAAGGAGCTGGAAGGATAATGGCAGATGTTTCAGTCATTTTGTCATTGACTCGCTCTGTAACTGTCTGTCAGTCAATAGACGTTCGCTGCTTTGTGTTGCTGGTCAGTGGTAAAGCAGTTATCCTTCCCCTTCTTTGCTTCACTTATTACCAGGCAAAGTGAAAGATAACATTTATTAAACAAGCTTTGCCAAGTGCTTGCTGCACGAACAGCACTATTGGATACTGAGGAAGAGAAGGCTGGAAATGCTGTCCAAAATAGTTCTGAAATGGAGCTAGACAGCACTACGTGGCAGAAAATTACAGGGCTGATTTTTTGCTGAAGGGATCATGAAATATAACATTAATCCGCTATTCCCAGAGACATGTTAGTCCCATCTTCTAAATCCAGTCCTTTAATTAGTGTTTCTGCCATGAAAATACTTGAATAAAAGAATCCTGAGGCTGGAAGAAACTTCAGAAAGCCTATCAAGGTATTTGGAGCCCTGGTGGTGCCATGGTTAAGCACTCAGCTGCTTCTGTAAAGATTACAGCCTTGGAAACCCTATGGGGCAGCTCTACTCTTTTCTTATAGGGTTGCTATGAACTGGAATCAACTTGACAGCAGTGGGTATCAGGTATTCATGGGTTGTTAATATCATCTGTAGCTTGTCACTGCAAAGTGGTCATATTAATGCAAGCTTGAACATTCACTATCTAAGAAGATTACTGATTTCCCTGGGAGCAACTTTGACAGTGAGAATTAATTTCCTTATATTAACCCCTAGAAACCCTGGTGGCATAGTAGTGAAGTGCAACAGCTGCTATCCAAAAGGTCAGCAGTTTGAATCTACCAGGCGCTCCTGGAAACTCTGTGGGGGGCAGCTCTACTCTGTCCTATACTGTCAGAATCAACTCAAAGGCAGTGGGCTTGGTTTGGGTGGGTATGTTAACCCCAAATTTGTCTATCTCCAACTTCTACCCTAACTATATTTCATGAGGGGATCATACCAAACCTGTTGCCATTGAGTCAATTCTGACTCATAACAACCTTATAGGAACTGCCCCATAGGGTTTCCAAGCAGTGGCTGGTGGATTCAAACCACCAACCTTTTGGTTAGCAGCCAAGCTCTTGTCCACTTCACCACCAGGGCTCCAGTGGGATAATAAGTAAACTTAATCATTTTTTCCCCAAATTTGGGAAGCAGTTTAACTTATTTAACAAATAAAATTATGGAGTGTTATAAATCATCAACTGCTTTGGATATAGGAAATTAAAAAAAAAAAATTAACCATCACTTTTTGGGAAACAGATGCATAGGAAAGTATAATCAGATAATACACCCTAAGATAGCTGTTTATACAGAATATGATGGAATCACCCAAGAGGTGGTTGGAATCAGAGGTGATGTCTAAATGGAGAATGAAAATATATATGCTGCTTAGTCCTGCCAGGAAACAGATGGCGTGCTCATTTACAGAAAGTTAATCAGCTAATAATAAACATCATGATTAAGCCAGATTGGGTAACTACCATGTAGCAGCCACTTAGCCAAGCGCCTTCTCTAGACCATGGCACCTAATGGAAATAAACTCCCTCTGAGACAGGTACTATTGTTATTTCCCTTTACGGATGAAGCAACTGAGGTTTTAGAAAGGTCTAATTATTCGCCCAAGGTCTCCCAACTAGCATGCGGCTTAGAAATTTGAATCCAGTTTTGGGTAACTCAGTCACTGGCCTTCTTAACCACAGCGCTAGCGTTCCCTCCCCTCAGAGTGGAGCTGTGAGAAGGGACTCCATAGCAAAGCCAGTGTATGAGTGAGGTTCCTTCTTTGCCAACTTTTCCCCATGAGAAATCACTAGACAATTTCTAGAATTCCAAAGTAAAGTTTTTGGTTCACAAACTGAAGCCTAATAATTCAGAATATTTCACAAGTTAACAGAACAGGCTCTGGTGTCAGCCTAGATTCCATTGCAGGGTCAACTCCTTAGTGGCTTCTACTCCAGGCAGATGTCCTGTCTTCCAACCCCAATCCAATGGTGGAACCCCTGCCTCCTCCTTCAAGTTCCTCATCTCTAAAAACCCTTCCATTAGTTCCTTGTTCTCCTGCCCACTGGCCTTTACTCCTTAGACACCTCCCAAAACTTTCCTACTACAGGCCTTTGTACTTGCTCTTCCTATATCCTAAAATATTATCTCTCCATATTTTTCTAATAACTGCTTTAGTTTCTTATGGTTATTTTCTTCACCATGAGGGTAAAAAAAATCAAATCCACGTAATAAATCATAATCCTTACCTTTCACTTCTGTTCAGTTCTGACACTCACTGACCATGCAGAACTTCTGCCTCTGACCCTCGTCACCGAGAGCCGGGTTAGATCTCACATGTTAAAAGAAGACTGGCAAGTAGGCCCAAGGCTTCAGGTGCCAGCTACAAGCTTGGGAGTGCACAGGACAGCTTCACTTCTGAGGCTGGCTACACATCTGAGGTTTTTCCAGTACTCCTTCAGGATGTCATCAGCCACAAGCTGGGGAAAGGGAAGGGCCCCCTCATTTTTGTCCTGCTAGTTACAAATTCAGAGTTTCCTTTTAGCCCCTCAGAATACCATCTGTAAGCTTACCCCTTGCTTCTGACCTGCCAGCTCCCAGGAGTTCACTGAACTCACAGAGAGTGCTATACCATGGGTTACAGCTTAATTACAGCTTTATTATACCAAAAAAGGATATAAACCAAGAGATACATAAAGGGAACTCTGGGAGGGTTCCCAAATAACAGTTTCCACATCCCAAAGGTTGTGTTACCCTTGCACATCCATTGATGTCTTTTACCATCTAGGAAGCCAATGGAGCTTTATCGGGGCCTCACTGCATAGGCGTGATTGATTGAACCAAGCCCCCGTCCCTGAGGTAAGTTGATTTTAGGCCAGGCAGTAGTCTTTCTGGCTTGGCCAGCGGCTCCCTCATTAGCACAAACCCTCCGGTGTGATCTGAAGGTAACGAAAAATTCAAAAAACTAAACCTGTTGCAGCCGAGTCAATTCTGACTCATAACAACCCTATAAGACAGGGTAGAATTGTCCCATAGAGTTTCCAAGGCTGTAAATCTTTATGGAAGCAGATTGCCATGTCTTCTCCCAGAGGAGAGTCTGCTGGGTTTGATAACAAAGGCACCTCAATTATTCAGGAAATTCCAAGGATGTTTAG
The DNA here is from genome assembly GCF_030014295.1 of Loxodonta africana. Taxonomy (NCBI): domain Eukaryota; kingdom Metazoa; phylum Chordata; class Mammalia; order Proboscidea; family Elephantidae; genus Loxodonta; species Loxodonta africana. The sequence goes on from NC_087351.1 coordinate 99,999,340, forward strand.
AGTGACCTCTCAGGAAGCAAGAACATAAGTTAAATTATTTACCCCACACACGCCCACAACTCAAAAATCCTTTTATCTTAGTAGCCTACAGTATTCCCTTCAGAATACTTATTACCCGAATCACTAGTATGTATTTAGTTGCTTAAAAATTTTTATTGATCTTCTCTATTGGAATAAAAGCACCATGCCGTCAAGAGCTCTGGCCAGCTTTGTCACTACTCCATCTCCAACAACTCGCATAATGCTTGGCATAGAATGAGACTGGGAGAGATGAAAAGATAATACATTCATTTGTCAATTGATATCTGATGTGTGTCACCTATGTGCTGGACCTAAATTCAATTAAAAAAAATTGCCAATACCAAAATAATGTTATACGGATGAATCTTATTTTCCCCCTTTGAAGATGAAGAAACTGAGGCTGAGAAGTTTAATAATTTGATCAGAAAACCAGCGAGCCATCTAGTAAATGGATGAGGCAAGGATGAGTTAGAATTCAAATCAAGTCCTCTTCAACTTCAAAGCAATTGTTTTTGTTCCTTTATTTTGCAAAATATGTTTAGGGCTAAAATAGGAGTGTGTACAATGAATAGAAGTCACAGAGAACTGGGTGACCTACTCTGCCTGGGGGAGTCAAGGCAGTTTCTCAGACGTGACTTTCTAAATGGGTTTTGGAATTTGAGGAGGATTTTGACAGGTGGAGAAGAGCAGCAGGAGGCATTTCCAGCAGAAAGAAAGCAGTGCGCATAAAACATGGGTGTGTAAATTAATAAAGGTTCACGTAACACCTGCCTCCTTCAAAACAGACTGAACCCCAATAGCAGAATTTTACAAGGTGCTTGTAAGAATATCTACAAAACAAGTTTTAGCCACTAAAACCCAAACCAAGACGTTGAAAGCTTTCAGTCCACTTTAAGTGTAACGAATCAGCACATGGTTGTCTACCCAGAGCAGACCAACAAATTAAACACTCTGCATGAACGTGAAAACCTCCTAGGAAGAATGGGGATGATGACTGAGCACTAAAGGTCGTGGGTTTGCCCTGTTAATGTATTAAATTCTCATAAAGGATGTGGATTATGGCCTGTCGCTTTTATATTCATGTTCAGTTGAGATCCGCCATCAGATTTACAAGGTTAACTGCCCATTGAACAGCAGCATTAAGTCTCAGAAAGAGAATATGAGTATTGATTGTCAGGCTTCCCCAGATGAGCTGGAATCAGAAATGTCCTCTGGGAGCAGCATATATATTTGTACCCCAAAGTCATTGGGAAATTGTTCCAGAGATGGATTTAAGTTATAATTCAAGGGATTGTCAAAGATATTTCACTGTTGATATAAATATTAAGTAGAGTTACTGATAGTTCCTGTCTGTGTATTAGCATTAAATTCCCACTCTTTGAAGAAAAGCCTATTGCCTGTAAGGAGGCAACCTACCCACAGGTTCTTGTTGGTGTGAATGTCCTAATTCATCTCAAAATCAAAGTGCATATTACCTTCCTGCCAGAATCATTGTTCTTAACTTCTTCCCTTACAGCTGTCTAGGAGTAAGTCAGCTTTATTTAAGGAGTTCTGTTTCAAATTATGGACACCCTGGTGGTGCAGTGGTTAAGAGCTATGGCTGCTAACCAAAAGGTAGGCAGTTTGAATCTACCAGGTGCTCCTTGGAAACCCTTTGGGGCAGTTCTACTCTGTCCTGTAGGGTCGCTATGAGTCCGAATCGACTTGTGGCAATGGTGGTGGTGATTTCAAATAATATTTACCACCCGGAAGTAAATATTTTAGTGTGCATGTGTTCCAAGAATATTTTATTTAATTTATATTTTTGTAATTAGAATGAAAGCAAGTCCCAGTTATCAAAAATTAAACGCTACATGGCCCATTTTTCTGATGAATTCTTCTAGTGGTTTCTTTTGTAGAGGTGTCTCCTTGTAATTGCTTGCATTTTAAACATCTGTAATAAGTTATGTACCATTTCTAACTGTATTAGCACTGAATCATTTACTTTTCCAGGAAATAAAACCTTTTTCTCTGTTTCACCACTTTTTATTTCATAATCGTGCACGTGTTAAATGTCTTAGGTATTTTTTGCCCTCTGGGATTTTGCATACTTACAAGGAATGGAAATGGGAATAAAGTCAACCAACCTATCAAATATCTCTTTCCAACCATAGGTAGGAATGCTTTTGTGAGCTAGAAAGTGGTATGATTTGAACTAGGGGAGCTGTTAAATCTACCTTAGAACTCTATGTAGGATATAAAATTCTGGAGATATAACTATTTCTACTTCATCTCAGCCAGCTTTAATTTCTACACCAAGGGGATATTAAATCTTGAAAAGGCCTAGAAAAGGACAAAGAATATTTCTTTGTGAGCACATTAAATATACCAGGCTTCTACTCTGTCATAAAACTTGCATGAGCAGATATAAGAAGAGGAGAAGAATGAGGGGCGTTGCTCTTTTCAAGCCAAATTCACCAGCTCTCTCTCCAACAAATCATTTACAGATCCCATTAAAATATAAATTAATTATAATACTAAATATCTACTGGCAACGAGCTCTTGCTATGACTTTTTTTTTGTTTTTAAATATCCCTCAGAACCAATCCTGTTAGATGGAATGAAGAAAGGATTTAATTGATAAATGATTTAATTTAATTGGCTTATTAATACTTTTCAGAATAAAGTTGTAGAAACTCTCACTTTTTATGGAAAATAAATTGAAATATGTATAAGAAATGGTTATTATGTGCAGAGAAATTAAGCCTTAAACATACTTAGTAATGGTGAAGCGCTGTACTGTTTTTGCCACCCAGGGACTCAATGTAGAGCTACAGAGAAGAAATAAATCACTTTATTTAAATGTGTGTGACAACATGATTGCTCCATGGACTTTCTTAATATCTAGAGTCAAACTCTTACTTAAATAGAAATAAATCTTGGAATTGAGCCATTAATTGGACCTTCACTGAACTGGAACTTGAAAATATTTGATGCTCTATTGGTTTGATGGGGAGAACTGAGCTGCTTTGGACTTCTATTTTAAAACAAATGAAAGCCCATAATCTCTAAAAAGGAGAAATGGGGTTAACAGTCAGCGTACTTTCAAAGATTTGAACCTCTAGGAGAGCCCACTCAAGAGTTACAGCTATGCTTGGGACTATAAAAATTGAGCTTGAAATCTTAGCCATGAGAATTTTTTTTTTCTTCCAAGATAGATGATATTTTTGACTTTCCATCAGATCAGCATAGAATCCTCAGAAGTGTAGCTTTGTCATTGAATTCCTTACTTCTTCATCTAGAAACTTACAAACCGCCTAGCAAGGCAGAACTATATCCATGCACTCTACCATCGCCCTTCCTATTGGAAGACAACCCTTCTTTCTGTTGATTCCTGTAATAGAGGAACTGGGAATCCTTTGCCTCCTTCCCCATCGGTTATTTATAAAGTCATCTAAAGTCTTCATTGCACAAAGCAAAAATGGCCTATTAAAAGCAGCCAGAGCTGGAGGAATCCCACTACTTTTAAAACCACAGAAGCACAATTTTTTTTTTTGTCATATGGAGTGATATCTTGAAATGAGCCTAGTTCTAAGATTATGAGAAAGACTAGGTTTTAATTTTGTGAACCAGTCAAATAAGAACTCCTTACAAGTTCTTTCTATGGGGAAAAATTATGAGATTAGCTGTATTTGTTTTGTATCATTGCTTCTTTGCCAGCTCTATGAAGTAACCTTTAAAAATAGCTATGTGCTAACAGCAATATTCTTAACAGCCAAGAGTGGAAATGGTTTATGATTTTTTTTTTTTGTAATGTCCATAAAGGTATTTGAAAGTGATGCTGACATTTGCTATGCTTAGGGAACACTTTATTGTAAAACTGTTGATGGAGAGAAGAGGAATTAATAAAAAAAAAAAAAAAAAAGGAAGATAGTACTGCAGCAGAACTCAGCAGAAACCTGGACATTAAGAATTTCTCATGTGCCATGGAGGACAGATCCACAAACCCAGGTATATTTCTGTACACATAATATCTTCTAAAGCAAACATTTGAAATCACAGTCTGCAGTATATCTTCAGCTTTATTATCTTCAGGCTGAATTTTGTGTTTGGCAGCTAATGGAATTTTGACTTGGAAGAGGGCTTATAGTTAGCAAATATCCATACCCTACAGAGCCTCTACAAATCCACTGTGTTGTTGTTGTGAGGTGCCATGGAGTCTGTTTTGACTCACAGCAAGCTTATACACAACAGAATGAAACACTGCCAGTTCCTGCATCACCCTCACAATCGATGCCACGTTGAGCCCATTATTGCAGCCACTGTGTCAATCCATCTACAGATCCTTCTCCAGAGACTGGTCCTTTCTAATAACATGCCCAAAGTAAGTGAGACAAAGTCTTGACGTCCATACTTCTAAGGAGCATTCTGGCCGTACTTCATCCAAGACACATTTGTTCATTCTTCTGGCAGTCCGTGGTATTCAATAGTCTTCATCAACACCGTAATTCAAATCTAGAGTAGGAAAGTGAAGAAGGTGGGGCTGAAAGAAATGGAGAGAAATGTTGCATTACATTACACGGTCCAGAAATCACTCCACGTCGTCATTATTCGTTCACTACTCACTAACTGGATGACATTTGATATGTTAATTAACACACACACACAGATGCCTGCGCAATCTCAGTGCCTTCATCTGTAAAAAAACGAATAATGATTTCTGCCTCAGAGCAGTGATGTGGGGACTGGAGCTTGCATGTGCTTGAGACACCCCCCATGCGATGTATAGAGTTCAGGCTGAATAAGTAATAACTGATATAGTTGACTTCCTATTCCCTTCTTTCTTTAGCATATGTAAAAGCAAATGTGTTCTAAGGTCTCCCATATGAAAAGTTAAAATAACCCAGCATTTAATTCTACTCCTCTCCCTGTTCACCTACCAAACTGTCTTTCTGCTACTATAAAGGAGTTAAATCTGGAGATAACAGTGTCTCCACATGCTCACCTCCTGTTCTCATTTCAATCCTACTCTAATAACTATGTAGCTTCCAACTTTCTCTCATGTTGGCAAATCCACTGGGTATTTATGTATCCCCATATTACTTAACATTCAGCATAATCAACCACTCTTTTTAAAAATCGTTCTTTTTTCTTGGCCTCATGAAAACTCTCCAGATTTTTCTGCTGTCTTACTGTTCTTTCTCAACATCTTTTATAAGATTCTCTTTCTATAAATGCACAAATTTCTCAGTGTTAGTCATGGATATTGTCTCCTCCCCGTGTTGTATGTCTACTGTGTGATGTCACCAGTCCCAATGGTTTTAAATATCACATATACATTGAGAAATAAATATATGAATCATATACTTATCTACAAGTAAGACACATCCTCTTCACGTCAAATCACCAACTTGACATCTCAGACCTAACATGTTCAAAAATATGCTCTTGATTCAACAGTTCACCTCTACCATTTGCTTCTATCATCCATTCAGTTGCTCAAGAGAGAAAACCTAGATGTCAGCAAGATACAATGATCAAGAGTATGATATCTAGAGTCTAATCTTTTCACTGCCACATTATGCTATATGACTTTGGGTAATTTTCTGTACATCAGTGTCACACTTGCAAAATGGAGATTATGGTAGTAATCTACATTGAGGTTATTGTACAAAGTAAATGAATTACTCTATTAAAAGTGTTTTGCATAGCTGTGTTCCTTAGATAAAATACAGAATAAGTACTATTACCATTATCATCCTCATCGCCATTGCCACTACCTCCTCCTCCTTCTCTCCTCCCTCCTCTTCTTCTTCTCCTCCTCCTTCTACTTCTTTCTCCTTCTTCTCCTCCTCTTTTTCCTTCTTCTCCTTCTTCTTCCTCTTCCTCTTCCTCCTCCTCTCTTTCTCTTTCTCCTCCCCTTCCTTCTTCTTCATCATTATATTTACCCTTAGCTTTTAACTCTATATCATCCTTGCATCCAACTCATGAACACTCTTGTAGATTTACAAATATACTTTAAAATATAATACATTTCTCTCCTTCTCCTCTGCCACCACCGTAGTCCAAGCCAATATCCTTTTTTGCTTGTATTGCTGCTATAGCCTTCTAAGCAACCTTGCCAATTCTATTCTTGTTGCCTTCTAGTTCTCAAATAGCAAAGAGTGAATTTCTAAAACGTAAACCATTCTCTTTAAATAGATGTACAATACTTTAGAATAATATTACAATTCCTTACACTAACCTATAGTCATATATGATACGGCCCCAATTACCAACTCTGTAACTTCATCTTGTCCCACTTCCTACTTCGACATCATAAAAGTAACACAGTTTTCTTTAATTTTGATGAGCATTCTCAGCTCCTTCTTGCCTCAAAGGCTTTTCGTATCATTTTCTCTATCTTCTGTTTATTGTAATGTGTGTAGATTTTTCTCAACTGGAATGTCATCTTTTTAGACCTTCCTTCCTCAACTCCATTTAAGTGTCACCTTCTAGCTATCTCCTATCATTTTGCACTGTTTGTTTCTTAGTATTCATCTAAATTATGCTGGTAGCCCTAATTTTTCTGCATCTTCTGCATAACACTTCTCTCATTTACTATAGCATCTTCATTGCACAGCATATAGCACATACTAGATGTTCACAAATAAGTAGAAAGGAAACTACAGGGTAACTGTGGGGATAATGGAGAGAATTATTTTATTTGAAAGCTCACAAAAATCTGAATGTGATTAATATTTCTTTCCTGATTTAATAGTATTTTAAATATTCAAAATGCAAAAGGTTCTATACACTGATTGACAGATGACAGTTACCCAAATTGTTACTGCATCATTCAAGATTAATATTTAGTTTCTACTGGACCAGTTGTTAAACACAACTTTTTTTTTAAGTGTTCATAGTCACCCATGTGAAAATACAAAATCTACCAAACTAAGAGAAATGAAATGAAAACAAAATAAAACAAGCGGATAAAGCAAGTTTCTACTAAAGATAATATTATGCGATTTAAATGTCAAGGTACAGTAAATAAATGTAGACACAGATTTGTATTTGAAATAGCTCATTCTCAATATCAAAGGGAAAATTATGAAGTCACAATTTCATTTTCATGCAAGAAAGTATTATTCTTATTAATAAGCAAAAACTATACAAAAATCAATACTCAAAAACAGCTACTGTTTTTGTTTTGATGTGATGGCTTCCATTATGGCTATTTTAACAAGATGAACTTGTATAATTTTAGTGAAGATTTCAGGCAAAAATTAGAACATATTCAGGAAATCTCATTTGAAATATGAATTTCCATGAACTTAGCATAGAGTAGCCTAACTTCTATTGAAAAAAAAAAGAAACTTTGGAGCACAGTGAAGAAATTGATTCCAAACTTTATGAACATCAAAAAATAACACTTAGTCGATTCCTTTTTAATAAGACATAGAAGTTTTAGGAGATATGCACATATATATATATATAAATTGCATAGGGTGATATTTATCACAGCTGCGAAACATGCTTTTCTCTCAGTAGTTTTCTAGCCTACATTGACAAAAAGAGATAAATATTGGGAAATGATCTAGCACTTAAGACAAAGCAAATGGTGCTTCCTTTTATTTCTTTGATTTTTACAGTTTTTATTCATTACACACTTTGCAGGCAATATATGTAGTTTAGTGCCTTTGTTCTGACTTACATTTTATGTCTTTTGTCTCGCTCTTTCTTTTTTTCCGTTTGCAGTAAAATTTTATCATCTCTGGATTAGATGAACAGAGAAATCTGAAGCCGATTAAAAGTTGCAGGCATTTGATGAAGTTCCTTCGAGTTTGAGCACCAGCCAGTGATTCTTAAATAAGGGGTCCAGAAACCTAGAGGTCCAAGGATGACTTCTCTCAGATGTTTGCACAGCCTCTACCAAATTTCAGAGCCAGCCAAAACATTTGTTATTTATGATAATGCTGGCACAAAATAACGATCAACCCAAATATGCATGCTGACTTGAGAGAAAACAAACAAATAAAATACATAAATGATGAATTCTAACAGAAACAAAGTTTAGAAATAAGCCAAAAAAAAAAAAAAACCATTGCCATTGAGTTGATTCTGACTCATAGCGACCCGATAGGACAGAGTAGAACTGCCCCATAGAGTTTCCAAAGAGCGCCTGGTGGATTATGAACTGCTGCCCTTTGGGTTAGCAGCTGTAACTCTTAGCCACTATGCCACCAGGGCTTTCAAGCAATAGTAAAGCACATTATAAACAACAATTTGGTGCTGATTCAGAATGAGAAAAATGGTAGGAAAACTGAATCACCATCTGGTACACCACAGTAAAACAGCACTACAATGGAGTAAAATAAATTACTTCTTAGCAGTCAGAGACATATTCACATTGTAATTCCTGATTTGGTATTAAAAAAAAAAAAACCCAGAAAAACATTATTTGTTGCAGTAAACTGATGCTGTTAAGTTGGATTTTATTGTTCAGCTTTGTTAGTATTTAATTTCTAAATGTCTTTTGACTTAATAGCTTATATAGACTATACGTAAATAAAGTTAGACACATTATGTTTATAACTAACATTATAATAAAAAAGTAATATAAATCAACAAAAAACTAACAAGTACCATGAATTCTCAAGGATATACCTCCATGCCATGAACCAGAAGTATTTGTCACAATACTTCTGTGTATATGTTACCCACACACATGGTTACTCATGAAAATTGAGTAGAATTACAGGTAAGCAAGGAGTCATCAGGCTTATTCTCTTCTTTTATTTTTTTTTTTTTAAATTTTGACTTTTTATTGAGATAATTGTAGGTTAGAATGCAGTTGTGAGAAATAACACAGAGTGATTTGGTGTACCCTTTACCCAGTTTCCCCAATGCTAACAACTTGCAAAACACTAGCACAATAGCAAAGCCAGGATATTGACATTGATACAGTCAAGACACAGAACACTTCCATTGCCAGAACTCCTCATTTTGTTCTTTTACACCTGTACTCTCTCCCCTTCTACTCTTAATCCTTCTTGAACTCCTGGCAACCACTAATCTCCATTTGGCTATTCTCATTTTATATAGAATTTTAATTTCAATTTGTATAAATGAGAACACAGAGGATGTGAGTTTTTTGGATTGCCCTGATGGCATAGTGGTTAAGTGCTACACCTGCTAACCAAAAGGTTGGCATTTCAAATCCACCAGGTGCTCCTTGGAAACTCTACAGGTCGCTATGAGTCTGAATCGACTCATTGGCAAAGGGTTTGGTTTTTTTTGTTTTGTTTTGTTTTTATTTCACTGAGATAAAATTCCCTGGAGATTCATCTGGTTGCTGTGTGTATCAATACTTAATTATTTTTTATTGCTGAGGAATATTCCATAGTATGGATGTCCCACAGTTGGTTCAATCATTCATTAATTGCAGGACAACTAGGCTTGTTCTAGGTTTTGGCTAGTCAAATAAGGCTGCTGTAAATATCTGTGTACAGGTTTTTTGTGAGCATAAGTTTTCATAAATACTCACGAGTGTAATTGATTGGTCATATGGAAGTTGCAAGATTAGTTTTTCAAGAAATTGCCAAACTCTTTTTTTTTTTTTTCTATGGAGGCTGTACTATTTTGCATTCCCACCAGCAATATAGGGATGATCAGTTTCTCTGTATTCTCGCCATCATCTGGTGTTGTTACTGTTTTATTAGTTTTTTGGTTGGCTATTTTTTTATGTTTTTGGTTTTTCATTTTAGCCTTCTGATAGCTGGGCATTGATAACACATTATGGGTTTAATGTGAATTTACCTAATGACCAAAGGAGCCCTGGTGGTGCAGTGGTTAAGAGTTTGGCTGCTAACCAAAAGGTTGACAGTGTGAATCCACCAGGCGCTCTTTGGATACCTTACGGGGCAGTTGTACTCTGTGGGCTCCACAGCAAAGGGTTTGGTTGTTTTGTTTTGGTTTTGGTTTTGGCTTTGGCTTTCATTTTGGCTTTGGTTTTGGCTTTATGGCTAACGATGTTGAACATCTTTTCATATACTTATTTGGCATTTGTATATCCTCTTAGCTAAATTCACTTTCATGTATTTTTCCCATCTTCTAGCTGATTTTTTTTATTGTTGAGATTTGAGAATTCTTTATATATTACAAATATTAGTCCTTAGTTTGATTTGTGGTTTGCAAATCCTTTCTGCCAGTGTGCAGCTTGTCTTTACATCCTCTTAACAGAACCTTTTGCAAAACAAAAAATTTTAAACTGTATTAAGTTCAATTTATCATTTTTTTAATGAATTATGCTTTTCGTTTAAGAACTATGTGCCTAGCCCTAAATCCTAAAGACAGTCCCCTATTTGTCTCTAAAAGTTTTATATTGTTATGCTTTATATTTAAATCTGTAATCCATTTTGAGTTAATTTTTGTATAAAAGGTGAGATTAAGGTCATTATTCTTTTTTTGTTTCTTATGGATGTCCAGTTTTTCTACCATCGTTTGTTGAAAAGGCTATCATTAATCCCTTGAATTACTTTTGCACTTTGTCAAAATATTTGCCTGGATCTATTTCAGGGTCTTCCATTCTGTTTCATTGATATATAGTACATCTCTGCCAGTACTACAGGTTTTTTTTTTTTATTACTGTAGCTGTGTAATAAACCTGAAAATCAAGTAGACTGATTCCTTTAAAAAAATTTTAGCTTTTCTCCTTGCTTTGCATTTTCATGTAAGTTTTCAAATTATCTTGTCGACATACGTACAAAAACAGAGAAAAACTTACTGGCATTTTGATAGGAGTTTCTATTAAGCCTATGTTATATTTCAGTGAGAATTGCTGTTTTATTATTGTAAGTATTCGGATCCCTGAACATGAGATATCTCTCGACTTATTTAATCTTCTTTGATTTCTCTCACCAACATTGTAATTTTAAGGATACAAATCCTGTACCTCTTTTGTCAGATTTACACCTAAGTATTCCATTTCTTTTGGTGATTAGATTATAAATGGCATTGCATTTTTAATTTCAGTGTTCACAAGTCCATTACAAGTCCAAACATACAATATTTTGTATGTTTATCTTGATTTTGCCACATTGCTGAACCTATTTGTTTGTTCTAAGATTCTCCTTGTAAATTTCTTGGTATTTCTGAGACAATCATGCCATTTACAAATAGGAATAGTTTTATCTCTTCCATTCCAACCTGTATTCTCTTTATTTCTTGTTCTCCCTTTATTCCACTGACTAGAACTTCCAGAACTATGTTGAATAGCGATGAGAGAAGACACCCATTCTTTGCTCCATATTTAGAGGGATGTCATTCAGTCTTTCATCTGAAAGGAAATTGAATTACGTCAAATGCTTTTGCTAGATTGATTGATGTGATAATTATTACTATTTTTTTTTTTTAGCCTGTTAATATGGTAGAGGGTATTGATTAATTTTTCAAATATTGAACCTGCCTTGCATTCTGAACAAACCCTACTTGGCCATGGTGTATAATTATTTTTATATATGGCTGAATTCTATTTGCTAATATGTTATTAAAGATCTTTGTATATTCAATGGGGATAATAGTCTGTAGCTTTTATTTGTTTTTGTTTTGAACTGAGTTGGTATTGTTTGGATATCAGTATTATACTAGCTTTATAAAATAAGTTCTGTGGTGTCCTTTCTCTTCTATTTTTTGCAATAAATTTGTAGAACTAGTAGTAACTCTTCCTTAAAGTATTTGGTAGAATTCTCCAGTGAAACCATCTAGGCCTAGATTTTTTGTTTTTTTCTTTGGCGGGGGGGTGATTAGGAGGTTTAAATTAAAATTTTAAGCTTTTTAATAGCGATTTTACACATTATCTTTTGTCATCAAGTTGATTCAGACTCATAGCAACCCTATAGGAAAGAATAGAACTGCCCCATAGGGCTTCCAAGGATGGGCTGGTGGATTCAAACTGCTGACCTTTTGATTAGCAGCTGAGCCCTGAACCATTGTGCCACCAGGAATCCAGTGTAGGGTTATTAAAATAATGGCTTTCATATTGGGTGAGTTGCGGTAACTTGTGTTTTTTGGGAAACTGGTCCATTTCATCTAAGTTGTTGAAACCATACAGATAGTATTGTTTGTTGTTGTTAGTTACTGTAAAGTCAATATTTCCTTATTTTCCTTTTGATGTTTGAGGGTCTATAAAGGTGCCTTCTGTTTTATTCCTAATATTGGTAATTTGTGTTTTATTTCTTTTGTCATTCTTGCTAGAGGTTTGTCAATTTTATTGATCTTGTCAAAGGACCAACTCTTTGTTTCATTGTCTTTGTTTTCTACTTTAATTTTATGTATTTCTGCTCTTATTTTTATTATTTCCTTTCTTCTGCCAGTTTCCAGTTTACTTTTCTCTCATTTTTCTAGGTCCTTGAAGTTGGGACTTATATTATTGATTTGAGGCTTTCTATCTTTCCTAGTGTATGCATTTGTGATATAGACATCCTGTCAGACCTGTTTCAGGTGTGTCTCACGATTTCGCTATATTGCATTTTGTTTTCATTCAGTTAAATGCATTAAAAAAATTTTTTTAATTAACAAAAAAAAAAGAAAGAAAAAACTTTTCCTTGACCAATGAGTTATTTGACATATATTGCATAGTTTTCAGGTATTTGTAGATGTTCCCTTACATTTTGGTTACAGATTTCTAGTTTGCTTCCATTGTGGTTGGAGAATGTAATTTGTATAATTGAAATTCTTTTAAATTTGTTGAGATTTGTTTATGCTTAGTATATGCTCTGTCTTCCTACATATTTCATACACAGTTGAAAAGAATATGTATTCTGCTGCTTTTAAGTTTGAGTGTTCTATAAATGTCGATTAGATCCTGTAGTTTGATGGTGTTGTTAAATTCTTCTGTACTTTTGCTGATTTTTTCTCTATCTGTTCTGTCAATGGTTGAGAGATGGGTGTTGAAGTCTCTAAATATAATTTTGAATTTGTCAATTTCTGCTTCCAGTTTTATATATTTTGTAGTCCTGTTATTTGTAGTCCTGGATTTTATTATAAAATACCTCTTTCTGTCTCTTGTAATTGTCTTTGCTTTGAAGTCTGTAATTGTCTTTGCTTTGAAGTCTGCTTTATCTGATATTAATATACCACTCCTACTTTGATTAATGTTTCCATGACATTACTTTCAACTTGTCTATATGTATCTGAAATAAGTTTCTATATTTGAAATGAGTAGCCAACATATAGTTGGGTCATGCTTTTTAATATGCTTTGTTCATTTTTTTTTAATTGGCATATTTAGTTAAACTTTTTATATTTAATACAGTTATTGACATACTAGGGCTTAAGTCTACCACTTTACGTTTTGTTTTCTATTTGAATAACTGTTTTCCATTTCTATGTTTTCTTTATCATGCCCTCCTGTGAATTACTTAAGCATGTTTAAGAATTATACTTTGATTTGTCAATAGTATTTTTGAGTGTATCTTTTTATAGCTGTTTTAGTGTTTGCTCTAAGTATTATATCATATATGCGTAACTATCACAGTCTACCAGAGTCATCATTTTACCAGTTATAGAAACATTTCCCTGTACATTCACTTACTCTCCCTTGTTTATAATGTAATCTTAAATATTACACATACATTTAGAACAACTTAGAGAATGTTACAAACTTTCACCATCAAACATGCTTTAAAAAAAAAAGGAAAAAAAAATATATTGCATTTACCCATATTTTTCCTTTCAGTGTTCTTCCTTACGGCTCTTCCTAGAGTCCTTCTTTTACTGCTTTGTTTCTGTCTACAGAATTTCCTATAGCCATATTTTAGGAATGCTCCTTAGAAGCAAAGATGGAGAGACTATGTCTCACATACCTTGGACATATTATCAGGAGGGATTGGTTCCTGGAGAAGGACATCATGCTTGGTAAAGTAGAGGGTCAGCCAAAAAAAGGGGGACCCTCAATGAGATGGATTGACACATGGCTGCAACATTGGGCTCAAGCAGGACAATGAATGTAAAGATGGCGCAGGACTGGGCATTGTTTCTTCCTATTGTACATACGGTCACTATGAGTCAGAACTGACTTGACCACACCTAACAACAATGACAACATATTTTAGGATAGTTCTGTTAAAAGAATATCTTCTCTGGATATAGGATTCTTGATTAACAGTTCATTCCTTTAAGCACTTCAAAATGTTATGTCACTTCCTTCTGGCCTCTATAGCGTCTAATGAGAAATCTGCTATCATTCAAATTGTTTTTCCATTATAAATATTGTATTATTTCTTTCTTGTCATTTTCAAGATTTTTTTTATTGTCTTTAGCTTTTATGAGTCTGACTATGATGCCTTTTGTGGATTTATTTGGAATTCTTCTGTTTGGGGCTCTATTTAGCTTTAGGAATTTTGTATTTTGCCAAAATTGGGAAGTTTTTAGACTTTTTTTTAGTACTTTTTCCTTCCTACTGTTTTTCTCTCCCTCCTTCAGGGATTTTGATAACGTGAATGATAATTCTGTTGTTTCTGTTTATTTTTTCCAGGCTATTTTCTCATTTTTGTTCAGTTTGGGTAATTTCTATTGTTCTATGTTCCATTTCGCTGATTCCTCCCTCTGCCCCTCCATTCTCTTGAGCTAATTCACTGAAGGTTTTATTTATTTATTCTTAAATTTCTATTATTAGACTTTTTAGTTCTAAAATTAATTTATATATATATATATATTCTACTTCTTAGCTGAGCCTTTTTTCAATTTCAAGTGTTTTTGTAATTGTTCATCTAAGTAGTTTTATGATGACTGCAAGCAGCCCTTGTGGCTCAATGGTTAAAGTGCTCAGCTGCTAATCAAAAGGTTCCCAGTTTGAACCCACCAACCACTCTGTTGAAGAAAGATGTGGCTGTCTGTTTTTATAAAGATTTACGGCCTTGGAAACCCTGTGGGGCATTTCTGCTGTGTCCTGTAGGGTTGCCATTAGTCAGAATTGACTAGATGGCAGTGGTTTTGGATTTAGGTTTATGATGACTACTTTGAAATTTTTTTAGGCAATTCTAACATTCTTTTTGCCTCAGTATTAGCAACTATCAATTTTCTCTTTTAATTTGAGATCTTCCTGATTTATTTTATGATGCATTATTTTGTATTTAAACCTGATCATTTTTGTTTTATGTCCTAAGACTCTGGATATTATTTAAAACTTCAGTTTTAGCTGGCTTTTTTTGTCAACACTCTGGCAGGCGAGGAGAGTGTTGCCTTATTACTGCCAAATGCAGGCGAATGTCCTGCTTTCTTATTGGCATACGTTCACCTCTCTTGGGTGGGAGATCTTCATTATTGCTAGGCCACTGATAACGTCACTGATTGCTCCCTACCTGAAGGGGGTAGGAGTGCCTTGTTATTGTTCCCCATATAGCCATCACTGACATTATGGGTGGGTGGACTCCCAACAGCTAGCCAGTGGTGAAAGTCCTGACTCTCCACCAGGCCTCCTTTGAAACTTCCCTCACGGGAGGGGGAGGAGTCTCTTTATTGTTAGATGGGAATGAAATCCAAGCTCCCCATGTGTTCTTCACTGACACTGCAAATGGAAGGGTGGGAGCTTATTACTGTCTGGTGGGAATGGAAGTCCTATTTAGTCTTTTCTGATACTACCCACTTGGGGGAATTAAGGCACCATGAAGTCTTATGAGGGTAGAAGTCTAAGTTCACCATTTGGCCTTTGCTGATGTAAATGATGGTGGGACCACATTTTTACTGTGGCATTTGGTTAGAGCAGAGTAGTTATTATCGAAAAGATTTTTTAAAAAACTTGTCCAAATGTTTGCTAGGCTTCTCCTTTGCTGGTTCTTTGGCTAAAGAGTGTAGGTTTTTGTGGAATCTTTTTTGTCAGCATCCATTAGCATTTCCAGGATGATAGTTTCTTCAGTTCCAAGTCTGGAAAATATGAGGCAAAAAGAAAATTCACCACTGTGTCCTTCCTTGGGTCCTGAGGTCCCTAGCTAGTCTGCCTTTCTCTCTCCAACTTTCAGAGTCCTCTTAAAATTGTTTTATATATGCAATAAAGGGATTTTACTTGTACATAAGAGGAATAGAAAATAGTTTGGATGCCCATCTTCTCGAAAGTATAATCCTCCCCTTCTTTTTAAAACAATGCAAACTAATGATTAGTGGATTACAGCTCATTTTAGCCCCAACAAATCATAAATGTGTATTTTTTTAGAATCCCCACTTTCAACTCCATGGTCCACTAAATTTTTGTGCCTACCTAATCTTTTATGTTACACTTTTCACATCAGTTCAGTTGCTCTTCCACATGAAAGAGGCTGGCCTCCTCTTCCTCAGCTCTTTTGCTTCCTAAGTGCAATTAAAATTTGGTGTCATTCTGCCCAGCAAGACCATCAAGCTTTTAGCCTAGACTTCTTCCATTTCCTGTTAGTTTGTTTGTTTTTGTTTTTTTGTGTTTGTTACCTTGCTTGATGTTGCTTTCCAGATGCATCTTGTCTTTTGCTCCTACTTTTGTAATATATCTATCTGAGCCAAATCTTGCCTGATAGGATAAACTCTAATAGTGTGAATGATAGGACCTCAACTTTCAGCTTCTGCTCATTAACCAAACTAAACATGTTGCCATCGAGTCGATTCCTATTCACAGTGACCCTATAGGACAGAGTAGAACTGCCCTATAGGGTTTCCAAGGAGTGGCTGGTGGATTCAAACTGCTGACCTTTTGGTTAGCAGCCAAGCTCTTACCACGATGCTACCAGGGCTCCATAGTTAGCTGCTGTAACAAACTAGCTTGAAGGATGATGCTTTGTAGGACCAAAGACAGACATTTTGTGCACTGGAATCAATCTCTGAGCCAGGTTTCAGGGACTTAATTAATTCTTATGTGCCTTGACCTCAGAAACTTACCTCTTTCTGCTTGACTTATGGGCCTCTGACTTTTACTTGTTTCTAACCAAATTGGGTCACTCATTTACCTTTTAATAAGCACCAACATCTGTTCTACCAACTCCTCGTTATGTTCTTTCTGAAGCACTTTCTCCCCTTCCCCTCCCACTTGTCCAATCTCAGCCAAGCATTGCAATGGTTTTGTTTTGATTATTAAATCACATCTCTGGAAACCTTATATTCTGCTAATCTCTCTTTAAACTAGTTGTTTTATGAGGTATATGTGAATGTGCTTAAAAAAGTTTTTTAAAAAAAAAGTATTGAAATACAGGGAATTATTATCATTAGGAGTTTGTTTTAAAGCAATTCAGTACCTAAATATGTTTATGGTGTTCAGAACATAAAATTGACCACTATTTCTTGTGGGAGAGGATGATGTATATCAACCTTTCCAGAATGAGAAGAAAAGTAAAGTCCACGCCCCTCCAGTAATTTCCTTTCTTAACACAAAATTAGTTTATTTTATGTATATATATATATGTATACACACACACGTATAATACACTTTTTTTGGTAGTAACACTTAGTATTATATATTATTGTTTTACAACTGGTGAATTTGCATTAAGCAAATCTGTATTTCTCAGTTGTTTGGAAGAACATGAAAAGTCAGCCAAAGAGAGCAAGAGAAAAATTGAAATAGTTTACACATTGCCTAGATTATGCTAACCAGTGTTATAAAAGGTATTATTCTATTCTGAATATGATCTACAAATTACTAATGTTTGATGACAATGTTCTTTTTATACTACTTCCTAAAAGGATGTCACATAAGCAGAAAATGATTCTAATGACTCTCCTCTTCATTCCCAATCATGTCTCCCTTCTGTTAGAAGGTGGCAAAGTAGAATAGAAGATCTGATAGCGAGGCATTGCATTTTTCTTCTCCAGAGTCTATTACTTTTTATTTAAAGAATAGAAACCCTGTTTTCTTTTGGGGATCCTCCTCTTCTGTTATCAGTATAGGTGTTGAAACCTAGCCAATCTATGGCACGCCTGGTGGTCACACAACATAGGCTAAGGTAGTCATTCAGTTCCAGCTATTCCTGTTCACCGTAACCACAGTGGCTGGCTGAGTGATGCTTGTGAGGGTCAGACTCTTCATTGAAAATAATGAACAAGCAATTTATAGAAATATGAGAGAGAAGTAGTATAGACTAGTGGTTATAAACAAAGACTCTAGATCCAAAATGTTTATTTCTATAATTTGTTTCACCATGGGAAAATTCCTAAACTTTTCTGTGCCTCAATTTTGTTGTCTTTAAAATACAGATAATAGTAGTGTCTACTTCCTAGGCATTGTCAAGATTGAATGAGTTATTGTGTCTAAATGACTAGGAATAGGTATCCGTTTTTATTAATTTCTTCTTGCTGATTTTTTGATAAGGTAGTAGGACATACCCCCACACATCTGTCAGTTTCTCATACTGTGGGGGCCGTGTGCTGTTGTGATGCTGGAAGATATGCCGCTGGTATTTAAATACCTGCAGGGTCATCTATGGCTGACGGGTTTCAGCTGAGCTTCCAGACTAAGACAAAGTAAGAAGAAGGACCTGCTGGCCTACTTCTGAAAATAATTAGGCCATGGAAACTTATGAATAACAGCAGAACATTGTCTGATATAGTGCTGGAAGATGAGCCCCTCACGTTGGAAGGCACTAAAAAAACACAACTAGGGAAGAGCAGCCTCCTCAAAGTAGAGTTGACCTTAATAACATAGATGGAGTCAAGCTTTTGGAACGTTCATTTGCTGATGTGGCAGGACTCAAAATGAGAAGAAACAACTGCAAATATCCATTAATAATCCGAATGTGGAATGTACTAACTATGAATTTAGGAAACTTGGAAATCGTCAAAAATGAAGTGGAACACATAAATATTGATATCCTAGGCATTTTTAGGCATTAGTGAGCTGAAATGGACTGGTATTGGCCATTATGAATCTGACAATCATATGGTCTACTATGCCAGAAATAACAATTTGAAGAGGAATGGTGATGCATTCATTATCAAAAAGAACATTTCAAGATCTATCCTGGAGTATAATGCTGTCAGTGATAGGACATATCCATATGCCTACAAGGTAGACCAGTTAATACCACTATTATTCAAATTTACTCACCAACTACTAAGGCCAAGATAAAGAAATTGAAGATTTTTACCAACTTCTGCAGTCTGAAATTAATCAAACATGCAATCAGAATTCATTGATAATTACAGGTTATTGGAAGGCAAAAGTCAAAGTCAAAAAGAAGGATTGGTAATTGGAAAATATGATGTTGGTGATAGAAACAATGCCAGGGATGGCATGACAAAATTTTGCAAGGCCAACAACTTCTTCATTCCCATAAGCTTTTTTTCACCAACATAAATGGTGACTATACAAGTGTACCTCACCAGATGGAATACATAGGAATAAAATCTACTACATCTGTGAAAAAAGATAATGAAAAAACTCAATATCATCAGTTAGAATAAGGCCGGGGCTGACTTTGGAACAGACCATCAATTGCTCACATGGAAGTTCAAGTTGAAACTGAAAAAAATTAGAACAAGTCCACAAGAGCCAAAGTACAACCTTGAGCATATCCTACCTGAATTTAGAGGCCATCTCAAGAACACTCATGACTGAAGACCAGACGAGTTGCGGAATGACATCGAAGAAATCATACATGAAGAAAGCAAAAGGCCATTAAAAAAACAGGAAAGAAAGAAAAGACCAAAATGGATGTCAGAAGAGAATCTGAAACTTGCTTTTGAATGTTGAGTAGCTAAAGCGAAAGGAAGAAATGATGAAGTAAAATAGCTGAAAAGAAGATTTCAAATGGCAGCTCGAGAAGACAAAGTATTATAGTGACATGTGTAAAGGCCTGAAGGTAGAAAACCAAAATGGAAGAACATGTTTGGCATTTCTCAAGCTGAAAGAGCTGAAGAAAAAATTTAAGCCTTGAGATGCCATATTGAAGGCTTTTATGGGAAAAAATATTAAATGACATATGAAGTATTAAAAGAAGACAGAAGGAATACAAAGTCACTATACCAAAAAGAATTGGTTGACGTTCAAACATTTCAGGAGGTTGCAGATGATCATGAACTGATGGTACTGAAAGAAGTCCAAGCTGCACTGAAGGCATTGGCAAAAAAAAAAAAAAAGTTTCCAGGAATTGATAGACTATCAAATGAAATGTTTCAACTAACGGAGGCAACACTGGAAGTGCTCACTCATTTATGCCAATAAATTTGGAAGACAGCTACCTGGCCAACCAACTGGAAGAGATCTATATTTATGCCTATTCTCAAGAAAGATGACCCAACTGAATGCAGAAATTATCAAACAATATCATTAGCATCACACACAAGTAAACTTTCGCTGAAGAACAATCAAAAGTGGCTGTGGCAGTATATTGATAGAGAACTTCCAGAAATTCAAGCTGAATTCAGATGAGGATGTGGAACAAGGGATGTCATTGCCTATGCCAGAAGAATCCTGGCTGAAAACAGAGAATAACAGAAAGATGTTTACTTGTGTTTTACTGACTATGCAAAGGTATTAGATTGTGTAGATAATAACAAATTATGGATAACATTGCAAAGAATGGGAAACCCAGAACACTTAATTGTGCTCATGAGGAACCTGTACATAGATCAAGAGGCAGTTGTTCGAACAGAACAAGGGGATACTGCATGGTTTAAAGTCAGGAAAGGTGCGTACCTGGGTTGTATCTTTTCACCATACTTATTCAGTCTGTATGCTGAACAAACAATCCGAGAAGTTGGTCTATATCAAGAAGACGGGACATCAAGATTGGAGGAAGACTCATTAACAACCTGCGATATGCAGATGACACAACCTTGCTTGCTGAAAGTGAAGAGGACTTGAAGCACTAACTGATGAAGATCAAAGATCACAGTCTTCAATATGGATTACACCACAACATTAAGAAAATAAAAATTCTCACAACTGGACCGATGAACAACATCATGATAAATGGAGAAAAGATTGAAGTTGTCAAGGATTTCATTTTACTTGGACCCACGATCAATACACACAGAGGCAGCAGTCACGAAATCAAAAGACTCATTGCATTGAGCAAATCTCCTGTAAAGACCTCTTTAAAGTGTTGAAAAGCAAAGACATCACCTTGAAGACTAAGGCGCAACCGACCCAAGCCATGGTGTTTTCAGTTGCCTCATATGCATGGAAAGCTGGACAATGCATAAGGAAGACCAAAGAAGAATTGCATGGACTGCCAAAAGAATGGAAACCCTGGTGGCGTAGTGGTTAAGTGCTACGGCTGCTAACCAAAAGTTCGGCAGTTCGAATCCACCAGCTGCTCCTTGGAAACTCTACAGGGCAGCTCTACTCTGTCCTATAGGGTCGCTATGAGTCGGAATTGACTCGACAGCAGCGGGTTTGTTTTTTTGGCCAAAAGAATTAACAAATCTGTTTTGGATGAATGCCCCTTAGAAGCACAGAATGGTGAGACTAACAGGAGGGATCATTGCCTGGAGAAGGACATCACGCTTGGTAAAGTGACAGCCAGGTCAACAAGATGGATTGACGTGGTGGCTGGAATAATAGGCTCAAGCATAACGATGATTAAGAGGATGGTGCAGGACCGGGCAGTGTTTCGTTCTGTTGTATACAGGGTCACTATGCGGTTGGAACCAACTCAGTTAGGACATAAGCATGAAGCTGATAACAGCCTATTTGCTATTATTTGTTGTAGAATAAACCCAACAGAAGAGTATAGCTGGGAGATAAGGAAAGATCTAGTGAAAATTATTTGATCAAGTGAATCCTACTCTGTCTTGATTTGCATAAACATATAACCTCTTTTTGACCTAAGTCAGTGCATATTAAGTATCTGTCCTGTAAGGGAAGGAGCCCTGAGGCACACGGAAAAAAAGAAAAGATCAGCTGTTTCTGGAGCAGTCGGCTCATCATCTAAAGAAAGTCCACAAAATAAAATTCTCTAAGAATTGGACATCATAGTAGGTCAACACTTTCAAAAAGTATTTATTGAGTGCCTACTATGTGTCAAGTACAAGGTTAGGCATTTGAGATACTTAAAAAACATAATAATAATAACATTCCCCACACAAGGGGAGATTACCCTCTAAGGGGGTCATAGGCAAGCAGCAATAATGCATCTTAAAACATTCTGAAAGGATCTGTTCATTCAATGAAATGCAGTTCTTGAAAAGAAATACACCCAAAGCAGTTATTATAAGCAAATAATTAAAAAAATTGGACTGTAGGGATAATTCTTAGGGAAAGTAATTCTGTCATTCTAAAGTGCATTTTATAGGAAAAGCATTTATTTGCATGATAATTGGAAAACATGTTTATGGATTCATCCGTGAATATTGAGGCTAAATGACTGGAAAAGAATCTGCTAAAGCATGTCTAAACTCAGCCTATATACATTAAATTAGGCATTTGACATTTAAAAAAATTAAATAAATAAGTTAAAAAAAAAATCTATGCCTTGATCTTGCAATGGATTGAGTTGACAAATGAATGAACCAATTAATTGATTGGAGCCTTTGCAATCTCCAGTACTGCAAAGGTAAAGCCGGGATGCCACAAAGAACCAGCCATTCACTCTACATCTGGAATTGCTTTTGATTTCCATTACAACCCTAAAAAAAAAAAAAAAAAAACTAAGAGGTAAATATTCTTGGCTCTAGTTTATAGACAAGGAAACTGGATGATAGACTTTGACCCTCCAAGCTCAGCCACAGACCAGTCACATCTCAGCCAGTAACAATGAAAGTTGGTCCAACGCCTTGCTCTTTCTACTTCAATGTGGACCATGCTAGGGGGAGACGATCGTTAGCAACAATTGCATCTGATGACATGTGTGACCTCCAGAGTGAGAAGACCCTTAATAGGTCAGAGATTAAAAAAATAATAATAATTAAAAAAGGAAATGAAAATCATAAGACTCAGGATCCAACTCTTAGTGCACCTTAATTTTCTTTTGTGTTCACAATGCACATTGAAATACATGGTCTTTTATTGAATTGTTTAACTATTTTAAAAATTTTATCATATATATGGGTTCAATGGATACTTGGTTTAAAAATCATAACAAATAAAAAATGCTACTCTACTGCAACAAAAAAGAAAAAGCATCTGCTTCACTGACAATCCTCAGCCCTAATCTCTAGAGCCAATGTTTTTCTACATTTTTCTTCTGTTATTCAATACGTTTCTGAATAATATGCTTATGATACTATTTCTTGATTCAATTATTTAGAAATTATCTATTGACTCTCTGTAATTGCATATGAGGATTTTTGTTCTTAAAACCTTCCTCCTTCCCCACTTCCTCTAAGTGTTTTTAATATATCTCTATTCAATATAATGACTACACAGGTAAGTTTTACTCTTGAGTCTGGCAATGTACAATTAATAACATTTTCTTTCTTGTACATGTCTTGTTTTGCTTTGCCTCAGTTTAACATTTATACTGTTTTCTTTAACTCTGTAAAACAGCAGGCTGCTAAGCTTTCCATTTTTACTGGGAGCATCTTGCTAGAGTCCTCCACGCTCCTGCTAATATCAGGATTTGTTGCTCTCTAGGCTGCTCTCTAAGTTCTTTGGGAACTTCTCTGCCTTTGTCCTAGGTCGGATGCCAATTTTCTTGGATCCGAGGTTCCTTGTGTTGCTAAAGCACAAGTGTTACTAGCTTCACGGAAAGAAAGCATGAATGTAAGATATATTATTTGAGAACTTGTAAATCTAAAAAGCATCTTTATTTTATACTCGTAATTGATAATTTATCAAGGTATAGGTTTCTAGGTTGAAAATAATTTTCTATTAGAATTTTGAAACCAGTGCTCCACTGTAGTCTCTCTTCCTGTATCTTCAGAAGTTTGCTGCAATTTTGATCCCGACCCCTCATATAGTATCTGAATTCTCCTTGTCTTAGTTTCTTAGCGCTTCTGCAATACAAATACCACAAGTGGGTGGCTTTAAAGAACAGTCTTTTATTTTTTCACGTTTAGGAGGCTGGAAGTCCAAATCATCATCTTGGCCATGTCGATTTGTCCCTTGTTGGTTCCCCAGAGTATTCTTTGGTTCTTTGTGATTTGCACATGGTGTCTGTGTTCCCCTGTGTGCCTGCACATCTCTGTGTCTATGGTGCTCTGTGGATAACTCAGAAATGGTTACGTTTAGAATCCCCCCTATGCTGGTATGACCTCAACTGATAGATTGGTCATATTACATTAGATTACATTATGGAATGTGATTACATTACATTACATCCACAGGTATAGGAGTTAGGATTCTAGCATATATTGGGGGGACATAATTTAATTCATGATACCCCAACCAACCCAAAAATACCTTAGAATCTTTTCTTTGTCCCTAATGTTCTAAAGTCACATAACTATGCCCTCATAATTATGTTTCAATGCGCTTTAATGAGCACTTTGTGGATCCTTTTAATATAGAAACACCTGTTTTTCTGTGCTTGGAGAAATTTATTTTCTGTAATACTATTATAATGTCCTTGGACTCTGTTGTCACTTTTCTCTATTTCTGAAAACATTATTGATTGAATAATGCACCTTCTAGATCATTTCTCTAATTTTCTTATGTTTTTCACTCATATTGTCCATTTATTTGTCTTTCGGTACTAGGAAAGCCTAGATTTTTGTCTTCCAAATCTTTTATGTTTTGAAAGAGCTTTCATGTTTTAAAGGAGCCCTGATGGTACAATGTTTGAAGCACTCAGCTGCTAACCTAAAGGCCAGTGGTTTGAACCCACCAGACGCTCCACAGAAAAAGATGTGGTAGTCTGCTTTCATAAAGATTTACAGCCTTGGAAACCACATGGGGCAGTTCTAACTCTGTCCTATAAGGTCTTCATGAGTTGGAATTGACTGGACGGCAACGAGTTTGTTTTTTTATATCACATTTCAACTTTACAAGAACTACTTCCTATTTTCTGATTTTAATGTCTTCCATTCTTGCATTATAAATAAAGCATTTTTTTTGTCTCTCAGAGATTATCAGTTATAGTTTATTAAAGTTTTCTTCTGTTTCTACATTGTCTCTGAGTTACTGTTCTCTTTTTTTATTATTATTTCTTTGCGTTGGCCTCTAATTTCTTGCTGGAGTCTTTAAAAATCCTGGTGAGCCTTCTTTCTGATTCATTTTTACAAATGAGACACAAAAAATGATGATTGAGCTGAGATTTTGACTGGTAGGGTGGATAGGTAGTCAGCTGGATAGTTCTTGATAAATCCAAAATTTTGTTACTTTGTCTGAAACTGTTCAATCTCTGTAAAGAATCTTCCAATTTCCTGCCTGGGGATTATATCCTTAAATTTATTTTCAGTTGAGCATCCTAAGCTCAAGTTCTTCATGGCTAGTGGTCCTGAGTTCAGAGTGTCTACATTCATTTCTCCAATGGATATGCCGCTCACTTTCAGTGGAGAGTAGAGAGGTTAATGGCCTAACTACATAGGATGGGAATGGAGACCCAAGGATCTAAATGTTCTTTGTGTTAACTTTCAAATCTTCCCCTCTTTTCGGTCCTCTAGGTCACCCAACATTTTTTAGTGTCTGGTTCCTTCATATCTGAGGGTGGCAGTTCATCATTATCTCCTTCTACAGATACATAGATCTTAACGGGTTTTGCTAATGGATTTACCACTCTCTATTAATTTTTTTTTATTTATCTCTTTATAATTTGGTATGAGTATTAAATATTTTCTAGTTCCAGTAACGATAGCTTTTTTTTTTTTTAATCCCTTACTCTTGATCTTTTATTGTTTTGGGTTTTTTTTTTTTTTTTTTTCAAGATGCAACTGCTTTGAGGTTATGTTTAAGAGACTTTTTTTTTTTTTTAACATTTGCTATCTTAAAACCAAAGGAATATGCTATTTATATAAGACATAGTTGCTGAGAAAGGTATACCTGAAGTAGGGAATAGGAGAAAGATGGACTTTTTAGCGCATTGAATAGTCATAGGTTAAATACTTGGAGTTACTAGTTGCTGAGTAAGAGTCATCAAAGAGATTCTTTGTGGGTTTGACACAGATGTAATAACTTTTATGGGGAGAGTTTTATCCAAATGGATGTTGGTATTCAACATAAGAAAGGCCATTTTATTAGCTTTCTATCATTGCATAACAAATTAACACAAATTTAGTGGCTTAAAAAACAAAAACAACACTTACTACCTTACGTCTCTATAGTTCAGAAATCTGGCATGAGATGACTATCTTCTATGCTTCGGGTCAGAAAAAAGAAAGAAAGGAGTAAGCCAAGCTGAGTTCTCATCCGTAGGCTCTGAGAGAAAATCTCCTTCTAAGCTCATTCTTCTTGTTGGCAGAATTCAGTTCCTTGCAGTTCTAAGTCTGAGATCCCTTTTTCCTTGTTGGTTGTCAGCAGAGAGCCAGTCTAAGCTCCTACAGGCTTTCTGTATCCTTTACACATGGCCCCCTCCGTCTTCAAGCCAGCAATATGCATGGGATACTTCTTGTGCTTCCGATCTCTGACTTCCTCTTCTGTAACCAGCCAGAACAAACTCTGTGATTTTAGAGGGTGAATGTGATTAGTTTAGGCTCATCCAAATTAAGAAAACAAAACAAAATTTGTTGCCATTCAGCCTATTCCTACTCATGGCGACCCTAAGTGTTTCAGAGCAGAACAGCTCCACAGGGTTTTCTTGGCTGTAACCTTTATGGAAGCAGATCACCGGATCTTTCTTCCACGTAATTGCTGGGTTGGTTTGAACTGCCAACCTTTAGGTTAGTAGGCTAGAACAAACCATTTGTACCTTGCAGGGACCTTTTTAAATGTCAAATTTAAAGCCAACTGTGCCGTATAACATAACCTAATCATGAGATCCATCATAAATCCCAGGAATTTATCATATTCACAATCCCAGGGATTACCAGTGGGTATTTTTTTTTTTTTTTATATACATTAGGAGGGAAGTGACAGAAGATCTTATGAACTGTTTTAGTGTTCTGCCTACCATAAATACTAAGACAAAATCCTGGCCTATTCATTTTATTATTTTTTTTACTTGTATTTTTATATGCTTTCAAACTGATTTATAGAAATGTTACAAAAAAATGTTACATGAAGTTTCCATAAGTCATTAATCCAGCCCCCTTCAGTGTTAAAATCTTATGTATCTATAGTAAAATCATCAGAACTAAGAACTTAACATTGGTGATATTCTTATGCACCCCTTTAACTCATAAAAAGCTGGCATTACAACCCCCATGTACCACCTCTCCTTCCTTCTAAAATTATTATTCTTCTTTCAAGAGTTAGCAAAAAAGTTGCGTTCTTGGGGGAGCGTTCCCTAATTGTCTCAACCTCATCCCCTGAATCCCCAACCCTTTTATACATGCATCTACTACAACATGTAAGCACATTATTGTTGTTGTTGTGTGCTGTCCAGTCTATTCTGACTGACAATGGCCCTACATGATAGAGTAGAACGGCCCATAGGGTTGCCTAGACTATAATCTTTACGGGAGCAGATTGCCAGGTCTTGTATATTTGTTTAATTTCTCTACCTACAATGTGCATTTATTCATCAGATATTTATTAAGAACTTCTGCGGTTCAATATATCAAACAAGAAGCTACTGAAAGCAGAAACCATAGTGATTCACCTTCCATCCACCCCATTCTATATTTTGGGTAGAACTTAGTACATAATACATCATCTATTAATATTTGATAAAATAAATAAGGTATACAATTAGGGTATTCACAAAAACTGAGATTAAAATATACTATTTGGATCTCAAAATATACCCAGAGATAACATCATTATGTATTAATATATGTTTTTCTAAAACATAGATTTGAGGGCTGTTTATTTTTTCCTCCATAGTTACTACATCGATGTACAAATTTTAACTGTATGATTTGGCTAAGAAAGAGCAATATATGTAGTCATATATCATTGTAGCCCTTACACATTCTCACAGACTCTTTCCTAAAATTAGTAGAGCCTTTCCTTTTTATTTCTATATGCTAAAAACAATCCTCTTGATAATAATGTACTTAAATTCTCTGACTAGACCCTCTAAGGCCAAGGTTTGGCAGATACCTCAGGGCAGTAAAAGAAAATATGCAACTGCCGGGTTTAACTCTGTGTCATTCCATTCTCCCGTGCACAGAGGAGATGGTGAAATGATGCTGGTCTCTGCCAAGGACAGAGGAGAGACAAAGGGTGCCCATTAGAGCTCCATACTATAAGGGCAGGGGTGCTCATCAGGAAAGACCTCAAAGCAGAAGGCACTTTCCCAAGAAGCATATGGAAAACATCACCTAGCAGGCAGGGCAAATTAATGGCTCCATAATAAAATACACTTTCACATGCTATTAAAGCTGTTGTCACACTTCATTGCAGAGATGACTGGAAGCTCATGGTGATGGAACGTGAGGTCAGCTTCCAAGCCAACCCAAATTATGAGTGGGCAGTTCTTTCCCCTAAAACCTCCTGGAGTTTGGGGACTTATCTATATTCAGTTTGGTCATTTTCTTTAAAGGGAAATAAGTAACGGCCCTTCCACACGTAGACCTGGAGGTAGAGGTGCAAAACAGTACTTCTAAGTAGGCGCTGCTAACTGGGGTTCCATCCAGATGACAAAAACAGAAACATGGCTCAATCCGCTTTACTTATGGTGTTGTCTCGATTATGGAGATGGTTTATAGTTTCTATGAAAGGGGGAATGGATAGACACTTCTGGAAACTAAAGGCTTCCAACACGTGTTTACATTAACATTCTGCACAAAACTATAGAAATTTGCTTGGGGCTGCATTATAGCCCACTGAGGCATTTCGGGAAAGTGAAACCCATTTCACCCAATGATTACCTAGTGACCTAGTCATAAAAAAAAAAAGTCATACATCAGAAAAATAGGATGTTTTTCAAAGCCTGGCAACGTTTGATTGTAGAGGTTTCATATTTTTGAAGAGCCTAAAGAATTAAAATAAATAGTGCCTTACTCAATTTTTCACCACATAACAGTTCCTTAGTAACAGTTGATGTTTTAATGTACAAATGCCAAAAGCAGTGTAAATATGGCAGAATGAGAATGGCACAGGGTTGGGAATCAGAAATCCTCATTTCAATGTTGAATTTTTATTTCACTTGCTGTGTCATTTTGGGACAAATCGTCCCATCTTTTAAAATCAGGATTTTCTCATATTTAAAATGAAAAAAACTCAACAAGATGAACATTTTCAGTATACTCCTTTCTCAAGAATTTCATGATTTTTGTAAGCCATCAGCTAATAGCAACCTCATTAGTGCAAAAGTTTCAATATTCTAAAAGTATTTTAAAGAACAAAATGATAAGTATAATTACTGAATATTATTACTTCATAGTCTGTTTTTTATTTCAGGATACTTTATATGCCCTGGATATAAATATAAATCACTGCATAGGTAGCCACAAAACTATTCTGATTAAGAGCTGAATGCTTGCCCTGTCTTACGTGTACCACCGCCACTGCAGTTGACCCAACACACAATTTGTCATTAAGAAAGGAGGTGGTGGACTCAAAGGAACTGGAAGTAAGCTCCCCTTAGGCATTCCAAGCATTAATAACTTTTGCGTTTTGTGTCTCCTCTCTTATACTCGTCTAAGGCTCCATTTCCTGAAACTAATCTTGTAAATGTCTGCACTCAACTGTGACAGAATGGATAAGGATGGCAAGGTCACCTTATCAACAGCCAAAGCTGACAGGTTGAAAAATCAGAGAGTGAATTCATAGTCGAATGTATCATTAATTGCACTATTATTGTGGACCTCACATGATCTTCTAGCACAAGGACATACATGCCAAGGGAACATGGAAAAAACCGTTCACATTTTATTAGGCAGTTGTATTTTCTGAAATTAAAAGTGGAATGCAGTACCTTCTTCCACACACAAATATCATGTATTTGAGGATACATGATCATATTTCCAAATCTAAGTTTTCCAGAACTCTGTGGTTTATCAAGTAAAACAAGGGAAATCTTCAAGGTGTTTTCCCTATTTCAAAAAGTTTAACGATCATGAACACAAAATGCATAAAATAAAGAAAATAAATGGCCAAAAACAGGAAAATTTATTATCACTAGAGCTTAAAAATCTGCATTTTAATATAAAATAAAATATACCATGTTTTGGTTTAGGTTAAAAGTCAGAAATTAAAATATATAATCATGACAATATAGCAAAATAGATACATCTCTCTTACCCTGAAAGCATTATCTTACTAAGCTGTAATAAGTTTGGGTGTTTTCTGATTTTCGTAAATAGATCTACAAGAAAAAAGCACACATACCACAGAAACATCCCAGTAAAATCAGCTGCAGTGGAGTTGACTCTGATTCTTAACAACTTATGTGTCAGAGTAGAACTGTAATCCACAGGGTTTGCAATGGCTAATTTTCTGGCAGTAGATCGCGTTTCCAGAGGGATAGCATAGAATTCATTGGCCTTGGTGATAGAAATGCCACCAAGATCTCCTGACAGAATTTTGCAAGACCAACGACTTACTCGTTGCAAATATTTTCTTACAACAACATAAACTGCAACTATACATGAGGACCTCACCTGATGGAATACACATATACTTCTGCAGAAAGAGACAATGGAAAAGCTCAATATTATCAATCAGAACAAGGTCAGGGGCCGACTTTGGAACAGGCTATCAATTGCTCATATGCAAGTTCAAGTTGAACCTGATGAAAATTAAAGCAAGTCTATGAGAGCCAAAATATGGCCCTTAGTATATTCCAAATGAATTAGGAGACCATCTCAAGAATAAGCTTGACACACCGAACTCTAATGGCCAAAGCCAGATGACTTGTGGTATGACATCAAGGACATCATATATAAAGAAAGCAATAGGTCATAAAAAAGACAGGAAAGAAAGAAAAGACCCAAATGGATGTCAGACAAGACTCTGAAACTTGCTCTTGAATGCTGAGTAGCTAAAGTGAAAGAAAGAAATGATGAAGTAAAAGAGCTGAATAGATTTCAAAGGGCGGCTGGAGAAGACAAAGTATTAAAATGAAATGTGCAAAGACATGGAATTAGAAAGCCAAAAGGGAAGAACAAGCTCAGCATTTCTCAAGCTGAAAGAACTGGAGAAAAAATTCAAGCCTCAAGTTGTAATACTGAAGGATAATATGGGCAAAATATTGAATGATGGAGAAAGCATCAAAAGAAAATGGAATGAATACACAGAATCACTGTACCAAAAATATTTGGTCAACATTCAACTATTTCAGGGGGTGACATATGATCAAGAACCAATGGTATTGAAGAAAGAAGTCCAAGCTGCACTAAAGGCACTGGTGAAAAACAAGCCTCCAGGAATTGACCGAATACCAAATGAGATGTTTCAACAAATAGATGCAGCGCTGGAATTGCTCACTCATCTATGCCAAGAAATTTGGAAGACAGCTACCTGGCCAACCAACTGGAAGAGATCCATATTTGTACCCATTCCAAAGAAAAATGATCCTACTGAATGAGGAAATCATCTAACAATACCATTAATATCACACACAAGTAAAATTTGTCTATCCCAGTTTACCTGATTAAAGGAATTTTCTTTTGCTTGTTAAAATGCATATTCCCTGCTGATGCCAACCAATATGAATCTCTTAGAAGAGACCTGGGAATCTGAATTTAAATAAACTTTCCAAATGATTCTTATGATCAAACTAAACTGGGAAAATAACATGGTAGTATGGAATAAGCATTCTCATTTGGTGAAACACAAAATGTAAACTTTGACAAAAATATCACAATGGTAGGTGATTTAAGTGACTTGGTATTAGCTGGGAAACCCTGGTGATGTAGTGGTTAAGTGATACAGCTGTTAACCAAGAGGTTGGCAGTTCAAATCCTCCAGGCACTCCTTGGAAACTCTATGGGGCAGTTCCACTCTGTCCTATAGGCTCACTATGAGTCGGAATCGACTCGACGGCAGTAGGTTTGGGTTTTTTTTTTTTTTAGTATTAGCTGGTCGGACATCAAGATGAATTGGCTTTTAGGTGAATTGTGTTCTGACTGCCTCAGAGAAAAATCATGTTGGTGAAACAGGCCTGCTCAGACATTCTGTTCACTGAGGTAGTACTCTGCTTCCATTCTCTCAGGGAATAGAGCGATTACACACTCAGTCAGTCTTCTGTAGGCGTGTAGCTCCAGGTGATATCACTCTTCTGCTTATCAATTTTTACCAAATGGAGGAAGTCTAGAGGATGACATCACACCTCTGGCTCCCAGCTTTTGATGTAGCATTTGGGATGGGAAGGATGCTGCACTCTGATGTAGTATAGTACCATTCAGTGGCCAATAGTAGAAGAGATATTGTGCGTATGTGTGAGTGAGCGATGGTGAGTCTGTACCTCATTATTTAAGTGCCTCCAAAGACAGCATTTCTCACTCTGGCTATTGACAATATCCATTCCAATCCTTGCTATCCCATGTTTTGTTTGTTTGTTTTTGTTTCTCCCCCTTCCTCTTGAATTACTAGATTTCCTTTACTTTACCTTATTTTGCTGCCTTTTCTTTGTACAACTTTCCATTGTGAAGTCTTTTTTAATTTACAAACACTTCTTATATTCTTTAAAATATTTCAGCCTAAGACAACCCAATATCACCTCTTTTTTACAGGTAATAAAAATATGAAACATAAATATGTCTGGTGGTTTCCCAATACCACATGCTTATGAAATGTCAGGAGGGTGGAAGGGCAGGAATTAGTCCTCTCCCCAGACAGCTTCTGGCTCTTTGCTGAGATAATGTGGATGGTTCACCAGGGACCAGCTTCCTTGCTTTAGCGAGTCTAATGGGAGTAACGGCCCAGTGTAATTTTCCACCTGCTCTTCTATATTAGGACTATCGAAAATTAAAATTTCTGGTCATTACCTTGATTGATCCCTCAGTTTAGGGAGTGGGAAATGGAGACGCTGGTTAAATATGAGGGTATTGTGGAAAAAGGAAGTTAACTAATTTGATAAAAGGTCAGGAAGATATTTAAATAAAGAGTTCTTTAACTCATGACTTCTAACATCCAGTCCCTATTTGTGTGTGTGTGTGTTTGTGTGTGTGTGTTTTCCCCCACTCCATCAGAGTGAGATTGTTTCTTTTAAATCATGCAAATAAAAATTTTATTCCAAGATCCTTTTTCTTCTATTAAATCTTGTAAAAGGAAAAAAAGAAAACTGATTTCTTAAAACAATACTTTTTTTTTTCCTGTTGGATTTATTATTCAGCTATTAAATTATGATTCTGTTATTATTTTGATTAGATGATTAACAATGGAATATCAGAGCCCAGTGACCATAAAACTATATGCTTCAATAGCTCTTTCTTACTAATAATTTAATGTTAGGTTAGTGCCTATGCAAATATCCTCTAATTTGCCAATTTGTTAATTGATTAGCTGTAGTACTCAAGATCATGAATTCCAAGGTGTATGCTTCCCAGCACAATTCCATACCATTTTAGCTAAGATTACAAGTGCATTAGAGAAAGGAATGATTTTTCCAAGTACATATTCCTGTAATTGTTGTCACTTCCACCATTGGAGGTCCATCTCAAGATTAAATCAAGTTCAGACTGTGCTTCTCGATGCTCTCTGATGCCATTCATCAGTCTGAAGAAAAATATTTATAAATGGAATTAAATCAAATATTCACACACACCCTAATCATTATGGGTGATTAATTTTCTTTCTGAGACTCCATTATGGGCCTTCACAGATAATCTTACCAGAGGCTGAGGTCTCTAATTTATTTCTCTCCTCCCCTCCCTGCAACACCCCTCTTTTAATGGTCCAGGGTCATGCTGGGATACTCATTAGTTCCCTGCTAGCTGTTCTGCCAAGCAGCTTCTGAGGCCTCAGCGACACCTCAGAAATCATTAAAGTAACTGGCTCTTGCAATCTCCACCTGCCAAGTGTAGAGTAATCATTCAGAAACCAAAACCTGTTCCTCCACAAATGAGCATTTTAGGGGAGAAAGAGATGGAAAGGAGCAGCTCATGTGTTGAAGTCATTTTTTCCAAACAGAAGAGGCCTCAATAGCTTAGAGCAGAAGGCAGGTGTTTGCAAGCATCCTGGTCATGTTTGGGGAGCAGAAGTGGTTTGGCATGGAGGCAGATGTGATTGGCTTTTGGCCTAAGATGTAGAGACAATGACGTATGGAGAACCAAAGGATGTCTGATCACATTTGCGATTATTTAGAGCTGTCTTTCACCTTCACTGTGTTCATAAGCAGTGGTAGAATCTATCTGCAGATGCATCCTGCCCTGAGGACACAGCAATACTATTTTTAGCAGTTCAAATCCACCAGGCACTCCTTGGAAACTTTATAGGGACATTCTACTCTGTTCTACAGGGTCACTATGAATCAGAATTGACTCGATGGCAATTTTTTTTTTTTTCTTTTTGGTTTGTGTAGAGTTGCTCAGGGTTTTCATAAGATGATGCATATTAAGCACTTAATATATTGTAAGATGAGTGTTCTCTTAAAACATAAGCTACAATATGAAAATTTGCTTCATCTAAGTTAACCAACAGTAAGCCTAGCATTATCTTCTAGGCTATTTTATTTGTATTACTAGACTAGACAGACTGTTCCTGGGCAAACAACTTGAGTTGGGCCTGATTAAAGGGACTTCATTATCACAGTCATTATGATATCCTTGAAAACCATTCAGGCCTTAGTTCAGTATCAAGTTCTAAAGCTGTAGTATGTTACATTCATGTCAAGTGGTAATAGGGCAGCCTTCATTGTATGGTAAGATTGGAGCTGATATAACAAATGGTCAGTCAGTTTTTCTTTGCATGATCATGCATCAGGCCCCTTGTTTTCCAGAGATTCTGTGAGAAATTCTTCCTCTTGCGAGACAGTCATTATCCTAGAATTCCAGTGGAGTTCTGTAGGTCAAGGAACAGCCAAGCCAGTAAGCGCTAAAGCAATCTTCTCTGACTTCTTTCTTTTGTTCTCACCTCTGACCAGATGCTGACTTCTTAGTAAAACACTTATCCCCATAGTGACATACATGACAGCAGCAAAATGAACTTGGCCTGTGATGATGGATGGCGATGCCAGATTAAAATTCCCAGTTCTACAGTCAGTGATGTCAAAGACGTTATTTTCTGATTGTTTAGGTTCTAAGATACTCATGACACCAGAGTAGCGCGGTGAATAGTCTAAAGAATTTACCCTTGGTCTTATCAAATCTTCTGTTTATTGCCTGGCTTTGATTAAAATGAATTTATCTCGATAGCACAAACAATTGTAATTAATGCATTAATTTCTCTATCAGTCCCATTAGACAGTACGCTACATGAAGGGCAGGCCGCACCTATGGATTATCATGTTCTCCTTGATTAATTCAAAATCCCTGGCACAAGACATTTAGGAATAACGAAAGAGAAGGAAGGAAGAAAAAAGGGAAAGAGAGTTTTATGAAGTTTTTCACTTACATTTAAGAACACACAGTCATTTTTACGAAATAGTTGTACTTTGTCTAAACTTGGGAATAGGAGGAAATATTTCTTCTTTTAGGTGTAGACGATGTACCTTAAGGGATGTGAGAACATATTGCACAAAATGTAAAAATACCATGGTGTGCATGGTTCCAAATGTCCTTTACAGACTAATTATAACTCAGTGGCGTATCATATGTATGTATATATATAGTTATTGTTAGGTACCATCAAGTCAGTTCTGACTCATAGCGACCCTATGCACAACAAAACGAAACACTGCCCATTCCTGCACCATCCTTACAATCATTATGCATGAGTCCATTGTTGTAGCCACTGTATTAATCCACCTCGTTGAGTGTCTTCCTCTATTCTGCTGACCCTGTACCTTACCAAGCATGGTGTCCTTCTCCAGGGACTGATCCCTCCTGATAACATGTCCGAAGTATGTAAACGCAGTCTCACCATCCTTGCTTCTAAGGAGCATTCTGGTAGTACTTCTTCCAAGACAGACTTGTTCGTTCTTTTGGCAGTGCATGGTATATTCAACATTCTTCACCAACACCACAGTTCAAAGGCGTCAATTCTCATTCAGTGTTCCTTAATCACTGTCCAGCTTTCACATGCATGTGATGTGATTGAAAATACTATGGCTTGGATCAGGGGCACCTTAGTCTTCAAGGTGATAACTTTGCTTTTCATCGCTTTGAAGAGGTCTTTTGCAGCAGATTTGCACAATGCAATGTCTTTTGATTTCTTGACCGCTGGTTCCATGGGTGTTGATTGTGGATCCAAGTAAAATGAAACTCTCGACATCTTCAATCTTTTCTCCATTTATTGTGGTGTTGCTTATTGGTCCAGTTGTGAAGATTTTTTTTTTTTTTGAGGTGTAATCCATACTGAAGGCTGTAGTCCTTGATCTTCATCAGTAAGTTCTTCAAGTCCTCTTCACTTTCAGCAATCAAGGTTGTGTCATCTGCATAACGCAGGTTGTTAATGAGTCTTCCTTCAATCCTGATGCCTCATTCTTCTTCACATAGTCCAGCTTCTCAGATTATTTTCTCAGCATACAGATTGAATAGGTATGGTGAAAGAATACAACCCTGACACACACCTTTCCTGACTTTAAACCACTCAGTATCCCCTTGTTCTGTCTGAACAACTGCCTCTTGACCTATGTACAGGTTCTTGAAGAGCACAATTAAGTGTTCTGGAATTCTCCTTCTTTGCAATGTTATCCGTA
Organism: Loxodonta africana; assembly: GCF_030014295.1. NCBI lineage: Eukaryota > Metazoa > Chordata > Mammalia > Proboscidea > Elephantidae > Loxodonta > Loxodonta africana. The sequence goes on from NC_087351.1 coordinate 100,036,005, forward strand.
ATTTGTTATGATCCACACAGTCGAATGCCTTTGCATACTCGATACAACACAGGTAAACATCCTTCTGGTATTCTGTGCTTTCATCCAGGATCCGTCTGACATCAGCAATGATATCCCTGGTTCCATGTTCTCTTCTGAATCCAGCCAGAATTTCTGGCAGTTCCCTGTCAATATACTGCTGCAACAGCTTTTGAATGATCTTCAGCAAAATTTTACTTGCATGTGATATTGATATTGTTTGATAATTTCCACATTCCATTGGATCACCTTTCTTGGGAATAGGCATAAATATGGATCTCTTCCAGTTGATTGGCCAGGAAGCTGTGTTCCATATTTCTTGGCATAGATGAGTGAGCACTTCCAGCGCTGCATTCCTTTGTTGAAACATCTCAATTGATATTCCGTCAGTTCCAGGAGCCTTGTTTTTCACCAATGCCTTCAGTACAGCTTGGACTTCTTCCTTCAGTACCATCAGTTCCTGATCATATGCTACCTCCTGAAATGGCTGAACGTTGAATAATTCTTTTTGGTGTAATGACTCTGTGTATTCCTTCCTTTTTTTTTTTTTATAATGCTTATTGCACCATTTAGTATTTTCCCCATAGAATCCTTCAGTATGGCAACTTGAGGCTTGAATTTTTTCTTCAGTTCTTTCAGCTTGAGAAATGCCAAATGCGTTCTTCCCTTTTGGTTTTCTATCTCCAGCTCTTTGCATATGTCATTATAATACTTTATTTTGTCTTCTCGAGCCACCCTTTGAAATCTTCTGTTCAGTCCTTTTACTTCATCATTTCTTCCTTTTGCTTTAGGCGCTCGACGTTCAAGAGCAAGTTTCAGAGTCTCTTCTAATATCCACCTTGATCTTTTCTTTCTTTCCTGTCTTTTCATTGATCTCTTGCTTTCTTCATCTATGATGTCCTTGATGCCATTCCACAATTCCTCTGCTCTTCAGTCATTAGTGTTCAATGTGTCAAATCTATTCTTGAGATGATCTCTAAATTCAGGTAGGATATACTCAAGTTCGTATTTTGGCTCTCATAGACTTGCTCTGATTTTCTTCAGTTTCAACTTGAACTTGCATATGAGCAATTGATGGTCTGTTGCACAGTCAGCCCCTGGCCTTGAGCTTTTCCATTGTCTCTTTCCACAGATGTAGTCAATTTGATTCCTGTGTGTTCCATCTGGTGAGGTCCATGTGTATGGTCACTGTTTATGTTGGTGAAAAAAGGTATTTGCAATAAAGAAGTCATTGGACTTGCAGAATTCTACCATTCAATCTCTGGCATTGTTTCTATCACCAAGACCATATTTTCCAACTACCATTCTTTCTTCTTTGTTTCCAACTTTCACATTCCAATCACCAGTAATTATCAATGCATCCTGATTGTATGTTTGATCAATATCAGACTGCAGAAGCTGATAAAAGTCTTCAGTTTCTTCATCTTTGGCCTTAGTGGTTGGTGCATAAATTTGAATAATAGTCGTATTAACTGGTCTTCTTTGTAGGGTTATGGATATTTTCCTATCACTGACAGCACTGTACTTCAGGATAGGTCTTGAAATGTTCTTTTTGATGATGAATTCATCATTCCTCTTTAAGTTTTCATTCCCACATAGTAGACTATATGATTGCCCAATTCAAAATGGCCAATACCAGTCCATTTCAGCTCACTAATGACTAGGATATCAATGTTTATGCATTCCATTTCATTTTTTGAAGATTTCCAATTTTCCTAGATTCATACTTTGTACATTCCACATTGTGATTATTAATGGATGTTTGCAGCTATTTCTTCTCATTTTGAGTTGTGCCACATCAGCAAATGAAGGTCCCAAAAGCCTTATTCTATCCACGTCATTAAGGTCGACTCTACTTTGAGGAGGCAGCTCTTCCCCAGTCATCTTTTGAGTGCCTTCCAACCTGGGGGGCTCATCTTCCAGCACTATATCAGACAATGTTCCCTGCTATTCATAAAGTTTTCACTGGCTAATGCTTTTCAGAAGTAAACTGCCATGTCCTTCTTCTAGTCTGTCTTAGTCTGGAAGCTCAGCTGAAATCTGTCCTCCATGGGTGACCCTGCTGGTATCTGAATATAGGTGGCATAGCTTCCAGCATCACAGCAACACCTGGCCCCACACAGCACAGCAAACTAACAGACATGTGGGGGATATATATATATATATATATATAATTTTTATATAATTTAGGTTAAAATGTTTATCGACACCATTTTTGTTATGTAAATCGTAGTGGAAGATCTCAGTGAGGTTTTAGCTTATTGCAGAATACCAACTTGTGGAAAATAAACTGTAGTATACTATTCATATGTTCTTCTCCAAATAACTTGGTAGTGAGCAAGTGAGTTTGAGCTGAGAAAGGCACAAGGAACTGGACTGAGCACTGAAGGAAAATATGACTTAAAAAGAAAAGATTTTAATTGTAGGAGGTTTTACAGACTTTTAGTGAATAATGCTGAATGAAATAATAAGCATTTTTGTTACTAGGAGAGGAGCACCACCTACTTGGGGTTCTTATCTCTCAATTATCAGTATGTCTTTTTAGGCCCTATGCACATGGTGGTGTGCCATGCATGTGTGAGTTGTGTATGTGTGTAGATGCTGCATAATGTATAAACTAAACAACTAACTGATAATCTTATCACTGACTGGTTTTTGATATGGGAGAATCACAAGTGATGAGAGTCACTTGTAAATTGTGAATGAATAGCTCATGGCCATGCTTATTTTTTTTTTTTCTTTTAGGCCAAGGGATATTATACAACAATAAGAAATAATATGCATTAAATAATGGAATAATTATTTTCTTAAGAGCATTGCACATGCTGCAACCTTCATGGGAGGATTCAATGACTGGATTTTGCATTCTGCTGAGTATTCCTGGTCTCCAATGATGCAAATACAGGAAATCAGATGAAAACATTGGAACCACAAATTAAGTGCCTCTTTGACACATTTGTGAAGACTGTGGAAAGAGTGAAAATCACTACCTGCTTGCTGTTTTTGTTTGTTTTAGAGAAAGAAATAAAGCACCAAAAGTTCACTTCTCTTTTCTCTGTAGAGTAAAATAATAGGGTAGCTGGTGTTCTAGTACTGTTAAGCAATTCCCACCATGGCTAATAGAAAGACATTCCAATTTAATAAATATTAAAAGTAGGAAATGCTATTCTTCTGAAATGCATGAAGTATAGTTTAAGTGCCTTTGGCAGTATTTAATCAAAACAAGAATATGAGACCTGGAAAAAAAAAAATGGAGAGCTAATACCTTTATGATGAGTTGTGTATGTGAATGAGCTAATATTATAAAGGGAGTTTTAAGAAATTCTAAAAGGAAATGAAAAAAATTCATCCTTCAATTCAAGATATGATAAGAAACATAACCTTTTACCATGGAAATTTAACTTTCTTCTTCCTTCTTTTCTTTCCCCTTTATTTTCTTTCATCAGGTAATCCTTCAAACATGTATCTTACATCTGTCACGTATCAGTCACGTCGTTAGGGTCTTAGAACAAAAATATTAATAAATCAATCATCCTTACACTTTGGGTCTCAAAATGTAAATAAACACATTCCAGTGAGTGAGATATAAACAAACTGCACTATGTGCTAGATATTATGAAATTATTGTCTGTTTCTTTTTTCTCTAGTACTATGAGTTAATTGCTTGTAGAACAAAGTATTTCTTAGAATGGTACTAACCCATTGCCATCTAGTCGATTCCAACTCATAGCAACCCTCTAGGACAGAGTAGAACTGCCTCATATGGTTTCCAAGGAGTGACTCGCAGATTCCAACTGCTGACCTTTTGGTTAGCACCTGAACACTTAATCACTCTGCCATCAGGGTTCCAAAAATTGGACTACTTGTTCATATTATCTTCACTGAGTTTGAGAAAGAACCTGAAACAGCTCAATTAGAACATCCTGAGCTGAACAACTTGATGAAGTCAAGGACATGGAAGCTCCATAAACACATCCAAACTACCTAAGGGATCAAATAACTGGGCTGAGGGCTCTGGGGACCATGGTCTCAGGAAACATCTAGCTCAACTGGCATAACAAGTTTATAAAGAAAATGTTCTATACTTTGGTGAGTAGTGTCTGGGGTCTTAAAAGCTTGTGAGCGGCCATCTAAGATACTCCACCAGTGTCCCCCATGTGGAGCAAGGGAGAATGAAGAAAACCAAAGACACAAGGGAAACATTAGTCCAAAAGACTAATGGATGGCAACTACCATAGCCTCCACCAGACTGAGTCCAGCACAACTAGATAGTGCCTGGCTACCACCAACAACTGCTCTGACAGAGATCACAGTAAAGGGTCCTAGACAGAGCTGGCACAAAATGTAAAACAAAATTCTAACAACAACAACAACAAAAGACCAGACTTACTGGCCTGACAGAGATTAGAGAAACTCTGAGAGTATGGCCCCCAGACACCCTTTTAGCTCAGTAATGAAGTCATTCCTGAGGTTCACCCTTCATTCAAAGATTAGACAGACCCGTAAAACAAAATAAGACTAAATGGGCACACCAACCCAGGCATAAGGACAAGATGGCAGGAGGGGGCAGGAAAGGTGGTAATAAGGAACCTAAGGTCAAGAAGGTGAGAGTGTCGACATGTTGTGGGGGTTGCAATCAATGTCACAAAACAGCATGTGTATGAATTGTTTAATGAGAAGCTAGTTTGCTCTGTAAACCTTCATCTGAAGTAAAAAGAAGAAGAAAAGGAAAAAAAAAAAAGAATACCCTGAGCTGAAGTTAGGGTATATTGTCTGAGAAACCTTTTTCTGGAAGATGTGTTTACATCCACTGTAAACACATGAGATGATGGTCTCAGTCCTTGCTGACCTCTTCTGATCATAATTCATTTTCAAGATACTCAGAGTGTATAAAGGGACAGCTCTTCCAGAGAGAGATCTCCAACATCCACCAGCAGAGTTATTTGGGTATTGATTTGAGAAGAAGTGTATCCTAGTATCATCTGCCACTTAATAGCCATTTAACTTATCTTAATTAACTTAGAAAACCCTGGTGTTGTAGTCGTTAAAGCTACATCTGCCAATCAAAAGGTCGGCAGTTCGAATCCACCAGGGGTCCTTGGAAACTGTATGGGGCAGTTCTATTCTGTCCTATAGGGTCACTATGAGTCAGAATCCACTCAACAGCAATGGGCTTGGGTTTTTTAGTTAACTTATGCCAAGTTAGTTTCCTTATATACCAAATGGTTGTGATAACATTAATACCAACCTTGTAGGGTTGTTATGAGGATTATGTGAATGAAGGTTTCTGAAGCCATTAGAACAGAGACTGTCACCTCACAAGCATTATATACAGGGACACATTAACCAGGAAGAACGCTATGAACCAGTTTGCACTGAGCAAGGTACGCACAGGCTTAACTGTATTTACTTGCTAATCTGCGGTGACCAATTGCACGAGTTTCACCACATGATGGCATGGTGGGGGGACAGGTGAAATTGTACGCTGCAGATTGGTAGGAAGACATAATTGGGCCTGTGCATACCTTGCTTATTGGGTAATCCAGCCCTGATCATGTAAGTGTTTGTGTTAAACTAAATAATGTCCACCAAGGAAGAGCATATTCTTCTGAATATTCTTCAAGAGCGTCTTGTTCTTCTCTGTTGGACTATGTATTTTTGTCATTAACAGGGAAATGAAATTCTAAATCCAAAGCGAAAATACTACCCGAACTGCCTTAGAAAGAAGGCTTCTCTGGTGGCTGTAAGCATGGCAAGTTTAGGACTGTACTCCAGTGAGATGTAACATACCATCTACAAGGACTCAAAGCAATGTTAACATCCTGGTAGATCTGCTTATGTTTCATGAAAAGCGTCCCAATGGACTCCTTAGAAGGAATCTATAAGGTACAAATGAAGAGACTGTGGCCTAAAAGAATGCTCAGAAGTGCTTCCTCAAATGAATTCTGGCCCCAGCTTCTCTGATGTGAATATAATTTTAGAAGAGAAGAAGAAATGCCTTGTATGTAGTATTAACATTAGTTTGTTTAAGAGCTATATTTTCTCATTTTCTTGGCTATTTATCAGAGTTCTTTATTCTCAGATTAGTCTTCTAGACCTAATCTAACGAGAAAATATTTAAAGGACTAGAATTAAAAATAGGCAAATAAGCACAAAGAACTTTGCAATCTGAAAATGATAAATAACACACACAGTAGGTATCACTAGAATCCTTCCCTTCCATGCAGGAGACCTGGATTCAATTCTGCCCAATTCTCTTCAAGCACAGCCACCACCCATCTGCCAGTGGAATCTTGCATGTGGCTATGATGCTGAAAGAGTTTCAGAGGAGCTTCCAGACTAAGACCGATTAGGAAAAAAGGCCTGAGGATCTACTTCCAAAACATCAGCAAGTGAAAACCCAATGGATAACAAAGGTCCGATCCCATTGTGCATGGGTTTTCCTTGAGACAGGGGCTGATTTGACAGCAGCTGGTGGTGCAGTGGGACAGTGGTTTAAGTGTTTGGCTGTTAATCAAAAGGTTGGCAGTTTGAATCCACCAGCTCCTCCTTGGAAACCCTATGGGGCAGTTCTGCTCTGTCCTACAGGATCACTATGGCTGGGAATTGATTCAACAGCAAGGGGTTAACAACTACACAGACATATTATATTTTCAAAAATCTTAATTTATGTAGACAGACAATAGGTTAATTGCACAACTGTAATATAATATAATGGATCTATATGTAATTTTTTTGAGAATTCACTTGGAATGAATGACCCCTAGTCTTGCAGTGAAATGAATCTAATTATTTATTGAAATGAAAGAAAAATAATGAATTAAATTGTAACTCAGAAAGAAGATAATGGAATCACGGAAAGCAAGCAGCATGAGACTATTACTAATAAATCATGTTATACCAACGGCATAGTATTTCCAAAGTTAATAAGTCAATAAATACAAAAGGAGCATAGTTAATATTGCATGAGATTTTTCCTTTTTATGAAGGTATTTGAAATTGCTTAAGTATATCCTAATTTTATAATATTTGAAGCCAATGATTAGTTCCTATCTTGATGACTAGTCTGTGCAATGTGTATTAAGAGGGGTTGAAAAGCAAAGATTTATTATGGAAAATAGTCACACTCTGATGTGTTCGCATGTCAGCATGGCACCAGAACTTCAGTCACTTGTCTTCCTTCATGGCTGTGTTGCTCACGTAAGTAAATGTGATTATATCAGAGTCTTTCTGCATCTAATTTCCTACCTTAAAAGTGAATCTGGCTACATTGGCTCTAAGGTTTCTTCCACTCCTAGACTTCCAGCATCTATATCTTCTCTTCAACTATCAATCTCATTCCATAATTCATGACAAAAGCATGTTAGTAACTGGTCCTGCATGAGATAAGAGCTGAGTCTATTAAGACCCTTAAGATATTCACATTCAACTCACCAGTATCCTAAAACATCTTACTCTGGATTATCTTTACCCTATTTCACAATAATAAGTCATGGTATTCCTATTTTTTGTTCTTATAAGATTAATTTAATTTTGTCCCTTTCTTCTTTTTTGATGTGTGCATCTATTGCTATAAATTGACCTCTGAGCACTGCCTTTGCTGTGTTACAAAGGTTTTGGTATGATGTGTTTTCATTCTTGTTTGATTCTAGGAATTTTTTTATTCCATTTTTGATTTCTTCTATTACCCAGTGGTTTTTAAGCTGGGTGTTAATTCAGTTTCCATGAATTTGATTTTTTTTTTTCTTATTCTTCCTGTTGTTAATTTCTACTTTGATGGCATTGTGATCAGAGAAGATAATTTATACTATCTCAATGTTTTGGATTTTGTCAAGGGTTGCTTCGTGGCCTAAGATGTAGTCTATTCTGGAGGATATTCTATGTGCCTTAGGAAAGAATATGTACTTTGCCGCTGTTGGGTGGAGTGTTCTATATGTATTTATGAGGTCAGGTTGGCTGATTGTGGCCTTTTGATCTTGTGTATCTTTTTTGAGTTTCTTTCTAGATGTTCTGTCCTTTACCGAGAATGACGTGTTGGAGCCTCCCATTATTATTGTGGAACGGTCGATTTCTCTTTTCAGTGCTATTAGACTTTGTTTTATGCATTTTGAAGCCCTGTCATTTGGTATGTAGATATTTATTATTGTTATGTCTTCATGATGGGTTCTCCCTTTAATCACTATATAATGCCTTTCTTTGTCTTTTATGGTGGATTTTGTCTTAAAGTCTATTTTATCTGAGATTAGTATTGCCACTCCTGCTCTTTTTTGGTCGCTGTTTGCTTGATATATTTTTTCCATTCTTTGATTTTTAATAAATTTATGTCTTTCTTTCTAAAGTGTGTCTCTTGTATACCGCATATTGATTGATCTGGTTTTTTTTTATCCATGCTGTTGCTCTTGTCTCTTTATGGGTGCATTAAGCCGTTTAAGTGTAATTATTGGTAGGTGTGAGGTTATTGCTGTCATTTTGTGGTAATTTTTTTTTTTTGGTGCTGACGTTTTCATTGTTCCTCTTACTCTCCTCTGCAGAATTCCTTTTGTTTGTGGTTTTTTTTTCCATTTCTTTGTTTTTGTAGATTTTGTATTTATTTAGATCTTGTTTTCTTTATTTTGTTGAGTAGGTTTCTTAACTTGTGGTTACTTTGAAATTTACCCTTATCTTCCTAAGTCTGAAATCATCTTTTACTACTTGTTATCACCTTATCTTCTTCTCCATTTGGAAGTTCTATACCTACACTATTTATTCTCTCTTTTATTGTTCAGACATTGTTGTCATTTATAGATTCCCTGTTCATTACTGGTTCCCTGTTGCAAGTCTTTTAGTTTTGGTTAATCCTTGAGAGTTCATTACCTAGGTTGGTATCTGGCTGATGAAGTCTTGTGTCCTAGATTCAGGCTGTCATCTGATGTTGTTTGTTCTCAAACCAGAAGACTCCCTTTAATAATTCTTGTAAGTTTGGTTTTGTTTTTACATAGTCCCTTAATTTCTGTTTATCTGGAAATGTCCTAATTTCATCATCATATTTGAGTGAAAGTTTTGCAGGACATACTATTCTTGGCTGACAATATTTTTTCTTTCAAGGTTTTATATATGTCATCCCATTGCCTTCTTGCCTACATGGTTTCTGCTGAATAATCAGAGCTTAGCATTATTTTTCCTCTCTGTATGTGACTTTTTGTTTTTCTCAAGCTGTTTTCAGGATTCTTTCATTGTATTTGGCTCTAGCAAGTGTAATTATGATATGCCTTGGTGATTTTCTTTTGGGGTCTATCCTATACGGAGTCCATTGAGCTTCTTGGATAGTCAGTTTTTCATCTTTCTTTATATTAGGGAAGTTTTCTGTCTGCAATTCTTCAATGACCCTCTCTGTGTTTTCCATTTTCTTCCTCTGTTCTGGAATTCTGATCACTCACAAATTTTTGCATTTGATTATATCCCACATTATTCTCAGGGTTTCTTCATTCTTTTCTCTGATTTTTTCTCAAAGTTGTATCCACGAATTTGTCTTCAATTTTGCTGACTCTGTCTTCTATTGTTTCAAACATGTTCCTCAAACCTTCTGTGACACTGTCCTTTTCTGAAATGTTGTTATCTTTTGAATTTCTCATTGTTGTTTTTGTATGATTTCTAGTTGTGAATTTATTTTTTTCTGTATTATTTTCCTGAGCTCTTCCATTGTTTTGTCTTTTAAAAGATTTTGCCTGTCTTTTCCATGCTTTTGTCTATTTTTTCCTCATTTTTGCCTGCTTTTTCTTCAACTCTTAGATAGCTCTGAATATTAAAGATTTTAAATCCCTATCAGGTCGTTCCAGTGTCTTTTCTTCTACTGGAAGGTCATTTGGTGTTTTATTTTGGATGTCTATTGGAACCATTCTGTTCTGTTTTTTGACATGTTGTGATATTCTCTGCTGTCTTCAGGACATTCAGTAGTTATTTTCTTCATTTATTGATTGTAGATTTGTTTGTTTCATCCTGCTTTTTTTTGTTTTATTTGTTTACGTCTGAGTAGGTGCACTGGGTGTTCTTTGTTGTTTGCTCATCTGTGGGCACGACATTTCTCACCACCTCGTCCAATGGGCAGGGTCATTTTCTCAGCTATGGTGCACCAGGGCAGGTCCAGTAGAAGGGGAGGGGCTGGGATGAGTCTTTTGTGGCACATACTGGGGCCTACACGGCAGGACTGGGGTGTCAGTGCAGGGCAGGTTCTGGTAGACCTTGAGTGTGCTACTTGGGGGTGCAATGCTTGTGCATGGAGCAGACAGGTAGGAGGGAGGGAGGATTTTGTGCTGTGTGGAGCTAAATGAACGTGGGAAAGAAGGGAAAGAGGAGATAGAAACAGGGGCCAAAAAAAAAAAAACTGCTGTGGGAGCCAGCCACTGGAGTGGCACAGACCCAGGGAAAACGTGTGCTGGTGGGCTTTCTAGCCAGGCAGTGAGGCACAGCCCATTAAGAAGGGACAGATAGGGCACACACATCTAGGTGAGCAGAAGAAGGCAAAGAAAGGAAGATAGAGATAAGAAACTAGATTAAAAAAAAAAGAGAAAGAAAGGCACAGGCATCTAGGTGGTCAGGAGAAAGGAATTGAAAGAATGTAGACAGAGATAAGAAACCTTGGAAAAAAAAAAAAAAAAGATGCCAGGTGGTTGGAAGGAAGGAAAGGAAGGAAGATAGAGATGAGAAACCAAGAAAGAAAGAAAAAAGAGAAAAAGAAAAAAAGCCCAAAAGGAGCCCACCAGAAAAGATTCCCCAGTCGAACAACACTGCACAGCCTGTCCAGAAGGAGTGGAGATGGCACATGGTGCCAGGTGTTCAGGAGAAGGGTAAGGAAGGAAGGTAGAGAAAGGCAGAAAACCAAGAAAAAAAAAAAAAAGAAAGAAAATAAAAATACCCTACGTGAGCCCACCAGAAGTGAGTCACCAGCTGAGTGACACTGCACAGCCCATCTAGAAGGAACAGAGATGCCACATGGCACCAGCTGTTCAGGAGAAGAGTAGGAAAGAAGGTAGAGACAGAGACAAGAAACTGAGAAAGAAAAGAAAAAATAAAAATGCCCCAAGGGAGCCCACTGGAAGTGGATCCCCAGCCGAGCTGGCACTGTACAGCCCATCAAGTTGGAGCAGAGATGGCACATGGCACCAGGTTTTCAGGAGAAGGGTAAGAAAGGAAGGTAGAGAGAAGTAAGAAACTGAGAAAAGAAATGAAAAGGAAAAGCCCCAAGCGGGCCCACTGGTGTGGTGGTGTCAACCAGGCAAGAAGCTCACTAGCTGCATGGCACTATACAGCCCATTTAGGAGTAGAGATGGCACATGACACCAGGTGTTCAGGAGAAAAGAAGGAAAGGGTGGTAGAGAGAGACAAGAAATCGAGAAAAGAAAAAAAAAAATCCCCAGGGGAGCCCACTGGTGTGGTGGCATGGACCAGGGAAGTGGCTCCCAAGCTGGGTGGCATGGCACAGCCCATCTAAATGGGGCAGAGATGGCACACAGTGCCAGGTGTTCAGGAGACAGGAAAAGGAAGAAAGTGGAGAAAGACAAGAAACTGAAAACAGAAAAAAAAAATGCCCTCAGGGATCCCACCGGAGTGGTAGCACAGACCAGGGAAGTGGTTCCCCAGCCAAACGGCACTTCACAGCCTGTCATGAAGAAGCGGAGCTGGCACAGGGAGCCAGGCATTTGAGAGAAAAGAAAGGAAGGAGGTGAGAGAGAAGAAACCAAAAGAAGCAAAACAACAGCAACAAAAAAATGGCACTGAAGGAGCCAGCCAGTGTGGTAAGGAGCCAATGCCTCCCCGGTGGAGCTACCAAGGCCCACCAGGAAGTGGCAGAGTCCAAGCATGGGAAAGAAGTGTGGAGGGTGAGAAAACATGTATAGCTGATTACTGGGTGCTCTGTCTCCTGCTAGGAGCTGTCTTCCCATACCCTGTGTCTGCCACTGTTAGTGACTGAGGAGTACAAGATAGCAAATCTGTGCCGAGTTAGCTGATAGGGGACCTCCGCTCTATCTCACCTCACTCTCTGTTCTGTGTCAGCTTCTTATTCCATTCAGTGCTTGGCTGAGTTCTTTATCTCTTCATTTGATGCTCAGGGTTCCAGGATTGAAGTTTGTCTCTATTTTACTTACCTTTTCAGATCTTTCCTGTGGAGGGACAGCATGGTGCTTCTTTTTATAGTACCATGTTGGCACTGTCTCCTCTAATAAGATTAGTTTAAGTTTATTTTATAACAGTTTTATTGCAGTTTAACTCACATGCCATAAAACTCACCCCTTTAAAGTGAAAAATTCATTTTTCATTATAGTCACAGAGATGTGCAACTATCAGCTCTATCTAATTTTAAAACATTTTTATTGCCATTGAATTGTCTTGGCACCCTTGTTGAAATCAATTGACCATAAATGAAAGGATTTATTTCCTTGACTATCAATTTTATCCCATCAATCTATACCGTTATGCAAACAGCATAAAAAAAAAAAAAGTTGCCATCCAGTTGACCCCAACTAAAAGTGACCCTATAGGATACAGTAGAACTTCCCCATAGGATTTCCAAGGAGTGACTGGTGGATTCCAACCTGCAAACCTTTTGGTTAGCAGCCAAGCTCTTAACCACTGTGGCATTATTGTTTAGATTTGTAGTAAGTACTGAAATTGGCAAATGTTAGCACTGTATCTATGTTCTTCTCTTTCAAGATTTTTACATTTCTGTATGAATTTTAGAATCAGCTTGTCGATTTCTGAAAAAAAAAAAGTGGGCAGCTGGGAATTTGATAGCATTGAATCTGTAGGTCAATTTGAGAAGTATTGCAATCTTAATGCTATTACAAATCATCCAATCCATGAACAAATATATCTTTCCATTTATTTAGATTATCTTTAATTTATTTAAACAATATTCTCCAGCTTTCAGTGTATAAGTCTTGCATTTCTTTTGTGAAATTCATTCCTAATTATTTTGCTATTTTGATACCATTGTAAATGGAATTGGTTTCTTATATTCATTTTCAGTTTGTAAATTCAATCTGAACATGACCCTTGGTCCTGAAGATAAATGAAAAAACTAAACGTACAATTCACATTTCTTGATTTAAATATAATAGCTAACATTTATGTATCATTTACTATTATAGTGTTTATTATATTAATAATAATGATATAAATAATATATAATACTCATTATATATCATTTATTAACATATTGTTCTAAATATGTTATATACACTAATTAATGTAATCCTTACAAACACCCTATGGGGCAGTATTTTACTGACGAGGCATAAGCAATCTTTTCTTATTTTAAGTACACTGTATCTTCCCATACCTTCATGAACATATTAATTATAATTATTTGAAATTTTCTTCCGTTCTTGGGTTTTCTGTTTCCTATGGGATCCGTTTTTAGTGTTACATTGTGTTGGTTTTTGTTTTCCTGTCTTATGAGGCTTGACTGTTGATTGGAGCTCATGGGCTTCAGTTAGGGAGGTTGTACAAGGATCTCGGCTTCTCTAAAGAACGCCCCCTGAACTCAGACTCAAAGCACCTATGGATTTTTTCCATGGATTCTTCAGGCTATCCTGGGATGAATCTGCTACTCTCCTCTTAGAGGGTACGTCATGAACTACCTGCTGAAATTGTGGAAGGCAGGAAAAATGAAAAAAGTTTTTTTTTTTTTTTCTATTCAAGTATATAAATTAGCTGCTGATATGGCCAAAATATACGGAGTAAGAAAAACACTAGATGAAAAAATAAAGAAAACAATTTTATATTTTAGAACATTGTGGCAGTGATGGCTAGATTTTTCTGAGCCATGATCCCTTCACTTGTGATGTCTGCTATTGCTAGAAAGCTGTAGCTCAACCATCAAATACACTTGAATTACCCTTTTTTATCTCAGTCAAGACATTGTGACTGAATTCTAAACAATGAAATATAAAGTGAATTAAATGGCACTATCAATCCTGTATTTAAAAAAAATTTATTTTTTTATACCAATCCTATGCCATAAAAAAAACACCTACATGATTATTCTTGCTCTTTTATTCCTTCTTTTGGCTGGACATCAAGGTCCAGGAAGTGATATGTTGAATTTTGTGGGATCTTCATCAAACTTGGTTCCTGAATGATGGCATAAAGAAAAGCTCTCTCGTCTCCAATCCCTTAGCCAGCTGGACATACTATGAATAAGGATATAGCTTCTGTTATTACATGCCACGAGGATCTGAGGGATTTTCTTTACTAGTATGACCCAGTTATTGTAGTTAGCTGCTGCCAAGTCTATTCTGATTCATGGATAAGCCATGAGTGCAGAGTAGAACTTCTCCACAGAGTTTTCAAGGCTGTGGACTTTCAGAAGCAGCCCACCAGGCTTATCTTCTGAGGCACCTCTGAGTGGGTTCAAACTGCCAACCTTTTGGCTATAGTTGCTTAAAACTTTGCTCCACTTAACCCTTAGAATTACACTAACAATACAAACATCAACAAATATAATGCCATCAGTATGCTAATCAATAAAAAATGAATCAGATGTTGGTTTGAAAATATGCTAGTATATTTCAGAATCTCTGCACATTTAGCAAAACCCAACTGCCTTCCTTAGCAATTACTTCTACCAGAAAATACTAGGAACAAAGCATCTTGATAAAAAGGTTTAAAAATTCTTATTCCTCTCTCTCTCTCTCTCTCTCTGTGTGTGTGTGTGTGTGCGCACGTGCATTTGGCCATAGTAGTTTTCATAATGTAGTTTTCCCAAGTTGATAGACGAGGATGTTGTTGTTGGTGTTGTTAGGTGCCGTCAGGTCGGTTCTGACTCACAGCGACCCTATGCACAACAGAACAAAACATTGCCTGTCCTGAGCTGTCCGTACAATCGTTGTTACGCTTGAGCTCATTGTTGCAGCCACTGTGTCAATCCACCTCTTTGAGGGTCTTCTTCTTTTCTGCTGACCCTGTACTCTGCCAAGCATGATGTCCTTCTCCAGGGACTGATCCATCCTGACAACATGTCCAAAGTATGTAAGACGCAGTCTCACCATCCTTGCTTCTAAGGAGCATTCTGGTTGTACTTCTTCTAAGACAGATTTGTTCATTCTTTTGGCAAAAAAAAAAAAAATTTTTTTTCTTTTGGCAGTCCATGGTATATTCAATATTCTTCGCCAACACCACAATTCAAAGGCATCAATTCTTCTTCGGTCTTCCTTATTCATTGTCCAGCTTTCACATGCATATGATGCGATTGAAAATACCATGGCTTGGGTCAGGCGGGCCTTAGTCTTCAAAGTGACATCTCTGCTCTTCAACACTTTAAAGAGGTCCTTTGCAGTAGATTTACCCAATGCAATACGTCTTTTGATTTCTTGACTGCTGCTTCTATGGCTGTTGATTGAGGATCCAAGTAAAATGAAACCCTTGACAACTTCAATCTTTTCTCCATTTATCATGATGTTGCTCATTGGCCCGGTTTAGAGGATTTTTGTTTTCTTTATATTGAGGTGCAATACTACTCAATAATTAAGTCTTGCCTTGAAGTAGATGTCACAAGTTATTGTCCCCAAACCCAGACACACACTGTATATTTTTATCTTATTTTATTTTTTAAATATTTTATTGAATTTTTGGTGAAAGTTTACACAGCAAGTTAGCTCACCACTTAATAATTTCCACACAAATTGTCCAGTGACATTAGTTACATTTATCACAATGTGCCATAGTTCTCTTTAATTGTGTTCTGTTTGTTCCCTTTCTAGTGCTGTAGTTTCCCTGCCCCCTTGTCTTCTCATCTTTGCTTTTGAGTGTTGTTAACCTTTGGGTCTCATGCTGATGGTTTTAAGTAGAACACTGATCTTACACGTAATATCCTTTATTTTGTGTGTCACTTTGCCCTTTCTCTAAAAGGTGATCTCAGGGGATAGGCTTGCTTCTAGGTTTAAAGAATGTCTCAGGACAATAGTCTCAGGGAATCCTCCATTCTCTATTTTTCCAGCTTTTTTTTTTTAAATAAGAATTTAAGTTCTACTCCACATTTTCTCTCATTCTATCTGGGACCATCTATTATGACCCCAGTCAGAACCATCAGTGGTGGTAGCTGGGCACCAGCTGGTTCTTCTGGTCTCAGGGTAGATAAGGTTTTGGCTCATATAGACTGTTTTTTTCTCTTCACTTTTGGTTACTTTCTTACTGTTTTGATCCTTATGAGTAGAGAACAATTGTTGCACTTTAGATGGCTGCTTGCAAGCTTTTATAACTTCATACACTACTCACTTCACTAGGATGCAGATCATGAATTTATAAACTGTGTTATGCCAAGTGACTGAGTTGACCCAGGTGACTATGGTCCTAGACTTTCCAATGCAGAAAACCAATCTTGGAAGGTGTTTGGTTATGTCTGTTGAGTACCTGTATTTGTGGCTTCAGTGAATATATGTGCCTGCCTCCACATATTTGTATTTACACGTACCTATAATTTTTTTTTGTTTTTTTATAGATACTTCAGAAACCCTGGTGGTATAGTGGTTAAGTGCTACAGCTGCCAACCAAAAGGTGGGCAGTTCAAATTCACCAGGAGCTCCTTGGAAACTCTATGGGGCAATTCTACTCTGTCGTATAAGGTTGTAATTGACATGTTGGTAATGGGTTTGGCTTATGGTTAGGGTATATACCTAGGACTGGGATTGTCGGATCATAGGGTAGATCTATTTCTAGTTTTTTGAGAAGGTGCCATACCATTTTCCATAGTGGTCGTACCATTTTACAGTCCCACCAGCAATGGATAAGGGTTCCAATCTCCCCACATCCTCAATGACATTTGTTGTTTTATATATTTATTTATTTATTTTAGTCACTGCCATTTTAGCTGTGGTAAGATCAGTATCTCATCGTAGTTTTGATTTGCATCTCTATAATGGCTAATGATTGTGAACATCTTTTCATATGTTTGTCAGCTGCTTGAATGTTCTGTCTGGTGAAGGTTCTATTCATGCCCTTTGCCCATTTTGTGATCAGTAGTTTGTCTTTTTGTTATTGAGTTGTTGAAGTTTTCTATAAGATTTAGAAATTAGACCCTAATCAGATAAGTTGTCTCCAAAGATTTTCTTCCCAGTCTGTAGGTTGTGTATTTATCTTTTAATACCCTTTCAAGGTCCATTTATTTTCTGCTTTGAATTTATTTTTGATACTATGTGTTTTCATTAATGGAAGCATGCTGAGTCATGGAGTGTGTTTAAAATTTTCATTGCTCTGGTGGTACAGTGGTTAAGAGCTGGGCTGCTAACCAAAAGGTTGGCAGTTCAAATATACCAGCTGCTCCTTGGAAACCATATAGGGCTGTTCTACTCTGCCCTATAGGCTCCCTATGAGTCAGAATCGACTTGAAGGCAATTTTTTAATGTTTTTTCAGAAATATTATTTATTACTATATGGTTACCACAGAAATTTTAAGGTTCTTGAACCCCGTAATTAGCAGTTACCCATCTGTACCACTGGACCTTGGTAACTGATGTTTTCATGGCACTTTCCATTAGGTTACACAGGGAAACTTTTGTTTTACCAAATATGAAGCATCCGTGCGCACGCACACACACACACACACACACACAAACACGCAAAACACCAGGCCTTCCCTATCACACAGGAAACCATGAATATTCTTACAAAACTTATTTAGGGGTACAAAAGCCAAAAGAGACAATTTCTTTTTTCCCCAATCATACTTCCTGGTCTCACAGGCCTCATAACCCAGATATTTTGCTTCAACTAACAGTTCTTTTGCCTTTCACCTTTATGCAAGTCACCACTCCCACCACCCATTGCCATCAAGTTGATTCCGACTCATAGGGACCCTATAAGTCACCACTGAATGACAGCAAATACTTCAAGTGATAAAAGTATTCTATGAAAGAACCTGAGAGATGGAAAAAATGGGTAGTACACTCATGGACCATGAGAGGGTTTGAGTCTTTTGATGAGCATACGTTTTTAATTTTTATGAGGTCCCATCTATTTATTTTGTCTTCTTCTATTTGTGCATTTGTTGTTACATTTGTTATCTTATTTTTACAAAAGATTAGGCCCCATAGTGTTCTTCCAATGCTTTCTTCCAGGAATTTTATGGTTTTTAGGTTTAACATTTAGGTCTTTGATCCATTTCAAGTTAGTTTTTCGTATGATGTGAGGTCTGGGTCCTGTTTCATTTTTCTGCAGACGGATAGCCAGTTTTGCCAGCACCATTTATTAAAGAGACTGTTTCTGCCCCAGTGATTGGACTTTGATCCCTTGTTGAAAATCAGTTGTCCATAGATGGCTGGGTTCAATTCTGAGTTCTCAATTCTATTCCACAGGTCTATGTGTCTGTGAATGAACCAGCTAAAAAAACAAAACAAAACAAAATTACTGCTGTCGAGTTGATTCCCACACATACCAACAGAATAGAGCTGCCCGATAGGGTTTCCAAGGCTGTGAATCTTTACTGAAGCTGACTGCCATGCCTTTCTCTGGCAGAGCTGCTGGTGGACTCAAACCACTGACCTTTTGGTTAACAGCTAAACTCTTAACCATCACACCACCAGGGTTTCTGAGTATCAGAGAGGCAGATGGATATTTTTAATGTTACCTTTGTACATTAGTTCATTTTTTTAAAAAAAATATTACTTACATTTGGTCTTTACTTAGTTTTTAGGGAGAAACATGAAGCAGTGGTTATGTTTCATCCTGAAATGGAGAATAAGAAATATGAAGTGTTAACCATATGTTACCCTATACGAGTCTAATAGGAAGAATATGTATAGTACGGATTAGACTCCCAAGGATATTTCGAAAAAGTTGTCATCAACTCACACACCATGTGCCCAAATTTCTGAATATTTTTAATAGCTATTTCAGATGTGAATTTGTATCCATTTAGTTTTATTTAGTGTTTAAAGTATGAGTGTGACATATTTTGATTACTTATTTTTTGGACTACCCATGATCTGGGGAGTTCTCTGCTGTATTAAATAGATTGCATTCAGCTTCAAATAGCAGATAGCTTCAATTCAAATGCTTAAAAAAACAGGTTTTTTTGTTTTTTTTCCTCACATTACAAGATGTCTGGCTCTTAGTTTCTGCTGGCAGTGATTCAGTGGCTTGATATTATCAGAGTTTGCATCTTTGTAGTTCTCCAATTTCTGTCATGGCCAAACAATGATTGCCACAACTCTAGGCATCATGCCCATGTTTAAGGCAGGTCAAAAAGTGGAGGAGTGCTGACAAAGTTGAAAGTATCTTTACTATCAGGAAAAACAAAAACATCCCTAAAATCCTCCATATGTCTATTGGTTAGATATATTTCAGATGGCCACTCCTAACTCAATGAGAGGCTTGGAATGAAAATATTTTGAGGTCAAGGGAAAACAGCCAGGAATGGTTATCAGCTAGCCAACCTATTTGTCTATGACCACAAACCTTATGGGCAATGATGGAAAGGCACAGGCTACTTCCAACTATGTTGCTGTTGTTGTGTGCCATTGAGTTGATTCTGACTCATAACGACCCTATAGGACACAGTGGAAATGCCCCATTTGGTTTCCTAAGCTGTAATCTTTACAGGAGCAGATAATCAAGTCTTTTCTCCAAACCACTTAACCATTGCATCACTGGTAACTGCCAGAAACTAACTTACCCAGTCACACTTGCCAAGCAGATGCTTCCATTTCAGGAGTCTGATCTGGAGTTCTCTAAAGAGGAAAGAAGCCAGAGCATCCATTCTAGCAATAGCAGTAACTTTGAAACTCTAGATTCAGTAATATCAGAAATAATGTCTAGAGGCCAGTAGGGTGATGGATGTTGTGCAAACTGTAGCAGCCAGTGATCAGCTCTATTGGCACTAGACTGGCTTATGGCATGGTTTTGCTGTGGTCTTGGCTACTACCTAGCCTTCCTTATTGCTGCCCCTTTCATGTTCCTGATTCTATAGCCTTCTTAGAATTTCTGTGAATCACCAGTATTACTTTTCTTAAATCTCTTCTCTGTTTCTTGTATTCAAGAATGCTGACAAATACAGAAATTGGAACAAGTGGTTGATGCAAACCAAAGACATTCAGAGAAATAAGGGGAATCTGGAATTTGTTATTTGGATCTGGTTAAGACTCAAAGGCAATTTAAAGGAAAGCATGTATATAGTAATGATCATTAAAGGGTAAGTATCTGTCATTCCAAGGCATGTAATGGTAAGTGGCAAGACAATTATATTGTTACCATTGGTCATATGGAAGGAAGTGCCCACTAAAGACAAGCTTTAGAGTGCCAAAGACATGAGAAGTAGAATTCAAGACTGGGGTGGGGTGATTTATTCCAATGAGACTAAGCAACTTAAATAGAATGATAACTTCAGATTCTTCTGTTGTTATTGTTCTTGTTGTTATTTTTCAAATACAGACAGAAAATCAGAAAATCACTATGACTTTTCTGAAAGAGTTTCTGATGTCTTATAGAAACTATACTAAGACAGTGAAAACTCAGATAAAAGGTTTATCTCTGTTGGTTGCCAAATTACAATG
This sequence comes from Loxodonta africana, assembly GCF_030014295.1. Taxonomy (NCBI): domain Eukaryota; kingdom Metazoa; phylum Chordata; class Mammalia; order Proboscidea; family Elephantidae; genus Loxodonta; species Loxodonta africana. Next base: position 100,056,545 of record NC_087351.1, read on the forward strand.
TTAATTTGAATTCAAAGCCTCTTATGGGAAATTTAGGGCACTAATCATAGTGGGCCTACGGTATTCAGAAAATAGGTTCATATGAAATGTCAGAGTGTTGTGAATACCAGAACAAAAAACCTGCTGTCGTCGAGTTAGTTACGACTCATAGTGACCCTATTGGACAGAGTAGAACTGCTCCGTAGAGTTTCCAAGGAGCTCCTGGTAGGTTTGAACTGCCTTTTGGTTAGCAGCCATAGAACTTAAACCCCTACACCACCAGGGTTTCCACCAAAACCCAATCAGTCCTTAAACTTCCTTGACCACAAAAGTGGCCACTCTTTTCAATTTGCCAAATCTGGTCAGTGCCTTGCATGCAGATCTTGAAAAGTTTGACCTAAGCATAACTAGTCATTCTTGGTTTTGACAGGATGGTCATGGACTTAAAAGAAACCAGTTTGGATGGTTGATGATACTATTTGGGAAATAATTTGCAGATGAAACTCTTAGAATTGATCCAGAGTGTAGAAAAAATTCTGTCCTATAAGAATCTTTACAAAACGTCTTCACTTAAAAAGAAGTTCTTAATAATCAGGTGGCTTTGTTTGTAACATTACCTTTATGGTAATATCAGCTAGATTCCATCCCAAAAATTCCAGAGATTGCTACATTGGATCATGAACAAAGTAACAGTGGTAACAAGGATGTACAGATTATGTATGGGCTCAACCATTTCGGTCTCCACACAGACAGGTCACTAGCCAATGCTACCACAAAATGATATATTTTCTAGGAGCAATGCCTAAACTGAGACTCAGTTTGGCAATTTACACCAAGAAGAACCAATCACCTGTTTTCATTTGGTCTCCACCATGGAGAAGACAATTTACCCTTACTATAAAAAATCATATTCTGAATTTGGTTTTGTTTTTTTCACCCTACAGGTAAACTATATCTTTTAAAACAATAATACGGTTGCATATAATATTATTGTTGACCTAGAAACTCTGTTTACAAATAAACAGATAATTATAAACAAATAAATGAGTAAATAATTAAAGACAATATTCTTATACATGTTGATGCTGTAGGTCTTTGCATGTATCCATGACTCAGAAGTATCCGACTTTACATAATGATAAATTGCTTTTAATATCTTTGCTATGGCATGAGTTGGCAGATAACACCTTGTGAAGAAGAAGTGCTCAGAACCACAACTGATATACGGTGCTATTTTCCCCACAGCCAGTATTCATAGGTACAGGAACTAAGAGGGAAGTCAGAGTGTCACCTCTCTTTATTACATATAATGATATACTCATGAAATATCTGCTTTCTTTTCCATGGCTCTGGACTTTTATAGTTCAGAGGTTTTATTACACGAGCGACAAAACATCCCACAGCAGACACAACAGGGCCCAATTCTTTGAAATTGGAAGCTAAATTACCACTTGTCATTGTGCGCTCTTTATACCAACAAGTGAACAGGACAGAAAGAGTTTAACAATATCGTCTGGTATGATAGATCCTGACCATCAAGGAGAGATAGAAGTGCTGCTAAATAATGGAGACAAGAAGAAGCATAGATGCAATCCAGAGTTTACTCTAGAATGTTTTCTAGAACTAGATCATTCAGTGCTAAAACTTTATCCAAATCTATAGCAACTATATACAGTCAGTCCCAACAAAATAAATCTGACATCCTTGAAATGAAAGTTTGGGTCACCCAACCCTCTGAAAAGCAGCAACCTGCTGAGGTCCTGGTTGGAAGCAAATGAAGGTATAAAATAGTCGGCTGAGGAATTAAATCATAAACTCTAAATATGGCCTTATAAACAACTCTGCAAATGAAATGAGACCTAAAACCTATATATTTCTCATTTGCCTCTTTATTTTCCCACTATTTTGTATGTATTTGGTTGGTTGGTAGCAGTAACATTGAAAATTTAGTCTTTAGTTTACGTAATATCGAGTTGGAATTTTCTCAAAACCAGTAGAGAAATGGATATAACCAAGGGATTTGAGCTAGGAGCTGGATGTAATAAAAAATGGTTAAGGTTATGTGTCATCTTGGCTGGATGGTGATCTTCAAGTGGTTTGGCAGTTATGATTTACTTTAACAGCCTGTAATGATGTGATCACCACCATAGTGAGATCTGATACGATGTACTCAATGACCTCCATGATGAGATCTGTTCTGTGCAACCGGTCAGTTGAACAGGAGTTTCCTTGAGGGTGTGGCCTGCATCCAATATAGGTGGACTTTCTGGCAAAATTCTCTAGCTTTTGCTTATTCTGGATCCTGCCACTGGCTCCTGTTCATCTGACCCCTGGTTCTTGAGACATGAGTTAGCAGTTTACCTGCCAATCTTGGGATTCATCAGCCTCCTCCACAGCCTGTGAGCCAGAGGCCTGCTGTCTGACCTGCTGATCTTGGGTTCACTAGCTCCTGTAGCTATGTGAGTCAGGAGAAGCCTCCAGCCTGAACCATAGTCTTTATAACTGTGTGAGCCATTTCCTTGATATAAACCTCTGTCTCTCTATATATTTATATGCTCCACTTGTTTTGCCTCTCTAGGGAACCCAGCCCAAGACAGGGTTGTTGTTAGTGTTGTTGTCATTGTTCCTTGAACACCTGGAATCACTCCCACAAAATCTGAAAATGACCTTCTTACTTTGCCCCATAGGATTTCTAAGGAGCGGCTGGTGGATTTGAACTGCTGTACTTTTGGTTAGCAGCCAAACGCTTACCCACTGTGCCACCAGGGCACCATGTGTGTTGTTTAGTAGTTAATAAGGTTCTGGTGCATGTGTTACCTTACTGGCTCTCTGAAGAGTAAGCACATGTGCATATGAATATATTTGTTCTGTAGAAAATGATAAGACCAGAAAGATTCAATCAAGATCACAAAACTTATAAATGGAGAAACTTGAACTAGAATATATGATTCAGAACACACATCATTTTTTTCAAAAGGTGATGTTGATGGGGTTATAGATATACTGAAGGAAAAAAAGAGGCCTTGACTCTTTTAAATAAACTCCTACAACTTTGAAAGCTTCATTACATGAGTGTTCCCCACAGGTGCCATTTGAACATGAAATGGAACATTAATATATTCATTATTTAGGAAGTAACGATGATTAAAAGTAATAGTGGTGAACTTAGTTCTTGCTTTCTCTCTCTTCCTGGCTTGGATGATAATGGAGGCCCTGAAAGTGTTTATACGTTGGCATAAGGAAAAAGGTTGCTTTAGCTTCACTCTTTATAAGAGCAATGCAAATTTTTGACTACCCCTGAGGTGCACCTGACCCAAGCCATGGTATTTTCAATTGCCTCATATGCATGCAAAAGCTGGACAATGAATAAGAAAGATGGAAGAAGAACTGATGCACTTGAACTACAGTGTTGGCAAAGAATATCAAATATATCACGAACTGCCAGAAGAACAAACAAATTCTGTCTTGGAAGAAGTACAACCAGAATACTCCTTAGAAGCCAGGATGGTGAGACTTTTCTCATGTACTATGAAATGTTATCAGGGGAGACAAGTTTCTGGAGAAGGACATCATGCTTGGTAAAGTAGACAGTCAGTGAAAAAGAGAAAGATCCTCAATGAAATAAATTGATACAGTGGCTACAGCAATGGGCTCAAACATAGCAAAAATTATGAGGATGACGCAGGACCAGGCAGTGTTCCTTTCTGTTGTACATAGGGTTGCTACGAGTCAGGACCTACACTACTCAATGGCACCTAACAGCAATAACAACAACAGTTCAAAATCATTCATGTTATTCTGTTTAAGAAGAAAAAAGGGGGAAAAAAAGGCCTAACAGCTAATGTTTTAGATGACTGTCCCTAAACTTGGTGTCAATTAATGGACCAACTGCGATATTTCCTCCAAAGAATGTTGAATGGCTATTAATTGTCTATTTTAGTTCACATTCTTGGGAGCAAACAGCTGTGACTAGTCATTCTTTTTCTTCTGTTTGTATGAACAATCAAGAAACACGAAAGAAACCTTACACCTATCTACAAATCTGGAATAGACATTTTATTAAGTTCAGGGACCAAATGAAGATATCCAGGTAAATATTAATAAAATGAAGAAATTGAAAGAAACTTATATTTTCACGGCAATACCCTACTTATTTTCAAAATGAACAAGTGAATGTCATACTAATGATGTATAAAAAACAAGCAAAGTAAAATTCTCCATACATAGCAAAGATTGCTTTTCTCTTTGTAGGAGTAGTTCCTTTTCTGTTTCGATTGACAAAAATATGAAATGCTTTTCTTTAACTGAGTATCCATATTGATTCTGCTTTATGATCCAAGCCCCTTCTCCGTGACTTCATCCCCTTCAGTAAGACCACAAATAAGTCAAAATCCATCCATGCTCTAGAGCATTTTCAATTTTCATGATGGATCAACAGTTTTTTGACCAGAATACCAACAATAAGTCTCTTCTTTGTCCCTTTTGACGAGTAATTGTATTACCTCTATAAAAAAACAAGCCTCATTAATCCACATTGTTCTTTTTCAGAACCAGAGGCTTAAGATTTTATGTTAGATGTTGACTAACCATGCATTTCAAATACCCTTTTATTTTACTGAAAAGGTTCAGAGGATGTTACCCATAAATGAACTTTACATCTTGGAAAACAATGTGGTTAAAGAGAGAGCTGATATGCCTGGGTGAGACCTGAATTAACTAGGCATTTTGAGAGTGCTGAACGTTTATATTTTCAGCACATCTAATTAACCTTGTAAGTATTACATTCCAGTTGATTCTGAGAAACTCATATACGTGCATGAAAAAATCATCGTGACAATGATGTGGTGAGTGGTTCACACTTATACCCTTCCAGGCGTGGTTTTTCTCCCTGGAATTAAATACACATCTAGCTGCATACTAGAATTCACTTGAAACTTTTCCAATACTTGCTCTTTTTGCTTCATGTCTTTTCATTTTTGAGTCCTAGTTAGGATAGGAAGAGAAGACTGCCAAAAAAACATGAAAGAAAAATTCTGACCATATCGTTAGCCACAAAGAAAACATTGTATTCAGACTTCATGCGTCTTTATGTTCACCCATTTCAATCCCTTACAGATTGACTTCTCCATTTCTTGTCTAAGAATCAGCACTCAATGTTCACTTTAATAAGCAACATTTCATGGCAAAATCTTTACTTGATATTTTACTTTCCGACATACCAAAAAACAAACAAACAAATCAAACCTGTGACCTTGGAGTCCATTCCAACTCATGGCAACCCCTTCCAACAGAGAGTACAGAATAACATCATTCCGTGTCTATAAACCAAAACTGAACCTGTTGCCATTAAGTGGATTCTGACTTATGGTGACCTCATGTGTGTCAGAATAGAATTGCACTCTACAGTGTTTTCAAGGCTGTGATCTTTCAGAAGCAGATCACCAAGCCTTTCTCTGAGGTGCCTCTGGGTGGGTTTGAATTGCCGAACTTTTGGTTTGTAGTCCATCATTTAACTATTTGCACTGCCCTGGGACACCTTCCATACCTATTGCAAGTCCTTTTCATAAACCAGGCACTCCCAAAATTGACTGCTGAAAAAGTAAATGACCCTTTGGAAATTTCCTCTTTGTGCACCGGATACCATTGAAAGTCAATTTGGAATTCATTACCAGACTTAACAATATGACATTAATGGTTTCTTCTATCATGAATTCTAGACCACAAATAATATTTTCTAAAAGTATATATAAAAATGTGAGTTCAACATGAAAATAACTCAAAATAAATCCTTTTCTAATTAAAAAAAGATTCTTGGTTTCCTCAAGCAAAGTCAGTAATCACTAAATGATATAGTCACCCTGGTGTTTATGACCATTATAAATGAGAAAGTCAGAACACCTATTTGACTAATTGGGATGGTTGTGTAGAAATTTGTCATTCAGATGGTCACAAAATTCACCACTTATGTGGTATACACCCTCTACACAAACATAGGAGCCCTGGTAGCCCAGGTTAACTGCTGGGCTGCTAAACAAAAGGTCGGTGGTTCAAACCTACCAGCCCCTACACCTGAGAAAGATGTAGCAGTCAGCTCCTATAAAGATTTACAACCTCAGAAACCCTATAAGGCACTGCTACTCTGCTCTGTAGGGCCACTAGGAGTCAGAGTCAAGTTGGTGGTAACAGGTTTGCTTGTTTGTTTATTTGTTCGTTTGTTTTAATCTACACAAGCTAAGTATTGATAGAATATGAGACAATTTCTCCATGAAGAAAATTCAGAACTTCGCACATTACAGGAACACACATTCAAGACTGGTTTTGCTGTTATGAAGGTTTGTTCATTTTATTGGGGTTTGTGTTGGTAGTTTTGTTTTTATTTTGCTGTCCATAGGAACTCTGAATATTAGCTTTTGGCAGTCTACATTTTAGTTCCCAAAGTAACATCACTATTTTCATTTTTTCTGCAATCTTTCCTTAAAAATACCTAAGATTAAAAAGTATAAAGTTCACAATGTCTCAGAGACAGTGAATCAGTCAAATATTTTAAAAAAGAAACAGAAAAACAAAGAGGAAAGGAGAAACCATGTAAAAGCGAAATCAAGCAAGAACTTCCTCTCAATTAAAATGTGGAAATATACTTCATCTCTTTACATCTTAGGAAAAAAAAAATCTGAATTTCTGGCAACTGTGTTCTTTGTTCTCTTTTCCTAGCTGTTTTTCTAAGATAGATCTAGTGTGCAAGTCAGAAAAATAAACACTATATTCTGCCCATGCCATATTACACACACAGCAATTTGTATGATAATTTTTTTCTTGATTGCAATTTACTCTTTAAAAATGCAAATTGTGTAATTACTGCCAAAAAAATGTTCTCAGTGTGTACCAATGGTGGGGGGGGGGAGAAAGGATGCATAAAAGTGCTATAAATTTTGCAGAAGAATGTGTTTATAGATTAAAAAAAGAAGAGCACTATATTACACAAATCCATTATGGAAGAAAAATACACTAGATTGAAAATCCTTAGAGAGAGAAGTTTCTAGATTGTTGTTGATTACTGCCCCCACCCCCACCTCCAGTCTTCCAAATGCTGTTGCAAAAGGCACAAAATATGTTGCTTTTTGTTTAGTTGTGTATTTTTTTTTCCTTTTCTGATAGATTACTCAAATTAAATCAATTAGGACAAGAATAATGTCAAAAAGTCTAAAATTAAGCATTCAAACCTGCAATTACCTTGACAGCCTATAAAGCATCAGAAAAATAGGATCTAGGCTCACAACCAATTTTACAAATAGTTGAAAATGTAGACTTCCGTAAATATATACATTTATCTACTCTATATACTCTCCAAATATTTTTTCTTTACTAGTTTTATTATTTTTCTGTCTAGGTAGATGTAGACCAATTAATTCTCATAAAGCAGAGTGTCATCATAAGGATCAAAGGACTTAACAATAGGAGCTAATCTTTACTGAGTACCTGCTATGTGCCAAGCTCTGTGCTCATTGCATTATAAGGCTTTACATTATTAGATCCTTTAAAATTCCCAGTGGGAAAGTATTATTAATAGCATTCCAATTTACAGATAAGAATATGAGATGCAAAGAGGGTGATTAAGAGGTATGACTGAAAGCCCAGATGTATCCATACGTACCTGATCCCACAGCCTGCACACGTGCTGCGATAATTAATTGCTCTCTTAGGGAACCGCCAGACCCAGTTACTGGTTGTTATTGGTGTGTGCCTCAGTTACTCACATCTGTAAAATGGAAATGCTAATTCACTTGCTTGCCTAATTCACTAGGGAGCTGTGAAACTTGTAAGTGAGCTTTGAAAGCTGATGTGTTATATAAATATAAACTATAGACAGTTTTATAAATGAATTAGATGTTTCTCACACGCAGTAATTTTTAATGCCTAAAAATGCAAGCAGTGTGAAATAACAAAATATTGATTTTACAATCAAACAGTGATAATCAAATCCTGACTCAGGCAGGGCCCTTAAATGCAATGAGATTAGTTTTCTTCTTCCGCAAAACGGAGATAGTACTACCTTCTTACAGGACCATTGGCAAATCTGAAATAACACAAGCAAAAGAACTTGAAATGTAGTAGATGCCAGCAAATCAAGTCTGATATTATTATTTTATGAGTCGGAAAAAATATTTGAGCCCTAAGTTAGTATATAAAATCATATTGATTTCATATGTAAAATCTTCAATTGACTGGATGAAAGAGCACTCTAAGTTTTAATAAGAAAGAAAACAAATAAACATAATCATTTTCCCCCTAACACAGAAACAATAATACCTGGACTAACCCAATTAGAGAAAGCATTCTTTCAAAGTTCTAACAAGCCATCTATAGTCACATTTAAGTTGCCTATATAATCATTTTTTTATATTCAATGGGTCATTTTTGTGTGGCTTTTCTAGCCATGGTCGTGCAACTACCACCCAAGTGATTCGATGGGACTGTGTGATAGGGTAATTGTGGCCCACCAAAGAGATTGGTCAGGAGATGGTGTGGTAGGCTTCCTAACCCATGGAGAGAGAAAGCTGAGTGCCTTTGGGCAGTCCAAGGGACAGGAAGAGGTGTGTCTGTGAACACAGTTTGGAAGAACCTGCCGTAATGGAAGACCTACATGCAGAGCGTTCCTGAACCTGAATTGTAAATTGTTACTTCCCTAATAAACCTCATAATAGTGTTGTCTGTGAGTTCTGTGTGGCATTGCAATGAATTACTGAACCCAGCAGAGAAGTAGAAAGTGCCTTGGGAGGGGTGGTTGGTGTAAGAATTGGTAAATATGGTGGGGAGAGAAGGCATGTCTGACCTCCACCTCATAGGCACCAGTCTTGGGATGTTGATCTTGATTTTTCTTCCCCCTTGTGAAGAGAGAGGAAGCAAGTCTCCACAACCATGCCCTTTTTACACTTTTTTTAAAAATGTGACTTGTTCTCAGATTCATCTGAAAGACCAAGACAATGAGGGGCTCTCACATTATGCTGTGTATGAGACCACTTATGTTGGTTTTGCAAAGGAGTTGGGCAAAACCAGTCCTGTGACCCTTTGACGACCATCACTCTTAGCCTATAGGTGATTAGAAAGGCTAAGAGCGTAGCTGGAGGTTAGAAAGATAATTCTTTGGAAAGAGAGCTGCTGTGAGTGCCAGCCCACCTTTGTGGAAGAGCGGTGGTAAGTGTCTCCCCACTTCAGGTACAACAAAATGGATTTCAAAGCAAACCATACAAAAAGCTTAATATATGTTCTCTACATTTGTGGGCACAGAAGACTGTGTTGGATGTACACAAGAGACAAATAAACTCTGAAGGCTTGCTTGATGATATACGTGTCCAGAATTTGTCAGTTCAAAGGAAGTATGAGTGTTTCTTGTGCATCAGATGAGGTCATATGTGCAAGAACTAGCCTGTGGATGTCTTGGACTCTGTTCAAGAAGGTTGCCTTGCAGATAAAGAAATACTAATGAAGCAGCTGCAGCCATCTTCCTACCATTTTGAGGACAAAGCCAACAGAGGAGGGTAGAGCCAGGAAAATCACCAAGGAGTGGAGCTGGGGCTATGATACACTGCTTCCAATGCCTGCCTAACCTCTGGTTTTCTGGCTATGTAAGATTATAAATATTATTATTTAAACGAGTTTTGCTTAGAGTGTTTCTTCTAGTCAAAAGTATCAATCAAAACCAAACCAAACCTGTTGCTGTTGAGTAGATTCCAACTCATGGAAGCCCCATGTGTATCACAGGAGAACTACACTCCATAGGGTCTTCAATGGCCATAATCTTATGGAAGTGTATCACCAGGCCTTTCTCTTCTGGTGTGGCTGGTTGAATTTGAACCACCAACGTTTTGGTTACTGGCCAAGCCCAAGCCATTTGTACCACCCAAAACAAGTGCAATGCCTAATCTACAGGCTTGGTGTAAGAACTAGGAGAAATGTATGAAATGCCATTAGCAAAATATCTGGCATATCTTTGGTACGCACTGGATGAATAGTAGTTGGCTTTTGATAGAATGGAAAGAAAGAAATAAGGGGATTGTCTTAGTAATCTACTGTTGCAATAACAGAAATACCTTAAGTGGATGGCTTTAACAAACAGAAGTTTATTCTCTTACAGTCTAGTAGCCTAGAAGTCCAAATTCAGTGTGTCAACTCCAGGGGAAGGCTTTCTCTGTTAGCTCTGGAGGAAGGTCCTTGTCATTAATCTTCGCCTGGACTAGGAGCTTCTCTGCAAAGGAACCCTGAGTCCAAAGGATGCACTCTGCTCCCAGTGCTGCTTTTTTGGTGGTATGAGCTTCCCCTGTCTCTCTGCTAGCTTCCCTCTTTTATATCTCAAAAGAGGTCAGCTTAAGACACAATTTAATCTTGTAGATCTCATCTATATAACTGTCTCTAGTCCATCTCATTAACATCATAGTGATAGGATTTACAACACATAGGAAAATCACATCAGATGACAAAATGGTAGACAATCATACAATACTGGGAATCATGGCCTAGCCAAATTGATACACTTATTTTTGGGGGACGCAATTCAATCCATGACTGAGGGTAGAAATATATTGAAATATAATAAGAAGCAAAAAACACACATGCAAAAGAATGTAATAAACATTATATAATACGTTAAATGGTATACAAAACTGAGTTTTTGGAAGAATGGGAGATTATTTCCAGCTGAGGATCTATATAAAGACATTATTTGAGAGAGGGGTTACTCTGTCTTCATCCAGACAAATATCAGTTCACAGATGTGTTCGAACATGTATCAAGTAGGATGTGATCAGAGAAGCAGAGAAAGAAAGCCCTACGAGTTTTATAGAATAAGGAATGTGTTAAAGTGATTAGCTTTTGCACAATCATGCAAGCTGTTGAAGAGGTCTATAAAAGCCTTTGTTGTTGTTACTGTTGTTGTTTTGTTTTTTGCTTCTGGTATTGGGACTGTAGATAAGCCAAGTTGGAGAAGAAAGTTGGAAATGAAGTAGGCTAGAGTAAGGGAAAACTGGAACTCTTGCTAAAGAGCTGGAACTCATGAGGACTATTTAAAGCCTGGATCTGTCTGTCTCTGTCTCAATCTCATTGATGAGGGTCACATTCCAGGGTAGCCAGCACCTTTTTCACTTAGCTGCACATGCATCTCGGCCAAGACTCAGGCTCAGGCCAAGATTTTAGAAGAGGATTCTGGGTGAGTCAGAGGAGCCAGGAGCCTGAACACTATCCCATGCCAACAACATGACATTGCAGATCAAAGACATCAGCTACACTGCTGACCTTCAAAGAGTACAAGTGGCTTTTCTTCTGACCTCCAAGTCTCACATGAATTTCTCTTCTGGCCAACTCTAACTCAGACCCACACAGGGAAGGGCATTCTGAGAACTATAGTTCCAGCTTAGCTAAGTTGACACAATACAAAGTATGGTACCCAACAGTGTCCATATCATTTATATTAGAATTAGTTTATAGCATTTAAATATAGGGAGATTTCACATAAATGACCAAATTTGCGGGCTTCGCTTAAAAGGAAATGATCAGTTGGGCTGGTGTTCATGTATGACTCAACTTGACCTGAGGAGCAGTCGCCCTCTTAGATGGACGAACCTTGTGCTCTTCAGTTTTCCCCAGCTCCTACCACTTCTATCAACTTCCATCACTGAATCTATGCCAATTATCACTTGTCATCATGCTTTTCTTTTTCTTGGCACTCATTAAGCCTGAATTCTGAAGCATTTTGAGTTTGGGATCCATATTAAGAAGTGGACTTTGGATTGAATGTATAGGTTGAGATTGTGGTTGTGAGGGAAAACAATAGGCACTTTAGTAAGAGTAATTAAAACAAATATTTATAAAATCATGAGTAATCTTAAGCTGAGTGAAGCTTAACATTTGTAGGAGAGTTTGGTGAGAGATGATAGTTAGAATGTAGTTTGGGGCCCAATGGAGAAGGGTCTTGAATGCCGGTTTTATTTAATAGACATCAGGAAGCAATTGAAGCATTTTAAAGAGGTGATGGAAATGACCACAGCTCCCTAGTATAGGAAAATCAGTCTAGAAATTTTATAGCATGAGTTAGGTAGAAGCAGAGACAGGGATGGGCACTATCTGTTGGGATGCAACAGTCTTTAGAATATTGTCAGCCTTCCTATGAAGACTCATCTGGTTGTTCTCGTGGCTAGTGGACCATTGTCTTTGTCTCATTTAACTGTGTCACAGAATTTGAAGATTTGGATTTATTTATCACTGTGGTTGATGGATAGAACTAAAAGATTTCTTTGTTTAAGGGAAACACATTTAGACTGGTATTTAAGTTTCTATCCAAGCTCCCTAGGCTGTTTGGTTGCCAAGACTGTTCTGGAAATCTTGCAAGAACTGTTCTGCGGCATTTTAGTACTGCTGCTTTCAATCGTGGCTGGAAACCATAAAAACGGTGTTTTCCTTCATTATGCCTTAGCAGAGGCTCTTAGAGCTTCATATTTGAAAGGGGGGATGTTATGGAGACAGCATCGCATCCTTATACACAGCAAGACACCAGATTGACAAACAGTTCAATTTCAACTTGGGGAAGATCAAAGAGATAATAACATTACACTATCTCCAAAGAATTATGAGGTCTCAGTTATATCCTGTAAGGTAGTGACTGATTAGAAAGGGAAATTACTATTTAAACTAGTGAGATTAGGAAGACATTATAGCTCCTTCCTGAGCAAACCTATGCTTAAAAAAAATAAAAGGAGTCAGTATCTTCCAATAAAAAACAAAAGCAAACCCATTGCCATCGAGTTGATTCCAACTCATCATGGCTCTACAAGGCAGGGTATAACTGCCCCAAAGGGTTTCCAAAGAGCAGCTGGTAGATTCGAACTCTCAACCTTTTGGTTAGCAGCTGAGCTCTTAACCACTTCATGGTGAACTAAGACGGTGTTACAACATTGATGACATTTCAGGTAATGGAATGATAATCAGATAACTAGAAAGGAACACAGGTAAGTATCACCAAAATGTCCAATAAATGTAGTATACCCAAACTGTTCAAAGATTAAGAAGTAAATAAATAAAAAATGAAAAACCTTTGATCTACATTAAATATGACCAAGGTCTTCTGCTTCCTTGGTAGGATAGCTTGGGAAATATTTGAGAAAAACTACCTGTTTGTCTTCTAACTTGATATAGATATTGTGACCTCCTTCTACTGCACATATATATGGTTTGATTTTATTTAGAAAACTTCCGTGTTAAGTGACACCACCCAGCCATCAATTTGTTGTACTGTGGTGGCTTGTATGTTGCTATGAGGCTGAAAACTATGCCACAGATTTTTCACATACCAGCAGGGTCACACATGGTGGAGAGATTTCACAGAGCTTCCTGACTAGACAGACTAGGAAGAAAGGTCTGGCTATCTACTTCCAGAAATCAGCCAATGAAAACCTCATGTTTAACAGCACACTATTGCCTGATATAGTGCTGGAAGACAAGCCCTCCAGATTGGAAGGAACTACACAATAGCCACCACAAACATACCAACGATCACGAAGTTGGCACAGGATAGGGCAATATAGTCTCCATGAGTCAAAGATGACTTGACAGCAACTAACGACAACAGCAACAATGTTAAGTGACAGAGACACAGCTAAGGTGATGAGATCATTGTTAATAGACATGATTAAAATTAGAAACTTTAGTGCTTCATAAAATGAAAGAAGGGTGCATGTTGAATTAGGCTATCTCCCCAGAAGTCCTCTGCATTGAAATCTTCAATTGTCATCTTTTGTGCTTCTGAGCCCTTGTTCTTCATTTTCCTACAGGAAGATATTTCAAGGCAGGGCAGAAGCCTTACATCTTAGTCAAAGGCCAATTTCTGTTGTGTTTGTTTTCACATATGTGTGGGCCAATCTACCCATGCAAGATTCTGTTCTTCAGCTTTCTGGTCCTAGGTCTTCTATCCTGCCATCTCCTTTGAACCACAAATATTGGTCAGTTAGTGGTCCATAATCACAGGAAATGACTTAACTTCTAAGCCTGAATGCCCTCATCTTCAGCCTCAGGATAATAATACCTTTTTCAGAGAACTGGTGTCTAGATCAAGTGAGATAATATATACTTAAACATGTAATAACCAAAAAAAAAAAAAAAAAAGCTAAACTCTTGGCCATTCAGTTGTTTCTGACTCATAGTGACCTTATAAAATACAATAGAATGGGCCAGTAAGTTTTCCAAGGCTATAATCTTTATGGAAACACAGAGCAGCTGGTGGGTTCAAACCACCAACATTTTGGTTAGCATAGAAGCACTTTCACCACTTTGCCACCTAAGCTTTGCCCTGCATATAATCTTCTGGTTATGTGTTCATACTATTCCTAGAGCTGTACTCTGCCCACATTCCTGCCTCTTCCCCCTGCTAGGTTCACCTCTTTGGATGTCATCTCTAGGCTTATAACTGCCAGGGTCAGAGCTCCAGGTTTTCTTCTGCCTGATACTCCTTACATATTTACTGGTTTTCAGCTCTGCCCTACCCACCTTGTCCTTGTTGATACAGGTTCTATAATCCATCCTCCTATTCAAAGGCGGCCTTTAAACAGGTTCTGGAGTAAGATTCTACAAGATCTAACAAATACTATTTAAAAGTTGGCAATAGGTTTTGGTGATGGTAGCAAAGCACGATTGATATAATTGATGTTCTGAATTGAACATGTAAAAAAAACAATGGTGTGGTAAATGTGTATTATTTAATATTTTTACAATAGAAAAAAGAAAGAAAAATACATAAGCATTTTTATGCTGGCACTCTTCCTATTTACATAGCTCTGACAGTTCTACTCTGTCCTAGAGGGTCACTATGAGTTGGAATCCATTCATCGGCAACGAGTTATCTTGCTTTTTATGTTAATCCTACTACCTGCTACTTTCAACAGGCCTTTAGATCAATGGTTCCTAAGTGACATCGTAGAGACAAATAAAAACCAAAAAAGAATAAAAATTCAAAAAAAAAGCCCGTTGCCATTGAGTTGATTCTGAATTATAGCAACCCTATAGGACAAAGCAGAACTATGCCATAGGGTTTCTAAGGAGCGGCTGGTGGATTAGAACTGTTAACTTTTTGGTTATCAGTCAAGATCTTAACCATTGCACTACCAGGGATCCTCACTATGTGAATAGAAAAGAAGAAAAACCCTGTTGCCATTGAGTTAATTCCCATTCACAAAGACCCTGTAGAACAGAGCAGAACTGCCCCATAAAGTTTCCAAGGAGCGGCTGGTGGATTTTACCTTTTGGTTTGCAGACGAGCTCTTAACCACTGCACCACCAGGACAAACAGTGTCTATTAATTGTTCTGAAGATGCTTTCAAGCAATTTTTTTTTAAATACCGCTTTACTTGTAAAGAAACTCAGCTTACCTTATAAACATAAAAAGTTTTTTTACTTCCAATAATTGCTACACAGGGTGCTTTGTTGGTCTCTTTGGTTGCCTGCTGAGACTCTGGTGATGGCTGACTTAGTAATCTGTTTCTAAAGCATGCACATCCTCATCTAATCCTCACAATAACTCTATGAGTCACGTCACCTAAGCACAGAGAGACGTGTAACATGCCCAGGATCACCTAGCTAGAAAGTGGCACAGCTGGAATGTGGATTCAAGTAAACTGTGTTCAGAACCATTGTGCAATGCCACATTGAATAGGGAGAAAGGTGAGGTCATGCAGTCAGTGACTATGGCAGCCATGGAATTATCCATACCCTTGACTAAACCTGTTTAGGATGGTGTGCCATCTGCCACAATCCATAATAGCCCTGAGGAATAAAAATTCAACACAGCTATTTTATATTCTTGTTGGTGAGAAGATTGCATCTGCTATATAATGATGCTAAGAGCATGAGGCATCAGGATTGGAGGAAGACTCATTAACAGCCTGTGTTATACAGATGACACAACCTCGCTTGCTGAAAGGGGACTTGAAGCACTTACTGGTGAAGATCAAAGACCACAGCCTTCAGTATGGATTACACCTCAACAAAAAGAAAACAAAACTTCTCACAACTGGACCAATAAGCAACATCATGATAAATGGAGAAAATATTGAAGTTGTCAAGGATTTCATTTTACTTGGATTTGCAATCAATGCTCATGGAAACAGCAGTGTGAGTGGAGAAATCAAAAGACACATTGCATGGGGCAAATCTCCACAAGAGATCTCTTTAAAGTGTTAAAAACCAAAAATGTCACTTTAAGGACTAAGGTGCTCCTGACCCAAGCCTCATATGCATGTGAAAGCTGGACAGTAAATAAAGAATACCTAAGAATTGGTGCCTTTGAATTACGGTGTTGGCGAAGAATATTGAATATACATACCATGGACTGCCAGAAAAATGAACAAATCTGTCTTGGAAGAAGTACAGCCAGAATGCTCCTTAGAAGTGAGGATGGCAAGACTTCGTCTCACATACTTTGGACATGTTACCAGGAGGGACCAGTCCCTGGAGAAGAACCTCATGCTTGGTAAAGTAGAGTGTCAGCAAAAAAGAGGAAGACCCTCAACAAGATGTACTGACACAGTGGCAGCTGTAATGGGCTGAAGCAGAACTGTGATTGCGAGCATGGCGCAGGACCAGGCAGTGTTTTGTTCTGTCATACATGGGAGCACTATGAGTTGGGCCTGGTTATACAACACCTAACAGCATCAACAACATGGGCGCGGTCATCTACATCCAGGTTTCTGATCAATGGATTAAATTCGACCTGAGGCAGCGGATTACAAAATCCTCTCCTAAAATCCCACACTTTTGTGTTATTTTAGAATACAGTTTTTTTTTTTAATTCTGTAAAAATGTCTACAAGCTGAACATCTTTAAAAAATGACTTAATATTTACATTTGGCCTTGGGGCTCACATGACATGAACACAGTCTAGAACCAGTTTATCATTTTTGTATTCACACAGGAAAATAGGAATTCTCTTTTTCTAAGCTCTTGGACTGATTGAGCACTAGAAAGTTCTTCGATCCACCAGTTATTTGGCTCATCTGCTTGGAAATTATACTCTAGTGGGCATGTGCAGAATGAGGAAAATGGTACTCTCTGAACTGTGGGCAGATTGGGAAAAGATAAAATGAGATACAAGACTCAAATGGCCTCTTGATTCAGGTTTTTTCAGAGTTTGTCTTATTCACATAGCCTTCCTCAAAGATTTGATACTTGTCTCAAAAGATATAATTATAAAACAGAAAGACTGCCTCTTAATGTTACATACAACACAGAGATTTCAAGGCAGCTTTACGCGTTTAGGTGGTACTCTAAGCCATTAATGTAAGTGTCCACCTCTATGTGAAAAGTAAAGAAAGGCAGATTAATATGGTGGAAATGGTGTGGACCCTGGAGTCTTACAGTCTTTGTTAAATTTTAAGCTCCCTGAGTCTGGGTTTTCTTATCTCTGAAATGGATTTCAGTTCATAAGATTCTTATGAGAAGCAATGAAATGATCTCCCCAAATCCTTGTGCTCAAGGAGAAGTAGTATAGTGTAAGTAACCAACCGCAGTTGGTTCATGGACTCAATGGATAAAGAAATAAGTCCTGGATTGGGCAGACACTCAGGCAGCCTTGAGAATCTAGGAGTCAAGAGCTAAAGGAGGGTTCTTTAGGGTGCAGTAGTTAGGATGAGGAGTTCCTGTGTGGCTCAAATGGCTAACCGTCTGGCTACTAACCCAAAGGTTGTCTGTTCAAGCCCCCCCAGAGATGCCTTAGAAGAAAGGCTTGGTGACCTGCTTCTGAAAAGTCATAGCTATGAAAACGCTTTGGACCACAGTTATACTCTGTAACACGTGGGGTCGCTATGAGTCAAAATCGACTCAAAGGCAACTGGTGATGGTGATGTAGTCAGGATGAATGACTTGCAATTTAATTTGTATGCTACCTGCTTAAAAGTCAAATTCTAGGGAGAGAATGCCTAATTAGCATAGCTCAAGTCACATCCTTGAAGCCGTGAAAGATTAGCAAATAGGGGCCAAGCCAAAATGCGTATTTGAGCCCCTGGGATCAGAGTCAGACACCAAATGGAAAGAGGCTGGATTGCAAAGGAGAAATGGGACTGAGTCAGGAATTAGAGGGGCATTGGATCCAAGCAGGAGCAGAGTCTAACTTATCACTCTTATAGCCTGGGCGTCATGGTCTAGTGGGCACTTCCCAAACATGACACGGTCCACCTGTACTACCTACCTGTCCTGTTCAAGGTCAAAGAGATGTTGGCCCAGGATTCTTAAGAACACCTTTCAAAATTTCTTATTCCCTGATTGCAGTGTACAATCCCTGATTTTATTTTCACAGCTGTTGGGCTATTGTTAGGATCTAGCACACATCTTTGAGTGTCAGCAGGTTGATTCCCCAGGGGCTACCAGATGTTTGGCTATTCAATGGATTTATGAGATTGATAAGGGCCTTCTATCTTTTATTACACAAAATCTACACGACTGGTAGCTCTCATTGTGAAGGATAAGCACAGCTGATTATTTTCGAATCATGTATTAGTCATATTTGGAAGGAAATCTCAGATAGAAAAAAATAATAAAAAGTAATGATATGCAAGAAGAAAATAGATGAAATTTGGATTATCGATTTTCATATATGGTTTTATAGGCTCTGCTGCTATTCACTAGTCTCCTCCCATCCCCAGAGCTTAATGAGGATTTGAAAAGAATCCTCTCTGACAGCTCTCAGCCGTATTTCCTGCTAGTACACTTGTTATACAAGCATTTTACAGAGACTACATCACAGGGAGTATAGACAAGATATAGGCAAGTCCCAGAAACCCTGGTGGCATAGTGGTTAAGTGCTACAGCTGCTAACTAAAAGGTTGGCAGTTCGAATCCATCAGGTGCTCCTTGGAAACTCTATGGGACAGTTCTGCTTTGTCCTACAGGATCGCTATTAGTCGGAAACGACTCAATAGCAATGGGTTTAGGCAATTCCCGCTGCTTTCCTTTTCAAGGACTCATGTAAGATAGCAGGATGTTGAGAGTGCCATCATAGAAATACTGTAATTTAAACAAACATATACCAAAACATAGACCATGAACAAAAGCTAACAAATATTAGTAACAATTTTAAGTACCCCCCCAACTGATTATTGCACAATTATAAGGCATGAAGCACCTCAGATAAGCTCCAAAATCCCCTCCTGCCCCCCCAGACTTGTAGATGAAGTGAAAGAAGGCTCAGTAATTTTAGGGATTTTCCTGAAGCATTGTCAATCTAAATTAAAGCTGCCTGTTTCCCAAATTAAGGACTTTTTCCACCGTAAAATTCCCTTGTATTTCGGGCTAGTGCTTCTCCAAATTGAATGTGCATATGAAATACAAATCAATTTCAGAATCTTGTCAAACTCCAGAATCTCACTTTAAGTTTTAAGGCGATACATATATTTGAAACATCTTTGTAATTTTCAAAGCACTTTCCATTTCCATAGCACACATGAAAGCAACAAATTAAGTGTGCAGTTATACAAATAGGACTGTTCATACTATGCCTTATTTTGTATACCAAATGATAGATGAAGAATTTAAACTAGGGATCTGTGATTTTTAAATCTTATATTTTTCACCTTGATGGTTTCTTCTTGGTAGGAACACATGCTCTATTAACGTTTTCTTCTGAAATCTAAGAGGAAACCATAGCTATAACTTTTACAAATGTCCTATTATTTCATTTATTTTCTTTTCCATTCCTTGTCTTTCAGAGATTTTTATTCCCATGCTTTCCATTTCTAAATACGATCCCATTGTAACTTTTACCATCGATCTCCACTCCACCATAGACCCTTTCACGGTGTAGTAGTACTTTCCCCTCTAGGTTATTTACATATTTCTCCACTGGTTTCAAATCTCTTCTACGTTCAGTCCCTTAGGCATGGTACGTTAAACACATTAAATTCTCATAATCTATTAATTTGGCTTTTAATCATATTTACGGCATGCTTAGACTTGTCTGATCTTCTTAATCCCATCTTTGTATCAGAGTAATTAAAAGGAACACAAGCTCTCAAGCTCCCAAGTTTCCTACATCTAGATTTACATAGCAAAAATAGCTCTTTGCTCTCGACTTTTTTTTTTTAAATAAGTCAAATGACTCCAAAATATTTTAATCTTTTTTTTTTTTTAATTTTGAGTTAAAGAGATAATAAGAGGAAAAGGGACACATTTTGAAGGATGACTTACTGGAATTATAATTTGAGATATTTAGTTTTTCTTATTATTATTATTTTAAAATAAATCTAACACCATAAGGTTACTAGCTTGGAATCTTGAAAAAACATTAAAAATATACCACAACTATTTTTTCCATGTGGAGTTCTTAAAATTCATAGTATCTGTATTAGTTACAAAAGGGATTTTCCTATGTATAATCAAAATATTTAGCCATCCATAAATAGTATTTTCTTTATCTACGACGTTAGAGAGAGACCCACTAAGTGGAATAATAATCCTTCAAGAAAATCCAGGGAAGTATAACATTATTTCTAGATTTGGGTACCGTGTGTTTTTTCTGCTTCATGTTTTCCAAACGATGTGAAACAAAATGTGAACTGTCCATCTGAACTCTGCCTTGCTAGCTGATTCAAACCGATGTCTTCTATTTCCCCATTTAAAAAGGCAAGGAAGGCCACCTGACAGAAATGCAATGAAGACACCTCAGAGAGATTATCCGTTCTGCAGGTGCCCATGAGGTCACACTGCTCCATGTTTTTAGATCTTTGCCATGTGGAAGCCAGCTCTATCCATAGCACCTCACGGTGAGCTAATGGAATCAAGGTGTGCAGGCCTCTGATTTTGAAAAAGTTTGTGTTAAATGCTGAGCAGGGAGCTGATAAGAACACTGTGGAAACACTGAAAGTGGCTTTAACGCAGATAAACTTCCGTTTATCATGTCCATTCTTAAGACACAGAGGATATGATTCTGTCCTGAGAGATGGTTGTGTGTTTGCAATCGAATTCACAGTCTTTCCAGTCTTAACTAACCTCTTTTTTTTTTCATTTTTTATTTAATTTTCATGAATGTGTAAGCTGCACGCAAACCTAACACAAGAACAAATCCGTTCAAGAAGGGAGGATTAAAGTCCTCCCACCAAAACCCATTGCCATTGAGTCGATTCCAACTCATAGTGACCCTACAGTCTCAGGACAATGCTTTTCAACCTAAGCTGCATATTAGAACAGGTGAGAACATTTTTTCAATCTGAGAATGTCAGGACTGAGTACAGGCCAGCTATGTTGGATCATATGGGGATGGAGCCTTAAAGCTTTAAATCTTCTCAAATGATTTTAATGTGCAGCCGGGGTTGGACTCACCAGTTTAGTAGGCTACTTTGACTATATCTTGGTGTATAGCTAAAAAAAAAGAAGAAGAAAAAGAATCCAAAATAAATTACCAATAGAATAAGAATGACTCCTTTTTAATCAAATGATGTTTTGTTCCAATAAGAATTATTTCAAACAAATTTAAAGAGAATACAGGTTAAATGAGTATTTAGCAAATTGCAGCCCAAAGAAACATGGTCTATGTTTCAGTAAGGTAGGGCCATAGAAATCAAATTTAAAACCCCAGGGGGAGGAAATCACCAGGGTCAGTGAAAGTGTGTAGCCAGGAGAGATTATGTCACATATTTACATTATTATGTTAAACAGGATTTGGAAAATGAACTACAAATCCAAATACCCCCAAAGAGGCAGAGTGCTAAAAACCTTCATCTCAGGTTGACACGGATTAGAGATTTGAAAGCCCACTTCTCCTTTTACCGTGTCAAATTATAAAAGGAAAAATAAAATGCTGATCTGAGTCTCTAATGAAAGGTAACTGTGCGGTTATTGGAAACATACTTTTCCTGCAAGGGCAGATCTTGTTACAGCACAGAGCTAGGCCTGGGTCTTCCTACCTTTAGGTTTTGATGGTGAGATGGCTGTTTACTTTCATCTGGTTTTCATTTGAAAAATCCCATCTGTGCTGAGCCTGAAAGAATTGTAAAAGTACTAAAGTTACAAGCATTTAAGTAAGGTGAACAGAATTTCCTGGGTTTACTTTGCTAAAATGATGTTTAAAGAAGACTTTAGTGATGTAGGCTGCGAGACCACTATAATAATCCTGCTACAACTAATTATGTGTCTGAGATGAGATGCAAAGCAGAGCTTCAGCCCCAGAGGGGAGGGGAAAAAATACCCTGGCAGCATGATGCACTTATACTAAGTACGGACATTTTCAAAATGTATGTATTACGCTTAAACTAATTATGCAAAACTTAGGATAATAGCATATTTATCTGCCATTTTATATTGAGATCTAGACACTTAGTGGTACATGCACACAAGATGGAAATGACGGAGTGGAGGAAAGAATGTTCCCGTATTTCAAAGGAACTAAAAAATACAAATAAACCAGGAAGTCTCCCTTTTATGTATATATCACTCACAAAGGATCAAGTTTGCTATGAGAAAACATTGAGGAGCTTAGTTATTCTGACGTCCCCAAATGAAGTGTGACTCAGAGAAAGGACGAGATAAGAGAAGTGGAAATGTCAGTACTTTGGATTTGAATGTTTTTAAAAGATATCTCGGGAAGAGATATTAAAGAAGTAAAGGGGAACGTTTGGGTCAAACCTGGCTTCTGGGCAAATAATATACAACGTTACCCTCACCTTCCAGCCGGAGCACAAGTGAATTGCTTATGTTGATGGAAATAATTCAGGCCAGATTCTTAGAGATATTATTTAGATATTTAGGTGCCCATTCCAAGGTTCAAAGAGGCACCTCGCAGCCATCTGGCCTTTGCCAAACATTGGATTATTATTCGTTGAGCATTTTGATGAAGTTTAGACCAGATGTTGATCCAAGAAACTGTACGTTTAGGCAATTATAATGCAGCTATTCTTAATCTTTTGCAAGTTCTGTGGCTATGACCTGGTTGCCTCCATCTGCCTTTGTAAAAGGACAAGACAAATTAAAACTTGTGAAATAGACCAAACTCAATCACTAACTCTTGCCTAGTATAGAACTTACAAATATACCTCACCTTATTTCTCACTTAGTCGCTGCTTCTGTGATGATTATTCCAGAGATAATGATAATAATAAAAAGAAAAATAACTGAATAAAACTGCAGGAAAGGGCTATTCAGAGCCAAATCAAATGCCTAGGGACCTAACAGATGAGAATCTCTCTATCAAGATATAACCAAAAAAAAAAGATATATATGGGCATAATTATTCAGAGATGGGATTGTCATTGAAATATACTGTTGAACTTCCTGCCATGGCTGCTGCTTCTTACTCATCACAACTCAGTTTAACTCAATTGTTACAGCCTCCAGGTAAATTTACCTGACTTCTCTATGTGCATCCAAGCCAAAACCAAACCCATTTCCGTTGAGTCAATTCCGACTCGTAGGGACCCTATAGGACAAGACTAGAACACCATAGAGTCTCCAAGGAGCAACTCGACTGGTGGATTCGAGCTGTGATCTTCTGGTTAGAAGCCAAGCTCTTAACCACTGTACCACCAGGGCTCCAGTAAGTCCTAATTCCTGGGTTAAAATATTAATTTGTAAGAATTATCTACATTTTTCTTTTTTTAAATTTCTACCAAATTTTTAATCCAACAAAGTTCCCGAAGATAATTACCAGTAGCTCTAAAGTTTAATTTCTGGTTTAAATGTGTACAGCCTGTGCCTATTATCTTGTCAAAACTCACATTTTGTTGTCAAACATTGTTTAGACAACAGTCAAACTGAATGGAGGTTCTAATGATGGACCCCTGTCCCTGGATACACTGGAGAAAGCAAAAGAGCTCAGGAAAATGAGTAAGCTGACCAATTAAAAGTACTACAAAGCATTGCTTGACTTAATTTTCAAAAAATTCACTGAATAGCAATATGGACTTAATTCTAAGAGCCAGACCAAAAATGTGTCATAAAATGCCAGGAACCACAGAAGCCACATGCTGCAATATTATATCTAGCAAATAATATCCCAAGAAATACCCAGGAAGAGAAATCCTTGGCAATATTTGATACCCCTGTTTAGTGACACTCTAAGATGTAATCAGTGTTATTTTGGATAATTTTAATAAAGTAAAAGAAAAAATAAGTCAAAGAATGTTCCTCCTAATTTGCTATTTTACATTCTCAGGTTGATGTCTTTTAGATTTCTAAATAATGTTCCCACGAGGTAAGCAAGGCCTTTTTGCCATAACTCAGTTTCTGGTACAGCAGCTTGTTAGAGAACAAAAATGGAATTGTCAACTAGAAAGATATGCGTAATGATCCAGTTATGTCCAGCTCTGCAAATGGAAGAACAGAAAATAGCAAATGCACTCCATTTACATAAAACAAACACGTGTTCCTCTATAGGAGGCATCCATTAAAGCAGGCTCTGCCCAACCAATTTGAACTTCATGCAAATCCAAATAAGTCAGTGTCAGAGATTTCTGGAACCTAGTCCTGGTTTCCAAAGTTTGGAATTTAATTTTTTGAGGAATGAACACACCAAAAAGGGAAACATACTATTAATAGGAATTGTTTGTACTATGTGAAGCTTACAAAATTATTTGAATCCTAAAACAAGCTTTGTTACTTAATATTGGGACTATTAGAGGGAAACGTTTTCAAGATACTGATCTTTCTATCACAATTTGAATAACATTGCCAATTGACAGCCAACATTTTTTGTTCTATTTTTTGTTTTTGTTTTTCTCTTTTCTTTCCTGAGCTCACTATGGAATTAATACTAAATATCATCTAGATGAAGGGAAATGATTTTACTCTTCGAATGAGACTGAATCCCAGAGTACTAGTCCTTGACAATGATGTCGCTCAGTCAAGGTCTATGTATCATGAACTATTTATATATCCAGTGATTTATTCTGCACTCTGTTTTGGAAGCACATGTTTGCCTTGCCTGCCAATCAATGATTATTTTATTGAGTGTTTAGTATGTTCAGAGGAGTACATGGTACTTATCCTCAAGGGGGTTATAATATGTGATTGGATGTCTTGATTAATTTAACAGCTATCTAAGCTAAGAACTCCCTTTGACTCTGTGGCAGCCCCTAAGCTAAGCAGCTCTTTAATTTCCTCAATATTACTATGTAGTGGGTGTTTTTATTGCCATTTTACAGATGAGGAAATAAAAACCCAGAGCCTAAGTCCTCATAGTTAGGAAATGTTGGAATTTAATCCCAGAATGCTTCACTCCAAAATCCAGTATGAATAATTTCACATACTTTCCTGATGTCAGCTTCTCTTAAACTTCAGTAAGTGGCCTCCTCTAGACCTCTTTTCTGGTTATCACATAAAAAAGCTTTATTTGCATTTAAATTCATTTACATTTGCTGTCTGCAATCTTAGTGTATTGTTTAGTCTATAAAAGCTTTAAAGAAAACCAGAAAAAAAGTTAAAAGTATTACCAAATATTTCAAAATGTTCAATGTGTAGACAAGGGAAATTTTTGCTTGGTGAACGTGTTAGGAACTTCAAAATTTTGCAAAGGAAATACACTCTAGAGTGAATAAATGACATCACAGTAACAGCAGTTGCTTGTAGTCCCTTTCCTTTACATAGGATAGTGTTTACTATTCTCAGTGAAGAGATGTATTAAAATGATGTATTGGTATCAGAGAATTAAAAATCATTTATTTGTGAAAGTACCAATATTATATTTTGGTTGAGTAGGTTTAATCGAATCACTGAATGTATGAAGGACAACAGACCGAGTAGAAATGTGATGTAGAGACAAAGACACTTAATAACATTCTGTGTAGCAATGGTCGTTTTCTGCCCTTGGAGGAAGCTTTCCCAGCCAGACTCATTTTGGAAGGGCCTCGTACCTGGAAATGTGGCTCAGTGTGTCATGCTATATCAAAGGAACTACTGGCAAACTGTGTTGACTGAACAGTCTATAACTTTTTTTTTTTCTCCTTAGAAACTAAGCTCATTAATCATTGCTTAATTTTTAATGAGCTTAGTAGTTTCTAAGGAGAAAAAAAAAGTTGTAGAATATTCAGACAACACAGTTTGCCAGTAGTTCCTCCGATATTTTTTTTTTAATGCTGTTTAGTTCTATACTATCTTCATGATTGTTGGTATGTTTGAGTCCATTATGTCAATCCATGTCATTTTGAGTTTCCACCTTTTTTGTTGGCCCTCGATTTTACCAAACATGATGTCCTTTTCTAGTGATTGGTCTTTCCTGATGACATGTCCAAAGTAAGTGAGTCAAAGTCTAACCATTGTTACTCCTAAGAAACATTCTGGTTGTATTTCTTCTAAGATTAATTTGTTTGTTCTAAGAGTCCGTGGTATATTCAACATTTTCACCAACACCACAGTTCGAGTACATCAATTCATCTTCTGCCTTTCTTTTTCATGGCCAACTTTTGCATGCGTATGAGATGATTGAAAAGACCATGACTTATGCTATGCAGCTTTTCACTTTCTAAGTAAATTGTCCAGATTATTCAGCTCTAAAGGAGTGTTCTGGAAACCCTGGTGGCGTAGTGGTTAAGTGCTGCAGCTGCTAACCTAAAGGTCAGCAGTTCAAATCCTCCAGGCACTCCTTGGAAACTCTATGGGGCAGTTCTACTCTGTCCAATAGGGTTGCTACGAGTCGGAATCGACTCTATGGCAATGGGTTTGGTTTTTTGGTTTTTAAAGGAGGGTTTTTCAGAGATGCCTTTTTTCTTAAGGTCTGATACAAGAAAATGCAATATTTTATAGCAACATTTAAAAATTCACAATAGGAAATAATTTATTGGGTCTTTTATAAAATATGTGTGCTCTTAAAAATTGAATGACCTAAGGATCAGACCTGGTTGGCCAGACAAATGATTGTGAAAAACTCTACACTGTTTTTAGCCACAGAAATGTTAATATTTGAGTTTGTTTAAGGAAAAATAATTTATTTTGAACTTAAAATGTGTCTCTTTTACAAATCTCAATATCTCTGTCACCCACCTCCACGTGATATTTATCACTGTAGATTTCAGATGGGAGACTTTGTTGCCTAGGCCCTCTGTAGAATTGTCTCAGTTCCACAATTGTTCAGGAGAACTGTAGCCTGTCAATTGAAGTAAAAACTTGCAGGAGACATTCCAGCTGACAGTGTGTGCCATTTCCTGTCTGCCCTCATATTTAATCCAGAGGTGTAATTAGTGGAAATTACTTTACAAATCAGGAAAAGAATGCATTGCACAGGGAGTAGGGTCATCACTTCCTTATTAAACTATAAGGCCATGACAGCTACGTTTCAAGTCAGATGGGCCTCATGAAGTGTTTGGTCATGCTCGACTAAAACCTCATGCTTATTGTGAGACCCTTGCATGCTAAAAATGCATATTTCTTTGTGTTATCAATTTAGCCAAAATTCTTGATTTCCACAGCATCTTGCCAGTTGAGTCTGTCTATATAAATCACATAATTCGTACACAAATTGAATCGGTTATCATTAGCCCACTCATCTCTTTCAGACCTCCAAAGCTGTGGTAGATTTTCTCAGTAAAAAAAAAGGGTCAGTTTCCCACAATGGCATCTTGATTTATTTACACAAATAGGCATGTTTCTTATAAGAATTTCCATAAAACTTGAAATGGGAAATGACTACTCTCTCACCTAATATTACTGTCAGAAATTATATTCAGAGGGCTAGATTTCTAGGCCTAGGGTTTTAAATAATGTATAGCACATGTGAGTACCATAAACAAAATGTATTTGAAGTACATGAATAACATTTTAGTTTTTATTGTTTTCATTTTTTTTAAAGGGAACAAGTAAAGTAAACCATGTTTCAACCTGAGAAAATTAATGTCTCTTATTTGGAGAAAATAAGCAATTTGGTTGATCATGTTTAATCAAATTTTCCATGTGTGAAGGCTGGCATGTTTTCTTTGTGGAGGCAAGAAGCTGTATAAACGTGCTGTAATCATAAAGACTTTGTGTATGCGTGTACTCTGTGTGGCAATTATGTTGTCTACTGCTTGCTGACTGGGGAAGACAATCAGACATCTTTAAAATACCTGTTGCCTACTAATTTCAGCTCTTCCCTTGTAATTCTCTTCTCCTGCTCCACACTTAATAGTGAGAGAGGACAGGCCAGACTTTTCTGACATGACTGTGAAGCAGAAATGTGTTCTTAAATACACCCTTTAAAGACATTCCAGTGGTAAAAGCAATCACATTGTGGTATAAACTCCCTTTCTCAACAGTTTCTAATTTATTTAATAGCCATTGGCATGCTTACTTTCTCTTTCCTTCCACCCTTCCACCTCACCCCTGAAGTCCTGATTCTTTTCAAACTTCTTTGCCACAGAGGGAGATACAAGCATTTTGGACTCAACCAAAAATGGACAAGATGGTAGAAAGTGCTCAGCTGTGAATTCTCTGAAGGTTATAATAGGAATCAGATGAGCAAGTGACATAACTATGGCTCAGTCACCACTTTGGCAAAATCTGTTCTTAATTTTTGAGTTGCCTGGAAGCAAAAATAATATTTAAGCAGAATCTGTTATAAAATCAGTGTCTTAGTTGGTATCATGTAAGTCAGCCATTTTATCACTTTAAGAATCTAAAATAACACTCATCTGTGCATTCATAAAGCATCAGGGTTTAGAGCAGGGAACAGGACATCGGGACAACAAAATAAATAAAGTCCCCATTACTCATGTGTTTTGGGGGTCATAGCCATAGGCTGCTCCTCATGGAGCACAGGGGGCAAAAGCAAGGAACAGCTTTATTTTTCTGTAACAATAGTCTCTAAATCAGCTATGTTGAATCTTTCTTGCTTGATTAGAGAAAAAATATATATATATATATACATATATATATATATATATATCAATTTCTTGGGCCAATCTCATACTTTTCCTACATTGTTGAGTTATTAAAGCCCCCCCCCAAAAAAAAAATTGCCATCAAGTCAATTATAGAATTTCATACATCTCTAGCCTAGCTCCTGACGCTAGCTCTATCTTGGGGCCCAAGCATGAATGTTTTCCCTGAACTCTAGGGTGAGCTCCTATGAAGTTAAGATTGTGTGTCAACTTGGCCAGGCCATGATTCTAAGTGTTTTGGCAGTTGTACAATGTTGTGACCACTTTCCTGTTGAAATTTGATATGTGATCAATCCCATGATGGAGTCTGCCAAGTGGTACCGGCAGGGGTGGGGCCTGTGGAGTCTCACCACCCCCTCGGCCTTCATCTCTCCACCTTCCACCGCCTACTCCCTTCCTGCTCACCTTGCAAATGTTGTTGGCTTGTTCTGGATCCAGCAGCTGTCTCTTGTCTGACCTCTGGTTCTTGGAATTTGAGCTACTTGTCCATCTTGGGATTCACTGATCTTCACAGCCTGCAAGCAAGAGTTCTGCTCCCTGACCTGCCTATCTTGGGCTCACCAGCTCTTGCAGCTAAGTGACTCAGGAGAAACCTTGCAGTCTTGCCTACCGACCTTGGGGATTCCTCAACCATCACAACCTGTGAGTGGGATCCCTGCTCTCCAACCTGCTTATCTTGGGTTCACCAGCTTCTGCAGCACCATGAATTGGAAAAGAATTCTATCCTGATCCAAGGACTTGGGATGTTCCAACCCCTACAATCACATGAACTGTTTCCTTAATATAAATCTCTCTCTCTGTATATTTATATGCATTACTGGTTTTGCTCCTCTAGAGAACCCAGTCTAAGATAGCTCCCTTAGTTCAGAGTTTCCCGATCTTACCTGGATCCTCAATTTTTAAATTTTTGTATTCAACACAACATTTGCCAATTCATTTTTTTGCATGCATGATTCAGTAACACCAATCAATTTAATCATATTGTGCAACCATCACTGATGTCCTTGACAAGATTTCCATCATCAAAAGCAGAAACTCAGTGCTTCCTAAACAGTGGCTCTCCCTTTCCCCACCCCCCACCACTGAAAATTGCTGATATACTTTGGTCTCTACACATCTGCCTATTTTAGATATTTCATACAAGTGGGATCATACAATATCTGTCCTGTTGTGATTGACTTACTTCATTCAACATAATGTTTTCAAGGCTTATCCATATTATAACACATATCTGAAGCTGTTTTTCTCCATGGCTGAATACTATTTTATAATACGTATATACCACATTTTGTTTATTCATTCATCCATTGGTGGACATTTAGGCTGTTTCCATCTTTTGGCAATTGTGACTACTGCTACAATGAGCATTGGTGTACATGTGTCTGTTCACAATGATGAACTCACATACTTTTGATAATGAGGTTCTCTCACCAGGTAGCCAGTCTTTTGGGGTGAGTTAGCAGCCAGAGAATAGACGCAGAGATATTTGCTATAGTGGCCATTTGACCCCACAGGATATTCAGTCATCTTTGCCAAACTAAAATGTGGATGTAGTACTTGATTCATCACTGCCACGTTGCTGTACTTAGGTATATCTTTCCAAGTTTCTTTTCTGCCAATCAGGAAGGTGTAGAAAGGATAAACAACGTTGCTGCTTAAACTGATATACAATGTGGGAAGGAGATACTGTTCTTCCCTTCTTGAAGAAACCCTCCATATTGTATTTATTAGTGATTCTATTAGCCCCACCCCCCCACTAGGTATATGGACAGTAATCACCCTTTA
This sequence comes from Loxodonta africana, assembly GCF_030014295.1. Classification (NCBI taxonomy): domain Eukaryota; kingdom Metazoa; phylum Chordata; class Mammalia; order Proboscidea; family Elephantidae; genus Loxodonta; species Loxodonta africana. The sequence goes on from NC_087351.1 coordinate 100,087,174, forward strand.
TGGGCACAAAAGGAAGCCCTAGCGCTCCTCAGGTCAATACCTCTGAAATTTGAAGATCCTTTCTATTCTTTCCCTTCATTTAAAAAGCCTTGGAGAGCAGAGGCTGGATTGAGAGTTAAAGCACAAGAGCCTGTTCTTAGCAACCATCAAGGGAGGTATCTACACCTAGTTTTTGGCATCTCCCTCTTCAGAATGTGGGCAATTTGGTTAAAAGTTATGATTGCTAACCAAAAGGTCAGCAGTTGAAATCTATCAGCCTCTCCCTGGAAACCTATTGGGCAGTTCTACTCTGTTCTATAGGGTCGCTATGAGCTGGAATCAACTTGACGGCAATAGGTTTTGGTATATTTGGATTTATACTTTAGTCGTCAATTCCAGGACATCTGGAAAGGTACTTCTAATGCTGATGTTACACAAGCTTATTTTTATCTGCTGTGACTATTCCTACAAGAAAAGTAATATTACAGTAATGGGACCAACCAAAAGCGCTGTTCAGCTTTGCATATTGAGTTGTTTTACAAACATAAGGGGAAGAAATGCCAGATTCTTTCTCACTCTATCTTTTCTCCTTAGTCTTTTCTTCACCCAGCTGTAGTCCCACATAAAGAAAAGAATTATTTATTTATTTATTTATTTTTATTAAGATATTTTGCATTCACCCCCGATTGCTCAGAACAGTCCAAACATGAAGGAAATACACTTCTTCCATGTGCCACTTGGTGTTCTGGAAACTCAATAAATGGGTGTTTATCAAATCCCTGTTATGGAAATAACCAGAAGAATCTGGGCTCTGCAATTCATTTACTTGAATTTGATCAAGCTGACAATAGTAAAAAAATAAATAAATAACACATAGGAATGAAAATAGCGATATCCTTCCTTTCAGAGAGTTAAAGGCTTTGTAATGGATATCATGCTAGCATTCCCAGTTGCCGATGGAGTTTCATGGATTTGAAATTTGACAAATTGATGCACACAGTGCCTTATCCTGGTTCTCATAATCTCAGTGGGCAAGGGAGCCAAATCCACCACTCAAGCATTTGGAATTTCAGGGTGGGAGGCTGGAGTGTGTGAGCTCCAATAAAAGCTGGGTATCTTGATATTTTTTTCTGTCCACACTAGCTTGAGATCAGATTTCTTTATCTTAAGGAGACCTGGCATATTCAAGAACCTCAAATTGTATGGAAATAATTGAGGATGGTTTATTGTGATCAGCCATCTCACATCCAAACCTTATGAGATGGTAAGCTATGTGAAATAGCACTGCTATGTCCTATCACCTGAGATTCCCTGTATGAATGGGTAGTTGGCTGCCCCAATCCAAACCTCAAAATGTATAATGCTATTTTCATTCAAGTCATATGTGTTCAAAATTCTTCAATGCATCACAAAGTTACTGTGGAAAACAAAGCTTGCATAAACGCCACACTCCTCCCACTATAAACCATACTCAGAAATTCTTCATCTGTAGATGTAGATTCTTCTGAAGACAGCATCTAAGGCTTCCCCTCTTGTTTGAAAGACATGATACTAAAATGAACCCTGCCTCAAAACAGGAATGTTAGTTCTGACATGACGCTTGTTTATCATCTGCCAAGTTTACTTTGAAGATTTTTAAAACTTGGCTTCTGAAAAGGAATAGCTGAATGTATAACATGTAACAAAAATATAACGTTTTCTAAATAAGGGGTAGAATTGTCTTTACAAACACAGGTCTGTGTTCATGTGTACAAATTGTGTTTCTACAGATACATTCATGCTGTTAAATGTAATTTTTCTTCTATTCTTCTTAGTATTTTTTTTACTTTTAAGAACTCCCAATTTTTCCTAGACTCATGCTTTGTACATTCCACATTCTGATTATTCATGGATGTTTGTAGTTGTTTCTTCTCATTTCAAGTAGTGCCACATCAGCAAATGAAGGTGCCAAAAGCTCGACTCCATCCATTCATAGAGGTCGAATCTACTTTGAGAAGGCAGCTGTTCCCCAGTCATATTACCAGTTGCTTTCAATCTGAGGGGCTCATCTTCAGGCACTGTATCAGACAATGTTCTGCTGCTGTTCATAAGATTTTCACTGGCCAATTTTTTAGAAGTAGATCTCCAGGTCCTTCTTCCTACTCTGTTTTAGTTTGGAAGCTCCACTGAAACCTGTACCCATGGGTGACCCTGCTGATATTTGAAATACTGGTGGCATAGCTTCCAGCATCACAATAGCTCACAAGCCACCACAATACAACAATCTGGCAAATGTGTGGTAGAATGAAATGGAATTCATGAAGATTGATACATTAATGAGCTGAAATGGACTGGTACTGGCCATTTCGAATGGAACAAATGTACCATCTACTATCCTAAGAATGACAAATTGAAGAGGAACAACATCTAACTCATTGCCTAAAGAACTTTTCAAGATCTATCCTAAAGTACAACACTCAGTGATAGGATAATAGCCATAAGCCTACAAGGAAAACCAGTTAATATGGCTATTGCTCAATTTTACCCACCAACCACTAATGTCAAAGATGAAGAAATTGAAGCTTTTTACCAACTTCTAGTCAGGAACTGATCCAACATTCAATCAAGATGCATGGATAATTACCGGCCAATGAAATGAGAAAGTTAGAAAAAAAGAAGTATTGGTAGTTGAAAAATGTGGCCTTGGTGCTAGAAATGATGCCAGAGGTGGCATGATAGAATTTTGTAAGACCAATGATCTATACATTGGAAATTCCTTTTTTTTTTTCCAACAACATAAACTTTGACTATACATGTGCACCTAAATAGATGGAATACACAGGAATGAAATTGACTGTATATGCAGAAAGGGACAATGGAAAAGCTCAATATCATCAGTCAGGCCAGGGGCTAACTGCAGAACAATCAATTGTTCATATGCAAGTTCAGGTTGAAACTGAAAAAAAGTAAAACAAGCCTGTGAGAGCAAAGTACGACCTTGAGTATATCCCACCTGAATTGAGAGACCATCTCAAGAATAGGCTTGATGCATTGAATACTAATGGCCCACGACTGGAAGAGTTGTGGGATGACATCAAGGACATTATACACGAGGAAAGCAAAAGATCTTTAAAAAGACAGGAAGAAAGAAAAGACCAAAATGTTTGTCGAAGCAGGCTCTGCAACTTAATGGAAGAAATAATGAAGTAAAGGAACAGAATGGAAGATTTCAAAGGGTGGTTCAAGAAGATAAAGTACTATGATGAAATGTGCAAAGAGCTGGAGGGAAAAGCAGTCTCGACATTTCTCCAGCTGAAAGTACTGAAGAAAAATTTCCAGCCTCAAGCTGCAATATTGAAGGACACTATGTGCAAAATATTGAATGATGCACACAGAGAATATGCAAAAGACGTTTACCTGTAGACATAACAAATTATAGATAATAGTGTGAAGAGTCGAAATTCCAGAACATTTAATTGTGCTAATGCTGAGCCTGAACGTCAACTAAGAGGAAGTCTTTTGAACAGAACAAAGGGATATTTCCTGGTATAAAATCAGGAAAGACGTGGGTCAGCGTTGTATTCTTTCACCACACTTATTGTATCTGTATGCTGAGCAAATACTCTGAGAAGCTATACTATATGAAGGAGAACGTGGCATCAAAATTGGAGGAAGGCTCATTAACAACCTGTGATTTGCAGGTGAAACAACCTTGCTTGCTGAAAGTGAAGAGGACTTGAAGCACTTACTGGTGAAGATCAAAGACCATAGCCTTCAGTATGGATTACACCTCAACATAAAGAAAACAAAAGTCCTCACAGCTGGATCATTTATGCAACATCATGATAAATGGAAAAAATATTGAAGTTGTCAAGGATTCCATTTTACTTAGATCCACAATCAATATCCATGGAAGAAACCGTCAAGAAATCAAAGACAAGGAGGGGGCCAAGATGGCGGACTAGGTGGACGCTCCCGCGGATCCCTCTTGCAACAAAGACTCGGAAAAACAAGGGAATCGATCACATACATAACAATCTATGAACTCTGAACAACAAGCACAGACTTAGAGACGGAGGACGAACAAATACGGGCAGACAGCGACTGTTTTCAGAACTAGGAGCCAGCGCACCAGGCAGGTGACCTTCGGAGCTCGATCTGGGGCAGAGCCCAGGGGGGCAGACGGCACAGAAAGGGGGCCCACCCCTTCCCCCCCGAACCCATCCCGGGAGGAAGCCTAGCAGGTTGGCGCGGGCGGCGTAGGGGCGCAGCCGGAGGGAGAAACACCCGGGAGGCAGTGACTGATCTGAGAGGGGGGAGAACAGCGTCCCAGCTGGGGTGCCCTGCTGTCCGCCGGGAGTTAGGCGAGAAGCCGACGGGGCGCGCGCGGGGGGGGGGGTCAGCTGTGTTTCCCTGGAGTGACCCCAGGGCGGGGCCCACGCGTTCGTGCGGGAGGATGCGCACCCAGTCCGCGCGTGTGGCACGGCACACCAGAGGGAGAAATCCCCGGAGGTGTCTGGTCTCAAAACAGGGAAAGCAGCATCCCAGACGGGGAGCCATTCCGCTGCGATCTGGGCACACGCGCGCGCGCGCGGGCGGGGCATGAGCGCGGGGTCCATTTTTATTACCCTGAATTGACCCAGAGGGCGGGAACACCTGGTCGTGCGAGTGACGCCCTCCCAGTTTGCGCGAGAGGTGCGGCACACTGGAAGGAGAAGTCCCCGGGAGGAACTGATTGGTCCCAAAGCGCAGAAAGTAGCATCCCAGACAAAGTGCCGCCCTGCTGGGGCTTGGGCGCGCGCACGAGCGGGCCGTGAGCGCGGAGTCCATTTTTATTGCCCTGAATTGACCCAGGGGGCGGGCCCACCTGGCCGTGCGGAGGAACTGATTGGTCCCGAAGCGCAGAAACTAGCGTCCCAGACGGGGTTCCGTCCTGCTGGGGCTTGGGCGCGCGCACGAGCGGGGCGTGAGCACGGAGTCCATTTTTATTGCCCTGAATTGACCCAGGGGGCGGGCCCACCTGGCCGTGCAGGTGACGCAACCCAGTTCGCGCGAGAGGTGTGGCGCTCCGGAAGGAGAAGTCCCGGGGAGGAAGTGACTGGTTCCCGAACAGGGAAAGCAGCGTCTCAACCCGGAAGTCATCCCGCTGGGATTTGGGCGCGCGCACAGGCGGGGCGTGACCGCGGGATCTAATTATAATCGCCTGAATAGACCCTGGGGGCGGGCCCACCCGTTCGTGCGGGAAACGCCCACCCAGTGCCCACGAGCGGTGCCGCGCACCGGAGGAAGTCCCCAGGAGGAAGGGACTGGTTTTCGAGCAAGGAAAGCAGTGTCCTAGCCAGGGACCCGTCCAGCCCGGATTTTGGCAAACGGGGGCGGAGCGTGAACGTGGTGTTCAGCTCTATATTCTGTGGTGCTACACTCCTAGCTCTCAGATCCCTCCCCCACCCTCCCCAGGCGACCCCATTAACATCCGAATACCCGGAGCCAGAGAGAGAATTCAGATAGGGATCTGACTGCATTTTTTTTTAGCTGACTACTGGGAAAATCTAGTTTCCCAGTGATGGCTCGGAGACAGCAGTCCATATCAAACCACATAAAGAAACAGACCATGACAGCTTCTCCAACCCCCCAAACAAAAGAATCAAAATCTTTCCCAAATGAAGATACAATCCTGGAATTATCAGATACAGAATATAAAAAACTAATTTACAAAATGCTTAAAGATATCACGAATGAAATTAGGATAACTGCAGAAAAAGCCAAGGAACACACTGATAAAACTGTTGAAGAACTCAAAAAGATTATTCAAGAACATAGTGGAAAAATTAACAAGTTGCAAGAATCCATAGAGAGACAGCATGTAGAAATCCAAAAGATTAACAATAAAATTACAGAATTTGACAACGCAATAGAAAGTCAGAGGAGCAGACTCGAGCAATTAGAATGTAGACTGGGACTTCTGGAGGACCAGGGAAACAACACCAACATAGCTGGAAAAAAATCAGATAAAAGAATTAAAAAAAATGAAGAAACCCTAAGAATCATGTGGGACTCTATCAAGAAGGATAACTTGCGAGTGATTGGAGTCCCAGAACAGGGAGGGGGGACAGAAAACACAGAGAAAATAGTTGAAGAACTCCTGACACAAAACTTCCCTGACATCATGAAAGAAGAAAGGATATCTATCCAAGATGCTCATCGAACCCCATTTAAGATTGATCCAAAAAGAAAAACACCAAGACATATCATCATCAAACTTGCCAAAACCAAAGACAAACAGAAAATTTTAAAAGCAGCCAGGGAGAAAAGAAAGGTTTCCTTCAAGGGAGAATCAATAAGAATAAGTTCAGACTACTCAGCAGAAACCATGCAGGCAAGAAGGGAATGGGACGACATATACAGAGCACTAAACGAGAAAAACTGCCAACCAAGGATCATATATCCAGCAAAACTCTCTCTGAAATATGAAGGAGAAATTAAGATATTTACAGATAAACACAAGTTTAGAGAATTTGCAAAAACTAAACCAAGACTGCAAGAAATGCTAAAGGAGATTGTTTGGCCTGATGACCAATAATATCAGGTACCAGCACAATACAAGGACACAAAACAGAACGTCCTGATATCAACGCAACTCAAACAGGGAAAGCACAAAAACAAACAAATTAAGACTAATTCTAAAAAATAAATAAATAAACAAAATAATACATACAACAGGAAATCATGGAAATCAATAGCTAAACGATCAAAATAATCAAAAAGAGGGACTAAATATAGGAGGCATTGAACTGCCAGATGGAGAGTGATACAAGGCGAAATAGAAGGATACAAGTTAGGGTTTTACTTAGAAAAATAGGGGTAAATAAAAAGGTAACCACAAAAAGGAATATCAATTCCATAACTCAAGAAAAAAGCCAAGAAAAACGTAACGACTCAATAAACACAAAGTTAAACATTATGAAAATGAGGATCTCACAAGCTACTAAGAAAAACGTCTCAGCACAAAAAAGCATGTGGAAAAATGAAATGGCCAACAACACACATAAAAAGGCATCAAAATGACAGCACTAAAAACTTACTTATCTATAATTACGCTGAATGTAAATGGACTAAATGCACCAATAAAGAGACAGAGAGTCACGGACTGGATAAAAAAACACGATCCATCTATATGCTGCCTACAAGAGACACACCTTAGACTTAGAGACACAAACAAACTAAAACTCAAAGGATGGAAAAAAGTATATCAAGCAAACAATAAGCAAAAAAGAAGAGGAGTAGCAATATTAATTTCTGACAAAATAGACTTTAGACTTAAATCCGCCACAAAGGATAAAGAAGGACACTATATAATGATAAAAGGGACAATTGATCAGGAAGACATAACCATACTAAATATTTACGCACCTAATGACAGGGCTGCAAGATACATAAATCAAATTTTAACAGAATTGAAAAGTGAGATAGACACCTACACATATATAGTAGGAGACTTCAACACACCACTTTCGGAGAAGGACAGGACATCCAGTAAGAAGCTCAATAGAGACACGGAAGACCTACTTACAACAATCAACCAACTTGACCTCATTGACTTATACAGAACTCTCCACCCAACTGCTGCAAAATATACTTTTTTTTCTAGCGCACATGGAACATTCTCTAGAATAGACCACATATTAGGGCATAAAACAAATCTTTGCAGAATCCAAAACATCGAAATATTACAAAGCATCTTCTCAGACCACAAGGCAATGAAGCTAGAAATCAATAACAGAAAAACTAGGGAAAAGAAATCAAATACTTGGAAAATGAACAATACCCTCCTGAAAAAAGACTGGGTTATAGAAGACATCAAGGAGGGAATAAGGAAATTCTTAGAAAGCAACGAGAATGAAAATACTTCCTATCAAAACCTCTGGGACACAGCAAAAGCAGTGCTCAGAGGCCAATTTATATCGATAAATGCACACATACAAAAAGAAGAAAGAGCCAAAATCAGAGAACTGTCCCGACAACTTGAGCAAATAGAAAGTGAGCAACAAAAGAATCCATCAGGCACCCGAAGAAAACAAATAATAAAAATTAGAGCTGAACTAAATGAATTAGAGAACAGAAAAACAATTGAAAGAATTAACAAAGCCAAAAGCTGGTTCTTTGAAAAAATTAACAAAATTGATAAACCATTGGCTAGACTGACTAAAGAAAAACAGGAAAGGAAACAAATAACCCGAATAAGAAACGAGAAGGACCACATCACAACAGAACCAAATGAAATCAAAAGAATCATATCAGATTACTACATAAAATTGTACTCTAACAAATTTGAAAACCTAGAAGAAATGGATAAATTCTTGGAACAACACTACTTACCTAAACTAACACATACAGAAGTAGAACAACTAAATAGACCCATTACAAAAAAAGAGATTGAAATGGTAATCAAAAAACTCCCAACAAAAAAAAGTCCTGGCCCAGATGGCTTCACTGCAGAGTTCTACCAAACCTTCAGAGAAGACTTAACACCATTACTATTGAAGGTATTTCAAAGTATAGAAAAAGACGGAATACTACCCAACTCATTCTATGAAGCCACCATCTCCCTGATACCAAAACCAGGTAAAGACATTACAAAAAAAGAAAATTTTAGACCTATATCCCTCATGAACATAGATGCAAAAATCCTTAATAAAATTCTAGCCAATAGAATCCAACAACACATGAAAAAAATAATTCACCCTGATCAAGTGGGATTTATACCAGGTATGCAAGGCTGGTTTAATATCAGAAAAACCATTAATGTAATCCATCACATAAATAAAACAAAAGACAAAAACCACATGATCTTATCAATTGATGCAGAAAAGGCATTTGACAAAGTCCAACACCCATTTATGATAAAAACTCTCACCAAAATAGGAATTGAAGGAAAATTCCTCAACATAATAAAGGGCATATATGCAAAGCCAACGGCCAATATCACTCTAAATGGAGAGAACCTGAAAGCATTTCCCTTGAGAACGGGAACCAGACAAGGATGCCCTTTATCACCGCTCTTATTCAACATCGTACTTGAAGTCCTAGCCAGGGCAATTAGGCTAGACAAAGAAATAAAGGGTATTCAGATTGGTAAGGAGGAAGTAAAGCTATCACTATTTGCAGATGACATGATCGTATACATGGAAAACCCTAAGAAATCCTCCAGAAAACTACTGAAACTAATAGAAGAGTTTGGAAGAGTCTCAGGATATAAAATAAACATACAAAAATCACTTGGATTCCTCTACATCAACAAAAAGAACACCGAAGAGGAAATAACCAAATCAATACCATTCACAGTAGCCCCCAAGAAGATAAAATACTTAGGAATAAATCTTACCAAGGAAGTAAAAGACCTATACAAAGAAAACTATAAAACTCTGCTACAAGAAATTCAAAAGGACACGCTTAAATGGAAAAACATACCCTGCTCATGGATAGGAAGACTCAACATAGTAAAAATGTCTGTTCTACCAAAAGCCATTTATACATACAACGCACTTCCAATCCAAATACCAATGTCATACTTTAAGGGAATAGAGAAACAAATCACTAATTTCATATGGAAAGGAAAGAATCCCCGGATAAGCAAAACATTACTGAAAAAGAAGAAGAAAGTGGGAGGCCTCACCCTACCTGATTTCAGAACCTATTATATAGCTACAGTAGTCAAAACAGCCTGGTACTGGTACAACAACAGGCACATAGACCAATGGAACAGAATTGAGAATCCAGATATAAATCCATCCACGTATGAGCAGCTGATATTTGACAAAGGACCAGTGTCAGTCAATTGGGGAAATAATAGTCTTTTTAACAAATGGTGCTGGCATACCTGGATATCCATTTGCAAAAGAATGAAACAGGACCCATACCTCACACCATGCACAAAAACTAACTCCAAGTGGATCAAAGACCTAAACATAAAGACTAAAACGATAAAAATCTTGGAAGAAAAAATAGGATCTACCCTAGGAGCCCTAATACAGGGCATAAACAGAATACAAAACATTACCAAAAATGATGAAGAGAAACCCGATAACTGGGAGCTCCTAAAAATCAAACACCTATGCTCATCTAAAGACTTCACCAAAAGAGTAAAAAGACCACCTACAGACTGGGAAAGAATATTCAGCTATGACATCTCAGACCAGCGCCTGATCTCTAAAATCTACATGATTCTGTCAAAACTCAACCACAAAAAGACAAACAACCCAATCAAGAAGTGGGCAAAGGATATGAACACACATTTCACTAAAGAAGATATTCAGGCAGCCAACAGATACATGAGAAAATGCTCTCGATCATTAGTCATTAGAGAAATGCAAATTAAAACTACGATGAGATTCCATCTGACACCAACTAGACTGGCATTAATTCAAAAATCACAAAATAATAAATGTTGGAGAGGCTGCGGAGAGACTGGAACTCTCATACACTGCTGGTGGGATTGTAAAATGGTACAACCACTGTGGAAATCCATCTGGCGTTATCTTAAACAGTTAGAAATAGAACTACCATACAAACCAGAAATCCCACTCCTCGGAATATACCCTAAAAATACAAGACCCTTCACACAAACAGATATATGCACACCCATGTTTATTGCAGCTCTGTTTACAATAGCAAAAAGCTGGAAGCAACCAAGATGTCCATCAACGGACGAATGGGTAAATAAATTGTGGTATATTCACACAATGGAATACTACGCATCGATAAAGAACAGTGACGAATCTCTGAAACATTTCATAACATGGAGGAATCTGGAAGGCATTATGCTGAGCGAAATGAGTCAGTTGCAAAAGGACAAATATTGTATAAGACCACTATTATAAGATCTTGAGGAATAGAAAAAATGGAAAAGAACACATACTTTTGTGGTTACAAAGGGGGGAGGGAGGGAGGGAGGGAGGGAGAGGGCTTTTTATTGATCAATCTGTAGATGGGAACTGCTTTGGGTGAAGGGAAAGACAACACTCAAAACAAGGAAGGTCAGCCTAATTGGACAGGATTAAAAGTAAAGAGGTTTCCGAGATAAAATGAAAGCTTCAAAGGATAGCGAAGCAGGGGCTGGGGTCTGGGGAACTTGGTTTGAGAGGACTTCTAAATCAATGGGCAAAATAATTCTATTATGAAAACACTCTGCATCCCACTTTGAATTGTGGCACCTGGGGTCCTAAATGCCAACAAGCAGCCATCTAAAATACATTAATTGGTCTCAACCCACCGGGAGCAAAGGCAAAGGAAGAACACCAAGGTCACACGACAACTAAGAACCCAAGAGACAGAAAGGGCCACTTGAACCAGAGACCTACAATATCCTGAGACCAGAAGAACAAGTTGGTGCCCGGCCACAATCGATGTCTGCCCTGTCAGGGAGCACAACAGACAACTCCTGAGGGAGCAGGAGACCAATGGGATACAGACCCCAAATTCTCATTAAAAGACCACACCTAATGGTATGATTGCGACTAGAGGAATCCCAGAGACAATGCTCCCCAGAACTTCTGATGGCACAGGACAGGAACCAACCCCGAAGACAAATCATCAGGCATGAAAAGGACTGGTCAGTGGGGGGGAGAGAGATACTGATGAAGAGCGAGCTAATTAAATCAGGTGGACACGGGAGAGTGTGTTGGCAACTCTTGACTGGAGGGGGGATGGGAAGATAGAGAGAGATGGAAGAAGGTAAAATTGGCACGAAACGAGAGACTGTAAGGGCTGACTCAATAGGGGGAGAGCAAGTGGGAGAAGGGAGTAAGATGTATGTAAACCTACATGTGACAGACTGATTGGAATGGTAAATGTTCACTTGAAGCTTAATAAAAATTTAAAAAAAAAAAAAAAAAAAAAAGAAATCAAAGACATATTGCATTGGGCAAATCTGCTGCAAAGTACCTCTTTAAAGTGTTAAATAACAAAGATGTCACTTTGGGGACTAAGGTGTGCCTGATCCATGCCACGGTATTTTCAGTCACCCCGTATGCATGCAAAAACTGGACAATGAATAAGAAAGATCGTAGAAGAATTTATGCCTTTTAATTATGGTTTTGGTGATGAATACTGAGCGTTCTGTGAACTGCCAGAAGAACAAACAAATCTGTCTTGGAAGAAGTACAGCCAGAATCAGAGACGGATTGTGTTTACCTTGCTTACCAGATCATCTGTAGTGAACAATTTCACATGTTTTCACTGCATCGAATATTCTGCTTCCAGGTATGTCTGTCTCTTTCCCAAGCCCACAGAACCTTCCTGCAGAATTAAAGCCTTTTTTTCAAATTTAAAACTCCGACAGGGACAGATTACCCCTGAGCAAGGTAAGCACAGGCTTATTTGTATTTACTAATCCGTAGCAAACGATTCTGCATCTTTGATGTGGTGAAACCCACGTGATATTAGTTACTACAGAGTAATGGTAAATAAGCACAAGTAAGCCCCTGCTTATCTTGTTTGCTGAGTAATCCAATCTAGATCCAGAACGCTTCTTAGAAGCAAGGATGGTCGAGAGTTAATCGAAAGTACTTTGAACATGTTATCAGGAGGGACCAGTCCCTGGGAAGAACATCATGCTTGGTAAAGTACACAGAGGGTCAGCAAAAAAAGAGGAAGACCCTCGATGAGATGGACTAACACAGTGGCTGCAACAGTGCTCAAATGTCAAACATAGCAACAATTGTGAGGGTGGTACAGGACAGGGCAGTGTTTTATTCTGTTGTCACTGAGGTTGCTATGAGTCAGAATCTGCTTGATGGCACGTAACAACAACTTTTTAGTATCTGTAGAGAATTTGTCCAAAACATTCTTTCTTTGCTTTCAGGTTTTTTGTTTGTTGGTTTTTATTCCAAATCACATATACACACAAACAGAATGCTATCTGGTAAGGATAAATTGAAATTCTTTTTTTTTTTTTTTTAATTTCTTGGGTTGGTAAATTTTCCATGTTTCATATCCATCTTGGCAGACATAAATAGGTCCTACATCTTTGCTGTTACATCAGGTGTCCTACTGTGACAAGCAGTCTGCTGCCACCTTACATTGAGAACCTTTTCCATTTTTTGCTATTAGTTCCAGTTTTCCTGATAATTTAAATTTGGGGAAAGAAGTGGCTCTGCACTGATGAAGCCAATGTTCCATTCAGAATTGAACAAATTGTCTTTCTTGCTGGTGCTGATTCCTTCAACAATCTCTGGAACTTTTCAAGGACAAGAAGGGTCAAGAATAGCTTTCCCATTTTAAGCTCCATGACAAAATAACATAAAGTGTCCCATTTCAGCAAGTCTGCATGAAGTTTATTCCTGTCACTGGTGCAATCAAATCAAATCTGTTCACCAGAAGTCAAAAGTATTAGCTCAGTTCTCTTTTATAAATCAAGAATTAGAGAGCCATCTACTGGTTTAATCTTCCTAAGTAGTTTTTCCAAAGCAGAGGGGGAAATATCTTAAATAACTGAATCCTAGGCCAGAACTTTAAGCCAAACACAAAATACTTGCCTTTCTAGTTCTATGGTGACGCCTGTGAGAGCCAGAACTTGATAGGACTACCTTGTTTCCAAGTCTCACAAGATTTCTGCCTTAGACAAGGTGCAGTCTTACCATTTTTCTATCACTTGTTGTAGTGGAAAATATTTACATTTTCCTTCTCTGACAGGTTTCCTCCTTACACAGAGTCTGTCTTTCACTGGTTTTACTGTAACTGGGGAGAAAGAAATGTGTTTTCCTCTTGTGAGACTGAAGAATAAAACAGGACTAGAAGCTCTATTGGGAAAATTAGAGAAAATGGGGAATACACCAAATTAGTAAAATGAAACAATGAAGACTATCAGTTAACCAGTTAGTTAATCAACAAGTAGTTATTGAAATGTACTACATGCTTTGTCGTTGTTTTTCTAGAATAGAATAATCATTAGATATGCTAACTACTGTCCGAGGATTTATATTTTAATTTGAAGTAAAAGAAAACCAAATTAAGATGATCATTGTGTGATACAACATTTTGGCATCTGAAAAAGTGCCCAAGACTTGGAGAAAACGCCTGAGTCTGAATGTTGAATCCACAACTTATTAATCTGATGATTTAGGGCAGCTTACTTAGCTTCAGGTTTTTATCTGAAAGTTGAGGAAGATAATATCTGCTTCGCCAATTTGTTGTAACGGTAAGTTGAAAATTATAAACTGTACATATACGAAGGGTTTAAAATCCTGAGATCATAGTGTCAACTTTACTGTATCAGGGGCAATGACGGCCAGAGTACATAGGATGGTGCTATAAGGACTCAAGAACTATGGGTAACATGTTCATAGGTGTGAGTTGGGAGAGTGTTTTATAATGTACTCAAGTAATTTAAACAAAGGACACATCAGTCTGAGGGGAAAAAAAAATCAACACATATGATTTCCCCATGGCTGTTGTTGCTGTTGTCAGGTGCCGTCGAATTGGTTCCGACTCATAGCTACCCTATGCACAACAAAACAGAACACTGCCTGATCCTGCACCATCCTTACAATCGTTGTTATGCTTGAGCTCATTGTTGCAGCCACTGTGTCAATCCACCTCGTTGAGGGTCTCCCTCTTTTCCGCTGACCCTGTACTCTGCCAAGCATGATGTCCCTCTCCAGGGACTGATCCCTGCTGACAACATGTCTAAAGTGTGTAAGACGCAGTCTTGCCATCCTTGCCTCTAAGGAGCATTCTTACCGCACTTCTTCCAAGACAGATTTGTTCGTTCTTTTGGCAGTCCATGTTATATTCAATATTCTTCGCCAACACCACAATTCAAAGGCGTCAACTCTTCTTCAGTCTCCCTTATTCATTGTCCAGCTGGTAAGTACCATTTTAGTTCATATTGAAGTGCTTGGAGGATGGGAGAGAGGATAGATTAAGCTGAAATTTAATCTCTGGCCAGCTGAACAGAGGAGCCCAGGTGATGCAGTGGTTAAGAGATGGCTGCTAACCAAAAGGTTGGCAGTTTGAATCTACCAGTTGCTCCCTGGAAACACTATGGGGCAGTTCTACTCTCTCCTATAGGGTTGTTATGAGTCAGAATTGACTCAAGGGCAATAGACTAGCTGAACATAGGTTTTAAAAATTCAGCAAGGAAGAAAATAGAAATTCAAGTATCTGAAGTAAAATGAAAAAGGAGGAGAGGGTAGATATTCAGAGTTTCGGAGAGCATTAAACTAAGAGAGGCATCAGAAATACATGAATGAAAATACTGAAAGAATCAAATTAACTTGGAGGGCAGAAATAAAAATAGTCACATTAGTGACTAGAATCTTTGGGGTTTCTAGAGGTTTTTTTTTTTTTTTTTTTATAGAACTCTAAGGTGGCTATGCTCGTTACAGGGATCTGGTAGTCTTCTATAACTAACCCGTTGCCCTCGAGTCAATTCTGACTCATAGTGACCTATAACTGCTGAATAATAAAATGGACTCCTAAAAGTACACTGCTTCCTCCATTCAAAGCCCACTGTAGATCAGAAATTTACAGTTCACCCACACCAAAATGTCTGAGGTTCCTGCCTTAGTTTAGAACAGTGAACAAAAGTATGAACAGTTTTCCTTTGCATATCTTCATTCAAGAAAACTCATTACATTTCCTTAGAATGTAGTAAAATGACAAAACAGCAATAACAACGATAAAACTAACACCATCATTTCCTTTATAATGATTATATATTGAGAGCAAATAATACAGTATAAAATACTCATGGATAATTGGATATGCTGGTGATGTAGTGGTTAAGAGCTACGGTTATTAACCAAAAGGTCAGCAGTTCAAATCTGCCAGGTGCTCCTTGGAAAATCTATGGGGCAGTTCTATTCTGTCCTATTGGGTCTCTATAAGTCAGAATCTACTAGATGGCAGTGGCTTTTTGGTTTTTATTGATAATTTTTAGACAATCAAGGAAAATTAATACTGGATAATCTTATGTGTTTTCCAAAGCCTTTCACATTTTAGTACCAATTATAGAGAATATTTTCTCTTTCAGTTTTTCTAAATTTTTCAAAAATGTCAACGAACATGATTTATATCAATATTGATAGAAAATACAGGATGTTTAAATTCTTAAATTCTATTTTCTATTTCATGGAAGGTTTGTTATTTTACTTGGGATAAAACATTTAAACATCCTCCACCTCTATATTTGTAATATGGAATTTAAATATAAAACCCTATTCTTTCTCATGAACACCTCTTTTAAGACTAAACTCACATGACATCTTCCTAAAGCCTTTATTTTATACCTAAAGTAAAAATCAATTTTCTTTCCATCTGATGCCCCAGCTCTCTTAATCAGTCCCTCACTTCCGGTATTTTTATTTTCTGGCATTTTAAATATTTTTGCCATTGTCAGTGAGTCCCAACACAAAGCATTGTTCAAAGCAGGTGTCACCTCCTGGGTGTTGTTGACAGATTTATGGATCACTTCTTCCCTGTCAACACACAAACATTAACTCAAACACCTCTTTTCTTGTAATAGGAACAAGAACTGGACAGCCTGTGACATTGATTAGCATATATATATATATATATATATTTGGAAGACAGTTGCCTGATTAATCGACTGAAACAGGTCCATATTTGTGCCCAGAGCAAAGAACGGTGATCCAGCAGAATGCAGAAATCATCAAATAATATCATTAATATCACATGCAAGTAAAATTTTGTTGAAGAGCATGCAAAAGCAGTTGTAGCAGTACATCAACAGGGAACTGCCAGAAATTTAAGCCAGATTCAGAAGAGGACCTGGCATGAGGGATATCATTCCTGATATCAGATATATTTGGGCTGAAAGCAGAGAATTACCAGAAAGATATTCACTTGTGTTTTATTGACTATGCAAAGGCATTTGACTCTGAATAATAACAAATTATTTATAACATTCAGAAGAATGGAAATTCCAAAACTCTTAGTTGTGTTCATGAGGAACCTGTATGTAGACAAAAAGGCAGTCATTTGAAACAGAACAAGGGGATATTGCATGGTTTAAAATCAGGAAAGTTGTGTGTCAGGCTTGTATCTGTTCACCATACCTATTCAATCTGTATGCTGAGCAAATAATCTGAGAATCTGTACTATATGAAGAAGAACAAGGAATCAGAATTGGAGAAAGACTCATTGACAACCTGCGATATGTAGATGAAACATTCTTGCTTGCTGAAAGTGAAGATGACTTAAAGCACTTACTGACGAGAATTGAAGACTATGACCTTCAGTAAGGATTACACCTCAACATAAAGAAAACAAAAATCCTCAGAATTGGACCAATAAGCAACATCATGATAACCAGAGAAAATACCGAAGTCATCAAAAATTTCATTATACTTGGATCCACAATGAACACCTACAGAAACGGTAGTCAAGAAATCAAACAGTGCATTGCATTGGGCAAATCTACTGCAAAAGATCTCTTGAAAGTGTTAAAAATCAAAGATGTTATTTTCAAGATGAAGGTGCGCTTGACCCAAGCTATGGTATTTTCAATTGCTTCATATGTATGTCAAAGTTGGACAATGAATAAGGAAGACCAAAGAATAATTGACGTTTTTAATTATGGCGAAGAAGATTGAATGTGCCATGGACTGCCAAAAGAATAAAGAAATCTGTCTTGGAAGAAATACAATGAGAATGGTCATTAGAAGCAAGGATGACAGGACTTTTCATGTACTTTGGACATATTACCAGGAGTGACCATCCCCTGCAGAAGGGCATGATGCTTGGTAAACTAGTGGGTCAGTGAGGAAGAGGAAAACCCTAAATGAGATGGATTGACAGAGTGGCTGCAACAATGGGCTCAAACATAGCAACAGTTGTGAGGATGGCGCAGGATCAGGCATTGTTTAAGTCTGTTGTATATAGGGTTGCTATGAGTCAGCACTGACTACAAAGAACTTAACAGCAATAAAATATGTATGTATATATATAAGTTATATGATATGTGTTATATGCTGCGTATTCTGTGCTAAATGTTATATGTTGTATGCTATATTTGTATCCTAATAAAAATATGTGTATATGTTATATCCTTATAAAAAAATGGCAGAAATCACGTGATAGAATTTTGCAAAACCAATGTCTTCATTGTAAATACCTTTTTTCACCAACATAAAGGGTGATGATACACATGCACCTCACCAGATGGAATACACAGGAGTCAAATCGACCACATCTGTGGGAAGAGACGATGGAAAAGCTCAATATCATCAGTCACAATAAGGCCAGGAGCCAACTATGGAATAGACCAACAATTGCTCATATACAAGTTCAAGTTGAAACTAAATTAGAACAAATCAACAAAAGCCAAAGTATAACCTTGAGCATATCCCACCTGAATTTAGAAACCATCTCAAGAATAGACTGGACACATTGAACACTAATAACCAAGGACCAGACAAGTTGTGGAATGACATCAAAGACATCATACATGAAGAAAGTAAGAGATCATTGAAAAGACAAGAAAGAAAAGACCAAAATGGGTGTCAGAAAAGACTCTGAAACTTGCTCTTGAACATCGAGTAACTAAAGGAAAAGAAAGAAATGATGAACTCAAAGAGCTGAACAGGAGATTTCAAAGAGTGGCTGAAGAAGACAAAGTATTATAATGACATGTGCAACAACCTGGAGTAAGAAATCCAAAAGGGAAGAACACGCTTGGCATTCCTCAAGCTGAAAGAAATGAATAAAACATTCAAGCCTCAAGTTACAGGGAAATTATTAAAAAATTCAGAAAACATCAAAAGAAGACAGAAGGAATACACAGTCACTATACCAAAAAGAATTGGTTAATGTTCAGCCATTTCAGGAGGTAGCATATCAGCAGGAGCCGATGGTACTGAAGGAAGAAGTCCAAGTTTCACTGAAGGGGTTGGTGGGAAACAAGGCTCCAGGAATTGGCAGAATATCAACTGAGATGTTTCAACAAAAGGAGGCAGCACTGGAAGTGCTCACTCGTCTATGCCAAGAAATTTAGAAGACAGCTACCTGGCCAACTGATTGAAAGAGATCTATATTTATGCCTATTTCCATGACAGGTGATCAAACCCAAAGCAAAAATTATCTAACAATATCATTAGTATCACACTTAAGTAAAATTTTGCTTAAAATCATTCAAAAGTGACTACAGCAGTACATAGACAGAGAACTGCCAGAAATTCAAGCCAGATTCAGAAGAGGATGTGGAACCAGAGATATCATTGCTGATGTCAAATGGATCCTGGCTGAAAGCAGAGAACACCAGAAGGATGATTACCTGTGTTTTATTTATTATGCAAAGATACGATTAGATTGTGTGGATCACAGCTAATTATGGATAATACTGGGAAGAATGGGTATTCCAGGACACTTAGTTGTGCTCATGAGGAGCCTGTACATAGATCAAGAAGCAGCCATTTGAACAGAACAAGAGGATGCTGCATGGTTTAAAGTCCTGAAAGGAGTGTGTCAGGGCTGTATCCTTTCACCATACCTATTCAATTTTTATGCTGAGCAAATAATTTGAACAGCTAGACTATATGAAGAACAGGGCATCAGGATTAGAGGGAGACTCATTACCAATCTGTGTTACACAAATGACACAACCTTGCTTGCTGAAAGTGAAGAGGACTTGAAGTACTTACTGATGAAGATCAAAGACCACAGCCTTTAGTATGGATTACACCTCAACATAAAACAAAAATCCTCACCACTGGACCAATAAGCAACATCATGATAAACAGAAAAAATTGAGCCTGTCAAGGATTTCGTTTTAGTTGGTTCCACAATCAACACCTATGGAAGAAGCAGTCAAGAGATCAAAGGAGGCATTCCACTGGGCAAACTGGCTGCAAAAGACCTCTTTAAAGTGTTGAAAAGCAAAGATGTCACCTTGAAGACCAAGATGTGCCTGGCCAAAGCCATGGTGTTTTCAATCTCCTTACATGCATGTGAAAGCTGGACAATGAATAAGGAAGAATTGAAGCCTTTGAATTTTGGTGTTGGCGAAGAATATTGAATATACCATGAACTGTCAAAAGAATGAACAAATATGTCTTGGAAGAAGAATGCTCCTTAGAAGCAAGGAGAGCAAGACTACGTCTCACATGCTTTAGACGTGTTATCAGGAGGGATCAGTCCCTGGAGAAGGACATCATGTTTAGTAGAGGTCCATCAAAAAAGAGGAAGACCCTCAACGATATGGATTGACACTGTGGCTGCAACAATGGGCTCAAACATAACAATTGTGAGGATGGCTCAATACCAGGCAGTGTTTCATTCTGTCGTACGTAGGGTCGCTATGAGTCAGAATGGACTCAATGGCACCTAACATCAAAAAAAAAAAAAAAAACAATACGTATATATTCCTAATCAATATATATTAGGGATGGAGTCATTATACCCGATCCAAGTATCTATGCAATGCTTGTCAATACTCTCTAGGCGTTAAGAATAACCTGAAAGCTTAAAATAAATAAATAAAGTAGAGACCTTTCAAATTATACTTCCCCAGGGTTAAGCCCTATAAATTGTATTCTTATGAGCCCTTGAGCATTCTTACCCAATCCTTATTTTAGTGTCTGGAATCACTGAACTAGTTCAAAAACACCCATTGAATTATCTAGATCGTAAGATACATGTTTTACTTAGTCTGAAATTATTTATGACTTCTACTCTCTAGTCTAGTGAGCCAGAGATCTTTGTAAGGATTTTGGGCTCAAGTTCAATTTTATGTTTTGCTTTCCCTTCTTTGCCTTATTTTCTATGTATCTATTTTACAAACCTTGACAGGTGGGATAGATTTTTGGAAGCAGAATTCTAAGCGCTGTTAGAATGCAAGGTATCTTGGTATAATCTAAATTCCCCAGTTCTACCCCAGTTCCTCAATATTTCTAATACTTACAACTTCATAGTTATTTAATTACTTGAATTAAATTAAAAGTAAGTTTAGAATTTGAGGGATATCCACCAAATTGTCAGGATACCTTTTTTAAGAGGAATAAATTGAGTATGAACCCATGAGCCAAGTCATATTTTCTAGTCACTGGGAAGCTGTGGCTGAGTGATGGATTTTCACATCAAACCATTAGGATGCAAAGATCATCTTGCTTTTGCTGGCTTGCAATCATGCCCAAGTTGCTTAATCTTTCTAAGACTTGATTTCCTTTTCTGTGAAATAGTGATAATAATAATTTCTAATTCCTACTGTTGTTATCACAATTAAATGAAAAAAAAAAAATCTTGCTAATGAGTCAATTCTGTCTCAAGACACCGAAGGTGTTACTGTATAGAACTATTCCACAGGGTTTTGCTGGCTGTAAAATTTACAGAAGCAGCTTACCAACCCTTTCTTCCACTTTGCCTCTGGATGGCTTTGAATTGCCAACTTTTATTTCAGTAATCAAGAGCAAGTTGTTTGGGCTACCCAGGGACTATGTTATGAGGATTACATGACATAATGCATGTAACATGTTTAGCACAGTGCCTAGTATTTTAAAGTACATACTAAGTAGTCGACATTATTTTTACTACGACTATTATTATTATCCTGTTGCAGATTTATGAGGCTGTGGGTGATTCAGTGGTAGAATTCTCACTTTCTTTGCAGAAGACCTGCTTTTAGTTTTGACCAATACACCTGATGCACAGTCACTGCCTGTCTGTCAGTGGTGGCTTGAGTTTTTCTATGATGCTTTACAGGTTTCAGCAGAAATTCCAGACCAAGACAGACTAGGAAGAAAAGCCTGACAGTTTACTTCTGAAAATCAGCCAGTGAAAACCCTATGGATCACAATGATCAGCATCTGATCACGGGGACCCTGGTACAGGGCCAGGCAGCATTTCATTCCCTTGTGCATGGGGTTGCCATGAATCCGGGGCCTACCCAACATCAGCTAACAAGACTAAATTGCAAATTTAATAACAGGTATTTCTGGCAGTCGAAGAAATCAAGTTAGCTCCCTGTTTTGTTAATCCTTCCCTAGTGTTTTGGGCAAGTGAATTCCTGTACTGTAAAAGCCTGGGGATGACATTGACCACCAATCCTTAAAGCACAACCCACTTATTTTATTGGATCATTGCCTCCTACAGGGAACTAAACTCATGGACATGCATCTCTTTTTTGCTTCCATGTCTTTTTCAATTGCTCTGCAAAAAGTTTTTTCTGCACCTGAAATTCATATATATATATACACACACATATACGTGTGTGTGCGCGCGCGCACGCCGACCAGAAGGTTGGCAGTTCACATCCACCACATACTCCTTGGAAACTCTATGGGGCAGTTTTGCTCTGTCCTATAGGGTCACTTTGAGTCAGAATCAACTTGACTGCAATGGGTTTATACATATATATATGTGTGTGTGTATACAACTGCTATCAGAAGCTCGGGAGTACTAAGCAATATCAGTAACTTGTTTTGATATTATAGGAAAATTGTTTCATCTCCCTACTCCTTATTCCATCTTTAAAACAGATGAAAGAAAAATAGGTACCAGCCTTCAGCATTCCTGTAGGGACAAAATCTGTGTGGAATCAGGCAATTACAAACACTATATGAGATGCTGCTCGGAGATAATTTGATAAAAAACAAAACCTTCAGAAAAAAAGATTAAGCAGGTGAGTAACGAATGACCCAGGACCTTTACATCTACCACTTGGCTAGTTGTAATCTCTGACTTCCTCACTGTAGTTGATTGAATAAGTTGGTCTTTTAACTTTGGGAGCTGCATTCTGTCCGTCGCAGAAGGTACGTGGCTCCTGCTTGTGTGGCTGCTACACCTCTCTGTGGAGTTTTATCTGCACAGAGTTAAGCTTTTGAAAATAGTCTCAGTCTAAGCAGTTAAATGTTCTTGAAGTCGGTCAATAGTTCATGTAAGGTGGTAGGTACTGCTTAGCTGTATTACCTGACACAACTGTCCAGTTAAAGATTTAATTTATAATACCTTCCAGAACAAGGTACCACTTACATCCAGATAATATAGTATAGCTTATGTATCTCAATCCCTCCAGAGACTGCAGTTGTTTAGCCAGTTAGGCAATTAAAGAGAGGAAATCTTACATTTTCATAAAGGCAGTATCTTAAAACTTCTGTGCACTGTGGTTTAAGGAAGAAAAAGTCCTTTTTCCCGGTTAATCCAAGCATTGCTTTAAACAGATGTTTATGCTTTTGCCATTGCCATGAAATTTTAAAATATATACATCTTTTAGTCTGAAATATAAAAGCATTTTTTTTTCAAACATGAAATAAGCTTCTCAAGGTTTGAAGAGTAAACATTTTTAGAGATGTGGTAAATGAAGCAAGTGTAGGTTGAGTGGTATGTCTACGACAATTGGCTGTGGGCTGGTTATAAGAGAAATAAAACCAGGAACTTGGTATTTTAATAATTGATAGCTTTTGGACTTGCCTGACGAGACCGAAAGAGTTTGTGTGGAAACTGTAGAATGCTAGACAAAGAGAAAGGAGTGAAACACCTGGGATCGTTCACCGAACCTCCTAGCCACCCTCTATGGGACTCAGCAAGCTATTTTCACATCTTTAATGTAAGTGTCATGGAGAGTAGATATCAATCTGAGGAAACGATAACAATAATAGTGACATTGATGATAGTGATGGCAATAAAAAAAAAAAAACAGCTAGCATTTATTGATTGTTAATGATGTGTAGAGGAGCTCTTGTGGCACAGTGGTTAAGTGCTTGGCTGCTAACTGAAAGGTCAGTGGTTCGAACCCACCAGGTGCTCCACTGGAGAAAGATGTGGCAGTCTGCTTCCATAACAATTACAGCCTTGAAAACCCCATGGGGCAGTTCTACACTGTCCTATAGGGTTGCTAGGAGTCAGAATTGACTCAACAGCACACAGCAGCAATTATATGTAACCACCACCTGTCAGTTTGTTATACTGTGGTGGCTTGTGTGTTACTGTGACGGTGGAAGCTAAGCCACTGGGATTTCGAATACTATCAGGGCAAATCAGGGTGGACAGATTTCAGTGGAGATTTTAGACCAAGCGGACTAGGAAGAAAGGCCCAGTGATCTATTTCCAAAATTTAGCCAGTGAGGATCTTATGGATCACAACAGAACATTGTTTGGCTTGCTTTCTTTGGATATGTTATCAGAAGGGATTGATTGCTGCAGAAGGACATCATTTTTGGTTAAGAAGAGAGCCAGCGAGGGTGGGCGAGACTCCCAGTGAGGTGGACTGGCGCAATAGCCACAATGATGAGCTCAAACATGCCAGCAATTGTGAAGATGACACAGGATTGGGCAACATTTTATTCAGTTGCACATAAGGTTGCCACGCGTTGGAGTCATCTCAATGACAACTAACAACAACAAATTTCATGTAAGCTCTGTTCTAATGCTCCACTTGCTTTATGTTATTTAAAATAAACAATCAAACAAACACAATCTTCAAAACAATAGCAAACACATGAAGGCACTCAGGAAGTGGGGCATGTGCAAGGAGGGTTTTGTAATATTAAAGCGTCTATAATTAATCTGATCAGGGAGTCTATGGCGTAACTCTAATTTTTGGATCTTACAAGGACACTCCGCTTGGTCAGGCCTTTTCCTTCCATCCAGTGTCTTCTCCAGCTATTCTTCTATTTGTGATCTTGTTTATAGCTCTTTGTTTCAGTGATAGTATTTGGAGTGCATGCAGTATGCCTTTGCCCTGTTTCTGCATAGACTGTCCATTGCCTTCTTGTCTACCTGCCAAACTCCACTTTGTCCTTCAAAGATCAGATCAAGTATTTACCATCTCTGTGAAACATTTGCCCCCAGGATGGAAGTAAAATAAGGCAAGTGAGACAGGACTGGGAAAGCTCGGGGTAACATCATAACTGTATTCAACATTTTGATACTACTTCATCATGAATTTTTGCACTAATTTTGATTTTTAAAACAGTGTTGCATTACAACATTATTTATCTGCATTATTGAGTTTGTTGATGTGCCCTTGAATTTTGTGCTCAAGAGGAGTGCCTCACTCTCCTCACCCTAATCCTAGTCCTTCTTCCCTGACCATAGGTCATCCAAGATAGACATAATTACCTCCCCCCTTTTGTTGTGTACAAAAATTCTGTTATTACACAGATCACACAATGATGTTTACATGTCTATACTCATTTAGCTACACTCATTTAACCCTGAAACATTTTGAGGAAGAGTCATTATAAACAAATTTGCTTTATGTTATTGTGGTATATGGGCCCACCACCTCTCCGTCAGTCTGTCACACCATGGTGACGTGTATGTTGCTATGATGCTGGAAGCAATGTCACCAGTATTCCAAATACCGGCATAGTGGACAGGTTTCAGTGGAGCTTCCAGACTAAGACAGAGTAGGGAGAAATATCTGGCAATCTACTTCTGAAAATTAGCCAGTTAAAACCCTGTTATAGATCACAACTGAATATTGCCAGATATAGTGCTAGAAGACATAGTGCATCTAGGTTGGAAGGTACTCAAAACACTTAGTGGCCACAACAGCGTACTCAAGCATACCAACAATTGTGAAAATGGTGCAGGACTGGAAAATATTTCACTCTGTTGTACATGGTATCACCATGACTTGGAACCAACCTCACAGCAATTAACAACAACAACAATTATGTACACATATTTGACATAGATACTACTATTTTCCCTATTTAACAGGTTTGAACATTGAGACTTGAAGAGAATATGTAATTACCCAACACTGCACACTAGTGAGTGGCAGACCAAGTGTGTCAAACATAGTCTATCTCTAAATTCTACACTTTTAAACAGAAGATTGTATTGAACATAGTTAGAGCTTCTGCCGGATCCCAAAGAAAGAGATGACCTAAACTCACTATTTCTGTGACGTTTGGGAAGCTAAGAGTGAAGCTTGTAAATCCTCCTCTAGCCTAAAGAAAATGAGCCACCTTCAAAGTTATGTAATCATTTCTTCCAGAGAAACTTAGAGGTAGTCAAACAATAAATAATTACTCACAACTAATTTCCTTATCCATGGTAGCATCCTCGGTGTTGGGCTCTTATATTCCACCATCCGTAGAAATGCTACCTCCTCTTAGGGACTCAAGAGATGCCTAACAGAAATCAATATGCACTTTTAACTGTCACTGACAACTGAAGGTTGATTCTTTTTTTTCCAATATTTCAGAGTAACTTGCTCCTGCCAAATTATTAGGTCTGTGTGACTGGTTGGCCAACCTGACTCCAAATAAAGTTATCTCGATAGATAATGAAAGTCCTCTAAGCTCAGAAGACAAGGAAGATCTTAATTAAAATCAATGAAGAAAAAAAAAATCTGTAAAAACAATTAAGCACTTAAGTTGACTCTTTTTAATTTGAGGTCTGAAGGTCTCCTTGGGAAATTACTGCATCACAGGGATGAATTAATTCGGTTCTCTTGAATTCAGTTTTGATGAAATAGAAATGGTGTCTCAGATATAATGTATAATGCTGAGAAGCATTATAGGAATAGCAAAAACCCAAAGATAAAACAAAACATTTATTTAATGAAACATTTGGATGGAGGAGTCAGCTGTCCCCTGGAATAGATTCTTTTAGTTGAAATACTTAATGGGCTCTTTGTTCCAGAAAAAGCTAGTTGAAGCTATTTTCTCTAAGGAAGATTTAATAGAAATATCTTTGCTTCAGTCTCAAACTTTTTCTAGAATTCAGTGTTTATTGTCAGTAAACAAGTTAGAATCACCATTGTATGAATTATTTTTAAACGGCTCTATTAATATAGGTGAAGCCATGAATGATAATGGGAGTAGTTGTTTTATTTCTTGTCCTTGAGTTGTTTATTATAAATATATTTAAAAAAAAAAAAAAGACACTTAAAAAGCAGAACTTCTCCATACGGTTTTCAAGGCTATGACGTTTCTGAAGCAGATTACTAGGCCTGTCTTCGGAGACACTTCTGGGTGGTTCCAGACATCAACCTTTCGGCTAGTAGTTGAACACTTAAGCATTTTCACCATCCAGGGACAAAGTTAAATTGTCATATGTGTTTTCTTACTTATGCACAATTTATTCATTCTAACAGGCATCTGTTGTTTCTACTACCTAGTACGAGTCAAATTTCCTTTGGGAAACCACCTCTTCCCTTCTCTCTTTCTGTTTGGTTATATAAGGCTAACCCACGCCTTGCTATAGGGGTGTATATGTGGTCTAAGCCAAAGCCAATTGACCATTCTGTGTCCCAGGATTAGGGTGGCCAATTTCCTCAATTCAGTCCAAAAGTTAACAAACCAATAGCCATCTGTCCCAAAGCTTTTTGTTTCAGTGATTGGAGAAATGGATGTTATCTTTTCTTGTTGGTTTTAACGTAGAGAATTTGAGCCTGAGTCTGCAGAATCACCATGTGACGACAGATTACAGAAACCAAATCCTTGTGATGTAATTTGTTCTCCTGAGTCAAACCGGATGTGAAGCCAAAATCTAATTTTTTTTAATATTGCTACTTTTTCTGCTTTATACAGTTTGGATTCAGCTTTGCCCTTTTTTCCAAACACTGAAGTAAATTTTTGTTCCCAAACCAAACCAAACCCACTGCCGTTCAGTTAATTCCAACTCAGAGTAACCTATGGGGTTTCCAAGGCTGTGAATCTTTACAGAAACGGGCTGCCACATCCTTCTCCCGCCGAGTCGCTGGTGCTTTCAAACTGCCAAACTTTCGGTCGAGCGCTTTAATAACTGTGCCACGAGGGCTTCTCAAATATTTGTAAGAAATCTTATTTTTCTTTCACATGGCTTCTAACAGGGTAACACCATTTCATGAGCGAAAGGTATACCTTTATTTGAGTTACTTCTACAGGAAATAGTGGATTCCCAATCCTCAAGAAAGCCTACCTAGTGAAAATTTATTTATTTATTTTTTAACTCTTTAAAGAAGAAAGGTGATCTATTTGGAGAGTTTTCTCATTCATCTCAAATTTGAATACCTACAACCACTGAATAAGTCCTTTAAAAAGACTTTATGTCTGTTTAATATATCTTTAAAAAATTCAGTGCTTAAATTTTATGAGGCCCTTGTCTTTTGAAATTATGACTTAAGCAAATAAAAAAAATTTTTTTTTTTTAATAGAACACCATAAAATGAATAATAGTCTGAGATTCCACAGTGGTTAAGAGCTCAGCTGCTAACCGAAAGGTCAGCAGTTTGAATCCAATGGCCTCTCCCTGGAAACCCCATGGGACAGTTCTACCCTGTCCTATTGGGTTGCTATGAGTCAGAATGGACTCAAAGGCAATGTTTTTTTTGGGGGGGGGCAGTGAGGGTTTAGTCTTAATATGATCCTTTGACAGTAGGTATAAACAGGCAAAGGGAGCCCTGGAGATGCAGTGGTTTAGCGCTCAGCTTCTAATCTGAAGGTCGGCTGTTCAAACCCACCAGCCACTCCCTGGAAGAAAGATGTGGCAGTCTGCTTCCATAGATTACAGCCTTAGAAACCCTATGGGGCAGTTCTACTCTGTCCTATGAGGTCACTATGAGTCAGAATGGGTATAAGCAGGCAAGGAGCAACTGAAGAAAGCTGTCCTTCTAATGTGAGGTCAAGGTAGCAATGATTGACTAATGAATGAAGTGCATGACCCTGAAACAACAGAAGTTTAAATTGTTTGATATTACTTGAATCATAATGTAACCTACTGTTTTTAATTTCTTAAATCTATGCTTTGGTGTCAGGTAAATTACTATTAGAAGAGCCTTGGTGATACAAATGGTTAACACACTTGGGTTGCTAATTGAGTGTTTCAAGTCCACCCAGAGACACCCCGAAGAAAGTCTTGGAGATCTACTTCCAAAAAAATCAGCCACTGAAAACCCTTCTCTGGCATACATGTAGTCACACATGGAGTCACCATGAGTCTGAATTGATTCAATGGCCACTAGTGGTAAGTTACTATTTGGACCATCATCAAAATGGATTGATTTTGTTAATTAAATCCCTCCACAAAATGTTTATTCACATATTAAAAAAAAAAAAAAGAAGAAGAAGAGACTGTCAAACTAATGATATCCAGTAGTGTGAATTTTTGCTTTCCTGGTCGAGTCAGTCTTTTCTGAACACAGACTTCGGGAAACTCATTCTCTGACCCCCTGGCTTGCTCTGCAATTGTTTAACTTTCTCTGGCTTTCTTTTCCCCATCTGTAATGGGTGACATATCTCTCTGAGTCACTTTTGACTTTACATTATGAAATTATGCCAAAGTTTTTTTTCCAAAAATAAAGTGTTCTGTCTGTGATTCATAATCAAAATAATGTTAACCTCTACAGAGTCTCCTAAAAATAATTATGCTTCACAGACTCTAGATCAGTACAGCTGGCTTGAGTTTCACTTTTAGCTAGAAGCATTTAATCAAGTAAAACTAGCTTAAAAACAATAGACAAACTAGAGAGGAGACGGTATATCTGCTTAAGGAATAAGATCAGGTAAGGAGAGTCAGAACGTGGTTTATAGTAATTTGTAAACACAAGCATAGGAGTAATTCTTTGTTAATCTTCCTCAAACAGAGGATTGATAAAGAATGAATTAATAGCCTTAGAAAAAAATAATCATAATAGTTCCCTGTACGCACCACACTTAACTAAGCTATGCACATGTGTTTCGTAGTTATTCCAGGTAGCAACTTTAGCAGTTAGGTATTATTAAATCCAAGCCTTACAAGAAAGGAAAGTGAAATTTAGAGAGGTTGGATATCTTTCCCAAGATCATAAATTTGTGACAAAGTGGGTATTTACATCAAGTTTGTTGGTTTCCAGAAACAACTACAATCTATATCAAGAAACATTAAATTCCATATTTACTTGGCAGTGCATACATGAAAAATAAGTTTACTCACACTCCTAATAGGTAAAATAACCCCAAATTTTATTTTTGAAGCAGTTCATAGGCTTTAATTTTTGAGGGGAGGCATGGGGCAGGGATTGTCTGCCAACCATTCTCTACCGTGATGAGGAGTAATGACAATCACATAGCCTTCTAATCATACCAAAATGTTGTGGAAGATTGCAATAAGGCTTCAAGGAAGCTAAAAAATGCTCAGTGGATACTGCCCATATTAGTCAGAACTTAACTGTAAGTGAAGGAACCCCAATATAATTATATAAGCAGTGAGAAAGGTTATGCTGACTTACTAGACAATGCAACTGGCAATTCCAAGTGTAGATACAGCTTCAGACACAGCTAGAGACAAGAACTGAAATGATCACAAATCCTTTCACTTACTTCTCAGCAACACCCACCCATCTTTTAGGCTAGATTCTTCAAGTGTACACCTAGTTCTTTTGAATGGGAATATAACTACCAATAGCTTCAGCATCACAGACCCAACTTAACAAGTATAGCAGAAGGAAGCTCCTCTTTCTTCCAAATACCTGTGGATCAATTTCAGAAAGGATTATGATTGACATGCTTGGGTCACTTGCCCAAATTTTGGGCCAATCAATTCTACCAGAGGATGGGGAGTGGGGAGGTACAAGTGAAGTGCTGTGTCTACTGTCTATTGTAAACTTCATTGTGGGGAGGGATACTAGGAAGACAAAGATGATAGATATTCACTAATGAAGCTGCCATTTTAACTATGCACCAGGTGTTTTATGAAGAATATCTCATTTAGTTCACAGTCATCCAGTGAGGTAGTATTATTATCCTCATTTAAGAAAATTTAAGGTTCAGAGATTTTCATTATTTGTTTCATTATGACATATCTAATGTCCTCGGCAATGCCAAGGTATGTTCTCTCAGCCCCAATGTTATAATTCCTCCAGGAAACACTGATGTCACTTTCCCATCAAAGGAATATATATATTTCTTCTCTCTCTCCATGCCAAAGCTACAAAGATCCAATAAACCATGTTGAATACCTAGAAATCTAAACAATCTTCCATTTCCTTTAAATTTGACTTAAGACTTCAGGACTTTCTGTATAGCCATACCTCTCCCTAAAAACCAAAACCAAACCCAGTGCCGTCGAGTAGATTCTGACTCGTAGCAACCCTATAGGACAGAGTAGAACTGCCCCATAGAGTTTCCTGGCAGGTTCGAACTGTCAACCCTTTGGTTTGCAGCTGTAGCGCTTAATCACTACGCCACCGGAACTGGAATCTGATGTTGCCTAGAACTTCATGAACTGTAATGGAAATCTCACTACTTTATTATCACATGAAGGAAATTTATAGTGCTCAGAATTCTGACCTGTACTTTAGCAACCTAATTTGGGCTGATTAAATTATACAAACCGGCATGCAAACTTTTAAAATTGTCAAAAGGCAGAGGTTACCATAAGGTATGACAATAATTTTTTTTTTTTTTTTAATATGTAGGCTTTATTTCAACCCTTCCCCACCTCTTTTGGACCCAGAAATAAAAACTTCACTCTGATATAAATTTGCAAGCAAATGAGTACCTCTGGAGTAGAAATAGAATGTAGTAGAATGAGCCACTTGACTGTGAATTGTTCTCAAATTATTAATTTTAGAGAAGCAGAGAGGGAAAGCTAGAAGGTTCTGTGTCAGTCTAGAAGATTCCATTTCAATAGTGCCAGATTATTTGACAAAGAGAAGGATTGAGGAGGATGTGTATCTTGATGCTTACTTCTTGACATGGAAGATAATACATATTTTTGTTCAATTTCTAAATCTTTTAATATTTTGATCTAATTTAAATGATCTTATTTTACATGTTTTTGTGTGTTCCAAGCTTTCTTTGAAAAATCCTCATTTTAGGAGGAGCATGAATGAGTGCCTAATTTTTTCTATGAACAATTACCTCCTTTTCCATGAGACCAGGAGAACTGGATGGTGCCTGGCTACCATCTCTGAACATTTTGATCAAGGATTCTATAGCAGAATTCTGATTAAAAGAGGGAATATGTGGAAGAGAATTTCAAATTTTTATGGAATCCAGGCTTGAGCCATTCAGGCCGAATGGCCCCCTGAAATGATTGCCCTGAGGAAATCTCTAAACCTTAATCTGAAACTATCCCCTGAAGTCATCTTTAAATCAAACAATAGTTTAGCTTAATTAATAAAGAATATTTGTCTAGAGTATTGTGCTCTTTTAAAGAATTACCTATATGTGATCAAATAGACAACAGCAACTAGAAAGGTTAGATGAAAAACTTATAAGGAAGTGAGTTTATATTAGTGGTGGTGAAATAACTTGGAAAAGGATATCAAGAACTTGTCACAACTTGAAGAATGTAATCAAAGTCATTGAATTGTACATGCAGAACTCGTTGAGTCAATGTATGTTTTGTTGGGCATATTTTCACCAAAAATTAAAAAAAAAAAAGACAAATTATTCTTATATAATCATAGCCTAATATTAGACTCTAATACCCATGTTCTTTGGCTGGCATGTGAAGGTTAGACATAATTATTATCACTACATATTGTAGGGCATATATTAGTCAAGTTTCACAAACATTTTCCAAGGAAATCTTATACCTATGTCATTTTACATGCTCACATTATCAATAGACAAAAGCATAGTGAATAAATACCATTTTGAAGCTGTACTGGGATGAAGAAAACAGATAATAACCAGGATTTCTAAAATAATTTATCTCAGGATATTTAGTCAACTCACCCCAATCATCAATTTTTCAACATTGACTATAAATTGAGTGGTGATTTGAGAAATCTGGGGCCATTGGTGAAAGACATAAGGGATTGCCCAACTACTGGAGAGGCATCATGTATTGCATGTCAAGAATAACTGTGGAGGCAGAGCCAAGATGGCGGAATAGACAGATGCTTCTGTCGAACCCTCTTTACAACAAAGCCCCAAAAAAACAAGTGAAACGGGTATATTTGTGACAAGCTGGGAGCTCTGAGCATCAAAGGCAAGCTTAGACAATGAACTGAGGGGTGGGGGAGGAAGAGGCCGTTCAGAAGAGGAGAGGAGTTACCGGACCTGAATCACAGGGAGCCCTCAGGCACCATTATTGGAGCAGTTGCAGTGGCAGCGGCAGCAGCAGCAGTGGGTTTGTACTAGCATTTGGCTGCGGTTTCCTCAGGGAGAAGCAGCCAGCCACACAGCCTACTCACACCTCCGGAACCTGAGAACGGCCCTCTCAGCAAAAGCTAAGTAATTGTGTATATTTTACCGTGCCCCACCCCCACCTCCAAGCCAGCTTTAGGGGCTGAATCCCTGGGCCTGAGATAGACCCTGGTGAGCACATAGAGCCATCCTCCCGACCTTGGGGTAGGAAAAAATTTGCAACTGGGGGGAAAAGATAATTTGCTAACTCCATTATCCAGGGGAGCTAAGGACAGAAGTGGCTCCTGTCCAGGCATAAACCGCCTGTGGGTCTTGAGCACCTTTCCCTTCTGCATGGACTTGTGCAGGCCTATTTCAAGAGAATAGGCCCTTGTTGGCAAACTCTGACCAATTCAGCTGTGCGGTGGAGAAGTGGGTGTTTGACATTTGACATTGCTTTCCTATTAAACAAGGTCCTCACCTACCCACATCAGAGACCTAAGGACTGGTAGCTCCACTCAGGTCACCCAGCCACCCGCAACAGGGGTCCAAAGAAAACCGGTACCTCCCGGTCCCTACAACCAAAAACTTTGTTTGCCCATGTTCCCTCTGCAGAACCCACTCACCAGCACACTCTAGGAAACAGATACGTTTTCCTCAGAGACACTTGGGGGTTGGTTTTAAGCCCCCTGCCTTGTTCAGAGCATGACCTCCTGTTGCAATCAGATGCTGGTATATATGCCAATCACCCCTGCCCCTCTAAGACTGTAGGGCAGAGCC
The DNA here is from genome assembly GCF_030014295.1 of Loxodonta africana. Classification (NCBI taxonomy): domain Eukaryota; kingdom Metazoa; phylum Chordata; class Mammalia; order Proboscidea; family Elephantidae; genus Loxodonta; species Loxodonta africana. The sequence continues at coordinate 100,120,914 of NC_087351.1, forward strand.
TGCACCACACACTTGACATCAGCTACATGGAAACCTGAGCTGAATTCATACAAGAAAACTGAATGGACTCCTAGACTGATATAACTGATAACAGCTCTAGCCAGCTGGGGACAGAACACCAGAGCTCCAAAGGCAAAAATAATCAAGCTAGATTACTCAAGCAACCCATAGGGGTATACCAAAACAAAACAAAGCAAGCAGCTATGACACAGTAAGCAAGCATAAACTAATACAATAACTTATAGATGGCTTGGAGACAACAGTCAATATCAAGCCACATAAAGAAACAGACCATGATCCCCTCAACAGGTTCTCAAAACAAAGAATCCAGGGATCTTCTAGATGAAAGTGCATTCCTGGAATTACCAGATGCAGAATACAAAAGTTTAACATACAGAACCCTTCAAGACATCAGGAAGGAAATGAGGCAATACACAGAACAAGCCAAGGAACACACAGATAAAGCTACTGAAGAAATTAGAAAGATTATTCAGGAATATAATGAAAAGTTTAATGAGCTGGAAAAATTTATAGACAGACAGCAATCAGAAATTCAGAAGATTAACAATAAAATTACAGAATTAGATAACTCAATAGAAAGTCAGAAGAGCAGAATTGAGCAAGTAGAAGCTAGAATTTTTGAACTTGAAGATAAATCACCTGGCACTAATATATTTGAAGAAAAATCAGATAAAAGAATTAAAAAAAATGAAGACACCTTAAGAATCATGTGGGACTCTATCAAGAGAAATAAACTATGAGTGATTGAAGTACCAGAACAGGGAGGGATAACAGAAAATACAGAGAAAATTGTTGAAGATCTGTTGGCAAAAAACTTCCCTGATATTGTGAAAGAAGAGAAGATATCTATCCAAGATGCTCATCGAACTCCACATAAGGTAGATGTTAAAAGAAAGTCACCAACACATATTATAATCAAGGCTGCTGAAACCAAAGATAAAGAGAGAATTATAAGAGCAGTGAGGGATAAACAAAAAGTCACATACAAAGTAGAGCCAATAAGAATAAGCTTGTACTACTTGGCAGAAACCATGCAGGCAAGAAGGCAATGGGATGACATATTTAAAAAATTGAAGGAAAAAAATTGCCTGCTAAGAATCATATATCCATCAAAACTGTCTCATAAATATGAAGGTGAAATTAAGACATTTCCAGATAAACACAAGTTGAGGGAATTTGTAAAAACCAAATCAAAAATAGAAGAAATACTAAAGGGAGTTCTTTGGTTAGAAAATCAACAATATCAGGCATCAACCCAAGACTAGAACACTGGGCAGAGCAACCAGAAGTCAACCCAGACAGGGAAATCCAAAAAAACAAAGCAAGATTATAAAAAATAAATTAAAAAAAAAAAAACCCAACACAGGGTAATGGCAATGTTATTATATAAAAGAAGACATTAAAATAATAAAGAGGTTTTTTTAAAAAAATGTAATCATACACCTTCCATATGGAGAGGAAGATACAGCGATACAAAGAAATAAAAGTTAGCTTTAAATTTAGAAAAGTAGGGGTAAATAAAAAATAATAATAAGGTAACCACAAAGGAGACAAACTATCCTACTCATCAAAATAAAATACAAGGGAAAAATACAGACTCAGCAGACAAAATCAACAACAACAAATACGAGGAAAGGACAATATATAAAGAAAATCTACTCAGCACATAAAATCAGTTGGGAAAAAGAAACCGTCAACACACAAAAAAAGACATCAAAATAATAGCACTAAATTCATACCTATCCATAATTACCCTGAATGTAAATGGACTAAATGCACCAATAAAGAGACAGAGAGTGGCAGAATGTATTAAAAAACAAGGTCCATCTATATGCTGCCTACAAGAGACACACCTTAGACTTAGAAACACAAACAAATAAAAACTCAAAGGATGGAAAAATATATATCAAGCAAACAACAATCAAAAAAGAGCAGGAGTGGCAACATTAATTTCTGAAAGAATAGATTTTAAAGTTAAATCCAACAGAAAGGATAAGGAAGGACACTATATAATGATTAAAGGGACAATACACCAAGAACATATAACCATTTTAAAATTTATGCACCCAATGGCAGGACTGCAAGATACATAAAAGAAACTCTATTATCATTGAAAAGTGAGACGGACAGTTCCACAATAATAGTAGGATACTTCAACACACCACTTTCGGTGAAGGACAGGAGATCCAGAAAGAAGCTCAATAAAGACACAGAAGATCTAAATACCACAATCAACCAACTTGACCTCAAAGACATATACAGAACCCTCCACCCAACAGCAACCAAGTATACTTTCTTTTCTAGTGCACATGGAACATTCTCTAGAATAGACTACATATTAGGTCATAAAGCAAGCCTTAGCAGAATCCAAAATATTGAAATATTACAAAGCACCTTCTCTGACCATAAGGCCATAAAAGTGGAAATCAATAACAGGAAAAGCAGGGAAAAGAAATCAAACACTTGGAAACTGAACAATACTCTGCTCAAAAAAAGACTGGATTATAGAAAACATTTAGGAGGGAATAAAGAAATTCAGAGAATCCAATGAGAATGAAAACACTTCCTATCAGAACCTTTGGGACACACCAAAAGCAGTGCTCAGAGGTCAATTTATATCAATAAATGCACACATCCAAAAAGAAAAAATTTTTTTTTTTTTTTTTTAAAGAAGAAAGGGCCAAAATCAGAGAATTATCCCTACAACTTGAACAAACAGAAAGAGAGCAACAAAAGAAGAAACCCGCAGGCACCAGAAGAAAACAAATAATAAAACAACTGAAAAGAATTAACAAGACCAAAAGCTGGTTTTTTGAAAAACTCAAAAAATTGATAAACCACTGGCCAAACTGACAAAAGAAAAACAGGAGAGGAAGCAAATAACCCGAATAAGAAATGAGATGGGCAATATTACAACAGACCCAACTGAAATTAAAAGAATCATATCAGATTACTATGAAAAACTATATTCAAACAAATTTGAAAACCTAGAAGAAATGGATGAATTCCTAGAAACACACTACCTACCTAAACTAACACAAGCAGAGGTAGAACAGACCCATAACAAAAGAAGAGATTAAAAAGGTAATCAAAAAATTCCCAACAAAAAAAAAAAGCCCTGGTCCAGACTGCTTCACTGCAGAGTTCTACCAAACTTTCAGAGAAGAGTTAACACCACTACTCCTAAAGGTATTTCAGAGCACAGAAAAGGACGGAATACTACCAAACTCATTCTATGAAGCCACCATATCCCTGATACAAAAACCAGGTAAAGACACCACAAGAAAAGAAAATTATAGACCTATATCCCTCATGAATGCAGATGTAAAAATCCTCAACAAAATTCTAGCCAATAGAATTCAATAACATATCCAAAAAATAATTCACCATGACCAAGTGGGATTCATACCAGGTATGCAGGGATGGTTCAACATTACAAAAACAATTAATGTAATCCACCACATAAATAAAACAAAAGACAAGAATCACATGATTTTATTAATTGATGCAGAAAAGGCATTTGACAAAGTTCAACACACATTCATGATAAAAACTCTCAGCAAAATAGGAATAGAAGGAAAATTCCTCAACATAATAAAGAGCATTTATACAAAGCCAAAAGCCAATGTCGCCCTAAATGGAGAGAGCCTGAAAACATTCCCATTGAGATCGGGAACGAGGCAAGGATGCCCTTTATCATCACTTTTATTCAATATTGTGCTGGAAGTCCTAGCCAGAGCAATTAGGCTAGATAAAAAAATAAAGGGCATCCAGATTGGCAAGGAAGAAGTAAAAGTATCTCTATTTGCAGATGACATGATCTTATACACAGAAAACCCTAAGGAATCCTCCAGAAAACTACTGAAACTAATAGAAGAGTTCAGCAGAGTATCGGGATACAAGATAAACATACAAAAATCAGTTGGATTCCTCTACACCAACAAAAAGAACATCGAAGAGGAAATCACCAAATCAATGCCATTTACAGTAGCCCCCAAGAAGGTAAAATATTTAGGAATAAATCTTACCAGAGATGTAAAGGCTTATACAAAGAAAACTACAGTACATTTCTGCAAAAAACCAAGAGACTACATAATTGGAAGAACATACCTTGCTCATGGATAGGAAGACTTAACATCATAAAAATGTCTAGTCTACCAAAAGCGATCTATACATTTAATGAAATTCTGATCCAAATCCTAAGGACATTTTTTAATGAGATGGAGAAACAAATCACCAATTTCATATGGAAGGGAAAGAGGCCACGGATAAATAAGGCTTTACTGAAAAAGAAGAACAAAGTGGGAGGCCTTACTTTACCTGATTTTAGAACCTATTATACCGCCACAGTAGTCAAAACAGCCTGGTACTGGTACAACAACAGATACATGGACCAATGGAACAGAATTGAGAATCCAGACATAAATCCATCCACATATGAGCAGCTGATATTTGACAAAGGCCCCAAAACAGTTAAATGGGGAAAAGACAGTCTTTTTAACAAATGGTGCTGGCAGAACTGGATATCCATCTGCAAAAAACTGAAACAAGACCCATACCTCACTCCATGCACAAAAACTAACTCAAAATGGATCAAAGACCTAAATATAAAATCTAGAACGATAAAGATCATGGAAGAAAACATAGGGTCAATGTTAGGAGCCCTAACACATGGCATAAACAGTATACAAAACATTATAAAGAATGTAGAAGAAAAACTAGATAACTGGGAGCTCCTAAAAATCAAACACCTATGCTCATCCAAAGACTTCACCAAAAGAGTAAAAAGACTGCCTACACAGACTGAGAAAAAGGTTTTAGCTATGACATTTCTGATCAGCGCCTGATCTCTAAAATCTACATGATACTGCAAAAACTCAACTGCAAAAAGACAAATAACCCAATTAAAAAATGGGCAAAAGATATGAATAGACACTTCACTAAAGAAGACATTCAGGTGGCTAACAGATATATGAGGAAATGTTCATGATCATTACCCATTAGAGAAATGCAGCTCAAAACTACAATGAGATTTCATCTCACTCCAACAAGGCTGGCATTAATCCAAAAAACACAAAAGAATAAATGTTGGAGAGACTGTGGAGACATTAGAACACTTATACACTGCTAGTGGGAATGTCAAATGGTACAACCACTTTGGAAATTGATTTGGTGCTTCCTTAAAAAGCTAGAAATAGAACTACCATAGGATCCAGCAATCCCACTCCTTGCAATATATCCTAGAGGAATAAGAGCCTTTACACAAACAGATATATGCACACCCATGTTTATTGCAGCACTGTTTACAACAGCAAAAAGATGGAAGCAATCAAGGTGCCCATCAATGGATGAATGGATAAATATATTATGGTATATTCACACAATGTAACACTACGTATCGATAAAGAACAGTGACGAATCTGTGAAACGTTTCATAACATGGAGGAACCTGGAAGGCATTATGCTGAGTGAAATTAGTTAGTTGCAAAAGGACAAATATTGTATAAGACCACTATTATAAGAACTTGCGAAATAGTTTGAGAAGAAAACATTCTTTTGTGGTTACGAGAAGGGGAGGGAGGGAGGGTGGGAGAGGGATATTCACTAATTAGTAGATAAGAACTACTTTAGGTGAAGGGAAAGACAGCACACAATACAGGGTAGGACAGCACAATTGGACTAAACCAAAAGCAAAGAAGTTTCCGGAATAAACTGAATGCTTCGAAGGCCAGCGTAGCAGGGGCAGGGGTCTGGAGACCACGGTTTCAGGGGACATCTAAGTCAATTGGCATAATAAAATCTATTAAGAAAACATTCTGCATCCTGCTTTGAAGAGTGGCTTCTGGGGTCTTAAACGCTAGCAAGCAGCCATCTAAGATGCATCAGTTGGTCTCAACCCACCTGGATCAAAGGAGAATGAAGAACACCAAGGATACAAGGCAATTACAAGCCCAAGAGACAGAAAGGGCCACAAGAACCAGAGACTACATCATCCTGAGACCAGAAGAACTAGATGGTGCCTGGCTACAACTGATGACTACCCTGACAGGGAACACAACAGAGAACCCCTGAGGGAGCAGGAGAACAGTGGCATGCAGACTCCAAATTCTCATAAGACCAGACTTAATGGTCTGACTGAGACTGGAAGGACCCTAGTGGTCATGGCCACCAGACCTTCTCTTGGCCCAGGACAGGAACCATTCCCAAAGCCAACTCTTCAGACATGGACTGGACTGGACAATGGATTGGAGAGGGATGCTGGTGAGGAGTGAGCTTCTTGGATCAGGTATACGCTTGAGACTATGTTGGCATCTCCTGCCTGGAGGGGAGAAGAAAGGGTAGATGGGGTTAGAAGCTGGCGAAAGGGACACAAAAAGAGAGTGGAGGTAGAGAGCGGGCTGTCTCATTAGAGGGAGAGTAATTGGGAGTGTGTAGCAAGGTGTATATGAGTTTTTGTGTGAGAGACTGACTTGATTTGTAAACTTTCACTTAAAGCACAATAAAAATTATTTAAAAAAAAAGAGTAACTGTGTATGTAGACCCTGGAATCTGCAAAGAAACAAACAAAAAACGTTGCTGTTGAGTCAATTCCAATTCATAGTGACCCTATAGGACAGAGTCCAACTGCCAACATTTTGGCTTTACAAAGGTGTCACTAAAATCATGGAATTCACAGCTGAGATCTTTAGAAGCAACACAACATTTTAATTTTGCGAGAGTATTCTTTTCCAGAAATACCAGAGTACTGAGATTCTAGGAGACTTCTCAGAATCGGATGTGTGTCTATAGGTCTCAGCGTAGAATAATGTAGTAACGCCCAATTACCAGGTGGAATTCTACATATCCCACTAAGTGACAGAGTGTTTTATTGACCAATGTTAGGTTTGGTTTCCAAAACTTCTGAGAATTATAAACTTTAAAATGTTGTAATCTGTACCTACTGATACTTTAGATTAAGACTGAGGACAATTAGCCAGGTAGTGAAGATATTGAGAAATTCTTTATACTGGTCCCATATTCTAGGTATTAATTACAAAGGAATATCACCTTCATAGTTTAAGAGTTAAAAGCACTGTGTAGAAATATTGAATTGTGTACGTAAGGATGACACAAGGATTTAGGTGAGTACTAACTTTCTCAGTTCCTTTCTTCACCAAAACCTTAGTAAGACCACTTACTATGACTCTTTGTTGAAGAAGTCCATGCACCCAAATAAATTATTGATTTTCAAAAGCACAATGACCCGTCAAAAAGTTATTAGTACACAGTAACTTTATGCCACTAATAAGACTGACTCTCCAAGTTTAATGGCAAATTAAAAAACATAAGGTAACAATGTTTGCTTAAGAGGTCAGCATCACTTTCTCCTTCGAACTAATTTAGAATAAGATATAGAGAACATAAAATGTACTTGAAAACTAGTTTTACTTATTTTTTATAAGATGTCATGTTTTAAGAATGCATCTTTTCATTTCTTCCCATTTTTGTTTTTAACTCTGCTAGTTTGAAATATGATTAAGATATTGAACCAAGTAGAGTTTGAATTGGTCCTTAGTTGAGAAAAGAAGGAAGGTGGTAATTTAGGAACATTTGAACATTTATTCTAAGTATCTGCTGAGTTACCTTGTAAAAAAAATGGCTGGCAGTTGGAATCCACCAGGCACTCCTTGGAAACTTTATGGGGGCTGCTCTGCTCTGTCCTATAGGATCTCTATGAGTCGGGATCGGCTGGATGGCAAGGAGTTTGGTTGTTTGTTTTGGTATCTCTCTCTATCTCCCCTCTAGCTGTATCTTATGTATATCTAATTTTATCCCAGTTTCCATTTGATGAATTGGAAGAATGTTGACTCTACTTTTTTCTGAGAAAATGGTACAGACACTGAGATAGGTGACAAGAGGATTGAAGTGGAGATTACCTGAGGCAATGTTAGCAGTATAAAGCCTCCTGTTTAAATCTTGCCTGAAGACAGTACCAGGTCTCAGTCACGATCCTTCAGGAACCACATAATCACTGTCAAAGAAGTTTAGCCTACTCCAACTAAAACAATGTCAGATTTCCGAAAGCCATTTTATGGAAAAGAGATTGAGAGAACTCAGTTTATTCTCACTGGCTTAAGAAAAAAAAAAAATCTGCAATGGTCTAACTGAGGTTTATGAAGTCTCATCTGGCTTCGTCGACATTCAAGCAAAGATCTTTCCCACAAAATAATAGACCTTCGCAAAAAAAGAGCGCAACCTTGAAATTAGGATCTGGGAACAAAAAAAAAAAATCAACTTAAGCAAAATTTATATCACAAAAAGTAATAAACATTCACTCAAAACTTCTCTGAAATGCAAGATGTTGTGAAGAGAGATGTTGCGATGTAATTTACAGATCAAAGGGGAGATTAAAAATAAAAATTATATTAGAAGCCATAGCAGTATGGAAAAAAAAATTTTTTTTTTTTTTTTAGCAGTATGGGAGACTTTTTGGTTATCACAGGAGACAGGGACTGGCATGTAGGCGTATGCCTCCCCTCTCTAACTTCTTAAATTTGGCATAATAATTCATCTATTTTTCACTTTTATTACTTTCTAAAATAGAAAATTCAGACCAAAAATTAACCTCAAGTTATGACTTTGGCTGCATCCCTCAAGTATTGGTATATAAAGTATTATATTATTTTCAATTTCTAAATATACATTTTTTAAATTTCCTTTGGTTTCTTGTTTGAGTCATGAATTATTTATCAATGTGGTTTTCACGTTCCAATAAGTGTAGACTTAGAAAATTTGTCTAAATTAATCTCATTGAGGTAAAAGAAAATGGTCTGTAAGATACCACGTCTTTAAAACTTGTGGAAAATCACTTTATGTTCCAGTAGATGGTCAACTTTAGTAAACACTCAGTGTGTTTCTATCAGTCAGCTTTTGTTAAAATAGCAAATATTGCCAATTTTTCGGTGGCTCACAACAACATACCAAAAAAAAAAAAAAAAACCTTGCCATTGAGTCGATTCTGACCCGTAGCCCCATAGCAACCCTAGAGGACAGAGTAGGACTGTTCCATTGGGTTTCCAAGGCTGTAAAGCTTTACAGAAGCAGACCGCCACATCTTTCTCCCACAGAACAGCTGGTTGGTGGGTTCAACCCAGCAATCTTTCAGTTAGCAGCTGAGCACTTAACCATTGCACCACCAGGACTCATTAACAACATAACATTTATTAATTCTGATACAGAAGGCCTGAGCATCGGCTTCAGTTGTGGCCCATTTTGCTGGGCTCAGCTAGGCTCTACATATTTTCTAATTCCAGAACCCAGTCTGAAGGAGCAGCCCATGTCTGGAACATGCTGGTCTCATGGCAAAGGGCAGAAACACATGAGGCTAAGCCAAAGCACATAAGCACATTATTGTTCCTGCTTGATCATGGCATGTCTGAAGCTCACGTTCTATTGGAAAAAGCAAGTCGTTTGATCAGGCTTGACATTGGGGTAGGGAAACACATTCAATCAACATGAAGACATGACAGTATTAGAAATACTAATATTCTTACAGGTGAGGGATCAAATAATTGGGAATGACAGTAAACCTATCATAGTGATAAAATAATAGCTCTTCTAATTTTTATTTGCAGAATTCTGTATGTGTTCATTAGACCATGCTAATTAATTGTGTTATCCAAATCTTTTATCTTTACTGATCTGTCTGCTTGATTTAACAATATTGAGAGACATTCACCAGGAAGATAAAGTGTATATACTTAATTAAATTGTCTCACATACACCAAACAAAAATTATTAGAACTACAGAAGAATGAAATAAATTCATCATCATAATGGAAGATTTCAAAACACTTCCTGTCACTGGCTAAAAAAAATCTTATTCTGCTGAATGTATATTTGAGCAGTTTATTTTTGTCTAAATTAATATAAGTAGCTTTTTCATTCCTGAAGAAAAAGAAATGGGAGGCTAATTTCTAAGCCTGTTTCTATATAGTTTAGCCATCCAAACTATTTTCAGTTAAATGGTTTGAACTAGGAAAGGACAATAAGTTTTTAGGTTTAAAAAGGATTTAAGTTTTTCAAGTTAAAAAAAAAAAAAAGGATTAATGTGTCTTAAATTGTTACCTACACAGATTTTATTTTATGTTATTCTGACACTTGTAGCACAATTCAATAGAAACAGGTAGATTCTCTCCCAAAGGCCAAAATTAAAATATGAGCCAAAGGTGAATGTAAGGAATTTAGCAGACTTAGCTTTTTGCCTGTGATAGGGTCCAGAGCTGTAAAATTCAAATCACAGCAGTGATAAGCTCAAAAAAAAAAAAAAAAAAAAAGAGCATATTAAAAGATGACCAGTAAATTGACAAAAGAGTTGATTGAATGTATTGATGCCTCCTACACGCATTACTTCATTAGGTAGCCTTTGTTGAAGGAATATTACTGTTTTAGCAGTTAAATTTACAGAGCAAGGCAATCTACACCAAAAAGGAAGAAAAAAAAAATTTAGGAATTCTGTGTGTGTAACATTTTTGCAGCTCTAATAGAGATAAACTACCCTGCTCGCCAGTTGTAATTTTGTCATTAATACTCAACGGATTTTTCTCTGCCAGATGGTCCATGAGGTTTTAATTCTGACCAGGTTTTATTTTAACAGGTGCACTTCCAGCATTGGGCAGAGGGCAAGTCATAGGCAAGGACCAGGCTTTGCCTGTCCCTGGTGAATTTTATAGTTCCTCTGTTGCTATGGCTTGTGTTAGAGTGGGGAAGAAGTGATTTCTGTAAGCACAGGACCAAACCACCTTCAACAATCTGGAAAAAGGTGAGTTTCTGTTTACAGAAAGAACTTCAAGTCATGTATCACCTCCCCAGTTGTGAATACAGGAGCTTCTCCATATCAATCGGATTTCTTTGGACTTGATCATATCTTGAATTCTACAAGACAAATGACACACAAAAGGTCACTGTACTGTTCTTTAATTCATTCTGGCTATTTCATAGAAGCTATCTTCCCTCAAAATATCCATTGACAAAAAACCATTCTCAATCTCCCAATTTATTCTACTGAACCAATTTATACAATCATTCAATCATTTATTCGATCATTCTTTCAACATGATTGTATTGCACATACCTACCAGGTGTCAGGCACTATGTTGGGCAATAGAGATACATTCTGTACAAGAGAGTCACCATCTTTGTTCTCGCAGAGTTTTTTTGGTATGTGTTAGTTCCTTTGAGAGTTTAAGGCAAATAAGTTAATTTCATCCTTGACTTCTATATTCATTCCTTAAATGGTTTCTGTCTTTTATTTTTAACAACAAGGAAGAGTTATGAAGATGCTATGGGGTTGGTTTTCCTTTGTCCATGATTCAGAGTTACTTCAAACAGGGGACCTTAATAACAAATGCCACTTCCATTGCTAGACATAAACTGTGGCTGGAAAGGTCCAACTCCACTTACCTTGAAAGTCTGAAGGTCAGTTCTCCCTCAGCAAGCATATGAACATGATCAAGCTAGTAGATGGTGCTCAGTAGCTACTCCTTTCAAAGGAATGACGTTCTCAGCCTTCTCTTCTCACCACTCTCATCAGGCAAAAACAAGAAACCAGTTCTTGTGCAGAATCCTGAGTTCCTAACAAACACTGGAGTATGTATGCCACCATCGATGTAATTGACACATCAGAGATACACAAAACCGAAGCAAAATTTATTTCTTCACAGTGAATTAGACTAAAAGTCAAAATTCAGGGTGTAAGCTCCAGGGGAAGGCTTTCTCTCTCTGTCAACCTTCTTATAAATCTTTCCCCAGACTAGGAGCTTCTTTGTACAGGAACCCTGGGTCCAAAGGATGCGCTCTGCTCCTGGCACTGCTTTCTTGGTGGTATGAGGTTCCCCACTCTCTGCTTGCATCCCTCTCCTTTTATCTCCTCCTGTAAGATAAAAGGTGGTGCAGGCCACACCCCAGGGAAACTCCCTTTACATTGGATCAGGGATGTGACCTTAGTAAGGGTGTTACAATCCCACCCTGATCCTCTTTAACATAAAATTACAATCACAAAATAGAGGACAACCACACAATATTGGGAATTATGGCCTAACCAAGTTGACACATATTTTGGGGGGACACAATTCAATCCATGATAGCTGCTAACCAAAAAGTTGGCAGTTGAAACCCACCCCGTTGCTCCACAGAAGAAAGACCTGGCAATCTGCTTCCGTCAAGATTACAGCCTAGAAAAGCCTGTGAGGAGCTTCTATTCTGTCACATAGGGTCACTGTATGAGTCGAAAACTGACTCCACAGCACCTGACAACAATTACAATATTTATTTTCTAATCAAAGCAAATAGGGTTTTATTACTAACTGAAAATTTCATATGCATCTGAAGATAATAATTGTTACTATTTATAGAATATTTTCTCTGTGCTAGGCACCATTCTAAATTCCTAGTATAGATTACGCATGTTAATTCTAATAATAATGTAGGCACTATTATTATCCCCATTTTACAGACCAGGAAACTAAGATGGGTGATTTCAAGTAACTTTCCCCAAATTAAAACATACTAAGTGTTGGAGCCAGAATTTGAACCCAGGAAACCTGAATTCAGAGGCTTTGCCCTTAATTACTCTGCTACGGAATAAAATATAAGACTTGAGAGAAACACTTGATGGCTGAGAGCCAGGGTTGTTATTTGGTTTCGTCTAGCAAAAAAGGAATGCTCTGTGCAAAAGTTTGAGAAATATTGGAATGTTAATCAAACACTGTGTCCTGTGATCCTAGTACCATTGTTTTCTTCTTTTATTCTCAACCCCAAAACCCATCCCTCTCCCAATCTATCTTTAACAGGTTCAAAACACCTTTCAATGCCACTTCATGACATCGCTGCTCACATAAACTACCGTTACCACCTGTACCATTGTTACTCGACCTAAATTTGATACCATTTACCTGTCCTTTTCCAGTTTCTTATAATTGGGAAGTATGTCATTCACGAACGTCATTTCCTTGTTCCAGCCAGGTAAAAACTCTCCTCATACTCTTGCATCATCCCATAAACTTTTGATCTTCCATGAAAAAAAAAAAAAAAACACAAAACATTGATGTCAAGTTGATTCTGACTCATCGGAAGCCCAGGTGTTACAGAGTAGAACGGTTCCATAGGGTTTTCTTCTCTGTAATCTTTATGGAAGCAGATCTCCAGGCCTTTCTTCCACTGGGAGATGAACATCAAACTTCAGGTTACCCAAAAAAACAAAAACCCATTGCTACTGAGTCAATTCTGACCCACAGTGACCCTATAGGACAAGTAGAACTGCCCCTACAGTTTCCAAAGCTATAAATCTTTATGAAAGCAAACTGCCGCACCTTTCTCCCTAGGAGCAGCTGGTAGGTTCGAACAGCCGACATTTTGGTTAGCAGCCAGCATATTAACCACTATACTACCACAGCTCCAAGCGCAAACCACATGCACCACACAAGGACCTTCCATGAGTTCACACAATTTCAACAGTTTGACACTTTTTTTTTTTTTCTTGACCTGACCAAAAGCATCTCAGAAAATTTTCAAGGCTGATCTTCTTTAGAAATCCAAACTTTAGTGGAAGGAGATCCCACATTTTGAAATATGTTTGAACCAGCTTAGCTCATCTCAATTTGAAATTGGAACTCATCTGGGAGTTAGATATGAATGGTAGACCCCAATGAAAAGGTAAAGGTTTTTATAAGCACTCGATCAGTAGAAAATGTATTTATGAAGGTTTGGATTTGTTTTCAGAAGCTGAGGAAGGTGAAAGCCCTGATTTATGAGCTGAGGATTAAGGGTGAGTTATAGGCAAGAGGAAAGACAACGTTAAAGTTTTTTTTTTTTTGGGTAACTGAGTCATCTCTAAAACCCAAAGCAACCACAAACCTTTTGCTCAGATCAAAATGAAGAGTTTCACCTGAGTTAAAAGACTGAACTTATCTCATACCTTTTCTCATTGTATCGCACATTATTTTGATTTTAAATGTGAGATTAGAACCATGGATAATGGGAATTGCAGTGCTCCGGAATGATATATAAATTACAGTTAGTTCCATTAAAATTGAAATAAACTCTTGTGTGATGTGAGAGAGGATTTTACAAAACAGAGATATCATTACCAAAGCCTTCAGAAAATCAGTGAAGGAAAAATCTTCCTTGCAAAACTGAGAATAATATTTAATAATTGAAATTATTGCTTTTGAGAGTTTTTATAGTCTTAATGTGCATAGCTACAGCAGTTATTACGTTTAAAAATCCTCCATTAAATCAATCAGTGGTAAGCCTACTCTGCGTTTTTTGACATGGACTTGCTGTGAAAATGTGAAAGACATACATCTAGTAAAACCAACTGGAACTCATCATTTCGGAGATTTCTAAATACAAAATAGAAAAGAAAATGATCCTTGATAAACAAGGTTTTAGAATCTGATTATGTTATGATAGGAAGAAGACAGAATTAAAGAAGCCCTTTCAAAATTATTTTTTCTGGCAACAACTTTAAGGGACTAGTTAAAGGTAGTCCCTAGGTAGTGCAAAGGGTTAAGCACTCAACTAGCAACCAGAAGGTTCGTGGTTCTAGAAGTGCCTTGGAAGACAAGTCTGGAAATCTTCTTCTGAAAGGTCACAGCCTTGAAAACTCTATGGAGCAGTTCTACGCTGCACATATGGGGTCACGATGAGGTGGAATCAACCAACGATAACAACAACAGATGAAGGTAAAAAATGAGATGTCTCTTTAGGCAGGGGAAAAGCAAAGCTTATTTTAAAGTCATTTTCCTAGTTTAATACAGGAAACCTCTGTGACCCAGCCTGTCCAATCAGTAGAAGTGCATGTATACTGCATAATCAATATTTATGCAAAAGGAAACAAAGCCATCCATTTGGGGAAACAATGATCTGTCAGGCTTCTGTCTAGCTGCTAACAGAGCTTTCAGGTACCCCTCCAAAACTAGGGCTCCCCACCTTGAGACAGACTATCACCATTTAGTATGAAGTTGACCATAAAGATGATATACCATTGATGCACTGCCTCATAAAGTATGAAATATATATAGAAGGGAGACAGTGTTTTCCTAGATTATAGGTGGAATATATGAATCTACTCTGCCCTTGCCAGAGTTATTCTTTTTTTTTTTTTTTGTGATTATAGTTTCTAGAACAGAGTGCCAAAACATCTCTCTACACTGTTCACACTGTGATTTGGTTTGATCCATTTAAGGGGAGAAAGAAGGGTATAGGCTGGGGCATCAGAAGAGCAGGCAACTTGGTAGAAGGACCTGAAATAATGCAGGGTTTGGAGTGCTTGGCTCTGGCTCCTATTGGTTACATGACCTCTGTAAGGACAGTTACTTTCCTAAACCTCAATGTTCTCTTCTGTACAATGTAGAGAATAAGGATCACTACCCTTTTAATTCTTGAGAGTTCTTATAAGGATATAAGGATACAATCTGTGTAGATACAGTTTATATGTATGTTTAGCTGCTTATGTCTCTTTTTTGGAGTATCAAAGAAGGGGTATGTTTTCTGTAGCCCTTGTTGTCCCCAGTGGAGTCTCTGGGTGAAGCAAATGGTAAAGCATTCAGCTACTAACTGAAAGGAGAGTAATTTGAACCCACCAGAGTTACCTTGGAAGAAAGCTCTGGGGATCTGCTTCTGAAAGTACCCCAAAACAAAACAAAACAAACCCATTGCCGTCAAGTTGATTCTGACTCATAGCAACGCTACAGGACAGAGTAGAACTGTCCCATACGGTTTCCAAGGAGTGGCTGGTAGACTCGAACTGCAGACCTTTTGGTTAGGAGCAGGGTGAGCTCTTAACCACTGTGCCCCCAGGACCTCTCTGAAAGCTTATGGCCATGAAAACCGTACAGATACAGTTCTACTCTGCAATACATGAGGTTGCCATAAGTAAGGATCAACTTGACTGCAACTGGTTGTTTTGTTGTCCTCCAGGGTAAACCAAGTTGCATTCATAAAGGCTGCCCTTTGACTCCCAAAACTGCTTACTTTCACCATGGGCCTTCTTTGCCAAAGTTGCCCTTCCTGCTTCTGCCTTTCAATCTGCTCTCTGGTCTCTATTTCTATTTGATTTACTCATATCATTTTCCATTTAACAAAGTTCCCCTTTAAAACATAGCAACATGATATAAAACCCATTGCTGTCGAGTCACAGTGATCCAACAGTACAGAAAAGAACTGCCCCATAAGGTTTCCAAGGCTGTCAGTCTTCGTACAGAAGCAGACTGCAACATCTTTCTCCCGCAAATCAGCTCATGGGTTCGAACTACCGAACTTTTGGTTAGCAGCTGAGAGCCTAACGATAGCTCCACCAGGGTTCCTTCATTATGATTTAAGCATTTAATAATTATGAAGGTAGCACATAGGCCATACATGAATTGTTTATCCTGGTTCAAAAGTCAGAGCCATCCTCTCCCTCTTCGGTCCTTGCTTCCCCTTTCCTCTGTAAAATGAAGTCCTGGTAATCTGGGAACTGAATTCTTGACTCGTGTTCAGTTGTTGAATTACAAAACTATGCGATGTTTCCCCAAGCTTGTGTTCTTCTGTGGGAGTTAAGTGACATCTGTTTGGTGTCTTTTTCAATCTGTTTTGTTTGAGGTAACTATCTTTAGTGATTATATTTAAGGAAATGAAAGATGAGAATGAAATAAGCTATAAACTCCCAGAGTCCTTAATTCTGTTTCTACACTAGCTGCATTCATATAACATCCATCTCTTTGGATCAAAGGACGTCTACTGTCCCAATGAACTTCACACACCAATGTAGACCTGTGCCAATAGCCCGGGTGCTCCATAGACTATGTCCTCTTGTTTGATTTGTCAGTCTCCCAGTTTTGTCATTAAATCTATTTGATATTGCTCACTTACAAAAACTGGGTAGTGTTTTCAGTAAATAACTTGTTACTGATGATGTGGTGTTTAAATGCCTACAGTCTTGGTAAAAATACTCCAGAGAATCCAAAGTAAATATTAACATGCTCAAATAATGAGTGTCCCTTTTCTAAAATATATCCATCTGGGACTCTTGGGATTATCATAGAGTTGTACCAAAACAAGAAACTATGAAGATACAAACTAAAAACAACATCAGAATAGGAAAACTCAACATAAAGCCTGATTTGACAATTAAATAAATGTGCCAAGTGTCATGTTACACTGAATATTGAGAAGCCCCCTGTAATCCACTATTGGTTTCAAGGTTTATTTTTCTTAAAGTGAGTACTTCAGATCACAGTTATGTAAGCAGTGGCAACCCTCTTCCTGGCTGATCAGCCAGCCCCTTGATGGTGTTAATCAGCCTTTAAAAGTCAGGGCTGAAATAGACATGTGCATAAATCACATTTGATCAAGCATAACAATTAGTACCTGGCCACATGGCTGGGGACTTATAAAAAAAAAAGGTATGATTCAGAAATTTGGGCAATCAGACCAAAAGAAACTAAATACTCTTGCAAGTATAAAACATGTTTTAAATGTATATTTTAAATGCTAATAGTGGAACATACTTTTTAGCCCAGTTAAACACAACAGAATGACAACATATCTTGACTCTATAGAAAGTATCTTGCATAAGTTAGGTCAGTGATATTTAAAACTATTTTGAAGAGCAGAATCTTGCTCTAAACAAAATTAATGTAGAAGACCGCTCTGTTTTACAATTGTTACAAGTTGGAGATTGCATGGTGGAGGTGCGCCAGTTGAGACAAAGACGTAGACACAACATATATCTCTCAGAATCAAAAAGAGGCCTCCAAGACCCTTTTTCTTGGGGAATACTTACAAGAACTCTGTCCAGAGTAATTTTCAAAACATTGGAGTTTTCTTTTTATTTTCCTTAATAACTACCCCAAGAACCTGTGTTATTATCTCCGAGAAAGTTGAAGCTGGGTGACATGGAGATTGGCCCAAATTCTGCCAGCAATATTGAGTTTTCTAAATCCAAAGCATATGCCCTTCTTTATGACACCATTTTTGTCTACAGAAGAAAATAAGGACTCAATGCAAATAAAACAGAGGTCACTTTAGAATAGAGGTTAGTATGGGTGATTGTTGGATGGTCAAACGTAATTACTTCGGTGTAATGATTACAGAAACGCCTATGGATGCTTTTGGACCTGGAAAATACTGATGATCAAGATCCTACAATCAAGATAACAGCTTTCTCTAGGTCATTTAAAGTGGAGAAAGGCGATTTTCTGAGTTGAAAGCTATTACAGGATGAATAAACATAAAAAAAATGTTCTAAACTAACAGTTTGATCTTCAAGTGTGTGTTCTGGTCAATTTCATTGGTTTTATGCTTACCATGGACTTTTCTGGTTGCCAATGCTGACTCTACCTTTTATTGACTACCCGTACACTCATATAACTTCCAGTTAATGAGCATTTTAAGGCCATCATTTTGTGGGAAGAAAAAAATCAGTATCTTTAATTGTTCACACTTACACAGAAAATTCAATATAAGAGAAGGGTTTTCGAACTTTGTCTTAGCACAATTTTTTTTTTTTTTTGTAAACTGGTGTGATATTTTGCTTTAAAGACATTTTTAAGAAAAATATCAACATTTTTTGGGACCCAGATAACATAAATGCTTCATCATAGGCATGATTTAGGAACCCTGGCATCTTGTATAGAAGAAAACGAAAAGTGACTCTACAACTCCCATCCCTTCGGTCTCGGAGGTGCTTTGTAACAACATGCACCTGTGTCAGTGTTCGTGCCTCAGCCCGGATATTTAAGATTATTTCAACATTTGGTTATAAAGTACTTGGTAAGACCAAATAATTGTATTGAGGTTTCTTTATTTGGCAAAATTGGTTTTGTAAAAAAATGTATTCAGAGGTTAGAATAAATTAAGTGATTCAACATATTAGTGAAGACCCTGTTGTGCACCAGGCACTGTGCCAGGAGCTTAAAGAATAAGAAAGATGTAGAACTTGCTCTTCCAAAGACCTCACTCTAGTGTGTGGAGACAGACGGCACAAAAGAAAACATTTTTTAAACTATGATTAAATTCAATAAACAGTGCTGTTTATTTTTTTCTTTCCGCCTTATTTCAAGTTCATTGCTAAGCAGGAGGGTCAGGTGATTCCTGTAGTCTTCGATGAGAAAAAAGTCTATCCCGAATAGCCATGCTCTTAGGAGGACCCCAAATGGTGGTACGGGACCTGAAAGGGGAATGGTTGGGTGGCATGTGTAGGGAGATCAGTCCCTAATTTCCTCATGCTTTGTACATGGTACGGAAGGAGCCACAAAGACAAGTGGGTCTTGCAAAAGGGGCATTACAGGACATGATGAATCTCCCGATTCCTTGTGCTATGTACTACTCCAAGACCTTTCAGAGCTTTGGAGCAGGGAACCCCTAAAATGACTATGATTGAATTTCTCATCATCTTAGGCATTTAAGGTCATAATCAATGTTTAAGGTCATAATTGACATTAAGGAAAACAATAGTGGTATATCTTTTACACCTGAAACAGCAATACATATCTATAAAACAAAAAGTGTTTTTATTGTAAACTTTATAGGAAAAAAAATAGATTGACGAAGGAAATTTTCAGTTGAGGTAATGATTAACCTGAGAACCAGGAGCTAGGTGCATGAGTGAAGAGTTGCGTGGAGAACGCCATTATTGGTGACAACTCACCACTTCTCCATTCATATAGGCCTCTGTTGTCTCATATGAGTGATGTGATGGCATTATCTGCCAGTGTTTTCCCATGGCTGGAAGATAAACTCCATACTTCTGTGTTGGACATACAGGGCCCTTGAAGATCTTCCCTCCTGCTGTCTCTTCAAACTCATGCATGACCAATCCTCACTCACATTTGCACTGAGATACTGGCAGCCCAAACACATCATAACATCTCCATAACATCTCATAACATAACATCTCCAAGTCTTTGCATGGAAAGATTCTCTCTGCCTCAAATGCCTTGTTGAGTTTCTACTTATTCTTCAAGATTGAATAAAAGGTCAGCTCTCCTTTAAAAGACGCCTTTAATATCCCACGTTAAATTGAGCATTCTGCTACCTTGTTGTGACCTGGACTCCTCCTTACCCATCTGTTAGTTAATTGAATTTAAATATCGTCATTCTTCAATAGCTCATGAACACTTTAGGAAAAGGGACATTTTGGCTCAGCAGAATTCTAGCTCAGAGCATGGCTTTTTTTTTTAATGTTAAATTTAATCGAATCTGTTCTTAAAAAAGCCAGGGACAATGTTTATCAGTAAGAGGTTACTTAAACACTGCCTGACTTTTCACAAATGGCTGAAACTTTGCACCAGTATGAGCCTATTCCTGATTTCAGGATGGATACAAAGCTTTCACATTATCTTAAAACAAGAGACGCTCTCTCCCCTCATGGTTGCTAGAGTTATATACCTTACATTTGTAATAATCTGGTGCAAAGGCACTTCCATCCTCTTTTTGCTCTTCCTCCTCAGCATTGTCCAACCAAACCTTCATTGGCTTCTCAGTATGTGTTAGACATTTTATGGAGTGGTTTACACCCAGGACATACTGGAATTTGCTCCCACCAGATCCCCAGAGCCAATTGTACACATCTCTTCCCAACTCCATATTCAGTGACTCCATGTTAGTAACTAGAAATCAGACACGGAAAAAATTGGCAAACATAACAAATCACTTGTGATGGTTAAGGTTGTGTGTCAAATTGGCTGGGCTTTCTCAGTGGTTTGGCAGTGATGTCAAGATAAAATTTGGCAGTTGTATAATTTTGCGATATAATACAGTCATCCCCATGATGAGATCTGATGTGATCAACCAATCAGCTGTCAGGGGAGTTTACTCAAAGATGTGGCCTGCATTCAATATATACAGATACTATGGCAAAACTTGCTGGCTTTTGCTTGCTCTGGATCAGGCGTCCACTTGTCATCATCTAACCTCCTGTTCTTGGGACTAGAGCCAGTGGCCTGCTGTCTGACCTGCCAGTCTTGGGTTTGTCAGCCCCTGCAGTTATGTGAGTCCTATGAAGCCTCCATCATGAAGCCTGACTCATGGACTTGGGACTTGCCAGCCTCTACAACCACATAAGCCATTTCCTTAAGATAAACCTTTCTCTTTTTTTCTCTTTCATTTTCTCTCTGTCCTTGGTTTTGCTTCTCTAGAGAACCCAGACTAAGATATCACTGAAAAAAAGGAAAGAGAGGGAGACTATTCTTAAACTTTTACCAGCTCGTTCCTGTTTACACCATCTCCGGTCTTGCAGCACTCTGAAGAGATAACTATCTGTAGCCTTCTAATTACCTGAGGAAACTAAGGTTTAAAGAGGTTAGGAAACTTGAGCTCAAGCTCAAGTATGACAGGCCAGAATTTTAACCACAAACGTGTCTATTTTTTAACCATCATACAGACTTTCTCTCATCTCTTAGCTAAACCCTTTAAATCCCCCACTTTCCTACCTCCTCAGTTGTGAGTGAACAAACTGCCTTGAATTGACAGAGGTGTGCCCAAGCTCAGGGCTGAAACCCGAATTGATTACTAAACAGATCAGAAAAAGAAAGAATGAACTACCTAGAAAGACTGTTCTGATCATCCTTTCCCTTAGCAACTGATCAGATGGTGAGTCACCACTCAGTAATAACCTGATCTACTACAGCAAGCAACTCTGCAGCCATGTTTCTTTACCTCAGTATACTGCCCTGACTTCACTACTAAGCAAAATGTTTTCCAGTGGCTAGTAGTTTTTTATGGAACTAAAAAAAAAAAAAAGTAGTTGGGGGGGGCGGGCGGGGAGGAAGGAGGGAGGGTTGTAAACTCTAGACTCAAAATTTGCCTGACTATGAATCATGCTTGGGGCATACGTCTGTGTCGCAGCACAAAGTGTTCTAGGGTATAACCTGTAACTCATTTTTGATGTATGTTTTGACAAAAGATGGTGCACATACTTGATTGAATATATCGTACAGTTGATTTATCTTGAAAATTGACCTGAAAACCCACCACTTTGGCTGTGCCCTAAAGCCCCCTTGCCATTCATTAGAGCAGTGTGGCAGAAGGATTAGAGTCCATGAGACCTTCAGGCTTGTATTAGTTTCCCTTTTACAGTCTACTGAAGTCCCCATGTGCTTCTAAATCAAGTCTTAACAACATGTTTTAAGGCAGGTGTCAGGATAATGCTTTGTACCTTTAAAGATAAGAAGGTGAGACTCTGAGGTAAGTTGACTGCTGTTGCCCTCATGAGTCAGTAAAATTAGCCAAGAAAATAAGTGGGTTTCCTCTCCTAACCTCAATAGAAAAGTCTTTGCACCCTGAAGGAATGAGAATTTTTATCACAGCCATTCTCAGGGGCAGGTGGACAAAAGCAGGACACAGATGCCAGCATCTATGTTTTTAGTAACTTTACACAATCCAAATTTGAAAATTTTCTGTAGGTGCTAAAAGGAGAAACAAAGATAAGCCTTCTCATATGGAGGAGTTAAGTGGGCATCATATAACTAAAATATTAGCCTAGCAATCATTCTCTGGGAAAAATATATTTCAGTCAGACACTTCTCAGCAAAGGGATAGTGAAAGGGGAGGCCACTCCAGGAATTGAAAGCCTGGCTCTCTCCCTCTCCACAGTGACTTATAAAGTATCCCATGCATTCTAAATGAGAAAAAAATACAAATACTCAGTGGGAAAATCCTCTCTCATTTCTTGTCAATATCCACCCCGTCATCCTGTGTTGACAGGACCGATTTGCAGAAAGCGAGTTTAACATTACAAACACCGTTTCATCAGCTTAAAATTTGAGGCGAGTCAATATTTACATCATGTTGCTGATCTTTAAAGAACATACCCTGTTTTCTGTCCTAATAAATAGCTGCCACTCGTGCGTCTATCAGAGCTTAACTGAGAGTGGGTTGGCAGGCTTAGTGGTCCCTGTGTTCCGGGAATAGTCTAATATTTCAGGTCTCTCATGCGACAGCAGGTCGATTTCTTTCTCTCGCTCCTTCATATTGGTTTCCAATGACAGACCTTATAAAACCATTTAGGTCTGTTTAAGTAGAAAAAAAAAAATCCATAAGCACGTTGGGTTTATCTGTCTCCAGAAATGCATGAAGCATAATACTTAACGAGAGAAGGTAGGCAGAATATCAGTTATCTATTTTGCTGTGCAATTTCAATACGTATTTTTAGACTAAAGCATTGGATGAAGTTATTATGTTCCTAGAACCTAGCAATGAAAGGACATAATAGCAAATTTGGGAACCAGGAAAGCCTTTTGTTGTCAGTCACACAAGCTCATGGTCATCCTTCACTTTGTGGGTGCTATGCTTAGCTCCTGGGCAAGTTTAATTTAGGCTTACTCAGGGCACTAGCATTCGAGTAGACCCACACTGACCAGAGAAGAATCTCAGGATTTGTTTATTTGTTTTATTTTACTGCGGTTGTTACTACCGGTTCTTACCTTGCAAAATCACTGCTGTGATTCAGGAACGCAGACCCAGAATGTGCGTCACTTTCTTTTGGAGAATCTGCTTCTCATACTCCAGAGAGCCAGGCTCAACAGAGCCTGGTAAGTACGTTTTTCAAAAAGAAAGCAAAAGGGACATAAAGAAAAATGATTTGAGAAAACATGGATGTCTTGAAATAGTTAATTTCTATTTTACAAACGTGCATGAAGAACTCTGAGCATAAGAACAGATAAGGTTAAGAACTCTGTCTCCAAATTCACACAACATTTCTGGATACAAAATAAGAAAGTGTGGCACCAAAGCAGACGTCCCTATCCTGTGTTTCCGTCAAACTTGGGCTACACGATAAATATGTGAGCTATGATCTCACATTTGATAGAAGTAGCTCAGCAGAGGCCGGAGGGGTATTTGGCCATGATGCTGGGAATATGGATGTGATTGTCACTCCAACTGTTTGTGCATGCGTTGTGTGTCTGTTTTTGTGTTTGGCATGGGGTAGGGAAGAGAGCCAGGCCTAATACCAGGTTGATTTCTTCTATTTCAAGAATTCAATGATCCCTTGCATTCTAAGAAATCACTCTAATTCAGTGACAATGATATATTTGCATGGGCTATTTATTTGGCTAAATGATGCTTAAACCCCAAGATATTCTTATTAAGATCAGATAAGTGCCAGAGTTTCAGGATCTTCAGGTTTAAATTAGCCAGATGTTGAAGAGACCGTGAGTAATACTTAGCCTATGATGGCCTTTGAAATTCATCTCTGAGCTTAGTATCCTAAGCTGAAGTAGAAATAGGGCATATTTCCATGTGGCTGATGACTCAGTCCTTGCTATGGATTTGACGTCAGCAGGTATTTAAAAAACAAATTTTTTTTTTTTTAGGTATTTTTGAGTTCTACCTAGTTATAAATGACACCGAAAGTCACTTCGTATGTGTTATCAATAGCCATACCCAAACAACCAGCATGAAAAGTCTATAAATAGATGAACAGTAGTTAAAAAAAAAATCTTAAATGAAAGTGGTGGAGGAGGGATAGGCCTGAACCATCAATTATAAAGAGCACATTAGTCATTATGTTGATACTTTGTCAATAATTAATTAGGCTATTGATTGATCAGAAACCAGGTCAATTTTAACCCTTGACCCCATATTCATCCTGCTAATTTCCCTTGTATAATAGACAATGTTCCTTTTACCTGTATCATGCTGGTGAGAAATGCTTTTAAAGATCTTTTCTACAATTAATGGTTGCTTTGTTTTGCTTGGGCTTGGCACTGTGGATTAGCCATTATGTGATGAGTTTTTATTATTATAGTTTCTAAAGTATAAGAGGAAATGAGGTAAATGATTAATGGCAGAGTAACTTACAGCAAGATGAAGTTATATGAAGCCATTGAGAAATAGATGGGAATTGCAGCCTCCCAGATGGAATTTGGTCCAGCTCCAAAGGTAGCAGTCTTATCAGAGGTGCCAAAGGATTTTATTCATGGCTCCAAGTAGCGGGACTCTAGGCATTCAATCTCAGCAACCACACAATACCCTGCAGCAACAGGAAGCTGCTCAGCCCTGGCATGTGATCCATCCTGTCTCAGAGGGAAGCCCCCTCTCCTTCGGGACTAGCATCACTTTTATACATCAAATCTTTATTTTGACTTCCTAAAGTTGGAGTTCAGTTCACTTCTACTTTGGAGTTCTTCAGAGAGACTAGCTGGAGACACTTCAGATGAAGGTGGTTTTGTTCTGTTTTTCAAGGCTGTAAATTTGGTGAATTGATGTTGGTCACAGACCCAGGGGAACTAACTGCTAGTTATTTCTGGGTTAGATTTATAGCATAAACAGAGGTGACTTCTCCATCTATAACGCAACCTCCTCTAATTTTAGGAGACCATTGTGTTGTTACTCAGATCTGTTGGTACGGAACTAACACATATGAGTGATTCCAGACAAAAGAGAGGTCATCTAATCAACTCCATTAATAGAGCTCATGGTGTAATGTCCCACGTTCTTAAATCTCAGAAATTTAAAAATTTTAAATAAGTATGTTTCATGTTACTTTTTAGAGCACAAGTGAATATTGTATTTTATGACACGTTGCAGCTGACTTATACTGGCTCACACAGAGGCACCATAAAAAATACCTTGTTTTCTTCTCCAGAGCTCACTGGTTCTGTCTGCATCATTAAGACCATGATGAATGCCATCATTTTTAACTAATAATAATTGCTTTTGTTGTTAGTTGCTGTTGAGTCAGCTCGCACTCATGACGATCTTGTGTATAACAGAATGAAGCATTGCCTGGTTCTGGTTCTATGCCATCTTCATGATTGTTAGTATGTTTCAACCCATTGTTATGGCTCTTGTTCACCAAGCAACACACCAATATAGTGCCTTCCGACCCAGGGAACTCATCTTCCAGCACTGTAGTGGACAATATTCTGTTGTAATCCACAAGGTTTTCATTGGCTAATTTTCGAAAGTAGATCTCCAAGCCTTTTTTCCTAGTCCATCTTAGTCTGGAAGCCCTTCTGAAACCTGTCCACCATGGAGGGCCCTGATGGTATTTGAAACACCGGTTGCATAGTTTCCAGCATCCTAGCAACATGCAAGACACTACAGTATGACAAATTGACAGACAGGTGGTAGAATAATAATTAGGGGGAAGACATGTGTTGAGTGTTCTATATGTACACATCACTTCCTTTAATCCTCACAAGAGCAATATGAGGAAGATTTTATTATTGCCACCATTGTTACGGTAAAAATGATGAGCCTGAAATCTCAGGTTAAGTGCTTTGTCCAAGTAGCTCGACTAGGACTTGAATCCCACATTCTGTTGGGTGTTATATTGCTTTTAGAAAATATTTTAGGGACACTTACCAGAAATACACTTCTGAAAGCCCCCAAAATTTCATTAACTAAGAATTCCCAAAGCAGCTCAAAGAACTTTACAAGGACAGAGCTGCTGTGTCTCTCACCTCAGCTTGCCACCTACGCAATCTCTTTCAGAAGAAAAACTAAAGATAGAATGGTATTTTTCCATCCTGCCCTTCCTGCCAGCCTTCACCCACCCATTGCGCTCATGCTGATCCTTAGCAGCAAAACAAATGGAATAAAGCTGTATGTCCTTCCCTAGGAGAAATTCTTCAAACAAGAAGAAGGATCATTTAACTTAACTGTGTGCTGTGGAGGCAAGTTCAATCTAAAGACAGATTAAGTAAAAACCTAACAAGGACATAAAGACCATGTTCGCCAAGCTGATAAATGAGGAGACATAAACAGACCCAAGGGATAGGCCACAGAGTAGCCATAATAAAACCAGAATATTTTAATCAAACTTTTGAGAAGAGGTTACATTTTCAATTAGCTTTTCTTATCCTTATGCAATTGTAAAGAAACAAGTTTGCAGCACTGGGTCATTTTTATTTTTCAAAAAGTTGGTCTACAGTCTCTCCATAGTTCGAACTCTTGTCAGTTCATGGGCAGTTTACCCAATATTGCCCGTTAGTCTCACTTCATGGTATCTTACCTGAACTTCATCAAACGCCCTCTAGAGAAAGGCTGACTAGACTTTGTTGTGCATATGTACCAACTGACTTATTTTTTCAATAAAAACCCTCTGTGTTGCCAGGTAGTTATGTGTTACCTTCTCTCAAAAGAGCCCCTGGGACCACAGAGATCATTTTCAAAGTGAATCATTGAGTACTGCAGTGCCCTGTGACTGGGGAGCAGGACTCAATGGGAGAGGAAAGACGGGTTACAAGAGGCCAGGAGGAGGAGAGAGAGGTCAGCAGACAGCTGTCATTCCATGTCCCTTAAAGACACATTGTCTTGCTGTGAATATGAATATATGAATGCTTGACAAAGAAGAAATTCAACACTTGAGAGAAGGCCGGTAACTGCCATAACTCACTGCTTCCTGTGTGTTTACAGAATTGTGTTATTGTACAGGTTGTTAAATTGATATCTTACTTACATGCCTCATGGCCAAGTAATGGCTGTCATGAGAAGCATAAATCTGGTCTTTTTGACAGACTCTCAAACAGGCCATTTTGTTAGGATAGTTTTGCACGCAATTTTGATGTTAAAAAGAAGATAGGTGATACAAAGGTTTACTTCACCAGTAAATAACTAAAACTATTCGGATATTCTCCACGTGCTGCTGATGAATTTCTTTCTTTTTTTTTTTTTTTTTAAAGGGTGAGGTATAATCTGATGTGAGGTTCTAGAAGAAATATATATTGCAGAATTTCTAAAGGAAGCTTTCTCCTTTGGATAACTGAATAATTCATTTTTGTAGACGCTATTGCAAAGATTGTCTCAGTTAAGACTTCTGAAAATTCATTAAAATACGGGCTATGGGATTTTTAAAAAAATAACTATTAAATGTATCAAATAAGTAAGGTGTTGGTGTTTGGGTAAATGGCTCTCTTCTTGTTTTTATACCAAATAGTTGTAATAATGGGATTTCCTTCAGGTTAAACCACCATTGGTTTGCCATACAATTCTATTCTCCGCACCTATCATCAGTCTTACCTAGCATAAATATATTCTGTCTCTATTGTTCTTAATCAACCATGTATATAATACTATATGCAACTAATGCACACTATAAATAGAAGGCATTTGTTCTCTTGCTAAATCATTTTAAACCATTAAAAAGTCAGTATAAGTACATATGGTATATTTTGCTCTTAGTTCCCAGTTCCAAAATTACCTATAATCTTGGACCCGTATTTTATGAAAGTAAGAAGTTAAATGTGGAAAGCCAGCAAGAACTAGTTGTAAAACTTCTTTAGGCAAAAAAAAAAAAAAGGACACTCCCATTAAAACATAAATGGGAATGTCCTAAATATTTCTTTACATAAACTGCTCCCTGCATCTCCCATCAGAACTGAGGACATAACTAAGTGCTCTTTACCTGAGCTTTGATGCTGTTAAAATAGATAACTAAAAATATCTCTGAAAGTATAAACCAGGAAATGATACAAATGAGGCAAGCTGAGTGTTGGGGACAGAGATGGTAAAGAAAATTTTCATTGTTTA
Source organism: Loxodonta africana (assembly GCF_030014295.1). Classification (NCBI taxonomy): domain Eukaryota; kingdom Metazoa; phylum Chordata; class Mammalia; order Proboscidea; family Elephantidae; genus Loxodonta; species Loxodonta africana. The sequence continues at coordinate 100,149,435 of NC_087351.1, forward strand.
ACCAGTTATATCTATGGATTATGAAGCATGTGACCGTATCATCTACTTATAAACTAAGCCTTTTCAACTGTTATTGGTGACACTGACAACATTTTTAGACCTATAAACCATATCTTGATAAGAATGAGATTTACTGGAGTTAAAGTTATTCATTATGTCTACAACTTCACTGAGTTTTACTTCTCTTTTAGAAGAAGTATATTAAAAACAGTCCTTTGAAACAGAAAAAACACCCAAAGTTCATGGAAAGTATAGACCTACTGTGTCCAATATGGTAACAAAAAGCTACATGTAGTTTTTGAACATCTGAAATGTAGTTTGAATTGGGACATGCTGTACATATAAAATGTACAGTAGATTTTAAACAGTACAAAAGGAAGAATATAAAATATCCCATTAATAAAGTTTATATTGATTACAAGTTAAATATTTTTAATACATTGAGTTAAATAAAAATTATTAAAATTAATTTCACATGTTCCCTTTTACTTTTTAATGTGGTTACTTGGAAATTTAAAATTACACGTGTGGTTTTCATTCATGGTTCACTTTATTTTTCGGTGTAAACCAGGAGTCAGCAAACTATGGCCCATAAGCCAAATAAGGCCCCCTGCCTGTTATAAATAAAGTGTTATTGGAACAGGGCCGCAACCACTCATTTACGTATTGTCTATGTTTGTTTTTACGCTACAATGACAGAGTTGAGTAGTTGAGACATATGGCCTATACAATGTAAAATATCTACTGCCTGGGTCTTTCCTGAAAATGATTTTAGACCCTTGGTATAAACTTTGGAGCCCTGATGGCAAAGTGGTTAAGATTCAATCTGCTAACCAAAAGGTCAGCAGATGGAATCCATGGATCACTCCTCAGAAACCCTATGGGGCAGTTCTACTCTGTCCTATAGGGTCACTATGAGTTGGAATCAACTCAACGGCAATGGGTTTGGTTTTTGGTTTGGTATAAACTATAAGCTTCTAAAGGTAATAGTATTTTCAAAAAAGTCTGATATGCACGCTTTTTTTTTTTTTAACAGCTTGAAAATTGCAAAAGAGACAGAGATGGTACATTTTGGGTAAAATTGGGCCATTCATTGTAAGTTTCTTTCAAAATCACTTTTACTTCCTAATATTGAAATATGAAACTGATGTCAATTTGCCATAAAACTTTGGGTAAGCGAATAAAGATTTAATAATTGCCATGGCAATTTCTTAAAGTATCAAAGTGAATGAAACTTATACCTGGGGTTTAGCAGTCTAAACATATTATCCCCACCATATTGCTTAGGAGTATTTAACAAATCGATGGCACTAGACACACACATAGAATGCTAGTCTCAACCATAGTTAATAGAGGTTATCCAAAAGAGTGCTATGTGATCAAAGAAGTGTGCTTTTTAAGTCTGTTTAACAAAGTAAAATGGGTTAACTATAGAGTTTCTTAGGACTTCTAATAATTAATATGCATTATAAATATCAAGGAAGATAAACTTTAGTATAAAATATGTGCCACAATTACTTGGACACAGAACCTTTTTATTTATTTTTTTTGTTTATTTGTTTGCAGTGAACGTTATAAGATATGGATAGGCACTACACAATGGCACATAAAGACTACAGGGTGTTCTCTGGACTCTAAATTGCGCCTCCCCCCCCCACCCAAGGTATTTGTTGAACCAACCAGTAAGTAAGACCTCATAGACCTCAGCAGGGAAGAAAAATGCTCTCTTACATCAAGAAGCTATATATACCTAGTCTTTCCAACTTCATAACAAAATGTCAGTATTATCTTGGTTGTTATCCAGCACCTATGAGGAATGTGAAAATATTAATTTTGTTTAAAAGACAAAAGTCTAAAAGACATGCTTTTTACTCAGATTCCTACATGTAAATAAAGAATTATCAAGAACCGTGAAGGATTTAGAAACCCTGTTGGCAAAGCAGTGAAGTAGTTTTGCTGCTAAACAAAAGGCCGATGGTCCAAATCCAGAGGGACTCCTTGGAAACTCCATGGGGTAGTTCTACTCTGTCCTGCACGGTTGCTATGAATTGGAATCAACTCAACGGCAAAGGGTTTGTTTGTTTGTTTTTTTAATTTTTTGTGAAGGGGATTTGGAATTTTACCCTGTTTTCAACCTAACAATTTAACCTATCACAATTTCATTGATATGAGCACTAGGCCAGAGTCTCTAGGGCCAGAGACAAAGGACTGTAGTACTCAAAGCAGTAGCAGTAGCCAGAGTATCCCCCAAGGTGACAGGAAGAGGGCTGGGCAGCACTTGTAGTGGGTTGCTTTACAGAAGAGGAGCTCAGAGCTTAATCCAAACCATTGCCGTCGAGATGATTTCAACTCATAATGACTGTATAGGACAGTGTAGAACTGCTCCATAGGGTTTCCAAGGAGCTCATGGAGGATTTGAACTGCCGTCCTTTTGGTTAGCAGCCATAGCTCCCTAACTACTGTGTTACAAGGGTTCCAGAGCTTAGGGAGCTCTAATTTTTCAATGGGTATAAGCATGCCTTTCCTTTGTGTCAAAGAGAGACATTACGTCTATCTTACAATACTGTTCCCTAAACAAAACTCTTTGAACAAATTTCCAGAACAAAGGCAGTTGATGTCTCTGCTCATAAAAGACATGAAATGAGCTGAAATGGCAAATAACCATGGAGAATTATCTCTCAACAATAAGCAAGTAAGTAAAAGAAATAATTAAATACATACATTTTTGTTGTTGTTAGTTGCCTGAGTCATGGCAATCTTATGTAGAACAGGAGGAAACTTTGCCAGGTCCTGTGCCATCTTCCTACATATATAAAATGCATTTTATTGTATCTTTTTGTCAGCTGAGAATTACAGAAATCTATGTAGGAGGCCCTCCTCAATGGCTTAGTCACCCTTCTGAAATGTATTCATTAAGTTATATTTTAATGTTATACGTTCATTTTTATTGACATTTTATCCAAAGATTAACCATTAAAAAAAAAAAAAATCACTTCTGCTTGCTCTACAAAGCCACTTTGAAGACAATGCTAATTTTATGATTTAATGCCTCTTGTATAAGGACCCTCTTATCAATTTTTTTCCTTTCTTTTTATATATAACACCAAAGAAAGTATCTATTTTTTTGACTGTTATATTTTTTTTTATCAGAGGAATAGAATTATTCAAGCTATTGTGTTTCTGTTTCTGCTTTGATTAAAGCTCATTTATAAACTCAATCTCAATAACAACATATCAATGTTCACTATTGTTAATTAAGCTAAAACAATAGTAAGTAAATCAAATAAGCAGTTAAAAAACAAGATTGGAATGGGCATCTCTCCATTGTAAACGAGCAGAAAGCACAGCCGCCTAGAGAGTTCCTTGTTTTAGTCATAGCCTCCCGATAAAGAAAAACAGAAATAGATAAGTGACCCCAAAAAATTAAAACACACAAAAAAGTGTCAGAGCTTCTGGATTTGAGAGACTGCAGTCTTTGATGATATGTCTCCTTTTCCACTTTCATTGAATTTCTCATTTATTGAACTACTTTCTATATAATTATTACTTACTTGTTTGGATTTAAACACTGCTGTTCTTGTTGATTTAATATGATATGTACTTTTCATAGTCTCAAAAGAAGCTGTTTTTTTGGCAAGTTCAGTTGAAAAAAAAATCATGCAGTTTTTATCCAAATTAAACACAACCGTCTATAGTATTCACGATCTTTTTGAACTCTTTTCTATACAAACTATTTACCTCCTACCTAGCTTATTACAAATACTAAATTTCCTTAAAGATAACAATGGTAAGGCGCATTTACTTATTTGTTCAGTCATAAGTACTGAGAGCCAGGCACTGTCCATTGAGTATGAATGAATAAATCTCAGTAGCTATTTTTAAGATGCCTTAAGTTTGAGCTCAGTCTTTGTTTTTACTATGAAGATTGCCCTAACCTTAAATAAACCTGTGTTTTACGGACTATGCAAAGGCATTCAATTGTGTGAATCGTAACAAATTATGTATAACATTGTAGAGAATGGAAATTCCAGAACCCTTAATTGTGCTCATGTGGAACCTGTACATAGACCAAGAGGCAGTTATTCAAACAGATCAAGGGATACAGTGTGTTCAAAAATCAGGAAAGGTGTGTATTAGGGTTGTATCTTTTCACCACACTTACTCAATCTATATGCTGAATAAATAATCCGAGAAGCCGAACTGTATGAATTAGAATTTGACATCAAGATCGGAGGAAAACTCATTAGCAACCTGTGATATGCGGATGACACAACCTTTCTTGCTGAAAATGAAGAGGACTTGAAGCGCTTACTGAAGACTGAAGACTACAATCTTCAATATGTATTTATTACACCTCAACAGAGAGAAAACAAAAGGCCTCACCACTGGACCAATAAACATCATGATTAACAGAGAAAATATTGAAGTTGTCATGGATTTCATTTTACTTGAATTCACAATCTATGCTCATGGAAGCAGCAGTCAAGAAATCAAGTGACATATTCCATTGGACATATCTACTGCAAAAGATCTCTTTAAAGTGTTAAAAAGCAAATATGTCACTTTGAGGACTAAGATTTGCCTGAGATTCAAACCGTGTTATTGTCAGTCAACTGATATGCATGTGAAAACTGGACAATGAATAAGGTAGACCAAAGAAGGATTGATGCCTTTGAATTATGGTGTTAGTGAGGAATATTGAATATACCATGGACTGCCAGGAGAATGAACAAATCTGCCTTGAAAGAAGTACAATTAGGATGCTCCTTAAAAGCGAGGATGGTAAGACTTCACCTCGTGTACGTCAGACATGTTATCAGGAGGGATCAGTCCCTGGGAGAGAGACAACATGCTTGGCAAAGTAGAGGGTCAATGAAAAAGAGGAAGACCCTCAATGAGATAAATTGACACAGTGGTTGCAACAACGAGCTCAAGCGTAACAACTATTGTGAGGATGGTGCAGGACTGGGCAGTGTTTTGATCTAATGTACAAAAGGTTGCTATGAGTTGGAACCGAGTTGAGGGCACCTAAAAACAACAACCTCACAAATGGAAATAATTTGTAGATGGAGCCAAGATTAAGAATAAATTATACAGAGAACCCCTGAGGGAGCAGGAGAACAGTGGGATGCAGACCCTAAATTCTCTTAAAAAGACCAGACTTAATGGTCTGACTGAGACTAGAAGAATCCCGGCAGTCATAGTCCCCAAACCTTCTTTTGGCCCAGGACAGGAACCATTCCCAAAGACAACTCATCAGGCATGGATTGGACTGGACAGTGGGTTGGAGAGAGATGCTGATGAGGAGTGAGCTACTTGTATCAGGTGGACACTTGAGACTGTGTTGGCATCTCCTGTCTAGAGGGGAGATGGAAGGGTAGAGAGAGTTAGAAACTGGGAAAATGGTCACAAAAGGAGAGACTGGAAGGAGGGAGAGGGCTGACTCATTACGGGGAGAGTAAATGGGAGTATGTAGTAAGGTGTATATAAGTTTATATGTGAGAGACTGACTTGATTTGTAAACTTTCACTTAAAGCACGATAAAAATTATTTAAAAAAAATAAATATGGAAGTCACAATTAAAAAAAGAATAAATTATAAATTCATGAAAGTAGTAGGACAGTACTTGAAAATAAACTAATATCGAGGGTTGGAGCTGGTGTATCTAGACACGTTACAAAACTAAGCATAAAAGACCACACTAAAAAAAAAAAAAACTTTTTTCACGGCATGCAACACCATGTATCAAAAGAATGACTGATGAAAAAAATTGAAGTTCATTGCACATATAAATTGCTAATTTCTTTAAAACATCATGAACAACTAAAGATCACAACCCTACAAAAAAATGGAGAAAGAAATGCAAATGTGAGGTTTACAAAAATGGAAATGAAAAAGGTTTAATTATTAGGAAATATGGTCATCTTCATTTGGTTTTTCTTCCAAGGTCCTGGTCTTGGCATGACAGATGTGTCTTGGTTGGGTGTTTATCTGTTTGAAGTTAGGTCACTTTGACTATTTAGTCTTAGTCTTGGTTCTTGACTTCTCCACCCTTCTCACAGAGGAAATGAAAGTGTCTTTGAATGCCATCTAAGAGGCCCTCCCTTACACTTGACTTTCAATTCTATGTTACTCCCTCTGCTCTCATCTTTCTATAGAATGGTAGTAGTGCTTAACAATAACCATCCAATTCCATCTCATAATCTACTCTTTTCTCCATACATCACAATTGCCTGACACTTCACATCCAACTTGTATACCTGCATTCAATTCCACCTGTGTTGTTGTTGTTGTTAGGTGCCATTGAGTTGGCTCCGACTCATAACCACCCTATGTACAAAAGAAGGAAATACTGCCCAGTCCTGTGCCATCCTCACGATCATTGTTATGCTTAAGCCCATCGTTGCAGCCAGTGTCTCAATCCACTTTTAACAACTGGACTACCAGTTGTACCAAAGGCTGACTGTGTTCTACCAACCAGCAATGATGGGGTCCTCATTGCCGGGTGGGCAGTGAGTGGTCCAAGTCCAAACCCTGTTTTGTTTCCTGCTTTCTTAGACCACCCCTCCCCACACCAGATGTTTCAGGTTGAGGTCTCCAGAAGCAGATACTGCCTGCAACCGAGTTTGGGGTGCATGATACTGACTAAGAATAAAAACATGTGAATGGAACAGGGAGGAAGCAGGACTGGTCAGAGGAAGAACTTAAATTCAAATGCAGACCTGGCAAAGCTTGGGCCAACCTCCGCCAGTCCAATAGGCAGCTCTCGAGTGAGACTTCATACACTTTATGTGCTACCCAGCTCTGTCGTGGATGCCTCTATCCCAGTGTATTATTTCCTAGAAATGCCTTAATAAATTACCATAAATTGGGTGGCGTACAAAAAGAGTTTTGTCTCACAGTTCTAGGGGCAAGTAGCCTGAATTCAGGGTGTTGGCAATGCCGTGTTCTCTCAGAAGGCTCTAGGGAAAGATCCTGCCTGTTTCAGGTGGACCTGAAGGTGTTTCTGGGATGCAGTCGCATCATAAAGCTTCTACTTCTCCCCTTTTATAGGGCACCACTCAGATTGGATTAGAAAGCCCCTACTCCTCTATGATTTCATGTTAACTTCAAAGATTCCATTTCCAAATAAGGCACCAAGGGTTAGGATTTCAGCATGAATTTTGGTGGGACATGATTCAATCCCTAGCACCCAGGAAGTGTGTGAGCTTAGTAAAGAAAGCTCTCAGAAACTGAGGCAGACCCTGAAGGAGCTGACACCTAGAAGATGTCTGTCCGGGCCCTGCCCTATAGGTAGGTAGCAAATTCTTCTTTGAAGGAAAATCTAGGAAGGCATCTCCATGTCTACCACAGTAACCCCTCATCTACAACACACAATAAACCTCGGGAATTGACAACTTAATCCATAATGAGTCTAGAGTGTCTGATTCGGCCCAGCAGTCTCTCTTTGAGCTCTAGTGTGTTGACTTTCAAAGTATGAGGTTTTAAATGGCTGTCATTCACTCCCTGTTAGACTGAGGAAGAATCAGCAAGGTGATTAGGTTTTTGGCTGGAGACATGAATAAAGTTGTCCATGTGGATTGATGTCACCCTGTCACTATTAGCCAATGTGACAGTGATAGCTAACTGCCTTCAGGGCTTCAGCTTGAATGCTGCTATTATCATAGGAACAGCCCAGCTCACTCATCATGCCCTATTCCAGTAGAAGCAAGTGTCTCTTATATTTATTAGGAGCACTGGTGGCACAGTGGTTATGTGCTGCGTTGCTAACCAAAAGGTTGGCAGTTTGAACCCAGCATGGGAGAAAGATGTGGCAGTCAACTTCTGTATAGATTTACGGTGGTGGAAACTGTATGGGGCAATTCTACTTTATTGTATAGGGTTGCTATGAGTCAGAATCAACTTGATGGCAACAAGATTTTTTTTTTTTTTTTAATTATACAGCAAAACCTGTGAGAGCTGGAACTTGACAGGACTACTTTGTTTACCTTGGTCTCACAAGTTGCCTCCTTTGGACAGGATGCAGTCTTACCACTTTTCTGTTGCTTTCTATCAGCGGAAAATATTTGAGTTTTCCTTCTCTGACAGGTTCCTACCTTACACGTGTTCTGGCTTTCACAGATGTGACTGTAAAAAGCAGACTCCTTCTAACATTCACCTGGCTTGCTTATTAATTGTCATAAATTTGCTGAAATTCTGAAGGTGTATATCATGGTCCCCTCAAATCTAGAATCACATATATTGATGTCTCTGAGCCCAGGACATCATTTCAGGCATTGCATAAAATCTGGGGATGAAAAAACTGCAATTTTCCTCATCATTGGGTACAGCTAAGAATGTTAAGACTCTGATATAACTAAAGACTTTGTGGCACTTCGTTTTCTAGTCTACTATAAAATAATTATAATAACTACAATTTCTTAATATACTATGTGCCAGGCACTTTGTGTGCTTTATCTGTTTTGATTCGGAAGAAATAACCCTACGAAATGCATATGGCATCGAGGCTTAGACCAATAAGAGAGTTGCCCCAGATCCCATAAGATGCACAGGCTAAGTTACAACCTTTGTGTAACTACAAACCACTCCCAGACACTCCGCTAGCAGATAAGACCCTTGTATTTGGAGTAGAAAGCGAAGCACATTAATGTTAAACGGTATGTTCACATTCGTTTTAAAATGTTAATCCCTACAGTGATCCTTTACTTTGGGTGGGGAAGCATTTTATCCCTTTCTTATAAATGAGGAATTTCAGGTTCAGAGGATCAAAATGCCAGGAAGCAGATAAGGCGGTTAGTCGTCTGGAGATATGGAAATAGAATCCAAATGTATATGTGTTTTGTTTCTTTTGTTCTGGTTTTTTTTTTCGAAAAGGCAGTCACAAAGGATGTGTAGGAAAATATTATATGTAAGCTTTTAATAAAAGCAGTAAGCCCAAATTGCATTTTGCCAAAGTATCCAAACAGTCCTTCAGAAATAACGAGTTTTGTTTGAGAAAATTAAAACACGGTTTATTGGAAAGAGCATACAAAAATGTGCGTTAATGCCTGGATTTCAGGCACAGTTTCTCTCGCAAATTCCACTACAACTGAACCACTGCTGCCGCTGCTTCAACTAGTGCGGCAAACGTCAGGAATCTCTTGCAGAGCTGCTGTCCTGTGCTCAGCTCCATGCTTTCTATACGCCATCATGTCCTCCTCACTAACGCACGGTGAATTGCGTGCAATCATCTATTTTCTAGATTAGGAAAGAACCCTAGAAAATTAATTGCTTAAAGCCGATGAATGTAGCTTAGCATTAAAGTGCTCATGCTTTGAAATCATAGATGTGAATTTGAACCTCAGCTTGACCACCTACCAGCTGTGAGAAGTTGGACAAGTTACTTAACCTTTCTGGACTCAGTTTACCATAATAGGATTTGGACTAGGTGATCCCTAAGGCTCCATCCAATTCTGAGACAGTATGATTTTTTTTTTTTTCTTCTCAAATTTGGGTAGACCCTCTGTCCTACTTGGGCTCCTATGAAAACTTCAGCAATTTTGCCAGAACTCAAAGAATCAGAGGATTGCCTTAGAAATTAGTCCCAAAGCCAGCAAAATCCAGGCTCCATGAATAGAACTTCTATTCCTAGAAATTACCTATAAGGATCCTAAGGGCAGTTGGAATTAACCTAACTGCCCAAGAGTAAATGGGGGTGGTGTGGTAGTGCTGTGGGGGTGGAAAGGTGTTCAGGGTGAGGAGGGAGTGGAATGTTGTTAACTTTCACCCATATTCAGGCATTATCTCCATCTCTTTGCTGCATTGGCTACTTGTATATTTCCCTGAACCCAACAACTCCCTCCCCTTTTCTTTATTGGCTTTAAGCTACTTTTTTGGTAAGTGGCCTGCAGGAAGCCCTGAATGGAGGTCAAGAAGCCGAAGAAAATTAATGTAAGATCATTGATCATTGAGAAAATTCTTTTGTTCCTGCTTTTGATAAGACTCATAACATAGCACAGAATTCAAAAGGCTTAAAAAGTCATTCAGCTTTTTATTATTAACACATGGCTCCTCGAATTTAGTGAATTTTCTCCTTGATTGTCGGAATGGATTTTGAGCCATTGTAATCTCTCATAGCCAGGAGGAATTGTACGCGTATTTTAGAAATAGACTACCAAATAGAAAATTCTTCCAAAAATATATCATATTCCAAAGTACAAAAGCAACCGCCAAAACAAACTCTTAGTGTAGTAAAGAAGGCTTGAGTTTTCAAGTCAGGGTTAAAATTGAATCTCATCTCAACTGCTCACGGATGGTGACCTTGATAATTTAAGCAATCTTTCAGAATCATAATATTTACTTTTAAGGGCTTTCATAAGGATTAAATGGGATGACATATATAAAGTGTCTCCTTTATTAGAGACACAGCAAGGACTCTAATATCTGTTGTTTCCCTTCCTTACAGAGACAAGTAAAATCTAATTTCTGATTCTTCATTTCCTCGTGACTCAGAGCTGAAGGGTGCTATTTGTGTTGGAGAGAATACTCTTGGGTGAACTTGAGGAAAAAGGGGAACTGGGTTTTCCTTCCATTTAGACATCCAATGACAGGAATCACTGGGCAAATCCATCTTGAAAGAGCAACTTTCATACCTGAGCCACTGCCCAGGAATATGGCACCACTTCTGGGAAGTTTTGAAAACACTTCGAACTTATTTTTTGAAGTTGTTTTTGCATTCCGTACTACTGAGCTCCTCTGCACATCCATGACTTGGCTGAAGCTGAGGCTGGCTGTGCCAGCATATTTTCAACCTGATCAAGATATAGAGCCCTGAAAATTTCATGAGATTCTGTTTTTGTGAGATTTCCAGATTTATACCAAGCCTTACAGATCCCAGAGGAAGGCATAGCTCAGGAAAAAAAAAAAAAGAAGAAGAGAGAGTTTACCAGTGCTAAGATAGGACAGCTGACATGCTTAATTTAGGTTGAATTAGGGGCAGGTTGGGAGTGTGACTTCTTATTTCACCTCCAGTAGAGAAAATCTTTTCTTGTTTCACCGGGTTGTCTTTTAAATTTAACAAGAGTAGAAGGTTCATAGAAGCTGAAAGAGAATCATGCCTGGCAACACTAAAAATATTTGGAACCAACTCCTGGGTCCATCTAAACCAGTTACATGCTCTCTCTATTAATTATAAATTTGTCTGCTGTTGTGCGTTTGATAACCAAGTCCTATTCTAAGTGTGTAGACTCAGTAGTTTCTTAGCAATTGTCAGATATCACTGAAAGATGCACAGTTCCTTATTTTCCCTAATCACCTATTGTTTTAATTCAGTTGTATGTAACATTTTCAGCCATCAATAATAATACAGTTTACTGTTTCCCCCCATCATTCACACTTATGGAATGATCTTGTCTATTCAACTACATTGATTATGCAATAGCTAATCCATTTCCTCCTTTTTAATCAGACATAAAAGTATCAATCAGAGTTTATATACAGCGTGAGGCATCCAACAGATCACATTTATCTGTGACAATCTCAGGCAAAAGGAAAGATGCATGGTGCTTTAGTTAACCCAGTGCAGGAGGATTGTAGGGAAAATATTCAGCTTTTGTCAGACTTTTTAGAATATTAAAAAAAAAACTTTGAATCCTGCTATAGGTTGAATTTTGTCTTCCAAAAAGATATGTTGAAGTCCTAATCCTTACCCATGAATGAGACCGTTTGGAAATAGGGTCTTTGAAAATGTTATTGGTTAACTTAACATGAGGCTGTACTGGAGGAGGGTGTTTCTAATCCTATATCAATATGACTGGTGTCCTTATGAAAGAAAAGATGCAAAGAGATTGGGATACAGAGGAAGGAAACCACGTGATGCAACAACTGCGAGTGAAGAAATGCAGGAAACCACCAGAAGTTAGGAGAGAGAGGCACTGAAGAGCTTCTCCCTCAGAGCCCTCACACAACGAAGACCCTGATTTGGACTTCTAGCCTCTGAACTGTGAGAAAATAAATTTGTGTACTTTAATGTCATCTACATTGTGATATTTTGTTATGGCAAGCCTAAGAAAATAATGCAAATCCCTTTATTGGTTTATAATGAGGGTGGCCAGGATGAAAGCCACTATTTTATTCATTCATTCATCCATTCGCCCAAAACTTTGGGGGCATGTATTATGTACTAGGTGCCAAATGTAGATACACTATATTCAATGTTTGATGTCTTTGTCAAGACAGATCCAAACAGAATGATTGAGGAATTTATCTTAATATAAGTAGTCAAAGAACCATGGATTCATTTTTCATGAAAATAAAGCACGGTTCTTTGATTCAGTAAACATATCTAAAAATATGTATATGCTGCTAATTTTTGGCACTGATTTCTCCAAGTCTTATATCCTATATGGAAAGAATTTAAAAAATAATCATTTGTTCACAAGTGGTTTTTTTCAGAAAAAAAATTTGAAACTGTCAATGGAAGACTGGTATGGACCCAGTTAGTCTCACCTAAAGCCAAGTAAGGCAGATACCAACATAAGAGGCACTTATTCTGCTGTACTTGTGTTTGCCACGATCCCTTTATTCAATTCTCATGCCAATATGCTGTCAATATACATTAAACAACAAAGGGGATATGGAATGGGTGATGTATTTCTGGAAGTTTGGTTTTGCAAGGAACATTAGCAAGATCTTAAGCCCTCTTCCATAGGCATCAATTGACATCTGGCCTTGAGAACTTGAAACACAAGACCCTAACTTCCAACATGAGCGGCCAGCATGGTCAAATGAAAGAAGGCCAAGATTTGGAGAAAACCAATTGGATTTGAGTCGCAGCCCCATCAGTTATTAGCTTCATGACCTTGGGCAAGTCGTTCAAACACTTTGAGCCTCAGATCCCTTATATCTAAAACAGGGATGATGCAAGTATTCATCATATCACAGTCTCAGACTCAGAGCATTAGAAGCATCATGATGTGGTTATCAACCAAGCAGAGGTTTGCTTTAAGAAAATGAACTTCCATACAAGTTCCTGGGGAAGAAAAGAACTAATGAAAAGATGATGGAAGCCACATTAATCAGAGTAAGTAACACCAGGTGCTGAAACAGGTAAACCCTGAAATCTAAAATTTCACAATGTAATTTTATGGCTCCCTCATGCCACACCTCAAAGCAGTCTATGGATTGAGAAGAAGAGGGATTCTGCTCTAATGGTATTACTGGTCTCTAGAAGCATGGAATCCTGTAAATGATCCTCTGCTGGCCAGTGAGTAAAAAGAAAGACGAACAAAAGATCTCATGGGGAGTTTGGGGCCAAGCATGGAAGTGAAATATAACCAATTTTACTCATGTTTCACTGCTTAGAACAAATCGTACAGAACCACCAAGATACAAGGCCTCTTTGAAATGTAGTCTTGCTTTGCGCCCATCAGAAAGTGGGAAAAAAAATGTGAATACATACAAAAGATGCACCAAATAATTATTTCTAAGGACAAAAAAGCTTACAGAGTTAAGTGTCTTAAATTATGGATCATGGAGAGTTGGTCCCTGAATGCCTAGCTGTTGATCACGACAGCGGTGGGAGTCTTCAAGTTATTAGCTAATGAAAACATGTGCTTACTAACTAAAAAAAGAAAAGAAATAAAACTAGCACAAGATAGTTAAATATCAAACATCTCATTAAATAGGGAAATTGAATATCAAGTGAAAATTACTGCTTTTATTACATACTCAGTTATATTTGTCTGGGATCAATGCAAAATTCAAGATTTGCTTATACTGTTCTTATACACATTTGTTTGGTTGAGAAAGATCTTTCAAATACAGAGTCTCTTCAGAAAAGTACTAAATGACTTGTAAAGTGGTTATGAGCAACCGTCTAGATAGATCTATCATGAAAAATCGAACTTAATCTTTCACTCTAGCTGCAGTCTTCAAAAGTTGGTTGAAATTGTTGGTGGTTCTTCACCACTGACCAACTTCAGTCAGGGAAGCAGCCGTATTCTTACTCACTAAGATCTAAACGATGTCCATATGACCGATTTTCCAAAGCCAGCCAAATCAATGAACTCTTGTGGGTTCTAAAAACTGAGGTTCTGCAATACCACCCAGTCCAATTCAATCTTTTCATTTTGTCATAATGAATTTAAAGTCCTCATTTTATGTAAGAAAAAACAGAAGTGGAAAATAGAAAAGAGCCTTTCAGGTTAGAAGAAAAAATGACTTCTGACTTTCTAGCCAGAGCTCTTTTCATTCCACATAAAGCATAAATAAGTCTCAGGAAATCTGTTTATCATTCATTGGCCAATATGATATCTAAATTCCAGAACCAGAAGAGTTATGACTCTTATCACCTTTTCAGAAACATGGGTAGATAACAAACAAAAAAAATAACTCAAGGAAAGAAACAAAATGCCAAGGACAAGAAGGCAAGGAGAGTTTGTTTGTTTTACTCACAATGCAGACTTATTTTCACTGTCTCCGTTTAAAGGTTCACTCTTAGTAAAGTTGACTAAACATGTCCATGTTCTTTCCCTCTCCAGCACTTCTTCTCCTTTAGAAATGGAGCTGGGTCATGAACTCCCTCTCAAGCAGAAGTTGAAAAACAGAGATTTTAAGACCATTAGAAATATTTTTTTATTTATTTTACTTTTTGCCCATATTCAAATTACCTGTCCGGAGATTTCAGAGGAAAAATCTTGATTTCTAGATTTTGTTGAAAAATGAGATGCTCTGGTAACTCTAGGGCAGTACTTCTGGAACTGAGAGGCAGGTGTTATTTTTACACGGGGTGTGTACTCTCCAGAGCCATCCTCTACCTGGCCTACTCTACTAATGTGTCGCTTTGTTGGCCCCTAGAGGCATCTGACTGACCAAAGGGTCGGCAGTTCGAAACCGCCAGGCGCTCCTTGGAAACTCTATGGGGCAGTTCTACTCCTTCCCATAGGGTCGCTATGAGTCGGAATGGACTCGAGGCACTGGGTTTTTGGGTTAGAGGCATCCGAATTTGTGACGCTGTCCAAGACATTGGAATGTGCAATTCACAGACCTAGGAATTGAAAACTTGATATTTCACTTTCTATCTCTGTAGCCTTATACAAGGAAATTTAACTCTGTCCTCATCTGCAAAATACACGTGATTACTTCTTCTATTGCTTAGAGTTGTTGATTCAATTACATAAAAACGTATGTGAAAGACCTGGCAAATATACTGGTTCATCGGAAAAGCTTCACAAGTAAACTCTGTCCCCTTCCAAGATTTTCCTGTTCAATCTGTAAATACAAGAGAATTGAGTTGCTGCAATTTTCAAAGTGTTTCTAGTGTTTCAGCAATTTCCCAGTTACAATCGATGGTATTCACCATAAATATGTAAATATACATGCATACATATACACACACACACGCCAAAAAGAAAAAAAGATCCCGTTGCAGTCTTGTTCTCGATTTCAACTCATGGCGATCCTATAGGACAGAGTAGAACTACCCCACAGGGTTTCCAAGGCTGTAATCTTTAGAGAAGCAGACTATCACATCCTTCTCCCATGGAGCGGTTGGTGGTTCAAACTGCCGACGTTTCAGTTAACAACTGAGTGCTTAACTATATAAATACATATATGTATATACACACACATATTCATATACATGGAAACCCTGGCGGCATAGTGGTTGAGTGCTAGGGCTGCTAACCAAGGGGTCGGCAGTTCGAATCTGCCAGGCGCTCCTCAGTGCTACTCTGTCCTATAGGATTGCTATGAGTCTGAATCGACCCAGGGCACTGGGTTTGGGTTTTTTTTTTTTGGTTATACATATACATATATACATATGCATATATACATATACTTATATATTTTATACATATATATAACCGTTGCCATCAAAATTCTTATTTCCAACTCATAGCGACCCTATAGGACAGAATGGAACTGCCCCATAGGGTATCCAAGGAGCACCTGTTGGATTAGAACTCCCGACCTGCTGACCTTTCGGTTAGCAGCCATAGCTCTTAGCCGTTACTCCACCAGATTTTCCTAACCATACGCACACAGGCTCAAATTTAATAATAATAATATTATTATTTATAAAACCAACATTTATAAATTACATATAGTGTTTCAGAAACTTTAATTCTTATGTAAATCTATGACGTAGGTGGAAAGTGTTACTTCCCTAAATATTAAATAGCATGCCCATAATGTCTCCAGTAAATGAAGAGAATTCAAGCATTCTGCCTCCAGAACCAATGCTCTTGGTTATAGTACTTGACTATACATTAACCGGAAACCCTGGTCACATAGTGGTTGAGAGTTACAGCTGCTAACCAAAAGGTTGGCAGTTGGAATCCACCAGGCCCTCCTTGGAAACTCTGTGGGACAGTTCTACTCTGTTCTATAGTGTCCCTTTGAGTTGGAATCGACTTGACGGCAACAGGTACACATTAGCTAGTGTTTTCATATCATAGGAGCAGAAGACATAGGATTGAGTTTCAGGATGCCTCGTTTTTAGTGCTGCCACTAATTCAAGATTGTCCTGCATTAGATTATTGTCAAATTTATCATTTAGTTTACTATTTCCTGAAGACATGTCCATGTGCTCTACTGGGATATGTAAGATGATTTGAGATAGCAAACTGAAACATTTTAAAATGTTAAATGATGTACCTGTTTTATGTGTACCAGAAAAACATAAATAATATATTAATTCTGATGTTACTTATACTCTCCCACTGGGGCGGGGGGGGAGGGGATTGAATGTTGAGTTAAATTTCACCTAACACGGGGGAGGGGGGAATCCCATAGAAAATACAATGAAAGCTCTGCTCTTGGATATAACAAAAGTTGTATTGGATTATCCTCTAACATATAACCATTCAGATACACCAGTTTAGGGGGTTGATATCTGACTCATCTACCATCACATTTGAAGCTTTAATTCTTAGCCTCAACAGATGCTAACGTAAAGGGGTGTCACATATCCAATACTCGTGCACTAATGACCAAGCTGTCATTGTTTCGGTTTCTCAGCTGTAAGCATATTTCTCTCATGGCCTTTCTCTGGTCAGTGCTCCTTTAAACTGAGAATGTTACCTGCCTAGCACACCTGTTTCTGCTAGAAGGCAGGTGGCTTAGGAAGGCAAATGGGCTTAGTTCATATGACATTTTGTCAAAAAATGAATAATGCAAAACAAAATCCTTAATGGCTCATGAAGCCTCACTAATAAGGCAGATGTCCTCTGTACAATTCCTTGGGGCCTAATATGCAAATATTGATGTGCTTATAATCACCGGACCCTTGTTCCAGTAATTGTTTCTATCTTCATTATTCCCCATAAGAAATCCATTCTCGGCTGAGAAATCTGATGCACAGAATACAGCTCATATCAAAGGTTTAATGGCCTCAACTTCTATAAATTGAATCCAATCTCTTTTAAGCTGTAATGATTCTTCAGAAGGGGCAACAGATTATAAGACCATGGCAATAGAATGGTTAGTGATGATTCTTACACAATGAAAGTTAATATCGTGGCTAATTGGTCATTGCTACCTATTCTTTTAGACATATTGAATATGTCCCCTCATAAATATCTCAATTCTAGCTCAGTCACTTCAAGAGAAAGTCTTTATTGGCAGTATAATACATCATAAAACTATACAATCAGGCACCATTTTTCAGCTTAGACAATCCTAAAGAACATATCAAGCTAAATGATCTAATAAAAAAGTAGCAAAGTTCCTACTCAGTGACACTAAATCCGGGGGAAAAAAATTGACTGTCAGAATATCAACTTTCTTGTCTTTTGCCAGTCTGAGCCCCGAGTATTTTTATCTTTCATTTTGCTTTTGTTTTCCCTCAATTTTCCAGTGGTTTCTGAATTGTGTCCCAATAGAAGCTTTCTCTTCATTATGTTCCTTGTTAATAAAATATAAATTGTTTGTATAATGAAAAAAGAAACAGTCAAAAAGAGTCCTTGGAAGTAGCAATTGAAAGGTTGGACTCCGGCAGTGATGTGTAGGTTTGCTGCCACCTATAGGCTTCTAGCAATTTTTATGGGCAAAATGAACTTCAAAGACCAGGCTCACTACATTGCTAATATAGGCATCAGATGCTCCTGACATAGAAGAATCCTGGGAGCTTCCAGAAAATGTATAGTCAGTATCCCTTTGCTTCAATTCTCCCTAAATAATAGTATATATTTTTGCTTGGTATGACGATATGAGTCAAAATTACAAATCTAAAGTAATATTGGGATAGGCCATTCTGTTTAACAAAACACATGTTTTCTGTTAGTCGACTATTAGTAAATTATAAAATAAAACAGGAATAGAAATGAAATGTAAGGCCATACTCATGTCTGTATGTAACTTGAGAGATACTTGGAAGTCGTACATCAGTTATCTTTTGCCATTCTGTATTTTCTATCCAGTAATATATTTCTCTTACTTTTCTACACCATCTTTTTTTTCCTAAAAAACATGAATCATGTTTAGTATCTACGTTGTTGTTATTGTTGTTGTGTGCCATGGAATAGATGCCTATTCACAGTGACCCAATAGAAGAGAATGAAAGTATCTCTAACCACTAAAAAGAAAAATTTTCAAAACACTTCTTTGAAATGCTTTATACATATTTAATTGCAGAATTTTTTTTTTTAGCCATAAATAGTCAAGCCTCTGTAAATTCAGATTTTGACAAGAGTGCTGACTTATACCAATTTTTGCAAAACCTTCCTCCTTCAGCGCCCTTCTATGTCTGCATTTAAGAACCGATATGGGCTCCTGTGCAGAGCACCCCCAAGGCAATGCCTGCAGAACAGAAGGCTGCCTTGGACCTGGCCCAGATAGCATTTCTTCAAATATGCAAAATGCCACTTACTTGGATAGGGAAGTGCTACAAGTTCTGCTAGAGGCCTGCCAAGGAGACCAGCAGCTGCAGCCACCACAGGTGGCTTCTCAAGTGTCCAGGGGTCTGTACAAAGAGTAGTGTCAGGAAAGAGAGATTTTTTTTTTTTTTTCCCTTTTACCAACAGAATATCTGCTTTACAACCTACTTTGGTAACATTAAAATCGGAAATACCTGTGTTCAAATTCTGACTCACCGTTGAAGAAACCGCTCTCTGCAGCCATGGCTGGAGTACAAAGCTTCCAGTTGCTTCTCTTCTGACAGGTTCAACCTTTGCCTCAGGCTAGTCAAGCAGCCCTAACTCTGCCCTGACAGCTGAAGGGCTGAAGTGCGTGTTTGTGTGTGTGTATGTGTGCACATTTGTGTATATATAGGGAATCAATGCCCATGGGGCCATTTATAACCAATGGGGTGGGAGAAAATTGATAAGTGCTTCCCTTTCTCATCCTGGGAAACAGCTCTGACTTGCATTTCGTAAAGTCGTTTAAAAGATTCAGGCAGCCTCAGGCACCAGTAGCCCCTGGAAGTAGCCAATAGATGGATAACACCTTCCTTTCTGTTTCCCTTCTTCTCCTTCTTACTCCTCTGTCCTATATTTCTGCCTCCTGCGATCGTATTCCCAAATAAACTGCCTGTATATAAACTTTTGTTTCAGGGCCTGTTTGGTGGATACCATCTCTGAGACTTCATCAAGAATTTGGCATCAAATGGCTGAGACTGTAATGAAGTGAAATGAACATTTCTTTTCTCTGTTCCATACCTTTAAGTTCTAATGCTGAGTGTGTATCATATCATAGACTAACTACATGGTCATCAGGAAAATTATGATCAAGTTTAAAAATGAAAAGATTAGGCTCTCTCTTTAGGCTGAGATTGTGCTAAACCATATAAACATGCCCCTAAAAAATCAGAGCTTGGACAATCAATCAGACAACAGCTCTGCTAAGTGACACCCAGTCTTCTGTGTGCAGCCCATCATTACTGGAAAAAAATGATGGCATGCAGCTCATCACATTGTGAGAACCCAGTGCTTTTCCTATAGCCTTTACAGAAATTGAAAAAAAAACTGGTAAAAAAAACTCAGTAAACCTCGAAATATCCAAGTATTTATGCACCTCCACCCTCACCACTTTCTCTCCCACAAAATAAAGACAATCTGTGCTGTACGCAGGACTAAATCCATGAGTATTGTGGTAGAATGAGCCAGTTCAGGCATGCCCATTAACACTGCTTCCAGAAAGAGGCTCCCAGTGTCTCGCTGCAGCCTAAGAGCTGTTCCCAGGCAACTGGCCATTTCTCTAACATGCTTTGTAATGATAAAAATGACAAGAATAATATTACTAATGCCAATAAAAGTTCATCATGGGTCAAGCACTAAGGTTTTACATAATTAGAGGAAAAATAAAGAATTTATGACAGCTATCATTCACTCCCTTACCACCACTACCAATGAGAGAATAAGGAAGGCACTGCCCCTCAGAAATGATGAGCAGATGCCCAACGTCACCGAGATGGGAAATGGTGAGTCAGCATTTGAACATAGATGTTTCTGATTTTAATGTTACCAAATTAGCCTGTAGAGCAGACATCCTGTAGATAGAAGAAAAAAAAAAATCTCTCTTTTCCTAAAACTCCTCTTTGTACATACAGATCCCTAGACACTCAAGAAATGGAAAAGGAGGAGTCGATCCCAAAAGGCACGTTGGAGGTAGTCAGTCTCCCAACAGTCAGATGCCCTTTTCCTTCCATCCCACCTTAACCAAACCAAAACCAAACCCAGTGCCGTCGAGTCGATTCCAACTCATAGCAACCCTATAGGACAGGGTAGAACTGCCCCAAAGAGTTTCCAAGGAGCGCCTGGTGGATTCGAACTGCCGACTCTTTGGTTAGCAGCTGTAGCACTTAACCACTATGCCACCAGGGTTTCCACCTTACCTTCCTCAATTAGTGGAAATCAGGAGGTGGTGGAGTCATGCCTGTTATTGGTGGGGTGGGGTTAAGGAGACAATCCAGTTTTCCTCTGTTATGGATTGAATTGATTCCCCTCAAAATATGTGTTGAAACCCTAACCTCTGTACCTATAAATATGACCCTGTTTAGAAATAGGGGTTTTTCTTTTGTTATGTTAATGAGGTCATACCATAGTAGAGTGGGTCCTAAACCTAATCCCTTCAGAGTTTTAAAATGACCAAAATAGACACAGAGACATACACAAGGAGAAGACAGACACTATGTAAGGATTGTCTACAAGCCAAGGAGCCAAGAAGTCAAGGAATACTCAGGGCTGCCAATGAGGAAGATATTGACATGGCCGAGACCCTGATTTGGATTTAAGCCTCCAGAACTGTGAAAAAACAAATTTCTGTTCTTTAAAGCCACTCATTTGTGGTATTTGTGTTACAGCAGCACTAGGGATTTAAGACATCCTCTAATCACTCTTCTATCCCTTGCACAGTGATACCAATCTTCTGGAAAGCTTCCTGCTCACCTCTAGTGTGGAGTTCTGCTAAAACTGGAGCTCACTAATTAGCAGGTCCAGGCAGTCTCTTTGGATCTCACACAGTACATGGCTCAGTTCTGAGCTTAACCATCCACTCAGCCCAGTTTGTAGGCCCTTCTGGGTCACCATAGCAACAGCACACAGGCGAGAGCCTCCTTGCCCATAGTGTTGCCAATTAAAATGGGAGAGAGATGAGGCTGAGTAACAGTGTGTGGTCATCCCAATCGCATTTAGACATCAGGGTAACTCAGTAGCCAAACAGGCAAATCAATCTCTACTCCATATCCTTTGTTCCCACCATAAAAAACCCATATTTTATAGCAGTTGTTTTTCAACTTTAAATAAAGTACACTGTATCCTGAGACATTTTTATTCACAACATCTAACATGCAGTCCTAAGGATTTTCGTATTAAAAAAATAGGCTCTGATACAGATAATCTAAAGACTACCTATGAGATACACTGATTTACAGAAATGTTAATTGGAGGCCCCAAACCTTACGGGTATTATACATGTAAAGAACTCTCCAAAACCAGCAAATATGAACAAATGTTCCTTCTAAAGATAAAAAGGCTATAATAAGCAGTCAGCAAGTAGTTTCTTGTCCTTGTTACATGGCCAGTACAGTAGTATTGACCCCAAGTTTAAGAATAGTCTCCTCAAGAAAGCTCGAGTTAGAAGATTTTGTAATGTGCGTGAAAATAATAAAAGCTGAATATAGTAGAAATTATGATTGTGTAATGAATTAAATGGTAAATGTCTTTGGTGGAAGCTGAAAAGAGATGAGGATCTCTAAATCTTGGAATGTTCCATGGAGTATTCATGGAAGAGCCGTGAGGATGAACGTCTTAGTCATCTAGTGCTGCTGTAAGAGAAATACCACAACTGGGTGGCTTTAACAAAGAGAAATTGATTTCTTCACAGTAAAGTAGGCTAAAAGTCCAAATTCAGGACATCAATTCCAGGGGAAGGCTTTCTCTCTCTGTTGGCTTTCTCATCAACGTTCCCCTGGACTAGGAGCTTCTCTGCTCATGGACCTCGGGCCCAAAGGAAGCTCTCTGCTCCTGGACTGCTTTCTTGGTGGCATGAGGCCCCTGACTCTCTGCTTGCTTCCCTTTCCTTTTATCTCTTGTAAGATAAAAAGTGGTGCCGATCACAGCCCAGGGAAATTCCCTTTACATTGGATCAGGGAAGTGACCTTAGTAAGGGTGTTACAATCCCACCCTAATCCTCTTTAACAAAATTACAATCACAAAATGGAGGACAACCACACAATACTGGGAATCTTGGCCCAGCCAAATTGATACATATTTTGGGGGGACACAATTCAATCCATGATAATGGGGGACCACGAGTAAAATTCCAGGTAGTGGTGGATGGAGCTGCCCCATAGTACAGTGGCATGTGGAAGTGATGGGTTAGACAATCTATCAGAGTTAAGTTTGTGAAAATTCTCTTATATTATGCCATATAATTCTTTCCTTAGCTGTCTGCCAGCCCTTTTTATTCAATGTCTTAGGAAGGTCCCAGATAATATGTGCTGCTCATTTTTTTTTTTTTTCAATAGGACAGATGTTAGTTGCAAAGTAATCAGGATGCAAAAAAGACTGGAAAATAGGCTGAGTTTCATGCAATAAATGTAAGTTCCTGCTCTTGGGACCTAGAACCTCTACTGACAATCTTTCTTACTTTTTAAGTTGTTTTCCTTTATAAGAAATTTTAGCTACTAGTATTTTTTTGCTCTGTAGAATGACTTGTGTAAGAAAAGTGAATTTAACTGTGAACAAACTCTAATTTGTGAAGCTTGATGTGGTACCAAAACTTATATAATTTAATTAGTTTGGTACCAAACACTCAGCATTGGATCCAAAACTGCCTAACAGGTGAGAAGCCCAGACCTTAGAAAAGACAGAAGAAAACAATGACTATTTTTTGCTTTATGTCATCCACCACAAACAACTATTAAAAAAAAAGAAAAAAAAGTTTTATTTTGTTTTTTAATAGATAAATGTATGCAGCTATGACTACTGTTTTTTAATGAGTATAACGATTTCTTAACCCAATTAAGCTGGAGGATATTTAAGGATGGTTTAGAAATGGAGAAATGTTAACAAATTCGGTAATTATTTGGGTCATATATTAGATAAGGTTTGAGAAATAAAAACAGTTGCTGTCTAGGTGTGGATTCTGCTTCATAGTGACCCTATGTGTGCCAGAGTGGAAATGGACTCTATAGGGTTTTCAATGACTGATTTTTTGGAAGCAGATCACCAAGACTTTCTTCAGACATGCCTCTGAGTAGACTCAAACTTTTGCCCTTTTGTTAGCAGCCAAGTGCATTAACTGTCTGCACGCACCAGGGTCTCCAAAGTTACAATAGCTATAAATAAATTGCACTGATATTCCAGTGGCTGGATTCAATAGAGGCTTCTCTCTCTCTCTCTCTCTTTCTCTGTCTAATTGACCTGTGCAGGTGTTTGTGGTTAGTGAGGGTGGCTGTCCTCCATGTGAAGTCTGAAGCTTTGGAGATGAAAGTCCCTTCCAGTCTTTGCCTCCCTCTTTGTTCCCTGGAGCCTCAATGTTCTTTGCATCTCCCCATTGTAAGGGAAAGTGTCCTGGAGAATACCCATCTAGTTCATATGCACTTTGGCCTGGGAATGATACACACCCTGTGCACACTCACATTCTATAGGTACAAACTAGATACTTAGTTGCACCTCCATGCAAGGGAGGCTGGGAAATGTTCCCAACTGTGTGCTCACTTTACAAGGAAAAGTATAGAAATGGGAGCACAAATGTTATTGCACAACCGTCTCTGTCACCAATATCAAGTGAATTCTTCAGCCAGGATGGTGAACCCTGATCTCAGTGAATCATATTCAATAGAACAAAAAACAACTTAAGAAAAATATTCAATTAAATATAAAACAGAATATGAACAATGCAAATTCTGATCATCTTAGGACTAAAAAGCTATTCTATTTTCATCTTATGTGAAGAATTTGAATTTACATAAAGTCTTGTCCTTTTTGATGACAAGTACTTTTTTCCTTCCAAAAGATTATTTCCCTTAAATTATAAACATAGACCAGGGATTAATACTTGCATAAGAGCAGAGTGCCTGGAAAAATTTGTTGCCATGACAAAGTAATTCACATTATTAATAATTTTTACTTATTTCTTCTTTCCCAGTAGGTAAAATATGAAAAAAAGCTTAAAATAACCTCTATAACACCAGATAACTAAGAAATTTTTATTAAGATCATAAATAGTTGTATTTCCACCACTTGAAAATGATCAGAAATAAAAGAAACAAAATTCCCCTGTAGTCAGCTTAGATATGCACTGATTTTATTTTAGACAAAATACCATGCTTTCAACCTTGAGTAATATGCTTCTACACGTATGTAGAATAGTAGCTTCACGTTAAGGACATTCTCGATATATCAGGTATATTAAGTATCATATTTTATTTTAAATAAGGAAGGGGAAAAGTTAAAACAGCGATGATGACAGTATCCGGAACAGTGAAAATATGTCTAAGAATTTGGGGACAGTGCTGTTAATTTAATATTTGTTAACTTAATAAAATATTCCTATCTATACATGGTTTCTCTGTACTAGATCACATTATTTCTGTCCCAGTCTGTGATTCTAGAATGTTAGGAGAATTACAATTTCAACTACTTACCTTGTAAAAAAAAAATCTTAGCTTTCTCAACAGTGTATTAATGCAACCACCACAAAAATTTCATTTTGTTGTCTACCTCCCCTTTTCTTATTTGCCCTCTAGTTTCCTCTTCCATGGGATATTGATATTGTAATCTGTACTTTGTTTTCTAATTCAGAGGAGTAGGAATGGAGAAAGAGCCGTCCTTCTCACTGGCTCCCTCATTTTCAAGTCTGTTGTCATTATTTCTTGGAGCTGTGGAGATAACTTATGCAGTAGAATGGCATTCCCTAATCTTTGCTAATACTTGTCCCTGACAAGGCTAATAGATGTTAAATGATTATTATTATTATTTTTAATACCAAATGCTTAGGAAAGAGAATTTTAAACAAGGTTAAATAATCTTGTGCTTTTCTTTGTTTTCTTAGTAGTAGGTCTTTACATCATGCTTGTAAAGTAAAGGATCAGCAAAAAAGAGAAAGAACCTCAGTGAGATGGATTGGCACAGTGGCTGCAACAATGGGTTCAAACCCAGCAACAAATTGTAAGGATGGCACAGGACCAGGCAGTGTTTCGCTCTGTTGTACACAAGGTAGCTATGAGTCGGAACCGGTGCAACAGCACCTAACAACAACAACAAAAGGACTTCAAATAACTTTTAATTACCAATATGTCTTCTGACCCTCCAAAAAAAGGAATGGAATATATATGTATGTATATGTATATGTATATATGGGTCCCCTAAATTTGTTTATAATGGACTCTTTCTTCCCAGACATCTTACAAGGTTACTGCTCAGATGAAATGCTAAATGAACTCACATAGTCTCTCAGGGATCTCTTTAATCTATTTAACCTCTAACAGCTCATTAAGTTTTTATTATTGCCCAATTTGAGCCCTATTTTTAAACGTTACACTGTTCTCTACCTCACTTCCTTTTATCTGTGGCTTCAGTATTTATTTCAGTAACTCATAAAATCCAGTTGACTAAAACACACGGTGCCCCATATAGAAAGCAATCTTTGTTAGAGTAGAACAACAAAGAACATGACACATTCTTTCCACTAAATTTCAAGTTTCAACATGGTTTCTTTGCTTCACGGACTATAATTTTGAAGGGCAAGAAGTTATCCCTTCAGTAGTAGTTTGCAGCAAAAAAAAAAAACTATGGCTTTCTCATGTCCAGCTCATCAAACAATAGGGAAGAAAGCACAGTATGTAATAAATCGGAAATGATCCCTCCCAGAAGCCCTTTCTTTTACCAGTTATTTTTTTTTTACATCATTTAAGACTTACAGAAGAGTTTCAAAAAGTAGTATCCGCATATACTCTACACTCAACTTCCGCTTGCGCAACCCTAAAAGATTTGTCAAAACTAAGAAATGTACTTGAGACAATTCTATTAACTAAAGGACAGAACTCATTCAGATTTCACCAGTTTTTCCACTAACGCCTTCTTCCTTTTCAAGGAGTCAATCTATGATCCAACATTGTATATTCTTTTCACATCTCCTGTCACCGGAATCAACTCCACAGTAAGAGAAGAGAGAGGAGTAATCATCTGAGTCGTGTAAACGGTTAACAGGCTTGGCTGCTAACCCAAAGATTGTCAATTGAGTCCAGCCAGAAGTGCCTCAAAAGAGAGGTCTAGCAATCTACTTTCAAAAAACCAGCCATTGTAAACAGTATGGAGAAGAGCTCTTTTCTGACACACATGGGGTCGCCATGAGTCAGAATTAACTTCCTGGTGACTGGAGATTCTGGTGTAATCTGTGACAGTTCTTTGGACTTTCATTGTCTTGCATGACTTTGACACTCTTGAAAAAAGTACTGGTCAATTATTTTGCAGAATGCACTTCAGTGTGGATTTTTCTGATGGTTCTCCTTGATTACATAGAATGTATGTATTATTGTGAAGGACACCGAGGGGACGTGGTCTTCTCGTTGCATAATTGGTAGTACATGCTGTTAATATACATTACCCAGTGCTGTAATATACATCACTAAACAAAACAAAACAAAAAAAAACCCGTTGCTATTGTGTCGATTCCTACTTATAGCGACCCTATAGAACAGAGCAGAACTGCCCCATAGGATTTCCAGGAAGTGGCTGGTGGATTCGAGCTGCTGACCTTTTGGCTAGCAGCCAAATGCTTAGCCACCAGGGCCCCAATATACACTACTAGCGATGTTAAACTTGATCACTTGGTAAGGTGTCTGCCAGGATTCCCTACTCCAAACTTAATAATTTTTCTTGTTTATTGCTAAATATTTTGGGGAAGATACTTTGAGACTATGCAAATGCTAGAGATTGAATTATGCCCCCTCCCCCCAAAATATGTATTGAAGCCTGGTCCCTGTTATCTGTGGATGTGATCCTGCTTAGAAATGGGTTTTTTCTTTTTTTATGTTAGTGAGATCAGGCCAGTGTATGTGTGTGTTGGGAGGGCGGGGTCCTAAAGTTAGTCATTTCTGAGTTACAAAAAGAACTGTATAGACACCAAAACACACCCATAGGAGGAAGGCATATGCCAAGAAACTCCCAGGACTACCAAGAAGGAAGGACTCTCCCCCAGAGCTAGTACCCTGATTTAGGCTTATAGTCTCCAGAGCTGTAATAAAATAAATTTCTGTTCTTTAAAGCCACCCACCTGCAGTGTTTCTACATGGTAGTAGTAGGTAATTAGGACAGAAAATATCCCTTTTTCTGCTTAAACTTTTGCCCACTCATTTTAACATTCACTGGTGGTTCTTGTCTATGGAAATAATTGATACGGCTATGGCTTTCTATCTTTTCGAGCCCTTTCACAATTATTAATTGGGATTCTTCTATAGAAAAGAATTGTTACTTCTTCCTCATTTATTTATCCAGCTATTTATTTATATCAGTATGAATTCACAGATATTTATTTTGTCCTTTGAGTTATAATCCAATACTGTAGTTATTTATTATGTTGTTCAAGTTGTCCCAACCAGAAGCTTTTAATAAGCATTAATTAAAAACAATTATGTCATCCTTTATAGAGAGTTTCAGACCTTTGCATCTGTAATGGACCAAATTCAGTGAAGTGGGTGGTAGGGATGGAAATGATTTGTTCTGAGAGCCCTTCCTCTGCTTTGGTTGAATTGTACGTATACTGGGGAGAGAATCGCATGCCTTCTGTTGTGTTTTCTTGTGTTCTCTGCTGTTCTTATTGATAAATGGACCCAGATGAGCTGACACCCCCCATTGCCTCACCTCCCCACCCCCAACAAAGGTCATTCTCAGCAGTTGCAGCTTTATGCACATAATGATTATTTGGACTAAGCCTTGGTTACTGTTGAACATTGGTCCTCTATGAGACCCCATGAAAGGTTTTCTTCTCCGGATACAGCATTCGTCTTGCTTTCTGCAATTGTGTGCTCTATCTACTAATTAAATGAACATGGTTATAAGGACATATAGCCTTTACTTGCTCACTCCAAATGCCTTCCCTCATCCCTCAAAGAGAAGAAGAGTTTCATTTAAACTGGAATGACTTTTCTTGGTCCCCACTTAATTTTGGAGCTGGGTGTCATCAGTGATATCACAAATTTCCCTAATCCCACTGAAGCAGCCTTTGCAGAAGAGATGGTTGTGAGTATTGATTTAAGTCCAGGAGCAAGAATCAGTTCCTTTTTTTTTTTCCCCCTCTTTATTATTTATAGATTTCATGTAATTTGTCATCCTTCTAGATAGGAGAAATATGAAAAAGCAACTATCAAATAAGCAGTCTGATCAGCAGTGCCTGCCTCTGCTGGAAAAAAAAAAAAAAATTTTTTTTTTTTCTGCTGAAAAAAAGGGGAAAATTACATGCGAGGATCTATTATTAGCACTTTACAGGTATTAACTCTTAAATCCTCTAAGAACCCTATGACAAGTATTCTATCTTTATGCTCATTTACAAATGAGGAAATAGAGAAACCAAAGAGCTAAGCCACTTGCCTGTGGTCATACTTCCACGGACTGAGCTCAGGGGCTTGGCTTCAGAAATTGCACTGACCACCTAGGGAATCTCGCCTCTCAACTTTATTAGCTAAGCAAACTTTGCAAATTTCTTCTCTGAATCTATTATTTGTGAAATGAGGATAACATAAAATTTTTCCTGGTTTTACCAAGTATTGGCAATAATGTATGTTTCAAAGAGCCTAGTATAACAACTACCTCATTGTAGGTTCTCAGTAAGCACTATACATTTCAGGTCTGCATGTTTAACCACTAACTTATATTTCCTAATAATCAATATGACATCATTGTATTTTTTTCCTGAATATTTTGTCTTGGATCTGCTTAGCTTCTCCCTGCTCCCAACAAAGTCCCCACTTATTAAATTTAGTAATAATAACTATTATAATAATAACAAGAAAACAAGGAGAAGACAGAAGGAGAAAACACTCGTTTTTGTATTGAAACAGACAAACAAACCTGTTGCCATCAAGTCAATTCCGAACCATAGTGACCTTATAGGATAGAGTAGGACTTCCCCCTAGGGTTTCCACAGAGGAGCTGGTGAATTCAAACTGTCAACCTTTTGGTCAGCAGCCAAATGCTTAACCACTGTACCACCAGGGCTCCATCATTTTTTTTTTTTTTTTTTTTGTATAAAATGGAAACCCTGGTGGCGTAGTGGTACTTTCTAAATATCTGTTCCAGGTACTTTACATATATTAACTCATTTAATCATTATAAAAATCTTGAGTTAGGTACTATTATTATTGTCAACTTATAGAAAAGGCAACTAAGACACAAATAAGTAACTTGTGAACCATCATACACTAGGTAAGAGAACTGAGCTTTGAACATGAGAAGGCTGGTTCTGAAGTTTGGGCTATTGACCACAAAAAAAAAGAAAGAACTAAGTAATATCTGGTCACTTTAATGCAAACTTCACATAACCAGTTCATTAAACCTTAAGAACAGCCTCTATGGTGGTTGTGGAATATAGGTCATGGAACTGCCTTAGTCAATAACACTCTTTTTCGTCAATTACTTGGAATCCACTGATTTACTCACTCATTTCTTTATCATTTACCAGGATTCTACCCTGTGTCAGGGCCCGTGCCAAACGTTGGGACAGGAAGGATAGGGGAAATAACACAAAATGTGTAAGACAAGAGCCTGTCCTCAAGAAGGAAGACTATCAATTTAAAAAAAAAATTTTTTTTCTACTGCTACTCTGAATAAATGCTTTAAGATGTGTGTTAACTGCTGGGAGGAAGACTCAGGAAGAAGGAAGGCTTCATGGAGGAGGTGAGCTGTCAGCTGGTCTTTGAAAGGTGAATAGAGAAGAATCGAATTCAGCATGTGTAGGAGCCACAACACACTCAAATGTTGTATGGAAGGAAATACAGGAAGCTGGAAGGGGCTGGAGTTTAAAGTACTTGGTGAAAGAAGGTGATGGGAGTGGGAAGATAGAACAAAGGGAAATAAAGAAGCAGGCAGGTTTCAGCAGATCTTGAAAGGCCATAGTGATGGTTAATTTTATGTGTCAAGTTGGCTGTGGTTGTTGTTGGGTGCTGTTGAGTTGATTTTGACTCATAACGCCCCCATGTGACAGAGTAGAACTGTTTCATTGGGTCTTCTTGACTGTAATCTTTACAGTAATGGATCACCAGGTCTTCCTCCTGTAGAGCTACCGTAGAGCAAATCCAACTTTTCAGTTAGCAGCCGAGAGCTTAACCATTGCGCCACCGGGGCTCCTTTCAACTTTGCTAGACTGTACCAAAACAAACAAACTAACAAACAAAAACCCCTAATAGAACCACCTGCTGCCGAGTCAGTTCTGACTCGTGGCAACCCTGTGTGTTGCAGAGCAGAACTGCGCCGTAGGGTTTTCATGGCTGTGACTTTTCAGAAGCAGATCACCAGGCCTTTCTTCTGAGGCACCTCCAGGTGGCCTCAAATCACCAACCTTTCATTTAGTAGCCCAGCACTTAACTGTTTGCACCACTTAGGGAATGCTAGATGTGTACTAGATTGTATACCTCTATATTTATCCTATTGGTTCCGTTACTATGGCAAATTCTGATACAGTCATGTAGCAGAATTTGGGTTTTATTCTTTGGTAAATAGAAATTACCACTAGTTTACAAAGAGATATCCAATAGAAAGAGACCTGAGATGCATATCATTACAAGTATACTTTATCCTGGTTGAGCCATCAACAAGCTGTGTGACAATGAAAGGAGCAGCTCTCCGTCCTGGGCTTCAGTTACCCATTTGCGAAGTGAAGACCTAAGCTCATATTATTCCTAGGATCCCTTCCATCCCTAAACGAGTATCTATTTCCATAATTATCACACTTGTGGCCTTTGTATAGGAAATGGTCTGAAACGCAGAGGGAAATAAAAAGCACCACTGGATTCTGACCGAAGATACCGGGAACTTTCTAGGTAATTGGAAGCATCCGTCATAGTGCGTCAGCATTTATTGCTCCAGGGGTTGGGATTCTGCTGCTGCTGCGGCACACACTTGAACATCTCGGTTCTGCCCCAGATTTATCCCTCGCATTCCTGCAAATTGTTATCCTAATGCCTATGGGGATCAAGTTTCGTAACTGCAAACCACTCTATCAGAGAGCCATTTGGCGCATAGTACCTCTATTCTTAGAGCAAGATGTTTTATTTAGCCCTCAAGGTTCTCTTGGGAAGAAAGAAGGAGAGAGTTGCTCTGTGGCTGAATGCTTAATGCAGGTTTTAAAACTGGAGGAGGAAAAATAAGCTGTCACACTGTATCGGTGTATGTATTTGTTTAGCTCCTCTATCCATTTCCTTCTCTGAAATGTCCTTATGCAATATATATGATGATCAAATATTTGTTTTTCATTCAGCAAATATTTAATGGGCCATTTTAGAGAACATTTAACAACTAAACACACACATGCACGCACACACAGCCGCACGTGCACACACCCACGCGTCCAACCACACGCATGTGCACACACTCATGCACTAACGCCCTGGTTCAGGGCCAGAAATACAACTTCCTCTTTTCCAGGGAAAATAGCTTAACTGAAATTCATCCCATATATGTACCTCCGGTGTTGGGTGCTTTTTCCTCTGAGGTCGTGTGTAAATAGACATCTGCAAAATCAAAATGTGCTTGAGACTTCCTCTGCTCCCTTCACTTTCTGCTCTTTCTTCTAGAAAAATCGGCCAGAAAGTGAGAAAATATTAGAGGGTGCCAAGAAAAATTTCTTTCTGTTCAATTCCCGTGAATTTGAGAGCAATCATTAAGAAGGCCTCCTTCCTTGGGACCTCAGGTTCGCAGAGCCAAGGTTAAAGGTGAGCTTATATGTGCAGTCAATTTAGAGAATCCAGACCTCAGCATCCTGGCTGGCCCGGTTTAGCTGTTCTGGACACCTCTTTAGGGAAAGCACAAGGACTCTGATACCGTATCTCCTATTTCACACACAATGCACATTAGTGCGTTTTTTTCTGGTGATTGTACTGTTTCCATAACTTTTGCCGTATTTTTAAAATTTCCTTCTTTCCCCTCTAGTCCTTTGTGTGACTTCCTGCCCAGTAAGTGATGGAGACCTGTATCCACAAGGTTCTTCGTGGATCATCTTACATTTCCTTGAGTCCTTTATCTCCTGTCGTGGAATCCTTTTCATTTGTACCTAATATGTTTGTTATGCCTTTGCCTGTCTCCTTCCCAGACAACTGTGGCTTCCTCCAGGGCAGGGATTACACTTTACGCCAGTTTGTGTCTAAAGCGTTGAGAGAGTTGGCATCTAGAAGGTACTGTAGTATACTGACTGGCTATAGATATAAAGAGTGAGTGGATGGAGGGGTTGATGACAAATGCTGCAAATTTTGGATTTTCCCAGTCCTGAAGAAGAAATCTAGCTATATTCACTTTGATACCTTGTACCTAGTTTTTTCTATCTTCTTTTACAAGGAAACTCTGTGGGGCAGTTCTACTCTGTCCTGTAGGGTCGCTATGAGTCGGAATCGACTGGACGGCAACGGCAATGGCTTTACAAGGGGTTAGTGATGGGCTCAGAAGAATGTAAGTTTTTCTCCCCAGCAGGAAATGAATCTCCAGACATAGAACAACATCTACCCTCAGAATTTTGCTTTGTAGGGAATTAGATCATCATCCATTCCATTGAATTTTTCTTGTATCTTGTTGTACATCTAAATCAGGGTCCCAGTCCTGGGCAATTTTAGAAAATGAGGGAAAAATGTCCTGTTTAGTTCTTGCTATGACATTTTCTCTTCTTAGTCTGGTAGGGACGTTTTCTCAGCAGCCATGGAACCTAGTGTGCGGCTGAAGCTTATGTCACTAGACTGACAACAAGAGATGTAAATAAGCAGGATGGGAACAGCCAAAGTAACTGTGTGGAGAGAAGGGTCTGTAACCACCCATTTTACCCAATCCCCTTTCCAATACTTGCAAAGACCCTACCAAGGTCTCTAACAGCTATTTTCCCATGTCGGGAGCAAAGAATCTCCTAGGAGCTTGATGGCAAGAATACTGCCAAGCCCTTCTCTCAAGTTGACATCTACATTTTTTTTTTTTAATTTATTGTACTTAGATGAAGGTTTACAGAAAAAAAAAAAAACTAGTTTCTCATTAAACAGTTAGTACACATACTGTTTTATGACATTGGTTAACAACCCCACAACATGTCAACACTCTCCCTTCTCAACCTTGGGATCCCTATTACCAGCTTTCCTATTCCCTCCTGCCTTCTAGTCTGTGTCCCTGGGCTGGTGTGCCCTTTATTTAGGTTTTGTTTTATGGACCTGTCTAATCTTTGGCTAAAGCGTGAACCTTAGGAATGACTTCAGTACTGAGCTGAAAAGATGTCCAGGGGCCATACTCTGAGTTTCTACAGTCTCTGTCAGGCCAGCAAGTGTAGTCTTTCTTTTTGAGTTAGAATTTTGTTCTATGTTTTTCTCCAGCTCTGTCCAGGACCCTCTATTGTGATCCCTGTCAGAGCAGTCAGCGGTGTTCTTCAGGCACCATCTAGTTGTACTGCACTCCGTCTGATGGAGGCCATAGTAGATGTGGTCCATGTGTCCTTTGGACTAATCTTTCCCCCATATCTCTGGTTTTCTTCATTCTTCCTTGCTCCCAAAGGGGTGAGACCAGTGGAGTATCCTAGATGGCTGCTCACAGCCTTTTAAGATCCCCGACTCTACTCACCAAAGTAGAATGTAGAACATTTTCCTTATAAACTATGTTATGCCAACTGAGCTAGATGTTTCCCGAGACCATAGTCCCCACAGCCGTCAGCCCAGCAATTCGGTCCCTCAGGGAGTTTGGATGTGTCTATGGAGCTTCCATGACCTTGCCTTGTACAAGTGGTGCTGGCTTCGTCAGTTGACATCTACATTTTTAATAAGCATCCCAGGTCATTCTCATGCAGGAAGTGCCATTTTATTCTTAAACTTCATTCTTTAACATGCTCTCTCAGTTTCCTGGTGCTGCTGTAACAGAAATACCACAAGTGGGTAGCTTTAAAGAACAGACATTTATTTTCTCACATTTCTGGAGGCTAAAAGTTCAAATCAGGGTCTTGACTGTGTTGATCCCATCCTTGTCAGTAGCCCCAGATGTTCTTTGATTCCTTGGCTTGTCAATGATCCTCACAAGGTGTCTTTCTTCCCCATGTGCACTTGTGTCCATATGTAATGTGCCCTTTGTACAACCCAGAAGTGGTTAGCTTTAGGACACTACCTATACTTATATGACCTCATTAATCTTAACTGCTGTGCCACCAGGGCTTCAACAAAACATTAAGTGATTACGTTACATTAGATTACATTCACAGGTATCGGGTTAGGATTCCAACCCATAGCACATCGAAACCAAAAACCAAACCCATTGCCATCAAGTTGATTCTAACTCAGCTCCTTCTATAACACATACAAAGAATAAAATCTTCAGCTTCCCTTGGCCTAAATATCTCCATTTCAATTCTTCAATCCCTTTCTTCAGGGCCAGTCCTCTTCAGAACTTACTGCCCTTCAATTCCTCCTACGTCTTTATAAGCCCTTTTTCTTCCTAAATACCATTCCCAGACCTCTAACCTATGTCCCATTCTACTCCCAGATTCTTAAAGAAATCACATAGCTGTTCATATTATCATTACAAAAGTATTATTTCTAACTTCTGTGTCTTGGAGTTTCATTTTTCTTTCTTATTACTCTCTGTGGAGCTTTTCCAGATAATGCTAATTTTCTGCAGTTCTTAACGAGTCCTTTTCCCTGAACTTGAACCCTTGAACCTGACTCCCATTATTTCCAAGAACATAGTTTCTCAAATTTGAACTGCCTCACTTTCTCTTTTCTTTTCATCCACCACTGAACAAAACACATTTGGTAAACTGGCTAATATAAATCCCTTTCAGATACTCACATTATATATAATGTCTCAAACGTTCCTGAGGAAAAGTCATCTTTCTCCTTTAAAAGGGGACTCCTTGATCTAGAACTTAAAGAACATCACATTCTGCCTCTTCCAGAAATGTTTTCTACAAATTTTACCCCTTTCTCTTGAATTTGATCTTTTCTCTTTCCTGTCTATCTTTCTCTCACCCTTTTAAATATACTTATCCCCCACTTAAAAATAAGGAAAACAAATATTATATTCTACTTATGCATTTATTTCCCTCCCTTCAATAATAATTATTTTAAGTGAACTATGCCTGCCTTCTCCGTTTCTCTTCCTACTCAATTCTTAATCTTTTGCCTCATTCTCTCACCCACACTTCCTTTTACTGAAGTAAATAATAATAACTGGAGTGCTGAATGCAACAACCTCGCTGAAGAACGTGTGCTATTTGAAATCTCTGCAGCTTGAAACTCTCACATCTTTTATACCTCCATGACATTATTGGCTCTCTCTGTTCTCTTTGATGATTCCTTCATGTGGTGGAGACTGCTGGAACTCCGTAATATACAAACACAGCTTTTCTTCTCAGGCACACAGCCTCCCCTCTGTTACATGTTGCCATATGATTGAGTTCTGGCAATGAAATGTGAACAGAAGTTATATGGGCTACTTCTAGGTCAATAACAAAACCTCTTTTACCCAACCCTTACTCTCTTCTCTATTGAATATCTGCCTGAAGAGCTTTCTGATGACTGAAGAAGGATGACGTCACAAAAAGAAAAAAGGATGTGGTCCTGTGTGATGCATGGGAGCAGATTCTCCCTACTGACCTGCACCGGACTGTACCATAAGCAAACATTTAGTTCTTATTGTGTGGAGTTACCAATAAACATAATGATATTTAGATGGACCTGATTGTTGCAGTTTTTAATTTCTTTCCCCTGATTTCACTCTATAAATTTTGATTTTCTTTATGTTCTTGCCTTTAACAATCTTCTCAGATTTTTACACGTTATCCTTGAGAAATTTCCTTTTTCTTTTCAACCCCGTAACCCCTATCTTCATCTAGTCTTACACCTTTTACATTTATATGATCCTCTGGCCACTGAATTTCAATATCTGGTTCTACAAGCATCTCAAATTTAACATGATCAAAGCAGAATACATTACCATCTGTGCCCACACTCCTCCCCAAGGAGAGAAAAGAAGAATCAACAAAAACACACAAAATGTTAGATACGTTGATTAAGGGATATCTACATAAAGATCTATTTTTAAAAAAGTATAAACCAAACCCACTGCCCTCAAGTCAATTCCGACTCGTAGCAACCCTACAGGACAGAGTAGAACTGCCACATAGAGTTTCCAAGGAGCGCCTGGCAGATTCGAACTGCCGACCTCTTGGTTAGCAGCCATAGCACTTAACCACTACACCACCAGGTTTTCCTAAAAAAAAAAAAAAAAAAAGGTATAGTAAACATTAATTGCAGAATCTAGGTAGTCAGTAGTATGGGTGTTCTCTAGGCAATTCTTTCAACATTTGTGTATGTTTGGAAATTTTCTTAATAAAATGCTAGAAATAAAAAGTAGGAAAAACAAAAGGAAACAATCTCTTCTCATTATTCTTGAATAATTGTTCGTAATTGTAGACTAAAAAATGCTTCACTTTTCCTTGACGCATTAGGGTCATTAAATGGCAGATCAGAGTGAGTTATCTTCCCATGTTCTGCAGTGGCTCTTCCTTGGTATATGCTGCAGGGGATCACAATCATGTCTGGTGCCCTGTGGACACCAGTGCTTAGTGGTCAAAGATGTTTCTGGAACACTGTACATTTCATATATTAATGCATTAGGACTCACTGAGAAGTCCTGTATAAAAACAAACAAAAAGAAACAAACTTTGGTTTACCTCCATTTCCAAATTTAGTTGAACGTGAAATCCAGGTATTATATAACATCTGTTAATACCTAGTCTATACTATGGGAAACACCAATCTGGAGTTAAAACGAACTACTCATCATACCCTGAACATGAAGTGCTCACTCTCACTGTTGGCCCTAGACAGTGCTTTCTCGTTTCCCTGAAATGCCCTAACCCTCATCTCTTCCTGGTCAATGCATACTAATCTGTAATCAAGACCTTGGATCCTGGTTCTTCCACTTTCTAGCTTGTAACTTCATTTCTTTCCTTCATCTTTGAAAATGGGAATGATAATATTTGCCTGACTGGGCCATAGTGAATTGTAATGAGATAGTCTTCTTCAAAGTGGCAAAGACATAGTCGATAATAAATATACTTCCATTCATTTTACTTCTAGGGAGGCAGTGTAGTAAGAATTAAATGAGATTGACAAAGTACGGAGTGATCCTCCTAATGGGCTAAACACATTTTAAAATGTGCTTCCTTGGTGATGGAGTGCCCTTCTGTAATCGACTGTACTGACAGTCATAGTCCCCCTTACAATATCATTCTAAACAAACCATGAAACTTCAAGGAATAAAGCCCTCGGTGAGTCTTCATTTTTCTCCTAGTTTAACTCTTTAGTTACTGTTGGTTTAATGGTATACCAGCCTCTTTTTATGTCTCCAGGCCTCATAGATAGTACTTAGGCTGGTGCTAAAGCATTTAGCTTCAGGGTGGGTCCCTTTTGAAATTCGTGAAGCTCAGCAAACAGGAGTTGGAGCCTCACTGTTGTGTAGGTTAAGCATTCTATTAGGTGATGCTTCCTGGATGTGTTAGTTTTGTAAACTTTTGCCTTTTTTCCCTTTATTTCTGTGAGATAAGTCTTGAAAGCATAATTACATATCTCCTGTGTGATAGTTAGGGAGCCTTACGGGTTTTTTTGGGTTTTCTGTCATATTTGGAAAACCAGAGGTTCCCCACATAACCTAATGGAAAGGCGCCAGCAATAAATTCTCTGTTTAGTTCATATTGGTACATTGTCATGCCACAGACCAGTGGAGCCAGAGTGCCCTTTGCCTTATTGGTGGCTTGTATTACCAAATCATATTTCTCAAAATCCATATGGAAAAAACCCACCCAACTGACAATTTAAACACATTCAATTAGTAAGCATGCATTCCAATACTGAAAACATGTGCTATAAAAGAAAAAATCAAAGTTTGGTAGCAAAAGTTTTAATGCAAATGAATCAATGCTTACAAGCACTTTTGTGATGAGGCAGGAGGGTTACCAAAAACCAGACCAAACCCGTTGCCATCGAATACTCATTCTCTCTAACCTCAGAGCCTGGGGTAGCCTAATACCCACGTTGGTGGCTTCAACTAGACTTCTATTTCCTCCAAGATGCCATACAAATATTACCATTTTCTCTGTGTGCCATTAATGAAAAAGTTTGGGAAACACTGTGATGGCCAAATAAAACTGGTTCTAGTTTTCTGATTCACTGTGCCATACCTTTCCTCCAGGTCTTTGAACTTTTCATTCCCTCTGCCTAAGAATAGCTGTTCTTTTATTATTTCTCCAGTGGCTGCCTAACCCCTGCTCAGCTGTCAGTTCCTCTCTTTGGCATAGTTTCTTCCAGTAGGCTTCCCTTATGGTCCCCATGCCACCTCACAAGGATACATTAGGTGCCTTTTCCATCAGATTCTTAAGCCCTGCCCTTGACTCCGTTTTGGTCTTCCCTGCAATGTTCTATAACTGTCCAGTAACTGATTTGTCTCTCCATCACGCCCAGAGCAACTGCAGGGCAGGGCTGATCTGCTTCATGTTGTATCCCTAGCACTTGGCCCAGTGCCTGCCATGTGACAGGTACTCAAGCAATACTAGTTAAAAATAAATAAATAAATAGAAATAATAGAAAAGTAGAAATTACTACCTGTTAGGGATCGAATTGTGTCCCCAAAAAATATGTTTTGTAAATTCCAACCCCTTTACCTGTGGATGTAATCTTCTTTAAAATAGGGTTTTCTTTGTTGTGTTAATGAGGCCGTACCAGTGTTGGGTGTGTTTTAAACCA
Source organism: Loxodonta africana (assembly GCF_030014295.1). NCBI lineage: Eukaryota > Metazoa > Chordata > Mammalia > Proboscidea > Elephantidae > Loxodonta > Loxodonta africana. Next base: position 100,188,826 of record NC_087351.1, read on the forward strand.
ATCATTTTTGAGATATAAAAGGAGCAGGTTAGTCACAGAAGCAAGGAAATACAAATGAGGAAATATTGATGCCACATGGAGGTCACTAAGGAACCAAGGAAGAGAAGCTGAAAGAGACAAGGATTTTCCCCTAGAGCAGACAGAGAGAGGATTCCCCTAGAGCCAGCACCTTGAATTCAGACTTCTTGCCTCCTAAATTGAGAGAAAACAACTTTCTGTTCTTTAAATCTATCCATTTGTAGTATTTTGGTTAGAGCAGGACTAGATAACTAAGATAGCATAGTAACCTATTTGGGGATCCTGCTAGACAAACGTCTTCTCTGCAGGACTAGATAATAAATAATTTAATCTTTGCAGGCCAAATAGGCTCTGTTGTGACTATTCACTTCTGCCAATGCAGCATGAAAAAATCCATAGTAATTCATAAACAAATGTATGCGTCTGTCTTAAAATAACACTTTACTTAAAAATACACATGGTTGGTCAGATTGACTCACAGTCTGTAGTTTGCCTACTCCTGTTCTAGATGAAAGACTCTCAGCTTATGAATGGGAGGGGCTGATTGTATTATTTCTGCATAGGCTGTTATCATCAACCCCAAATCAGTTTCTGTAGTCCCAATTTTCAGGGAGCAGGAAAAACTAACTGATATTACTCTTGATTTCCACACTAGAGTACATGACAATAAATAAATGTCATTTGGATAATTTTTCCATACAGACCTACAAGGCAAAAAACTATTTACTGCATACATAAGAACACAGAGACGAAGCAAGTCAGGGAATTGGGTGAACAGTGTTAGTTCCACAACTGGGATCTTAGACCAGGACCTTCTGTCTCAGTTGGCTTGGAAATACTGTCTGAAGCTGTGCTGCTAAGAACATATGCGTGCAGTAGAAATTAGTCCACCACTCTGGGAGCCCACAGAGTGAAAAATCAAAAAACCAAACCAGTTGCTGTTGACTCGATTCTGATTCATAACAACCCTATAGGACAGAATAGAATTGCCCCACAGTGTTCCAAGGAGCAGCTGGTAGATTTGACCTGCCAACCTAAATTCTGCAGATCTTTTTGGGTAGCAGCCAAAGCTCTTAACAACTGTGTCACCAGGGCTCCCTCAGAGTGATTTAAAAAAAAAAAAAAAACTTGTTGCCTTTGAGTCAATTCGGACTCATAGCTATCCTATAAGAAAGAGCAGAACTGCCCCAAAGAGTTTCCAAGGAGCACCTGGTAGATTCAAACTGCCTACCTTTTGGTTAGCAGCTGTAGCTCTTAACCACTACGCCACCAGAGTTTCCTTCTGAGTGATAAAGGGCATTAAAAAGGATCTGCCAGTTAGGAGAGAGATTTTTTGGAGAGAACAATTAATGTATTGTGAGCACTCTCCTTTGCAGGAAAGAGGAGTCTGGCTAAGTGCAAGTGTGTGTGGGTGTAGTGGGGATATGTGATAAAGGATTTAGAAGGGAACACTCATACCTTTCCAAAATACGTTTCCTGCATTAGGGAGACACAGAGAACAAAAACTGAGCTCAGGTATAATGAGAAAGGTAAACAAAACTGTGGAGCCAGTTCTGACTCCCACCTGGGAATTAAATGGCACCTAGATTCATTACTTGGGAGATGGAACCAGGGGGCTTTGTGATGCTGGGACCCCTGCCCTCTGAGAGTTTGTTGAGCAGGAGAACTCAAAGAGTTTCTTGTTCACTTGAAGTCAAATGTAGGTGCTGCTTCTACTGGGGCGAGTGTGGAATCTTTTTTGGATCATGCCCACAGGACCTGAGAAGGTAAGGGAAATGCAGCAGAAACCAGTTGGAGGAGCACCACAGAAATCTAACTGAGAAAAGGAATTGCAGTAGAGAGGAGCTTTGCAGGGAACTACCCAAGGGCCCATGAAGGCACTCTGAGAGAAAGAGAGAGTGTTACTAGTCTGCTTGGTCTAGAGAGGATGAAGCCTATCATCCTGTTCTCAGCGCACTCAACCAGACACATATTTAGAGAGAGACATTAGAGGGAGCAAAAGGGCAACTCATGAGGGAGCTAGGAGGTAACCAGAGAAAAGAAGATGGGGAAGTCACTAGTGGCTCCTAATTTAGACTAAATCCATTCTCAGCTGGAGAAGGAGATATATAATCTTATATCAAGTTTAAAGTGTCTTAGCCTCATCTGGATGTTCTAACTACTGCTTTGAGACCATTATAACTATAGTCAATCATGAGTAGCTCATCATCGTAATATTAAGTAAGAACCATCTGGGACCAACTTAGGATAGAAGCAGAAGTCTTCTATCACTGCCATGAGCTATTGTTGTTAGGTGACGTCGAGACAGTTCCAACTCATGGCAACCCCATGTGTACAAAGTAGAACTGCTTCATAGGGTTTTCAAGGCTGTGACCTTTTGGAAGCAGATTACCAGGCCTTACTTCCGAGGTGCCTCAGGGTGAGTTTGAATCACTAATCTTTTGGTTAGTAATGCAGTACTTACCACCCAAGGACCCTGAATAAGCATCACTGTTGAAAGCAAACCCCAGTGTGCCTCCTGAGGGTGAAAACCAGCTTGTACCCGTCCCAGGCTGGGGGTCAACGTGCAGTAGATAGCTCTGCTGGTAACACAAGGAGTAAGCCAACACCAAGAAAACAAGATAAGGCAATGGACATGGAGATGGTGATTTATTTGACTTAATGTATGAACAGGACCTAAAGGTGCTGGAAAAAGTCATGAGATCTGCTGGAGTTTATATCCTGGAAAAGTGGACTGTTACTGCACCGACCCCCAGAATAAAGTTTCAGAGAAGTTGAGGGATAAATAAAACCCTCTTCTGGGTCTAAATCAATGTATTATTGCTGTACTATAACACATTCCTTTGAAAAAATAGACCATTGTCAAGTAGACTAATTTCTTTAACACTGCACTAATCAACATGAGTTGAACATACAGAATTTGCAAGTTCTGTGTTAAGTGCCAGTGAGAATATAAAGAACTGCACACTAACCCTTCCCTCAGCATGTTTGTGACCTAGCCCTCCCAGAAAAACCCACTGCAGTTGAGTTAATTCTGACTCATAGCAACCCCATAGACTTTCCAAGGTTGTAAATCGCTATGGAAGCAGGCTGCTACATCCTTCTCCCACAGAGTCACTGGCGGTTTCGAACCACTGACCTTTCGGCCAGCAGTTGATCACTTTAACCACTGAGCCACCAGAGCTCTATGATAAAGCAGAGGTGATTAAATATTTAAGTAAAAATTGTCATTAGAAACAGTTCTTTCCCTCTAGTCTCTAGGTTCTTTGAGGGTCAGAAGAACATGTTTCTACAGTTCAAACGCGGCTAATGACTAGTACATAACAGGCTGTCAAACAATATTTGCAGAACGAATGAATAAGTGTTACATCATGCAAGAGATTTTAGGATCCCCTAAAATACAAAGCAGTAGAGATCCTGGAGTTTTACAGTGCAGTTCCCTAAAAACAGATGTTTGGTTTCAATGTCATGTGATTTTTATTTCAAACTTGTAGATAATGGACCAAAGGAACCTTGGGATTTTGAATGATAAAAGCTCAGATTAACAGCTATTTACACAAAATTGGCCTTTCAACAAAGAGATTTTTAAAATACAGCACTAAAATATTATCTTCCTTCTTTTACTTTTTAAAGAAAAGAGGTTGATTATAAAGTGCTTTTCATTAAAGAATTACCATTTATCTTATCACAATATTTACACTCTTTTCACGAGTTTTATATTTCCTCCGTGCCTATGACTGAACTCAGAAACTCCACTGCGTGAAAATAGCTGTTGATTTTTACATTAACATGTCTGTATGCTTTCTCTATTGTTCTGCTGGTTTTCCCATCTCGAGTTTAGACGAAATGCTAAAAATTAAGAGAGACTATCAAGGGTCTTAGTGGAGTGAGATGGTTTGATGCTACAGTTCACTAGATAAGAGCCGGGAGAAAACCAGCCCTATACATCTTGCTCCTTTGCAAGTGCGTCATCACAGCTCCTAAAATTTAACTCCATTTTCCATCTCAGAAGAGGCCCTAGGAAAATAAGTCATCGTAAAAACAGGAACCCAAGTAAAGAGCAACAATCCTCCCCCAAACACCTCTCTGTAAGACAGGGTGAAAAATGGGAGCTCTGGGCCCCACTCTACTCCAAGAAGAGTGGGAAAGGTCTGAAGATAAAATAATAATAATAAAAAGAAAAAGTACATTTAGATGCAGCTGGAAAAACGAAGTCAGGTTTGGGAGGCCAGATTCCAAAGAAAACAGGTTTTTAAGACTTCTCTAGGGGAATCTCTTGTCTGCACTCCACACTAAGCTGTGTCTATCTCACATACAGGCTCTCTCTCAATTAACAGATGCTGGACACAGGGCAAGAAGGAAGAACGCCCACATCTGCATCCCCAGGCCTTGGGCGGTGGACTTCCTTGGATCCTGGCTGACCCAGGCCAAGGCCACCAGTTGCTCGTCTGGTAAAAGAACAAGAATTATTCAGCGGCGTCGATCTCTCTCATTAAGCGGGAATGCATTCTTGGCTGGCCAGTGCTTCTATGCTGATGACAGATTTACAGGCCCGTTCACGGATAATGGCAGTTCTGAGGTGTAATTACACTTTTAAAATATATTTTTGTTTTCCAAAGATGCACACATAGAATAATATTAACAGTTATTAGGGACTAATTAGGTTCTTTGCACTGCTCTAAGTGCTTTTCATTAGCTCATTTTATTCTCACAACAACTCTACAAAGTGGAAACTATTATTTATTCACATTTTCTGGACAAGGAAACAGAGAGACAAGAGATTTAATATACAGCCAAGGTCATAAAACTAGTTAAACGATAGAGCTGGCATTTGAACCCAGGTCTCCTGGCTCCAGAATCCAGCCTTTTATTTGCTACATTTAATATAATGAGTCACAAATTTAATCTTGGATTCTTACACTTCATGACAACCAAGATTAAAGACCCAATATATGATGAAATATGCAATTGGCCTGTCAACACTTTACTGGTCTGGGGTATAAATTAATCCACATATCAATGGTGAGTAGTTCACCATCTTGGTACTAATCTAAGTGCCTGGTACCAACTAAGGTTAGAAGTGGAAGTCCTCTATCACTGTCCTGAGCATCACTGCTGAAAGCAGGCTGGCTTCAGGGACTGTGCTGCTGTGCTCCTGCCTCCTAGAGCCACTGTGTTACTCAGGGAGTGGAGAGGCAACAAGAAGAACGCTCTGTCCCTCAGTTATGCCATGCTAACTTCTTACTCTGCTTCTGCCCTATTTTTGCAGGCTATAAAATGTACATGCACTGACATGAATGATAGACTGCATCCAAAATAACAAGTGGCTGGCTTAAGAGAATTAGCAATTTCTCAGGATTATCAGGCTTGAGTCACCAGCTCAAGCTACTCATTCATTTCTGTTATGTTCTCTCTGGAGAAAGAGCCATGGAAGTCAGTGTCCTTTCTTGCTCACTGAATTTACCTGGGACTCTTACAATCTTGAGATAGGCTCTATTCAGTGTAAAACGCAACATGAAAAGGCATGGTGGTCTGGAGCCTTTTTCTCTCAAGAGGCTTCCTGAGTCCCAGGCAGTTGGTCACCTCCTTCCCAGTATCCTTGGATTTCTGCATGCAAAGGCATAAGAGAGGTGAGGTTGCACTTAGCAAAACACGCATTCCTTCTTTTGATACCAATTGTCTGTAAGATCATTTACAATTACCTAAAGAGATGCTTACTTTTTTTTTTTTTTTAAGAAATAGGGTTTTCTTTTCTTTTTTAAGTTTTTGCTTCTTAGTTAAAAAAATAGAGCTTCTGCTAATTGAGTAAATGCTTTAGAACACACCATTAAGTGAAGAAAGAATCAAGTGGCTCAGTTGGATTTGGACATGATAGATGGTACAGCCTCATAATTAGTGCCTTGGCTTTACTCTGGCTTCCTAAAGAGTACAAGAGAAGTTAAAATGTGTCCTGTGTTCTACAGATCTCTGCAAGCCTCACTTTCTCCACCCTACCCATCTCAGTTGTTTTTTGTTGCAGGCCAATACTTAAAGTCTTAGATCAGATAAGAATTTGTGACCTCACCTGGCATTTTACCAATGTGGAGTCAGTGACCCAGATGAGTTGTGTGTCCTCTGGGCTGTGCCCAGATGGCAAGTGACAGAGCAGGCCTAGGATCCTGGTCTTCTCAACCAGCATAAGGTGCTTTCCCATACTCTTCTTTCAGTTGCATTGATTTAATTTTACCTGATGATATGACTCAAGATGGACCACAAGGAGTTCTCCAGTGATTAGTGTTGCTGCAATAGAAATAGCTCACAGTTCAGGAAGCTAGAATTCTGAATTCAGGATGTGGCTCTAGGGAGAGGCCCTTCCTTGTCTATGTCGGCCTTTAGTAGCGGCCAGCAATGCTGGGGGTTCCTGGACTTATAGATTCATCTTTCTCTGTTACTTGCCTTCCTCTTCCACCAGGGTGTGTCTCTGAGTATGTTATGTTCTTTTTATAACTCAGAAGTGATTAGGTTTAAGACCCACCCTACTCTGGTATGACTTCATTAACATAACAAACGAAAATCTGTTATTTCCAAATAGGGTCATATTTACAAGTACAGGGTTAAGATTTGAACACATACTTTGGGAAAGCACAATTCAACCCATAACAATATCCTCCCCCATAAGGCTGTGGCTTGGGAAGTATGGTGTTACCAAGTGATCAGGGATGCTCATTCAGCTTGATGGCTTGTGGAAGACAGCTAGAGTGGAGACAATAACGGAAATGCCTCATGGTGCATTTGGTTTGTTCATGTTACACATGAGTCCTTGCTTGTAACTTCTTACTGAGCTCCCCTTGTGCGGTCGGAGCTTTATCCTGGTTCTCTTAAATAAGACAAAAGACAAGTCGTTTTACGTTCATGGTTTAATATGGTATCGAAAAATGTGGACAAGGTGACTTGGTTTCAAATTCCAGTTCTACCTCTTCCATGAGTAATAAAACCTATAAGAATCTCAATTTCCACATTTGAAAAAGTGGATGATAGTATGTCACTAGTTTCTTATGAGAATAAGAACACACTAAATACATAGTACAGGCCTGGCTGGCAGTAGCCAGTTGCTGTCAAGTAGATTCCTACTCATGGTGATCCTATGTGTGTCACAGTAGAACTGTGCTCTATAGGGTTTTCAATGGCTGACGTTTTGGAAGTAGATTGCCAGGACTTTCTTTCAAGGCACTTCAAGGTGGGCTAGAACCTCCAATCTTTTGGTTACTGCGTTAACCATTTACACAATTAGGGAACTCAATAGGCATCAGGCACTCGATAAGGAGTAGATTCTCATTATCTTGTAACCTCATTTCAGGTTTAGGCTTAAACCATGGCCTTTCCTACTACCCAGCCAATTAATAATGTTACCATAGCCATAGCAACAGAATAGCCTAAACTAAGAACAAGTTTTTCAGTGGTAGAAATGTGGGCTCAAGAGATGTGTGGAAGAACTTGAGAATCTTTATCCTCATACATTTATTTACTTATCCCAATAAATATTTATTGGATGCTGTAAAGTGTTGTATTAAAGTTATGTTTACAACTTCCTCAATTTGGAGGAAGAGATGGAATTAGAGAAAATTGTAAGCAAAGGAGAATTTTTATAGACTATTTTTGGTTATTCATAAGATTATCTTTTTCCCCCCATTTGAGGTAAGCAGAAGAGAGGAGATAAAGTAGAAATGAAAATCATAAGGAATAGAATTGCGGTCATCTTTTGACCATGATTTAAAAACATGCAATAAACCAAAGGAAAAATAGTAACAGCTAGGGTGACCCAGTTTGAAAAATGTTTTGATCATTACATGTTAAAAATTTTGATTTTGAGAATTGAACCAAAAATAAACCCCTACTTCTCCAACTGAGTTGTAGGAGGAAATATACCATTTAAAAATAAACTCCACCCTTCTGATATAACAGCTTTGGGTGAGATAGATACTTTAGAGGCAGGACTTATGTGCTGTATAGATGTGGTGGAAGGCATGGGTACTAGTTCCTAAGAAGTGGTTGGGCTGGTAATTTGCTCACCTTGCTTGTAAAAAGGTTGCATTGACATCCAGCTAGACCTGTTAACTTTCTCCATAAGAACAAGGCAAACAACAGGAAAGAAGGGCTCATGGCAGCTAAACCATGTTCTGAGAGATGTCATTAACTGTGCTTCTCTTATCGGATACATCCATGCTAAAGAAGGACTAAGCTGGGTGCACATTGCTCCTTCCTACAGGTATGGGAGACTATAGTCAACTAACAGTAATTTCATCTTTATTTTGACCATAACACCCATATTTTCTTTTGTAAGAAGCCCACTTTTAATAGCATTTGGTTTGGTTAAATTAATAAAAAATTCACTGGAAGTTTTTGGAAAAGTTGGTCAATTTTCAAGCCAGTATAGAAATCATTCTGTAAATAGAAACTGGGGACTTAGAGGTGAAAAAATATGCCTTAATGGAGTGAATCAATATAAATGCATGCTTTACTTTATCTACATTGGTTTCTATCCTTCAAAGCAGATCACATGGGCAAGTTATAAGGGGCCATGGGCAGTGGCCCCATGTAGATTTACAGTCCTTGAAGAGAATGATGCCTGGGCTCTACCTATAGCTTTCATGAGCCTTTTCTCCACTAGTGTTCGTGGGCATCCACACTTGGGTCATCAGCCACTTTGTGCCTTTCGCAGTCCACTATGTTTGAAAGAGCAGTGTCTTTGGGGTTAGGCAAACTTGGGTTTTAGTCCTGGTTGACTCTGACACTACAGTTCATAATTAAGAACTGGGTTCTGGACTTCACTACTTGAATTTAAATTCTGGCTTTGCCATCTTCCAGCTTTGAGATCTTGGGCAAGTTACTGCTCTTTCCAGTCACACGTTCCTCATCTGAAAATAATAAGAATAGTGTTTGGGGGAAGATTAAATGTGCCTACATAAGAAAGACACTTAAGACAATGTTTGACCCATAGTAAGGACTATCGTAAGTTGTCATGATGACTAAGAAGAAGATAATGATGATGATGGTAATGGCTCTTTGCAAACTGAGTAATTAAGGCAAGTCATTAAAATCTTTCAGACTCAGCTCCTTTGGATGTAAAATTGGAGATTTTACATCATTTCTAAAAGGGTGTCTTTAGGATTCCTTAAGACACAATACGTGAAAGTATCATAAAATACAAAAGGCTATTCAAGAGAAGGAGCTCTGGTGGTGCGGTGGTTATGAACTAGGCTGCTAACCAAAAGGCCAGCAGTTCAAACCCAACAGCCATTCTTTGGAAACCCTATGGAGTAGTTGTACTCTGTCCTATAGACTTGCTATGGCTCAGAATCGACTCAACGGCAACAGGTTTAGTTTTTGTTTTTAATTCAAGAGAAAAAAATGCTTTTATATATATATTTTTTCTTCTCCCTGGGGCTTTGAACACCTCTAATTCTCTGTCGTAGGTGATCCTCTTTAAAGGTGGGAAGCCGATACTCATTTACAACAAAATGCTGCAAAACAGGCCCAGAATTGCCAAGTCTGATGATTTTTTAAGAGAAAATGGAAATACATACCTTTACATTAAAAAAAAAAAAATTTAAATGTTGATAACTGAGTCTAGTTTAGGAACAAACACAATAAACTTTGGAACTCTCCATAGCTTATGGGTTTTGAATATCTAACTCTGTTTTCTGTAAGTTGGTTCCGGGCCCATGTAAGATATATAGCAGGCACTTAACATATGCATCATGTTGAGAGAAGGAATAAGTAGAAGACAAACATGAGACTACTAGTCTCTGAGCCAAGGGAGCACATGGGTTGTGATTTATACGTGCTTAGAGAATAGTACATATAAAACTTGATACATAAAAAAAAAATTTTTTTTTTTTTAGTAGTCACTAAATAAATATTAATTGAAAGTATCATAAAATTCAGTCTATACCCATTGCTGTCGAGTCGATTCCGACACATAACAACCCTATAGGACAGAGTAAAACTGCCCTATAGGGTCTCCAAGGGGTGGCTGGTGGATTTGAACTGCCGAGCTTTTGCTTAGCAGCCAAGCTTTTAACCTAAGTTCAATCTATACAGTATAATATCAGAAATATCTAAATTAAAGAATAACAATCAAGAACATATAAGGACCTAAAAACAACTAAAATATTCCAAAAGCGTGTCTGCCTCCCTTGTTGCTTCCTTTATTCATTCACTCCAGAAGCATTCACTAGCTGTCCTCTATGTACCAGGTAATGTGCTAAGAAACAATTTACTTGGTTACATGTACAAAGGATAGCAAAGAGGTAAGTGTGGTTGAAGAGGAGAGAACTGGAAGAAACTAGACCATGTAAGACTTTTTCTTTTTTTCTTTCTTTCTTTTCTTCCTTCCTTCCTTCCTTCCTTCCTTCCTTCCTTCCTTCCTTCCTTCCTTCCTTCCTTCCTTCCTTCCTTCCTTCCTTCCTTCCTTCCTTCCTTCCTTCCTCCCTCCCTCCCTCCCTCCCTGCCTCCCTCCCTTCCTTCCTTTCTCCCTTCCATCCTTCCTTCTTGCCTTCCTTTCTTTCTTTCCTTTTTGTCTAAATAATACAGGAAGCCATTGGGAAACCTGAGCAAAGAGGTGACATGGTTAGGTATGTTTTAAGAGAAGCACGTTGACTCCATAGTTGATAATAGACTATAGGAGGCAAAGGTGAAAGCAGGGTACATTGGCAAGATGCTTCTGCAGTAATGCATGCAAGAGATAAAAGATGCTTGAACCGAGGTTGTAGCAATGGAGGTGGTGCAACATTAATGGATTTTAAATAATTTTTGAAAGTATAGCCAGCAGGATTTGTTGCGCTATTCAATGCGGGGAGTGTGAAAAGGGAGATAGTCAAGGAAGCCCCAGATTTGTTTGGCCTGAGCAGTTGGAGAGCTAATGCTCTCATTTTCTGAGATGGAAATGGCTGCAGGAACAAGTTGAAAGGGATGAAATCAGCTTTTACATGTTACATTTGATATGCCTATTAGTTATCCAAGCGGTGATGCTGAGCAGGCAGTAGGATATATGAGTCTGGAGTTCAGGGAAAAGGTCTAGGCTAGAGATATTAATTTGAGAGTTGTCATCATATAGATGGTATTTAAAGCCATGAAACTGAATGACATCATTGGGCAGCGAGCTTAGATGCAAAGAAAAGTCTAAGCACCAGCCCTGTCTCCCTTCCCCAACCAAGTTGTTTCATTTTTAATTTGTATGCTACAATATAAATAGCAATAAATGGTCATTTTGCACTTTGAAGTCTTTTGTGCATCCAAAGAGAATATTTTAATGTTTAAACATGTAAGCAATTTTGTGACATAACATTGTTTAGTCTAAAGCAAATGTTACAAGACTAAAGCATATGGAGAAAAGATGAAAGTAAGTTTGCTTATTTTAGAATAAATTCATTTTCCTGTCTCCCTTGACACACAAATGGAGAGCTGGGAGTAATATTTTCCTAACATTATTAATCTCTGAAACTATAAGCCATTAGCATTGTACTTGATTATAAAGTGGATACTTTCTTGAATTATAGTGGTCTTTTAAGAACTCAGAGGAAAATTGTGGCAGTTTTCCATGTCTTTAATTTGCCAATCACAAAGGTATGCCAGACCTGAATCTTGAATATGATAGATTTCAAACAGAAAAATGGAATCTCACCGCCAGTAAGTTAAAAACTAGGTCCTTGTTTCCTGTTCATTTTAATCAAATTATTCGCACAACAACAAGGCTGTCTGGATGAAGTTTAATCCAGTCTCTCTGAATGACTATACAGAAATAATTAAATTTCTTATGGAAAATTAGCCATTTTCCTTAACCTATAAAGGGAGAGAGTATTGTCTTCTAGTCTTTAAGTTGGCACACTTGATGTTCTGTGGGGCCCTTTTCTAATTTTTGTTTGTAATAAGAATGAGTGTTTTTAATTAATACTCACAAAGCAGTAAAAATTAGAAATATGAAATAGAAAATATCAAACTAGCCAAACTACAAAAGCTTTTCTTAGCACATTAAAAATTAAAAAGCATTCCTGAATTCTGAGACTTAAAGTGGAAGATTTTTATGTGACTTTATCAAAACTAACTGAGCTATATCTCATTACTATATAATACCCAGAGCATGGCATGAGGAAGAGAAAAATCTATGGCCCTCTCTACTCCTTCTCAATTAAGTTTGTGAAATCAACGTGACTTCCAATCCACATTGACAAAACTCCCTAGACAGAGTATGATGTTGATCAGAAATATTCCCTAAACCACGTGTGGAGTTAAACTATACTATAGGAAGGATAATGAGAGAAGAGATAAACAGCTAATGAGATGGAGTTTTTATAGGTACTGCAACACGGATCATTTGAAATATGGTGACTAAGTCTATTTTAAAGTTAGAAATGCATAACTCCTGGCCCTATGAACTCACGGGAACCAGAGTGTTTACACTGGGTGTACACACCATCCCTCATTTCCTTCGTGAACGAGCAGCTGAGGAGAGGGGGAGGTTGGCATGGAAACAAAGCCATCTTTTCATTCCCTGGGCCTTCGGTGAGGGCAGAGCGGAGGTTGGGCCTGTGGTTTGGGCTTGTCAGTCCCACCTCACCTCCCCGAAACAGAATAAAAATAGTTACTTTGTTTATAATTCATTAGCCTTGTACTCCCCTTTGCTCACACTTAATCAAGGTTTTTTATACATTCAGGGCTGGAGGAGAGCTTCAGAGTTGTCTTTCTCCTGTGTGGTGTGCTCAGAATCCTGAGTTAGCATGGACAGTTGAGTCACGTGAACAATTGCTTCTACACTAGTGTGTCGGGAGCCTCCTGGCTCCCCTATTGACCAACACTGATTTGCAGCTCTGTTTCCACTTTTGTGTACATCAGTAGCTTAATTCTTTCTGCACTCTTTTTTTTCAAAGATTAGGCATTTTTTTTAAATCCACACTTCACTAAGAATATGATTTAAATCTACCCCCTTTTATGACCTTTTTACCATAACGCATATATATTCCCACCAACGTAATTCCAAGTTAAAAACGAACATTCTTTACTTCCAGCAGCCCATCCGAGTGTGCCATTTCTGCACTTCAAGCAACCCTGGCCTTCTGTGTATTGCCAGAGGGCTCTTGCAATAGTCAGGTTGGAAATACCTTCCTTTCTTGTAGTGCCAAACCAGTCGCTATCAACTGTGACTCATGGTCACCCCGTGTATGTCAGAGTAGAACTGTGCTCCATAGGGCTTCCAATGGCTGATTTTTTGGAAGTAGATTACCAGGTCATTCTTGTAAGACACCTCTGGGTTAACTTGAACTACAGACTGTACTGTAGTGAAAAGAACACAAGCTTTGAAACTGGACAAATATATGTTTAAATTCCACCATTGACACACTTTCACTCTGCTTATTATTGTGTCCCTTTTCTAGGCCTCAGCATTTTCACTATAGAATAGTAAGCATAGATTATTGGAGTAAAAAAAAAACGAGTGAGGGCTAAATATAACGACCCGTGTAAAGCAAGCTAATACAAGTGTTGGCTTGTACAGTATTGTTGTTGGGTGCCTTCAAGTAAGTTCTGACTCATAGCGACCCTATGTACAACAGAATGAAACATGGCCTGGACCTGTGCCTCCTCACAATCATTGTTATGTTTGAGTCCATTGCTGCAGCCACTGTGTCAGTCCATCACATAGAGGATCTTCTGCTTTTTTGCTGACCCTCTAACTTACCAGGTGTGATGATCTTCTCCAAGGACTGGTCCTGCCTGAAAACATGTCCAAAGTACACAAGATGAAGTCTCCCTATCCTCTCTTCCAAGAAACACACTGGTTGTACTTCTTCCAAAGCAGACTTGTTCATTCTTCTAATAGTCCATGGTATATTCAATATTCTACGTCAAAACCATAATTCAAGGACATCAATTCTTCTTCTTTGGCCTTCCTTCTTCATTGTCCAGCTATCGCACACAAACAAGGTGATTGAAAATACTATGGTTTGGGTCAGGCGCTTCTTAGTCCTCAAGGGGACATGTTTGCCTTTTAGCACTTTACAGAGGTCTTTTGCAGCAGATTTGCCTAATTTGACTGCTGCTTCCATGGGCCATGATTGCGGATCCAAGTAAAATGAAATCTTTGACAACTTCAAAATTTTCTGTTTATCACAATGTTGCTTATTGTTTCAGTTGTGAGGATTTTTGTTTTCTTTATGATGAGTTGCAATCCATGCTAAAGACTGTAGTCTTTGATCTTCATCAGTAAGAGCTTCAAGTCCTCTTTACTTTTAGCAAGCAAGATTATGTCACCACATATCCCAGGTTGCTTATACATCTTCCTCCAATCCTGATGCCACATTCCTTTTCATATAGCCCAGCTTCTTGGGTTGTTTGCTCAGCATACAGACTAAGTATGGTGAAAGGATACAACCCTGATGCACACATTTCTTGGTTTTAAATCAGGCAGTATCCCTTTGTTGTGTTCAGACAACTACCTCTTGTTCTATGTACAGGTTCTGCATGAGCACAATTAGGTGTTCTGGAACTCCGATTCTTACCAATGTTATCCATAATTTGTTATGTAGAATGCCTTCGCATAGTCAATAAAACACAGGTAAACATCTTTCTGGTATTCTCTGCTTTCAGCCAAGACCTGTCTGGCATCAGCAGTGATATTCCTCATTTCACGTCCTCTTCTGAATTCAGCTTGAATTTCTGGCAGTTCTCTATCTATGTACTGCTGCAACTGCTTTTAAATGATCTTCAGTGAAATTTTACTTGCCTGTAATGTTAATGGTATTGTTTGATAATTTCCTCATTTTGTTCGGTCAGTTTTCTTTGGAATGGGTACAAATATGGATCTCTTCCAGTCAGTTGTCCATGTATCTGTCTTCCAAATTTCTTGTCATAGACCAGTGAGCACCTCTAGGGCTGAATTCATTTGTTGAAATATTCTATTGATTTTCTGTCAATTCCTAGAGCCTTGTTTTTCACCAATGCCTTCAGCGCAACTTGGATTTCTTCCTTCAGTAGTATCAGTTCTTGATCACATGCTACCTCCTGAAATGGTTAAACATCGATCAATTCTTTTGTGTACAGGGACTCTGTGTATTCCTTCAATCTTCACTTGATGCTTCCTGTGTTGTCCAATACTTTGCCCACAGAATCCTTTGAAATTACAACTCAAGGCTTGAATTTTTTCTTTAGTTCTTTCAGCTTGACAAATGCCGAGCATGCACTTCTCTTTTGGTTTTCTAACTCCAAGTCTTTGTATATTTCATTATAATTCTTTACTGTTTCTTCTCAAGCCTTCCCGTGAAATCTGTTCAGCTCTTTTCTTTGATCATTTTTTCCATTCACTTTAGCTACTTGATGTTCAAAGCAAGTTTCAGAGTCTCTTCTTATATCCATTTTGGCCTTTTCTTTCTTTCCTCTTTTTAATGACCTTTTGCTGTCTTCAAGTATGATGTCCTTGATGTCAACACACAACTAGTCTTGTCTTCAGTCATTGGTCATTACTGTTCAATTTTTCAAATCTATCCTTGAGATGGTCTTCAAATTCAGGTGGACTCATTTTAATTTTCTTCAGCCTCAACTTGAACTTGCATAGGAGCAATTCATGGTCTGTTTTGAGTCAGCCCCTAGACTTGTTCTGATGATATTGAGCTTTCCTATCATCACTTTCCACAGGTGTAGTCGATTTGATCCCTGTGTTTTCCATCCAGTGAGGTCCATGTGTGTAGTTGCCTTTTACGTAGTTGAAAAAAACGGTATTTGCAATGAATAAGTGTGGTCATGCAAAATTCTATCATGCAGATCTCTTATGTTGTTTCTATCACCAAGGCCATATCTTCTACTTCTGATCCTTCTTTGTTTCCAACTTTCCCACTCCAATCACCAGTAATTATCAAGACATCTTGATGGCATGTTTGATCAATTTCAGACTGCAGAAGTTGGCAAAAATTTTTAATTTCTTCATCTTTGGTCTTAGTGTTTGGAGCATAAATTTGAAGAATAGTCATATTGATAGGTCTTCTTTGCAGGCATATGGATATTACCGTATCACAGACAGCACCGTACTTCATGATCGATCTTGAAATGTTCTTTTTGACAATGAATATGAAGCCATTCCTTTTCAATCTGTCATTCTTAGCATCCTCCAGTTGCCACAGAGTTGATTCCAATTCCTAGTGACCCTATAGGACAGAATAGCACTGCCCCATAGAGTTTCCAAGGAGTGGTTGGTAGATTCGAACTGCCATTTGGATAGCACCCAAGATCTTAACTGCTATGCCATCAGGGCTCTATTCCTAGCATAGTAGACAATATAATTATCCCATTCACAATGGCCAACAGAGATCCATTCAATATAATTATCCCATTCACAATGGCCAGCAGAGGTCCATTTCAGCTTACTAATGCCTAAGATAATGATCTTCATATGGCCCATTTCATTTTTGATGATTTCTAGTTTTCTTTGATTCATACTTTGTACATTCTACATTCCAATTATTAATGGATATTTGCTGCTGTTTCTTATAATTTTGAGTTGTGCACATCCAAAAATGAAGGCCCCGAAAGCTTGAGTCCATTCACATCATTAAGGTTGACTTTAGTTTGAGGAAGCAGCTCTTCCCCAGTCATATTTTTAGTGCCTTGTAACCTGAAGAGCTCATCTACTGGCACTATATTAGCCAACGTTCTGTGGCTATTCATAATGTGTTTACTGACCACATTTTTCAGAAATAGACCTCCATGTCTTACTTCTTAGTCTGACTTAGTCTGTAAGCTCCATTGAAATCTGTCCACTGTGGGTGACCCTGCTGGTGTTTGAAATACCAGTGGTATAGCTTCCAGTATTACAGCAACATGCAAGCCACCACAGTAGGAGAAACTGACAGATGAGTAGTGGTGTACAGTATTAGATGCTCAATAAATGTTAGCTATCTCTTCTCTAGAATCCTATTCTAATTCCTTAAAATCATTTTTCATTGTTTATACCATATACATTATGCCTAAGAACTATGTTAAGCCTATCCTAAGCATTTTACATGGATGGTCTCTTTTACTACTAGCAATTAAAGTAAGTACAAGCATCTCGACATTCACAAGAAGAAGTTGAAACTTAGAATGTTTAAATTATGTGCCAAATTCATAAAACTGGCTCATGGGCATTTCTTTGAGGACCTTACAATTGATATGGAGACCCTAAAAATTATTTTGAGATATCTGATATGAGTAAGAAAAGCTGAAGTATGGTCCAGCTTTGGAGTTCACTCTGTGTAGAAAACCTGTGGAACTGGAAACCTAAACTGGTTAGGGAAGTTCTGTTAACTAATAAATATGTAAGAGAATGTGGTTTTTCTTTGTAAAAAAAAACTAAGAAGTTTTTATGTAATTGTGACCACCTGTGAACTCTTTATGGTAACTAAGTGGTAACTAACTGACAAATCACCTATATCACTAAGTAGAAGCTGTCTTACCTCATCAAGCACCAATCAGAATTTTGCTAGCTTGTTTCCAAAGCAGTCTTAACACAAACAGCTCATCTCTAGGGTTTATTTCCAAAGAGTCTTAAAACAAAACTTGTAAGCCACCAATCAATGTAATGCCACTAAGTAGGTAACTAATCAACAAAGCCCTGTAAACCAGTCATTATTAAGATCTCACTTTATCTTCTCTTTGATAATGATGTATCTTTACTTTCTCTGTAACAGTATATCAGAGATTCCATGATTGTGATTCAGTGTATTCTGCTAGCCTCTCATGCCTGGTGCATACTGATAGATTCCTCATTGCAATGATTGTCTTTGTCTTGACTTAATAAAAATTTATTTTGATTAAATTTGAGTCTGAGGTCTTTTCTCCCCATGACACAACTGAGTACAGAATAACTCTGTAGATCTGCCTGCAGCAGAGAGACACTCAGATATAGCATCAGAGACTATGTATTTGGGAGGTGTAGTAGTCCTGATCTTCATTGCTCAGAAACATGGTCCCAATCCCCACTATTGTGTTTACCTTCCATTCTTTCTGGTAGTATCTATACTGAAGATGCAGTTGGACCATGAATTTGTAAAACTGAAGAGCATCCAGTGATGTCTAACCCAAGTCTCAGAACAGATTCGCGTTAACGATGAGTTGTGAAGTGTGACTAAATTAATTTATTTCTAATAATGTTAATAAATATGGTTTTTAGCAATCATTACTCTAAAAAATAATGAATTTTAGCAGATTTTTACTCATTTGTGTTTCCATGAGCATTCTTGAGTGAGACAAGAAGGGGTAAATGACAGTTTGCCTACTTCTTCTTACTCCTTAACCCCCATGGGCAATGTCTATAGCCCTGGTTCCCCTACAAAGAACATCAGCCATCATCTTGTTATTGCAGAAAACAAGTTTGAGAACTCCTGATCCCCTACTGAAGGTAGGGGATTCTCTGTCCTTCTGTTGATTTCCTCTAATGTCCATTGAATTGCTAATATTCTTGGAAAGAAATCTAGGATTAAATTGAAAATGAGATTTTGTAAAATTCCTTCTAAACTGTTTTAGTTAGCTAGTGCTGCTATACCAGTAATACCACAAGTGGGTGGCTTTAAAGAATTTTTTTTTTCTCTTCATCTTACAGTTCTGGGGCTAAAAGTTCAAATCAGGGTCTTGGTAGTATCAATTTCTTCTTTATCAGTAGCCTCGGATGTTCCTTGGTTCTTGGCTCCTAAAAGATCCTCACATGGTGTCTATTTTTACCAGTTTGTGAGTCTGTGACTATTCTGCTCTTTCGTGACTTAGAAGTGATATTGTTTAGTATCCAACCTACACTGCTATAAACTTGTGATTGATTGAATATATTACATGAGATCACATTATAGAAGGTAATGGGATCTACCTAAGGTCGACTGATTTAACCTTGTGATTAAATCATAAAAGCATATGGCCAGGATTTCAATACATATTTTGGAGGGATACAACTCAATCCACAATGTTCCACCCTTTGGCCCTCAAAAATTCATGTCCTTCCCATGTGAAAAACACAATCACCCTGTAGCATAAACCTTCAATGCTTTATTGTATTTATCTTGACAAGGTAAACTAAGAAGCTCATGGATTAAAAAAAAGGGGGGACAATAGATATGTTGATTCTCCTCCCCTACATTTGAATTATTTTATTAATATCTGCTTCTTCCCAAGGAGAATTGTTGATTTTCTGTGTAAGAATAAATTTTTATCTGACAATGAAATGAAATTCCCACTGCAAATGTCTTTAGAAATCTTCAAGGAGTAGATAATAGTATCTACTAGGTAGAGCTTCTTGTCTTCTCTAAGCATATGCCTGAGCAGTTCCTAGGGAGAAGGCTTCCAGGTTGATGCCAAATAAATG
Source organism: Loxodonta africana (assembly GCF_030014295.1). Classification (NCBI taxonomy): domain Eukaryota; kingdom Metazoa; phylum Chordata; class Mammalia; order Proboscidea; family Elephantidae; genus Loxodonta; species Loxodonta africana. Next base: position 100,208,195 of record NC_087351.1, read on the forward strand.
GCTTTACCAGATGAATGAACAAATCAGTCTTAGAAGAAATACAACCAGAATGTTCCTTAGAAACAAAGATGGGGAGACTTCAGCTCACTTACTTTGGACACGTCTTCAGGTAAGACCAATCACTAAAAATGACATTTTAGTAAAGTAGTTGTTGTTGTTGTTAGGTGCCGTCGAATTGATTCCAACTCTTAGTGACCCTATGTACAATAGAACAAAACACTGCCTGATCCTGTGCCATCCTCACAGTCATTACTATGCTTAAGCCCATCATTGCAGCCACTGTGTCAATCCCTCTCATTGAGGGTTTTCCTCTTTTTCGATGACCCGCTATTTCATCAAGCATGGTGTTCTCCTCAGGGACTGATTCCTCCTGAAAACACGTCCAAAGTATGTGAGATTCAACCTTGCCATCCTTGCTTCTAAGGAGCATTCTGGACTTTTGTCTTCCAAGACAGATTTGTTTGTTCTTTTGACAGTCCACAGTACATTCAATATTCTTCTTTGACGGCACAATTCAAAGGCATCAATTCTTCTTCTGTCTTCCTATTCATCATCCAGCTTTCACATACATATGAGGCAATTGAAAACACCATAGCTTGGGTAAGGCGCACATTAGTCTTCAAGGGGATGTCTTTGCTTTCAACAGTTGGTTTTCAACAGTTGCAACATTGAAGGATTCTACGGGGAAAATATTAAACTATGCAGGAAACATCAAAAGAAGACGGAAGGAATACCCAGAGTCACTATACCAAAAAGAATTGGACAACATTCAACCATTTTAGGAGGTAGCATGTGATCAGGAAGTGACAATACTGAAGGAAGAGATCCAAGCTGCACTGAAGGCATTGGTGAAAAACAAGCCTCCAGGAATTGATGGACTAACAATTGAGATGTTTCAACAAAGAGATGAGACACTGGAAGTGCTCACTTATCTATGCCAAGAAATTTGGAAGACAGCTACCTGGCCAACCAACTGGAAGAGATCCATATTTATGCCTGTTCCCAAGAAAGGTGATCTAAACTAATGTGGAAATTATCGAACAGTATCATTAATATCACAGGCAAGTCAAATTTTGATGAAGATCATTCAAAAGCAGCTGCAGCAGTATATTGACAGGAAACTGCCAGAAATGCAAGCCAGATTCAGAAGAGGACATGGAATGAGGAATATCATTGCTAATGTCAGATAGATCCTGGCTGAAAGCAGAGAATACCAGAAAAATGTTTACCTGTGTTTTGTTGACAATGCAAAGGCATTCAGCTGTGTGGAGGATAACAAATTATGGGTAACATTGTGAAGAATGGGAATTCTGGAACATCTAATTCTGCTCATGAGGAACCTGTACATAGATCTAGAGACAGTCTAACAGAACAAGTGGATACTGCATGGTTTAAAGTCAGGAAAGGTGTGTGTCAGGGTTGTAACCTTTCACAATACCTATTCAATCTGTATGCTGAGCACATAATTCGAGAAGCTGGACTATATGAAGAAGAATGAGGCATTAGGATTGAAGGAAGACTCATTAGTAAAGTAGAAGGTCAACAGAAATGAGGAAAACCTTCATTGAGATGGATTGGTACAGTAGCCATAACAAGAAACTCAAACATACCAATAATCATGAAGGTGGCATAAGACAAGGCAACATTTTGTTCTGTTATTCATAAGGTTGCCATGAGTTGAAACCAACTCAGTGGCAACTAACAACAACAGCATTTCCGTGGCACCAGTTATCTTGTTCCCTACCCTCGGCATCAACATTTGCCAGTCCAGCTTCAGGGAAGCAACCAAGAATGATGAAGCAAGAAGAATGGGAACAGGGTAGCTTCCAAAAATTTCAAGTAAGTTTGACATTTTCTTCTACTCATCATCATCTAATTTTTTTAATAACATTTAAAAAATGAGTTTTAATCCCAGTATGATGTTAGTAAGAACATTTGTAAACATTCAGAATTAGAATAAGGTTAAACCTACAAGACACTAAATTAATAAAATCACCAGTTTGCTTTTTTTTTTCATAGCCATAATTTCTAAATAGCCTTCCTCTACAGACGTCAAATGACCAAAATTTAGAATCTCAGAGACAGACACATAATTATACTGATGATTTTAATGAGGAAAATTATCGGCTGGAGAATGACATAAGGAAACCCTAACAAGATCAGACTTTTCGGATATTCTGTAACCTTTTTAAATAAAATTATTACGCAGTGTCCAATTCGTCTCTCATTCTTCACGGTTTTAAATACCTGGGACAGGATCACATTGTTCTCCTCCTGCCAAGTCGGCTTTTGGATTGACCTGTTCCAATTTGCATTCAGACAAAATCATCTGACTTTCACCAGAAAGGAGGCCTCTGATCCCTGGTCTTTTTCTGTTTCCTGATCCATGCCCTAAATTTCACTCACGCTTTCTGATCTTTCTAGATAATCTGCTCTTCATGTGTGGGAGAATTGGCACCTTGAAATGCTTCCAGGTCAATTCACTATGGGAGCTGAATATCCTAGTTCTGTCTCAGTGGGTATGGAGAAAATCATTAAAAAATGCACTTGGTGTAGACCAAGTTCTGGCCACAGACTAAGGGTGAGAATTAAAATATGAGCTTCATGGACAGGGAGCCAAATTCTGAAGCAGCAGGGTTTTGGGTTTCCTGGGTGGCATGGTCAATAAGTAGAGGCCGGATGCACACTGCACTGGTCTTATTACAACAAACATGCCAGTATTCCCTGTTCTCTGAGGAAGCTCCTACTGTTTCCTGACTTTTGGAAGCTTACGATATTAAAATATATCTAAACACTGTGTATCATTGGAAGCGACTACTATTTCCAAGTCCAGTAAGTCCCCTATTATTTTGTGTGTCAGAAATTCCACTTTATTTCAGCCCAATTCTGTTTTCCTTTCTTTTTTTCTGTGAAAGCTGTATCCCTTGGAGATCCTCACTTTGTATAAATGATATGGCTTCTATTTACAGTCCTAAAAGACATGTCACCAAACTAGTCAGGAAAAAATAAATGGGCTTATTAATTTTGAATGATTAATGATTCTTTAATGTATTTGGTGAGTTCTTAATTGTATCCTCTTTCTTTTCTTTGTCCTCCCCACTTTTCCTCTTCTTCCTCCACCTTTTACTCCATTCATTTTTAATACGTCCTCCACTGCTGTAACTCCACAGACAGACGGTAATCAGGAAAAAAGGAAGTAGATGAAACTTGGACTGATTGATGTCATAACTGTAAGTATGGCGGCTTTCTTCTTCCCTTCCTCCTCCCACTCCTAGCCTTCTTCTTTTGTTTTGTTTAAGAATAGGAGGAAGGGAGGGTGAGAAGGGGAGAAAGCTACATAAAGGAGTAAATACGGACATTTTGCTGAAGATAATTCAAAAACAGTTGCAGCAGAACACCAACAGAGAACTGCCAGAAATTCAAGCTGGATTCAGAAGAGGACATGGAATGAGGGATGTCATTATTGATGTCAGATGGATCTTGGCTGGAAGCAGAGAATACCAGAATGATCTTTACTTGTGTTTTACTGACAATGCAAACACATTCAACTGTGTGGAGCATAACAGATTACGGAATTCCAGAACAGTTAATTATGCTCATGCAGAACCTGAACATAGAACAAGAGGCAGTAGTTTGAAAAGAACAAGGGGATAGTGTGTAGATTAAAATCAGGAGAAGTGTGTGTCAGAGTTGTATCCTTTCACCATACTTATTCAATGCGTATGCTGAGCAAATATTCCATGAAGCTGGACTATATGAAGAAGCACATGGCATCAGGATTGGAGAACGGCTCATGAACAACCTGCAGTATGCAGATGACAAAACTTTGCTTGCTGAAAGCAAAGATAGCTTGCAGCACTTATTGATGAAGATCAAAGACTACGGTCTTCAGTATGGATTATGCCTCAACATAAAAACACAAAAATTCTCACAACTGGACCAATAAGGAACACCATGATATCCAAAACCATTACCATCGGGTCAAATCCAACTAACAACAACTCTACAGTACAGAGTAGAAGTGCCTCATAGATTTTCCAAGGCTGTAATCTTTACAGAAGCAGACTGCCCCATCTTTCTCCGGCAGAGCAGCTGGTAGATTCTACTGCTGACTTTAGGTTAGCAGTGGAGCACTTAACCACTAAGCCACCACAGTCCCCTGTATACATGTGTATGTTATTATTAGGTGCTGTCTAGTTGATTCTGACTGACAGTGACCACATGCGCAACAGAACTAAATACGGCCTGGTCCTGTGCCATCTTCACAATCATTGCTACGTTTGAGCCCATTGTTGCAGCCACTGTGTCAATCCATCTCACCGAGAGTCTTCCTCTCTTTCTCTGACCTTGTACTTTATTAAGCATGATGTCCTTCTTTAGGGACTGCTCTCTCCTGATAACCTGCCCAAAATAAGCAAGACAAAGTCTCACTTCACTATCCTCTCTTCCAATGAATATTCTGGCTGTAGTTATTCCAAGACAGATTTGTCCATTCTTCTGGCAGTCCATGGTATATTCAATATTTTTTTGCCAACACCAGAAATCAAAAGCCTCAATTATTCTTTGATCTTCCTTATTCATCGTCCAGCTTTCACATGCGTATGAGACAATTGAAAATACCATGGCTTGGGTTAGGCCCGTCATAGTCCTCACAGTGACGTCTTTGTTTTCAACCCTTTAAAGAGGTCTTCTGCAGCAGATTTGCCCAATGCAATACATTATTTCATTTCTTGACTGCTGCTTACATGGGCATTGATTGTGGGGTCCAAGTAAAATGAGATCCTTCACAGCTTCAATAGTTTCTCCATTTATCATGATGTTGCTTATTGGTCCAGTTGTGAGGATTTTTGTTTTCTTTATGTTACAGTGTAATCCGTACAGAAGACTGTAGTCTTTGATTTTCGTACATATGAAAAACCAAAAATCAAACCCGTTGCCGTTGAGTCAATTCTGACTCATAACTACCCCATATACCCCTGTATATTAGTTTTCAAACTAATGTCTTTAAAAATCTAAACTTATATCAGCTTTCTAATTTTTATCTTTAGTATTAACTCACTGAATTAAATCTATATCCCTGGCTTACAGGAAAAAAATCTAGATTATGCACATTTAAATTTTAAAAATGCCTTGCCTGTAGCTCTAAGTGAAAATTCAAATTGGCTTAGTGATAATAAGGACATGTGCAATTAGGTATATTTTAATCACTGAAAAGCCTAGCTGTTCTCTGAACCTTCTTCTTGGCATTATTACTTTGTTCTAATGTGCCACATAAACTGCACCTGCTTCTAAAAAAAATAAAGTAGTATTCAAGAAATAAAATACAAGCATATGTTAACATTATTCACTTATGGGCTATTCTAAAAATACAGAGAATTCTGGGCACAGGTACAATAAAGGAATTAATCAATTTTTAATAAAAACAAATATTCACAATCTTGTTTAAGGAGGTGAAAAGATCTTTGAAAAGTTGGACGTTGTACCAACTCTAGGTCAAGTGGCAAAATTCACTGTTAAGTTATATTCATTGTACATTTGAACTGTTGCCATAAAGCAAAGTATGGTTCTGCACTCCAGAAGCAAAGAAGCACCACAGACAACGTATGACAACTATCTCTTGTTGTTGTTAGGTGCCGTTGAGTCAGTTCCAACTCATGGAGACTCTACGTACATCTCTTAGTCATATTTAACTGCCAGAGGTAGAGCAGATTTCCGTCTCTCAACTACCAAATATTCTGGGTAAGAGAAGATTTATATATCCTTGGTTTTAGGTAGGATTATCAGTGGATCGCAGTCCCAACTGTTCTGTAAGAATTAAAATGGCTCACCTGATGCCGTTGACTTAAATTGTTTTGCATTTAATATAAGTTGAATAACAAATTAACCTCTCAGAGCCCTGAATATAATTAGTACATGTCAAATGAAAGAGAGATTATAGAAAATCTTATCATATGTTAATTGATTCACTCATTATTAACTATTTGTTCGTACTATTTGTTCGGAAATTTCTAACTTCCGGGAAAACAAAAATGGAGACAACTCAATCCTGGCCTTCTAGATGATCACCACATAATTATGGTGTATGCATAATTTTACAGTTGTTGGTGGCGTTAGGTGCCATTGAGTCAGTTCTAACTCATAGTGACCTTATGTATAACAGAACAAAATGTTGCCCAGATTTGTGCCATCCTCACAATTGTTGCTATGTTGAGTCCATTGTTGCAGCCACTGTGTCAATTCATCTCCATCTTGTTTGGGATCTTCATCTTTTTCGCTGACCATATAGTTTACCAAGCATGATGTCCTTCTCCAGGGACTGGTTCTTCCTGATAACATACCCAAAGTAAGTGAGATGAAGTCTCGTCATCCTCTCTCCTAAGGATCATTCTGGCTGTACTTCTTCCAAGGCAGTCCACGGTATATTAAATATTCTTTGCCAACACCATAATTCAAATTCATCAGTTCTTCTTTGGTCTTTCTTATTCATTGTTCAGCTTTTGCATGACTATGAAGTGATTGAAAATATCGTAGCATGGGTCAAGTATAAACCTGTTGCATGCATAATTACGCACATACATTACATACACATGTATGTAATTGTGGTTCATATACATGTTAATTGGATAATTCCTACAGTGTCAGTATGAAAAACCATATCGGTACAAAAGAGGCACATACTTTGGTTAACCACAAACTAAAAGAAGAACTTAAAAGGGGTAGCCTTTATCTCTACTTTGGGCTGAAACTCCAGCAGAAAATCCAAGGCAAAGATAATCTAATTCCTTAATTAAATGTGTCACAACCAGTTCAAAGTATAGCACAGAGAAGACTAATTCTATTCAAAGAAAGCATTTAAACAAAATAATAATAAAAAAAAATTCTGAAAGTAGAAGAAAAATATTAAAACTCTTCTACGATATTTTTCCAATCTTTATTGTGCAGAATTTTTGGAGGTTCTCAAATATAAGTAATAACATATTTCACCCACAAGGTAAGTAGGAAAAAACTTGGAAAAATAATTGTATATTTACAGCAAATGTGGTGAGCAGGAAAACTTTAAGAGTTAGGATATTAATTCTGGTCTGCTCTGTACTTAACTGATCTGTGACATCTTCAGCTCTCTCACCTACAATTTGTTCATCTAAAAAATGGGTGCATATCAGTTATGTCCTGCCAGACTCCCAGGGCTTCTGTAAGGACTAAATAAAAAATCTTACTGTGAAATTCTTGTAAATAATAGGAAATAACAAAAATTCAGGGTGTCTGTAATTTCTTGTTAAGGCAACTCCTTGTTTATTCTGCTTTAGAAATAAATATTTTTACTTATCACAACCTTGCTTGAAATTTCTTAAGCAATATTGTGATAAAATAAACTTCACAATGCTACGCCTTCACCTTTCTTCCCCTCAAACGTCCTTCTCTCTCTCTTTTGTCCTGGACTGAATCAATGCCTAAATGTCTACCCCACTTCTCAGAAGTGACTTTTCTTTCTTCTTTCCAACACTTCTGCCAGAATTTAATTTTTGTATATATAATTTATATTTAAAATATTGAATTTGTATATCCACAGAAGCTTTGTTATTTAAAGTAGTAAAATAAACTACAAAAAAGACAGTTGTCCTTCCATCTCACTTCTTAAATTTATTTCCTGTTCCCTAATGATAACCATTTATAATTCTTTTCTAATTCTTTGTTATCTACCTCCATATATTTTAACAATGTATTTATGTTGCTGCTTCTTGATTTTTCAATTTTAGTCAACATCTTTTGACTGCCACTAAGGAACACGAAATGTTTATATCTCTGCCCACCCATCTCACCCTCTTTATTCCCAACACACACAAACCCTCCCCCTTCCACCAGATTCTCAATAAACCTATATTGCAACTTGCTTAGATGAATAGTGTTCGTATTGTTATTATTTAAATGTAATTCAAAGTGAAGCAAGGCAGTTAGTAAGAGTCCTTTCCTTTCCTGCACAATGTTTTGTTTTCTCTAGAGTTATATATGTATATACATATTTTAATAATATGCTTAATTTCTTCTGTTCTTGCATTCAACTCTCTCCTATTCATGTGAGTCTTTTCTCAATACATTCAAACATATCAAGGATTCTATTAATTAGATCTTCTGGAGAAGATTGCTGGGAGTTTCTTAACCTACTCCAATCAGAACAAGCAAAATAACTATCGCAGGATCTTCATTTACTGCAATCTCTAAGAGTTCCTTCATGACAACATCAAGCTTGCATTATCTTTCCTATTCTTGTATCCCTTTTCTTTCTTTTTCTTAGTTTATTTTCTTGTTTTGATAGACAAGTTCCTCTTATAGCTTCTTAAGAAATGATATATGAACAGCAACGGTGAAGCCTTCCATAAATGAAAATGGTTAAAATTCTACCCTTATACTGCATTGATTGTTTAGCTGGGCATGGAATTTTCAGATAAGAAATCAATTTCCCTCAAAGCTTTGCACGTATTTCTTCCTTGTATTCTAGCTTGCAGAGTTGTTACTAAAAAAATACATTGGAATGCAATTTTTTATTCTTTATGTATTACTTCTTTATTCTTTGTTTCTTTCTTTGCTCCTTGGAAGCATGCAGAATTTCTTTTTGTCTTGCTAGGATAAAATTTTTGACACCAACTGGATCCTTTCAGTCTCAAAACACTTGTCTTTCAGATTTGAATGATCATTTCTCTGATGAATTTCTCCTCCTCTATTTTCTCTATTCTCTCCTTCCAGAAGTCCTATTATTTGGATATGGGACTACCTGGAGTGATCTTTTCGTTTTCTCATATTTACTCAATTATATTCATTATTGTGTCTCCTTCCCATACTTCCTGCAAGATTCCTTCACCTTTTCTTCCCATCTACCCGTTTTTGTGAGTGTTGTTGTTGTTGCTAGTTGCTGTTGAATAGAATCCAACTCATGGCGACTCCATGTTTGTAGAGTAGAGCTGCTGCACAGTATTTTCAAAGTTCTGACCTTTTGAAAGCGACTCACCAGGCCTATCTTCTAAGGAGCCTCTGGATGGATTTGAACCACCAAACTTTTAGCTAATAATCCAGAGCTTAACTGTTTGTGCCACCCTGGGACTCCATCTTTATAAGTAAGGAATATTAAATTAAAAAGAAAATCTCACAATACGCTATTTCAGTTTTCATATTTCTAATAGCTTTTACCTATTCTCTGAATATTCCTTTCTTCAATCTATTTTCTTATCTCTCTGTGTATATTGCAAATAGTTTTTGCTGTTATTTTTAAATTTTCTCCTACCTTCTTAGTCTCTGTTTCTTCCAAGGTACTTTTTTACATTTTGATTGATTCTCTCTCTCTCTCTTATTTTATTTACTTATTTATTTATTTATTTTACTTGATTTTGTGTTAGGTAAAGTAAAGGACCAGCTACTAAAACATAAACACACCAAAATACTGTGGCTTAAAAAAGTGGCTTAAAGAGCAGAGAATATAGAGAAGTAGTCCTGGAGTATAAAACCTGAGTTAGTTGCATAGTTTTATTCCAACTATTCACTCAGGGACCCATGTTCCTTCCATCGTTTTGCTCTGCTACCCCAGGGAGTATTTCTTTGTCTGCACACCTGAAGATGAGTAACGTGCACCAGGAAATCCTATTCTCCAGCTTGCAGATAGAGGAATGCATTCAGCTGCAAACCAAACCATTAGAGGTTTGAATCTACCCAGAGATACCTCAGAAGTAAAGTTTGGCAATCTACTTTTTAAAAAAATCAGCCACTGAAAACCCTATGGAGCACAGTTCTATTCTGACACAAATAGGGTGGCCATGAGCTGGAATTGACTTGATGGTGACTAGGTGGTTGGCTAGCCGGTAATTTCCTTTGAAACAAGTGAAGCAGATGTTACATGCATCACTTTAATGTATATTTCGTTATAAAAATGTAGTACATGGTCACCTCTAGCTGCAAATTTAGTCATGATGAATTTAAGTTCTATTTCTATGGAAGAAGAGGAGAACCGAGTTTAAGGGCAATTAAAAATCTCTGGGACTGGGTGGCACGAATGGTTTTCAATGGGCTCCTAACCTAAAGGTTGACAGTTAGAATCCACCCAGTGACTCTGTGGAAGATTACAGTCCTGGTGATCTACTTCCATAAAGATTACAGCCAAGAAAACTCTATGGAGCAGTTCTACTCTGCATTATATGGGGTTGCCAGGAGTCAGGGGCCAATTCTACAGCAGCTAACACCAGCAATAAAGAATCTCTGTACACTGGCCTTCCTAAAATATCTGGATATCTTTGGTTGTCTGTCCAGCATTAAGAACTGGCCACAATAGAGCCGTTAGAAGCTATGTGCTTTGCTGACATTTTTCTGTTGCAGATTTGGCTACTGGGTAGACTGGCTCTTGGGTTTTTGGACTGTTTTTGTTTGCTTTGCTTTGTTTTGATTAGAACCCTTATCATTCTGTTTTTTGGTCTTCCTCTTAGGCTAGTCAGATACCTAAGAATTTTTCCATTTTCCTGATTCAATGTTTCAAGTCTTATTGACTGTGCTCCAGAATCCTGTTGCAGAGCCTAAAAGTCACTGAATCTCCACGAAATGTTCATTTAAATCTCCTTTATTTACTCTTGTACCCTGCCCATGACTGCACCTGGTGTACCCCAGGACATATGCCAGCTCTTTTGCCCTCTTCAGGGCAAAATCTCACTTTATGCAACACTTGGGGAAGAACACTGGCCTATCCGTGCAGAACTGGGGAGAAGCTCTGGATTTTTCTAATGCCTTTCTGATCGTATATTTAAACAATTCTCCTGTTTTGGTCCTACTTCCTACCCACTTCCAGTGTCATGGGAAGGCTGTGATGTAAATCAGCTAGCTCTTGGTCTTCATGCTGATGGGAACCCGATGGGATCAGTAGGTCTCCCCCCAGTGTTCAGATATGGATTCTTCCAGATCAGTTAATACAAGCTCATCTGCTTTCCAGTGCCCAAAGACAGTTAGTGGAGCTTCAGAAGAGAGCTAGGCACGCATCCCCAATCCACCATATTTTAACTGGAAGTGATCAGCAGTATATGAATTATTTATACTATCCTATCATTTAAAGCATTTTAGGCACCTTCATTGCAGCATTGCAGAATGAAATCCATACTCCTTAGCACTGCATGCAGCATACCTTAAAAGTGGGAACAAATGTTTCTTTCCCACTTCCCCTCTATTTTCCCTCAATAAGGATAACTTCTAGAAACAATGAACATTCTGCCATTTCGTGAATCCAGTCAACCGTGCCTCTTCTGTGAAGCATCTCCTGACTTCTCCTATTCTCTAACAAATGAAATGATTACCTGCTATTTTACTCCTCCCTTAATACAGGAAAATCTTTGATATTATTTCCTTGATATCATATTGTATTATAATTAATTACGCATGTCTCTACCAACACTCCCTTTCCATCCTGTCTCCAATCCTTTGTTAGTGACTACAGGGCAGATTCTTGGCTTTTTAACTTTGCTGTTATCTTTTTCTAGCAGAGTGGTTTGTATAGTGTGTATGCTCAGCTGAATATTTGTGCAATAAATTGTAGTATTCTGACAGTGTACATTGTGTAGGAAAATAGAAAAACATGTGAGTTTGAGCAGTATATTTTGTTTTACTAAATTCTAATTCGACACATATTTACTGAGTGCCAACTAGGTACAACCCGTGAAAGTGCTAAATCCCTGATACCACATTACCAGTTTACCTCTTTGTGATGTTTCTTTTCCTGAGAAGAGTAGAAATTGCAACCAGTATTTTAAGTATCATAAAACTGACTGAATGACTGCTTTGCATTGTTCCAAAAATCGGCTAACTTTTATAATAGTACACACACGTTTACATTGCCTTCATGCTCATTCTCCCAGCCAGTAGAGCATTATATGGAAACAGAATGAACAGAATGAACTTGAAGTCAAACAGACCAAGGTTGAAATCCTAATCTGTCACTGACTGGCTAACCAAGATTAACCTCCCGCATCTGACAAAACAAATGATTAAAAAAAAAAAAAAACAGTGATAATAATACACTTTAATGGGTGGTCAACAGGATTAAATAAATTAAATTTTGGTCTGATGTTCCTCTTTGCTGTAAATTCTAACAACAAATATAGAATCTAATATTCACTTCTAAATTCCCTGCTCCTTCAAAACCAAACCAAACCTGTTGCCATCCAGTCGATTCCAACTCACAGTGGCCCTAAAGGACAGAGTAGAAGTGCCCCGTAGGATTCCCAAGGAGCAGCTGTTGGATTTGAACTGCCAACCTTTTAGTTAGCAGCCAAGCTCTTAACTGCTGTGCCGACAGGGCTCCTCCCTGCTCCTGGTGGGTTCTTAGTAAATATCTATTCCATGAATAAATGAGACGCTGAATTAATTAACACATTACTTGTGCTACATAATACTGAGCTCGGCAATGAATTACTAAAAGAATTATAAAAATTTTTTGTAATTATTCGTTTTTTTCTCTCTGTTTCTTATAACATTGCTTTACAGCTGAACTCTTTTATTATTTTCTACATTTCTTTCCTTTGTCCCTTCCTATGTCCCTCTCTCATTCTCTTTCCTTCTCTTCCTTTCCTCCTTCCTTCCTCTTTTCCTTCTATCCTGTGCTAAAATTCTCTGCCTTTAATTATTCCCACTACATTCTATTATAAATTGGTTACTTAGTAAAAGGGCTGTAAAATAATGAAACATCAAATATACTACCCTGGTAAGGGAAAGAGAAGAAATGTTAGCTATAAAATTTATTTTTACCATCTGCATAATGTATTGGCCCATCTTTTATTACCACTTTTAGGTCCCAGATATGCATGCCCATGGTGCTATCTTGTGGCCCATTTTATTCCTTGCGTGTAGATTGTTGAGTTAAATTTTTGATCCATAAAACTTATTTTTATTTTGTAAGACAGGAAAAAATGACCCCTGAAAAATAAGATCACTAACTGATTCCCAAATTCTTATAGGCTCTTCTTGTATAGATAGCATTTACTAAGCATCTACTCCTGGTGGTGTAGTGGTTAAGGGCTCAGCTGCTAACCAAAAGGTTGGCAGTTCAAATCCACCAGTCACTCCTTGGAAACTCTATGGGACAGTTCTACTCTGTCCTATAGGGTTGTTATAAGTTGGAATCAACTCAATGGCAATGGGTTTGGATTAAGTTTTAGTTAAGCACCCACTTCAGCCGGTATATTAAATTTATCAATTCATTTATGCCATATGGGATTCTACAAGCCAGACGTGTTTGTGTTGTTGTTGTTGTTGTTAGGTGCCGTTGAGTTGGTTCTGACTCATAGCAACTCTATGTACAACAGAGTGAAACACTGTCTGGTCCTGTACCATCATCACAATCGTTGTTATGTTTGAGCCCATTGTTGCAGCCACTGTGTCAATCCACCTCATTGATGGTCTTCCTCTTTTTTGCTGACCCTTTACTTTACCAAGCATGATGCCTTTCTCCAAGGACTGGTCCCTCCTGATAACACGTCCAAAGTGCATGAGATGAAGTCTTTTCAGCATTGTTCCTAAGGGGCATCCTGGTTGTACTTCTTCCAAGACAAATTTGTTCATTCTTCTGGCAGTCCATGATATATCCAATATTCTTTGACAACACCATAATTCAAAGGCATCAATTCTTCTTCAGTCTTCCTTATTCATTATCCAGCTTTCCCATGTGTATGAGGTGATTGAAAACATCATGGCTTGGAGCAGGTGCACCTCAGTTCTTAAAGTGATATCTTTGCTTTTAAACACTTTAAAGAGGTCTTTTGCAGCAAATTTGCTCAATGCAATATCTGTGGTTATACCTGTGCTAAACAAATAACCAAAATGAGGCTCATGGAGCTTAAAATTTCTTGCACAGTGTCTCAGAACAAGTAAGTGGTGGAATCAGTATTCAAATTCAGCATTTTCTATAAAAGTCACGATCTTTCTACCACACCGGGCTACTTCTCTTGACAGTCACTCTTGACAAAAAACAAATTGATTTCCTTGACTGAATTCCTCTTGCTTTGGCATAATTATGGTCTGAGTTTCTCAAACACCTAGACAGAAATGTGTTGCCAAGTAACATTAAAAAAAAAAAAATTACATCCGCCATAATTTTCATAATACAGCAATGTTGATTTAGCCAGCAGCTGCTGCTTTATATGGGGCATGCAGAATAGAGCCAACAGCCAGTAAGCTGGGCCAGGCGTGAGCAACTTGACTTTCTGAGATTTTAAAGGCTTTCATGAGTTGAGGTAAAAGAGGTTTCTAAGTCCCAGCTCCTTACTCAACATGTTGAGCCACATTAGGTCACCAGTACAGAGATTTTAAGAAGGAGCATTTCCTGAGGAGAAAAGCTCTGTGTCTTAAGGAATTGTATTTGATCTTTTTGTCTAAGCTTTACCCTTTGGCTGATTCCAATGTCCTCATGTCTTATACCTTTTCTTTCCAACCCCATTGCCTGTAGAGTTCAGACAACTCGCATCTCTTATTTTCTTTTATTAAAACAACCTGTAAATCAGTATCCCATTTCCTGTCTAGTTGCCATCTGCATGAGTTTCCTAAGACTTCTGTAACAAATTACCACAAATGCACTGACTTAAAACAACACAAATTTGTTATTTTATAATTCTCAAGGGTAAAATTCCAAAATGGGTCTCACTGAGCCAAAACCAAGGTGTTGGTAGGGCTGTAATCTTTCATGGAGGCTCTAGCAGAAAATTTGTTTCCTTACCTTTGCCAGCTTCTAGAGGCTGTTCACATTCCTTGGCTCATGGCCCTGCCTTCAAAGCCTTTCTCATTCTGCCATCTTTCTGGTTCTCTCTCTTCTGCTTCCTTTTTCTACTTGTACATGTGTGATGACACTGGGTACACCTGTATAGTCCTCCCCGCCTAAAGTTTCTTAATCACACTTTCAGAGTCCCTTTTATGATAGAAGGTAACATATTCACACGTTGCAGGCATTGTTAGAATATAGACATCTTTTGGTGGCTAACACAGCTTCCAAGCCTTTTCACAAGTCTCATCACTGAAATCGTTATTGTTGTTAGGTGTCATTGAGTTGGTTCCCACTCATAGTGACCCTATGTACAACAGAACAAATCACTGCCCAGTCCTGTACCATCCTCACAATCATTGCTATGTTTGAGCACATTGTTGTAGCCACTGTGTTAATTCACCTCGTTGGGGGTCTTCTTCTTTTTTGCTGATCCCTCTACTTTACCAAGCGTGATACCCTTTTCCAGGGACTGGTCCCACCTGATCACACGTCCAAAGTACGTGAGATGAAGTCTTGTCATACTTGCTTCTAAGGAGCATTCTGGCTGTACTTCTTCCAAGACAGGTTTGTTCATTCTTCTAGCAGTCCATATTCTTTGCCAATGCCATAATTCCAAGGCATCAATTCCTCGTCAGTCACCCTTATTCATTGTCCAACTTGTGTATGCACAAAATTTCTAAAATTCAAATCAGAATATGTCACTCCTTCAGCCACACATAATTTTTCATTGCTTTGTCACAGTCTTCTGATTATGGTTCAGTGATCTGACTCATGCTGATCTAAAGCTTAGTATCTCTATATCCTTCCAAACTGGGTGAATGGGGCAAATGACATGTTTCCTCTCTGTCTTGGTTTCCAGATCTATAATATAGGAACGATAATAATTTTTTTTAAGGCTGCTATGGGAATATGTAAGATAATGTCATTCATTGTCCTCACAAAACAGTCTAGTTCATATTGCTGTGAGTAATTATCCAATTAATATCTCTAATCTCTGCTGTCCCATAAGGTAACCACTAGCCACACGTGGCTATTTAATTTTAATTAATTAAAAAGAATTAAAAATTCAGCTCCTCTATCACACTAACCACATTTCAAATGCTCAGTTGCCACAAATGGCTAGTAGCTGCCATATTGGAAAGTGCAGATATAGAACGTCTTTATCACTATGGAAGTTGAAATACACTTTCATTTTAAACCATTAGCAAATAATATCAGATCAAACTGCATAACATGGCTCTATTTATAATCTAAAACAATCATGTGGGTTAATTAAATATCTCCTAGATAGCCATCTGTCATTTCAAACACTACATATTCAAGAGGAAATTTCTTATACTCCCCTTACCCTAAACGATAGCCAGCTAAGAATTAAAATAAACTCAAATTTGACTTATACCTTCACTTTATTTCATAACAAAAATACTATAAGCAATTTCTAAATGAGATTCATAAATTGATCTTTTACAAACCTACAGAGTATTTTCTATAAAACAATAAATATCTCCTGAGGTTGAAATGTGGCATTTTACACAAACTATCCTGCCTTTGGGATGTTTGCACCTGGAGCTCTCTATTTTTTTTTTTTTTTCAATACATGTACTTAGCATTCCTAAAGAGTTCTTGGCAAGCATAAACTTGGCTTTTCTGGTATAAAACTTATGGATGTGGTGGCCATTGTAGGAAAAAAGAAAAGCAATTTTTAGCAATTTTATGAGACATTTGGACTCTAAATTTTGCATTTTGTGGTCTCTATAAAACTTCATTCAGCTTCATATTAAATTACCTCACATAGTTTAAACATACTGCTAGAATTGAGATCTCAGTTCCTAGTTTTGTATTTTCTTATTGAGTATTATGCCAAGTAGTTGACACAGCTGCATGCTGTGGAAAAATAATAGAATGAAAACACCATGAATACAGGGTTTTTTTTTTTTTTTTCTTTTCCTTTAATCACTATATCCCCAGCATCTCGCCACCTGTCTGTCAGGTGGTTGTATTTTGATAGCTTGTGTGTTGCTGTGATGTTGGAAGTTATGCCACTAGTATTTCAAATACTAGTAGGGTCACCGATGGTGGACAGGCTTCTGTGTAGCTTCTAGACTAAGACAGACTAGGAAGAAAGGTCTGGCAATCTACTTTTGAAAATTAGCCTCTGGAATCTCTATGGATCACAACAGGATATTGTCCAGCATGCCTGCTTTGGAAGGATCAATCCAGGGGTGAATTATACAATAAGCAAGGTAAATGCAGTGCTTACCTTGCTCACCAGATCATTTGTAATGTGATGAAACCCATGTGAAATTGTTCACTACAGATTAATAAGTAAGCACAAGTAAGCCCGTGCTTACCTTGCTTACTGGGTCATCTGCCCCTGTCAGGGATTGTAAATTTAAAAAGAGGATTTGATTCTGCAAAAAGGTGCTGTGGGATTGGGAGAGAGACAGATGTCAGCCATACCTAGATGCCGAATCTTTGATAGAGTGAAAAAATGTGAAGTTGTTCACTATGGATGATCTCGTAAGCAAGGTGAACACCGTGCTTACCTTGTCTATTAGATAAGCCACCCCTGGATCAGTCCCTAGAGAAGAACATCATGTTTGGTGAAGTAGAGGGCCAATGAAGACATGGAAGACCCTCAGTGAGATAGATTGCACAATAGCCACACGATGGGCTCCAACATGCTGATGATCATGAAGACAACAGAGGGTTGGGCAGCGTATCTGTTCTGTTGTACATAAGAATGCCTTGAGTCTGAGTTGATTCAATGGTAGAGCACAACACTCTCCAGCATCTACTACTGCATCTAGTAGGTGCTCAACAAACATTTATAAAGGAGTAAAATATTTAATATATCTTCTACTAATAATGAAAATAATAATTACCACATACAGTTGAATTGTTACATAAACTTTTCTGAATTGTAAATATAAACAATAAAAACATGTGTATTCATATTTGTGCATCTTAGAATGACAGATATTTAGAGCTAGGGTCTCAGCTTCATAGGTATAGTACTGTCATTTTACAGATAAGTCAATGGATTCTCAAACCAACATGTCCAAAACATTTAGTGGCAGCAAATGAGTGCAAAAGCGGCCATAGCAAAATCATATTTCAAAATTAATTATAGTAAAAGCTACCATCAGTATGGCACTTTCTGCATGCCAGGCACTGGTCTACTTGCCTTAAATGTGTTAATCTTCACAACAACTCATTGGGGTGGGTGCTTTTAATATTACTCACTTGACAGACAAGGAAGCTAAAACACAGACAGTTGAAGTGACACCCTCGAGGTTTTCCAGATGTGGCAAAGCCAGAATTTAAACTCAGAGAATGTGGTTCCAGAAACTTCTTAACGAGCAGCCATACTAATGAATAGAACATTACCTATGGCACATCCACATTTTTAGGGAAAGACATCACCTATCTCACAAATACGTGACTCCTTTGTTTATGAAACTTAGCACAGGAGGCTGTTGGAACACACAAACGCAGGCTGGGTGTCTGGGTTAGATGTAGGAAGAGAAATTGCTCTCCACAAGCAAGTAACCAGAGTTTTGGAGTGGCTTCTCCTGGCTTCAGTGGGACAGATTGACAGTTGCTTTCATTTGGCTTTTTTTTCCGTTCCTGATCTGAGGATCACAGAAGAGAATGGTAACTTTTTAGTCCTGGGTTCTGACTTTAAGCCTCTTCGCCTGCCTAATGTCAGTAATTTGATTCTTATAGGTATGGCTGTGCACCTGTGGGAAGAAAAAGGAACCAGGATTCATCTTTATTCTTTTTTTTTTTTTTGGTGTGATTTCATTTGACTGCAAAGAAGGGTGGGGCAGAGCTGATGACAGCCTCTGTGAACCTAAGCTCTTCTTGAAGAATGAAACTAGATTTTTTTTAAAATACACAGAATACTCAACTTCAAAAGCCTGAAGTTTACTGAAGGATCAGACACTTTCAGGCAAAGAAAGCCCTTGACAATTGTTAAAAGAAAAAAAAAAAAAAAGCATAATCTTTCTTCTGGCTGTGGTTAACACCCTTAACACCCCTACTTAAACTATCTCATAGAAAGTAGAGAGATGGCTATTTCCATAAGGAAAAAAATTACCAACTGATGTGAAGAAATCTCTTTCTTCCAAATAAAAGGATAGCTTTTGTTTGTTTTCTAAAAATGTTCCCCATCACTTCCTTTTGCAAAACACAATTCTCACTCTTTCATTTCATAAGCCAAAAATAAGTACCAAACCAAAACCTGCTGCCATCGAGTTGATTCCGAGTGGTGGTACAGTGGTTAAAGAACTTGGCTGCTAACCAAAAGATCAGCAGTTCGAATCCATCAGCCACTCTCTGGAAACCCTATGGGGCAGCTCTACTCTGCCCTACAGGGTTGCTAGTTTTCTATATAAAAACGGAAATTCCATATTTAAAAAGTAGTCTTACCAAGTTTCAAAAATGGCATTTGAACAAAAATGAACCCGATCACAAAACCAATTGAAAACATTCCGTAACTACAGAAGCACATGCCCCCCTCTTTAGTTCCTTAGTTTGAATATGGTTGCATTTTTTTCTCTTCGTATTTCATACCTGAGACATATGTCCTTATTTGGTCATTAATGATGTGCAAGAAATATCCTCTATTTTGTCCAGATATCAAAATGCTTAAAACACACTTATTAATCAAATAGATTCTAAAGATATGATAGCTTTTATACATATTTATGACATCATCATTATTTCCTTGAACTGTTTCTTTCAGGTGTTTGGGGAGTCCTTTTACATTCACCCCTGAACTTGATGCTGTATCTAGAAGGTTGAAGCTGTCACAAGTCTGTGTTCCAGACAAGTAAATTATTACACTTGTTCAGTTAACCAAGAGTTACTCAAGACACATAGAAGCAACCCCAGAAGCTGCAACAACAATAAGGGCCCTTCCTTTTTTTTTGACTTTTTACATAATACCAAGGGTGTTTGGAATACATTATTCCAACATGCTTTAGTATCAAATGGCTTAAGCAAATAAATATCTGCTTTGTATAGTTCGTAGCGTGAAGTGTTGTTGTTGTTCGGTGCTGTTGAGTTGGTTGTGACTCTTAGCAACCCTACGTACAAAAGAGCGAAACACTGCCCAGTCCTGCACCATCCAAAATATCATTGCATGCGAAAGAACTACACAACTTCTGTGATATGAAATAATATGCCTTTATTGCCCACACGTCTGTGGTGGTTTTCTAGGTAGCTCTGCTGACCTTGGTTAGGCTCAGTCATACAGATGGGACAAGCTGGAAGTTAATTAAACAAGGTTGACCTTGGCTGGGATGATATAGGTGATTCGGCTCTGCTTCACTTGTCGCTCACCCTCCTGGAGGTTAATCCAGGTGTGTTCTCATGGTAGAGACACAAGAGAGAATAGGCAAACCCAATCACACAAGAGTTATTCAAGACTTTGCTTGTGTCACACGGTCAAAGCCATGTGTGCAAGGATGAACGATGAATTGGGGCCATCTTTGGAATCTACCACATCCATCATGTGGAGGGCAAAAAGATTCTAATTCTAATCATTAATAAAACTAGATAATCTCTGGAAAAGTTGAAGGCTATGATAGAATACTTGACTAATGGACTAGACTAGCAAATTGTCAACATAACATGCATTACTTCCAGTCTGTGATTTGAATTATAGCAAAACATTAAGCTATGACTAGCTATTGGAGAAGGTGTTTGAGACAAAATGGGTAAAATATATAAGTATAAAAAAGAACAATATTCGCCATCCAAAAGTATTTTTATTTAAGTTAGTGTAATACTGACAGAATGTCTTCAAAAGCAGTTTTAATTGCTATTTCTCAAGGACTCCAAACAAGCTTATACGTGATGTCTCTGGTACTTTCTATGACCTCGGGTTCCAGCACACATTATTGCCTCACATTCACACATGCCAACAGTAACTAAGACCTCTGCTTGAATGCAACCTCCTCAGAGAGGTTTTCTCTGACCACCCTACCTAAAGAGCACTTACCTGTCTCCTCAACTTGAATTTCGTATCCAGCTCAACATTTCTCAGAACTCTTATCACCAGATGAGATATCAAACTGTTTATTATGTGTATCTCCCTGCCCTCCCACCTCACCCCATGTCAGTTAAGATTTCTGAGAGCAAGGATAATGTTCCATCACTCTTTGCTATATTCTAATAATATCTAGAAAATCCTGGCATGTAATGTGTTCTCTCTCCAATTTTTTAATGGGTTGACTGACTGAGTGAATGAATGAATGACATTGACTAACAGAACTTGACCTCTCTCCACCTTACTATCTCTTAAATATCTCTTGCTATTGGAAAGATGACTTCATTTTTTCTCGTTTAACAATAAGCTCCCTTTATCTCTACTTTTCATCAGTTATCCTTGGCTATTCAGATTTACTTTGTAATTGTTTCTTTCCTTCCATTCTCATATCTTAATAGTTCTGTTATGGTGCTGTAAATTAGGACTAAAGTATCATTATTTAACTCTATGTGGCTCTTTGGCATACAACTGAGTTGGTTAGGTAACTTTAACAAAATGTTGCTATATAGAATTATGGGTAATAGACACATGGTAAAAATGACTACTTGCCAAATAAATTATTACAATGATCTATATATAATAATAGACTGTATTTTATAAGTATATATAAAGTATATAGACTTTCAAAATTACAAAATATAGGTTAAGACTCTATTTCATTCTAAATAATACACGACATATATTTTTGAGAAAGCCTCATCTTTGCACCACTTTTAAAGGGAATTTCCACCACTCATCCATCAGTTTGTTGTACTGTGGTGGCCTGCATGTTGCTATGATGTTGCAAGCTATGCCACCAGTATTCAAATACCTACAGGGTGACCCACGGTGGGCAGCTTTCAGAGGAGATTCCAGACTAAGACTAGGAAGAAGGACTGAATGGTCTACTTCTACTCTCACTGGCAAAAGATTGGCCAGCAAAAACCTCATGAATAGCAGTGGAATATTGTCTGATGTAGGACCAGAAGGTGAGCCCCTTGGGTTGGGAGGTATTCAAAATATAACTGAGGAAGAGCCACCTTCTCAAACTAGAGACGACCTTAATGACGTGGTTGGAGTCAAGCTTTTGGACCTTCATTTGCTGATGTGGCACAACTCAAATGAGAAGAAACAGCTACAAATAGGAATGTATGAAGTATGAATCTATGAAAACTGGAAGTCATCAAAAATGAAATAGAACACATAAAGTTCACTATCTTAGGCATTAGGGAGCTGAAATGGACTGGTATTGGCCATTTTGGATCAGACAATTCTGTGGTCTACTACATTGGGAATTACAGATTGAAAAGGAATGCCATCACATTCATCATCAAAAAGAACATTTCAAGATCTATCCTGAAGTACAATGTAGCAGACCATGATAGGATAATACCCATACTCCTACAAGGAAGACCAGTTAATATGAGTATTATTCAAATTTACATACCAACCACTAATGCCAAAGATAAAGAAATTGAAAATTTTTACCAACTTCTGCAGTTTGAAATAGATTGAATATGCAATGAAGATGCATTGATAATTACTGGTGATTGAAACGTGAAAATTGAAAGGAAAAATGATCAGTAGTTGGAAAATATGGCCTCGGGGATAGGAACAGCTCTGGAGATCCCATGATAGAATTTTGCATGACCAATAACTTATTTATTGAAAGTACCTTTTTTCAACAACATAAATGGTGACATATCAACTACATCTGAGGAAAGAGATGATGGAGAAACTCAATATCATCAGTCAGAATAAAGTCAGGGGCCTACTATGGAACAGACCAAACCATCAATTGCTCATGCAAGTTCAAGTTGAAGTTAAACAAAATGAAAACAAGTCCACCAGAGCCAAAATATGACTCTGAGTACATCCTACTTGAATTTAGAGACCTTCTCAATAATAGATTTGACACATTGAACACTAATGACAGAAAACCAGACGAGTTGTGGGATGACATCAATATCAGTATATGTAAAGAAAGCAAGAGGTCAATAAAAAGACAAGAAAGAAAGAAAATACCAAAATAGATGTCAGAAGAGACTCTGAAACTGGCTCTTGAAAGTAGAGCAGCAAGGGCAAATTGTAGGAAAAAATGATGAAGTAAAAGAGCTGAACAGAAGATTTCAAAGGGTGACTTGAGAAGACAAAGTAAAGTATTATAATGAAATGTGCAAAGATCTGTAGTTTGAAAACCAAAAGGGAAGAATACGTTTGGCATTTCTCAAGCTGAAAGAACTGAAGAAAAAAATTCAAGCCTCAAGTTGCAATATTGAAGGTTTCTACGGTGAAATTAATGAACGGAGCAGGATGCATCAAAAGAAGATGGAAAGAATATACGGTCACTGTACCAGAAAGAACAGGTCGATATTCCACATTTCAGGAGGTAGCATGTTATTAAGAAATGATAGTATTGAAGGGAGAAACCAAACCTGCACTGAAGGCATTCTTGAAAAACAAGCCTCCAGGAGTTGTTGGAACACCAACTAAGGTGTTTCAACAAATGGATTTAGTGCTGCAGTTGCTCACTTGTCTATGCCAAGAAATTTGGAAGACAGATACCTGGCCAACAGACTGAAAGAGATCCATATTTGTGTTCATTCAAAGAAAGGTGAGCCAACAGAATGTGGAAATTTTTTATAGTTAATACAACGTGCAAGTAAAATTTGCTGAAGATCACTTGAAAGTGGGTGCAGCAGTACATCAACAGGGAACTGCCAGAAGTTCAAGCCAGATTCAGAAGAGGATGTGGAACCAGGGATATCAATACTGATGTCAGATGGATCCTGGCTGAAAGCAGAGAATACCAGAAAGATGTTTACCTGTGTTTTATTGACTATGCAAAGGCATTTGACTGTGTGGATTGCAGCAAATTATGGGTAACATTGTGAAGAATGAGAATTCCAATACACTTAATTGTGCCCATGAGGAACCTGTATGTAGACCAAGAGGCAGTCAGAACAAAGGGATAGTGCATATTTTAAAATCAGGAAAGGTGTGCATCAGGGCTGTATCCTTTCACCATAATTATTCAAACTGTATGCTGAGCAAATAATCTGAGAAACTGTACTGTATGAAAAAGAACATGGCATCAGGATTGGAGGAAGACTCATTAACAACCTGCACTATGCAGTTGACATAATCATGCTTGGTGAAAGTGAAGAGGACTTGAAGCAGTTACTGATGAATATCAAAGACTAGAGCCTTCAGTATAGATTACACCTCAACATAAAGAAAACAAAAATCTTCACAACTGGAGCAATAAGCAACATCATGATAAACTTCAGAAAAACTGACGTTGTCAAGGATTTCATTTTACCTGGATACTTGATCGATGTCCATGGAAGCAGTATTCAAGAAATCAAACAACACATTGCATTGGCAAATCTGCTGCCAAAGACCTCTTTAAAGTGTTAAAAAGCAAAGATGTCACTTTGAGGACTAAGGTGTGGCCTGACCCAAGCCATGGCATTTTCAAGTGTCTCATATTATGCAAAAGCAGGACAATGAACAAGGAAAACAGGAAAAGAATTGATGCCTTTGAATTATGGCACTGGCAAAGAATTTGAACATATCCTGGACTGCCAGAAAAACAAGCAAATCTTTCTTAGAAGAAGTACAACCAGAATGCTCCTTAGAAGCGAGGATGGTAAGCCTTCATCTCATGTACTTTGGACATGTTATCAGGACAGACCAGTCCCTGGAGGAGGATATCATGCTTGGTCATGTGAAACAGAAGAAGACTTCAATGAGATGGATTGACATAGTGGCTGCAAGGTGGGCTCAAGCACAGCAAGGATTGTGAGGCTGGTGCAGGACCGGGCATTGCTTTGTTCTGTTGTACACAGGGTTGCTATGAGTTGGAACCGACTCATCAGCACCTAACAACAGCATAGGGGAATTTTAAAAATATGCACATTTCAAGATACATTGTTGTTGTTAGATATATTAAACTTGGAGAATTCGGTCTACTCAACAATCTTGGAGATTTAGAATATTAGCATACTAAAAAAAAAAAAAAACCCAGTGCCCGTCAGGTTGATTCTGACTCATAGCGACCCTATGGGATAGACTAGAACTGCCCCATAGAGTTTCCAAGAAGTGCCTGGTGGATTCGAACTGCCAACCCTTTGGTTAGCTGTTGTAGCACTTAACCACTACACCACCAGGGTTTCCAAAAAGATCTAAGAAATTCCTTGGCAAAGAACTATTTTGTTAAATGCAGAAGTTTCCAAACAAATTTGACCACAAATCTTTTGACAGTTTCATTTGCTTCCTTAAGGTATTTCCTTCATTTGTTGTTTTCTTGTTTTCATTTTATGTAGCATTTTATATATTCAATAAAATGTATTTTGGGAAAGACTGTTCTATTTGTATATATCATTGCTCACTTATGCCTCTAACCCCTCACTTAAATGTAGTATGATTTTCTCAAAAGAATTCAAGCTCTCATCATGTATTCCTCTTTAGAGGATTCATAGGCTATTACTCACCTAATTGAGCAGGATAAACCCCACAGTGGTTTAATACTAAAACCAGCCTTGGAATCATCCTTAAAGTTGATGCAGTCCAGGGATTAAGTGCATGTGAGGCTCTGAGATTTCAAACAATATGCTGAATAGTCTCTGTCTGTCCTTGTGGATCCACTCTCCACCTTCTGTGCTCTGTTTCCTGCACTGGGAAGAAGATCTGTATAGAATTTTTTAATGAACTTTCTTTCCTTTTGGTTTCTGACTGGGTTCACCAATGGAAGACATTGGTAGGACATAGGGTTGAGAGGCAGGAGCCTGGAGTGAGGAGGAAAGTGAGGTCCCAGCAGAGAGTTGGCAGTGTTCTCTCTGTCTCTCTCTCTTTCACTTTTTTTTTAATCGTACTTTAGATGAAGATTTACAGAGCAAATTAGTTTATCATTAAACAATTAATACACATATTGTTTTATGACATTTGTTGCCACCCCCATGACATGTCAACACTCTCCCCTTCTCAAACTTGGGTTTCCCATTGCTAGCTTTCCTGTCCTCTCCTGTCTTCTCATCCTTGCTCCTGGGCTGGTGTGCCCATTTAGTCTTGTTTTATTTTATGGGCCTGTCTAATCTTTGGATGAAGGATGAACCTCAGGAGTGACTTCAGTACTAAGCCAAAAGGGTGTCTGGGAGCCATAATCTCTGGGTTTCTCCAGTCTCTCTCAGACCAGTAAGTCTGGTCTTTTGCATGCGTGTGTGTGAGTTAGAATTTTGTTCTACATTTTTCTCCAGCTCTGTCCAGAACCCTCTATTGTGATCCCTGTCAGAGCAGTCAGTGATGGTAGCCACATATCATCTAGTTGTGCTGGACTCAGTCTGGCGGAGGCTGTGGTAGTTGTGGTCCATTAATCCTTTGGACTAATCTTTCCCTTGTGTCTTAGTTTTCTTCATTCTCCAGATGGAATGGTACCAGAGAAGTATCTTAGATGACCACTCACAAGCTTTTAAGGCCCCAGACTACACCAAGGTAGGATGTAGAACAATTTTTTTATAAACTATGTTCTGCTAATTGAGCTAGATGTTCCCCAGACCATGTTCCCCAGCTTTCAGTCCAGTAATGCAGTCCCTCATGAGTCTGGATGTGTCTATGGAGTTTTCATGACCTTGCCTTGGTCAAGTTGTGCTGCCTTCCCCAGTATTGTGTATTGGCTTACCCTTCAACAAAGTTATCACTTATTTATGGTCTGTGTTTTTTCCTCCCCAGCCCTCCCCTTCCTTGTAACCATCAAAGATTGTTTCTTGTTGTGTGTAAACCTTTTCAAGAGTTTTTATAATAGTGGTCTCATACAATATTTGTCTTTTTGTGATTGACTTATTCTACTCAGCATAATGTCCTCTAGATTCATCCATGTCGTGAGATGTTTTGATATTTCATCATTGTTCTTTATCATTGTTTGGTGTTGCATTGTGTGTATGTACCACAGTTTGTTTATCCATTTGCCTATTGATGGGCACTTAGGTTGTTTCATTCCTTTTGCTGTGAAGATGGGTGTGTATATGCCTATGTGTGTGACAGCTCTTGTTTGTCTAGGTTATATTCCTAGGAGTGGGTCTGCTGGATCACATGGTATTTCCATTTCTAGCTTTCTAAGGAAGTGCCACATTGTTTTCCAAAATGGTTGTACCATTTTGCATTCCCACCAGAAGTACATAAGAGTTCCAGTCTCCTTGCAAGCTCTCCAACATTTGTTATTTTCTGGTTTTTTGATTCATGCCAGTAACGTCGGGGTGCCTCTCTCTCTTCTGATCCAATGACCATTCCTTCCCTTTTCTTCTTCAGCTAGGGTTTAAAATGGTCCTACATTTTGCAGTCCCTGGAGCTTCTCCGTCTCTCTTTGGCTTGCCCTAAATCTGCCTACACATCTGAAAACTCTCGTCATGAAAGCTTCCTCAGTTCTTAAAGTCCATGAACAATCTCTTTCCTGATGAGATCCAAGTGATTTGCATAGAATTCCATACATAGAGAGTGGAGTAGCCAGAATTTGAGCCTAAGTCTGTCTGAATTAAAATCAGCTCTCTTAATCACTACTATAGACTATATAGACTACTGTATACTGTATAGGCTAAGGATATTGGTGTATTAATAAATTCTGGCTATTTCCAACTTAAACAGTGACAAAAAAAACACAATAAATAAAATAGCAATTACAATGAACATTTATTGAGTGCTTAAAACCCATTACTGTTGAGTTGATTCTAGACTTATAGTGACCCTATAGGACAGAATAGGACACTCCCAATTGGGTTTCCAAGGAGTGGCTGATGGATTCTAACTGCTGACCTTTTGGTTAGTAGCTGTAGCTCTGTGCCACCAGGGCTCCACTGAGTGCTTACCATATACCAAATATGTTCTCAGATGTTTTATAAGTATTAGCACCTTGAAACCTCACCATAAGCCTATGAAGTAGATACTATTATTAAGTCTATTTTCTAGATGAGGTAAATGAGGTAAAATGAAGCTAAATTAGTATTGAATGAGATATGAACCCAGGCAGTATGTACCAAGAGACTGAATTTCTGCCCACTACCATATACTGGGGAAACCCTGGTGGTGTAGTGGTTAAGAGCTATGGCTGCTAACCAAAAGGTCCACAGTTCAAATCCACCAGGCACTCTTTGGAAACCGGATGGGGCAGTTCTACTCTACCTATAGAGTTGCTATGAGTCAGAATCAACTAGATGGCAATGAGTTTGGTTTTGCTTACCATATACTGGAGCACTTATGGCAAAGTGATTAATAGTTTGGCTGTTAACCTAAAAGGTCAGCAGTTCAAACCCACCAGCTGCTCCTTGGAAATCCTATGGGGTAGTTGTATTCTGTCCTGTAGCGTCAATGTGAGTTGAAACCCACTCAATGGCAATGAGTTTGTTTTGGTTTTTTGGACCATATACTACTCTCAGTACAGTGGTAATCAATAGTAATGTCAAGTTACTGGTGTGCACATTTTGCACCATGATAGCCACTATCTTCTTCCTCAAGGTCCTGAAATCAACACCTTTCACTATAAGGAACACACAATGAACAGGCTACACAGTTTCCTGAGTCCATTAGAGAGCACAAACCACTTAAGAAGATAAATACGCAGAAAAAATTGGAGCACAAGAGAAAGTATATCCATGTTATTTTCAAATTTCAGAAAATGCACTGAACAAAATTTTAGCTCTGATCCTGGGTAAAGATGTCAAAAAGTATTCATTACCGAATGACATTTAGGCACATGAATATTTTTGCCACCTGTCGTCTTGCTTCCTCTCACCTGTATAAATGGCATTTGTCTCTGTTGACATCCTGATTATAATGTTATCACTGCTTTTCAGTTATTTCTACTACCCATGACAGGTTTCTTTATTCATATGCCATTCGTTTGACATTTATTTGCTTTCCTTAATTTGTGTTTAAATATGAATTCCTAAAATCTGCCTTGATTATATGTTGCTGCTTAGCTGGTATCACTCATTCCCTTTCAGCTTATTCTCAGTAGAAAGTAGTTAGTGATACCCATTGACCCTTGTAACAGTTTTTAGGCAAGCATCAACAATAGGTAATGTCCTGGGCACTGGTTTTCAAACTTGAAGTTTGTGGTCCCAAAATCAACAGCTACACTTTATTTTCCAAAAAGACACATGGATCATTGTTATACCATGACCACAGCCATGACTTAAGAAGTTCTGATATGTGGGAGGAGTAAGGCCCTAAGCAAGCCTAGTGAGGCCCTACGCATGCCATAAGCATGCCTATACATGCTTAGTATATCTTTTCTCAAAAGCATTTCACATAATTCTCAATTGACTTTCCAAAAATCAAAGATCCATGCAGTATGGTCATCATGGCAGGGAGGAGAATGTGGCTAGAAGGGAATGAGAAGAGAGGGGAAAACAAAGTAATGATTGGAGCAAGACTGAATCTAAAAATTGAAAGACAATGAGAAAAAAAGAATGAAAAGCCTAAGATCTGAGTAGAGCCTACTGTCAGGCTGGTGAGTACACCCAGTCCTCTTCTCAAATAGTTTTAATGGATTATTGTGAAGAACAAATGAGAAAATTCATTGAACAGAGTGCCTGGCATAGAGGACATGCTCAAAAATTTGACTTTTCATTATTAATTCTGCGTCAGCAATGGAAATCCTAGTCAATATCATATAAATATCATATTAAACCATGAGAAATGATAGTTCTTTAGGAGAAAAATGATCGAGTATAGGCAATCTCACGTGGTTTAACCTAGCATTATTTGTTGTAGTTAAAGGGTAAATTATTATCATCATATTTGTGTTTTGGAGTCCTGGTGGCAAGGCGATTAGGAGCTTGGCTGTGAACCAAAAAGCTGGCAGTTCAAATCCTCCAGCTGCTCCTTGGAAACCCTATGGGGGAGTTCTACTTTGTCCTCTAGGGTCTCTAGGTTTGATATGAGTCAGAATCGGCTCAAGGGCAATGGGTTTGGGTTTTTTGGTATTCCTGTTTTGGCTAAGGACAATAATTGTGGAGGGTATGAACCCTCTCTTGGTAATGAGATGTGATAATTTACTCTGAGTCCATTCCTCAAACTCAGTATTTATACAATTGAATGTTTAATCTCCAAGCCACTTATCCCCCAAAATTGTTCCCATGTCCATCTTTCTACAAATTGGCAATGCTATTCTCCAGGTCCCTCATTCAATACCACTTTCAATAAATCCATCTCATTTGTTTCTTTTTCAGTAGCTGCTAAGTCTTAGTCAATCTAACTTTATTCTCTTGGTCTCAATCCATTGTTCCTTCATAATTGACATTCCTCTAGACCTGCACCATCTAAAATTGTAGCTACATGTGACTGTTGAACACTGAAAACATGGTGAGTTAGACTCAGGGACTAAATTTTAATTTTATTTCATTTTAATAGATTTAAACAAAAATATAAAATTTTAATATTTATGTTGATTACTTAATGAAATAATATAAATGTGGTGTGTTAAATAAATATATGTTGTTAAAACTAATTTTACCTGTTTCTTTTTATTGTATTTTATTTTTTCATATGGCTATGAGAAAAATTAAAATTGTGTATATGGCTGTTATTACATTTCTATTGGACAGCATTGGTTTAGATGTTAGTAAGGATAACCAGAATGGGATTAACCAATTTTGAATGTATAACAAAATGTATGCTAGAATTTGGATCACACGATTTTCCAATTATTTCTGACAAATAGGCCATAATGTCTCCCAATTTTACGTGTGGACAGAAGGAGAAGAAGAATTTGTCAGTATATGGTACAAGTCACAACATTAGTAAGCATAGACTGAGAATTCAAAGTCAGGTCCACTAACACTGATTCAACACTTTTACACTTGGCCTTGCTCTGTGTTGTGAAAGAGCTTCTGGAACTAAAAAGGGCCATATAGGAACTAGGGGAGACTATCAATGTTAACTGTACTTCACGGAGGCTTAGGGTTGTGTGATATGGTCTAGCAGGCCAGCCTGCATCAGCTGCCATTGCATCCATGTTTGTGATACATCCCATGATACTTTCCATCCTCATGACACTCCCTTGCCTGTGAGATCTGACCCAGCTGTACAAACCCAGAGCTGTCTATCACCTGGACTGGGAGAAGCGAGTCAATGGTGGATCATGAATGCATACCCAAAGTTCTAGCTAAGGCAGCAACTGCTGACGGCTTCTCAATGCGGTCAGGCACAGCTGCTTTCCAGCCTCATCCATCTTCTACCTTGGTAGAAACAGGTTGTGGAGGTTGACGGGATTCTCCTGACTTAGGTGGCTGCTACCTTTAGATCTTCAGCTGGTAATAAAAAGGGGAAATCCCTTTATAACCTGCCCTAGGGAGATCTGCTCTACTTTGTACATGTGGAGTCGACATTAGTTGGAATCTACTTGATGGAAACTAACAATAACAACATAGAGAATGCAGTCTGCCTGGGGCAAGAGTGTTAAAATGTCCTTGTAAATTTCATTTTCAGTCTGCAAACCAAGGCCAGTGAGACAAGTGGTAAACCCCCTGTGTAACATGGCTCGTGGAGTTGCAAGAAGGGCAGCTGTTTTGAAAGTGCTCCTCAGCAGGTCCTCCTAAGTCGTTTTAAATTCTTCCCTTTAAGGTGTAAGTTTTCTGAACACTTCCATCTAATAATGCAAATTAAAATTCAAGGGACCTTGGTAATTACTTTCAGTTAATGCTTTGACAGGATGATACAGGTGGCTGTAAAAGCAGAGTCGGGTGGAAACATGGCATTGAATATTTTATTGTGATAACCAATAACAAAGAAAATATATCAATAATGACCATTTCCATTTCTCATGATCACCTATAAAGTACTTTATCCTATTCACTTCCTTTGATTTACATATGATTATTATCTCAATTTTAAAAAGAAGAAAACCATGCCGTTAAGCAATTTTCCCAAGATTACACTTTTCAAATAGCCCAGCCATAACTCAAACCATAATCTTATTCCAAGCCCTGTAGATTTTTCATATGTTGTAATAAAATCAATAGACATGATTTCTCTCAGCTCATCTGCAAGTATTCACAAATATTTTTCATACTTAGACTCATTTTTCATTTGGTGCTTTACCAGGTCTTTATTTTGTTTTCTACATATCTTTTCTTTTTTTCTGATTCAAGAGGAGGAAATACATATTCATTTATTCACTTACTTACCCATATGTTGAACAAGCATTTAGTGACTACATTCACTGCGCAAGATATTCTGTTGTAAACAGTGTCTTGACCTTCAGGGAAATCCAATATACTTGTGCAGAGGCGATGCGACACTTGCACTATCCTGTATCTCAAATTTCCATGATCTTAAACACCACCTCAATGCTAATAACTCCAAATGTAAACACCCAGCGCTGACCTCTCCACTGAAGACCAGAGTGCTATATGCAAGTGCCTGCTGAATATCTCTGCTTATATATCCAAAAGGCTTTGCATATTTAAAATGGGCGAAACAGAACTCTGGATACGCCATGCACCCCCATTCGCCAACACTGCTCCTGTCCTCTTCACAATCACTGCATAGTGATGCCACCCACAAAGTTACTCCTGCCAAAAGGAAGCAAGCATCTTTGTATCCTCTTTATCTCTCATCCTTTGTATACAAATCCATCAGCAATTCATGCTAAATTCACCTGCAAACTCCATTCTTGACCTAACTGCTCTCCAGCTCCATTCCTAATACCCTAGTTTGGACTACTGTCTACTGAAGTAACCTCTTTCCCTTAAATCCTGAGAATATTTGTACCAATTGCTTTAACATTATTTCTTGCAAATTGCAACACTTGATTGTTTTGGTTGTTTCCATTGAACATTTTTTCTTCTTTCTTTTTACTATGGCTCACAATTCTCTGTTTCAGGTCTAGTAATTTTTCTGTATACCGGACATTGCAGATGATGTGTGTATGGAGATTCTTAATTCTATCTTCCTTTGAAGAGTGCTGATTTTTATCATAGCCAGCAGTTAAATTGCTGGTTTATCACCTTGAACTTTGTTTTATGCTTTGTTATGGCAGAAGCGTTTTATTTTTGCCCTTAGCTATAAGGTAAATATCATAGACCTGGGACCTCATCTCGGACATAATCCTGGGACTTTACCTTTGCTCTTAAATTGTGGCCCCTGTAGGGCTTTAGAGAAAATTCTGAGATTTACTAGGTCCTTTAATTTTTTTTTTTTCTTAATTAGGCTGGATTTAAAGGCCAATTTCATTGTCATGTGCTGTTAGCAGAAGCTAAAATCTCTGCTCAACTCTTTCAGCCTGCCTTTCTTCTGGGACTACTGGAATCTCCCCAACACATAAACATGCATTTTAGGAGACATCCAAGTCTATGAGGTAGGTATGTATGCAGATCTAGAGGCACCTTCTTGGTAGCCCCACCTTGTCCAGGATTACCTCCCCTCAGTTTCCAGCTTTTCTGGCAGCCAAAGAACTCCATTTTCTTCTACCTCAAGCTGTAAGACTGCAATTTTGTACTTGAGGCTTAGCCAACCAAAGCGTACTGCATACACTGGCGAGCGCCTTCAGAGGGGAAAGCTATTTTGTGTGGGGGTGTGTGTGTGTGCGCATGTGTATATGCTTATATACACATGTATAAATATATATCTATTGTGATCGTTAAGAATGTGTATCAACTTGTCTGGGTCATGATTCTCAGTGGTTTGGCAGTTATGATATAGTTTGGCAGTTGTATGATGATGTGATCACTTCCATGGTGAAATTTGATATAATGTGATCACCTCCATGATGAGATGTGCTGTGAGCCACCAATCAGTTGAAAGGGAACTTCCCCGGGCTATGGCCCACATTGAATATAAGTGGACTTTCTGGCAAGGCATGCATGTTTCCGCTTGCTCTAGATCCTGCAGCTGCCTCTCCTATACTTATGAACTCTGGTTCTTGGGACCTGAGCTAGCAGCTTACCTGCTGTCTTACTTGCCTGATCTTGGGGTTCGTTGATCTTCACAGCCTGTGAGCCAATAGCCCTGCTGTCTGTCTTGTCGATCTTGGGTTCACCAGCCCATATGGCTATTTGAATCAGGAGAAGCCTCTATCCTGACCCTGGGACTTGGGATATTTAGCCTCTACAACTGAGTGAGTCATTTTCTTGATATAAATCTCTCTCTCTCTTTCTATATATACATATATATATATATATATATAAAATATATATTTATTTTGAGTCGTGTTACATCAGCAAATGAAAGTCCCAAAAGCTTGACTCCATCCACGTTATTAAGGTTGACTCTACTTTGAGGAGGCAGCTCTTTGCCAGTCATCTTTTGAGTGCCTTCCAACGTGGGGGGCTCATCTTCCAGCACTATATCAGACAATGTTCCACAGCTATTCCTAAGGTTTTCACTAGCTAATCCTTTTCAGAAGTAGAGTGCTTGGCCCTTCTTCCTAATCTCTTAACCTGGAAGCTCAGCTGAAAACTATCCTCCATGGGTGACCCTGCTGGTATCTGAATACCGGTGGCATACCTTCCAGCATCACAGCAACATGCAAGCCCCCAAAGTATGACAAATTGACCGGCACATGGGGGTACATATGGTGACTATGAGGCAGAACCAACTTGACGACACCTAACAATAGCAACATATATATATTTATATGCTATACTTAATCTGACTAAATATATGTAGATATATAGATGTCTTAGGCTGGGTTCTCTAGAGAAGCAAAACTAGTATAAAAAAAATTTTTTTTTATACTAGTTTTTTTCTATACTAGTTTTGCTTCTCTGGAGAACCCAGCCTAAGACATCTATATATCTACATATATTTAGTCAGATTACCTCCATTTTCTGCCTGCTTTATTTTTTTCTCCATTGCCTTCGATTTATTTATTTTAAATATTTTGTCCAGATTTATGATTGTTGTTGAAGAGAGAGCCCTACCAATACTGGAACTTGAGCTCTTTCATAATGTTTTTGTTGCTGCTGTTGTTTTAATGTAAAACATATCATGGCTACTTCTCTTCTTAAAACTTACTGCTAACATCTCTGTTCACTTGGAATGAAATCTTAGCACATGGCCTACATGAGCGCTTCTTAACCTTGCCTGCTCAGTGAACTACACGGAGAGCTTACCAGTGCCTTGGTCATACTCCCCAAGTAATTCTAACAGGCAAGGATTCAAACCATCACCTTACATAATTTTCTCCCTGCCTACTGCTACACTTTCTCAATCAGTTTCTTCCTTGCTTACTATAGTCCAGTCATGCTGGCATTGTGTCTGTATCTAAAACAAAAAACATTGCACTTACTCTTTCCAGTTCCTGAAATCCTTGCCCTCGTATCATTTGCATTCACATATTAACTTAAATGTCACCTCCACAGCGTTTATTTTCCCTCACTTCATAACAGTAATCACAATCTATCACATAACTTTTTAAAATTATTTTTATAGCATTTTCATCATAGCACCTCTTACAGTCATAAATTACTTTATATGCTTATTTATTTTTACTTATTAATTACCTGTTATCCACCTCCAACACACACTATAAACCCCGTCGTCTTCGAGTCGATTTCTACTCGTAGAGACCTTATAGAACACAGTAGAACTACCCCATAAGGTTTCCAAAGAGCAGCTGGTAGATTCAAACTGCCCACTTTATGGTTAGCAGACTAGCTCTTAAGCACTGTGTCACCAGGCCTTCACACACACTATAGGGTAGTCTTTATGAAAGGAGAGAAGTTTTCAAATATGCTATCTACTGTGTCTACAACATTTCAACAATTAGAATGCAGGAGGTACTTGTATGTAAATATTTGTTCAGAAAATGATATAATGTATGAGCTAATGAAAGGCCATATATTCAATAACAGAAGTACAAGAAAGCTGTGTTGGAGAAATATGTTCCTAAAACAAATATCGTAATATCATAATACATCACTGGCTGTCACAGAGATCTTTCTTAGGATCCTTGTCCTGTTTTTTATTTTGTATACACACAAGAGGAGTCCCTGGATGGTGCAAATGGTTAACAAGTTCAGCTGCTAACTGAAAGGCTGCAGGTTCCATTCCACACAGAGGTGCCTCAGCAGAAATGTTTGGTGATTTACTTCCAAAAACTTAGTCTGCAAAAACCCTATGGTGCGCGAGTCTACTCTGACACACATAGGGTCACAAGGAGTCGGAATCAATTCTACGGCAACTGTTGTTGTTTGTTTTTGTACATACATGAAGGTAACCCCGGTCCTGAAATTGACTAAAATTGGTGTGCTTATGTATTCCATATTTTACTTTTAAACATTACTTTAGTGGCCAGTTATATTCACTGTATCACATTTGGGTTAGGAATTCTAATTTAGGACATGATGGCAATATTTTCACCGGATTGGTGAAAACAGGTGTACCTCTATCCTTACACATCAATTCCCACCAAGCTCTTCTCTAAGGAAACTGTTGGAGAAATTGCATTGAAGGCCTCTTCACCATACCTAACTTTACTTGCGCTCCAGCACAAGAAGGACAATGCGAATGTCCAAATTCAAAGAGATGAAGGTAAAATGTTCTCTTTTTCAACACATGAAAGCATCATTTGCAAGCATCTCTCTCTGGCTTCAGCAATAAAATGAGAAGCACTGAGCTCATAGCCTCATCAACAATTAGATCTTTAGACTACAAGAAAGTTCTTTATTATGTTGATATAAAAGTCACTTCCCTGTCATGCCTACCCATGGTTGCTAGCTCCACTACGTGGAACAGCACAGATGGCATCTCTTTACGTACAGGAACATTCATATGAAGCCAACAAGCTTGTCCACTCTTAATCTTCTCTCCCTTGCAATAACTTTGTCCAGAACCATCATGAGATGCTAACAGGACATGAATTCTGAACTCTTCACTTCTCTAGTTGCTATCTTCCTAGATTCTTTCAATATTATGGTTGACCTTAAAACATGGCCCCCATGAAACACCACATGAGGCCTGACCACCAAGTAAAACATACTTACTCCATGTGATCATCGGAGCCATAGCCAGCCACTCTTGTAGTGAGGGGAAGGTGGAGTTTCTTTACATTAAACGTAAGAGAGCCTCAAGAACCATATAACTTGCTTGCTTAATTCATTATTTCTGACTGTGCCTGCAGTCTGACTTGTTTTTTTTTTTTGTTTTTTTGTTATCCTTCTGAAAGCAAATACCCCAAGACAGAAAACAAACAACCTAAGGAAAAGCTCTCTGGTTGCACTGATTGGCTACTGGTAAACTGATCCCTAATGATGCATAAAGTAGGGAATATAAAGAAAACAAGCAAGGTTCTGAAATGGACTAAACATACAAATAATGCAGCCACCCCTTAAAGGACTTTCAATGTGTTTTTATTTTATTATTTTTTAATGGAGATGAGGGAAGCAAATCGATGTTTCCATCAGAGAAAAAATACCCTTTAAGTGCAAAGCATTTTTCTGAAGCTCCTTCCAACCCCAGTGCAGTGACATCACCAGAAGAGGGATTATTCAACTAAAGGGGATCATTACCTGTCATTTGGATTCTCTGCACTGAACAAGCAATTTATCTGTCAGAGATGAACGGAGTTTTTAAAATGAAGGTCTAAAACATGCTTACAACTCCTCTTGGTGCTCCTGACAAATAGAAATATTGGTTTTCCCTGAGGAGAGAGGCTTGAGCTGTTTATTTCCACGAGAAAATAAATAAGTAGTCTTTAATAGATGTTTTCTTTGTCTCCAATCTCATATCACATGTTTAAACTAATTCTATCCAGGCTTATTTCCCCCTATTCTCAGCATTATTGCTGCAGGATTGCAATGGTTTCAGTAATCACCATTTTTGTTCAAATATATGACAAGTAAGAGGCATTGATAAGTAGTGAAATAAATATTTGATAAGGGGATATGATCTACTTTGCAATAGTGGCTCTGACCATTTTTGCCATTAAATTTAAGGTCAATTTCTTTCAAGTGATTAAATTTGTCCTAGAGCATCTGAAGAATGATAGAAAGAAGATAAGTGGAAAAAAGAGAGAAGCCGTTCTGCCTACTCAGTTAGAAACAAAGTTGGTCTCCACTAAATTGAACCTAACTGTGAAGGGAGCTAATCAGATTTTCTTCAAATTAACTGTTCACTGGGTAAACAGATAAAAGGTTACTTTTAAGATAAATGTTCTTAATATCAACTCAATAAGATGGTGAACTTGATCTGTTGTGTTCTTTCCCAGTACAAACATCACAAATCACCTATGGATTTTTTAAAAAGAAAATCGAGAACTTAAAGGTTTCTTACCTCAGAACTATAATTTTAAGTGAGCTTTGGAAAACACTTTGGATTAATTTTTCATTATAATAATGTTTCTGTTGAAAAATGGTATTCTGAAGTTACAAATAGATGCAGTATGTACATATTCCTCTAACTTTATAAAATCTTTTTTTTTTCTATAAAATCATGAGGCAATTTTCTTAAACTTTTTACTAGAAATACACAACTCCGATTGGCAAATGTACAGCTTTTATGCTTCTTTGAAATTTTTAGGATAAAATGATATTTATACATTTAAATTTAAACTAGTCTTCCCCCCACCCCACACCTCATTTTTTTTGTTCCAGCCCAGTAAACACAAAATGATTTCTATCCTTCTATATGTTTATATTTACATAGATGTACCTATTGTTGTTGTTAGGTGCCATCGAGTCGATTCCGACTCATAGCGACCCCATGCACAACAGAACGAAACACTGCCCGGTCCTGAACCATCCTTACAATCGTTGTTATGCTTGAGCTCATTGTTGCAGCCACTGTGTCAATCCACCTCGTTGAGGGTCTTCCTCTTTTCCACTGACCTTGTATTCTGCCAAGCATGATGTCCTTCTCCAGGGACTGATCCCTCCTGACAACTTGTCCAAAGCATGTAAGACACAGTCTCGCCATCCTTGCCTCTAAGGAGCATTCTGGCCGCACTTCTTCCAAGACAGATTTGTTCGTTCTTTTGGCAGTCCATGGTCTATTCAATATTCTTCACCAACGCCACAATTCAAAGGCGTCAACTCTTCTTCGGCCTTCCTTATTCATTGTCCAGCTTTCACACGCATATGATGTGATTGAAAATACCATGGCTTGGGTCAGGCGCACCTTAGTCTTCAGGGTGACATCTTTGCTCTTCAACACTTTGAAGAGGTCCTTTGCAGCAGATTTGCCCAATGCAATGCGCCTTTTCGTTTCTTGACTGCTGCTTCCATGGTTGTTGATTGTGGATCCAAGTAAAATGAAATCCTTGACAACTTCAATCTTTTCTCCGTTTATCATGATGTTGCTCATTGCTCCAGTTGTGAGGATTTTTGTTTTCTTTATGGTGAGGTGTAATCAATACTGAAGGCTGTGATCTTTGATCTTCATTAGTAAGTGCTTCAAGTCCTCTTCACTTTCAGCAAGCAAGGTTGTGTAAGCATTGGTGGTTCAGTGGTAGAATTCTCACTTCCCACGTGGGTGACCGGGGTTCGATTCCCAGCCAATGCTGATGTACCTATATACACCCATGAATGTACACTATAATAGACAGTATAAACTCCCAGTGGCATTGAGTCAATTCCAACTCATAGCGACCCTATGTTTTCTTTTACATAAATGTTTGTAAAATTACACCATACTATACTGTATGTTGTAAAAGACAACATATATATATATATATATATATATATATATATATGTCCTTCTACAACTTACTTTTTCACTTAGTATTATAGTTTTGAAACTTCTAAAGTGGTAAAATTCCATACCGGTATGTAGAACTGTAAAGAATACACTTTAATTGCTGCATACGATTTTAATATGAAATATGTCATAATTTATTTATCCATTCCCATACTGGTGAATATTTTAGCTTTTCTCAAATGTCCCCTTCTGTAAACAATGCTCCAGTAATATTGTCACAGCCTGATTCATGTGTGCAAGATTTTCTCTAGGTCATAGGATTGGAAAGTGTGGGACATAGATGCCTGGGGAATCTGATATCTTTCCAGAAGGTTCAAACGATGAAAACTCTTTTCATAATAATGCTGAGGCATGATCTGTCTTTTCATTCTCATTCACTTAAAAGAGTCTAGTGGAGTTTTCCAGACACTACATGACATGTGATGACATCACTGTACTGATGACTAATAGAATGTGTGCTTGTGTATTCTTGTGTTTAATGCTATGGAAAATATTAATGTATAAAACCCACATGGTCTCTGGCGTAGTCGATTTTTAAGAGTGTGAAGTGACCTGAAATCCACAGCTTTGAGAACGACTGAGAGAAGCAGTATATACTTAGGAATGAAAGTTTCGTGAAATAACCAAGTACTTTTCGAAGTACATGTAATACCTGACATTCTCATAAAGATTCCCTCTTCCTCCACTTTCTTACCTGGTATTATAAGACTGATTGGTTTTTGCAGAAATAATAGTTTCTCAAAGTGCTGTTTATCAGGTTTTTTTCTTTGTTTATTTTGTTTTGTCTCATTTTTTAATTGTGAGCTATTTCAAATCATGTAAAAACATAACATTGATATAGCTATTGCCCATATTTAATGAATGTTAACATTTTGCCATATTTGCTTTGTTTATTTTGCTAAGAAACTTCAAAAAATTTGAATTAATGTTCTTTTACTGAAAAAGACACACCGTCCTTCTAACCATGCTTGAATTTTGTTTAGTCAATGGATAAGTGTATAAATAATATATAGTAAGGATTTCATTTTTTTATCTACAAAAATGACGTATTATACATATCTTTTTCCAACTTGTTTTTTTTTTTCACACAGTATTGTTTTTATGATTATTTCCCTGTTGATACTGGTGGATATTATTTATTCATCAAAACCAGCTCCACGGGATTCTATAGTGAAAATATATAGCAATCTTTAGTTTTACTTTTCTTTATTTAAGACTATGGTGGTTATTTCTAGATTGTTCACTGTCCTATAAAGACAAGCCATCAGAGAGTCTAAGAGAAAAGTGATATGAGCATATACACATTTTAAAAGGCCACTCTGACTCCTATGGGGACAATGGACTGGAGTAGAGTTGGAATGGACACAAAGAAGCTACTGCAGTTATTGCCATGAGTTATGTTAGTAGCTTGAACCAAGGTAGTGTCAGGGAAGGCAGGAAAAAAAAAATTGAGATTTAGAGTTATTTTGTAGTTAAAAAATCAACAAAATTTGACATAACATTTTGAGTGTACTTGATGAGGGAGAGAGAGAAATGTAATTTAGACAGTACTGATTGCATATTTGGAGCCCTGGTGCTGCAGTGGTTAAGAGCTACGGATGCTAACCAAAAGGTTGGCAGTTCAAATCCACCAACCCCTTCTTAGAGACTCTATGGGGCAGTTCTATTCTGCCCTGTAGGGTCGCTATGAGTCAGAATTGACTTGACAGCAAGTCAATTTGGTTTCTTTTTGGATTACATATTTGTTTTTGTTAAAAGAAATGTAGAAAGGTCCTCTGAAGGATATACAGAACCATAGATCCAGTATTTCTCTTAAAATCGCCTCCTGTGCTAGTCAGAGTTGTCTTTCTGGGATCTTTGTTTCACTAGAAATTCCTATTTTTCCTCAAAGTCTTTATCACAAATACAGTAGTGCCTCTCTCCTCCCTCCTATCCTTGAGCTTATCCTTGAATTCTTGCCACTCACTCTATATCCTTTTCTTCATTAATGCTTCTATCCTTATTAGACTTTTCACTTTGTCATGGATAAGCCACTCCTTCAAAGACCAGTGCAAAAGTCACTTTTCACCCACCCTCCAGCAAAGTCAGTTACATCCATATCCATGTCCACACAGCACTCTATTACAGAGCTGATTTTTTTTTGTTACTTTCTTTTTGTTTTTAATTCTTTTTATTTCTGTAAGATGCATAGTTTCCATTGATCTTTATATTTATGGACACAGTAGGTACTCAACATATGTTACTTAGTATGCAAATGGTTAACACGCTTGGCTGCTCACCAGAAGTTTGGAGGTTCAAGTCCACCCAGAGGCACCTCAGAAGAAAGGCTGGTGGTCTACTTCCGAAAAATCAACCACTGAAAATCTTATGGAGCACAGTTCTACTCTGACACAAATGGGGTCACCATGAGTCAGAATTACTTGACCACAACTGTTTTCATTTGTATTCATATTAGCGTTAGTATTGCTATGGTATTGGTAAAAGGATTAGGATTATAAGCACTCACTATGTGCCATCCGCTGTTTGAGGCACTGAAGTTCAGGCTTACATATTAAATGGGACATGTCTGCCTTGCTCCTGAAAACAATAGCCACAAAAACATAAACTCAGTTTCAGTTATGCTTAGCTGTTGGGCTCCTCTCTGGGTCTCTCCTCTCAGGGATTTTCACCCTTACTTTACAATAGCTCATTCTGAACGCTCTGGTTTTACCAGCCCCAAACACAATGGGGTTTTTTTATGGGAGATTTAGGACAGACTAGTTTTTTTTTTTTTTTTTTTTTTTTAGGACAGACCGGAGTCTACTAAAACTTGTTGTCATTAGGTCCATTCCAACTCATAGCAACCCTATAGGATAGAGTAGAACTGCCCCATAGAATTTCCAAGGAGTGCCTGGTGAATTTGAACTGCTGACCTTTTGGTTAGCAGCTATAGCTCTTAACCACTACACCACCAGAGTCTACTAGTAGCAGGGCAGAAATCAGGAAAAGATGAAAATTCTAGGCTAGTCTCTTCCTCTAAGTATATTCTATCCTCCATCTGCCTGCATTTGTCTGCTGTCTGGCACCTTTATGTTTTGTCTTATTTTTAATTTTGTTTAAGTTTATAATTCTTATCTGCAGGAGAATCAGTTCAGTCCAAGCCAAAAACCAAACCCACTGCCGTCAAGTCGATTCTGACTTATAGCAATCCTAAAAAAAAAAAAAAAAAAAAAAAAACCTATAGGAGCCACTTATTCTGCTGTGCTTATTTCCTTGTTTTCCCATCCATGTCACAAGTTGTAACCATTTTGAGGAACAAAATTTTGGCATTCCTTTGTTTCCTCTAATAATATAAAATGATAAACAACAGGAAATTCTTTGTAGAACTGTACCAAAATGATAGACACTTAATATGTTCTTTAAATTCTTCAAAGCTGGGAGAGTTGTAGTTTTATTTTTCCTCAACCTTAAAACATTTATCGTGTATCAATATCATATATGTAGATGTTAGATTATTTTCAGTGCCTTTCAAAACTAAAATATTGGCAATTAAATACTCACTGGAAAAATTTTCTATGTAGAGACATAAATACAACAGCAGCTCACAGATTATGAAATAATATCTGGGGAAAATATTGCTATAAAGCAGGCACAATAAAAATGCTACATTAAACATTTAGACTAGAAGCGTTGGGAATAAGAAAAGGTTTTCGATTAAACAAGAATTTGCTCCGACTAGTCTCCCTGTATTTTCAGGACTAAATTGACTCTCTTTTAAGATCCTGAAATGTTCCTTAAGGACCCATGCTGTCTATACTGGAATTATGCCAAGATGATCTGAATTTCTGAGCATTCTCCTTGTATATAATTTTTTAATGAATAAACACTGGAATTTGAAATCCCATACTGTTTCTTCTAAGAATTTCCTTGGGTAGAGTAAAAAGCCCTCACATAGGAACAAGAAAGAAGAATTTTTGCAGCCAACAATAGGCAGTTGAATATTTCAGGCATTTATCTGAAGGATACCATGAACACTAAATGCTCCTTAAAGATATTATGTCCTATAAAAAGTATGTTTTCTATATATTTTCTGAGACTCCGAAGTCTACCAAGTCTACCACAAACTAAAACATAATAAAGATATCTTTCGAAGGTGAAATGTGACACTTTTCAAATCCATTAACAAGGATTAAAATACCTTCTATTTCACCAGCATTGACTGGGCACCAAGAATGGGTCAGAAAGAGTGATGTGTAGTTGAGTTATTATACACTCAAAATAAAAGTGCACCTGATGGATTATAAGCACATATAGAAAGGATATAGTTCATCCCATACAAAATCTAATGAATACCTTTTTTTGAAACACACATGAAAATATCACTTTTTTTAACTCATTGTTTTCCCATGATATTGGGCATTCTGTTAGCCCATCCCTTATTTTATACACATGATGATTAGATAGATAGATAGATAGACAGACAGACAGACAGACAGATAGATAGATAGATAGATAGATAGACAGACAGATAGATAGATAGATGATAAATAGACAGATAGACAGATAGATAGATAGATGATAGATATTTGAATCACTATTCTACCTTTTTCTCAAAACTTTTAGAACAATTCCTAAAAATGAAGAAATGATGAAGTAAAGGAGCTGAACAGAAGATTTCAAAAGGCTGCCTGAGAAGACAAAGTGTTATAATGACATGTGCAAAGACCTGGAGATAGAAAACCAAAAGTAAAGAATACGCTCGGCATTTCTCAAGCTGAAAGAACTGAAGAAAAAATTGAAGGCTTGAGTTGCAAATAGTGAAGGATTCTATGGGAAAAATATTAAACAATGCAGGAAGCCTCAAAAGAAGATGGAAGGAATACACAGAGTCACTATACCAAAAAGAATTGGTAGATGTTCAACCATTTAAGTAGGTAGCATATTATCAAGAACTGATGGTACCGAAGGAAGAAGTCCGAGCTACACTGAAGGCATTTGCCAAAAGCAAAGTTCCGGGAATTGACAGAATACCAATTGAAATGTTTCAACAAATGAATGCAGGGCTAGAAGTGCTCGCTTGTCTACGCCAAGAAATTTGGAAAACAGCTACCTGGCCAACCAACTGAATGAGACCCATATTTATGCCTATTCCCAAGAAAAGTGATTCAACTGATTGCAGAAATTATTGAACAATATTATTAATATTACACGCAAGTAAAATTTTGC
This sequence comes from Loxodonta africana, assembly GCF_030014295.1. Classification (NCBI taxonomy): domain Eukaryota; kingdom Metazoa; phylum Chordata; class Mammalia; order Proboscidea; family Elephantidae; genus Loxodonta; species Loxodonta africana. The sequence continues at coordinate 100,252,903 of NC_087351.1, forward strand.
TAAAAAATCATTCAAAAGTAACTGCAGAACTTTTGAATGATCTTTAGCAAAATCAACAGGGAACTGCCAGAAATTCCAATTGGATTAGAAGAGGTTGTGGAACCAGGGATATCATTGCTGATATCAGAGGGATCCTAGCTGAAAGCAGGGAATACCAGAAAGATGTTTCCAAAAAAACAAACCAAACCCAGTCCCGTCGTGTTGATTCCGACTCATAGTGACCCTATAGGACAGTGTAGAGCTGCCCCATAGAGTTTCCAAGGGGTGCCTGGTGGATTCGAACTGCCGAACCTTTGGTTAGCAGCCGTAGCACTGTTTACCTGTGTTTTATTGACTATGCAAAGGCATTGAAATGTGTAGATCATGACAAATTATGGATAACATTGTCAAGAATGGGAATTTCAGAATGTTTAACTGTGCTCATGAGGAATCTGTACATAGATTAAGAGGCAGTCTGTCATTGGAACAGAACAAGAGGATACTGTGTGGTTTAAAATCAGGAAAGTTGTGTGTTAGGCTTGTATCCTTTCACCGTATTTACTCAGTCTGTATGCTGAGCAAATAATCTGAGATACTGGACTATATGAAGAAGAATGGGGCATCAGAATTGGAGGAAGACATTAACAACTTGTGATATGCAGATGACACAGCCTTGCTTTCTGAAAGGGGAGAGGACTTGAAGAAGTTACTGATGAAGATCAAAGACCACAGACTTTAGTATGGATTACACCTCGACGGAAAGAAAACAAAAAGTCTCACAACTGGACCAATAAGCAACATTGTGATAAACAGGAAATATTGAAGTTTTCAAGGATTTCATTTTATTTGGATCCACAATCAATGCCCATGGAAGCAGCAGTCAAGAAATGAAAGGACACATTGCATTGTGCAAATCTGCTGCAGAAGACCTCTTTAAAGCTCTTTAAAATGTTGAAAAGCAAAGATGTTACCTTGAAGATTAAGGTGAGCCTAACCCAAGCCATGGTGTTTTCAATCACCTCATACGCATGTGAAAGCTGGGCAAGGAATAAGGAAAACTAAAGAAGAATTGACATCTTTGAATTATAGTGTTGGCGATGAATACTGAATATACCATGGACTGCCAAAAGAACAAACAAACTTGACTTGGAGGAAGTACGACCAGAATGCTCTTTGGAAGCAAGGATGGCAAGACTATGTCTCACATACTTTGGACATGCTATCAGGACAGATCAGTCCCTGGAGAAGACCAGCATGCTTGGTAGAGGATCTTCGAAAAAGAGGAAGAAGACCCTTCATGAGATGGATCGAAATAGTAGCTGCAGCAGTGGGCTCAAGCATAGCAACGACTGTGAGGATGGAGCAGGACTGGGCAGTGTTTCTGTTGTACATAGGGTCGCTATGAGTGGGAACTGACTAGATGGCACCTAAAAACATCAACAACAAAGTTGGCACAAAAGAAAATAAAGACAGATGACTGTAATAGGCCATGCTGACTATGGATCCGAAGCACAGAGCAAAGCCACCCTTTCTGAAATATTCGGACCTGCCTCACCTTAAGAGTGTCGTTTGTTGTTAGGTGCCATACAGTTGGCTCCAACTCATAGCAAACTTACCTACACCAGAACAAAACATTACCCGGTCCAGTGCCATCATCCTAATTGTTGCTATCCTTGAAAACATTGTTGGGAGCCACTATGTTAACCCGCCTCACTGAAGGTGCTCTTCTTTTTCAATGATTTTCTACATTACCAAGCATGATGTCCTTCTCCAAGGCCTGGTCTCTCCTGATAACATGTGTAAAGTGAGACAAAGTCTCACTATCCTTGCTTCTGAGCAGCATTCTGGCTGTACTTCTTCCAAGGCAGATTTGTTTGTTCTTTTGGCAGTCTATGGTATACTCAATAATCTTTGCTAATATGTTAATTAAAAGGCAACAATTCTTCTTCAGTCTTCTTTATTCATTGTCCAGTTTTTGCATGTATATGTTGTTGTCGTTAGATGCCATCAAGTCAGTTTCAACTCATAGCGATCCTGTGCACAACAGATCAAAACATTACCCAGCCATGTACCATCCTCACAATTGTTGCTATCCTTGAGCCCATTGTTGCAGCCACTTTGTCAATCCATCTAGCTGAGGGTATTCCTTTTTTTCATGGACCCTCTACTTTACTAAGCATGACATCCTCCCCCAGACACTGATCCCTTCTGACAACATGTCCAAAGTATGTGAGACAAAGTCTCGCCATCCTTGTTTTTAAGGAGCATTCTGGCTATATTTCTTCTGAGACAGATCTGTTCCCTCTTTTAGCAGTCCATGGTGCACTCAACATTCTTCGCCAATACCACAATTCAAAAGCATCAATTCTTCAGTCTTCCTCATTCATCATCCAGCTTTTGGATGTATATGAGGCAATAGAAAACACCATGGCTTGGGTCAGGCGAACCTTAACCTCCAATGTGACATCTTTGCTTTTCAACACTTTAAAGAAGTTTTTTGCAGCAGACTTGCCCAATGCAGTGCATTGTTTGATTTCTTGACTGCTACTTCCATGGATGTTGATTGTGGATCCAAGTAAGATGAAATTCTTGACAACTTCAATCTTCTCTCCATTTATCATGATGTTGCTTATTGGTCCAGTTGTAAGGATTTTTGTTTTCTTTATGTTGAAGTGTAATCCATACTGAAGGCTATGGTGTTTGACCTTCATCATGCTTCAAGTCCTCTTTGCTTTCAGCAAGTAAGGTTGTATCATCTGCATTTTGCAAGTTGTTAGTAAGTTTTCTTCCAGTCCTGATGCTATGTTCCTCTTGATAAAGTCTGTCATTTTTCTTCATATACTCCAGTTTCTCAGAATATTTGCTCAGCATACAGATTGACTAAGTATGGTGAAAGGATACAACCCTGACACACACCTTTCCTGATTTTTGTACCACACAGTAGCCCCTTGTTCTGTTCAAATGATTGCCTCTTGATCTATGTACAGACTCCACATGAGCACAATTCACCACCCACTGCTGTCAAGTCGATTCTGACTCATATCGACCCTATAGAACAGAGTAGAACTGCCTGATAGAGTTTCCAAGGAGCGCCTGGTGGATTTGAACTGCCGATCTCTTGGTTAGCAGCCATAGCACTTAACCACTACACCACCAGGGTTTCCTGAGCACAATTAGAAAAAAAAAAAAAAAAATTTTTTTTTTTAAATTCCTATTATTCACAGTGTTATCCCACACAAAGAATGTAACAAAATCAAATGAATTTATTTTTTTTAATGTGATGTTTCCTTCATCTAAGTGATGTAAAGCAAATACATATTATTCACATCTGGCTCTGCAGTGTGATGCTGTCAGCTGCAAAGTGAGATAGGAAAGAAACAAGTGCACCCAACAGAGCAATGGAAAATCATTGCTTCTAAGGACATGGCCAGACCAGAGTCAAGATCTTTCAGCAACTATTCCTTCTTCAGTATGGGTTTAAACTATGACGGTTGTGATTAGTGGTTAGTCATTGGTTGTTTATGTCCCAAGCACATGTTCTTCCTTATTCTGGAAACAACCTCTGTGCTGGTTTAGAGCATATATGGCTTCTTGGTGAACATTGCCCCAACTCTGCAAAGTATTGCCCCTAGATGGCTACGTAACTGTTTTTTAGAAGGCCATTCCACCTTTCTATCAAGCTAGCTCCTTCAGGATGATGGGGAACATGGTAAGACCAGTGAATTCCATGAGTATGTGCCAATTGCCATATTTCATTTGCAGTGAAGTGACTTCCTTGATCCGAAGGGTTGTGTGCGGGATACTGTGACAGGGGATAGGGCATTCTGTAAGTCCACGGTTGTTAGTTTTAACAGAAGCATTGTATGCTGGGAAGGTAAATCCTTATTCAAAGTAAAAGTCTATCCCATGATGGAAGTGAGCCAATGTAATCACCCTGCCACCATGTTGCTGGTTGATCATCTTGAGGAATGGTGCCATCTCAGGGACTCAGTGTTGGTCTCTGCTGTTGGCAGATTGGGCACTCAGCAGTGGCTATAGCCAAGTCACCCTTGGTGAGTAGAGGCCCATGTTGCTGAGCCCATGCATAAATTCCATCCCTGCCACCATGGCCACTTTGTTCGTGAGCCCATTGGACAATGATGGTAGTGGCTGGGGAAGAGGATCACTGGTTTCCAAACAGCATGTCATCCTAGCCACTTGATTGTTAAAATTCTCCTCTGCCAAAGTTACCCTTTGGTGAGCATTCATATGAGACAAAAATATCTTCACTTCTTTGGCCCATTCAGAGAGGTCTATCCACATAACTTTTCCCCATACCTCCTTGTCTCCAATTTTCTAGTCATGTTCCTTCCACCTCCCTGATCATCCAGCCAAACCACTGGCCACAGCCCATAAATGAGTATACAATCACACATCTGGCCATTTCACCTTCCAAACAAAGTGAACAACCAGATGCACTGCTTGAAGTTCTGCCCATTGGGAATATTTCTTTTCACCACTGTACTTCAGAGAGGTCCTAGAAAGAGGCTGTAGTGCTGCCACTGTCCACTTTCGAAAGAAGCCTGCATATCATGCAGAACCATCTGTAAACCAGGCACAAGTTTTCTCTTCCCCAGTCAACTGATCATAAGGAACTCTCCATGAGGCTATAGGTGCAAACTGGGATAGGACAGGTAACACAATAAAAGCGGAAACCATAGGCATTTTAGGCCACTTTCTCATGCAACTTACCTGTGCCTTCAGGTCCTTGTGGAGCCTCATCTCATATATACCACATCCATTTAATGATGGGCCGCTGCTATGCTTATCCAATTTTATGACTATATGGGTCTGACTACACCGAGTTCCTGATGGGCAACATGATGGTGACTTCATGGTCCATGGTTAAGTGTTCAGTCTTTACTAAGGCCCAGTAACAAGCCAAAAGCTGTTTTCAAAAGGAGACTATGTACAGAAGATGGCAGGGCTTTGCTCCAAAATCCTAAGGGCCTCTGCTGTGATTCACCAATAGGGGCCAGCCAAAGACTCCAGACAGTATTTCTATCTGGCACTGATACTTCAAGCACCATTGGATCAGCCAGTTCATATGGCCCAAGTGTAAGAGAAGCTTGCATGACAGCCTGAACTTGTTGCAGAGCCTTCTTTTGATCTGGGCTTTTCAAGACACTTGATAAATACACCAGCGTAGTACACCCAAATAAGGGATATGTTACCTCCAAAATGCAAAGAGGCCCACCAGGTGTTGTGCTTGTTTTTTAGTTGTAGGAGAGGCCAGATGTAACAACTTAACCTTCAAGTTAGAAGAAATATCTCAACATGCCCCATACCACTGGACTTCTAGAAATTTTATTAAGATGGAAGGTGCCTGAATTTTTATTGGATTAATTTTTCACTCTCTAGCACACAAATATCTTACCTATAAGTCCAGAGTCACAGATTCTTATTCCCTACTAAGTCCAATCAACATAATGTTATCAATGTAATGAACCAGTATGACATCTTGTAGAAGGAAAGGACATCAAGGTCTCTGTGGATAAAATTATTACATAGCGTTTGAGAGTTGATATATGTCTTAGAATGAGTTCTCTAGAGAAGCAAAACCAGGGAAGTGGAGATATATATATATAATCAATCAGAGCCCTGGTGGCATAGTGGTTAAGAGCTCAGCTAATAGCCAAAAGGTCAGCAGTTCAAATCCACCAGCCACTCCTTGGAAACACTATGGGGCAGTCCTACTCTGTCCTATAGGGTCGCTATGAATCAGAATTGACTCAGCATCAACAAGGTTGGTGTGTATATATATATATATATATATATACACAGACACATATATACCTAATGCACATAGCTGTGCGGGCTGCTGAACTCAAGATTGGTAGGTCAAACAGCAGGCCTCTGGCTCACAGTCTGCAGAGGCTGATGAATCCCAAGATTGACAGGTAAGGTAGCAGGCCGCTGGTAGACTGTCATGGATTGAATTGTGTCCCCCCAAAATATGTATCAACTTGGTTAGGCCATAATTCCCAGTATTGTGTGGTTGTCCTCCATTTTGTGATTGTAATTTTATGTTAAAGAGGATTACAGTGGGATCGTAACATCCTTACTAAGGTCACATCCCTGATCTAACGTAAAGGGAGCTTCCCTGGGGTATGTCCTGCATCACCTTTTATCTTACAAAAGATAAAAGGAAAGAGAAGCAAGCTGAGAGTTGGGGACCTCATACTACCAAGAAAGCAGTCCCAGAAGCACAGTGTGTGTTCTTTGGACCCAGGGTTCCTGTGCAAAGAAGCTCCTAGTCTGGGGGAAGATTGATGAGAAGGCCAACAGAAAGAGAAAGGCTTCCTCTAGAGCTGACACAGTGAATTTGGACTTTTAGCCTACTTTACTGAGAAGAAATCAATTTCTCTTTGTTAAAGCCATCCACTTGTGACATTTCTGTTATAGCAGCCCTAGATGAGTAAGACGCTCACAGACTGTGGAGGCTGATGAATCACGAGATCGGCAGGTAAACTGCTAGCTCAAGTCCCAAGAACCAACAGTCAGATGAACAGAAGACAGCTGCAGGATCCAGAGTGAACAAAAGCCAGCAAACCTTGCCAGAAAGTCTACCTATATTGTGTGCAGGTCAGACCCCCATGGAAACTCCCTTTTACCTTGCTGGCTGCTCGTAACTTATCCCATCATGGAGACGATTGCATTATATCTGATCTCATTATGGAGGTAATTACATCATTACATAGCTGCCAAACTACATCATAACTGCAAAACCACTGAGAATCATGGCCCAGCCAAGTTGACACACAACCTTAACTGTCACAATACTTCTGAGATAAGACAGAGAAGGTGTATTGCTGGACTTACCAGCTGAATGCAAACTGCTTCTGGTGGTCCTTGAAAACAGGCGTGAAGGGAGAAAAACACATTAGCCAGATCAATATCTGCATACTAGGTACCAGGAGATGTATTAATGTGCTCAAAGTATGAAACCACATCTGGAACAGCAATTTCAATTGGAGTCACCACCTGGTTAAGTTTTCAATAATCCATTGTCATTCTCCAAGTTTCATTCATCTTTTTCATAGGGCAAATAGGTGAGTTGAATGGGGACTGGTGAGAATTACCACCCTTGCATTCTTCAAGTCCTTGATGGTGGCACTAATCTCTGCAATCCCTCCAGGAATATGGGACTGCTTTCGGCTTACTATATTCCTAGGTAAAGGCAATTCTAGTGGCTTCCACTTGGTTTTCCCACCATTGTAGACCTTACTCCATATGTCAGGGATCCAAGTGGGGGGTTGCCAGTTGCTGAGTATGTTTATTTCAATTACGCATTCCAGAACTGGGGAAATCACCACAGGATGGGTTTGGAATGCCACTGGACCTACTGTGAGCCACACCTAAGATTCCATTAATAATCTGACCTCCCTATGCCCCCACTCTGACTGGTGAGCCACAGTGACATTTTGAGTCTCCTGGAATTAGTGTCAGTTCAGAGCCAGTATCCAGTAATCCCTGAAAAGTCTGGTTATTTCCTTTTTCCCAATGAACAGTCACTCTCATAAAAGACCATAGATCCTTTTGGGGAAGGCTGGGAACAAGATTAATGGTATACATTTTTGGCAGTGCAGTGAGATCTTTCCTCAAGGTGATCCAGCCTCCCCTTCATTCAAGGGATTGTAGGTCTGTAAACTGGCTGAAGTCTGAGAATTTATTGAGTGGCTGTGAATCTCAGTTCTGGCGATTCAAGTTAGAATGCCTTTCATTTGACCTAGAATTCATCCATTTGTACAGATCAAGTAAATATTTAGTAGATTTTCTGTCTATTTCACTCCTAGCAACACTATGACTAAGCAGCCAACTCCATAAATTCATACGAGTCAGACTATTCTGATTACTGCTTTGACTTTACTGTCTGTTCCTGTAACCACACCCATCTTTTCTTTGTAGATTGAGTGCAGCCATTTAGCCCCTACTATTTTTTTTTTTTTTTTTTTTTTTTACTATGGGGTCCAATCAGCTCATTGCAGTTAGGTGTCTTAAATCAGTTAGGGTAGTTCCCACTGTTAAATCTGTCTTACATAAAATAGCAATCACAGCAGATTTCAAGGATTCTGGGGCTCCCGTCACAGATTTATTCTCCATAGTTGTGGTAAAAGGTGTGTGCTCTGCGTACTCCATGTGTGAATCTGTGGATCTAACCTGATAAATCCACTGTAGCATGCCAGTTTCCCTAAGCCTTTGGATATCTTCCTCTACAGTAAATCAAGAGATGTCTGGTATTTCAGCTTGATTTAGTGTAGGCCACCACATAATTCATGCTTCAGCAACTCAACCAAATAAACTATTAAATCCTTTCCTAACTTCTTGAGTTGAAACACTGAATGAAGAATCTGTGCAGAGTGAGCCCGTGTCAATAAACTCAGACTAATCCATCTTTCTGTTTCTTGAACCAGTATCCCACACCCTTAATAGCTATTCCCACACATATTTCGCAGATTTATGTTTGTGCATTTTAGAAAGTCAAGCAGTTCTTTTGGAGTGTAGTGTACCTCTTCCTTCATCATACTTCGTACTTGACCTTTTCGGGGCTCACTGGGGCATAAGTCTAGTTATAGGTCTAGAATCCAAAATGGGTTGCAAGGTGTGTCCTGGGAAATTTAACCATGTCTTGTAAGGCATCTGCCTCAGGTGATGCCCCAGGCAATGTCCAAGATCCCACCCCAAGTGATATCTCAGCTTGAAGCACAAAAAATACAGTAACACAGTGCACACAGCTGTGTCTGTTTCATCAAATGAAGGTGGAAGGGATAGTGGTTTTCTCGGGGAGAATAACTTAGCAGACAAAGATGGAAGAATCTTTTCAGCGGGGAGGGGTGGTGATATTGGCAGGACTGATTTAGCAGAATTTAGGGGTTCAGTGTTGCCAGATTCCAGATTATCTGCCCATATGTACCTGCACCAAGTTTAAGGTTCCCATTTCTTCCCAATCAGTGGCTTTAGTTTAACTTCTGACACTGTTAGAGGTTGGAAATACAATTGTCATTGTAATTTAGTCACTGTTACAATAAGACTCTGGGTTTGATTTTTGGCAATACCAGCTTTGTTACTACAAAAAACAAGTCTTTTTTTTTTTTTTTTCAGGGGAAAATCAGCCACTTTCAAGTCCTTTATGCAGCATTTGAACTATAATTCTGAATCCCTGAGCTCATCTTTCTTTCACCACTTTGTCTGGCAAAAGTAGGACCAATGAACCAGCTTACTTGTGCTTTTCTTTATGACAAAAATGTAGAAATGTATCCAATATTCAATCACCCAGAGGCCTTGTTTCTTACAAATATTTGATCTGCTGGTGATGATATTTTGCTTATTTCTATTGCCACTTCATCCCATGGATTAGCAGTGTCTTCTTTACTACTGTAGGCAAAGTCATCAGTGCCTTTAAGACTAATGAGACTTGAGAACCAATTTAGAAAACTCACCCTTATAATTATTTTTTCTCCTGAACCACTCTCGGTACCAAGTGTCTTAGGCTGGGTTCTCTAGAGGAGCAAAACTAGTGTAGTGTGTATATATATATATATATATTCCCATATACATACAGAGAGAAAAAGAGAGAGAGGGAAAGAGAGAGGTTTATCTCAAGGAAAATGGCTCCTGTGGTCATGGAGGCTGGCAAGTACCAAATCTATGAGTCAGGCATCATACTGGAGGCTTCTCCCAACTCATGTGGTTACAGGGGCTTACAAATCCACAATTTGCATGTCAGACAACAGGTTGTTGGCTCACGAGATTGCAGAAGCTGGTGAATCCCACAACTGGCAGGTCAGATGACAGGCTGCTAACTCAAGTTTCTAGAACTGGTGGTCAGAGGATGATGAGCTGGATGCAGGATCCAGAAAGAGAGAGAGCTTTGCCAGAGTGTTCATATATACATTGGATGCAGGCAACACCCTCAAGGAAACTCCCCTTACACCATATAAGGCAGTGACTCTAGTAAGGGTATTTCTTGAGTAAGAGCGGTGAGTTGAGTCACACTGTTTAGTAAGACTGTGACTTAAGATATACCCCACATGAATTCTACCTCATTACCATATAAAGATTTAGGATTTCAACACATAAAGTGAAGAATAATTACACAATACCACAAAATGAAGGAAAATTACCTCAGATCAGAAAATGAAGGACAATTACACAATACCAGGAATCGTGGCCTTGCCAAGTTGACACATTGACATAAACCAGCACAGCCTCTGGTTCTCATTTGGGGAGTCCCTTTACCTTACTTTTAGTTCAAACCATCTGAATCGGACCAATTCAAAGGACACTGAGAGATGGAGAGAAAGACAGCAGGTCCTGGTGATAGTATTTACACTCTATCATCAAATGATGGCTGAAGCTAGAACTAATCCTACACTATTTTCAATCTATTTCCTTTTTACTGAATCTACTTTGGGTTGAGAGCCTTTTCTTTCATATATATAGCAGAAACCCTGTTGGCACAGTGGTTAAAAACTACTGCTGTACTGCTGCTAACCAGCAGGCACTCCTTGGAAATCCTATGGGGGTGCTCCATTCTGTCCTATAGGGTCTCTATGAGTCAGATTCGAATGGACGGCAATGGGTTTGGTTTTTATACACACACACACACACACACACACACACACACGCATATGTATTTTTTTTTCTTTTACATTTCCAACACAAAGCATCCATGTTACCAGTTGGCCCACACTAGTAAAGGAACCACAGAGTGGCAGTTCTCTCTTGTAGGGAGATTAACAATGAAAACTTGCACTGGAATGTCTTTTTGCATCCTTGCTTATGTGTCCAACACCCATCTTCCACCATTGCCCCACCTAGTATTATCTGGTCTCTTGTAAGAATATGCCAGAAGAAATATTAACTCCATTTAGCTCATGCTCAGGGCCCTTCTCAAGACTGGAGGAACCTGGATGAATGCACAGTGAATCTCTTCCTGAGGTAAGAGAAGGAGTTTTCCCACAAAGAAGAATTGAGTTTCAAGCTATGACCCTTGACTTGAGAGGTGAAGATGCTAATTAGAGGTCAGGAAGATTTTCTAAAGGTAATCCCTTCCCACAGAGTCCTCAGTTCTTGGACATACTCATTGATGTTCAAAGAGAAAGTCCATGTTCTCCTTTTACTATTTGCTTTATGAATTTGCCTCAAATCTCTGGGAAAGTAATTTGCACGATTTGTATATCTTACATAATCTGGCATGTTTTTCTTAAAAGCAGGAAGAAGTTGGGTGGCTATTTCTCTTCATTGCTCCAGGGAATTGGGTTGAGAATTGAGTGTCGGGTGATGCGTAAGTCTAAGACTTAAGGAGTCTGGAAATAATATTTATTATTCAAAAAGAGCCCACAAAAATTTGGAGAATGTTGAAAGACTCATGATCTTAAAGAGCAACCTAGAGAGCTCACAGAAAAGTGTGACAATAAAACCAAACCATCTGGTAACACTCGTGTGTTAGCAAATGGGAGTGTGGACAGAAACTTCAGCTTAGTCCTGAGATATAGTTTTGAGGATATCAGGGCAAATAAACAAAACATGAAGGCATTTTAGCTTTATCAATTTAATCTAAAAGGATGATACAAATATATCAAGGGAAAAAGAAAACCCCATTGCTTATCATGTCCTTGATACCATGGAAAATTTTGCTGTATATTTGACCTCATCAAATCAACAGATGTTTTCAGAGCACAATGAAAAGGAAAGATAAAATTGTTCGTATGATTTTGCCCAAGATTTGGTAGTATACTAGTTAAATGCTAATTCATAAGACAATCAATACCCTAGTTCCCTACACCCTATAAAAACAAACTTAGCTCACTCTAGTTTAATTGCCCCTATTTCTGGTGATGCTCTCTAGGCCTTCAATGCAGTGTAAGACTTTTTTTTTTTTTAGATTAAAAAAAAAAAACTAGTGTACGAAAAAAAAAAAAAACCCTGTCCCCTCTACCCCTTCAGAAAAGCACCTCCTACAGCTCTTTTTAAAGACAGCTTTAAATTTTTTTTTTTTTTTAATTAGCAAACAGCAAAACATGTCACTGAAGTTTGAACTAAAATTTGCGAAAGCAGGTCCTAAGAATGCTCATATTTAATTATGGTTCCACGTAATTAAGTGTGGCAATCTGGTGATAAAACCCTTAAGTAATGACTCATAAAGAGATAAAAATGGAGCATGTGTTTAATCAGTTCACAGCCTTCTTCAGAAGCTGGCATCACTCAGGTGCTAATGAGACACCTGTTGCTGGGGCACCAGAGAGAATATGCAAATCAGTCAGGGGACAGAGAAGGAGAGCACTCACCGTCGTCGCTGAAGGCAGGTGGGTTTGCCAAGACACTGTCAAGAGGCCTAAGCTCTGATAAGATGTTTAAATAAAATCATACAACCAATTCGATATCTTTTTTAGGTTGGGAAAAAAAAAAAAGAAAACATTTCATCCACCGTTTCCATTATACACTGTGGAACATTCTTTTAATTTTTAAGTCATGCCTTTCTTGTCTTTTCAATTGTGGGCATTTGCAAAATTCCTTTTCTTCATTGTTTTTTTTTTTTTTTTTAGGCAATTGTGTTGTATGCATTTAAAAACTTTATTTGTAGTATGTATTCAGGTCTCACTTCTGCAGCTTTAAGGGGTTATTTTCTCTGCATTGTTCAAGCAGGAATATTGAATTATTTACATGTCATACGATAAAAAAATAAATTTGCCTTCTGGCCTTCGTGCTTGGGTTGGGCCTTTTTTTTTTTCTGGTTAGCTGTCACTTCACATGTTAATAAATATGACTACGTACATTTCTTCAATACCAGCAAGGAGAAATGGGGCATTATTTTCCAGATCCCTGTGGAATCTAAACAATGCATTAGAAATTTGACAAATCTAGTGGCCCAGTGGCATGAAATGTAGACAAGATCCTTACTCCCGAAGGGGAAGAATGTGTTTGCTAGCACTTTCTTTCCTAAAGGGCCTTAACCTTGTCACAGAACAGCTTCTTTCACTCTTAGACTTATTCTCTGCGGCCTGAATTCAACCTTTGGCTATAATCAGAAACCACCACCAAGGAGCTATTTGGCACCGAGTTTAAATAAACACATTCTATATTAAACCAGGCTTTAACAACATCTCAGAAGGATGCCTTGCTATTTCAGGAAATGGAAACTGCTCATGGCCTTCCTGGAGCATCAGTAGTTTGGAATTAGAGTAAAATATATGGGCTCTTATTAGACGTATGCTGGGGGAAAAAATTAAAGGAGCAATGAAAAAAAATTTTGAGGCAAGACAAGTACAAGGAATGATTTGGAAGCAAGAGGAGTGATTGTAAAATTACGCTGGTTAAATGTGAATGAAAGCAGTGACAATCCTGATAACAGCGCCACACTGAATATTTGCCATGCACACTTGTCTAGCTCACACTGTCTTGTGTCACATCCCAGCATGAGGAGCTCATGCAACTTCAACAAAGAATGCTCGTTCTGAACACAGTGCCTCTGTAGCCACAATAAATGATACAGTTCTTAAATGCCTTATCTGATCCCTGCTACCCCTTAGCCCCACCTAAAAAAGCCAAGGGAGATTAATAAGGCCAAAATTTTAGTTACTACCTGATACATTATCTGTGACCAGACAGTTACTCAACATCCTGTTTCATTTTGATTATCTAAGTGTGTTTTTTTGGAGCCCTTTTGGCGCAGTGGTTAAGAGCTTGGCTGCTAACCAAAAGGTCAGTGGTTCGAATCCACCAGTCACTCCTTGGAAACCCTATGGGGCAGTTCTACTCTATAGGGTCATAATGAGTCCGAATCGACTCAGTGACAACGGGTAGGTAGGTGTGTTTTGCTTTATGAAAACAATTTAAAACGTTTACATCATAAAAAAGCAAATAAATGAAGATTTGGGTGCTTGTTAAAACTTTGAAAAATTCTTGATTTTATAAAATATGAACTTCACATTCTTTAAGAAACTTGCTTTCATACCCTTTTGTTCAAGTTTACATAAAGTTTATATAAAATTATGTAAAAATTTACATTGAACCATTTACATAATACTTTTCAGAAAAACGTGTAAAGTAACATCAACTTGGAGAGAAATCATAAGTGTTCAATATTAATATTTCATATTCCTTTTATATCATAGTTTTGCATTAATTTTATATTTTTGTGTTAATTGCTGGTATTTTTGTATTGATAGATTATATTTCTACAAGAGAATTCCATTGCTTGCTTTTAGCAACTGGGCCCTTTCTACCAATGGCATATTTAGTGAATCCTCATTATATAAAAGAGAGAGTAACAGTAAACCTTCTTTGTGGAAAGGCATGGTGGAGGGGGTGAAGAAAAAAAAAAAGATACTAAGGGTGGAGCCAAGGAAAGATGATGTAGTATCTTGTGTATTTACTGATAAACAAATCCTACTGACTCTTCAGAAAACCTCAGAATTTTATCTTTCTGAAATTTCAGAGAATTAAGAATCCTATAATTAAGAAAAAGAACATAATAATTTGATTTTTAAAGAATATGTACATTTGAGAATGTCTGTCAAATCTGAAAAACCTCACCAGGGTATTTTTCAACCAGCAGCCTTTCTTTGATCAGTGAACACTGACCCTGACTATGCTGGAAATTGGTCTACACTGGCAAGAAGCAGTCTCCATGCCATGGGCCACTTCAACCCATTGCCAAAGCTGTTAGTGGTGTTGCCATCCCTGAGTGGTGCAAACAGTTAAGATGCTTGGCTACTAACTCAAAGGTTAGAAGTTTGAGTCCACCAAGAGGAACCTGGGAACAAAGTCCTGGTGATCTGCTTTCAAAAAATCAACCCTATGGAGCACAGTTCTGTTCTGACATACAGGGGGTCACCTTGAGTTGGAGTCAGCTCCCCAGCAACTTGTTTGGTTTTTTAGTTGGTATTAGGAGCATCAGTGGAGACAGGGGTCTATTAACGATGGTATATTCTTCTATTTTTTTTTTTTTTATATTCTTCTATAGGGTATGTTGGGAGCAGAAGAGGGTAGTTGTTGAAAAAATTGCACACACATTGCTTTGCCATATTTTTTTTTTCACTGCATCTCAGATTTTCACATTGTAAGTTATAATTTACACTTTTTCAAAAGTTAGTTGCATAACCCTGCATTCTCTTGTTTCTATTGCAGATCCCATTTCAGTCACTCTCTTAAGAGGTAAAAGCCATGTTTTAATGGTTCTTTTGAGTTGGAATCGACTCGATGGCACTGGGTTTGGTTTTTTTGGGTTTTGACTATTAATTTTAAAATCATGGAAGTTTATCCTTTCTCATTAAAAAAATACGCCCTGCTAGTTTATTGGAAACCGTATGGGGCAGTTCTGCTCTGTCCTGTAGGGTCGGTATGAGTCAGAATCAACTCAATGGCAACAGGTTTGTTGGGTTTAGTTTATTGGTATATTTTTCTTACATTACTTATATTGTGCTGTACACCTCAGCTCATAATAGTTGACAAAAATTATGGAGTTTCTATACATGACTTATTATTGTTTCTATTAGAGATATTTGTGATAGTTTCTCTTTTTCCATCTCTTTTCATAAAGATAGGAGCCATAATGGCACAGTGGTTAAGAGCTCAGGCTGCTAACCAAAAAGTTGGCAGTTCGAATCCACCAGCCATTCCTTGGAAACCCTATGGGGTTAGTTCTGTTCTGTCCTGTAGGGTTGCTATGAGTTGAAATAGACTAAACAGCAACTTTTTTTTTTTTAATAGATTAACAATTCTTTTTTTCTCTGTGATCATTCATGGTATGTATACATATGGTTAGAATTTTTGTTGGTCTTTACTCAGACAAGACATAAAAATACATAATAATCCCACTTACCAAATATAATTGCCCTGAAAATGCTACTATAAAGGTGTAGGCATATGTTTCTAAAGTTTTGGGGAAATTTTAAAATCTTCCTTCTGCCACAGCATTGTTATGCGATGAAACAAACATGTACCAATATCTCTTATTATTCCATTCTTTCTGTTTTTTTTTCTTTTAAAATAAGTAACTGATCTCTAAACTGAGAATTTCTTGCAGCTGACTAATTCCCAGTTGGTTAGTCTGGTCTATTACGTGTGGTCCGTGTGGTAGACTCTTTATTCCTAATTCATTTATGTCAATGGATACTTAGGAAAATAACTAATTGTGAAAACAATCCTTTAGTGGAACCTCTAGTTATTGATTTGGAGTTGTTTATATATGGCTGACCTCTACTGAAACCACTCATCTCTCAGTTTGTTTTATCATGGTGACTCACATGTTGTTATGATGCTGAAAACTTTGCCACCGGTGTTTCAAATACCAGCAGGGTCACTCATGGTGGACAGGTTTCAGCAGATCTTCCAGATTAATACAAACTAGGAAGAAAGGTCTGATAAACTACTTCCAAAAATCAGCCAATGAAAAACTAATGAATCACAACAGAACACTGCCTGACTTGCTTCCTTTGAAAACATCTTCAGCCCAGATCAGTCACTAGAGCAGGACTTAATGTTTGGTGAAGCAGAAGGCCAGCAAGGAAGAAATGGATTGGCTCAGTAATCTTAACAATGAACTTGAATATGCTGGCAATTGTGAGGATGACTCAAGAGAGGATAACATTTCTTTCTGTTGTAGGTAAGGTAGCCATGAGTTGGAGTCCATTCAGTGGCACTTAACAACAACAACAACGACACTCGGATTTTAGAATTACTTACAAATTCTTGAGGAAATAGGGTTATGGAAGTAGAAACATTATTTTATTCTATTATTATTCTTATCATTTGACTCCCTTTTTCTCTTCATTAAAAACAAAAATATAATTATTGATCAATGATGTGATTGAAGATATGCTTCCTGTACTTTATGTAATTCTTTTCCAATTCAAAACACTTTTTATTTATGCTTACACTTTAAGTAGATTTTCCAATTTTATTAATAGGCTATAAATTAAAATCATTGTTTAATAGTGTGCCAAAACCAAAAACCAAACCTGCCGATTCCACTTCATAACTCTGAAATAATTAAATTACTCTGTTTCAAGGATCCTGCTTCCAAAAATTAAGTGCTTGATCAACTAATTTTTTTTTGACTACTTTACATTTAGACAGCAAGGTAAGGGAAAAAATTGATTTAGAATTTCAACTGACACATGAATGGGTTTCTTTTTTCTGAACAGTGAGAGCCCATCACCTCCTTAGTGATCTTTACTACAGACACGATGACCAGGCTTTCCTTCCTAGTCAATGCAGCAGATTTATTTGTTAAGCGGTTTGCTTAACAATACTAATGCGTTACCTACAGTATTTAGACAAAAGTACGGTGCCTATCCTTTGTGATCGCTTAAAACTCCTTAAGATATTTGCAATCATAGTTATATAACCAAAATGGCTACTTCATTTCTTTACTAATACCTATAGCAGTTTATCATAATCTTTAAATCCTGTAAAATTTTTGAAGTACATGATAAATAATGATGAATGAAAATATCTTTTCAGATATATATGTATATATATTCAATATGTTGAATATATATACATACATATGTATACATAACATATAAATACATACTTATTTAAATTTTATGTGTAAATTTACTAGAATTCCAAACCAGAAGAGAGCTAATCTATCTTTTATTTATGAGGTAAGCTGTAATGCTGTGAAGTTTTCAGTGACACAACTACTTGCTGTACAATACAGGAATAGAAGCTTTTTTGTGTGATTTTAGCTAGTGATTTTTCAACCACTGAGATTTATCACCTTTAGTACATGTGTGGGATTGGAGAGGGATGTGGAAGTGTGTGTGCATGTGTGTGTGTGTGTGTGTTGCGGATGTGTAACTTATATTTGGCTTTGTGTATGATACAGGGAAAGATATAAGGATTAAGAAAATCACTACAGTATTGGATGTTTATAGGAATTCTTGCTTAAGTTACTATATCATAATTAAAAATATTTTCATACACTTTCAAAAATAATTTTGGAAAGTGGTAGATGGAATATAGGTTTGCAATGAGCATGAGTATCACTTTGTCTAGAACCATTGACACATGGAATGCACAAACGAAATCACTCTTTAATGAATTACTAACAAAAGGAAGGGAAAGTTATTCCTTAAGATAAAAGAAGAAGGTATTTGGGGGAATAGTGAATAGTTTCATATTATTGGCTGCCTTAGGCTGGGTTTTCTAGAGAAGTGAGACCAGTGCAGTGTATGTATATACACAGAGAAAGATTTATGTCAAGGAAATGGCTCACCCAATTGTAGAAGCTGGAAAGTCCCAAGTTCATGGGTTAAGCTAGAGGCTTCTCCTGACTCACGTACCCCCACAGGTACTGGTGAATTGAAGATCAGACAGTTAGATAGTAGGCCTCTGGCTCACAGGCTGTGGAGGTCTATGAATCTCAAGATTGGCAGGTAAGGCAGCAGGTAAGCTGCTAGCTCAAGCCCCAAGAATTGGAGGTCAGATGAATAGGAGCCAGTTGCAGGACTCAGAACAAGCAAAAGCCCACTAGCCTTGCCAGAAAGTCCACCTATATTGGAGGCAGGCCACACCCCCAAGGAACCTCTCTTTCAAATGATTGGCTGCTCACAGTAGATCATGGCGGTGATCATATTATATCAAATTTCATCATAGAGGTGATCACATCATCATACATCTGCCAAACTACATCAGAATAGCCAAACCCCTGAGAATCATGGCCCAGCCAAGTTGACACACAGCCTTAACTATTACAGGGCTATATCAAGGGCGGGCAAGAATATGATGGGAGATGAAGCTGGAATAGAAGGTATGTTTAGCCCAGATACCTGAGCACCTTTGATTTCCATGTTAAGCCATGAGAAGAAAATGCCATCAAATCTTAGGTCTTAAAAAATGAACAATGTTTATACAGTGAAGTAGAAATTGAAAAGATAAGAGATGTGATGACTCTTCTCCTTCCTTGTTTTACTCTCTTTTCCTCCATGTATATCTCCCTTTCTTTATTTTTTGTCCTTTTCCTTCCTTCTTATCTAATGAATGAAAGAAAACTACCCTCATTTGTGACCCTTTTGAATCCTGGTTCCATGCAGTATAGTATTTGTATCAAGCTGTGTCCAAAGAAAAACAGAAAGATGGAAGAGAGAGTGAGAGATTACTCTGATCAAATTCATCACTTCCAGTGCATTTCTCTTAAATCTTTCTTCTCTCCTTTTCATCTTTCTCACCCTGAACCCTTGTCTTAGTCATCTAGTACTGCTATAATGGAAATATCACAAGTGGATGGCTTTAACAACGAGAGATTTATTCTCTCACAGTCTAGTAGGTTGCAAGTCCAAATTCAGGGTGTCAGCTCCAGGGTAAGGCTTTCTCTGTTGTCTCTGGAGGAAGATTCCTTGTCATCAATCTTCCGCTGGTCGAGGAGCTTCTCAGAAACAGGAACCCTGGGTCCAAAACACACGCTCTGCTCCTGGTGCTGCTTTCTTGGTGGTATGAGGTTTCCAAATCTCTTCTTGCTTCCCTTTCCTTTTACCTCTTGACACCCCAGGGAAACTTCCTTTACCTTAGATCAGGGAGGTGGCCTGAGTAAGGGTGGTGTTACAATCCCATCCTAGTCATCTCAATATAAAGTTACAATCACGAAATGGAGGACAACAGCATATTTCCTAACCAAGTTGATACACAGATTTTGGGGGGGACATGATTCAATCCATGACAACCTTCTTCTCATTCTTCATCACATTCTCCCCTATTTGCTCCCTCCAACTCCAGCTCAAGAACATTTTGCCTGCCCTCCTTTCTCCCAGCTTTGGTCATGTACTTAGGCCAACTTAACCTCTAATATGCTAAGCCTTTCTCCACCACCTCTGGTGAGTCTGCTACTTCATCTGCCCCTTTTTCATTTCTCTTTCATAAAAATCCAGAATCTTCTCTGGCAAGGATTAGACCATCTTTAAGGGGCTAGGAAATTGAGGAAAAGAGAATTCTCTAGATTTGGGCATTGGGAGGAGGGGGACTAAGAACATTTATAC
This sequence comes from Loxodonta africana, assembly GCF_030014295.1. Taxonomy (NCBI): domain Eukaryota; kingdom Metazoa; phylum Chordata; class Mammalia; order Proboscidea; family Elephantidae; genus Loxodonta; species Loxodonta africana. The sequence continues at coordinate 100,272,906 of NC_087351.1, forward strand.
ACAAATTAGGTTTGATATTGTGGTAGTTTAGGTAAAAAAAAAAAAAAAGGCTTTATTCTCCCAAGACCTAGTTCTGCTTTTATGGCCATTCTTTTCTGCTTGAAATCACACCAGTCTGGCAAACTATGTTTGCCTTTTGCCAAGATAGTGAAAAGTTAGGGTACAATTACGTGAAAAAGAAAATAAATAAATAAAAATAAAATCTTTATCAAATTACAGAAATATTTGTAGCTTTGCTCTATTTACTACATTTAATGTGTGGAGGAATTTTTGTGATCATTTATGAAAACAGAATTACCCAAACTGGTGGTAATATAAACATTCATATCCATGATTTTGATATTTCTCATAAAGGTAAGAAAGTTGGGCCCTAAAGTAATTGAACGAGCCTCTTGAGATCTATATACAGTATGCCTTCATGAAGCGGTTTGGATGATGACTCAGGTAGTATGCTGCCTTCAATTTCCGGCCCATTATAGTGCAGGGGCAATGGTAATGTGCACATAAATGCTACAGATTGGCCCAGAATGGGTTCTATAAAGAAAGCCTTTTCCCAATCATGTCACCATTTTGTGTCTCCTGGCTTGGATTACAGCCTAGCTGTTCAAAGGCAAGACTATAAATGGAAAATATTGGAAAGTATGTCATCATAAACCAGAGTGATCTTTAAAAAATGGTGATCAGATCACCAAAATTCTCAATGTAAAAACCTTCCATGGCTTCCTATGCATTTAAGAAAATATCCTTCAACTTGGATTAAAAGGCCCTACAGACTTTGGCTCTTGCCTTCCTTTCAAGGCCGTGTTCTCCAGGTCTCACTCTTTACCCACCGGATCCTCCAGGCCTTTTATCTGGTCCTAATAACAGCCAAGCTCATTGCTACTTTAGACCCCACGCTGCATTCCTTCTAACTGAATTGCCTTCTCAAATGATTGTCCCATGGGGATGGGGTGGGGGGGGCACGGTGGTGGTTTTGTCATTTGAAAAAAAAAACCTGTTGTCCTCAAGTAATTTGATTCTGATTCATAACGACCCTGTAGGACAGAGTAGAGCTGCCCCATATAGTTTCCAAGAAGTAGCTGGTGAGTTCAAACTGTCAACTTTTTGGTTAGCAGCCGAGCTCTTTACCACCGTGCACCAGGGCTCCATGGTTTTGTCATTAGGGCTTCAGATATTTTTATCATCTACTTAGCACTTAACACTGCCAAGGAGTTTCTCCTCTTTCCCTTTCTCTCTCTCTCTCTCTCTGTCTCCTTCTCTCCTCCCCACCTATTAACAGATCTCTTCTTCCATCCATGGATCTACCTTACTCATGTTCTCAAAACAGAAACAGTCATCCAGGAATACATGCCCTTTCCTTCACTTTTGGATGAGTATGGAAGTGTAAAAACTGATCAAACAAGACATTTTAATATTTCTTTAATGTGCTTTAAACTCTAAGTAGGACTTCTGAGCAATGTAATTTTATCTTGTTCTCTCTGGAACAGTGTAACAAAGCTGTGCCAACAACTGAATTCCCTGGCCCGACCCTGACATTTCTTCCTAAGCCTGTTTTCTCAGGGTATCAAACACACATGGCACAGAGGCACTGACCTAAGAACACTGGAATGAAGGCCCCAGACCAGCCTGGGGGCTTCATCCAAAGGATGTTTCATCCTTATATGCTCTGGCAGGTGTTTTGTTAGGTATTTCTTCAAATCTCTGTGATTACTACCACAGCTTGTTTTCTCCCACTGAGGGAGCATCTGGCTATTTGTCTAAGAGAAGATTCTAAGGAAATGAGCGTCTGGTCTCATTTCAAAAATCTTTCAACTGAATTTTCAGGGAAAGCACGCTTACAGACAGCGTGAAAGCACAGGGAGAAATTCAGAATAAAAGTCATGACCACAACAGGGTAAGACCCCTTCTGAAATTATGGCTGGTTTTTGTTTTGCACCATTGATAAACATGTGCTCTGTAGTTTGTAATTAATTTGGTAGAGAACATGTACCAATCATACGCACCCACACATTCACGTACACAATATGTATATAAAATTTGTCATTGAGATTGTCACAATCCGGAAAATTGAGAAAAGAATCATCAGATTTTCCTTTCTAACATCCATTCTTAGCATTTTGGTGTTTTGTTGTTGTCGTTTTCTTTTGTTTTGTTTTACCCAACCAGTGTTTTTAGCTCAAAAGCTTTAAAAAAATAATTTATTTTATTTTTGTTGTGGTGGTTGAAAATATACACAGCAAAACATACCCCAATTCAACAATTTCTACAGTACAATTCAGGGACATTGATTACATTCTTCAAGTTGTACAACCCTTCTCACCCTCCTTTGCTGAATTGTTCTTCCGCCATTAACATAAACTCGCTGTCCCCTAAGCATCTATCTAAACTTTTGAGTTGTCGTTGTTAATTTGATCACATATAGATTGTTCTTTAAAAGAGCAAGTTGCTCAAGGCAAATTGCTCTTTTAAAATAATTCTCTTCATATTCCAAATCTTGCCTAGTCTGCTTTTTCACTTAACATTAGATATTATTTATTTTCTCACTTTGTAAAAGAATCTTAATAACTCTCCAGCCATTTAATATTTCATCAAGTGGGTAGGTTATATTTCACTCAATCACCACCTATTTAATATTACTATTTTACATCTAGTTTCCAATTTTTTCTAAACTTAATGGTCACTAATTTACATGTATGTGTATAAATAACAGTGCCTGTAAGAGTACCTATTCGTATATGAAAATTAATTTTATTTGAAATTCTGTGGAAAAAAACCAATGGTCACTTAAATTTACATAAGCATCACTTTGTTTTCAGAGCATATTGCATTGTTCTGATTTCAAAAAGCCATTATACGTAAATATACACGTAGAGAGAAAAGACATTTTTTAAAGGCTGGTATTTCTACCCTTTCAGAAATATAAAAGATTCATATTACAAGTTTAGGCTTAAAATCCAAAACCAAACCCACTGCCATCAAGTTGATTCTGACTCACAGCGACCCTATTGGACACTGTGGAATTGCCCCAAAAGGTTTCCAAAGAGTGCCTGGCAGATTTGAACTGCTCGTCTATTGGTTAGCAGCCATAGCTCTTAACTACTACACCACCAGGGTTTCCAGTTTCTACTTATGTTTAGGAAATCTTGAGAAATCTGATGAATTGTATTCTCAAATATATCATTGGTTAAGGAAGATAAAAGGATCATTGGTTAAGGTATTGCTATGGCTTACCGCACCTCAAGAACAAAAAATTTAGACTATGGGTTGCTTGCAGAGAATAGTGCTTTCATTTTATAAATGTTTCACTGAATGAAAGTCTGGAGTTTCAGTGTTTCTAGCAATTCTAGAATCTGAAGCAATATTGGACCTACACCTTCCCTTTGTAAAAATCTGCTTGAACTAAGTCAAGGCTGCCCTAGAAAGCCTGTTAGCTGTAATCCCTATGTTCCACTAACTTAATTTGTGTTATCAATTCTGGTTCATTTATACATTTGAGTTTGAGAGCTTTGATATTCTCCACACTCTCAATTTTACAAAGCAGCAAATTGAGGCACAAGGAAGCTAATGGTTTCACTAGGCACATAGTCATTGGCACACCAGGACAGATTTCAAATTTAAAAATTTCCTAATTTAAATATTTATCTCTTAACATTCATTGGCTCAAAAAGGTACTTTCTGAGCATCTTCTATGTCAGGTCCCGTTCTAGGTGTCGGAGTGATAATAATTTCCAAGACAGGAATCTCTGCTCTCTAGAAGCTTATGTTTAGGGTCTGATGGAGATATATCAAAGAGGAAATAAATAAATGCACAATCATGTCTGCAGGGAGTACATCAGTGCTCCAGAGAGATGAGGAATTACCAGCTACCTCATGCCAGGAGAAGAGTACCTGGGTGGTGCAAAGGGTTAATGTGCCTGGCTACTAATCAAAAGGGTGGCAGTTTTAGTCCATGCACAGGCACCTCAGAAGAAAGGCCTGGCAATCTACATCTGAAAAAAAAATGAGTCACTGAAAACCCTATGGGGCACAGTTCTGCTCTAACATACATTGGTCATCATGAGTGGAAACTGACTTGACAGCAAGTCGGCTGGTTATATCAGGAGAGTTTAGCTGAGGATAGTGGAGGAGGAGGGCAGGGTATGTAAAGGAAGTGATACTGAGAGTAGGAGAATGTAAGGATAGAGTTGGGCAACCATCTGATAATGAAGACGTATCCTTGGGCCAGTTGGTTCAGGAAACAAACAAACAAAATCCCAGTTGTCGTAATGTCAATTCCAGCTCATGGAGTCTCTGGGTGGGTTTGAACCATCAATATTTTTGGTTAATAATCAAATACTTAACCAATTGTGCCATCCAGGGACTCCTTGATTCAGGAAAAAAAGGTAATTCTAAATTTAGGTGTTAAAGAGAAAGAAAGATAAGATGGCAGTTCCTAAAAGATTTGCTGGTAAGGCAGCTTCACCTAGCAGCTTTATTTGGGTTGCCTTTGGCTGCCATGAAGTCGGTAGTTTGTTGTTGTTAGAAGTCATCAAGTCAGTGCTGATTCATAGCCACCCTATGGAAAACAGAACAAAACACTGCCCCGTTCTGTGACATCCTCATAATCGTTGTTATGTTTGAGCCCATTGTTGCAGCCATTATGTCAATCCATCTCTTTGAGAGTCTTCTTCTTTTTGCTGACTCTCTACTTTACCAAGTATGATGTCCTTCTCCAGGGACTGGTCTCTTTTGATAACATGTCAAATACGTCTAATGAGCATCCTGGCTGTACTTTTTCCAAGACAGATTTGTTTGTTCTTTTGGCAGTCCATGGTATATTCAATATTCTTCACCAACACCATAATTCAAAGTCATCAACTCTTTTTCCGTCTTCCTTATTCATCGTCCAGCTTTCACATGCATATGAGGTGATTGAAAACGCCATGGCTTGGGTCACTCACTCTTTAGTCCTTGAAGTGACATCTTTGCTTTATAACACTTTAAAGAGATCTTTTGCAGATTTGCCCAATGCAAATTGGTATTAGATAATGTAATTGTTCATTTTTTTCCCAATCTGCAATCTCTAAGAGCAAATGCTCTTTCAGAAGTTTGCTAATTACAGCATGTTTCTATTAGAATTGATACTTTAACAATCTAATGAAATAATTAATAAAACAGGGTTCTGCTTCCAAAAAACATGGTCAGGTGAATGATAGCAAATTACACAGTTACAGGTAAAGTCTGTGAAAACTACTGTATACTCTTAGAAATATAGTTGTTACTTTTAACCCTGGAGTGATTAGTGATGAACAGAACATGAGGGGTCTCTGGATGCTAGAAACGTTTTGTTCTTTGATATGTGTGATGCTTTCATAGATGAGTCTATTTTTGAAAATTCCTAAAGATATCCATTTAGGATACTGGCAATTTAGATATTGGCAATTTTGTACATATATTATATTTAATAAAAAGTTTTAAACAACAAATAAAATAAAAATTGCCACATAAGTAACAGAGAGAGGACGGTGTCTAATACTTTAAAAGGGTCTTTAAGAATGGGGTAGCCTTTTCATAAATTGAGATAGAGAGAAAAGGTTTCCAAAGGGAAGGAATAGCGTCAACCACAGAAAAGAATCACAAGACAAATTCGTGGAACATAAAAGCGCCAGGATACTTTGTTCAGGTGACCTGATCAATCTGGGGCCCTCCTAGCCCCGGGTATGCAAGGATCCTCTAATTGGATATTTCACTTTACATTTGACTCAGAGCCAGTGTGCCAAGTATAAGTCAGAGTTGACTTCTAATTTTGTTTCTTTGCATTTTGTCTGTTTTTAAATCTCTTATATACCCATGCCCTTTTTTTAGGACAGTGGTTCTGAAACTTGGAAGTGAATCAGGATCACCTGGAGGGCTTGTTAAAACCCAGATTACTGGCCCCACCTGCAGAGATCCTGAGTCAGTAGGTCTGAGGTAAGGCCTGCAAATTTACGTTTCTTCCAAGTTTCCAGGTGATGCTGATGCTGCAGGTTCAGGAACAACACATAGAGAACCACTGTCTAGAAAAAGAGTCATTGCCTTTCATGATGTTTCTGTCTCTACCTTATCTTTTCACAATAGAATTATTTTGCCAAGTGACTTAAAAGTCCGCTTAAACCATGGTCCCCAAACCCCCGCCCTTGCTCCGCTGACCTTTGAAGCATTCATTTTATCCTGGAAACTTCTTTGCTTTTGGTCCAGTCCAACTGAGCTGACCTTCCATGTATTGAGTGTTGTCCTTCCCTTCACCTAAAGCAGTTCTTATCTACTAATTAATCAGTAAAAAACCCTCTCCCTCCCTCCCTCCCTCCCCCCTTCGTAACCACAAAAGTATGTGTTCTTCTCAGTTTTTACTATTTCTCAAGATCTTATAATAGTGGTCTTATACAATATTTGTCCTTTTGCCTCTGACTGATTTCGCTCAGCATAATGCCTTCCAGGTTCCTCCATGTTATGAAATGTGTCACAGATTCGTCACTGTTCTTTATCGATGCGTAGTATTCCATTGTGTGAATATACCATAATTTATTTAACCATTCATCCGTTGATGGACACCTTGGTTGCTTCCAGCTTTTTGCTATTGTAAACAGAGCTGCAATAAACATGGGTGTGCATATATCTGTTTGTGTGAAGGTTCTTACTTCTCTAGGGTATATTCCGAGGAGTGGGATTTCTGGGTTGTATGGTAGTTCTATTTCTAACTGTTTAAGATAACGCCAGATAGATTTCCAAAGTGGTTGTACCATTTTACATTCCCACCAGCAGTGTATAAGAGCTCCAATCTCTCCACAGCCTCTGCAACATTTATTATTTTGTGTTTTTTGGATTAATGCCAGCCTTGTTGGAGTGAGATGGAATCTCATCGTAGTTTTAATTTGCATTTCTCTAACGGCTAATGATCGAGAGCATTTTCTCATGTATCTGTTAGCTGCCTGAATATCTTCTTTAGTGAAGTGTGTGTTCATATCCTTTGCCCACTTCTTGATTGGGTTGTTTGTCTTTTTGTGGTTCAGTTTTGACAAAATCATGTAGATTTTAGAGATCAGGTGCTGGTCGGAGAAGCCATAGCTGAAAATTCTTTCCCAGTCTGTAGGTGGTCTTTTTACTCTTTTGGTGAAGTCTTTAGATGAGCATAGGTGTTTGATTTTTAGGAGCTCCCAGTTATCTGGTTTCTCTTCATCATTTTTGGTAATGTTTTGTATTCTGTTTATGCCTTGTATTAGGGCTCCTAATGTTGTCCCTATTTTTTCTTCCATGATCTCTATGGTTTTAGTCTTTATGTTTAGGTCTTTGATCCACTTGGAGTTAGTTTTTGTGCTTGGTGTGAGGTATGGGTCCTGTTTCATTTTTTTGCAAATGGATATCCAGTTATGCCAGCACCATTTGTTAAAAAGACTATCTTTTCCCCAGTTAACTGACACTGGGCCTTTGTCAAATATCAGCTGCTCATATGTGGATGGATTTATATCTGGGTTCTCAATTCTGTTCCACTGGTCTATGTGCCTGTTGTTGTACCAATACCAGGCTGTTTTGACTACTGTGGCTGTATAATAGGTTCTGAAATCAGGTAGAGTGAGGCCTCCCACTTTCTTCTTCTTTTTCAGTAATGCTTTGCTTATCTGAGGCTTCTTTCCCTTCCATATGAAGTTGGTGATTTGTTTCTCTATCACCTTAAACAATGACATTGGAGTTTGGATCGGAAGTACATTATATGTATAGATGGCTTTTGGTAGAATAGACATTTTTACTATGTTAAGTCTTCCTATCCATGAGCAAGTCTACCTTATCTTTTGACATGTCTTAGTTTGCTAGCGCTACTATAAAAGTCATACCAAAAGTGGGTGGCTTTAATGAACAGCAGTTTATTTTCTCACAGTTTAGGAGGTGAAAAGTCCAAGTTCAGGACAAGCGCTCTCAGGGAAGACTTTGTCTCTGTGTCTGGGGGAAAGTCCTTATCTCTTCTCAGCTGTTGTTCCTGGATTCCTTGCTGATCTTCACGTGGCATAGCATCTGTCTCCCCCCCATCTGTGGTTCCTGGCTTCTATGCCTAATCTGCTCTTCTTATATCTCAAAAGTGATTGGCTTAAAACACACTCTACACTGATATGACCTTATTACCATAACAAAGAAAATTCTATTCCCAAATGGGATTACTTCTACAGGTATAAGGGTAAGAATTTACAACACATTTTGGGGATATAGTTCAATCCATAACATGACCCAAAAGATAATTTCTGATCAGAAGAGACCTTAAAGATAAGTCAACACAACCTCCACCAAGTCCTGATCCCATCATCTAAAATGACATAGCTCCCTCCTCCCCTTTTCTGCATATTTAATTTTTATTAATTCCTCAAGGCCTATTTCAAGTTACGTAAAACATTTATTCTGCATTGGGACCAATCCATAGTGATCATCTCTTTCCTCAGAATGCCAGGAGCACTTAACAAAGATACCATCCATACATCAATAACATTGAGGATCTGGTCTTTGCGTTATTTGTGGGTATGTCCTCCCTCCCACCAGCTAGATTATAATCCAATTCACTCACCACCACACAAAGACAACCCCCTACCCCTAACCCACATGTGCACCTTTTTGGAAGATCATTCTTTGTGTCAGCTGGGTGTCAGTCACATAGTTAGTCATGCAGCTTATGAGTCTTTATTTTTTTTCACAATATCCTTTGATAACACTCTTGTTGTTAGGTGCCGTTGAGTCAGTTCCAACTCATAGCGACCCTATGCACACCAGAAAGAAACGCTGCCCGGTCCTGAGCCATCCTCACAATTGTTGTTAGGCGTGAGCCCATTGTTGCAGCCACTGTGTCAATCCACCTCGTTGAGGGTCTTCCTCTTTCCCACAGACCCTGTACTTTGCCAAGCATGATGTCCTGCTCCAGAGACTGATCCCTCTTGACAACTGGTAACACTCTAGCTTTACATTTCTCTAGTGCTGAGCAGAGTAACTTTCATATAGTAGGTACTGAATACCAGAAACCATAGACTGGTTTTCTTTCATATTGAATCTGCAGACCCTAACACAGTGCCTGGTATGTGTTTTATGTTTAATACATATTTGTTGAATGAATGAAAAAAATGAATGAATTATGCACCATCCAATATTGCCACAGAAATATTCTCTATATATCACTAAACATAAAATTTGTAGGTGGTATTGGACACTGGTGCTAGTATAAATAAGAATTCAGTTAGATTACCTTTTCTATTCAAATCAAATCATATAACGCCATTGAGACTACACCAACAGCTCAGCCAAGCACCACTATTTCAATTTTTCTAAAATTCAACTACCTCTTTAACGTTAAGGGCAAAATTCCATCATTATATAAGTTTCTGGTTTGAATCACATAATTCTCCCACCTCTCCACCCCCAGGCATTTTATCTTTTAGAATTTTATTTTTGAGTGCTTTACAAGAGAAAAAACAAATCAAAAGTAACTCTCTTGCCTGGGTACATAAATGCATCACTCCCGACGGATGTAGCAGCAGCTTATTGACAATATAAAAATAGAGCTGGTAAGAGCAGTGCTTCCAGATGCCACATATGACAAAATAACACACAAGCAACTGGGTACCCCTTAATTTTAGATTGTGTCCTGGAAGCTATTTTTATGTCTTCTCTTTTCGTTATCTGTCACACCTGTCCCATGATTTAGTGGTAATATCTTCAGACTTAGATACCAATTAATGCTATTAGGGATAAACATTAATTTATTTGATTAATAAAATATTAATTGAATATCTAATACATACCAGACACTATTCTAGATGCTGGGGATATAGTACCAAATATTTTTAAGATGGACAAGTTTCTGCCCTCATGAAGCTAATATTTTGATGAAAGGTCAGACAGACAATTAAATACATTAACTTCAGGTAGTGGCCTGTGCTAAGAAGAAATATAAATAAGGTCAAGTGACAGAGAATGTTGTGAGGAGCTATGTTAGAGTGTGTGGTCAAAAAGGACCTCTCTGTAAACATAATATTTGATCTGAGACATGAATGTCAAGAAAAACCCACCATGAAAGATAAAGGGAAGTCCACTTAGAGAGAACAGCAAATGTGAAAACACCCATAAAATTCATGAGCTTTTATGAGGATTCTACTCTTACGTTATTGTTGAATTTCTGAGAAATTTTCTGTTATCCCAAATGAAGACAAAAAATGATTTTTTCAATGCAGATAAAATAAATGAAAGACAAACATTTTCGACTAATAACATCAGAGTTCATTTTCCTGAAAGAATTCCAATATTGAAAAAAAAAAACCTTTTTTTTTTATGGTAATTCTTAATCTCTAATCAGAGATGATATTCAAAATATTTAACAGCCAGTCAGAACAAACACTAGCAAAGATGATGTTTGGAAATCAGCTCTAGGAGTATCACTGTAGAACGTAACTATCAGGAAGTAAATACAGCAATGTATGCAAATAACTCTGCTAAAGAACGATAGCCTTCCTTTCTCTATCAGAATCAAAGCCACTACCATCAGCACTGTCATAGTCACACCTCTCTGTTACTTGTATCACCCATTTCTACAAAGCACAAAGCCATCTGTGACACAATCCAATCTAAAGGCTCCCCATCTGCCTATCCACAGCGCTACATCCCAAATCCAATGGTAGTTTCAGAAAGAAATTCTAACAGTACTCTGCATATTACAATTTTTATTTCTTAAGTAATCAATTATATCATCACCAATTTTGTTATGAAACATCATTATTCATTCATTGTATAGATATTTGTTGAATTCCTACTAAGCTCTAGGCCCCCTTCAAGGAAGTAAGGTTGTGGTAGTGAATAAAACAGATCTAAAGTCTTTCCTTTGTGAAGCTTATGTTCTATTGAGGTAGACTAACAATGGGGGCAGTGGTAGCTCAGTAACAGAATTCTCACCTTCCATGTGGGAGACCCCATTCAACTCCTGACAATGAACCTCATGCACAGCTACCACCCCTCTGTCAATGGTAGCTTGCATGTTGCTATGATGCTAAACAGGTTTCAGTGGATCTTCCAGGTTAAGACAGACTAGGAGGAAAGGCCTGGTAATCTACATCTGAAAATCAGCCCAGTGAAAACCCTATGTATCACAATGGTCTGATCCAAAACTGATCATGGGGATGGTGCAAGACCAGCAGCATTTTGTTCTGTTGTGCATGAAGTCACTAGGAGAAAGAGCCTGATTAAACTACAGTTAATAGCAACAACAGAAGAACAACAAACAAGATGGTGATGTTGTTGTTAGGTTCCTCTAAGTCAGTTCCTACTCATAAAAAAAAAAAAAAGCTACCCTATATACAACAGAATGAAACACTACCTGGTCCTGTCCCATCCTCACAGTGATCCTACATTTAAGCCCATTGTTGCAGCTACTGTGTAAATCCATCTTGTTAAGGGTCTTCCGCCTTTTTCACTGACCCTCTACTTGACCAAGGAAATACATTATCCTTCTTGATAATATGTGTAAAGTATATGAGACAAAGTCTCGCCATCTTCACTTCTAAAGAGCATTCTGGCTGTACTTCTCCCAAGATAGACTTGTTCATTTTTCTCACAGCCCATGGTATATTCAATCCTCTTCACCAACACCGTCATCCAAAGCCATCAATTCTTCTTTGGTCTTCCTTACTCATTGTCCAGCTTCCCCATGTATATGAATTGACTGGAAATAGCATGGCTACAGTCAGTCACACCTTAGTGCTCAAAGTGACATTTTTATTTTTGATACTTAAAAGAGATCTTTTGCAGCAGATTTTCTCAATGCAATATGTCCTTCGATTTCTTGACTGCTGCTTCCATGGGCAATGATTGTGATCCACATAAGATGAAATCCTCGACAGCGTCAATATTTTTTCCATTTATTGGTCCAGTTGTGACTAATTTTATTTTCTTTCAATTGAGGCGGAATCCATACTGAAGGAAGCACTTATCAGTAAGTGCTTCAAGTTCTCTTCACTTTAAGCAAGCAAGGTTGTATCATCTGCATATCACAGGTAGTTAAACAGTCTTCCTCCAATCCTTACAACATATTCTTTTTCATATGGTCTGGCTTCTGGATTTACTTGCTCAGGATACATTGAATAAGTATGGTGAAGAAATGGAACCCTGGCCCACACCTTTTCTGATTCTGAAGCACGCAGTATCCCCTTGTTCTGTTTGAAAGACTGTCTCTTGGTCTATATGCAGATTCCTCACGAGCACAATCAAGTGTTCTGGAATTCCTGTTCTTTACAATGTTATCCATAATTTATTATGATTCACATAGTCAGATACCTTTGTATAGTCATTAGAACACATACAAACACCTTTCTGGTATCCTCTGCTTTCAACCAAGATCCATCTGACATCAGCAGTGATGGCTCTTAACCCTTGTCCTTTTCTGAATCTGGCTTAAATTTCTGGCAGTTCCCTGTGAATATACTGCTGCAACCATTTTGAATTATCTTTAGCAAAATTTTTCTTGTGTGTGATAGTAATGATAGTCCTGAGTAATTTCTGTATTCTGTTAGGTCACTTTTCTTTGGAATGGGCAAAAATATGGATCTCTTCCAGCTGCTTGGCCAGGTAGTTGTCTTCCCAATTTCTTGGCATAGACAAGTGAGTGCTTCCAGCACTGCATCCATTTGTTGAAACATCTCAGTTGGTATTTCATCAATTCCTGGAGCCTAATTTATTGCCAATGCCTTCAGTTCATCAATGGCAAGTGCAGCTTGGATGTCTTCCTTCAATTCTATTGGCTCTTGTTCTTATGCTACTTCCTGAAAAGGTTGAACATTGACCAGCTCTTTTTGGTACAGTGACTATATTCCTTCCATCTTCTTTTGATGCTTCCCATGTCATTCAATATGTTGCCCATAGAATTCTTCAGTATTGCAACTTGAGGCTTGAATATTTTCTTCAGATCTTTCAGGTTGAGAAATGCTGAGTGTTTTCTTCCTTTTTGATTTTCTAACTCCAGGTATGTGTACAGTTCATTATAATACTTTGCTAACTGCTCTTTGTAATCTTATGTTTAGCCCTTTCACTTTATTATTTCTTTCATTCACTTTAGCTACTCGACATTCAAGAGCAAGTTTCAGAGTCTCTTCTGACATCCATTTTGGTCTTCTCTTTCTTTTATGTTTTTTTAATCACCTTTTGCTTTCTTCATGTATGATGTCATCCCACAACTCATTTGGTCTTTGTTAATTAGTGTTCAATGAATCAAATATATTCATGTGATAGTGTGTAAATTCAGGTCAGGTATACTCAAAGTCACACTGTGCTTCTTGTGCACTTGTTTTAATTTTCTTCAAGTTCAACTTGAACTTGCATATGAACAATTGATGGTTTATTTCACAGTCAGCCCTGGCCTTGTTCTGACTGATGATATTGACCTTGTCCATTGTCTCTTTCCAATGAAGTCAAAGGAAACCAATTTGATTCCTGTGTGTTCCATTTGGTGAGGTCCACATGTATAGATTCCATTTATGTTGCTTAAAAAAGGCATTTCCACTGAATAAGACAATGTTCTTGCAAAATTCTGTTATGTGAACCCCAGTGTTGTTTCTATCACTAAGGCCATATTTTCCAACTACTGATCCTTCTTCTTTGTTTCCAACTTTTGCAATCCAATCACCAGTAATTAGCAATGCATTTTGATTGCATGTTTGATCAATTTCAAACTGCAGAAGTTGGTGAAAATCTTCAGTTTCTACATCCTTGGCATTAGTAGTTGGTGCATAAATTTGAATAACAGTATTAACTGGTCTTCCTTGTAGGTATATGGATATTATCCTATCATTGACAGCATTGTATTTCAGGACGGATGTTGAAATGTTCTTTTTGACAATGAATGTGACACCATTCCTTTTCAATTTGTCTTTCTGGGCTTAGTAGACAATGTGATTTTCTAATTCAAAATGGCCAGTACAAGTCCATTTCGGCTCCCTAATGCCTAGGATATCTATCTCCAAACATTCCATTTCATGTAGTAAACAAGATACCTAAGTAAAATTCCAAGAGTTTTAGGCAGCAATAAGGCAGCAATATGAACAATAAATAACCTAAGCAGAAAATAAGTGTATAAAATGCCATTAGGAGATTAAAATTTTTAGACACAGTGGCCTTACTGAGAAAATGAGTTTGAAACAAAGACAAGGAGGTGAGAACTATAACTGTTCATTTGATTGAAGGGAGAACATTCCAAGGAGTACTAAAGTGCTCTACCTCTGAGTCAGGAGTAATACAAGCATCCTAGCAGAACAAAAGAAGCCAGTCAGTGTACACATGGGAGAGATAAATAGAGATATTCAGGGAAGCAAGGAGAGATCATGAATGCCTTAAAGGGCATAACAAAGTTTTTACCTTTTACTCTGAGTAAAACAGGGAGCCAATGAAGGTTTTGAGCAGAAGATTGACACAAGGTGATTCTGGATGCTATCCTTAGATAGAAGAAACACCTATGCATCTTAGAGCCAGGTATGTGTCTCTATCTCCTCCTTTTTTCCTTTGTATCATCTAAAGGGAAATGATACATCTTCACAAATCTTTCTATATTCTCTAAAGGTAATGCCTAGGATAGTTCTTGGTTTCCTACAGTGTACTCTAAGGGATAAAAATAGCATTTGAATAAATAATATTATTAATCCATACTCATTTACTTCTTGATTTGATCATCCCTAATTCACAGGACATTATGCTAGGTATTTAAGGAACACCTGATTCAAGAATTCTGAGTAAAATGGAGGTATGAGCAATACTTTTCAAATTCCCTTGAAGAAGCAGAATTTAGAGCAATATAAAAGTTCTAAAAACTAGAAAAGATGCCCTTAACACATTATAAAACTGACAGATTTCTTCTGGAGTTGATATGGATGATGAGATTCATCTGCAGAAGGCATGGAGGATGAACTTGCAAATGCTCCCCCTCCCTTCTATAGAAGAATGGTCATCTTGCAAGTAGCTAGAAGAGACCCAGGGAAGCAGGAATCCCATAAAAATTTACCACAACACACAGAACAGAAACAATATGAAATATAGAGAAAAATGTAACTAAACTATGGAAGAAGAAAAAAAGGAGGAGGGTGAGGAGGAGAAAAGAAAGGAGGAAGAAGGAGGAGGAAGAAGAGGACGAGAGGAGGAGGAGGGAGAGGTGGAAGAAGCAGTTGTCATCTATAGGGGAAAGTAGGTGTGTTTCATTTGCCAGGAAAAATTACTAACCAGGAATGTCCTGGAATCTGAAAGATCAAGAAAAATAAAATTCAAAACACATCTAGTCAGAAAGAGATTTTTCTATATAAGTAAAAGCATCATCTGACATAAAAGTTCTTGTCAACTCCAAATGATAGAAGACACTGAAACAGAGTTTTGTGAGAAATATTAACCAGTGAAGTTGTCATTTTTATATGAAGATGAGTGAATGATATTTCAAAAAAGTAAGAGGTCAGAAAGTAGACAAGTCAAGTAGGATGCCAGCAAGTGGCACCAGGGAGGCATGGAATTTAAGTAATTCTCTCTTGATAAGATATTAATGAAATAGCTAAAGACTATGAAAGTGTAGGTGTAAAATGACCAGTGGTAAGTAATGAAACCAGTTAAACACATAATTTAGACATATGGTTATAAAACTTAATTCAACTTTAAAGATGAATAATGTAAAAAGCATCCCAATTTCTGTTTTCAAACCTCACACAACCCTGATACCTATACCTGACAAATAGGGCACCAAAATAAAACTACAGAACACTCTCTTTGAAGTATAGATGTGAAATGTAAACAAAATACTAACAAATCAAATTCAGCATGACATTAAAAATAATACACTATAAACAAGTAGGGCTTATTATAGGAATGCAAGGGTTGTTTAATATTAGAAAATCTAATAATACAGGTCATTACATCATTAAATCAAAAGTAAAAATTAGAGGGAAAAAACACTAACTAGATAATAGATAATGGTAATTGTGGTGAAGGGTAAGACTGTACATGATACCGGGGAAGTCAGCACAACTTGACCAAGGCAAGGTCTTGAAAATTCCACAGACACATCCAAACTCCCTAAGGGACAAAATTACTGGGCTGAGGGCTAGGTTCCATGCTCTTGGGGGACATCTAGCTCAAATGGCATAACATTGTTTATAAAGAAAATGTTCTACATTCTACTTTGATGAGTAGCGACTGGGTCTTAAAAGTTTGTGAGTGGCCATCTAAGATACTCCATTGGTCCTACTCTGCCTGAAGCAAGGGGTAATGAAGAAAACCAAATACACAAGGGAAAGATTAATCCAAAGGACTAATAGACCACAACTACCATAGCCTCTACCAGACTGAGTCCAGCACAACTAGTTGGTGCCCAGCTACCACCACCTACTGCTCTGACAGGGATCACAATAGAAGGTCCAGGACATAGCTGGAGAAAAAATGTAGAACAAAATTCTAACTCATAAAAAAGGACCAGGTCTACCGGTCTGACCAAGACTGGAGAACCCCAAGAGTATGGCCCCAGGCACGCTTTTAACTCAGTACTGAAGTCACTCCTGAGAGTCACCCTTCAGCCAAAGATTAGACAGGCCCATAAAACAAAGTGAGACTAAATGGGCACATCAGCCCAGGGGCAATGACAGAAGGCAAGAGGGGACAGGAAAGCTGGTAATAGGGAACCCAAGATTGAGAAGCGGGGAGTGTTGACACATCATGGGGTTGGAAACCCATGTCACGAAGCAATATGTATAGTAATTGTTTAAAGAGAAAATAATTTGCTCTGTAAACCTTCATCTAAAGCACAATAAAAAAAGTAAAAATGAAATAACTTGATCATAGCAAGATATTTTAAAATGCTTAGTAAAATTAAAATTCTAGGCCTGAACAAAACTTTTTAGCAAACGAACACAAAGAATTTATTTAGTATTATAAAGAAAAGGTGTCTGAAGCCAACAACCAAAATTATTCTCAATGACTCAACAATATTGACTCAAAAGATATTTTCTAAGCTCCACCTAGGACAGAGCATATGAGTCAAACCAGGTAATTCTGTCTTTCATGGAGCTTACAGTGTAATGGAGGGTGAATTTTGATTAAAGATCCATAATGAGGTGAGGAATACAGCTGTGCATTTGTCTGTGGGAAGAACATTCGAGGTAGATTGTTGAGGGCAGTGAGGTAAAACTGAAAACTGAATAAAACACAAGTCATTACGAATAGAGTCAGACGTAAGGCAATGATACCTTCTATTACTATTATCTGTCAATAATCTGTAAGTTCTAGCATTTACCATTGAAGAAGAGTAATAGGAAGAAAAAGAAGGAGAAAAAAAGGAAGAGGAAGATGAGCTAGAGGAAGAAGAAGGGGAGGAAAAAAGAGGAAATGTAGCAATAAAAGTTCAAAAAGAAAACTATAACTAATTGCAGGTTACAGAATGGGATAATTGGACGAAAACTATTGAGATTCATTGAAGTGTTAAGGTAGTTAGCCAGTAACAAACATTTTTAAAAATTAATGTTTTCTGTATACCAGAAATAAATGCTCAAAAAGCTTAATGGAAAATAAAATTTCATTGCTAATACTAGCCAAATTACAAAGTATTTAGGAATAAACTTAAAAAAGAAAATTCACAAAAACTTTATGAAAAAACTAGAGAATATTACTAAAGAACATAACAAAAAGCTTAAAAAACAAAGAATATATGAAGAACCTCTGATGGAATGGCTCAAATTGAGAATTTAATTTAAAAATTAAGGCAATCAGGAGAAACCTAAGTGGTGTTTTTGGAGGTAGAATGTGACAATGGTTTTCTAAATGTAACCTAAATAAAAAAAAAAAAATAGTGAATGCTTCTTACTCAATTTAGAAAGCAATACTAATGGGAGGGATTTAGAGAATTAAATAATCAAAACAGTATGGTACAATCAACAGAATAAACAGCTAAATGGATTATGATAAAAAAACTTAAATTGATTTAAGAACATATAAAAATGTAAAGCATTAAGATATTTTAAACTAGGGATTTAGATGTCAAAGAAAGTAGCGGAGAACGAAAAATCTATATATTGTTAGAAAAAATTATAAAAATTATACATTTTTAAAACACACACCTACCTATAGAAGTGTGTAGAGACAATTTTTGATACTTAAAATTTTCCACATGTTCAACCACTAGGCTAAAGTTTGGCAGTTTGAACCCACCCAGAGGCACCTCTGGAGACAGGCCTAGTGATTTGTTTCTGAAAGGTCACAGCCTTGAAAACTCGATAGAGTGCCTTTCTACTCTGCACACCTGGAGTCACCATGAGTCAGAAGCAATTCAACAGCAACCAACAATAGCAAAGACCATATGAGAAAATGATTCCAGAAATTCTCTTTGTATTCATTCCTGTAATAATAGATTTTTCTCTATATTTTGAACATAAAACTTCAATGAGGTGATCTTAGTTCCCTGGCTTTCTACTGGGAAGTAACATGGTAAAGGATCCTGGAATTTAATCTTTCAAAGCCTGGATTCAAATTCTGATTATAACGTTTGGTATATATGTCATTTCAGGAAAATTATGTAATATTTCTTAGCTTCAACTTCTTCATTAACAGAATTGTAATAATCACGTATGTTTAAGAGTCTATACAATATAACATTCATTTTAAAAAACTAGCAAATTTGCAAATCTCAATTTACTGTCAGTGCTTTGTAATTACCAATTCGAATGTAATTCCTCTACTTTAAGTCAGGGCATCGAACTGGTTCATTCCAGTTCACACAGCTGCTGAAAATTTGCATTTCTAACAAAGAAGCAAGGATGGCGAAACTTCTTCTTAGACATGTTATCAGGGGGGACCAGTCTCTAGAGAAGGACATCATATTGGTAAAGTAGAGGGTCAGTGAAAAAGAGGAAAACCTCAGTGAGATGGACTGACGCAGTGGCTGCAACAGTGGGCTCAAGCATAACAATTGTGAGGATGGTGCAGGACCGGGCAGAGTTTCCTTCTGTTGTACATAGGGTCTCTATGGGTCGGAACGAACACAATGGCAACTAACAACAACGACAAATTCCCGGTTGACGTTAATGGTGCTGGTTAGTGACCAATCCTGAGAACCACTAGTAGAGCAGGGATTCTCAAAATTTAGTATACATACGAATCGCCTGGGCAGCTTGTTAAAATGTAGATTCTGTTTCAGTATATTTGGGGCGGAAATGCAAATTCTCACCAGGGGTTTGAACAAGTTCAAAGCCCTGGTTTAAGTTCTTCACTCATTGTTACATGTGTCTGTGCCCAATATTCTCAGCTGATAGCATTATCCCTGCCATTTAACTTATTTTCCACATTAAAAAAAGAAAAAAAAAAATCCGTTGCCATCCAGTTGATTCCTATTCTTAGTGACCCCCTAGGACGGAGTAGAACTGCCCCACAGGGTTCCCAGGGAGTGGTGGATTCAAACTGGAGACTTTTTAGTTAGCAGCCATAGCTCTTAACCACTGTGCCACCGAGGTTCCATTTTCTGTATTAAGGGGATAAAAGTCTCAAAACTATTTAGTCAATTCTATTGCCAAAGGGGTTCTATTTTAAATTCTACCAGTGACAGCCACCCCATGAAATTTTGAAGCTAGAAGGGAAGGAAGGATTTTTCCCCGTGTGGAATGAGTAGACACGTGGGCAGTGGCAAATATAAGGTAGTGCTCCTGGACTTCCAGTTAAACCACCTTCTGTACTACAGCTGAAAACCCACAGAGGTAGCTTCCTGTGGCCCCAATCATTCCTGTTTCTTAAAGCTAGAAGTGATTTCCCATGGACTTTAATATCCTGGATTTTGAAAGCATCTAAGTAAACTATGGCATATCAATTTGGGGATCACTAGGTGGTCACTATGAGTCAGAATCCGGTCGATGGCAACAGATTTTTTTTTTTTTAGGTAGTGCGACTGGTAGAGCAGTGGTTAACAGCTCAGCTGCTCACCAAAAGGTCGACAGTTTGAATCCACCAGCTGCTCCTTGAAAACCCTGTGAGGCAGTTCTACTCTGTCTCATAGGGCCATTAGGAGTCAGAGTTGACTCAATGGCAACAGGTTTGGTTTGGTTTAGGTGGTACCAATGGCTAAAGCACTCAGCTGCTAAAGTTGGAGGTTTGAGCCTACCCGAAGGTACCTTGGATGAAAGACCTGGTGATCTACTTCCAAAAAATCAGCAATTGGAAATGCTATGGAGCATATTTCTATTCTGACACACATGGAGTTGCCATAAATCAAAATTAACTTGATGGCAACTGGTTATGTTCATTTTTAAGACAAATCACGATTTCAAAGATGATAAAGATGAAACTGAGTAAATTCTATGTACTAAATTCTATGATGAAATACAATACCAAAAGGAGTTTGTGTTTCTTCATGGAGCCCTGACTGACACAGTATCCCGACACTATAATGTGTATCTCTGTGTTCTGAGAATAATTTTCTTCTTTGTGTTGTTAACATAGAGCCTGGGTCAGAGTAATTGTTTACATAATGTTTATTGAATATATCCATAAAAGAATTCTCTCCTTCCTACCACAGAAAACACACACACCCACATGCACACACACAAAAAGAATCATGACAATTCTATAATTGATCACATAATTACATTGTCTAATGATTTTTTTCTGTTGCTAGTTTTTCTTGACTACTACAAGAAAGTTAAAGGTAGTAACTGGATATCTCAGAAAGAAAAAAAATGGCTCACGATACTTAATTATCCCAGCATGGCCTACTTTCTTGATACTTTAACTACTTAGTTAAACACTGTAAAGCGTATAGCATTTGGGTAAATTCCTCGTAATATCGCTTCTCTTCTGTTAAGACCCTACTCTCAGTTACATGTTATGTGCAGTATTGAGAATATATTATTCAATATTTTATAAAACTTGCTATGGTTCAAATAGAATAGCCTAGTTCAGCCTATGGTATTAATTTCTCTGCCTTTGGTGATAACAGTTCTATGCTTCCCCAAACTTGCTTCTCTTGTTTCTCTGAGGCTGTGACCCTGATCCTCTTCCAGCTTTTCTGGCTGTAGCTGCTCCATAATCTCCCAGTTTCTTTTTCTCCAACTCTGGTGGCGTAGTGGTTAAGAGCTGTGGCTGCTGGCCAAAATGTTGGCAGTTCTAATCCACCAGGCACTGCTTGGAAACTCTATGGGGCAGTTTGCCTCTGTCCCATAGGGTCATGAGTTGGTATCGGCTCAATGGCAACAGGTTTGGATTTTTGGTTTGGGTTTTTTTTAAGGTATCATACACTTTTCAGCTTCCGCAGTCCCCTATCAAAAGAGGAACTACACTTGACTTGAATTGCTGCCAATTGCACTGTTAAGTCTCCCAACTCGCTGATTTTAAGCAATTAAAGAGAGATGTAAATATCCACAGCTGCCAATCAATTGATTTTTCTACACAACTGGTGTATTTTGCAGATTTGATGGGTGCAGTTTTCCTCTCCCCACAGACTGCAGCTGCAAATTTGCAACTTTTGAATTTGTGTTCATTTGCCATTAGAAAATTTTGTTAGAAAAAAATTAAAACTTTTTGTGCTGAGAAAAAAAAAAAAAATCTGTCAGTATTCTCCAAAAGTACCATATAAGGCAAGAATACGGTGGAGAAAGACCAGTGCTTTAATCCATCTAGTTGGGCTCCAAAAGCTTTAAACTATATTCAGCCTGATTATTTCTCACCTCTGACACCTGCATCCATTCCTACGATCATAAAACTGGAAGCATAGCAAGGTGCTGAAATTTCCGTGTCATAGAGAAAGCCCTCTTCATGCATTTGTATTGTCTCTGCTTAATTGTGCATTGTTACCTTATGTCAATGCCTTCAGGCAAATATTTCTACGCATTAATGTTTCACAAAGAATTGACTTTTCTTTCTGTGCCTTAAGAAATAAACTTCTATGGACTCCTGTTTGGATCTGGCCATTTTTATACCTTTTCCCATTGTAAAGATATCTTTTCATTAAACAATTATTTGTTCAACATACCCAATGTGCCAATGTCTAGAATAAGACATAGTCCCTGGCTAAAATTGCTGCTATTTCACATAGTAATCCATTTATTTCTCACAAATGCTTTCCTTGTTCGCCTTTGTGTGGCTTTCAATCATTATTTTCTACCTTCAAATATCATATTTGGGTGTCACTATAATAAAACCCTAAGATGGAAAAGCTGGTTAAACGATCTATGATTGGGAGTTTTTGATCAGTCATCACACAGAAATGAAGCCTAAAGAGAAGTGATCCCAGGAGAGAAGAGAAAGAGGCAAGACTACTAGCAAAATTCACGTTATTCAAATAATTTGGGCTAGCTAAGAAATGCAGCTATAAAAGAGGATTTAAGCTGTAAAACACAGCAAAAATCAGTAATTACATCCAACTGAACAGCAGAAATTTATACAACAAATCCTGGGTTGGGCAAATGGTTTCAAGCACTGGACTACTAACCAAAAAGTTGTCAGTTCAAACCCACCCAGAGGTACCTCAGAAGTAAAGCCTGGCAATCTGCTTCTGAAAGGTCACAGCCTTGAAAACCCTATGGAGCCGTTCTACTCCGCACACACGGGGTCTCCATGAGTGGGGACCGACTCAAAAGGAACTAACAACAACAAGCCTCAAAAGCAACCATTGCCCTTTTACTTCCTTTGATCGTAATGTCCTGTTGCAGAAATGTATTCCAATAGCCAAAGATATAACCATTAGTAGATAAAGTGATATAGCTATTGCCCCTCTCAGCACCTCCTTCACTGTGTGCGAGAGAGGGGAGAAGTCCAAGGATTGGCTATGGAGGCCCTTTTGTCTGCCTGCTAATAGGTTCATCATCCAAAAAACCCTGTAGGTATGAGGAGGCTGTGACTAGAGAATACCTTCAGATAGAGAGTGAAGGAATGGGACTCAAGGAAAGAGATAAAGTGTCTTATCAGCAAAACACTCATGGCAACCCCATGTGTGCAAAGTAGAACCGCACTCCATAGGGTTTTCAAAGCTGTGGTCATTTGGAAGCAGATCGCCAGGTGCCGACTGGATGGATTCGAACTTCCAACCTTTCCCTTAGTCCTCCAGTGCTTAAACATTTACGCCACCCACGGGCCATTAATTGGAATTGACTCAGCAGCAACTAACAACAACATCAGCAAAACCTCACAAGCAGGAATCCTGACAGAGCAACCAGCAATAATCAGCTAAAACAAACACCTTTCCAAGAAACAGAAGATGGCAGAATAATGCACATCAGGAGGAAAAACGAGGCCAGCCCTGGCAATACCCCTCAGAGTGGACGCAGTAAGAGAGGGCGCGGAGGTGGCCATTAACCTCGATGACCTTGGAGAGAAAGAAATGGACTTGGAGCTTTGGATACGGAGGGAGTCTTCTGACGCACGGGAAGAATGAATTCTTTCCAGCACAGGATTGCCTGTTCGATTTGTTTTGTAGGCTGCAAATAAAACATTCCACATGTTCTTGATTGTGATGAAATCGAGGAGAAAAGAAAGCATCTTACTTTTAAAGTGGGATCCAAATATTCTCAAGTGTCTCCTTCAGGGGAAGGGGGCGCCATTAGGGCCTCGACAAATATTGTGTGGGACGGGGCGCGCCATTCATAAAGACTGTACGGGTGTCTGAGCAATCTGACTCTTTTCTGAAGCTTATCTAAACTCTTTCGTGTCTTATATGATGAAGCATTATCTGAGAACAGTATTTGGACACACATTCATTGCACATAATGTTAAATTTAACAATTGTGACGACTAAAACCTCTCATTGTTATGTGATCAGATTTTAAGTAATATGAACAGGCTTCTACTTTCAATACAAACTCTTTCCCCTTCAACTATTCCTTTTTTTTTTTTATTAAAAAACATTCATTATAGGTATTTTGTGGTTGCTGTCGTTAGGTGCCTTCGAGTCAGTTTTGATGCGTGGAGACCCTATAGGACGGATTAAAACTGCCCTATAGGTTTTCCAAGGAGTGGCTAGTGGATTTGATCTGACAACCTTTTGTTTAGCGGCCAAGCTCTTAGCCAGGGCTCCGTACATATTGGGGGCGGGGGGGGGGGGCGTTATTATATTTGAATGTGTATATTTTTTTATTTATATTTTAGCTAAAGATATTAAAAGTAATTTGCTGTTCCAAGATTGTCTAAATACTAACGCATGATTTCTTCTTATTTTTATGAATTCTGATCTGATATTTAAATAACTTATCTAGAAAAATATTTTGGTTCATGATGTATGGCAAGGCCCAAACTTAATTTTTCTTTTCCCTTTAGCAAAATTCTCCAGTACAGTGTAATGAATAATTTATCAATTTGCTAATGGTTTCTGATGGTTCTATAATCATATCAGATGCTAGTTAATGTATTTCAGGAATTATTTTAGAGTAGCCTTTGGTAGTACACCAATCTGCTGTTTACTTTTGAGCTCTCACTAAACGTTCTACTACAGCCATTTTATAATGTTTTTTTAATAACTCATTGAAGAAATCATTTTTATGGTTTTTTTCTTAGTTGTACATTTCTTCAGATGTCTGTTAGACATATTTTGTCCAATTTTAAAACATTGCATTGAAATAGGATTAAAATATATAAAATGATAAGGGAATATTAAAAAGCCCGTTGAAATTGAGTCTATTTTAACTCATAGCAACCCTACAGAACAGAGTAGAACTGCCTCATAGGGTTTCCAAGGCTGTAATCTTTATGGAAGCAGGCTGCCATATCTTTCTTTCCCAGAGCGGTTGATGAATTTAAACTGTTGGGGTCTTCCTGTTAGCAGCCAAGCAGTTAACCACGTGCCACCAGGGCTCCTCTTAGGGAATATTAAAAAAAAAAAAAAAAAAAACCATTGCCATCCAGTCGATTCCAACTCACAGTAACCCTGTGGGACAGAGTAGAACTGCCGCATAGTGTTTTCAAGGAGCAGCTGGTGGATTCGAACTGCTGACCTCTTGGTTAGCAGCAGGGCTCCTAGGGAATGTTAGTAAAATTAAATGCTATAGCCATGTTGATCTCCTGCTGCTCCTCCAGTACACTCTGGAATACCCCACCTCAGGGTTCTCCCTGCTTGGAACACTCTTCCCCCAGATAGCCTCAAAACCAGTCCTTCACTATGCTCAAGTTTCTGATCAAAGAGAGGCCTTCCCTGACCACCTACTATCAAATAGCCCTACCCCCGAGCTCTATTCATTTGTCCTGCCTTATTTTTCTTCATAGTAATTATTATATTCTGATATTTAATTATATATGTATATATAGTCTTTAAAATTTTCCCCACTAGAACTTAAGCTCTGTGAGAAGAATTTTCTCTCTTTCCCGCTACTTCCTTAGTTTCTAGAACAGTGCCTGGCACATCAAAAGTTCTTAATAAATATTGTGTTAATGAAAGAATGATTAAACTTAAAGAAGTTATTGAACTTGAATGCCCCCTACATTCATTAGCTTATGATTCCTAACTGAAGTCACTTTACCATCAGATACATGGTTTCCACCTCTCCACCAACAGTTCCCCAAATCTATCATATTAATAGTTATGGTTTATTACAGGGAAAGGATGAGATTAAAATTAGTTAAAGGAAGAATGGCATAGTTCAGAGTCTGGGAGGTTTTTAAAAACAGCAATTCCACTGTCCTCTGCTATGGAATCAGAATGAGTTACTTTCCTGGTGTGGGAAATGTGACAATACGAATTAAGTATTGCCAATCAGAGAACCTCACCTGAGCTTTGGTGTCCTGAGATTTTTATTGGAACTTTATTTTATAGGCATGATTGATTGATAGATTGATGACATAATTGAACTCAATCTTCAGGTTGACTCAAGCGTGTGACCCAAAGCACCCACTCGACTGGTCTTTCTGGTGTGGTTAACCCCCACACTAAGACTATCAGGTGTGGCCAGTCCTACTGTAAGTTCCAATGTGGCTATTCTCACCCCAAAAAAAGATACTTCTATCAGTTATGACATAGATTACCTGCTAGAAGTTGAGATCAAAGGGCAGGCCTCTCTTAAAACAAGACCAAGTTCTTTACTACACAGGATCTGAATTGCCCCCTCATCACCTCGTGAAGAAGATACGGTCAATTACAATTGTCAGGGTGCTTTGCCAGTTAGACAAGTAAACTTAAATTCGTGGAACAAAGGGAAATTGCTGCAACAGACTGGAGACAAAGCTGACACACATGACCAGATATAATCCTCATGTCAGCTGTCACCCCAAGTGCTGTGTTTCATCTCTCGATGCTTGTTACAGGCTTGGCAGATTTTTACAGTACTGAGTTGAGAAAAAGCTCAGATGACAGCAAAAGTGAAGCATCAGGACTGTAAAGTGCTAATTGCTAATTCCATATGTTTGAAATGGAAACAACAGTGAGCGATATCAATGGTGAGCAATCACTTCAGCTTGTGCTTACATCCAAACCAAAAGACCGGTTGCTGTCAAGTTAAGTCTGACTCTTAAAAAAAAAAAAATTTTTTTTTTTTTTTTTTTTAGCTACCCTATAAAATAGAGTAGAACTGCCCTACAGGGTTTCCAAGGAGTGGCTGGTGGATTCGAACTGCTGACCTTTTGGTTAGCAGCTGAACTGTTGGCTAGCAGAAAAATGGAATTATGTAAAATCATCAACTCTTACTAGTTTGGTCCCTATGCACAAGTCAATGTAAAGATTAAGGACCCTTGAGTTTAAATTCCAGCCCTGCCAGCCTTTGCTCTATGACTTTTGTGCAACCTACTTAACCTTGTCACTTTGAGGACTAAGGTGCTCCTGACCCAAGCCATGGTATTTTCAATCACCTCATATACACACGAAAAATGGACTATGAATAAGGAGGACTGAAAAATTGATGCCTTTGAAGTATGGTGTTGTTGAAGAATATTGAATGTACCACGGACTGCCAGAGGGACAAACAAATCTGTCCTGGAAGAAGTACAGCCTGAATGCTCCTTAGAAGTGAGGATGGTGAGACCTCGTCGCATGTACTTTGGACATGTTATCAGGAGGGACCAGTCCCTGGAGAAGTACATAATGCTTAGTAAAGTAGCAGGACAGCAACAGAGAGGAAGATCCTCAGTGAGATGGATTGACAGAGTGGCTGCAACGATGAGCTCAAGCATAGCAAAGGTAGTGAGGATGGTGCAGGACCAGGAAGTCTTTCTTTTTGTTGTACATAAGGTAGCTGAGTCAGAGCTGATTTGACCCCACCTACCAACAACAACTTTGCATATATTATATTTACAAATTATATATATACTTATAAGTATATACAGTTATATGAAGCATCCCTGATGGTGCAACTGTTAGGTGTTGGGCTGCTAAATGGAAGGTTGGCAGTTCAAACCTACCCAGTGGCCCCATGAGAGAAAGACTGTTGTTGCTCCTGTAAAAATTACAGACTAGAATACCCTATAGGGCAGCGTTACTCTGTCATATGGGTTTGCTATGAGTTGGAATCGCCTCGACCACACGTAACAACAAAAACAACATTGTTATATAATGATAACAAATATTATGATAGCTTCCATTTTTATTGAATATTTTTATGTGATCTGTTGAATGCTTATATTAGTTCTTTAATTTTGCTCATCTACAATTTTGTTATCATTTTATATAAGAGAACACAGAAATTCTGGAAGTATAAGTCATTTTTCCAGAGGTACACACAGCAAAGGAAGAGCTACTATGCGAATCCTTGCTCTGACAAAAAGGTCCATGACCTGTGAAATAAGTCAAACACAAAAGGACAAATATTGCATGATACTATTTTCTTGAAAAGTGAAGAAGGGATGTACACAGAAAGCAAATTTTCTTGACCGCTACCAGGGATGGGGGAGGGGAGGGGCAGAGAATCACTTACTAGATAGTAGTTGTATGATAATTATGTTGATGGGAAAGGCAATACACAATATGGGGGAAGATAGCACAGCCTGACCAAGGTCAATGAAGACACTGAGAGGTATGCAGGAATAAAGGACAACTACAGCAAAAGCGAATACTATCACATACAATCTTGCAACTACAGTAATAACAAGCAAAAAAGTAAGTGAGTGATTACATAGGTAGACATGGATGCTCTATGGGTATGGGCAAGCATATGGGAGTACATGTGTGTATATAGGTATGGTTGTGGGCATATGTATATACTTGTTTGTATATGCTGCATATATATTCATACATACAGTAAAGCACATAGGGTGCACAGTTAGGGATACTTCCTAGACATATCAAAACACCTTGTGGGATTGATTTACTGGGTTTGAAGTCTCAGGACCACTTGTCTCATGGAGAACTAGGTTGATTGGCATAACTCAGTTCATAAAGTTAATGTTCTACATCCTAATTTGGTGAGTAGCATCTGGGGTCTTAAGACTTTGCAAGCGGCCATCTAAGATACAAGTATTGGGCTCTTCTTGTCTGGAGCAAAGGAGAGTGAAAGAAACCACAGGCTCGATAAAGAAATTAGTCCAGAGGACTAATGGCCCGTGCGAACCACAACCTCTCCTAGCCTGAGATCAGAACTAGATTGTGTCTGGCTACCAACACTGACCATTCTGACCAGGGACACAGCAGAAGGTCCTGGTTAGAATGGGAGAAAAATGTAAAACAAAACTCAAATTCACTGAAAATAATAAAAGGCAAGCTTTACTAGGTTGGCAGAGACTAGACGATCCCCTGAGACTATTGCCCTAAAAAAACTAAGATACCCTTTTAACCTGAAAGGGAAAAAAAAAAAAGCAAAGGTCATCTTTCAGCCAAATAATAGGATGGCCTGTAAAATAAACAATAATATCTATGAGGAATGTGTTCCTTTAAATGATCAACTATATGAGACCAGATGGTCAACATTTACCCAAAAGCAAAGATGAGAAGGCAAAGAGGGGCAGGGAAATTGGGTGGATGGAAATGGCACAGACAGGATGAGAGTCCTGACACATTGCAAGGATTGTAATCAATGTCACGGAAATTTGCGTACGAATTGTTGAATGGAAATCTAATTTGCTGTGCAAACTTGCACCTGAAACATAATAATACATTAAAAAAAAAAAAGTCTATAACATTGCCAGCATTCCATATTCCATAGTGGCGATGATAAAGAAGAAGCAAAGGGAGAATAATTGGTATCGTATCTTACATGGTCATGTGACAAATACCAGACATTCTGATATGTGTCAAGTAATGTGACAAATACCAGACATTCTGATATGTGTCAAGTAATGTGACAAATGCTTTACTTCCATTATCGGAGGAAATGTTCTCAGAGACTTCAAATCAAATGACAAATTTGATCAAGTTGATCGAGTTTGTAGTTGGAGACTTACCAAACTATGCCATGCCTTTAGACTTTCTCCTGTTTGTGTCTCCGTTATATTGAAGACACTTCGAACATTACAGGCACACTCACTCAGGTGAGATTTGTCAAAACTCCCAACATTATGAAAGATCAGTGATAGCTGTGGGACCTAAAATTAAAAACAAACAAACAAACAAAACTTAATTCTATAATTTTATCACTGATCTGACTCATTTTGTTACTTTCTTTGAGGCATGTGTCATTTGGTTCCTCTATACTTACAATTTGCTGTCAATGAAGAAGTAAATTAAATTTGCATTAAAGTACATCTGTAGATGGCATTAAATATAACACAACATTGAGAAGCTTAGCACATTTGTGCAATAGATTCTGTCATTGCTTTCACAAACTGTATTATCACGCAGCAGGATGAAAGCCTCAGGCTGTCTAAGAGGAAACCAGAGAGCCAGAACCTAAAATCTGCCCTGACCTCATTTCCTGCAAAATTTCATTTGTTCTTATCGGGGTGTGTAATCTGGTCCCCCATAAAGGGGTCATTAACACTGATTTCTTTTCATCTGTCCTATGTCAATGTTCACTAGAAGCCAACTTGACATTTGGCTATCAAAAAAAAAAAGGAAACTGGCAGATAGGCGTCAACTTAGCTTTTACCAAAACGCAGGGTAATTGAATGGGAAAGCAATGTTAACATTACGCATTTGATTCCAGTTCACGTGCTCAATGTGCTAACATTTTAGATCTGCTAACCCTTAAAATTCTAATGCATGCCAAATCAGTGTGTAAATACCAGCAATGCTGGGGAGATTTGCAATGTAGAGCCCCATGCTAACAAGCAATATCTCAAGGAGCTGAAAATCTTCCTTTCCTTCTCAAATGTGAATTAGAAAATGGGCAAGCAGCTCAAATTCTCATGTTGTTGGGAGAATCTGAACTGTTATGAGATGTAAAGTGCCTAGACCAGGGCCTAGAATCTAAACCAGAAAAATAAAGACTCAATGAATTTTAATTCCTCTTTTGAGCCCGTAAATATCTCCAAATGATAACAAAACAAATCAAACCCCCAACAGCAATAAGACTCAGGTATAGAGGGTTGACTAAGACAAATACAAAGGATGCATGTTTTATATCCAATGCAGAAAAAATGTTCTTATTCAGTCTTTTTTTGGAAACTTACAAGTTTTAGACATGAACATGTCCTCCTCACCAGGTATTTAAAAAAGTGACATGATCTTTGTTGTAAATAGACAAGAGCGTGATGGCATCTCTAAATAGAATAAAAGTTTCCTTTCCTATTTATTATCCTCCTTCCTAAATGCTTTCATTATAGAATGACTCATTGTTACCCATCCGAGAGACAATGTCAGGTAGCAAAAGACCCATCCTGGTCTAATCCATTCTCATATACTCTAGTCCCAACACTATTATGTGTTTATTGTGTGCCTAACACTCTCTGTGCTGTACATAACAGAACAAGACATAACTCATTCTTCTAAATAGTATTGCAAGAATTAAACATAAAAAGCTTTATCAAATATCAAGTACCATGTAAATATAAGTAATATTATTGACAGCTTCATTTCATTTACTGTTTGCTACAGAATAAACAATGCTGTGCCTTCAAAACTTGATAGGTATCTTGTCTTCAGTCAATGCAACTCTCCTGTAAAGGGGTGCCTGCACATTTAAATTCTATTTTAAAAACAGCCTCCTAAAGTGCCTTCGAAAAGTTTACACTGCAGTTTCTCTTGCAAATACAGATCTTTTCCTCTTGTAAAATCCCGCGGATTTCAAATAAGGAAAGGTCATTTAGCTCATCTGGTCAGTTATAGCTGTGATCCGTTTCCCCAGTGAGAAGCAAGGGAAGTATTTCTCAACGTGTATCAGGGAGGAAAAAAAAAACTCTTAGACCATTAGGACCAAAACATTGCATATGCCACCAGCGCTAGGCACCTAATTTCATCACAGACAATTGATGATCCTGCCATCCAACCTGGCTCAGGCCCCCGGACCCTGGGACTCAGTGCTGTACTGGGGAGGCAGGTTCACTGTAGCCTTCATCCAGTTTAAAAAATATTTTATTAACACGTAGAGCCTTCAGAGTCATAAAAATATATCATGTTTATCACTGCTTTTATGGCATGCATAGATATGCCACAGGGGCATTGAGCCATACAGCGTTAAACAAGCGTTTATTTCATCCTAAACTGCTAGGAATAATGCAGAGCTCAGCTTCTATCCTCCCAGCAGACAGGACAGATTTCATCAGAAACAAGCATTTAAGAAAAACACAAAAATCAATGCAGATGCATATATTAGGGAAACGTCCTGATTGGGTTTTGTACGTGCTAAATAAGTCTGTGCTAATCCACTAGTGCACGTTTCTGCCAAAGGCATCAGATTGCTAAACTGAAGATTTTAAAAAATGATCATCTTTCCTGGATGTGGGAATACAGCCAGGAGATTTACCTTTAAGCACTTGGACTAACACCCACGGTTGATGATCACATTATCACCCAGACTCTGATATGCATTTTTATAGAGAGCTATTTCCTGAAGAATTATGATCCCAGGCATTTGGTTTTCGAGTTGCTGAGGGGACAAACAGTTATATATGAATCTAAATGTTACAAACACAAAGCTTTGCATTAGCTAAAACCAGGTGAGGGCAAAGTTGGGGAGAAAAGTGCTATGCTGAGACCAGAGAGGAGACTGCTATTTGCATATAAAAGGCAAAATGTAAGTAAGTGGGAAGGAAGCATTAAGAAATTTGCATCTGACTTAGGCCTTGTCCTGATTCAGCACAATGCTCTTGTCAAAACTTGTTGGGCTGTGTTAGAACTGGAGCCACAGGCAAAGGCAACGTTGAAAAAGATGAAGGAAAAGGAAGTTTTACAATCATGGGTATATGCGTCTGTCATGTGCTCCGAAAAAGTTCTCAAGATCTTCCCATGGACTGATACATCCCCAACCTAGACAAATGTTCAGCTCACCTGGAGGCACAGGTAATCTCCTTTTCATCTTCCCCCTTCCAAAAAAAGACAAAAAAGATAGTTTCTATTTTTCTTACATTACATTTTTCATAGTTCCCTCTGTGTTAAAGCACTGGCAAATAACTCATCTAGGATACTAGAAAGTCCTTCAAGGCAGGGACC
Source organism: Loxodonta africana (assembly GCF_030014295.1). Taxonomy (NCBI): domain Eukaryota; kingdom Metazoa; phylum Chordata; class Mammalia; order Proboscidea; family Elephantidae; genus Loxodonta; species Loxodonta africana. Next base: position 100,305,376 of record NC_087351.1, read on the forward strand.
ATCCCACTAATGTGTATATATCCCATGAGTCCCACTATTCCATGACAGTGCAGAAAATGACAAGTCTCTGTGGTACAAATGCTTTAAGTGCTCAGCCGCTAACCAAAAGGTTGAAGGTCTAAATCTACCCAGAAGCACCTTGAAAAAACAGGTCTGCTATTTTTGAAAAAGCAGCCATTAAAAAACCTATGGAGCAAAGTTCTACTATGACACACATGGGGTCACCATACTGCAAAATCGACTCCACGGCACCTGGTGAATAAATACATGGTGGACGAGTGAGTGAAGAAAGGAAAGCTTCAGAGAAGAAGGTTTCGGTAGGATGCTCTGGTTATATAGTGCGCTTCATTCATGAATAAGATTCATCCCCATCAGTAAGCACTATTGAAAATAGAAAATTAATTATGTTGTTGTCATTGATAGGTGCCACTGAACTCAGTTCCGACTCACAGTGACCCTATGCACAACAGAATGAAACACTGTCTGGTTCTGCACCATCCTCACAGTTGTTGCTATGCTTGAGCCCATTGTCACAGCCACTGTGTCACTCCATCTCATTGAGGGTCTTCCTTTTTTATGCTGACCCTCTACTTTACCAAGCACGATGTTCTTCCAGGGACTGATCCCTCCCGACAACGTATCCAAAGTATGTGAGACATGAGATGCATCCTTGCTTCCAAGGAGCACTCTGGTTGTACTTCTTTCAGGACAGATTTGTTTGTTCTTTTGATAGTCCATGGTATAGTCAATATTCTTCACCAACACCACAATTCAATTTGGTGGCACAGTGGCTAAGAGCTACAACTGTTAACCAAAAGATCGGCAGTTCGAAACCACCTGTCAGTCTTTGAAAACCCTCTGGGGCAGTTCTACTCTGTCCAAGAGGGTCACTATGAGTCTGAATGGACTCGACAGCAGTGGGTTTTAGAAAACGAATTAGTAGGAAAAAAAAAAAAAGTAGGAGAAGACATGTGTGCAACGAAGAATTAACGTTACCCAGGAGCCCTGGTGGTACAATGGTTAAGTGATTGGCTGCTAACCAAAAGACTGGCAGTTTGAATCCACCAGCCACTCCTTGGAAACTGTATGGGGCAGTTCTACTCTGTCCTATAGGGTCACTATGAGTCAGTCAGAATCGAATGGACGGCAACAAGTTTGGTTTTTGGTAGAGTCTGACCTTTGCCCTCAGGTACTAGGAGGTGATCTCTCACCCAGTGCCATCGAGTGATCTCTAGGCCTCTGGAATGTCCTGCCTAATAGGAATGTCTTTGTTTGCCTAGAGGCTTTGGCCACCTGACAGTCTAACAATGTGATTTATAGTGGGTACTCTGGGTCATGTTGTAGTAGTTCCGGCCTTCAGAGGAACTGGAGGCTAAAGGTATTCTTTTTTCTAAACTACGCCAAAAGAGAATAAGGTATTACTTGCTCCAAATCGACTTGACAGCAGTGGGTCTGAGTTATTCCTTTGTCCCAGTCTATTTGGAACTATTCCTTGTTCCAGAGGTTTCACATTTAGCACATGATTTTCTTTGCGTCCAAGAAAAGCTTGTATGAGCTAGTACGGTCTCAGAATCAGGTAAGCAGTGGTAGACGCAGCTGTAGCCTCATATCAAAGAATAAAGCAAGAGAGGTCTTCTTACTAAAAATTAAGGTATGCATTATTTTGTTTTATTGTGTTTAAGATGTATTGCCAGCTGCCACATGATGACCCCAGGCAACAGCAGTTTTCCTTTGTAATAACTTGGTAAGACACTGAATTCTCTCTCTTCTGTATGTTAAAACGAGAGTCACGTGGAAGGAGTAGTTCTTCTCCTTTGCACCGTGGAGTCATTTACGTGTTCAGGATGGGTTGCTGGAGGACTGTAAAGAATTGCAGGCAGGCATTTTTCCCTCGGTGGAACAATTGCTCTTATCGAGTTAAACTTGTCTCTATAGCTTTCAAGATACTTCTGAAGTATGCTACTCAGAGGAAAAAAAAAAGTTGTTTTCGACTGTCTTAGTTATCTAGTGCTGCTATAACTGAAATACTACAAGTGGGTGACTTTAGTAAACAGAAATCTATTCTCTCACAGTTTAGGAAGCTAGAAGTCAGAATTCAGAGTGCCAGCTCGAGGGGAAGTCTTTCTCTTTCTGTCTGCTCTGGAGGAAGGTCTGTGTCAATCAGGACAGCCTCTTCTTAGCTGTGTCTGCAGGCAGGACTTTCCCTGGCCCCTTTGTCCCTGGACTCAGCCTCTCCTCTGCTCGGGCAAGTGTTACAAACCTCTTTAGCTCTGCCGGTAAGCATCCAGAGGCACCTTATTTCTCTAGGAAGCCTCCTGCCCGAAAGCATTCAGCTTTCTCTTGCTCCGTGAGTCGGTTCCTGGGCCATCTCATGCCAGCCTCCTGATTCTGCTGCCACCGTTTCTCTGTCACTGCTTCTTGCTTTCTTGCACCATTTTCAGTGTTACAGCTCTCTCTGTGTGTCTCCTGGTTCTAGGAGGTTCGCAGCGCTCTGCTCCTGTCTCTTCTTTCTTGGTGATATTGAGGTCCCTATCTCTGCTTGCTTCTCTCTCCTTTTATCTCTTGTAAGATAAAAGGTGTGACTCAAGTAAGGGCATGACTTGAGGTAAGGGTGGTGACTCCAGTAAGCTGGTGATGATAACAAAAGCATCCAGGAGCTGCTTAGCCATTATCAAGCAAGGCCTGTTCCTCCCGTCCATTATCTAATAACACCTAAAGTGACAGCGCTGAGTGTGGCTCAATTAGCAGCTGCTCAGACCAAGCAGAACAAGCCCCCTCCTGTCCACTGTTCTCAATGCTCTGCCTGTGGCTTCAGCCGGTCAATTTCAGTTTACTAGCCTATGTGCCAAAGGAAAAAAAAATCAATTTGTCTTACTGCACCTGCACACCATGATAACCTATCCAGTCCGTAATGTTTGTACGTATTTCCTTGTGAGAAAATGGTGTAAAATGTTCTGCCTACCTTTGTTTGGGGAGCTTGATTTGAGGTATACACGTCCTTGCTCCTTGCCTGCACACTTGCAATAAATGCTCTTCCTCCCACCTCACCTCAGTGTGCCTTCATTGATGAGAAGCCACACTGAGCAAGACCTGCTTTGGGTAACAGTGACTCAAAATACATCCCACCCTAATCATGCCTCATTAACATAATGGACAACTTGCTCCCAAATGGGACCATAGCCACAGGCATAGAGGCTAAGATTTACAGCCCATCATGAAATGGAGAATAATTACATCAGATCACAAAGTGGAGGACAACCACACAATACTGGGAATCATGGCCTAGCCAAGCTGACACATTTTTGGGGGGCACAATTCAATCCATAACATCAACCAAAAAGTATAAAAAAAGGAAAGAGAAAAGGGTATGTTTTTTGTGCCATGGACTTTTCCTGTTTTAAAGTGACAGTAACTAAAGAGGCATGTCATGTCCTAGCCCCACACAACTTAGTGTCATAGGTGGCAATGGGCAAAGTGTTGTCATGTGGCAGCTCAACCTCACCCTCTGTGTAACCTTGGGCAAGTTACTTAACTTTTCTGATGTCTCAGATTCTTCATCTGTAAAGGAGAAAATGAAATGCTTATTGTTGTTTTTGTTAGCTGCCATGGAGTGGACCCTGACTCATGGTGACCCCATGAACAACAGATCAAAATGCTGCCTAGTTCTGGGCTATCCTCATAATTGCGTGCAGATGAGACCACTGTGATCCTTAGAGTTTTCATTTGCTGATTTTCAGAAGCAGATTGCCAGACTTTTCTTCCTAGTCCATTTTAATCTGGACACTCCAGTAAACTTTGTTCAGCATCACAGCAATGTCCAAGCCTCCTGATCAGGTGCACTTGCTGAGAATCAAACCCTGGTTGCCCACATGGAAGGCGAGAATTCTGCCACAGAACCACCAATGCCTTCTAAATTTTTATTACTGAGGAATAGGTGAGTTAATACATGTAAAGCACTTAGAATATTTCCTGCCACACAGTACGTACTTTAAGAGGTAAATACTATTTGTGAGTCCAAAAAGGGTAATTTGGGAGTATTGGACAAAATTTTACTTTCCTGCTTCTTTTGCATCCTGATTCTTGTCATGACCAAACAACCTTTCACATTAAACTCATTTTTTTCAACCCAACTATTGCATTATCTCTCAATTCACAATTCCTTTATTCTCATCTTCCAAGATTCCTGTTAAAAATGTAAGCACTCATCATTTACTTAAACACATATCATCCACTTAGAAAACCTGCTGAAACACCTTAAGTGAGCCTTCATTGCCCACTGAAGGAAGTTCCGACTCCTTAGGCTAGTATTCACAGTGGCCTTAATAAAGTGGTCTTACCTTTTCTATCCATTATCTCCTCTTAGCCCTGTCCATCCACTTCCCTTAAGCTATAGCCAACGGAGACCACTTATCATTTTTCAAACCTATTCAGGACATTTTGTCTTCTGCTCCTTATACCTGGAATGATTTTCTCCATTTATATTGGTCCAAGTTTTGCCTTTTCTTCACGGCTGAGCTTATATAGTATTTCCTATAAGAGCTTGTCCCTGATTCACCCAGGCAGAAAGTATTACTTTCTCCTACAGAACGCAATATCATTTTATCATGCCTTCCTAACAGGAGTTTTCACTCTAAGCCTTACTTTATTTGTGTACCTGTCCCACTTCCACCCATAAACCATATGCCTCCTGAGATCTGAAACTGAAGCAACTGACATCATCCTTGCCTACAACAGACATTTGATAAATGGTTCGTGAATGAATGGTTCTGCCTACCTAACACACAGAAACATGGATTTGACAAAAAAGCCCCAAGTAGAGAATTCTCCTGTCATTCATTTGGTGACTATTTATTGAGAATCATGCACTTCCAGGGTTTAAGTCTGATGCTAGATAGATAAAAACGAAAGCCTTTGACCTTCAGGATCTTGAGACATTTTCAGGCTCTTCTTGAAGACTATATTCAAATAGATATAGTTCTGTAAGCTATAATATTGTGCCATTGATATAAATAACTGGGCCTGAGGGGCATCTAGGCAGTCTTCACAGGGGAGGTAGCATTGGATTGAATCCTGGAGGAGCTTTTCAGGTGAAGTGATAGAGAATAGCAACCAAGTAGAGGGAAAAGCATGATCAAAGACACCAAGTTATAAAGGAGCAACTGGTGAATTCGAACTGCTGACCTTTTGGTTAGCAGCCGTATCTCCTTAACCACTGTGCAACCAGGGCTCCGAGTTACAAAAGAAACCAATAAATAATAATTACAAGAATAGCTGGCATTTATTAGGTATTTATCATGTGTCAGGAAATCCTGCTGGTGTAGTGGTTAAGTGCTACGGCTGCTAACCAAAAGGTCAGCAGTTCGGATCCGCCAGGCAGTCCTTGGAAACTCTATGGGGCAGTTCTACTCTGTCCTATAGGGTCGCTATGAGTCAGAATCGACTCAACGGCAGTCAGTGGGTTTGGTTTGGGTTTCAGTATCATGTGTCAAGTACTAGGCTAAACTTCTTAATCATCGCCATAGCCCTAGGAGTTAACATGCAATTATTATTCCCATTTTACCAAAGAAGAAGTGGCTGTGGCCTACAGAGTTCCTAAGTCATTTGGCAAAGTTCATACAGCGGATATGCAGCAGAGCTGGAATTCGAACTCCTGCTTTATACTGCCTAGTTCACAGATCCCAGGAACAGGCTAAGTCTTTGGAAAAACTGATGGGTCATACTCCAAGCCAGAATCTTAAAAGCAAAGCTAAGAGTCCAGAACTGGAAAGGCTAGTGACAACTGCCAAATGCAAATAATTAGGCAAGGAGTTGGAAGCCAAGCAGAAACAGAATCAATGTGGGAGCAAATGTTGAACAAGAGGGGGGTTTGCAATGCCTAATCATCTTCTTGGACAGTTGAACACATCAATGCATTGGTGTATTAGCCTGGATTAAAGGATAAGTGGACTTAAAGGCAGGTTGACTGGGGTCTGGTCCACCAGAAAAGAAGCTGCTGTGACAATCCAGGCCTAAAATGATGGGGTTCCTAGTTAAAGATAATGACAAAATAACTAATAAAGAGTTCCGAGAAGCCTGTTCACATAAATGGTAAGTTGTGGAACTCTTGTCCCTATTCCTCAATTACACTTCATTAATTAACACTGGCCAGATCGTCAATGTCTGTAAGCATTTGAAGATATGGAGAAAGACACAAAAAAATATAGAGAACATTCAGAAATAAATTCAGGAAGATATTCAATGAGTGATGCAATGGTCTCATGCAAATACATCCACAGATTTGCAAAGTCCTGAAAAGATATGAGAGAAAAAGGTAGCTACATAAGAAAGTTATTTCATCTTGTGCTGGGGAAAAGTATTCTAAACAAATGGAACGCAATGAATGAATAAAGACAGATGAAAGTACCTTTATTGTTTAGTGAGGTGCTGGGTTATGTTTTTCACATATGTGATCCAATTTAATTAATTAGATATTAATTAACAGCTGCTTGCATCTTTTTTTTTTTTCCTTCAAAAAGATTAAGTAAATGGCCCAAGGACTCATAGCTCATGATGGCAGATATGTTGTGTGAGTCCAAAATTGGCCATGTTTCAAATTCCATGTTATTTTTATTTCAATAGGACCAGCCTCTGAACAGAGCACAGGCTAGGCACATTACTGTCACCTGGGACTCAAGAGTTGAGAAGACACCTATTCGATAACTTTTTTTTTAAATAAGTTCTGCCCAAGGGCTCAGGAAACATGCAAAATTGCAAGGTCACCTACCTCTGGGACATTAATCTTCTTGCTGTTGTTAGGTGCCACTGAGTCAGTTGCAACTCATAGTGACTGACCCTATGTACGGCAAAAAGAAACACTGCCTGGTCCTGTGCCATCCTCTGATAGTTGTTATGCTCGAGCCCATTGTTGCAGCCACTGCATCAGTCCATCTTGTTGGGGGTCTTCCTCTTTTTTGCTGACCCTTTACTTTAACAAGCATGATGTCCCTCTCTAGGAATTGATCCCTCCTGATAACATGTCCAAAGTATGTGAGACATTAGTCTTACAAACATAATATTTCATAAATAAATGTTAAAATTACCCTAGAACGTGTACTGGTCTTCCCTGTATGCGTATGGATATGGATATTATCTTCTCACTGACATCGTTGTACTTCAGGATAGATCTCTAAATGTTCTTTTTGACGATGAATGCAACACCATTCCTCTTCAAGTTGTCATTCCCGACATAGGAGACCATATAATTATCTGATTAAAAATGGCCAATACTAGTCCATTTCAGCTCACTAATGCCTAGGATATAGATGTTTATGCATTCCATTTAATTTTTGACTATTTCTAATTCTCTTAGGTTCATACTTCGTACATTCCAGGTTCCAGTTATCAATGGATGTTTGCAGCTGTTTCTTCTCATTTTGAGTCGTGCCACATCAGCAAATGAAGGTCCCAAAAGCTTTCCTCCATCCACATCATTAAGGTTGACTCTACTTTGAGGAGGTAGCTCTTCCCCAGTCATCTTTTGAGTGCCTTCCAACCTGGGAGAGCTCATCTTCCAGCACTATATCAATTTTCCACTACTATTCATAATGTTTTCACTGGATAATTCTTTTCAGAAGTAGACTGCTGAGTCCTTCTTCCTATTCTGTCTTGGTCTGGAAGCTCAGCTGAAACCTGTCCTTCACAGGGGACCCTGCTGGTATCTGAATACCAGTGGCATAGCTTCCAGCATCACAGCAACATGCAAGTTTCCACAGTACGACAAACTGACAGATATGTGGGGGATGAAGATTATTCAAAAGTGGCTGCAGCAGTATATCAGCAGTGAACTGGCAGAAATTCAGGCTGGATTCAGAAGAAGATGTGGAACCAGGGATATCATTCCTGATGTCAGATGGATCCTGGCTGAAAGCAGAGAATACCAGAAGGATGTTTACCTGTGTTTTATTGACTATGCAAAGGCATTCGACTGTGTGGATCATAACAAATTATGGATAACATTGTGAAGAATGAGAATTGCAGAACACTTAATCATGCTCATGAGGAACCTGTACATAGATCAAGAGGCAGTTGTTTGGATAGAACAAGCAGATACTGAGTGGTTTAAAGTCAGGAAAGGTGTGCATCAGCCTGCACGCTGAGCAAATAGTCCAAAAAGCTGGACTATATGAAGAAGAACGGGGTATCAGGATCGGAGGAAGACTCATTAACAACCTGCGTTATGCAGATGACACAACCTTGCTTGCTGAAAGTGAAGAGGGCTTGGAGCACTTACTAATGAAGATCAAAGACCACAGCCTTCAGTATGCATTACACCTCAACCTAAAGAAAAAAATCCTCACAACTGGACCAATGAGCAACATCATGGTAAACGGAGAAAAGATTGAAGTTGTCAATGATATCATTTTACTTGGATCCACAATCAACACCCATGGAAGCAGGAGTCAAGAAATCAAAAGGCGGATTGCATTGGGAAAATCTGCTGCAAAGGACCTCTTTAAAGTGTTGAAAAGCAAAGATGTCACCCTGAAGACTAAGGTACAAATGACCTAAGCCATGGTATTTTCAATTGCATCATATGCATGTGAAAGCTGGACAATGAATAAGGGAGGTCAAAGAAGAATTGACATCTTTGAATTGTGGTGTTGCCAAAGAATATTGACTGTACCATGGGCAGCCAAAAGAACAAGCAAATCTGTCTTGGAAGAAGTACAACCAGAATGCTTCTACGAAGCAAGGATGGTGAGACTGCATCTTAAATACTTTGGACATGTTGTCAGGAGGGATCAGTCCCTGGAGAAGGACATCACGCTTGGTAAAACACACACACACACACACACACACACACACAAAAAAAAAACCCACTGCTGAGGAGTCGATTCTGACTCATAGGGACCCTATAGGACAGAGTAGAACTGCCCCACAAGGCTCCAAGGAGTGCCTGGTGAATTTGAACTGCTGGCCTTTTGGTTAACAGCTGTAGCACTTAACCACTATGCCACCAGGAAGACCCTCAATGAGGTGGACTGACACAGTGGCTGCAACAGTGGGATCAGGCATAACAACGATTGTTGTAAGGATATTGTTGTAAGGATGGCTCAGGACCAGGCAGTATTTCATTGTGTTGCGCATACGGTCACTATGAGTTGGACCTGACTAAACAGCACCTAACAATAACAACAACAACAGAACGTGTACCCACCAACCAGATCATACTCTACAAAAACCGAAAACCTTAGAATGATCCAAAGATCATCCTCCTATCAGTGGAGGAATTACAGGCTGTCCCTGAAATCTGCCCCCATTCTGCCCTCATTTCCTGTCACTGAGGATTCCAGTGGAAGGTGCATGATTGAACAGCTTTCTGGTTCTAGACCAGCTGCCACACATGTTGGAGCTGCAAGTGGCAGTGTCTGGTTTAATGAGTTACCTGAAAAGCAAAGAAGGGTTAGAAAGCAACTTCCCATTGCAGCCTGGTGAATCAGAGCACAAAGCACCAATCTGCTGAGTGTGTCGTTCATATCCAACGCCAGCTTTAAAAGCCCAGGTAAACAGTTCAATAAATTTAAGGAAATTGGAATTGCTCACACATTATAAACACTTCAGTTGTCTGTATATTTTTCTAGCAGCATATAAACAACGCCATGAAAGCAATAAAACCGACTATTTTATAAGCTGTAATATGGTAATATACTTAGAAAATTTCAGAAAAGTACTTAAACTTCCCAGTTAACTGATAGGAAACTGTTACTAAAAATCACCATCTATTCACAGCCTTGAAATTTATGCAAAGACTTAATACTGCTGCCTGCTTTTCAAAAATCTCTTGGTTTTTATGTTTGGATTGCCTAGTTCCCTCATAAAGAAAAAGTCCTATGGTGCCTATGTGATACCAATGAAGGCATCATCAGGAAAAAAACAGAGAAATATACAATATATTTACATTATAATGTGCCTATTTTTTTTTTAAAGACCAGAGCTGAACCGTTATCCAACAAAAATCTTCATCACTTTGCATTTTTGTTTGTTTGTTTGTCTTAGAGAAACTATCATGTGCTAAGGAGCCCTGGTGGCATGATGGTTGTAGCACTTGGCTGCTAACCAAAAGGTTGGCAGTTGGAACCCACCATCTGCTCCGCTGGAGAAAGATGTGGCAGTCTGCTTAGATAAAGACTTAAAAACCCATTGTCGTTGAGTCAATTCCGACTCATGGTGACCCTATAGGACAAAAACGAACTTCCCCATAGGGTTTCCAAGGAGCACCTGGTGGATTCAAACTGCTGATCTTTTCTTTAGCAGCAGTTCTTAACCGCTACGCAACCGGTGTATCCACCCATAAAGATTTACAGCCTTGGAAACCCCACAGGACAGTTCTACTCCATCTCTATGAGTCAGAATTGACTTGATGGCAGTGGGTTTGGATCCTTCTTTTTTTGTTGCTTTTTTTGGTTATTAGGTACAAAGTTTTAGAGATTCAAAGTGATGAAGATATAAACACTACTCTGACAACAGGCAAACCTTAGAAAGGTGAAAGAGAAAATTAAACAGGCAATTTCATGCAGAGTGATTAGTGCATTAAACATAAATAATTAGATGGCTTGATGGCTGAACGGACGGCTGGACAGCTGGCTGGTTGACTGGATGGACGGATGATAGATGGATAGACAGACAGATAGCACTATGAAATAAGAAGAGTTATCCAAACCACTGATTGGGTGACTAGAATGGCTACAAAAGGAAAATTGAGATTTTTTTTCCTGTTTGCTTAGTTTATTAAAGAAATATATGTTCATTATAAGTTTAAAATGATGTAGAAAGTGTATAAAATTTTAAAAAATGAAAGTCCTTTACTACTCAACTCTTCAAAGGCAGGTACTCCTTTAAAGAGCTCAGTGCAATACTTACGGACCATTTTTATGGAGTTAATTTTTAAGAGTGAGGCGAGTTCCCAAGGGGGGACCTAGAAGGAACAGATTGGGGAAATGTTAAGCATGCTGAGTCCTGACCTTTTTTTTTTTAATTTTTATTTTGCTTTAAGTGAAAGTTTACAAATCAAGTCAATCTCTCATACAAAAATTAATATACACCTCACTTATATACTCCTAGTTGCTCTTCCCCTAATGAGACAGCACATTTCTTCCCTCCACTCTCTCTTTTCATGTCCATTTGGCCAGCTTCTGACCCACTCTGCCCTCTCATCTCCCCTCCAGACAGGAGATGTCCACATAGTCTCATGCGTCTACTTGATCAAAGATGCTCACTCTTCACCAGTATCATTTTCTATTCCATAGCCCAGTACCATCCCTGTGTGAAAAGTTCACTTTGGGAATGGTTCTTGTCTTGGGCTAACAGAAGGTCTGAGGACCATGACCTCCAGGGTCATTCTAGTCTCAGTCAGACCATTAAGTCTGGTCTTTTTAAGAGAATTTGGGGTCTGCATCCCTCTGTTCTCCTGCTCCCTCAGGGGTTCTCTGTTGTGTTCCCCGTCAGGGCAGTCATCAGTTGTAGCCAGGCACCATCTAGTTCTTCTCGTCTCAGGCAATGTAATCTCTGGTTTATGTGGCCCTTTCTGTCTCTTGGGCTCTTAATTACCTTGTGTCTTTGGTGTTCTTCATTCTCCTTTGCTCCAGGTAAGTTGAGACCAATTGATACATCTTAGATGGCCACTTGTTAACATTTAAGATCCTCACATCACTCTCCAAAGTAGGATGCAGAATGTTTTCTTAACAGATTTTATTATGCCAATTGACATAGAAGTCCCCTGAAACCATGGTCCCCAAACCCTGCCCCTGCTACACTGGCCTTCGAAGTATTCAGTTTATTCAGGAAATTTCTTTGCTCTTGATTTAGTGCAGTTGTGCTGACCTCTCCTGTACTGTGTGTTGTCTTTCCCTTCACCTAGAATAGTTCTTATCTATTAGTGAAGACCCCTCTTCCTACCTCCCTCCCCACTCTTGTAACCATCAAAGACTATTTTCTTCTCTGTTTAAACTATTTTTTGAGTTCTTATAATAGCAGTCTCATACAATATTTGTCCTTTTGCAACTGACTAACTTCACTCAGCATAACGCCTTCCAGATTCCTCCATGTTATGAAATGTTTCACGGATTCATCATTGTTCTTTATAGATGGGTAGTATTCAATCGTGTGAATATACAATAATTTATCCATTCATCTGTTGATGGGCACCTTGGTTGCTTCCATCTTTTTGCTATTGTAAACAGTGCTGCAATGGACATGGGTGTGCATATATCTGTTCGTGTAAAGGCCCTTATTTTTCTATGATATATTGCAAGGAGTGGGATCGCAGGATTGTATGGTAGTTATATTTCTGGTGTTCTAAGGAAGCACCAAATCAATTTCCAAAATGGTTATAGCATTTTACATTCCCACCAGCTCTGTATAAGTGTTCCAGTCTCTTCACAACCTCTCCAACATTTATTATTCTGTGTTTTTTTGGGTTAATGCCAGCCTTGTGGGAGTGAGATGGAGCCTCATTGTAGTTTTGATTTGCATTTTTCTGATGGCTAATGATCGTGAGCATTTCTTCATGTATCTGTTAGCTACTTGAACGTCTTCGTTAGTGAAGTGCCTGTTCATATTCTTTGCCCATTTTTTAATCGGGTTATTTTTCTTTTTGTAGTTGAGTTTTTGCAGTATTATGTAGATTTTAGAGATCAGACGCTGATCAGAAATGTCATAGTCAAAAACTTTTTCCCAGTCTGTAGGCAACCTTTTTACTCTTTTGGTGAAGTCTTTGGATAAACATAGGTGTTTGATTTTTAGGAGCTCCCAGTTATCTAGTTTCTCTTCTGCATTGTTAGTAATGTTTTGTATACTGTTTATGCTCCTGTAAAAAAAAAAAAAAAAAAAAATTTTTTTTTTTTTAATTAGGGCTTGTTGCATTGTCCCTATTTTTTCTTGAATGATCTTTATTGTTTTAGATGTTATATTTAGGTCTTTGATCCATTTTGAGTTAGTTTTTGTGCATGGTGTGAGGTATGGGTCTTGTTTCCTTTTTTTGCAGATGGACATCCAGTTATGCCAGCACCACTTCTTAAACAGACTATCTTTTCCCCATTTAACTGAGAGTCCTGAGTAGTATCTCTGGAGTGGAGCTGGGAATCTGCTGTGTCACAAGCTCCTTGGTGATTATTCTGCATATTGAAGTTTGTGGTAAAGCACTTTATCCCTCCACTGCAGCCTTTACACTTCTGCTGGATTAATTATTGGTTTCTCAACAACTTGTAATGGGTCTCCATTGTTCTAAATATTAATAGGTTTTTTTTTTTTTCTTTTTTCTGCTTACTGGTCAAAAGTTCTATTATTATGCACCTATTTCTTTTTTTAAGGTCTATCACGTCATTTCCGTAATTTATTCTATAGTTCAGGAGTCAGCAAATTTTTCTTGTAAATGGCCAGGTAATACTATGTTAATCTTGGCAGGCCATGCAATTTCAATGACAACTACCCTCTGCAATGCAGCCATAGACAATATGTAAATAAGCTGGCCTGGCTGTTTTTTTTTTTGGCTGTAGTCCAAAAAAAAAGTTTATTTACAGAAACAAGTAGCAGACCAGTTTTGGCCCATAAGCAGTAGTTTGCTGACCCCTGCTATAGATCAACTAGTTTATTTGCTTTTCCATGATCATCCTTCATTTATTCATGTTATTCTATTTCTGGATGCCCATGTCCTATTCAAGATCCATTCCAAAAGCTAACTTCTTTAAAATCCTTCTCTGAGAATCTTAATTAAAACCCCCCTTGAATGCCTATGAAAACCAACACTCCTTCCCCCCGCCCCTCCACTTTCTTTTTTGTCTCACTAACCATAAGCTTGTTTTGAGCAACATTTTTTAAGAAGTCACAGCAGGTGTTGGCTCCATCCACTGAACTAGCCCAAGGTACACCTTGAAGCATGCTCAGATTGAAGAGATCACATCCTTCAACCCACCCCGGACCTGATTGTCACTGGAAAGAACAATATTTCCCAGCCCATGATTTCACCCAATTCCATTTTAGAAGTGAGGGGTCCCACTACACGCGTATCCGACGGAAGATAATTTAATATCTAGACCTCCAAGTATGGGCACGGGAGGGCCAAGGGCAGAGAGTTCCAGGTACTAAACCCAACCCCCGAGGCCACTGGAAACAAAAAGCTCCCCCGCTCCCTTAGACGGTGAGCGAGTGGCCTTATGTTTGCTAGACCCCGCATCTCTCCTTGTATGTGCAGACAATAAACTTGTCACTTTCAGTTTCTCTTGCAATTAGTGTCCGTCTTATTTCAATCAGCTAATAAGACAAGAACCTGAGTGGTGTTCGGTTATACCTATATCACAGTATTTACCCTTTAGAGCTCTTACTAACTTGCATTTTGGTTATGTATCTGATCATCTCCCCAGTTCATCAACTAAAAGGTGGGATACCTCTTTTTTTCCAGTTGCATCTGATTCTGTGGCTTTCTTCATTTATTTGGTGTAAATGTAGGTAGCAGACATAGTGAACAGCTATTGTTTATGCCCACCAGCGTATATTCATCATTTCTCTGAAGGACCACGCCCTCCTTCACTCAGTCCCTGTGCATCACATAGAAGCTAGCCCACTCTGCAATCCATTTCTGTGCCCCAACTCAATCTTAGCCAGTCAGGAAGGTGCTTTCACTCAGGCACAGTGCTTGATTCAGAGATGAGTGTGTGATCAGTCAAAGCCTATGAAACAGACTCTTGCTGGGACAGCTGGATGACAGGCACTTCTTCATTTCCACTGGGTTTTTTTGACAATGTGACGAATGAAGGATTGTGAGGATGGCGCGGGACCAGGCATCATTGCTATGGAGAAAGCCTGGAGCTTCCTTCACCTATTTTGCTACAATAAGAACTCTAAAAGTGAAGCCAACATGAAATACAAGAGAGCAAATGGGACCCTGGAGATGTGACCCCAATACTCCCCAGCATGTTTTCTCCTTTTCAAAACTGGGTGATTGAGAGCTTGACATAACTAATGCCATGATGAACCTATAAAGTTTTTCTTCTTTCTCTGCCTGCCTCCTCCTTTGCATAACTTTGTTAATGACTTTGTTTTGACCCAATGCTAATGACTTTGTTCTTTGTTTGACCTGATGCAAATGACTTTGTTTTGTTCTGTCCAATCACCTGTGACTTACAACTCCCCCCACCACAGGAAAATCAGAGACCAGATGTCTGATATGTATACCTTTAGCCTGATAAAGAGATGTCCGGCATGTACCTCTTTAGTCTAATAAAGAGTCTTTTGCCACTATCTTGTAATGAATAAGTCCTCCAGCCAGGCCATCTGCTGACTACAAAGACACTTCTGACCCTTGTAAGATTCTATATAAGCTGTAATGTAAAATTGCTCTTTGGGATTCCATACAGACTGCCTGTGTTGCTGCTGGGTCCCTGGTGATATATATATCTCCTTAATAAACTTTCTTACTCTTTCTGACTTGGAGTATGTTTCATTGGCTTGACTGCTCCAGGGTACAGACCCTAATCGGGTAACAGAGACATTTTGGCCCTCTGTACCAAGAACTAGAAATGCCCAAACTTCACTCTGTATACCCTAGACACCCTCTCCCCCACCACCACCATTTCTTCTCCATGAGACAGTTAAGTTCCTTTTTTCTCTAAACCAGTTTTGGTTGGTTGGGTTTTCTTAAGTTTGCTACTAAAAAAGCCATGTTTGGTAATGTAGGTTATCAATAAGCATCATAGGAATAAGTAAAATAATAACCTCATTATAGGGAATAGTGATCATTTTCTAAAAAAATAGAAAGAATAAACTGTTCTTTTTCATACCAAGAAATAATTAATTTAAAAAGAGAGAATGCAATATCCAACTTCTCAACATTTATTTCACATCATTCCAAAACCTTAGGAACTTGGAGAAATGGGGAAAAGGGAGTAAATGGCATTTTAGAGCCCATTTCTGATGCCAACAATAGGTCTAAGATTCATCTTCTGTAACAAGATGTCTTGGGTGAAAGTCAGGAGTCAGTACTCTTGGAAGTTCTTTCAAGGGAACTTGTTTTAAGCTTTAAACAAAAATCGAAGAAGGGAGGAAAGGAAGCCCAAAAATCTTCAGTGAATAGAATCCAGGCTGTGACAAAATGCTGGTACACAGAGGAGAACAGCTGCCTCTAGCCAGCCTCTGAGCCACAGATTACACGAAACCAAACTGCCTTTTAAAATGTTTTCAGGTGGATGAAAAGCGATGTTTGTACTCGTTCATTTCAGAATTTTTTATAACTAAAACATGGCCAGCCCATAAAAAAATCACTGTTGCAATGGAAGAGAGAAAATCAGCCTGACCATGAGACAATAAGCCTAGTTAAAAAGTTATTTATCAACATAAATGATCTTGCATATCTGACACGTTTTTTATACAGAAAAGGATAGAATAATAGGCTTATGCTTTTATAACGCAATGCCCTGTAACTAATGATCTCTTTTGAAAAACAATTTTGCTTCCCTAACAATTTTATGATGAAGCTAATGATTTCAAGTGACGAATGGTTATTCGGAAAAAAAAAAACAAAAACAAAAAACTGACTTTGTGTGGTTAATGGTTTCTCATAGCTAATGAGAGACTATCACTCCTACAATTTTAGGGAGTACTGCTCTCTGCCCCTTGGAAACTCTATGAGGCAGTTCTACTCTGTCCTATAGCGTCGCTATGAGTCGGAATCGACTCGATGGCACTGGGTTTGGGTACTGCTCTCTGAGTGACGATTCATCCTGAAGATTCTTATACTTTCAACCAATGATTTGCATGTGAATCTTCTAAGATGGGTTTCCATGCACGTTGCTTTATTTTGTTGTTGTTGTTAGGTGCCTTTGAGTCAGTTCCAACTCACAGCTACCCTAGTACAACAGAACAAAATATTGCCTTTGCACAGTCAATAAAACACAGGTAAATATCTTTCTGGTATTCTCTGCTTTCATTCAAGATCCATCTGCCATTTTGTTACTTATATTCTACTATGGTTTCTTTGAATACTGAGAATATTGAAAGAGGGCTATCCAAATGGATTGCTCTTTGCCTTAAATTTATGCTGATCATCTCTTCTAGTGATATCTCTATGTTCTCTTAGTATCAAAAATTTGTTGAGTATCACTTTAAAGCAGAAAATATAGCATTTGAAACAATCTGTACTCGACGGCAATGGGTTTATACTATTTTTAGGAAAGCCAAAAACCAGAAAACCAAACCCATTGCCGTGGAGTCGATTCTGATTTCATAGTGACCCTATAGGACAAGGTAGAACTGCCCATAGGATAACCAAGAAGCAGCTGATGAATTTGAACTCCTGACCTTTTGATTAGCAGTCAAGCTCTTAACCACTGCACCACCAGGGCTCCAGTTTAGGAGAGCAGTGGTTCTCAAAAGTGAGTCTCCCACCAACCCCCCACTCCCCCTAGCACACTTACCATTGTCTGGAGACATTTTTGGTTGTTACAACTAGGGGGCGCTCCTGGCATCTAATGAGTAGGGATGCTGCCATGCACAGGACACTTCCCTACCCGTCCCTACAACCTTTAATTCTCTGGTCTGAAATGTTAATAGTGCCGAGGTTATGAAACCATGTTCTACAGGTAAAGAAAACTCTCCCCCACCTCCAACCAAGTGTTTCCAAAAGGTGAAATTAAAAGAATCAGAACCGGAAAAAAAAAAAAAAAAAAAACCTGCTGCCGAAGAGTGGATTTGAACTTATGACCCTGTAGCAACTTCATGAAAATTGTTGATTTTTTTCTCACTTATCCCCAGCCCAATTCGTTATCCTTTATGCAACATCAGTAGTCCTGATAACTCCTGTCAGACCGTGTGCCCCCTAGCTGCCATACAATCCCTTTTCTCCTCTCAGCTAATGTGATGGGCTCTTACTGGTTCTTGGCTGTTTCTGCAATTCGAATCGTGTTCTTTAAGAGGTGCGTCCTCTCAGCTGCAGATGCTCTTCCCACATCTGGATTGTCACTGGTTTTGGGTAATGTGTAAGATAGAGCGAAGTTTAATGAGGCTCCTTCTCATCTGCCCAAAGTGCTGAGCTGATGAATCCACGAGTTGGCACGCAGAACGACAAATGGGAAAGATTCAGAATCAGATTTGCCCTCATGACTTCACACCAGTGCTTTCTGCACTGAAAGAGTGATTATATGCGAAAACAAATAGTAATTTCCAGTTTATTTCTAAAGTACATTGTTTCTATCTGAATAGGAAAGGATGTTTTATGGAATCTAATAACAAGATGGCAGTCAGTTTAACACATAAAATATGATCTCAGTGCTTGGCTCAAAGGGTAGGTACATGTGCCATTTTACATTGGCTGACGCCTCTGTGCAGAGTTCCAGTACAGTGCCATTCAGTCACAGCTTTAGCAGATTGCTGTCACCCAGGGATCTTCTTATAAGACCAAAGCTGAGGAGGGCAGTGTGAAGACCACCATATTATTGGATCATGTAGATGAGACCCAGTGGTCTGGAGCTTTAGGAGGTAAAATCCACTTCCAAGTTTAAATAGCTGCCACACTCAGAAAAAAAAAAAAAAAGAGCACCAACTAGCTTCTTCCACACATAGACAGACCCATTCTTATTGGGCAAGAAATTGCATGAAAATGAACCTTCTGCTCTCAAAATAGATTATTTAAGAAAAGGTTGTGAGTATAATACATTAAGAAAGCACATTGACCTAATGTCACTAGCAGTGCAGATACTCATGGATATTCTTCTCATCTGAAAGACCTTACTTTGCACTGCAAAAGTTAATGGAGGAGAAGGGGAGTCTGAGAATAGGATATGCTATTGGGATCATTTGGAAGAGACACAGCTCTTGCTTTGTTTCAAAGATTTTGGGAGCCCACTTGGGTATACTCCATTGCAATAAAACTTCAAATGTTTAGCTCTGAGGTGAGTTAAGTAACCCATCTGATTAGTAGCTTATTTAGGGAGAACAAAAACATTTTTTTTTTCCTAATGCCTTATTTTGCATGGTCTATGTTGATTCTGAGAAACAATTTCCCATGATACATAAGGATATTTTGTTCCGAGAATTATAATTTAAAGCCTTAATAAAAATGAAGAGAGGCATGAAAGTTGTGTCAGAGACTGAGGATATTATCATGAAGAGTCAACCTGAAAAGCAATTCATTTGAATCGTTTTGTGGTATTTCGTTCCTGAAACTTCTCGAAACATAATTTCCATCACTTAATGACTCAAGTAACACAGAAACATCATTCCACTTTGGTCTCTTTTTTGCTGGAAAATATGATGACAGTGTAATACACTACTGAATGATACCGGCTTTCCCAAACCACTTCCAGGAAATGAAGAGAACCTGTTTACTAACTTTAGATACCTCTAAATGATAGTTCTCTGAAATAACTTGCCTTCCTGAAGCTCCTATTTTCCCCCATTCTTAGAAAAACTTAAGATTCTGTCATCATTCAAATTCTCCTCCTTCATTTATTAGAAACCTTGTATGTAGTACACCTACTGAATTCAAGATCCTCTGCCAGACATAACTCAGAAACTTGTAGCTCCTTTGCTCCTTCTTTGCTTGAGGGTATAGTAACTGTGGGAGAAAAAATTACAAAGAGGGCAAAAGTAGAATAAAAATAATAAAGTTCATGAAGGAATCTATTTCATGCAGATACAAACAAATTATCTTGAGTCCCTTCTTCAGTCGCTGCACTATGAAATCCTGTATACAAACGAAAGCAAAATGAAACAATTTCATTTATTTAGATTAATATTTTATTAATATTTGAAACATTGAAGTAATGAAATGCATATGGGAAGCAATTTTAAGTAGTAGCAGCAACATGAGTTTGGAATGCATAAAGTTAGTTATAACCCACTGCATACGTATTATGAATAGGTCATATCTCCTTAAAAAAAAAAAAAAAAAGAGGGCAAAATACCTCAATAAAATATCAGGGGGAAAAAATCTAAAGAGAGAAGAAGATATAAAAGAAAGAAAAGCAACCTGAGGAAAGTAATAATACCAAGGATGGAACAGCAATTTTTATTTTGTCATCTAACTGAGTTTGATAAGAATAGTATTTTATTTAAATCTTCCTGTTGTAAATTTTCTATCAGTCTGAAGGCTTTTATCAGTCTGCAAACTCATGGAGTGGAAAATCTCAGAACTAGAAGGTCCTTAAATGTGATCTTGTTCAAATGTCTCATTAGTTCACATGAGGAAATGGGCCTGCGCTTTGGTTAACGTTTTCTTTTCTGCCATCAGAGCTTCAAGTGGCTCAGCTGAAGTCAGAGTTGGATTATTTTTCCCTAGATGAGATTTGAGATTTAGGCGTTACAATGTGAAAAGTCGGGCAATAAATGAATAAAATCATCTCCTGGTGCTTGGGGCAAAGGAGTGATGAAGAATTTGTGTATTGAGCATCTGAGAATATTTGTTTCATTTTTTAATCACAAGTTGACATGAATGTAGAAGGTAAAAGATGGAATTGTTGCTGTATGCATGTATTTATAAATGCTCTAGGCATTTTTTTTTTTTTTCCTAGGCATTGGCATCTTGAATAATTGTTGAACACTTTGCCGGGGTTGGGAATTTGATGTGGTTGAGTAGAAATTCACTGAGATGAAGCTGGATTACAGTGATCGTCAGGGGAGGTCCCCTTTGCCATTATACAAATCAGCCAAACACTAGGAACTAGCTCCAGTACATCTGCTTATAATGGCATTTGGCATTTGAAACAAGATTATTTGCATCATCTGTGATATCTTAACAAAGATCCAGTTCCCAGCTTGCTAATAATTCATGCGTTTCAGTATAGAAAAATAAAACGTGTTGTTTTTGCAGAAATAAATAACATGTAAGCTTTACTTCCCTCTGAGATGAACATCATGATAAATAATTCTAAATGAATTTTTTTTCTTAGTAATACAGTCCAAATTTCCTGGGTACAGTAAGTAGAGACTTTACTGGATTGCCGCCTCTACAGCAAAGTCAACATTTTATGTATGGCTATAAAACACATTATTAAGGGCTGAGATGAGGGAACATGAGCTTCTCTACCTGACCAGAGAGTTAACACAATTCAGGCACAAATGGCTCAGAAACTAAGCTTTTCCAAAGGAAAATTATGATAGCCAGCTAGTTTTTAACTAATCCAGGTAGAAATTCAATCTTTGAACTCTTAATCTTGTCTAATCATGGGCAGGTGCCCTTGGCTCATAATTGAACCTATGTTGTTTTTTTTTTTTATGGCGCCAGTCTCGGGGCGCTTCCTCTCCTAGCTCATCATGAGGAACCTCTGAAGTCCACACAGACCTACTAGAAAAGGATCTCTAGATTCAAATATATTTTTGTAAAGTGAAATCTTTTCAGATACAATGGGAGCTCAATTTAATAAAGGAACCTAGAGGTAAATAATTTGATAATTTGTTCTCCCTCTAAATTCATTAGGCCCACAGGCTTAGGTTTTTTTCTAAGAGGAAACATTTCCTCACAATAGAGTCTATCTAAGTGCAATGGTTAAGGTTGTATGTTAGATTGGCCAGGCCATGATTCTCAGTGGTTTGGCAGTTATGTAATGATGTAATTATCCCCCATTTTGTGACATAATGTGATCGAATGTAATCATCTCCATGATGTGATCTGATGTGATCAGTCAATCAGTTTTTAAGGGGAGTTTCTTCATTTCTGTGGCCAGCATCCAATGCATATGGACATTCTGGCAAAGCTCTATGGCTTTTGCTCACTCCAGATCCTGCATCGGGCTCGCCATCATCTGGACTCTGGTTCATGGGAATTAAGCCAGCAGCCTGCCATGTTGCCTGCTAATCTTGGGTTCATTTGCCCCTACAGCTCATGAGTCAGGGGAAGCCTCTAGCCTGATGCCTGACCCAAAGGCTCAGGACTTAACAGCCTCTTAAAACTTCGTGAGCCATTTCCTTAAGATAAGTCTTTCTCTCTCTCTCTCTCTCCATGTATATATATACACACACGCTTCATTAGTTTTGCTTCTCTGGAGAACTCAGCCTGAGACACTAAGTGAAGAAGGCATTCCTTTAAATTAAATCAAAATATAATTCCAATTTATAGCCATGCAGGTGACCTGGTTTGTGCTAGTTTTGGCATTCTAAGAATTTTTACCATAGATAAGGTTTTAAAATTTTTAATCTATATTATATGCCTGGTGCTTATATCCAGGAATTTTAAAAACCAATAATGATTGTTCTAGATTCAAGGTGACTTTGAAATGAATTAATTCAATAAACATTTATTAAGGGAGTATTTCATGCCAATTCCTGATAAGGTAAAAACACTTTTATTAGTTTAGCATCCATTAAAAGTATTACAAATCATTTACTGATTTTTTTACAGACATATAAGAAGCATCAAGTACCAAAATAATAATAATAATAAATGGGGTTATTCAATTATTATACATAAAATGCTAGTAATGGATCACTGGCTGCTCACTTTTACATCCTGTTCAATTCAAAGTCATTTATTGCATTGTTCAAGCCATTGGTAAAGGGTTAGATATACAGATGTGAACCCTGCATTCTCTGAGCTCTCAATATAAAGTGAAAATATTAATAGCCTAAAGAGTTTGTATTTATTTGTGACTCTTAAGGGTATCACAAATCATCTATTGATTTTATAAACTAAAAGGGAACAGCTGCCAATAGAAATAGATGTAAAAGATCTTCTGGTAGACAATATCAGGATCACGTACTAAAATAAACCATACTTTATATAATTATAAAAGACCTAGGACTAACATTTTAGTACATGTAGTCACATTCTTTTTATGGTAGCCTTGAGTTTCATCAGATCTGATGATTATATTTAAGAACTTAACTTGCACATTTACATATACATTGAGGTCAGAGCTTCTAGTATACCCCCATCCTATTGATGCAACCACCTTTTAATAAATATTGTGTAGTACTTCAATAAGTAATTATATTTAATTGAGATTCAATTCGACTAAATCCACTTTTTTGGGAACATTTTATCATGCTTTAGGTGAAGGTTTGCAGAGGAAATCAGTTTCTCATCCAATAATTTATATACAAATCATTCCATGACATTGGTCAAAGTCCCTGCAATGTGTCAGCACTCTCACCATTATTACCTTGAGTTCCCTGTTTCCATTCATCTCGTTCTCCTGACCCTTTCTGCCTTCACATCTTTGCTTTTGCGCAGATGTTGCCTTTTGGTCTCATATAGATGATTGTTCTAAGAAGCACTTTCCTAACTGGTGTTATTGTTTATTTTATAGGACTGTCTATCATTTGGATGAAAGACTATCTCAGGGAGTGGCTTCAGTTCCAAGTTAGAAGGGGATCTAAGGGCTGTAGTTTCGGGGGTTCCTCCAGTCTCTATTGGACAAGCCTGGCCTTTTTTTATGAATTAGGTTTTTTTCTACATTTTTTCCCACTCTAACTGAGATCTTCTATGGTGATCCTGGTCAGAGCAGTTAGTAGTGGTAGCCATCTAGCTTTTCTGGTCTCAGGCTAGTGAAGGCTGTGGTTCCTGTGCTGCATTAATCCTTTGGATTAATTCCTCTTTGAATCTTTGATTTTCTTCACCCTCCTTTGCTCTGGAAGGAGAGACCAATAGTTGTATCTTACGTAGCTGCTTGCAATCTTTTAAGAACACAGGCACTACTCAATGAAGTACTATGTAGAACACTGTCTTTATGAAACCATATTAAGTCAATTGATCTAGATGTCCCATGAGACTGTGGCCCTTACCCTTCAAGCCCAGTAACTCAGTCCCATGAGGTGTTTGGTTATGTCTAGGAAATTTCCATAACTATGCTTCCTGTGTGTTCTATTATATATATGAATATACATGCAGCAATACAAATATATATGCAGAAATATCCTCAGCCAAACCTATGTGTGCACTTGAATGTAATATACACCCTCCCATACCTTGCAGGATTGTAAGTGTTACAGTATTTACCATCATTGCCTTTTATTCTTGTGTATCTCTTGGTGTCTTCCCTTGCCTTGGTCACATTGTGCTGACTTCCGCTTATTGTGTATTGCTTTTCCCTTCACCAAAGTTAACAAGTGTCTGCTATCTAGTTATGATTTTCCCTCTATTCCCCTCCCATCCCAGGTAACCATCAAAAAATGTTTGTTTCAATGTGTAAACCTTTTCTTGACTTTTTATAATAGTGGTCTCATACAATATCTGTCCTTCGTGATTGACTTATCTAACTTAGCAAAATGCCCTCCCAATTCATCTGTGTTGTGAAATATTTGGATTCTTTATTATTCTTTATCATTGCATAGTATTCCATTGTGTGTATGTACCACAGTTTGTTTATCCATTAAAACTTCATGGGCATATAAGTTGTTTCCTTCTTTTTGCTATTGTGAATAATGCTGCAATGAACATGGGTGTGTATGTCTATTTGTGTCACAGCTCTTATTTCTCTAGGATATATACCTAGGAATGGGATTGCTAGATCGTATATTTCTATTTCTAGCTTTTTAAAGAAGCACTATATTGTTTTCCATAGTGGTTGTAACGTTTTACATTCCCACCAGCAGTGTATAAGAATTCTAGTCTCCACACAATCTTGCCAACATTTTTTGTCTTCTTTTTTTTTTTTGATCAGTGTTATTAGTGCTGGAGTAAAAGGGTAACTCATTGCAGTTTTGATTTGAATCTCTCTAATGGTTAATGATCATGAGCATCTTCTCATGTGTTTGTTAGCTACCTGAATGTTGTCTTCGGTGAAGTGTCTGTTCATGTTCTTTCCTTTTTTTAATTGGATCATGTGTCTTTTTGTTGTTGAAGTATTGAAATTTTCTATAAATTTTAGAGACTAGATCATTGTCAGATATGTTATAGCCAATTTTTTTTTTTTTTTTCCCGGTCTGTAGGTTCTCTTTCTACCCTTTTGGCAAACTTTTTTGATGAGCAAAAGTGTTTTTTAGAAGCTCCCATTTACCTAGTTTATCTTTTGCTGTTTGTGCATTTTTAGTGATGTTTGGTATTCTATTTATGCCACATATTAGAGCCCTTAAAGTTGTCCTTATTTTTCTTTCATGATCTTTATAGTTTTAGGTTTTACATTTGTCTTTGATCCATTTTGAGTTAGTTTGTGTATGGTGTGAGGTATGGATCTTGTTTCATTTTTCTGCAAATGGATATCCAGTTTTGCGAGCACCATTTGTTAGAGAAATTTTCTCTTTCCCATTTAGAGAACTTTGACCATTTGTCAAAGATCAGCTGTCCATAGGTGGATGAAATTACTTCTGGGTTCTAAATTCTGTTCCATTGGCCTATGTGTTTGTCATTGTGCCAGTACTATGCTATTTTGACTAATGTGACTATATTGTAGATTCTGAGGTTGAGGACTGCGAGGTCTCCTACTTTGTTCCTCTTCTTTAATAGTGCTTTGCTTATCCAGGACCCTTTCCCTTTCCATATGAAGTTGTGATTAGTTTTTCCATGTTATCAAAGAATGTTGCTGGTGCTAGGAACCCTAATACATGGCATAAACAGTATACAAAACAGTACTAACAATGCACAAACACCAGAAGAGAAACTAGAGCTCCTAAAAATCAAACACTTACGCTCATTCAAAGACTTCACCAAAAGAGTAAAAAGATTACCTACAGACTGGGAAAAAATTTTTGGCTATGACAAATCTGATCAGTGCCTAATCTCTAAAATCTACAAGACACTGCAAAACCTCAAGAACAAAAAGGTCCAATTAAAAAATGGGCAAAGGATATGAACAGGCACTTCACTAAAGAAGACATTCAGGTAGCTAACAGGTACATGAGGAAATGCTCACAATCATTAGCCATCACAGAAATGCAAATCAAAACTACAATGAGATACCATCTCACACCAACAAGGCTAGCATTAATCCAAAAAACACAAAATAATAAATGTTGGAGAGGTTGTGGAGAGACTGGAACACTTATACTCTGCTGGTGGGAATGTAAAATGGTACGATCACTTTGGAAATCAATTTGGTGCTTCCTTAAAAAGCTGGAAATAGAATTACCATACAATCCAGCCACCCGACTCCTTGGAATATATCCTAGAGAAATAAGAGCCCCCACACTAATAGATATATGCACACCCATGTTCATTGCAGCAGTGTTTACAAAAATGAAAAGATTGAAACAACCTAGATGCCCATCAATGGAAGAATGGGTAAACAAACTATGGTATATTCACACAATGGAATACTACACAATGATAAAGAACACCAATGAATCCGTGAAACATCTCATAAAATGAATGAATCTGGAAGACATTGTGCTGAGTGAAATTAGTCAGTTGCAAAAGGACAGATATTGTTTGAGACCATATTGTAAGAACTCAAGAAAAGGTTTAATCACAGAAGGAAACATTCTTTTATGGTTATGAGGGTGGGGAGGGTAGGAGACCGGTATTCACTAACTAGATAGTAAAAAAGATAGTAGACAAGAATTATTTTAGGTGAAGAGAAAAACAGCACACAATACAGGGGAAGTCAGGACAACTGGACTAAACCAAAGGCAAAGATGCTTCCTGAATACAACCAAACACGAAAAGGTACAAAGTAATTGCAACAGTACATTGACAGGGAGCTTCCAGAAATTCAAGTCAGATTCAGAAGCCGACATGGAATCAGGGATATCATTGCTGAAGTCAGATGGAACCTGGCTGAAAGCAAAGAATACCAGAAAGATGTTTACCTGTGTTTTATTGACTATGCAAAGGCATTCGGCTGTGTGGATCATGGTAGATTATGGATAACATTGTCAAGAATGGGAATTCCAGAACACTCAATTGTGCTCATGAGGAACCTGTATGTAAACCAAGAGGCAGTCATTCAAACTGAACAAGAGAATACTGCATGGTTTAAAGTCAGGAAAGGTGTGGGTTGGTGTTGTATCCTTTCACTGTATTTATTCAATCTGTATGTTGTACAAAAAATCTGAGAAGCTGGACTATATGAAGAACATGGCATCAGGATTGGAGAAAGACTCACTAATAACCTACACTATGCAGATGACACAACCTTGCTTGCTGAAAGTAAAGAGGACTTAAAACACTTACTGGTAAAGATCAAAGACTACAGCCTTCAGTATGGATTATACCTCAACATAAAGAAAACAAAAATCCTCACAACCGGACCAAAAAGCAACATTATGACAGATGGAGAAGAGATTGATGTTGTCAAGGATTTCATTTCACTTGGAGCCACAGTTAACACCCATGAAAGCAGCAGTCAAGAAATCAAATAACACTTTGCATTAGGCAAATCTGCTGCTAAAGACATCTTTAAAGTGTTAAAAAGAAGAGAGGTCACTTTAAGGACTAAGATGTGCCTGACCCAAGCCATGGTGTTTTCAATGCCTCATATGCATGGGAAAGCTGGGCAATGAATAAGGAAGACTGAAGAATTAATGCCTTTGAATTGTGGTGTTGGCGAAGAATATTGAATATACCATGGACTGCCGAAAGAACAAACAAATCTGTCTTGGAAGAAGTACAGCCAGAATGCTGTAGAACTGAGGATGGCAAGACTTCACCTCATGTACTTTGGACATATTATCAGGAGGGATCAGTCACTGGAGAAGGACATCATGGTTGGTAAGGTAGAGGGTCAGCAAAAAAGAGGAAGACCCTCAATGAGGTGTATCAACAGAGTGGCCGCAACAATGGGCTCAATCACAACAATGATCATGAGGATGGCACAGGACCTGGTGGTGTTTTGTTCTGTTGTACATAGGATTGCTATGAGAATATATATATTCTCCCTCTATTCCACATAGATCAGCCCTGATGGCACAGTAGTTAAAGCACTTGGCTGCTAACTTAAAGGTCTGTAGTTAAAACCCACCAGCCACTCAGTGGTAGAAAGATGTGGCAGTCTGCTCGCATAAAAATTTACAGCCTTTGAAAACCTTTGGGGGCAGTTCTACTCTGTCCTGTAGGGTTGCCCTGAGTCTAAAGTGACTTGACAGCAATGGTTTTTTTTTTTTTTTTTTCCTGTTATTTCACACAGATAATTGGGTTTTAGTTTCCAAACCAATGAAAGGATAAAAACATGCCTCAAGAAATAAAGAAGTTTTTAAAAGAATGTCCTATACCTTTTCTGTCCTCTCCTTTACCTGCACGTGCTGAGGGTACAGATAACAGTAGAAGGCAATTCTGAAATGGCAATATCAATCACAGATTAACTTTCTGGATAGTAGAATAATTTCCCCACCTCTCACTGTACAGATAGATAAACTTGGATGGTGAACCAGTGCCTAAAATTCTAAATTGAAGGGAAGTAATATGATTGAATCAACAGAAACACCTCTCTGGTAAATTCACCAGAAAGAAGGAATTTGTTGGAAGGATAAGAAAAAACTAAAAAACTCAAAGGATATGCAGAAGAATTAGGACTTCAACAGAGCTGCTTCCTGTTATGAGGAGCAGGACAATAGGAATAAGCGGGTAACCAGTCCCATCATTGAGCTGCAGAGGGGATGAAAGATCATCATTTAATTCCATTTTAGGCCTCTCTGAGAGGACAAGACACCCTGATTGACAAAGAGTACAGACACTGAGAGAGATTCACTTTCCTAAAGGGATATCAGGGTGCTGCTTCCAACAGAAATGGAGAAAGATATTGATCAGGTCAAAAAATTAATGTCTGCTACAACAGACTAGGCTCCAATCCAAAACCACCCAAAATGAGAAGGGGAGTAAGAGCTTGACTGACAGGAGAAAGAAGGGTGAAGCCATCAACTCAAGTAAAGTAATCTGAGAGGATGTTTTATATACTTTTTTTTTTTTCTGAAGACAGGTTATAAATTATACTTTATGATACTATAGGATAGTCATTTCAAAGGGGAGAAAAAGTCAATGCTGTTTCCTCTCCAAATTTCCCAGGTAGGAAGCAAGCAAACTGAAATCTTGTTAGCACATCTAAGCATAGAATAGATTGCTTTGTTCTGATCCAGTTGGTGATACCAATTTCAATGCTGTTTTCCATTTCTGTAGCTTCTTAAACCTTTACTTGTTTATGTATAGTGTATAAGATGTTATCGCCCCGTGAGCTTTGCCAGTCCTATGTGTTGTTTTTTCCATCTAGAGTTGTACAGACCTAGACATGTACAGACTTCTGAGGTCGTGATATTTTTCAGATACATACATATATGTATACAAACACATACATACATACATAATCTTATAAAGTTATGATGATATACTATGTGATTAATAACCCATTGCTATCAAGTTGATTCCGACTCATAGCAACCCCATGGGTTTCCAAGGAATGGCTAGTGAATTTAAACTGCTGACTTTTTGGTTAGCAGTTGAACTCTTAGCAACTGCACCACCAGGGCTCCAGTGAGTAATAGCAAATATGAATCAATTTTTATTATTGATTACTATTTACTACTAAATACAAATGTCTCATATAAGGTTTACTTATGAAAGCAAATATATTTTTAATAATGGATGTTCAAATCCAACCTTGTCATTTCCTAATTGTGTAGCATTGCGCAATGTCCCTCAGTCTTAGTTTTCTCATCTTTAAAATGGAGGTAATGGGTTAGTTACTACTTCTTAGAACATTAAGAGGATTAAATGAGATGTTCTATAAAAATAATATTTCAAAAGTGCTGGGCTTCATAAATGTTATCTATCCTGCTATTATCATTATTTATAAAATTATATAAAAGAACAATCAAATCTATCTCCAAAGAAGTACAGCCAGAATGCTCCTTAGACACAAGGATGATGGCGAGACTTCTCTCACGCACTTTGGACATATTATCTGACAGGATTAGTCCCTGGAGAAGGATATAATGCTTAGTAAAGCAGAGGGTCTTTGAAAAAGAGGAAGACACTCAATGAAATGGGTTGACACCGTAGCTGCAACAATGTGCTCAAGCATAACAACGATTGTGAGAATGGCGCAAGACTGGGCAGTGTTTCATTCTGTTGTACATAGGGTCGCTATGAGTTGGAACCAATTCAATGGCAAATGACAACAGCAACACAACATAAAATTAATATTCTTGCTCTCATCATTATATTGGTTACTACATCTGTGATTTATTGCTAGATGCAGCTACTCCAGATAGAGAAAGAACTTTCTTTGGCCACTTATTCTTCTTAACATGCTCCAGTACATAAAATACTTCCAGTTCCAAGTCATAGTATGAGGAAACTAGAGAGATGTTGACTATATCAGCAAAGAGTGGTCTGGCATGTAAATGATTCAGCAGGAAACCTACAAACCATTATTTCATGTTGGGAAGTATGGAGGAAATATGCCTATGACAGAAAATAAGTGACTTTGTCTAATGGCTTTGCATGCCTTCTAATGGCAGGACTACTCCTTGCGAACATTTCTTAGCAGGAGAGCCTTTATCTAGGGGCATACTTTTTGAAAGGTATACATGGCTATGTGGGGTTGCTTATGGTAAACAAACATGGAATCTATGAATACAGGCATTGGTTCCAGAAAAAGGTTACTTAGGCTATGTAATTCTATCAATATGTAAAGGAGATGACTCTTTCTGCTATTTACCTTGTGAACCACATTCATTGTTTACTGATCTCATATATTAACTTGGGCTCAGAGCACGTCCATTGAGGTAAGAAAGAATTTGGGGACCTCTGTTGACTGTCCTGGACCTCTCTTTGCTTTTCCTCTGCATCGTGATTACTTGAATCCCTAAATTACTAGGAAATCTTGATACTTGGTAAGATTTCTAATTTGTGTGTGATTGGAAAGTTTTATTTTTTGTGTTGACTCAAAGACCATTGTTTTTCCTCCATATTATCAGATCAAAGAAAAAATAAAGATATTTCTTCCCTATGATTAAGAGAAAATATCTCCATTTCTCAAGCTAGAAAGAAGAGCAGTTTTTATAATTCTGTGTTCAAGCCTCTCAAGCCTGCTTTCAGGGAATACATGGGGGATCTTTTGGGTCTGCCCTCCTTGTGTTTGGACAGAATTGCCAAGGTAAATACCACAGAATGGCCAAGGAGGCTGTTGTGGGGTGGGGGAGGGAAGGTGGTGGGCATTAGGAAGGACATGGTGCACTGAAGACTTGAACATGAAAGACAACATATCCATGCACGTGTTTAAGGCAAGACCCATACAATGTAAGATTGAGCAAGGGTTGGCAAGAGGGACTGGGCCCTAAGTCAAGGGTCAGCTTTCCCTGCTCTGCCATGTTCCAGAATGGAACAAAAAGAATTTCAAGAATTCTGAATTCCAACCTGGAATTCTAGGTTATTAAAAATGTATATTGGTCAAGAAAGGATGATATAATATGTATTATCTAACAATCTCTAAGCTAGAGGGTCAGTGAAGAAGAGGAAGAGCCTCAATGAGACTCACAGTGGCTGCAACAATGGGTTCAAACACAGTAATGATTGTGAGGATGGTGCAGGACCCAGTAGTGTTCCCTTCTATTATACATAGGGTTGCTTTGAGTTGGAATCAATTCAACAGCACCTAAGAACAACAAGCTAGATTTGAGGATATTGATGGTTTAGTGGTAGAACTCTCACCTTCCATGTGGGAGAACCAGATTTGACATTTTGCCAACACACTTCATATGCCTGTTTGTCAGTGGAGGCTTGTGTGTTGCTACAATGCTGACTATATTTCAGTGGAGTTTCCAGACTAAGACAGACTAGGAAGAAAGGGCTGGCTTTTTATTTCCAAAAATCAGCCAATGAAAACTCTGTGAATTAGAATGGTCCAATACACAACCAATCCACATAGCACAGGGCAGCACTGTCTTCTGTTATGCGAGAGGTTTCAATGAGTCAGGGGGCAGCTAGACAACAGTTAACATTTTTTTTTTTGACATATAATTCACATTCCATAAAATTCACCCTTTTAAAATCCACAATTCAGTGATTTTAGGATATTCACAAACTATCTAATCCCAGGACATCTTCATCATTCCAAAAAGAAACTCCATATCCATCATTAGCATTTACTCCCCATTCCCCTCTGCTCCTTCCAGGGCCTTGGTGTTGTTGTTGGGTGCCATTGAATAGATTCGGATTCATAGCAACCTTACATGACATAGTAGAACTGCCCTATAGTGTTTCCTAGGCTGTAATCTTTAAAGTATGACCTTAAGTATATCTCATCTGAATTTAGATACCATCTCAAAAATACATTGAGTGAGTTGAACACTAATGACCAAAGGCCAGATGCGTTGTGCAATGACATCAAAGACATTACACATGAAGAAAGCAAGAGGTCATTAAAAAGACAGGAAAGAAAGAAAAGATCTAAATGGATATCAGAATAGATTCTGAAACTTGCCCTTGAACAACGAGTAGCTAAAGCAAAAGGAAGAAGTGATGAAGTAAAATAGCTAAACCGGAGATGTCACAGGGCAGCTCAAGAAGAGCTGGAGTTAGAAAACCAAAAGGGAAGAACAGGCTCGGCATTTCTCAAGCTGAAAGAACTGAAGAAAAAATAAAAGCCTCAAGTTGCAATATTGAAAGATTCTATAGAGAAAATATTAAACTACACAAGAACCATCAAAAGAAGATGGAATACATAGTCACTATACCAAAAAGAACTGGTCCATGTTCAAGCATATGATCAGGAATCCAAGGTACTGAAGGAAGTGGTCCAAGCTGCACTGAGGGCATGGGTGAAAAGCAAGGCTCCAGGAATAGAAGGAATACCAATTGAGATGTTTCAACAAATGGTTGCAGTGCTGGAAGTGCTCACGCATCTACACCAAGAAATTTGGAAGGGAGCTATGTGGCCAATCAATTGGAAGAGATCTATATTTATGCCTATTCCCAAGAAAGGTGACCCAACCAAATGTGGAAATTATTGAACAATGTCATTAATATCACACACAAGCAAAATTTTGCTGAAGATCATTCAAAGGCGACTACAGCAGTGCATCAACAGAGAACTGTCAGAAATACAAACCAGATTCACAAGAGGATGTGGTACAAGGGGTAGCATTGCTGATGTCCGATGAATCCTGGCTGAAACCAGAGAATACCAGGAAGATGTTTACCTGTGTTTTATTGACTATGGAAAGGCATTTGACTGTGATTGTGAGGATGGCACAGGACTGGACAGAGACTATAGAAAGCAGCAAGAAAAAAGTGTATCTAGCCAGCAGTGCCTTGGAAGAAAGGCCTAGTTATCTACTTCTGAAAAATCAGCCACTGAAAAGCCTATATGGAGCACAGCTCTATTCTGACACACATGGAGTCCCCTTGAGTCAGAATTGACTCAACAGCAACTGGCAAAATTAGTTTACTGAAGCTCTTTATTTCCTCCTATGGGTATAAGTTCATGTCTAGTAGCCTTTCATTTCATCCTAAAGGACTCCTTTTAATTTTTTTTTTTTGGGGGGGGGGGAGGGGTGCAGGTCTATTAGCAACAAATTCTCTTAGTTTTCATTTTTAGTTGCCAGTCTTTTTGCTTTCAGTACTTTATGAGTATGTCATCCCACTGCCTTCTGGTCTCCATGGCTTTGATTAAATAATCAGATTTTAATCTTATCAAGGAGCTCTTGTATGTGAGGAGTCACTTCTTTCTTGCTACTTTCTATATTCTCTATCTCTCTTTCGGCAGTTTGATTATGATGTGTCTAGGTGTGGACTTATTTGAATTTATCTTACTTGGATTTTGTTGAGCCTAGATGTGTAGGTTTCTGTGTATAATGAAATTTGTGAAGGTTTTGGCCCTTATTTCTTGATAATCTCTTTGTCTACTTTCTGGGACTCTCATTACGTATATATTGACATACCCTAACCCTATGAATACCAGTAAATTTCCATTAGTCTAAAAAGACTACCTTTAACTACCCCAAGCCAGATTTGCACAGATGGGCCAGCTGTGACCTTTAGTTAACCTTCACAGAGGGCATAGCAACAGATAGAACAAATCAGAAGGAAAATCATCACCCAGAGCCATTCCGAAGTGAGAGATCTGACAAGAACCACGTCACCTCCTGTTTCTTGGCCTCCATAATTCCTGCAATGTCTTCCCTATGTATTCCTCCTAGAATTTTCCCTCCCCGGTATGCTCGCACGGCCACCATCTTGCTGCCCAAATCACATATGAGCCCTGCTTGCCCACAGCTTGGGGAGTGGTATCTGAGGAACTTCCTCCCAGCTCCTTCTACCCATTGCAATAAAGTTACTTTCTCTTTCTCAAAGGCCGGTATCCAGATTATTGCCGGGTCTGAGTGCACCAGACAGAACTCACCTTCCAGGGTTCAGCAACATTGATACGTTTGGTTGTGTCCCATATGTCTATAATGCTCTGTTCATTCTTCTTTACTCTTTTTTTTCTCTCAGTTTCTCATGCTGGATAATCTATATTGACCTATCTTCAGTTTTTGCTGATTTCTTCTTCTGACAGCTAAAATCTGCTCTTGAGCCTCTCTAGTCAACTTTTTATTTCAGTTATTATAATTTTCAACTCCAAGAATTTCTATTTGATTTATATATATATATCATTTGTATCTCTTCACTGATATTTGCTATGTGGTGAGACATTGTTTTCAGGCTTTTTTTTTCTAGTTCTTTAGATAGGAATTTGTTTATTGTTGTTGCTGTTGTTAGGTGCCTTTGAGTTGGTTACAACTCCCGGGGAACCTATGTACAACAGAACAAAACAATGCCCGGTCCTATACCATCCGCATGATCGTTGCTATGCTTGAGCCCACTGTTGAAGACACTGTGTCAATCCATCTTGTTGAGAGTCTTCTTTTTTGCTTACCCTCTACTTTACCAAGCATGATGTCCTTCTCCAGGGATTGGTCCCTCTTGATTACAGGTCCAAAGTATGTGAGACAAAGTCTCAACACCCTTGCTTCTAAGGAGCATTCTGGCTGTATTTCTTCGAAGACAGTTTTGTTCCTTCTTTTGGTAGTCCGGGGTATATTCAATATTCTTCACCAACACCACAATTCGAAGGTGTCAATTTTTCTCCAGTCTTCCTTATTCATTGTCCAGCTTTTGCATGCATATGAGGCGATTGAAGATACCATGGGTTGGGTCAGGCCACCTTAATCCTCAAAGTGACATCTTTGCTTTTTAACACTTTAAAGAGGTCTTTTGTAGCAGATTTGCCCAATGCAATGCGTCCTTTGATTTCTTGATTGCTGCTTCCATGGGTGTTGATTGTGGACTCAAGTAAAATGAAATCCTTGAAGACTGCAATCTTTTCTCTTTTTATCGTGATGTTGCTTACTGGTCTAATTGTGAGGATTTTTGTTTTCTTTATGTTGAGGTATGATCCATACTGAACTTCTTTAGTTCTTTGAAAATATTTAATATTGCTAGTTGAAAATCTTAGTAAGCTCAATGTGTGCTTCCTGAGGGACAGTTTTGTTTTTTTTCTGTGTATGGGCCATATTTTCTTTTCCTCTTTTTATAGCTCATAATTTTTGGTTAAAAGCTGGACATTTTAAATAATATAATGTGGCAACTGGCAATTATGAAAATCAGATGCCCCCACTAGGGTTTACTTTTATTGTTTTTTGTTGTTGTTACCATTTGTTGGTATAGTGACTTGAACAAATTGTATAAAGTCCATATTTTTTGTGGTATGTGGTCACTGAAGCCCATGCCCGGTGGTCAGTTAATGATTAGTCAGAGATCCCCTTGAAAGCCTTGACAGTATATCTATTTACATTCTGGGAAGGAAATAAGACCCTCTGAACAAGACTTCACAGGCTTTTGATGCAATGAACTCATGCAAATTTTTGACAGCACTTTTATTGATTTTATTTAAATTACAAGTGTTTTTAAATCCTTCCCAAATGCAATTATCTTAGGCCACAAATAGATATTCCCTTGCTCTATAAGTTATGTGGTGGTGGGGGGGGAGGGTCACACACAATTATATAGCTGAGATTTAAACTGAAGAGAATTTTTACATATAAATTGTCCATCTTATGCATAATATCTACATAAAACAAGGAAAAAAGCCCCAGACACACTTCTGACCACCATACACACCTATTCACTGAATTTAAAATGCTAATTTCTGTTGGCTGTGCTTCAAAAATGATGAATATTGAATACGATACTCATTTTTTAAGCAGATTTCAATAAAGCTTGAAAGAGAGGAGGTAAAGATTTTGTGTATTTAAATGTGTTTTCAATCTGCCTTTCAAAATACTATTTACAAATAAAACACTTTATTGTTTATCTTGTAAACACATGTCCGAAGTGTATGAAAAGAGCTTTCAGGAAAATTACTAATGTTAAAACATACTCATCAGAGTTCAAAAAACACTTTGTGATACTCTGGCTACAGCTATAGAAAATGGCTTTCTATAATATTACCATTACAAAGAAAACTTTATTTTAAGGCAACTTCAAAGAAACAGCAATTTACAGTGTTTAGGATTCAGCTGAACTCTAGACCCTTTAGGTATCTTTAAGAACCCTTCTGGCTGTTGTAAATACAGAAAAATTATCATCTACTACAAGTTCCTTTTAATTAAATATTCTGCTGTCTCAGTATGATGTTGCTTTCATTGTTCATGATTTTTTTTTTCCTTAATAAAGTATAATGTTAGAGACTAAACTATATTATGAAAAAAGCCCTTCTGGCTATTCTAGAAGTAGATGTACTTACGGGGATTCCACAGTGGAACAAAACTGAACTGAGTTTCAGTCTTGCTACAGAAAGATGTGTTTGATACCCTGTGTTTCAAGTACAGGCTGTCCTCAGATTTGGAACCAGTTCCCTTCCTAAGTCAGTCTTTAAGTCAAATTTATACATCCATCGGGCCAGTTAGTTCATACCTAACGTCAGTCAAATGTTTGCCCTAGTATATAGTGTAGCTTTCTAAGCATAAAAAACATTAAAGAAAACGCTTCCAGATATACTAAAACATGTTTAATGAAATCATACAATAATAATAATAATGTTTTGTTACTGAACCCAAAGAAGCGCCCATTGGTTATTATGAACCATGCTATACACCTTCTCCACAGTTGAAGAGATGCGTACAGGGCAAATGTTACTCAAAATACTCACGAGATTCTAGTCTGCAAAATCTTTGAGACCAGTTAGATACTTTATTGTAGACTCTGAACTAAAAAAGCCTACATTGTTCATCCAGGCCACATTTCTGCTGAGTTTTGAATTCTCCTTAGAAGAGCCAGGAGCCCTGGTGGCACAGTGGTCGAACTTGGCTCCTAACCGAAAGGTTGGCAGTTCTAATTCAGCAGCCGCACCTTGGAAACCCTGTGAGGGCTGCTCTACTCTGTCCCATAGGGTCCCTGTGAGTCAGAACCCACCCCCTGGCAATGCGTTCAGCAGAGGCAGGGAGGGTTGGGGCTTGTTGGTAGGATGGTGCTGGCACCACACCGCTTATTCCCCCCTCACCACCTCGCCAGGCCTGTCAACCCCATGCATCAGCATGAGGCCCCTGCCTTGGGATGCAAGGGAAAAAGTATGGCTAGTGTATTAAGCCTGAGTCGGGACCCAAGGGTTGGGAAGAGGACACTTAAGGGAACCCAAGTCTGAAGTTCTCCAGCAGAAACCATGCGGACATACAGAGGTCATGTAAAGCAGGCTAGCCAATTGAAGTTAGCCAGATGCAGAGTTGGAAGAACAGAAAGGTTTATTCACAGTTTACAAACTGGGAGACAGGTAGGGTCTCATGACCTAAGGCTGCCAGCTCCCCAGACCAGGGCAGATTTGCTCCTTTTTTATAGGGAGTGACATACATATGCCTGAGCAGTGAGGAGTGGATCTTCAGTCTTGTGATAGGGAGATGTGCACACAGTCCACGTAGCCCACAAGTGGCGAACGCCTAAGGTTTGGTGAATGGGTCTTTGGGTACAAAAATGGAGACTGCTCAATACTGCCACCCCAGGAAGGTCGTATAGCAGGTAAATTCAGAGTCAGTACGCCTGCCCCTCCGCCTCCGGTCAGAAGAAAAGAAACCTGGGGATTGAACCAATCATGGTGAAATGCTGTAGCAATGTAGCAAAAATGTTAGCTATTAAAAAAAAAAAAATCTATTAGGGGATGGTTAATAACACTTTCATGACTGCCTGCTTCAGTTAGGAATCTAAGACTGACCCTCTGCCAGTCAGCAAAAGGCTAGAACCTTTGTAGTAGTGAAATCCCACATGTGCAATGTAGGGAAAACAGAAGCCCGGAGAGGTGTGTGATGTAGGGGAAATAGAAGCCCAGAGAGGTGCGGCGGCAGCAGGAACTGCACAGCGTGGAGGTCCTGGTGGGATGCGGTGGGGCGGACCTGGGTAAAGGGGCACTGAGGAGGCCCGGCTGTGTGCCCAGCAGGGTGCACTGACTGGTTGTACTCAGAGAACACGTAGAGCAGACTATGGCTCCCAAGTCTCAGCCACCGGCTGAAACCACCTGCAGGCCTGCCATGCAGAGCGGAGCTGCGGTGCTTGGGCACATGGAATGTGGGGCCAGCCCTTTCTGATCTGCAAGGGAGGCAGGTGCTGTGAGCTGGCTGCTGTGGGTGGTGGCTGGGCACACCACGTCAGAAGGTCCCCATGGGAGACTAGCTGAGTCCAAGGAGTGGCTGCAATACCTAAGCACTTGGGAGAAGCTCTGCTTATCCTGGGAGCCCAGCCAATACCATTTGTTTCTTGATAGGTTTTAGGGGGTTGGTGCCCGTTAAAAGGAACAGGCAGGTTCTTAAGTAACATTAAGACTTTACAGAGGTTAAGCTAGAAAAAGCATAGCACCAGAGCCTTTTAAGCCCAGGATTCCACCCTGATGTGCTGTATAAAAAAAAAAAATTTTTTTTTTTTTTTTGGTATGGCAGTGGATAATCTTTTAACCCTTCTGTATACTAATTTTCTCATTCGTAAAATGAGAACGGTATTATCCACGTTGGAGGGTGCTAAGCAGAGTGGGTACTCCATATGCATGGCTAAGATACTTTAAGGAGTCCCTGAGTGGCACAGTTAACCCTCTCAGCTGCTAATCAAAACATTGATGGTTTTAGTCCACCTAAATGTGCTTCAGAAGAAAGGCCTGGCAATCTGGTTCTGAAAAATCAGCCACTGAAAAATCTATGGCGCACAATTCTACTGTGACACACATACGTGGGATGCCCATGAGTCAGAATCAACTCAATGGCAACTGTTTAATAATATAATAGCTAAAATTCCTGGGACTGAAGTTCTGCTGTCCCACTTACTAGCTATGTGTTTTTGAGCGAGACTCAGTTTCCTCATACATAAAGTGGAATAATTAGAATCACCCTAAGAGAATGATTATAAGCCTTCAATGAGATGATGTATAGAAATTACCTGGCATAGTGACAGGCACATTTTAAACACCCACAGTATATTGATAGTACTATTACTAGTGTCTGTCAGTTTGTCATACTCTGGGGGCTTGCTTGTTGCTGTGAAGCTGGGAGCTATGCCACCAGTATTCGGATACAAGCAGGGTCACCTACGGAGGACAGGTTTCAGCTGAGCTTCCAGACTGAGACAGACTAGGAAGAAGAACTCGGCAGTCAACTTCTGAAAAGAATTGGCCAGTGAAAACCTTAAGAATGGCAGCTGAACATTGTCTGATATAGTGCCAGAAGAAGAGCCCCCCGCCAGGATGGAAGGCACTCAAAAGATGACTGGGAAAGAACTGCCTCCTTAGAGTCGACCTTAATGACGTGGATGGAGTCAAGCTTTCAGGACCTTCATCTGCTGATGTGGCACGGCTCAATATGAGAAGAAACAGCTGCAAACATCCATTAATCAGAATGTGGAATGTACAAAGGATGAATCTAGGAAAATTGGAAATCATAAAAAAATGAAATGGAACACATAAACAATGATATTCTGGACATTAGTGAGCTGAAATGGACTGGTATTGGCCATTATGAATCTGACAATCGTATGGTCTACTATGCCAGGAATGAAAACTTGAAGAGGAATGGTGCATTCATTGTCAAAAAGAATATTTCAATATCTATCCTGAAGTATAACGCTGTCAGTGATAGGATAGTATCCATGCATCTACAAGGAAGACCAGTTAATACAACTATTATTTAAATTTACCCACCAACCACTAAGGCCAAAGGTGAAGAAATAGAAGATTTTTACAAGCTTCCGCAGTCTGAAACTGATGGAACATGCAATCAGGATGCATTGATAATTACTGGTGATTGGAATGCAAAAGTAGGAAACAAAGAAGAAGGATCCGTAGTTGGAACATATGACTTTGGTGACAGAAATTGTGCCAGAGATCCATTGATATAATTTTGCAAGGCCAATGACTTCACTGCAAATACCTTTTTTCACCAACATAAATGGTGGCTATACATGTGGACCCCAGCATTTGGAATACACAGGAATCAAATCGACTACATCTGTGGAAAGGGATGATGGAAAAGCTTAATATCATCAGTCAGAACAAGGCCAGGGGACGGCTGTGGAACAGATCATCAATTGCTCATATGCAAGTTCAAGGTGAAACTGAAGAAAATTAGAACAAGTCCATGAGAGCCAAAGTATGACCCTGAGTATATGCCACCTGAATTTAGAGATCATCTCAAGAATAGATTTCACCAGCTAAACACTAATGACTGAAGACCAGACACATTGTGGAATGACATTGAAGACATTATACGTGAAGAAAGCAAGAGGTCAATAAAAAGTCAGGAAAGAAAGAAAAGACCAAAACACATGTCAGAAGAGACTCTGAAACTTGCTTTTAAAAGTAGAGTATCTAAAGCAAAAGGAAGAAATAATGAAGTAAAAGAACTGAACAGAAGATTTCAAAGGACGACTAGAGAAAACAAAGTATTATAATGACACGTGCAAAGAGCTGGAGATAGAAAACCAAAAGGGAAGAACAAGCTTGGCATTTCTCAAACTGAAAGAACTGAAGAAAAAAATCATGCCTTGAGTTGCAATAGTGAAGGATTCTATGGGGAAAATATTAAAGGACACAGGAAGCATCAAAAGAAGATGGAAGGAATACATAGTCATTTTACCAAGAAGAATTGGTTGATGTTCAACCATTTCAAGAGGTAGCATATGATCAGGAGCTGATTGTACTGAAGGAAGAAGTGTGAGCTGCACTGAAGACACTGGCGAAAAAAAAGGCTCCAGGAATTGATGGAATATCAACTGAGATGTTTCAACAAACGGATGCAGCACTGGAAGTACTCACTTGTCTGTGCCAAGAAATTTAGAAGAGAGCTACCTGGCCAACTGACTGGAAGAGATCCATATTTATGCCTATTCCCAAAAAAGGTGATCCAACAGAATGCAGAAATTATCAAACAGTATCATTAATATCCCATGCAGGTAAAATTTTGCTGAAGATCATTCAAAATCAGCTGCAGCAGTATATCGACGGGGACTGCCAGAAATTCAGGCCAGATTAAGAAGACATGGAATCAGGAATATCATTGCTGATGTCAGATGGATCTTGGCTGAAAGCAGAAAATACCGGAAAGATATTTACCTGTGTTTTATTGACTATGCAAAGGCATCCAACTGTGTGGATCATAACAAATTACGGATAACATTATGAAAAATGGGAATCCCAGAACACTTAATTGTGCTCATGCGGAAACTGTACATAGATCAAGAGGCAGTTGTTCTGACAGAACAAGGGGATACTGCATGGTTTAAAGTCAGGAAAGGTGTGCATCAGGGTTGTGTCCTTTCACCATAACTATTCAATCTGTATGTTGAGCAAGCAATCCAAGAAGCTGGACTACATGAAGAAGAATGAACGGGGCATCAGGATAGGTGGAAGACTTATTAAGAGT
The DNA here is from genome assembly GCF_030014295.1 of Loxodonta africana. Lineage (NCBI taxonomy): Eukaryota > Metazoa > Chordata > Mammalia > Proboscidea > Elephantidae > Loxodonta > Loxodonta africana. The sequence continues at coordinate 100,347,136 of NC_087351.1, forward strand.
CTGTGTTATGCAGGTGACACAACTTTGCTTGCTGAAAGTGAAGAGGACTTGAAGCACTTACTGGTGAAGTTCAAGGACCACAGCCTTCTTGCACCTCAACATAAAGAAAACAAGAATCCTCACAACTGGACCAATCAGCAACATTATGATAAGTGAAGAAACGATTGAAGTTGTCACGGATTTCATTTTACTTGTATCCCCAATCAACACCCATAGAAGTAGCAGTCAAGGAATCAAAAGATGGATTTCATTGGGCAAATCTGCTACAAAAGACCTTTAAAGTGTTGAAAAGCAAGGATGTCACCTTGAAGATTATGATGCACCTGACCCAAACCATGGTGTTTTCAATTGTCTCCTATGCATGTGAAACCTGGACGACGAATAAAGAAAGAAGAAGAATTGACGCCTTTGAATTATGGTGTTGGCGAAGAATATTGAATATACAATGAACCAAAAACATGGACAAATCTGTCCTGGAAGAAGTACAAACAGAATGCTCCTTCGAAGCAAAGATGGCAAGACTACATCTTACATACTTTGGACATGCTGTCAGGAGAGATTAGTCCTGGAGAAGGATGTCATGCTTGGTAAAGTACAGGGTCAACAAAAAAGAGGAAGACCTCAACCAGATGGATAGACACAGTGGCTACAACAATGGGCTCAAGCATAACAATGATTGCGGGCATGGCGCAGGACCAGGCAGTGTTTCGTTCTGTTGTGCCATAGGCACGCTATGAGTTGGAACTGATTCAATGGCACCTAACAACAAAAGCTAAAGGATTATTACATGCCCTATTATTATTAACAATCTATCTACAGGAAATGCCCTCACTTAAAATACACCATAATATTTTGGAATTTGCAAGAGGATCAGTTATCTGTTGTAGATGTCTGTTTCCAGAATATTCCTGAAGTAGACTTCACTGGTTATGACAGATTAGTACTCATAAACCCTTATATAAAGTAAGTCAAGTGCAAAATTCTTTAAGTAGAAATCCCTCAACCATGTAGAAGAAATAATATTAATAAGGACCTGACATTTGAACTCAAATATAACTGAAAATAATTGTGAACCTAATCATGACTTATTGCAAGTGGAGTGTCATAGAACACACACCGATGCTTCAAGGAAGTTGCTGCAGTGATGAGGGAAACCAGGAAAGTGAGTGGCTAAAAATTAGTTTGACAATTCCAAGACTTTCATGGGTGGTAAACAAAATTGAGTTTCCAAGAGTAGCTTTTGTAGTCAAAGCAATATCTGTCTGGCATTAAGAAATAGGTTGGGTAATAATTGGTATTTATGCAAGTGGACTAGACTTCAGACTGTCCTTACTAAGATGTTTTGTAAAGATCTGAGTGAAAGATAATGTCAGAATTAGAGGCATATCAACGAAGTAATCACGAAATGGTAAACACATGTGATGTCTCCAAGTCTGCCAATTATAACCTGCACAGGACCCAAGCCTAAAGTGAGAGGGAGAAATCTTGAAAAGGTGGTTTGCATTATGCTCAAGGCAGAGCAACTGGGGTTGAGCAGTAAGGTTGAGATATTCTCAGGAAATATAAGCTGAGATTAATCACTTTTCTTGAAGACAACAGAAACAGTGTAAAATTTAGTAGGATATGACCAGGGATTTTATTGGACCAGGAAGCGTATCCAGAAAAATCCAGTTTTTAGATATACAAGCTCTATTAGTATTGGGCGCCTTGGAGTGGATTCTGACTCATAGTGACCCCAAGTGACAGAGTAGAGCTGTTTAGGCTTTCTTGACTATAATCTTTACAGAGGTAGATCACCAAGTCTTTCTCCTGCAGAGACTCTAGTTGGGTTCAAACCACCAACCTCAGCAGCTGAGTACTTAACCACTGCATCACCAGGGTTCCTTTTAGATATAAACAGAATGATACATATTTTGTGCACACTTCTGATTTCCCACCAGTGAGATAAGGATAGGGTTTCCATATAAAATACAAATGCCCAGTTAAATTGGAATTTCAGGTAAAAATGAATATGTTTTATTCCCATTTGGGACATTATTATACTAAAATAATTCATTATTTATCTGCAATTTAAATTTAACTGGGGAGTCTGTATTTTTATTTGCTAAATCTAGCAACCCAAATGGGAATAATGATGACTTGTGAAGATTAAATGAATTAATACATTTTAAGCACTTAGAGCTATGTCAAGACAAAGGAAATACTCCATTAACATTGGAAATTACCGCTCTTAATATAAAGAATTTTTTTTTTTTTTATGAATTGAGATCTGATATAATTTCCCATGTACAAATATTTGGCTATTTACACACTAAAAAGTCATAATCACTTCATGCATTAACTTGGATTCATGCTATTTGGACTCTATCCTCTTGCTTGATGGCAACATATTTTTCTTACTTACAGCTTTTAATTTGCCAGATCAACCATTTTGGAGTCAATTGTTTCTAGTTAGGGTATCTGTCCTCCAGTTTGGCTGTCTGTTCATTACAGAAAAATAGAAGGATAATACTTACTTTGTGTGGCTGATTCCATTGGCTGGGCTTTCTCCAGACATGGATAGATTAAATAAAGCTTCCCTAATTCAAGATATATTTTATTTATTTACTAATAAGAGAAATGGAAAGTTGTAATACATGGCATATTAGTTCATGCATATCATAATCCTTGCCCCCAATTCATTTTCACATGACATAATTCCTTCTCCATTTTGGTTAAAGAGACAAGGAGCCTTAGTTTGCTGCAAGAGAATGTTCTCCAAGCAGGGCTACTACCAGCATTAATTTCTTGTGTTTATATGTTTAGGCCAAGGCTCAGGTGTAAGTACACAATGAAAAATACATGATTCAGTTTTATCATGGCCAATCCCATTAGACAAACATCATTTGAACTGAAGGCAGAAAAGTATGACTTAGAGGAGAATCAAAAATATTAGATGCTACTGATAGTCCCCGAAGGGACGTTGCAGCCAGCTCCTTCCTCAGAGGGAAGAATTGAACTCCCATAGAGATCTGAGGATTAAAACTGTAGAGACCATGCCTTCTCCCTGTCTGGCACTGGCATGTAGAATAGAGATGGCAGTATGAGACAGCCTGGGAAGGTGGCTTGGGCAGCCCTGGCCAAGTTCTCCTACATGCTGAAGGAGAGTGAATTGCCACACACGTTGCCCACATGGCCAGAACACTGCAGACAGAACACCGAGAGTCAATAGACTTGGAGTGTTCCTTATCAGTGAATGTGGTAAAAGTCATATAACCAGAGACAAATTAGTTCTGTGAATATTGGCATAAAGTAATTCCAGTCAAGTACAGATGCCTCTCAATGAAAGAATACTAAGTGGCCTTCCCAATCTCAAGCTTAATGCCTCACCAATGAGAAATGGAGGAGAAACAGCCTACACTGCTTGAAGTCTTTTTTTTTCTTCTTAAATCAAAAGAGAAAACACTGAAATGAATGAATATATGAATAAGAGATTAAGATGAAAACAGAGCTTCAAACCTGTTCAAATCAGTTCAGTCATGGCTGACGAAGTGAAACTGGAACAGATCTGAAGTTTTAAAATTTGGGTGAAGAAGAACAGTAGACGGAATGGGAAAAATTATGGGTTGAAACCCTGTAATGGGACACTTGGAAGAGGCTTAGCCAGCCGTTTCAGCAGCCTGATTCGTGAGATTGGATTATTGGAAGGACCGTGGAGAGCAACACACATCCAAAGCTGCGTGGCTGGCCGCCATCTTTGAGTGGGGCGCGGCTATTTCCGCCTCTGCTGAAAATCCAACAGGCAACAGATTTGATTGCTATGCAACACTTATGCTGCCCTTGCTTTCTAAGAGGGAAATTAAGTTTCTAGTGGGGCTACGGCCTGCAATTTTTCCCGTACTGGTTACTGTTTTGGTTTACCCAAATTTTAAAACTTTGGGTCCGTTCAGGTTTTTTTTTTTTGTCAGTCATGACTGAACTGGCAACGGCTGGTTTCAAGCCCTGGATGAAAATGTTTTACTACAGAGGGAGAAAGTTACATTTGTTATCCCTCCTTCAGAGCCCCTGTGGTATATGAGACTCAAAGACTTTTATTTGCCTTAGGTAATTACTATAAAAAAAAAAAAAGCTAAATGCTGCTAACATCTAACATTTGCTTAGCAAATTTATGAAGAAGTTTAAATGAACACTTGCCTGGAAAAGTGACGATGCTCTTTCAGAGGCTAAGATGAACACTGGTTAAGTACCTACTATATGCCAGGCACTGTACCAGATACTGCATATATGTATTTGCTTTGCTATTGACCACAACCTTAAGAGATTTGCTGCTTTACAAGTATAAAACCTGAGGCTTAGAGAGATTCAGTAAACTGCCTGTACCTCACACAGCTTGCAATGAGCAATAGGTGGATTTGAGTGAGAGCTGTTCACTTCAAAGTAGATACTTTTCGGGATATCAGACCACAGTCTCTTTCCACTCAACATTGTTTATTATCAATCACTCCTCACCTTAACCTTAGATAACCTGAGTTATCTGGCGACCTTTTAGCTCCCTATCACTTATACTTTAAAAATCCACAGGCCAAGGCCAATATTGAATCCTTCAAGAGGCAGCCTTTGCCTTCTTCAGCAGCTTTGACACTTGGACAACTTTGACATGAACAGTTTTTAACTTTCCACTTAAAATTGAATGAAATATGTGGAAAATGTATTTTGTTTATGTGTTTTATTTACATGGCCTGTAAAAGGAGAAAGAGTTAACTGGGCTTTTGACGAAAGCCTTGTGTTTGTAAAAGCATTAGTAGCAGAGTAACCCTGAAAACCCTACTTCGACTCTGAACCACAAATATTTCTCCCCTAAAAAGTAGAGATATCGTAAGTGCATTCGGCATTATATTTAAGTGCAGACCCGTATAGGCCCTTCTCCCATTGTCAAATTCAGAAGACATCCTTTGGGGCACTCTTGTTATCTTTTAATTGAGTCCTGACCAAATGGTGTTTCTTTTATGCAGGGCTCAGATTTCTTACAGGGTCTTGCCTGTTAATCCTGGAATGCTGCTCTAGAAAATTGCAGAGAAGTCTATTGGTTTTTAACATACACTTTATTCTTTTCATTAATTTTGGATGTTGGAATGTATTATTTTTCTATTTTAGATGATTTTATGGGCATGTCAATAAGTAACTCTGAAGAGAGTGTCTCTGGCACTGAAACTCACTTCATCATTTTTCTGGAAGTTTCTCAGCAATTAATTTGTAATCTATGTAGCTGGTTTTGCTGTAAGTGCATTTCCTTAATTAGCCCATGAGAAAAGACATTTATATATAAAAAAGGACTGCCTGGAGAACATTATTTCTGGCTCACCACCACCTAGGAAAATAAAAAGCTCTCTACAGAATCGAGGGAAAAGAATCTCAGGGGCTATTATTTCCGTGTTAAGCATGGTTTGACAAGACAGATTAAATTAAAACGCTCACGTTAAAGCAGCTCTTCTCTTACTACTGAGGCTAAGAAATGGATTGGTCTAAATATCTTGATGAAATATTCACAAAATGTAAATTTTATTGTAGAGGAAAATTACTTGTCATAAATTGAAAATATACTGTAATCAATGTTTTACATATTGCCTACAAGACATTTTTGTGCATAATCTATCCTGATACCATACTGTCACTGAGCCAAGAGAACCCTAGAGTTATTTTTTTTTTTTTAATTTTGCATGCAATAACTGGATTTTTTCACCTTAGAAAACAAGGACAGGAAAAATCTTTCCAATCTGGTATCATGCCCCAGTCTTCGTATGTTGGGAAAGGGCTCTTCCAGAAACCTTAGCCTTGTCAATTCAGGAGCTCTGTGATAATGCCCTTTGATCCAAGTTTACCTTTCTTCTTTGTTATTTCTAATGCTGGAACCACATTCAAGGTGTTGTTACTTGGCTCATCCATTCTTCTAGAGAGGTTTTTATCTGTTTCAATGAGCAGAATAATTCAAAAGATCATTCACTTTCCCTGTGTTCACGTGACTATTTTAGGAATTCTTGGAGAATTACATTTTCTCCAGAATAACAGATGGTGCCAAAAAACTAGCAAAGTGTTTTTTTTCTAATAATACAATTTTAAAAATTAGAATAATTATTTCAGAGATAAATATAATATGTTAAAGTGTAAACAAGTTTTAATCTCATCCTAACCACATCCTTGAGGTTCCATGTTATTAAGAAAAGACAACTTGTATCAATAAACTGATGGTCTTTACCTTTCCCTTAAAATCATATTTTAGCAATCAGAAATGAGACCAAAACTTTTTGGATCTTTAAGAAAAGTTTCTTTGAGGAACAATTTATCTTCAGCTTGGGATGGAAACACAAGGAGAGTTTTGACATTTTGAATCTGGCCCAAGAAACTGCCAGTGCAAAGCTACGTGAAAATGCAAAGACCATTTTAAAGAAAAGGTTACTATAGTCTTTTGCAATAATCCCAAAGATATATAGTTCATATTATACCAGATTTAGATAGAATTACTATGGGGAAATATTGTACTAAAAGTGGTGTTCCTCTTCTCATCAGTTAGATAACATATTAGGCATTAGTGATAGAATGACATTTGAGAGCACTACCGTTTTAGTATAATCCAGATGAATGTCTATAAAGTTATATGGACTGTGTTAGGAAAACTTCCCTATTAAGGAGAAAATGTAGCTACATGTCTATAACACAGGGAAAAAAGTATGTTCAAAGCAGTGACCTGGAGACTATTTCATGCCATCCAAGTGCCTTCCAAATAATCAAAGAATGTCTTACAAGTGCAGTCTGTTTTAGCCATAAATTCATAGTGTGTTAACCCATTGCTAATTAATAATTCATGAACATACATATTTGAAATTATTGGATTTGTATCTTTTAGTCTGTGTTAAAAGCTCAGTCATTATATTACAAATTCAAAAGTTGGAATACAAACATTAACAGTGAATGTTTGATATCCTGGCTCTTCCTATTGTGGACATTTTCGTTGTTGTTGTTCGTTGCAGTCCAGTGGATTCCAACTCATGATAACCCCACGTATGTCAGGGTAGAACTGCTCCATAGGGTTTTCAAGGCTCTAACCTTTCAGAAGCAAATCATCAGGTCTATCTCCCAAGATGCCTCTGGGTGGGGTTGGCCCACCAGCCTTGCAGCTAGTAATAGAGCACTTAAGTGTGCAGAGAACCCAGGGAAATAGGCATTTATGAATTGAGGACACCACTCCAGGGACAGCATGTGATAAGAAGTCTAGGAATTAAGTGTTTGGATTCTGGGACACATAAAAAAAAAAAAAAATTTTTTTTTTTTTTGACATATAGGTGGCTTTAAAACTTCTTTATTTGGCCAGCTAGCAGCACCTTCACCATGCGCCAAAAAAGTTCATTGATTTCTAAGGTGGCTTGACAAATTCTCTCGTCATCACATGCGGCAGTAAGATCTTGATAGGATGTCAATGATGGTTTAGTAGCAGGCCAAGCATAAGCCAGTTCAGGGACAGTGAAATCTCTGACCTCAACTTGAACCTTTCAGGGTAAGTTGTTCTGGGGTTTAATGAGGAGACGGAGTGGGCCTCGGCTTTCAGTGGTATCCTTCCTCAGACGTCTACAACTTTAAGATAAAAAGTGGTTAACTGTTGAGAGAAAAAAACAAAAAGAGTGCTTCTACTTTACACATGTAAGTGATTCTGAAAAATATATACATTTATAAATACATTTTTTTTTAAATAATTTTTACTGTGCTTTAAGTGAAAGTTTGCAAATCAGGTCAGGCTGTCACATATAAGCTTATATACACCTTACTCCATACTCCCACTTACTCACCCCTGATGGGTCAGCCCGCTCCCTCCTTCCAGTCTCTCCTTTCGTGCCTGTTTTGCCAGTTTCTAACCCTCTCTACCCTCCTATCTCCCCTCCAGACAGGAGATGCCAACACAGTCTCAAGTGTCCACCTGATACAAGTAGCTAAATCTTCATCGGCTTCTCTCTCCAACCCATTGTCCAACATGTCTCATGAGTTTTCTTTGGGAATGGTTCCTGTCCTGGGCCAAAAGAAGGTTTGGGGACCATGACATCCGGGATTCTTCTAGTCTCAGTCAGACCATTAAGCCTGGTCTTTTTATGAGAATTTGGGGTCTGCATCCCACTGTTCTACTCCCTCAGGTGTTCTCTGTTGTGCTCACTGTCAGGGCAGTCATCGGTTGTGGCCGGGCACTATCTAGTTCTTCTGGTCTCAGGATGATATAAGTCTCTGGTTCATGTGGTCCTTTCTGTCTCTTGGGCTCATAATTATTGTGTGACCTTGGTGATCTTCATTCTCCTTTGTTCCTGGTTGGTTGAGACCAAAAGATGCATCTTAGATGGCCACTTGTTAGCATTTAAGACCCTAGACGCCACTCTTCAAAGTGGGGTGCAGAATGTTTTCATAATAGAATTATTTTGCCAATTGACTTAGAAGTCCCCTTAAGCCATAGTCCCCAAACCCCCGCCCTTGCTCCGCTGACCTTCGAAGGATTCAGTTTATCCCCGAAACTTCTTTGCTTTTGGTCCAGTCCAGTTGAGCTGACCTTCCATGTATTGAGTATTGTCCTTCCCTTCACCTAAAGTAGTTCTTACATACTAACTAATCAGTAAATAACTCTCTCCCACCCTCCCTCCCTCCCGCCCTCATAACCACAAAAGTATGTGTTCTTCTCAGTTTATACTATTTCTCAAGATCGTATAATAGTGGTCTTATATAATATTTGTCCTTTTGCATCTAATTTCACTGAGCATAATGCCTTCTAGGTTCCTCCATGTTATGAAATGTTTCACAGATTCGTCACTGTTCTTTATCGATCCGTAGTATTCCATTGTGTGAATATACCATAATTTATTTAACCATTCATCCATCCGTTGATGGGCACCTTGGTTGCTTCCAGCTTTTTGCTATTGTAAACAGTGCTGCAATAAACATGGGTGTGCATATATCTGTTCGTGTAAAGGCTCTTATTTCTCTAGGGTATATTCCGAGGAGTGGGATTTCTGGGTTGTATGGTAGTTCTATTTCGAACTGTTTAAGATAACGCCAGATAGATTTCCAAAGTGGTTGTACCATTTGACATTCCCACCAGCAGAGTATAAGAGTTCCAATCTCTCCGCAGCCTCTCCAACATTTATTATTTTGTGTTTTTTTGGATTAATCCAGCCTTCTTGGAGTGAGATGGAATCTCATTATAGTTTTCATTTGCATTTCTCTAATGGCTAATGAGTGAGAGCATTTTCTCATGTATCTGTTAGCTGCCTGAATATCTTCTTTAGTGAAGTGTGTGTTCATATCCTTTGCCCACTTCTTGATTGGGTTGTTTGTCTTTTTGTGGTTGAGTTTTAACAGAATCATATAGATTTTAGAGATCAGGCGCTGGTCGGAGATGTCATAGCTGAAAATTTTTTCCCAATCTGTAGGTGGTCTTTTTACTCTTTGGTGAAGTCTTTAGAAGAGCATAGGTGTTTGATTTTAGGAGCTCCCAGTTATCTGGTTTCTCTTCGTCATTTTTGGTAATGTTTTGTATTCTGTTTATGCCTTGTATTAGGGCTCCTAAGGTTGTTCCTATTTTTTCTTCCATGATCTTTATCGTTTTAGTCTTTATGTTTAGGTCTTTGATCCACTTGGAGTTAGTTTTTGTGCTTGGTGTGAGGTATGGGTGCTGTTTCATTTTTTTGCAAATGGATATCCAGTTATGCCAGCACCATTTCTTAAAAAGACTATCTTTTCCCCAATTAACTGACACTGGGCCTTTGTCAAATATCAGCTGCTCATATGTGGTTGGATTTATATTTGGGTTCTCAATTCTGTTCCATTGGTTTATGTGCCTGTTGTTGTCCCAGTACCACTCTGTTTTGACTACTGTGGCTGCATAATAGGTTCTAAAATCAGGTAGAGTGAGGCCTCCCACTTTCTTCTTCTTTTTCAGTAATGCTTTACTTATCCAAGGCTTCTTTCCCTTCCATATGAAGTTGGTGATTTGTTTCTCCATCACATTAAAAATGTCATTGGAATTTCGATCGGAAGTGCGTTGTAGAATAGACATTTTTACTGTGTTAAGTCTTCCTATCCATGAGCAAGGTATGTTTTTCCACTTATGTAGGTCCCTTTTAGTTTCTTGCACTAGTACTTTGTAGTTTTCTTTGTATAGGTCTTTTGCATCTTTGGTAAGATTTATTCCTAAGTATTTTATCTTCTTGGGGGCTACTGTGAATGGTATTGATTTGGTGATTTCCTCTTCGATGTTCTTTTTGTTGATGTACAGGAATCCAAGTGATTTTTGTATGTTTATCTTATAACCTGGGACTCTTCCGAACTCTTCTATTAGTTTCAGTAGTTTTCTGGAGGATTCCTTAGGGTTTTCTGCGTATAAGATCATGTCATCCGCAAATAGAGATAATTTTACTTCTTCCTTGTGGATCCGTATGCCCTTTATTTCTTTGTCTAGCCTAATTGCTCTGGCTAGGACTTCTAGCACAATGTTGAATAAGAGCGGTGATAAAGGGCATCCTTGTCTGGTTCCCTTTCTCAAGGGAAATGCTTTCAGGCTCTCTCCATTTAGAGTGATGTTGGCTGTTGGCTTTGCATAGATGCCCTTTATTATGTTGAGGAATTCCTATTTTGGTGAGAGTTTTTATCATAAGTGGGTGTTGGACTTTGTCAAATGCCTTTTCTGCACCAATTCATAAGATCTTGTGGTTTTTGTCTTTTGTTTTATTTATATGGTGGATTACATTAATGATTTTTCTAATATTAATCCAACCTTGCATACCTGGCATAAATCCCACTTGGTCGTGGTGGATTATTTTTTTATATGTTGTTGAATTCTATTGGCCTGAATTTTGTTGAGGATTTTTGCTTCTATGTTCATGAGGGATATAGGTCTGTAATTTTTTTTTACCTGGTTTTGGTATCAGGGATATGGTGGCTTCATAGAATGAGTTAGGTAGTATTCCATCATTTTCTATGCTTTGAAATACCTTTAGTAGTAGTGGTGTTAACTCTTCTCTGAAAGTTTGGTAGAACTCTGCAGTATAGCCATCCGGGCCAGGGCTTTTTTTTGTTGGGAGTTTTCCAATTACCCTTTCAATCTCTTTTTTTGTTATGGGTCTATTTAGTTGTTCTACTTCTGAATGTGTTAGTTTAGGCAGGTAGTGTTTTTCCAGGAATTCATCCATTTCTTCTAGGTTTTCAAATTTGTTAGAGTACAATTTTTGTAATAATCTGATATGATTCTTTTAATTTCAGTTGGGTCTGTTGTGATGTGGCCCTTCTCGTTTCTTATTCAGGTCATTTGTTTCCTTTCCTGTATTTCTTTTGTCAGTCTGGCCAATGTTTTATCAATTTTGTTAATTTTTTCAAAGAACCAGCTTTTGGCTTTGTTAATTCTTTCAATTGTTTTTCTGTTCTCTAATTCATTTAGTTCAGCTCTAATTTTTATTATTTGTTTTCTTCTGGTGCCTAATGGATTCTTTTGTTGCTCACTTTCTATTTGTTCAAGTTGTAGGGACAGTTCTCTGATTTTGGCTCTTTCTTCTTTTTGTATATGTGCATTTATCGATATAAATTGACCTCTGAGCCCTGCTTTTGCTGTGTCCCAGAGGTTTTGACAGGAAGTGTTTTCATTCTTTTTGCATTCTATGAATTTCTTTGTTCCCTCCTTAATGTCTTCTATAACCCAGTCTTTTTTGAGCAGGATATTGTTCAGTTTTCAAGTATTTGACTTCTTTTCCCTGATTTCTCTGTTATTGATTTCCACTTTTATGGCCTTATGGTCTGAGAAGATGCTTTGTAATATTTTGATGTTTTGGATTCTGCAAAGGTTTGTTTTATGACCTAATATGTGGTCTAGTCTAGAGAATGTTTCATGTGCACTAGAAAAAAAAAGTATACTTTGCAGCTGTTGGGTGGACTGTTCTGTATAATTCTATGAGGTCAAGTTGGTTGATTGTAGCAATTAGGTCTTCCGTGTCTCTATTGAGCTTCTTACTGGAAGTCCTGTCCTTCTCTGAAAGTGGTGTGTTGAAGTCTCCTACTATAATTGTGGAGGTGTCTATCTCGCTTTTCAGTTCTGTTAAAGTTTGTTTTATGTATCTTGCAGCCCTGTCACTGGGTGCATAAATATTTAATATGGTTATATCTTTCTGGTCAATTGTCTCTTTAATCATTATGTGGTGTCCTTCTTTATCCTTTGTGGTGGATTTAACTTTAAAGTCTATTTTGTCAGAAATTAATATTGCTACTCCTGTTCTTTTTTGATTGTTGTTTGCTTGATATATTTTTTTCCATCTTTGAGATTTAGTTTGTTTGTGTCTCTAATTCTAAGATGTGTCTCTTGTAGGCAGAATACAGACGGATCGTGTTTCTTTATGCAGTCTGAGACTCTCTGTCTCTTTTTTGGTGCATTTAGTCCATTTACATTCAGCGTAATCATAGATAAGTATGTGTTTAGTGCTGTCATTTTGATGCCTTTTTATGTGTGTTGTTGACCATTTCATTTTTCCACTTACTTTTTTGTGCTGAGTCATTTTTCTTTGTAAATTTTGTGTTCCTCATTTTCATAGTAGTTGAATTTATGTTTGCTGAGTCGTTATATTTTTCTTGGTTTTTATTTTGAGTTATGGAATTGTTATACCTCTTTGTGGTTACCTTAATATTTACCCCTAGATTTCTTAGTAAAAACCTAACTTGTATTGTCCTATATCACCTTGTTTTCCTCTCCATATGGCAGTTCTATGCCTCCTGTATTTAGTCCCTCTTTTTGATTATTGTGATCTTTTACATGTTGTCTTCAAGGATTCCCTGTTTTGAGCATTTTTTTCTTTTTAAAAATGAATCTTAATTTGTTTGTGATTTCCCTATTTGAGTTGAGATCAGGATGTTCTGTTCTGTGACCTTGTGTTCTGCTGGTATCTGATATTATTGATTTTCTGAGCAAACAATTTCCTTTAGTATTTCTTGTAGTTTTGGTTTGGTTTTTGCAAATTCTCTAAACTTGTGTTTATCTGTAAATATCTTAATTTCGCCTTTATATTTGAGAGAGAGTTTTGCTGGATATATGATCCTTGGCTGGCAGTTTTTCTCCTTCAATGCTCTATATATGTCATCCCGTTGCCTTCTTGACTGCATGGTTTCTGCTGAGTAGTCTGAACTTATTCTTATTGATTCTCCTTTGTAGGAGACCTTTCTTTTATCCCTGGCTGCTTTTAAAATTTTCTCTTATCCTTGGTTTTGGCAAGTTTGATGATAATATGTCTTGGTGATTTTCTTTTTTGATCAATCTTAAATGGGGTTTGATGAGCACCTTGTATAGATATCCTTTCATCTTTCGTGATGTCAGGGAAGTTTTCTGCCAACAGATCTTCAACTGTTCTCTCTGTATTTTCTTTTATCCCTTCCTATTTTTTATTCTGGAACTCCAATCACATGGAAGTTATTCTTCTTGATAGAGTCCCACATGATTCTTAGGGTTTCTTCATTTTTTTTTTTTTTTAATTCTTTTATCTGATTTTTTTTCAGCTATATTGGTGTCATTTCCCTTATCCTCCAGGTCCCGCACTCTGCATTCCAATTGCTCTATTCTGCTCCTCTGACTTCCTATTAAGTTGTCTAATTCTGTAATTTTACTGTTAATCCTTTGGATTTCTGAATGCTGTCTCTCTATGGATTCTTGCAGCTTATTAATTTTTCCACTATGTTCTTGAATAATCTTTTTGATTTCTTCAACTGCTTTATCAGTGCGTTCCTTAGCTTTTTCTGTAGATTGCCTTATTTCATTTCTGAGGTCATCCCTGCTGTATTGAAGCATTCTGTAAAGTCGCTTTTTATATTCTGCATCTGGCAATTCCAGGATTGTATCTTCATTTGGGAAAGATTTTGATTCTTTAATTTGGGGAGTTGTAGGATCAATCATGGTCTGCTTCTTTATGTGGTTTGATATCGACTGCTGTCTCCGAGCCATCTATAAGATATTGTAGTGATTTATTTTATATTTGCTCACTGAGTCTTATCTTGTTTTGTTTTCTTTCAATATACGTAGATGGGCTACTAGATTGCACTGTCTTGATTGTTGTAGCCTTTGAATCACTTATGTCCTATTACCAGCTGGTTTGGGCTTTTACCAGGTACATAAGCCTAAGAGTCCATTCACTATTCTTGAGTAGAATCTGATTTTCGTTGACCAAGTGTGTGGTGCAGACTGTCACCTATCCACCTAGAGGAGTAGTGGTGATAGTTATGTGCACCAGATTCTAGTAGAAGCAGGGGTTCTCCCTCCAGGGGGGCAGGATGCTGACAGGCTTCCCCCAAGTGCCAGTGAGGTAGGTGTGTCTCTATTCGTAAAGCACTTTGGTGGGTGGGCTCTGCAGCTGTACCTTAGGCACCCAATGGATGTACCTCTACAGATTGGTAGGTATCACCATCCTCAGACCCCTAAGGCAGGATGCTAGGTGGTCTGGGGGGAGCTTCAGCCCTCAGTTCCCTGTTGTGGGTCAGTGAGGGCTCTGTTTAATACGCAGAGATATCAGACCTGGGAAACTTGTCTTTCCAGTAATCCGGTAAAACAATTACAGTCAGATCCCTATCAGAATTGCCTTTGCATTATAATAGCCACCTTGTTGCCTGTAGGGATGAAAGCCCAAGACTGTGGATCTCATATGCTTGGCTGGAGCTGGTTCTGTATTTTTAGTCCAATTTCGGGAAGTCAGGGAAGGATTTTTGGTCCCTGGGTATTTTGTAGCTGCTTCTCTCAGGCCAGGAGAATGGGTTAGGAAAAAGACAAAAAAACAAACAAACAAAAAAACATGGAGCACTTCACTGTCTCTCTCAGGAAATTCCAATGTTAATGAAGCCACCTGGGAAGGGGAGGGGAGGGATCAGATAGATAGGAAAGAGTAGCACCCTGGAATATAGACAAAGTTACTTATCTTGTTTGGTGATGACTGTTGTATCTGAGATTCCGGAGGGATGTGTAGCCTGTGCGCATTGGCTGGGTCCAGATTGTCCCCGAGGTTCAGGCCCGCATCCTTTGCTTGTGCTGTCTCAGAAGCAGTGGTCAGTTCCTCTGCTCCCAGTCAAAAGCCCAGCACCAAGGTTCGCCAACTGGAACGCCACACTCCGGGCTCCAAAACCAGTCGCTGCCTCCCGGTGATTTCTCCTCCTGTCAGCCACATCACTGCGCTACGTGCGTGCACTGGCTGGGCTTTCCCCGAGGTCACTTCTGGGGGCTAGGGCTGCGTCCTGTGTTTGTGCCATCTCGGGATGCTGTGCTCAGCTCCTCTGCGCCCAATCCAAAGCCAGGCACCCAGATTTTCTGACTGGGACGCTGGCTCCAGGCTCTGAAAACAGTCATTGCTTCCCCGTGGTTGCTCGTTCTCAGTCTCTGTCACTCAGATCAACTCTTTAGATCTGCATTTGATGGTCAGGGTTGGTAGACTGTCATGTATGTTTTTCTGAGTCTTTGTTGCAAGAGGGATCCGAGGTAGCTTCTACCTAGTCAGCCATCTTGGCCCCGCCTCAAGCCAGTCCATACATACATTTTTATCTTCAGAAACTGCAAGTCATTTAGTCACACTTCTTCATAAGGATATGAATTTCAGCTATTACTACCCTGAAAGGAAGGACAACTCTTTAACAGTGCAGTGAATGAAATGCTTATCTATAATTGATCTAACTGGATTTATTAATATACAATAGTTTTAGTAAAGCTAACTGAAATTCTTATAATTTGATCAATGTGTGTGTGTGTCTATGTTCTGGACCTACTATGTGCATGGTATTGTCCCTGATATTTTAAGTGTAAAACTGTTCCTGACCACAAAGTAGTTAATCTAGACTACAATACTCCCTCTCTCTTATTATTTAACAATTATTTTTAAAAAAAGGATGAAGTGTAGAAGGGGAAAAATGAAAGGATGAAATAAGATAATATGATAAAACGTATAAATGAATTGCTGTTGGTGTTTGGAGGAGAGACTGTTTCTAGAAAATAGTTCATGAAGAAAACAGCTTCTGAGTTGGTCCTTGAATGATTCATATAGTGGCCACACAATTCATTTTCCGAATTAGGGCACTATTAACGTTAAAGGAAGCTTTTCATAATTGCAGAATGAATCAAGCCCAGAGGCAGCACATGTCATGGGTCTACCACGTATATGGTGTCATTTGGGCTTATCAAAAAACAGCCCAGTGTAATAAAAATAAGGCAGAGGGAGTTGTTAGCATTGAAATCATTAGGGGTTTGGGCTCAGATGGGGAGTAAAAGGAAGCCAGACAAAACTGTTGAATGTAGAAGTGCCATAATCAGGGCTGAGTTACGTTATGATTAATTAGGAAGCAGTTAAAATGGAATGCATGGGTGAACATTGATAAAGGTGGTGGCTAAGAAAACAGAGAGGGGAGACAAGTTAGAGACATGAAGCTAGAACAGACAGAACATAGGTACTGACAATGGGGGCAAGGCAATTTAGGTTTATGAGATGCCGATTGCCTGTTTGAACACTATGCTTCTCTCCTTGCACACTCTGTGTTCTTTGTACTATTCTTTGGGCTGAGAACTGAATATTCAAAACCCACCCTTTACAGTGTAGGAGCAGATTGTAAGATCCAAACCTCGTTACTGGACAATCGGAAGATTCTGTGGGAGAGCAGTCAGCTCGAATGACCTCTCAACGGTAATATTTTCTTACGCCACTAAAGCATGTCTAGTGCGTAAAAGGGGTAATGCATTAAATACTTGTTCTGCTTGAGGGATCTTCCAGAAGCCTCCAGATACTTCCTAGCCGAGATCTCTTCATCCTTCAAAATTAAAGTAAAAGGCAATGCAGTCTGGGAATTAAAATGTATCTGAGATTTCTTACACTGCCCTTTAAGAGTAGAGTTAGGTAAGTTTTAGATAAGAAAAAGTGAAAGGATATTAAGTTATAAACCCTAAACCACATGATTAAAAAGATCCTTAATATGAACAGAAAACCGAGCAAATCACTGTTCCCTGACTCCATCTCCCAGTCCCCTCTCTACACCAGGGGAGAAATCCATTTCAGAACTTGTCAGCTTACCTGGAAAATATTTAGATTTTGCATTTTTCGTTAAAGGGGCAGGAGAACTACACTATGGATAATTTTGTTTCCCAATCGGGCCCAAGGGTTATCATTTTATCGTGTGTGGCAGCTGTGCAGTATTAGTTTGGAGACTTTTCCTGGTTTTCATAGACTAGGATACAGTTGATTTTCTGCTACATGTCATAGAGGTGCTTAAGAATGATTTTCCAAGAAGTTAAGTTTATCCACAAACGTGCAGGCAAAAACCTCTTCCTCCCGTAAGAACTGCTGCAGCAGACTTTATATAGATTTTTAAAGGAGTTAACCTTCAGTTGTTATCATTGCAAACCTCCAAACAACTCCTGGAGATTCATTTAATTATAACAATATATGATGGCTGTTTGCTTCTGAATCCATTGCCAGGTGAAGGTCATGCTCAGGGGTAATTAATTCTCAGCATGCTGAAGGCTCCCACCTCCTCCCTCAGGTTGGGAATAAGCATTTCTCTTTGTTCTGGTCTAGGAGTACACTTTTTAGGTAATGCAAATAGGCAACACTAGCAGGAAGGGAACATAGCCCAAGCAGACATCCAGAAATCACAAAGAACTTGAAGTAAGTAACTGAGCATTTGAGAAAACATCAGATTTTGCAATGAGATAAAATGTGTATATTTAGAATATTCTGGGGAGATCTGAAACCATTTTGACTTTAATCATAAAGTCATTGATTCCTTTGTAGAATGTGCTCAGGGCAAGCAAGATATCAGAAAGCCAGAGGAATTAGAAAGTGATATAGAGGAACAAAAGCAAGGCTGAAAAACACAAAATTGATATGTGGCCCAAATATGATTTTAAAATACTCTTTCAGAGAATTTCATACTAAGAAGTCTTTTTAAATGATAAAAATGTGTAGGAATGAGGGATTGCATTGAATATGGACCACCCTCTGCACCCTTTCACTAAGAGATGGAAACACAGCTGGGCTCAGACAACTAATCAGGAAATAAGAAGCTAGTGACAATGCATGCATCCAAAGTTTAAAGGTCAAGGCCACGTTAAGGTGGGCCCAGTGATGGCGAGAAATAGTACGTGGAACCATTTCTGGCATCAAACTTGAGTTTGGAATCTTGAGAGAGGGAAGAAATAATGAGATGATGGGCATGGGGACAGAATTCTGGAAAAATAAGGATTGTTCTTCCATTTCCTGAGCCTCCTAGGAAGTTGTTATGGGTTGAATTGTGTCCTCCTAAAATGTGTGTCAACTTGGCTAGGACATGATTCCCAGTATTGTGTGATTGTTCACCATTATGTCATTTGATGTGATTTTCGTATGCGTTGTAATTCCTACCTCTACGATATTAATGAGGTAGGATTAGAGGCAGCTATGTTAATGAGGTAGGACTCAGTCTACAAGACTGAGTCAATCTCTTTTGAGATATAAAAGAGAGAATTGAGCAGAGAGACAGGGAGGCCTCATACCACCAAAAAACAAGGGCCAGGAGAAGAGCACGTCCTTTGGACCGGGGGTCCCACACCTGAGAAGTTCCTCAACCAGCGAAAATTGATGACAAGAGCCTTCCCTCAGAGCCAACACAGAGAGAAAGCATTCCCCTGGAGCTGGCATCCTGAATTCAGACTTCTAATTTCCTAGAATGTGAAAGAATAAATTTCTCTTTGTTAAAGCCGTCTACTTGTGGTATTTCTGTTATAGCAGCACGAGATGACTAAGACAGAAGATAAACTTTAGATTCTTTGGACTTAAGCTCTAAGAGTCATGACTAATTTGTAGAGAAATATGACAGTGTACAAAACTCTGGGAAATGGAAAATAAACATAAAAGTCACTTTAGCAAAAATTTCCTGTGGACCTGAGACTCAGATCTGAAACTTTCCTACATCCTGAGTGTTAAATACACAAGAATGGACAGCGTTTCTCCAAGAGGAACTGTATAGGGAAAGAAGAAGGCTAACAGCTGAATGGTGAGGAATGCCTGCAATTAGTAGGGCCTCTAGAAAGACCCAGCAAATGAGACTGAGAGCTAAGAGAACCAGTTTAGTGACAAAGTGAGTGAGTTAAATTTAAAGAAAACCATAAATGGGTCTTTTCCAGCAATCATAAAGCCATGCCATTCATGTTAAACTTGCTTCCTCCTCCCATTTTAATTTTATAACATACAAATATGAGCAAAGTCATTCTTTTCCTGGCGGCCAGGAAAGATAGTGTTTGTGAGGAGGGTTTGTGTGAAGGCCTGTGAAGAATACCACTGGAGTTGACAAGCACCTGGCCACAGGGATTTTAGGAGAGAAGATACGGCAGAGTAGGAGGGATAGAAGCAACATGGCTAAATCAAGGGTTCTCAAACAGCCGTGTGCATCAGATCCACCTGTAATGCTTGCTACAGTGTGGATCCACAGGCCCCACCTCCTGAGATTCTGATTCTAATGACAGTGTGAAGCTGCTATTTTTTCCAAGTACTCCCTTTTATGTTGATGCAGCCATTTCCCCAGCCAAACTTTGGAAGAAAGTAATAAATAAGCGACAGGGCAGTCCAAAGAGCGCGTACAACTTCTACTCTTGGAAATATGAAAGAATTCAGAGTAAATTCCTAAATGCAACCTGTTGAGTTACAACACCATTTCAAAATGTGATAGAGAGTGGGAAAGATATGGAACTCAGAAAGAACAGTGATGTGGTAAAAGTCTCAAGACACTTAGAAGCACGTGAGAAAATGCATCTGAGAGAATTAAAGTCGCTGTCTACGTGCCATTTCAAACATTGGGGTTGCCAGTGGCCTTTCTTGCTCCCTAATGCAAAAGTAACACCTAAGTATACCATTAAGTGTTATAGCAGAAACTGAGAAGCAAAAATGAGAAAAGGGCCACTTTTGGGGTTATATATAATGTGAAAATCTATATTACAATTCTAGATGAACGATACTGGTAAAGAATGATGCAAGTGTAAAGTAATTGAAATCAACTGAGAAAATAATTCCATGCACCTTCCTTATGTAATTCCTTCTCTTCCCCACCCTCTATAACATTTTAAGGTGGTGATGTCAGTGCCACTGCCAAAAGGACCACCCTGGTCTCTGCAAGTCCTACCCCCGGACACCTATACCTCGCCATATGCCCCAACTAAAATACTAACACCTGAGATAGCAGGGGAGCCTTGGTGGCACAGTGGTTAAGTGCTCAGGATGCTAACCAAAAGGTTGGCAGTTTGAATCCACCAGCCACTCCTTGGAAATCCTATGGGGCAGGTCTACTCTGTTTTATACCTATAGGGTCACTATGAGTCAAAATCTACTTGATGGCGACAGGTTTTTTTGTTTTGTTTTGTTTTTAGTTTGGGAGAGCAGGAGCCTTCAGGGTCCTGTCCCAGTGCTATATTTGATGCCCTTCTCACTGGTCAGTGAACATGCCACACTGCTTGTTTGTTATTTTTAGTATTATCCTGCACTCCTGTAGATCCCAAATGGGAGAGCTTTTTAAAAGTACAAACTCTCAGACACTACTTTGCTGGAGGATTCCATTTAGCAGGCCTGGTCATGTTACAGTCCCAAATGTTCCCAGGTGACCATGGAGGTCAGTCAGGTTTGGAAACAAACCTTACTGCTCAGATACATTTTTTTTTTTTTTAACTCGAATACCAGCAGCATCAGCATCAGCCAGGAGCTTCTTTCAAACCAAAAACTAAGCCCACTGCCATCGAGTCAATTCTGATTCATAGTGACTTGAGAGGACAGAGTAGAACTGCCCCCATAGGATTTCCAAGGCTGTAATTTTTACAGAAGCAGACTGCCACATCTTTCTCCTGAGGAGCGGCTTGTGGGTTCAAACCACCAACCTTTTGGTTAGCAGCCAAGTGTTTAACCACTGTGCCATGAGGGCTCTTAGAAACTTGTTGGAAACAGAAATTCTCAGGCCCCACACTAGACCTACTAAATCAAAATCCGAATTTTGAAAACATTTCCAAGTGATGCTTGTGCACGTTAAAGTTTGAGAAGGACTGAGCTACTGTACTCTACAAATTCCTTTAACTAGGACAATGATGCCCAGGTGGAAATTTTATTACAAAACAGAAAAAGAAGCCAGGTTTAGAAAGGACTTAGCATACAGCTTGATGAGTGTCTTAGTCATCTAGTGCTGCTGTAACAGAAATACCATAAGTGGATGGCTTTAACAAACTGAAGTTTATTTTCTCACAGTTTGGTAGGCTGGAAGTTCAAATTCAGGATGTCAGCTCCAGGAGAAAGCTTTCTCTGTCAGCTCTGGAGGAAAATCCTTGTCATCAATCTTTCCCTGGACTAGGAGCTTCTCAGCACAGGAACCCCAGGTCCAAAGGACGCACTCTGTTGCTGGACCTGCTTTCTTGGTAGTATGAGTCCTCCCACTCCCTGCTTGCTTCTCTTTCCTTTTATCTCTTGTAAGATAAAAGGTGGGGCAGGCCACACCCAGGGAAACTCCCTTTACACTGGATCAAGGATGTGACCTGAGCAAGGGTGTTATATCCCACCCTAATCCTCTTTAACATAATCTAACCTTGCCTCATTAACCACAGGAAGAGATTAGGATTTACAACACATAGGAAAATTGTATCAATCACAAAATGGAGGACAGCAATACTGGGAATCATGGCTTAACCAAGTTGACACATACTTATGGGGGATACAATTTAATCCATAACAATAAGGAAAAAAAAAAGTTTGAAATGGCTTCCAGGGGAACAATATATTTTAGGAACAATCATTTTCCCTGAGGTGGGCCCAGTCCCCGAAGGGCCTGGGCATGGCAGTGTGTTTGTTCATTTGCTGGGCTCAGTTGCCAGTCGTCATGCTCTCTACTTCCAGTATAAGCCTGGTGTGCCTGAGCTGGAAGAACCTCTGGGCTGCTAGCATCACTTCACCAGACACAATACAGATGCTGTAAGTCAGAATCAACATTCTGGCAACAGTCTTTTCTTTTTTTTTTTTAGGTGTTTTAGATGATCTTATCTTACTTCGTATTGTTAGTTTAATTACGAGGCATCACTAGAAGCAGTCAACTTACTATAAGTTTGTTCTCTCTCTCGTCAACATGATAGGTCCTAAAGAGCAATAGAGTGTAACAGAAAGAGCCCTGAAATGCAACGCAGAAGAACTAGGTTACAAATTCTACCTTTTCTGCACTGCATTAATAGCCACAATACATTGACGGCCTAAATTTTTCGGAAAGAAAACTATTATTCCAATTTAAAATACAAGAACTTAGCCTCCAAGGATTAAAATTATCCAAAATTACACCGCTAAAAAATGTCGTTAGGTGCCATCAAGTCGGTTTCAACTCACAGTGACCCTATGTACAACAGAACGAAACACTGTCGGGTCCTGTGCCATCCTCACAATCTTTGTTATGATCGAGCCCATTGTTGTATCCACTGTGTCAATTCATCTCATCAAGTGTCTTCCTCTTTTTCACTAGCCCTCCACCTTGCCAGGTATGATGTCCTTCTCCAGGGACTGATCCCCCCTTGTGAAAAAATGGCAGGGCTGAAACTTGGAAGCATGTCTGTTTAACCCAAATGCCATTATTTATACTAATTGTCTGTGTTAGATTCTTTGAAGTACTATCTCCTCATCTATAAAATGGTGAGACAGGGTTGAGGATAGTATATTAAGTGGACTTTCAACTCTCAAGGAATCACAGGCTCCAACTTCTATTAATACGTATAATAATACCAAAAGCTAATCATTTTTATTGATTTCCTTATAAAATAAAAAGTTATCCATGATAAATTCAATCTATGACGAATAACATACTTTTGCATCTTACTCTGTAATTAAAATTTTCGAAAGTATTAAATTGTTTGTCACTCTTTAGGACTGGTACTTTTTAAGAATGCGACTTTAGAAAACACACATATATGTGCACATAACCACTCCTGTACCATGTTAAAAAAAAAAAAAAAAAAAAAAACCTAAGGCTCAGATGGACAGTAGCCAAAACAATGTGGAAAAAGAAGAATAAAGTTAGCGGACTTATATTACCTGACTTCAAGGCTTATAAAAAAAGCCCCTGTAATTAAGACAATGTGATATTAGCCTCAAGATACAAAAATAGAACAATGAAACAGAATAGAGTCTAGAAATAGACTCACACTTACGTGGTCAACTGGTGTTCAACAAAGAAAAGTGCAAGGTAACTCAGTGGAGAAAAAATGGTGTTTTGAAAAGAGCATGCTCAAACAATTAGATACCCTTATATATTTAAAAAAGAGAAAATAATTTTAAAAATAAATTTATAATTCACACCATACACAAAAATCAATGAGAAAATTATTATACAGACCTAAATTCAAAACCTAAACATATAAAAGATGTCACCTTGAGGACTAAGGTGCACCTGACCCAAGCCATGTTGTTTTCAGTCGCCTCATATGCATGCAAAAGCTGGACAATAAGTAAGAAAGACCAAAGAAGAATTGATGCCTTTGAATTGTGGTGTTAGAGAAGAATATTGAATATAACCTTGGACTGCCAAAAGAACAAACAAGTCTGTCTTAGAAGAAGTACAACCAGAATGCTGCTTGGAAGCAAGGATGGTGAGACTGAGTTTCACATAATTTGGATATGTTGTCAGGAGGGATCAGTCCCCGGAGAAGGGCATCATCCTTGGTAAAGTAGAGGGTCAGCAAAAAAAAGGAAGACCCTCAATGAGGTATATTGACACAGTGGCTGCAACAATGGGCTTAGCATAGCAACAATTGTGAGGATGGCTCAGGACCGGGTGATGGTTCGTTCTGTTGTGCATAGGATGACTACGAGTCTGAATAGACTTGACGACACCTAACAACAACAACAACAACACAACAAACATATAAAATGTCTAGAAATAAATTTTAGGCAGCTGGGTGGTAGAAAAGGTTAAGTGCTGACTACTAGCCAAAAGATTGGCAGTTCAAATCCACCCAGGGGAGCCTTGGAAGACAGGCCTGGTGATCTGCTTCCAAGATCATAGCCTTGAAAGTCCTACAAAAACCCTTTGCCACCGAGTTGACTCTGACTCCTAGTGACCCTATAGGACAGGGTAGAACTGCCCCATAGGATTACTAAGGCTGTAATCTTTATGGAGGAAACCCTGGTGGTATAGTAGTTAAGAGCTACAACTGCTAACCAAAAGGTCAGCAGTTCAAATCTACCAAGTACTCGTGAGAAACCATATGAGACAGTTCTACTCTGTCCTATAGGGTCGGTATGAGTCAGAATTGACTTGATGGCAGTGGATTTAGTTTTTTGGTTAATCTTTACAGAAGCAGACTGCCACATTTTTCTCTCATGGAGCAGCTGGTGGGTTCCAAATGCCTACCTTTTGGTTAGCAGTCGAGGTTTCACCACTGCACCACCAGGACTCCTCGAAAACCCTATGGAACAGTTGAACCTGCACACATGGGTTCACCATGAGTCAGAATCCACTCGATGGCAACTAACAACAACAACACCACCAAATTCAAAACCAAACATATAAAATATCTAGAAACAAGCATAGGAAAAAGCCTTGTTTACCTTAGTTTTGGGAAAGATTTTCTAAATACAACACCAAAAGTCCTATCCAGAAAAGAAAAGAAAATGATAAATTGCAATCCCTGGAAAGAGAGCCTTGGTGGTGCAACAGTTAAGTGCTTGGCAACAATGGAAAGGTGGTTGGTGGTTAGAGCCACCACCAGTACCTCTAAGGGAGAGAAGACTTGGCTATCAGCTCCTGTAAAGATCACAGCTTAGGAAACCTTATGGGGGCAGTTCTACTCTATCCTATAGGGTCACTATGAGTTAGAATTGACTAGATGGCACACGACAGCAATAATAACACTCCCTCAAAATTAAAAATGTCAATACTGTTAAGAGAATAAAAAATCAAGTCAGAAATTGGGAGAAAGTCTTAAAGACTGATTAAAGACTTGTATCCAGAGTATGAGTTGGAATCGATTCGATGGCAACAGGTTTGGTTTTTCTGGTTTGTTATCCAGAGCATATAGAGAAGTCTCAAAACTCAATAGTAAGGAAACAAACAACCCAACTTAACAATGAGCAATAGAAAGGAACAGACACTTACTTCTTTAAAGGAGATCTGTGAATGGCAAATAACCACATGAAAAGATGCCCAATACAATGGGATATGCAAAATTAACACCACAATAAGATACCAATACAGACCTATTAGAATGGCTAGAATTGAGAAGTCTGACTATGCCAAGCGTTGACAAGGATGAGGAGGAACTCAAACTCTCCTCCTTCCACTGCTGGTAAAAATGTAAAATGGTACAGGGATTTTAGAAAACAGTTCATCAGTTTCTTAAAAGGTAAACACACAGAATGATTGCACAACTTGAATAATGTAATCAGTGTCACCGAGTTATACATGTAGAAATTGTTGAACTGGTGTATGTTCAGCTGCGTATATTCTCAATAGCAACAAAAATAAAAATAAAAAAACATTGCCCCAATAAAAGAAAAAACACATATGACTCACCCTTTCAATCTTAGGTATTTACCTGAGAAAAATGAAAGCAAAAGCCTATAAAAGCCATATTGTCATAGCAGCTTTTTATAACAGCCAAAAACTGGAAAAAACTCAAATGTCCATCAAGGGGATGAATAAATGAATTGTGATATATTCATATAAAGGAACACTACTCAGCAACACTGCCAGGGGTAGAATTCTCCCCCTCCATGCAGGGAACAGGGTTTGATTCTGGCCCAATGCACCTTATGCACAGCCATCATGAACCTTCTATCAGTGGAGGCTTGCATCTTGTAATGATATTGACCAAGTTTCAGCAGAACTTCAAGACTAAGATGAACTGAGAAGAAAGGCCTAGCAATCTACTTCTGAAAATCAGCCGATGAAAACCCTGTGGATCGCAATGGTTAACCTGCAACCAATCATGGGTAAGATCCAGGACCCAGCAACGTTTCCTTCCCTTGTTCATGGGATCTACATGAGCAGGTTTGATGGCAGCTAACGACAATAATAAGGAGCCCTGGTGGCGCAGTCGTTGAGCATTTGGCTGCTAATTGGTGGTGGTTCGAACTCACTGGGCTGATAGATGTGGCAGTCTGCTTCCGTACAGATTACAACCTTGGAAACACTAAAGGTCAGTTCTACTACAGGGTCCCTGTGAGTCAGAATGAACTCTACCGCCAACAGGTTGGAACAACTCATAAACACAAAAGAATGAACTATAGATATATACAACAACGTGGATATATTTATAAACAGTTATGCTGAGTGAAAAATCACACAAAAGAATACGTGTTATTTGATTTCATGCATATAAATTCTAGAACATGAAAACTAATCTCTAGTGACTGAAAACAGATTAGTGGTTCCCTATTTTTTATGGATGGGGGAGGGACAGGGAAGCTGAATTACAAGGGTACTGGAGGAAAGTTTGGGGGTGATAGATATTTTGATTTTAGTGATGGTTTCATGGTATATGCACATATTAAAACTCACCAAATCGTAGGCCGGAAATATGTGTAGTTTATTGTGTATCGTTTACACTTCAATAAAAATATTTTTAAGAAAGGACATTGGAATGTTCTCTTGAAGTTTAGTAGAATTCACTTATAATATCACTGGTCATAGTATATTTTTATGGGAGCAATTTACTTTCTTAAAGAAATTAGTAAATGGTTGTATAATTTATCTGTATTTCGATCAGTTTTAAAAACGTCATTGGATTTATTCATTGAGTACCATTTTTATACAATTTCAGTGTTAATTTCCTTTGACTCAAGGTAAGAAGCAATTGTATACTGTTGGTAGCAGATTAGTGAGTAAGTGAGTAGGGATGGAAAACATTTCAGTATTTTAAGCAAAATTTAAAGGCTTTTTTGTTTTAATTGGTATATAAGTACAGGGGAAAACATTCAGGTGATATTTCTAGTTGAGTTGAATTTTTGAACAAATTTTGGTTTTAAAACATACATACATCTTATAAGACTTAAAAACATGCATAGTAATTTTTTTCAAGGTATGGGTTTATTTTCTAATAAGAAAACAATTACAATTAATCTGTACTAAATGTACTACAGTTATTTTACTCTTCATATTAGTTTTCATTGCTTCCAATAGTGTTTAAAAATTTTAAGTGTAAAAATTATGTGTTCAAATAGTTAAAAGGTATGTTTTATAGAAATGGATTAATTGTTATAAGGCTATAGATGAAATGATTTAGTCAATCTCTTTTAACTGTCTCAATAAAAACTTTTCGTCAAGTTTCTGTTAGAAACACTGGGTCAGTAAAAACCAAAAAAAAAAAAAAAAAAACCAGTTGCCATTGAATCAGTTCTGACTCACGGCAAACCCATGTATTGCAGAGTAGAGCTGAACTCCAAAGGATTTTCAATGCTGTGACATTTCGGAAGCAAATTGACTGACCTTTCTTCTTAGGTGCTTCTGGGTGAGTTCAAACCACCAACATTTAGGTTAGTAATTGAGTGCTTAACTGTTTGTACAACTCAGAGACTTCACTGGGTCACTAGCAGAGTTTTAATACATACTTTGCCTCCTGTTTGTATATACTCTAGAGTGCCTGCTAGGTGGCAATTGGAAAGGATATGTAGACACCATTGGGTCATATTGGTATGCACGTTCATATTTGCTACTTTAAGAAATGTAAAACGGATGTGTGTGACTAAATAGAAATATATAATATGTGCTCTTGGATCACAAACAGTTTTCATCGGG
Source organism: Loxodonta africana (assembly GCF_030014295.1). NCBI lineage: Eukaryota > Metazoa > Chordata > Mammalia > Proboscidea > Elephantidae > Loxodonta > Loxodonta africana. Next base: position 100,374,916 of record NC_087351.1, read on the forward strand.
ACTCTTCTGCTTGGCCCAGGGCTTAAATATGAGAGATAGTTGTCATTACCTGCCTCTCAGCTTTCTCTGTGTCTGTGAGGGAACAGAAGTTAATTACTTGAGTGAAAAGTTGTAGCTGTTACGGCTGGATAAAACTAAGTCAGTTACAAGAGTCGCGTATATCTATATATGTGTGTGTGTATGTATATATATATTATATATGAATGCATGTGTATATATATATACACACATATACAAATATATGATGGATATATTGTTTCTGTTTGTTTATAGAGGAAAAAAGAGTAATTGCATCTTAAAGTAAAATTGTTTTTTGTGGCAGAAAGTAAAAAAAGAGAGCAAATAAGAAGACAGTTATGTTGAAGAAGATTTGAAGGGCAAGGAAGTTTATTTGCCTTGGTTTAAAATACTTGCAAATAATGAATGTGAAAAAAGCATTAAAATGTATAAATTTTTTACAAAGTTGGCTCAATTTTATGGCTTTATTCCTAAAATAAAGAAAGCTTGTTAACACTGCAAAATGTTATATTGGTGGTAAAAAAAAAAAAGGGTAAAACTAGAATTTGGTTTACTTTCTGTTAAAGAAAAAAATTTCCTGTGTATCTGCATATTTTGCCTGGATAACAAATAGTCCTTATATCATGAGGGCCTATTAAATTTTTGTAACTGCTTTTGCATTATCCAGAAAAAAATTTTTTAACAAAAGTCACTTTCGAGACTCCCGGCCAAGATGGCTGACTAGGTAGACGATACCTCGGATCCCTCTTGCAACAAAGACTCGGAAAAACAAGTGAATCGATCACATACATGACAATCTACGAACCCTGAACAACAAACACAGATTTAAAGAGTTGACCTGAGTGACAGAGACGGAGAACGAACAACTACGGGGAACCAGCAACTGTTTTTGGAGCCTGGAGCCAGCGTCCCAGTAAGGTAACCTTGGCGCCGGGCTTAGGACTGGGCACAGGGGAGCTGAACACGACATCTGTGATGGCGCAAACACGGGGCGCAGCCCTAGCCCCCTGAACTGACCCCGGGAGGGGGCCCAGCCAGTCAGCGCGGGCAGCACGGCCACACGACTGGTGGGAGGAGAAGTCCCCGGGAGGCAGCGACTGGTTTTGGAGCTGGGAGTGCAGCGTCCCAGCCGGGGAACCTTGGCGCCGGGCTTTGGACTGGGCACAGGGGAGCTGAATGGGGCATCCGGTCACGGCGCAAACACGGGGCGCAGCCCTACTCCCCTGAACTAACCCCAGGAGGGGGCCCAGCCAGTCCACGGGGATGGCACGGCGATGTGGCTGGTGGGACAAGAAGTCCCCAGGAGGCAGCGACTGATTTTGGAGCTGGGAGTGCAGCGTCCCAGCTGGGGAACCTTGACGCTGGGCTTTGGACTGGCAGCAGAGGATCTGACCGCGGCTTCAGCGGGCCAGACTCTCAGGGACAATCTCTACACAGCCAGCACACATAGGCAACACGCCCCTTGGGAATCTCAGATAAAATAGTCATCCCAAGCAAGATAAGCAACTTTGGCTATATTCCGGGGTGCTACTCTCTGCTGTTTTTCTGAACCCTCCCCTCCGCTTCCCAGGCGGCTTCATTAACATTGGAATTTCCTGAGCCAGAGGGAGAAAAGCACCCGCTCCGCGGCTTTGCTTTTCCCTTTTTTTTTTTTGGTCTTTTCCTAACCCATTCTTCCAGCCTGAGAGAAGCAACCACAAAAAACCCAGGGACCAAAAATCCTTCCCTAATTGGACTAAAAACACAGAACCAGCTTCAACCAAGCATATATGATCCAAATCTCAGGCTTTCATCCTTACAGAGAACAAGGTGGCTGTTATAATGCAAAGGCAGTTCTGATAGGGATCTGACTACATTTTTTTTAGCAGATTTACTGGAAAAACAAGTTCCCCAGGTCTGATATCTCTGCTTATTCAACAGAGCCCTCACTGACCCACAACAGGGAACTGAGGGCTGAAGCTCCCCCCAGACCACCTAGCCTCTTGCCTTAGGGGTCTAAGGAGGGTGACACCTACCAATCAGTATAGGTACTTGCATTGGGGGCCTAAGGTACACCTGCAGAGCCCTCCTACCAAGGTGCTATAGGAATAGAGACACACCTACCTCACTGACACTTGGGGGAAGCCAGTCAGCATCCTGCCCCCCCCAGAGGGTGAACCCCAGCTGCTAATAGAATCTGGTGCATACAACTATCACCACTACTTCTCGAGGTGGATAGGTGTTAGGGTGCAGCACACACTTGATGACCCAAAATCAGATCCTACTCAAGAATAGTGAATAGACTCAGGCATATATATCTGGCAACAGCCCAAACCAGCTGGTAGTAGGTCATAAGTAAGTCAAGGGCTACAACAATCAATACAGCACAATCTAGTAGCCCATCCACGTATATTGAAAGAAAACAAAACAAGATAAGACTCAGTGAGCAAATATAGAATAAATCACTACTATATTTTAGTGATGGCTCAGAGACAGCAGTCGATATGAAACCACATAAAGAAGCAGACCATGACAGCTTCTACAACCCCCCAAACAAAAGAACCAAAATCTTTCCCAAATGAAGATACAATCCTGGAATTATCAGATACAGAATATAAAAAACTAATTTACAGAATGCTTCAAGACATCAGGGATGACCTCAGAAATGAAATAAGGTAAACTGCAGAAAAAGCCAAGGAACACACTGATAAAACTCAAAAAGATTATTCAAGAACATAGTGGAAAAATTAATAAGTTGCAAGAATTGATACAGAGACAGCATGCAGAAATCCAAAAGATTAACAATAAAATTACAGAATTAGACAACGCAATAGGAAGTCAGAGGAGCAGACTCAAGCAGTTAGAATGCAGAGTGGGAAATCTGGAGGACCAGGGAATTAACACCAACATAGATGAAAAAAATCAGATAAAAGAATTTTAAAAAATGAAGAAACCCTAAGAATCATGTGGGACTCTATCAAGAAGGATAACTTGCGTGTGATTGGAGTCCCAGAACAGGGACGGAGGACAGAAAACACAGAGAAAATAGTTGAAGATCTGCTGACAGAAAACTTCCCTGACATCATGAAAGACGGAAGGATATCTATCCAAGATGCTCATCAAACCCCATTTAAGACTGATCCAAAAAGAAAAACACCAAGACATATTATCATCAAACTTGCCAAAACCAAAGATAAAGAGAAAATTTTAAAAGCAGCCAGGGAGAAAACAAAGGTCTCCTTCAAGGGAGAATCAATAAGAATAAGTTCAGACTACTCAGCAGAAACCATACAGGCAAGAAGGCAATGGCATGACATATACAGAGCACTGAAGGAGAAAAACTGCCAACCAAGGATCATATATCCAGCAAAACTCTCTCTGAAATATGAAGGCGAAATTAAGATATTTACAGATAAACACAAGCTTAGAGAATCTGCAAAAACCAAACCAAACCAAAGCTACAAGAAATACTAAAGGAAATTGTTTGGTCAGAAAACCAATAATATCAGATACCAGCACAACACAAGGTCACAGAACAGAGCATCCTGATATCAACTCAAATAGGGAAATCACAAAAACAAATTAAGATTAATTGAAAAAAAAAATACACATAACAGGGAATCATGGAAGTCAATAGGTAAAAGATCACAATAATCAAAAAGAGGGACTAAATACAGGTGGCATAGAACTGCCATATGGAGAGGGATACAAGGCGATATAGGACAATACAAGTTAGGTTTTTTACTTAGAAAAATAGGGGTAAATATTAACGTAACCACAAAGAGGTATAACAACTCCATAACTCAAAATAAAAGCCAAGAAAAACGTAACGACTCAACAAACATAAAGTCGAATACTATGAAAATGAGGATCTCATAATTTACAAAGAAAAACGTCTCAGCACAAAAAAGTAAGTGGAAAAATGAAATTGTCAACAACACACATAAAAAAGCATCAAAATGATAACACTAAACACTTATCTATAATTACGCTGAATGTAAATGAACTAAATGCACCAATAAAGAGACAGAGAGTCTCGGACTGGATAAAGAAACACGATCCGTCTATATGCTACCTACAAGAGACACACCTTAGACTTAGAGACACAAACTAAACCTCAAATGATGGAAAAAAATATATCAAGCAAACAATAAGCAAAAAAGAAGAGGAGTAGCAATATTAATTTCTGACAAAATAGACTTTAAACTTAAATCCACCACAAAGGATAAAGAAGGACACTATATAATGATAAAAGGGACAATTGACCAGGAAGATATAACCATATTAAATATTTATGCACCCAATGACAGGGCTGCAAGATACATAAATCAAATTTTAACAGAATTGAAAAGTGAGATAGACACCTCCACAATTATAGTAGGAGACTTCAACACACCACTTTCGGAGAAGGACAGGACATCCAGTAAGTAGCTCAATAGAGACGCAGAAGACCTAATTACAACAATCAACCAACTTGACCTCATTGACTTATACAGAACTCTCCACCAAACTGCTGCAAAGTATACTTTTTTTTTCTAGTGCACATGGAACATTCTCTAGAATAGACCACATATTAGGTCATAAAACAAACCTTTGCAGAATTCAAAACATCAAAATATTACAAAGCATCTTCTCAGACCACAAGGCAATAAAGTGGAAATCAAAAACAGAAAAACTAGGGAAAAGAAATCAAATACTTAGAAACTGAACAATACCCTCCTGAAAAAAGACTGGGTTATAGAAGACATTAAGGAGGGAACAAGGAAATTCATAGAATGCAACGAGAATGAAAATACTTGCTATCAAAACCTCTGGGACACAGCAAAAGCAGTGCTCAGAGGCCAATTTATATTGAGAAATGCATACATACAAAAAGAAGAAAGAGCCAAAATCAGAGAACTGTCCCTACAACTTGAACAAATAGAAAGTGAGCAACAAAAGAATCCATCAGGCACCAGAAGAAAACAAATAATAAAAATTAAAGCTGAACTAAATGAATTAGAGAACAGAAAAACAATTGAAAGAATTAACAAAGCCAAAAGATGGTTCTTTGAAAAAATTAACAAAATCGATAAACCATTGGCCAGACTGACTAAAGAAATACAGGAAAGGAAACAAATAACCTGAATAAGAAACGAGAAGGGCCACATCACAACAGACCCAACTGAAATTAAAAGAATCATATCAGATTATTACGAAAAATTGTACTCTAACAAATTTGCAAACCTAGAAGACATGGATGAATTCCTGGAAAAACGCTACCTACCTAAACTTTTTTTTTTTTTACCTAAACTAATACAATCAGAAGTAGAACAACTAGATAGACCCATAACAAAAAAAGAGATTGAAGCGGTAATCCAAAAACTCCCAACACAAAAAAGCCCTGGCCCGGATGGCTTTACTGCAGAGTTCTACCAAACTTTCAGAGAAGAGATAACACCACTACTACTAAAGGTATTTCAAAGCATAGAAAATGACAGAATACTACACAACTCATTCTATGAAGCCACCATCTCCCTGATACCAAAACCAGGTAAAGACATCACAAAAAAAGAAAATTACAGACCTATGTCCCTCATGAACATAGATGCAAAAATCCTCAACAAAATTCTAGCCAATAGAATTCAACAACATATCAAAAAAATAATTCACCAGGACCAAGTGGGATTTATAACAGGTATGCAAGGCTGGTTTAATATTAGAAAAACCATTACGGTAATCCACCATGTAAATAAAACAAAAAGACAAAAACCACAAGATCTTATGAATTGATGCAGAAAAGGCATTTGACAAAGTCCAACACCCACTTATGATAAAAACTCTCACCAAAATAGGAATTGAAGGAAAATTCCTCAACATAATAAAGGGCATCTATGCAAAGCCAACAGCCAACATCACTCTAAATGGAGAGAGCCTGAAAGCATTTCCCTTGAGAAAGGGAACCAGACAAGGATGCCCTTTATCACCGCTCTTATTCAACATTGTGCTAGAGGTCCTAGCCAGAACAATTAGGCTAGACAAAGAAATAAAGGGCATCCAGATTGGCAAAGAGGAAGTAAAATTATCTCTATTTGCAGATGACATGATCTTATACACAGAAAACCCCAAGGAATCCTCCAGAAAACTACTGAAACTAATAGAAGAGTTTGGCAGAGTCTCAGGTTATAAGATAAACATTCCTCTACATCAACAAAAAGAACATCGAAGAGGAAATCACCAAATCAATACCATTCACAGTAGCCCCCAAGAAGATAAAATACTTAGGAATAAATCTTACCAAGGATGTAAAAGACCTATACAAAGAAACCTACAAAGCTCTACTACAAGAAATTCAAAAGGACATACTTAAGTGGAAAAACATACCTTGCTCATGGATAGGAAGACTTAACATAGTAAAAATGTCTGTACTACCAGAAGCCATCTATACATACAATGCACTTCCGATCCAAATTCCAATGTCATTTTTTAAGGTGATAGAGAAACAAATCACCAACTTCATATGGAAGGGAAAGAAGCCTCAGATAAGCAAAGCATTACTGAAAAAGAAGAAGAAAGTGGGAGGCCTCACTCTACCTGACTTCAGAACCTATTATACAGCCACAGTAGTCAAAACAGCCTGGTACTGGTACAAAAACAGGCACATAGACCAGTGGAACAGAATTGAGAACCCAGATATAAATCCATCCACATATGAGCAGCTGATATTTGACAAAGGCCCAGTGTCAGTTAATTGGGGAAAAGATAGTCTTTTTAACAAATGGTGTTGGCATAACTGGATACCCATTTGCAAAAAAATGAAACAGCACCCGTACCTCACACCATGCACAAAAACTAACTCCAAGTGGATCAAAGACCTAAACATAAAGACTAAAACGATAAAGATCATGGCAGAAAAAATAGGGACAACCCTAGGAGCCCTAATACAAGGCATAAACAGAATACAAAACATTACCAAAAATGACGAAGAGAAACCAGATAACTGGGAGCTCCTAAAAATCAAACACCTATGCTCATCTAAAGACTTCACCAAAAGAGTAAAAAGACCACCTACAGACTGGGAAAGAATTTTCAGCTATGACATCTCAGACCAGCGCTTGATCTATAAAATCTACATGATTCTGTCAAAACTCAACCACAAAAAGACAAACAACCCAATCAAAAAGTGGGCAAAGGACATGAACACACACTTCACTAAAGAAGACATTCAGGCAGCTAACAGATACATGAGAAAATGCTCTCGATCATTAGCCATTAGCCATTAGAGAAATGCAAATTAAAACTACGGTGAGATTCCATCTCACTCCAACAAGGCTGGCATTAATCCAAAAAACACAAAATAATAAATGTTGGAGAGGCTGCAGAGAGATTGGAACTCTTATACACTGCTGGTGGGAATGTCAAATGGTACAACCACTTTGGAAATCTATCTGGCGTTATCTTAAACAGTTAGAAATAGAACTACCATACAACCCAGAAATCCCACTCCTCGTAATATACCCTAGAGAAATAAGAGCCTTCACACAAACAGATATATGCACACCCATGTTTATTGCAGCTCTATTTACAATAGCAAAAAGCTTGGAAGCAACCAAGGTGTCCATCAAAGGATGAATGGGTAAATAAATTGTGGTATATTCACACAATGGAATACTACGCATCGGTAAAGAACAGTGACGAATCTGTGAAACGTTTCATAACATGGAGGAACCTGGAAGGCATTATGCTGAGCGAAATTAGTCAGAGGCAAAAGGACAAATATTGTATAAGACCACTATTATATGATCTTGAGAAATAGTATAAACTGAGAAGAACACATACTTTTGTCGTTATGAGAGGGGGAGGGAGGGAGGGTGGTAGAGAGTTTTTTACTGATGAATTAGTAGATAAGAACTGCTTTAGGTGAAGGGAAGGACAACACTCAATACATGGAAGGTCAGCTCAACTGGACTGGACCAAAAGCAAAGAAGTTTCTGGGATAAAATGAATGCTTCAAAGGTCAGCGGAGCAAGGGCGGGGGTTTGGGGACCATGGTTTAAGGGGACTTCTAAGTCAATTGGCAAAATAATTCTATTATGAAAACATTCTGCATCCCACTTTGAAATGTGGCGTCTGGGGTCTTAAATGCTAACAAGCGGCCAACTAAGATGCATCAATTGGTCTCAACCAACCAGGATTAAAGGAGAATGAAGAATACCAAGGTCACAAGATAACTAAGAGCTCAAGAGACAGAAAGGGCCACATGAACCAGAGACCTACATCATCCTGAGACCAGAAGAACTAGTTGGTGCCCGGCCACAATCGATGAGTGCCCTGACAGGGAGCACAACAGAGAACCCCTGAGGGAGCAGGAGATCAGTGGGATACAGACCCCAAATTCTCCTAAAAAGACCAGACTTAATGGTCTGACTGAGACTAGAGGAATCCTGGTGGTCATGGTCCCCAAACCTTGTGTTGGCCCAGGACAGGAACCATTCCCAAAGACAACTCATCAGACATGAAAGGGACTGGACAGTGAGTAGGAGAGAGATGCTGATGAAGAGTGAGCTAATTATATCAGGTGGACACTCGAGACTGTGTTGGCATCTCCTGTCTGGAGGGGGGATGGGAGGTTAGAGAGAGTTGGAAGCTGGCAAAATTGTTACGAAAGGAGAGACTGGAAGGGCTGACTCATTAGGGGGAGAGCAAGTGGGAGTACAGAGTAAGGGGTATATAAACTTATATGTGACAGTCTGACTTGATTTGTAAACGTTCACTTGAAGCTCAATAAAAGTTAATAAAAAAAAAGTCACTTTCGAAAAAGCTAGAGTTCATAAAAATCTTTGTTATTTGGCACTGTTTCTAAACTATTATTTTAATCTTGTCTTTATACACCTATAACTTAGACTCAAATCTTTTTTCTTCTGACAATTTTTTTTTTTTGATATTGCCTTATTCAAATTCAGGCTCCCAATCTGCAGTAATGCAACGTCTTTATATCCAAACTATCTTTGGGGTTTCACAGTCTGCCTCTGGGAAATGCCAAAGTTGAGTTCCTTCACCTTACAAAGGAAGATGGTAGGAATAAATAGGTATGTTTGGCATTTTTCATATATTCAATTAGCTGAACATCACTGAGAGAGCTGTGCTGTTCATCAAACTCACAATACGTGAAGAGCTGAAAAAATCAAAAGAGAAGCTTAACCTTCCCAGGCTAATTATATACAAGTAAAATAATATCAATCTGAATGTATTTATGCAAATGTGTGTTGGAAAAAAGCAATACCACATTCATGCCCAGAGACTGGTTCAATAACTGTCGACGAATTGATTTTTTTTTAAATATTGTATATCTAATTTTAAATAGCCATTTTATTTACAACACCCTGTACGAAGTTTTCCCTACAGTGGAATTCATCAAATTAGAAAAGGCAGTATGAAATTTGTCCTAGTCTTTGTATGATATCTTCAATGAAACCACCTTTTCTCCTGGACAACATTCAGGTCAGCTTCAACTTAATGGCTAGGAGTCTTAGGGATGAAAAAATCGCCTTACACGAGTCCGGGTAATCACTAATATATCTCATTGTATCTGGATTAATGCCTTATGCCAAGTTGAAAAGTCAATATAAAAATTGAAGGAGAATGTCACTTGACTTGGTAAGGTATACTCTGATAGTTGAAGGGACTAGTTCAGCTGGCTGGGTCCAGGACCCTGGAAGGTCAATACTTCAGGTTGGCCTTGTCCTGCCACCCTGTTGATAGCAGTCTTTTTTATTGCATTTTATTTTATTGCAGTTTTGATGAAGGTTTACAGAATAAATTAGCTTTTCATTAAAGAGTTAGTACGCATATTGTTTTATGACATTTGTTAACAATCCTATGTCAACACTCTCCTTTCTCAATCTGGGGTTCCCTATTGTCAGTTTTTCTGACCCCTCCTGCCTTCTAGTTCTTGCCCCTGGGCTTGTGTGCCCCTTTGGTCTCATTTTGTTTTATGGTCCTGTCTAATTTTTGGCTCAAGGGTGAACCTCAGGAGTGATTTCAGCACTGAGCTAAAAGGGTACCCGGGGGCCATATTCTCTAGGTTTCTCCAGTTTGTGTCAGGCCAGTAAGTCTGTTTTTGTGTGTGTGTGTGTGTGAGTTAGAATTTTTTTCTACATTTTTCTCCAGCTCTGGCTGGGACCCTCTGTTGTGATCCCTGTCAGGGTAGTCAGTGGTGGTAGCCAGACACCATCTAGTTGTACTGGACTCAATCTGGTGGAGGCTGTGGTACTGATGGTCCATTAATCCTTTGGACTAATCTTTCCCTTGTAGCTTTAGTTTTTTTCTTTTCCCCTGCTCCAGACCAGGTGGGACCAGTGGAGTATCTTACATGGCTGCTCACAGGCCTTTAAGACTCCAGATGGTAGAATGTGATCATTTCTTTATAAACTATGATATGCCAGTTGAGCTAGAGGTTCCCTGAGTCCATGGTCCCCACAGCTCTCAGTCCAGCAATTCAGTCCCTCAGGGTGTTTGGATGTGTCTATGGAGCTTCTATGACCTTGCCTTGGACAAGTTGTGCTGGCTTCCCCAGTATTGTGTGCTGGCTTCCCCAGTATTGTGTACTGGCTTACTCTTCACCAAAATTACCACTTATCTACTGTCCATTTAGTGTTTTACCGTTCCCACCTCTTCCCTCCCTCTTAACCATCAAAGATTGCTTCTTTTTTGTGTGTAAACCTTTTCATGAGTTTTTACAGCAGTGGTCTCATGTAATATTTGTCCTTTTTACTGACTTATTTCACCTAGCATAATGTCCTCCAGACTCATCCATGTTATGAGATGCTTCACAGATTCGTCATTGTTCTTTATCGTTGCATAATACTCCATTGTGTGTATGTACCACAGTTTGTTTATCCATTCATCTGTTGATGGGCATTTAGGTTGTTTCCATCTTTTTGCTATTATGAAAAATGCTGCAATAAGCATGGGTGTACATATGTCTATTTGTGTGATGACTCTTACTTCTTTAGGATATATTCCTAGGACTGGGATTGCTGGCTCATACGGTATTTCTATTTCTAGCTTCTAAGGAAGCGCTATATCATTTTCCAAAATGGTTATATCATTTTGCATTCCCACCAGCAGTGCCTAAGAGTTTTGATCTCCCCGCAGGCTCCCCAACTTTTGTTCTTTTCTTTTTTTTTTTTTGATTCATGCCAGTAATGCCGGGGGTTAGCTGGTGAGATGGTATCTCATTGTGGTTTTGATTTGCATTTCTCAAATGGCTAGTGATGGTCCACATTTCCTCCTATGTCTGTTAGCCACTGTAATGTCTTCTTTGGTGAATGTCTGTTCATTTCCTTCGCCCTTTTTTCAATTGGATTATTTGTCTGTTTGTTGTAGAAGTATTGGAATTTCTTGTAGATTTTAGAGATTAGACCTTTGTCTGATTTGTAATAGCTGAAAGTTTTTTCCCAGTCTGTAGGTTCTCTTTTTACTCTTTTGGTAAAGTTTTTTGATAAGCACAAGTGTTTAATTTTTAGAAGATCCCAGTTATCTGGCTTATCTTCTGGAGTTTGTGTGTTGTTAGTTATGGTTAGTATCCTGTTAATGCCATGTACTAGGGCCTCTAGAGTTGATCTTATTTTTTCTTCTATGAACTTTATAGTTTTTGTCTTTATATGTAGGTCTTTGATCCATTTTGAGTTAGTTTTTGTGTATGGTGTGAGGTATGGGCCCTGTTTCATTTTTTTGCAGATGGACATCTAGTTTTGCCGGCACTGTTTGGTTTTGTTTTGGGTTTGTTAAAAAGACTGTCTTTTCCTCATTTCATAGACTTTGGGCCCTTGTCAAAGATCAGATGACTGTAGGTGGATGGATTTACGACTCGGTTCTCAATTCTGTTCCATTGGTCAACGTAGCTGCCGTTTTACCAGTACCAGGCTGTTTTGACTACTGTAGCTGTATAGAAGGTTCTGAGGTCAGGTAGTGTGAGTCCTCCTACTTTATTCTTCTTTTTCAATAGTGCTTTACTTATCCAGGCTTCTTCCCTTTCCATATAAAGTTAATGGTGAGTTTTTCTGTTGATGGCAGTCTTAATTAAAACACTGTATGAGACAAGTCAAAAGCATTTGTGCCTAGGTTCAGTTGGCCAGATTAATTAAAGAGATCAATAGAGTACTATACTCATGAGAACATTTGCTACCAGCCAAAATCAAGAAACAAGAGGTGAATATTTTGGAGAAACAAATCCCCCTGTGTCTACTGTACTTCTTCACAATTTTCAGGCAAAGTCATAAAAGTCTTTTCATTCTGGACCATCTTTTCAAGAATGTTAGTACAGCAAACAGCCTTCCATAGAAGAAATGGTGTCTTCCTCTGGATTAAGGGAAAGATTTGGTTGCTGTCCGCTATAATGTCTCTATCTGATACAAACAAAGCAGGTTTGCTTGGGGCATGTTTAAAAAGATTTGGGTTCCTAACCTTGGAGTTTCTCAGTTGTGACATAAGCCTACTGCTGACCAGCATCCACCGGTGTTCCTCTGTGTCACCCCACAAGATTTGGGATGTGAGGAATTGACACAAACGTAAATACCATGCCGTTTGCTGTGCCATGAGTAATAACATTCATCAACTTAGGAAAGAACTCTTACAGATGCAAAAGAAAAGAAACTGATAATGCATTTAAAACTATATCTAAGACACACAGAGTCATTTCAAATAACAAGATACCCAATGGCCAATAAACATATGAAATGGTTTTTGACTTAATTAGTTATCAGGAAAATGCAAATTAAAACCACAATGAAATAATCCACTGGAATGATTAAAATTAAAAACGATTAATAACAGTTAAAAGTACACAAGCATGTGGAGCAAAGAAATTTTATACATTACTAGTGACACAGTAAATTGGAAACTACGTTGGAAAAATGTTGGCAGTATTTACTGAAATTGAGCATATGCTACCCTATTTTAGCCTTAGTATATACACAACAGAAATATAAGCACGTGTTTACCAAAGAGCAAATACAAGGATATTTATAGGACATTATATGAAATAGCTAAAACTTGAAAGCAGACCAAATGTCCATCAGCATTAGAATGAATGAGTGATACAAAGGAATACTCTACAGCAATAAGATTAAACTACTGCATCATAGAAAGGCATAGATGAATCTCACAATTATTACGTGAGCAAAATGGCCAGAAACAGAATAATGTGTGCTTGTGTATGTGTATATGTATATATGTGTGTATATATGATTTCATTTTATACAGTTCAAAACTACACAAATATAACACATGGCACAAGAAGTTAAGATTATGATTACCTTCAAGGAAGATGGGGGGTTAGTGACTAGGTAAGGCCATGAATGGGATTTCTTAGACACTGTCATTGATATTCTACTTCTTGACATCGATTGGGGTTATAAAGATATGTTCATTTGTGATGACTCATTGAGCTGTACATTCATGACTTGTTGAATTTTCTGGATGTATTATACTTCAGAGTCCTTGTATGGTGCCAACAATTAACATGCTCAGCTGTTAACTGAAAGACTGGAGCTTTGAGCTCACTCAGAGTCACCTTGCAAGAAAGACCTGTTGATCTGCTTCTGAAAAATCAGCCACTGAATACCCTATGAAGCGCAGTTCTGACACACATGGGGCTGCCATTAGTTGGAATTCACTCCATGGCAACTGGTTATGTTACACAGGTAGTCCCTGACTTACGGCAGGGTTCCATTCCAATGACTGAGTCAGAAGCTGGCTCTGAAGTAAGTCGAATACTTTGTTTTTCATTATTTTTCATTATTATTGCCTTGTATTATCAGTGTCTTTATAAATGTGATCTTATTTGTCTTTGGAGGCTGGCATGAGAATGATTACGTCATCAAATCATGTGCTGCAACACTGTATGTAGTACCTACTACTAATGGTAAGATGGATAAAAAAAGGACTGTAGTTGAGTGTGATTCATTGTAACTCCAAAGTGTCATAAGTCGGGCACTACCTGTACTTCAGTGAAAAATTTAGGTGCACACATGCATACACACACCTACGTGGCAGCCAAAGTTCCAGATCTTTCCTCCTTCAATTTCAGGCAGAAAAGTCTCTGTAGAAGGGAATTGACTGAGGTTGCCAACCTCATTTCTGGAAAAATCCCAGCACGAGAGCACTATACTATTCATAATAAGAATGAAAATCACTAATATTCACTTTAAATAATTCTGAAAACAGTTAAAATTTAGTGTTTACTGAGTCAGAATTGACTCAACAGCAACGGGTCTGTTTTTTTCTTAGTACTAAGTCAAATCTTTTACTGAAATTATTTATCTTTGCTCAAAACCATGTAAATATGAGTATAATCATTTTTCTCTTTTTCAGGTAGAGAGACTGAGTCTTTGGCTGGGTAAGTCACTTACAAACGATCATAAATCTAGCAGATTAGATTAAAATGTAGGCTGGCCTACTCTGCATCCCTTGAGCTCATCCACCATACCACACAGCCTTATACTAACACTTTTCAGATCTGGGTATCTATGATGCACTGTGAGGGAAAATCTGAGAAGCAAATTCTTTAGCCTTACCCCAAAGCTAAAATAAACTGAGCATTGAGAAGCAATTGCTAAGTAAAGGGGTGTTCGTAATAACATTTTCTTTTTTCTAAGAGTGAGGAGATGGCTTCCAGTTGGAGCAGGTCATTATTCTCAAGCTAAAGTTCACTGAAGCAAAGCCATCTATTGTTTCTCTTGCAAAATAACTGGAGGGTTTTCCAGAGAGAGTGGAGCAAAAGGTAAATTACCTAGTGGAAATGTCAGCAGGATGGGGCTGCACACTAGGGTCTTTTCATGTACAATTGACAACAGCTGAAAATAAATTGAGCCTGGCAATGGCTCCCCATGCTCCTGCGGCCCCAGGGTGCTCCTATCATTTTAATAAATGATTGAGCAAAGCGTTTAACTTCTTTCTGCTTTCAGACTGATAACCAGGGGTGCAGGAAATGCATTATTGAGTATATCACTCTGCCCCGGCCTCGAGCAAAGGACTGTCCTTAATGACCAGTACTAAAGGACAGTGTGGATTGACCATTAAGAGTACAGGATATTTAAACTGTTTTACTATTAGAAGTGAAGTTTCGTCCTGTGCTATCCATATCCCCATCTTTCTTCCCAGTAACCGAAATAGGATTAAGACTACTGGCCAAGAATAAGGTGTACAGTCTGTGGTCAAAATATAAAATTAATTTAAACAATGTCTGTGAGAAGTGATTTTTTTGTGATGGACCTCAGTAGCCATGAATCAGAAATGAAATAGGAAGGGAAAAGCAATAAATAAATCAATTATGACAAGTAATATTGTCTTAATAAGAAGCTGAACTCAAAATAACAAATGCCAAATGCTTTTTGGGTCCATTAAAAACAAGAAATATTAGGAAAATGTAGAAATACTTGTTTTTAGGTTCCTTAAAAATAAGATCCATGTTATTCATTTATTTTATTTTCCCATCATGCTTTGCACACTGTCATATATTATGACATCAAATAGAGTCAATGCCTCATTATTTTTGAAGTATTATCTGCTATATGTCACTTTGAGAATACGATAGTAAGCCAAATAAAAAGCTGCAATTTTTTACCCTCCAAAGACTGTGCTAAGAGCTTTCTATGTATTTCCTCAACTAATTCCCACATTAAATTTGGTTCTATTATTGTCAACATTTTATAAATAAGAAAAGGAAGTCACAGACATTAAGTGAATATTTGAGTTTACACAACTAGTAAATAGCAAAGGTGAAATTTAAACAAGGTTTTTTTTTTTTTTCTGATGGTCATCAAATGCTTATCAAGTAGTTTGTAGCTTCTTATCCATGATGGAAAGACAGGGGAGGCCACTTGGTAGCAAATGGTCATTGATACCTTAATAACGTGTGTCTAGTAGTCTGATCCTATAGAAACTGACCTAATGCACCTGGAATGCTTGGTGGAATTTAGTCTCTCTTTTCCTGCATTGTGAATAGAATAATTTACCCAGGAAATATTAATTTGCCAAATAGGGACAAGACCCAAGTACTGGTAGAGTCACACTCAACGGCAACTAATAAAAACAACAAAGTATATTGGAGATCCAATCTAATCTCACTCAAAGTGAGGTTAGTGTATCCTAGTCAGGAAGTCAGCCCAGGAGGCCAGAGATGAATATGACCGCAGTCTAAAGGAGCTATAGGCAAGGAAAGCCAAAGAGGGAGAAATCTGGGAGAGAAGGATATCAGGTAGGGTATATAGATAAACTCTTGGAAAACTTCATGTGAATGAGACTGCAATATGGACAGCTGTGGCCTAAAGCAGACTACTGACTTAATCAGCAAATCTGTGACATGTGCTCTCTCCAACTTTTAAAAGAGCTTCCTTTGTACAGAGCCTTCCACGTGGACAGCACTCCAGGAATACTGAAGCATTTATCCCAACTCCTCATGATTTAGTTGGGCAAAGTCTATCCTTTGGGCATAGCCTGGCTTAGGGCCACCTTTAGGAGAACTTCATGGCGGGTTCTGTTTTGTTCTGTATACTCTGTTTAAGAAGGCAGGAGAAAGAACAACAGGATTTAGAATGTTTTTTATATATTAATTATTTTGAGGTTTGGTAACAAATTAGTGACCTTCAGACATCTGGAAAATCAACTTATGTGGAACATAGCATGATGGAGAAATAAGATAATACACTAATTGCCTTTTCCATGGCATCAAGTGATGGTTTCCACAAAAAAAAAAAAAAAAAAAGGAATTACAAGGCACTGACAAATTCACCTGGATTTCTTCACCCACAGATGGACATGTTGTTTAAAGCTTACCTGTGCCTATTTGGGTGTTTGCTAATTGGTATGCAACTCTCTCTGCCTCCTGTGATAGTTATTCACAGGCTGTTGCATACTGATTTTCATATGCTTTCCTCCTGCCTCGGACCAATGAAGCAATAAATAAGGACGAAAAAAAAGTAGCTCTCTCTAAACAGAATCAGAGCAATGATGCAGGAAATAGAAAGCAACTCCCCCAAGAAGTGAATGCATTCATAGCAAATTTCACCAGCAAACGAGTGTCATCCAGCTAATTATATGTAATTGTCCCCTATATTGAAACAATAAATAGTGTGGGAGGCCAGGGCTGCTTGTTGGAGATTACAACTCTATATAAATACAAGGAAAACAAATGAGAAGAAAACTGAAATTAGGTAGTAAGTGCTAAAATTGTTGTCATAGGCATTGTATATCATTGCCCACTGGCATAAAATTTTGTATTTGTCCATTGAATACTACATGTAGGAATACCAAAATTTAGAATGAAAATTGTAGAAGCTCCAGATTCTAGAGGGGCACTGAATGTGTCACCTAATATAAATTCTCAAAACCACTGCAAATATTCTGGTTTTAACAATGTCACCTGTCCAGGGGTTAACAGAGATATCAGACTTTCTTAGGCATTTTGTAAAGATAAGTGTATAGTCTTAAAACATAGCCCAATGAACCAGTGACCCTTGTCACTGCCATCAGTGCGACCAGGGCACTCATTGGTAGTATTCCCCTGTAACACTGTACTCTTACATACTGAGGAACTCTCTGTGATTTAGAACAAAATTTCCAAGTGACAGTAGCAAAGCCCCTAGGTCAATGTTATGCCAGTGTTTTGCTCATTATAAAGCTTCGTCACTCCTTGCTATAATTTACTGTGTGCTACTTAAGTCCATTTCTCTATGCACAGAAGAGGCAGCTTCTTGTCCGTCCCACAATTTCAATTTATGCACGGCCATGTCTTTCTCTATTCATCTTATAGTCAGTCTATCTTTCTTTTATTTAAGGCAACGTCCTTTCTACTCTTTTCTAATCCCATTATTCCAAGGTTAATATTATATTCACGTAATTACGGAAACATGGCCCATCAATTCAAGGCATCTAGTAGAGGAACAAAAGGACCATTATTCAAGTTTGGTGTTGCAAAGTTCTGGAAGGCTTTGTTGTTGTTAGCTGCTGTCAAGTTGTCCCCTGACTCATGGCCACCCCATGCACAGCAGAACCAAATGCTGCCTGGTCCTGTGTCATCCCCATGATTGACTGTAGATCAGATGGTAGGTGGATAGGGTTTTCATTGACTGATTTCCCGAAGTTCATCACCACGCCTTTCTTCCTAGTCCGTTTTAGTCTGGAAGCTCTGCTGAAACCTGTTGAGCAGCACAATAAAACGCAAGCCTCCACTAACAGATGGGTGGTGGCTACTTATGAGGTGCGTTGGCTGGGAATTGAACCCAGGTCTCCCACGTGGAAAGCGAGAATTCTACCACTGAACTGTCACTACCATACATTTATTTTTATGACCATCTTGGTTAATGTACAATAATGATAGTAGTACTAATTCACAATAGCACTCCGTTCATCCATCTACTTACGTATTTTTTCCTTTCATTCAAAGAGTACTGGTTAAGTGCCTGATATGCACTAAGTCTATGATAGGCCCTGGAGATATAAAAATACATAAAATATAACATCTCCCCTCAAGCAGCTACCAGTCTAGACAAATTGAACTCTCTCTCTCTCACCTTTTTTTTTTTCATGTCATTAAAAATTCAAACTAGCTCATAATAACTCGGAAAATTGGAATGGGAAGAGAGGTGGCAGACAAAAGATGTATAAGCCAGGATTTGTGTGTTCAATCCGCCTGTAGTTTTACTGATAAAATAAGACAACAAAAGAAAAAACTACAGTGTCTGATAAAATGCTCAATTAAATAAAATCAATACAAAAATGCATGGTGTAGATAGATATTATCCATTATCAGAAAGCTTTTTATCTAATTTCTGGATCTACCTGACATAATTTCTGGCAGTGGGAGATGGAATAGGTTTGCAGGAGTGGGTGCAATCACAGTCGTATGTTGCAAGATGGTGACTTACTTTCCAAGGGCTGCCATTAAAACAAAACAAAAAAAAACACAAAGTAGGTGGTTAAAGACTGAGAATTTACTGTGTCACAATTCTAGAGGCTAGAAGTCTAAATTTAGGGCATGCTGTCTCTGTCCCCTCTAAGAGAAGATCTTTTTTTGTCTTTTCCAGCTTCTGATAGCTCCAGGCATTTATTGGCTTGTAGCTATGTCTTCACATAGCATTTGTCTTACCCTTTGTGTGTGAATTTCTGTGCCTGTTCTCTTCTTTTATAAGACACTAGTAATATAGGATTGGGACCTACCCTACTCTGATATGACCTCCTTAACCCGACTGATAACATCTGCAAAGAAAAACCTTGTTTCCTCCAAAAAGGTCACATCATAGGTACAAAGTTTAGGACTTTGATGTATGTTTTTGAGGGACACATTTCAATCTATAGATGGAATCTACAGATGGAAACCTGTGACACTTGGTCTTCTAGACCTTCTCCTTGATACTACCTGGCTACCTTGGTCAGGTATTTCTACTCCATACAACTTCAGGCAGGCAAGGTGCCTGTGAGCCTCCCTAGGTAGGACCATCCCAATAAGAACATATCAGTATATTGTTAGCAATTACTCAGAGGAATATTAGTTCAGAATTTGGGCAGCTACTTTTCTTCAACTTGAATTTTATTCCGTGTTTTCATATCACCTTCAGATAATCTGTACTTTCTATTTCTAGATGTAATTCTTTCCTTGGAATTGCAATGATGCTTTTTTGTTCCTCTTCACAAACAATGCACTCAAAGGAGATTTTGCTTGTTTGTTCTGAAGGATTTAGAAATCAACTGAAAAAAATGTGAAGTTTGCTAATGTAATTATGGTTTATTATTTTTTTTAATTCAGTGGAACTTTAGAAAAATGTAACAAGTAACTTCACATTTGACAAACATTGAGTGTCTACTACAAAAAAAAAAGAAAAGGATCTTCGCTAGGTGTTGAGGAGAAATATAAAGGAGAATAAGTAGGGGGATAAAAATATCAAACATGAGCAACAACCCCGAAGCCTACTAATTATATGAATTGTTGGTGGTGGTGTGCTCCACAGAGTTGCTTCCAACTCATACTGACCCTATACGACAGAGTAGAACTGTTCCCCAGGGTTTCCAAGGCTGTAAATCTTTGTGCAAGCAGACTTCTCCCACAGAGCGGTTGGTGGGTTTGAACTGCTGACCTTTCTGCTGTGATAAATCCTGGAGGGCCGCCCTACAAAAATTCTACCCTCCCATATGCAAAATGCTAGTATATAACAGGCCATCATTAAAAGTTTATTTCTTTTGATATTTAATCATCTGATATAATAAATAAGGATATAAACTTAGATGTGATGGGCTACAAAGCCAGGATATTTGCTTCAATGCCAAATTTACTTAGCCAAGCTATGCTGTTGAGCATTCACACAGTGAACATAGTAAAGAACCATATGGATAAATAAGAATAAGATGGAGTTACAGGAAAAGCAAAATAATAAAAACAACAATGAAAAAAAATACCCATTAGATACACAGAAAGATCCTAGATTAGTTATATGTAAGATACACACAATGCCATAAGATAGCGGGAGTTTTTTAGGAAGTATTTCTACTGATGATGAATTTGGAGTTTATTTTAAAAGCCTGCGGAAACACAAAATGGTGGGCCATACACCGTGCTGTTTTCCTTTGACACAGTAATTCCTTTAAAAATAGTCTGATGGACCACAAGCCCCAGAACTAGTTGTTTATAGCTAATTATCCAAAGACTTGAAGAAGCCAAGCTGTGCAAAGTCAACTCAACTTTGCCTAGTACAGCCTGAAGCTACTTTAGTTAAACTTCAGTCATGGTGTTTCTCATGAAAGAGGCAAAACAGAATAAAAATTGCAAACCCAATTCAACACAGGTAAAAAAGTTATAGGAGGTAAAAGCACAGAACAGACGATAACTGAAACTATTGGTACTACTGTATCTTTAGAAGCCCAGATGGTAAGAGTTATCAATTGTTTTATATTTAATTCCAAGTTTCCAGGATAAACGCATGTGATCAGGATGCAAACTTACAGCTTATCCAATCTGATGTTACTTACTCTTTGCTCACAAAGAAAACGTGCTGTTTTGAAATTGAACAGGAAACAAAATAAATGTCCATTAAAATATTTCTCAATTTATTTGGTCTCAAAGAATTAAAACATAGACAAAAATACTCATAACATAATAGGGTAAAAACATGGACTGGTCTTCACCAAGGCTAAGTGGCTACTGACTCTGATTAATGCCATAATTGACCAGAGCCGAGACCAACATTGAGGCCCCTTCACAACACCATTCCCCAGGGGATCTGCTAGTCACGTGGTGGCAGGTTGATTGCTGGATCTTTTCATTGTGAAGGCAGCAGTAACTTCACTTCACTGGAATAGACATACATTCTGAATACAGATTCGCCTTCCTTTCCCACAATCCTTCTGCTGGCCAGTAGACCACAAGAGTATCTTACTCATCATCATGATACACTTTCCAACATTGTTTCAGAGTATTCACTTTACTGCAAAAAAAAAAAAAAAAAAAAGTCAGTAGGTTCATGCCCATAGAATTTACTGATATTATTACATATCTTATCACGCAGAAGCAGCTGGGTAAGTGAAAAGTCCTACTGAAGACTCAGATACAATGCTGTTGTTGTTGCATGCCATCGAGTTGATTTCAACTCGTAGCAACCCTATAGGACAGAGTAGAATTGCCCCATATTGTGTCCAAAGTAGTAATCTTTATGGAAGCTTAATGCCAGATCTTTCTCCTGTGAAGTGACTGGTAGTTTTGACTGTTGACCTTTAGGTTAACAGCCAAACACTGAAGCACTGCACTGCCAGAGCTTCTTAGATACAATACTAGTAGGGATGAAAGACCCTGAAATGTTAGGGTTCTATCACAGAGGACAGGATATATGCTTTGAATCAGCAGTCAATGTATGGTGCTATTTTCCCAAAGCCTCAATACATAAGTAGAGGAAAAAAGGGCTGGAAGTATTAGTGGCTTCTCTCACTCGTATAGCTAATAATCCACTTGAAATTTTTTATTTCCTTTTCTGAAGACTTTGTACTCTCCTGGATAGGCTTCCTTAGTTGCTAGAGAAGAAATAATGCCTGCAGGGATACAAAAACAGTTCCTTTGGATTTGATAGTTGAGACTGTTACCTGATAATTTTGGTGACCATACTAACAGGGACTACTGTACTAGATGGGGGATTGACTCCACTTACCAAGAGGAAATAGAGTTGGTACTACACTGTGTGGGGAGGGAGTCATGTCTGGAGCCCAGGACATTCTCTAGGGTTCTGCTTACTATTGCCATGTCTCGATAGTAAAAGTTAATGGAATAGTGCAGCAACCCAATAAAAACAAATCCACTGATAATTTAGACATTTCAGGAATAATGGTTTGGATCATTACACCAGATAAAGAACCCTGACAAATTAAGGCACTGGCTCAGGATAAAAGAAATATGGAATAGATAGTAAAATAACAACAACAATAATTATTATTATTATAATATTAAACTATAGCCTAATGATACGTTGAAGCCCTGGTAGCCCAGTAGTTAAGCATCTGGCTACTAAGCAAAAGGTTGGCAGTCCGAATACACCAGCCCACTCCTTGAAAACCCTAGGGGGCAGATCTACTCTGTTCTATAGGGTCACTATGAGTCGGAATCAACTTGATGGCAACGGGTTTTTGTTTGTTTGTTTTTTAATGACCAGTTAGAGAAGTGACACATATATGAAGACTATAGCACTACACACACACATACACACACACATATACACTATAATTCCTCCAGAGGTTGTGGAGGAGGCCTCATGTTGATAATTATACTTTTTTTCTTTTTTGGCTTTTTCACTTATTATCTTATAAAAGAATTGGTGTGTTGTAGTTAGCTTCTTAAATTTGCGTTTAGGTTAGAGAATAGTCATGTAATTTTGTGACAACTAAAAGATGGATTTATTTCTCTTTGTGACTTTGTGTCAACCCTACTTTAAGAATAAGGAAAGAGTATCTCCTTGTGTACAAAAGATAGTTGTTTCTTATCAGGCAGAAGGAAGTAATTGTTTTGCTGCATGGAGAATTAAATATGCCTAGAATGGTGCTTGGAAACCCTGGTGGTGTAGTGATTATGTGTGGCACTGGGTTTGGTTTTGTTTTTTCAGAATGGTGCTTAAGCTTGCTGAGTAGTCAAAGGGGTGGACTGTGCTGGTTTATTTACCTATTACTTTCCTTCAGGTGCAAATTCATCCTTCATGACCATCCTTTGTAAAATAAGAAGATAATTCTGCAAACTGTGTTTACCAGACTCTCTTGCTAACTGTGTTTCTTTCAGGTTCTTCCTATAGAAACCATTAAAGTTGGAAGATAGGATATGGGAAAAAGGACTTCCCTTTTACATTTTTTGTTTATTTACTGTTCCTATTAGTGATCCTCCAGTAATGGCTGCTGAATCCAATCACCACTTCTTTTGGTGCTTCAAAACAGCCTCATGGTGTAACCAAATGACACCAGAGAAAGCCAGATGGTGTCCCCTCCACAGACCTGAGCACAAGCTTTGAAGCTCTCTTTCCCGAGCTCCTGAAGTGCCGTCTGCAGGAAGCACCTCGTGTCCAGATGTCTGAGCACTATTTCAAGAAACCCTCCTCTGAATGCCTGGTCCTGGTAACCCCCAGTTGAATGGAGTATGAGTCTATTTCTAACCAATAGGCTATGAGTGGAAGTTACCTAAATCACTCTTGAGACAAGCCGTTTAATTGCCAATGCAGAGTCCTCCAGTCCTCCCATTCATTGCTGCAGTGATTTGGAGGAAGCCTCGTGTTGAAATGGCAGAGTCGAAAGATTGAAGCAACATAAATTGATCAATCTCCTCATAGAGGTCTCTAGAGAGTCACACAGGCCCATAGTGAAATTAGGGTGAACAAGAGATAATTATTTTTGTCCTAAGCCTCTGAAATTTTGGAGTTGTTTGTTATCACAATATGGCCTAGTCTGTCCTGTTGAATCTAGAAATCAACATCAGACAAATACTAAAATACATAGCATTGGCTGAGTGAACAGGAATGAACTGGGAAGAAACTAAGTTTTGAAAGATAGTAACCTAGGTAATGCAATGATAAAACTTAATAAAAATCTTGCCTGTAATAACCTGGGAATCCAGAGCTCAGAATGGGTTATATATTCTGCCAGCTCCCCTAAACAAACAAACAAAAAACAACTGTTGCCATTGAGTCATTTTTGATTCATGGTGACCCCATAGGACAGAGTAGAACTGCCCACAGGGCTTCCAAGGAGCAGCTGGTAGATCAGAATTGTCAACCATTTGGTTAGCATCAGAGTTATTAACCACTGTGCCACCAGGGCCCTGCCAGCTCTCCTAGATCTCTCTAAAAAGATACTTTGTAAAAAGAGGGTATGGTCATACCTTTCATGTAAATATAAAATGAAAATTTGTCAAAAATTTCATGTAACTCATTAATTAATAAGGGCATTGATAAGATGTTACAACCTGTTTAAATGAGGGTTAGACTTACAAAAATATATATTGTCTACTAGAAAATAACTCTTTAAATTGATAATAACAAATAATTTGCAGAGCTATGGAGGGGAAACATACCATTTTTATATTACTATCAGCTTATTACTAGTTAAAATCCATCCTTACAAAGTTGTATAATAGCCAAATCAGACAACCATAGGCAAATATGGCTATAAAATCAGATACTTCTTGCATTAGTAGACATCACCCAGCATTTCACTGAAAGAAGATCCAGTAATCTCTCTTGCTCATTTCAAACTCTTCTACAAATTTTTGCTGCTACTCCATCACTAGAGAACTGCCAAATATTCAAGCTGGGTTCAGAAGAGGACATAGAACTAGGGATATCATTGCTGATGCCAGAGGAAGCCTGGCTGAAACCAGAGAACACCAGAAAGATTTTAACCTGTGTTTTATTGACTATGCAAAGGCATTTGACTCTGTGGATTATAGTAAATTATGGATAACTTCGGGAAGAATGGGAATTCCAGAACATGTCATTATGCTCATGAGGAACCTCTATGTAGACCAAGAGGCAGTCCTTCGAACAGAATGAGGGGACAGTGCATAGTTTAAAATCAGGAAAGGTGTGCATCAGCATTGTATCCTTTCACCATACTTATTCAATCTGTATGCTGAGGAATTAATCCAAGAAGCTGTACTATATGAAGAAGAACGGGTCATTGGGATTGAAGGAAGACTCATTAACAACCTGCGCTATGCAGATGACACAACCTTGACTGCTGAAAGTGAAGAGAAGTTGAAGCACTTACTGATGAAGATCAAAGACTACAGCCTTCAGTATGGATTACACCTCAAAATAAAGAAAACATAAATCCTCACAACTGGGCCAATAAGCAACTTTATGATAAATGGAGAAAAGATTGAGGCTGTAAATTATTTCATTTTACTTGGATCCACAATCAACACCCACGGAAGCAGCAGCCAAGAAATCAAAAGATGCATTGCATTGGGCAAATATGCTGCAAAAGACCTCTTTAAAGTCTGAAAAAGCAAAGATGTAATCTTGAGTACTAAGGTGTGTCTGACCCAAGCCATGGTGTTTTCAATCGCATCATATGCATGCAAAGGCTGGGCAATGAATAAGGAAGACCAAAGAAGAATTGATGCCTTTGAATTACGGTGTTGTCAAAGAACATTGAATATACCCTGGATTTCCAGAAGAATGAACAAATTTGTCTTGGAAGAAGTACAGCCAGAATGCTTCTTAAGAGCAAGGATGGCAAGGCTTCCCCTCACGTACTTTAGATATGTTATCAGGAGGGATAAATTCCTGGAGAAGAATATCACACTTGGTAAAGTAGAGGGTCAGCAAAAATAGGAAGACCCTCAATGAGATGGATTGACTCAGTGGCTGCCACGATGGACTCAAGCATAACAACGATTGTGAGGATGGCGCAGGACCAGGTAGTTTTTCATTCTGTTGTACACAGGGTTGCTATGAGTTGGAACTGACTGGACAGCACATAACAGCAACAACTCCTTTAATTACACACATCCCCCTCCCCCTGAAAAGAAAGATTCTGATACAGTGAAAAAAACTTACTTGCAAATTAATATTTAAAGAATGGATACAAAGAACACCCTCCCCCCCAAAAAAATACCAAACTCATTGCATCAAGTTGATTCAAACTCATAGCAACCCTATAGAACTGAGTGGAACCACCCCATAAGGTTTCCAAGGAGTGGCTGGTGGATTCAAACTGCCAACCTTTTGGTTAGCAGCCAAGCTCTTAACCACTGTGCCACCAGGGCTCCGGATACAAAAACAAGGTATTTTATATTCTATTTTTTTTAATGTGTAAATATATCTTTGAGTGAATTGGACTTATTAGTATATTAGCATAGGAAGCGTGGTAGTGCAGTGGTTAAGTGCTTGGCTGCTAATTGAGAGGTTGGTGGTTCAAACCCACCAGTTGCTCCACAGTAAAAAGATGTGACAGTTTGCTTCCATAAAGATTACAGACTTGGGAGGGGGCCAAGATGGCTGACTAGGTAGACGCTACCTCAGATCCCTCTTGCAACAAAGACTCGGAAAAACAAGTGAATCGATCACATACATGACAATCTACAAACCCTGGCCAACAAACACAGATTTAAAGAGTTGACCTGAGTGACAGAGACTGAAAATGAACAACTACGGGGAAACAGCGACTGTTTTTGGAGACTGGAGCCAGCGCGCCAGTCAGGAAACCTTGGCGCCGGGCTTTGGACTGGGTGCCGGGGAGCTGAGCACAGCATCCTGTGACGGCACAAACACGGGGCACAGCCCCAGCCCCCTGAACTGAACTGGGTGGGGCCCAGCTGGTCCATGCGGGCAGCGCAGCGACGCGGCTGGCGGGAGGAGAAGTCACCGGGAGGCAGCTACTGGTTTTGGGGCCGAGAGTGCAGCGTCCCAGCTGGGGAACCTTGGCGTGGGGCTTTGGACTGGGCGCAGGGAAGCTGAGCACGACATCCTGTGACGGTGCAAAATCAGGGCGCAGCCCCAGCCCCCTGAACTGAGCTGGGGGGGCCCAGCTGGTCCACATGGGCGGCGCAGCTACGCGGCTGGAGGGAGGAGAAGTCACCAGGAGGCAGTGACTGTTTTTGGAGCTGAGAGTGCAGCGTCCCAGCGGGGGAAACTTGACGCTGGCCTTTGGACTGGCAGCAGAGGAACTGACCACAGCTTCTGAGACAGCACAAGCACAGGACGCGGGCCTGACCCTCGGAGGCAATCTCTACCCAGCCAGCGCACACAGGCGACGCGCCCCTCAGGAATCTCAGATAAAATAGTCATCCCGAGCAAGATAAGTAACTTTGGCTATATTCCGGGGTGCTACTCTCTCCTGTTTTTCTGAACCCTCCCCTCCCCTTCCGAAGCAGCTACATTAACATTGGAATTTCCTGAGCCAGAGGGAGAACTGCTCCGCGGTTTTTCTTTTCCTTTTTTTTTTTTTTTTTTGGTCTTTTCCTAACCCATTCTTCTGGCCTGATAGAAGCAACCACAAAAAACCCAGGGACCAAAAATCCTTCCCTAATTGGGCTAAAAACACAGAACCAGCTCCAGCCAAGCATACGTGATCCACAGTCTCAGGCTTTCATCCCTACAGGGAACAAGGTGGCTATTATAATGCAAAGGCATTTCTGATAGGGATCTGACAGCATTTGTTTTAGCAGATTTATTGGAAAGACAAGTTTCCCAGGTCTGATATCTCTGCGTATTCAACAGAGCCCTCACTGACCCACAACAGGGAACTGAGGGCTGAAGCTCACCCCAGACCACCTAGCCTCCTGCCTTAGGGGTCTAAGGAGGGTGACACCTACCAATCAGTAGAGGTACTTGCATTGGGGGCCTAAGCTGCAGAGCCCTCCCACCAAGGTGCTTTAGGAATAGAGACACACCTACCTCACTGACACTTGGGGGAAGCCTGTCAGCATCCTGCCCCCCCGGAGGGTGAACCCCAGCTGCTATTAGAATCTGGTGCACACAACTATCACCACTACTTCTCAAGGTGGATAGGTGACAGGGTGTGTCACACACTTGACCCAAAATCAGATTCTACTCAAGAATAGAGAATGGACTCAGGCATATATATCTGGTAACAGCCCCAACCAGCTGGTGATAGGTCATAAGTGAGTCAAGGGCTACAACAATCAATACAGCACAATCTAGTAGCCCATCTACGTATATTGAAAGAAAACAAAACAAGATAAGACTTGGTGAGCAAATATAGAATAAATCACTACAATATCTTAGTGATGGCTTGGAGACAGCAGTCGATATCAAACCACATAAAGAAGCAGACCATGACTGCTTCTACAACCCCCCAAAAAAAAGAATCAAAATCTTTCCCAAATGAAGATACAATCCTGGAATTACCAGATACAGAATATAAAAAACTAATTTACAGAATGCTTCAAGACATCAGGGATGACCTCAGAAATGAAATAAGGCAATCTACAGAAAAAGCCAAGGAACACACTGATAAAGCAGTTGAAGAACTCAAAAAGTTTATTTAAGAACATAGAGGAAAATTCATAAGTTGCAAGAATCCATAGAGAGACAGCATCCAGAAATCCAAAAGATTAACAATAAAATTACAGAATTAGACAACGCAATAGGAAGTCAGAGGAGCAGACTCAAGCAGTTAGAATGCAGAGTGGGAAATCTGGAGGACCAGGGAATTAACACCAATATAGCTGAAAAAAAAAAAATCAGATAAAAGAATTAAAAAAAAAATAAAGAAACCCTAAGAATCATGTGGGACTCTATCAAGAAGGATAACTTACATGTGATTGGAGTCCCAGAACAGGGAGGGATAACAAAAACACAGAGAGAATAGTTGAAGATCTGCTGGCAGAAAACTTCCCTGACATCATGAAAGACGAAAGTATATCTATGCAAGTTGCTCATTGAACCCCATTTAAGATTGATCCAAAAAGAAAAACACCAAGACATATTATCATCAAACTTGCCAAAACCAAAGATAAAGAGAAAATTTTAAAAGCAGCCAGGGAGAAAAGAAAGGTCTTCCACAAGGGAGAATCAATAAGTTCAGACTACTCAGCAGAAAGCATGCAGGCAAGAAGGCAATGGGATGACATATACAGAGCACTGAAGGAGAAAAACTGCCAGCCAAGGATCATATATCCAGCAAAACTCTCTCTGAAATATGAAGGCAAAATTAAGATATTTACAGATAAACACAAGTTTACAGAATTTGCAAAAACCAAACAAAAGCTACAAGAAATACTAAGGAAATTGTTTGGTCAGGAAACCAATAATATCAGATACCAGCAGAGCACAAGGTCACAGAACAGAACATCCTGATATCAACTCAAATAGGGAAATCACAAAAACAAATTAAGATTAAAAAAAAAAAAAAAAAACTCAAAACAGGGAATCATTGAAGTCAATATGTAAAAGATCACAATAATCAAAAAGATGGACTTAATACAGGTGGCATAGAACTGCCATATGGAGAGGGATACAAGGCGATATAGGACAATACAAGTTAGGTTGTTACTTAGAAAAATAGGGGTAAATATTAACGTAACCACAAAGAGGTATAACAACTCCATAACTCAAAATAAAAACCAAGAAAAACATAACGACTCAGCAAACATAAAGTCAAATACTATGAAAATGAGGAACACACAATTTACAAAGAAAAACGTCTCAGCACAAAAAAGTAAGCGGAAAAATGAAATTGTCAACAACACACATAAAAAGGCATCAAAATGACAACATTAAACACATACTTATCTATAATTACGCTGAATGTAAATGGACTAAATGCACCAATAAAGGGACAGAGAGTCTCAGACTGGATAAACAAACATGATTGGTCTATATGCTGCCTACAAGAGAGACACCTTAGACTTAGAGACACAAACAAACTGAAACTCAAAGGATGGAAAAAAATATATCAAGCAAACAATAAGCAAAAAAGAGCAGGAGTAGCAATACTAATTTCTGACAAAATAGACTTTAAAGTTAAATCCACCACAAAGGATAAAGAAGGACACTACATAATGATTAAAGGGACAATTGACCAGGAAGATATAACCATATTAAATATTTATGCACCCAATGACAGGGCTGCAAGATACATAAAACAAATTTTAACAGAACTGAAAAGGAAGATAGACACCTCCACAATTATAGTGGAGACTTCAACACACCACTTTCGGAGAAGGACAGGACATCCAGTAAGAAGCTCAATAGAGACACGGAAGACCTAATTACTACAATCAACCAACTTGACCTCATTGACTTATACAGAACTCTCCACCCTACTGCTGCAAAGTATACTTTTTTTTCTAGTGCACATGGAACATTCTCTAGAATAGACCACATATTAGGTCATAAAACAAACCTTTGCAGAATCCAAAACATCAAAATATTACAAAGCATCTTCTCAGACCATAAGGCCATAAAAGTGGAAATCAATAACAGAAAAATTAGGGAAAAGAAATCAAATACTTGGAAACTGAACAATATTCTGCTCAAAAAAGACTGGGTTATAGACGACATTAAGGAGGGGATAAAGAAATTCATAGAATGCAACGAGAATGAAAATACTTCCTATCAAAACCTCTGGAACACAGCAAAAGCAGTGCTCAGAGGCCAATTTATATCGAGAAATGCACACATACAAAAAGAAGAAAGAGCCAAAATCAGAGAACTGTCCCTACAACTTGAACAAATAGAAAGTGAGCAACAAAAGACCCCATCAGGCACCAGAAGAAAACAAATAATAAAACTTAGAGCTGAACTAAATGAATTAGAGAACAGAAAAACAATTGAAAGAATTAACAAAGCCAAAAGCTGGTTCTTTGAAAAAATTAACAAAATTGATAAACCATTGGCTAGACTGACTAAAGAAAAACAGGAAAGAAAACAAATAACCCGAATTAGAAACGAGATGGGCCACATCACAACAGACCCAACTGAAATTAAAAGAATCATATCAGATTATTATGAAAAATTGTACTCTAACAAATTTGCAAACCTAGAAGAAATGGATGAATTCCTGGAAAAACACTACCTACCTAAACTAACACATTCAGAAGTAGAACAACTAAATAGACCCATAACAAAAAAAGAGATTGAAACGGTAATCCAAAAACTCCCAACAAAAAAAGCCCTGGCCCAGATGGCTTTACTGCAGAGTTCTACCAAACTCTCAGAGAAGAGTTAACACCACTACTACTAAAGGTATTTCAAAGCATAGAAAATGATGGAATACTACCTAAATCATTCTATGAAGCCACCATTTCCCTGATACCAAAACCAGGTAAAGACACCACAAAAAAAGAAAATTACAGACCTATATCCCTCATGAACATAGATGCAAAAATCCTCAACAAAATTGTAGCCAATACAATTCAACAACATATCAAAAAAATAATCCACGGTGACCAAGTGGGATTTATACCAGGTATGCAAGGCTGGTTTAATATTAGAAAAACCATTAATGTAATCCACCATAAAATAAAACAAAGGACAAAAACCACATGATCTTATCAATTGATGCAGAAAAGGCATTT
The DNA here is from genome assembly GCF_030014295.1 of Loxodonta africana. Taxonomy (NCBI): domain Eukaryota; kingdom Metazoa; phylum Chordata; class Mammalia; order Proboscidea; family Elephantidae; genus Loxodonta; species Loxodonta africana. The sequence continues at coordinate 100,406,456 of NC_087351.1, forward strand.
GACAAAGTCCAACACCCACTTATGATAAAAACTCTCACCAAAATAGGAATTGAAGGAAAATTCCTCAACATAATAAAGGGCATCTAACAAGCCAACAGCCAACATCATTCTAAATGCAGAGAGCCTGAAAGCATTTCCCTTGAGATCAGGAACCAGACAAGGATGCCCTTTATCACCGCTATTATTCAACATTGTGCTAGAGGTCCTAGCCAGAGCAATTAGGCTAGACAAAGAAATAAAGGGCATCCGGATCAGCAAGGAAGAAGTAAAATTATCTCTATTTGCAGATGACATGATCTTATACACAGAAAACCCCAAGGAATCCTCCAGAAAACTACTGAAACTAATAGAAGAGTTTGGCAGAGTCTGAGGTTATAAGATAAACATACAAAAATCACTTGGATTCCTGTACATCAACAAAAAGAACATTGAAGAGGAAATCACCAAATCAATACCATTCACAGTAGCCCCCAAGAAGATAAAATACTTAGGGATAAATCTTACCAAAGAGGTAAAATACCTATACAAAGAAAACTACAAAGTACTACTACAAGAAACTGAAAAGGACCTACTTAAGTGGAAAAACATACCTTGCTCATGGATAGGAAGACTTAACATAGTAAAAATATCTATTCTACCAAAAGCCATGTATACATACAATGCACTTACGATCCAAGTTCCAATGTCATTTTTTAATGTGATGGAGAAACAAATCACCAACTTCATATGGAAGGGAAAGAAGCCTTGGATAAGTAAAGCATTATTGAAAAAGAAGAAGAAAGTGGGAGGCCTCATCTACCTGATTTTAGAACCTACTATACAGCCACAGTAGTCAAAACAGCCTGGTACTGGTACAACAGACATATAGACCAATGGAACAGAATTGAGAACCCAGATATAAATCCATCCACATATGAGCAGCTGATATTTGACAAAGGCCCAGTGTAAGTTAATTGGGGAAAAGATAGTCTTTTTAACAAATGGTGCTGGCATAACTGGATATCCATTTGCAAAAAAATGAAACAGGACCCATACCTCACACCAAGCACAAAAACTAACTCCAAGTGGATCAAAGACCTAAACATAAAGACTAAAACGATAAAGATCATGGAAGAAAAAATAGGAACAACCTTAGGAGCCCTAATACAAGGCATAAACAGAATACAAAACATTACCAAAAATGACGAAGAGAAACCAGATAACTGGGAGCTCCTAAAAATCAAACACCTATGCTCATCTAAAGACTTCACCAAAAGAGTAAAAAGACCACCTACAGATTGGGAAAAAATTTTCAGCTATGACATCTCCGACCAGCGCCTGATCTCTAAAATCTATATGATTCTGTCAAAACTCAACCACAAAAAGACAAACAACCCAACCAAGAAGTGGGCAAAGGATATGAACGCGCACTTCACTAAAGAAGATATTCAGGCAGCTAACAGATACATGCGAAAATGCTCTCGATCATCAGCCATTAGAGAAATGCAAATTAAAACTACGGTGAGATTCCATGTCACTCCAACAAGGCTGGCATTAATCCAAAAAACACAAAATAATAAATGTTGGAGAGGCTGCGGAGAGATTGGAACTCTTATACACTGCTGGTGGGAATGTCAAATGGTACAACCACTTTGGAAATCTATCTGGCGTTATCTTAAACAGTTAGAAATAGAACTACCATACAACCCAGAAATCCCACTCCTCGTAATATACCCTAGAGAAATAAGAGCCTTCACACAAACAGATATATGCACACCCGTGTTTATTGCAGCTCTGTTTACAATAGCAAAAAGCTGGAAGCAACCAAGGTGTCCATCAACAGATGAATGGTTAAATAATTTGTGGTATATTCACACAATGGAACACTACGCATCGATAAAGAACAGTGACGAATCTGTGAAACATTTCACAACATGGAGGAACCCAGAAGGCATTATGCTGAGCGATATTAGTCAGAGGCAAAAGGACAAATACTGTATAAGACCACTATTATAAGATCTTGAGAAATAGTATAAACTGAGAAGAACACATACTTTTGTGGTTACAAGGAGGGGAGGGAGGGAGGGTGGCAGAGGGTTTTTAGTTAGTAGAGAAGAACTACTTTAGGTGAAGGGAAGGACAATACTCAATACAGGGAAGGTCAGCTCAACTGGACTGGACCAAAAGCAAAGAAGTTTCTGGGATAAACTGATTGCTTCAAAGGTCAGCGGAGCAAGGGTGGGGATTTGGGGACCATGGTTTGAGGGGACTTCTAAGTCAATTGGCAAAATAATTCTATTATGAAAACATTCGGCATCCCACTTTGAAGTGTGGCGTCTGGGGTCTTAAATGCTAACAAGTGGCCATCTAAGATGCATCAATTGGTCTCAACCCACCTGGATCAAAGGAGAATGAAGAACACCAAGGTCACACAACAACTATGAGCCCAAGAGACAGAAAGGACCACATGAACCAGAGACTTACATCATCCTGAGACCAGAAGAACTAGTTGGTGCCCGGCCACAACTGATGACTGCCCTGACAGGGAGCACAACACAGAACCCCTGAGGGAGCAGGAGATCAGTGGGATGCAGACCCCAAATTCGCACAAAAAGACCATACTTAATGGTCTGACTGAGACTAGAGGAATTCCGGTGGTCATGGTCCCCAAACCTTCTGTTGGCCCAGGACAGGAACCATGCCCGAAGACAACCCATCAGACATGGAAGGGACTGGACAGTGGGTAGAGAGAGATGCTGATGAAGAGTGAGCTATTTGTATCAGATGGACACTTGAGACTGTGTTGGCATCTCCTGTCTGGAGGGGGGATGGGAGGGTAGAGAGGGTTGGAAGCTGGCAAAATTGTCATGAAAGGAGAGACTGGAACGGCTGACTCATTAGGCGGAGAGCAAGTGGGAGTATGGAGGAAGGTGTATATAAACTTATATGTGACAGACTGACTTGATTTGTAAACGTTCACTTGAAGCTCAATAAAAATTAAAAAAAAAAAAAAGATTGTGGGGATTGTTGCAAAATTCTGTAAATTTACTAAAAACTGTTGAATTGCATACTTCAGATGAATGAATATTATGGTTTGTAAATTTTACCTCCATGAAATTGTTATTATTAAGTAGAAGACTAAAAATGGCCATGTAGGTATTTTAGATAAACAGAACCCTTTGGCTGACCTTTAATTTTATTTTCCTCTGCTTTCTGGACAGATTTGCATGAATCCACTGTTAGTTCCACATCCTCCTTGAAATCTAGCTTTTCTAAAAATGGCCTTAGCAGAATCAGAGTTGTCAACTATTCATTTTGAGCTGTAAAGAGCAACCAATACACCAGTGTTCATTGCCGCTTTATTCACAATAGCCCAGAGGCAGAAACATCCCACTTGTCCATCAATAGATGAATGGATATACAAAATGTGGTATATCCATACAATGGGATATTACTCAGCCGTGGAGAGAAATGAAGTCCTGATATGTAATACCACTTGGGTGAACCTTGAAGACATTATGCTGAGTGAAGTTCGCCTTCTGTTCAATAAGCGCTATCAGCCCAAGGCAAAAACTACCTCTCCCACAAAGCTTTCCTTGTCTCCTGTAGAAGCATTCATCACTCCCATTCCAAGCCTCACGTTGCATCTTGTACATTTACGTATCACAGACCCATCTCACTGTGCTGCTGCTCCCCTGGTAAAGTCAGCTCTCACTGAAGGAGAGCAGGGACTCGTATGATTTACCAACATCTAGAACAAGAGTGGACATAATGGGCCAACAACTATTGAATGAATAAATGAATAAAAAAGTAGCCAGGTGAAAGATTTGAGAAAGGTTACAACTTTTTTTTTTTTAATGAACATGGGAAGGATAAAATCTAGCTGGGGCAGAGATAATAAAAGTATCTGTTTAAAAAAAAAAAAAAGATTACAGACTTGGAATCCCTATGGGCAGTTCTATTCTGTCCTATAGAGTCGCTGTGAATCAGAATGGACTTGATGGCAAGGGGAAGTGGTAGCAGTACATTAGCAGGAAACAACTTCATTCTTTCCCACAATTACCTCTTTAAATCCACTCATTAAGTTTGTCCTTCCTAGCTGTGGAGGAAATCTTGAGCAGTGCTCACAGTTTCCTCGGTGACTGTCAGAGAGTACATGAAGAGCCTTTTTTCCCCAAATCTAGTTTGGGGCAACATAAAACCTCTAAACAACGTCCAATTTAAAATGTCTTTACTTCCCTAGAAGTGACATTGATTTTGACTCAGAAAAATGCAGTTGGAAAGGCTGTATGTTCAGTTTTATTTCTAGTTCCTGCTCCTCCTTTTATTCCATGGAGCAGTTGATGCTTTGAACTTTGCCAGCTTGTAGCAAAGGGAGCTAAAGGGAGGAAATGTATGCTTGCTTGACTAATTTCAGTTGGAATCAGGTATTAGTGCCTTATAGGCATGGTGTGTTCCAAAGTGCAACCTGCGATGGGAGTATTGCCACCTACAACTAGTCTCCTTGATTTCTCCAGCTCTTGGTTTTCAGAGGTCTACCCTTCATTTACAGTCATCCCAACTCCCTCATTGTTCCTCTCAGGAAGAGTCCCTTCCTGGAAACAGACTATTTTCTGTGATGGCCACATCTGGCTCACTGGAAACCAATATTTAGAATGTACTTGCTGTTCTCAACGAAAGCCCTCCTCTCTGCTTTATTTCCAGACAGGCTGCTCTAACCACAGCTCTACCTTAAACTTTTCAAATGAAAATTAGTTGCCAGCTTCTCTGTCCTTCAAACTCCAAGGGATGGATATCAAACATTTGGCCCTTTTGAAGCCTACTCTTATTTGACTTGAGGTGGTGAGAAGAAACCAGCATCCACAGTGTTGTGATATCTCCTGTTAAAAATCCTCATTCTGTGATTTCTTCAACCTCTGTCAGTGCATTTTCAGCATTTTTATATATAGCCAGTTTGTGGATGGTGGTTCAAAGTAGAAAAAGCTAATTTGGGACCTACTCTATTTATTGCAAGCCCTGAATAGATGCTCTACCAAGCACCCTTCCTTAAGATATAAGCATACCACACTAGCTATTTTGTTAAAACTTGGGTTTTGTTAAAGATCTCTGGGAGGCACGAATGATTTGCTCTTGGCTAGTAACTGAAACGTTGGTGGTTTGAACCCACTCAGCAGGACCACAGAACAAAGGCCTGGTGATCTGCTTCCATGAAGATTACAGCTAAGAAAATCCCGTGGAGCAGTTCTACTCTGTAACACATGGGGTGGCAATGAGTCTTAACCAACTCCACAGAAATGAGTCTGATTTGGTTTTTTGGTTAAAATTCCAGTATAACAAGAAGAGCTTCAATTAACATCTTGTTTTATAAAGTATCCCAGAGGAAAGAATGATGGTGGGTTAGGCAGGTAGATTTTGATTTAATCTAATGTGGGATGTTTGTGTGAATGAAAGCTGATCAAATATGGCATAGGCTTTCTCGAAAGGTGATGGATATCCTATTACTTGCGGTGTTTAAGCAACGATAAGATGACCACTTATTTGAATGTTGGACCAGGCATTAGAAGGTTGAATGAACTGATTTATTATTTCTATATTTTATAATTGAAGTTATATAGCACTTCAGAGTGAGTAGAAATGTTATATTTTTAAAGATTCAGAAACAAAAGCCTTATGAAACCAACTATCAGTTGACAGGTATTCTTCATTCAATCACTCACACGATAAATACTTTGTGAGGTCTAATAAATATGTCAGGCACCATGCTAGGCATTAGAGAATTTAAGTTAAGAAGAAAGACATTGCTCCTGTGATCATAGAGCTGTTAGTGGCAGAATGAGGAAAACAACCAAAAACCTCTTGGATATTTCCCCTCCACAACACTCTTACCTATTTAAAGTTCTTCATTTGAAATGGCTCATCAACCAAAATAATTTTTTCATAGATAATTTAAAATGACAGATCACTGGCAATTTAATGTAAATCAAGTTAGTATCAGTAATTAATTCACATGCGTCATATTTTATATACTGGAATGTAATTCACTTGTTACGTAGCCACCTTTCAAAGAGCTGCCTGGCCTGCAAGCGCAATTTCCTCTGAGCTGCAGCCTCCCTTTCGGAAGTGTGCATTTTCCAGTCCGGGGGAAAACAGAAGGCACAGCAACGTAAATTTAGACCGAACTGCTCAGGCCACAGCACATCCAAACCCTCTATACTTTCTCTCTGCAAAGTATTCAAATGCCTTTACAAGGAAAGTCAGTCAGGAAGGAAGGCCTGCCTGCAGAATTAAGAGCCAGTACACAGCCAGGCATTTTTTCTTTCAGCTGGTTAACTGATAATCAGCTTCCTGTTTGAAAAACAGACCCATCAAAGGCAAGTGTCCAATTTTAAGCTAAGCTCTACGATAGGCATTTCAATAAAATGTCTTTTAGCCTCTTTTACTTTTCTCATTTCAAAGTCCTGTTACATATTTTTGAAAGCTCAGCTTTCAAACTTGGTGGATACTATAATTGTGCGGAATGAAAAGCTCTGGAAGGCAGCAAAGGAAAATATCACTTGCCTCAATCTCTGAGGAGAGGACCCTTTGAATTAAGACTGATTCCACCTGCAAAGCCTGACTGAGCCTAAATTGATAATGCCTGTGTGTTGTGGGGTTTTTCACTTTACTTCCCCTTGCATTCTTTTTCCTTCTAGAATGTATTGTGGGCCATTATTCGATATTCATAGAAGGATGAGTGATTACTAAAATGCTCTGAAAGAGAAACTAAATCCTTAAAAAGAGGTATTCATCGAAGGGTCCTAGGAATCATAGTCCAATATTCTTTGCTGATTATTGGGATTCAAAGCTGCACATGGCAACATCCAAAGGAGTTTAACTTTACCTCACAAAGATTTGTATTTCTCTCTTTGTAAAATGGCTTAGAGATTTGAGACTGAAGGGTTTTCATTTATTTTTCTGTTTCACCCTTATTCTTCTTTACTTAGATCTACGATGTGGTCTGGCAAAAGAATATGACAAAGACATGTAGCTTTTTTTATTCAAGTAAATACTCTTCCCCAAAACCAGTATCTACATCTTGATGCTGCAGAGCACATTGTCCTTTGCTTAAAAAAAAAAAAAATTGCTTAAGGAAATGTAAAAGGAGGTTTTGAGCAACCTGAGACTTAGACAACCACCAGGAGAAAGCTCAGCACAGAAAGGAATGGAAAGTGGTAAAACAGGGGCAATGCTGGAAATGGAAATGATACCAGGATAGTCAGAACTATCTAATTACCAAAGTACCAAGGAAACCCTTGGCAGAACTGGCAACCTGAGTTATGTAAAGCAACTGAGTCAAATTGTAACTGACACTCGTTGAGCAGACACGTTTTGCCAGAAGTATAGGTTGCAGACATGGAAAAGTGAATCAGATACACAGCTATAATCTATCTCATGCTATAAAGAAGTGGGAGTAAAATGCTATAGAAAGAAACGGATATTAATGTACATGTAGGTAGCCCCCAATTTACAACGTATTCAAGTTGCAATAAACCACACTTACGACCAACTGTTTTTTAATTTTGGTTTGTTTTTTTGGTACATCTTATCATTTAGTAATAGGCACTACAATGTTGTAACTCATAATTTGCTAATGTTCGCATTCTCAAGTATGTACTCAGAGATGTTCAAAGATAGGATTTATAAAAACACTGATAATAAAAGACAATAATAATGAAAACTAAAAATACTAATAATAAAAAAAGGTATTCAACCTACATCAGAACCAACTGATGGTGGAGTTGTCAGAATGGAACCCTGTCATAAATTGGGGACTACCCCGTACTACATGAGACGATGCAAATGTCTATTAACTGTTAAACAGATAAAGTGTGATATGTCCATGTTGTGTTAGTTACCACTGAGTCAGCTTCAACTCAAGGCAACCCTGTGTACAACAGAATGAAGCATTTACAGGTTGTACGCCATCTTCACGATCATCAGTATGCTTGAATCCTTTGTTGCAGCCACTGAGTATTCTGAGTGCCTTCTAACATAAGGGGCTTATCTTCCAGCACTATATCAAACAATATTCTGTTGTGATTCAAAAGGTTTTATTTGGCCACTTTTTTAAAGAATATCACCAGACCTTTCTTCCTTGTCTGTCTTAGTCTGGAAGACCCACTGATACCTGTCTGCCATAGTTGACCCTGCTGGTATTTGAAATATCAGTGGCATAGCTTCCAGCATCACAGAAACACATAAGCTACCACAGTATGACAAATAACATGACAAAGATGGGTGGTGGAATATGTCCATACAATGGGATAATGTTCAGCAGTAAAAAGGAACAAAGTACTGATATGTGCTACAACATGGATGAACCTCAAAAACATTATGTTAAGTGAAAGAAGCTGGACATATAAGACCACATATTGTATAATTCCATTTATATGAAATGTCCTTTAACATCATCACTTCCACACTCGCTTCCTAGTTATTTTATCTGCCCCATGTTTCTAAATATCATTTTTACTATGATGACTCCATTTATAAGCTGATGACTCAACGTATATATCCTCATCTCAACTCTCCCCTGAAACTATAAATTCAACAGCCTACTTAACCTCTCCACTTTGATGTCTAATAGGCATTTCAGACTTAATGCATATAAACCAAAATTCTTGATTTCCCCCCAACTTACGCCTCTACTAATCTCCCCTTCTTGATAAATTTCATCACTAGTCAGCCCTTTTCTTAGGCCAAATTCTGGCAAGGTCTTTAACACCTGTATTTCTCTCATGTTTCTCATCTACTCCACATATAATTCATTTCAGTTCAACCTTTAAAATATACAGAGCCTGAAAACTTCTCAAGGCTACGCTTTGAGCATGCATCCACTATCTATTTCTTCAACTATTTCATTGGCCTCGTACCTGATCTCTGTTTCCACCCTTGATCCACAAAGCAACCAGAATGGTCCATTTAAATCATAAGTCAGATTATGTCATACACTTGCTCAAAAATCTTCCTGTGATAGCCTCCACAATAGTCCCCAATGAGCCCACTTCCTGGTTTTCACACTCTTGTGTAGTACCCTTTCATACTGCACAGGGTTGGTCTGTGTGACCAATAGAATATTGTTGATGGTGTACCCCTATCATGACAAGGTTACCAAAGACTGTGGTTTCTGTCTTGGGTACCTTCTCTCTCTCTCTCTCTCTGTCTCAGGTCACTCACTCTGGGGGATGCTATATCATATTCGCCAGTTCCATGCAGCAAAAAACCAAAGCCTTCTGCCAACAGCCACATGAGTAAGCCTAGGAACTGACCCTTCTGACCCACTCAAGTTTCAAAAGACTGCAGCCTTGGCTGATACCTCAGTTGCTGCCTCATGACAGAGTCTGAGCTAGAACCCCCTAATTAAGCTACTCCTGATTCCTAACTCATGGAGACTGTGAAATAAAAAGTGTTTGTTGTTTTAAGATGCAGTTTAGGGAAAATTTTAATGCAGCAGTAAATAACTGATTTATAGTAAATAGAAAAATAACGACTCTAGATTTTTTATTTGGAAACTAAATTTTCGAAAAGGTGAGGTGTAGTTGTTTTCTGATATTTTTCCACCTCTGATGACTTTTTGTTAATTTTGGAGAACTAGGAGTCATTTTTGAACGAATGGCTGAAACGAACAGCATTTGGGAGACTTCTATCTCAAGACTATTTAAAAAGCAGTCATGGAGCAATTGCCTACTCACTTAGTTCAGTAGCTCAGCTCTGATAAATGAAGTACATAGATAAGAAGGCTAACACTGAATTGAGAAAGCTGAAGACCCCTTTTTGCAATTATCAGCAAGGTAAGAAGAAAGATAGTCTGTGGCCATTTATTTATTCATTTACCCCTTGCTTTTGTTAACAAAGGTTTAAGGAGCAGCTATTCTGGGAAAGGCACTCAGGATCTAATGTTAACAAGGTATAATCTATACCTGCAAGGCAGAGAGATATAAGAGGACAGACAATTTCAAACATCACAGTAAATACACACAACAGTAACTTAATAAAAAGACCACTTTTCATTAGGGTCACTGTAATGCAGGGACACCATTTTTATTCTTTTAATCTTGTAGCTGACTTTTCAGCACAAACAGAACAAGGCCATACTATGAAAATTAAGCACTCTGTTAATTTTTGTACACTTACTTTATGGCTCCGCATCATTTTTATTTTGAATGACTCCTAGTAGGTTAGGGTGGCAACTCTAGACATTTTAGTGCTGAAGGCTTCTAAAAATCCGAATCTACATCTAAGTATATGATAAGAACAAACACGGGCTGCCTTACATGTAGGAGAGACATATAACCAGTCTAGACAGATCATGAAAGGCCACCATTTGGAGGTAAATTAAGCTGCTACCTAAAGAGAATTAAGTAGGCACTCAGGAATTTGTAGAAGGGTATTCTAGGCATGTGCCACCTTGGCAAACATAAGGGAACATGGGAATAGTCAGAAGATTATAATAGCTGTGCAGTAATAAAAGAGCAATACTGACAGATGAGGCCTGAGGTACACAAGAGCTGGAAAGATGAGGAAGAATGTCTGACATGCTTTCAGGTAGTTTCATTTGATCCTGACGCCAGTTGGGGCACCTTCTCAGTAGGACAGCAACATGATTAGAATTATGTTTTGGATAAATGACACCTCCTTTTTTTTATACAGTATGAAGAGGAGCCCTGGTGGTGCAATAATTATGCCCTCAGCTGCTAACCAAAATGTTAGTGGTTCAAACCCACCAGCCAATTCACAGAAGAAAGCTGTGGCAGTCTGTCGCCATAAAGATAATAGTCTTGGAAACCCTATGGGCAGTTCTACTCTGTCCAGTAGGGTTGCTATGCGTCAGAATTGGCTTGACAGTAATGGGTGGATACAGTATGAAGAAAGTTTTTTTCTTTTTGGGGGGGGGAGGGGTAGATGAGGAAGAGTATTGAAAATACCATGGACTGCCAAAAGAATGAACAAATCTGTTCTGGAAGAAGAACAACCAGAATGCTGCTTAGAAGCATGGATGGTGAGACTACATCTCACATACTTTGGACATGTTGTGAGGAGGGACCAGTCCCTGAAGAAGGACATCATGTAGAGGGTCAGCAAAAAAGAGGAAGACCCTCAATGAGATAGACTGACACAGTGGCTGCAACAACGGGCTCAAGCATAACAACGGTTGTAAGCGTGGTGCAGGACTTGGCAGTGTTTTGTTCTGTTGTACACAGGGTTGTTATGAGTAAGAGCTGGCTCGATGGCACCTAACAACAACAGGTGAGGGGCAGAGAATGACCGGTAGCAGCTAAATTGTAATAATCCAGGGGGCTAAATCTGATGGTTTCCTTACTGAGGATATTAGCAGCAAAGATAGAGAAAAACAAAGATTCCAAAGATGTTATTGCTGTTAGCTATTGTCAAGTCAGCACCTACTTCATGAGGGCCCCATTGTGATCCACCAGGTTTTCACTGGCTAATTTTTAGAAGTGGATCACCAGGTTTTTCTTCCTAGTCTGTCTTAGTCTAGAAGGTTTGCTGAAACCTGTTTATCATCACAGCAACACACAGGCAACAGATGGGTGGCGGTTGCGTTTGAGGTGGATTGGCTGGGAAGCACATCCAGGACTCCCTCATGTAAGGCAAGAATTCTACCACTGCCCTCTCTCCAAAGATATTAAGAAGCTGTAAAGGAAACGAGTTGGTGATTTAAAAGATGTGAGGAAGACCGGTATGTGCCAAGGGTCATGAATAGCATACAGGTTTCTTTATTATGCAATTTGAAAGATGTTTGCACAGTTCTCTGGGATAGCAAACAAATGGAGATGTGCAGAATTGCATTTTGTAGACTCATCAAGTTACCAAATCATGTGAAAGCAATCACCAGATCAGATCAGTGCTTCTCCAATGAGTTAGTCCATGAAGAGATGTCTAGGTTCCTGTACAATATTCAGGGGAAAAAAACTGGAATATATGCTGAGTATTCCATTAGCACTTCAAAATAATCTCCTGTAGTTTCTAATCACAGTAATTCACAAACAATCATCAATTTATTCATTCAATCCACAGATACTAAACATTGTACATATTACAATACGGTACAGTCATAGTCCCTGCCTTTAAGGAGCTTATCATTCAGTCTAAAAAGATAACGCATGCTCCTAAAATAATTAATCAAAAAGCAGGAGTTACTCCATGACACCAAAGTGGCATAGAGATAGTTCAGAAGACAGATGACAGTCAACCAAGGTGCTTGGGAAGACATCAGGAATTCTTTAATATAGATTACCTATAGCAGTCACATGGCCAGGTTGAACAGTTTCATTAATACTGCTTCTAGGTTGTGATGAATATTACAGACAGGGCAGCAACAGCCATGCTATGAAAGTGAGGTTCCCTGGCCCCGCTGGTCTGGGAAAGTGTGTGGAAATGAGCCAACAGCAAATGCAACTGAGCATCCACCATAAAATAGGCTGGCTCTAGCCAAATGTGAGCATGACCAGTTGAAGCCTTTTAAGGCAACGAGTAAACAATTTTAAAAATACAATTTATCTTTGGGATCCTGGAAAAGCAGGTTGATGCTTCAGGATTAGTTATTTTGAATAAGGGCCTATAGAATGGCAAATAATAATAATAAAATATATATATATATATATACCTATTAACTACTGATTTGTTACTATGTACAAGTGCCCCGTTAGATACTTTATTAATAATATTTCATTCAAATGGAAAGTAAGTAGATATTATCATCTTATTTTTATAAATGAATGTATCAGTCAGAGTTGTCAGTTAACAATCCGAGAAACCAACTCTGGTTAACTTAACCAGCAAAGGAGTTGGCAAAAAAGCTGGAGAAATTACCTCAGAAAATTGACAGAAATCAAGGAACTTTATCTAAATGAAGGAAACATAGCAAAGTCTACCTTACAGGAACAGTATGACAGTACCCCTCTGCTCCCTTAGTTCTGGACAATCACTCCAGCTGACACTGGACACTATGCAATGAATTAAGTATTAACTCATCCTTCATCTTGGTGACACACACTAAGGATTCAAAGTCCTGGATGAACGTTCCTGATAATCTATGCCCTGGTAGGTAGACAGGAACAGGATGAAGAGAACATGTGTTCTTTAGCACTCCAATATGGAGCAGGTTCAAGCTTCTCACATGGACACTCAGAACTGTATAGTCTTCCCAAATTAGGAAGAGTGCCAGAAGTCCACTGGCATGCAGTTAGATGTTGTTCTCAAAATCACTTAGCTAAGGAGTAAAGCTATTGTATTTAGGCACAGTTCTGTCTCAATCTAAATTTTCTTACTCCACAAAGACCTGCTAATAAGAGCTAGGGACATTCAAGGCTGGGTAATACCACTGTGAGCTGAAATGTTCAACAAAACTTTACAGGCAGAGTGGATGAGATTTAGATATGCAGAGGATGATATTTCAGGCAAGGGAGGAATTGGTTATGCAAAAATAGAGGTAGGCCCAAATCCATCAGATTGTAACGCAGAAGAACTTTCTGAATTGATTTCAGGGCATCACGAAGGGTGCAACACTGGAAGCACTCATTTGTTTATGCCAAGAAATTTGGAAGACAGCTACCTGGCCCACCGACTGGAAGAGATTCATATATGTGCCCTTTCCAAAGGAAGGTGATCCAACAGAATGCAGAAATTATTGAACAATATCATTAATATCATATGCAAGTAAAATTATGCTGAAGATAATTAAAAAAAAATTGCAGCAGTACATCAATGGGGAAGTGCCAGGAATCCAAGCCAAATTCAGAAGAGGACTTGCAATGAGGGCTATCATTGCTGATGTCAGATGGATCCTGGCTGAAAGCAGAGAATACCAGAAAGATGTTTACCTGGGTTTTATCCAACTGTGTGAATCATAAAAAATTATGAATAACATAGTAAAGAATGAGAATTCCAAAACACTTAATTGTGCTCACACAGAGCCTGTACATAGACCAAGAAGCAGTTGTCCAAACAGAACTAAGGGATACTGCATGGTTTAAAATCATGAAAAGTGTGCATCAGGATTGTATTCTTTCACCATACTTATTCAATGTGTATGCTGAGCAAGTAATTCAAGAAACTGGACTATATGAAGAAGTTGGCAGCGGGATTGGGGGAAGACTCATTAACAACCTGTGTTATGCAGATGACACACCTTGCTTGCTGAAATTGAAGAAGATTTCAGACAGCTACTGATGAAGATCAAAGACCACAGCCTTCAGTATGGATTACACCTCAACATAAAGAAAACAAAAATCCTCACAATTGGGCCAGTAAGTAACATCATGATAAAGGGAGAAAACATTGAAGTTGTCAAGGATTTCATTTTACTTGAATTCACAATCAACTCCCATGGAAGCAGCAGTCAAGAACGGAAATCTGCATTGGGCAAATCTACTGCAAAAGACCTCTCAGAGTGTTAAACATCACAGATGTCACCTTGAGGACTAAGATGTGCCTGACCCAAGTTGTGGTATTTGCAATCACCTCATACGCATGCAGAGGCTGAGCGATGAATAAGGAAGACCAAAGAAGAATTGGTACATTTGAATTATGGTGTTGGTGAAGAATATTGAATATATCATGGACTACAAGAAGAAGAAACAAATCCGTCTTGGAAAAAGTACAGCCAGAATGCTACTTAGAAGTGAGGATGGCGAGCCTTCATCTCCTGTACTTTGGACATGTTATCAAGAGGGACCAGTACCTGAAGAATAACATCATGCTTCGTAAAGTAGAGGGTCATCGAAAAAGAGGAAGACCCACAACAAGATGGATTAACACAGAGGCTGCAACAATGGGCTCAAACATAGCAATGATTGTGAGGATGGTGCAGTACCTGGCAGTGTTTCCTTTTGCTGTACAGTACATGTTGTACCCTGTAAGTCAGAATTGACTCAACTGCTCCTAATAATAACAAGAAGGAACCAAAGAGTTGCTCATTGTAGTCACTGGGTATAACTAGAAACCAAAATGCAGTAATCAGAATAATAGTCAGGTTTGCAGGGCTCAGAAAACAGTTGCCTACTCTGTCAGTTTCAAGAAATCCATTTTCTGGAGGAAAGTGCAAGGACTGAACACCAAGCCTGTGGTGATTAGCAAGTAAGCATGGAGCAAACGTGAAGAGATAGCTGTACCTGCAGCTAAGATGTGCTTTCCAGGAGACTATCGACCCAGAGAGCAGAATGCTGGCTATTAAAGAGCACTGAAAGCTTTAGGTGAAAATCAGTGCTGTGAGGTCTGAAATACAAACAAACTCAAACTCTGTGTTTTGTTGCTTCAGGAGAGTTCCGTTTACACTGGCTTTGACCTTATGAGGACATTGTCAGTGGCCTTGGAGCTAAAAGAGTAATGCTCCCTTCTGAAGTGAAGCCAAGATAAGGCTTCGATAAAGAATTAAAAAGCAAGCTTTAAACTAAGGCTGCAGGCTAGAGCTGCTTCATTTAATTATGTCTACATCAGGTAGTCAACAGGAAGAGCGTCTCTAGTTGGACTGATGGGGTGGGTATAGAATCCTCAGTATCACCAACGTGAGAAGGCTCTGTTCCTTTTTAATTAACTTATTTAACATAAGCATCGCTTTTACTGGGAAACCATTGGTTGTGAGTTGAACAATTACAGCCAAATCTGAGGATGGTTAGAGAAGGATAAATTGCAATTACTTTCAGAGATCATTCATTTTCCATTTAGCCTTTACATACATTCTTCCCCCTTATGATATCTTGTGTCCACTTCTTGCCCACTTTCCCGGCTACATAAAAATTAAACCACCCTACAAAACACACCTTTCACCCCTCCTCTCATATCTGTTACTCCGTATCCCCTCACAGTGCTAGCTTCTTTCCACTTTTAAAGCCTTGGTTTAAATGTCACCTTCTGAGAGAGGCCTTCCCTGATCTATCTAGAAAATGTACATTAGCTGTTTTCCATCAAAGCATTCTGTTGTTTCCCCTCAGAATACTTATCAAAACACATCTATTTATTTGTCTTTTTGTTTATTTTCTGCCTGACCTTCAAGTGGTCATGTCTCCTTTGTTGATCACTGTTTATCCAGTGCCCAGAAAAGTGCCTGGCCCATAGGAAAACCAAATCAAACCAAACTCATTGCTGCCCAGTTGATTCCAACCCATAGTGACCCTGTAGGACAGAGTAGGACTGCCCCTTAGGGTTTCCAAGGAGTAGCTGGTGGATTCAAACTGCCAACCCTTTGGTTAACAGCTGAGTTCTTAGTCACTGGGCCACCAGGGCTCCAAAGCATTCAGTACGTTCAGTAGTTATTTGTCAAATGAACAAATGAATGAGGAGTTGAAACCTGTCCCGCAGTTTTCTTTGGAGTCACTCCTTGTTAAACAGATGTTAGTAGATCTCATGCACCGAAGGAAAGGGAGAGACAAAGGGACTTAAAGATATAACTTTGTCTGATCTACCCAATCGGCTTTTCTTGCCTTTTGAGAAAATAGAAGCTCATCTCATATGGAAATGAGTTTCAGGATATTGAGTTCTTTATGCAATGTGGTGAGCACTGCTATCCGAGGAGGGTCTCCAGCTTTCAGCATTACTCTGTTTTGGATATAATAAGTGAATAGTATTATTTTGGGGATAGATGTTTGAATAATTAGATGATTACACGAATGAATACTTATGAGTGATAAAATGCACAGAATCAAGGGATTTTCTTTGGGTTATGAATCAAATAGCCAAAAATGCAAACATGAAGATCATTCTTGCTTTGAGTCTGGCAGGCTCTAATTAATATTTATTAGGCAGGGAATAGAGGCTCTGGTTGGGAATTTAAATTAACGAGCAGATGGTTTCCCTAATGTTCAAAGCGCAGGTTAGAATTTTTTAGCCCAGTTAGCATTAGTCAGTTGCATAGCTCCATACTTTCACTGCACTCTTGAAATGGTGATATTTTCTGCTACAAAAAGTACTTGGAGAGACAGGTGGTTTAGAGCAAAGTAACCCTGTTCCTAGGAAAGAGCTCACAATGCTTTGTTACAGCCTGGAGACAGTTCCCAGTTGATTTAGTCGGTTGTTATTCCAACAAGTGGGAAATCAATGCTGTAAAAATGGATTTGAGACCATCACTATTTTATTCTGTATAATGAAATAATTGTTGTAGGTTAAGAAACCTTTAGTACGTTTCCGTATGTTCATGGAAATGTATCAGGAAGCCTAATACAATTTGCTGCCTTCTCAATCTAAACAAAAAAAGAAGTTTATTTCTAATGTCTTTTGGAGGGCAGCATAAATGGTACCTCTAGTTTGACTGTACCATGCATGTAATATGCCTTGTTCAATGCATGGAATGTAGTAAACTCTCAATAAATGTTATTTCTTTTTTTCTGTAACACTTGAAAACTGCAACTTGCTCGTGAATTTTTAAAGGTTATTTATGAAACACTCATTATATTTCAGATACTGTACGAGTGCTTTGCAGGCATTATCTTGGTTAATCCTCGTCATGGCTCTCTGAGGCGGGGAGGATGGCTATCCCCATTTTCCAGTTTAGAAAAGTAAGTAATTTATCAAAGTTCACATCTAGTAACCCAGATCTGTATTATTTCAAAATCCATGCTGTTAATCAGATATTTTACTACTTCGTTCATTATTTCCACTACTTAAAAGGAATTGATACATTTAAAGCTTTGATCACAAACGTTCTATTTTGATTTATATGTTTTTATATAAGGTGCCTTATAATTTAAGTGAGTGATGAACTTCCTAAGAATAAGAAATGTCTCATACTTACATCTTTATGTCTTCTCTAATGCCTGAGACATAGTCTATGCTTGCTAGATGTTCGTTGAATTAGTGAGTAAATGCTTACAAAAGAAATAACATAATATGAAATGAAACAGACCGCTTACAAGGCTCTGAGTACCTTACTATTAGAAGTGTTCAAGCTGAAACTGTGTGGCCATCTGTTATGGATGATTAGGAAAAAAAATACTAAATCATGGGACAAATAGGCAAATCCAATAATTTTGTTTCTACATATGTCAAGAAGTTCAGAAAATTATTTAGTTTATTCTGAGGGTACATTGACTTGAGCTAAGAAAGTACGAGTCAGAATCTAAAAGAAAAAAAACCAGTGCGCTTTCCCCATCACTACCTTTAAACTCGAGAGATTCCTTTATTATTCCGAAAGCCTTGCTGCAATGATGTACAATCTGCTACACTGTCTTGAAAAGCGCCACTTCCACGGCCGTTCTCTCCAAATAAACTGTATAGAGCGAGTGCATTAGAATAATCTCAGGTAGCTTTAAGAGAAAAGGCACATTTCCCAAAGCCTCATGCGAGACCTACTGAAGCAGAATCTTTGGTTACAGGGTCTAGGAAATCACTTATTATCCCGCTTCCATGTGGTTACGAGGATCACTAGTCTAAAAATTGCTGCCCCAGGTCTCTCCAGGACAAGAATAAAACCCAAGGCCACACACCAACCCCTACACACACAGACATACTAACATCTGACTGGCCCCAGCAATAGCTCATGAGAATGCTCGTAGGGTTTTATTCATCACTAGACCCCACCAAAGAATAAGTGATTCTGGCCAGAGAGCCCGCAGCCTCACAGTTTTATAAACACCCTTTAAGCAGAAAGTTAAGGCCAGAGTTGAACTGGTGTAGCTCTATTAGTCTCCAGTGGAATGTGACCAGGTGAACCCCAAAGGAAAACCCCAATATGGTGACTTTTTAGAGGACTTTTAACATTACATATATAGTAAGAAATTTGGATAATTAATATGCCAAGTCATTACATTCAAGCTTTTGTATCTTTTTGTTTATTCCAAGAAAAAAGGATGGGCAAAAGGAAACACAGGCTGCACTGAGGTGTAGTCTGTCTCTGTAGTCACTGTCAAACTCAGGAGGAACTGAATTTGTTCACTGACTCATTGACCAAACAAAAAAAAAAAAAACAAACTCGTAGCCCTCAAGTTGATTCTGACTCATAGCTACCCTATAGGACAGAGTAGAACTGCCCCGTAGAGTTTCCGAGGAGCACCTGGTGGATTCCAAGGGCCGACATTTTGGCTAGCAGCTGTAGCACTTAACCGCTACGCCACCAGGGTTTCCCATTGACCATAAAGTAAGCTTTTTTTCTTTTTCCTTCCAATTTTGATTTTCAGTTACACTTGATGACAAGTTGGAATTCTATGAGAAGGAGAAATATTCCATTTAAATGTCTCTCTTGATGTATAAGCCAGAGTGCTTATTTCTCTGATTCACTGAGGGAAAAGGTTTAGCCACTAATCTCATGGGCCATCACCAAGTTTCCATTTTGATGTGCCAGAGAGGCCTTCCATAAAGCACCGTTCCAAACCTCAGCCTTACAAAAATGACTCCTTTTGCTCATGAGGGCTACATAATCTATATTACCCTAGAATTTTTACTCTGGCTTCCATTAGGTAGAATAAATTAAGAGGTGTAAAGATTCTGCTTCCTGCAACATCTGACATTCTTTTAAATTGACCTTTAGTTTGAAATATCTCAAATCAATTTTCCTTTCATTGTTGATGGTAAAGTGCAAATACTTAAAAAGTGTATACATGCAATTCTTCATTAACGTTTTCCTTCAAATTTAATAAATACAATTTCATCCACACTAATAATTCTTCTAAACTAATTTGCAGACATTTTCTTGGCTGGTGTTTACTTCACAGGATATTACTTAATTCAGAGAGTTCTCACGAGATTTTTTTCAGAATAAAGTCCTGCTGCATACACAGGATAATTTCAACCTCATGGAATGAGGATTTTGACTTTATTGGTTTAACCATGTGACTCTCATGTGTACTCACATATGTCATGGAAGCTGTTGATTTCACCCAGCTTCCTCCTGGGTTTACAGTTGCATCTGGGTCTAGCAATGAGGGACAAGTAAAAAAATCTCACTAATGAGTTCTCTACACTCAAAGCTGAAATAACATGCAAACATTTGCCCTCAGAACACCAAGACTGTCATCACCTTTATATTTGTGTTTCCTTCTTAAGCGCTTTTCTTTACGTCATTGTTGTTGTTAGAAGCTGTCGAGATGTTTCTGATTCCTGGAGCCATATGTACAACAGAACAAAACACTGTGCAGTCCTGTGACATCCTAATAATCATTGCCATGTTTGAGCCCCGTGTTGTAGCCACCATGTCAATCCATCTCATTGGAGGTCTTCTTCTTTTTTGATGACCTTCTACTTTACCAAGCATGGTGTTCTTCTCCAGGGACTGGTCTCTCCTGAGAACATACCCAAAGTATGTGGGACAAAGGCTTGCCATGCTCGCTTCTAAGGAGCATTCTGGAATTACGTCTTCCAAGACAGATTGGCTCATTCTTCTGGCAGTCCATAGTATGTTCAATATTCTTCACCAGCACCATAATTCAAAGGCATCGATTCTTCAGTCTTCCTCATTCATTGTCTAGCTTTCACATGCATATGAGACAATTGAAAGTACCACGCCTTTAGTCAGCTGCACTTTAGTCCTCAAAATGACATCTTTGCTTTTTGACACTTTAAAGAGGTCTTTTGCAGCAGATTTGTCCAATGCAATACATCGTTTGATTTCTTGACTGCTGCTTCCATGATTGTTGATTGTGGATGCAAGTAAAATGAAATCCTTGACAACATCAATATTTTTTCCATTCGTCCTGATGTTGCTTATTGGTCCAGTTATGAGAATTTTTCTGTCATTGGACTTAGGATATTACTAAATATTCCTAATATATAATATGTGTATCAATATCTGTATCTGGAGCCGTGGTGGTGTAGTGGTTAAGGGTTTGCCAGCTAAACAAAATGTCGGCAGTTCAAATCCACCAACCACTCATTGGAAATTCTATGGGGCAGTCCTACCCTGTCCTATAGGATTGTTATAAGTTGAAATTGACTCGACAGCAATTTTTTTTTTTTAATATCTGTATTTAAATCTATATCTCTATCTATCTATGTATCTATCTATTGGGGTCCCTAGGTGGTACAAACCATTAGGGAACTCAGCTACTAACCAAAATATTTTGGTTTGAGTCCACCAGAGACACCTCAGAAGAAAAGCCTGGTGATCCACTGAAAAATCAGTCACTGAACACCATGTGGAACACAGTTCTATGATGACACACCTGAGATCACCATGAGTTGCAACTGATTCCACAGCAACTCATAATTAGTATCTACCTATTTGGAAATCTGTTGTATTAGTTTCCATATAAAGTCTCTGCTTAAATCAATTAGTTGCCTCCTTGTTGCAAATCTTTTGATATCATTCCATCCTTTCTGCTTCCGTGAAAGTTATTTATCTCTTTTATTCAGTTCCTCAGGTCTACTGTAATCTCTTCATTCCTTAACTTTCTTTTGCACATAGTGTTGGTACTATTCAATTTTGCATGTTAAATCTATCATGTTCTCTTCAATGTTGTTGTGTGTTTCGGTCTTCTTAAAGACAGTGGCTGTGCCTTTTTAAGTTGCCTATTCATCTCCCACAGAGCCTAGTCACATACAGGGTATTCAAATTATTGGTAAGTTGAAAACAAAATGCTTAGCGAAATAGATTCTCGAGTTGTGTCTACATAGTTGTGGGCAGAAGTGGAATATTGATTAGCTGGACATGGTAACGGCAAGAGCTTATTTTATATCTTAATGAAAAAGTTGTGAGATTTAACCTCTCTACATATAGATAGATTCAGAACTTCTATTTCATAATCTGTCCCAGCCTGAGCCCCTCTCTCCTGTAATACGTAATTTCCTTTCTCTCCATTATAGAAAAGCAAGATAGCTAAATGAAAGATAAGTTATTCACTAATCATGTGATTTGGGTATGGTAGCTGTTATTAGCAACAAGTTACTAGTGATAAGACACTCACGTTCGTACTTTCTGACCATGGGGAATCTCAGCAGAGACCATGGAGGGGACTCAGCATCTGTCATGGTGCTCATCTTTTTCTATGCTTCATGCACAGACATAGCAGAGGAGACTCAGCCAGGGGTGACTTCAGGGTGGATGAGGAGGCATGGCAACTGTCACAAATGTTTTAAAACTCCCAATAGTTTGTGATTTAGGTAAGCAGATCGGAAAACTTTAGGGATATAACACACCTATGAATTCTAATTTTAGTGTGTGCTTATGGGTGAGAAAAATGTTGAAACAATGGTATCTGAATTTGTTAATACAACAAATGCCTATGGCATTCACTTATGTCATTATTTGGTAGTATTTATTACCTATGGCTTGGAAATTGTCTTCCTGACATTTGCAATAGAGGTACGTACATTTGTAAAAGTGTCTTGATATGGCATCTATTCCATGAGGTTTTCTGGCCAAGCCAACACAGGGTGAGGCTATTCCCACCAGAAGTAGAATGGCATAACTAATCTCTTCTATGATGGAATGAGAATTCCAAGTGGAATGAGGCATCACTCTCAAGCTCACACCTTGCTTGTCAGTCACATGGGCTTAACTAAGCAGATGCTCAGAATTAAACATCATAGGACTTTATTCACGATAACTCCTACATGAAAGAGTTTTCCTTTGAGAATTTTATTTTTAGCAACTCCTTTTGACTTAAGAAATACCCATTAGGAATAAGGAAAATCTGAATAGTGGAATATGTTTTTCTTTCTCTAATGTATGTGTTTTTGGAGTGGTTCCTCTAGAATAGTTTATCTCCTTTTACTTCCCACAATCAGTCCATGGTTTCTAAATAATGATAAAAATGTGTGTCACTTTTTGGGAAAGATGGGCCTTTTCTATAACATAAACCATAAATATTCCTCATCTTAGCAAGAACTTTGCTTTTACTTCAGAGTTAAAAGTGAAGGAAAACTTCTAAACACAAGTTTTACAATTTTTGTCTAATCATAATCCCAATGACTCTGACTTGGAAAATCTTTGCTTCAACTATTTAAATTGTTTATACAAGTTCCAAGTTTCCATTTGTGAACGAGTATCTGGCTGACAAAGGCTTTTTCATATTTTTAGATACCTCTTTTTTCTACTCATAGTAGGTCAATAGGCTATTTTCCGAAACACTTTTTTCTGTCTTAATATAAATTTCAAGTGATATTTCAGAAAATGCAATGACACACAGGGTTTTTTTTTTTTTTTTCTAAACAACTGACATTGATGTCTAAGTATTAGGGATTGATAGGCATAGTGCAATCAAGCTGGGTAGGAAGTTGTTTTCTAGAATTAGGCCAAATAATACTCAATTGCTGAGGTCATAACACTAAAAAATACGGCAAGGTAATACTTGAAAACAGTGCTATTTCAGGAAAGTTAAATTTTCTCCAGCAAGCATTGTGAGTAGTTAAAATAATTATCTGAAAGACAAAACTCAAATGATAAACACTCTGTCTTTTTCTAAGTGTCAGAATTTGTAGAAACAGAAATCAATTTAAAATTTGAAATAAAATTTGGTTGATTTATGCTGAAAGGAATTGTTTGTTTTTGACACTATCAGAAAGACTGTTGATTAAAAACAAAAGTGAGAGAAGGATTTTTTAACTTGAGTAATGGGTAATATCACAAACTCTAGGACACCAGGAAATTGGTTGAATTCCACAATATACTCTGAGGAATCACAGACTGGAGATATTGTTGAAAACAATGGATATAATCTGTGTCACTATGAAAAATGCCTGCAGTGGGCTGAAAAAAGTACTCCAAAAATTCATGTCCACTTGGAGCCTCAGAATGTGACATTAATTGGAAATAAGTTTCTTGCAGATGTAATCAAGTTACATATAATTATTAAATCATACCAAATCAGTGCGGCCCCTAAATCCAATGATTGGTGTTCTCGTAAGAATAGGAGACACAGAGAGAAGATGGTCATGTGAAGATGGAGCCAGAGATTGGAAATTATGCTGCTTCAAATCAATAAATGCCAAGGATTGCAAGCCCCATCGTAAGGTAGAAGAGAAACATGGAATAGATAACAAACCTAACACTTGCAGTTTTCTCTTGTCATGCTATTTCATTCTTCTGGGCTTTTGCTCAGTTTTTCCTTTCCCTGGCTGTTCAATCCTCCTCATTCTTCACCTAGATAACCCATGATCACTTTGCCCTTCAGGAAGCATTTCCCACCCTCTTCTGTAGCTCGACTTATTTACTTTTCCTTTTCTGCAATCCACAGCACCCAGTCCAAATTGATGATATATCCTTGCTTTATTATATTGAAATTATACTTTTTAAAATCTGTCTCCCTTACTAGAATAATACCTATGTGAGGGCTAAAAACCAAAAAGCCCACTGCCGTCGAGTTGATTCCAGCACATAGCAGTCCTATAGGACAGAGTAGAACTGCCCCATAGGGTTTCCAAGGATATAATCCTTATGGAAACATACTGCCACATCTTTCTCCTACAAAGCAGCTTATGGGTTTGAACCCCTGACGTTTCGGTTAGCAGTCAAGCGTTTTAAACACTGCACTACGAGTGCTCCTTCAATTATTTATCCATCTATGTATTCCTAGCTTCTAAACAAAATGCCCAGCATATTATAAGGTGTCCATAATATATTTTTGAAGTATATGTTATTCCTACAAGGATTTAAGTTATCATGCATTGGACAGACTCAATAGTTTTAGAAAAGAATGATCTAGAAGAGTTCAATGGTTTATAGCTCCCCCAATTCTTATTTTAATATGAAGAAAAATCTCCTAGCCACCAAACCTACCAAATGAAACCTACTGTCAGTGACTGCGACTCATAACAACTTTGTAAGACAAAGTAGAACTGCTCTATAGGGTTTCTAACGCTGCAATCTTTATGGAAGCAAACTGTCATATTTTTCTCCTGCCTCCTAACCACAGGTTGCTGTAAATTGTTAAAAATATTAAAACGATGTAAGCATTTGAAATTCTATTACCTTGTTAAACAAACAGCATTTTCTACTATCAATTATCTCCTTTTTATAATTGTAAATCATGGGAAAGCTTGGGTTTGCATTCATAATATTGTGAAAATGGTAACAATACTGGTGTGTAAGAACAGCCTCCACACTAATATGAGAGGTATAGGGAAGGGGAGCATTATTCTTGAACCAAATTTGGTCACTGAAAGTAAGTGGTTTACTAAGATCAGGAGTAGAAAAGATCAGTGTCTCTTAGGAAGAGAGGCAGATAGATAGATCTCTTGGCCTTATCCATCAACCCCAGGACCTATTCAACTATACAAAGAAAGAAAGAGCAGGAAAAAACAGGGAAAAGCTGCCCTGCAGTAAAAAAAAAATGTGGGTCAGCCATCCTCAGGGTAAAGGAACATGTGCCTGGAGATAATGGCATTACATGGTGGTGAAGAGGAAACGTCAGTATGCAACAAGGGAATAGGGAACTGTTTTGTCCCTGAAGGTAGACAGTTCCCTAACATTGCATCCATTTATTCATAGAACAAATATTTTTGAGTATCCACTACATGCCATACACTGTGCTAGGCTTTGAGGATATGGTAGAGGAGATAGGAAGATTCCTTCTTCATATAGATCTCATTGTAACTGTAGAAAATTGGGAGCGCATAACTGATGATAAAATGCATCATAAAAGAGAAACTCAAAAGTTAGAAAAATACAAGCTATGTTACATCGAAGGGATAATATTCCTAATATATAAAGAGTTTCTACATGTCAATAAGAAAAAGGTCAATAAACCAATAGAAAAAGTGGGCAAAAAATAAGATAATGTTAGGAAGAAACATCCTTTTGAAAAACAGTAAATAAATTAAAAGTATCAAGCATTTTTCCTCCCTTTTTCATTTGAACAGTACCTCAGGGTACTGCACAGCTAATGAGAGGAAGTGTCTCTCTAAATATGTGTTCCACGTGATAAACAAAGAAGGGATGATGGAATTAAAATATTGCCAATTTATAACCCCTAATGGACAACTTGGAGCCCTGGTGGCATAATGGTTAAGTGTTCAGCTGCTAACTAAAAGGTCGGCAATTTGAATCTACCAACTCCTCCTTGGAAGCCCTGTGGGGCAGTTCTACTCTGTCCTGTAGGGTCACTGTGAGTCAGAATTTACTTGAAGGCAACAGGTTTGGTTTTTTGGTTTTAATGGACAAACAGATCCAAGTACTGAGCACCTATGAATTTTAACACAACAAAAAGAGAAATAGCCAGACACCATGAGCTTCCAAATAAAAGTACACAATGCCACCAAAGAAATATTCTTGCCAAAAGAAAACAAGCAAATGATTGAATCTGATCAAACCGATAGATCTAACTACTTACAGGACATATCAGAGACAAGAGAAAATGTTAACCAACACCACAGGCATGCAATATATAGACTCTGGGAAACACTAAAAACCCGTTGCCATTCAGCTGGATTCATAGCAACCCTATAGAACTGCCCCATAGGGTTCCAAGGCCGTAATCTTTACAGAAGCAGACCACCGCATCTTTCTCTTTCCCCAAAATGGCTTGAACAGCTGACCTTTTGTTTAGCAGCTGAGCACTTTAATTACTGTGCCACCAGGGCTCCTTGTAGGAAACAATGCAGAACAGCAATTTTGAATCCCCAACATATAGGAAAAAAGTGATGAAGAAACAAGGGAGATACACTGACGTATTGCAACGGATATAACTTATTTGAATCTTGTTTCTAAAAATAAAAAAAGTGTATACTATCTAGAAAATGTAAACAATGTCTGAATGTTTGATGATATTTAAGAATTATTATAAATTATCTTAGATGTGATAATATCAGTGGGTTTAACCTTAAAAAATAAAAGGACAGTATCTGTTCTTAGGTTGAGTTCTCCAGAGAAGCAAAACCAGTAAAGCATATAAATGTATATAGAGAGATTTATATCAAGGAAATGGCTTTCGAGGTTGTAAAGGCTGGAACATCCCAAGGCTGTGGGTCAGGATAGATGCCCTTCCTGATTCAGGTAGCTGTAGGGGCTCACAAACCCAAGATTGGCAGGTCAGAGAACAGAGCTCTTGCTCACGGGCTGCAAAGATTGATGAATCCCAAGACCAGCAGGCAAGACTACAGGTAAGCTACTGGCTCAAGTCCCAAGAACCAGAGGTCAGATGAACAGGAGCCAGCTGTAGGATCCAGAGCAAGCAAAATCCCCCAAGCCTTGCCAGACAGTCTACTTACATTTGATGCAGGGCCCACGCCCAAGGAAGCTCCCTTTCAATTGATTGGTTATGCACAGCAGATCCCATCATGGAGGTAATTACATCATAAGACTGCCAAACCACTAAGAATCATGGCCTAGCCAAGTTAACACACAACTGTAACCATCACAGTATCTTTTAGAGATACATACTGAAATATTTACAGATTTTATTTTGAGACTCAGGACGCTGGCCACAAAATTCAGATGCTGGAAATTTTTTCAGGACAAATGACTAAATTTTTGAGCAAATGAGTTGAAAGGAAAAAGAGGGTTAGAAGAACAAAAGCCTTGTAAACTTACAAATTAGACACTTAAGAAATATATCAATGACCTGTATAAGGCCTATTTGGTACCTGATTCAAACAAATAAATTGTTTAAAACAAAAACAACAATAACAAGATTGAGAGACAATTGAAAAATTTGACACTAAATTCATTATTTTATGTTATTAAGGAAGAACAGTAAATTTTTCAGGTAGAATAGTAATATTGTCTACATGATTTTTGAAAGAGGCCTTCTATTTTAGAAATATGTGTAGGTAATGGCATGATGTGTTGGAATTGCTCAAATTGAGAGGTGGGGAAGCAGTTATAAGATCAGCTATGTGTCTACAACTGATGAAAATGGATTCTGGGTACACAGGTATTTATTATAGCATTCTCTCTACTTTTTATAGGTTTCAAGTTTTCAGATTAAAAAAGAGAATTACAATTGATTTAAGTACATGAAATGTATTAAAACCCATGAGTTCATAATGAAACCAAAAAAGGAAAGAAGAGAAAGAAGCAAAATGAAACTCTTTGGACATTATTGGAGATTGCTAGTGCACCTACTCACTACTCTCGAATTTTGTGAATTAAAGGGAATGAGTTTAAACTACCAACTTACCCTCATTTTCTGGTGTGAACTATATTTCAAGGTAACCAAATAGTCTAGTGGATGGAGGAGAGTCTTCTATACAGGATTCCAGCTAATAATTGCAAAGGAATTTTAGAATTAGGAAAAAAGAAAGCCCTATTGGAATCTTTAGATAACTGATTCAGGCAATGATCATAACTAGATGGTAACACTATTAGGTTTAAGTTGATGGGGAAGTTTGTCATGAAGGGATCAGGCTGTCACTCACCGGGACCCACTGAGATGGAAACTACCAGACATTATGAGACCCTGAAGCTGATGCAATGTAAGTATAAAGCCATAGCACCACATTTGAAGCATTCTTTATTAAAATAAATAAATGAAAGAAAGAAAAGCAAACATTAGATGTAAATTTCAGGCAACAAAAATGTAGCCGATGGTGGGGATTGTCGTACAACGTAATATCACTGAATTGTACGTATATAAAAAAAAAGTTAAAATGGCAAATGTTTTGTTATACACACACGCACACACTTAGATAACCAACAACCAGTTGTTGTTGAGTTGACTTTGACTCATGGTGACCCCATGTGTGCCAGAGTAGAACTGTGCTCCCTAGAATTTTAAAGAGCTGAAATTTTGAAAGCAGAATGCCAGGCCTTTCTTCTGAAGTGACTCTGGGTAGACTTGAACTTCCAACCTTTTGGTTAGCAGCAGAACATGTTATCCGTTTGCACCCCCTAGGCACTCCATAGGCATACTCACCACAGTTAAAAGAAAAAAAAAAGAAAAAAAGCCGCTGAGAAAGGAACAAGTCAAACAATACCACAAGGAAGCAACCCAAGGGATGATGGAGTCAATTCCTTCAACAATCATTGCATGACAGAAGTTCAAGCAGTGTAACAACCAAATACTGGGGGTGGATATTTTTGGACTCTAATGAAAACAAATCGATTATAAAATGACAGTTTTAGACAGTTGGAGCAATTTGAACATACACCAAGAGTTTGCTAATATTAAAGAATTGTTTTTAAATCTGTTAGGTGTGATAACATCATTGTGGTTCTGTTATATAGATAATCTATATATAATATAGAGATGCACATATTATATACATATGTAGATAAAAAATATGCAAGCTGAAGTGTTCAGGGGTAAATTGGCACGGTGCCTTAGAGTCCTTTGAAAATACTCCGGAAGGCAAACAAAAGGCAGAGTGAAATAGATGAACCAAGGAAGCAAAATGTTGATGCTACATGACAGATACTTGAAAATACATTGTACTTTCTACTCTTGTGTAGTTATATTTTTATGATACACAGTTTAAAAGGATACCTTTATAAAGGTTACAACAAATCGCACCGAGTGCCAATTTCACCTTCTTCTCAATGTCCCTGATAACGCGTTACCGTTGGTTTTGCAGGTCAGGGGAGAGCAGCCTGCTTGTTGAGAATAAGCACATTCACAGTAGCCGCCGTCCTGTACAGATTCCTTTTGTTGTTGTGTCCATTTAGCATCTCTTTGCTCTTCACTTGTTGCCAAGATGTTTAATCCTGTTTTTGCTGCAACAGTTGCCAGCGTTAGGCTGGAGTGGCTTGAACAAGGCCACGTCGTTCCTCTAGCATATTTCTGATTCTCACCATTGCTCCTTTTCTCCAGGCATCACCAGATGCTTCCTCGAAGGCTGTCCTGCCACGTGGGAATCTCAAATCCCAGGCAGTTTCGCAAGAAGCAGAGACTTGCCCTTCTCAAAGTTTCTTTTTGGATATAGTACTTAAGATTTTTCTTATTTAA
This sequence comes from Loxodonta africana, assembly GCF_030014295.1. NCBI lineage: Eukaryota > Metazoa > Chordata > Mammalia > Proboscidea > Elephantidae > Loxodonta > Loxodonta africana. The sequence continues at coordinate 100,436,239 of NC_087351.1, forward strand.
ATTTCTCTTTGGTAGATATTTAAAATAGGGTTTGGGAGCTCTTTCTCCATCTTTTCTTTGGAGCATTGTCTACTCAACTTTACAGTCATCTTCAACCACTTCTATAGAGTTATTTATCCTTTTAGACACAGTCAAGGCTTTTGTCGTATCCTCTAAGGTTGCGCTTTAGTGTAGCTTAGCCCCTTCCTCCAGCCTACTTTCATTCTAATAACTTAAACAAAGCCATAATGCTCTCTTTTCTACTCAGTAATCCAGGTTCATATTATTTCAACTACATTTTTATACATTTTTAATCATCCTCTATCTTTCTAAGTCTATTGATCTTTCTACTTGTTGCCCTTTAAAAATTCTTCAAAATCATTTCTCCTCAAACTTTGTAAATATCAATCTAGAAAGATGTGTGCAAGGAGAAGAAAAATGGAGAAATGCTTAGGATTCTTCAGTGCTCACTGGGGCTTGAATTCCTATTTTCCTATTTAGCTTCTCAAAGGTTTGTTGATATGATAGCGTTCCCATTCCTTTTTGCTCCATTTCTTAACTCTTTTTATATCATTGTATCATCATTTCACAGAAAATCTGAACTGGGTAACTAAACTACCATCCTTCATTAAAGTGTGCTTATTTATTTTCCTTATTTCATTATTTCTAACACCTATATCAGTCCAGGTTCATTGAGCATGTGCTATGTGTCAGGCACACACTAGGCAACTCTTCTAGCACTTGAAGATGCTAGTGAAGCCCTCCTTGAATCTTTGCCTCCCCCTCCCACCACCCCTCTGGTGGCTTTTTGTTGTTGTTTTTAGTTGCCATTGAGTTGTGGTAACCTTATGTATAATAGAAGGAAACGTTTCCCAGTCTTTCACCATCTTCATGATCATTGGTATGTTTGAGTTCATTACTGTGGCGGTTGTGTCAATCTATCTCCACAAGGGCAGATTAGAAGCCTCGATTTCTTCAAACTTTCTTCACACAGCTTGCCTTAACAATGTTTAACATTCTAAATTAAGTTAATGACCTTAAAAGGAAAAAAAAATTGGATAATTTCTAGCACTGAATATTAGAAACAATACAGTATAGGAATTTCCTGGGTGGTACAAATGGTGAAGCACTTGACTACTAGCTGGAAGGTTGGCAGTGGGAACCCACTCAGGTGCTCCTTGGAAGACAGGTCTCGCTGCATGCTTCCAAAAAGTCACAGCCTTGAAAATCCTACAGAGCATAGTTCTACTCTGCACACATGGGGTCATCATGAGTCGGAATTGGCTCAACAATAGCTAACAATGAAACCAATACAGGGTAGTCCTCATAAGACTAGAATTCAGGTGGGCCTGAGTAGAGATTTAGGATTAATAGGTCATGGCTTATTCAGTAAAACCATCTCTGGTTTACACTCAAGGTTTTCTATGTAACTTTACAGTGAGAGTGCTAATCTGTCAAAAATATAATAAGAATAATAACAATTCAGTGAACACTTACTATGTGTTAGGTGCTTTTTAAAAGTGCTTTACAGCATCCTCTCACCTAATTCTCCTTATTGTTATCCACATTCAGCAAATGAGGAAACAAATGCAAAGAGAGATTAGACAATTCCCCCAGATGACATGATGAGCCAGAAATCTGACACTACATCCTTCTGACTTTTGAAACTGTGTACTTAAAGAGAAAGCCATGACTTCATCTTGAGAGGCACAAGGAGAGAAATATATACATATATAACAATGACCTGGGTGCAGTGGAAATGTTATGAGGGTGGGGAGAAGAGAAGCTAATCCTTGAGGCTGTTTTTGATGTAAACCTAGACTATGTAGCTACCAAGAATTTACAAAGCAGGGTTTATATCAGTTGGAATTTGCTTTCAGCTGTTGACAACAGAGAACTTATCACAATACTTTAAAAATGCAAGCTTTTATTCTCACATGCAAGAACATTCTGAGAGCAGTAGTCCAAGGTTTTGGTGACTCTACACAGTCCATCCAGGGCTTTGGCTTCTTTTCTTTTTCTACTTCTTTGCATACAGTTTTCATTAACCGGATTACTTCATAGTTCACAGCAGCTGCAAGGGCTCCAGCCCTTATGTCTACAACCCAAGCAGCAGGAAAAAGGAAGCTGGGAAATGCAATAGAGTTCCTTTCACAGTTTTGGTAACCTTCTAAGGCCCAAGAGATATCTGATTATATCTCATTGGCCAGAATTTAGTCATATGGCAAATCTGTTTTAAGAGATTCTGGGGAATTTATTTGTTTAGCTGGGCTCACCATCTCATCCAAGAAAATTGTGGTTCTGCTACAAAGGCAAAAAAAAAAAAAGATATTACTAAACCTGTTGCCATCTAATCAATTCTGACTCATAGCGATCCTATGGCCCTTAGCAATCTCTGCCACAGGCCAGGACTGAAAAGCCTCTTTTCTGCCAGCACACAAGGTAAAGTCCAGAAAGAGTGAGGCTTTAAGTTAATTAACCTTGCCATATATTATTCTATTCAGTTGCCTAACCTATGTACATAGATTACCTAGAGATATCTAGATACCTAGATGTCCTAGGTCCCAAATTGGGGCAATACTATACACACAACATTCATAGCCACCCTATAGAGCAGAGTATAGCTGCCCCATAGGGTTCCAAGGAGTAGCTGGTAGATTCAAGCTGCCTATTTTTTTATGTGCTTAGCAGCCAAATGCTTAACCACTGTACCACCAGAATTCCACAGTAAGACTAGAAATACCTAATTGGCTTGGTGGCTCTTTTTCATATCAGTCTTCCTCATAATTTCAATATTCTAAATGAAAATTATTAATTATTTTTATTACTGCTTCTGGCACCCAAAGTTTTTATTTTAATTACGAAAAGGAACTAAAACTTTAGAGGGTTTACTTTATACTTGTTAGCAAGTATTAAGCAGAAAGAAGCAAGAGACACAAGGAGAATGAGAAAATGAGAGTTCATTTGAAAAAGGAAAGGATCAAGGAGAACCATTCCAAAGAACCAAAATCATAATAATAACCAGGTTAGTCTGTGACAAAAGTTTCAGTCTTTAGCTTTGGGAGAAATCAGGTGATTGTCAATGTCTAAGTTAAAAAAAAAAAAAAAGCAGAGAGAAAAAGTAGCTCCACTATTACTCAGTTACCCTTACTTCTAATTGCTTTTAACCACACTCACCTTCCTTCTGTGTCTGGCCCTACAGAAATAGTTTGTTTTGCTAGGTACATGCTGTAGTTCACATTGTGCCTACAACATGGTCTTCAAAGTTGCATTTTGTTTTACAAAGCAACCCAAACCCCCCATTTCCCTCATGCCAACCTTTCTCAGGGGCTGGAGATTCATAAAATAGAGAGTTTTGTTTTGTTTTTATTGTGCTTTAAGTGAACGTTTACAAATCAAGTCAGTCTCTCATACAAAAATTTATATATACCTTGCTGTATACTCCTAGTTGCTGTCCCCCTGCTGAGACAGCACACTCCTTCTCTCCGCCCTCTATATCTGTGTCCATTCAGCCACCTTCGGTAATCCTCTGCCCTCTCATCTCCGCTCCAGACAGGGGCTGCCCACATAGTCTCATGTGTCTACTTGATCAAAGAAGCTCACTCCTCACCAGTATCATTTTCTATCTTATAGTCCAGTCAAATTCCTTTCTGAAGAGTTGGCTTTGGGAATGGTTCTTATCTTGGGCTAACAGAAGGTCTGGGGACTATGACCTCCAGGGTCCTTCTAATAGAGAGATTTGAAGGGAAAAAGAAACTTGCTTTTTGGCAGTTGGGTAAGTGGCTTAAACGACGGATATTTCAACTACCACAGAAGGAGATTCTGCAAACACTCCAAAACACAGCATTTGAAATGCTTCAGGAAAAAGCAAACTACTTAATATGCAAACTCAAGCACTTGGCCGATCCAGAAGTGGGGAGCAATGCCTCCTGCCTCGAAGTCACTCTGAAGAAGGAAAACAGTTGGAGAAGAAAAGCCAACATATGGCAGGTGTGACCAGCAGAGACGTGAGCATTGCCAACCCGAACATCCAAAATAGACCATCCTTGCTTCTTTCCATCTCCTAAGATATTTTTATATGTAAATCACCCACCACTATGTCAGTTCAGAAGACAGTTGAAGTGATATTTAATTATATTTAGATACAATCATAATGAACAGTATTTAGAAAGATGTGCCAGCATGAAATACATTTTATTTGCAACCAAATGTTTTCTCAAAGGATGAAGCTCTCAAGAGCAATCAAACTAAGAAGTATAGAAAAATAAGTGTTTAACTAGGAAATAAGCAAAATACAATTTGAAAGTGTACAATTTAGAAGAAAATGCAAAAAATTACCTTACTGTCTGTCATGAATTTAATTGTGTTCTCCAAAAATGTCTGTCCGCTTGGCTAGATCGTGATTCCCTTGTATGATTGTGTAATTGTCTACCATCTTCTGACGTGATTTCCCTATATGTTGTAAATCCTATCACTATGATGTAGTAAGATGGATTACCAGCAGTTATACTGATGAGGTCTGCAAGAAGAGATAGTGTCTTAAGCCAATCTCTTTTGAGATATAAAGAGAGAAGTGAGCAGAGAGACAGGGAACCTCATACCACCAAGAAAGCAGTGCTGGGAGCAGAGCACCTCCTTTGGACCTGAGGTTCCTGCGCTGAGATGCTCCCAGACCAAGGGAAGACTGATGACAAGGATCTTCCTCCGGAGCCGGCAGAGAGAGAAAGCCTTCCCCTGGAGCCAGCACCCTGAATTTAGGCTTTTAGCCTACTGGACTGTGAGAGAATAAACTTCTCTTTGTTAAAGCCATCCACTTGTGGTATTTCTGTTATAGCAGCACTAGAAGAGTAAGATACTATCTAATAAGCTATTCTATATATCATTCTTTAATAACTAATAGAAATAAAGCAAATCGTATTCCTAGAGTGACATCAAAATATTCAAATTTCATTTACTTAAAAAAAAAAATAATAAGATTATTGAGCATTTGCTACATTCCAGATACCATAGTGGAGGCTGGAAATTCAACAGTGAACAAAAGAGATTTAGTTTCTGTGAGTAAGGATTTTGCTGCCTGGCATAAAGTCAGATAATAAGTAGGTAATTATCATAAAATACAATACTGGGAGCGGGGGGGAGGTATGTAATCTAAACCAGGGACCAGAAAGTGCTTCCTTGAAATGATGCTAAACAGAGTCCTGAGGGATAAGAGGTGGCAAAAGCAGATGGGACGTGGTCAGATGGAGGGCAAAGTTCACCACACATGCCACAATCTGGGCTCATGAGCACATTTTGGAAGTTTGGAGTCAGGAGTTTACTATGACTGAAGTGCAAAGCAATGGGTCGATTAGAATTAATAAGAGAAAGACTGAGAGTCAGTTAACAAATACTTTTTGAACACTTGCTATGTATCAGGACTTCTGTTATGGCCTAAGGTTGACAAGATGGGCAGGATGCTGTTGTGGACTACATTGGAATGCAGGCAAATAAATTCAGATTTTATCCCAAAGACAAGGGGAATCTGTTGAATGGTTTTCAGAATATTCCTGAGGAGGGTGGAGGAAGTGAAGAGGACTATATTGCAAAATACAGATTTGATACTGTCATGTAGCTCTCATTTCGAGTAAACACTAGGGTTCATTGAGGAAGAAGAAAATGTTTGTAGCAGGTGTCCAGAGGGAAGCTGACTTTGGGGACTAGCTATTGTCTTATTAGCAAGTGAAATTTTTTTTTTACCTTCTGTTTCATCACGTAAACACATTCTCAATTCTACTGAGAAATGGTAAATTAAAAAGCATCTTTCAAGGTTGTGAAACTAATCTCATCACTTGTTTTGCAGTAATGTTGTTTTCCTGGTGTTTGTTAATTTTTGTAAGGAGGAAAAAATTGAGTCAAAAGCATGAGTTCAGGGGTTCGTGCTTGAAGTACAACAATTTTATGCTAAGAACCATTTGTAGAGGGCTATGAAGACTTTTAAATACGTTACCACGTTTGCCCTCTTTGCAACTCCAGAAGGTAGATACAACATGAAATAACAATTCAATAATAGGAGTCCATGGGGTTGAAGTAGGTTGCCCAAGATGCAGAGGGACCAAGTAGGGAAAGCTGAGATTCAAATTCAGCTGTGCCAGACAACAAAGTCTAGGAACTTAATCACCGTATTCTAGGCCTGCCTGAGTTTGCTCCTCTGTGTACCACGTAGTCCATTTTTGTTGTTGTTAGGTGATGTCCAGTTGGTTCCAACTTAGAGAGACCCTATGTCTACCACAGAATGAAACACTTCCAGGTCCTGTGCCATCCTCACAATCACTCTTATGCTCGAGTCCATTGGTGCAGCCATTGTGCCAATCCATCTCATCCAGAGTCTTCCTCTTTTCAGTTGACTGTGTACTTTACCAAGCATGAAGTCTTCTCCAGGGACTGATTCCTCCTGACAGTACGTCCAAAGTATGTAAGACACAGTCTCACCGTCCTTGCTTCTAAGGAGCATTCTGGTTGTACTTCTTCCAAGACAGATTTATTCTTTTGGCAGTCCATGGTATATTCGATATTCTTTGCCAAAACCACAGTTTAAAGGCGTCAGTTCTTCCTCGGTCTCCCTTATTCATTGTCCAGCTTTTGTATGCATATGATGCGATTGAAAATACCATGGCTTGGGTCAGGTGCCCCTTAGTCTTCAAGGTGACAGCTTTGCTTTTCAACACTTTTAAAAGGTCCTTTGTAGCAGGTTTGTCCATTGCAATGAGTCTTTTGATTACTTAACTGCTGCCTCCATGGCTGTTGATTATGGATCCAAATAAAATGAAATCCTTGACAACTTCATTTTTTTTCTCCAATTATCATGATGTTTCTTATTGGTCCAGTTGTGAGGATTTTTGTTTTCTTTATGTTGAGGTGTAATCCATACTGAAGGCTTTGGTCTTTGATCTTCATCGGTAAGCGCTTCAAGATCTCTTCATTTCCAGCAAACAAGGTTGTATCATCTGCATATTGCAGGTTGTTACTGAGTTTTCCTCCGATCCTGTTGTCCCATTCTTCTTCATATAGTCCAGCTTCTCAGATTATTTGTTCAGCATACAGATTGAATAGGTATGGTGAAAGGATACAACCCTGACACACACCCTTCCTGACTTTAAACCACTCAGTATCCAATTGTTCAGTCTGAACAGCTTCCTCTTGGTCTATGTACAGGTTCCTCATGAGCACAATTAAGTGCTTTAGAATCCCCATTTTTCTCAATATTGTCCATAATTTGTTATGATCCACACAGTCAAATGCCTTTGCACAGTCAATAAAACACAGGTAAACAGCCTTCTGGTATTCTCTGCTTAGAGCCAGGATCCATCTGACATCAGCAATGATATCCCCGGTTCCAAGTCCTCTTCTGAATCCTGCCTGAATTTCTGGCAGTTCCCTGTCAATGTACCACTGCAGCTGCTTCTGGATGATCTTCAGCAAAATTTTGCTTGCGTGTGATATTCATAATGTTGTTCAATAATTTCCACATTCGGTTGGATCACCTTTTTGGGGAATAGGCATATATACAAATCTCTGGCAGTCAGTTGGCCCCGTAGCTGTCTTCCAAATTTCCAAATTTCTTGGCATAGATGCAGCACTTCCAGCACTGCATCCATTTGTTGAAACACCTCAATTGATATTCCATCAATTCCTGGAGCCTTGTTTTTCACCAATGCCTTCAGTGCAGCTTGGAAGTCTTCCTTCAGTACCATCGGCTCCTGATCATATGCTACCTCTTGAAACAGTTGAATATCCACCCATTCTTTTTGGTATAAAATGATTGCGTGTATTCTTTCCATCTTTTTTTGATGTTTCTGCTTACTTAATATTTTCCCCATGGACTCCTTCACTATTGCAACTCGAGGTTTGAATTTTTTCTTCAGTTCTTTCAGCTTGAGAAATGCCAAACATGTTCTTTCCCTTTGGGTTTCTATCTGCAGCTGTTTGTACATATCATTATAATACTTTACTTTGTCTTCTCCAGCTGCCCCTTGAAATCTTCTTTTCAGTTCCTTTGAGTTCAATTTCATTTTTGACTATTTCCAATTTTACTAGATTCATACCTCATACATTCCACATTCCAATTATTAATGGATGTTTGCAACTGTTTCTTCTCATTTTGAGTCATGCCACATCAGTAGATGAAGGTCCCGAAAGCCTGACTCCATCCACTTCGTTAAGGTTGACTCTACTTTGAGGAGGCAGGTCTTCCCCAGTCGTCTTTTGAGTGACTTCCAACCTGGGGGGCTCATATTCCAGCACTGTATCAGACAGTGTTCCGCTGCTATTCATAAGGTTTTCACTGACTAATTCTCTTCAGAAGTAAACTGCCAAGCCCTTCTTCCTAGTCTGTCTTAGCCTGGAAGCTCAGCTGAAACATGTCCGCCGTGGGTGACCCTGCTGGTATCTGAATACCTGTGGCATAGCTTCCAGCATCGCAGCAATACGTAAGCCCCCACAGTACAACAAGATGACAGACACGTGGGGGACACACAGGGGACTACACATAGCCCATAGTTTACAAAAAACCTACATCAGGAAATCTGCTAGAGCAATTCGCAAAACACACTGAGGGCATTCGTTAGGTCACAGGACGATTCCTGGTCTCAGCACCATACACAAGTAGTTGCTTTTTTTTCTTTTGCCCAGAGGCAAATGTGTTATTTGGACTTCTGCAAGCATAAGCCAGTTTCTGTTTGTTCAATTTCTATTTGTTCCGCCCAGAGGAATCAGTGCTGTTTACCAGGACTGTTGGTTGAAGCTCAGCAATGGGAACCAATGCAGGTTCTCAAGATGGCAGTGGGTTCAAAGTGACACCCTAGAGCTCATCACATTTCTTGATTTCTATTGTGGCAGGATCCCTGGTGGCACAGTGGTTAAAGAGCTCCTCAGCTAACCAAAATGTTGGCAGTTCGAATCCAGCTGCTGCTCCTTGGAAACCCTAAGGGCAAGTCTACTGTGTCCTATAGGGTCACTATGAGTCAGAAATGACTCAATGGCAATTTTTTTTAATTGGAAAAAAATATGTATCTGTATTTTAAGATTTATTTTCAGGCATTAAAATGACACTCATTCTTCAATTCCCTTGCCATTAGTTGGGTGACAAATAGCCAAATCATCATAAAAGAGATGAAAATCCAGGAGAATTAATCTATATTAGAAGATGTCATCTGGTATACCACAGCATAGGTACCAGTTATTGGCCATTTATGGTTTTTTTCTTTTCAAGATACATTTTATTTTTCCCTTTACTTATTACAGGCAGTTCTTAAGTAACAAGGAAGTAAACAAAATGTAATAAATAAATAAATAAATAACCAGGGAATAGATGGAAAGAATAAAAGCTAGATTCTGTAGTGAGAACCCATTCTGGAAGTATTTATTATAGAGTTTATAAAATAAGGTTTTATTAGTTCATATTACTTCAGGAGAAATAGTAATTTTATCTAAATTAGTTAACAGTTATACGGAACGAGCAGCTACTTATTTGAAAGAGCATAAGTAATGGTTCGACAGTCTCAAAACACCTCTGCAACTGCCCCAACACATGGCTCAATATTTCACACCCCAGGTCCACAACCCGTCTGTCAGTTTGCCATACTGTGTTGGTTTGCTTGTTGCTGTCATGCTGGAAGCTATGCTGCTGGTATTTCAAATATCAGCAGTGTCAACTATGGTAGACAGGTTTCAGCATAGCTTCCAGATGAAGACAGAACAGGCAGAGAGACCTGGTAATATACTTCTGAAACTCAGTCAACAAAAACCTTAGGGATCACAACAAAATATTGTCTGACAGAGTACTGGAAAATGAGCCCCCTAGACTGGGAGGCAACAGTGGACTCAAGCATATGGCGATCACGAGGATACTGTGGGCCCTACAGTATTGTTTTGTTTTTCTGTTGTACATGGGGTTATCATGAGTTGGAGCCAACTGGATGGCAACTAACAACAATTTTATAGTTCACAGTCTGCCAACCAGCACTTAAAAAGCAAGCATTATTTGATACCCAGTAGGTCATTGTATCAGACCCCTTTTATGTGCTCCTTCAGATCCTTTCCCTCTCACCTGTCTGGGGGTCCTGCTGCTGCTCCTGCACACTGGCCTGCGTAGGCTCCAACCAACTTCAGGCAGATGCAAGCTAATACCACCTCAGCTCCTGTTCAGGCTGCAGACACAACATCTCCCCCCTTCTAGTAGGACCTGCCTGGCTAGAAGCTTGGTGCCCAGTGGGGTGAAACCTTGACAAGTGGAAGATGGCAATAGAAGATTCCTTCTCCTGCACCCACCCCGCTGAACTGAGAAAAAGTGACTTTTTGGCAGACAGTTCTTGTGATCCAGCAATCAGCCACTTCCTCTAATTGGTTCTTTCTCCTTCCCTGCTTCACTTCCTTTGCCCTTCACTTCTACTGTCCGGGATTGCATTTCCTAGGCAATCAATAGCACATAACATTTTGCTTCAAGCTTGTTTTCTGGGAAGACCAGTCTAAGATAGACATTTAAATTAATACCTTAGTACTTATATCTGCAGTGTTTTTATAGTTTACTAAAGTATGCTCAGAATAATATTTCATCAAACTTTTAAAACGAGGTTTTGGAAACAAAGAAAATGAGTATAACTAAAGCACTCCCTTGACAAAGCATAGGTAAATTATATAAAACAGACAACTTTAAGCTTTCAGTAAGTTACATGTGTGTGACCCAGGCAGCTAACAACGGAGCTTTAATCACTAAGTCTTCTGTTTCAGCAATTCAGTTGAGGTTTTCCTACCTTTGTGCTTAAATAAGAATTTCCACCCCATTTCTCATCCTTATTCTCTTCTTATGCTTTCTTCTCTGTCTCCTCCTTTTCGTGTATTTTGTTTGTTTGCTTTTGTGGAGCTTTTAAATTCCCTTCTCTTACCCTCAATGCTCTTGTCATATTCTTATCTTAAGAGTACTACAGTGCTTATGGCCACCTATGGAGGCAGATTATCAGGGTTCATAACTCCAGCTTTACCACTTACTAACTTTGTGGACTTAGACAAGTTGTGTAATTTCTCTGGGTTCTTATTCACCTGTACAATTGGGATAAAAATAGTTTCTATGTCATAAGATTAGGGGAAAAATTAAATCCGTACATTTGGTTAGAACAATGCCTAGCAACGAGGTAGCATTCAATAAATATTAACATGTAACCATCAATACGTTGACTTCTTTCTCTTTTGCTTGTACAAGTATTTTCAAGAGAGGCAAGAGACTCAGCTTTAAAGTCAAAACAACTTAGATTGCAACCCCAGCTCCACAACTGAAGAGTTGCTTGATCATAAGAAGTCATTAAACCAAGTCTGCAAGCCTATTTAATGTCATGGTTCCTTTGTGAACTCTCGTATGTTCACAACTCCTTATCTGAAACCCTTGGATGAGAAGTGTTTTGGAATTCAAATTTTTTTCTGATTTTAGAGATGAAATATAAATATGTAAGTTAAAAACACAGTATAACTTAAACAACATTCCTACATGGTGACTAGGACAGTACCTAATAAGAAAATACACTGATATTTCTAACAAAAATTTTATGAAAATTTATATGAGGTGGAATAGATTAAAAGATCTGGAATCAGGTCAGATAAAGAAGTTTGCCACACATTTATGATAAAACTTGGTTTTCAGTGATTTTTATATTCCTACATAGCAGAAGATGAACTGAGGATCTGAGTTGCCAATGGCAGCCAGCTTAGTGACATGTACAACATTGAAGGAAACACCTTTCCTTCTAAAACCTTTCCTTCTTGTATTTCCCATGATGCATGTGACATAGGTCATGCCTCTGCATTTGCACATACTAACACTCCACCTGGGATTTCTCCTTTTCTTTACTTATCTTCATCTAGTTCTTAGATAAGCATTTATTGAATACCTCCTGTGTACAAGGTAGAATACTAACCCAAAGAGGAATATGATTTAATAAGGCATGGCTTACCCTGTAGGATAGAGAAGGACATGTGAAAATATTACAGATAGATGTTCTCCATCTCCCACTAGGATACTGGAAGGTCAATATGGTCTTACTCAAAATAAGCAATAAATTAAATAGGAAATAAATTTGTTGTGAAACTACAGACACTTGCTTCTTTTTAAGTGCTATAAATTCTTAAGCGAAGTCTCCTCTTAAGATGTGTCTAGGGTTCTACGTGTCTACAAATCAAAATACTACTGTCATGGATTGACTTGTGTCCCCCCAAAATATCTGTCAACTTACTTGGGCCACGATTTTCAGTACTGTATGACTGTCCACCATTTTATGTGACTGTCCACCATTTTATGTAATTTTCCTATATGTTGTAAATCCTATCACTATGATGTAATAAGATGGGTTAATGGCAGTTATATTGATGAGGTCTACAAGATTAGGTAGTGCCTTAAGCCAATCTCTTTTGACATATAAAAGACAGAAATGAGCAGAAAGACGTGGGGACCTCACACCACCAAGAAAGCAACACCAGGACCCCAGCTCTCCCTTTGGACCTGAGTTTCCTGCACAGAGAAACTCCTGTGCCAAGGGAAGATTGATGACAGGGACCTTCCTGCAGAGCTGACAGAGAAGGCCTTCCCCTAAAGCTGAAGGTCTGAATTTGGACTTGTAGCCTTCTAGATTGTGAGAGAATAAAGCCATCCACTTGTGGTATTTCTGTTATAGCACCACCAGATGACCAAGACAATTACTTATTAAATTACTTGCTCTAAAACTTATTTTTCAATTAGCCTGAAAATCTATGTCCCTGTGAAGCATGAATCTGAAGTTAGACTTTGTTGAGAATAGGAAATCCTTTATCTCTTTGTGTCCCCTACAAGGAAAAATTATTCTTGTCATTTGCACCTTACTCAGTCAAATTTCTTGGTACAGATATATTTTCATTATTTCATGTTATCACATATTTCATCAATGCACTTAAAGGCAAAAACCAAAATCTAGTCAACCCAGAAAAATATCTGTCAAACCCATGACTTGGGTGTCTATTTGTGATGATGACCACTTTGTGGGGATATAATATTTATTCTTACCAAAGTATGCTCAGGTTTCTGTGGTTTCAAACCTGTTCTTTGGGTTTGACTTTTTTACATCAATAAACATTTACCTCTGCGTGCTGTTCTCACCTCAGAGGTGCTTAAATATTTGCTCCATCATCGCTGCCTTCAGTCATTATTTATTGAGTACACTGCTGGCACCCCCCCCCCATATTCCCCCAGCACCAGGCATGCCTCACAGCTGGGTAATGCGTCTCCCAAGGTGTTCATAAATGTTTCCCTTTCCCAACAGCCACATATCATGCAACACAAATAATCTTTGAAATTCCAGACAGGTGTTGTGAGTGAAACAGAAAAGGTGTTCATCTTTTCAATGTCCATTTTATCCAGTTTCTTCCCGCACCTAATGTGAACCAGTTCAAACCAGTTCACATTGCTTAGTAGACTAAATACAAATCGAACAACCTCCTTTATGAGAAGTAGCCCAGTTCCATTTTTTTTGTAACTGAGAAATCAACCCCCTGATGGCAGCATTTCTTTCAAATCTTTTTTTTCTGAAACTCCACAGAAGAGGAAGAAGAAAAAAAAAAAAAAAAAGAATGCAAAGATACATATCGTACATTTATCTTCTTTTAGACCTTTAACGGCATGGTGATGCCTGGAGCAAATATTTAGTCAGGCAAATTATAATCTTATCAAAAGAAGGATTTATAAGAGAACAGCTAACACAAAGCGCACCATAATGTGGAAAATGGCGTCGGGTAATCATCTCCATTCTTTGCGTTGATATTTGACAACATCCTACTCAGCAACAGCTGCTTTATCACTGCCTTTAATGACCATAAACCAGAAAATCTTGTAGAATTCAACAAGAACATTCTGAAGGCTCTGCGTCTGTCTGAAGATGTCTGCTTCACAGAGCAGTTTTGTATCCCAGGGATGTCTTGACTAGCAGGTGCATCATTATACTCGCCAACAATTGGCAGAGCAAGAAGCCCCATAATTCAGTGTGTATTGCCTTATGATAACTACCATAAAGAAATGAACTTCCTTAAGGAAGGGAAAATAGAGAACCATTTAACTTGTCTAAATGCATTTAAGCAGATGTTTCAAGGAAGACAATTTGGATCCCGAGCCAGTGTTTGTGGTTCAGCCTCAATCCTCTTCTCACACTACTATGGTTTTTGCTCACAGGCAGAACTTCCCAAGGCAACATCATTTTTCCCGTTGCAGACTTGTACTGTTTCTGGTTTAATACATACTGGGAGTGCTTAAAATACTGATTAAATTAAAGTTCGGTCTTGAGAAACTCTCCACTCAGCCAAAAGGAAAATAAAACAAAGTTTTAACCTACTAGAACTTACCATGGGTACAAATAAGAACAAACTCAAATCTTGATTTAAAATCCAATTTTGTTTAGGTGCCTAGTTCGTGGCCTTTTGAATGAATCTTCATATCTCTGAACATTTACTACAGGAACTAGAAGCTGGGATTGCAAAAGCCTTTCTTAGGCATGTATTTTTTGAGAATTTGGAGAGGGAGGTACGACCGTAACAGTGGGGCTTTAACAATACATGGAATGTGGAAGAATGTACCGTGTACAGATTGTTAGTTCGCAAAATATGAAACGCTAGCTTGTAAAGCCTCAGGACAATCCCTAGGTCTGGGAGTCTGCCCATGACAGACTGACTTTGTCACTCAGACTTGTCCCTTAGCTTCAGTGGCAATAATAAGAACTACCTTATCTACCATTTATCACAAAGTTTTCTAAGACTCAAATGGGATAAGGTCAAATATCATTTAGGAAAGAATAGTGTGCTGTATAGTTTATTAAGAAGCTGTTATTGGTAAAGTTGATATGTTATTGAGGAAAAACATTGTCAATGATCATTAAATATTTCTCTTACAAAGTCCTTCTCTGAGTGCACAGCCACTGTTAGTGTTAATCGTCCTTGGTGCTGACTCTTGTCCCTTCTAGTTTTCCTCTCTTCAGTCTTCTAACACTTCAAGACCTTCCAGACTCTGCTCAGTGGTCATTTGAACACATCACTCCCTTTCTGAAAACCCTCCCTAAGTATTTTAAGAGTTGCCAAGTCCAACTCCTTAGCTTAGCTACAGTAAGAGTGTACATGAAATTTCATCAACCAAAGGTAAGTGGCATGTCCAAGAGTCAGCAACTATTCACTGGGCATCAAACAATCCATCCAGGCCCTCAGCTGCTTCTCCCACATCTTTGTCTTAGTCTCCTAGAGCTGCCATAATAAAATATCACAACGTGAATGGCTTTAAAGAACAAAAATTCATATTCTCACAGTTATGGAGGCTAGAAGTATCAATTCAGGGCATCAGCAGAGCTATGCTCTCTCTCTCTTTGTTAGCTCTAGGGGAAGATACTTCCCTGTTCCCTTCAATTTCTGTAGCCCTGCATTTCTTGGCATTCTTGGCATTTCTTGGCTTGTAGAAGGATCCTTACATGCTGTCTTCTTCTTCGGTGTGTGGTCCTATTTCTGTATCTGTCCATTTTCGTAAGAAACCACTCAAAAGAGATTAGGATTAGGACTCACCCTACTGTATGATTTCCTTAACTGATACCATCTGCAAAGAAAAATCCTATTTTCTGAAACAAGGTCACATTAATAGGTACAGAGTTTAGAGCTTCAACATATCTTTTTCGGTGGACACAATTCAGTCCATAACACCATTGCTTTCCTCAAACACCTGCAGGTCCTGGCTGCCTGAAGCTCCAGGTGCTCCTTAACCTGCTGAACCATCATCCTCAGGAAGTGTTAGCTCTTTCCTCCTTCATGCCTCCAACTGCAATGTTTGATTCCATCTCATGCTTGCATTTTAATTCTTTATTTCTAAGAGTGCTTCCCTACAAAGTCACAAAGCAAAATGTGCCTGTCCCTTTTTTCCTTTTGGCAGTTTTATTATAAAGGTCAGCTTATAATAATAATAATTAAAAAAATCAATTTTTGTTGAATGAAACTGCTCCTTGATCATGAAGGTCTCCTCACAGTGCAGAAGAATTTTTACAAACTCAAATGTTGCCTTAATTCCAGTTCACTCTTATTCTTTTGATTTTTTATCACTGAATCCCTCAAAGCCCAAGTGAGACTCAAGTGAATCTTCTTATATACAACCTCCTTTCATAGCTTTTCCGTAACACATATTAAATTCATAAACAAAAAAGGCTATAAACTCCTCGTCCTATTCCCTTCCCAATTTAATCCAGTTGACTTCTAACAAAAGCTTATACTGGCCCTGCTTTCATAATATTTTTATGTTTCCATAAAATGCTTAAACCCTTCAGAATATGTTAGTTCTATTAGTGCTAACCAAGCATTTCCCTTGCCCTTTAGCTCATCCTCCTGCCTAAATGTTCTGTTTCAACATTAACCTTGCCACCTGCTCTGGCCCCACCTCGTTTTTCCCTTTACCAAACGGTATGATATGACATGAATATAATTACAATATAGACAATATAATTGTATGTATACAATATAATTATATCTCCCTTTGTTGGGCCATGTTAAGGTATTATGTATTGGAAAGAATATTGTCCTTGCTGGTAGAAGACCTGATTTTGCTTCTCTTCACAGGTACCAGCTACATAATTTGTAGCCCCAGTGCAAAATGAAAATGAGGAGTTCCCTATTCAAAAAACCTTTTTCCGTTCTTCCGCAGTTTCTCTCTCAACCTGGTATGGTGTTTATTTGTTTGCTAATATATTTAACAGGGGTAGATCTATTTAATGTTTCACTACATTGGGCATGTTGATATTCCCAGGGTGAACGCAGACTCTTACAGGTACCCAGAGCTCCACTCCACAATGCACCACAGGTGGGCCACATCCAATCTAGATCCTCCCCTGTACCTGTACCTGGGACCCTCCCAGGGGCAGACAGCTGCAGAAGCCACTGGGTGGAAGTAAAACAAGCAGAAGCTGAGAATCCATCCTGGTGAGGTGGGGAGGTGGCAGGAAGGAGGAGTGTGCTTGAGCAGATTATCTAAGTTCTTTGCACATGCTCTACTGTTCCATTAGACTTCACCTATAAAACTTAAATTCAAATATAAAATTATTAAGAATTTATGCCAACCACAGAGCATTTAGCCCCAAGCATTGGGACCCTTTCTAAGCATGGAACCTGTGCAACTGGACTAGTTGCACACTCATGAAACCAGTCCAGCCTCATGATTTTCAGTACTCATTGTCTATTTTTTGAGAAATAAGACACTGGTGGTTTAGTGGTAAAATTCTTGTTTTCTGTGTTGGAGATTGAGGTTTGGTTCCCTGCCAAAGTACCTCATGTGCAGCTACTACTTGTCCATCAGTGGTGGATTGCGTGTTTCTATGATGGTGACCTGGTTGTAGCAGAACTTTCAGGCTAAGACTAGGAAGCAAAGCCTGGTGACCTACTTTTGATTATTGGCTACTCACAAATCAGCCAATAAAAACTCTATGGATTATAATTGTTTGATCATGGGAATGCCGAAGGAGTGGGAAGCCTTTTGTTCCATTGTACATAGGGTCATTATAAATCAGGGGCCGACTCAGTGGCAGCTAACAAGGGGAACAAAGACTTTTGAGAAAAATACTCTTTGTGTTTCCATCTCTAAGACCTCTCTCACAATTTCACTGTAGGGCTAACTCAAATAATGCATAGGAATTGTAACTTGCTGTGTCTGTTATCAATCATCACTTAGGACAATTTGCCAGTGGTTTGGGGCACAGCCTCTCAAGCCAGATTGCCTGAGTTCAAATGTCAACTCTGCTGCTTGCAAGCTAGGGGAACTTGGAACCCTGATATTTATGATTCACTTTAAAATACTTCAGTATGTACAGGGGAAAGACATTCTTGTTGTTAGGTATCATCGAGTTAATTCTGACTCATAGCAACCCTATGTACAACAGAACAAAACACTGCCTGGTTCTACGCCATCCTCACAGTTGTTGGTATGCTTGAGCCCATTATTGCAGCCACTGTGTCAATCCATCTTGTTGAGAGTCTTCCTCTATTTCACTGACCATCTACCTTACAAAGCATGATGTCCTTCCAAATAACATGTCCAAAGTATGTGAGATGAAGTCTTGTTATCCTTGCTTCTGAGGAGCATTCTGGCTGTACTTCTTCCAAGACAGATTTGTTCATTCTGGCAGTCCATGATATAGTCAGTATTCTCCACCAACACCTTAACTCAAAGGCATCAATTCTTCTTCGGTTGCCCTTATTCATTGTCTGGCTTTCATATGCATATGAGACAATTGAAAATACCAAGGCTTGGGTCAGGTGCACCTTAGTCCTCAAAGTAACATCTTTGTTTTTTAACACTTTAAAGAGGTTTTTTACAGCATATTCGCCCAATACAATATGTCATTCGATTTCTTTATTGCTGCATCCACGAGCATTGATTGTGGATCCAAGTAAAATCCAAGCACAGTAACGTTACTTAGGTTAAACCAATGACCAGATGTTATCCAAAAAAAGTGCATTGGGAAAATGGTCAGGCAACAAACCATGAATCCACAGTCCAGGAGAAGTCAGCTAGTTTCTAACACAAGGGCACATTCCAGCAATGACCATTACAAACTTCCCTCTTATTCCCATCTTTCAATGATAGCCAATGCTTTATTCATTACTATACTGGATGCCAATATATGGCTGTTTCTTAATAAAACTGATAATTCATTAATTAGCATGATGAATGCTAGAAATGGGCTCTGATTTGGTGAAATTAAAGACATTCAGGATTGTTGGATTCGTTAAAATAATTCGGAATTGCTCCCCACACTTGATGATCAGGATAGAAAAATTCAGTGCAACCAATACACTGAGAGATGTTACATTAGGCTAAATCTATAAACTATCTGGTGTATAACCATAAAGTCTAGTGTTCTGGGCTGTAATTATGACAGAATCTTTCCTGTGAAGTCTTTGTATTTGCTTCAGGAGACTTTTCCTGTGGAACAATAGTTATAGCATGTAAAAGCATAAAGAGTTGAGATATCTTTAAGCTAACAGTATAGATCATTTGAGCTGATTTTTTTTTAAATGCATGTAAAAAAAAATAATTGAGCTAAGAGGTGACATCCCAAGTGACATATGTGTGTCCAAATTTTATCTGAGTCCTGTTTTCATTTTAGACTGTTAGGAATATTTGGGGGTAAATTTCATTTCCTCAAATTTGTTCATCATTACCATTATTTACTAAGAAGAACTAAGAGGTGCACATGAGCAAATTTGCTTGCATCTGCTCACAACCTTAGACAATTCACTTAACGTCTCTATACCTCGGTGTATTCATCTCTGACATAGGGTAACAATAGTACTTACATCATAGGTTTGTTCTAAAGATTAAATATGTTAAGGATACAGAATATTTTTTTTAAAAAAATGAATGACAAGCAACAAGTATTACATAAGTGCTTGGAATTATTATAATTATTATCCTTTATTAAATCAGTGATAAAATGAATTTATGAATGAAAGAAGCAATCAATCAGAAAAACAGTTTCACTCTTTCACTTCATACAAGAATAATTTAAAAGTGATCAAGGTTTCACACCATTCTCATGGTCACCCAGTTATTACAGATAGGATGGGTACATAAGAATTTAGGTATCCTAACTCAAAAGCCCACTGCTGGTCTCACAGTTTCTCGTAATGTGGTGGTTTGTGTGTTGCCATAATGCTGGAAGTTATGGCACCAGTACTTCAAATATAGCAGGGTCACTCATGATGGTTAAGTTTCAGCAGAACTTCCAGAACAAGACAGGTTAGGAAGAAGCACGTGGTGACCTACTTCTAAAAAACTGGCTAGTGAAAACTTGCAAATAGTAATAGAATATTGTTCGATATAGAACCGAAAGATGAACTCCTCCAGGTTGGAAGGCACTCTAAATACGACTGGAGAAGTGCTGCCTCCTCAAAGTAGAGTCAACCTTAATGACATGGGTGGAGGTCAAGCAGTCAGGACCTTCATTTGCCGATGTGGCATGACTCAAAATGAGAAGAAATGGCTGCAAACATGCCTTAATAATCAGAACATGGAATGTACAAAGCATGGATCTGTGGAAATTGGAAGTTGTCAAAAATAAAATGGAAGGTATAAAGATTGATATCCTAGGTATTACCGAGCTGAAATCAACTGGTATTGGCCATTTTGAATTAGAGGCTCTTTTGGTCTCCTATGCCAGGAATGACAAATTGAAGGAGTAATGTCATATTCATTGTCAAAAAGAACATTTCAAGATCTATCCTGAAGTACAAAGCTGTCAGTGATAGGCTAATACACATAAGCCTACAAGGAAGACCGGTTAATACAATTATTATTCAAATTTAGGCAACAACTACTAATGCTAAAGATGAAGAAATTGAAGGTTTTTGCAGTCTGAAATAGATCAAACATACAATCAAGAAATATTAATAATTACTGGTGATGGGAACGCAAACCAATTGGAATGCACCAGAAACAAAGAAGGATCAGTAGTTGTAAAATATGGCTTTGGTGATGCAAATGATGCCAGAGATCACATGATAGAATTTTGCAAGACCAACAATCTTGTAACTGAAAATACATATCTATATATATATATTTTTTCAGCAAAATAAGCAGCAACTATGACTCGACAGCAATAGGTTTGGTTTTTATACATGAGGACCATGCCAGATTCTGTGGTAAGTAGGGTTGCTATAAGTTGGATCCAACTGGATGGCACCTAAAAACAACAACAACTCAAAATCCAATTTTCTTTATCATCACTATATTACATGACTCCTTTTGAGGACCAGCTTCACAAATATCCACCAAACTGTGCCTTCTTCCTGGTCATACCGAAAGTGTACAAGACATATTTCTGACTTCGAAACCGAATGAACTAAGACCATTCTATTTTAATTACTAAATCTTAGTTCATATTTGTGTATGCTAAATTTTAATTTAGTTGGAACTATTATCAGTTAAATTAATAAATTATGTAATCAATACTTATTTGGTCTAAGCATATGGTTGGAAATAAATGGCACTTTGTTGACACTGTATAGTTTTCATGAACTATTTTAAGCCAATTTGATCACATCCATTTATTAAGTTCTGTTTGATCTTAGTAAAAAACCAATAATTAGAGGTAAGGTAAGCGTTAGCTTCTTCCGCATATGGCCTGTTAGCCAGTTTCAACTAAAAAAAGAAAAAACTCAGAGTCTGCAAAACATCCAACATTTTTAGCAAGTGGGAAAAAACAGTTACATAATCTCTTTTGTCAACTCAATGAATCCCAGGTTTCTGTTCTTTTTGAAGCTCCCAGAACATTTGGCACAAAGAGTCACCTGCTTCAAACACAGGATTAAGCTAAACTTCTCTCAGAGTTGAGGAATGAAGAACCCTCCACAGAGGTGACAGGGTACAGAATCATTTAGGAGACAAAGCCAGAGGACAATTCCTAAACACTAAGGAGAAGGGGTCTGCTAGATTTTACACCTTCCTTGTGAATGCAAGGGCAGGCAGTGTCTTCAAGATATATTCAGCAATCTACTATTTTGAATACCACTAATTTCAGTAATGTTCCTTTTTCTAGTTTCATTGTGTTGATTATTAAAGTGTCTGGTGATGATTTGGGACACAAGAATTCCAAGTATTCCTTCAGAGTAGTTGCCTTTAACTGTGTGTTTTTTATTACTATTATTATTATTAATAGTAAAAGACAGGGAAAAAGAGGAAGACCCTCAATGAGATGGATTGACACAGTGGCTGCAATAATTAACCAAAGCATAACAAGGATTGTGAGGATGACGCAGGACTAGGCAGTGTTTCGTTCTGTTGTGCGTAGGGTTGCTATGTGCATAGGGTCAACGGCACATAACAACAAAAGACCTTGGTTTTTGTTGTTAGGTGTCATCAAGTCGACTCCAACTCATAGTGACCTTTTATAAAAGAAAACAAAAAGTTTCTTTGTGTACCATCCTCACAGGCATTGCTATGTTTGAGCCCACTGTTGCAGCCACTGTGTCAATCCATCTCATTGAGGGTCTTCCTCTTTTTCCCGTCCCTGTACTTTACCAAGCATGATTTCTTTCTCCAGCAATTGGTACCTCCTGATGATATGTCCAAAGTAAATGTAAGCAAGCGTAGTCTCTCCATCCTCACTTATAAGAAGCATTCTGGCTGTACTTCCTCTAAGACAGATGAGTTCGTTCTTCTGGCAGGTCATCATATAATCAGTATTCTTCGCCAACACCACAATTTGAATGCTTCAATTTTTGTTTGGTCTCTTTTTTTCATTGTCTAGCTTTTGCATGCATTTGAGGTAATCGAAAATAGCATTTCTTAGCTCCTAAAAATCAAACACCTATGCTCGTCTAAAGACTTCACCAAAAGAGTAAAAAGACCACCTACAGACTGGGAAAAAATTTTCAGCTATGACATATCTGACCAGCGCCTGATCTCTAAAATCTATATGATTCTGTTAAAACTCAACCACAAAAAGACAAAAAACCCAATCAAAAAGTGGGCAAAGGAGATAAACACGCACTTCACTAAAGAAGATAGTCAGGCAGCTAACAGATACATGAGAAAATGCTCTCGATCATCAGCCATTAGAGAAATGCAAATTAAAACTACGATGAGATTCCATCTCACTCCAACAAGGCTGGCATTAATCCAAAAAACACAAAATAATAAATGTTGGAGAGGCTGCGGAGAGATTGGAACTCTTATACACTGCTGGTGGGAATGTCAAATGGTACAACCACTTTGGAAACCTATCTGACGTTTTCTTAAAAACTTAGAAATAGAACTGACGTACAACCCAGAAATCCCACTCCTCGGAATATACCCTAGAGATACAAGAGCCTTTACACGAACAGATATATGCACACCCATGTTTATTGCAGCACTGTTTACAATAGCAAAAAGCTGGAAGCAACCAAGGTGCCCATCAATGGATGAATGGTTAAATAAATTATGGTATATTCACACAATGGAATACTATGCATCGATAAAGGACAGTGATGAATCTGTGAAACATTTCATAACATGGAGGAACCTGGAAGGCATTATGCTCAGTGAAATTAGTCAGAGGCAAAAGGACAAATATTGTATAAGACCACTATTATAAGATCTTGAGAAATAGTATAAACTGAGAAGAACACATTCTTTTGTGGTTATGAGAGGGGGGAGGGAGGGAAGGTGGGAGAGGATTATTTACTGATTAGTTAGTAGATAAGAACTACTTTCGGTGAAGGGAAGGACAATACTCAACACAGGGAAGGTCAGCTCAACTGGACTGGACCAAAAGCAAAGAAGTTTCCGGGATAAACTGAATGCTTCAAAGGTCAGCGGAGCAAGGGTGGGGGTTTTGGGACTATGGCTTAAGGGGACTTCTAAGTCAATTGGCAAAATAAATTCTATTATGAAAACATTCTGCATCCCACTTTTCAAAGTGTGGCATATGGGGTCTTAAATGCTAACAAGCGGCCATCTAAGATGCATCAATCGTTCTCAACCCACCTGGGTCAAAGGAGAATGAAGAACACCAAGGTCACAAGATAACTATGAGCCCAAGAGATAGAAAGGGCCACATGAACTAGAGACTTACATCATCCTGAGACCAGAAGAACTAGATGGTGTCTGGCCACAACCGATGACTGCCCTGACAGGGAGCACAACAGAGAACCCCTGAGGGAGCAGAAGAACAGTGGGATGCAGACCCCAAATTCTCATAAAAAGACCAGGCTTAATGGTCTGACTGAGACTAGAGGAATCCCGGCGGTCACGGTCCCCAAACCTTCTGTTGGCCCAGAACAGGAACC
The DNA here is from genome assembly GCF_030014295.1 of Loxodonta africana. Taxonomy (NCBI): domain Eukaryota; kingdom Metazoa; phylum Chordata; class Mammalia; order Proboscidea; family Elephantidae; genus Loxodonta; species Loxodonta africana. The sequence continues at coordinate 100,460,050 of NC_087351.1, forward strand.
ATTCCCGAAGACAACTCATCAGACATGGAAGGGACTGGACAATGGGTTGGAGAGAGATGCTGATAAAGAGTGAGCTACTTGTATCAGGTGGACACTTGAGACTGTGTTGGCATCTCCTGTCTGGAGGGGAGATGGGAGGGTAGAGAGGGTTCGAAACTGGCAAAACGGTCATGAAAGGAGAGACTGGAAGGAGGGAGCGGGCTGACTCATTAGGGGGAGAGTAAAAGGGAATATGTAGTAAGGTGTATATAAGCTTTTATATGACAGACTGACTTGATTTGTAAACTTTCACTTAAAGCACAATAAAAATTATTAAAAAAAAAAAAAGAAAGAAAATAGCATTTCTTGGATCCAGTGCCCCTTAGTATATCAAAGTGACATTAGAGGGGTGTGAAAGCTTGGTAAGGGCAATTGGCTCATCCTAGGGTATATTTATTGATACTAGGACACACATTTGCACCATTCTCTCCATGCCGGAAACCCTGGTGTCATAGTGGTTAAGTGCTATGGCTGCTAACCAAAAGTTCACAGTTCAAATCTACCAGGCGCTCTTTGGAAACTCTATGGGGCAGTTTTACTCTGTCCTATAGGGATGCTATGAGTCAGAATTGACTTGACGGCAATGGGTTCGGGTTTGGTTTTTGCTCCATGCTGAAGTGTTTTAAAATAAATTAAACACATAACATCTTATCAACTGGTCTCTACAAAATTTATAGAAATGGGCTTTCTAGAAAAAGCAGGACATGTAGCTTTTTCAGAAGATACTAAATTATTTTTTTAGAATATACTAACAGATTTGTTCCATCCAAAGAAGATGAAAGCATATACCGGAAAGATACAAAATTTGCCCCAAAAGAAATATGATGAATACATACACACACATATATATATAAACCCAAACACACACACGTGAATACATTGTGTGTATGTGTGTGGCTACATAGGTACACACAACCAAATACTCTGTGATTTTCTTGATAGAACTGAATATCATCATCTTTTGCAACTGCAATTTTTCTTACTTAATTGGCCTGTAGAATTCAAGGCTTCAAGGTATGTGCTCCCTTCACAAAAAAATATATCTGAGACACCTGTAAAGAGATATCACCTTTAAAAATTTAAGTGCAGTATTTATTATCTAAGCGTGTGAAGTTCCTACCATCTTATTTCATATGTCTTGTGACCTTTCAAACACTATAGATCTTTGCCTGGGGCCCGCAAGTACTAGGACATCAATTTAGGGGAAAATCAATCACCACGCAAACAGAGGTTGGAAAGCCCAGACTTCTCAAAAAGGACCACAAGGAGGTAGAAGCACTGACTCCTTACATGACAGACTTGAGACAAAGAGATGGTATTAATTTATCCAAGATGACACAGCTTGTGAGAAGCCTATTAGAATTTGAAACTATATATGCATTGGCTCCAGAGCAGACCCTTATTTGTTCTGCCTTCCCAAGGCTCTGGATATCACAGGACTCTGTACATCACTAAAAGCAGGTAGTAAAAATGAGCATACTCAAGGTGAGTAGGTCTTGCCTTCATTGCTGTAAAAATTCTATTGGATTACTCTGATTGGACACACACATTTCCTTTTTTGAGAGGACTCAAAAAGAATAACAGCCATTTCAGGACATGTCGTGTGCCCAGATTGCTTTGTTTGTTTTTGGTTTACTTTGTGTTTGTTTTTAGATTTTTGTTTTATCTTTTTTTTTTTTAATTTCAAAAATAAGATTAAGAGCACAAAGAGGAATGAACAATTCTCCCACTTTACTACATCACTCCTTACATATTAGTTGTTTTTATTTTCTCATACTCATTTCCTCGTGTGAATTGATAACTATTGTCAGTTTGTTGTACTGTGGTGGTTTGCGTGTTGCTGTGATGCTGGAAGCTATGCTGTTAGTATTTCCAATACAAGCAAGGTCATCCATGGTAGACAGGTTTCAGCAGCAGAACTATCAGACAAAGGCAGACTAGGAAGAAGGACTTGGTGTTCTACTTCTTTAAAAAACTGGTCAGTGAAAACCTCATGAATAGCAGCAGGAAATTGTCAGATATAGTGCCAGAAGATGGACCCCTCAGATTGTAAGACACTCAGAATATGACTGGAGAAGATCAGCCTCCTAAAAGTAGAGTCAACCCTAATGATGCAGATGGAGTAAAGCATTTGGGACCTTCATTTACTGATGTGGGATGACTCAAAATGAGAAAAAAACAGCTTCAAATATCCATTAATATTTGGAACATGGAGTGTACAAAATATTGATCAAGAAGAATGGAAAGTTGTCAAAAATGAGCTGGAATGCATAAACATTGATATCTTAGGCATTGGTGAGCTCAAATGGACTGGTGTTGGCCATTTTCAATTGAAAAATCATATGATCTATTCCAGGAATGAGAAATTGAAGAGGAATAGTATCACATTTATCCTCAAAAAGAATATTTCAAGACCTATCCTGAAGTACAACACTATAGGTGATAGGGTACTATCCCTATGCTTACAAGGAAGACCTGTTAATAAGACTATTATTCAAATTTACACATCAATTGCTAATGCCAAAGATGAAAAAATTGAAGATTTTTTAATCAACTTCTGCAGTCTGAAATTGATCAAACATGCAATCAAGATATATTGATAATTACTGGTGATTGAAATGCAAAAGTTGGAAACAAAGAAGGATCTGCAGTCAGAAAATATGGCCTTAGTGATAGAAATGACACCAGAGATCACATGACAGAATTGTGTAAGACCAACAACTTATTTATTGGAAATACCTGTTCTCAACAACATAAACTGTGACTATACACATGGACCTTCCCAGGTGGAATATACAGGAATCAAACTGACTACTTCAGTAGAAAGAGATGACAAAGAAGCTCAATATCATCAGTCACAACAAGACCAGGGGCTGAATGCAGAACAGGCGATCAGTTGCTCACATGCAAGTTCAAGTGGAAGCTAAAGAAGATTAAATCAAGACCACAAGAGCCAAAGTATGAACTTGAGTGTATCCCACCTGAATTTAGAGACCATTTCAAGAATAGATTTGATTGCATTGATTACTAATGGCCGAAGACCAAACAAGTTGTGGAATGAAATCAAAGACATCATACGTGAAGAAAGCAAAAAGACATTTAAGAGAGGAAAGAAAGAAAAAAACAAAACTGATGCCAGGAAAGTCTCTAAAACTTGCTTTTGAATATACAGTAGCCGAAACAAATGGAAGAAATGTTGATGTAAAAGAGCTGAACAGAAGATTTCAAATGGCGGCATGAGAAGATAAAGTATTATAATGAAATGTGCAAAAACCTAGAGTTAGAAAACCAAAAGGGAAGAACATGCTTGGCATTTCTCAGGCTGAAAGAACTGAAGAAAATATTCAAGCCTTGAGTTGCAATACTGAAGAATTCTACAGGCAACATATTAAACGATGCAGGAAGTATCAAAATGAGATATAAAGAATATGCAGTCACTGTACCAAAAAGATTTGCTCAATTTTCAACCATTTCAGGTGGTAGCATATGATCAAGAACCAACGGTATCGAAGGAAGAAGTCCAAGCTGCACTGAAGGCCTTAGCAAAAACAAGGCTCCAGAAATTAACAGAATACCAATTGAGATGGTTCAACACACATATGCAGTGCTGGAAGCAACTGACTGGAAGAGATCCATATTTGTACCCATTTCAAAGAAAGATGATCTAACAGAATGAGTAAATTATCAAACAATATCATTAATATCAAGTGCAAGTAAAATTTCCTGAAGATCGTTCAAAAGTGCTTGCAGCAGTACATTGAAAGAGAACTGCCAGAAATTCAAACTGGATTCAGTAGAGGAAATGAAATGAGAGATATCATTGCTGATGTCAGATGAATCTTGGCTCAAAGCAAAGAGTACCAGAAAGATGTTTACCTGTGTTTTATTGACTATGCAAAGACATTTGACCATGTGGATCATAACAAATTATGGATAACATTGCAAAGAATGGAAATTCCAGAACACTTAATTGTGCTCATGCAGGACTTGTACATAGATCAAGAGGCAGTCATTCAAACAGAACAAGGAGGTACTGAGTGGTTTAAAATCAGAAAAGCTGTGAATCAGGGTTGTATCCTTTCACCATGCTAATTCTATCTGTATGCTGAGTAAATAATCTGAAAACCTGGACTATATGAAGAAGAATGGGGCATCAGGATTGAAGGAAGACTCATATACAGATGACACAATTTTGGTTGCTGAAAGTGAAGGGGACTTGAAGCACGTACTAATGATAATCAAAAACTACAGCCTTCAGTATGGATTATACCTCAACATAAAAAAAAAAAAATCCTCACAATTGGGCCAATAAGCAACATCATAATAAATGGAGAAAAGATTGAGGTTGTCAAGGATTTCATTTTACTTGGGTCCATAATCAATACGCATGGAATCACCAGTCAAGAAATCAAAGAATGTGTTGTCTTTGGCAAACCTGCTGCAAAAGACCTCTTTAAAGTGTTGAAAAACAAAACTGTCACCTTGAGAATTAAGGTGCGCCTGGCCCAAGCCATGGTATTTTCAGCTGCTTCGTATGCGTGTTAAAACTGTACAATGAATAAAGAAGAGCAAAAAAGAATTGATGCCTTTGAATTATGATGTTGGCAAAGAATAGTGAATATACCATGGACTGCCAGAAGAACAAATGAATCTGTCTTCGAAGAAGTACAGCCAGAAATCTCCTTAGAAGTGAAGATGGAGAAACTTTGTCTCACGTACTTTGGACAGTTATCAGGAGGGGCTGGTCCCTAGAGAAGGACATCATGGTTGGTAAAGCAGAGGTTCAGCAACAAAGAATAAGACTCTCAAGGAGCTGAAGTGACACAGTGGCTACATCAAGGGGCTCAAACATAGCAACAAATTGCGAGGACAGCGCGGGACTGGGAAGTTTTTCGTTCTGTTGTACATAGGGTCGCTACGAGTCAGACCAACTCGAGGGCACCTAACAACAACAGCAACGTTTATTAACTATGGAATTTTAGATTTATTTTGTCCAAGATATGAGCTATTGCTTAGTATAATATTTATATGTTAATAGATTTTGCCCAAAGGATTAAAAAAAATTTTTGACTTGAGTTTAAAAAAATAGCCCATTTAACAACAAAAACTTGCATAACCCCTTTGGTTATATAATAAGCACTTCTGAGCACCCACTCTCTCGTGGGAGGAATGCATTATGAATATATTCTAAGAATAGGGGAAGCACTGTCAATGCACTGCTTTATGGTACCATCTTGAATATTCACACATACATTGTTATTATTACCAGTAAAAAATGTGGATGAGTCAAGCTCTGCCAGAATATAGCTCCTTTATACCATGTGCCATTTTGGACAGATGTCTATATATCCAAAAGGGCCCATCAGAATGCCTCCTACATAGTAAAACTTAGGGATTTTTGTTTTACGACTTGGTGATGTTAAATGCTAATCTCAGACCACAAGTTTCTGAATAAGCATGAAAAAGCTTAAAAGGAGAGGGGAAGAGTTTGATGATTGTACAACCTGACGTTAGGCCCCATTGAGAACCCATAATTACATTAACCACTGGGTGTCATTTTCCTTGTTACTAATGTGGATATACATTTTAGAACCCTTGACCGGAGAACCTAGGAAGAATGTTTGAGGTTATTCAAACCCAATGTTTTCTTGTTTGTTTGTTTTCATTTTGTTTTATCTTGCAGTGAAAATCTTTCTTCAAAAGAAATTAAAGGTACAAACAGTTGCCATCAATTGGATTCTGATTCACAGTGACCCCACGTGTGTCAGAGTAGAGCTGTGCTCTATGGAAGTTTTAATGGCTGATTTTTTCAGAAGTGGATGGCCAGACTTTTCATTTGAGACACCTCTGGATAGACTCAAACCTATAATTTTTCAGTTAGCAGCTGAGAGCATTAACTGTATCATCCAGAGACTTCAAAAGCTACATCATATTTAATTGTCAATTTTGCCTGTGTGTTTATTGAAGTGGTAGAGCTACAATCATGATTATAGAGCTTTCTAGAGTGATCAGGATGTGAGCAAATGGAGACACTGAATGCGGACATCTAGATAAACATTTGGTCAAGAAGGGATAGACAAAAGTAGTATGATAACTAGAGAGGAGACAAAAGTCTAGGAGACTGTGCTTTGATTTCTTTTGGTTTTACAGTAAAAGAAATCAGTAAATGTATAGGGGAGGAATAAGGGATTAGACTGGGAGACAGTAGTCAGAAACAAGAAAAGGGCAACTAAAAGAGTAGAATGCTGGGGCCGGGTTGTGGGGAATGAGGGAGGCATTGTCCAGGGAGATTGAACTACTTGAAGTTGACACATCAGTTGTTCCCCAGGAACTATGACAATAGAAACAAACCTTCTGTCATTTCCAATAGAACATACTGCCTCTGATACTTAAAAACATATCTGGAGTTTGTTTCCATTCTGTAACACCTCCCAAATCCATTTCCACCTGTACGCTCTGGCTGTATTATGATCATTCCCTAATTCCAACAACAAACCTACCAGACACCAGACTTTTTGCGAAAAATAGAATCTCAGTTTTTTTTAACATGAAAAATACATGATTACTAAGTTAAACTTGTGTTTTTAATTGATTCAACCTCTAATTTTCTCAGCTATTTTATTCTAAGCACCCTAATACTTATGGATTATTATGAAAATATTGAGACGAATGTAAATACAAAGCATATGGTAGGATTAATAAATTTTGGCAAAGGAATAGTCTATGTTTCTTTTGACTTTCCATTCTTCAGTGAACAACGTTTTTATTTTATTGGTGGCTTCTGTCCTTATTTGAACCATTTACTAAGTTTAAGCCCCATATTGCAAAAATTAAATGTTGAATATTTTTAACTAGCTCACAGAGCGTTTTTATAGAGACACCTAGAATAGGTTTAAGCTGTATCTAAGATGTTATACTTGTTCTGTTGTAGATAGGGTCGCTATGAACCAGAAACAACTCGACAGCACCTAACAACAATAACATATCTAATATGTGATTTTAGTGAAAAGTATCCTAAATATTTATACAATTGGATTTCGATCAATTAAGACTTAAGGTTTTTTTTTTAAAAAATAAACATACTAAGTTTGGTTTTCTACCCTGAACATTAGTAACACTAAGATACATTTGAAATATTTATGAACAAGAGTAAAATCTGAGGTCATTAACTTTATTCTCCATCATGAATCTTAGACTGTTTGTGAATAAAAAATATAGAAATCTGATCTCCACAGTAACCAAGAGTCATTAATTCTTGGTTAATGCAACCCACTTTTGCTCTTTGGCATTATTATAATGAAGAACAGTGTTTTACAAAAGCAAGTCAAGCAAATACATTAAATCATGACCTTTTTACTCTGCACTTCTCTGGTTTAAGTGCCCTGAAATGAACTTTTTAGTTAATTAGCATTCTTCTGTTTGTCACTTTAAGTAATTACTCTTCTCAATGTAATTGAAGTGTTACATGTGAGGCGCTAAGAGCTTGGAAACAGACCCACCTGATGAATTAAGTTCACTGGGAACAAAGCAGGTAGTAGCATTTAAGAGTCAAAGGAGCAGTCCGTTGGGAGGGGAGGGAGCAAAGTAATGGGAATAATTAACATCTCTTGCTCCAATAATTGTATTGGAAGGATGGATTTCAAATATCCATTAATTTAAGTGGTCTTTATTCCATCGTTAAGCAAACTGCATATTTGGCAGCGACTTTTGCATACATTTAGCACAAATAGGCCATGTTGCGCATGTGCGCCCTTGGAAGTGATTCTTACAGGAAGCTTCAGGGTGCTCTTCCCATCTGTGCCTCCTGGGCTTCACGCTGTAACCAGGGATAGGCTGGTTACTGGGCCAGGTCTGGAGGGCACTGCTCCTTCTCTGGAGAGCAATAATTACGTTTTTCACCTCTTAGGGCTGAAAACTCTTTGTTCAAGGTTAATCTGTCGCTGAGAAAATTGCTTTGTAGCATCTAAATTCAAACATCTTAAAATTTCAACTTAATAATTCACAAATAAAAAATTCATATTTTCTTGCATTTAAGCAGCATGTTCTTCCCCATGTTTTAACATCCCTGAAATTGGAATGTGTCTTAGAATTAATATGTATGTTTGGTATGATATGATTTCCTTTTCTACTGCCTTCCAAGGATAAGGATAAAAGAGCGATGTGTATCAAAATGGATGAAACCTTAGAGACGAAGAAACAGCACCTCAACTACACGGTGCTTGTGTGGTGAGCTGCCTGGTTTGTTCTTGTTCTTATATATGCTTTATTACAGGTCTCTGGGTGGTGCGAATGGTTAACCTGATTGACTGCTAACCAAAAGGCTGGAGGTTCATGTCCACCCAGAGTGCCTCAGAAGAAAGGCCTGAAGGTCTGCTTCCAAAAAAATTAGGCATTGAAAACCCTTTGGAGCACAGTTCTACTCTGACACACACAAAATGGAATCATGAATTGGAATTGACTCAATAGCAACTGCTTTTATTACATGTCAAATGAGGTACCAGGTGCTTTCACATTCCTGTATGTCTCTGATCTCATATGATCTTCCCCACAAATGGATGGGTAGGTATTATTATTCCCACTTGGCGCAACATTACAGGGTTAGGAAATGTTAAAATTTGAATTTATTCACGTATTCATCCACTCATATAGTCAATCAACACTTGCTTTGAGTATCTATAATAGAAGTAAAATAACAGTGATATAATACTAACGTATTGAGTACTATTTATGGGTCAGCCCATAAATGGTAGAAAGAATGGTAGAAAGAATCGTGGACAATAATGGCCCCAGATTGGAACCCAGACTTGAATGACTCAAAAGCTGGGGTCCTGAAACCATACTACCGTGAGAAACCAAATAAAAATGAGTATGTGCAGCTGCTGGTCCTGAGGCCACCACTGAAATAATAGGCAGGATGAAATCTGCTCATCAGGTCTGGTGTACCAGTGTCACCCACAGAGAACCCCAGGGACACAGAATCAGTTTTTAAGTCTTGACCTTGCCTCTTAGTGAGTACATCAGTGCGCCCTTCTAAGATTGCTTTTTTTTTCTATCTATAAAATATTGCTTGGGGATTGGATTCTAGTTAAGGTCACTGTTACTCCTAAGATGGTACAAACTCTGCCTTCCTTTTGAAAATATGTCATAGTCACATAGATATATCTTCACAGTAGTTGGTTTATTTGTTTTTTGCTAGAAAATATAACCTCGGCCTTTGACTACCCAATCCTTATGAAAAGCTCGCATAAAGGGAATGATTTTGATGGCAATTGTCTGAAAAATAAGCAGTCCATTCCTTACTAAAAACCTTAGAAATTTTAACCTTGGATTGGCCATATTTAAAGAACTACATAAGTGGACCAAGTAGTTTCACCCCCTCAATTAATGCCATGAATTGAACTCTGCTTAGTTATTGTGCCTTCAGCTTATATAGTGCTTATATAGCCACTGTATATAACTCCCAGGGTGGTGCACACGGTTAAGCATTCAACCTAGCTGAAACTCTGGTGGTTCAAAGCCACCCAGCAGCTCCTCTGAAGAAAAGGCCTGGTAACCTGCTTCAGAAATGTCACATCCTTGAAAACCCTATGGAGAAGTTCTACTCTGCACATAGTAGGTAGCCATGAGTTAGAATCAACATGATGGCAACAACAAGAATAGCTACCACATCATACAATCTTTTTGAGGGGGACCTATATGAGACATTTTGGCAGGCCCCAGCATTAGGACAAAACAAACTACGGACAAAACTTATGAACAAATACCAGTCACCTAACACATTATATTTCCATTTTTATACTTCGGCTTCCAAGAAGTTTAGAGCTAAATTTGCCATATGTCTCTGGTGATGGTACAACCCATACTGGTCAGGGCTTCGAACTGGCTCATAACAGTTCACGAATGGTTCAGTAATTGCTGAGGTAAATGAGGGCAGCATAACATTGCAGAACAACTAGATCTGTTACCCTGGGATTTTGACTAGAGTAGGAAGCGAACAGCAGTACCTGCTAAAAGATGGTGACTGACTGCACTGTTTTGAACATAGATCCCAAATGTTTCAGGAGCTTTATGTGGGATATCAGATTATTGGCAGTACTGTGGAGAGTGGCACACATTGAAAGTGGTGCAGTTGGCTGCTATCTTTGAGTAGGGCACCCTGCTTGTTTCCTAAAAAGGTCAAAATCCCAGAGTAACAGATTTAGTTGCTATGCAACAATCTGCTGCCCTAGTTTACCTCAGCAATTACTGAACCATTCCAAACCGGTTATAAGCCCTTTTTCTGGTAGACTTTGCTATGCACTCACTTTGCCTCTGCCTCTTCTTACTTCCTCGTCCGCAGTTCCCCATTCCACCTACTTGCCTATTTTTGTCTTTTAATACCACATATATTTATGTATGAGTACCTCAGTTTATTTTTGGAATGAGGACAAGTATAAAATTAACCATTAAAATTAATACCTGAGTAACTTTACAGTGGAGAAATCTGACAAACACTGCATCACCCGGGTGATCAAGATAACATTAGCAATACTAAGTTATGCTGATATTATCATCCCTTGATATTATGTGATGAGCAGGATACTCCACCTCTGTGGTATTCTCCCCAAAAGCCCTTCATAATCCCAGTCTAATCTGAGTAAAACATGACACAATGTTCAACTGAGGAGCATTCTAAAAAACACTGATCAGTACTCCTCAAAACTATGAAGGTCATCAAAAGCATGGAAAGACTGAGAAACTGTGACAGCCAAGAGGAGCCTAAGGAGACAAAATAACTCCATGTAGTTTTTTTTTTTTTTTTTAGTGTGATATGCTAGATGTGATCTTGGGACAGAAAAAGAATATAGGTGAAAACTAAGGAATAATGAATAAACAATGTACTTTAGCTAAAAATGAATTATCAATACTGGTGCATTAACTGTGACAAATATACTATCATTAATAAGATGTTAATAACAAGGGAAACTAGGAGTAAAGTATATGGGAACAATCTTTAGACATTTTATACTAAAGATATTTGCAATAAGTCATTGGTCTTGCAAAATTCCATCGTGCAATCTCTGGTGTTGTTTCTATCACCAAGGCCATATCTTCCAATTGCTGATCCTTTTTCTTTGTTTCCAACTTTCACCTTTCAATTATTAGTAATCACCAATGCATCTTCATTGCATGTTTGACCATTTTCAGATTTCACAAGCTGGTAAAAATCTTCAATTGCTTCGTCTTTGGCATTTTTGGTTTGTGCATAAATTTGAGTAATAGTTGTATTAACTTGCTTTTCTTGTTGGCATAGTGATACTATCTTACCACTGACAGCTTTGTATATCAGGATAGATCTTGATATGTTCTTTTTGACGGTGAATGTGATGCCATTCTTCTTCGATTTGTCATTCCTGGCATAGTAGACCAAAAGATTGTCTGATTCAAAATGGCCACTATCAGTCCATTTAGTTCACTAATGCCTAGGCTATCAATCTTCTAGTGTTCTATTTAATTTTGACAACTTCCAGCTTTCCTAGACTCATACTTTGTACATTCCACTTTCCAATTATTAATGGGTGTTTACAGCTGTTTCTATTCATTTTGCGTTGTGCCATATCAACACATAAAGGTCCCAAAACCTCTACTCCATCCATGTCATTAAGGTCCACTTTACTTTGAGGAGGTACCTCTTCCCCAGTCATGTTTTGAGTGCCTTTCCACCTGAGAGGATCATTTTCTGACACTGTATCAGACAATGTTCCGTTGCTATTCATAAGGTTTTCACTGTCCAATTCCTTTAGGAGTAGGTTGCCAGGTTCTTCTTCTTAGTCTGTCTTAGTCTGAAAGCTCAGGTGAAGCCTGTCACCATGGGTGACTCTACTGGTATTTGAAATACTGGTGGCATAGCTTCCAGTACCCCCAGCAACATGCAAACTACTACAATATGACAGAGAGACGATTGGTGGTCTCATCTTTAAAATGAGACTAATAACTTCTTCTCCTCCATCCTCAAAAGACTAAATTAGACAAATAATATGTGACAAGGCCCCAAGAACTACCAATGACTATAGTCTACAGATACAATGTGATGCTGCTATCATCATCTTTCTCATCCATCTGGCTGCCTCAATTATAATGGTGTGCTCCTGACTCACTCACCTTTCTTTCAGCATGCGCATATTAATCTATGGGTGACAATTTTTTCCAAGTATGTGTTTCTTGGGTTCTAAAGTACCATCACATTAATAGCAGCTTTTCAAAGGCAATAAAGAAGGAATCAGTAAGAGCGTTAAATATTCACATCAATTGTCAAATCATCCTGTTATAAGAACTCATTATATGATTAAGTGGGAAAAAGTAAGTCAAAAATCAACAAGCCAAGATGAATGGAGGCAAAGGGCATGTTTATTGACTAAAAAAACAAATAAGAGATGATATGTAAAATCACAACGTGATGTATTAGTAGAGTTTTAGAATTAAACAGAAATGTCCAATTTTGTAGATTTCCCAGGCTGAATTTTCTTATTTTTATTGGTATCATATTAAGAATTTGGAAGAATCAAGCAATGGAGAATATTTATAACTCTTATCACAGTGTCTTGTTCATAGTAGGCAAAAATGGGATTCTAACTCTTTCCCTCCTCTATCCTCAATAATACGAGCAAAGAGTGATCTGTAACTTGCAACATAATGATAGTTCACAGTGTTCTGAGCTCTTACTGTACATTTCACCATGCTCAGCACATTGCATGGGATACCTTCCTGATTCCACACAACCTGTGTAAAGATACTCTCATCATTCCTATTTTATGGGTGTAGATTGAAGGTCAGAAAATTCGTCCCCCAAGTTTACCCAGATAGCAAATGGTAAAGCTGGAGAAAGGAACCTAGAAGTCAACGTCAGACTTGAACTCTTGGATTGTCATCAATTCATTATAACAGAAAAGAATTTAAAAAATATCTGCTCATCATTAGATCAATTTGTCAAAAATTTTCAAACAGAGTCAGTTCAGGATTAGGGCTGGAACAGACATAGCACACAAGCATGACATAAATCTACACAAGTAAACAGCCTTTAAGGAATAGCCTGTCCTTTTCCAAATAAAGTGACAGGCATTGCAGAAAGCAAACGTGCTGGTCTGATAAAAAGTCTTGGCTTCAGCAAACCCCCGGTGAAATTAAACATGGGAGAAAACCTCTAATTTTGTTGATTATTCATTTGATAAATTGATCATTTGCTGAATTAAATTTGTTAGTTGGCCATTATCCCAGCCTCTCAACCACCACACTTGACTGCCTGGGCAGACCTGTTCAGTTTCTCTTTGAATGGTAGATGGTTTTCTTGTTTTCCCCCATACAAATTCTTCTGTGTCTTCTATGAGTGCTCTAACCATCTCATTTGCCCACAAGATCCATCAGGGCAAAAGAGTGCGGTGTAGCGTTGATTAGCTGACAGCTGTGGATGACACGTGTGGGACGTAACAGGAAAAAACAAAGAAACAAAAATTAAAAAAAAAAAAAATTATCCCAGTGTCTTCATTTCCTAGTGCTGCTGTAACAGAAATACCACAAGGATGTGGTTTTAAAGAACAGAAATCTATTTTCCCAAAGTTCGGGGCACTTGCTGTAGGGCATCTGTTTCTCTGTTGTCTCTAGAGGAAAAATCTTTGTCTCACCTCTTGTACTGGCATTTCTTGCTTCCTTGGGATGCCCAGGTGGCATCTACCTTTCCTTCTACTTGTGCTTGCTTGTCTCTGTGCCAAGTACGCTCTCTTTATATCTCAGACATCATTAGGTTTAAGATATTAGTCACACTGATACAGCCTCATTAATGTAACAGAGAAAACCCTATTTCCCAATGGGATTACATCCACAGGTATAGGGTTTAAGATTCTAACACACATTTTGGGAGAACAAAATTTAATCCATAATACCCGTCAAATTCATGAAAATATCAGGCCAAGGTATTCTGGAGCCTGATTATTGGACTAAGAGGCAAACAGCACTGCTATTCATGTGCCTAAGAGTAAAGATTTGGACTAAGTAATCTACGCATTAAGAACAATAGAGAAAAGAAAAAATAAATAGAGAAAATAGGGAGAAGAAAGGAATTAACACTCTGTCTTCACTGTAGGATAAATAATATCTGTTTAATCCTTACAACAATATTGTTAGTAAGGGTATTTTCATTCCAGTTCTATAGGTGATGATACCAAAGCACATTTGATATTGTTTTCTTTTCCTCAGTGTGACAATTCCTCTGTGCTAGGCAGGTTCCTCTTGCCTCCAACTTTATAAATGAGCAATTCCTATCATTTAAATAGATAAGTCTTCTCAACTGTAGTAACACCAATAACAATCATGCTCACCATTGACCAATATTCCTTAGCTATGTGAGCTGGGGAGACCCTGGTGGCCCAGTGATTAAGTGCTACAGCTGCTAACCCAAGGGTTGACAGTTCAAATCCACCAGGCGCTCCTTGGAAATTCTACGGGGCTGCTCTACTCTGTCCTATATGGTTGCTATGAGTTGGAATCGACTCAATGGCACTGGGTTTGTTTTTTTTTTGTTTGTTTTATGTGAGCTGGGGTTCAGACACAAGCCACTCTGACTCCTCAGTTCATGTTCATACAATCAGACTTGCTGGGAAAAAATGAATTCTTCAGGTGGCCACAAAATGCTTGCTAAAAGGCAATGATGTTCCATATTTTCTATCAAAGCCCTTAAAATGCATTATTTCCTCATCTCAATAAACCTGAACATATACCAAAAGTTCTTACTGCTGACTGAGAATGATTGTTATTAGCATAAATTATTTTTCAATGCTTTGATAGGATGAGAAGCCTTGACAATCCTGAGATATGTAGGTCTGCTTCACAAGTTCTGTTCTCATCTTTAAAAAATTTTCTCTTTTAACTATAGAAATCACAATTTTTACTTATTCCTGCTGGCAGTATATGCGTTGATTCTAATTTGCCTTTATGTTTAAAAAAAAAAAAAGTATTTGTAAATTAACTCGTAAAAATGGCATGGGGGTGGTATCTGACATCCTCTAACTTCATAAGGGGAAAGGAGAATCAAGATCAACAGCCCAAGGCTGATTTCTATGAGGCAGAGGTCAGACACGCCCCCTTTCTCCACCATCTTTATGAATTCTGACACCAGCTGTCCTTCCCATAGCACTCTCTACTTCTCTGCTGGTATCAGTA
Source organism: Loxodonta africana (assembly GCF_030014295.1). NCBI lineage: Eukaryota > Metazoa > Chordata > Mammalia > Proboscidea > Elephantidae > Loxodonta > Loxodonta africana. Next base: position 100,475,281 of record NC_087351.1, read on the forward strand.
ATTCATTGTAATGGCCACACAGAACTCGCAGATCACATTCTTAATTATGGGACTCATTAGGGAAGTAACAGGTTACAATTCATGCTCAGGAACAGTCAGGTATGCAGTTATTCCATCAGGACATCCTCTTCCCAACTGTGCTCACAGGCACTCCTCTTCCTGGCTTTCAGCTTCTGCCCAAGGGCATTCAGCTTTCTCTCTCCATGGACTGAGAAGCTCACCATTCCATCTCCTGGTACCGGGTCTCTGCTGCAGCTTCTTGCCATCTTCTGGGTTATAGTTCACTCTCTCTTGGCCTCCTGCTTCCAGGAGCTTCTCAGCACAGGGATCCCGGGTCCAAAGAACATGCTGGCTTCCAGCTGTTCTTCCTTGGTGGTGGTGGGAATCTTCTCTTTCCCACCTCTGGAGTGGCTCATTTCAAGCCCAGTTGGATGGCAAAACCTACCAATCCCTTTGGTGGACTACAATTACCCTATCTGCACAGTCCCACCTAATCACTTGGGTGGGAGATACAAGACCACGGCTAGAAAGGCCGCATAAAAGCGATCCATCACACCACATAACTTTTCCACCCAGCAAAGTGCATGGACTTTTGTTGTCAGAGTTCATGGACTTCCCAACAATTTTTTCCCCACTGTTGAATTTCTTTGAATTCATTTATATTGGGTTCTCCGTGAGGATTGACAGGTAGAAAGACTTAAAAGCGCTTTATCGGAAAAGCTGAGTTTAAAAACCTATTCATGCTTTTTTAATGATTTTCTTGAATGAAGCCATTGTATTATTTTAAAACAACAAAATAACTCATTAGTAATTTCCGGCCACTCCCCCAAAAACTCAACCAATGTTCTCTCTTCCTCCTTGGCCCCAATTTGAGTCAAATAAACCAACACCTTTGCCAGACAAATGTGCAATCATAGTGTCCATGTGAGAAATAATTTTACTGAGACAAATGCTTACTAGGTACTGTAGCTCATCTCCAGAAGAGCAACCTTCCATGCCCAGCCTAATCATCAGATTAATAAAGTCAGGGCAATGTATACACAACATGGTCATTGCCAGCTTGAGTGCCTACCACAGGGCAAGGCTGACATATTGGAGATTAGAAAACTGATTCCTGTGGGAATCAGAACTGGACGAGCTGCTGTAGGAAAGAAGCCCTTTTTGCAATGGACAGGTTGGTCTGATGAGCAGAATCTTGTTTCCAGGCTCTAGGGCACCAACCCTTACATGAACCCACCATATTGAACTGCGAACTCGTGAGAGAATAGCAATTTTCTGACAAGCCTTGGGTGGAATTTTATGGTTTCCTTTCCTAAGTGTTGTTCTACAAATACTCTTAGCTTGTTTGCACTTGTTAAACTGAGTAACAATAATTCAGGCTGAGTATCAAATTCAGCTCTCCTCTTATCTTTGCCAATTTCCTCTGCTCCTGAGTCCTTAATGGGACAGGTACAAATACGTAAATATCATACCTTGTTTTGGTAATTAATTTCCTTAAGGTCAAGACCAAAAGATAAGGATGTTGTCTTCACTTTATGAATAATTCATTTCTGCTGAATATCTTTATTCATTCAAACCATGAAAACAGCATAAACTTTTAAGTACACGTATCTGTGACTGACTCTTATTCTGCTTCTGTGTACCTGAGTGACTTTGGGCAATTTACTGAATCTTCCTTAGCCTCTGTGTCGCCATCTAAAAGATTAGTTTAATGATATATATCTCACATGTTTATAGCTTGTTAGGAGTTTAAATGAATAAATATATGCAAAATGGTTATAAAAGGTAGGTGTTCATGTCTTTCATCTTTCCAGCTCTAAGTACAAAAAAATCTTAGCTAATGTAGAATATTTTGATCAGTTAATATATTTTGCTTTAAGAAATGATGGTGAACACATAAATAGCCCTGGCAATTAAGTCAATCAATCAATTGATCAATCAATAAGCAAGCAAAACCATCATGACACATATAGCACATTTAAGTTTTTAGGAATTTCACATTTATTATGTTATTATTATGTGTGTAACAGAACGCTGAATGTTTTAGGTACATTGCTATCTTGTTTGAGCCTCATAACATCCCAATCTAGTAGACTAGGTCATTATTATCTAGTCTTTATGGTCTCATTTCACAGTTGTGGACACTGCTTAGAGAGATTAAGTTACTTGGCCAATGTTACCTAGCTACTGTCAGATTCAAGGGTGGATTTACCGTGAAGCAAATGAAGCTTAAAACCCCTCACTGGGACAGAACTCTTCAAAACACTGGCAGTGGCCCCAGCAAAGAGTTCACATGGAGATATGTTATAAAATGCACAAAGTGTCATATAAACTTGCAACACAAAATATACATCTACTCTGACCTGCTTTCTCAGTGAGACCTCCCACAAGCTACTCTACAATTTCAGCGATCTTATCCCTGTATCATTTTTTCCTCCTTCACACTCATCGCTATATAATATTTAATTAACATATATTCATTCACTTTTTATTTTATTATTTTAATTTATTTTAATTTAATTGTCTACATGTTTATTGCTAACTTCCCCACGAAAATGGAAGACACATGAGGGCAGGATTTTTGTCTTTTTTTGTTTGTTTTAATCTATAACATCCCAGCACCTAGAATAATGCTTGGAACACAGTAGCAATTCAATGGATATTTGTGAAATGAATCAATGAATGAATAAATGGATTGGAATCCCTCCGGCTTCAGAGCCTATGCTTCTTACACCACTGTATTATCTCTCTGAGGGAGATATATGCCCTCCATCACAGATAACTTCCCTTCCCCCAGGTATGTGTGAAGAAAACCTCAAATTGTAAGGCTTAAAACTACCTCTCACATTATGATAAATTGGTTACCATTTAATTGGTACCCAAGAATTATGGAGCAACATTTGAGACCTGGCAGGTATACAGTAATGGATAAATCCTAATCAAAAGGGAAGCACGCCTTCGAAAAAAGGCTTATAGTGGGAAGGTTTTAAATGTAAGTAACAGAAAACACTGTTCTGCAGCCTAAACATGTCCCCCAGAACCACGGGAATCAGAGCTGTGAGATTCTGTTGAATACGGATACTCTCTTCTATGTTACCTTAAACTACACCCTCCATGAGAAGGAGTATAGGTAGTTTAACATAGATGACCCCTCTTGTAAGAAACTTCTCTGGATGTATTACTCAGGAAATACATACCTAATAATGAGAGGGTAGGAACCATCACTTTTGTAAAGATTAGCCATCTCATACCTGGCATCCCCTTTAGTATGAATGCATTATTTTGAGTCATGGGGAAACTTGATTTTTCTGTCTGCAGAAAACCTATCCAAGAGTGCAGGATTGCAAGGTACTTTTAAAGAGTAATGATTTTAGTGAGCTGAATCTGAATATTATATTGAATGATATTTTTCAGAGCAAATGAAATATCTATATGAATTCATACTTTATACAACTGTACTAAATGTTTTAGTATATTTTGTGCTTTACTACGTGATGATGTAAAAACTCATTAATAATCAGTTGGCAGATATTGAGGGTTATATTAAAGATAAATGTCAAATCCTGCAGAAGTATGAATGGGTATTTTCCCCAGATCTACATGGGGAATTCATTTCTTGGGGAGAATAAATCCCAAATTCAGTGTTTCACAGTTGGCTAACTCAATGAGAGAATGTTAGACCTTTAAGGTCTTGTTCATTTCCTCATTTTATAGATGACTCTGAAATCCAGAAAGATACTTTCCCCAACATCTTACAAACAGCTTGTGACAGAAACAAGTGTTCAAATACTTCTTGCATCAAACACAAACCATGTGCACCAAGCACAAATTCCTGATTTCCTTGGCACTACTCAACCTCCTGGTCTTGCTCAGCTACTTCCCTGACCTGGGGATTCTGCAGTCCTGGCCCTGAAAGTCCCATATCCTCCTGCTTGGCCTGTGCTGCACAGCCAAGATTTAGTCAACACATAGTGTCTGCTCCCCTTCCATCATTTCTAGACCTGCAAGAAAACTGCATAATAGAACTTGAGCCTCCCATCTGGAAAGCAGCTGCCAAAGAGGCCAGACAGTAGTGTGGGGCATCAACTTTCCACGGAGCAACCTTTAATCAATGGGAAATAGTGGAGAGATGGGATCTGGGCAGATACACTTTCTCTCCTTCCTCTCTCCCATGGACTATGCCATGTTTTGTGCAGGAAACCTACTTGGAAAGTCCATCTGCCCAGGGAGTACACGTGCTAAAGGACCTGCTATGTCTCTTTGTGGCTTGTCATGAAATAGTAACCAGCTTGACCACGCATACCTTTGCTTTGCTCGGCATCTCTCCTTCCTCACTTCCCTTCCTCTTGATCCCTGCTGCTCTGAGTTTACATTCCTGAAAATACCACCTTGTTAATCCTTGTCTCAGGTTCTGTTTTCTAAAAAACCTCTTCAAAGTCACTATAAATTATACTTCAAGATATATTTTGAGTATTGTTTTAAATCTGGAAGTTACTTTCAAGAGATAAAAAATATTTTCAGACAACTTGCCAGAAACTTGTTAGAATACAAGTAAGCCCCTCTTCTCTGTATTCAAATCCCACAAAGGGACCAAAGAGTGAATCAAGATTTGAGAAGAAATCTTACCTGCACTCATGATGATATACAAGTATAAAATATCAAGGAGTCATCAAGAACAATATAACTTTGAACAAACTAGTTTCCTAGTAACTTGTGGCATTTCTCCAAAGATGTAAGTGGGGAAGGGTCCATCCTAGTTATATGCTTGGCCAGTTGGTTCTCTGCAGGATCACAACATAAAAGTGAGCAAACTGACAATTGCCACCAAGGGAACTGCTAGTTAAAGGACATATTTAGTGAAAATATATGCCTATCTTGTTGTTTTAGTTTTTTTTTACCTTAAAAATGTACTTCTAATTGGCTCAAAACTCAAATAACCTCTTGAACTAGATTGGGAATAGGTGTCTTGATTCTACTACTAACAAATTATTTGAAATTGGCAAATGCATTCGATATTCCTGGTTTTATTTATGTCACTGAGCCCTGGTTTTCTTAATAGGTCCCTTTGAGAATATAAATTGTTAGAAATGTGAATCCTGTCTATTGGAACATGCATATAACACCTTACTCAAAAATTGCTATAAATTACAGGGAGTTCTCTGACTCCTTAAAACTCATCTATGCATCACAAATTATAACCCATCCGGGTGATAATGATTATAAACTTGTGTAAAGAAGGTCAAGAAGCTGTTACCCAAAAGAACTGGTTGTAATATGCATTGGCATAGTATGCACAAGCTTCAGACCTAGTTTCAGCCTCCCAGTTGATTAAAACAGAGCTTTGAGTAGGGATATTAAAGGGAGGTTAAGTTCCTGAACACCAAGAACAGGCTAGAAACATGGAAGGATCCTCATAAAGGGAATAATTTCTAACGTTAAGGATGACTTCCTGCAGCCAGTGTACTATTTCAGCTACCAAGTTTGCTTTTGCTTCCTCAGCTCTCCAGAGGATTAATTCTGGCTTATAAGAAAATTGCAAATAAAAGTAGAAGAAATATACAAGGGACTTAAATATTTAAAGATTTAGTAAATTTTTTTTTCATTATTTGCTACCAAGCATCCATTTCCTGTCTTGACTTCTACTGCAGAATGTTCTCTTCCCTATCGTGCATAGACATAGAAGATGACATTTAGATCTTCATAAGCTGAAAAGTTAAGAAACTCTCACACAGTTCCCCAGTTCATGTAAGGTGTCAGAATGCGACCTAACCTTGGCCAAATGGCTTTCCTGTGACATTTGACTTCTGAGTCTCTGATGCAAGGCACAATAGTTGAAGCTATTTACAGGGCAGACAGAGCTAGGAATGGCTGTGGCACCTGACCAATTTGTTTCAGCCACAAGATGTTGTTATGTTTTCCGATTCCCACTTCTTTATCCTTTGGGGAGTCACTGGTTACTTTCTATCCACAAGTCTGGTCTCTCAGAATTCCGTCAATTCTATGAACTCCAAAAACCTTTCAATAAATCATTGTGTGCTTAAGTTAGAGTTGATTATTGCTTGCAATCAAGAATCTTAACAAATACATCTTCATTTATAAGGTTGTGGGTGTTTTTGCCACAAGCATTTGGGTTTCCTTTAGTAATGTAGAGTTTTGTTATAGATGGCAGAAGGCCAAAGTGAGGTTCAGATTTTAAGCCCATTAAATACACAATTATGAGTGAGCCACTCGATGCCAATACCCACTCTCTCCATCAACAAAAAGGGTATAACTTCTTCCTAATCACCCTGTAGTTACTTTAAATATAGGATACAATGAGCCTTCAGCACTATCCTAGAGTAGGAAAAAATATCATGTTTTGGTTGATATGAAAGTTAGAAATTTTCAAGATCCAAAGACTGGTGTACCTAGTTTTGCTTTTTGCTGATATTTCTGGAGGAAGAAATAATTATCACAAAGACTGCCAACCCTGATATGCATTTGATAGAGTTGTCAGATTAAAATATATAATGCCCAGCTAAATTTGAATGTCAGCTTAACAAATATTTTTAAGTATTAAAAAAAAAAAAAAACTGTGGCCCTCAAGTTGATTCTGACTCATAGCCAGCCACCCTATGTCCCAAATATTGCATGAAACATATAACACTAAAAAAAAAAAATATTCATTGATTAGCCTATATTCAAGTAACTGGACATCCATATCTTTATTTGCTAAATATGACAACCCTAATTTGAGAGGACATGAGTCTAAGAGTTCAAAGAAAACATAGTTAAAAGAAAAGAAAACTACTTTATTGCCTGTCATAGACAAAATTAAATTTGTAAAACATCCTTAATAACTAGGAAGACTTTACTTCTTTGATTAAAATGAAGAATGTTATACAATAGTTGTTTGATTATTAAGCTTAATTGGTTCATGTGTAGGTAATCAAGGGGAATATTCAGACAGTATGATTTTGAGGAAAGAATAAAGAGAAGTAAGTCAGACAAATCTGAATTTTCATGTTAAAAATAATTAAATATATGTTCATAAATATTATTTTTTCAAATAGGTATTCCTAAAGGTAAGATTGTTGGGACAGATAGTTTACATATTATAGTGTTAATAGAGTTTGCAAATTGCCCATGCCAAAATATGTTTCTATCTACATTCTAAGAGAGTGTTTTTATTTTTCTGAAAAACATGTGGTTTGGTGGGGGGCGGAAAAAGCTATCTTGTTGTAGCTTTAATCAGCATTGAGGATTTGAGGAGAGTGGAGAAGTAAGTACTGTTGTGCTCAGTCCACCATCTTGAAAAAGGTAGAGCTCAAGTCCCTACTGACCAGCAATGTATCATTAAGTGATTTTCCCTACTCTGTGCTTTACTTTTCTTAGGTGTTAGATAGTAGTAATCATAATACCCCACAGTGGTTATGAAGATTAAATCAATATATATTTGAAATCACCAGGTAAACACTGTGTCTGGGGTGTTAAAGAAAAAACAAAACCTCATTAAATATATATTTTTCCTTCTCTCCTTCCTTTTACTTCTCCTGTTTATTCTAATTGTGATATAATTCTACTTTACCCAGAAAACCCAGCTAGTGCCGTCGAGTCGATTCCAAGTAATTCTACTATAGGAGGTATCTTTTTGGTAGCTGGTTTATAGAGAGGTAGATTATTAGCATATTTTACAACTTGTATTTTTCATAAATCATGAATGTCATTATTGAATTATTCTTTAAGATAATATTAATACTAATAATTATTATTGTCATAGTTATGCTAATGATGAAAAGATAGAGATCTTAAGGGTCCTGAGCAGGGGAATTCAAAAAGGGGTAACTCAGTTGAAGAATAATAATACGCAAGACACAGAACTTTCTTCCTTGTACAATGATTGGACGATCTATTCTCCATTCATTTTGTGCTCAATACCTGATTACAAAAGATAAGTACAGTGGAAGGTAAGGCTAAAATATTTTTAGCATCCGTTAAGATTTTCTCAGCTTCCATTTGAGATTTTAAACCTTGAAACTTCTCGAAAAACTACTTTTACTCTTTATTAATGGAATATAAGAGAAAGTAAGTGGAATCATTTACAGCTTCAAGAAATAATGTCTCGAATAAAATAAAAATTTTAAAAGTAGATAAGTCTCACTATAGTTCTGAGTTAGTAGATTAATAATAACAATGATAGTAACCATAACTAATTGAGCAGTTGCTAAGTGCCAGACACTCCATATCAAGCACTTTACAGGGATTATGGATGATGTGACCCTTAAAATGAGGGAAGGGATTATTTTTCTTACTACCTTTTCAAGTAGGTAGACACCAAAAGATTACGGGAACATGCCCGAGGTCATATATTTAAAAAGAGATAGATTTGTTATTTAAAAAGAGGCAGAATTTGAATATAACACAAGTCTGTCTGAATGTAATCTGAATACCTAAGCATCCAAATAAAATAATTATTTCTTGGAGTGTTGTAGTTGTTAGGTGCCGCTGAGTCGGTTCCAACTCATAGCGACCCTATGCACAACAGAATGAAACACTGCCCAGTCCTGTGCCATCCTTACAATCATTGTTATGCTTGAGCTCATTGTTGCAGCCACTGCGTCAATCCACCTCATTGAGGGTCTTCCTCTTTTCTGCTGACCCTGTACTCTGCCAAGCATAATGTCCCTCTCCAGGGACTGATCTCTCCTGACATGTCCAAAGTGTGTAAGACGCAGTCTTGCCATCCTTGCCTCTAAGGAGCATTCTGGCTGTATTTCTTCTAAGACAGATTTGTTCATTCTTTTGGCAGTCCATGGTATATTCAATATTCTTCACCAACATCACAATTCAAAGGTGTCAATTCTCCTTTGGTCTTCCATATTCATTGTCCAGCTTTCACATGCATATGATGTGATTGAAAATACCATGGCTTAGGTCAGGCGCACTTTAGTCTTCAAGGTGACATCTTTGCTCTTCAATACTTTGAAGAGGTCCTTGGCAGCAGATTTACCCAATGCAATGCATCTTTTGATTTCTTGACTTCTGCTACCATGGTTGTTGATTGTGGATCTAAGTAAAATGAAATGCTTGACATCTTCAATCTTTTCTCCGTTTATCATGATGTTGCTCATTGGTCCAGTTGTGAGGATTTTTGTTTTCTTTATGTTGAGTGTAATCCATACTGAAGGCTGTGGTCTTTGATCTTCATTAGTAAGTGCTTCAAGTCCTCTTCACTTTCAGCAAGCAAGGTTGTGTTATCTGCATAACGCAGATTGTTAATGAGTCTTCCTCCAATCCTGATGCCCCGTTCTTCATATAGGCCAGCTTCTCGGATTATTTGCTCAGCACACAGATTGAATAGGTATGGTGAAAGAATACAACCCTGACACACACCTTTCCTGACTTTAAACCAATCAGTATCCCCTTGTTCTATCCAAACAACTGCCTCTTGATCTATGTAAAGGTTCTTCACGAGCACAATTAAGTGTTCTCGAATTCCCATTCTTTACAATGTTATCCATAGCTTGTTATGATCCACACAGTCAAATACCTTTGCATAGTCAATAAAACACAGGTAAACATTCTTCTAGTATTCTCTGCTTTCAGCCAGGATCCATCTGACATCAGCAATGATACCCCTGGTTCCACGTCCTCTTCTGAAACCAACCTGAATTTCTGTTAGTTCCCTGTCAATATACTGCTGCAGCTGTTTTTGGATTAGCTTCAGCAAAATTTTGCTGCGCGTCTGTCAGTTTGTCCTACCATTGGGGTTTGCATGTCCCTGTGATGCTGGAAGCTATGCCACCGGTATTCAGATACCAGCAGGGTCACCCATGGAGGACAGGTTTCAGCTGAGCTCCCAGATTAAGACAGACTAGGAAGAATGGCCCGGCAGTCTACTTCTGAAAAGCATTAGCCAGTGAAAACCTCATGAATACATTTCTTGGAGTAGCTCCATATTATGGATTGAATTGTGTCCCCCCAAAATGTGTGTCAACTTAGCTAGGTCATGATTCCCAGTATTGTGAAGTTGTCTAACATTTTTGATCTGATGTGATTATCCTATGTATTGTAAATCTAACCCCTGTGACGTTAATGAAGCAGGGTTAGGGATAGTCATGTTAATGAAGCAGGACTTGAATTCCAGAATTAGGCTTTGTCTTGAGTCAATCTCTCTTGAGATATAAAAGAGAGAACTGATCCTAGAAGAAAGAGACTTCATACCTCCAAGAGAGAAGCACTGGTAGCAGAGGGGCGTCCTTTGGACCTGCAATCTCTGCCTGAGAAGCTCCTAGACTAGGGGAAGATTGATGACAAGGACCTTCCCCCAGAGTCAACAGAAAGAAAGTGTTCTCCTAGAGCTGGCACCCTGAATTTGAACTTCTAGCCTCCTAGAGTGTGAGAGAATAAATCTCTGTTTGTTAAAACCATCCACTTGTGATATTTCTATTATAGCAGCACTAAAAAAAAAAAAAAAAAATTTTTTTTTTTTTTTTTTTTAGTAACTAAGACAAAATTTGGTGTCAGGAGAGCGGGGTGCTGCTCTAGCAGATACGTACAATGTAGAAGTGGTTTTGAAACTGTAAATGGGTAGAGGCTGGAAGAGATTTAAAGTGCCTAATAGTAAAAGCCTAAATTGCCACGTAGAGACTGTTGGTGGAACTATGGACATCAGAGACAGTTCTGGTGAGGACTGAGAAGCAAGTGAGAAGAGCTATAACGGCACAGCTGGTAAGAAGCAGTAGCAGAGAAACGGCAGCAGCAGACAGCACGGGGGTGATCCGTGGGGTGAGAGAGCTGAATGCCTTTGCACAGGACATTTCCTGTTGGAGTTGGGTGCCTCTGGCACTTATCAGTGGAGGTAAGCTTGCTGCCTCACAGAGTGAAAGAGCTGAATGCCTTCCTGCCAAAGTTTACTGGTGGCGTAGGGTGCCCCTGGGCACATATTGATGGAGCTAAAGAGCTTTGGAACACTTGCTTGCGCAGGACAGACACCTAGCTGGCCCAAGGTCCAAGAGGCTGACAGGCAAAGGAACCAGGAAGCAGAAGCTAAAGAGACAAAGAACTCAGGAAGCAGAGCTGTCTTATTCTCAAAGGGTGGAACTATGACCTCTGGGGTCTCAAAGGGCGGAGCTGCAGACTTCTAGGTTTCAAAGAGTCAGATCTCCACCAGCTTGGTTTCAGAGTGTGGGGCTGCCATTCACAAGTGCCAGGGGGATGGAACTGAATCTGCTGCCCAAAGCTGAGGGGGTAGGGTTGCCATGCCCAATAGACAGAAGAACGGGGGCCTGCTGGGGCCGAGGGGGTAGAGTTGACGCTCGGATTGACTAGGAATGTGGGGCTGCCCAAATGTGAAGGAGCAGAGTTGTCTTTCCGTGGGCCTGCAAGGCAGAGCTGAATCACAGTCTCTCCTAGACTGTGAGAGAATAAATCTCTGTTTGTTAAAGCCATCCACTTGTGGTATTTCTGTTATAGCAGCACTAGATAATTAAGACACTCCAAGAACATGGAAGAACACAAACATTTCTTGAATCCTTATTGGATGCCAAATAGTAGTCCGAACACCAACACCATGAGTTAAGGATTTTTTTTTTTCCCACTTACATATGAAGAAACCAACACTCCACGGTCTTTCCAAAGTCACAGAAGTAGCATAAGACCAACCCAAGATTTTAATGCAGGGGATTTTGCTCTGGTTCTGATATTTTTCATGGTTTGGCTGCTTTGAATTCACTCAGTGCTACCAATATTAGTGGAAATTCAAGCAAAAAATCTTCCAAGAAACATTCTTTAGAATAAAGCAGTAATATTCTCAAAATGTGTTTCGATATTTTCATAGCTTGATTCTGCTAAGGGCACTGTTTTTTGTTTGTGTTTGTGTGTTTGTGTTTGTTTGTTTTATATGGGAAGTACATGACATTTGCAAAGGTCAGTGGAAAAGAAGAGTCTTTGATCAACGAGATAGCAAGGTTGGAGGGCAGACTGATTTCTAAACTCAGTACTTTTGAAAGACTAGTTCAAATGAGATTCTAAAAGTGAGTTTGCGTACCAGCATTGAACTGAATATGGAGGCTGCAAGAAATGGCATTTGTTTGATCTATATTGATCACATTCATTCATTTGGGTTTTCTTTCTGACTCTAACACTAAATGTGTAACCTTGGTCTAGTCATTTAACCTTTTGGGGAATCAGTCCTTTCATTCGAAGAAAGAGAAAATCACCATCACTATCTCTAAGGCCCTTTTATATTCTGAAGAAAAAAGTTCTGCTTCTATGATTTTTGCAGAAACCATGCTGGCACCCTCATTTATTCCTGAAAATAATCTATCTTAACTGTGGAAAAATTAAAACATTCAAACTAGAAAAACAACAAAAAACTATAATACCACCCACACATGTACCCTTCCCAAAATATTGCTTGATGTTCCCAGCCATCTGAGAAATAAAACATACATTAAAAAATTGAAAATATTTGGTACAAAAGAAATGACAGTGAGCAATGAAACCCGTAAAATTAGGAATTAATCTCTAGGTTAGATTTTTTTTTTCCTACTTTTTTTTTTTAATTGTACTTTAGATGAAGGTTTACAGAACAAACTAGTTTCTCATCAAACAGTTAGTACACACAGTTTTGTATGACATTGGTTAACAACCCCAGGACATGTCAACATTCTCCCTTCTCAAACCTGGGTTCCCTATTACCAGCTTCCTATTCCCTCCTGCCTTCCAGTCCCTGCCCCAGGGCTGGTATGCCCCTTTAGTCTTGCTTTGTTCCATGGGCTTCTTCAATCTTTGACTGAAGGGTAAACCTCAGGTATGACCATTATTACTGAACTGAAAGCGTGTCCGGGGGCCATACTCTTAGGGTTTTTCCAGTCTCTGTCAGGCCAGCAATAGACTTTTTCTTTAAGGGACAGTATGCAAGTGATCTTTGTGTTTTCTGATTCACACCCACAGCTCCATTTCAGCAGTCCCTGCCTGTCATAATCAAGTCTATGCATGTATGTATACACACACACACACACACGATGGCACGTGCACATGCAGCTTTAATATACACAAATTCAATGTTAGGTAACATAAGAAAACAGTCTCCTGTTTTATTTCATTCCATTTTAAATGACTTCTTGAGAGTCATGCTTTCTTGTATGTGTTTGTCTTCTGTTTATTGGCTTCACAAAAACAGCAGCTGTAAGGTTCACTAAAGGTCCCTAAGAGATAGCTAATAAAGCTTCAGCTTAAATCCACTGAGCAAATTGAACGCAAATAACACATCGTATTATGGAAATGGGAAGTGTGCTATTGTACATTTAAAGTTGTATTGTTTGTGCAGGCTTTGATACAGAAATACGCTGAGGACCAGCCTGATAGTGATAAGATGGAGAAAAGAAGGACATTATTAGGAGAGAGCTAGTTATGGGGCCTGAGGTCAGTCATTTATTGATATCCCCAAATCCTTGGCTTAGAGCAACCGGCTTCTCTGGCAGTCCAGTTTTCCTCTTCGCTTTTTCTTCACAGAAAAACTGGATATCTTTGCTGAAAAAAAATCTGTAAGGAATAATGAACAGTGTCCTTCCTGGGGTGAAATTCTGTAGCATTTCCCTGATCTCTGGGTTTATTCTCTTTAGAGCATGTGCAACTTTGTAGTTGTGCTCAAATAACTTAGTACACCAATTTGTACCCCAACACGTGGTGCAAATAATGAATGACCAAGCCTAATTCCTAATTTGTATGATTTAAAGAAATAATATTATCAGTGAGTGGAAACTGAAACAGAATATAGGAAAATTTTTCTTTTTTTTGTCTATCTTATTTCTACAAATATATGTTAATGGTATGTGTGGAGGGGAGGGAGGGGCATGGTATGTATGGAAGATCTATCCAGAAGTACAGAGTTGTCAGTGATAGGATAAAATCCATATGCCTAAAGGAAGAACAGTTAATATGACTATTATTTAAATTTACACACTAAGCACTAAGGCCAAAATGAAGAAATTGAAGATTTTTACCAACTTCTGCAGTCTGAAATTCATCGGACATGAAATCAGGATGCATTGATAATTACTGGTGATTGAAATGTGAAAGTTGGAAACAAAGAAGAAGATTGGTAGTTGGAAAATACAGCCTTGGTGATAGAAATGATGCCAGAGGTTGCATGATAGAATTTTGCAAGACCAATGACTTCTTCATTGCAGCTACCTTCTTTCTACAACATAAATGGTGACTATACACTTGGACCTCACCAGCTGTAATATACACGAATCAAATCAACTACATCCATGGAAACATAATGAAGAAACTCAATACCAGCAGTCAGAACAAGGCTAGGTGCCTACTGTGGCATATATCATCAATTGCTCATATGCAAGGTCAGGCTGAAGTTGAAGAAAATTAGAACAACTCCATGAGAGCCAAAGTATGACCTTGAGTATATTCCATCTGAATTTACAGACCATTTCAGGAATAGATTTGACATGTTGAACACTAATGACCAAAGACCAGACAAGTTGTGAAATGACATCAAGTACATCATACAAGAAGAAAGCAAGAGATTGGTAAAAAGACAGGAAAGAAAGAAAAGTCCAAAATGGATGTCAGAAGAGACTCTGAAACTTGCTCTTGAATGTAAAGTAGCTAAAATGAAAGAAAGAAATGATGAAGTAAAAGAGCTAAACAGAAGATTTCAAAGGGTTGCTCAAGAAGACAAAGTAAAGTAAAATGTGCAAAGACCTGGAGTTAAAAAACCAAAAGGAAAGAACACTCATGGCATTTCTCAAGTTGAAAGAACTGAAGAAAAAATTCAAGAGTCAAGCTGCAATAGTGAAGGATTCTACCAGCAAAATACTGAATGGTGCAGGAAGCATAAAAAGAAAACAGAAGGAATACACAGAGTTACTGTACCAAAAAGAATTGGTGGACATTCATCCATTTCAGGAGGTAACATATGATCAACAACTAATGTTACTGAAGGAAGAAGTCCAAGCTGCACTGAAGACATTGGCAAAAAACAAGGTTTCAGGAATTGTCTGAATACCAACTGAGATGTTTCGACAAATGGATGCAGAGCTGAAGGTGCTCAGTCATACATGCCAAGAAATTTGGAAGACAGCTACCTGGCCAATCAACTGGAAAAGATTCATATTTATGCTTATTCCAAAGAAATGTGGTCCAACCTATGCAGAAATTATCGAACAATATCATTAAGATCACACACAAGTAAAACTTTGCTGAAGATAATTCAAAAGCGGTTGCAGTAGTACATTGACAGGGAACTGTCAGAAATTCAAGCCAGATTCAGAAAAGGACATAGATCCAGGGATATCATTGCTGATGTCAGATGAACCCCGGCTGAAAGCAGAGAATACCAGCAAGATGTTTACCTGTGTTTTATTGGCTATGCAAAGGCATTCAACTGTGTGGATTATAACAAATTATGGATAACATTGCAAAGAATGGGAGTTTCAGAACACTTAACTGTGCTCATGAGGGACCTGTACATAGATCAAGAGGTAGTCGTTCCAACAGAACAAGGGGATACTCCACGATTTAAAGTGAGGAAAAGTGTGTGTCAGGGTTGTATTCTTTCACCATACTTACTCAACCCATATGCTGAGCAAATAATTCAAGAAACTCAACTATATGAAGAAGAATGGGACATCAGGATTGGAGGAAGGCTTATCAACAACCTGTCTTATGCCGATGACACAACCTTACTTGCTGAAAGTAAAGAGGACTTGAAGCACTTACTGATGAAGATCAAAAACTACAGCCTTCAGTATGGATTACACCTCAACATAGAGAAAACAAAATCCCCACAACTGGACCAATAACCAACATCATGATAAACGGAGAAAAGTTTGACATTGCTAAAGATTTCCTTTTCCTGATATCCACAATCAATACCCATGGAAGCAGCAGTTAAGAAATTAAAAGACACATTGCATTGGGCAAATGTGCTGCAAAAGACCTCTTTAAAGTGTTAAAAAACAAAGATGTCACTTTGAAGACTAAGGCGCACCTGACCCAAGCCACGGTGTTTTCAAATGCCTCATATGCATGCAAGAGCTGGGCAATGAATAGGGAAGACCATAAAAGAATTGGCACCTTTGAATTATGGTGTTGACAAAGAAGTTTGAATATACCATGGACTGCCCAAAGAACAAACAAAACTGTCTTAGAAGAAGTACAGCCAGAATGCTCCTTAAAAGCAAGGATGGTGAGACTTTCTCTCACATACTTTGGACATGTTATCAGAAGGGATCCTTTACAAAATGGCTGCAACAGTGGGCTCAAGCATAACAAAGATTGTGAGGATGGTGCAGGACCGAGCAGTGTTTCATTCTGTTGTACATAGAGTAGTTCTGAGTCAGAACTGACTGGAGGACACCTAGCAACAACAGCAGCAACAAAAGCCTTGAAGATACTCATCATGTTGAGATGGGATATATGCAAACAAGGTAATACAGTCCTGTAATAGAGATCCACCAACTGTCTGTCAGTCTGTTATAATGGGGTGGCTTGCATGTTATTATGATGCTGGAAGCTATGCCACAGGCATTTCAAATACCAGCAGCGTCGCTCATGATGGACAGGTTTCAGAGAAGCTTTCAGACTAAGACAGGCTAGGAAGAAAGGCCTGGTGATCTTGTTCTGAAAATTAGCCTATGAAAACTCATGGATCAAAACAAAATATGGTCTGATATAGTGCTGGAAGATGAGCCCCCTAGATTGGAAGTCACTCAAAAGACAGAGTGGCAGGAGTGGTCAACGAGGGGTTAATGGTGATGGAAAGATAGCATTGATTAAGGGTTAGGTTGCACTGCTGCTTACTGTAATTGCTGTAAGTTGTGCACCTGTAAAAAGTTGGACTGGCAAACATTGTGTGATAGGTATATGCACAACAACAACAAAAATAGAGTGGCTGCTGAGGCTGTTTAAGTACAACAACCAAGCACCTCACGGGATTTGATTCCTTGGTTTGGAAGTTTAGGGTCATGGTTTCATGGGACATTCAAATTAATGGGCCTAATAATGTGTTTGGAAACCCTGGTGGTGTAGTGGTTAAGAGCTACAGCTGCTAACCAAAAGTTTGGCAGTTCGAATCCACCAGGCGCTCCTTGGAAACTCTATGGGGCAGTTCTACTCTGTCCTATAGGGTGGCTATGAGTCGGAATCGACTCGATGGCAATGGGTTTGGGTTTTTTTGGCTTAATAACGTGTTTAGTAATTCTGTTCTATCTTCTAGTTAGTTGCATAGTGCCTGGGGTGTTAAAAGCTTGCCAGCAGCCTTCCAAGGCACAACAATCTGTCTCCATTTACTTGGAGCAAGAGAGGAAGAAGAGTCAGGAATAGGAGGAGGATATGGAAGGTGTGGATAATTGCCTTCAAGAACAACTGCATCTTTTCCCACCAGAAGAATTGGATGGTGCCTGGCTATCATTACTGAACATTTTGATCAAAGATTCTGTAGAAGAATCCTGACCAAAAGGGAGAAAACACAGAACAGAATTCAAGTCCTCATGGAACCCAGACTTTCTGAAGCCATGGAGGGTGATGAACCTCTGAAACTACTGCCCTGAGTTAATCTTTAAACCTTAAACCAAAAATATCCCCGTAAGTTTTCTTAAAAATGAACAATATTTTAGCTTAACCAGCCAAAAAAAAAGGCCTGCCTTGAGAATTATGCTCTTTTAAGAGCTATCTATATTGGATCAAATTGACAACAGCAACTCAAAAGATTAGATAAGAATCTTAGGGGTCAGTAAGTTTATGTTAATAAGAGAGGAACAACTCAGAAGAGGGTGAGAATGGTTGCACAACTTGAAAAATGTAATCAATGTCGCTAAATTCTACATGTAGAAACTGTTGAATTCCCATATGCTTTGCTCGGTATATTTTCAACAACAACAATAAAATAAATAAAATTTAGGAAAAAAAAATACACAGCAGCTATAACAATGGATTTGGGAATATCAACAATTGTGAAGATGGAGCAAGACCAAGCAACATTTCATTCTGTTTTACGTGAGGACACTATGAGTTGAAGCCGACTTGTTGGCAACTAAAAACAACAGCAAAATGATAGAGATATCTACAAGGCATAACATAAGCAGTTACCTCCTTGTGTGTGACTGGCAAGAAGAGTAATCAAGGATGGCAGTCTGGAAGGGAGTTTATGGAGTTGGGTTTAGACAGATAAGTAGGAGCCCGTGAAGATTAAGTGTGGGAGTGGAAGCAAGAGTGGGAGAGGAGTAAGACAGCTCTCAGGAACTATTGTGGGGGATGAGGAAGAATCAAGTATCAGAATCCAAAAACTCACCGTTTTATTTCTCCTCCTAAAAGCCATTTCACTGGGATTATGTGATTATGGGATTGTTGACTTGCTACTCTCCAATAAACAGGTTATATAATATAGTTGACAGGAAACTGGATTTGGAGTTAGAAGCCCCGAGTTCAAAGCTTAGCCCTGTATTTATTAACATACAATAAGCTAATGTGTAAGAAAAGTCTTAGTGTAAGGAGGTGAAGCGTAAGGAAAAGGTTAGATGTCAGTAATACTATTGTTTTGAAGAAGAGTACTGCTTACTGAGGGCAAATATTCTATGCAGCAGGCATCAATGGACATAGTGCACTAATGGAAGAAAGCAAAGACACTGTAACTAAAACACACAAACATAATCAGAAATAATAAAGAATTGAGATGTTCTGGTTATTCACAAAATGTTAAATGAAATAGTGAACTCATAAACACGTGGTGTTGTTGTTGTTAGGTGCCATCGAGTCAGCTCCAACTCACAGGAACCCTATGTAAAACAGAAAAAAACAATGCCTGGTCCTGTGCCATCCTCACAATCCCTGCTACGTTTGAGCCCGTTGTTGCAGCCTCTGTGTCAATCCATCTCCTAAAGGATCTTCCTCTTTTTCGCTGACCTTCTACCTTACCACGGAAACCCTGGTGGCATAGTGGTTAAGTGCTACAGCTGTTAACCAAAAGGTTGGCAGTTCAAATCCACCAGACTCTCCTTGGAAACTCTATGGGGCAGTTCTACTCTGTCCTTTAGGGTCGCTATGATGTCCTTCTCCAGGGGCTGGTCCCTCTTGATAACATGTCCAAAGTAGGTGAGATGAAGCCTTGCCATCCTTGCTTCTAATGAGCATTCTGGCAGTATTTGTTTCAAAACAAATTTGTTCACTCTTCTGGCTGTCCATGGTATATTCAATACTCTTCACCAACACCAGAATTCAAAGGCATCAATTCATCTTCAGTCTTCCTTATTCATTGTCTAGCTTTCGTATTCATACGAGGTGACTGAAAATTCCATGGCTTAGGTGAAGTACACCTTTGTCTTCAAGGTGACATTTTTGCTTTTTAACACTTTAAAGAGGCTTTTTTTGCAGCAGATTTGCCCAATGCAATATACCATTTGATTTTTTGACTGCTGCTTCCATGGGCATTGATTGTGGATCCAGGTTAAATAAAATCCTTGACAACTTCAATCTTTTCTCTGTTTATCATAATGTTTTTAATCAGTCTAGTTGTGCGGTTTTTTGTTTTCTTTATATTGAGGTATAATCCATACTAATGGCTGTAGTCTTTGATCTTCATCAGTGAGTGCTTCAAATTCTCTTCACTTTCAGCAAGCAAGATTGTACGATCTGTATATCGCAGGTTTTTAATCAGTCTTCCTCCAAACCTGATTCTACGTTCTTCGTAATATAGCCTGGCTTCTCGTATTATTTGCTCAGCATACAAATTGAATAAGCATGGTGAAACGATACAACCCTGACGCACACCTTTTCTGATTTTAAACCACTCAGTATCCCCTTTTACTGTTCTACTGTTCGGATGGCTACTTCTTGGTCTATACATAGGTTCTGCACAGACACAACTAAGTGTTCTGGAATTCCCATTCTTGGCAATGTTGTTCATAATTTGTTATGATCCACACAGTTGAGTGCCTATAAACACATACTTTTGGAACAATCTGTAAATTTTCTTACTATTAACTTTTTCAACTTACTCTTCCATTTGGATAATACTACCTCTTGGACCATTGCTTCATTATGCATACTATATTGTTACTAATTAGTGAAATTCTCTAAAGCTGACTATTCTATATTTTACAGATCAATGTTTAATCTTCTTTATGAGTTTATGCACTATTTGTTTATACAATTCCAATCAGTCTCCTATATCCCATAAGTTGTCAGATACCCTGCCTCATACTATCTGGTAAGTGTTTACCGAGGAGTCCTTGTGTCTTAGTTAGCTAGTGCTGCTATAACAGAAATACCGGAAGTGGATGCCTTTAACTAAAAGAAATTTATTGTCTCACAGTCTAGTAGGTTAAAGTCAGTAGGGTGTCAGCTCCAGGTAAAAGCTTTCTCTGTTGGCCTTCTCAACAATCTACGCCTGGACTAGGAGCTTCTTTGCACAGGAACCCTGGGTCCAAAGGACACGCTCTGCTCCTGGCACTGCTTTCTTGGTGGTATGAGGTCCTCCTGTCTCTCTGCTCGCTTCTATCTTTTATATCTCAAGAGACTGCCTCAAGACACAATCCAATCCTGTAGGTTGAGCCCTGTCTCACTAACACAAATGCAGCCCATCCTCCCTCATTAATATCACAGAGGCAGGATTTACTACATACAGGAAAATCACACAATACTGGAAATCAGGGCCCAGCCCAATTTAAACACACATTTTGGGGGGACATAATTCAATCCATGACACCCTGAGTGGTGCAATGGTTAACTTACACAACTGCTCACCATTAGGTTAGAGGTTCAAGTTCACCCAGAGGTATTTCAGAAGTAAAGGCCATTGAAAACCCTATGGAGCGTAGTTCTACTCTGACACACAAGGGGTCACCAGGAGTCAGAATCAACTTAACTGTATTTATTTGTTTGTTTGTTTTTAAGTGTTTATTGATTGGAATTGTCAGGAAAAAAAAATAGGACAACATTAAGCTAATTCTCCAGCTCCTTACATTCAGTTGAAGAGTGGATGGGGAATCAATATTTTAAATATTGTTCAGATGTCGAACAATATTCAAAACATTGATCTGAATGTTTTGAAGGGCTGTTCAATCATCCTTATAAGTCCAGATTACCTCTGGACTTTGTTTTTCTACTGGAAATTCAGGTAAGTATCTCAGAGTTAACCACATGTACTCCTTCATAAACGTTTGCTTATTGAATAATTGATCTTCATTATGAAAGAGGGAGTCTGTGTCATTTTTATTCAAAAGTTAAACAGGGAGATTTCTTCCCTACCTGTTGCTTAATAACACTTTTTTAAAGAACCTATCTGTGAAGAATATTGAACATACCATGGACTGCCAGAAGAACAAATAAATCTGTCTGGGAATAAGTACAGCCAGAATGCTCTTTAGAAGGATGGCAAGACTTCATCTCATGTACTTTGGACGTGTTATCAGAAAGGCTCAGTCCCTGGAGAAGGACATCACATCATGCTTGGTAGAGGGTCAGTGAAAAAAAGGAAGATCCTTTACAAGATGGATTGACACAGTGGCTGGAATAATGGATTCAAACACAGCAACGATTGTGAGGATGGCGCAAGACCAGTCTGTGTTTCATTCTTTTGTATATAGGGTTGCTATGAGTCAGAACAGACTCAACAGCACCTAACAACGTCTGTATCCAAACGTCATCTGCAGAATAGATAGTCTGTTTCACATTTGTTTGTTATTTTTTAACTCTTTAGTGGTGAAATTTATTTATTTTGGTCACTGAGCTTTACTTCTTTTACCATTTTAAAATAACTAAAAACCAAACGCATTGCCATCGAGTCAATTCAGACTCATAAGTACCCTATAATGACCCTATAGGATAGAACAGAACTGACCCATAGGGTTTCCAAGGCTGTAAATCTTTACAAAAGCAGATTGTCCCATCTTTCTACCACAGAGCAGCTGGTGGGTTCGAGCAACTGAGCTTTCATTTAGCAGCCAAGTGCTAAACCACTTTGCCATCAGGACTTCCTCAATTTTAAAATAATCAAACCAAACAAAACCCATTGCCTTCTAGTTGATTCTGACTCATAGCGACCCTATAGAATAGAGTAGAACTGCTCCATAGGGTTTCCAAGACTGTAATCTTTACAGAAACAGACTGCCACATCTTTGTCTCATGGAACAGCTGGTGGATTCGAATCAACAATGTTTCAGTTAGCAGTGGAGCACTTAACCACTGCACCACCATGGCTCCTCATTTTAAAATAGGGCACTCTACTTCAAATCACTTCAGATCAGTTGCTTCTAAAAGCCACAGAAGGGTTAACATTTTTCATATCATAACAGACCCTTGACAGTTAGACGTTAGGTAGATGGGAAGGTGGAAACTGCAACACCAAAGCCATCATTAACAAAGCGCATCTGCAGGAAGGATCCTCTCACAGCACGTCTTGTTGAAATGATAAATGTGGGGAATTAATTTAGGAAATAGCAATGTAGGGCTCTTTTTAAACTGAAACAGAGGACAGAATCAACCACCCCTCACCTCTGAAAAGTAAAGTTGAAAAATAGGATAAAAGGCTTTGGAAGTTGCTATTCCCTGATAATCTCGGTACCCAGTAATCTCGTTACCTGGTAATCTCCTCATTTGATTGTTGTTTTACCTGAAGCCACCACCTGCCCAAAATGCAGTGATGAGTGTGCAGATATCAACACATGAATAATCTTTCCAGCCCAAACAGGTTTGGCAGTTCAGGTAATCAGTCATACAGCCTGCCAAAGGCTCTGTGTAGCCTAAATGTACTGTGTGGAGGCAGAGGGAAGTCAACAGGTGTTAAGACAAGTGTAGCTCACGGGCTGGCACCCTTAGAAGGGGAGAGAGCTCAATCTCAAGTACAGGTGGTTGCCAAGCTCTTTGACTCAATGTTAAAGAATGTTAAGAACACTTGCTTAAAGTTGCTCTACTCATACTTTTTACGTCAAAATATTTCAAACTGGCTAGTTATACAAATATAACAATAATATTAATAATCATCACAGATTCTGATTAATTTCTTTTTTATTCCTTTTTATTCTTTTGTTTGTTTTCATTTTATTGTGGTAAAATACATATAACAAAAAATTCACCATCTTCACTATTTTATGCACATACATTTCAGCCACATTCATTGCGTTTGCAAAATTGTGCAATTACCAACACTTATTAGTTCCAAAACATTTTCATGACCCCAAAGAGAAACTCTGTATCCAGTAAGCAATAACTCCTCATTCTCCCTCCCTTGAGCTCCTAATAACCTTTAATCTACCTTCTGCTCTAAGAATTTCCCAATTCTAGATATTTCATGTAAATGGACTCTGTTTTTCTTTTCCTGTCAAGAAGCACAGACATCTAATGTATTTGACAAAGTTAAAATTGGTGGAATTCTGAGTTATTGCCAAAGTGTGTTTTATTGTGTATACACAAGTATATAAATATTCAAGACGAATATTGATTTTGTAAATAAAAACATTTTTTTTCTGTTGGCTAATGAATGACTTCCCTAAAGACCTTGAATCTTTTGATCAAATCAAAGCAGAGTGTATTAGATTTGTCGCAGTAAGACAGAGTATTACTTTGACTGAATCAAAAGTTTAAATAAGGAAGGACATTTACAGGTTTTTAGGGCCCAGACTTGGTGATTTTAAGGTGGATCTAGCAGGGCAGAGTCTATGACATAATAGCTTTGGATTGTTGGGAACAGGAATTTGAGGGCCTGGAAGCAAGTGTTGAGGAACAAGCTGTTAGTGTTGATAAGTAATCTGTTGGTTGTCAGTATCTTCCAAGAGCTAGCATCTTCCAGGAGCTAAGATATTGTTGCTTACTCTCAGTACTGTTGAACATTAAAAAAAAAAAAAAATTTTTTTTTTTTTTTTTTTTTTTAGGGACAGAAAAATATGAGGTTCCCAGTGCTATTTAACAAGGCAATAAGGAATTACATTAGCATTCTATTTTCCTCTTTTTTCCTTCCTTCCCTTCCCCTCTTTTCCCTTCCCTTCCCTCCTTCCCTTCCTTCCTTCCTTTCCTTTCTTTTCTTCCTTCCTTCCCTTCCTTCCTTTCCTTCCTTCCCTTCCTTCCTTTCCTTTCTTTTCTTCCTTCCTTCCTTTCCTTCCTTCCTTCCCTTCCTTCCTTTCCTTTCTTTCCTTCCCTCCTTCCCTTCCTTCCTTCCCTTCTTTCCTTCCTTTCTTTCTTCCTTCCTTCTTTCTTTTCACCCTCCTTCCCTCCAACCCATCCACCTTTCTTTACTCATTTCCTTCCTCCCTCCCTTACTCTTTTCTGCCCTTCCTTCTTTTCTCTTCTGCTTTCAAAAATGAATCAAGGTAGTCTGCAATGAAAGTTCAATAACAGTAAAACTAAAAACCATCTATCAAAGATAAAAGTCACAAAGTGAAGAGGATGAAGAAAAATTCTATTTGAACAGTCATGTCTAAGAAAATATCTATCAATTAAGTGTAAGAATTACCCATGAGCATCCTGGAAGGTTGAGCAAAGAGGGAAATAAATGATCTACAGATCAAAAATTTTCTACAGAAAGAAATACATTGACTTTATTAAGAGAAAGAAAGAGTTTTCTGGCCTTAGCTTTGTGGAACAAAATATTCACAAGAGAAATAAAGACTATATACTTCTATATGCATATATATACATATATATGTGTTTTATGTATATATAGAGAGAGAGAGGGAGAGCCTTGGTGGTGCAATAGTTAAGCACATGACTGCTAACCAAGAGATTGATCGTTCAAACCCACCAGCTGCTCCGCAGGAGAAAGATGTAGTAGTCTGCTTTCATAAAGATCACATTTTTTTATGGGGCAGTTTTATTCTGTCCTATAAGGTTGCCGTGAGTTGGAATCAACTCAGCAACAATGAGTATTATATATATATATACATACACACATAAATATACATATATATTTATTTATGTATGTATATACATATATATTTACTTATATATGTATATATATATCTATATATTCCTGCTCTGCTATACTAAAATCTTGAGTAGTCCTTATGACTCAGTTAAAAATAGAACATAGAAGTAACTGTATTACAGTAAGAAGGTCTTTATATGACAATAAGGTGGAACTTTAAGTGTTCCCCACCCTGCCTCCATCCACCAACCTAAAACATTACAGAAAGTAATAGACGCCTGGTCTGGGTTTTCTGACCAGGTGGTTTCCTCCCTTAAGATGCACTGTAGAACCCACTGAAGGAATACAGGTATGCCTCTGTAGTAAATGGAATTATTAGTCCCAACTCACTCCCCATGTAGACTCACGAACAGAATGTACTTTCAAGTCATTGACCTTGGACTTGGCTCTATGATTTGTTCTATATAATGGAATGCTAGTAGAATTAAAGTTCTCTTATATCCTGGTTTGGTAATAAACAATCCAGAGTTGTGATTTTTAATAGTCTTACCTTATCCTTCCATATACAAGAGTAAGTCAGAAAGTACTATCCTAGCGTTCCAGTTCATACATGCTCAAGTTTATTCCAAACAAAACATGTCTCTGACATCAGTGGATGGCTGCAAACAAGTTCTCTCAGTAAAACACTTGTCTTAGTTTTGTTAGGGTGACTTCTAAAAAAAAAAAGGATACTTTTGTGCCATGGGAAAAAAAACAAAAACAATTTTGAGGTCAGGGCTAATATCAAATTTTAAACAAAACTCAAGCAGACGTTTTCCCAAATGATTGAAGCTTTGCAACAAGTTTATGGGAACGCTGCCTCCACATAAAATAACAGTTTTTAGATGGATCAAGTGTTTAAAGGAAGGTCAGGAAGACCTCAAATATGAGCCAAGAGAGGGAAGACTGCTCAGAAGGTTATGGTGACTATTTTTTTTGGAATTCCAAAGGGATAATCTTGATAGATTTTCTTGAAGGACACAGGGCCATCACAGGGGCTTATTATGAGGAAGTTTTAAGAAAATTGAAAACTGCATCAGTGAGAAAAAGGCCAGGAAATTTGCACCTGCACATTCTTTGAGGGTAGCAAGGGCTGTCCTATGAGAGTTTTGTTGAGAAACCTTACCCCATCTACCCTACCGCCCTGATCTTGCCCAATCAGACTTCTTTTCGACCCTCAAACTAAGGAATATTTAAAAAGAACATAACTTGAGTCCCTTGAGGATGCTAAAACTGGTCTTTGGATGTGGTATAAATTGAAGAGTCAGAATTCTTCAGGAAAGGGTTAGAGAGATGAAAACACTGCCTTCAGGAAGTGTATGCACCTAGATGGAGGAGATGTTGAGAAATAGCAGCTTCACATTTTGATATTTTGGTTTAATAAAGGTTTCTATGATTTTATAACAATACTTTTTGATTTATGCTTGTAAACCAACAGAAGGCACTTCCGGTTTGTTTCTACCACCACTTCCTGAAGGTGATGCTTATTTAAATCAAATTTTATCTAAAATAAAAATAACCCTAGGGGTTAGAGGTTGAGGAGGAGAAAATTGCTTAACCCTGTAATTTATCCAACCCTGTTATTTGACCAAGGGTCTTCCACTGTTTGTATTCCTTGGCTCTGTCATTCCCTGTTACAGATGATCCCAGGTAATATTCTCATACTTGCGACAAATCTAGTACCCAGAAGAAGCAATCAGGTAATCTCCTACCTAAGGCAGCATCTATTCCATTTTACTCATTTGGATAGGCTTGTGTTGACTCCTTACTAATAGTCTTAATTCGTATTTTGATTAATGATTAAGCTCCTTCCAAACCTTTTGGAAAAAGGTGACACCTGATGTTTAAATAAACAATGGAATATTCCCAGACATCAAAGAAGTATTACCTTAAGGGGCATAGCCAGGCTGTGGAATTCTGAGCTTCTTTCTGTCTGGTCCTAATTAGCTTTAGGCTCTGCCAAACCTGTGCAATCCAAATGCTCTCAGCGGAGGCTTTTGGCATGCCTTCTCGACAACTCTTATGTCTGGGCTCACCACAGCCTTGGACCATCATCTGAGGAAAACATTTCCTTCTGTTTTGTCAGGTTATACCTGGGGAATATCAGTCCTTCTCTCCCACTTCCCCATCACTCCTTTGAGGTGGGACAATAATCAGTCAATGGACTAAGTCATTTTTGTCCCAAATGTAGGGCCTTGGGGCTAATGATTTTGACATTTAGAGGAAATAAAAGAGAAACAACACCATCAAATCATCGGGGAACATGAGCTCTGGCTTTAATTCTCCCTACTGGGAGTTCCTATAGATATTGAATAGGAAAAGCTCTTTCCAATTCAAAAGAAAAAAAAAAAAGGAAAAGCTCTTTCCAGTTCAAAAGATCAAAAAAAAGATAAGACATGTAAAATAACTCTTCGCTGCCCTCCTCTGGTCACCAACAGACCTGCAGTGCTGAAGCCAACCTACCCACCCAGCCAAAAAGTAGGCTACCTGGGAAAAGAAATAGGAGAAGGCTGTTTACACATCATCTTCCTCAATAGGTCTCTACTGCTTTACCTGAGCATGTCAACCATTCCAAGTCTTTGCTAGTCGCTGAGGCTATGGAGCATGAGATCATGTTCAAATCCTGTGGTTCAAATCCAACTTATCACCTATATTTTTAAATGAAGTTTTATTGGAACACAGCCACGCGCATTTCTTTATATACTGTCTAGGGCTCCTTGACTATACAAAGGCATTCGGCTGTGTGGATCATAACAAATTATGGATTGCAAAGAATGGGAATTCCAGAACACTTAATTGTGCTCATGAGGAACCTTTACATAGATCAAGAGGCAGTTGTTGGACAGAACAAGAGGATACTGATTGGCTTAAAGTCAGGAAAGGTGTGCGTCAGAGTTGTGTTCTTTCACCATACCTATTCAATCCGTATGCTGAGCAAATATGAGAAGCTGGACTATATGAAGAAGAACGGGGCATCAGGATTGGAGGAAGACTCATGAACAACCTGCGTTATGCAGATGACACAACCTTGCTTGCTGAAAGTGAAGAGGATTTGAAGCACTTACTAATGAAGATCAAAGACCACAGCCTTCAGTTTGGATTGCACCTCAACATAAGGAAAACAAAAATCCTCACAACTGGACCAATGAGCAACATCATGATAAATGGAGAAAAGATTGGAGTTTTGACGGATTTCATTTTACTTGGATCCACAATCAACAGCCATGGAAGCAGCAGTCAAGAAATCAAAAGATGCATTGCATTGGGTAAATCTGCTGCAAAGGACCTCTTTAAAGTGTTGAAAAGCAAAGATGTCACCTTGAAGACTAAGGTGTGCCTGACCCAAGCCATGGTATTTTTAGTCACATCATATGCATGTGAAAGCTGGA
This sequence comes from Loxodonta africana, assembly GCF_030014295.1. Classification (NCBI taxonomy): domain Eukaryota; kingdom Metazoa; phylum Chordata; class Mammalia; order Proboscidea; family Elephantidae; genus Loxodonta; species Loxodonta africana. Next base: position 100,503,571 of record NC_087351.1, read on the forward strand.
CAATGAATAAGGAAGACCAAAGAAGAACTGACACCTTTGAATTGTGGTGTCGGCGAAGAATATTGAATACACCACGGACTGCCAAAAGAACGAACAAAGCTGTCTTAAAAGAAGTACAACCAGAATGCTCCTTAAAAGCAAGGTTGGCGAGACTGCTTCTTACATACTTTGGACATGTCAGGAGGGATCAGTCCATGGAGAAGGACATCATGCTTGGCAGAGTACAGGGGTTAGCGGAAAAGAGGAAGACCCTCAACGAGGTGGATTGACACAGTGGCTGGAACAACGAGCTGAAGCATAACAATGATTATAAGGATGGCTCAGGACCGGGCAGTGTTTCCTTCTGTTGTGCATAGGGTCGCTATGAGTCGGAACTGACTCAATGGCACCTAACAACAACTGCAACAAGACATACGTTTTCTAAGGGATGTTCCCTCTGGAAATTATTTTGCAACAAGTACGAGAGGACTAAGTAACAGAATAATTTCCATCACAGCTAAACCGGTGTTCTTTTGTTCTTCTCTGTAGCTTCCCAGAAAGAAATTAAGTTCTCAGCTACTTACAGCAAAGGACCTGCCAAAGCATCCTTTACAAGATTGCACACTATGATGAAGGGACTCTTCTAAACCATGCAGAGAATATGCAACAACAAAATAGCCTTGGCAAGTAGATAAGAATAAAATCAATACAGATCTCTGTTATAAGATCTGTGTTCTTTAGAAAGAATTAAAAATCCGTTGGGTTGCTTGTCCTGACAGTATGCTTGTAAAGCATATTCAATTATTCATTTTATTCACCTGACTGACCACTTAAAAACTATGTAGTCAGTGCTTCGGCAATAATTTCATTTCTAAGTGTTCCGCCTGGTTATTTTTCTGTGTGTGCACACTATTAATTAAGGAGTATGGAGAAGTCCATAAATTTCAGCATTCAGTTGTGCTGAATCTATTACCCATGAAAGCTGCCGTCTACTGAGTAGGCACAAAGAGATAAGTATTGATTTCATTTTTGAGTTTTAATTTCTTCGCACTGAAACTGAGTGAGCAGATTGCATTTGAACGACCCTCACCAAGAAGCAAAGTAAAACACGATGATCACATGCATTTCCCCACGGAGTGGTCCCAGCCTACCTGCTCACATTCCGGAGGGTTTGTGCCACTGACAGGAAAATCAATGGTAAACCACTCTGGGCCCTTAAAAAGCACAGCAAAATCCTCTCTGAGCGTTAGTGTCTTATTAAATTGGGATAAGGGTATTATGAGCATTCTGTGTTCAAAATCTAAGATCCCAATAAAATTCCCGATGTGGTTGCATTTGGTTGATTCAGCCACCCAGAGTACTACAGAGCTGGTGTTAATAAGCCAGCAGAGAGACTTCAACTACTGAGTGGGGGAATCCAGGTGTTAAAATGGCTCTGAGCTTGATGGATGAGACCCACAATACTCTAGGTAGAAGCAGATATGTGATGGGCCTCTGTGTTCTGTCTATTTCATGGTGATGGGAAAACTCAACCTGTCTCAACTAAGACCAATATAGAGAAGTAGTAGGTGGAAATTTTGTATTCCTTTCGAGAAAAGTTAATACCCTTGGCTATAGTAAATTATTACCACTAAAAAAAAAAAAAAAAAAATTACCACTAGATAAGGAGAAATAAAATTTTAGAAAGTAGGAACAGGGTAGAAGGGAAATTATTATATTTTGAGGGTTGAGGATTAAAAGAAATATCTGGAATTCTCTTTATTTAACCAATATTCCTGTAGTACTTTATGGTGATTAGTATTTAAGTAGTCTTTAAAAATTAACTTATTGAACCTGGTGAGACATCAAGATGCCTGACTAGGTAGACACTACCTCGGATCCCTCTTGCAACAAAGACTCGGAAAATCGATCACATACATGACAATCTATGAACCCTGAACAACAAACACAGATTTAAAGAGTTGACCTGAGTGGCAGAGACGGAGAACGAACAACTATGGGGAAGCAGCGACTGTTTTCGGAGCTTGAAGCCAGCGTCCCAGTCAGGTAACCTTGGCGCCAGGCTTAGGACTGGGCCCAGGGGAGCTGAACACAACATCTTGTGACAGCGCAAACACGGGGCACAGCCCTACTCCCCTGAACTGACCCTGGGAGGGGGCCCAGCCGGTTCCTTCCGGGCGGCGTGGTGACGCAGCTGGTAAGAGGAGAAGTCCGCAGGAGGCAGTGACTGGTTTTGGAGCCGGGAGTGCAGGGTCCCAGCCGGGGAACCTTGGCGCAGGGCTTAGGACTGGGCCCAGGGGAGCTGAACACAACATCTCGTGACAGCGCAAACATGGGGCACAGCCCTACTCCCCTGAACTAACCCTGGGAGGGGGCCCAGCCAGTCCGCGAGGGCGGTGCAGCGACGCAGCTGGCGGGACGAGAAGTCCCCGGGAGGCAGCGACTGATTTTGGAGCTGGGAGTGCAGCGTCCCAGCAGGGGAAACTTGACGCTGGGCTTTGGACTGGCAGCGGAGGATCTGACCACGGCTTCAGCAGGCCAGACCCTTGGGGAAAATCTCCACACAGCCAGCACACATAGGTGACACGCCCCTTGGGAATCTCAGATAAAATAGTCATCCCAAGCAAGATAAGCAACTTTGGCTATATTCCGGGGTGCTACTCACTGCTGTTTTTCTGAACCCTCCCCTCCCCTTCCCAGGCGGCTTCATTAACATTGGAATTTCCTGAGCCAGAGGGAGAACGGCTCCGGCTCGGCGGCTTTGCTTTTCACTTTTTTTTTTTTTTTTGGTCTTTTCCTAACCCATTCTTCTGGCCTGAGAGAAGCAACCACAAAAAAACCCAGGGACCAAAAATTCTTCCCTTATTGGACTAAAAACACAGAACCAGCTCCAGCCAAGCATATATGATACAAATCTTGGGCTTTCATCCTTACAGGGAAAAAGGTGGCTCTTATAATGCAAAGGCAGTTCTGATAGGGATCTGACTGCATTTTTTTTAGCAGATTTACTGGAAAAACAAGTTCCCCAGGTCTGATATCTCTGCTTATTCAACAGAGCCCTAACTGACCCACAACAGGGAACTGAGGGCTGAAGCTCCCCCCAGACCACCTAGCCTCTTGCCTTAGGGGCCTAAGGAGGGTGACACCTACCAATCAGTAGAGGTACTTGCATTGGGGGCCTAAGGTACAGCTGCAGAGCCCTCCTACCAAGGTGCTATAGGAATAGAGACACACCTACCTCACTGACACTTGGGGGGAGCCTGTCAGCATCCTGCCCCCCCGGAGGGTGAACCCCAGCTGCTAATAGAATCTGGTGCACACAACTATCACCACTACTTCTCGAGGTGGGTAGGTGTTAGGGTGCAGCACACACTTGATGACCCAAAATCAGATTCTACTCAAGAATAGTGAATGGACTCAGGCATATACATCTGGCAACAGCCCAAACCAGCTGGTAATAGGTCATAAGTAAGTCAAGGGCTACAACAAACAAGACAGCACAATCTAGTAGCCCATCCACGTATATTGAAAGAAAACAAAACAAGATAAGACTCAGTGAGCAATTATAGAATAAATCACTACTAGTGTTCTTTTATGTCTTAGTGATGGCTCGGAGACAGCAGTCGATATCAAACCACATAAAGAAGCAGACCATGACAGCTTCTACAACCCCCCAAACAAAAGAATCAAAATCTTTCCCAAATGAAGATACAATCTGGGAATTATCAGAAACAGAATATAAAAAACTAATTTACAAAATGCTTCAAGACATCAGGGATGACCTCAGAAATGAAATAAGGCAAACTGCAGAAAAAGCCAAGGAACACACTGATAAAACAGTTGAAGAACTCGAAAAGATTATTCAAGAACATAGCAGAAAAATTAATAAGTTGCAAGAATCCATAGAGAGACAGCATGCAGAAATCCAAAAGATTAACAATAAAATTACAGAATTAGACAACGCAATAGGAAGTCAGAGGAGCAGACTCAAGCAGTTAGAATGCAGAGTGGGAAATCTGGAGGACCAGGGAATTAACACCAACATAGCAGAAAAAAAATCAGATAAAAGAATTAAAAAAAATGAAGAAACCCTAAGAATCATGTGAGACTCTATCAAGAAGGATAACTTCCATGTGATTGGAATCCCAGAACAGGGAGGGAGGACAGAAAATACAGAGAAAATAGTTGAAGATCTGCTGGCAGAAGACTTCCCTGACATCATGAAAGACGAAAGGATATCTATCCAAGATGCTCATTGAAACCCATTTAAGACTGATCCAAAAAGAAAAACACCAAGACATATTATCATCAAACTCGCCAAAACCAAAGATAAAGAGAAAATTTTAAAAGCAGCCAGGGAGAAAAGAAAGGTCTCCTTCAAGGGAGAATCAATAAGAATAAGTTCAGACTACTCAGCAGAAACCATGCAGGCAAGAAGGCAATGGGATGACATATACAGAGCACTGAAGGAGAAAAACTGCCAGCCAAGGATCATATATCCAGCAAAACTCTCTCTGAAATGTGAAGGCGAAATTAAGATATTTACAGATGAACACAAGCTTAGAGAATTTGCAGAAACCAAACCAAAGCTACAAGAAATACTAAAGGATATTGTTTGGTCAGAAAACCAATAATATCAGATACCAGCACAACACAAGGTCACAGAACACAACATCCTGATATCAAATCAAATAGGGAAATCACAAAAACAAATTAAGATTAATTAAAAAAAAATGCTCAAAACAGGGAATCATTGTAGTCAAAATGTAAAAGATCACAATAATCAAAAAGAGGGACTAAATACAGGTGGCATAGAACTGCCATATGGAGAGGGATGCAAGGCGATATAGGACAATACAAGTTAGGTTTTTACTTAGAAAAATAGGGGTAAATGTTAAGGTAACCACAAAGAGGTATAACAACTCCATAACTCAAAATAAAAGCCAAGAAAAACGTAATGACTCAACAAACATAAAGTCAAATACTATGAAAATGAGGATCTCACAATTTACTAAGAAAACCGTCTCAGCACAAAAAAGTAAGTGGAAAAATTAAATGGTCAACAACACACATAAAAAGGCATCAAAATGACAACACTAAACACTTAGTTATCTATAATTACACTGAATGTAAATGAACTAAATGCACCAAAAAAGAGACAGAGAGTCACAGACTGGATAAAGAAACACGATCCATCTACATGCTGCCTACAAGAGACACACCTTAGACTTAGAGACACAAACAAACTGAAACTCAAAGGATGGAAAAAAATATATCAAGCAAACAATAAGCAAAAAAGAAGAGGAGTAGCAATATTAATTTCTGACAAAATAGACTTTAAACTTAAATCCAGCACAAAGGATAAAGAAGGACACTACATAATGATAAAAGGGACAATTGATCAGGAAGACATAACCATATTAAATATTTATGCACCCAATGACAGGGCTGCAAGATACATAAATCAAATTTTAACAGAACTGAAAAGTGAGATAGACACCTCCACAATTATAGTAGGAGACTTCAACACACCACTTTTGGAGAAGGACAAGACATTCAGTAAGAAGCTCAATAGAGACACGGAAGACCTAATTACAACAATCAACCAACTTGACCTCATTGACTTATACAGAACTCTCCACCCAACTGCTGCAAAATATACTTTTTTTTCTAGCGCACATGGAACATTCTCTAGAAGAGACCACATATTAGGTCATAAAACAAGCCTTTGCAGAATCCAAAACATCGAAATATTACAAAGCATCTTCTCTGACCACAAGGCAATAAAGTGGAAATCAATAACAGAAAAACTAGGGAAAAGAAATCAAATACTTGGAAACTCAACAACACTCTCCTGAAAAAAGACTGGGTTATAGAAGACATTAAGGAGGGAATAAGGAAATTCATAGAATGCAACGAGAATGAAAATACTTCCTATCAAAACCTCTGGGACACAGCAAAAGCAGTGCTCAGAGGCCAATTTATATCAATAAATGCACACATACAAAAAGAAGAAAGAGCCAAAATCAGAGAACTGTCCCTACAACTTGAACAAATAGAAAGTGAGCAACAAAAGAATCCATCAGGCACCAGAAGAAAACAAATAATAAAAATTAGAGCTGAACTAAATGAATTAGAGAACAGAAAAACAATTGAAAGAATTAACAAAGCTAAAAGCTGGTTCTTTGAAAAAATTAACAGAATTGATAAACCATTGGCTAGACTGACTAAAGAAATACAGGAAAGGAAACAAATAACCCAAATAAGAAATGAGAAGGACCACATCACAACAGACCCAACTGAAATTAAAAGAATCATTTCAGATTATTACGAAAAATTGTACTCCAACAAATTTGCAAACCTAGAAGAAATGGATGAATTCTTGGAAAAACACTACCTACCTAAACTAACACAATCAGAAGTAGAACAGCTAAATAGACCCATAACAAAAAAAGAGATTGAAACGGTAATCAAAAAACTCCCAACAAAAAAACGCCCTGGCCCGGATGGCTATACTGCAGAGTTCTACCAAACTTTCAGAGAAGAGATAACACCACTACTACTAAAGGTATTTCAAAGCATAGAAAATGATGGAATACTACCCAACTCATTCTATGAAGCCACCTGATACCAAAACCAGGTAAAGACATCACAAAAAAAGAAAATTATAGACCTATATCCCTCATGAACATAGATGCAAAATCCTCAACAAAATTCTAGCCAATAGAATTCAACAACATATCAAAAAAATAATTCACCACGACCAAGTGGGATTTATACCAGGTATGCAAGGCTGGTTTAATATTAGAAAAACCATTAATGTAATCCACCATATAAATAAATCAAAAGACAAAAACCACATGATCTTATCAATTGATGCAGAAAAGGCATTTGACAAGTCCAACACCCATTTATGATAAAAACTCTCACCAAAATAGGAATTGAAGGAAAATTCCTCAACATAATAAAGGGCATCTATGCAAAAAAAATTTTTTTCTTTTTATGCAAAGCCAACAGCCGACATCACTCTAAATGGAGAGAGCCTGAAAGCATTTCCCTTGAGAACGGGAACCAGACAAGGATGCCCTTTATCACCGCTCTTATTCAACATTGTGCTAGAAGTCCTAGCCAGAACAATTAGGCTAGACAAAGAAATAAAGGGCATCCGGATTGGCAAAGAAGAAGTAAAATTATCTCTATTTGCAGATGACATGATCTAATACACAGAAAACCCTAAGGAATCCTCCAGAAAACTACTGAAACTAATAGAAGAGTTTGGCAGAGTCTCAGGTTATAAGACAAACATACAAAAATCACTTGGATTCCTGTACATCAACAAAAAGAACATCGAAGAGGAAATAACCAAATCAATACCATTCACAGTAGCCCCCAAGAAGATAAAATACTTAGGAATAAATTTTACCAAGGATGTAAAAGACCTATACAAAGAAAACTACAAAGCTCTACTACAAGAAATTCAAAAGGACATACTTAAGTGGAAAAACATACTTTGCTCATGGATAGGAAGACTTAACATAGTAAAAATGTCTATTTTACCAAAAGCCATCTATACATACAATGCAGTTCCGATCCAAATTCCAATGTCATTTTTCAAGGTAATAGAGAAACAAATCACCAACTTCATATGGAAGGGAAAGAATCCTCGGATAAGCAAAGCATTACTGAAAAAGAAGAAAGTGGGAGGCCTCACTCTACCTGATTTCAGAACCTATTATACAGCCACAGTAGTCAAAACAGCCTGGTACTGGTACAACAACAGACACATAGACCAGTGGAACAGAATTGAGAACCCAGATATAAATCCATCCACATATGAGCAGCTGATATTTGACAAAGGCCCAGTGTCAGTTAATTGGGGAAAAGATAGTCTTTTTAACAAATGGTGCTGGCATAACTGGATATCCATCTGCAAAAAAATGAAACAGGACCCATACCTCACACCAAGCACAAAAACTAACTCCAAGTGGATCAAAGACCTAAACATAAAGACTAAAACGATAAATATCATGGAAGAAAAAATAGGGACAACCTTAGGAGCCCTAATACAAGGCATAAACAGAATACAAAACATTACCAAAAATGACGAAGAGAAACCAGATAACTGGGAGCTCCTAAAAATCAAACACCTATGCTCATCTAAAGACTTCACCAAAAGAGTAAAATGACCACCTACAGACTGGGAAAGAATTTTCAGCTATGACATCTCTGACCAGCGCCTGATCTCTAAAACCTATATGATTCTGTCAAAACTCAACCACAAAAAGACAAACAACTCAATCAAGAAGTGAGCAAAGGATATGAACATACACTTCACTAGAGAAGATATTCAGGCAGCTAAAAGATACATGAGAAAATGCTCTCGATCGTTAGCCATTAGAGAAATGGAAATTAAAACTATGATGAGATTCCATCTCACTCCAACAACAACAAAAAAAAGGCTGGCACTAACTAATCCAAAAAACACAAAATAATAAATGTTGGAGAGGCTGCGGAGCGATTGGGACTCTTATACACTGCTGGTGGGAATGTAAATTGGTACAACCACTTTGGAAATCTATCTGGCGTTATCTTAAACAGTTAGAAATAGAACTACCATACAACCCAGAAATCCCACTCCTCGTAATATACCCTAGAGAAATAAGAGCCTTCACACAAACAGATATATGCACACCCATGTTTATTGCAGCTCTGTTTACAATAGCAAAAAGCTGGAAGCAACCAAGGTGTCCATCAACAGATGAATGGTTAAATAAATTGTGGTATATTCCCACAATGAAATACTACGCATCGATAAAGAACAGTGACGAATCTGTGAAACATTTCATAACATGGAGGAACCTGGAAGGCATTATGCTGAGAGAAATTAAAAAAAAAAAAAAATTAGTCAGAGGCAAAAGGACAAATATTGTATAAGACCACTATTATAAGATCTTGAGAAATAGTATAAACTGAGAAGAACACATTCTTTTGTGGTTACAAGGGGGGGAGGGAGGGAGGGTGGGAGAGGGTTTTTTACTGATTAATTAGTAGATTAGAACTGCTTTAGGTGAAGGGAAGGACAATACTCAATACATGGAAGGTCAGCTGAACTGGACTGGACCAAAAGCAAAGAAGTTTCCGGGATAAACTGAATGCTTCAAAGGTCAGCGGAGCAAGGGCGGGGGCTTGGGGACCATGGTTTAAGGGGACTTCTAAGTCAATAGGCAAAATAATTCTATTATGAAAACATTCTGCATCCCACTTCGAAATGTGGCATCTGGGGTCTTAAATGCTAACAAGCGGCCATCTAAGATGCATCAATTGGTCTCAACCCACCTGGAGCAAAGGAGAATGAAGAACACCAAGGTCACACGATAACTAAGAGCCCAAGATACAGAAAGGGCCACATGAACCAGAGACCTACATCATCCTGAGACCAGAAGAACTAGTTGGTGCCCAGCCACAACTGATGGCTGCCCTGACAGGGAGCACAACAGAGAACCCCTGAGGGAGCAGGAGATCAGTGGGATGCAGACCCCAAACTCTCATAAAAAGACCAGACTTAATGGTCTGACTGAGACTAGAGGAATCCTGGCGGTCATGGTCCCCAAACCTTCTGTTGGCACAGGACAGGAACCATTCCCGAAGACAACTCATCAGACATGAAAGGGACTGGACAGTGGGTAGGTGAGAGATGCTGATGAAGAGTGAGCTATTTGTATCAGGTGGACACTTGAGACTGTGTTGGTATCTCCTGTCTGGAGGGGGGATGGGAGGATAGAGAGAGTTGGAAGCTGGCAAAATTGTCAGGAAATGAGAGACTGGAAGGGCTGACTCATTAGGGGGAGAGCAAGTGGGAGTACGGAGTAAGGTGTATATAAACTTATATGTGACAGTCTGACTTGATTTGTAAATGTTCACTTGAAGCTCAATAAAAGTTAATTTAAAAAAAATGTTTCTGTGTGAGAGACTGACTTGATTTGTAAACTTTCACTTAAAGCACAATAAAAACAGGAAGAATTAAAAAAAAAATTAACTTACTGAACCCCCATAATAATAATGTGATCTAGGTACTATTATCATCAGCCCTATATTACAGATGAAGAAACTGAGGCACGAAATGTTTAAGTACTCTGCTAAAGTTGCACACCTGGTATGTGCATTTAGCTCTGCACCTGGCACCTGGGCCTGCACTTCTAACCCTTTGCTCAGTTGTCTCTTGCCACCAGGGCAGCATTTTAGAGTCCACTTATTTTACACGGGTAGACTCAGAAGTAGGAACACAGTAGGAGAATACTGGTTCTGGTCATGATCTTGAAACTATTTAGCCATATTGTCTTCAGCAAGGGGTTCCTGACCTGGCTGACAATCAGAATTCACATTCAAAGAGTTGTTCTGGTTTTGTTAGGTGATTTTTAAAAAGATTCCAAAGCTTCACCCCAGATCCACTGACTCAACCTCTCTGAGGTTTTTATCCAGAAATCTCAGCTCCTCAAAGACTTGCAGGGTATTCTGATGCGGCCAGACTGGTGTTCAGGAATCACTGAAGTGGGACTCCCACAAAGGGTTGTTGAATAGTTTGTGCCTTCTTGCAGACTAATCTAATTCCTATTGTTCTCTCCTAGTCACACCCCCAGGTTTCTCATCTGCTAAATGAGAATCTTCTAACCTTCTAGAATTTTGGTTTTCTCATCTGTAAATTGAGGGCTTCTCTGGCCATGTTGACACATTTCCTGGGAGGGTTGGGAGGACTGGCTTTTGCCCTGGGTGTGGATTTTGAGGAATGGGACATTAACTTAAATGTAACTTAACCTGTTGCCGTCAAGTCGATTCCTACTCATAGTCACCCTATAGGACAGAGTAGAACAGTCCCATAGGGTTTCCAAGGAGCAGCTGATGGATTTGAACTGCTGACCTTTTGGTTAGTCTCCATAGCTGTTGACCACTACGCCACCAGGGTTTCCAATGGGACATTAGCGAGAGGGAAAGAGCAAGAGATAGAAGAGGCATTTATGGCAGCTCATTCAACTCTCTCAAACCTGAACTTCTCACATAAGCTGGGGGTCCATTCTGTCAGCTAGTTTGCTTAAGTGATTTGTTCATCCTGGAAACCAAAATGCTGACAGAAAATATCAATCTACAGTAATTCAAAGAGTTCTTTGAGACAGAACTTTCTAATTCAGTAAAATGAGTGTATGATCATAGTTAGGTCTATTACAAATAAAATTACCTGTGATACAATTGTAGCAACAATGGCTGAGAAGGTAGTGTTGTGTAGTAGAAAGAGCAAAGCCTTTAGAGTCCAGTAATCTGTGAAAACTGGACAATGAATAAGGGAGACCGAAGAATTGGTGCCTTGGAATTGTGGTATTGGTGAAGAATATTGAATAAACCATGGACTGCCAAAAGAATAAACAAATCTTCTTGGAAGAAGTCCAACCAGAATGCTCCTTAGAAGCAAGGATGGTGAGACTGTGTCTTACATACTTTGGACATGTTGTCAGGAGGGATCAGTCCCTGGAAAAGGACATCATGCTTGGCAGAGTACAGGGTCAGCGGAAAAGAGGAAGATCCTCAACGAGGTGGATTGACACAGTGGCTGCAACAATGGGCTCAAGCATAACAAGGATTGTAAGGATGGCACAGGAACGGGCAGTGTTTTCGTTCTGTGATACACAGGGTCACTATGAGTTGAAACTGACTTGATAGCACCTAACAACAACAACAACAATCTGGAAAACTAGCTAGCCTCTCTGAGCCTCAGTTCTCCTCATCTGCAAAATGAAAACAATACTTGCCAGAAGATTGCAAACTACCTTGAGAATAGATGGGGGTCACTGTGTACCATTTGGATTTCATTTCAGAAATAAAGCCCACCATTCTCTATATTATTCTCCATTCTTTGCTGGTCACCTTCTATGTGTCACATTCCAGCCTGTACTGGAAGGGCCTTTCTTGTGAAAATATATGAATTTATTACTTTAAGAAAATGAGCCCAAATAATTGTCCAAGTTTATCTGTTAATATTTGTTTATAATGTCTTTCATGTGCCAAAGATGTTATATCAACAAATAGTCCATGTCTGTTTTCATCCATTGCTTTTTGGGATACTTCTGCTCACAAATCAGATAAAGTATTTTTGTGTGTATTCTTCCAGTTATTTGGTGCTTTTTTTGTTGTTAACACATTGATCCATATGATACTTATTTTGTTGTATCATGGATGGTCAAGATATTACTTTTTATTATAGTTGATTAATCATGCAGATTATATAGAGTATATATATATACATTTCTTTATCTACATACATCTATGTGTATATACATATACATCTATATGTACACATATTATATATATACGTTTATGTACAGTGAAACCTGTGAGAACGCGAACTCAATTTGACTGCCCTTGTTTTTCCAGATCTCACAAGTTTTCTACCTATATTTGTTGTTGTTGTTGTTAGTTGGCTCCAACTCGTGGTGACTTTACATGTTGCCCTGTCCTGTTTCATCTTTATGATCATTGATATGCTCGAGTCCCTTGTGGTTATTGTGTCAATTCATCTCATGGAATGTTTCCCTCTTTTTTCTTTGGCCTTCGGCTTTACCAAACATGACATCCTTTTCTAGAGATCGATCTTTTCGGAAAATGTGTCCAAAGTAATCAAGCCACAGACTCATCACCTCACTTGTAAGAAACATTCTGGTTGTATTTCTTCGAGAGAGATTAGTTTGTTCTTTTGGCAAGTCCATGGAGTCTATGGTATATTCAATATTCTTTACCAATATCACAATTCAAATGCATCAATTCTTCTGTTTTTCTTTTTTACTTCTAACTTTCATATGGATATGAGGCAATTGAAAACACTATGGCTTGGGTCAGGAGCACACCTTACTCATCAAAGCAACATTTTTGCTTTCAAAAACTTCAGGAAGTATTCTGCAGGAGATTTGTCCAATATGTTGTCTGATTTCTTTTATAAACAAATAAATATGTATGTTTGTATGCATATATATACAAACATAATATATATGTATTTTATATTATATATTATAAATATACACAAATATGTATTTCAGGCAGCTTTAACTTGGTGAGTCTTTTATATTGTACAGCAGTCCAGAGTTCATTCTGAGGGTTATCTCGAGCAGATTATCTTTCAATTTACTCTTTGAATTTTCATTACGCATAAAGGTTTGTGAAATGCTTTGCTTTTTTCTGATCTTATAAACTAGTTCTGGCCTAGGAAGGAATTTAAAGAAGTGTTTTCCAGTGGTGGTTATTGGTAGAGGCATTTGTGAAGGTAGCCTTTCAAAAGAGAAGGGAAGAGGGTTCAAGAAGGAAGAAATGAGGGAGTATTGCCCTCTGAGATCTTTCCCTTAATATGATTAAAAAAAAAAAAAAAACCTTAAATTGAAGAGAAAGGGAGGCACAGAAGGGAAAACTTCAGAAAGGAGGTCGAACTTGAGCTGTATCTGTCTGATAAAGAGAACCTACATTAAATATCAAAGGTTATCAGCACTCTAGAATTTGAACAGAATAGATTAAATAAATTCATATAAGATTCTATTTAAAATTATAAGTACGTATATGCTTCAACTAGAGGCTGAGCTTGCCATTCAAGAAGATAATAATATCAAGTTTTTTGTTGCAAACACTAATATCATGTTTTATTGTTCTGATTAAATTGTGCTTGAAAAAACTGCATTTTAGAACCATCTTTACTTCTATTAGACATTTATATTGCCTTTTATTAGTCTGTACTACCTTTTAGTAGGTCTTTCCATTTGTCGCTTTTAAAATAATTGGACCTTGGTGCTAAGAGCAGTATTAATATTTGAAATAATAACGTGCAATATGTTTTTTTTCCTTTCTCTTTATTTGAAAATGTATTAAAACTATGCTCTAGGATCACATTGGTGAGATTTCAGAAAAATAAGCATTTTTGTTACAGGGTGGACTAAAGTACATGCAGTTTTTTTATGCCTATTATGTCTTTAACTCTCTCCTTGGCACTGTGGGCGAATACAGGAGAAAGAAGAGAGAGTTATGGAGATCCATGAGTAAACAATCTAATTGAAGAGACAAAGTCAAATGAGCTTGGCTAGGCAAGGATTAATTCAGACAAATATCTGGGATAATAATAGATAACCTGTGTGGTACAGACCAAAAGTTTCACAGATGTTTAGAATGAAAGACTAAAGTACAGTATTTCAGCAAGAGCTTAAGATATGAAAACCACCAATCTGAAGTTAGGTTCAAAAATGAAAACAGCCACGAAAACACTTTACAGACTGTGAGCCTGGATTCAGATGTAAGATGGAAATGGATGCATAACGTGTGGGACACACAGAATCACAAGACCTTCATTCAAGCCCCATCTCTGTCCCTTCCTCATTGCATGTCCTTGTAGAAATCATTTATTTTTCCTCATAACTCATCTCTTCTCCTGCAGAGCAATGGCACTTTACCACCGCTAATGAAATCTTATTAAATAAGTCAATATATTCCACATTCTTTTTCGAGTTGGGGGAAAAAAAAAAACCCTCTATAGATGTTCAAGAACCCTGGTTGCACAGTGGTAAGGGCTTGGCTGCTGATCAAAAGGTCAGCAGTTCAAATCTACCAACCACTTCTTAGAAACCCTATGGGGCAGTTCTACTCTGTCCTAAAGGGTTGTTATGAGTTGGAATCGACTCAAGGGCAATTACTTTGGTTGGTTTTGATTACAGATATTAATATCATCATCAGAATATTAGAATGTTGGGAGGATTAATATGAGAAATGGGATAAGATACATAAAGTCCTTCCTAAACTATAAATTGTTCTCTTTGCTTATAAACTGGAAATTGATCTTCTTTCTTCTTCCCTTCTTTTCTTTCTTCCTTCCTTCCTTCCTTTTGATAAATGCTACCTGGAAAAATTACTACAGTTTTTGAGTTTTCTACTGGTCTTTATTGATTGAGTGGCTGTTAAAAGGCTAAGAAATTAGAAGATACAGTAATTCTGCAATAATCATGAGCTTTATAAAGATGATTATTTGAGGAAGTCTGAAAATCATCTCAATTTTTCCTTATTAAGTATATATCTAAAATCAGACCTGAAGCAAAAGTGAGAATTCAAAGAAAATGATTTAGGCTTGGGATGGACACTCTTGTGTTCACACATGGCTCCCAGAACCAACCAGCTGGAGCTCATTTGCATTTAAGAATTTCAGGATGCATTTGATTTCAATCCACTCTCCCCTGCCACTCTAAATGAGAAATTAAAATAAATGCCTATGCAATTTCTGTAATTCTGTAAAAAGTAGTTTAGCAGCAAGTTTCTTGTCATTTTCCTATTAATGCCAATTTCTGAGGTAAAGCATCCCATGATATTTTTAACAGGTCAATGGCTAGAGTAATAGAGAAATTTCAATATATCCGCTTTCATTTCGTAGTTGGAGGAAAAAAGGTGAATGTTACTCTAGCAATTCAAATTTTCTAACAAAACTCACTGATACATAAAACTCTCATTTAACAGCTTTCCTTTCTCAGGGGGAAATACATTTTAATATTTTGATCCTATATAATTATAATTTCGTGTCTTAAGAAATTATGTTCAACGAACTTTTTAGACTTTCTTCCATATCTGTATATAGCAATTTCTCAGTTATAAAATGTATAGTATCGTGAAGGTGTTAAGATAACCACTTAATTGCAAACAGAAATACACAAAGTTGAGGGAGTAGCCAAATGTGTAAGATTTGATTTTACACACATTCTTCTTAGCTAAGTATCATGGATTGAATAATGTCCCCTCAAAAATGTGTGTATCAGTTGGGGTGGGCCACAATTCCCAGTATTGTGTGATTTTTCCTACATATTATAAATCCTGCCTCTATGATGTTACTGAGGGAGAATGGGTGGCAGTTGTGTTAGTGAGGCAGGACTCAACCTACAAGTTTGGACTGTGTCTTGAGGCAATCTCTTGAGATATAAAATAAAGAAGCAAGCAGAGAGACGTGGGGACCTCACACCACCAAGAAAACAGTGCCAGGAGCAGAGTGCATCCTTTGAACCCAGGGTTCCTGCACAAAGAAGCTCCTAATCCAGGGGAAGATTGATGAGAAGGCAGACAGAGAGAAAGAGCCTTCGTCTGGAGCCAACTTCACAAATTTGAACTTTTAGTGTACTTTGCTGTGAAGAAAATAAATTTCTCTTTGTTAAAGCCATCCACTTGTGGTATTTCTGTTATAGCAGCACTAGGTAACTAAGACACTACCCAGACACTAAGTAAAGAAAATAAAAGTAGAGGAAACTAGCCAACAACATGAGACAAGCTCTTTTTTCATGTCCTCAAATTGATAAAAACTACTAAGTGCAAGCTTGGTTTGCCTTGCATCAAAGTAAAAGAGAAATGATTTCAATACCTCAAGACCCCAGAAATCATGCTGAGTGAGCAGAAAGGTTTTATAGTAATTCAATGCAAATTATACTTCTGGTCTCTATTTCTCTTTGAAAAATATTTTTGGAAGGGTAAAAATAAGCAAATAGTGGGCAGAAAATGAAAGATCCTTGTAAGAATTCTTAATAAAGAAGAAAGAGAAAGGAAAAAAAAAATCAGACACACCTTTGAACCTAAAATTTTAAGCCATTTTGCATAGAACAGTGTTTCTAACTCTGGGCTCTGGAACAAAGGAGAAAGGATGTCAAATTCCAGTTTGACTACTTACTAGTAACTTGGACACGTTTCTTAACCCTACTTAGCTTCAGGTTCCTAAATAGCAAAATGCAGATAATAATAATAACAATAATGATATCAATCATACATAGGACATGTTATCAGGAGAGACCAGTTCCGGGAGAAGGACATCATGCTTGGTAAAGTAGAGGGTCAGCAAAAAAGAGGAAGACCCAGAAGCTGGTGAAATGGACATGAAAAGCGAGAGTGGAGGGAGAGAGCGGGCTGTCTCATTAGGGGGAGAGTAATTGGGAGTGTGTAGCAAGGTGTATATGGGTTTTTGTGTGAAAGACTGACTTGATTTGTAAACTTTCACTTAAAGCACAATAAAAATTATTAAGAAAAAAAAAGAGGAAGACCCTCAATAAGATGGATTGATACAGAGGCTGCAACAATGGACTCAAGCATAACAACAATTGTGAGAATGGCGCAGGACCAGGGAATGTTTCCTTCTGTTGTACATAGGAAGCTAGGAGTGGGAACTGACTCGACGGCACCTAATAGCAACAACAACAAAGGGGTAAAATGTGGCTTTATACAGGCTTTTTTACTTCAAAAAAGAATAAAAAATAGCTATTGGAATATAAAATAAATGATCTATGTACAGCACATTAAATTATTGAAACAATGTACTACCTGGTGCCGAATATTAGATTAGAATCTAAGTCTAATTTTGATAATCAATATTTCCATAATACAAAATTTTAAAAGAAAGTTTTATGTGTTTTCCTTTGATTTCTGTTTTGTTTTGTTTCTTTTGCAGGGAAGGCAGTGGCGAGATTAAGACTGTATTTTGTTTCCACTCTGCCTGTTCAATGGCCATGCTTTTTACAATTAAACAAATAAATAACAACAACAAAAACCTGAATCATTCACATTTGGAATAGATACTCTCTATTCAAGAGCTGATGGCTGAGGAGCTCAATTTGGAGATTCCATGTTCCTGACCAGAGCAGACAATATCTACAGCACTATCTAAACAGTTCCAAGTAGAAACACACTATGCCTTTTCAAGCAGAGCTTCTGAAAATAAATTGGAAATGATCACTCATTCCATAACTGCCATTTTTGAACCATGGTTTGGGGAATGTATGAGGGCTCAGGGACCTGGCTAGCTTAAGTTAACCAAGGATAGACACTAAGGTGGAGCTGCAATTTCATAATGGCATAATTCCAAAGTAACTGGCCTAAACTTTTATTTACAGAAAGTTAGGTAGATAAAGACTTTCTCTAGAAAGTTAAATAAACTGATTTTCATTAAAAGAGACAGTAAAGTGTGTGGGCTCTGGAGACAAAGCAGAAGATTTAAAAAAAAAAAAAAAAAAAGATGCCTGCTACTTCCTAGTGATGTGGTGTTGTTGTTGTTAGGTGCCATCCAGTCAGTTCTGACTCATAGTGACCCTACGTGTAACAAAACACTGCCCGATCCTGTGCCATCCTCACAATCATTATTATGCTTGAGCCCATTGTTGTACACGTTGTATCAGTCCATCTCATTGAGGGCCTTCCCCTTTTTCACTGACCCTCTGCTTTACCAAGCATGATGTCCTTCTCCAGGGACTGGTCCCTCCTGATAACATGTCCAAAGTATGTGACACAAAGTCTCTCCATCCTTGCTTCTAATGAACATTCTAGCTGTACGTTTTTCAAGACAGACTTGTTTGTTCTTCTGGCAGTCCATGGCATATTCAATATTCTTTGCCAATACCATAATTCAAAGGCATCAATTCTTCTTCAGTCTTCCTTACTCATTGTCCAGCTTTCACATGCATATAAAGTGATTGAAAACACCAAGGCTTGGGTGAGTTGCACATTAGTCCTCAAAGTGACATCTTTGCTTTTTAACACTTCAAAGAGGCCTGTTGTAGCAGTCTTGCCCAGTGCAAAGCATCATTTGATTTCTTGACTGCTGCTTCCATGGGCATTGACTGTGGATCCAAGTAAAATGAAATCCTTGCCAACTTCAATATTTTCTTCATTTATCACGATGTTGTTTGCTGGTTCAGTTAGGAGGATTATTTTTTTTCATGTTGAGATGTAATGCATACTGAAGGCTGTGGTCTTTGATCTTCATCAGTAAGTGCTTCAAATTCTCTGCACTTGCAGCAAGCAAGGTTGTGTCATCTGCATATTGCAGGTAGTTAATGGGTCTTCCACCAACACTGATGCCACATTCTCCTTCATATAGTCTAGCTCCTCAGATTATTTGCTCAGCATATAGATTGAATAAGTATGGTAAAGGGATACAATCCTGACACACACCTTTCTTGATTTTAAACTATGCAGTATCCCCTTGTTCTTTATGAATGACAGCCTCTTGGTCTATGTACAGGTTCTGCATGAGTACAATTAAGTGTTTCGGAATTGCCATTCTTTGCAACGTTATCTGTAATTTCTTATGATCTGCACAGTCAAATGTCTTTGAATAGTCGATAAAACACAGGTAAATATCTTTCTGGTATTCTCTGCTTTCAGCCAAGATCCATCTGACATCAGCAATGATATCCCTTATTCCATATCCTCTTCTGAATCCAGCTTGAATTTCTGGTGATTCCCTATTGATACATTGCTACAACCATTTTTGAATGATCTTCAGCAAAATTTTACTTAAATGTAATATTAATAATATTGTTCAATAATTTCCACATTGTTTTGGGTCACCTTTCTTTGGAATGGGCACAAATATGGAACTCCTTCAGCTGGTTGGGCAGGTAGCTGTCTTCCAAATTTCTTTTATAGATGAGTGAGTGCTTCTAGTATTGCATCTGTTTGTTGAAACATCTCAACTGCTTTTTTGTCAATTCCTGGAGTCTTGTTTTTCACCAATATCTTCCGTGTAGCTTGGACTTCTTTCTTTGATAGTACTGGTTCTTGATTATATGCTACCTCTTGAAATGTTTGAATGTCGACCAATTCTTTTTAGTACAATGAGTCTGTGTATTTCTTCCATCTTCTTTTCATGCTTCCTGTGTAGTTTAATAATTTGCCTGTAGAATCCTTCAACATTTCAACCTGAGACTTGAATTTTTTCTTTAGTTTTTTTGTTCTTTCAGTTTGAGAAAGGCTGTGTGTGTTCTTCCCTTTTGGTTTTCTAACTCCAGGGCTTTGCGTATTTCTTTATAATATTTTACTTTGTCTTCTCAAGTTACACTTTGACATCTGTTCTGCTGTTTGACTTCATCATTTCTTTCACTTTAGCCACTCAACATTCAAGAGCAAGTTTCAGAATCTCTTCTGACATCCATTTTGGTCTTTTCTTCCTTTCCTTTTTTAATGAACTTTTGTTTTCTTCATGTATGGTGTCCCTCCACAACTCATCTGGTCTTCATTATTAGTGTTCAGTGTGTCAAATCTATCCTTGAGATGGTTTCTAAATTCAGGTGGGATATATTCAAGTTTGTACTTTGGGTCTCATGGCCTTTTTTTCATTTTCTTCACCTTCGACCTGAACTGCATGTGAGCAATTAATGGTCTGTCCCTGGCCTTGTTCTCACTGATGATATTGAACTTCTCCATAGCTTCTATCCAAACAGATATAGTCAATTTGATTCCCTTGTATTCTATCCATTGAGGTACATGTAAATAGTTGCTGTTTATTTTGTTGAAAAAAGGTATTTGCAATGAATAAGTTGTTGAGCTTGCATAATTCTGTCATGTGATCTCTGGCGTCGTTTCTGTCACCAAGGCCATAAGTGGCTCTTACTTGGTGTTAAATTATGTTTAAGCTACTAGTCTAATTTTTAGATACTGGTTTTGTGTTTGTCTTATTCTGGCAGTATCAGTGAAAGTTCTGCTTATGTTGAGTATCTATTTCTGCCTAATTTGTCTCAGGTGTAACTGTGGAAATCTTTCAGAACTGCCAAGATCTAGTTCTACCTCCCATTTTCTTTCTTCACTTTGGGGTGTAAGGCTTCAAAGTACCCTCTCTGAGACAGGAAGAAAACCAAAAAATGTATTTCAGATTCCCCAGATGATTGTTATTGCAACAGCCTTCACTAAGCAGTTCTCAGCAGAAACAAACTCTTAGACTAAGACCTCCAGAGGCAATCGTGTTGTTATTTTATTGTGCCTCTTAGATTAATAAGATTGGGATTTTTAAAGAGTATTTTAAAATTTATTTTGACTACTTTTTAAAAAATCTGAAAAACTACAATCAATAGGTTTAGCTTAAAATTAACCTGTCCTTGGGGAAGCCAGCACAACTTGTACAACACAAGGCTATGGAAGCTCCATAGATAATCCCAACTCCCTGAGGGACAGAATCGCTGGGCTGAGGGTTGTGGGGACCATGGTCTCAGGGAACATCTAGTTCAACTGGCATAACATAGTTTACAGATAGAATATTCTACATTCTACTTGGGTGTGTAGCATCTGGGGTCTTAGAAGTGTGTGAGCGGCCATCTAAGATTCTCCACTGGTCTCACCCCTTTGGGAGGAAGGGAGAATGAAGAAAACTAAAGATACAAGGGAAAGATTAGTCCAGAGGACTAATGGACCACATCTATCACAGCCTTCACCAGACTAAGTCCAGTACAACTAGGTGATGCCCAGCTACCACCACTGACTGCTCTGACAGGGATCACAATAGAGGGTCCCAGAAAGAGCTGAAGAAAATGTAGAACAAAATTCTAACTCACAAAAAAAGACCGGACTTGGAGGTGGAGCCAAGATGGCAGAAAAGACAGACACTTCTCTCGAGCCCTCTTTAAACAAACACCCCAAAAAAAAACAAGTGAAATGAGTATATTTGTGACAAGCTGGGAGCCCTGAGCATCAAAAGCAAGCTTAGACAACAACTGAGGGGAGGAAGAGACCGTTCAGAAGCGGAGAGGAGTTACCAGACCTGAATTGCAGGGACCCCTCAGGCACCATTCCCAGAGTGGCGGCGGCTGTGGCGGCGGGCTGGTACTAGCATTCAGCCGCAGTTTCCTCAGGGAGAAGCAGCCAGCCACACAGCCTACTCACATCTCTGGAACCTGAGGAGAACAGCGCTTTCAGCAAAAGCTAAGTACTTGCTTATATTTTACCACGCCCACCCCAACCCCCGACCCCCAAGCCAGCTTCAGCAGCTGAATCCCTGGGCCTGAGATAGACCCTGGTGAGCACCTAGAGCCATCCTCCCAGCGGCAGGGAAGGAAAAAATTTGCAACTGGGGGGAAAAGATAATTTGCTAGCTCCATTAACCAGAAAAGCTCAGGAGAGAAGTGGTTCCTGTACAGGCATAAACCATCCGTGGACCTTGAGCACCTTTCCCTTCCGCATGGACCTGTTTGGGCCTATTTCAGGAGCATAGGCCCTTGTTGGCAGACTTCAACCATTTCAGCTGTGCAGTGGAGAGGTGTGTGTTTGATGTTTGACATTGCTTTGCCTATTAAACAAGGTCCTTACCTACCCACATCAGAGACTGGTAGCTCCATTCAGGTCACCCAACCACCCACGACAGGGGTCCAAAGATAACTTGTACCTCCCAGTCCTTACAACCAAAAACTTTGGGTGCCCGTGGTTCCTCTGCAGAACCCACCCACCAGCACACTGTAGGGAACAGAGACACATTTTCCTCAGAGACACTTGGGGGTCAGTTCTCAGCCCCCTGCCTTGTTCAGAGTGTGGCTCCTGCTGCAATCAGATACCAGTATATACACCAATCACCCCTGCCCCTCTAAGAGAGTAGGACAGAGCCTGTACCACACACCTGATGATCAGCTACCTGGAAACCTGAGCTGAATTCCTAAAAGAAAACTGAATGGACTCCTAGACCGATATACCTGATAACACCTCTAGCCAGCTGGGGACAGGACAGCAGAGCTTCAAAGGCAAAAATAATCAAGCTAATTCACTCAAGCAACCCATAGGGGTATACCAAAACAAAGCAAAGCAAGCAGCTACGACACAGTAAGCAAGCATAAACTAATACAGTAACTTACAGATGGCTCAGAGAAAACACTTAATATCAAGCCACATAGAGAAACAGACCATGATTACCTCAACAGGCTCTCAAAACAAAGAATCCAGGGATCTTCTAGACAAAAGTGCGTTCCTAGAATTACCAGATGCAGAATACAAAAGTTTAATAGACAGAACCCTTCAAGACGTCAGGAAGGAAATGAGGCAATACACAGAACAAGCCAAGGAACACATAGATAAAGCAACTGAAGAAATTAGAAAGATTATTCAGAACATAATGAAAAGTTTAATAAGCCGGAAAAATCCATAGACAGGGAGCAATCAGAAATTCAGAAGATTAACAATAAAATTACAGAAGTAGACAACTCAATAGAAAGTCAGAGGAACAGAACTGAGCAAGAAGAAGCTAGAATTTTTGAACTCAAAGATAAATCACTTGGCACTAATATATTTGAAGAAAAATCAGATAAAAGAATTTAAAAAAATGAAGAAACTTTAAGAATCATGTGGGACTCTATCAAAAGAAATAACCTACGAGTGACTAGAGTACCAGAATAGGGAGGGATAACAAAAAATACAGAGAAAATTGTTGAAGATTTGTTGGCAGAAAATTTCCCTGATATTGTGAAAGATGAGAAGATATCTATCCAAGATGCTCATCGAACTCCACATAAGGTAGATGTTAAAAGAAAGTCTCCAAGACTTATTATAATCAAACTTGCCAAAACCAAAGATAAAGAGAGAATCATAAGAGCAGCGAGGGATAAATGAAAACTCACCTACAAAGGAGAGCCAATAAGAATAAGCTTGGACTACTCAGCAGAAACCATGCAGGCAAGAAGGCAATGGGATGACATATTGAAAAAACTGAAGGAAAAAAATTGCCTGCCAAGAGTCATGTATCCATCAAAACTGTCCCTTAAATATGAAGGTGAAATTAAGACAATTAAGACACAAGCTTAGGGAATTCGTAAAAACCAAACCAAAACTACAAGAAAAGGGAGTTCTTTGGTTGGAAAATCAATAATATCAGGTATCAACTCAAGACTAGAACACTGGGCAGAGCAACCAAAAGTCAACCCAGACAGGAAAATCCAAAAAAACAAAGCAAGATTATAAAAAAAAACCCAAAACAGGGTAACAGTGATGTTATTATATAAAAGAAGACAACATAAAAATAATAAAGAGGGGCTAGGAAATGTTTAGGAAATGTAATCATACACCTTCTGTATGGAGAGGAAGATATGGCAATACAAAGAAATAGAAGGTAGTTTCAAATTTAGAAAAATAGGGGTTAAATAATAAGGTAACCACAAAGGAGAAAAGCTATCCTACTCATTAAAATAAAATACAGGGGAAAAATACAGACTTAGCAGAAACAAAATCAACAACAACAAATATGAGGAAAGGACAATACATAAAGAAAATCTACTCAGCACATAAAATTAAGTGGGAAAAAGAAACTGTCAACAACACAAAAAAAGACATCAAAATGATAGCACTAAATACATACCTATCCATAATTACCCTGAATGTAAATGGACTAAATGCACCAATAAAGAGACAGAGAATGGCAGAATGGAATAAAAAACAAGATCTGTCTATATGCTGCCTACAAGAGATACACCTTAGACTTAGAGACACAAACTAAAACTCAAAGGATGGAAAAAAAATATATCAAGCAAACAATCAAAAAAGAGCAGGAGTGGCAATATTAATTTCTGACAAAATAGACTTTAAAGTTAAATCCATCAGAAAGGATAAGAATACTATATAATGATTAAAGGGACAATACACCAAGAAGATATAACCATATTAAATATTTATGCACCCAATGACGGGGCTGCAAGATACATAAAACAAACTCTATCAGCATTGAAAAGTGAGACAGACAGCTCCACAATAATAGTAGGAGACTTCAACACACCACTCTCGCTGAAGGACAGGACATCCAGAAAGAAGCTCAATAAAGACATAGAAGATCTAAATGCCACAATCAACCAACTTGACCTCGTAAACATATACAGAACACTCCACCCAACAGCAGCCAAGTGTACTCTCTTTTCTAGTGCACATGGAACATTCTCTAGAATAGACCACATATTAGGTCATAAAGCAAGCCTTAGCAGAATCCAAAACATTGAAATATTACAAAGCATCTTCTCTGACCATAAGGCCATAAAAGTAGAAATCAATAACAGGAAAAGCATGGAAAAGAAACCAAACACTTGGAAACTGAACAATACCCTACTCAAAAAAGACTGGATTATAGAAGACATTAAGGATGGAATAAAGAAATTCAGAGAATCCAGTGAGAATGAAAACACTTCCTATCAGAACCTTTGGGACACAGCAAAAGCGGTGCTCAGAGGCCAATTTATATCAATAAATGCACACATCCAAAAAGAAGAAAGGGCCAAAATCAAAGAACTATCCCTACAACTTGAACAAATAGAAAGAGAGCAACAAAAGAAACCCACAGGCACCAGAAGAAAACAAATAATATTAGAGCTTAACTAAATGAAAAATAAAACAGGAAAACAAATGAAAGAATTAACAAGACCAAAAGCTGGTTTTTTGAAAAACTCAACAAAATTGATAAACCACTGCCCAAACTGACAAAAGAAAAACAGGAGAGGAAGCAAAAAACCCGAATAAGAAATGAGAGGGGCGATATTACAACAGACCCAACTGAAATTAAAAGAATCATATCCAATTACTATGAAAAACTACATTCAAACAAATGTGAAAACCCAGAGGAAATGGATGAATTCCTAGAAACACACTACCTATCTAAAATGACACAAACAGAGGTAGAACAACTAAATAGACCTATAAAAAAAGAAGAGATTGAAAAGGTAATCAAAAAACTCCCAACAAAAAAAAAGCCCTGATCTGGATGGCTTCACTGCAGAGTTCTACCAAACTTTCAGAGAAGAGTTGACACCACTACTACTAAGTCAGAGCATAAAAAATGGTGGGATACTACCAAACTCATTCTATGAAGCCAGCCACCATATTCCTGATACCAAAACCAGGTAAAGACACCACAAAAAAAGAAAATTACAGACCTATATCCCTCATGAACGTAGATGCAAAAATCCTCAACAAAATTCTAGCCAATAGAATGCAACAGCATATCAAAAAAATAATTCACCATGACCAAGTGGGATTCATACCAGGTATGCAGGGATGGTTCAAAATTAGAAAAACAATTAATGTAATCCACCACGTAAATAAAACGAAAGAGAAGAATCACATGATTTTATCAATTGATGCAAAAAAGGCATTGGACAAAGTTCAACACTCATTCATGATAAAAACTCTCAGCAAAATAGGAGTGGAAGGAAAATTCCTCAACATAATAAAGGGCATTTATACAAAACCAACAGCCAGCATCACCCTAAATGGAGAGAGCATCTCATTCCCAATGAGATCGGGAACCAGACAAGCATGCCCTTTGTCACCACCCTTATTCTACATTGTGCTGGAAGTTCCAGCAGAGCAATTAGGCTAGATAAAGAAATAAAGGGCATCCAGATTGGCAAGGAAGAAGTAAAAGTATCTCTATTTGCAGATGACATGATCTTATACACAGAAAACCCTAAGGAATCCTCCAGAAAACTACTGAAACTAATAGAAGAGTTCAGCAGAGTATCGGGATACAAGACAAATATACAAAAATCAGTTGGATTCCTCTACACCAACAAAAAGAACATCGAAGAGGAAACCACCAAATCAATGGCATTTACAGTAGCCCCCAAGAAGATAAAATACTTAGGAATACATCTTACCTGAGATGTAAAAGACTTATACAAAGAAAACTACAGTACGCTTATGTAAGAAACCAAAAGAGACTTACATAAGTGGAAAAACATACCTTGGTCATGGATAGGAAGACTTAACATTATCAAAATGTCTGTCCTACCAAAAGCGATCTATACATTTAATGTAATTCTGATCCAAATCCCAAGGACATTCTTTAATGAGATGGAGAAACAAATCACCAACTTCATTTGGAAGGGAAAGAGACCCCGGATAAATAAGGCATTACTGAAAAAGAAGAACAAAGTGGGGGGCCTTACTTTACCTGATTTTAGAACCTATTATACCGCCACAGTAGTCAAAACAGCCTGGTACTGGTACAACAACAGATACATGGACCAATGGAACAGAATTGAGAATCCAGACATAAATCCATCCACATATGAGCAGTTGATATTTGACAAAGGCC
This sequence comes from Loxodonta africana, assembly GCF_030014295.1. Classification (NCBI taxonomy): domain Eukaryota; kingdom Metazoa; phylum Chordata; class Mammalia; order Proboscidea; family Elephantidae; genus Loxodonta; species Loxodonta africana. The sequence continues at coordinate 100,530,410 of NC_087351.1, forward strand.
CCAAAACAGTGAAATGGGGAAAAGACAGTCTTTTTAACAAATGGTGCTGGCAGAACTGGATATCTATCTGCAAAAAAAATGAAACAAGACCCATACCTCACTCCATGCACAAAAACTAACTCAAAATGGATCAAAGACCAAAATATAAAATCTAAAACGATAAAGATCATGGAAGAAAAATTAGGGACAACGTTAGGAGCCCTAATACATGGCATAAACAGTATACAAAACATTATAAAGAATGCAGAAGAAAAACTAGATAACTGGAAGCTCCTAAAAATCAGCCACCTATGCTCATCCAAAGACTTCACCAAAAGAGTAAAAAGACTGCCTACAGACTGGGAAAAAGGTTTTATCTATGACATTTCTGATCAGCGCCTGATCTCTAAAATCTACATGATACTCCAAAAATTCAATTGCAAAAAGACTAATAACCCAATTAAAAAATGGGCAAAAGATATGAATAGACACTTCACTAAAGAAGACATTCCGGTAGCTAACAGATATATGAGGAAATGTTCATGATCATTACCCATTAGAGAAATGCAGATCAAAACTACAATGAGATTTCATTTCACGCCAACACGGCTGGCATTAATCCAAAACACACAAAATAATAAACGTTGGAGAGGCTGTGGAGAGATTGGAACACTTATGCACTGCTGGTGGGAATGTCAAATGGTACAACCACTTTGGAAATCGATTTGGCGTTTCCATAATAAGTAGAAAGAGAACTACCATAAAAAAAAAAAAAAAAAATCCCACTCCTTGGAATATATTCTACAGAAATAAGAGCCTTTACACGAACAGATATATGCACACCCATGTTTATTGCAGCTCTGTTTACAATAGCAAAAGGATGGAAGCAACCAAGGTGTCCATCAATGGATGAATGGATAAATAAATTATGGTATATTTACACAATGGAATACTACGCATCGATAAAGAACAGTGAGGAATCTGTGAAACATTTCATAACATGGAGGAACCTGGAAGGCATTATGCTGAGTGAAATTAGTCAGTTGCAAAAGGACAAATATTGCATAAGACCACTATTATAAGAGCTTGAGAAATAGTTTAAACTGAGAAGAAAACATTCTTTTGTGGTTATGAGAGGGGGAAAGGAGGGAGGGTGGGAGGGGGCATTCACTAATTAGATAGTAGGTAAGAACTACTTTAGGTGAAGGGAAAGATCATGCAATACAGCGGAGGTCAGCGCAATTAGACTAAACCAATAGCAAAGAAGTTTCCTGAATAAACTGAATGCTTCAAATGCCTGCATAGCAGGGGAAGGGGTCTGCGACCATGGTTTCAGGCGACATCTAAGTCAATTGGTGTAATAAAATCTTTTAAGAAAACATTCTGCATTCCACTTTCAAGAGTAGCGTCTGTGGTCTTAAACGCTAGCAAGCAGCCTTCTAAGATGCATCAGTTGGTCTCAACCCACCTGGGTCAAAGAAGAATGAAGAACACCAAGGACACTAGGCGATTATGAGCCCAAGAGACAGAAAGGGCCACATGAACCAGAGACTACATCATCCTGAGACCTGAAGAACTAGATGGTCTCCAGCTACAACCGATGACTGCCCTGACAGGGAACACAACAGAGAACACCTGAGGGAGCAGGAGAGCAGTGGGATGCAGACCCCAAATTCTCATAAGACCAGACTTAATGGTCTGACTGAGACTGGAAGGACCCCAGTGGTCATGGCCCAGGACAGGAATCATTCCCGTAGCCAACTCTTCAGACATGGATTGGACTGGACCATGGGTTGGAGAGGGATGCTGGTGAGGAGTGAGCTTCTTGGATCAGGTGAACACTTGAGACTATGTTAGCATCTCCTGCCTGGAGAGGAGATGAGAGTGTGGAGGGGGTTAGCAGCTGGCGAAATAGACAGGAAAAGAGAGAGTGGAGGGAAAGAGTGGGCTGTCTCATTTTGGGGAGAGTAATTGGAAGTGTTTTTTTTTTTTTAATTGGAAGTGTGTAGCAAGGTGTATATGGGTTTTTGTGTGAGAGACTGACTTGATTTGTAAACTTTCACTTAAAGCACAATAAAAATTATTTAAAAAAAAAAAAAACAGGCTTACTGGCCTGAGAGAGACTGGAGAAACTCCGAGAGTATGGCAGACACCCTTTTGGCTCAGTTATGAAGTCATTCCCGTGGTTCATGCTTCAGCCAAAGATTAGACAGACCCATAAAACAAACTAAGACTAAAGGGGCACCCCAGCCCAGGGGCAAGGACTAGAAGGCAGGAGGGGACAGGAAAGGTGGTAATAGGGAACCCAAGGGTGAGAAGGGAGAGTGTTGAGACGTCATGGGGTTGTTAACCAATGTCATAAAGCAATATGTGTACTAATTGTTTAATGAGAAACTAGTTTGCTCCATAAACCTTCATCTAAAGTTCAATAAAAAAAAAAATTTAATAATCTGTCTTCCTTCCTGAGGAAATAGCTCTACTTGTTTTTGCTTATTTATTTGATTCTTTGGAGTAAAATTACTGAAATTTCAGGGTCTTTGCCATAGCAGCTAGTGTTACTTATCCTAACTATTACATTTACAGAGTAAAAAATAATAGAAATTATATTCAAACTTTGGTGCAACTGACTCTAAGTGATTGCTTTGTCCACTAGGCAACTGAAAGCTGGCTTTATAAGCAATTAAATAGATGGTTCATATTTCATGGTATGGAATATTTTATATTGGTGAAAAAAAAAATAAAATGGGCTATGTATTAACTAAGGAAACACTTAGCACCAGTTGCCGTCTAGTTGATTCCAACTATTCAGGATTCCATGTGTGTCAGAGTAGAACTGTGCTCTGTAAGCTTTTCAGTGGCTGATTTTTCAGGAGTCAATTGCCAGGCCTTTCTTCCAAGACACCTCTGGAACCACCAACCTTTTGGCTAGCAGTTGAGCACGTTAGTTGCTAGAAAAGACAGAGCACATAATCTCAGTCAGTTAATACAATAGTTTATTTCTCACTCCTGTAGCAATGAACTATGATTATTCATGATAACTGGGGATAGGGTGGGTTGTTTATTTCATGGAGTTACTCAGAGACCTAGGCTAAAGTATATGCTATCATCTTAAATACACGCCTTCCAAATTCATCCTGGTGTCTGCCACCCAACAACTGACTTCTTACCCCCCTCAGCCCAGAAGCAACATACATCACTTTCGCTCACACTCCACCGGCATAAACCAGACACTTGGTCCCACCTTGATTTAATGGGGCTGGGCAATGGAATCTCTGGCTGAGCAACAACTCTACCCCGCAGAAAAAAGTATGAATTTTCATTGGATAGTTACTTTTTCTGCCACATACTGGTAATGAGTCTTGAATATAAAGGAGAAAAAAAAGTTTCATGTGATCATGCCGTGGGGCTAGCCTCATGTTATTACCAGATGAACAGAGGAGAGTAGACCGAAGACCTTAGCCAGAATCCACTGCACGGGCTTATAGGGTTTGGCTGGGAAGGCCTCAGTGTTTTCATTTCCATTTCTGCTGTCCTCTTGCTAATTGCTAGGGGGCACTGCATCACAGGTGGCCAGTTAACGGCTGGAATTATCCCAGAGTGTCTAATAGGTTTCATGAAACTCACAATAAGGCCCTCTCCTAGGAACAAAGATTGAAAAAAAATCCTTCTACCAGAAATTTGGAAACCCTGGTGGTGCAGTGTTTAAGTGCTATGGCTGCTAACCAAAGGGTCGGCAGTTCGAATCCACCAGGCGCTCCTTGGAAACTCTATGGGGCAGCTCTACTCCATCCTATAGGGTCACTATAAGTCGGAATCAACTCGAGGGCACTGGGTAGTGGGTACCAGAAATTTACAGAACCAATACATTTTCAGGACATGAACAAGAACTTCGGGCTAGATCCAAAGTAAAATTATTACTTCCAGAAATTGTTTTCCAGGACCTATAGGAAAAAGTAGTGACATTTCCTACCTATTATTGCCAAATCACAATTATACTGGGCAGCTTCAAATGATTCCTTGGCTATTCTTTCCAGAAAATGCTGGAACTCAACATTAAAGGACTTAAAGCTTTTATTCCCTTTCTGGAAGGGGCCATATGATTTTGTCATGTTTTAACTTTTTTCTCTGATAGAACAGCTTAAACATAACTTGCTAGTGGGAAAATAACTGAAGTTAGGTAAATTCATTCAGCATCCATTGAGTCATTCATCACAAGTTTACTGATCATCTACTCTTAGGTGTTACATTATCTACTCTCTACTCTCCTCTCTTCATCTGGTAGTAGGATGAGACTAGCCCCATTGCATGATCACATGAAACTTTTTTTTCTCCTTTATGTTCAAGACTTATTACTAGTATGTGGCAGAAAAAGTAACTACCCAATGAAAATTCATACTTTTTTCCCACAGGGTAGAGTTGCTGCCCATATCTATTAGGTGTTACATTATATTAGGGGAACAAAGATGATGATATCAATAAAGCTATACTCACAGCATCGGTAATGTTTAACATTTACAGAGAACCTAATATGTGCTGTGCACTGTTATGAAAGTGTTATCTGCATTATCACATTTAATTCTTGCAACTATTAACAATGCCTTTGCATAACTAAGAAATTCAGGTTTTAGAGAGGCTAAGAGACAGAATTAACAATGCCTTTGCATAACTAAGAAATTCAGGTTTTAGAGAGGCTAAGAGACAGAATTGGTGGCATAGTGGTTAAGTGCTACGGCTGCTAACCAAAGGGTCAGCAGTTCGAATTCACCAGGAGCTCCTTGGAAACTCTATGGGGCAGTTTTACTCTGTCCTGTAGGGTCGCTATGAGTCGAATTGACTCAACAGCACTGGGTTTTTGGGTGGGTAAGAGACAGAAAGTAACAAGAAGAGCAGTACTTGAACTCACATCTGGTTGACTCTGAACCTCATGGTCTTGATGAATATTCAGTAAACCCCCATTGACAAAAGAAAGCTAATGGAGCTGTATGGCTTTCATCCTACTATAGCTTAGAGTGTAGAAAGAAAGTAGGATAAATAAACATATGATCAAAATACATATTAAGTCAAACCAGTTGCCATTGAGTTGATTCTGACTAATGTGTATCAGAATAGAGGTATACTACATAGGGTTTCCAATGGCTGTGATCTTTTGTAAATAGACAGCTAGGCCTTTCTTCTGAGGCAACTTTAGGTGGATTTTGGTTAGTAGCCTAATGCTTAGCCATTTTCACCACACAGGGGTTCCAAAATCCATATGAAAAGTGCTCAAATATTGTTGTTGTTATTACGTGCTGTCGAGTCCGTTCCAACTCAAAGCAACACCATGCACAACAGAACCAAACACTGCTCAATCCTGTGCCATCCTCACAATCGTTATTATGCTTGAGCCCATTTTTGTATACCTCGTGTCAATCCATCTCATTGAGGGTCTTCCTCTTTTTCCCTGATCCTCTACTTTACCAAGCACGATGTCCTTCTTCAAGAGTGGGTCCCTCCTGATAACATGACCAAACCACTTAAGAAGTCTCACCATCCTTGCTTCGAAGAAGCATTCTGGCTCTACTTCTTCCAAGACAGATTTGTTCATTCTTCTGGTGGTCCATGGTATATTCATATTCTTCATCAACACCATCATTCAAATGCATCAGTTCTTCTTCGGTTTTCCTTATTCATTTTCTAGTTTTCACATGCATATGAAGTGATTGAAAACACTGTGGCTTTGGTCAGGCACACCTTAGTCCTGACATCTTTACTTTTTAACACTTTAAAGAGCTCTTCGCAGCAGATTTGCCCAGTGCTGCTTCCATGAGTGTTGACTATGGATCAAAGTAAAATGAAATACTTGACAATCTCAATCTTTTCTCCATTTATCATGATGTTGCTTACTGGCCCAGTTGTGAGGATTTTTGTCTTCTTTATGTGGAGGTGTAATCCATACTGAAGGCTGTAGTCTTTGATCTTCATCAGTAAGTACTTCAAGTTCTCTTCACTTTCAGCAAGAAAACTTGTGTCATCTGCGTATTGCAGGTTGTTAATGAGTCTTCCACTTATCCCAATGCCCCATTCTTCTTCATATAGTCCAGCTTCTTGGATTATTTCATCAGCATACAAACTGAATAAGTATGGTGAAAGGATGTAACCTTGATACACATCTTTCCTGACTTTAAACCACACAGTATCCCCTCTTTCTTGCCTCTTGGTCTATGCACAGGTTCCACATGAGCATGATTAAGTATTGTGGAATTCCCATTCTTTGCAATGTTATCCATAATTTTTTATGATCCACACAGTCTAATCCCTTTGTCCAATCAATAAACACAGGTAAACATCTTTCTGGTATTCTCTACTTTCAGGCAGAATTCATCTTACATCAACAATAATATCCCTTGTTCCACGTCCTCTTCTGAATCCGGCTTGAATTTCTGACAGTTCCCTCTCCATGTACTGCCGCAAGCACTTTTGAGTAACTTTCAGGAAATTTTACTTGCGTGTTATATTAATGATGTGGTTCGATAATTTCCACATTCTGTTGGATCATCTTTCTTTGGAATAAGCATGAATATGGATCTCTTCCAGTCGGTGGCCAAGTAACTGTCTTCCACATTTCTTTGCATAGACAAGTGAGAACTTCCAGTACTGCAGCCATTTGTCAAAACACCTCATTTGGTATTCCATCAATTCTTGAAGCCTTGTTTTTCACCAATGTATTCAGTGCAACTTGGACTTCTTCCTTCAGTGCCATTGGTTATTGATCATATGTTGCCTCCTGAAATGATGGAACATCAACAAATTCTTTTTGGTACACTGACTTTGTGTATTCTTTCCATTTTGATGTTTCCTGCGTTTTTCAGTATTCGTCCATAGAACTCTTCAATATTGCAACTTGAGGCTTTAATTTTTTCTTCAGTTCTTTCAGCTTGAGGAATGCTGTGCATGTTCTTCCCTTTTGGTTTTCTAACTCCAGGTTTTTGCACATTTCTTTGTAATACTTTACTTTGTCTTCACCAGCCACCCTTTGAAATCTTCTGTTCTACTCTTTTACTTCATCATTTCTTCATTTCATCTTAGCTACTCTACATTCAAGAGCAAGTTTTAGAGTCTCTTCTGGCATACATTTTGGTCTTTTCTTTCTTTCTTGTCTTTCTAATGACCTTTTATGATGCCCTTGATGTCATCCACAACTCCCCTGGTCTTTGGTCATTAGTGTTCATTACTTCTCATCTATTCTTGAGATGGTCTCTAAATTCAGGTGGGATAGCTATCATGATCTTGTTTTAATTTTCTTCAGTTTCATCTTGAACTTGCATATGAGCATCTGGTGGTCTGTTCCACAGTCGATCCCTGGCTTTGTTCTGACTGAATATTAAGCTTTTCCATTGTCTCTTTTCACAGATGTAGTCAATTTGATTCCTGCATATTCCAGTCCACGAGATCCACTTGTATGGTCAGAGTTTATGTTACCAATCAGCAATAATTATCAATGCACCTTGATCGCATGTTTGATCAATTCCCACTGTAGAAGCTGGTAAAAATCTTCAGTGCCTTCATCCTTGGCCTTAGTGGTTGGTGCATAAATTTGAATAATATTCATATTAGCTGGTTGCCCTTGTAGGCAAATGGATATTATCTTATCGCTGACAGTGTTGTACTTCAGGATAGATCTTAGATCATTCTTTTTGACAATGAATGCAATGCCATTTCTCTTCAATTTGTCATTCTCCATATAGTAGATTATATGATTGTCTGGTTCAAAATGGCCAATGCCAGTCCATTTCAGCTCACTAATGCATAGGATATCAACATTTATGCATTCTATTTAATTTTCGATGACTTCCAATTTTCCTAGATTCATATTTTGTACATTCCATGTTCCTATTACTAATGAATGCAGCCATTTCTTCTCATTTTGAGTCATGCCACATCAGTAAATAAATGAAGGTCCCAAAATCTTGACTTCATCCATGTCATTAAGGTTGGCTCTATTTTGAAGAGGCAGCTCTTCCCCAGTCACATTTCCAATCTGAGGTGTTCATTGTGTGCCGTTATATCGGACAGTGTCCCACTGCTATTCATATGGCTTTCACTGGCTAATTTTTTTTAGAAGTAGATCACCAGGTCCTTCTTCCTAGCCTGTCCTAGTCCGGAAGCTAAGCTGAAACCTGTCCACAATGGGTGACCCTGCTAGTATTTAAATACTGTTGGCATAGCATCCAGCATCACAGCAACTCACAAGCCATCACAGTACGACAAACTGAAAAATGTGTGGGGAATCCTATACATAGAAGATCCTAAATATTCCACAAGAAAACTGCTGGAACTAATAAAAGAATTTAGCAACTTTGCAAGGTACAAGATCAATACCCCAAAATCATTTGTGTTCCTCTACACTAACAAAGATTACTCCAAAAAAAAAAAAATTAGGAAAACGATACCATTTAAAATAGCCCCTAAATCTATAAAATACATAAGAATTAACCAGGGACATAAAGGACTAATACAATGAAAATTATAAAACATCACTAAAAGAGACCTACAAAATATGGAAAGACATTCCGTGCTCATGGATTAGAAAACCTTATATAGTGAAAATGTCAATTCTACCTAAAGCAATCTACAGACACAATGCAAGCCTGATACAAATTCCAATAACACTCTTTACTGAAATGGAAAAACTAATGACCAACTTCATATGGAAAGGAAAGAAACCCTGAAAAATGAAACAGGAACCATACCTCACATCATATACAAAAGCTAACTCAAAAGGAATCAAAGACCTAAATGCTAAAATTAAAACCATAAAATTCCAACAGAGAAAATCTTTTGTAAAAATAGGATAACACACATAACAAATGCATGAACGGAAGACAAGATAGATAGGTGGGACTTTATAAAAATTAAAAACTTATACTCATCAAAAGACTATTAAAGGAGGTGGGGCCAAGATGGCTGACTAGGTAGAAGCTACCTCAGATCCCTCTTGCAAAAGTGTCTTGGAAAAACAACTGAATTGATCACATACATGACAATCTACGAACCCTGACCATCAACCACAGATCTAAAGAGTTGACCTGAGTGACAAGGGAGCAAAAAGCTGCATCCTGAAGCAGTGACCGCTTCTGGAACTGGCAATCCATGCCACAGCCTTGAGCCCTCGTGGTTCCAGGGTGCCGAGTAGTGGGGCTCATTGCAGCTTGCTGAGGTGGGGCAGGCATGGGACACAGCCCTAACGCCTAGCCCCCTGGGATAACCTCCATAGAGACTCAGCCAGCACAAGCAGGCTGCACACTGACAGGGCTAACGAGAGAATGAGCAACCACGGGGAAGCAGCGACTGTTTTCAGAGCCTGGAGCCAGCGTCCCCGTCAGAAAACCTTGGTGCTGGGCTTTGGACTGGGCGCAGGTGAGCAGAACATGGCATCCTGAGATGGCGCAAACATGGAAAGCAGCCCTAGCCCCCAGAAGTGACCTCGGGGAAAGCCCAGCCAGTGCACGCAGGCAGCACAGTGACGTGGCCGACAAAAGGAGAAATCACCGGGAGGCAGCAACTGGTTTTGGAGCCCGGAGTGTGGCATCCCAGCCAGGGAACCTTGGCGCTGGGCTTTTGACGGGGAATGGAGGAACTGACCATGGCTTCTGAGACAGCACAAGCACAGGATGCGGGCCTGACCCTCAGGGGCAATCTCAACCCAGCCAACGCACACAGGCTACACACCCCTCGGGAATCTCAGATAAAATGGTCATCACCAAGCAAGATAAGTAACTTTGTCTATATTCCTGGGTGCTACTCTCTCCTATCTATCTGATCCCTCCCCTCCCCTTCCCAGGCAGCTTCATTACCATTGGAATTCCCTGGACCAGAGAGTGAAGTGCTCTGCGGTTGCTTTTTTTTTTTATGTCTTTTCCTAACCCATTCTCCTGGCCTGAGAGAAGCAGCTACAAAATACCCAGGGACCAAAAATCCTTCCCTGACTTCCCGAAAATAGACTAAAAATACAGAACCAGCTCCAGCCAAGCATATGAGATCCACAGTCTTGGGCTTTCATCCCTACAGGCAACAAGGTGGCTATTATAATGCAAAGGCAATTCTGCCAGTGATTTAACTGTAATTGTTTTAGTGGATTACTGGAAAGACAAGTTTCCCAGGTCTGATATCTCTACCTATTAAACAGAGCCCTCACTGACCCACAATGGGGAACTGAGGGCTGAAGCTCCACCCAAACCACCTAGCCTCCTGCCATAGGGGTCTGGGGATAGTGACACCTACCAATCTGTAGAGGTGCATGCATTGGGTGCCTAAGGTACAGCTGCAGAGCCCACCCACCAAAGTACTTTAGCAATAGAGACACACCTACCTCACTGGCACTTGGGGGAAGCCTGTCAGAATCCTGCCCTCCCTGGAGTGTGACCCCCTGCTGCTACTAGAATCTGGTGCACACAACTATCACCTCTACTCCTCTAAGGGAATAGGTGACAGTCTACACCACGCACTTGGTGACCCAAAATCAGATTCCACTCAAGAATAGTAAATAGACTCTTAGGCTTATAAATCTGGTAACAGCACAAACCACCTGGTAATAGGACGTAAGTGATTCAAAGGCTACAACAATCAAGACAGTGCAATCTAGTAGCCCATCTACGTATATTGAAAGAAAACAAAACAAGATAAGACTCAGTGAGCAAATATAAAATAAATCACTACAATATCTTATAGATGGCTTGGAGACAGCAGTCGATATCAAACCACATGAAGAAGCAGACCACGATTGATCCTACAACTCCTCAAATTAAGGAATCAAAATGTTTCCCAAATGAAGATACAATCCTGGAATTGCCAGATGCAGAATATAAAAAACTAATTTACAGAACGCTTCAAGACATCAGGGATGACCTCAAAAATGAAAAAAGTCAATCTACAGAAAAAAGCCAAGGAAAACACTGATAAAGCAGTTGAAAAAATCAAAAAGATTATTCAAGAACATAGTGGAAAAATTAATAAGCTGCAAGAATCCATAGAAAGACAGCATGCAGAAATCCAAAAGATTAATAGTAAAATTACAGAATTAGACAACTCAGTAGGAAGTCAGAGGAGCAGAATCGAGAAGTTGGACTGTAGACTGGGGGAGTTGGAGGATAAAGCAATTGACAGTAATATACTTGAAGAAAAACCAGATAAAAGAATGAAAAAAAATGAAGAAACCCTAAGAATCATGTGGGACTCTATCAAGAAGGATAACTTGCATGTGATTGGAGTTCCAGAACAGAAAGGGATAACAGAAAATACAGAGAGAATAGCTGAAGATCTGTTGGCAGAAAACTTCCCTGACATCATGAAAGAGGAAAGGATATCTATCCAAGATGCTCATCAAACCCCATATAAGATTGACCCAAAAAGAAAATCACCAAGACGTATTATCATCAAACTTGCCAAAACCAAAGATAAAGAGAAAATTTTAAAAGCAGCCAAAGATAAAAGAAAGGTCTCCTATAGAGGAGAATCAATAAGAATAAGTTCAGACTACTCAGCAGAAACCATGCAGGCAAGAAGGCAATGGGATGACATATATAGAGCACTGAAGGAGAAAAACTGCCAGCCAAGGATCATATATCCAGCAAAACTCTCTTTCAAATATGAAGGGGAAATTAAAACATTTACAGATGAACACAAGCTTAGAGAATTTGCAAAAACCAAACCAAAGCTACAAGAAATACTAAAGGAAATTGTTTTGTCAGAATATCAATAATATCAGATACCAGCAGAACACAAGGTCACAGAACAGAACATCCTGATCTCAACTCAAATAAGAAAATCACAAAAACAAATTAAGATTAATTTTAAAAAGGAAAAAAATGCTCAAAATATTGAAATCATTATGTAAAAGATCACAATAATCAAAAAGAGGGACTAAATACCGAAGGAATAGAACTGCCATATGGAGAGGAAAACAAGGCAATATAGGATGATTCAAGTTAGGTTTTTACTTAGAAAAATAGGGGTAAATATTAAGGTAACCACAAAGAGGTATAACAATTCCATAACTCAAAATAAAAACCAAGAAAAACATAATGGCTCAGCCAAAACAAATTCAACCACTATGAATGAGGAACACAGAATTTACAAAGAAAAACGTCTCAGCACAAAAAAGTAAGTGGAAAAATGAAATTGTCAACAACACACATAAAAAGACATCAAAATGACAACACTAAACACATAAAAAAAGATACTTATCTATAATTACGCTAAATGTAAATGGACTAAATGCACCAATAAAGAGACAGAGGGTCTCAAACTGGATAAAGAAACATGATCCATCTATATGCTGCCTACAAGAGACACAATTTAGACTTAGAGACATAAACAAACTAAAACCTAAAAGATGGAAAAAAATATATCAAGCAAAAAACAATCAAAAAGGAACAGGAGGAGCAATATTAATTTCTGACAAAATAGACTTTAAAGTTAAATCCACCACAAAGGATAAAGAAGGATACTACATAATGATAAAGAGACATAAAGGGACAATTGACCAGGAAGATATAACCATATTAAATATTTATGCACCCAATGACAGGGCTGTAAGATACATAAAACAAACTTTAACAGAACTGAAAAGTGAGATAGACACCTCCACAATTATAGTAGGAGACTTCAACACACCACTTTCAGAGAAGGATAGGACTTCCAGTAAGAAGCTCAATAGAGACACAGAAGACCTAATTGCTACAATCAAGCAACTTGACCTCATTGACTTATACAGAACACTCCACCCAACAGCTGCAAAGTATGCTTTTTTTTTCTAGTGCACATGGAATATTCTCTAGAATAGATCACATATTAGGTCATAAAACAAACCTTTGCAGAATCCAAAACATCGAAATATTACAAAGCATCTTCTCAGACCACAAGGCCATAAAAGTGGAAATCAATAACAGAAAAATCAGAGAAAAGAAATCAAATACTTGGAAACTGAACAATACCCTGCTCAAAAAAAGACTGGGTTATAGAAGAATTAAGGACGGAATAAAGAAATTCATAGAATGCAATGAGAATGAAAATACTTCCTATCAAAACCTCTGGGACACAACAAAGCAGTGCTCAGAGGCCAATTTATATTGATAAATGCACATATACATAAAGAAGAAAGAGCCAGAATCAGAGAACTGTCCCTACAACTTGAACAAATAGAAAGTGAGCAACAAAAGAATCCATCAGGCACCAGAAGAAAACAAATAATAAAAATTAGAGCTGAACTAAATGAATTAAAATTAGAGAACAGAAAAACAATTGAAAGAATTAACAAAGCTAAAAGATGGTTCTTTGAAAAAATTAACAAAATTGATAAACCATTGGCTAGACTGACTAAAGAAATACAGGAAAGGAAACAAATAACCCAAATAAGAAATGAGATGGGCCATATCACAACAAACCCAACTGAAATTAAAAGAATCATACCAGATTATTACAAAAAATTGTACTCTAACAAATTTGCAAACCTAGAAGAAATGGATGAATTCCTAGAAAAACACTACCTACCTAAACTAACATAATCAGAAGTGGAACAACTAAATAGACCCATAACAAAAAAAAGAGATTGAAAAGGTAATCAAAAAACACACACCAAAAAAAAAGCCCTGGCCCGGATGGCTTCACTGCAGAGTTCTACCGAACTTTCAGAGAAGAGGTAACACCGCTACTACTAAAGGTATTTTAAAGCATAGAAAATGATGGAATACTACCTAACTCATTCTATGAAGCCACCATATCCATAATACCAAAACCAGGTAAAGACACCACAAGAAAAGAAAATTACAGACCTATATCCCTCATGAACATAGATGCAAAAATCCTCAACAAAATTGTAGCCAATACAATTCAACAACATATCAAAAAAATAATCCACCACGATCAAGTGGGATTTATGCCAGGTATGCAAGGTTGGTTTAATATTAGAAAAAACATTAATGTGATCCACCATATAAATAAAACAAAAGACAAAAACCACACGATCTTATCAATTGATGCAGAAAAGGCATTTGACAAAGTCCAGCACCCATTTATGATAAAAACTCTCAGCAAAATAGGAATTGAAGGAAAATTCCTCAACATAATAAAGGGTATCTATACAAAGCCAACAGCCAACATCATTCTAAATGGAGAGAGCCTGAAGAACGGGAACCAGTCAAGGATGCCCTTTATCACCGCTCTTATTCAACATTGTGCTAGAGGTCCTGTCCAGAGCAATTAGGCTAGATGAAGAAATAAAGGGCATCCGGATTGGCAAGGAGGAAGTAAAATTATCTCTATTTGCAGATGACACGACCTTACACACAGAAAACCCTAAGGAATCCTCCAGAAAACTACTGAAACTAATAGAAGAGTTCGGCAGAGTCTCAGGTTATAAGATAAACATACAAAAATCACTTGGATTCCTCTACATCAACAAAAAGAACATCAAAGAGGAAATCACCAAATCAATACCATTCACAGTAGCCCCCAAGAAGATAAAATACTTGGGAATAAATCTTACCAAAGATGCAAAAGACCTATACAAAGAAAACTACAAACTACTAGTGCAAGAAACTAAAAGGGACCTACATAAGTGGAAAAACATACCTTGCTCATGGATAGGAAGACTTAACATAGTAAAAATATCTATTCTACCAAAAGCCATCTATACATACAATGCACTTTCGATCCAAATTCCAATGACATTTTTTAATGTGATGGAGAAACAAATCACCAACTTCATATGGAAGGGAAAGAAGCCCCGCATAAGTAAAGCATTACTGAAAAAGAAGAAGAAAGTGGGAGGCCTCACTCTACCTGATTTCAGAACCTATTATACAGCCACAGCAGTCAAAACAGCCTGGTATTGGTACAACAACAGGCACATAGACCAGTGGAACAGAATTGAGAACCCAGATATAAATCCATCCACGTATGAGCAGCTGATATTTGACAAAGGCCCAGTGTCAGTTAATTGGGGAAAAGATAGTCTTTTTAACAAATGGTGCTGGCATAACTGGATATCCATTTGCAAAAAAATGAAACAGGACCCATACCTCACATCATGCACAAAAACTAACTCCAAGTGGATCAAAGACCTAAACATAAAGACTAAAACGATAAAGATCATGGAAGAAAAATTAGAGACAACGTTAGGAGCCCTAAAACAAGGCATAAACAGAATACAAAACATTATCAAAAATGACGAAGAGAAACCAGATAACTGGGAGCTCCTAAAAAGCAAACACCTATGCTCATCTAAAGACTTCACCAAAAGAGTAAAAAGACCACCTACAGATTGGGAAAAATTTTCAGCTATGACATCTCCGACCAGCGCCTGATCTCTAAAATCTATATGATTCTGTTAAAACTCAACCACAAAAAGACAAACAACCCAATCAAAAAGTGGGTAAAGGATATGAACAAGCACTTCACTAATGAAGATATTCAGGCAGCTAACAGACACATGAGAAAATGCTCTCGATCATTAGCCATTAGAGAAATGGAAATTAAAACTATGATGAGATTCCATCTCACTCCAACAAGGCTGGCATTAATCCAAAAAACACAAAATAATAAATGTTGGAGAGGCTGCGGAGAGATTGGAACCCTTATACACTGCTGGTGGGAATGTCAAATGGTACAATCACTTTGGAAATCTATCTGGCGTTTTCTTAAAAAGTTAGAAATAGAACTGACATACAACCCAGAAATCCCACTCCTCGGAATATACCCTAGAGAAATAAGAGCCTTTACACGAACAGATATATGCACATCCATGTTTATTGCAGCTCTGTTTACAATAGCAAAAAGCTGGAAGCAACCAAGGTGTCCATCATTGGGTGAATGGTTAAATAAATTATGGTATATTCACACAATGGAATGAATACTACGCATCGATAAAGAACAGTGACGAATCTGTGAAACATTTCATAACATGGAGGAACTTGGAAGGCATTATCCTCAGTGAAATTAGTCAGATGCAAAAGGACAAATATTATATAAGACCACTATTATAAGATCTTGAGAAATAGTATGAACTCAGAAGAACACATTCTTTTGTAGTTATGAGATGGGGGAGGGAGGGAGGGAGGGTGGGAAAGGGTTATTTACTGATTAGTTAGTAGATAAGCACTACTTTAAGTGAAGGGAAGGGCAATACTTAATGCAGGGAAAGTCAGCTCAACTGGACTGGACCAAAAGCAAAGAAGTTTCCGGGATACACTGAATGCTTCGAAGGTCAGCGGAGCAAGGGCGGGGGTTTGGGGACTATGGCTTAAGGGGACTTCTAAGTCAATTGGCAAAATAAATTCTATTGTGAAAACATTCTGCATCCCACTTTGAAGTGTGGTGTCTGAGGTCTTAAATGCTAGCAAGTGGCCACCTAAGACGCATCAATTGGTCTCAACTCACCTAGATGAAAGGAGAATGAAGAACTTCAAGGTCACACAATAACTATGAGCCCAAGAGATAGAAAGGGCCACATGAACTAGAGACTTATATCATCCTGAGACCAGAAGAACTAGATGGTGTCTGGCCACAACCGATGACTGCCCTGACAGGGAGCACAACAGAGAACCCCTGAGGGAACAGGAGAACAGTGGGATGCAGACCCCAAATTCTCATAAAAAGACAGACTTAATGGTCTGACTGAGACTAGAGGAATCCCGGCAGTCATGGTCCCCAAACCTTCTGTTGGCCCAGGACAAGAACCATTCCCCAAGACAACTCATCAGACATGGAAGGGACTGGACAGTGGTTTGGAGAGAGATGCTGATGAAGAGTGAGCTACTTGTATCAGGTGGACACTTGAGACTGTGTTGGCATCTCCTGTCTGGAGGGGAAATGGGATGGTAGAGAGGGTTAGAAACTGGCAAAAGGGTCATGAAAGGAGAGACTGGAGGGAGGGAGCGGGCTGACTCGTTAGAGGGAGAGTAAATGGGAGTAGATAGTAAGGTGTATATAGGCTTATGTGTGACAGACTGACTTGGTTTGTAAACTTTCACTTAAAGCACAATAAAAATTATTAAAAAAAAAATTAAAGGAGTAAATAGACAACTTAGAATCTAGAAAAAAATCTTGGGAAACAACTTATCTGATAATAGTCTATTCTCTAAAGCCTATAGAAAACTGCCACAACTCAACAACAAAAAGACAAAAAAAAAATCCCAAAATGGGCAAAGAGCACTTACAAAACCTTCATCAAAGAGGACATGCAAACAGCCAACAAACATACGAAAAGATGTTCACAATCATTAGCCATTAGAGAGATGCAAATCAAAGTTATAATGAGATACCACCTTACCTTGGCTAAAATGGCACTGATTAAAAAAATAAAAAACGTAAGAATAAATGTTGGCATAGACGTGGGGAGGTTGGAACCCTTATTCATTGCTGGTGAGACTGTAAAGTGATAAAACCGCTACAGAAAATGATATGACACTTTCTCAATAAACTATAAATAAACTACACTAACATCCAGCAATCCTACGTGTATACCCTAAAAAAAAAAAAAAGAGACCTGAAAATAATGACAAGAACAGATACAAGCACACCTATGTTCATTGCTACAATATTCACAAGAGAAAATAAGTGGAAACAACCGAAGTGCCCAACAATGGAGGAATGGATAAGCAAATTGTGGTACATATATACAATGGAATATTATGCAATCATATAGAACAATGACGAGTCTGCAAAACATATTATAACATGGATGAAGCTGGAGGGCATAATGGTAAGTGACATCAGTCAAGAATAGAAGGACAAACATTGTATGATTTCTCTTTTATAAGAAGACAGGAATAGATACTTAGAGTTCAATGTCCATTGGTGGTTAACAGGGAGAGAGGGGGGAGGAGAAATTGTCCTTTAGATTGTAGAGACTTTTTTTTTTTTTTTGGTGATGGGAAAAGTGGCACCAGATGTGGCCGTAGTAGCACAGCACAACCAAAGTCAAAATGAGGGATTGAGCACGTATTGATGGGTACAGGCACATTGGTATATGCATAAGCATGGGTGTGTATACAGGTGAGGACAGATAGAAATATCTACATGTATGGTATGTGTAAACACAAATATGTCTCTGCAGGCACATATATCCATTGAACAAAAAAAAAGGATACTCCACAGACATAGCCAAACAGCTACCGTGGTTGGTTTGCTGGGTTTGAAAGCTTAGGACTGTAGTCTCATGGGGCAACTCAGTCAACTGGCATAACATAGTTCCCAAAAATCGTGATCTGCATCCTAGAGAAGTGAGCTGTGTCTGAGGTCTTAAAAGCTTGTGAGTGGCCATCTAAGATACAATTACAGGCCTCTTTACTCACCAGGTGCAAAACAGTAAGAAGGCAACCAAAAGCTCAGAGAATAAACAAGTTTACATGAGTCACAACCTCATCTACCCTGAGACCAGAAGAACTGCATGGTACTGGGCTACCACCACTGACCATTCTGATTGGGGTCACAATAGATGATCCCAGATAGAATGGGAGAAAAAAATGTGGAGCAGAGCTCCAATTCTTATTAAAAAGGAAAAGTCAGAAAAACTGAAACAGTAGAGAACAGAAGACCCCCGAGACTATCACCCTGAGATAATCTTTAAATCTAGAACCGAGACTATCCCCTGAGATCACCATTTAATGAAATAGCAAAGTGACACATAAAATAAAGGATATTACTCATAAGATTGGTGCTTTACTTAAAAACCAACAGTATGAGATCAAAAGGTCAATAATCACTCAAAAGCAAAGATGAGAAGTTAAGAGGGCAGGGGAGCTAGAGTACTAGAAATGAAACAAACAGAACACAAAATGAGACTAAATGGCCACACCAGCCCAGGGGCCAGGACGAGAAGGCAGGAGGGGACAGGAAAGCTGGTAACTGGGAAGCCAAGGTTGAGAAGGGGAGAATGTTGACTTGTCATGGGGGGTGGCAACCAGTGTCATAAAATAAGTCTATTAACTGTTTAAAAAATTCTGACTTGGAGGATCAGGGAAATCTTCACAACATGTCATAAAAAAAAAAGAAAATGTTGACACATTGTGATAAATGCAACTAAGGTCACTGAACAGTTTGTGCAAAAATTGTCAAATGGGAAACTAACTCGCTGTGTAAACTTTCACCAAAAACTCAATCAAATATTACTTAAAAAAAAAAAGTAATAGCTCATCCCTTTTGCTTTATTCTGTTCATTACAAGGATTAAGGAAAAGTATGAACACCAAGGAAACACTGGTGGCGTAATGGTTAAGTGCTACGACTGCTAACCGAAGGGTCAGCAGTTTGAATCCCCCAGGCACTCCCTGGAAACTTTATGGGGCAGTTCTACTCTGTCCTGTAGGGTCGCTATGAGTCAGAATCGACTCGGCAGCAATGGGTTTTGGTATGGATACCAATAGCTGAGGACCATTGGGAACACTCATTGGGCTGACTATGAGAGCTTGCTATTCTATCTCCTGTAATTCCTGTAAAATGAAAGTTAAATACAGAAATAATTATATATTATATATATAATATAAATGTATTTATATATTTAATATATAGAAAGTTATTTAGATTGACATTATTGGAAACACATTAGAGAGGACGTTTTGTACTTCATGTTATATCACACCTGGAAAAAATATATGCTATCACCAAGGCTAAGACGGCCATTGGATGTAAGCAATGGCAGCTTGATCCCACTCTTGTGAAATTATGTTTTTACTCTTCAACCTGAACCTGATTGGTTCGCATTATTTTGGGATCACATAACTGTACATACGCTACATGGTTTTAACACTGTATGCCAGTGACCACAAAGCAAACTTTGGTTTTCAGAAACATTTTCTATTACTTATTCCATATTACTATCTGGACTTCAAAGAAGTAGAACTTTTCCTCTTGACAAAGGCTATTTAGTTACCCTGAAACACAGCCGTTACTGCAAAGGCAAGGGAAGGGTTTAATTCATTTCCTTTAATTCCCTCTAAACTTCTTTTTCAGTACTGGTAACATACTGAAGCCTTACTCCACATCTCTAATCAACTGTGTTCCATTTAAAATTCTCACTGGGCTTGTTTTATCATAACTGTCTGGGAAAAAATAGTTTTATCACCTCCCTGATTTCTCTCATGTTGTTATTAAAATCTCTCAATATCTGTAAAATCCCAAGTCACTGCTTTGACTGAGTCTCACACACATCTATGTAAGAATGAGATCAGCTTATTGAACGCCGCCCTTCTGCCAGGGTATTCCCAAGCTGTGTCTTGAACATTTCAATTCTATTGTTTATTGGATACTGGATTGATTCCCACAAGTTTATGATAGTCTAATCCTAATATTTAATTCTAATTTGCTCCATCACCCCTGGTGCCATCCCTGTACATCTGGACAGGTCAACCCATGTTCTTCTAAATGGCCTCAAAAATAATGTAGACAACGAATATTCATTAAAGTATGAACAGCAGGTTTATAACATACCTGCTAAAAAATTATCCCTGTAAAATCTCAGGATGGTCTCTTATAAAACTACCCTAAAATTGATAATTTTTCTGTCTGTTATTATGAGCTCTTGTCAGTTTTTTAGTGGTTTGTTGAAAACCTAAATAATATGTAGCGCCCTCTCTAGACCCATGTAATGCTTGAAACTGACTGTGGTGTGCCAGGCAGGATCCATGAGTAAGGAAATTATTACGAGCTGCTGAATATCCATAAATACACACCACAGATAGCAAGGATGGACCCTCACAGGGGAAAGGAACTTCCAGGGAGTCCTGAGCATATCACGATTCCACTCTTTGTGCCACATGTCATGGGTACAATTAAATGTCACTATAAAATACAAGTTAGATGTCTGATTAAGTCTTTGACTGTTAGGAGATTCAGAGATCTTTAAATGAAATAAAAGTACCAATGGTTTTCCCTGCACTAAAATTATATAACTCGGTGAACCTTTGCTGTGGCAGTCCTATAATATGTAGGTATTTTAATGCAAAATGTGGTCTTTAATCCAGTCATACATTCCTCAAAATAGTCCAGTAAAGTTGTTTTTCTTTTTCCCCCCTCTTGTGAATAAATGGGTTAGCCTGTAGTTTAATACTTCCTTCTTTATTTCAGAATGTCTTTCATGTCCACGCTGAAGGCCACCAAAATGGTAGTGTGTTACGCTTGCTTTAATTTTTTTCTCACTGCAAGTGACATCATGTAAGTGGAAGAGTAGGGACTGGAAACTACTTACTGTCTGTCAGTGATCCTAACCTGAAAACTGCTAGTTAGCTAAGCTACCATGGCAGGTGCCATCTTTTAAGACAATCTCTAAAGGGATTTTCCATTTATTTCCATAACATGAGTTCAGATCAAATTCTTACGATCCATTTACTGATTAGGAATGTCTACGTGAAATATTTCTGCATCTAGTTTTTCTTTGCTCAATTTTCTCCTCAAAGAGACAAGTAGAGCTCCAATTTCCATCCCCAACCTAACACTCTCCAGCACCCAACACCACCTGATGCACTGTCTATAAGATTGTATGTGTCTTTTCTGTCTCTCCTACGTACCAGAATACCAGAATGTAACCTCCATGTGGGCAGGGGCTTTTGTCTTCTTCTGTTCCCTGTTTTGTTCCCCATGCCTAGAAATATGCCTGACATATAGTTAGTCACACAATAATATTTGTTGGATAAGTAAACAAATTATCAAATGAATGAACATGAGTACATAATTTTACTTTTTATCATAATGGTGTGGAAGGTTAGCACGTCTGCCCTGAAAACCACTTACTGCCCATATGGGATGTTTCCATTTCATTCTCCCTTTAAAAAATATAGGCAGTTTAAAAAACTGTTTTCAGAGTTGCTGAATCTTCTTTAGCATTTATCTTAAATCATAAGGTCACTTTTGATTTGTTTGTGATCCAGTAGAGTTCTTAACTGTAAGGGCTATGCTTGCCCATTCCATCCATAATACAAAAACTCCCTCCTGTATGTTTTATATCTCGATGCAGGGCTAGCAACCCAACAGAACTAACCTTAGGATTATAAAGTGTATGAAATTTATATCAGTATCAGAAGCAAAATGATATTTGCTTCCAGACTAAAAAGGACTAAAGTGTTACATTTGCTTACAGGATTGAACGTGTTGTTTACAAGGAATGAATTTGTAGGACGTCCTTGACAAGTCTTCATGACACACAGTCTTAGTTCTTTCCCTAATACATAGGATTTTACCTAAAATGAAAGACAGAAGAACTAGCCTTTGTTGTGTTTGTGTGAGCCCACTTGTATTATCACATGCTACTTGCGGTTTCTTATAATAAAGGTAGAAGGAATTAGAGTTGTGATGGCATTAACATTGTGCATCTAAGTCACTAGAGCACATGGGAGATCCTTATGCACACAATTTTAACAATCGTCACTGAAGCAGCCACAGTGAAAGCTACCAGCCTGAATACGCACAAACACAGAAATGGAACCCACAGGAGAGTAAGTTTTTGCTTTGACTCATGCATTAGTAATGGAGGAGAATTTTCCAATGGGTCCCAAAGATTGTCAATAAATGCTGTTAATAGTGCAGCCATCCCCAAAGCAGTACCCAAATCATTCCAAAATGACAATGTGAATTTTGTCCGTTTTATTGTAAGGTCCATTTATCCTTGGCTTGTTAATGTTCATCACTTGAAAGTTGTCTGGCATCAGTTAATCATATTACTCCTGCTTCTGCCTCCACCACTACTTCAATTTCCTTAGTAAGTCTTTTTCTGTGAGTTTGCAAGCCAGCGTGCCAGCAGAGTTAGAGAATACATCTGTTTGGTCTGGCTCTAAAGAACAGTATTAAAGATATCCTAGAGTCCTCCTACTTCATCGGTGCCAGTTAATTTTATGACTAGAGGATTAATTCCTCAGAATACCTCATATTTGGCTGGAAAAATTACATTGGGCCATATCAGCTGGAGACAAAAACACCTTTTAAATGTCTTGGCAACCCTCGAATGCTTTCAGTGAATTTTTCTTTCTATCCATACCTGGATAGCATCCTATTGACCACTTCTGTGGCATCAATACTTGTGACAGCATATAGTATCCCCTTGATGGCATCTCATTAAATACCTAACATAAGACTAAAGCGTGTGGCCCATTTGTCATTAAATTTAGGACCTAGGTTTTACTAAGCCATTTCACCTTTCCAAAATTAGGGCAACTTCACATAGGTTCTGAAAACCCATTGACTGTCTGTGTTACTTGCCCATTCCCATATACATTTTACTTTACAATGCATTTTTATGTCTGCATTCCAATCTCGGAGGTCCCATATCTTGCACACAAGTTTTCCAACTCTTTGTATTCTGATAAATCATAGGCAAGCAACAAATGCAGTTCCTTTCTCTCAATATGAGTCAGTGACAGTGAGAAAACATGGACTTTTGCTGATTTTGACAAAGGTCCCAAATGAACCACCCACCACTCTTTCTCAGTAATCATCCCTCTGGAAAGCCATCCTTAGAATTCATTCAATAATCTGAGTCAGTTGTCACAATGAATTCTTCACTATGGTATTTTTCACATTTTACAGGTAGAAGCCCTTTCTTTACCTCCACAGGCTTAAAAAGACAGTGCCTAAAAGACCAGGTATATCCTCTTCCTCTTCCTCACATGTCTGTGAAAGTGTCTTACGAAGGCACTATCTCCAAAGTTTTAATAGGATTTATGCCTCCAACAAAGGTATCCTCTCCATGTGTTCTTTCTGAAGTCCCTCCTCTACTGGTTTGATGGGCTGCTGATATAACAAATGTCTGAATTGTTTATCGATGTATAATTTAGTGCCTTCCATAATTCTTCCTCCAAAACTGGTTTTCTACTACTTGGAAACAGTTTCCAATTACTTGACCATATGGTCAGTCCATTAGCTATCATCCAAATTCTGGAAAACGATCATCTTCTGAGAAATTTGATATCTCTGTTTAAGATAATTCTGTTCAGATTTCATGAAGCTCAGGATATTGTACTGACTGGCCCAGTTCTTTTCTTACTTAAGACTTTCCAGCCTTAGGGTTAAAACTGGGCCCTACCAATGGACCTTATTGACTATGCTAAGGCAGTCAACGGTGTGGATCATAACAAATTATGGATAACATTTTAGAAAATGGGAATTCCAGAACACTTAATTGTGCTCATGTGGAATCTGTACATGGATCAAGAGGCAATCCTTCGAACAGAACAAGGGGATACTGCATGGTTTAAAGTCAGGAAAGGTGTGTGTCACGGCTGTATTCTTTCACCATACCTATTCAACCTGTATGCTGAGAAAATAATCTGAGAAGCTGGACTATATGAAGAACAGGGCATCAGGTTCGGAGGAAGACTCATTAACAACCTGCGTTATGCAGATGACACAACCTTGCTTGCTGAAGGTGAAGAGGACTTGAAGCACTTACTGATGAAGATCAAAGGCCACAGACCTGTATGGGTTACACCTCAACATAAAAGAAAACAAAATTCCTCACAACTGGACCAAAAGCAACGCCAAGATAAACAGAGAAAAGATTGAAGTTGTCAAGGATTTTATTTTACTTGGATCCACAATCAACATCCCTGGAAGCAGCAGTCAAAAAATTAAAATATTCATTGCATTGGGCAAATCTGCTGCAAAGGATCTCTTTAAAATCTTGAAAGGCAAAGATGAAGAAGAATGTTGCCACATTGTTCTTCATATAAATCCGAAATACCAATGATCATGAAGGTGGCACAGAATCAGGCAACATTTTGTTCTGTTATACATAAAGTTGTCATGAGTTGGAGCTGATTGATGGCAACTAACAACAATATTAAATTCTCAGAGATATTACTTACACCAGGCTCTTTGGAAATAGAAAAAGCAAAGCTCTTAATTGGCAAATGTTGGTGACAAAAAAGATGTTGCTATGGCTCACATAGTCTATGGCCATGTACAAAACAATATCAAGGTTCTTACGTGGCTTCCATTACAAGGTTAAGTCTGGGTGTGCTCACTTTTCCATTAACAACATCATTTCGGAGAGAGGAATAATTCAAAAGCCAAAGTATCTTAGGTGGAAAACATATTTGTAGAGTTTAGTTGAGTCCAGGTGCTGATTTTTCAGTGTCTTAACCCAGAAAATGACTTAACCCTTGGAGGACACATTAATAAAGTTGTATCAAATTTACCTTCCTTGATTCTGGTAGTTCTGACAGTTAAAAACAAGCTCATGACTCTTCCAAAAGTCTTCAGATATTGTCCAGCTGCCAAAACAGCACAGTATCGAATGGTACTCAATACCAACTTGTGATATTTTTAAAAATTATAATAAATTGCCTCTGTACATGGAAAGAAAATTTTCTCTTTCTGCTTGAACAACCAACTTTCTATAGAATTGGATTCATTCCTTATTGCATTCAGTTTTTAGAGGAGGCTGTTTCTTCAATTTGATTTTTATTTATGTTGTAATTAAATGATTAGCCTAGTCCTTTCCTTATTTGTGTTGTTGAAGTAGCATGGCGTCAGGTCATTTCCAACTCATAGTAACCCCATGTGCCAGAGTAGAACCCATGTGCTAGAGTGGGACTGCCCCATAGGGTCTTCTGGGCTGTAATACTTACAGAAGCAGGTCAGCAGGTCTTTCCCCCACATAGCCGCTGTGTGGGTTCCAATTACAGACCTTTCAGTTAGCACCTGAGCACTTAAGCACTGCACCACCAGGGCTCCATAGAGGCAAGAAGGTGCTGTCAAGTCGATTCCAACTCATAGTGACTGAACGTAACAAAGTAGAACTGCCCTGTACGGTTTCCTAGTCTGTAATCTTTATGGGAGCAGATCGCCAGGTCTTTCTCCCACTGACCCTGCAGGTAGATTCAAACCACTGACCTTTGTTAGTAGCTGAGTGCTTAACCACTGCACCACCAGAACTACATTTCTCTACACAGAATTTTCCAATTTAGGATTACAAGCAGGCGCCTTCCAATTAATCTCATTACTGGTTTTAGGAACACAGCCTTCTGTTACCCAGAGTTTTTGTTTTGATTTGTAAACAGTCTCCCTCTATCTCTTTATCCTTCTTCTTTCCTCCCTTCCTCCCTCTCTCCTTCTCATTTTTTACATGAAAACACACATATATTTTTGCATATATTCATACAACTCCAATCTATTTTTCAGCTTGAGTTTTTCTTTTTTTAATGGGCCTTTTTATTTCATTGTGCTTTAGGCTAAAGTTTACAATGAAAATTAGT
Organism: Loxodonta africana; assembly: GCF_030014295.1. Lineage (NCBI taxonomy): Eukaryota > Metazoa > Chordata > Mammalia > Proboscidea > Elephantidae > Loxodonta > Loxodonta africana. Next base: position 100,556,607 of record NC_087351.1, read on the forward strand.
TTCCCATTCAAAAATTTATGTGCAAATTTTTCTGTGACAGTGGTTGCAATCCCTGCAATGTGTCAGCACCCTTTTTCTTTACACCTTGTGTTCCCATGGCCATTCCTTTTGGGCAGGTGTTACTCATTTGGTCTCATTTACTGGACTGAACTAAGAAGCATGTTCCTCACATGTGCTGTTATTTGTTTTATGGACCTGCCTAATCTTTAGCTGAAAGGTGGACTTCTGGAGTGGCTTCATCTCTGAGCTAGCAGATTGTTCAGGGGGCCACAGCCTCAGGGGTTCCTTTCCAGTCTGTCAGACCAGTAATGGGTCTGTTTTTAAATAGCCCAGGGTTTTCTTTTACCCAACACACACATTTAGGCAGAAATTTGGTGAAAAGCCTCTATGTCCAGTCCTACTTTCGAGACACTCAGATTTAACTGATCTGAAGCACACCTAACCATTTATTTTTATTTTTTTGTGTCTGGGTTTTTCATTTTTTTTTTATTAACTTTTATTGAGCTTCAAGTGAACGTTTACAAATCAAGTCAGACTGTCACATGTAAGTTTATATATATCTTACTCCATTCTCCCACTTGCTCTCCCCCTAATGAGTCAGCCCTTCCAGTCTCTCCTTTCGTGACACTTTTGCCAGCTTCCAACCCTCTCTATCCTCCGATCCCCACTCCAGACAGGAGATGCCAACACAGTCTCAAGTGTCCACCTGATATAATTAGCTCACTCTTCATCAGCATCTCTCTCCTACCCACTGTCCAGTCCCTTCCATGTCTGATGAGTTGTCTTCGGGGATGGTTCCTGTCCTGTGCCAACAGAAGGTTTGGGGACCATGACCGCCAGGATTCCTCTAGTCTCAGTCAGACCAGTAAGTATGGTCTTTTTATGAGAATTTGGGGTCTGCATCCCACTGATCTCCTGCTCCCTCAGGGGTTCTCTGTTGTGCTCCCTGTCAGGGCAGTCATCAGTTGTGGCTGGGCACCAACTAGTTCTTCTGGTCTCAGGATGATGTAGGTCTCTGGTTCATGTGGCCCTTTCTGTCTCTTGGGCTCTTAGTTGTCGTGTGACCTTGGTGTTCTTCATTCTCCTTTGCACCATGTGGGTTGAGACCAATTGATGCATCTTAGATGGCCGCTTGTTAGCATTTAAGACCCCAGACGCCACATTTCAAAGTGGGATGCAGAGTGTTTTCATAATAGAATTATTTTGCCAATTGACTTAGAAAAAAAAAAAAATTAGAAGTCCCCTTAAACCATGGTCCCCAAACCCCGGCCCTTGCTCCGCTGACCTTTCAAGCATTCATTTTATCCCGGAAACTTCTTTGCTTTTGGTCCAGTCCAATTGAGCTGACCTTCCATGTATTGAGTGTTGTCCTTCCCTTCAGCTAAAGCAGTTCTTATCTACTAATTAATCGGTAAAACACCCTCTCCCACCCTCCCTCCCTCCCCACCTCGTAACCACAAAAGTATGTGTTCTTCTCAGTTTACACTATTTCTCAAGATCTTATAATAGTGGTCTTACACAATATTTGTCCTTTTGCCTCTGACTAATTTCGCTCAGCATAATGTCTTGCAGGTTCCTCCATGTTATGAAATGTTTCACAGATTCATCACTGTTCTTTATCGATGCATAGTATTCCATTGTGTGAATATACCACAATTTATTTAACCATTCATCCGTTGATGGACATCTTGGTTGCTTCCAAGCTTTTTGCTATTGTAAACAGAGCTGCAATAAACATGGGTGTGCATATATCTGTTTGTGTGAAGGCTCTTATTTCTCTAGGGTATATTCTGAGGAGTGGGATTTCTGGGTTGTATGGTAGTTCTATTTCTAACTGTTTAAGATAATGCCAGATAGATTTCCAAAGTGGTTGTACCATTTGACATTCCCACCAGCAGTGTATAAGAGTTCCAATCTCTCCGCAGCCTCTCCAACATTTATTATTTTGTGTTTTTTGGATTAATGCCAGCCTTGTTGGAGTGAGATGGAATCTCATCGTAGTTTTAATTTGCATTTCTCTAATGGCTAATGATCGAGAGCATTTTCTCATGTGTCTGTTAGCTGCCTGAATGTCTTCTTTAGTGAAGTGTGTGTTCATATCCTTTGCCCACTTCTTGATTGGGTTGTTTGTCTTTTTGTGGTTGAGTTTTGACAGAATCATATAGATTTTAGAGATCAGGCGCTGGTCGGAGATGTCATAGCTGAAAATTTTTCCCAATCTGTAGGTGGTCTTTTTACTCTTTTGGTGAAGTCTTTAGATGAGCATAGGTGTTTAATTTTTAGGAGCTCCCAGTTACCTGGTTTCTCTTCGTCATTTTTGATAATGTTTTATATTCTGTTTATATCTTGTTTTAGGGCTCCTAACGTTGTCCCTAATTTTTCTTCCATGATCTTTATCATTTTAGTCTTTATGTTTAGGTCTTTGATCCACTTGGAGTTAGTTTTTGTGCTTGGTGTGAGGTATGGGTCCTGTTTCATCTTTTTGCAAGTGGATATCCAGTTATGCCAGCACCATTTGTTAAAAAGACTATCATTTCCCCAATTAACTGACACTGGGCCTTTGTCAAATATCAGCTGCTCATATGTGGATGGATTTATATCTGGGTTCTCAATTCTGTTCCACTGGTCTATGTGCCTGTTGTTGTACCAATACCAGGCTGTTTTGACTACTGTGGTTGTATAATAGGTTCTGAAATCAGGTAGAGTGAGGCCTCCCACTTTCTTCTTCTTTTTCAGTAATGCTTTACTTATCCGGGGCTTCTTTCCCTTCCATATGAAGTTGGTGATTTGTTTCTCCATCACATTAAAAAATGACATTGGAATTTGGATCGGAACTGCATTATATGTATAGATGGCTTTTGGTAGAATAGACATTTTTACTATGTTAGGTCTTCCTATCCATGAGTAAGGTATGTTTTTCCACTTAAGTACGTCCTTTTGAATTTCTTGTAGTAGAGCTTTGTAGTTTTCTTTGTATAGGTCTTTTACATCCTTGGTAAGATTTATTCCTAAGTATTTTATCTTCTTGGGGGCTACTGTGAATGGTAATGATTTGGTTATTTCCTCTTCAATGTTCTTTTTGTTGATGTAGAGGAATCCAAGTGATTTTTGTATGTTTGTCTTATAACCTGAGACTCTGCCAAACTCTTCTATTAGTTTCAGTAGTTTTCTGGAGGATTCCTTAGGGTTTTCTGTGTATAAGATCATGTCATCTGCAAATAGAGATAATTTTACTTCCTCCTTGCCAATCTGGATGCCCTTTATTTCTTTGTCTAGCCTAATTGCTCTGGCTAGGACTTCTAGCTCAATGTTGAATAAGAGCAGTGATAAAGGGCATCCTTGTCTGGTTCCCGTTCTCAAGAGAAATGCTTTCAGGTTCTCTCCATTTAGAGTGATGCTGGCTGTTGGCTTTGCATAAATGCCCTTTATTATGTTGAGTAATTTTCCTTCAATTCCTATTTTGGTGAGAGTTTTTATCATAAATGGGTGTTGGACTTTGTCAAATGCCTTTTCTGCATCAATTGATAAGATCATGTGGTTTTTGTCTTTTGTTTTATTTATGTGATGGATTACATTAATGGTTTTTCTGATATTAAACCAGTGTTGCATACCTGGTATAAATCCCACATGGTCGTGGTGAATTTTTTTTTTTTTTATATGTTGTTGAATTCTATTGGCTAGAATTTGGTTGAGGATTTTGCATCTATGTTCATGAGGGATATAAGTCTGTAATTTTCTTTTTTTGCAATGTCCTTACTTGGTTTTGGTATCAGGGAGATGGTGGCTTCATAGAATGAGTTGGGTAGTATTCCATCATTTTCTATGCTTTGAAATACCTTTAGTGGTAGTGTGTTAACTCTTCTCTGAAAATTTGTTAGAACTCTGCAGTGAAGCCGTCCGGGCCAGGGCTTTTTTTTGTTGGGAGTTTTTTGATTACCGTTTCAATCTCTTTTTTTGTTATGGGTCTATTTAGTTGTTCTACTTCTGAATGTGTTAGTTTAGGTAGGTAGTGTTTTTCCAGGAATTCATCCATTTCTTCTAGGTTTGCAAATTTGTTAGAGTACAATTTTTCGTAATAATCTGATATGATTCTTTTAATTTCAGTTGGGTCTGTTGTGATGTGGCCCATCTCGTTTCTTATTCGGGTTATTTGTTTCCTTTCCTGTATTTCTTTAGTCAGTCTAGCCAATGGTTTATCAATTTTGTTGATTTTTTCAAAGAACCAGGTTTTGGCTTTGTTAATTCTTTGAATTGTTTTTCTGTTCTCTAATTCATTTAGTTCAGCTCTAATTTTTATTATTTGTTTTCTTCTGGTGCCTGATGGATTCTTTTGTTGCTCACTTTCTGTTTGTTCAAGCTGTAGAGACAGTTCTCTGATTTTGGCTCTTTCTTCTTTTTGTATGTGTGCATTTATTGATATAAATTGGCCTCTGAGCACTGCTTTTGCTGTGTCCCAGAGGTTTTGATAGGAAGTATTTTCATTCTCGTTGCATTCTATGAATTTCCTTATTCCCTCCTTGATGTCTTCTATAACCCAGTTTTTTTTGAGCAGAATATTGTTCAGTTTCCAAGTATTTGATTTCTTTTCCCTAATTTTTCTGTTATTGATTTCCACTTTTATGGCCTTATGGTCTGAGAAGATGCTTTGTAATATTTTGATGTTTTGGATTCTGCAAAGGTTTGTTTTATGACCTAATATGTGGTCTATCCTAGAGAATGTTCCATGTGCACTAGAAAAGAAAGTATACTTTGCAGCAGTTGGGTAGAGAGTTCTGTATAAGTCAATGAGGTCAAGTTGGTTGATTGTTGTAATTAGGTCTTCCGTGTCTCTATTGAGCTTCTTACTGGATGTCCTGTCCTTCTCCGAAAGTGGTGTGTTGAAGTCTCCGACTATAAATGTGGAGGTGTCTATCTCACTTTTCAGTTCTGTTAAAATTTGATTTATGTATCTTGCAGCCCTGTCATTGGGTGCATAAATATTTAATATGGTTATGTCTTCCTGATCAATTGTCCCTTTTATCATTATGTAGTGTCCTTCTTTATCCTTTGTGGTGGATTTAAGTTTAAAGTCTATTTTGTCAGAAATTAACATTGCTACTCCTCTTCTTTTTTGCTTATTATTTGCTTGATATATTTTTTTCCATCCTTTGAGTTTTAGTTTGTTTGTGTCTCTAAGTCTAAGGTGTGTCTCTTCTAGGCAGCACATAGACGGATCGTGTTTCTTTATCCAGTCCAAGACTCTCTGTCTCTTTATTGGTGCATTTCGTCCATTTACATTCAGCGTAATTATAGATAAGTGTTTAGTTGTGTCATTTTGATGCTTTTTTATGTGTGTTGTTGACAATTTCATTTTTCCACACACTTTTTTGTGCTGAGACGTTTTTCTTAGTAAATTGTGAGATCCTCATTTTCATAGTGCTTGACTTTATGTTTGTTGAGTCGTTACGTTTTTCTTGGTTTTTATCTTGAGTTACGGAGTTGTTATACCTCTTTGTGGTTACCTTAATATTTACCCCTATTTTTTAAGTAAAAACCTAACTTGTATTGTTCTATATCGCCTTGTATCACTCTCCATATGGCAGTTCTATGCCACCTGTATTTAGTCCCTCTTTTTGATTATTGTGATCTTTTACATATTGACTTCAATGATTCCCTGTTATGAGCATTTTTTTTTAATTAATCTTAATTTGTTTTTGTGATTTCCCTATTTGATTTGATATCAGGATGTTCTATTTTGTGACCTTGTGCTGTGCTGGTTTCTGATATTATTGGTTTTCTGACCAAACAATACCCTTTAGTATTTCTTGTAGCTTTGGTTTGGTTTTTGCAAATTCTCTAAGCTTGTGTTTATGTGTAAATATCTTAATTTCACCTTCATATTTCAGAGAGAGTTTTGCTGGATATATGATCCTTGGCTGGCAGTTTTTCTCCTTCAGTGCTCTGTATATGTCATCCCATTGCCTTCTTGCCTGCATGGTTTCTGCTGAGTAATCCGAACTTATTCTTATTGATTCTCCCTTGAAGGAGACCTTTCTTTTCTCCCTGGCTGCTTTTGAAATTTTCTCTTTATCTTTGGTTTTGGCGAGTTTGATGATAATATGTCTTGGTGTTTTTCTTTTTGGATCAATCTTAAATGGGGTTCGATGAGCATCTTGGATAGATATCCTTTCGTCTTTAATGATGTCAGGGAAGTTTTCTGTCAGCAGATCTTCAACTATTTTCTCTGTGTTTTCTGTCCTCCCTCCCTGTTCTGAGACTCCAGTCACACGGAAGTTATCCTTCTTGATAGAGTCCCACATGATTCTTAGGGTTTCTTCATTTTTTTAAATTCTTTTATCTGATTTTTTTTCATCTATGTTGGTGTTAATTCCCTGGTCCTCCAGATTTCCCAGTCTGCATTCTAATTGCTCGAGTCTGCTCCTCTGACTTCTTATTGCATTCTCTAATTCTGTAATTTTATTGCTAATCTTTTGGATTTCTGCATGCTGTCTCTCTATGGATTCTTGCAACTTATTAATTTTTCCACTATGTTCTTGAATAATCTTTTTGAGTTCTTCAACTGTTTTATCAATGTGTTCCTTGGCTTTTTCTGCAGTTTGCCTTATTTCATTTCTGATGTCTTGAAGCATTCTGTAAATTAGTTTTTTATATTCTGTATCTGATAATTCCAGGATTGTATCTTCATTTGGGAAAGATTTTGATTCTTTTGTTTGGGGGGTTGTAGAAGCTGTCATGGTCTGCTTCTTTATGTGGTTTGATATCGACTGCTGTCTCCGAGCCATCACTAAGATATAAAGATATAAAAAAAAAAAAAAAAAAAAGTAGTGGTTTATTCTATAATTGCTCACTGAGCCTTATCTTGTTTTGTTTTCTTTCAATATACGTGGATGGGCTACTAGATTGTGCTGTCTTGTTTGTTGTAGCCCTTGACTTACTTATGACCTATTACCAGCTGGTTTGGGCTGTTGCCAGATATATATGCCTGAGTCTATTCACTATTCTTGAGTAGAATCTGATTTTGGGTCATCAAGTGTGTGCTGCACCCTAACACCTACCCACCTCGAGAAGTAGTGGTGATAGTTGTATGCACCAGATTCTATTAGCAGCTGGGGTTCACCCTCCAGGGGGGGCAGGATGCTGACAGGCTTCCCCGAAGTGTCAGTGAGGTAGGTGTGTCTCTATTGCTATAGCACCTTGGTGGGAAGGCACTGCAGCTGTACCTTAGGCCCCCAATGCAAGTACCTCTACTGATTGGTAGATGTTACCCTCCTTAGACCCCTAAGGCAAGTGCCTAGGTGGTCTGGGGGGAGCTTCAGCCCTCAGTTCCCTGTTGTGGGTCAGTTAGGGCTCTGTTGAATAAGCAGAGATATCAGACCTGGGAAACTTGTTTTTCCAGAAAATCTGCTAAAAAAAAAAAAATGCAGTCAGATCCCTATCAGAACTGCCTTTGGATTATAACTGCCACGTTGTTCCTTGTAAGGATGAAAGTCCGAGATTTGGATCGTATATGCTTGGCTGTAGCTGTTTCTGTGTTTTTAGTCCAATTAGGGATGGATTTTTGGTCCCTGGGTTTTTTGTGGTTCCTTCTCTCAGGCCGGAAGAATGGGTTAGGAAAAGACCAAAAAAAAAAAAAAAGGCGGGGGGAAGCAAAGCCGCTGCGGATCCGGAGCCATTCTCCCTCTGGCTCAGGAAATTCCAATGTTAATGAAGCCGCCTGAGAAGGGTGGGGGAGGGTTCAGAGAAATAGGAGAGTAGCACCTTGGAATATAGCCAAAGTTGCTTGTCTCGCTTGGAATGACTATTTTATCTGAGATTCCCGAGGGGTGTGTCACCTATGTGTGCTGGCTGTGTAGAGATTGCCCCCAAGTGTCTGGCCCACCGAAGCTGCAGCCAGATCCTCCGCTGCCAGTCCAAAGCCAAGCATCAAGGTTCCCCTGCTGGGACACTGCACTCCCAGCTCCAAAATCAGTCGCTGCCTCCCGGGGACTTCTCGCCCCGCCAGCCGTGTCACCGCACCACCTCCACGGACCGGCTGGGCCCCCTCCCGGGGTCAGTTCAGGGGGGTAGGGCTGCACCCCTTGTTTACTCCGTCACAAGATCCTGAGTTCAGCTCCCCTGGGCCCAGACCTAAGCCCGGCGCCAAGATTACCTGACTGCGACGCTGGCTCCAGGCTCCGAAAACAGTCGCTGCTTCCCCGTATTTGTTCGTTCTCCGTCTCTAAATCTGTGTTTGTTGTTCAGGGTTCGTAGATTGTTATGTATGTGATCGATTCACTTGTTTTTCCGAGTCTTTATTGCAAGAGGGATCCGAGGTAGCGTCTACCTAGTCCGCCATCTTGGCCCTGCCTCACCATTTATATTTTTAAAAGGTCTCAGAGGTGGAAGCCAGGAGAGAGAACTGGTGGCAAATTCCAAGCATAGTGGAGGGCAGGTCTTCTGCTGGTTTTGACTTGTGTCTTTGATGTTTCTCACCAACCACAAGACATACATGCCTATTTTCAATGACTCCTATACTGATGAACAAACACTTTATTCTAGATTTTTTTTTATTAACTTTTATTGAGCTTCAAGTGAACGTTTACAAATCAAGTCAGACTGTCACATATAAGTTTATATACATCTTACTCCATTCTCCCACTTGCTCTCCCCCTAATGAGTCAGCCCTTCCAATCTCTCCTTTCATGACACTTTTGCCAGCTTCCAACTCTATCCTCCCATCCCCCCTCCAGACAGGAGATGCCAACACAGTCTCAAGTGTCCACCTGATATAATTAGCTCACTCTTCATCAGCATCTCTCTCCTACCCACTGTCCAGTCCCTTTCATGTCTGATGAGTTGTCTTCGGGGATGGTTCCTGTCCTGTGTTAACAGAAGGTTTGGGGATCATGACTGCCAGGATTCCTCTAGTCTCAGTCAGACCATTAAGTATGGTCTTTTTATGAGTTATTCTAGATTTTGATTAAATATATATATATATGTCTAATCTACCTCCGTAGCATGGATTTTGTTTATTGTTTCCATTAGATGCCATCAAGTTGGTTCTGACTCATATTGACCCTATATGCATATGTACAACAGAACAAAACACTACCTGATCCTGTGCCATCCTCATAATCATTGTAATGTTTGAGTCCATTGTTGCAGCCACTGTGTCAATCCATCTCATTAGGGTGTTCCTCTCTTTCACTAACCCTCTACTTTGCCAAACATGATGTCCTTCTCCAGGGACTGGTCCCTTCTGATAACATGTCCAAAGTATGTGAGATGAAGTCTCACCATTCTTACCTTCTGGTTGTTCTTCTTCCAAGACAGATTTGTTTGTTCTTTTGATAGCCCATGGTATATTCAATATTGTTCACCAATGCTATAATTCAAAGGTATTAGTTCTTCTTCAGTCTTCTTTATCTATTGTCCAGTTTTCGCATGCATATGAGGCAACTGAAAATACCATGGCTTGGGTCAGGCGTACCTTAGTCCTTAAAGTCACATCTTTGCTTTTTAAAACTTTAAAGAGGCCTTTTGAGCAGATTTTTCCCAATGGAATACATTTTTTGACTTCTTGACTGCTGCTTCCATGGGTGTTCATTGTGAATCCAACAAAATGAAATCCTTGACAACTTCAGTGTTTTCTCCATTTATCATGATGTTGTTTATTGGCCCAGTTGTGAGGATATTTGTGTTATATTCAGATGTAATCCATATCAAAGGCTGTGGTCCTTGATCTTCATCAGTGAGTGCTTCAAATCCTCTTCACTTTCACCAAGCAAGGTTGAGTCATCTGCATGACCTAAGTTGTTCATGGGTTTTCCTCCAATCCTGATTCCCTGTTCTTCTTCATATAGTCCAGCTTCTTAGATTATTTGCTCGCATACAGATTGAGTAAGTATGGTCAAATGGTACAACCCTGAGGCACATCTTTCCTGACTTTAAACCATGCAGTACCCACTTGTTCTGTTTGAATGACAGCCTCTTAGTCTAGGTACAGTTTCCACATAAGCACAATTAAGTGTTCTGGAATCCCCATTCTTTGCAATGTTGTTCAGAATTTGTTATGGTCTGCACAGTCAAATGCCTCTGCATAGTAAATAGCAGTGGATTTTGTTTAGAGTTCCCCAAATAATAACTGATCTTAAGACACACATTAAGGTGTATATGCTTGTATATTCTCCAAAACCAAACCCCGTTGCCATCTGGTAAATTCCAACTTATAGCAACCCTATAGGACAGAGTAGAACTACCTCATAGGGTTTCCAAGGAATGCTTGGTAGATTTGAACTGCTGACCTTTTGGTTAGCAGCTGAGCTCTTAACCACTGTGCCTCCAGGGCTCTGTATATTCATCATGCATGTATTTTTGCTCTCAAGTATTTTTAAAGCATGCTACACAAATGATATAATAAGTGTAAGATAATCAAAAACACTACCACCACTATCATCCTGGGGAAATAATTATTTATTCTTCACATGAAATGATGAAGAAATGGGTACTTCTTCCATATGTAGTCCTTCCACAATCTGTTACTTCTATATTTTTCATATACTACAGTATTGCACATAATTTTTGTTCAGTCTTTTTTTTTAATGCCTTTACCTTCAATTTGACATTAATGCAGTATTTTCAAACACCTCTACCAACGTATTTTCTTAAAATATATTTCTATAGAATTTAACACACACACATATGAGAGATTTATGGTTTGCAAAAGCCTTTACTGAGAGGTCACTTCAGATGATAAAAGTTTAAAGAAAAAGACACAGGGATCAGAAATAATGTATAACTTCATACAAAATGCCACTTAGAATGATGACCTCTGGTTTTTATCCAAGGCAATACATTAAAGAAGATAAGCTTTAATTTTCAAAATTAGTTCAAAACTAGTTTAATATTTTGTACTTCTAATCCAAGGTTGCAGGGACACTTAATTATTCCTAATAATAGAAAATCAGGAAGATTCTTTGTAATGCTTGAAAAGAATAAAATCCCATCAAATACGTTGTAATTGTATATAAATCACAAAAATTCTTTTAATGATAATACCACCCCTATGCTCCGTGGAAACCACTGACTTAGGACTCTCACTGATTATAAGATATTTTAAGAGATGAAAGAAAACGTGGAGCAATCAAATTCCTTAGTTCTAGTGTCATACGGATAGGAGCAAGACACATACGATAGTGGTCATGCCCAGGAGCCATAGATCACCAGGAACCCATTGTATTCAAACAAAACTTGTTTTATTTTATTTTTTAAATTTATTATTATTTTTTTTGGTAAACCTATACACAGCAAAGGATACATCATTTCAACAAATTCTACATGTACAATCCAGTGACAATATCACATTCTTCAAGTTGTATAATTTTTCTTGCTATCCTTTTCCAAAAGATTCTATCACCATTAACATAAACTCACTGTTCCCTGAGCTTCTCTCAAGATGCTGTTGTCAGTTTCATCAAACATAGATAATTCTTTGAAAGAGCACAGTATTCAAAGTAGACATACTTTACTAATGAAGCTAAACTATTGTTTGATTCAAGGGCGATTTGAGGTGAAAATTTTAGTTTAAGATTTAAAAAGTATCTCAGGGCAATAGTTTAGATGTTCAGCCAGCCTCAACGGCTCCAGAAGGTCTGGATTCCACTGAGAATTTTAAATTCTTTTCTCCCCCCCCCCATTTAATCAGGATTCTTTTATAGAATCTTAGATCAAAACATTTAGTACTAGATCAAAACATTTAGTACTGGTACCCAGGTACTATTCAGTTCTTCTGATCTCATAGCACAGAAGCAGATGTTCATGAAGGCAACATTTCCTGCTCTAATTCCCAACTCCCCTTCTTCCTCTGATGCTCCAGGTGAATGTAGACCTATTGTGGCTTGGGAGACCTCTTGAACAAAGCTGGCTTTATTATTTGTTGTAAAAAGAGAGATCACATCACCTGAGAAGTTTAAGGTGTGTGAAAGGATGTGAAAAGGATGTTGTTATCAAATTTTGGCTTTGTGAAGATGACTTTGGGATAGGGTTGAAGAAAACAGTGCTTTGTTCTGCATTGGGTGCTATCTATACTTGCGGTAAGGTATGTGGTAATGGTTCCCCCAAAGATATCCAGGTCCTAGTCCCTGGAACCTGACACTATTACCTTAAAAAAGTCTTTGTAGATGTGATTAATAATCTTGAGATGGGGAGATGATCCTGGATCATTTGAGTGGGCCTAAAATGCAGTCACAAGTGTCCTTACAAGAAGCAAGCAGAGGAAGATTTGACACAGACAGAAGAGGAGATGAATGTGACCACAGACACAGAGATCAGAGTGAAGCAGTCATAGGCCAAGGAATGCCAGTAGCCATCAGACATGGAAAAGGCAAAGAACAAATTCTCCTGTAGAGTCTGCAGAGAGTGCAGCCCTGCTGACACCTTGATTTTGCCCCACTGAAACTGATTTTATTATTCTGGCTCCCAGAACTGTGAGAAAGTACATTTATATTGTTTTAAGCTACTCGGTTCTTAGAAATTTGTTACAGAACTCATAGAAAACCAATACACGTGTCAATAATTTATATCTAGGAGGCAGGAAGACTGGAACAGAATGTAAGCTGCAAGTACAAGGAGGAGTTACTCCTGTTAGCACAGAGGGAGAGTGTTTGGTCATTAATTTTTAGCTTTCTGCAATATTCGTGTTTTTGTTTGTGCTCAGACTTGATTATGGAGGAGGATGATTTTTGTTTCTCGCCATCATGGTCTCAGAATGACCTTGTCTGATGAATTCTATGAAATTGTTTATATTCAACAAGAGAACACCAAGGGTTAGCTGTTCATGCCAGGCTAGTTCCCAGCTGACAGCTGTCAAGACTGTGTTTTTCTTTCTCTATACTAATTGATGAGTGATACTGGTGATACTATTTAACCCCCCCACCCCCAGGCATCACTTTTCACTGCAGTCATTCATTCATCAAATATTTATTGAACCCATACTATGTGCCAGGAATTGTTATAAATTCTGGGGATAAAAGTATAAAAAAAAAAAAAAAAAAAAAAACAGCAATCCTACCCTCATTGAGGTTACAACCAGTATAAGATACATGTCAACTCGGGATAAGTGTTGTAGAGAAAACTAAAGCGCCAAAAGGAGTGTGTGTTAGAAGGATTGTTCTTTTAAATAAGGTAGCGAGAGAAGTACTAACTGATAAGGTAATATTGGAGGAGAAACCTGAAGTAAAGGTAGAAAGAAGCTAGGGGGAAATATTCCAGGTGGAAGTAACAGCAAGAAGTCAGGAGATCTTTCCAGCAAGGAGCCTGGGGCAATGAAGGAAGAGAACAGTAGGGGATGAAATCAGTGAGGAAGCTGAGTTTCTACAGGGAGGGGAGTTTAGAAGCCTTGAGTAAAATAGAAGTCACTGGAGGATTTTCAACAATAGAATGACATAATCTAATTTACCTTCTTCATAGCAGGAGAAAGACAACAATGTAGAGGTAATAATAAACTTAGAATTTTACCATTTTATAAACCTCTAATAAAATAATTGATTCATCAGTAGATGTTAAACCCTTAGAAGAAAAGCTGTTGAAGAACTGAATATTTGTGTGGTGCCAAAGACTCATTGCTTGCTGAACAAGAAAGGGTAAACTCGTTTTACAATGGGTGGATCTGGTCATCACCACCTCAACCCAGTTATGAAAAACTGCTTCACTGTTTTTTGTTTAACAGTGAAAAAGTCAGACACGATGTGCCTACTGACGTAATACATAAAATACCACCTCTGTGGTGTTTTTGTTCAACCATTAACCTGAACCCAAGTAAGCCTAGATATGTAATTTTTAGCATACAGAAAATTCACGGAAATGGGGGAACAATTTAAATGACACCACAAAGGAACAGTCAGACAAATGTAAAAGGGGAAAAAGTTTACGGAACAACTGGTCTAATCATCTGACCTGGAGTTAGAAAGCCAAAACGGAAGAACATGCTTGGCATTTCTCAAGCTGAAAGAACTGAAGAGAAAATTCAAGCCCAGAGTTGCATTATTGAAGAATTCTATAAGCAAGATATTGAACGACATAGGAAGCATCAAATGAGGTTGGAAAGAATACACAGTGCCACAGTACCAAAAAGAACTGGTTGACGATCAACCATTTCAGTAGGTAGCATATGATAAAGAACTGATAGTGCGGAAGGAAGATTTCCAAGCTGCACTGAAAACATTGGTGAAAAACAAGGTTCCAGGAATTGATGAAATACCAATTGAGATGTTTCAAAAAACAGATGCAACGCTGGAAGCACTCATTTATCTATGCTAAGAAATTTGGACGAGAGCTACCTGTCCAACCAACTGAAAGATATCCATATTTTTGTCCATTCCAAAGAAAAGTGATCCAATAGAATGCGGAAATTATCAAACAATATCATTAACATCACACACAAGTAAAATATTGTTGAAAGTAATTCAAAAACAGTTGCAACAGTACATCTATAGCGAATTGCCAGAAATTCAAGTCAGATTCAGAAGAGGATAGAGAATGAGGGATATCATTGTTGATGCCAGGTGATTCTTGGCTGAAAGCAGAGAATACCGGAAAGATGTTTACCTCTGTTTTATTGATTATGTAAAGGCATTCTACTGTGGATCATAACAAATTATGGATAACATTGCAAAGAATGGGAATTTCACAACACTTAATTGTGCTCATGTGGAACCTGTACATAGACCAATAGACAATCATTCAAACAGAACAAGGGGATAATGTATAGTTTAAAATCAGGAAGGGCGTGCATCGGGGCTGTATCCTTTCAACATAAACATTCAATCTGTATGCTGAACACGCAATCTGAAATACTGGACTATATAAAGAAGTACACAGCATCAGGATTGGAAGAAGACTCATCAACTACCTGCAATATGCAGATGACACCACCTTACCGATGAAGATCAAGGACTACAGCTTTCAGTATGGATTATACTTCAACATAAAGAAAACAAAACTCCTCTCAACTGGACCAATAAGCAACATTATGATAAACACAGAAAATATTAAAGTTGTCAAGGATTTCATTTTACTTTGATCCAAAATCAATGTCCATAGAAGCAGCTGTCAAGGAATCAAAAGACATTGCATTGGGCAAATCTGCTGCAAAGACCTCTTTGAAGTGTTAAAAAGCAAAGATGTCACTTTAAGCACCTGACCTATGCCATGGTATTTTCAATTGCCTCATAGGCATGCAAAAACTGGACAATGAATAAGGAAGACTGAAGAAGAATTGATGCCTTTGAATTACAGTGCTGGCAAAGAATACTGAATATACCATGGACTGCTAGAAGAACAAACAAATTTATCTTGGAAGAAGTACAATCAGAATGCTACTTAGTAGTGAGAATGGTGAGACTTCATTTTTCATGTATTTTGGACATGTTATCAGGAGTGACCAGCCCCTGGAGAAGAGTATTGTGCTTGGTAAAGCAGAGGGTCAGTGAAAGAGAGGAAGACCCTCAACAAGATGAAAGACATAGTGGCCTAAGCATAGCAGTGATTGTGAGAGTGGCTCAGGGCCGGACAGTGTTTTGTTGTTTTGTACATTGGGTTGCTGTGATTAGGAATTGACTACATGGCACCTAACAACAACAACAAAGGATTTTCCCTTTATTTGATTTTCCATTTACTATGGATTAGGGCCTAGCCTCTTTGAGGTTGCATGTTTACTTATAGTTTTCATCGTGTAGAGATGCAAGTAATGTCAGCCTTGTAGAGTAGATAGCTCCAAACGTTATGGATTTATTGTCCTGTAAAACTTAACCAGTTTTGTCCCTAACTTAGCTGTGCAGTTTGTGCAGATGGTTCAGGACGGGGCAGTGTTTCATTATGTTGTACATAAGATTGCTATGAGTTGGAATGGACTCAATGGCACCTAACAACAACGGTCTAATCATTTCAACAGGTAAATACCATTTATTAAAAAGATAGGGGTTTCTCTAGATTAAAGAGTGCCTGAGACACTAGAAATTACAAAGGATCCCTCTGTCTGTAGGTAAACCAAATCAAATCCAACTCTGTCGAGTCGATTCCAACTCATAGTGACCCTATAGAACAGATCAGAACTGCCCCATAGAATTTCCAAGGAATGGTTGGTGGATTCAAACTGCTGTCCTTTTGGTTAGCAGCTAAGCTCTTAACCACTGTGCCACCAGGACTTCGTGAATTGGGGAGGAAGCTGGAAAAAATATGCAAAGATGAGACAGTAATGTCAGTCTCAACTACTCACCATTTCCAAAATAAATCACACATAGAAAGTAAAAATCCAACTCCTTTTCCACTAGGATTTTACAGAGGCATCCATTTAGAAGGCACAAAATAAGGTGTCAGAGATTACACATTATGAATTGCCAAAAACGTAGTAAAAAACTTAAAATCTCAGAACAAACAAAATTAAGTCCATAAAACAGGCATTCTCTCAGACAAAAAGGAAATATATTATAGCTCCTAGAAGGGAAATGTTGAAACAAGTCTCGAGGGTAAAATGCACAATCAGACAATTTGGGACCACCCCATCTAAGGGAGAACCAGACACATTCTCTGCTTTTGTCTGGAACATGGCATTTTCTCTCTCCTGGAGCCCTTCCTTTGTGAGGCTAACTCTTCTGTGACCCATGCTGTTAGATATCTTCCAGGTACATGCTCTATAGTTAGATCTTATTTGAACTTCAATAACTAGTCCCCTTGTGGTGAGATGTAAAGATAACCTATGTTACATAAACTCAATTCTACAGAAAATACTGGGGTCATGCAATGCGGTTTTGGGATATTTAAACTGACTAATTGACTCAAAAGCCTTGCTTTTGTCTAGCAGGCAGGTATTGTGTTGAAAAAAAAAAAAAGCCACAGAATTTGGGATTGGCAAACCTAAAATTAGATGCTTGTGTCTCCTGCTGATTAATGCTATAACTGGTCTAAGCAATTACCTCTCTGTGCCTCAACTTTCTCACCTGTCAATGGAAGACACCACTACGCTCATAGCACATAGTTGCTGGGTGGCTAAATAAGAAAACCTGCAGGTAATAGATCAATGTGTTGTTGTTAGCTGCCATGGAGTTGACCTCCAACTCATGGTGACCCCATGTGTTAACAGGGTAGAATTGTGCTCTGTAGGATTTTCTTGGCTGCAAATCTTTAAGGAAGCAGACTGCCGTATCTCCTGCAGAGTACCAATGAGGCAGCTCTCCTCTGTCCTATAGGGTTGCTATGAGTTGGAATCAACTGGACAGCAACGAGTTTGGTCCTTTTGGAAACTTTACAGAAGCAAATTCCCAGACCTTTCTTCCATAGAGCTACTGGATGGGTTCAAATGGCCTACCTTTGTGTTAGCAGTTGAATTCAAACTGCTTGTGCCACCAGCTCTCCTTCGAATTAATATAAGCATTGTTAATTCTTTATTGCTATTTTTTTTTATATATATATATATATAAATAACAGATTTTACATGTGATATTTTTCATCAGTTTCCATCAGTCTTCCCAGTTTCCTGGAAAAAGCAAGAGAATTGTTCCTGGTGTGTGGGAAATTGCTCAAGCCTAGTGGTATCCCTCCTATCCAAGTGAATCATGCCATGTTGTTATACCTGTAGATGGTTTTTCAATTACTGAAGGTCTTCTATTTAACCTCAGTTTTCTTAAATTTATTTCAAAATTCTTATTGAAACATTATATTGTTTCCCAGTTTTTCTATTTGTTACATCTCAGTGGTCTTGTCCATATCTCAGTATTACTTTCACTCTTTGCTCTTCACTCTTTGTGTTAGTTGTCATCTCTGAATGGGCCCATTGCATAGAATCCTTAACATATGAAACACCAAACATGCTTACTCAATCACTAACATAGCTAGGGAATGTTGGACACTTGATAGAACTTGGCGGAATCATTTCCAGTTTCCCTAAAAGCTGTGCATGATTCAACTACTCCCTCTTGGTCTTGATTTTCTATCTGAAAAAGGTAGAAAAATAAAAAAGAAAAGAATAAGATACTAAAGTTATGCTTATAAAATAGTAAAGTTTATTATAAAAGAGACAGAAGAAAGTCTTGCAGAAGCCTATAGAGCATTGATTCAGCAAAAAAATCCTTCCTTTGATCGATAGCAACATAGGTCCTAAACCAACCTTGTAAATACTTTGGAAAAAGTCATTATTTACAATATTTTTTTAGTTCACAAAATTGACATTCCAATTACAATGTCTTTTGGTGGCAAGTACACAAACATATTTTTACAGAATCCCAATAATATCCACCTCTTCATGGGACTCAAACATTACAATATTTATAAGTTGGTGCAGTCTTTTAGGGGCTAATTTGGTAATATCTATCAAAATTAAATCTCAATTTAGCTTATGATCTAGCAATTCCACTTTACATGTACCCAAAGATCCACATATAAAAATTATTTTCATATCATTTGCTTAAATAGCAAAATCTGGAGTGGGGAAAACTAAACACTCACCAGTAAGAGGGTAATTAAATAAATTATGGTGCCAATATTTTATGGCATGTTCTGGAGATCTAAATATACTGACTTAAAAAGATGTCTAAGACACATTGTTAAGTGATCAAAATATATGTATAATATGATCTTATTCATGCTGTATATATCTACTCGTGTGTGTATAAATAGTCACACATACTGGAAAATTGACAGTGCATAGAAATATTATAATACATGCCCAGGGCAAGGAATAAAAAGAGGTAAAAGAGAATTGTTATGTTTTGTTCAAATCACTTCTCTAGATTTTGCATCATGTACAGTGAGGGCCCCTACACATCCGTCAGTTTGTCATACAGTGGTAGCTTGTGTCTTGCTGTGATGCTGGAAGCTATGCCACCGATATTTCAAATATTAGCAGGGTCGCCCATGGAGGACAAGTTTCAGCTGAGCTTCCAGACTAAGACAGGCTAGGAAGAAGGACCTGGTGATACACTTCTGAAAAATTAGCCAGCGAAAACCTTCTGAATAGCGGCAGAACATAGCCTGATATAGCACTAGAAGATGAGCCCTTTGGATTGAAAGACATTAAACTGCAACTGGAAAAGAGCTGCCTCCTCAAAGTAGAGTCAGCCTTAATGACATGGATACAGTCAAGGTTTTGAGATCTTCGTTTGCTGATGTGGCACAACTCAAAAGGAGAAAAATAAAAGCTGCAAATATCCATTAATAATAGGAACATGGAATACACGAACTATTAATCTAGAATCTAGGAAAATTGGAAATCATCAAAAATGAGATGGAACACATAAACATCAATGTCCTAGGCATTACTGAGCTGAAATGGACTATTACTGGCCATTTTGAATCAGGTAATCATATGTTCTACTATGCAAATATTATAAATTGAAGAGAAATGCATTGCATTCATGTCAAAAGGAACACTTCAAGATCTATCCTAAAGTACAATATTATCTGTGATAGGATAGTGTCTATTAGCCTACAAGGATGAACAGTTAATATGACTATCATTTGAATTTACGCACCAACCGCTGAGGCCAAAGATGAAGCAATTGAAATTTTTACCAATTTCTACAGACTGAAATTGATCAAACATGCACTAAACATGCACTAATAATTACTGGCGATTGGAATGTGAATGTTGGAAACAAAGAAGAAAGAATTGTAGTTGGAAAATATGGCCTTGGTGATACATATGATGCCAGAGATCACATGATAGAATTTGGCAAGACCAATAACTTCTTCATTGCAAATACCTTTTTTCAAGACTATAAATGGTGACTATACAGCTGGACCAAGAAATCAAATCAACTATATCTGTGGAAAGAGACGGTAGAAAAGCTCAATATCATCAGTCAGGCGTCGACTGCGGAACAGACCATCAATTGCTCATATGCAAATTCAAGTTGAAGCTGAGGAAAATTAGAATAAGTCCATGAGAGCCAAGGTACAAACTTGAGTATATCCCACCTGAATTTAGAGACCATCTCAAGAATAGATTTGACACATTTAACACTAATGACCAAAGACCAGCCAAGTTGTAGAATGACATCAAGGATATCATACTTGAAGAAAGCAAGAGGTCATTAAAAAGACAAGAAAGAAAGAAAAGACTGAAATGGATGTCAGAAGAGACTCTGAAAAGTGTTCTTGAATGTAGAGTAGCTAAACTGAAGGCAAGAAATGATGAAGTAACAGAACTGAACAGATTTCAAAGGGTGGCTCCAGAGGACAAAGTAAAGTATTGTAATGAAATACACAAAGGTCTAGAGTTAGAAAACCAAAAGAGAAGAACATGCTTGGTATTGCTCAAGCTGAAAGAACTAAAGAAAAAACTCAAGCCTCAAGTTGCAATACTGAAGGATTCTAAAAGAAAAATATTAAATGATGCAGGAACCATCAAAAGAAGATAAAAGGAATACACAGAATCACTGTGCCAAAAAGAATTGGTTGACATTCAACCATTTCAGGAGGTAGCATATGATCAAGAACCTATAGTACTGAAGGACGAAATCCAAGCTGCATTGATCTCATGAAAAACAAGGTTCCAGGAATTGACAGAATACTAATTGAGACATTTTGACAAATGGATGCAGCACCGAAAATGCTCACTTGTCTATGCCAAGAAATTTGGGATACAGCTACCTGGCCAATGGACCGGAAGAGATCCATATTTGTACCCATTCCAAAGAAAGTGATCCAACAGAATGCAAAAATTTTCAAACAATATCATTAATATCACATGCAAATAAAATGTTCTTGAAGATAGTTCAAAAATGGTTACAGCAGTACATCAACAGAGAACTGCCAGAAACTTAAGTCAGATTCAGAAGAGGACACATCACAAGGGACATCATTGCTGATGTTAGATTAATCTTGGCTAAAAGCAGAGAATACCAGAAAGATGTTTACCTGTGTTTTATTCCCTACAAAAATACATTTGTTTTATTCCCTACAAAAAGACATTTGACTGTGTGGATTATAACAAATTATGAATAACATCACAAAGAATAAGAATTTCAGAACACTTAATTGTGCTCATAAGGAACCTATACACAGACCAAGAGGCAGTTTTCCATACAGAACAAGGGGGTACTGCCTTATTTAAAATCAGGAAAGGTATGCATCACAGTTGTATCCTTTCACCATATTTATTCAATCTGTATACTGACCAAAAAATCTGGGAAACTGGACTATATGAAGATGAACGAGGCATCAGGATTGGAGGAATACTTGTTAACAAACTGCCATATGCAGATGACACAACCTTGCTTGCTGAAAGTGAAGAGGACTTGAAGCACTTACTGATTAAGACCAAAGACTACAGTATGGATTATACCTCAACATAAAACAAAAGTCTTCACAACTGGACCAATGAGCAACATCACGATAAGATTGAAGTTGCCAAGATTACATTTTACTTGAATCCACAGTCAAAGCCCATGGAAACAGCAGTCAAGAAATTAAACAATGCATTGCATTGGGTAAATCTGCTGCAAAAGACTTCTTTGAAGTATTAAAAAGCAAAGATGTCACCTAAGGTGCACCTGGTCCAAGCCATGGTGTTTTCAGTTGCTTCAGATAATTACAAAAGCAATGAATAAGGAAGACTGAAGAGGAATTGATGCCTTTGAATTCGGTATTGGCAAAGAATATTGAATATACCATGGACTGCCTGAAGAAGCAACAAATCTGTCTTGGAGGAGGTATAGCCAGAATGCTCCTTAGAAGTGAAGATGGCAAGACTTCATCTCACATACTTTGGATGTGTTATAAGGAGGGACTAGTCCCTGGAGAAGGACATCATGCTTGGTAAAGAAGAGGGTCCACAAAAAAGAGGAAGACCCTCAAGGAGATGGATTGAAGGCTGCAATAATGGGTTCAAGCATAAAAATGATTGTGAGGATTACTCAGGACCAGGCAGTGTTTCATTCTGTTGTACATAGGGTCACTATGAGTTGGAACTGACTCAAGGGCACCTAACAACAACATCAACAACAATAAGAGGGTATGCCTATATTTATGCAATAAAACATATTTTAAAAATAAAAGGCCCACTATTCTGGAATATAACCAGAAAGAAAAGCAGATATAAAGCATATTCTGTGTTCCCTTATGTAATTTTCTCTGTGCACATTTGGATTTATCTTAATTTCTGGATATATAACACAAAATGTATAACTCTGGTTATACACATAACTGTAATATGAATGTCTGGGTCATAGTCATATTAGTTTAATCAGTAAATACTTGTGAAGTGAATGGCCAAATGAATTGATGAATAGTTAGAGAAATCCCAAATATCAGTAACTCCAAGCACTTACCAGCTCACTTGAAAGTCCCCACTCTTCAAAGTTCATCTACAATCTTAACCTCTAAAATTTCTAGGAATCTCTAAGAGATAAGAGAGTTTGCATACTGAATGCTCCCAGGCAGCTTCATATTGTGAAGCCTGATCCAGTTTGTCCTTGAATATGCAGATACAGTTCCTCACTTCCCCTATTTGTGGCTCTCTTGGTGTATTAGTTTCTGAGGGATGCCTTAATTAAATGTCACAAAGTAGGTGGCTTTAAACCATAGGAATTTATTGTGTCACAGCTCTGGAGGCCAGGAATCTGAATTCAGGGTGTCGAGAGGGCTATGCTCTTTCCAAAGACTTCACAAGAAGATCCTTTCTTGTTTTCCCCAGCTTCTGGTAGCCCCAGATGTTCCTTAGCTTGCAGCTGAAGCATAACTCCATTGTCACATGGCCATTTTCCATCTGTGTGTCTTTCTGTGTCTCTTCTCTTATAGTTCAGTCCCCCCTCAGATTGGATTCAGACCCACTCTGCTCTAGAATGACTTCATGTTAACTTATAGCATCTTCAAAGATCTTCTTTCCAAACAAGGTCATATTCACAGATATCAAGGGTTAGGACTTCAACATATCTTTTGTGGGGACACAATTCAGTCCATAAGGCGGAGACCACAAGATCAAAGGAGCCCCTCCCATGTTAACCAGAGAAGTGACCGACTCTCCCTGTCTAAGCTCTGCTGAGCAGGTACAGCCTGGTCAGTCCTCCACTGTGCCTGTTCTCCTGGACTGCCATCCAAATGGAGGCTGACCACCTCCACACAGCTGAGCTCTGCCTTGATCACAGGCTGCCTGTGCCCTTGTCTCTGAGACCTTCTTGTAGATTAACAGTATTTACTAACTTTCAGATATATCATGACCTTCTGAGTTTGTAAGGCATCTGTTTTTTCAGCTGAAGTTCCTCTACCTACTTCTCCATCTTAGAACTATCTAGAGACTTAAGACATGTATTCCCTTACTGTGATAAGCTTTTTACATAAATTAACCTGAACTCTCTTTGGGTTTCTTAGGTTTAGGTTTAATTAACTCAGCATGGTATCTTTGAGATCCTCCTAAACTCTAGAAATACATGACTCTATTGTGATTATGGATGAACTAATTCTGGAGGTGGTGCTATGGATATACAGAAGCCAAGCAGAGATTATTATATTCGCTCCTAGCACACAGCTTTTCTGTTCTTATATTGTGTGTAACATTGTTAACCGATGACGATAATGATGGTGGTAGTGATAAAGTTTGTCCTGAGAGACTGAACAAATGGACAATGGCCAGACCATATAAAAAATACAACTCTGAACCACAACCTGCAGCATCTAGCCTGGAAAGTCAAACCACTATCTACAGCTCCTAGTCCAGAAAGCCAAAGAAAAACTCTATAGCAATGGGCCTAAAATGGCCAGGAGTTGATTAATAACTGATAAAAAACCAAAACCAAAACCAAACCCTGTTGCCATCAAGACGATTCCAACTCACTGCAACCCCATAGGACAGAGTAGAACTGTCCCACAGGATTTCTAAGGAGCAGCTGGTAGATTTGAACTCCCAACCACTGGACTAGCAGCTGAGCTCTTAACCACTGTGACATCAGGCTCCTAATAACTGATAGCTTCCTTAATTTTTATCCTGGTTTCAACTTAGGACCAACTAAAGAAAGTCAAATATCCTCTCCTAACCAATCACGTAGGATGCCCTGTTTCTACTTAGCCCACTTCCAGCTCCTCCAGGCCAAGAACCTCTAATTAGAACACACATGAAGCCTTCTCTTTTTTACACTGTAAAGTTTCCATACGCTTCTGCCTGCCTTCAAGCCGCTGCCAGATGCAAGAGATGTTTGCTGACTCACCTGCTACAGCAAGCTCTGAACAGTCTTTGTTCTTCTTTGAGCGTTCCTTGCCTATTTCCTCAGTCTCTAATGTCTACTGGGCTCTTCCAGAGGCCAAGACAGATGCTTCCATTTTAAATGCATCATCTCATTAATCCTCCTAACAACCTACTCAGGCAGGTATTGTTAACGGTCCCATTTTACTGATGAGAAACAGTCGTGGGGAGGTTAAACACCTTGGTGAAGCAGCCCAACGTCAGCACCCACACTTTCAACCATATTCTGTACATTTAAGAAGGTTTTTCATGAAGACCATTAATGGGAATTGATTTTGTACTTTGAAGTTTTCTAAAACAAATCCATCAAATGACAAAAGGTGCCACACAATGACTTTATTTTTTTAACACCTGTAAACAAATTGTACTTCAGTTGCAGAAAAGTTTGTTCACATGCCTTCTATTGTCTAGAAAGAGGTTATTGAAATTTTTGTTCAGAAAAACATTTTTTAACATTTATACACTAAAGCATTTAAACATTTTAAAATATTTTAAAAAAAAAAATATACAGCAGAAAGTACAGCAAGCATATTAAAAACCCCTATGGCTTAAACAGGCATAGAGTGACTTTCTGGGTCCCTGAGAGACTAATAAGAAAGGAAATAAGGCCCCCAAAAAGTAAAGCATTATTGAAGAAGAAGAACAAAGTGAGAGGCCTCACACTACCTGATCTTGGAAACTATTATCCCATCACAGTAGTCAGAACAGCTTGGTACATGTACAACGACACACACATAGACCAATGAAACAGAATTGAGAACCCAGATGTAAATCCATCCATCTATGAGCAGCTGATATTTGACAAAGGGCCAAAGTCCATTAAATGGGGAAAAGACAGTCTATTAAACAAATGGTGCTGGCATAACAGATGTTCATCTATAAAAAAATGAAACAAGATCCATACCACATACCGTACACAAAAACTAACTTCAAATGGATCAAAGACCTAAATATAAAATCTAAAATGGTAAATATCATTGAAGAAAAAATAGAGACAGTGCTACGGGCCCAAATACATGGCATGGATAAGATACAAATGATAACTAACAAAGTACAAACACCAGAAGAGAAACTAGATAACTGGGAGCTCCTAAAAATTAAACACTTATGCTCATCTTCACCAAAAGAGTCAAAAGAGGATCAACAGACTAGGAAAAATAATTTTGACTATGATGTATTTGACAAAGGTCTAATCTCTAAAATCTATAAAATACTGCAACACCTCAATAACAAAAAGACAAGTAATCCAATTAAAAAATAGGCAAAGGACATGAACAGACACTTCACCGTAAACGATATTCAGGTGGCTAACAGACACATGAGGAAATGATTAGGATCATTAGCCACTGGAGAAATGCAAATGAAAAGTACCACGAGATACCATTTTACCCCAACAATACTGGCAGTAATCCAAAAAGTACAAAATAAAAAATGTTGGAGAGGTTGCGGGGAGACTGGTACTCTTATGCACTGCTGATGGGAATGTAAAATGGTACAACCATCTTGGAAAATGAAATGGCACTTCCTTAAAAAGTTAGAAATAAAACTACCAAATGATCCAGTAATCCCACTCCTGGGAATATACCCTAGAGAAATAAGAGCTGTCCCACAAATAGACATATGCATATCCATGTTCATTGCAGCATTATTCACAATAACAAAAGGATGGAAACAACCTAAATGTCCATCAACAGATGAATTAATAAGCTAAATTATGATACACACACATAATGGAATACTATGCAATGATAAAGAACAATGATCAATCTGGGAAACATTTCAAACGTAGATGAATCTTGAGGGCATTATGCTGAGTGAAATAAGTCAGTCATGAAAGAACAAATATTGTACAAAATCATTATTATAAGAACCCAAGAAAATATTTACAAATAGAAAAAAAAAATTATTTGATGGTTACAAGGGAGTGGGGAGGAGGGAAAATCACTAACTAGGCAGTAGGCAAGTGTCAACTTCGGTGAAAGGAAAGACAACACACAGTATAGGGAAAGTTAGCGAAACTTGACCAAAGCAAAGGCATAGACGTTTCCTAGACACATCCAAACACCTTGAGAGACTGAATTCCTGGGATTGGGGGCTAGGGACCATGGTCTTGGGGGAGATGTAGGTCAACTGGCATAACATAGTTCATAAAGAGAATGTTCTACATCCTACTTTGGTGAGTAGTGTCTAGGGTCTTAAAAGCTTTCCAGGGAGATCTATCTGTTGGTCTCATCCTTCCAGAGCAAGGAGAATAATGAAAACCAAAGACATAAGAAAATATTAGCCCAAAGGACCATAGCACCACATGAGCCAGCGCCTCTACGAGCCTAAGCCCTGAAGAACTAAATGGTGCATGGCTACCACCACCCACTGCTCTGACAGGGATTACTTCAGAGAGTCCTGGACAAAACCCATTGCCATCAAGTCGATTCTGACTCCTAGCAACCCTATAGGACAGAGTAGAACTGGCCCATATGGTTTCCAACGAGCAGCTAGTGGATTTGAACTGCTGACCATTCGATTAGTGGCCATTACTCTTAACAACTGTACCACCAAGGACAGAGCAGGAGAAAAATGTAGAACAAAATTCAAATTAATGAAAAAAGACCAGACTTACTGATCTGACAGAGGCTGGAGGAACCCCAGAGACTATGGCCCCCGGACACTCTGCTAACCCAGAACTGAAACCACTCCTGAAGCCCACTTTTCAGACAAAAATTAGACAGGCCTATATAAAAGAAAATAGTAACACACATAAGGGAAGTGCTTCTCAGTTCAATGAAATGCATGAGGCCAAATGGGCAACTCCTGCCCAAAAGTAGACGAGAAGGCAGGAAGGGACAGAAACTGGAGGAATGGACAGACACAGGAAACCTGAGGTGAAAAGGGGGAACATATTGTCACATTGTGGGGATTGCAACCAATGTCACAAAACAATATATGTATAAATTTTTAACTGAGAAATTAACTTGAGCTATAAACTTTCACCTAAACACAATTTTAAAAAAAAGAAAGAAAGGAAATAAACTTGCTTCCAGGTGTTGAAAGAGTTGTGAACTTGAAAGCTTGCCAAATGCAAGCAATATGCCATCTTCCACCAGGCTTTGGCGAGGGTTGAATTATGTGGCCGTGAAACATCGTTCATGTTAACCAGAGTGAGCTCACTAACTGAGAAGGCCTAGGCAGTTCACTTTCTCCGTAGATTTCAGCTATTTATTTTTTTACTTTTTTTCTTTATCAAGTTGAGCCTACGATGGAAACTTCCCAGGCACTCATCTCTTAGTAAGTCTTTGAACATACAGTGCCAGAGAGAAATGGCTTTGACTGCACTTTCACAATGGCTAACGCTAGCACCAATTAATAAGTTCCCTTGAAAAGAAAATTGGAAGAGGTAGAGCTAGAAACTGGCTTACAAACACAGGCCTTGGAATCATTATTCTGAAATATTCTCCTCCTGCAGTTATAAACCAGTAATTTTTTTTTTTCTCCACCAAACAGAAAGCTAAGATAGTCATGTTTATTTATCTCTTTAATGGGGATGTTGAAAGGTTTATTTAGTTGGCTGTGGGTAAAGTGTTTCAGAAATGAAAGCTGCTATATACGTGCTAAATATGATTATTATCCACCCTAGCACTTTCCTGTGAATGTTCTGTTCTGGTTCCTTCCTCTAAGAAGTCTGTTTCAGGGCAGCTTAACACCTCCCCACAGAGCACTCAGAAAGGCTTCCACGCTGAGAGTCTGCTGAGAAGTCAAAAAGCCCCTGATCACTCCAGACAAGACAAAAATGAAGTCACAGATATAATTCACAGACATTAGAAGTCATCCTCAAAAATGCTTCATAATTCATAACAGGGGTCCCATTAATCAGGAAAGTATCACTGTAAAATCAGTGGAAAAGTCAAACAGAAAAATGACGAATGTCCTGGGAGATGCCACTTTGTCGGAATAGTCATACAAGCCCACATTAGCCATTCCATCGAACCACAGAAGGAAGGTCCCTCCTAGGAAGGAACATAAAAAATTGAAGTCATTGCAGCACAAAACTCTCCACCCAGGAGTCTTCACAGTTTCCAAGAGACTTCAGAACAGTCACGATTATCCTGACTCACGCTTACTTCAAACTTGCAGGGAGTCACAAAATCACGTGAAACTCCATATTTCCAAAGACAAAGTCGTCTTCTGTTTTCAGAGGACATTAACAACAGGATTTAAATTACTTAGACAAATATTCTTGGGTTTTTATTGTTTTTTTTTCTGCTCCTATCACAATTATTGAAAACCCTGGTGGTGTAGTGGTTAAGAGTCTAGCTGCCAACCCAGAGGTTGGCAGTTCAAATCCACCAGGCGCTCCTTGGAAACCCTATGGAACAGTTCTACTCTGTCCTATAGGGCTGCTATGAGTCAGAATGGACTCGACGGCAAAGGGTTTTTTGTTTGTTTGTTTTCGGTAACACAATTATTAAGATTTTATCTTATATTGGCCACCATTTAATAATGTCTGCAGTATAAGACATGTAAGTAACCCTTGTAAAAATAGACAGCTTTCCCATTTCTTTCTGTAAATGACTTGTTCTCCAGCAAACTGACTTTATTGTTAAGAGCACACAACATGTCACTCAAGATCCTTCACTTATATTTAATACCTGTCTCAGATATTATGAATACAGTTGCTATGAACATTCATGTACAAGAATTTGTCCAGAAATTGTTTGTGCTTAACTACTAACCTAAAAGTTGAAGGTCTGAACCCACCCACTGACACCATGGAAGAAATGCCTGGCGATCTGCTTCCATAAAGATTATAGCCAAGGAAAACCCTACAGAGCAGTTAGTTCTATTTTGTTACATATGGGGTCACCATGAGTCCGAATCAGCTCAAAAGCAACAGGTTTGGTTTTTCGTGGTGTAAATATCTAGGAGTACAAACGCTGGACAGTATAACAAGGTCTAACTTCATACAAACTGCTATTTGTTCTCCAAAGTGGCTATACCATTTTGTACTCCCACCAGCAATGTATGTAAATTTTAGTTGCTCCACATAGTCTTAGTCTCCCAAACCTCTGACTGGTAAATAATGGAGTCATGGAATTTGGAGGAATTGCCCTCCATGACCAGCAAGTGAGAATACCTAGGGTTTTTAGCCACTCCAAACATCCAGTGAGGTGCCTTAGGGCTTTGGCCCACACTGGTCACTACTGAAAAACTCATTGACCAAGCTCACATAGTACGTTGAAGTTAAGCAGCTCTAGTGACTTTTGTTTCTTGCTTGAGCACAGGAATTTTCACAAGAGTATTTCCCTTACCCTTTCATTCTGTAGTATGTAAATTGTTTTAATCTTCTGGATTTATAGTCTCCTTCCATAAAGTTGTCTGCTTCTGAATGAAAAATGGTCCTGGACATTCTGACTGAATCCCCTGGGACAATCTGAGAGTTATCTAAGCAACACCACTTAAGATCCAAAACCTGTTCACCATGATTTGGAATGCTTGACGGCAACTAGTTTGTTTGTTTGCTTTGGTCTGAGGCGGACGAGAGAAAAACAAAAAGTTAGCAAACGTAAAGCTCCAGTGCTATTCAGCATTTACTCCCGGAACCAAGAAGGAGCCACCATTTGTCCGTCAATTTGTAATACTGGGGTAGCTTGTGTGTTGCTGTGATGCTGGAAGCTATGCCACCAGTATTTCAAATAGCAGCAGGGTTGCTTGATGTACCAGGCATAAAAGATTGGGACCATTAGTGTAATCAATTTGCTGCACAAAGGAGCATAAACCTTGGGCTATAATCTTGCCAAAAAGTTATAATAGTGGCCTACAAAAAAATGAGAATGAATACCATATTCAGCCATCATTCTATACACTCATAGCTCTTAGTACAGTGTCTAACATAGTAAACACCAGCTAAATAATAACTAAGATTAGTAATGGAACTATTACGTAGTGCTATTTCTATTAAAATTTCCCCTTTTTCTTCAAAATTCAATTTTTTTCTTGTCCTCTTCATGAAGACATCATTAACTTTCCAAGCTCCCTTTAAAGTTTTCACCAAATTCTTAATGTACTTAAGTTTGTCTTCAGACATTTTAACATGTATCAATTTTCTTACATTTGTTCATTCCAAATCAAGTGGTAAATTTCATATATCTATATTCATATTTCAGTTTTACTACCTATAATGGTAACATTCTGATGGATATATAACAAATACCCAAAGAACACTCAATTGATTTGGTGGAGGCAACAGTAACCACTCTTCATCAAACAAGTCTCCATTATTATACAAATGAAAAATAGTTTATATAAACAGGTGAAGGTGATTGCCCAGCATTCTAAGGAAAAAAAATAGTTTCATAAGAAATTTATCATTCTCAAGAAGTTGGAACATTGAATTAACTTAATTCAATTACTTATATTTAGCACTCTTGGAAGGAAACTATAAGTGGATACTACATCTACTTATAAGGGGAAAATAAAGCATTAGCTAGCTTTTAAGTACGTTTGAGAAACAAGTCAGAGAGTTATCAAAATATTTTAAATGGTTATTTCATATTTTTCGTGCATACGCAGTTTTTAAATCTCTTTATAAACAGTTTGCCTTAATATACATTAGTGTTCATTTAAGCTTTCTTCTAATGGTCTCAAATTCATGAAAATCTAAATAGTCCACTGCATTCATGCTGTAAGCTCTGTGTAGTAACAGGAGTAGTGAATCACCATGGAAGACACAGAAGGAGAAAAATTCTCAAAGCAAAAGCACCTGATATTAAAATGATTAGAAATAAAATTCGACAAAACTTACCAAATACTAAGAGGTAACTCTTGAGTTTTGAAATTGATATAATTATTTTTTCCTATTTATTAATATAAAGAAGGTGTTTAAACTGTGATGCAAAGTATGTTTTTGATTCAATTCCAGAACTATTTGTGAGTACCTGAATATTTGTAAGAAATAGCCCTTGCCCTCCAAAACTATGCATAGAAGGAACACAGTGGGAAGATAAGCCTTGGATAAGAAATCCAAACAGAAAAAAAAAAAAAGGAAGTCCACACATGGGGTAGTAATGAAGTGCTAGGCAGCATCAGCTAGTCCAACAGGCAGCTGGGAAGACCTTCTTGGAAAGATGATTTTTATCTTGGCATGTAAGAAATAATTAGCCAAATAGAGAGGAAAACAAAGAACATTACAGGAAGAGGGTATATACAAAATACATTGGTGAAAAATAGCGTGGTGTGTCATGAGAATTAGAAGTGGTTAAGGAAAGATAACATTTGTAAGGGCAATATGAAGAAGTTTGGACCATGTTCTATATGTCTGGGAAGCACTGAGGGATTTTAAGCAAGGGTGTTACTAGAGGCTGCATTAAGGAGCAACTGGCAGAAATTAAGTTGCTCCTTCATCAATCTCTATCAGCATTCCCTTATTCCTTGAAATGTCATTTTCTCATCTTATGTAAAGTGCTAATGGGAATGCAGCTTCAAGTCCCATTTCCAATAAGTAGTTGCTCCCAACTTTCTCTAACATGAAAAGTTTGTACCCTACCATTGGAGATTTGAAGAAGAAGCCAGAAAACCTTTCTAAGGCATGGGAAGGTGTAATTAAAGAGGATCTCCTTTGTTTGAAAATCTTTTGGGTTGGATATGCAATTGTCTGTCCATGTTAATATGGAATGAGTTCTAAAATTGGGTTCTTTTCCTCAGCATGATGCTACACACCTGAGAAGGGAAAAAGGCAGCCTACAAGTATTGGAAAAGCCTAAAATGTCTACAAAGACAATGAATTACTTCAACATTGTGTGGTATCTAAAGAGAAGATATTGGTAGAAAATGAGTAACAGAAAGATGTTATTAATGTAAAGAGTACTTTTTCAGAAAAAAATGTACCTTCAAC
The DNA here is from genome assembly GCF_030014295.1 of Loxodonta africana. Taxonomy (NCBI): domain Eukaryota; kingdom Metazoa; phylum Chordata; class Mammalia; order Proboscidea; family Elephantidae; genus Loxodonta; species Loxodonta africana. The sequence goes on from NC_087351.1 coordinate 100,588,700, forward strand.
TAAGACAGAAACTGCCCCACAAAATGTTGAAGTTGCATCCTTTGAACTATGTAACCTGGAAAACATATTTGTGGGAACAGTAATGAGACAACAGAAGAGTAGCCTAATTGGTCTTCCTCAACTCTACTTTCTTTGAGTTAGTTAGAACATCTAAGAGCAACCAGTGTTCCTGTTGCAATCAACATCAGCTGCCTTGCAATCAAGCTCCAAGAGTTTGCAGGTGTTTTAGGGACTCTCGACTAGGGAAATTTTTGACATTTCTGTATGATATGTCAAACCAGGTCAGGAGGTAAAGGAGATCAAAATTTGACAGAGAATAAACTCTAACAGTTGGCTAAGATTGCATCCAATTAAACAAATGACAGATGTTCATTAGAAACCTATGTGCAGAATTCTGGGGGTGTGTGGGAGGAATACATAAACAAAATAAAATAAAAATAGCCATCCTAAGTTAGAAAAGATTTTGAGTTGCTTTGTGTGGGTGAAAGTGAGTGAATGTCCATGTGTTTAAGTGTGTGAGTGGGTGTGAGGATTAACAAGTTTGCCAAGTACAGTGTTTAAATTTGGTTTGGTTTGGTTTAGTTTGGTTTGATTTTTTTTTAAGTATTCTTTTGCTCTCTGTATAAAATTGTGTTTACAGTAGTAGCTTTATTTTCTGCAACTAAATGCCCCTGGGCCAGGTGTATTACAGCAAAGTAATGAGCATTTTAGCAGGGAATTTAAGTTGGCACAAAATTTTTTTTTTTTTTGCCATGGCAAAAGATTATTTGCACTGTCTTCCTTTCAGTCACTCCCTGGACATCTCACTATAAAATTATAAGATATTGTTGAAGATGAAATTATTCCCAATGCCAGGTCTTCATCCAATTTTTCTGTAGTATGTAGCAGAAATATTCACTTTCTTATTGACATGAATTACCTAGAAAAAGCAAAATGTTAAATCTTCGGCCACTCAAAATTCCTATTCTCAGTAATCAAATGATATTAGTCTTTCCTAGAAAAATTTGTTTCTGAATAAATTTCCATGCTAGTTCAGTATTAAGAAAAAAATATACGGAACTTGAAAAAAGGCAAAAAGATGGCTGTATGCTTCTTAATATCATACTACAGCACTGCTTAGCAGTACACCCAAGCATTTTTTAAATATCTAAAGGACTTTTTGTTTGATTAGCTATTTACTATTGATTAGCACCTAGAGTCTGTGAAGTTGTACGCTAACTTATAGGTTTTCATCCTGTATAGATACAAATAATCTGGTAGAGAAGATGACCACAAATGTTACGGTTTTCTTGCCCTGTTGGATGTTAACCAGTTTTGTCTCTAACTTAGCAAACACTTTGATTATGCTTTTCCTGATGGCCTGAATAAACCCTGATCTGCAAAGGCTTTTAGGATCAGTTTTTCCATTCTTCTGGTTCATTCGTTAACAAGTTAAATACCAAAAACCCAATGCCATTAAGTTGATTCCGACTCATATGGCCTCTACAGGAAAGAGTAGAACTGCCCCACTGGGTTTCCAAAGAGTGGCTGGTGGATTCAAACTGCCACCAGGGCTCCAATAAGTTACATACATTTTGGTGTATGGTTATTCCATATTTATATGAGATTCAGGTTTTTAATTACACCCTGAAACTTTTGGAGGTTATCCTTTTGACACACCCAAATGGACTCACCTGCCAGAAATAATTAAACTACATTTTCCAAGAAGTGCATCTTATGGGCTGTGTAAAGGTATGCAGGTCATTTCTTGGTTCCAGAAGTGAATCCTAAATAGTGCTGGAACTTTACCTTTGCTGACTTTTTGTTTTTCTGTTGCCCACCCCAAACCAAAACAAACAAACAGACTAACTAGTTGCCATAAAGCCAATTTTGACTCATGGTAAACAGGTTATGGAGCTTAAGAGGAATAGTTTAGATAACTCTCAGATTGTCCCAGGGGACTGAGAATATCCAGTACCATTTTGCATTCAGAAGCAGACAACATCATGGAAGCAGACTGCTGGCCAAAATCCAGAAGATTAAAACAATTTACATAGTATAGAATGAATGGATAAGGGAAATCAAATTGTGGTTTTTTGGGAATATTGTTGGTATTCACTTTTATGTTCTATTTTCTATGGGTAAAGGAAGAAACGTTCTTCTTTGGATTTCTCTCTAATCCTTAATTTGTAAATGATATCTTGTTCTCTCTGACCCCTGAATTCAGAAACAATTATTTTTACAGAGTATTTTTACTTTTCTTGAAAACACAGTTATTTGCAAGAATTTTTGCTCCTTTTTTACCAGGATATATTTGCACAAATTGACTCTGCAATCACGGGCACACGTGAAGTGACATATTTAAGAATAAATCTAGCTTTAATTAGATATGACAGGCCCATCATTAAGGAATAAGAATTTTACTTCACATCTGGAACAACTGCCCACAAAATCCTCCCAGTAAACTGGATCAATACCTGCTTTATACCTTAAAGGTTTCCAGCCTTACAGGCAGGCACAGAATCTTACCAGATTTGGCATATTTTGAGGAGACAGGAGATCAAGTCTCCCAAGTTTATAGTAACTGCAGGTACAATCTATAGATATAAACATCTCAGGTTTGGGTGTTTTCCTAGCACTGGATTCAAAGAACCAGCAAAAGCAATTTTAAAGACCTCAATAGTAATAGATGTTATTGAAAATGTAATCTGAGATTCTTAAGAATTTTCCAGATGGAAGTATACTTGCTCAACACTGTGAGCCCTTGGATTTACTATATATTGGCAAGGAGGCTTGTGTGGTAATTAACACCTCTTGCTGCGCCTATATAAATTAAACCCTCAAAAATAGGACATCAGCACTTTTTGTAGTCAAAAATAATCTTTAGAGAACGTTTATGATCACCAAACCAGAAAAACCAAACTTGTTGCCATTGAGTTGATTCTAACTTGTAGCAACTCTAAAGGACAGAGGAGAACTACCCCCATATGGTTTCAAAGGCTATAAATTTTTACAGAAGCAGCCTGACACATCTTTCTCCCATGGAGCAGCTGGTGGTTTTGAACTACAAACCTTTGGGTTGACAGCACAGTGCTTAACCACTTGGCCATAAACTCCTTTTATGATCATGGGGAGAAATTATTAAAAAAAAAAAAAAAAAACCCAAATAAGAAATGAGATGGGCTATATCACAACAGAACCAACTGATATTAAAATAATCTCAAGAGAATACTATGAAAAATTGTACTCTAACAAATTTGAAAAACCAGAGGAAATGGACAAATTTCTAGAAACACACTACCTACCTGAACTCACACAAACAGAGATAGAACAACTAAATAAACCTATAACAAAAGAAGAGATTGAAAAAGTAATTTAAAAACTCTAAAGAACAACAACAACAAAAAAGCCCTGGCCCTGATGGCTTCACTGGAGAATTCAACCAGACTTTCAGAGAAGAGTTAACACCGCTATTACTAAAGGTATTTCAGAGCATAGAAAAGGATAGAATGCTTCCAAACTCATTCTATGAAGCCAGCATAACCTTGATACCAAAACCAGGTGAAGACAACACAAAAAAAGAAAACTACAGATCTATATCCCTCATGAACTTAGATGCAAAAATCCTCAACAAAATTCTAGCCAATAGAATTCAACAACATATCAAAAAAATAATTCATCATGACCAAGTGGGATTCATACCAGGTGTTCAGGGATTGGTTTAACATTAGAAAAACAATCAATGTAATACATCACATAAACAAAACAAAAGGCAAGAAACTCATGATCTTATCAATTGATTCAGAAAAGGCATTTGAAAAAGTCCAATACCCACTCATGATAAAAACTCTCAGCAAAATAGGAATAGAAGGTAAATTCCTCAACATAATTAGGGCATTTATACAAGCCAATAGCCAACATCATCCTAAATGGAGAGTGTCTGAAAGCATTCCCCCTGAAATCGGGAACCAGACAAGGATGCCCTTTATCACCACTCTTATTCAGCATTGTGCTGGAGGTCCTAGCCAGAGCAATTAGACTAGAAAAAGAAATGAAGAGCATCCAGATTGGTCAGAAAGAAGTAAAATTATCTCTATTTGAACATGACATGATCTTATGCACAGAAAACTCTAAAGAATTCACAAGAAAACTACTGGAACAAATAGATGATTTCACCAGAGTGTCACAATACAAGATAAACACACAAAAATCAGTTGGATTGCTCTATACTAATGAAGAGAGAGCATCAAAGAGGAAATCACCTAATCAATACCATTTACAACAACCCCCCAGAAGATAAAACACTTAACAATAAACCTAACAGAGACATAAAGGACCTATGCAAAGAAAACTACAAGATACTACTGCAAGAAACCAAAAGAGACCTGTTGTTGTTGTTGTTGTTAGGTGCTGTTCTGACTCATAGCGACCCTATGCACAACAGAACGAAACACTGCCGGATCCTGAGCCATCCTTACAATCGTTGTTATGCTTGACCTCATTGTTGAAACCACTGTGTCAATCCACCTCGTTGAGGGTCTTCCCCTTTTCTGCTGACCCTGTGCATTGCCAAGCATGATGTTCTTCTCCAGGGACTGATCCCTCCTGACAACATGTACAAAATATGTAAGACTCAGTCTCATCATTCTTGCTTCTAAGCAGCATTCTGTTTGTACTTCTAAGACAGATTTGTTCGTTCTTTTGGCAGTCCATGGTAATATTATATTCTTCACCAACACCACAATTCAAAGGCATCAGTTCTTCTTCCATCTTCCTTATTCATTGTCCAGCTTTCACGTGCATATGATGCGATTGAAAGTACCATGGCTTGGGTCAGGCGCACCTTAGTCTTCAAGGTGACATCTTTGTTCTTCAACACTTTAAAGAGGTCCTTTGCAGCAGATTCACCCAATGCAATGCGTCTTTTGATTTCTTGACTACTGCTTCCATGGCTGTTGATTGTGGATCCAAGTAAAATGAAATCCTTGACAACTTCAATCTTTTCTCCATTTATCATGATGTTGCTCATTGCTCCAGTTGTGAGGATTTTTGTTTTCTTTATGTTGAGGTATAATCCATACAGAAGGCTGTGGTCTTTGATCTTCATCAGTAAGTGCTTCAAGTCCTCTTCACTTTCAGCAAGTAAGGTTGTGTTATCTGCATAATGCAGGTTGTTAATGAGTCTTCCTCCAATCCTGATGCCCCGTTCTTCTTCATATAGTACACCTTCTTGTATTATTTGCTCAGCACACAGATTGAATAGGTATGGTGAAAGAATACAACCCTGACGCACAGCTTTCCTGATTTTAAACCAATCAGTATCCCCTTGTTCTGTCCAAACAACTGCCTCTTGATCTATGTAAAGGTTCCTCATGAGCACAATTAATGTTCTGGAATTCCCATTCTTTGCAATGTTTTCCATAATTTGTTATGATCCACACAGTTGAATGCCTTTGCATAGTCAATAAAGCACAGGTAAACATCCTTCTGGTGTTCTCTGCTTTCAGCCAGGATCCATCTGACATCAGCAATGATATCCCTGGTTCCATGTCCTCTTCTGAAACCGGCCTGAATTTCTGCCAGTTCCCTGTTGATATACTGCTGCAGCCATTTTTTAATGATCTTCAGCAAAATTTTGCTTGCGTGTAATATTAATGATATTATTCTATAATTTCCGCATTCAGTTGGATCACCTTTCTTAGGAATAGGCAAAAATATGGATCTCTTCCAGTCAGTTGGCCAGGAAGCTGTCTTCTATATTTCTTGGCATAGACGAGTGAGCACCTCCAGCGCTGCATCTATTTGTTGAAACATCTCAATTGATTTTCCGTCGATTCCTGGAGCTTTGTGTTTCACCAATGCCTTCAGAGCAGCTTGGACTTCTTCCTTTAGTACCATCGGTTCCTGATCATATGCCACCTCTTGAAATGGTTGAACATCGACTAATTCTTTTTGGTATAATGACTGTGTATTCCTTCCATCTTCTTTTGATGCTTCCTGTGTCGTTTAATATTTTCCCTATAAAATCCTTCACTATTTTTTTATTACAACCCGAGGCTTGAATTTTTTGTGCAGTTCTTTAAGCTTGAGAAACGCCGAGCATGTTCTTCTCTTTTGGTTTCCCATCTCCAGCTCTTTGCACATGTCATTATAATACTTGACTTTGTCTTCTCGAGCTGCCCTTTGAAATCTTCAGTTCTTTTACTTCACCAATTCTTCCTTTTGCTTTGGCTGCTCTATGTTCGAGAGCAAGTTTCAGGGTCTCTTCTGACATCCATTTTGGTCGTTTCTTTCTTTCCTGTCTTTTCAATGACTTCTTTCTTCTTGTATGATGTCCTCGATGTCATTCCACAAATTATCTGGTCTTTGGTCACTAGTGTTCAATGCGTCAAATCTATTCTTGAGATGGTCTCTAAATGCAGGTGGGATATACTCAAGGTCATATTTTGGCTCTCAGGGACTTGTTCTGCTTTTCTTCTGTTTCAGCTTGAACTTGCATATGAGCAGTTTATGCAAGTCGGCCCCTGGCCTTGTTCTGACTGATGATATCGAGCTTTTCCATCATCTCTTTCCACAGATGTAGTCAATTTGACTTCTCTGTGTTCCATCTGGCGAGGGCCATGTGTATAGTCACTGTTTATGTTGGTGAAAGAAGGCATTTGCAATGAAGAAGTCATTGGTCTTGTAAAATTTTGATATAGTACTGGAAGATGACCCCCCCCCCCAGGTTAGAAGGCACTCAAAAGATGACTGGGGAAGAGTTGCCTCCTCAAAGTAGAGTCGACCTTAATGATGTGGATGGAGTAAAGCTTTCAGGATCTTCATTTGCTGATGTGGCATGACTCAAAATGAGAAGAAACAGCTACAAACATCCATTAATAATCAGAACCTGGAATGTATGAAGTATGAATCTAGAAAAATTTGAAATCATCAAAAATGAAATGGAATGCATAAACATCAATAGCATAGACATTAGTTAACTGAAATGGACTGGTATTGGCCGTTTTGAATCAGACAATCATATAGTCTACTATGCTGGGGATGACAACTTGAAGGGGAATGGTGCTGCATTCATCGTCAAAAAGAACAATCCTGACCTATCCTGAAGTACAATGCTATCAGTGATAGGATAATATCCATATGCCTACAAGGAAGACCAGTTAATACAATTATTATTCAAATTTACACATCAACCACTAGGGCCAAAGATGAAGAAATAGATTTTTATCAGCTGCTGCAGTCTGAAATTGATCGAACATGCAATCAAGATGCATTGATAATTACTGGTGATTGGAATGCCAAAGTCGGAAAAAATAAGAAGGACCAGTAGTTGGAAAAATATGGCCTTGGTGATAGAAACAATACCAGAGATCAAACGATAGAAAAGAGACCTACCTAAGTGGAAAAACACCTTGTTCATGAATAGGAAGATTCAACATAGGGAAAATGTCTATTCTACCCAAAGCAATCTGCAGATACAACGCAATCCTGATTCAGATTCCAATGGCACTTTTTAATGAGATGGAGAAACAAATCACCAACTTCATATGGAAAGGGAAGAGCCCCTGGATAAGTAAGGCATTACTGAAAAAGAAGAACAAAGTAGGAGGTCTCACCCTACCTGATTTTAGAACCTATTATACCACGACAGTAGTTAAAACAACCTGGTATTTGTACAACAGATACGGAGACCAATGGAACAGAATTGAGAATTCAGATGTAAATTCATCCACTTATGAGCAGCTGATATTTGACAAAGGCCTAAAGTCTGTTAATTGGCGGTGGGGGGAGTCTCTTTAACAAACAGTACTGGCATAACTGGATATCCATCTGCAAAAGAATGAAACAAGACCCATACCTTATACCAGGCACAAAAAATAGCACAAAATGGATCAAAGACCTAAATATAAAATCTAAAACAATAAAGATCATGGAAGAAAAAATAGGGACAAGGCTAGGAGCCCTACTACATGGCATAAACCGAATACAAAACATTACTAACAATGCACAAACACCAGAAGAGAAACTAGATAAGTGGGAGTTCCTAAAAATCAAATACTTATGCTCATCTAAAGACTTCATCAAAAGAGTAAAAAGACAACCTACACACTAGGAAAAGAATTTTGGCTACAACAAATTCGATCAGTACCTAATCTCTAATATCTACTAAATACTGCAAAACCTCAACAACAAAAAGACAAATAAACCAATTAACAAATGGGCTAAGTATATTTACAGGCACTTCACCAAGAAGACATTCAGGCATCTAACAGATACATGAGGAAATGCTCATGATCATTAGCCATTAGAGAAAAGCAAATCAAAGCTACAATGAGATATCACCTCACCCCAACAACACTAGCATCGATTCAAAAAACACAAAATAATAAATGTTGGAGAGGTTGTAGAGAGACTGGAACACTTGTACACTGCTGGTGGCAATGTAAAATGGTACAACTACTTTGGAAATCAATTTGGCACTTTGTTAAAAAGCTAGAAATAGAACTACTATATGATCCAGCAATCCCACTTCTTGGAATATATCCTAGAGAAATAAGAGCCCTCACATGAATAGATATATTCATACCTGTGTTCACTGCATCACTGTCTACAATAGCAAAAAGATGGAAACAACCAAAGTGCCCATCAATGGATGAATAGATAATCAAATTATGGTATATTCATACAATGGAATACTATGCAATGATAAAGAACGACAATGAATCTGTGAAACATCTCATACCATAGAGGAATCTGGAAGGCATTATGCTGAGTGAAATTAATCAGTCGAAAAAGGACAAATATTGTATGACACCACTATTATAAGAACTCGGAAAAGTTTTAAACACAGAAGAAAATATTCTTGGATAGTTACAAGTATGGGGAGGGAGTGAGAAGGTAATTCACTAATTACATAGTACAAAAAAAAATTACATAGTAGACAAGAATTATTTTAGGTGAAGAGAAGGTCAACACACAATACAGAGGAATTCAGCACAACTGGACTAAACCAAAAGGAAGAAGTTTCCTGAATACAACCAAACACTTTGAGTGACAGAGTACCAAGGGCAGGGGTCTGGAGACCACGGTTGCAGGGGACATCTAGGTCAACTGGCATAACAAACTATATTAAGAAAATGTTCTGCATCCCACTTTGGTGAGTTGTGTCTTGGGTCTTAAAAGCTAGCAAGCAGGCATCTGAGATGCATCAATTGGTCTCAACCCACCTGGAGCAAAGGAGAATGAATATCAAAAACACAAGGAAAATAAGAGCCCAAGACACAGAAAGGGCCACATAAACTAGACACTCCTTCAGCCTGTGACCAGAAGAACTAGATGCTGCCCACCTACAACTGATGACTGCCCTGACAGGGAATACAACAAAGAATCCCTAAAGGAGCAGGAGACCAGTGGGATGCAGACCCCAAATTCTAGTAAAAAGACCAGACTTAATGGTCTGGCTGAGGCAGGAGGGACCCCAGAGGACATGGCCCCTGGTCTCTCTGTTAGACTGAAACTGAAACTATTCCCAAAACCAACTTTTCAGACAAAGATTAAACTGGACTATAGGACATAAAATGATACTGGTGAAGAGTGTGGTTCTTAGCCCAAGTAGACACATGAGACTGGGTGGGCAGCTTCTGTCAGGAGATGAGATGAGAAGGCAGAAGGGGACCAGAAGATGGTTGAATGGACATGGGAAATACAGGGTGGAGAGGGGAACTGTGCTGTCAGATTATAGGAATAGCGACTAGGGTCACATAGCAATGTGGGTATAAGTTTTTGTATGAGAAACTGAGTTGAATTGTAAACTTTCCCTTAAAACACAATTAAAAAAAAAAAATCCCAAACTTGAAAATAGACAAGGCATGTTCTTTTAGGGGAGCATTGATTGACGCCTCCAAGGACTATTAATTCTCTAAAGGATTTTACCTTTATTTGCTTCTCCATTTACTATTGATTAGGGGCTAACATCTGTGAGGTTACATGTTAACTTGTAGCTTTCATCATGTAGAGATGCAAATAATCTCAACATTGTAGAGAAGATAATGCCAAACATTATGGATGTATCGCCCTCTAAGACTTAACCAGTTTTGTCCCTGACTTAGCCAACTATTTAAAATACCTTTCCTGATAGGCTATATGAAACTCCTTTTTCTCAAATCATTTTTAAACCAGCTCTGTCATTCTTCTGGCCTTCTCATTAATGAGTTAAGTTTTTGACGGGTGTTCATTCTACATGAAATTCATGAGTGTTATTCTATAAGAATCATTTTATACCTATGTGAGCTGTGCTTTCTAACTTTTTGAAAATTATATTTTGACACCAACCAATTCTATTAATTGGGGGAAAAAGTAGTACAAGCTTTGTGGTAAGCAAAATTTCTCAAGACGATTAATCTAAAATTCTCACTCACTTCCTGGAAACATACATAAGGATTTTTTCTTCTAGTTTATCTTAAAAAATTGAGATGTTTCAAGAAACAGATGCAACGCTGAAAGTGCTCAATCATCTATGCCAAGAAATCTGAAAGACAGCTACCTGACCAACTGTAATCGTTCAGGTGGTGTGTCAGCTTGGCTGGGTCATGATTCTCTGGTTTGGCAGTTATGATGTAGTCTGGCAGTCATATGATATGATCACTTCCATAATGAGATTTGATATAATATGATCACTTCCATAATGAGATTTGATATAATATGATCACTTCCATAATGAGATTTGATATAATATGATCACTCCCACAATAGGATATGCTGTGAGTAGCCAACCAGTTGTAAAGGAGTTTCCTTGGGGGTGTGGCCTGCATAGCAAATATAAGTGGACTCTCTGGCAAAGCTCAAAGGCTTTTGCTTGCTCTGGATTCTATAGCTGGCTCTTGTTCATTTGACCTTCGGTTCTTGGGACTTGACCTAGCAGCTTACCTGCAGCCTTGCCTGTGGATCTTGGGATTCATCTGTCTTCCCATCCTGTGAGCCAGAGCCCTGCTGTCTGGCCTGTAGATTTTGGGTTCCCTAGTCCCTGTGCTTAAGTAAATAAGGAGAGACCTGTAATCTGACCCACAGACTTGGGACATTCCAACCTCTACAATTCTGTGAGCCATTTCCTTCATATAAATCTCTCTCTATATATATTTATATGCTCTACTGGTTTTGCTTCTGTAGAGAACTCAGCCTGACACCAACCAAGTCTAAGAGATTCATATTTCTGCCTATTCCAAAGAAAGGTGATCCAACCAAATGCAGAAATTAATGAACAACATTATTAATATCACATGAAAGTAAAATTTTGCTGAAGATCATTTAAAAGCAGTTGTACCAGTACACCAACTGGGAAATGCCACAAATTCAAGCTGGATTCAAAAAAGGATATGGAGCAAGGGATATCATTGCTGATGTCAGATGGATCCTGGCTGAAAGCAGAGAATACTAGAAAGATGTTTATCTGTGTTTTATTGACTACAGAACGACATTTGACTATGTAGATCATAGCAAATTATGGACAACATTGTGAAGAATGGGAATTCCAGAACATTTAATTGTGTTCATGGGGAACCTGTACTTACACCAAGAGGCAGTTGTTCGGACAGAACAAGGGGATACTGTGGGGTTTAAAGCCAGGAAAGGCATCAGGGTTGTATCCTTTCACCATACCTATTCAATCTGTATGCTGAGCAAGTAAACCAAGAAGTTCGACTATATGAAGAAGAACGGGGCATCAGGATTGAAGAAAGACTCATTAACAACCTACAACATGCACATTAACACAACCTTGCTTGCTGAAAGTGAAGAGGACTTGATGCACTTATTGATAAAGATCAAAGACTACAGCCTTCAGAATGGATGACACCTTCACATAAAGAAAACAAAAATCCTCACAACTGGACCAATAAGCAACATCATGATAAACGGAGAAGAGATTGAAGTTGTCAAGGATTTCACTTTACTTGGGTTTACAATCAACGCCCATGGAAGCAGTAGTCAAGAAATCAAGTTGCATTGGCAAATCTTCTGCAAAAGACCTCTTTAAAGTGTTAAAAAGCAAAGATGTCACCTTGAAGACCAAGGTGTCCCTGACTTAAGCCATGGTGTTTTCAATCACCTCATATGCATGCAAAAGCTGGGCAATGAGTAGAGAAGACCAGAGAAGAATTGATGCCTTTGAATTGTGGTGTTGGCAAAGAATATTGAATATACCATGGACTACCAAAAGAATGAACAAATCCATCTTGGAAGAAGTACAGCCAGAATGCTCCTTAGAAGCAAGGATGGTGAGACTTCGTCTTACATACTTCGGACATGTTTTCAGGAGGGATCAGTCCCTGAAGAAGGACAACATGCTTGGTAAAGGAGAGGGTCAACAAAAAAGAGATGGATTAACACAGTGGCTACAACAATGGGCTCAAGCATAACAATTGTGAGGATAGCGCAGGGCCAGGCAGTGTCTCATTCTGTTGTATATAGTGTCCCTGTGAGTCAGAAGCATCTCGGCAGGACCTAACAACAACAAAGGATTTTACTTTTTATCATAGCAGACTCCTAAACAAGGAAAGGCCAGGAAGATCTCTAGTTAGCCCCCATCTCCTTACAATCCAGTGTTTCCATTCTTTCCTGAAATCCTCGAGTTTTCCTAACTACTCATCCAGAGCTTCAAGAAAAAATGGCTTCAGGGGCCACATGACATAAACATGTGAACCATCCAGCTACAAATCAAGCAGGAATGGTGTGGAGCTGGCTATAAGTCATACCCACAAGTTTCCAGTTTAAAAACAAAGCAGACCATTAACTGTCTGTGGGTTAAATTTGACTCCTCATCTACCTCTTTGTGAGGCTTGGTAAGACTTGGATTGAAGAGCTTGACTTCCTGATTAGAAAAAAAAAAACAAACCCGTTGCTGTCGAGTCAATTCTGACTCAAAGTGACCCTGTAGATTAGTAAAGGAAAATTATGAATGACAACCAAGTTACCAAGCAGGTCAAGAAAATATCCCTATTTAATAAATGCATAACATGCATATATTACAAAATGAAAACTACACCATGATGCAGAAAATAATTACATTTGTCTAGAGCATCATAGGTTACAGAACACCTTACATAGCATCTCATTTAATACAATAAAATCAGGTGCCAAGTCTACTCTGACTCGTGAGGATCCAATTGTGTGAGGGTAGAACTGTGTTCCGTAACATTTTCAATGGCTGATTTTTTGCAAACAGATTGCTATGCCTTTCTTCTGAGGAGCCTCTGGGTAGACTGAACCCTCCAAACTTTAGGTTAGCCACCAATCCCATTAACCATTTGTACTACCCAGGGACTCCAAGTCACTATGGTTATTTTATTTTTACTACCATTTATTGCTTTAACCTATTTCTACCAATATTAGAACTGCTACTTCTACTAATCCTTTTGCTGTTAGTATGACTGCAGCCACAAAAAAGTCCTCTATTTTCATACTATAGTATAGTCCTAAGACATGTCAGATAATGGATATGAAAATTATAGGAAGGAAATCAATTTACTCAAAGCTTAAAAATGTATGATAAATGTAACTTTGTCTCACTTTGTGGACATAATCATTGATGCCATTGATCAATCATTTTTACCGTCTTTCATTCTGTCATTTTCCTTCAAAATCGAACTCACAACCACCTACCTTAAGCCTGGTTTATGTCCAGTTGAGGCTGAAGGGTCCCCATTTTAGCTCACCTACTCCTTTTACCTCTATCTCAGTGACACTTTGGTTGAAACCAATTCTTATTTTCATATTATCACTTCCTTACTTCAAAAAAATATTTCAAACACAAAACACAATAAAATGTTCGCGTATTTTCACAAACTCTCCTTTGCGATAAGATGGTGATGTTGCCCATATTGAACACCTGGAAGACAGACAGTTTCACTGCGGAATAGCTTGAGATGTTGATTGGTCTTCCGTTGTAAGAAAGTCTGATCTGGGTTTCAGAAAAGGAATGTGGATGTTTCCATGCATTATGTGCAAAAAAAAAAAAAAATTATGTGCAAAAGTGTAAATTATTTGAAAGTCAAATGCATAAAAGTCAGAGACCACTGCATTTGCAAATGAGGCAATAGGCTCAGAAGGCTGGAGTCAGTTTTCCAATCATGCGGTTTCTAGACTAGAATTCATTGGACAGTTTTAAAAAATGTGGGAATTGAGGTTGAAAATGACTTTCATTTTACAAAAAAAAAAAAATTTACTTTAAGCACACATATACTCACACAGTGAGACACACACGCAGACATATAGAAACACAAAATGATCTACTCTTATTTCATAAAAGAAAGGGCATTTTAACACCAACATAGGAGGGATAATAAAATTCAGGAAAATAGGCTATCAACAAACTAAAACACATTTAACTATGAAATGCACACAAACACACACACACACACAGACATTAATATTGTCTTTCTTTTTCTGATTCAGCCCCAGTCATCTGTCTTGTTTGATATTAAGAGCCACAGAGCTAACCCAGGTTTGTTGACTGCAAACCCTATGGCCTTCTCACATTCCACATTATATAAAAAAAAAAAAAAAATTTTTTTTTTTTTAGAGCCCAGTAAAGAAGAACCTAAAGGCTTATGAGTTACAAAAGCTTTTGTGGTCATTTTTCTGACAATCATGTGCAGATGAAGGTGAAACATCCAGAAACCTTAGCGCGTAAAATGCCCGGGAGCATCGCAGATGAGACAGCACCGATCAGTTCACCTCAGGCTGAGCTTTGTGCTCATGGCGGAGGAACAGCTTTTCTTTGTTCCTAGAGAGGATCTTTCTTGATAACTGCTGAGAATAGCTTTATGACTGTGTTAGAACCTTGTTAAGTTAAATGTATTTGTAAAAGTTATGTTAGTATAAACTTGGGTTGTTAACTTCAAGTTTTTTAAACAGAAAGCAGCTGTCTCAGGAAGCTGCCCTGAATTTGGTCATGTACAAGTTATGGGAGCTGAGGGACTATTTGATGTAGATTAAGAATAACAAAAGACACCACTTCAAAGGGCAACAAGCTGGGGTTAACAGAGGTGCTGCTGCAGCTGTGAAAGGCCCCTCTAATTGGAAAAAGACCACTGAGAGTTTTCATGGTAGCACATACACAAATTTATTTTGAGCTCTTTCTATCTTTAGGTTTTTTTTTTTTTCCACTTCAAAAGAAAGATTCAGGAAGTTGTATTTGTATTTCTGAGGAGGAAACAAAGAAAGCAACCTACCTCTGTCTCCCTGATTTCTAAACGAATAAAAGGATTGTGTGGTCCAGTCAAGACTTTTAGCAAAATGTTGGCAGACACTCTGGGTTCAGAAGGTATCAATTCTAAAATAAGATAAAGTGATTGGAAAGATGCTGGTTAAAACAGCTGACTCTGGAGCTAAACTTCTGGGATTGGGATTCAAACCTTGGCTGTCCTAAGATCAGCTGTGTGACTTCTGGCAAATGATTTAACTCTTTGAATCTTATCTGTAAAATGAGCACAATGACAGTAGCTGCATGTAAAGTTGTTACCAGCATTAAATCAGTTACTACTGATAACGGTGCTTTGAACTGTGCGGTGTAAGCGCTCAATAAATGTCAGCTATTTCCCAGATTTAGGCAGGGATTCAGGATTTGGTTTAGCAGTGATTAATACTAATAGTTTAATAGGAATTAATAGTTTTACATTTAGAGAACAAAGCCTCCAGTTGAACCAAGAGTTTTTATTTTAAAAACCAGGTATAATTGGGTACATTCTTGAATGTGATAGGAGTTATTAGCCTTATTTTTTTTTAGAAATAGTTATATTTGTGCAAATAAAACTTGCTTAACAAAAGAGAAAGCATAGTATATAACCTCTACTTTTCTTTTTTGATAACCCACCAAAAAACCAAACCTGTTCTTTGCTGTCGAGTTGATTCCAACTCTTAGAGGCCCTACAGGACAGAGTAGAACTGCCCCATAGGGTTTCCAAGGAGCAGCTGGTAGATTCAAACTGCCAACCTTTTGGTTAGCAGCCATAGCCCTTAACCACTGAGCCACCAGGGCTCCTGGTAACCCATACATCTATGAAAATCTGACTTTTAGACCATGAAATGGTAAATTCTTAGTAAAGCACTAGTATGAACAAGTATCTCAGAGAGAATAAATTGCTTCTTTGGGGCATCTAACACCCCAAAGCATGATGAGAAATATTTCAACAATAGATTATGATTTGCCAGCTCAGATGTGTGGCTAAGAAAAAGATCAAGGCCAAATCAATAACGTGTCCCATGCCAAGCACATATAGCATCTCTGGCCAACATGTCAAGTGTCTGAGGCTGTTTGTGACCCAGCTCCCTCAGTTTGAAGTTGGATATAAGCCCTGATTCAAGTGGCCTGCCAGGCTGATCCATAGAATGCAGATGGTGACCCCTGTGCACAGTCATGCAGGGACATCTGGCACATTTTCAATCAATCTTGAAAGATTGTTGAGTCATAGTCCTCTTTGGCATTGTTCTGTTACTTATTTTTTATCAGCATCTCTTCTCTTTATGCTTACAGCTTCCACGTTTCAGCTTCTAGTACACAGCCAACTTTTTATGGAGTTATGGCCCTATTCTATTTGATGTATTTTTGTTGTAGTAAACATAGATAGCTTCAATGTTGTTGAACGACAGGGAACTCTCCAGGATTTGTATATAAATGGCCTTTTCCTGCCACTTGATATCAAGTGGTGTCCTGGGTGGCTGTGATGGAACCAAGTGCAGCCTGAAATGGATGCGTGCAATGTCTAGGTCTGACCCCAACGAAATGTGCTGAGTGATCACCACTAGTTTGTCGTATTTTAGCATGCTTTGGGACTGTCTGCAGCATTTACAAACTTTGCTAAGTTCTGTTTAAATACCTTTCTGCTATTTGAACCCTATTAAACATAGATTCTGACACAAAGCCTTTTAAAAAGAAATCAGTTTACAGCATGTCTTCAATCAAATATCATAAACTTGTGTTGTCTCCCAGTGGATATTGTAGACTTATTTTTTGGGGATGTTTATTTTGGGAATCACTGACTCATAGGCTATATACACATTGTCCATGTAACAAAGGGTAGTGTAACAAAAGTTAAGTTCTGAGTAACTCCCAGTGGTGCTCTGGAAATGCTAGTCTATGATTTCACTTGTCATCAGCCAATAAGAGGTCAAAAGTCAAATCCAGCCTACTGCCTGTTTTTCTGAAGAAAGTTTTATTGAAATACAGCCACACCCATTTATATATGCATTGTCTATGGATGTTTTCAGGAGCCCTGGTGACATAGTAGTTAAAGTACTCGGCTGCTAACCGAAAGGTCAGCAGTTGGAACTTCTCAGGGGGAAGATGTGGCAGTTTGCTTCTATAAAAATTAAAACCCAAACCAAACCCAGCGCCGTTAAGTCAATTCCAACTCACAGTGACCCTATAGGACAGAGTAGGACTACCCGGTAGAGTTTCCAAGCAGTGCCTGGCCGATTCCAACTGCCGACCCTTTGGTTAGCAGCCATAGCATTTAACCACTGCGTCACCAGGGTTTCCAAAGACTGCAGCCTTAAAAACCCTATGGGCCAGTTTTCCTCTGTCCTATAGGTTCACTGTGAGTTGGAATTGACTCCAGAGCAGTGAGTTTGTTTTGCTTTATGGCTGCTTTTGCATTACAACGGCAAAGTTCAATAGCTGCTATAGAAACCTGTGACCCACAAAGCCTAAAATAGATACTATCTGAACCTTAACAGAAAAAAACATTTGCCAGTCCTTGCGCTACAGCAAGACACTTGGTAATGAGGTAGGTAACAACTTTCCATACAGTATTAGTGTCTGAAAATTTTCAGAAAATTATTCCCAGACTCTCATGATCTGTAGGACTTTCCTCAAAGGTACCTGCTTGAGAGAGCTTAGAGTTCACTCTATTTCTTGGAAAACTTTGCTGAAAAAAAAAGAAAAAGTAGAAGAAGGAGAAAGAGAAGAAGAAAGCAAAGGAAAAGAGAGAGATAGGAGAGAGAAAGAGAAAAAGAGGTCAGAGGCATGGAGGGACAGGAGGATAGAGCTCTAGAAAAAGTTTCACCTTTCCCCAAAAGGGGCAAACCAAGTGAAAACTTACTTTAATGATTAATTAAGCCATTACAAAAATCCCTTGCAGTCTTTTCCTGCCTTATAGTGTAGGTAGAAACCCTGGTGGCATAGTGGTTAAGTGCTATGGCTGCCAACCAAAAGGTTGGCAGTTCAAATCCACCAGGTGCTCCTTGGAAACTCTATAGGGCAGTTCTACTCTGTCCTATAGTATCACTAAGAGTTGGAATCGACTTGATGGCAACAGGTTTGGTTTGGTTTGGCTTGGTTTGGTTTATAGTACAGGCAGTCCCCAGATTACGAACGAGATCCATTCCTGAGTGTGTCTTTAAAAATTTATAGGTAATTCAGAGCAGGTGCATAAGGTTTTTATTTAGCCTTACTTAGTGCAGGAAAGGAAACCCTGGTCGCATAGTGGTTAAGTGCTACGGCTGCTAACCAAAGGGTCGGCAGTTCAAATCCACCAGGTGCTCCTTGGAAACTCTACACGGCAGTTCGACTCTGTCCTATAGGGTCACTGAGGGAACCTGAGAAATAGAATTTATGGGAAAGCCTGTGTTTATAGACTGCAACTATGAAACAGTGCTACAATGAGCAGGTATCTCTGTGAGTGAAGTCACGTGATTTATTCATCTCAGCTAGGCAGAAGAAAAGAAAAATACACTCTGACTAACCACAGTACAGGAAAGACTGAATTATCTTTCTATTTTCTCTATAGAAAAAAAAAAAAAGATACTGTAAGTTTTTTATCATGTGAAAGAGCCATCAAAGAGTTGGCAGATGACAATTTAGCAAAAAAAATTATAGAAATGTGACAGGCAATTAATTAAGAAAAAATCATACTATATATATCTGGAATTCGTGATGTTTATGCTATTTCTCAGCTTTTCAAAATTTGTAATTTGTTATGTTTTATTTTCACATTCTAAATGCTCACTTTCGCACCCAATTTTATAACTATATTTATCTTATCATTAATTTTTTTTGTGTGTAACTTTTAAAACCAAACCGGTAGCCATCGAGTCAATTACAACTAACAGCAATCCTATAAGACAGAGTAGAACTGACCCCATAGAGTTTCCAAGAAGCGGCTGGCGGATTCAAAAAAAAAAAAAACACATTGCCGTCTAGTCAATTATGACTCATAGCAACCTTATAGGACTGAGTAGAACTGCTCCATAGAGTTTCCAAGGAGCACCTGGTAGATTCGAACTGCAGACCTTTTGGTTAGAAGCTTAGCACTTAACCACTACTGACCTTTTGGTAGCACCCATTGCTCTTAACCACTATACCACCAGGGCCCCATATAACCTTTAGGCCCCACAAAACCTGGACCTACCCTAAACATAAGCAATTTTTTTTTTTTTTAACTATTTCCAATCCTTATCCTTTTTTTTTTTATCCTTAGAGCTTGTGATTAGATTCAAAGAAAAGTTCTTTCAAACAGCCAAGGAAGTAGAAGTTAATAATGCTGAATTTTAAGTATAACCAGAATGCTTTCTAGGACTGTGAAATATTTCAAAATATTCTTTATAAAACCAGTGGATGAAATAATACCATGATTTCTTTCATACATACCGTGTATTACTAAAAATAGATAAAGCCTGTTTTTATCAGATTATATCATAAATATTTATTCCAGGTACAGGCAATCTTCATTTTATTTCATCCTGTTGTTGTTGTTAGGTGCCGTCGAACAGGTTCCAGCTCGTAGTGACCCTATGTACAACAGGACAAAGCACTGTCCAGTCCTGCACCATCCTTACAATCATTATTAGGCTTGAGCCCATTGTTGCAGCCACTGTGTCAATCTATCTCGTTATTTCATCTTATAAAATGTTTAATAAATTTTCTTTCTTAGAAACAAGAAGTAAAATTGCATGTAAGCTTTCAAAACAATTAATTTTTGCCACTATATAACTTTCATTAAATTCATACAAAAATATTGATCATGTTGTTTTCAAAAATGTATTCATTTCTTATTTTTATACTTAATTCATATTTAATCATTTCCAGAAGCTAAACAGGAGTTCAGTAGGTGAACAAACACAGAGTAAGCAAAAATATAATAACTTTTTTCATACTTGCAACTTCCTAAATAATCTCTGTAACAGAACAAAACTTCACCTGGTCCTGGGCCATCTCCATGATCTTTAATTTGTTTGAGCTCACTGTTGAAGCTGTTGTATCAATTCATCTCACTGAGAACTTTTGACACTCTCACTGACCCTCTACTTTACCAAGCATGAGGTCCTTTTTTAGAGACTTGTCTTTCCAAAATGAAAAAGACGAAGTCTCACCAAAACAGTGCACTAATTTATCTTGTTAATAGCTTATTTAAATGAGTACATAAATTTTATTTAATCTTCAGCATTATATCTTAATTACTTTTAATAATCTATCTCATAAAATATGCTTTGTTATTTATCTCTGTACTTAAAAAACTAATGTTTCTCAAAAGTATTTTAATGTGCTTACTTCTAAGGAAAAGTGAAGGGAACTTTTTGGACAGAACATAAGTCTAATGTTTCTTTTTTAATGATTTGACTAACCATTTGGTTATATGTTAGATGCTTTCCATAAATAGGAAAATTAGAAGCCCAAGGTTTTGACAAAATTATGTTCAATGCTGCAGTAGCTTAGATTCTCCAGAAGCATATGAGGTCTGGGATAACCTAAAAAAACCTGTTGCCATAGCTAACAGATACATGAGGAAATGCTCATGATCATTAGCCATTAAAAAAAAAAAAGAGAGAAATGCAAATCAAAACTACAATGAGATACCATCTCACTCCAACAAGGTTGGCATTAATCCAAAAAACACAAAATAATAAACGTTGAAGAAGTTGTGGAGAGACTAGGACACTTATACCTTGATAACCCAGTGCCGTCGAGTCGATTCCAACTCAAGGTAAAATGGTATAACCATTTTGGAAATCGATTTGGCACTTCCTTAAAAAGCTAGAAATAGAATTACCATATGATCCAGCAATCCCACTCTTTGGAATATATCCTATAGAAGTAAGAGCCTTTACATGAACAGATATATCCACACCCACGTTCATGGAAGTAACCAAGGTGCCCATCAACGGATGAAAGGATAAATTATGGTATATTCACACAATGGAATACTACACATCGATAAAGAACAATGTTGAATCCATGAAACATTTCATAACATGGGGAAACCTGGAAGGCATTACCCTGAGTGAAATTAGTCAGTTGCAAAAAGACAAATATTGTATGAGACCACTATTATAAGAACTCAAGAAATAGTTTAAACTCAGAAGAAAATATTGTTTGATGGTTACAAGGGTGGGGAGGGACGGAGAGATGGGGTATTCACTACTTATACAGTAGACAAGAACTATTTTAGGTGAAGGGAGAGACAACACACAATACAGAAGAGTTCAGCACAACTGGACTAAACCAAAAGGAAAGAAGTTTCCTGAATAAACTGAACACTTGGAAAGCTAGAGCATAAGGGGCAGAGGTTTAGGGACCATGGTTTCAGAGGACATCTAAGTCAAATGGCATAATAAAATCTATTAAGAAAATATTCTGCATCCCACTTTGGTGAGTGGCTTCTGGGGTCTTAAACACTAGCAAGTGGCCATCTAAGATGCATCAATTGGTCTCAACCCACCTAGAGCAAAGGAGAATGAAGAACACCAAAGACACCAGGTTGTTATGAGCCCAAGAGACAGAAAGGGCCACATAAATCGGAGACTACATCAGCCTGAGACCAGAAGAACTAGATGATGCCCGAATACAATCGATGACTGCCCTGACAGGGAACACAACAGAGAATCCCTGATGGAGCAGGAGAGCAGTGGGATGCAGACCTCATATTCTCCTAAAAGACCAGATTAATGGTCTAACTGAGACTAGAAGGACCCCAGAGGTCATGGCCCCCAGACCTTCAGTTAACCCAAGACTGGAACCATTCCCAAAGCCAATCCTTCAGACAGGGATTGGACTGGACTATACGATAGAAAATGATACTGGTGAGGAGTGAGCTTCTTGGCTCAAGTAGACACATGAGACTATGTGGGCAGCTCCTGTCTGGAGGGGAGATGAGAAACCAAAGGGGACAGAAGCTGTCTGAATGGACACAGGCAATACAGGGTGGAGAAAAGGAGTGTGCTTTCTCATTAAGGGGAGAGCAACAAAGAGTATATAGCAAGGTGTATATAAATTTTTGTATAAGAGACTGACTTGATTTGTAAACTTTCACTTAAACACAATAAAAAAAAAATTAAAAAAACCTGTTACCACAGAGTCGATTCTGACTTACAGCAACCCTATAGGACAGAGTAGAACTGCCCCATAGGGTTTCCAGTGCTGAAATCTTTACAGAAGCAGACTACCACATCTTTACAGAAGCAGACTAACACATCAGCTAGTGGGTTCAAACCGCCGACCTTTTGGTTAGCAGCCAAGAGCTTAACCACTGCACCACCAGGGCTACTGAAGTCTGGGATACAAAATGTCTGTTCAAAGTCAATACCAGTGGAGAACAGATTGAGGAAGCAGAATTGGGCAGAAGAAGATGAACTGTGATGCAGACTCAGCAATGCCTAGGCAACCTGTGTGGGGAGCTGTGGAGGAAGGAGGGCCCATCAAAGTTGTCTGGCATCAAAACAAAATGGTGGGGACCTAACATTCCCTTCAGTCTCACTCACCTGTCCAGGGTAGGGTGAGTCCTCAATCAAGGTAGCTCTCTGCAATTGACTCTCCCATAAGAACCAAGCAGCTCAATATTTATTTTGGTTTTGTGAGACCCAAAGCCAAGGAACTTGCTGAGTCATGTTGTGCCCAGATTTCTTACACACAGAAAATGTGAGATATAAATGGGTGCTGTTTTAAACCAATAAGTTAATGGTGATTTGTTATGTGGCAATAGAAAGCTAATACAAAATTCACAATTTCTGCAGAGCCCAGTATTGTGGAACCCTTTTTCACCTCTCTAATTTCATCTTCTGCCACTATCTTCTTGCTGCTTTTGCAAGTTGTCTGGGAGTTGTCTTCCTAAAACTACTCCCCTCCCAGAGCATTGACGTTTACTATTCCCTCTGGCTCTCTTGCGGGTTCCCACCCATGCAGTTTCGCATGGTTGTTTCCTTCTCATACTACTGGACACTTTAGCCTAAATGCCCCCAACCTCATAAAGCCATTCCACTATGCCTTGTTGAAAGTCAGGCATTTATTCTCCACTAGATTATAAGCTTCTGAGAGCAATGACTATGCCTTGTTTGTCATAGGGGCCTAACACAGTAAGTGGTACGTAACCCGTTGCTGTCAAGTCAATTCTGACGCATAGTGGCCCTATAGGATAGAGTAGATCTGCCCCATAGTGTTTCCATGGAGCACCTGGTGGATTTGAACTGTCGAGCTTTTGGTTAGCAGCCATAGCTCTTAACCACTACGCCACCGGGGTTTCCTTGTCATAGGAGCCCAACACAATAATTGGTATTAATGTGATCAGAAAATACTTATTCAACAAACCAATGACTAAAACAGTGAACTATCCTATCTGTAAGACTGACAACCAGCCTTAGGGTCTTGGGACATAGGAGTTAGTAACAGAGGATATGGAGCAAATCTTAGCACAGGAAAGGTGCCAACCACTTTTCTTCCCACAAATAGTTTTGTTCACACAAAGGAACAAACCTAACTGATATTATTATCTTTATGGGTTTGGTTTTTTATACGTATATTTATAATTAAGTTTGTAAAGCATTATTTTGATATTACCAAAATCGGTTCTTCTTTTAGATTCTCACAATCCTCTCAAATAAGTCTAATATTATTAACCCCACCTTACACACCAGGTGGAAACCCTGGTGGTGTAGTGGTTAAGTGCTATGGCTGCTAACCAAGAAGTTGGCAGTTCGAATCTGCCAGGTGCTCCTTGGAAACTCTATGCGGCAGTTCTACTCTGTCCTATAGGGTTGCTATGAGTCGGAATCGACTCGATGGCAGTGGGTTTGTTTTTTTTGGGTTTTTATACACCAGGTCATGAGACTTGCACTAGGTCACGACAGGGAGCAGGTGATAAAGATGCTTTCATTTCTTTAACCTTTTTCTCCCAACCTCAGGAGTTGCAAATTTGATCAGCAGGGTTCAGTAAGTGATTACATGTAAGGCAATAGGAGTGATGAGAATGGCAGTGTTCTGGAGAGTGAGTATGCAAAAGGAGCAAAGAGCAGAACCAAAAGAAGGCGACACACACTCCTGCATCAATACCACCTATTTCTGGAAGCTTCTGAGGATTGCTTCCAGAAATATAATCAGAAATAAAGGGTGTTTACTGGTGCATTGGTGGTTCAGTGGTTAAGCGCTCGGCTGCTAACCTGAAGGTCAGCAGCTGGAACCCACTAGCCCATCCTAGCAAAAAAGAGGTAGCAGTCTGCTTCCTTAAAATTACAGCCTTGGAAATCCTATGGGGCAGCTCCACTCTGTCCTGTAGGGTTGCTATGAGTTGGAATTAATGCCATAGCAATGGGTTTAGGGTCTTTGTTTTGTTTTGATTTGTTTTGCTTATGTTTACTCTGAGCAGGAGCTGTTCCTGTCATTTTCTTCTACACTTGATTTTTCCCTTGTTGTTTATTTGTTTTGACATAAACAGGAGCAATCTTGCAAGATAAATATTGTACCATACAGCCAGAAGGCTGTCAAATATAAAAAGACAGCTCCGAAGGACCCAGATCCACTAAGTCGGCGCTCTGTGAAACAAGCAGCTTGATCGGCATGCTCCCCGTGCCATTTTGCAATGTCTTCCCAATTTATTTGTGATGTTTACCGTAAGGGAAATGCACGAGGAAGACTATATTGTATATGACAGGGAGTGATACCTATGCCGAGAAAACACTGATAGCCACCTGGTGATTTGCTGACCACACTGTCTCAGAGAGGACATTCCGGGTCAATATTAGGGAGCCAGATTTACATATCTAGGAATAGAAACAAGAAAGGCGATTTTTTCATGATCATGGCTTGCAAGTATGCTACACTAGAAAATTTTCATGTAATATTTAGGAGTCAATAGGTTTAGATGCTTCCCACCTTATACAGGAAACAGGAAAAATTGGAAGTGAGGAGAAGATACACCTAAAAATGTAGAGCTTCTGTTAAACAGTTTTAAAGTTGTAAGGAGATCAATATGTAGAAGGTGTTTCACAGAGTGTGGTATATAGACGACCTGCATCAGGATTACTTGTTCATGAAAATACAGATTCCTGGGTCCTTCCTGGACACTGTGTCAGTATCTGTGGGGGCTGAACCTAGGAATCTATAGTCTAACGATTTCCCTGGGGGATTATTTTACACTCTGAAATTAAAGAACCACTGATGTAGAGTACACACAACAAGAGTACAGCTGACTTAAAATGGAATAAGGAGCATAACACTATAGGACAGAGGTTCCCAGACTTTCTCAGTTTATGGTGCCTTTTGTGTATGAGAAAAATTTCCACAACCAAAAGAAATACCTAACGGTTCCATTTATTAAGGAATTAGGTACAAAGATGGAGTAAGTATTTATGTTAAAACAATGTAGTACTGTTTGAAAAAATAATAATATAAATTGAAAGGAAAAGCAAAACGATTTCGTACTTCTCCACAATTACTGATTAATAGGAAGGGTGCACCTGTTGGGTGCTGGAAAACTTCTCAACGTTGGAATCAGATTGGACACCGTCACCCTCTTTTCCCATTTCACATTAATTTTCACACACTACTTGCTTTTTAATCGCAGCAACCACCAAAAACCTAGCTTCACAAAGACACGATATCATTGAAAGCCACGTAGTGCAATCTAATGTGGAAACCGTGAACTATCTTGAGCTAGTTTTTCACACAGCAACTGACAAACATTGAGTACAGGCAGTCCCCGGATTATGAATTGATTATGCTAACCTTTGTGTCAGCAGACAAGCACGTTAACTGCTCGCACCACCCAGGGACTCCTTACAAATTAAACTAAATGTATATACAATTCTTAAAATCTAACTCTGTCAAACCAGTAGCGAACATCAATTGGGGTAGCTCCTCAACTCCTGAGGAGTCATTAGATTTTTCATTCCAAAAATCTATCTTTAAGTTGCATTTGTATCTAAGTCCGAAAAGTTAGATATATTTCATATATAACATCAGTTAGTCGAATTTTTGCCTTAGTATATGGTACATAGTGTACTTTTCTATGTATAAAAGACATTAAAGAAATACTGCCAGATACTCTAAAACATCTTTAACTTAATAATACAGTAATAGTAATAACAACATTTTGATGCCTGTCACAAAGTAGTGCCAGTTTGTTATTACAAACAATTGTACATACCTCAAATTTTTAATATAATAGGTTTTATGGGGGTTGGTTCATAACTATGGGTTATACGTAAGTCAGACATTCATAACACGGGGACTGCCTATGTAACTATTTCCCTCAAACATTTAAACTACTCCAGCAACATCCCTATAAGTTCACTGGCACCCCTGGGTGACTTGATACACAGTTTGGGAACTAACACTATAAAGTATAATAAATTGGGTATTAGTCAATGGTCTTGACAAAATAATATGCCAGTTGAACCAGTTGTCTTCGACTTGATTCTGATTCATGATGACCCCATGTGTCTCAGAGTAGAACTGCGATACAAAGGATTTTCAGTGCCTGAGTTTTTGGAAGTAAACTGCCAGGCCTTCTTCCTTGAGTGGACTGGAATGTGTTAGCAGCCAAGCACATTACCTGCTCGTACCACCTAGCGACTCTTTACAAAGTAAATTAAATGTATATACAACTAACTCTATCAAACAAGTAATGAACATCAATTAAGGTGGCTTCTCAACTCCTGATAAGTCATTCTTTTTTGGGAAACAGCCGTCATCCACTGAGCAGTACTCCAGGGCTCTGTGCTACATGACCCTGCAACTCTAGTCATAGCTGTTTGACATCAACTCAAGATAAGACAATCAGATTGTCTCTCTTGGGAATTTACAAATGCAAGTACACACAGACAGAAAATTAATGGAATCAAGTCCACTGTTTTTCTCATATTCAGAATATTCTCCAGGTGAAGGTGAAGAAACCAAGGGATGAAAGTAGGAGTGGCAACCCTCCAGGTTAAAAAAAAAAAAAACACTTTCAAAAGTTGAATTTCCATTTTCATAATCTCAACCATGCTCATTTAGAGCTGATAGTAAATATGGGAGGACTGCTTTCACCAATGTGTCCTATAAAGATTCCACTAAATTAGAAACTGGTTGTTTTGGGTGTCCCTATAGCCACTAGGGAAACCCTGGTGGCATAGTGGTTAAGACCTACATCTGCTAAACAAAAGCTTGGCAGTTCAAATCTACCAGGCACTCCTTGGAAACTCTATGGGGCAGTTCTACCCTGTCCTGTAGGGTTGCTATGAGTCGGAATCGACTCGATGGCAATAGGTTTGGGTTATTTTTGGTCATAGCTACTACTATATTCTATTAACCTAAAAAACATCACCAAAGAAAACTATGGATCAAGGAAAGCAAAGTTTTTAACACTTAAAAGCAAGATAAAACACCACCTTGACAGAGTCTCTATAGAGTCAGAGAAAGGGAAATTTAGGGAGGGATGTAGATACAGTTCTTTTTTTTTCATTTGGGCCAAAGGGGTTTAAGGCAGGTCTCTCAAAGAGGACAGCTCATTGTAACTGGGAACAATCTATGAAATAACTTAGAGTTGGTACACCCTGTGTGATGCAGATTTTGAAAAAATTCTTACTAACTGTTGTCTCATAAGGGACCTCTTTGGCCAGGTGAGCAAGCTGTTTGCTCAGATAATTTGATTTGCAAGAATATCTTGACACAACGGAGTTATTTGTTAGTGTACAGCTTTATCTTTCTGAGAAAGAATCTCCTGGGAAAACAGTTTAGACATGTTGACACAAGTGGCCTCAATCCTCAAAACCAAGTTTAAGAAAAGTGTTTCATAGAATTGACTTGGGGTAACAGACCCTGAGTATCAAAGGAGGATAGTGTTACCACTATAAAATTGAAATGATCAGTAGAAACCAGTTCCCGGGTGGTGCTAACGGTTAAGCTCTCAACTACTAGCCAAAATATTGATAATTTGAACCACCTAGGACACCTCAAGAGACCAGCCTGGTGATCTGCTTCTAAAAGCTCACCTTGAAAACCCTATGGTATAGTTCTACTCTGCACTCATGGGGTCACCACGAGTCGGAATCAACTCAACGGCAATTAACAATAACAATAGGGAACCGAAACTGCAATATGCAATCTCTGTGCCAGGTACAGAGCTGAGTTCTAAGACTTTACTTTTGAATTCATTAAGTAGGCATAATTTTGTGTTGTCTCCTCGTTTTTCTTTGAGATAGTTGAGTCAATGTATGCATTGCCTGACTGTCTGCATTGCACATGCAGACAGGCTGTGCCTCAGATTTCCAGGCAGACAGTAGACTGCTAGGAATGAGATACATACACCCTCTGGCATCAACCATCCTATGGGTGCTACATTCATCTGTGATCGAGCCAGACACACTAGACACTTACACAATGTTGGCAAAGTAAAAGCTGTTATTATTGTTTATAGAAAGCAAACATTAAACAATAACAGATTCCCAAAGGAGAAATGCTTATCTTTCTCCAAATTGCCCGTTTTAATTCCTATCCCACCAGGCAGGCGTGTCTCGGTTCAGGTCAGATGTTGTGTTCACGACACTGCTGCCTCTGGCCACCACCACAGTGCGCAAGGATTCTGCTCTGCTCCTTGGCCACGCTGGGCCTTGCCTCGCTGATAGGAAGGCCCTGCACAGGATCTCCCAAGCCTCTGTGTGGGACTTTCTAAGTCTCTCTCCCTGGCACCTACCACTCTATCTAAGCCTGTGGACTCACTTACTGCCACATTACCTGGGCTCCCGCTGCCAAGAGATGAAGGCGTGCAATCCCTTCACAGGGCACACTCAGGTCTCTCTTGCCCTAAAAAAACAAAACCAAACCCACGGCCATCGAGTCAATTCTGACTCATAGCGACCCTATAGGGCAGAGTAGAACTGCCTGATAGAGTTTCCAAGGAGCGCCTGGCAGATTCAAAGTGCCAACCTCTTGGTTATCAGCATAGCACTTAACCACTATGCCACCAGGGTTTCCTCTCTTGCACTAAGCAAGTATTACAGCTCTTTTTAACTCCACTGATAAGCCTCCGGCCCAGAGAAGTTCGGCTCCACCTTGCTGTAGAAGATCCCTGCACAGGATCCAGCGAGGCGATTCCTGCACGGGCAGACTCAGGCCTCTGCCCTGCATGGGCAAGGGTTACAGATCTCTTTTAGGTCTGCTGGCAAGTGCTGGAGCTGCCTGACTCCACCAGCAAGCCTCCTGCCAGAAGGCGCTCAGCTCTTTCTAGCTCTGCATGTTGGCAAGCCCACTAGAGCCATCTCAGGCCAGTCTCCTGGTTCCCTGCCTCAGGGCTCTGCTGTGCTTGCTGCTGCTTCTTGCCATCTTTAGTGTTACTTCTCGCTTTTCTTGATCTAGGGGTTTCTCAGTGGGGGAGCCCTGCGTCCTAGGTCCAAAGGACATGCTCTGCTCCAGATTCTTCTTCTTAAAGGTAGTGAGGTCCCTCTCAACCTCTGTAGGACTGGCCCTTATGTAAGGAAACCCCTTGTCAATTTCAAGGCATGGTCCTCCCACTAGAACCACAAACTGACAAATCCCCTCAACAATTCCCTTGCATAGTCCCAGCCACTCATTTTGTAGGAGTTATAAGACCATGGCTAGAAAAGCATTGCAGTCAGTAACTCTCCCAAGCTGAGCTAAATGTAGGCCAGCTGATAACTCCTCCTATAGAATAATGTAGGCCTCCAGGAGAATATTGTTAGATAAACAAGTTGCTACCTAAAGCATTTAAAGTTTCTTTGAGACTACTTTCATGATCAAACCCAAACCTATATCCAAAGGAAGGCCTCATCAGATAAGTCTTCTCGAAAATTCGCCTTCTCTTACCTAACCCTACTGATATCCATTAAGCAGTGACGTCGTCTCAATTGCACTGAGTTCAGATGTGTGGCATAAATCCTTGGTGAATGCCTAGAAATCTTCAGGTTGAAAGTTTATATGTAGACAATCACAGATTTTTGAGTAGCCCCTTGAGTTTCCTGGGATGGTGTAACACCTCACATGGAAACTACTATGAATTTGCATTTCACCTTATAATAATTCTCACCAAATCACTGAAGCTCCAAATGGCTTCCTCTCTTAGCCTCTGAGTACTTCACCCAGCAGAGTAGTCAACCTATAACAACAAGAATAAAAGTACATTGACTACTCTCCAGGGCATTTATGTGTAGTAGATTCCAGTAATACAATGAGAAGAACATTCTCTAAACTCTAAATGTCTTGCCTTTTTATGCTTTTATAGGTTCTGTTATTGATTTGTTTATATTCCATTTGCTTGTTAATGGTTTAGAAATACACTGTACAGTATCTAACGTACCATTATCATACTTACCTCCTTTTTTTCCCTAACTTTTATTTGCAGCAATATCTGGGATTTCTTATGAAGAATAAGCTGGAGATACAAGTAGTTTATCTTCAGCAGTATGAAGATGGATATTCACAAGAGTATATAAATGGACAGGCAGGGAAACTAAAATGTTGGGATAAACTAGGATTTAAGCCATTGCTTCAGACAGGCTATAAAAAGGTTATTAGGGATTTAGTACAGAAACAAAAGAAAACTGCTGTTTCTAATTCTTTCTTGGCTTAATCATCCAAAAGTTTAATAAGCTGTTTATACCTAAATGGGAGATGGGTTTTACAATTTTGGAGTAACGGTGTGTTTATAAATCTCTTTTGTACCTCCTTTGCAATCGAAACTATAAATCTATCATTTTAGTTGGGCTTCAGCTGGACAAAAATTATTACTTCTTTACAAATTGAGTTTTTTTAAAGAACCACAGGTGAAACAGTCCCCAGACTTGTATCTCGTGCATGGATGCATTTCCATTTACTCATGGATTTATAATGTTAAGGACCCAAAGCATGTCTTATTTATCTTTATACTGGTCATAGATCCAACCATGATTTCTCCACCAAAGCCTGGGGAATTTAATTGAATGCTCATAGATGACTTTCCTATCTTCTCAATTCTCAGATGCATGTGTTTTATATTACAACATTTTAAACTGAATTATACACATTTAATTATTATAACATTTTTCTGCCAGAATTTATTAAAAATACCGATTGTTTTTCCTCAGGTTGATGACATTTTAGAATTGAGGTAGTAAGGAATCTGGTTGGATAAAAATTCTTTCAGACATCACTCTACACTCCCACAACCAATCTGAGGCATCTCTTCATTACAATCCAATAAAATGAAAATTTATCGAGCCCTTTCCACCTACCAGACACTGTGCCAGATTTTGTTTTTGATGAGGTATTTTCTTCTATTTTTTAGCTTCTCAAATATTTCATTGGAATATTTATATATTTAAGCAAGATGAACAACTACTTCTTACACCGCCCGTTTCTTCCTCTGTAAAAAAACCAACAAACAAAAGGCATTTTTCAAAATTAGCAGACTGTGACCCTTTCAATGCTAGATTTATGGGTAACAGTCAGAGTATGGACTCTTTGATGACCTAGTCTCAATGAATTTTTAAAACATGTGCAGGGCCCCAAAACAGTGCACTCACTCAGAAGCTGCAATAAGGTGAGAAGGATGTGCTGTGCAATACGAGGTCATCCCTAAGGCTCTGCAAAGGAAGGGCAAGGGCTCTTGTGCTGCAAGAACATCTGAACCACTCACCCACATCTCTGAGCTCTGGCCTTCATGGCATCCTGTGCTACTGTAAAAAGAAGCAACCAATAACCTTGAAACACTGTTCCTTAAAATAATCTGAAACAGCTGCCTGGAAACTTTTTATCATTCAGCTCTCCTTTTTCACCCTTTAGGTGATCCAACCAAATGCAAAAATTATCAAATAATATCATTAATATCACGTGCAAGCAAAATTTTGCTGAAGATCATTCAAAAGTGGCTCCAGTAGTATATCGACAGGGAACTGTTAGAAATTCAAGCTAGATTTAGAAGAGGACGTGGAACCAGGGATATCATTGCTGATGTCTGATGGATCCTGGGTGAAAGCAGAGAATACCAAAAAGATGTTTACCTGTGTTTTATTGGCTGTGCTAAGGCATTTGACTCTGTGGGCCATAACAAATTATGGATTATATCGCAGAGAATGAGAATTCTAGATCACTTAATTGTGCTGATGAGGAATCTGTACATGGATCAAGAGGCAGTCATTCGAACATAACAAGGAGATACTGTATGGTTTAAAGTCAGGAAAGGTCTGTGTCAGGGTTGTATTCTTTCACCATACCTATTCAATCTGTATGCTGAGCAAATAATCCGAGAAGCTGGACTATATGAAGACCAGGACATCAGGACTGGAGGAAGACTCATTAACAACCTACATTATGCAGATGACACAACCTTGCTTGCCGAAAGTGAAGAGGACTTGAAGCACTTACTGATGAAGATCAGAGACAACAGCCTTCAGTATGGATTATACCTCAACATAAAGAAAGCAAAAATCCTCACAACTGGGCCAACAAGCAACATCATGATAAGTGGAAAAAAGACTGAGGTTGTCAAGGATTTTGTTTTACTTGTATCCACAATCAACACCCATGGAAGCAACAGTCAAGAAATCAAAAGACGCATTGCATTGGAAAAAATCTGCTGCAAAGGACCTCCTTAAAGTGTTGAAAAGCAAAGATATCACCTTGAAGACTAAGGTGTGCCTGATCCTAGCCATGGTGTTTTCAATCACCTCATATGAATGCAAAAGCTGGACAATGAATAAGGAAGACCAAAGAAGAATTGACGCCTTTGAATTGTGGTGTTGGCGAAGAATATTGAATATACGATGGACTGCCAAAAGAAGGAACAAATCTGTCTTGAAAGAAGTACAACCAGAATGCTTCTTAGAAGCAAGGATGGTGAGACTACGTCTCACATACTTTGGACATGTTGTCAGGAAGGATCAGTCCCTGGAGAAGGACACTGTGCTTGGTAAAGTAGAGGGTCTCAGTGAAAAAGAGGAAAACCCTCAACCAGATGGATTGACACAGTGGCTGCAACAATGGGCACAAGCAAAGCAAAAATTGTGAGGATGGCACAGGACCAGGCAGTGTACCGTTCTGTTGTGCATAGGATCTCTATGAGTTGGAATAGACTCGATGGTACCTAACAACAACAACAAGTTGTGTATATTCCCTTAGGCATACTGCAGCTGTACAAAATGTTACAAGAAGGAAAGAGTAGAAAGTAAGGAAATACCTGCATCTCAAAGGGATGGCCTCGATTCCCTTGCAAAGATGTGAAGCCATATGACATTGCACTCCTAACTTACTGCTCCAGAGTCAGGCTGCTAGGCTTGAGCCCCAGCTGTACTATTTACTCAGAATGCGACCTTGGGCAAGTGACTCTACTTCTCTATATCTCAGTACGAATATTTAGAGGATGTGAATAATAGTTCCTTTTTGATAGTGTATTTGTGAGGGTTAGATAAAATAATGCATACAAAGTACTTAGCACAATGCCTAATACATAAAAAAATAAATACGATTGCTTTTTTTAATGTGAAGTTTTAACTCATCTATCTCTTTTTACTAAATGTCTATGTCAGTAAGTTGCTATCCAAAAGCTGCTTAAACTAAGGATGACTTAACTAATATGCAGGCTACAATTTGCATGTGTGACAAGCTGAGGATACTGACAGTATATCTAATTTAAATTTGGATTGTGCTTCAGGGACGTAGCGAAAACTGTAGGGAAACAAAGGAAGGGAAATGTTTTGATATGAAAGCAACTGAATCTTCAGTTTTGTTTTTAAGAAAAATAATGCGGGTTTCCTCAAGTCCACCAACTAATCATCTTCATTATTCTTTTGCTGAGTAAAATGTATCTTGAGGTTGCCTTGCATCCCGTTATCACTCTTTGAGGTAAAATTTGATCATTCATTCATTTGGACAACACTCATTGATCCCTGACAGTGTGCCAAGCACATCTCCAGATGCTGGGGATGAAATGATATGTTAGATATGGTCTCTGATTTCCAGAACCAACCTTTCAGACTTATAAGTTAGTCATGTTAAAAAAAAAAAAAAAAACATGAATAGCAATGCAGAATAAGTGGGATAATTGATCCACTGAGAAAAATGGAACTTCTAAGGAATCAATTCCTCACCAACTAGCTACTTCCCATGAAAAAAAAAAAGTTACTCTAAACAGAGGCAAAGTTACCTGACTTAGGGAAGAAGTTCTGGGGCCAGGGAAGGTAAAACCATCTTACATTCCTGGAAGAAACCCAAATTGTTCACTGTTAAGATGCTTTTATATTACTTTAAGAGAGAAGCATCTTCCTGTTAGGGTAACAACTTCATTAGAGTTAAAAAAAAAAAAAAAAAAAAAAAAAACCTACTTCTGGTTAAATTGAGTTTGTTTTCAACAATAATTATTAGTTATTATCTTCCCAGCTGTATGAAAGTGAAGCTTTTATGTGATTCCCCACACTCTTTATCAGATCTATCTCCTCTAATAAGGCGCTTACTGAAAATACTGTATAAAATTATTTTCAAGTGGCATGTCCTTCCTCATAATCCAGGGACTACTAATTTTTCAATTTCTAAAAATGAAGATAGTGAAGAATCAGAAGGCAGGCTTAGCAGTATCATCGAAGCAATACTGGGAGAAATTTAGAAAAAAAAAATTGAAGATAAAAATCAGCTGAGGCTGTTTTTAAAAATCTATAGTTTGAGCAGCACTAAAGGAAAAACTAACATTTATTAATTTTATTAAAGCAAATAAGGATCTGACTTCTCAAACATTTTACCTCTAGGCACATGATTTAGACTTAGCTGATGAAATATTGCTTAGACTTCTGATAGACTGTATACTTCGGGCTGCCTTTGGCTCCACTGGGTTAATTTAGAACCATTCACAGACTTAATTTATGACAGTTATCACCAGCTTAGAGTTCTGTTATTACAACGTTTAGAATCCACTTACCTTGTGGTGGATTTGAGGAAGGGAGCCAGGCAATACCTGTGACTGATGTGGGAGAA
Organism: Loxodonta africana; assembly: GCF_030014295.1. NCBI lineage: Eukaryota > Metazoa > Chordata > Mammalia > Proboscidea > Elephantidae > Loxodonta > Loxodonta africana. Next base: position 100,623,876 of record NC_087351.1, read on the forward strand.
TGGGTATTCCTGCAACTTCTTTGAACCTTTGTAATTCAGAGTAAGCAGCTCAATGATTTATGCAAATATGAGTGAAGGAAAACATGTCCTTAATGACACTCCAACACCTCATCCAGTTGAAATTTTGTTTAAGATTAAATAATGGGCGCTTTTTTTTTTTTTTAGATTAATTAGCAAGACCACGGTAGTCAACAGGTAACCGAAAAGACAACATCTGTTCCCTTTTCCCGTTGTATTTGTGGGCTTTGCATTGGTGTACCAGGGAACATGGGAGAATTAACTAAGCAGCAAATGAAACCTTCTCACAGATGGCACCACCTACTTCTTGCAAATGCATACCAGAAAATCTAAGTGCTTTTGCTTTCGTCTTGTTTGCCTCCTTGAAAGTTTTGAAGGCCCACTGAAATCTGACCATCACTTGCTATCTCAGTTATCTAGTGTTACTATAACAGAAATACCATAAATGGCTGGCTTTAGCAAACAGAAATTTATTTCCTAACACTTAAGGAGGCTAGAAGTTTGAATTCAGGATGCCAGCTCCAGGGGAACGCATTCTTTCTGTGTGTGCTCTGGAGGAATGTCCTTGTCTCTTTAAGCTTCTGCTCCTGGGCAGTCTTCGCGTGGCTTGGCATCTCTCTTCCCCCATCTCTGTTTCTTTCCCTTGCTTGTTTAATCTCTATATCTCAAAAGAGAGTAACTCAAAACATATTCTACACTAATCCTGCCTCATTAACATAACAAAGACAACTCATTCCCAAATGGGATTATAACCACAGGCACAGAGGTTAAGATTTACAACACATACTTTTTCAGAACACAATTCAATCTGTAACAGCTGCCTATTTGAAAAGAGTACAAAAATGTTACCAAAAAACAAAAAAAAAAATGTGTGTGGGTTAGCTTTGAAAAAAATGCTTGATTGGAAATAACATCATGAAAACTTTATAAAGACTTGAAATCTCACTTCTATAGGTGTTTAAATCAAGTTGTTCGTTTTGAATCCCATGTTTTGTTTTTTTTTTCCTTTATCATTGGATGGCTTTTAATGTACAATAAAAATTCTATCTCTAAGCTCTTCAAATTTCAATACAGAGGTCTGATTTGTTTTATAGAAGAAGTCTTCCAAAGGTTGTGTTAATACAATGTACATTGTACATTTTAAATGTGGCTCTAGTTATTTGTGAATTAATGAATGAAATACGGTAGCACGTCTTCTGGACCCGGTTTTATTTCAGAAGCTGCTTCTTTGTAGGTAGAAGTTGGTGCTTTGAAGAAAGTTTTTACTGTTCCAACAATTATCCCCACTGGAAGAGCACTGTCACCTCACCATCTTTCTCTTATTTCCCCAGCAGTCTTATGGAAAGTATACAATAAGCCCTCGTGCTCAACCCCATGATAGCCCAGCCATTTTTTAACCTACTCAAATCTGGTTTCTGTTCATGCCACTCCAGGAAAATTGCTTTTTCAAAAGTCATGGATGACTTCCTAATTTCTAAATGCAATTGTTTCCTCTCTATCATTTTAATATATTGACTCACTCCCACCTTCTATAATTTTAAGATATCATTATCTTCTAGTGCACCTCTTACCAATCCAAGGAGTGTTTTAAAATTGCCGTTGGTTCCAGTTCTGTCAACAGTCCCTTCAATGGGGATACTTCTAGGAACCATATGACACTGCCTATCAGAGGCCAAATTCTAAAGCTGTCATCTACTGCTGTGAAATATTTTGAAGCTAGGACAGTCAAACTTCATTAAAGAGTTATAATGACGGTAAACAAAAGAAAGAAGAGAAATCAGTCATGACTCCTGGGTTCTTGGCTTTAGTATGAATGAATGAATACCAAAAACCAAACCCATTGCTGTCAAACAAATTTCAACTCATAGCAACCCGGTAGGACAGGGTAGAGCTGCCCCATATGGTTTCCAAGGAGTGGCTGGTGGATTGAAACTGCTGACATTTTGGTTAGTAGCCAAGCTCTTCAACCACTGTGCCACCAGGGCTCTGACTGGATGAATACTGCTCCTTTTCTACCAATATAGGGAATACATGGAGATGTCTTAGTTGCATGCTGGAACAAGGGATCGAGGGCTCTGTTTTGGATTTAGCAATTGTGAGCTATTTAGATACATATTAGGAACCCAAGTTCAAATTTTAGAAAACCCTGGTGGCGCAGTGGTTAAGTGCTATGACTGCTAACCAAAGGGTCGGGAGTTCAAATCCTCCAGGCGCTCCTTAGAAACTCTATGGGGCAGTTCTACTCTGTCCTATAGGGTCGCTATGAGTCAGAATCGACTCAATGGCACTGGGTTTGGTTTTTGGTTTGGTAATCCTCAAAAAAAAATAAAAAGGTAAGGACTGGTAAAACAAAATGGGGATCATCACTATAAAATGGCTATTTAAAGCAATCAGGCTAGAGGAAATCACCTAAACAATTAATTAGGTGCCATTAATTCTACTTCCAAAATGTTTATGAAATCTCCTTCTTTTACATTTTTCCCACTATCTATAACAGCCTTCCTTTGGGTCCTCATCAAATCTCTCCCCTCCAATACTTCCTCCATCACCACCAGATCTCGCTGACATTTTACTTTCTTTACAAGTCTACGATAGCTTGCCGCTGTCTATAGTATAAAAGACAAATTCATTTAAATCATTTGTGTCTGAGATTGTGTGTATGTGATTGTCCTTTCCCCTCTGCCACGAGAACATCATATCCCAGATGAATTGCGTCTTCAGCTTAAATTTCATAATAAAGGGGATACGTGAAGCAGATGGTATCCAATCCACGACCATTCAACTTGTATGCAAAAATTAAATCTTTGTTTTGGCCAGAATTGTTTTGATTGATTGATTGATTTTAACTGCAGCATAAGCCAGCAAAGCTGCTTAATACAACAACTAGTTCTACTTCTCTGCTTCTAGACCCTCCTTGCTTCTGTTGAAATTGTGCACGTATTTTAACTAAAAGTTAATAAATATTTAAAAATACAACCGAATCCAAGTGTTTGGTAATAATAAATGGCACATTACTTTGTATTTTAATTAATGAAAAAATTCAAAGAAATGCCAAAATTTTCATTTTTGCGAAGTTCTCATTGAATGAACTACCTGACTTATTTTCCTGAGGTGGGTGGATGCAACTTCTGTGTTGATGATTTGCAAGTTACCTCTGGAAACAGTCTATGTGATTGGAGCATGGGACCCCGCGTCCAACAGCTTAAATTATCAGAAGACTAATTTTTTTTTTTTTTTACCAGTTCTGAAACTGAGGCTTAGCTGATGATTAGAATAAATATTTCTTGACATTGCTAAAAAAAATAAATAAATAAAAAGCAGACAGAATGCAGAGTTTTTTTTAAAGTGCAGAATTTCCAGGAAACTTCGTTTTAATCATTAATGTATGAATGGTACAAGAGCTATTTCATTTAGGAAAAGTTTCCTGGACAATTTAAATTATTTTCACCACTCTTTAGGCCTACCTTAACATGTTCAGGCCACTGTTTTTGATCTGGGTGAAGAAGCCTATTACAATAAACCATGATTCTGCATTAGCAAACAACATGGATCAGTTGATTTTTATATGTTTACATTTTAAACGTTAACATCAGGTCACCCAGAGCATCACTCCCACAGTTTTCTGTGTTTGTTGTATGTATGTGTGAAGCAGAGCAGGAATTTTCCACAGTTGAGATCACTTGTTGTTTGTTTCCAAAAATTATACAGAGCTTTTATGTTTCTTTGATTTGTAATGGTTCATGATTGTTGGTCAAACCTTAATCCAGAAAATCATTGAAGGTAGTTATACATCCATCCTACATCAAATAAAAACATCCTTGGCGTAATTTGTCGTCATAAATTTTCAAAAATCTTTTTTCCCCCTTTTTTATCTCTCAAAGGTGTATTTCATTTTTGTTAAATGTATCTTTATCATTTTCTCATGGGTTTTTTTTTTCATGTTCTCAATACCGATTTCCTCAGCCCATCTCAGGCAGAATCTTTCACAAGGGATATTCAGCCCCCCAGCCCATGCAGAGTGGGACCTGGAAACCATTTCGTAGCCAGAAGCCTAGGGACAAGCCATGAACCCTGAAGGACTATTTCCATTGCCCTCAGATTCCTTCATGCCCTGCCCATTTCCTCCAGAGAGAGCGCTTAAGGGGCCTTCGACTTTTACCACATGGGTTTCCTTACTAGAAATGTAACACAGTCCTAAACTTTGGCCTTTGTGGCTCAGGGCCTGTCAATTCGCCTAGTCATTGCCAAACCCTCTCCCTGGAGCCAAGACCTGTTCTCCTCCAACCAAGTCAGCTACCATGTTCTAAACTCTGCTGATGGCACTGCTTTTGTCCATACTTTACCTTGAGGGACATGAAATAGCTAAACTCAAAAAACAAACCCACTGCCATCAAGCAGATTCCGACTCACAGCAACCCTCTAAGACAGAGTAAAACTACCTTATACGGTTTCCAAGGCAAATCTTCCAGAAGCCAACTGCCACATCTTTCTCCCTCGGAGCAGCTGGTGGATTCCAGCTTTCGGTTAGCAGCCGAGTGCTTTAACCACTCCAATACCAGGGCTGCTTGAAATAGCTAAAGTAAATTGGAAAAGTGATACTATTCGTCACATGCCTAAAAGTTTTTAAAATTTTTGAGAAAGCTCATAAACATACGTTATTTTCTTTTCTTTCCCCTTTTTTTTACTTCTTAAATTGTAATCGTTATGGATCGGATATAATGGCTTATAAACAATGCTCAAGTTTCTTCATTCCAAGAACTTTTTTTTTATCTGATAAAAGTACCAAAAACAAAATTGTCTTTAATGACTCCATTAAAGAAGGAAATACGTGTTTTATAATTTCCTAACACAACTCATTCCTCGACATCATTTACACACCCTCAGATGAAACATAAACTGTGGTTTGAGTAGTTTCCTGCTACCTTTGCTAGGATATGATGCATTAAAAAAGAAAAAAAGAAAATTCCTAGAGTAATCCTTTAAAGTACAGGTAGTAATATGGACAATTTAATTAGGGCCATAGACTACTTAACCATCAAGGACATTTTTTTTTTCCCTTTGACCTAATCGTTGGCCAATTGTTCCCCCCCCCCACTTAACTACTAATTTTTCTCACCATTAACCCATGTAATTGCAGTATGAAGAACAAATTCATTAATTTCAGTTAGTTTTTGTAAACTAATCATAGATCAATCTACTTATTAATTTAGAGTAATTCCATAAAACACTGGTACAACTTATAGACTATATAAGCAATAAATAACTTTATAATAAGTCAAAATTTAGTAATTTGCATAAATGTTTTTCAGGTAAAGTGAAGATTTTCTGAGTATGATGTTTTAATGTAAATGTTTTACATGAATGTTTATACAGAAGAACTGATTGATGTTAATATTTAATAACTAATTGTAGTTTTTTTTTTACATACCAAAATTAGCGCAAAAAAAAAAATCTATGACAGGCGTGTTATGTACCGTACCCTTTGTACCCATTGCCATCAGGTCGATTCCAACTCATAGCAACACCATAAGAGCAGAACTGCCCCACAGAGTTCCCAAGGAGTGGATTCGAAGTACCGACCTTTTGGTTAACAGCCAAATGCTTAGCCACTACGCCACCAGGGTTTCTATTATATATCATAATGGCATTAAAACGTGCTCACTAGAATGTCATCTTTGACATTTGGGATCAACTTGCAGACTCTTTTAGCTCCATGGAGGAGAAAAAAATCTGCATTAAGATATCAATTGCCTTGGATTATTGCCCAAATATTCTCATATTATGAAACCATTCTTTTGTTAATCTCTCTTTCACTTGATATTTTAACATATAGCCAATTATGTTTTATATTTTTGAGGATGGATGGCCAATTAGGTAGGTCTCTAGGTGGTAGAAACAGTTTGCACTTGACTGCTAACAAGGTTGCTGTTTCAAACCCACCCAGAGGTACTATGGTAGAAAAGTCCTAGTGATCTGTTTTCATTTAGATTACAGTCAAGAAAACCCTATGCAGCACAGTTCTGCTATGTGACACATGGGGTCGTCATGAGCCAGAATGGACTCAACAGCAACAACAATAGCCAGTTTTAAGATTTCAAAACATTTTGTCTTTAAAATTTTACAGAAAAGGAAAATATATTAATTTTCTCTTTACCACCAGACAAAACAGGAGTCAATGAGTTTGCTAATTCCACTTCTGCCACGTTACTTAGACCATTTAAAAACTCATTTATCTGCCTTTTTCATACTCCAAGTTGAAATAACTTCTCATAATAAAGCAGACACTGAGTGCCCATATTTAAAAACAATTAGGTACACTAAAATACAATCCCTGAATGTACTGAGAATTCTTTCAAAATGTCACTATGAACAAAAAAATAAGATAAAGTATGTTCTATACAGAATACTTGGAATATCCTGGAAAACACATAGAAGAAAATAAAAGTCATCCATGATGTAAATAGTCAGAGGTAAACATGGTGTTCATATGTATCCCTTCATTCTTTCTATTGTGATATATATACAGTTTAACATAATTGAGATCTTACTGTCCTTTATTATAATCTTCTTTTTAAATATTATATCTCAATGTTCATAGTTTAAGTGTTTTTTTTTTTTTTTTTACACAACATGATTTTTACCTACTGCATAGTATTTTATCATGTTGTTGTTAGGTGCCGCTGAGTCGGTTCCGACTCATAGAGACCCTATGCACAACAGAACGAAACACTGCCCGTTCCTGGGCCATCCTCACAATTGTTGTTATGCTTGAGCTCATTGTTGCAGCCACTGTGTCGAGGCACCTCATTTATCATATCATCTCGTAAATCTTTAAGTAATCCTCTAGGATTAGACATTTTGATTGCTTCCAACTTTCCACTATTATAAATAAAATTAAAATGACCCTTCTTGGAGATACATGTTTGCTGATATTTTCTCAAAATAAGTATCTAGGAGACATTTTGCTAGTTCAAAGAATAAATGCATTTTCAGACTTCTGAAATGTATTACCAAATCATCCAGCAAAATGTTTGCAGTGCACAATGGTAGAATGTGAGCGATCTATTTCTCTGCATTGTTGTCGTTACTGGGTGCTGTCAAGTTGGCCCTGACTCAAAGTGACCCCATGTATAACAGAACAAAACGTTGCCTAGTTCTGTGCCATACTCACAACATTTCCTTAAAATTATTTCTATAAAAATAACACATTAGCTTGCTTTAAAATGAAATCAGAACTTGGCAAAACTTTCACCCACTTTACATAACCAGCCTGTAACTACAGTCAAAAATTTCTTAGGCATTCATTCAGGAATTTTCTATACAAATCACACGCATTTATATATAACCTGTTGCTATCGAGTTGATTCCAACTCATAGCGTCCATATGGGGCAGAGTAGAACTGGCCCGTAGGGTTTCCAAGGAACAGCTGGTGGATTCAAACTGCTGACCTTTTGGTTAGCAGCTGAGCTTTTAATCACTGTGCCACCAGAGCTCCCAAATAGACACACATAAATGAATATGTACGTGCTAATAATAGACAGATAACAGATATAGATGTTGATATAGATACAGATATAGATGCAGATATTTGTCTTTGTTTTGAATTTTGATGTCTTTTTGCCAGATGGAAAGTACACTACCTTCTACTCTGATCTTTACTTCTGTCACTTCACAATAAATGTTGCCAATCTTTCTATGTCAGCATATAGAGTCTTCTTAATGGCTTTTTACTGTTGGATAGGATGTTTCATCTTTTTTTATGCTACGTAGTATTTCATGGTATAAAACCCACAGCTGTCGAGTCAATTCTGACCCATAGTGACCCTAGAGAACAGAGTAGAGCTGCCCTATAGGGTTTCCAAGGAGTGGGTGGTAGATTTGAATCGCTAAGCCTTTGGTTAACAGCCGCATCACTTAACCACTACGCCACCAGGGCTCTGCTTTCATGGTATGGATGTACATAATTTATTTAACAGTTTCTTATTTTAAAACATTTAAGAGGCTTCTAGAAATGCTTATTTGTAAATATTTTATAATAATGTAGACAAAAAAGGGAGTCATGATTATTCACTGGACTTGATAGTATAGTGGAGTGTGTTCTTATCTGTCATTTGACTTCTGCGTGCTTGGTAATTGCCCGTTAGGTTATTAGACTCTTATGAGTTCCCCACATAGTTAGAATAACTTTTTATCAGGTAGTTCACAAATACTATTTTGTCATTTGTATTTTTATTTTAATATATATTTCACATTTTTATTTTGTCAAACATATCAATTTTTCCACTAAAATTTTTGCCTTTTGCATTAGGCTTAAGGGCAATGTTGGTGGTACACTGGTTAAGTGCTATGGATGCGAACCAAAGAGTCAGCAGTTTGAATTCACCAGGTGCTCCTTGGAAACTCTATCGGGCAGTTCTACTCTGTCCTATAGGGTCACTATGAGTCAGAATCGACTCGACGGCTCTGGGTTTGGTTTTGGTTTTTGGTATTAGGCTTATAAAAACCTTCTCCATCTAAAAGATCACATAATAAACTATACTTCCTTATGCTTTTGTAAATGATTTGAATAATTAATTAAATTTTATTGTAATGACTTTTCTAGGCTTCCATATCATGATATAGCAATATATTAAATATCCTAGTGGCACATTGCCTAAAAGAAATGGTAGCTGTCACCCCACAAAAGAGGTTACAAAGATGGTGTCATTTCCCTTTTATGGGTTGAAGAGAGTTGCTTTATCTGCTCTCCATTGCTGGTCTTTAAAAAAAAAAAAAAGAAGAATATAGTCAACAAAAGGGTCATGTAACATTTAATGGGGTAGCCTATAAAAAAAAAAATCATGTCCAAATGCCAGCTGAAGTAATTACATTCTGCTTATAAACAGTAGTGGCATAATTTCAATTAGAATGGCGTTGAATGGACTGATATAAACCTAGGGTTTGAAACCCATTCAAGTCACTAGGAGATGAATTAAGACATGTGACTGGGGATATGCTTAAAAGTAGAATTAAATTTTAGACTGTTCCTGAAGGCCGAAAGGCCATGGCCTGTTTCCAAGACAGATATGGGAAGAAGGGAAAGTGTTGGGGGGAGGGCGGGGGGAGGAGAAAAGGAAGCCAAAGAATGTAAAAAATATAAAATACTTATAAAGGTCTGTTGCATTCAAGGTATTGTTCTGAGTGCTTCATAGTCATTAAATCATTGAGTGTCCATATCAGCCAACAAGATAAGTACTACTATTAGCTCCATAATGCAGATAAAGAAAAGGAGGTACAGAAAGATTAAGTGGTCACCCACATCACACAGTTTTTAAGGGGCTGAACATTCATTTGAACCCAGGCATTCTGCCTGTAGGATCTGCTACCCACCATTGATCTATTTTGTCACGAAATTCCCATTTTTCCTCATCCCTCTGAATATCATGCTCGGATAGTTCTTGGCAGTCGCATCTAATTTTCGAAACTACTCTTCATTTACTGTACTCCCCATTCAAAAATCTAATGAATTAATATTTATAAAGGGCTTAAAATAATGCTTGACACATAGTAAACAGTATATAAATTTTATTAATGAATAAACTAAATAAACTCAATTATATTTATTGAACACTTTTATGTTGTAGACATTCTGACAGGTACTGGAAACACAGAGGTAAACAAAGAGACAAGTTGCCTATTCCCCTTGACCTGTACAGTCCAGTATAGGAAAAAAAAAATTAAAGTAAAATTTCACAAATAATTATTTTATAACTCCTGTGGAAAGTGCAATATGTAGAAATACAACGTACCATGAGGGCATATGACACGGAGACCTGACCGAGGGAGCGTGCTCAGACAATGTCCTAAGGAGCTGAAAATTGATCTCAGAACCAAGAAAGGATAAACCCCCCAAATATATATATATGCACATATATATACAGGTATATACATTAATATATTTATATATATAGGCAGTCCCTGGGTTACGAACGTCTGACTTATCGACAATTCACACTTGCCCCTTAATGTTATGTAAAATTTCCCTCACTTTGAAACGATCGAATCAACCCCTAACCAAGAAAACCAAAGCCATTGCCAACAAGTCGATTCTGACTCATAGCAACCCTATAACGCAGGGTAGAACTGCCCGCCTAGGGTTTCCAAGGCTATAAAGCTTTATGGAAGCAGACTGCCATATCTTTCTCCCGAAGAGCGGCTGGTAGGTTTAAACCACCAATCTTTCAGTTAGCAGTCAGACGCTTAACCACTATGCCACCAGGGCTTCTGTGAACCAAGACCTACTCCCAACAAATTCTTTATCATAATCACCTTCACTCACTGCAGGTGCAGCTTTTAAATCATTGAAAAGGCTTCAGACCTCTTGCACTAAAAAAAGTAAGGCTAAATAAGTACTGAATGTACCTGTTTGACTTACCTACAAATTCAACTTAAAGACTTACACGCTTAGGAACAGATTTTGTTCATAACCCAGAGACTACCTGTATATCAAACCAGTTGCCATCGAGCCAGTTCTGATTCATGGCGACCCCATGTGTTGCAGAGTACAACTGTGTTCCATAGCTGTGACATTTCTGAAGCAAATTGCAGGGCTTTCTTCCAAAGCACTTCTGGGCGGGTTGACACCCAACCTTCCAGTTAGTAGCTGAATGTTTAATCATTTGTGCCAGCCACTTAGAGGTCTGAAGGATGACATGGAGGTTAGGTAAAAAATAGAAGGCTGGAGAACTGGGAATGAGAGCCTTCCAGACAACAGGAAATTCAGATGCTAAATCCCTGAGGCAGAAGAGAGCTTGACAAACCAGAGGGCCTGGAAGAGGACCACTGTGGTCAGTTCACATGAAACAAGAACAAGAGGGGAGTCCAGGAAATCTTCTGATAGTACCTCAACTCTCCCCAAGGCCTGTATCTGCAGGTGCCTCTGCCATTATTTCAGCCACACTCTCTTTCTCACCAGTTTTCCTTGACCCTGATTTTCTCAGGTTCTGGGTTTTTTTTTTTTTTTCCTAGGCAGAGCTCTAACCACACCACCTCCTTTCCCCTTAAATGTTGGGCATCCCAGGGTTCTAGTCTCAACCCGTTTCTCTTGTGCTACATACATGACCAAGTAAGCTCATCCACTATTACACTTTCACTGCCGTCTGCTTCCTGATAATAAAGTTTGATTTTCTCCACTAAATTCAAAAGCTATGCATCCAACTCCCTAGTGAATAAGATCATCTGAGTACCTTTTGAACATCTCCAGCTTCACATACCCAAACCTGAACTCCTTTATCCCCTGTCAGGATTTCTCCTCTATGTTTCTGTTTTCAGATAATGGCACTACCGTTCACCCAGTCACCCAAGCCAAACACCTAGAAGTGATTTTCGATTTCTTCCCCTCCTGCATGTCCAGTCACTAAATTTCATTGCTCCTGCCTTCTTAAAATCCCGAGTCTCTACAGTTCTGTATCCGTCACTTCCTGTACTCATTAGTTTTCACTCAAAATTTATGTATTAGCTGTGTAAATACCTTTATGTTGCCAAACTTGGCCCCAGTAATCCCTCTCTTATAACAATTTCAGAGATTTCAGGCCTATAATATGTTTACTCTCCTCCCCTATTTAAAGTCCTTTCATGACTCCATTACCTGCAAAATTAAGTAAGAACACACAACCCTTCTAGATGCAAGTTCCATGTTTTCCTTTCCTTTATATTTCCGGCCAGTGTTTCCATTCCCGCCTATGCTCATCTCATTTGAAACTACATGTTGCCTCTGGACCCCGCCATGATCTTCCTTCTAAGACCTTGCAGATATTATCCTTTGCCTCTCCTCTCTATATTCACCAGGCTGATCCCCATTGTCTCTAGGACTCAAATCAAGAAGGATTTTATTGACCATCCTCCCAACTGCTCTGTCTGGGCACTCTCCAGTCTACCCACAGTGTCTTCTACTTACCTCTACTGTAGTACATGTCATGCTTTATGTTACTTATGTCTCTCTCCACAGGCACCAGGGACCCCCCTTTGAGGGGCCATATTTTATGTGTCTTTATATTTCCAGCCCCTTTTCAGAGTAACTGGTAAATCATACTTTATAAATGTTTAATGAACGAATAAATGAATGAGCCAACAAGGAGGAAAATGGACCAAAATGTTGTTTCTGTTAACTCTCACTCGTGACTCTTACTGTGTGGTCAAAGCAGCTGGTCTTCTTGTAGCCACATGGTCAAGGAAAGGAATGATGTGCAAATCATATCATTAAAAAAATCGTAAAATGAAAATCAGCAAGAAGGTAAACCATTTAAATTGTTGACTTGGAACATAGTCATAGGGCTCCATTTCCTAAAGAGATACCTTAGGTATAAATAGTAAGAAGTCCAATGAGTCCCATGCCTTGAAATCTCTTTCATTAAAAAAAATGGAGCTGGGGAGTGACTGACTGCGATGAGGCACAGGGGGATATTTTGGGGTGATGGGACTATTCTATACTTTGATTTTGGAGCAAGGGTTTCCCACTGAACAGCTGTATGACCTTCCGTGCCACCTAGTAGCTGAATACATGTTAGGGCATGAAGGACCAGAGAAGGTGCTCCATTACAAACATTTGTGACAAGTTCTGTGCCAGTTTTTTTTATTTTATTTTTTATTCATTTATTCATGTTTTAATTCACAAATATTTATCAAGGTCCTACTGGGTGCCAGGTGCCCCAGCAAGCCCTGGAGATGCAAAGACTGAACAATACCACCCCTTAAAGCACAGTCTAGTGAGAAGCATTCATGTACACAATTGTAATAAAATTATGTAATTCTTTTAAAAGAAGTATGTTAAAAATAAGATGGGGGTATACAGAGTCATTATACCTAGTCTATAGTTGTTTAATGCTAGTCTGAACATTAAATAGAAGAGAGATTCAGAAAATAGAGATCATTAGTGAACCCGAATTTGTTTCTTTTCCTTCTCTTAATTTGGATTTTTAAAATTTTGTTTCTTATCACATTTACATGCATTTCACAATGTGGTCTGGGAAGTCTTGGATGGATGAAGATTCCTGAAATCTCCCAGAAATACCCACCAAGGGGAAGTTAGCTATCTGGAGCAGAACTTCAACTAGAGGAGACCCTCTTGTATTTCTCTTATAGATTTAGGGTTCATTGCAACAGTTCATTTGAATAGTTTCAAGATAAAAAATATAAGAATAAACATGATTACCAGTATAAATTATTATTCATATTGATTCTTAATAATAACAAAGGACTATGGTTTTAATATAGGAAATAACAATGGCAAATATTTCCATCAGGTTTAGATTTGATAATAGTTGGTCTATAGTGACTACCCAACACATATTCAGCAAAATACATTTCAGATAAGGTCCAACTGATTTCTGTGACCAGATGTTTGATATCAGCAGGACTTAAAATGATAGAAAAAGAGAATAAGAGCAGAAAGATAAAATGTATTTAACAGACATAGAAAAGCAAAACAATTTTGGTGTATTCTGCACTTCCACAGATTTATAACAGAAAAAATAAAAAGTATGCCGTTGTATTCAGAACCCTGGCTCATTAACACAACTACCTGAACATAAAAACCAAACAGGTAAAAGTGAATAAAAAGCCAGCGCAAGACCAGGCAGTGTTTTGTTCTGTTGTACATAGGGTCACTATGAGTTGGAACCAACTCAATGATGCCTGAAAACAACAAGATTTGTAGGAGGAAAAAAAAAACCTATGGGAAAAGCACATGCCTCCATGTTAAAATTTCAAGAGTGGATAGAGTTAAGAAAGTGCTTTAAAAATAGTCACCAATAAATTAAGTTGTTAAATTTAACGGTGACTCAGACTACCTTGCTCATTCCCAGAACTGACATCCACTTTCTCTCTATTGTGCTTCTGATTAATGCAACATTTATAATACATGGAGAAATAGTAGAAGTACAGCACTATAATGAGATGAGGTGCCTAAATCTTGTAAAGATTTTATAACCAGCAGCTGAGCACTAAAATTAGGCTGAAATCATTTAAGTGCAAATAATGTAACTTCCTCTACCATCTGTCAAAAACTTGGCTTTTCATCTTATGATTGGAATTGGGTATTGCCACTTAAACAGAATCTTCCTGGTTAACTCAGTCATTGTCAGTGTTATGGTGGATATTATGGTGATTTAATGGCAGGATTTTAGTTAGATCTCTGACAATTCTACCATACAAGAACAGAGGAGATATCTAAAAACCAAGGCTTTTTGTTTTGTTCTTATGCTACTTTCTATTATCTCTGATGAAGTTCTAAAGGAGGAAGAGATACTCCTGCCTTCAGCATAGCATGATCGTAATCATGATACAGAGACCACAGAGAGTTCCTTTGAGACACAGTGCGCGTTCTTGTGGGAATCCTTACCATAATTCTTGAATGCTATACGTCTTATCCTTTTCTCCTTATTCTGCATTTTCTAAAATGCTTCTGCAGACTGGTTGGAACCAATTAGATGAGGCACATTAATATTTCACATTAATATTTCTTCCCTAGCTAAGTTTAAAAAATTAAATATAGGATGCCCAGTTAAATACGAATTTCAGATAAACAATGGATATTGTTTAGCATAAGTGTGTCACATGCAATATTGGTGCTATTCTAAAAAACATTTGTTATTTTTCTGAAAATCATATTTAACCTAGAAGCATAAACCCATTGCCATCAAGTCGATTTTGATGCATAGCCACTCTATAGGACAGAGTAGAACTGACCCACAGGGTTTCCAAGGAGTTGCTGGTAGATTGGAATTGCCTACCTTTCGGTTAGCAGCTGAATGCCTAGCCATTGTGTATTTCATCTGTTGAATCTGGCAACCCTACTAGCCACATGGCTAATAAAGTATGCTTGCACATTTGGCAACACAATTGATAGTCTATGGAAATACGTATACCTGATTGCCTTACAAAGATAAACATATTGCTTTCCCATAATATCAGAGTGAACTGTAAATAACTTTTAATTGTTGGCCATTTCTCATATTATGCATACAATTCCTCCCTCTGTTCATTTTGAAAATGAAATAATTTAATTTTGACTTCTTTGAATGATATGGCTTTGTATGACTGGAAATAAAACACTGGCAAGGATTCACTAAAATAATAATTGCTACTTTTATATGTAAATACTTTCAAGATTTGTAGATGAAATATTCCCAAAATCGACCTATTTTTTTTTTATATAATTTCTCTTTTCCTCACATCTTAGTTCAAAGAGAAAGATGGTATTCTCAAGCTTTGGGGTCCACAGAACTTTTTCTTTCCCAATAAGAGATGCAGCTATAAATCATTAACTAAACTTTAATAAATCTCTTTTCCACAGGTCCATGCTTCTCCTCTGGGTATCAAAATTGTATAACAGCTAATTATGGAATGTGAAGGTTACATATTTTTCAGCCCAATAACCTCAAGATGCTAAACAAAAGATCAAAAGATCAGTTTCAATAAAACTCAGTAAACCAAAAAGTGTAAATAATATGGATGAAGAAGCCTTGAAATGTCAATATGGCTTTTATATGAGATTTTACTTCTGTCTTAAATAAACAAAAAAAGTAATTTAGGCCAAACCATTTTTTACTAGAACTGAGTGAAAACTCTCACATTTGAATGATAGTATATATTATATGTTACAGTTAAAAAATATAGCCTATTTAAAATAATGTTACATAATTTCAGAGGTTCTCAAATGGCTTGCCTTATTTAAAAATAAAACATTTCAGAAACATAATGGAAAATGTGTAAAATTTCTATTTCTCCCATATTTAGCTGATGAAGAAAAATAGAAAGTAAATTAGAAGATTTTAACAAAAGATAGGGGCAGGGAAATTTTTTTACAAAAATCTAGCTGAATTATACTTTCTTCCTGCTGAACCAGAACTTAAAGAGAAAATGTTTTGAGTTTGAACTTAAATAGACTAGCCACAAAGTAACCCATAATTTTCTATAAATTGACTAACATGCTGAGTCCAGCTTTTAACCATGCCAGCCCTACCTCCACAAGAGGACTCAGCTACACTTATGTCGTGGCAGGTCATACTTTGGAGCCTATTGGATCCTGACTGGCACAGAATAAAGATACTTCCAGCTGGGACCAAGAGCAATCTGGACTCAGTGTGGTGTGACATAGGCAGAGAGTGGGAACTGCAGTAAAGAGCTGCCATCCTTCTATTCATGGCCAATCACTGGAAAATAAATACAAGCAGGAAAAGGAATGAACTCCCTCCTATCACAACTTGAATGTAGCACTTTGTCTATGTGTTGCATTTTGGAGGAAATCATCACATTGGAGTCTCAACATGATCTCATTACTTCAGCTCTTTGGTTGTGTAAAAACATCTTAGCCTACTTGGGAAAGTTAACCAAGAATGACGTGCATCGCAGTGGACATAGATCGGCGGTCGTACAGTTTGGGGCAGAGACTCAATCAAATGTTTAAAATGGTTCTCACTGTTTTAAACTCTTTCTTCTTCCCAACATTCCTAAAAAGTCAACTGCACCCTCTGTAATATCCAAAACCAAAATGGCAAGACACCTAAGAAAACAGTTTAGTCACTGAAATCTAAGTTTTTGAAATTTATCTAAAATGTATTTTCAAATGGAAATGGTATTAGGATTTTAAAAAAAAGGAAAACAAACTCAATGCTGTCGAGTGGATTCTGACTCATAATGACCCTGTAGGACAGGGTAGAGCTGCCCCATAGAGTTTCCAAGGAGCGCCTGGCGGATTCGAACTGCCGGCCCTTTGGTTAGCAGCCATAGCACTTAACCACTATGCCACCAGGGTTTCCGGTATTAGGATATCATACTGAAATTATATCTTTAATTTTTTCAGAACCAGAAAGTGATTTAACAGAGGGCAATATTCTTTTCCTCCTTTAATAAAATCTTATTGACAAAGTGTAGTAAAGTTTTTGCTTATAATTTTTTTTCTGTCTTTATACATCCATAACAAAACAAAAATCAAACCCATTGCTGTCAAGGTGATTCTGACTCATAGCAGCTCTGTGGGACAGAATAGAACTGCCCCATAGGATTTCCGAGGAGCAGCTGGTGGATTTGAACCGCCGACCTTGTGGTTAGCAGCAGAGCTCTTAACCACTATGCCACCATAGAAATGATTAATTAAAAATAGAACAATTTCGAGGTTGGCTAACAGCTTCTTCTTCATTTCCTAATTAAAATGTAAAAGTGTCCGTCTGTATAACTGAAGGCTTTGTGAAATTTAGTCCTCTTAAAAATGAAAAGAACCAAAATAATTCAATGTAAACATGTATTAATAATGTGTCAATTACCATGTAAATCTGTATTGTTATTTTATTATTGCAATTATTAAACCTACCTTATTATTACAGAGGATAACTTATTTAAATACTTTCTTTTAAAATAAATAAGAATGATTTGAGATTAAACATACATAAATACAGAGGTAGAAAGCATTACAATAGGATTACTAAGACATTCTAAATGCTTTAGGGAAAGACAAGGGCACTTACAGGATGAAACAGTAGCAGTCTTCTGTACGAATATGCCTGTGGGAGCATGGTTCCCAGAAGAAGACTTTGACTTGTGGCTTGCATGGGTGATTTATTAGCAGGGGATTCAAATAGACACTGAGAAGCCTTCTGGAAATACTGTAGATTTAGAAGGAGATAACATGACATGTTGACTGAGAACAACTTCCTGAAAGAATCTGAAAGCCACCCAAACCTGGTTTTCTTTCTCAAGCAGAACTCACTATTTTTTATTAATTCCTAACCCACATTTCCAATCCCTGCCCATCCTTGAAGATACCACACAAATTCTTTTACACGATGCCTTCCACCGTATTGCCATTTAGAATCAATTGTTTTCCTCTCTTCATACCAAGTTTTAACCTATGTGCTTGGTGTTCAGGCAAAGTTTACGTCAGTTCATTTTAATGGCCAGTGGTCCCATTTCACAAAACCCTATGCACTGTATATGCAAAAATGGTAAACACTGGCATCCATGAATTTAAAATCTGTTGTTTTGTCTATTTAGAAATAATTCCAAAAGACAGTGGCTCATAATAATGTGCTATTTTGATGGCTGTGGTGTGCTACAGCTGTTAACCAAAAGGTTGGCAGTTCGAATCCACCAGGTGCTCCTTGGAAACCCTGTGGGGCAGTTCTACTCTGTCCTATAGGGTGGCTATAGGGTTGCTATGAGTCAGCATCAACTTAACAGAAATGGGTTTGGTTTGGGTTTTATTTTTATGGAGTCTAGATGTGAAGATGAGGGAGATTCCCTTGGCCAGTGAATGGTCTTGGATAATTAAATGGCAGCCTTACATCAGCATTACAGTGGTATGTCTACTCTGCATGGAAAACCAGTTAATAGCATTCAGATACATCATCACATGTTTAGGAGATAATCAAAACTGACAAATTCTTTAAAGTCCTCAGAATATATCCTTTACAAAGTCAAGGGCTCTCTGGAAAGTCCTTCTTGTTGCATTGAATGGGTATCAATTAAGTGGGTTAGAGACATAATATTGAAAATTTAAACTGAGTCAAAGTGAAATTTGAGGTGTGTATTTGCAGCTATCGGAAAGTACATATTAGATTTCCTTTTGCCAAGGTTTTTTTTTTTCCTCCCAAAATTGAAAAATGAAACATTATCTGTTGGATTCAAGATGTCTACATTTTTAAAATATATCTTTTATTTAGATTGTTTAAATATTTTGTTTTGTTTTTTTGACATATCATTGAGCCAGTATTAAAAACCAGCTGACTAGAGACCAGTAGAACTAGAGGGTACCTGGCTACCACCACTGACTGTTCTGACCAGGGCCACAATAGATGGTCCCAGATAGATTGGGAAAAAATGGTAGAACAAAACTCTAATTCTTATTAAAAAAAAAAAAAAAAGCCAGACTTACTGGACTGGTAAAGGCTAGAGGAAACCCTGAGAGTGTCACCCTGAGAAACTCTTTAAACTTTGAACTGAAATTATTCTCGAGGTCACCTTTCAGCTAAATAACAAATAGGCTTATGAAATAAACAGTATCACCAGTGAGTATTACGCTCCTTTTAAAAAAAAAAAAACATTAATATGAGACCAAACATTCAGTTTCTAACCTAAAGCATAGATGAGAAGGTCAGAGGTCACAAGAAAGCTGGATTAATGGAAGCAGAACAACCAGAATGGAAATGTGGAGGATGTTGACATGATATAGAAAATGTAACCTATGTCACTGAACAATATGTATAGAAATTGTTAAAAGAAAACAATTTGCTGTGTAAACGTTAATCAACAAACTCAATAAAATATTTTTTTAAAAAGCTGACTTCAAAAGTATAACTACCTTGCCTTGAGCAAACCTGCTGCAACACATCTCTCTAAAGTGTTGAAAAGCAAAGACATCGTTTTGAGGACTAAAGTGTGCCTGACCCAAGCCATGGTATTTTCAATCACCTCATATGCATGTGAAAGCTGGACAATGAATAAGGAAAACCAAAGAACTGATGCTTTGGAGTTATGGTGTTGGCGAAGAATATTGAGTATACTATGAACTTCCAGAAGAGCAAATAAATCTGCCTTGGAAGAAATAGAGCCAGAATGCTCCTTAGAAGAAAGGATGGCAAGACTATGTCTTGCATACTTTGGACATGTTGTCAGGAGGGATCAGTCCCTGGAGAAGGACATCATGGTTGATAAAGTAGAGGGTCAGCAAAAAAGAGGAAGGCCCTCAATGAGATGGATTGATACAGTGGTTGCAGCAATGGGCTTAAGCATAACAATGATTGTGAGGATGGTGCAGGACCAGGCAGTGTTTCATTCCATTGCACATAGGGTTCCAAACCAACTTGATAGCACCTAACAACAACAACAACGTTATAATTGATATTAGGTACTGTTGAGTCTGTTCCAACTCATAGTGACCCCTCGTACAACAGAAAAAAACACTGTCCAGTCCTGTGCTATCCTCACAACCTTTGCTATTTTTGAGCCCACTGTTGCAGACACTGTGTCAATCCATCCCCTTGTGGGTTCTTCCTCATCTTTGCTGACCCTCTACTTTGCCATGCATGATGTCCTTCTCCAGGGACAGGTCTCTCCTGATAAAATGTACAAAGCACGTGAGAAGTCTTGCCATCCTTGCTTCTGAGGAGCATTCTGGCTGTACTTCTTCCGAGACAGATTTGTTTGTCCTTCTGGCAGTCCATGGTATATTCAGTATTCTTTGCCAACACCATGACTCAGAAAAATCAATTCTGCTTTAGTTTTCCTTATTCATTGTCCAGCTTTCACATGCGTATGAGGCAATTGAAAATACCATGGCTTAGGTCAGGCACACCTTAGTCCGCAAAGTGATATCTTTGCTTTTTAACACTTTAAAGAGATCTTTTGCAGCAGATTTGCTCAAGGCAATATGTCCTTTGATTTCTGGGCTGCTGCTTCCATGAGCTTTGATTGTGGTTCCAAATACAACAAAATCCCTGATCATTTTCTCCTTTTATCATGATGCTGCTTCTTGGTCTAGTTATGAGGATTTTTGTTTGCTTTAAGTTGAAGTGTAATCCATACTGAAGGCTATAGTTTTTGATCTTCGTCAGTAAGTGGTTCAAGTCCTCTTCACTCTCAGCCAGCAAAGTTGTGTCATCTGCACATTGCAGTTTGTTACAGTTTTCCTCTAATCCTGATGCTTCTTTCTTCTTCATATAGTCCAGCTTCTCATATTATTTGCTCAGCATACAGATTGAATAGATATGGTGAAAGGATACAACGCTGATACACACCTTTTCTGATTTTAAACTATGCTTTACCCCCTTCTTCTGTTTGAACAACTGCCTCTTGGCCTATGTACCGGTTTCTCATAAGCACAATTAAGTGTTCTGGAATTCCCATTCTTCACAACGTTATGCATAATTTGTTATGATCCACATAGTTGAACCCCTTTGCATAGTCAATAAAGCACAGATAACATCTTCCTGGTCTTCTCTGGTCATCTGACACCAGCAATGATATCCCTAATTTCTTTGGAATGGACACATATATGGATCTCTTGAAGTAGGCTGGCCAGGCAGCTATCTTCGAAATTTCTTGGCATAGATGAGAGAGTGCTTCCAGTGTTGCATCCATTTTTTGAAATATCTCAACTGGTATTCCATCAGAAACATGGAAATAAACCCAATGGCCATTATAGATTGAATCCTTGGTCTAATCAATCCACTTCTAACTCCAACATGTGACTAGAGAGTAAAAAAGACAAAACAAATGGGAACTCAGTTCCCCAAAGTAGCCACTACAAATTCAAATTGTCTTTGGTAAAGTCAATCCATTTCTTTGAAAACCCATAGCATGCAGCTCCATGCTGCGAAGACATTTAAGAAGCAGGGATGTTAGGAGGAAGAGGAGAAAGAGATTTAGAACAGGAGTTCATTCTTAAAATCACTACAAACAGCTGTCTGAACCCAACCCATACCCAACCCACTGCCGTCGAGTCAATTCCGACTCATAGCGACCCTATAGGACAAAGTAGAATTGCCCCATAGAGTTTTCGAGGACTGCCTGGTGGATTTGAAAACTGCTAACCTCTTGGTTAGCAGCTGTAGCACTTAACCACTACGCCACCCGAGTTTCCAGCTGTCTGAAGAAACATGAAATAGACAGAACAAAAGGATGACTCACCAACATCACTTCTGGGCTCCAAGCCCAAGTCCTGTCTAGCCTGAGTTGCTTGTATAATTCCAGGTGCTCAAAATACAAAGGGAGTAGAGCTCAGACCTGGAAGAGAGGAGACTTACCCTCTCGGACTACAAGGCTGGCGAGGGATCAGAGGGCACAAGGGGTCCTGTGGATGTTGGCACATGGTCACTCACCAACGATATTGGTTAAAGGTCTTTTCCAGATCCTGCTTCTGACAGCAAATAACTGTCAAAAATAAACAATTTAGAACACCATTAACAGATTGCTATGCAGGTTTAATAGACATCTTTACAGTCGAGCACCTCATCGTTACCAAGTAAATCTGTGCTCTGATTAAGATTCTCAGGGTACTTACATATCCTTACATAAAAAACTTTGAATAAAAAAATGTTTGAGTGGTTCACAATTATATCAGAATACATAAATTTTATAATAGAGCAATATATGCACAAATATTAAAAAGAATAGAAATCTGGCTAAGACCTTGGCAAAATCAGTGAGCCGTGGTTGTAGAACCTCTGCAGTCTTACAAATAGGACGTGTTCATTAATCTTTGATTGTTTTCTTTAAGAGCAAGTTTGAAGTGTTTCAGTGAGCCCGACCACCTAGATACAATTACGTGAAACTAGACAAGCTGTTTCTAAAGTTTAGTTACAGTTTAAGGCATAACTATAAGCTTTAAAAATTGTACATATACGACTATACAGTACAAAGGTTTGTAATATTTAATAAGATGACCTTCAGTGTCATGGGCAAGAAAACTCTCTCTGTTCTCATAAAGCATACTTACCCTTTCATTTCACAATAGCCTTTGAATATTACCAAACAGGTGAAACTGGAGACAGATTATGGGCAGGAGCACTTTTCTCTGAGGACCCCTGAAATCGTGGCATTGCCTCTTGTAGGTAGGTGTTTGTCCCATTCATTTCTGATTTCTGATTCAGAGTCAAATGAAAGATTAAAAAAAAAAAAAAGCAAACAAGTTGCCATCAAATTGATTCCAGCTCATGGCAACCCCATGTGTTTTAGACTAGGACTGTGTTCCACAGGATTTTTGGTGGCTGATTTTTCAGAAGTAGGTTGCCAGGTATTTCTTCTGAGGTGCCTCTGGGTGTACTGGAACCTTTCGGTTTGTAGCTGAGTGCCTAACAGTTGTGCCACCCAGGAATCCAGGGATTAAAAGGGAAAGGGCTTCAAACATAGAGAGCTATTGAAAAGCAAAAGCCAAAACCAGCTGGCCTGTATATGTGAAATGATATGATGGGAATAACGATACATCTTCTTTGATTGACTGCAAGAACAAAGATTCTCAAAGGGCCAGTGAGGACTGAACCACAAGTCAACATTTCTGGAAGGTACTAGCATTTTTAGATAGGTGGGTGTCTCCACGACCCTGAAGTTAATTCTGAGTACTCACTGACAGTGGGTGTGGGGGCCTCTGTCTGTTGATTAGATTTTTTGCACAGTAAATCTGTAGGTATTTACCAGACAAGCATTCTTGTGAAATGAAAACAAATTATGCAAAATGTAATGGATATTGGAGAAGTTTTACAACTCAGAGAAATGTTACTAGTCATATCACATATACTTCTCTTAAGATCATTTTAAAAGTCATGGAAATGTAACTGTTCCCATCCACCATCTGATAATAAAAAGTATTTTTCAAACTGCAAATGTCAAATTACAATATCATCTTTACACTGGTTAAGAAGAGACACTCACATAAAACAATCTTTAGAGCTAGGAAGACCTGATTCCTGTTACTCAATAGGTGAGTGAAGCTCTTGGAGCCTCACTTTTGCCATTTGTAAAATGGAGAAAATAATACCTACATCGTAGGCCTATGGTTATTATTAAATTTTGCAACTTAAATGGTAACATTTTATAATTACATCATTGGTTATGGAGGGGACATATTTCAAATACACTCTGCCTGTCATTTTAAGAAAATAATCTTAAAAATTATTCTAGAAGAAAGTGAAAGCACTGTTATTGCCATGTTCAAAGAAAGATAAACTACGCTGCTGTTGCAGGTCACTGTGACAATATATTGTCACAAATATTCAAGCAAATGTCTTCAATGCCCTAAATTTCAGTCCCTGTTCCATCTCCGGAGGGCCTAGTCTTCACTCACAAGTGAAGTTGAAAGGAAACTTTCAGATGAAAGAGGTTTTATACTGGCACAGAGACTACACGGCCAGCTTTTCAAAAACAAGCCAAACACGGATTTTCTGTGTGCCAGCCTCTGAGTGCTAGGTTTACCTATTAAGCTGCCCAGTTCAAAGATAATTAAATGTTGTCTCCTTTCTACCTATTGCCAAGTTGGAAAACATACGTGGCAAAACTTAGAAACACAGCCTATGTCAGAGGTTTCAAAAAAGTAGAATACAGAAAGCCAGCTGGATTTTATTGGTCAGAATAAAGTTCTGATGTCATAAAGTACACTGATATTAGCCTTTTATTCAGGAAGATGGCAAACTTCTCTTGAGAAGGTGAGCATAAAAGGAAAAGAGAAACAGATACAATAGTTATCAGGGTCAGAAAAAAAAGTACAGTGGAGAAAGTAAAAAGAATTTACTGTCGTATCAAAGCTTGGGATTCTTTTTTCAAAGTTAATAGTTATTCAATGTAATTCTCAGGAATGAAGATGAATTACTTCATTCATTCATTCTTCATTCATGCCACCAACACACATCCAAGCTTCCCCGTGACAACCACTCCACTGGTCCCTGAAGACACAGGATGACTAAGACAGGGTCCCAGAAATGGATGAGAACACGTAAGGCCACATTACCAAAAGCCCCAGCAGAAGAATATATATTAGGATTATGAGTTCATGGTAGAAAAAATTCTACCTGGGGGAGTCAGAGGTTTTAAACCTATTCATATAAAAGACCAGGGTTAACATATAGCATGTAAATCCCTTTCTATATAATGCATCTATTTACTGAACAATGATTAAAGCTATTCAACTGGCTACATTTTCTTCTTATGCCCTAGTGAAAAAAATTAAGGAGATAGATGGCTGATTATATCATTGAACCCATAACCGCCACCCCACCTAATCCATGAAAGATGTGTCCCTAGAGTGCCTTCTAATCTGCTGTTCCTGGAGTCTTAATAGCTCAGAGGATGGGGTTTCCACCACTTCCTTTGGATGATAAGGCCAAGGAATAATCAATGTTAAAGTCAAGAAGCAGATCCTGATATTAATCTTCATTAGGCTTTCTTTGCTTTGCATGAAGTTGTGAACATGTGAATAATGCATTCATTTGCCTTTTTTTTTTTTTTTGCCTAGGGATATATAAATCACAATTCACCCGTTTTTGAATGGAACAATGCTGGTCTACTTCTGTGCAGGGATTAAGGGAATCAGACAGCAGACAGTATAGACAGTGCTAGTTGAACTCATGGATGTTTCAGAGTTAAGCTCCATCTCTCCTGGGAGCCCCGACTGTACAAATCTGCTGACTCCATAGGACTCTACCTGGGTACCTTAGAGAAGTACCCCTTATCATCCGGTACTGAGCTCTGGCTTCTACCCCCTTTAGAAAAGCCATTCACTCTCCTGTATTCCTCAGGCATCACCTGGCCAGGTCCACTCATTTTATAACCTGCCGGACTGCTCTAGACACTTGAGATTGAGATCTCTGACTCGAAGTTTGCTTACACTGATACCACACACTATGAGAATCAAAGACAGGAGTAACGTCTCCTTATAGAGCTGACAAAATGCCAGGAACAAAGATAAACAGCTTGAGACGAAGGATATTGAGTTAGATACTAAAACACACAGACTTTATGATCTAAGGTTCCTTCTAGCTTTAAAATTCTTTGATTTTATAGTATGTGAGAAGGAAATGTGTATGTATTTAATGAGGAGGGTTTTTTTTTAATTATTGAAAAATGTTTTGTTAAAGAGTGTCATCTTCCATTTATTATGTCGTAAACAACTTATATTGCCTAGTCAACGTTATGAAACTAACTTATGGATTTTAGATACAGAAAATGTGCACACAACGATTTCGTGAGATTTTATGCTTGCTTTAAAGTGATAAAGTAGAGTAATATGGGTATCTTCATTTCACCCACCTAATAGAAACTCCTTCACAACCATTTCTTTTTATGCAGAATGGGAGATACAGTAGGGAAGATACCACCAATGAATCTGCTGCTAGAGATGAGTGTTATAATTTAATGAAACGCATTTAGAAAACGTTATTGAGAATCTGATAACTTTCCTTACTGAAATAGCAGTGTTGGAGAATAATCATCCAGACAACATTCTTGGGTTGTGTTGGCTTTGGGTATAAATTTGTCCCACCAGCTCTGGGCTTCAATGGCTCACTCTGTGCTCCTGGAATTGAACTCTATACCACTCAGGCAGCCTTACAATCTGGCTTGCAGTTGTGTTCAACCAGTGACAGCCATCAGAAGGAGATAAGAGGGTGGAAGCAAAAGCAGCTCAAGGTATGAATTCCAAAGCCTCCTTCTGCGCTGGTCCATAGGTTGACTGATGCTGGCTACATATGTCTACTTAAGGCTCTTGCTGGGTGACCCTGACTGGGTGCTGGAGACTTCTTCTCCTTGTCCTTTCTGGCAAACTCTGTTGCCTGGCTACTCTACCACTCCTTATTGGTTCCTATAGCCCTGCTCTTACCTTTGTAAATAATCATTTGATAAAACTTCCTTCAGTTACCCCCTGTGTGTGCCATCTGTTTCCTAACAGAGGAAAGAGACAGGATATTTTATCACAACCTGGCAGAATATATCACAGCCCCTTTCAGCTGTGTAGAACACCTCAATCTTATTGTCAAAGAAAAAAGAGAAACCAGGTAATTTTCTGGGGACAGTAGAAAGCAGAAATGCTAGGGCAAAAGTGGATTTCCTAAGGCATAGCTGTCAGAGCCTATAGAAATCCCCGAGCAGCACAAAGGTTAAGGTTAAGTGCTATACTACTAGTCAAAATGTTGATGGTTCAAATGCACCCAGAGGCACCTCGGAAGATAGTCCTGGTGATCTGCTTCAGAAATGTCACAGCCTTGAAAATCTGTGGGATTGACAAGAGTCAGGACCCACTAGAAGCAACTAACATGAACAAAAGAGTTCCTGGCTTATAGGCGAGAGATTGTGTCCAAGTTTAAAACATATGTTTAGGAATTTTTATTTTAGAATAGTAATTCCCTCATTTTCTACCTTTCATTATACATAACTCCTATGGAACCATTTTCTTCAAACTTTGAGTTGTACCACATCACCAAATGGAGGTCCTGAAAGCTTTACGCCATCTATGTCATTAAGATCAACTCTACTTTGAGGAGGCAAATCTTTCCCAGTCATATTTTGAGTGCTTTCCAACCTGAAGGGCTCATCTTCTAGCACTGTATCAGACAATATCCACTGCTATAAAGTAGGGTTTTCACTGGCCTTTTGTTGTTGTTGTTATCAGATTGTCAGGCTCTTCTTCCTAGTCTGTCTTAGTCTGGTATTTGAAATACTGGTGGTGTAGCTTCCAACATCACAGCAACATACAAGAGTCAACATGAGAAGAAACACGTAAAGACATCCATTAATAATCAGAACACGGAATGTATGAAGTATGAATCATGGAAATTGGAAGTTGCCAAAAACTAAAGGAAATATTAGAAGATCAATATCCTAAATATTAATGAGCTGAAATGCACTGGTATTGGCTATTTTGAATTGGACAATCATATGATCTACTATGACAGGAATGACAAATTGAAGGGGAACATCCTCACATTCATTGTCCAAAAAAAAAAAAATTTCAAGATCTATCCTGAAGTATAACACTGTCAGTTATAGGATAATATCAGTACACATACAAGAAAGACCAGTTAATATGACTAATAATTCAAATTTACTCACCAATCACTAACGCCAAAGGTGAAGAAATTGAAGATTTTTACCAATTTCCGCAGTCTGATATTGATCAAACATAGAATCAAGATTCACTGGTAATTTCTTGGTGACTAGAATTCATTGGTGATTGGAATGCAAAAGTTGGAAATGAAGAAGGATCAGTAGTTAGAAGATAATGGCCTTGGTGGTAGAAACAACACTGGAAACTGCATGACAGAATTTTGCAAGACCAGAGACTTATTCATCAGAAATACCTTTTTTTGACAACATAAATGATGATCATCTGTGTGGACTTCACTAAATAGAATACACAGGAATCAAATCAACTTCATCTGTGGAAAGAGATTATGGAGAAGCTCAATATCATCAGTCAAAGCAAGGCCAGGATCCAACTATAGAACAGGCCATCAATCGTTCATATGCCAGGTCAAGCTGAAGCTGAAGAAAATTAAAACAAGCCCATGACAGCCAAAGTATGACCTCAAGTGTATCCCACCTGAAATTTAGAGACCATCTCAAGATTAGATATGACTCACTGAACATTAATGGCCAAAGACAAAATGAGCTGTGGGATGACAACAAAAACATCATACATAAAGAAAACAAAACATTATTAAAAAGACAGGAAAGAAAGAAAAGACAATGGATGTCAGAAGAGATTTTGAAACATACCATTGAATGTTTTTGTTGTTGTTAGGTACATTTGAGTTGATTTTGACTCATAGTGACCCTATATACAAAAGAACGAAACACTGCCTGGTCCTGTGCCAGCCTCACAATCATTGTTATGCTTGATCACATCATAGCAGCCACTATGTTAATCCACTACTTTGAATGTCTTCCTCTTTTTTCTAATTTACCAACAATGATGTCCTTCTCCAGGGCTTAGTCTTTCCTGATAACGTGTCCAAAGTACAGGAGACAAAGTCTCACCATCCTTGCTTCCAAGGAGGCTTCCCTCTGTACTTCTCCAAAGACAGATTTGTTCCTTATTCTGGCAGTCCGTGGTATATTCAACATTCTTCACCAATACCATATTTCAAAGGCATCAATTCTTCTCAAGCTACCCTTTGAAGTCTAATGTTCGTCTCTTCTGAATGTCCAAATGTCTTGTTTAGCTGTTGAATGTTAGAGTAGCTAAAGCTAACAGAGGAAATGATCAAGTAAAAGAGCTGAACAGAAGATATCAAAGGACATCTCAAGAAGATAAAGTATTACAATGAAATGTGCAAAGACCGGGAGTTAGAAAAACAAAAGGGAAGAGCACACTTGGTATTTCTTAAGCTGAAAGAACTGAAGAAAAAATTCAAGCCTTGAGTTGCAATATTGAAGAATTCTCTGTGGAAAATACTAAACAACCCAGGAAGCATCAAAATAAGATGGAAGGAATACGCAGAGGCACTGTACCAAAAAGAATTGGTCAACATTCAACCATTTCAGGAGGTACCATATGATCCAGGACTGAAGATACTGAAGGTAGACGTCTAAGCTGCACTGAAGGCATTGACGAAATACCAACTGAGATGTTTCAAAAAATGGATGCAATGCTGCAAGTGCTCACCCATCTATGCTAAAAAATTTGGAAGATAGCTACCTAGTCAACTGACTGGAAGGGATCCATATTTGTGCCTATCTCAAACAAAACTGATCCAACAGAATGTGAAAATTATCAAACACTATCATTAATATGGCATGAGTAAAAGTTTGCTGAAGATAATTCAAAAATGATTCCAGTGGTATATTAACAGGGAACTGCCAGAAATTCAAGCTGAATGTGGAAGAGGATGTTGGAATGAGGGATGTCATTGCTGATGTCAGATGGATCTTGGCTCAAAGCAGAGACTACCAGAAAGGTGTTTACCTGTGTGTTATTGACTATGCAAAGGTATTTGACTATGTGGATCGTAACAAATTAGGGATGACATTGTGAAGAATGGAAATTCAAGAACACTTAATTTTGATCATGAGAAACTTGCACATAGATTAACCAGCAGTTGTTCGAAAAGAAAAAGGGGATACTGTGTGGCTTAAAATTGGAAAATGTGTGTGCCAGCATTATATCCTTTCGCTATACTTATTCAATATGTATGCTAAGTAAATAATCTGAGAAGCTGAACTATATGAAGAGGAGCACAGCATCAGGATTGGAGGAAGACTCATTAACCACCTGCAATATGCAAGTGAAACAACCTTACTTGCTAAAGAGAAAAGGACTTGAAGCACTTACTGATGAAGATCAAAGACCACAGCCTTCAGTATGGATTACGCCTCAACATAAAGAAAACAAAAATCCTCACAACTGGACCAATAAGCAACATCATGATGACGAGAGAAAAGATTGACGTTGTCAAGGATCTCATTTGATTGACTCTACAATCAACGCCCATGGAAGCAGCCGTCAAGAAATCACACAACACGTTGCATAGGTCAAATCTGCTGCAAAAGACCTCTTTAAAGTGTTATAAAGCTAGGATGTCACTTTGAGGGCTAAGGTGCACCTGACCCATGCCGTGGTATTTTTAATCAGTTCATATGTATGCAAAAGCTGGACAATGAATAAGAAAAACTGAAGAAGAACTGACGCACTTGAATTATGGTGTTGGGCAAAGAATACTGAATATACCATGGACTGCCAGAAGAAAGAACAAATCTGTCTTGGAAGAAGTACAGCCAGAATGCTCCTTAGAAGTGTACCTTGGAGATGTTATCAGGAGAGGCTAGTTCTTAGGAAAGGACAGCATGCTTGGTAAAGCAGAGGGTCAGCAAAAAAAGAGGAAAACCCTTAAGGAGTTGGAGTGACACTGTTGCAGCAATGGGCTCAGACGCACAGCAAGATTGTCAGGATGGCGTAGGGCCGGGCAACATTTTGTTCTGTTGTGCAGGGGGTCGCTATGAGTTGAAACCAACTCAATGGCACCTAACAACATACCACAAAGTCTAATATATTAAAAATTGCATTTCAAGCCTCATGATGGCATGCTTAACTTCTCCATCAGCCAATCAATATTACCAGATACACTTTTTTTTTTTTTTTTTTAGTGTGAGGCCTAAGCAAAATAACAATAATAATAAAAACAAATGTGTTTCAAATAGATTCAATAGCCTAATGAAAGGA